>NC_134652.1:38990885-41390885 GCF_030463565.1 Pelecanus crispus | reverse complement strand
AGTATGCAGGTGAATCTGATATTCTTTCTTTCTCTTAGTTGTAAAACCTAGAAAAGAGGAAAAAAATATCCAACATTTTGTCCTTTTTTTTGTTGCTTTTTAAAAAGTGATCTCTCTTAGTTCTACGTTTCTTTTTTGTCTCTGTACCTGTTAGGAGTAGTTCACCAATGACTTTTGTGCTTCAATGACCACTTCAGTTACCAAACTAGCTAGAGTTCATGCCTGCTGGTAGTGGGAGTGTCCCTCCGTCTGCCCCTTACAGAGCCGCATGGTGTTTTGCATTCTTTTTCCCTCAGTGCAGATCAGCCGTGCATTACCCAGGGACTTGCACTGCTGGTGTTTGGTGGCCTCCTCATGAGGAAAGCTTTGGACACGTAGGGGCAACCTGCCCTTGGCTCTGCACGTTTGGCAGGTACGCTGCGCTCGCTTGTTCTGCTGGAGGGTGTTGAGCTGTGCTGATAATCGCCCTGAAGCTAGAAGTGAGCTCGGGAGTATCGCTAGAAAAAGCAAGGGACTACATGCTTTGAGTTCATGTCTAGGGTGGTGTCTGCCCAGAAAAAGGACCTCCAGTATATTTCTTAGATCCGAAAAAAGGTCATCCGTACTTAGGTCTGGCACAGTGTGCACTGCGATGATTTCTCAGGCTGTACTGCAGCATTTGAACCTACTTGTAGATACCTTCAGGGTGAAGTGCGATTAATCTCAGTTCCTTACACAGACTATTACTAATACTAGCTGTGCCAAAACTGTGCTGATATTGGTACTGCTGACCGTGTGGACCGAGTGTGCGTGGTGCCCGGCTGCTGATCACAGGTGGCTAGCTTGGAAGATGTGGGAGGTAGCCAGGTGAAGTAGACGTGCTTTAGTATTTCACATGAGAAAGGAGTGAGTGCTTGTGTTACTGGGTAAGCTAATCCCAGCAATCAGAAGGCAGTCCCTCGAGCTGCCAGGGTGCTTACATCTGTCCCCAGGAGGAGTCTGATGTGAAGAGATAACCTGATGCAATGTGTCATTCTTTACTGGCACGAGTTGTTACTTTTTCACACTACGCCACACGGGCACCAGGTCGGGGGATTTTTGGATTTGAGATTTGCCGTTGGCTCGGGGCAGGGGGGAACCTTTGTTCGGCTTTCACAAAACTTTCATAAGAAAGAGTATTTAATAATGTCAAGGAATTCGGGACCGCAAGGGAGAAAAGACTGAGAAATATATGCCTACTTTTGGGGTTTTTTAGACTATATTGGAGGGTTTATGTTATTAATCAAAATAATACAGCACAGCGCAACTTCTCTTCCATGCACTGTGTTAATCCCTAGCCCTGCGGAGGTGGCCGGCTGTCACGGTCACCAAGACAGATAGTGTCCTCAGGAAGCACTGCTGAAGCGTTGTCCAGATGTCCTCCCTTCCCCTCATCCATCTCGGTAGCAACAGCAAATAATCCTATTAGGTTCCTTGGCTCTGTCTGATGTTGATCGCAGGAAGACTGCAAAACACTGAGATCTTTGATTACCATCAGTGATCGTGGCTCTACATTGCAAGGACCCGGTTGCTTAATGGGCAACTAATTATTTAGTGTGTATGCTGTGAAGGCTATCCAAGGCTATTGTGCAGTCTTGGGGTCTGCTTCTTGATTGAGTAATGAGCAATTCATAATTCCTGCCTATTTTTAGTGTCCAAAGGAAAAAATGAGAAAAGGTTAAAGATTAAAAATGAAGGGGCCCATTAAAAATGAGCAGATCCTGTCATTTCGTTGATTTTTTTTTTTTTTTTTTAAAGTGAAAAGCAGGTGTAAAAGTTTCTTTTGGAAGTTACTTTTAGGATACTGCGTAACTGATGTGATTCTGTTGTAATGGAAAAACAGTGATTAGTGAGTATGTATGTAGTCTTAAAAAAAAAAAAGTTGAAAAATCTATTGATACTTGTTTGACTCTGGATTGATTCAGTTGTAGGAATGAAAGTAGAGTGACAATTCACTTTTTGCATATTTGCCAAATAGCATTGACATAATATTAAGGAGCAGATAAAGTCAATAGAAGATGAAATTTATGCTCTTGTCCAGAATGCTGCAGAAATAGCAGCTGCCAGCTCTTGTTATTAAGTCCTGGATTAGTGAAAAGGCCATGCAATAACAATTGCAGGAAGGAAAACAACTGTTAAGTTATATTGAGCAAAGAGCATGCTAACGGGTGTTATGTGGCATCTCCGCATTATGTTCATGTGGGAATTGAATGGTGGTGACTGGAATTGGAGGAGTGAAGGGTTATAATAGTGACACAAACTGTCACTTGGGGGAGAAAAATAAAATGTGCATTTAAAAATACCATCGTAGCTTTCATAAGAACGGTGCAGCACAGTGGTTAATGGATTTTTTTTTTTTTTTTTAATATGATGAAGATAGAACATTATTTATGGCAGGTCCTATATCTTATTTGCAGGAACTACAGTAAAGCCAAAAAACAGGGTCACATCATACTGCTATATTTATGTATTTATAATATTTATCTCACAGCATTCTTGTCTGGTGGTGTTTTTTTTTTTTTAGTCTTGAGACCTTAATTTTCTTTAGCAATTCATAAATTCGAGCTGGAGAGCTGTGGGATCTCATGCTGTCTCTGCTAGTCTGACCCAGTGCTTCTGTTCCCGTCAGTTAATGAGGAGGTAATGAGATTGTCGGGGCTCAGCCCCTGCCGGCAGCTCAGCACCACACAGCCGTCGCTCACTCCCCCTACCCCGGTGGGATGGGGGAGAGAATGGGAGGAGTAAGAGTGAGAAACACTCCTGGGGTGAGCTAAGAACAGGTTAATAATCGAAATAAAGTAAAAGAGTAATGATAACAATAACAATATAATAATAGTAGTAATAACAATATCCAAAGCAAGTGATGCCCAATGCAATTGCTCCCCACCCGCCGACCGATGCCCAGCCAGTTCCCGAGCAGCGATCGCTGCTCCCTGGCCAACCCCCCCAGTTTCTATACTGCCCATGACGCCGTATGGTATGGAATGGCCCTTGGGGCAGTTGGGATCAACTCTTCTGGCTGTGCCCCCTCCCAGTTTCTCGTGCCCCTGGCAGAGCATGGGAAGCTGAAAAGCCCTTGACTGGTGTCAGCACTGCTCAGCAACAACTAAACCATCAGCGTGTTATCAACATTCTTCTTCTACTAAATCCAAACCACAGCACTGTGCCTGCTACTAGGAAGAAAATTAACTCTATCCCAGCTGAAACCAGGACAGAGATTAAAATATCATTTCCCTCAGAAAGAGGAGCCGTCAATAAACTCTGTTGCATCGCATTGGCAATATAACAGGGATACGGTTGTTTTGAAACAACTCTGCTGGTTCTCACTTCCCGAGTGAAGCCACTTACCTACGCTGTTAATGCGGCATGTGTGCATATATAAGGGCCCGGGTGTGAAATTTAGTTTGTTGAACATCTGGGAATGTCGTCCCGCTGAAGGCAGGGCGGCTGGCTCCATGGACAAACCCAGCAGATTTTCATGCAGCTATATTTTGGCTTTTCAGTGCCATGGGCGTGTTAGGAAGGGGCTGGTTTCTCTGACCGGTGGTAGTTTTGCAAAAAGCCGGGATTTGTTTTGTCCTTGTACGTCCCTGTCTGGCAGCACGGTTGTCCCTTGCTGTAATTCTGCAGGGTAATTGATAGCTGCACGGGCTCAAGTCCTAAACACGGCTGTGATGAATGCTGGGCTGCCCACAGGTGCACGGGCTGGTATTTCCATTGCTGATAGACGCTCCCAGCTTTCTGCCTCCGTTTTTCAAAGCGGGTGCTGCAAATGAGCCCTGCTAACTTGCTAAATCCAGTATCCAAACGTTTTAAATTTTATCCCAATGTCACACATTGAAAAGGCTGTATTATTTATTGTACGTGACGGTTGTGCGTGCCGTTTTCCTCGTAACAGGTCCTTTAAATATTCTCCGAGTGTATCATCTTCTTACTTGAGCTGAGGGATCCATTTGGAGACAGTGGGTTAACTGTCGATATCATGCGCAATCGTTAGTAGGGTCTATTTTAAAAGAAGAGTTTTTGAGGGCAAATACACGAAATTTCCTGGTTTTATTGAATTTTAGAGACCAAAGAAAAGTCTGTGCTCCTAAAACAAAAAGGTCATTAATTACTTCTGCTATCCAGATTTTCCAGGATGAAGTCTAGTGCTGGAGTTTCAGTACTTTTGTGGAGAGTTTTACTCTGTAAATGTATTTCCAGTAGGAGGGTATAATGGAAAAGAGCTATATGGAGATATGAAGTATCGGTAGCTTCTGAAAGCTGCTCAAAATTGTTTCTGTAAAAGCATTAAGCAAAAACTGTGCTTGCGTTATACTGCTGAATATTTTGGCTCTTACCCACTCAAGCACTTAAGCAGGGACAGCTTAATTTTAAGCACCTTGAGTTCCATTCAGGTCCTGTTGGCTCTGTAGTAGTGCACACGCCAGGGCTTGTAGCTGTGTTCGGGCCAACAGGTTTGGAAATTCCGGTCAATAGTATAAATACCACGCTAGGGGAGACCAAGGGCACGGGTTCATTTAAGTCACACATTAATAATAGAGGTCAGCTGTGCTTAATTTTATGCAATATTCTGAACTGAAATGTCTGTAAATACTTTGAAACTTTTGCTGCTTCGCTGTAGCTGTGTCCGCAGCGTCATCAGATGAACGCCTGTGCGTTGGTGGGTTTCTGCCTGTTTGTATTTTTCCTTACAGCAAACTATGTGCGTGTTGAAGAGAAAACCCTGCAGATCTTAACTACAGAGGAAACGTTAGTATAGAAGTTTTTGTCCCCAAATTACAAAATAGTGCAAAATAGTGAGCTTCCTTGGATTTAATTTTCTTGTGTGGCTCTTGTGAAATTTGATCTGTGCGCGATACTGTGAACCTTCATGGAGCCAGGCTCTTAAATGTTGGATTTTAACCCTAAAACTGTATCCGCTTTGAAGAAAATTTGCACCATTGTGTGTTAAAACCTACGTACTGTGTGTATCGCATACAAGCCAATCTAAAAGCTGTTGCTGATTACATATTTACTGAGGAGAGGTATACACACCTGTTCTGCAGCGGTTCGGAGCGGCTTGGGGCATACAGATAACTTGCAAAATGTTTACTGAGATGTTGTGAACAGTTTGAAATAAGTACTTTCTTTGTGTGCTTTTTCTAATATGCTCTAAATATGTTTCTGATATGTTTTAAGTAACAGATTTTGAGCTTTATTTCATGTATCTGTTTTGAAAAATAGCCTGTGCCTTTCAGGAGGCAGAGTGCAAGCCCTTCCTAGAAGGGTATGGGATAAACTATGTGAATGGCATATCTACGTTTGTGCTTTCAGCCCGCATTCAGGGGACCTGCTACTGGATTTTCCATGAGCAGTATTTCTACGTAGGGCTTTCATGTCATCAATACCTAAATGATGGCTAAACTGAGTTTGTCCTCTGTTACGCCCACATAGAATCATAGAATCGTTTAGGTTGGAAAAGACCTTTAAGATCATCCAGCCCAACCATTAACCTACACTACCAAGCCCACACTAAACCAATCAAGGGTAGACTAGACTGAACCATGTCCCCAAGTGCCACCTCTGCCCGTTTTTTGAACACTTCCAGGGATGGGGACTCCACCACCTCTCTGGGCAGCCTGTTGTAATGCTTGACCACCCTTTCCATAAGGAAATTTTTCCTAATTTCCAACCTAAACCTCCCCTGGCGCAGCTTAAGCCCATTTCCTCTCGTCCTATCGCTAACTACTTGGGAGAAGAGACCAACACCCCCCTCCCTGCCCCCTCCTGTCAGGCAGTTGTAGAGAGCGACGAGGTCTCCCCTCAGCCTCCTCTTCTCCAGGCTGAACACCCCCAGCTCCCTCAGCCGCTCCCCACCAGCCCTGTGCTCCAGACCCTGCCCCAGCTCCGTTGCCCTTATCTGAACACGCTCCAGCACCCCAATGTCCTTCTTGTAGTGAGGGGCCCAAAACTGGACACAGTATTCCAGGTGCGGCCTCACCAGCGCCGAGTACAGGGGAAAAGACACGTTTGGTGACGGGGAGCTAGGATTACAGCAAAATATATGGAATAGTGAGTGACTTTCTGCTAACCAGTTCCTATACAGCAAGCAAATCCTCATGCTTATTGTGTTAAAACAACAAAGAACCCCACCAAAACCCACACACAAGAAACAATGCTAGTGTAGGCATAAAGCAATGTGTTTTAGCTGCCAACATGCATCAGACTGCTTTTGCTGGCAAGCCGGATGCCTGTGATGGGGACAGCGTGTGAATGTCACTTTGAAGCACATAACCAAAATAAAACTTACTATTCTTTAAGCTTGGAACTGCCCCGTAAATTTTTATATTTGTTTCATGAGAAGTCTGCCAAAAAACCCACAAAGGCAGCTGTGTCCAGTAGCACACGATGGTGATCTACTGAAAGAGATATGTTTACTTAAAACTTGCTTCAGAGTAAATTTAACATGAGTTTTTACCAAATGTTATGTAGGCTACCCCTTTGGAAAGATTTTTGCAGAGAGGGGTACTTTCCCTTCTTAACACAGGTCACTGCCAGCAAAATGTCAGTTTGGGGAAAAGGGAGCAGGAATTGGATGAATTTTCAAGTGGAAGCGAATAGCATATTAGAACCATCCCATGAAGTCTGAAGTTCTCTGTGACTTCTGATGAAGGATAATGCTGATTAATGTAGGTGCAGGGGCTTTAGGATTAAGGTTGAATGATGAAATGGGTTTCTTTCTTCATTTTTCTCCAAAGATGTCTGATTTCCTGCTGTCCACAGAGTCCTAAATATGCCACCAGTTATGTCTGGCCTCTCCAGACCTTACTGGCCTCAGCTCTGTTCTGCTTCTGTGAAACGCTGGTTCTGAAGGTGAGGAGTTTTGCACACAGCATGGTTGTATCACTGTGCTTGAGATTTGTCCCAGAAGCTCTTCTAAGGAATATAGAGGTTGAATCGAAGACCGGCCACCGTGTATTTCTGTATCAAAATGTCTGGTTTCTGTTAGCTCCCTCCCTGCCTGGTCATGTTTCTTGTCTTAGAGTCTATAGGAGTCATCTGGTGCATACCTGCTGAGCTACTCTGCTGAAAAATAAAATGTAGGTCACCCATTAACTTCATTTCTCTCAATCTAAGCATTGAGTTTGTGCTTCCTTATATTAGGATTCCTGGGATCCTTCCTTAGAAGGAAGACGTTGGCTCAGGGCAGAGCCTTCCAAGTGCTGGGGGGAGGCTGGGGGACGCCCAGGTTATTTAGCCTTAGCTGTTGGGTTGCATCTGGGAGTGCAGTTTTCTGTTGCTACTTGCCCTTTCTGGGTCTGACCTCCATCTTCCCGCGACTCCGGTCATTCCTATTGCTAGAGCTAAAACTACAGCGCACATAATTGTAGGGCCAAATTCTGCTGTTACTGAGATGAAAAAGGCATTTCAGTGCAGTGGAGAGTTTGCCTGAGGGAAGATAAAGTGGCGGCCTCCTCTTCCATTGCTGCCTTGTTCTGACAGCTGGTGCTTAGGGCCCGCAAGCACCTTTGGCAAAAGGGCGCTCGGCTGTTTTCGGGGCGGGGAAGGGTGATAACTGCTGGAACAGGTGAAAACAAGTGAGCTGGTGGCTGCCTTGAGGATCTGGGGGTGTAGTTAAAGGTGACGGAGGTGACAGGGGCTGAGATCCTCTCCCAACTTTTGAAAGCGATTAAAAATTATGAAGCAGCAGTTGTTTCCTCGGGCTCTGCTGCATTTTCAGCTGAGTGCACCCTGACCCTTTCTCTGGCGGAGCCGCGGCTGTTGACAGCATCTGATCCCTTGGTGCGCGGCTGGGGAGGGGCTGTCTGCGATGAGCTGGGAGCTCATCCAGCCCTCGCCTCCCTTGCAGAGAACTGCCTCTTTGTGCCGTTCAAAATATTTTGGGAGGAGGTGGCCTGCTTGGTTTTCTGTGGTTTGTTTGGCTTTGTTTGTTTTTTCCTTCCCCCCCTTCCAGAATTTCAACCTGCAGCAAACCAACTTTGATTATGGCTTAAACTGTAAAGCTACTGGTACCACTGTTTGGATTTCCCTCTCGAGAATCAGAAGACCACAAGGTAACTTGTGCAGCTTCATAGAAATGCTGCATCGCTCTGATCCATCGTGTTTCGTTGGCTGGTTTTGGATGATGTTATTTAAACCTGCTGCTGCAAAATCATTCAAAACTTCCTGCTGTGTGTTTGTTCATCGTGCTTTGGTTGGAATACTGCATTCTGGTCAGGTCTGACCTCCAGATGGGATTTAAATGATGGGATTTAAAACCGTTCAGGGAGCCTGCACCGAAGAGGAACTCTTTTTAGTACAAAATTAAAACTCCGTGCCTTTTAAATTGCCTAGTAATTAAATTTAGGGGGGGGGGGGGAAAAAAGGCATTGCAATACAAGTATCACATTTGATATTACTACACGAATTTCCTATACGTGTCATTGCAGGTTATGTTGATGCTAGATGAGACTAAAATTTAACTTTGAAAGAAAGAGACAGTACTTAAAGTGAAACGTTACCTTGAAGAGCACTAATGGGGAATTTACTTTCTGGGACAGAATATTTTGTGTATTTAAACTTGTAGGCTAACTTTCAGTGAAAGCTTTGAAGCATTTTCAGGTACGAATGTCTGCGCCCGTCTTGCAAGATCACCATTTTGATGCAGAACTCTTCTTTTATTGGCCCTTCTTTATTGCCAAGGTAAAACTATATAAAGTAACAGGATAGAATTCAAATTGTCTTAATAAGGTAAAAGTTGCATCTGTCGCCTGGGTTGTAATTAAGGTGCTTCTCTAACCTTTTGCCAGTGTAGGCCACTGACTCATTTCTGTCTTCAGAATGTCTCCTCTGACATTTTCCCATCGTTTCCTATTAGCCCAGCGAAAGCTATGTTAAACCCATGCTGCCTGCCACGGTTCCTAATGTTTGCTAACCTGAGTGTGATTGATGTCATTGTCACTTTCTGTCTCTAATGGGCGTAGTACACTATTTCCGGTAGTATCTTTTTGATAGATAATACACTTAGCCTACTAAAAGAGTTGAAAATGAAATGATTGAATTCCAGCAGTTGTATTTTTGTCTGAAAAAGGCATACTGTGCCAGGTTCCTACATTCTTTATTACTTTATAAGTCAATAGGACAGTTGTGGAATAAAATGATTTTTAATGAGAAGTGATGACAGAATCTGGCAAAGAGATAATGGTGAGTCATCAGGAAAGTTCTGCGTTTTTGTAACAGCCTATGGTGTCTTAGTCAAATGATTTGAGCTAGTGTTCAGAGCAAGGCAGTAATAGTTCTGTATGTAGATACAGCCTTAATTAAAAGAAAGAAAACCCTAAACATCTCTTTCTTTTGCCCATTCCTAGTTTGATCATGTAGCAGAATGCCTTTACAAAGAAATTATTCATTTGGCAATGAGGGGCCCGTTCTTTCAGGCAGTGCTGTGATGTTTTCTTAGAGCTGTGAGTCCATTGTCCGGCGTGGGGTGGGCTGCTGGGGACTCTGACAAGCACCGTTAATTTGTGAGTACGTGACTAAGGGGATGGCAGTGAAGATTAGCTATGTGTTCTAGAAAGGCAGCTGGGAGAAGGCAAGCCACAAAAGATGCTAAATGAGAAACATATACCTTTTTTTTTTTTTCTTAATGACTTTGACTGTCAAATCAACAATTGTCCGTTTTAAACGAAGAGATGAGAAAGTCTCTTTTGATACCAGATCCATCATTAATAGGGATTCGGGTTGGTTTGGTTTTTTTTTTTTTTTTTTTTTGCAAACTTGCGTAGGCAACTCTGAGAGAATAGTGGCAGGTGAGACACACAGATAACATACTATCAAGCTCATGTATACAATTGTAGCATTATGCGGTAGTGAAGACTGTAGCTATGAAGAAGATGTGATCAGGCTTTTTGCTAAAAACAAGAAAAGGATGAAAAAACCAAAACCCAACCCCTGGCTGCCTGCTGAATCTTCTTGCATCTGAGCTAAAAAGATGATTTTCCTTCCATCAGCTTTCTGGAGGTAAAATGGTATAGCATCTGACACGCTTCTTTCTCATGCTAGCCATTTGAGAGCCGATTCAAACTGGTCAGTGCCTTACCAGAGTTGAGAAAAATGGTGTACATGTGCTAAGCCATCACCAGCTAATTAATAAATTAATCTGTAGCTCAGTTAAGCATATGTTAGCTCTTGTAGTCTTAAACTTTTCTTTGATGTTTCGGTAAAAGAAACATTATGTTTGCATTTCAAATAGTATTATTGCAAGATGCCCCCAAGGTAGTAAAGAGTTGGCTTATTGGGTAGGAAGTGCTGAGCTCTTTGTTCCAAGTGGTAATATGAGGTGGGGTTACGCTTTTGCAAAAGCAGCATGTTGGATCTGGGGGGTGTGTTCGACTGCAGGGAATGGATGGGACCATGACCATTTACTGACTTTCTGCTTTTGCTGGGCAAGCGTGACAAATAATTCTTTGCTCTATAAAAGCAAAAGCTCTGTGTTGTATGTGCTCAAAGCCGCTAAAAACGCTTCTGCTCATAGAGCTTGAAAATGTGGAATGTGATAGGTGGGATGGGATTTGTTCCAGCTCCAAAGAGAGCATCTGCCATGGGATATCCAGTGGGAAGAATGATGCCTTAAAGGGAGAAGCCTCAGCCCAGTCCTGTAACGAGAGTCATCTCTGGTAACTCTGCGGCACTGGGGAGGAAGGCATTGTGCTTGGAAAATGCCTTTGGTGGCAGAGACTGAACCAGAAATCCAAGGAGCCGCTTGCCTCTCGGGTCTCTGAGTTTCAATTACACTTTGGTGATTCACCAACAGGGGTGCTGATCTCGCTGTTCTTCTGCAGTCGTTGATTTATGCTCTTCCTTTAATATCGCTAGGTTTTTTGGCAGTAGAGCAGCATGACTCCATGCATATTCATAACAACGTTAATTTATCAAGTGACAGCGAGGGAGATAACTCTTGGAGGAAGGTTGTGTAGCAGCCACGCATCTGTCCGTTGCCACTAATGCCATCCTGCTGGAAAATAAGATGCCAAGGAAGCCTGCTGAATGTCTTTGGACTGATAACTAATGCTTTTGTTCAGTGTTCTGGCTCTGTGTTATATATGTTCTGCACATTTAGCTATACCTTTCCCCTTCAGATTTGCTGTCTATGAAAGCTATGCCCATCACAAATACAGTAGCTGCTAGTATATTAGAAGTTGCACTAAGCAAATACTGCTGCAGTTCTAGTGACAAAAAACTTTCAATCTGAGCTAGGAATCTAAGTTGTGATGGGAAAACTAGTGGCAATAAGATTGCCTTGTTATGTACTTCAGAAACGTATTTAAAACAGCACTAATTTGCCTGTCACAGATTACTTTCGTGATTTAAAAAATGGCGTTAGAACTAAGGATGTGAATGAGAAGGAGCCTGAAGACTGGGTAAGATATGGCAGTGGTCTCTAGAGAATAGGGAAATGCAAGGTGAAATTGAACCTGGAAGACATCAGGGTCAGCATTCTTGTTTGAAGGGATGGGGTGTTCATCGAATCGTTTAGGTTGGAAAAGACCTTTAAGATGATCCAGTCCAACCATCAACCTAACACTACCAAGTCCACCACTAAACCAGTTAAGGGGAGAGCAGCAACCCTCCTGGCTTGGTGGCTGGATGATTTATAATCAAAGTGAAAACTAGGAATCATTAAGATTGGAAAGGGCCTCTAAGATCCTCATTGCAATCATCAACCCAACACCCCCATGTCCACTAAACCATGTCCCCAAGTGCTCTGAGCTTGAATGCAAGACGTACGTGATGTGTTAAGTTGCCTTTGCAGTGAGTCAGAAGCGCTGTTCTGCGGTCATAGGTCTCTGTTGTGTTTCGGCGCGTGATGGGGTGGCATCATTGCACCCTTCTGCCTTTGTTTAGCGAGCTTGCTGTACGGTTAAACAGACTTCTGCAGCTTCCCCCCGCCCCGATACCTGGGTAAAGCACACTGCTCTCGTACTACTGCAGTTTTTCCCTAACCAATTTATGAGGATTCACAAAAAGTAGTTCCCGTATTGATGCTTATTTCTTTATTCTCTCTTTTTCTGCTTATTCCTTACTCTCTATTCAGTCATCTCACAGTAATTGTGACCAAGAAGAATGTATCTGTCTTTCCAGTTTCTTCTTTATTCTCAGTACTCAGCCAGACTTCTCCCCAAAAGTTTGGTAGACTTCTGTATGGTGGAATGCCATCAGGATGTTAGTGTTTGGTTTGGTTGGTTTGGTTTTTTTGATGTACATCATGCTTCTGTGCTTTGGAAAGTTATTTTTCTGCTGTATCTCCTGTAGATTTGTTACACATTTCTCCCTGCCACCATTTGATACGGTGGTAAAGCCTAATGAAGAAAATCTGCCCTTCACCAACACATTTGCCTTAATACTTTTGCTTTACAAAAATCACTGTTTGTGTTGCCATCTTTAAACAGTACATATGATTTTATTGCTGATGAACCTGGGTGGGTATTTCTCAACACCTGTTCTGATTTTGGAGTTGGGGAGTGCTGATAGGCTCTGAGGTGTGTGTATCGATATTCAGCTTTTTCGTACTCGCTGTTCTCACTTCTCTTGCTGGTGCTTCGCTACTGTAAATCATCACCTGTTTTGCCTCTTCACTTGCCCAAAGTGGATGGATTTCTCTTTTTATGTCTGGACTTGAATTTTTGTCTGGAATAGACTGCAAGCCATAAAGCAAATTTTTTTCTTGTGACTTGCCCAACATCTGAAGAGAGAAGTGTTATACAAAATACATGCAAAGGTTTGACACTGATAAAAACTAACTTTCTGCAGGTGTTCTCAAACTTCATGTTATGTCTTGAGCTTTCACTTATGGATCCTGTGATCTTAGCTGCTTTTAGAAAATCTTGCACGTGTTTTAAAAGTTTCATGCATATACCTGTGTCTCATTTGGTTTCCAAAGACCTGCTCTAGTGAAAAGCTTTCGTGAGTTGACGGTGATCCTGCCAAGCCTGGGTGCCGGGTGCGAGGTTGCGAACATTACCTCCTCATTTCATGGTGCACTTTGGGAGGTGGCTGTTAGAGTTCATTACAGTGCTGAGGCTCGGTATTTTTTTGCTGTTTGGTGCAAAACTGTGAGATGACTTTTATCTTCCTCCCTTCAGGGCATCTTCTGGTTTGTTCTTTATTGCCCTTTCTCTGTACAAATGAGTGAATATTCTCCTCTGCCCACATGGTTGGCACCTGCAGTTATACTTGGGGACTAGATGAAATCATTAATACGTGAATCGGAGAGCTCAGATCTTCTTTGAAGTGAAGCTGCAATCACAGTCTCAGTTTTTGGAGCTAACGTTTCTTTATCTTGAGCTTCCTCTGATACTGGCTAACTGATGCTTTATGTGATGGAGCTCCCAGAGCTAGACAGGAGTCAAAGGAAGGGAGAAATGAGTGTTTTCTGTTCCCTAAATAGAATAAAAGAAAGGGCTGACTCCAGCAAGGCCTAGCGTATTTACTTCATTCTGTCTGGAGTGTATTTCTGCAATACCAGTTTCATCTTGTATTGTTTAGAGTTCATCTTTCTCCCTGCCCCGGAAGCGTGTCAATATATATTGATAAATGATTTATCTATGAAATGCAATGCTGTCAAAGTGAAAGCCTGAAAAACCTGTCACTGAACTGATGTATGGTGAATGCTGGGAACCCAGACTCAACAAGGAAGATGGGATTTCTGTATGTGGGTCTGTCATTTTAACCCCCGGGTTTCCTCCTCAGAGATACCCAGGCTCTGAGCACTCCGAAAAAGGTCCATCAGTTTGTGGCACGGTACTCTGCAGATGGGCAGGTTAAGGCCAGTCGTCCTCCCACCTGTGTGGTCAACACGAAGACAGGGCAGTCCAAAGCGTAGCTCCGTGTACGTGTTGGGAAATAATTTTACTACTATGTTTTCTGGGCCTCTGTGTTCATATGGCTGTATATTGGGGTTTTTAGTGAAAAGCAAGCTCTTTAGTTCCTCATTTCAAAAGACTACTTTGTAAGAGAGGATGAACAGTTGTAAAAGTTGTCGGAAAAGTCAAGTTCTTAAATCTTAAAGTTAAGCTCTTGCCTTTAACTCCTTAATGCAAACAATATTCTAAGTAGTGGCGTGGCTTTCTACCAGTTATAATATTGGGTTTATTTAGAAGCGATCCTGATATGCTCTGGAGCCTGTACCTTCTTACTCTTAAGAACTCCAGCCAGAAATTTTTCAGTAATTTAAACCAAAAATGTAGTTTCAAATATTCTCAAGTGGCAATAAAAACCAAGGCTTCGTGCTGTGTTGCAGTCGTCATTCTCAAAGGTTAAAATTTCAACTGTTTGAAGCAGAGATGAAATGAAGCAACAACTAGCAGAGCTAACAAATTAAACATAACAAAGCAAACAAATTAAAACCATGACAACTAATGAATGGGTAGATGAAAATCATTGTATTATCACCACATCGGAACAAGTAGTTTATCTTCGTTAAATATAGTCCCTAAATTTGCATCTGCTTGTAATTTGATAATTAGCACGCTAAATTAAATGGAATACATTAACTTGTGGGGTTTTTTTTATTATTATTTTTAAACTGTTATTTTTGTCCTTTTTCCTCTTTAGATCACATTAGATTCCACTAAACTTATGTAAGGAAACCTCTTGGTATGGATAGGATATTTTTGGAGTAGCCTGAAGTTACTAATGAAGCAGTACCTGAGCTCTTCTGTTGATGTTTTAATGGGGCGGGAGCTTTTTCAATCCTGTTCCTGCCTGGTGCTGTGGCAAGCTGGAGGGTGCTCACCCGCCCTGCGCCCAGCCCTCGGAAGCCTGGAAGGATGCGGCAGGGCACGGAGAGCAGCAGGTGAAGCATCACGGGCTGCTCACGCTGTCGGTGATGGAGGATTGCGGACTGCCTCGGTCCTGGGAGTTTTGCTTTCCTAAACTTGTCCCAGGAACAAGAACCATGACAGAATAATACGTTAGTGGGCACGGCGCAGTCAGAGAATTTGACATCTTTCTTTTTTCTGCTGTGCAAAATACAGGTTTTCCTCGAGACATCCCTACATTGGAAAATTTGTGATCAGTGCTGAAAGAAACTGTTTGGAGCGGCTTTTGGTGTGAATTTCATTTTTTCAGTGAGAAGTTCAATTGTTTTTTGATTATGAGAAAAAAAGACCCCCTTTGTAGATGGTTGAAATAACTGCATTATTCCCGACAACAGTTCAGAAATGGATTTTCCTTGTTTCATTTGAGTGTTAATTTGTCTGGCCCACGTTGGTGACTGAAATATTTTTGTCCTAACTTTCATAGACTTATTTCACTTGTTTCCCTTTTGCCTAGTAAGGCTGTTGTTGGAAAGTACTGTTACTTTATTTTTTTAACGTAATAGGATGGGCAAAGTATTTTTGGAATGCGCGAACCGGTCTGAAACGTCATCCATCTCACTCATCCAAAACTCTTCCTTCCAGCTGGCAATTTCCTTAGTGTTTCCCATGTCTCCTCCTTCTCTTGCCCATTTGCTCGGAGCAGTCGCCTCACTGAGGAGACTGCGTTGCCCAAATGAATTACGGTGGGGTAACAAGTTTCCATGTGCTGTTTGCTTAGCGTTAAGTCACCTTCTGTTTGCTCCTCTTGCTGGTGATGCACCTGTTGGGTGAGGCTGTGAAGCAGACACATTTCAGGTTAAATCCTGGTGTGGGTCCCTGACGGAGCAGTTTGGGAAATGCTGGGTGGGAAGGAAGTGCCTGTTTAACACTTAGCATTTAACTGAACGTGAGCCTTGCTTGAGCTGAGCCACCACCACGTTGCACAAGGCTGGTAGTGAACCTCGCTGAACGGTGTCTGGCGTTGAACGCGGGCAGGTCCAGCTCGGTTTCCTTTTGCTTCATGCAGCAAGCAGGCCTGAAGGCAAGGACTGTTACTGCTGGTGAATAATCAGGGTTAAAAATCACAGCGCTCTGGAGTCGTCATCGTGTTTTAAGGAAACCTTTTGATTCTTGGTACCTCTGAGGGTGGGGGGGGCCCTCCTGGGAATTCTCTCCTATTTTGAGCCAGGGAGATTTTGTGTAGATGTATTGTGTTAACTGTTGTGCTGGAAACAAAAACTGGTAAATTAAGTCAGTGCTTATGTTCTAAAGACAATTTATTCCTGGACTTAGGATACACAATTGAAGAGCTCCTTAGCTTTTCAGAAAAGAAGAACAAAAAAGTTGACACAAGTCCATCTATTTAAGCAATGCCATCCCTAATTCAGCTCTAATGCAAGAAAAAGATAATTTCCATTAGTGCCACTAGTGGTCGTAATCAGTCTGCATTAACTTAGCACTCCACCCAATAGCTGCAACTGCTTTGAGTCACCAGGCATTTAAAAAAAAAAAAAAAAAAAAAAAAAATCAGTCTCTGTAAGATGTTGTTAAGAAGCAACTTCTGTATTGAAAGAGGAAATGTAAAATGATAAACAAAGCCAAAAATAACTCAAAGTGAAAAAAACCCAGACCCTTAATTTTTTTTTAATTTTTATTTTACCTTGACATTTTTGATGACTTGAGAAGGAACTTATGCTGCAGCTGCAATTCTTCAGCATTTAAAAACTGAAGATTAATGTCAAACCTATGAAAATAGCCAACAGAGTTACTCTGTCAGACTATATTTGCATATAACCAAATCAATACTATGTCCTGTATTCAGAGAGGAAAGAAGTTCCTTAATAAACATGCATGAATAAAAACCATAGAGTTGAAAGCTCCTGTTCTGATCCAAATCAAATTACACAACATCTGTGTTCTCATCTGAATATAATAATAGCAGTCAGCCAGACTGCATATGGGTGCTAATAAGTGCCCTAGAAATCATGCCTTACCAAACTTGTTGAGGCTGGGGAAAGAGCTGGTTAATGAAGTGGTTTTTTTGTTTGTTTGGGGTTTTTTTGATAGGTTAACTCTTCAAGGTGGTGTTAATTTTCAAAATGAGGTGTTTTCAATCTTTGGGGTTTTTTTACTAATGATATCTCAAAATACAGTGTGCCATGAGAACTTCTTTGATTGCTGTCTTGCATCTTTTTCAGAGAAAAAGGGAGGAAAAATAATCTGCTTGAACAGCAGCAAGCTACTTGAGTTCATACTACTGGTTAAAATGACCTGCAGCCTTGAACATATTCTAACTGATGCCAGTAACTTCACATCCTCTCTAGAACTTGTGTTTTTAGCATGGTTACAGAATTACAAGGAAAAAACACGGTAGCTGCTAGTGTTACTTTATAAATGTACAGAAGACGCATAATATTAGAATGCACGTTTATATTATTATAAGTTACAAGCTGAAATAAGAGTAGAAGTTTTAGTCAAGACAGGCATTTCCAATGAGGGAGAAGCTGATCCTTGGATCATTGTGTTTTTACTTTGTGTATCAGCTCATGAATAGCTGGGCTTGGCAAACTGGGGCTTCACTGATTTATCCTGTAAAACCAAGTGAGTCACCTCAAACTATTAATCTGATGTATTCTCTTTCCTGAAACAACATGCTCTTTTGTCAGAGGGAGTTATCTTAGTTTAAGACTGGAAGGCTCTTTAGGTGTTCGTCATTGTTTGTCTCCCTATCTGGAAGCAGGAACAAGTATGCTGACAGATGTTTGCCTAAATTTGCTCTTATGGAAGATATTTGCAAACTCCCCAGGTGCCTTTGGGCTGCGCTGGCCTGGTGCACAGAAAATTTTGCCTGAACTCCAACCTCAATAATCTCCCCTGAAAATGGAGCCTGTTCCTGCTTGTTCTTTCCCAAAGAGTCAGAAATGGGGCTGATGTTTCTCTCCTTCATAATAACCTTTATGTGGGTGAAGACTTTCAGTGCCACAATCGCTGTGAGGTTTTGGGTTTTTTTAAGAAGAAACAAACTCAGTTCTTTCAGCTCTTTTTAGTAAGCTCTTTCATTATTTTTCTTGTTGTTTTTCTCTGAAATTTTCCACTTAATCCATGTCGTCTTTTATGGTGCAGTGACGTGATCTGGATGCATATTGTAGGTAAGGGGTTGTGAGTACAAAACTGAGATTGTCCTTTTGCTTACCGCGTGCAAGGTTCCTGCTGCATACGCCCAGAGATGCTTCTTTCTGCAGCAGTATTACTTTGTCATACACACGTTGAATTTGCTGCTTCTAGAAAGTCCTGATTCTCTTCGTGCAGCGTTGTCCCCTTGCCACGGGGTCCCCAATATATGTTCTTGCTTCTGATGTAACTTCTCCTGTGTGGTTTGTTGGCTTGTTTGGATAAGATTTTTGGACTTGTCTTCCAGTTTCTCAAGATAGCTTCAAGTTTTGATCTTGTTCTCCAGAGTTACTTCTACCCTTTTCATCATCATCGTCTGCATATTTTTATAAGTCTACTCTATAATTCATTTTCTAAATAATTAGTGAAGATATTAACACAGGACGTAACTCTTCAGAACTGTACTTGAAATATCCTTCAGGTTGAAAGAGAAGGTTTTAAAAACTACTCTTCTGCCTTTTTACCTAATTGCAAAACTTAGTTCACTTTTTCTAAAGAAAACATACGATACTGGTAGAAGCCTTAGTGAAGACATCTCGTATTTATGCACTAATCTAGTTACTCTATCAGAGATGGAAATTAGGTTGGTTTGACATGATTTGTACTTGACAAATTCATGCTGGCTGTTTGCTATCCATTTATTATCCCCTAGGTGCCTGTAAATTGATTAACAATTATGTTCTGGTACCTTTCTGGGTAGCAAAGTTAAGACTACTGATTTCTAAGTCCTCCTTCCTCCCATTTTTAAGATAGTCCTAGATTTGTCCTTTGCTAGTCCTTAGGGACATCATGAGTCCTCTGTCAATTTGGGTTTTTTTTCTGCTAGTTCCTAAGATAATTAAAAGTAATTTTTACCTGGCCCTGCTGATTTGAGTAATTCTTAGTAAACTTACTGTTCTTTAGCTGTTTTTTTTTTTTCCCCTCACTTTTGGGACTTGAGCTTCTAAACCCTGGTTAACTGGCCTTAAATACCTGGTAATGTCTAATATTTGTGAAGAATGACACTAAAAAGGTCTGAGCGTTTTAGACTTGCAGACAGGATTATTTATCTTCCCCATTAAGCAGTTATTAGTACTTTCCTTTGTCTTTACTTCTACAGTACTTAAGATACTGTTATTTTGCATTTTACATCCCATGCTAATGGTAATTTATTTTATGCCTTAGACTTTTGGGTTTATGCCTTTGTTCATACACTATTCTTTTACTGCTTTGCAGGATGCAGTTTCGGGTTGTACCTAACGTGACCAGTGGTCAGAATGCCCCAAAAGGAGCTGTCCTGCTCTCTCCCGCCCTGCCACCGATTTCCATGCCCCTTCTCTAGGCTGACTCTCAGTTGCACGTAGAATGAGACTTAACCAATTTGGTTTCATCTTTTGGTGGGTTTTTTGGCAGATGATTATTCCATCATATCAATAAGCTGCTTAATTCATCCTGCAGCTGCATGATCACTAGATCCAATGCAAGAAGGGAGCAGGAATTGACGGTGCGTAGTGCAGGCAAGAGCAGATGGACCTGTTTGGTGGCAGCCCCCAGTTAGATTGAATGTGCCGTGAGAATGTGTCGAGTCATTTGCTGATGTGTTTTGGGTTTGTTTTCTTTAAAAGGAAATTATTTTTAGGTCCTTATGCATCTGCCCCAGTATTCATACTGGGATTCCTTTCTTGGATTGGAATTGCTCAGCTTCTCCTTAGCAGAATCCCTTCCAGGAATGGCCAACCTTTTGACCAGCTTGTTTCCAGTATCCCCAGAGTTTTCCAAAGTCTGTAGAGTCAGGAGTTTTCAACAACTGAAGCTTTATATTTGAGGTATAAATTGTTTCCCCTCCCATACACTTACAATGTAGTAAGATCATGAGGAGGGCAGAACGGATCTTGACTGGTGGCAAGGAAGCACGGGGTGAAAAAGTACTGGGCCATGTGAAACTGTGGTTGGCTTTTTTCACAGCCTCCAACTTTTTGGAGGGGATATTCAGAGCAGTTATCAGGAGTTCACGGCTGAGGTACAGCAAAGATGTGGTGAATGCTGTGTCTTTTTTTTTTTTTTTTTTTTTGTCCAATCCTATTCAGCTGTTTAATTAATGTTTTTCCTATTGGAAAAAGCTTGCTACGTTTTTGAATATCGGGTACTGAGGAAGGAAGAGATGGAAGCGTTTTGAAAGTGTAGTTTACACTTCAGGAGGATTTTTCACTAGTTAAGAGTAGTCTGAAATAAATGGAATGCAATTAAAAGGGGATATGTGCAGTGTACTGAGCTTCAGCAAACATAATCCACATAAATATACTTGGTGAATGGCTGCTAGGTATCTGTTTCAGATGAAAACATTTGGAGATAAAGTGCAAGAAAACTAGCACAGGTCGGTGGTCAAGCTGTTGCCAAACCCAAATGTCAGCAAAAAAATAATAGAAATTTGGAAAATCTGTAAGAATTGCGTGTGCATTTTAATGAGGAGAGAAAAGATGAGAAGTTAAATACCTAAAACTATCCTGGAAGGTAGATCCCTGTATTATTTTTGGCAAAGAAGGAAATAGCAGGGGGAGGAGTGGGTGTTCAATTACAACACAGAAACAAGAAGAAAAGGTTCTAAGAGTAGGCAGTGTTAAGCATGGAAATAAGTGATCACGACTCTGGGATCTCCGCTATAGGTGTTTTCAAATATGCCAGGGACACATTTGTCAGGAGTGGTTTTTTGGATACAACTTAACCTACTTCTAAAAAGGAAGAAATAAATACCTGAAGGTACGTTTTAGCTCTGCAGTCTTCCTATTTTTATCCTGTTGCTTTTATATATATATATATAAAATATATATAATCCTGTTAATTTTATATTTTGGCAAAGCTGTGCTGATTCAAATCACTTCTGCTTTTAGCGTTCTATTAGTTCCTTCTTAGTTAAAATTCGATGTGAACTAGTGGGTCTCTTGGTAACTTCTGCAGCCTGTTGGAGGGCAGCGCTGTCCCGCTGTGCGCTCGGACTTGGTGCATTGGCCTGAGCCGTCTGTATTGCTGTTTAAAAGCTCTTTAAAGCTGTAATTACTGTCAGGTCCTGCCTAGATGAGGATTCTGTTGTGTTTTCCTGCTACAAAGAAACGTGCCTCCCTCGAGGCACCGGGCAGCACGTGTTGGTGCCTGTGCTCTCTAAATAAGCTGTCCCTGCCTATGGTGTAGTTGTACTCCTTTGTCCCGTTGTTCTTATTTCTCGGTAGTATTGTCGTTTCCATACTAAGATGTCAGATGATAGATGAGATGTCTATTTATTTGTCAGTCAGTGTCCTTCAACTCTTATGCACTTTAGTGCAGTTTCTCATTTTTACTTCCTTTTTCTCATATTCTTGGATTCCATCCTTTTAGGCTACTTGTCCTTTCATTTGCCGATAGGCTTTCACCAAAGTTGTAAAATCGTTACAAAGTAAAATCTAGTCAGACTACTCATGCATATCTTTATACAGCAGTAAAACAAAATGAAATATTAGATTTCTGGACCACTGTATTATATGAGCAAAATTGCAAGGAAAAAAGGAAAAAGAATGCACGGAAATGGGATTGTGGCAGGCTGGTGTCTGAATGATTTGTAATTAGAAACATAACTGCTTCTTGGATTTATTTATTACACAATAGTTGCTGAAGCAGGAATTCAATACACTGGAATGTTCTCTTAGTGCATCCTGATTTTGTGAACAAAAGGGTTTTACACTCTGTAGCATAATCTAGAATTAACTGAGTAAAGAATATAATACTGAATTCTTACAGAATATAAAAGCCCATTCTCACAGATTTTCTAGGTGTCTAGTATTTTTTGCTGACATTTGTGTTTTGCAGCAGCTTGGCGATTGACTTGGGCTAGTTTTCATTCACTGTATCTCAATTAATTACTCTAGAATTAATTGAAGAATCATGGAATGCTTTGGGTGGGAAGGGCCCTTCAGAGCTCGCCCAGCCCCTGCAGTGCCAGGGACAGCTTTAACCAGCCCAGGGTGCTCAGAGCCCCGTCCAACCTGGCCTGGGATGTTCCCAGGGATGGGGCCTCCACCGCCTCTCTGGGCAACCTGTGCCAGTGCCTCACCACCCTCACTGTGAAAAATGTCTTCCTTATATCCAGTCTAAATCTATTCTTCTTGAGTTTAAAAGCATTATTCCTTGTCCTGTCACAACAGGCCTTGCTAAAGCTTGCCCCCCCCCCCCTTCCTGCAGCCCCTCTCAGCACTGCCAGGCCGCACTCAGGCCTCCCCGCAGCCCCCTCCTCTCCAGGCTGAGCACCCCCAGCCCCCCCAGCCTGGCCCCGCAGCAGAGGGGCTCCGGCCCTCGGGGCATTTCTGTGGCCTCCCCTGGCCCCGCTCCAGCAGCTCCGTGTCCTTGTGCTGAGGGCCCAGAGCTGGGCGCAGGGCTGCAGGGGGGTCTGCCCAGAGCGGGGCAGAGGGGCAGAATCCCCTCCCTCGCCCCGCTGCCCACGCTGCTGGGGATGCAGCCCAGGATGGGGTTGGCTTTCTG
The DNA here is from genome assembly GCF_030463565.1 of Pelecanus crispus. NCBI lineage: Eukaryota > Metazoa > Chordata > Aves > Pelecaniformes > Pelecanidae > Pelecanus > Pelecanus crispus. Next base: position 41,368,371 of record NC_134652.1, on the reverse strand, counting down.
GGCTGCCAGCGCACATTGCCGGCTCATGTCCAGCTTTTCATCCCCCAGCACCCCCAAGCCCTTCTCCGCAGGGCTGCTCTCCATCCCTTCATCCCCCAGCCTGTGCTGATACCGGGGGTTGCCCCGTCCCAGGTGCAGGACCCTGCCCTTGGCCTTGTTGAACCTCATGAGGGTCACAGAGGCCCACCTCTCCAGCTTGTCCAGGTCCCTCTGGATGACATCTCGTCCTCCTGGTGTGTCAGCCGCACCACTCAGCTTGGTGTCATCTGCAAACTTGCTGAGGGTGCACTCGATCCCACTGTCTGTGTCATTGATGAAGATGTTAAACAGCGCCGGTCCCCGTACGGACCTCTGAGGGACCCCACTTGTCACCGGTCTCCATGTGGACATAGAGCCATTGGCCATGACCCTCTGGATGTGACCATCCAGCCAATTTCTTATCCCCCAAACAGTCCACCCATCAAATCCGTATCTCCCCAAGTTAGAGAGAAGGATGTTGTGGGAGACTGTGTCGAACGCTTTACAGAAGTCCAAGTAGATGACATCCATTGCTTGTCCCTTGTCCACTGATGCAGTCACTCCTTCATAGAAAGCCACTGGGTTGGCCAGGCAGGACTTGCCCTTGGTGAAGCGGTGCTGGCTGTCTCGAGTCACCTCCCTGTCCTCCATGTGCTTGAGCACAGCTTCTAGGAGGATCTGCTCCATGATCTTCCCAGGCACAGAGGTGAGGCTGATGGGTTGGTAGTTCCTGAAAACAAAGGACAGTCAGAGTTTGCAAGTCGAATGCTGTATCATTATCTTAAACTCTAGTTCTTAAGAATTTCATTGTACTGTAACATATTTCACCTGCATAGAAATCCTTATTTTTCTCAATCAGACCAGTGTAGATAGTAGGAGCGGTTCATTTTAATATGTGCATAGAGGTAATGTTTTATTAGAAAACTTCTTAGGAAATAGATACTTCAAGAGAAGATACGGATATATACTTTAAGATAAACATATCTGAACAACATGATGGGTTGAGTGCCTTATATTACTGGAAGATGTAACCCAAAACATGCTAACTGAATTTATTTTCTTGCAATTACATCATTTATAACACGACGGTGAGTGGTATGGCAGGATGACGCTGGAGATCATGCCTCCTATCACAGACGTGCGGGAATTGATTCACAACGATGGAACAAGCTTCTGCATCTCAGTCCTGTGGTCAAAGACATAAGGGAGGATTTATCTTATCTTAATGCCTTCTCGAGCCTGGGACCGAAAGGCATGTTTGGGTTCGTTGCCTCTAAGCAGCATGTAATGGATTAACTGCCAATGCGGCTGTATTGGAAACAGCAGCATCGTGATTTATGTTTATATGAAAAGCTTTTCTTCATCTGCTGATTATTTGGGTTTGCTTTAAAACGGCTAAATCATGCATTTTGAGGTTGAAAGACTCAGATAAACTGCAGTAGGTATATATAAAGTTCTGTCTGAAGTCGAGCCACATGAAAAATACCAGTGTTTGGTGTTTCCCAGCTTTGCAAGTGTGCAACCTTTTCCTCCTCCTGTTTCCTTCTGTAAAATATTCAAGACATGAAATAATCTTGTCTCAGAACAAAATACAGGTTAGGAGTGAAAGCTTCATGTTAGACCTGTGGACAGGAACATTGAGTTAAGCAGTTGGGGTGCTGGATTTTGTGGTCAGGTTTTATACAGTTGGGTTAAACGGTGTTTCTTGTACTCTTCAAGATGTTTTCTAGTGAGGATGCCTAGTGTTAAATATGCTTGCTTATAGCAGGTTCTTCGTTGGTTAATATTGGGATTCACATTACTTCTTGATACAAGTTGGGGGGGGAATCTATTGCAGCTTACTATTTTATTTCTGTTTTTCAAACCAGCTTAGCTTACATGTTTATTTTACTCTGATTGCCAGAAGCATGTGAACATGGAACCAGGCACTGCACTGCTTGTGCATCCCTCTTTTCTCTTGCTGGGTATAGGATTAGGAATGGATTTATAACCTAAAAGCAAAGTTTCACAATTAAAATAGAGAGACAAGGCTGCAGGTCAGAATTGAGTCTCTGCAGGTTGTCTTGGCAGGCAGTCCTTCGTTGAGAGGGCTTTTCTTCTAGGGTGCAATTTGACTTGTCGTCAAGATCAACATTTTATTCTTGGGTATCCTGTGAGGCTGGGGAGTTTGTTATCAGTATCTTATTGCTGCTCTGTTAGGATTTTACTTCTGTGTTATCTTTGTGTTAATTTATCATAAATGAAAATCATACCAGCTTCTTTTTGATGGAGTTTAGGCATTTGGTAAATGTGCAAATAAAGCTCAGCTTTTTTATTTTATAGCAGTGGAAATTCGTATTTATATACTTGTAAAATTTGCTAATACTATTCTGATTAGCTCTAGCATCCTGTGCTATGACCGGCATTGCATAGCGTGTTTAGTTCATGTTGCCTTTTAGCCTGGAAGGGCTTGGCATTAGGAGCATTCAGGCATGGGTTTCTCTTGGTGATGTGGACTGGAGCAGTATTTCCACAGGAACTGTGACGATGGTATGTAAGATGCTCTCAGGATTAAAAAAAAAAAAAGAAAGAGTTATTACAAAATATAAATGCTAATGTGATGTCGTGATTTTACAGTGTTTTTCCTGTGGTGTGAGAAATACTCGGTTTGTTTTCCTAGACGAAATCAGAGTCTCCAAGGCAAAGAGGGCAGGAAAAAGGGGTGTCTTCAGATGAAGCAGATAATGGAGGTTATCTTCCTTTGGTTGTATGATACTCTCCTTCCTTTCTGAAGACAAGAAGGTACGTAGTCTACCAAGTGAAAGCTGATGGTTAAGCTAAAGGAGAGGGTATATATGCTTCTGCTGAGAAGTGTATGTGCAACCTAAATGGATACAGGACAGGAATGTCCCTGGTCCTGCATGGCAGGGCACGTACGCATCTGCTCTTTGAAGGTACAAGTCTTGAACAGCGTTGCTTACTGGCAAATAGCCTGTCTTTTTTGATTGTTAGTATTTTAGTAAAGGCTGTAGAATGTAAAACTGCAAAATAAAGCCAGAAGTATACATGTTTTTTTATTCTGATGCTAGGTCTTGAATTTTGGCAGCAAAAATCCAGTATTCCAGCGGTGCGGCAGGTAGCCTTATCTTGAAGTAAAAATTTTGCTTTGAATTCATTCTAAGAAGTGAATAAAACAAATAATTTCTTTCAGTGTGTAAAATGTATTTTGAGCCTTGTCAGCTTGTTCTTTAGCTTAGAAGCTAAATCTGAAAGTTGCACAAAATGCTGTTGGATCTTATGGCCTGATTCCTTAGGCTAACTTTCAAAATGGCAAGCTAACTCCCTTGCGACTTAAAAAATAAGGGCAGGATGCTTGCATTCTAGAAATAGCAGAGCACCCAGGATTTCGTATTAACTTCCCAGGTCTTTTTCTGTATTGAGTTACGAAGTGAAACATTCTCGCTATTAACAGAGAGATGCATTAAGTGAAAGTGCTTTTTGAATTTCTCAAACAGGCTATTGAAGCTAAAAAAATACTCTAGTTGGAGGTAGATGCTGATATTTTATTTCAAAAGGATTCATTTTTTAAAATCTTACTGGGCTAGAGGTTATTAATGCTGTTCTCTATTATAAAATCCAAACTCTTTTTCTGATGTTTTACTTAGTATATGACAGTCTTGTTCTTACCATTCAGCTGTCTGTTCCTGCAGCTGGGTAGGGATGGATTTTAGGGTTCCATGAATGTAACAGCATGAGTATCTGACAGCGAGTAAAGCTGAAAGATTTGCTGAAAAAATGGTTGAAACTTTGAATCTTTTTCCACCAAATGGGTGCTCCTCTCCGCTTCCATCATACGCCGGTGTCACTGTCAACCTGCCACAGCATCCAATAATTTTCCCCATTGCTGATGTCTTTGAAGGTTTGAGTAGAAACTAGAGGGTATTTTCCATGGTTCAGCTCTAAGCATGTATAAACTCAGACTTTGGCTCGGTGCAGACTTTGTCGTGTCACCATCCCGCTCCCTTTCCGGGTTGTCTTAGGAGCGCGTTGTACGGCACAGACCTGAGCACAGATCCTGACATACTCCAGTGGCCGCTTACTCCTACCTTTTATTTTTCTCATCTGCTAACCATGTTGCTTGGTGTGATACGGGCAGGGGCCTGCCCTCACGTGTTACAGTAGCACAGTTTTTATAGAATCATAGAATCGTTTAGGTTGGAAAAGACCTTTAAGATTATCCAGTCCAACCATTAACCTGCACTACCAAGTCCACTCTAAACCAATCAAGGGTAGACTATACTAAACCATGTCCCAAAGTGCCACGTCTGCCCGTTTTTTGAACACTTCCAGGGATGGGGACTCCACCACCTCTCTGGGCAGCCTATTCCAATTCTTGACCACCCTTTCCATAAGGAAATTTTTCCTAATTTCCAATGTAAACCTGCCCTGGCACAGCTTGAGCCCATTTCCTCTCGTCCTATCGCTAACTACATGGGAGAAGAGACCAATACCCCCCTCCCTGCCCCCTCCTGTCAGGCAGTTGTAGAGAGCGATAAGGTCTCCCCTCAGCCTCCTGTTCTCCAGGCTGAACACCCCCAGCTCCCTCAGCCGCTCCCCACCAGCCCTGTGCTCCAGACCCTGCCCCAGCTCCGCTGCCCTTCTCTGGACACGCTCCAGCACCCCAATGTCCTTCTTGTATTGAGGGGCCCAAAACTGGACACAGGAGTCTTGCTGGCAGATCTTGCTGAAACCTTTAGGAGAATGAAGTAGGCTCTGTCAACCACCTCTCCCTCGTTTTCGGGAAGCTCCAGGAGATTTGAGATGCATCTTCGCCTTAGAAAGGCTGTTTTGTCTCTTCCCCCATATGTTGTATTTGCTGCTTCTGCTCTTTGCAACAGTTCTGCTAGTTTGCCTAACCACGGGTTGGACCTGCTCATCTCTACTCTCCCACACTCTCCACTGAAGGCTTTTTTTAATGCATTGGCCTCTTGTTACTCTTGTTAATTGCCTCCTGTCAGTGCATCCGGAGGCTGGTTTGAAACGAGTGGTTTGTAATCCAGCTTTTCTATCTCCAAGTTCTTTTACAATTCCTGGGAGAATAGCATGTGGGCGTGCTCACTTGTTACTCATGTTGTCTATTTGCTCCGTAAGTTTGTATTGGTAGTGAATTTTTTTTTGAGACCAGTTCTCACATCTGCTCCCTCTGCCTAACCCTAGAGGAATTCTGATATTGGCAGCCTTTGCAAACCCCAGGTAGGTTTACCTATTTTGTTGGAAAGCTATCAAAGACATTTAAGATTATAATTAAGAATAATACAAGGGATCTTTCCAGCGTTATTTGACTGACTAATTTTGAGGGTATAACTCTTTTGAAATACTTTGAATTAGTTTATTTTTAAAAGAATAATGGCTCCGGACATTGTAGGTTTTGAAGGTGTAAAAGTTTAGAAATTTAGATATGATGATGAGACTTCTACATCCCTATTTCAATGCTGCAAGAAAAACAGTAGGAAAGCTGTTGGCAAGTAGAGCAATTGAATGCAGGGGGAGCAGCATGTGGTGAGTATTTGTAGAAAGAGGTCTTCAGTGTTGATAAGGTTTTCTAGTATATTGGTCCAGATGTACATTTTTGGCCTCAGTTATAAAGAGCTGTAATTGCCAACCTTAATAGTTGAGCTGATAATACAAAGTCTGTGTAGCAGTGACATTTATGCTTGAGTAGTACAGTAAGCTGCTACACCAGTTTCTTTTGCCTTTTTATGTGTTTGACATTGACTTAAAAGAGTACATGGCAGGAAAATAAATTATTTAAACACAGAGATGTTATCTTGTCCTGCTTTACCCCAGCTGGCAGCTCAGCCCCACACAGCCGCTCGCTCCCCCCCACTGGGATGGGGAGAGAATCAGAAGAGTAAAAGTGAGAAAAGTCGTGGCTTGAGTTAAAGACAGTTTAATAGGTAAAGCAAAAGCTGTGTCTTCAGGCAAAGCAAAACAAGGAATTCATTCCCTACTTCCCATGGGCAGACGGGTGTTCAGCCATCCCCAGGAAAGCAGGGTCCATCACGCGTAACGGTGACTTGGCAAGACAAAACGCCATCACTCTGAACGTCCCCCCTTCCTCCTCCTTCCCCCAGCTCTACGTGCCGAGCCTGGCGCCATACGGTGTGGGATGTCCCTTGGGTCAGTTGGGGTTGGCCGTGTCCCCTCCCAGCTCCTGGTGCCCCCCAGCCTGCTCACTGCTGGGTGGGTGAGGAGCAGGAAAGGCCTTGACCCTGTGTCAGCACTGCTCAGCAGTGACCAGAACATCCCTGCGTTATCGAGGCTGTTGTCAGCACAAATCCAAAACACAGCTCACTACAAGCTACTGTGAAGAAAATTAACTCTATCCCAGCCAAAAGCAGCAATCTGATCCTTTTGTGTTTCACACTGGCACAGCAATGCTTAAATACAGAGGTGTCTTTCACAATCAAGTCTTCTTTTCTTACTACATGCTCTATTTAGCAGTTTGAATTCTTTTTTCACAGTGCAAAATTGGGGAACCAGAAAAGTATGAGTTTGAGGAAAATAATTATTTGATTATATTGGTCACGGCTGAGGAAGATGCTGTGAGGAAATTGTTTTACTTTTTTTTGTTGTTGATGTAATATCTGTTGTCATGAAAACCACAGCTTACCAACACTTCTTGAACTAAAGAGTAAAGTCCATTGGGTTTCCAAGTCTTTCTTATCTTTTTTTTAAAAAACAAATGAAAAAGATAAAGTATAGTGCTTTGCAAGAAAGTGTCCTTAGTAAGGCAGGGAAAAAAACAGTGTGTGAATCTTTAGCTGAAAGTAAAATCACTTCCTCTACTCAGTGTAGCTCAGAATTGCAGTCGCAGGCACAACACAGTCCATTTCTGATTGGCAAATTCCAACTGCAGCCCTGTCATGTAAAACAGCTAAAACCTGTGCATTCTTTCTCCCCACCATCATTCTTTAACTCTTAGTAATATTGACACAGTATTTTTGCCTATAAATGTCCCCAATGCTCTTCAAAGAAAATAGGAATCGAAAAGGAGTGAGAAGGTGTCGTGATAGCTAACCCCTTGTGACAAGTTAAAAAGTCACCAACAAAATAAATCTAAACTTTTAAAAGAAATATGTTTGTCAAGTTACCACAGAGTGTTTCCTTATTAACTTAGAATAAGGAAAAAAAAAAAAAAAAACCCCAGGAAGAGCAGGTTGCAACCATGCATTGAATAAAAACACTATCTTGCCAGACATTGGTGCCATAGCTGAAATTGGAAGTAAGTTCTATGGATCCCTAGAGTCCTAAAACGTGCTGGCAGAAAGGAGACAACCCCTTAAATTAAAAGAAAATAGCAGGGTTTTTCTCCACTGTAATAGTAAAGGACGTTCTCAGTCTGTGTGCTTTGTAATTTATTTCAAATTGAATGGAGGTTCAAGGAATCTAGGATATAATGCATGTTCGGACCAGGATACAATGCATGTCAAGAAGGAAATTTTATGGGCTTGTACCTAAAAGCTTTTACTGAAGCCGAGCGAGAGCAAATGAATCTCCTGAGCTCTGCACTGGTCCAAAAACCTGTCTCTCAAAGGTAAGAGACATGGCTATGAGGGAAGGGCGGGAGATCTTTAGGGCTGAAGTTCAGTCAGCTTGTGCAGAAAGACGACTGCGAAAATGAAGTTAGTAAGCAAGAACTAAAATCGGGCCGCTTTATTGCCGAAAATGAATCTTTGAAGTTATTGGGAGGGGGGTGGGAGAAAGGATGGAGCCTGCAAACACTTTTGTAGTAGGAGTGGGGACTTGGACCTGTTTGAAGGAAGTGTTGGAACAGAGACAGCTCTTGGCTTCGGGAGACGCCACGTGCTTGGCTGCGGTCGTGCGGCCGAGTTCGCTGGGGGTTGTGCGCTCTGCGCTGGGTACTGCACCCTGTTCAACCGCTCCGCGCGAGCGACAGGAGTGTTGTTTGACTGCATTTGTGTGTGTCTCTTAATGGGGGGGTCCTCACCCCCTTCATGAGAGGAAAAAAGGGGTTTCCTGGCAGAGTCCACAGAGAGAAGGCACTGGTCAGTCTCTTCCTTGTGCCTCTGTTATGACCAAGACAGAACTCTCCCAAAACCAATTCTTTTTTTTTTTTTTCCTCCTCAAGTTCGCTGCTGATTCGCAAATTTTCCTCCATATTCTTGCAGTGTGAGTGATCTTTTTTTTTTTTTCTTTTCTCTCTCTTTTCTGGTTTCCAGGCCTTTCCCCACAGGCTTTTTCAGGCCCAGCACTGCCTCTAAGGGTTGTTTGTATTCCTCCTCCTACCTTCCACTCCGAAGAGCCTCAGGCAGGCCCGGCGGCCCAGGCTCTTCTCCTGTTGGTTATTCAAGTCTTGGACACGCCATGGAGGCGAGCTGGAGCTCAGGGGGTTTGTTGGAGGGGTGCCACAAAGGGAGCGTTCTCATTTGAGAGCCCCAGGTTGTTCTGTAGGCAGCTTAACGCATGAGGATAAAAAATTGTATCTAGGAAAAGAGTCTTACGCAAAATGATTCTTGTGCTTGCCATGAGTATTTATATCTTCCTGGTTTCTATTTTTAAAAGTCTGAATGGCAATATAGAGGAGAAAAACATTGTACTTTAAAAAATTAAAAAGTTCGCAGAGCCAAGAAAAGCCACGTTCTTGAAGTGGGAGGGTGAACCCTAACAAAGATCTGACAGTGCTCTTGTCCCAAAGAACTGTCTTGGAATCAGTATGTGAAAATGGAGGTAAAAAGGTAATTAAGAGCCAGAAAGGCCCCCATTTTTCAGATATCCTTTGCTGTCTGAAGGGCTTCGACTACTCCTAAAACTTGGTTTCTAATCAGATTAGTAAAGCTGCTGTCCAGTTCCTCTAGAGAAAAATCTGACGTACTCATTTTCAGTTCTTGGTATTGGATCTAGAGCTCTGATACTGGTATTAGAGACAGTTTTCTAGATTGTGGAAAGGGTTGCTGTGTTGTTTTGGTTTTTTTTTTTTTTTTCTCTGCCCCCCGCCCCTTCTCTCTGTCCACTATGCTAAGTTTGCTGTTTACCCTCACTTATAAATCAAGATTTTTCTGAGGGAGAACTAGGTGATCACAGCCTGTGAGACCCACGCTGCCTGGAATCGGTATGTATCCCTCAGTACTATATAATTAAGTACATTCTTCTGTCCTAGTGGGCTCATACTCTTAAAATTAAGGGGGGAGGAAAAAAAGTTGCATGATAAAACTTGACTACAAAGCATTGGTCCCTAGTGTTTCCACTAGAATTCATGACCTCTGGTAGTCGCAGGTTGGTGAGGGAAGGAGCAGCTGCCTGCCCTGGGCTGCCTTTGCCCTGTGGCGATAGCAGAGGCGGAGGGCAGCGGCCGGGTCCCTGCGGAGCTCAGTCACTGCAGGGCTACTGGTAGCCCGTAGGGCTGATGAAGAGGGTTTGCCTTAGTAGAGGAGAGCGAGATGTTTTGGTTCCCTTGCAGAGTGCAGCGCAATAAAATAGAGGTGAGGTTGTGTAGGGGACTGGCTGGTATTTTAGTCTCAGGAGAGACAGGGAGCTGCTTGGCACGCTAGCATTTCTTTAATTAGGCTTAAAGGCTCTTTGGCAGCCCTCTCATTTGGATGTAGGTATACATTTTGAAGTATTGTAAGTTAAGCTGCTGAAGCACTCGGACATACTTTTTTTCCCCTCAAAATAAATCTCAGTTTGCGATATTCCAAATCTGCCTGTGTTTTAGAATAATGTGTATCGGGGTCCAGATTTTAGCATTGTAGCATGTCAAAGAGAGAGACCAGATGGGCCCAGAGTGTTTACGGAGTTGCGTTGCAAAAGGCTGTCAAAGCTGATGAAGTGCTCGTCGCCAGCTCTGCTCTAGAAACCCAACACAAACCCTCTCCCTCCCGGTGATTCTTACAGCTCACTTTGCTGCCTTTGCATGGTCCGTTGCTGGCATTTTGATACTGTCTTCCTAGCCCTCTGAAAGACTTCAGATCAGTTTTGGCTACGGTGGCATCTTGAATTGCCGTCTCCGTTGTTCAGCCTTCAGTCGGCATTAGGGTTAGCATAAACTTGCATGCCACCTTCTGTGACTCCTGTCGTCCTAAGGATTGCTCTCTTTTTGCCTGCATGAAAAAAACAGGTGTTCTGCTTTTTGTTTGCTCTTTGTTAAATGTGGTAATAGGACATCTATATGTAGACAGATACTATCAATTATTTATTATTTCGGTGGAATATTTTTTAAAGTATGTTTCAGAACCTGTTTGCTAAACTCGTATCTGGTCTGTCAAAAGGAAATGGCTGAGAAGTGTGTTTGGTCTCTTCTGCAAGTCTCGCTTTTCCACCTGGTTTGCTTATTACCTGCTCTTGCAGACGGCTGGTTGGCTTTCCTCATTATTTGTAGATGGAGAGCTTTAAAGATGATGATGATTATTATTATTGTTAAGGAGTAGACAGTATGATCAGTGGTAACCCCTAGGGGCCTTTTTCATAAACTATGGTCCTTTTTATATGAAGCATTGCAGAAACCAATAAGACTGTAGTATAAAATGCTCCCAGAAACTCACTCAGCAGTTTGGTTTCTGTTTTTTTAATAAAACATGGTGCATGTATGTACTTAGTGAAGCATGAAGAAAGGGGAAAACAAAGTAACAGCAAAGGCATTGTTATGTTTCGTGCCATTTGTCCTGAGGTCTCTGGAGAAGATCCATGATTAAGAAAGTCAGGGGTTTTTCCTTTTGTTTTTTTTCTTTTTTCCTTCAATCTGAATGTTTTGAGGATTTTTTTTGGGGGGGGGGGGGCGGTAAGAAAGGGAGACATTTGTCTCAGTCAGAAGAAAGCTGCTATTAGTTCTAGGATTTAATAATACTTTTAATAATACTTTTAAAATACTTTGAAAAAAAAAATCCAATACTTAACATTTCTTTTCACCCTCTGCAGCAGGGGGCTGCTCATGATAAGGTAAGTTGCTGAATTTTTTTTAAGGTAGACGCTCCTCTGACTCCCAGCAGTCTGCGGCTACTTCCCACATAGCCCAATGTTTCCCAGCTGTGATTTGGCATCTTTAAGTAACAAGCTTTGTATTTGTGGAAATAAATATGTGTCTTCATTAAATGTATTTTGCATGTAGCCCATAGTTCAGGGAATCGGTACTTTTCCTGTGAAGTCTCATTTCTGGATTCATTGGACACTGTCTTTTTATGGCTTCAGCACGCTGGGAAGCCAGAGCAGACTGAGGGCAACCCATCAGTTTGTGTAGCTGCAACAAATCCTTTTTGCTTCTGAAAGAGGAGTTTGGCTTCCATTTGAGAGCTGAAAAAGCAGATAATTTGTTTTGGCTGGAGAGGGAAAGTCTGACTGCTGCTCATTGCTGCTATGCTGATGGGCTTAGCCTTATACTAAGTCATGCAATTATTTTACCTTGCACTTTTCTCTTGAATCCTCAGTTCTGTGTTATAGGTTATTTGACATGAAAATTTGGACAATAAAACTCCAGAAAAATCTTCAGTTGAACAGTCAGGTGATTGTTGTGGCATAGAGATCTGATCTACTATTGTCAAACTCCTTGATGTATTCTTTATATAATTGATGTAACTTGACAATCAGTACCATAATGTGGGTTCATCAGGATCTGAGCCCAGAAAAAGGTAGTGGGTTTCTAGAGTGCACTGTGGCAGAATGAAACATTCAGATACCCCCTTTAAGATGTATAGGCTCAATTTCAAATAAATACACAGCGTGTGCCTCGGGCTTCAACAAGACTTGCGCTCACTCGATTCATAACAAAACTGATGTAATAAGGCTGTTTCTGTCCAATTTCTTTCCCCCGTGCTCTTTCTGTTTTTCTTCCCTCATGCATTCCTAGTTTAGTTTATGTGTGGAAATAAGGCTTATGTGATAATACAGCCTTGTGTGCGCGCCTGTCTGTTTTCATTTCTCTCCCTCGCACTAACAGGTTTGGAATACGTTGAACAGTTCCAACCAGAATTGACAGAAAGGTAGAAATTTCAGAAATTGATGTACTGAGTTTTATGAGAAAAGGCAGCGGGGTAAAGGATGATGCTACCAGTCCCAGCTGATTTTAACTTTCAATACTTGACTGTTTGCACTTTTACACACGCAGCTGGTTTAGTGTCACGTAACTCGTTGTCAAATTTCATGCTAAATGCTCTAGGAAAAAATCTTTTTCTCAGTGTGATGATATCACTCCCTTATTTTGGCAAGTCCTGAAACCCTGTACTGCTAGGACAATGATAAGTTTCTGATGTCTGCCAGCAATGGCAGAATGATAATTGATTCGGCTATACCTTCCAGGTTCTGTTGGGTGCAGACACAAGTTGTGTGGCCTTTTTTTCAGTATGACCTGTTTAGAAAAGGGAAATCGGTTCCCCTTTGCAGAAAGGAGAGTATCAGGCCAGAGGTGCACCGGGGTAAATGCAGAAGTGCTTGGGCTTGTGGATTAGAGGGCTGTTCCTGGTTAGCTCTTGGAAAGGTGTTTTTGTGTTCTGTAGCTGTCCCCATTTTAAGAAATCATCCCTTGTTCTTTTTGTCTCCTGAATTATTTCCACTTGACAATGTCCTCAAGGCTTCAGAGAGGGAGGGAAAAAATAAGTCTTTGTCTCATCCTTTGTTTTTGAGACTACTTGCATGCATATGAAAGTGTGGTTTGTGTGTAGGTCGCTGTTGCTTTCTCAGTCTGTTCTGGGTACAGTTGCATGCTCTCATTGAATGGGAGAGGATAAAAAAAAAAAGGGCAGAAGCAGAGTCCTTATCGCAAGTGTTGTGGTGCCTGGTAGAGTTGCTCACAGGGAGAGAGGAAATCTCCCATTTTGAACGGTTCAAAATCTCCTTTATGTGCATGACCCATGTAGAGAAGGAAGCCCGCAGACATGTGGAGTCAGGTTAACAGAGTGACTTGTGTGGCCAGAAGTACCTGACTGGGAATCGGTTTGATGCCCTCATGGTTGAATGGTTGATGCTCTTTCTTCAGTAAACAGTTAAGAGGGGGGACGAAAGGCCCCACAGTACTGCTGCCTCAAAACCACGGATCTAAACTGCTGGCTTACATCCCGTCAGTCTCTGCTTGGTAAGTTGCTAGTTATCTTTGCTCATAAGTACAAATGCTGAAATAAAATATTTGTGCTATCTTTTTTCTTCTGCCTGCGGATCTCAAGCTTAATTAACTTCGCACTGGATTACAGATCTCTCTCCCTGCTGCTGCAAGAACTGTTCTTCACTGGCGAAGAAACAGGCTTGGAAGGCGCGCCTGATCTTGTGGATCCCAAAGGCGAAGTTAATAAGTGTAATTTATGCTTTTGGCCGGTGTAAGTTCTGTGTTTTGACTGCCATGTTAAACCAGGGAGGTTCATATAAATGTTTCCATAGGACATCAAGTTAATTCCAACTTCACAGGTCATAAATGCGCAACCATGGCAGTCTTTACTGCCTCTGCGGCTGTACCTGCAGTAATCGCCTCCAGGAGACAGTTATGCTGCTTCCTAACTGCTTGCCCGTGTCCCAGGCAGTGGGGCTTTTTGATTGCAATGAGGGAGATGGGCTTTTAATCTCCACCATTATCTACACAGGCATTCCCTATGCCCGTTTAGGAAGGATCCTTTCTTGTCAAAGCATTGCATCTCTTCAAGCGTTGATGGTTTCAGTGGTAATAAAGTACGTCTCTGATTTTTATGATCTGTTAGACATCTGTTAGTCCACAAAATTTTGATTGCCAGTTGTTTGGTTTTAGCTGGTTTTATTGGCAAAATTCTTCACACCTTTGCACAGAGGAATTAATACTACACAAGTTTCATCATTAGGTGTCTGGTTTTATTGGATGATTTTTCTTATTATGCTGAATGCATGCTGCTGAAAATTTCCATTTACTGATTCCGTGGATGTTGCAACAAAGATAGGAAAAATTGTTCTAGCATATCTGAAAAATGAAGTTATTTTCTTGTAATGATAAGTGACAAAAAAATCATGTCAGATCATTTTTATAGGAATTTTCATCCGGAAAGAATTTCAGAGAATAGCATGTAGTGAATGACAGATCTGCTTCTGGAGCAGCCTTTAACTTTTTTTGTTTGAGGAATCACTTAGGGCACTTAAGGTCACATTTTTCTATAGTAAATAATACATTTTGTTTTCTGAATTTAACAATGGGACAGTTTTATGGCAATTGTAGATGGTGTTGCTCTGTGTACTCTATTGCTTGCCACCAGTCTTGATCAAGTCCAAAGCCTACGGTGTCTTCCCCCCGTTTCCTTTAACGTCCGTAGCCTTCTGTCTGGTTAGCTTTGCTGGAGCGTGGTGCTGGAGAACCATGTTCAGGTGCTGGCCCTGTTGGCTTCCTCATTGTCTTACCTATTCCATGTTCTTACTGATTTTAATGAAAGGTTCCGCTGTGGACAAACCCAGTGCTAAAGTTCTCAGCACTTTTTCACTTCAGTGACTTACTAGTCGTCAAGTAATGAAAGCAAACAGCAGAATTTTTGGGTTTTTTTTCCCCTGTTGTTACTATCCGGTATCCTGTGGCATTGTATATCACAACTTGTTGTTTCGCACCAGCAGAGCCTTGATAATTCTTTTTAGTCTGTTTGCAGAAAGAGAGGCGAGTTCAATATTTTCATGCTGTGTGCAGTGTTTCAGATTTTTCAGCATGTCTGGAGTTCCTGCCCAAGAGAAATTTTCCCCGCAGGCTACAATGAGGAACTGTCAGCATTGCTTGCTATTAATAATTGCATGCAAAAATTAATCTTGGAGCTGCCGTAATTTAGTCGCACTGTTGTGTGCAGAAGCCAGATCATTTAGAAATGACAGAGTCTGAGATGGTCCTTCAACCAAACGCTGTCTGCGCCCACAGAAGTGAAGCAAAGTAGCCTATCTTAAAGCTCTGTGTCTTGCAGATGTCAGGAAAAGCTCCAAAAAAAAAAAGTTCCGGCTGAGGGAACTGGGACTGTTTAGCTTAGAGAAGAGGAGGCTGAGGGGAGACCTTATCGCTCTCTATAACTACCTGAAAGGAGGGTGTAGTGAGGTGGGGGTTGGTCTCTTCTCCCATGTAGTTAGCGATAGGACGAGAGGAAATGGGCTTAAGCTGTGCCAGGGGAGGTTTACATTGGAAATGAGGAAAAATTTCCTTACAGAAAGGGTGGTCAAGCATTGGAACAGGCTGCCCAGAGAGGTGGGGGAGTCCCCATCCCTGGAAGTGTTCAAAAAACGGGCAGAGGTGGCACTTCGGGACATGGTTTAGTCTAGTCTACCCTTGATTGGTCTAATGTGGATTTGGTTGTGTAGGTTAATGGTTGGACTGGATGATCTTAAAGGTCTTTTCCAACCTAAATGATTCTATGTTTCTATGATTCCATTTCATCAGTGTGGTGGGGAATAACCACTCCACAAATGATGTTTGGAACCCAACAGCGTGTCCAGGGAGGGCTGCAGGTGCGTATTTCGCAGTAGCTTCTGCAGTGGAGCTGAAGATGACCCAACGAGCACAGGACGCTGTTGCCTGGCCAGCGCGTGAGAAAGCTGGATGGCAGCTGGAATCAGCCCTGGGCAAACCTTACCCCAACTTCGTGGCAGACTTGTCTGCTGGTGCAATGCCCTGCTTCTTGTGAATAGTTATGACACCAAGAGGAATTTTGTCTTTCAGCTCTTTATTCTCAGGTGAGCCATCGCTGTTGCTTGAAGTGACTTCAAAAATTAGAGGCAAATTTAAATATAGCAACCATCTGAAAATTTTCTGTTATCAACATGTGGAACCGTGAATACTGTTCAACTTTCACTGCTGAGACCAATTCAGTAAGTTTGGAGGGATCCCCAGCTAAAGAAATCTTACATCCTAGTAATGAGAATACATCATAAAAAAGTATTTTAATTTGCTGATTAGCAAGATAGGCTTCTGGAGAAAGATCTTTACCCTGTCTCAAACAGGAAGTCTTGAAACATTTTGCGAGGTGGGAATGAACACTAAGCAGTTTTTTTTTGGATGGTAGTCTTTGCATGTGTATTTAATTTTCAAATACGTGTCCACTTTAGCAAAGAACAACAATTTTGAAGAATTAAAACTGTATACGTAACATTATGAGACACAGAGCTGCTTTAGATCATAGCGTTTTCTCAAAGATGGGTCTTGGTAGCACTTTGAATTTCATTCTAAAATGCATATAATTTCTGTAATTGCTATCATAACTAAACTCAGATCAATCTGTGAAAATTGTTCATTTCGGAGACTTTCTAGTACCCTTAGAATTACAGAGTGCATCAGATGGACGCTGCTCTCCAGAAGTGTGGATAGCCATGTGCCCATTTTAAGCTTAAAACACCCCAACCAACAACCAACCAAAAAAAAAACCAAACAAAAACCCCAAAACCCAACCAACAACAACAAACCAACCCCACCCCCACAAGAAAAGGATGAAGTCCTGTACTGAAAGTAATTGGCAGGTGCATGTGTACATTTAGAACTTTATATTAAAGCTAGTTCCTCGTGTAAATAAACATAATTCCTTTTTAATAATAGCGGATATTGCAAAGCATAATATAGTGGTTAACATTTTGTTAATAAACTTTGGAGAAGGTTTTTCCAGCAAATATTAAATATTAGAAACTACTTCTCATTGGTTCATAGTATTCATGGTGGAAGGCTTTATTATTATTACTTGTACTAGTAGGATTTATCCTTGCCAAGCCTTGAAAGGCAGTTTGAAGGCTTTGTTCTGAAATTAGGGAGTCAGTCCAGATGTAGTGGGACCTGCGAATAGCTTACCAAATAAAACTTTTACTTGAAGTAAGGGAGATACTGCGGTATTAACACATTTTAAAATAACCTTATGTTATATATTCTACTACTACTACCAATAATGGTAGTAGTTAGAAAGTTTCCATAAAAACATTCTGCTGCAAGGGTGTTACCTTCTCCACTGAAAGAAAGAAGATGCGTAACAGCAAAGGAAGAAAAGAAATGCCAGATAGACAATTTCAAACTTTGCCGTTCTTTAGGCTTCTTTTGCTGTATTTGATCGATCGGCACATCAGATACACCCATCTTTCTGCCGAAGGGACATTTTTGCTGCTGTACTTGCCACTGCCACTTGCTGGGTTCAGAATGCACAGGCTGTAGCAGGCTTTGCTGCATGTCTGTCCGGTTCATACTCGCATGCCGAGAAGCGTGGTGAGGTCAAGTTACAGTATGTGAAAGATCCTTTAAAATTATTCATTGCTTCTGACAGATCTTAGGTGGCACAGGCTGGATAAGGTAGTCAGAAAGGAAGAACGTAGCGACGTGGCCTTCGTTCTGTCCAAACCTGGGGTAGAGCGCAGAATAGATCCTCAACTATTGCTTTACACTTGCTGGAGACCTGTTCCTCAGTTCTGAAAAGGAAAAAAAATACTGTTTTGGGTACGTAGCAGTGAGCTGTAGGAGTGCAAGATTGCAGCTAAGAATACACTTTTTTTTTTCCCCCCAGCAGTAGATACCACAAGTTAAATGCTTCTCTGCTCCCATTTGTAGAAATAAAGGGAAATGTGCTTTAGTCTTCTCTTCCTCACTGTTAATTCTGCTGGTTCTTACTTTTGGTTAAATATTTTTATCACCTTTTCAGTTCTGTCAGGAATCTTGATCCTGTTTTGATGGCTGTCTGACTTGAGCATCCTTCATATCAGAAAAGAAATAACCAGGACATAGACAATATCAAATACTTTCCTCCTTAATATATATCTCTCTCAGCGGTGCGTGAACAAGATCAGTGCTGCGACTGGGAGCACGTGTGAGCTGGCAGACAGGCACGTGCGGTTCGGCTGAGCAGAATGTGCGGCAGCATTGATTCCTGGGGTATTATAAATACTTGCCCAGTGTCAAATTCTGTTCTTCGCATATTCTGTCTGTCTTTTAAGACTTTTCTTAGGGAAGATAACTTGGAAACATGTACCTTCAGGAACTTCACGGTGCTGTAACTAGCCACAAAATTTCAAGGGAGCAACACAGCAGGTGAAAGGACATGGGGGCTCGTGTCTGTGTTGCGCTGCCTGGTTGTGAGGCAGGGCTAAGCAGAAGGTGGTAGCACAAGTAGCGTACGTCCTTTTCCTTTTTTCCTTGTGTCCTGGTTTCGGCTGGGATAGAGTTAATTTTCTTCCTAGTAGCAGGCACAGTGCTGTGGTTTGGATTTAGTAGGAGAAGAATGTTGATAACACAACGATGGTTTAGTTGTTGCTCAGTACTGCTTGTGCCAGTCAAGGACTTTTCAGCTTCCCATGCTCTGCCAGGGGCACAAGGAGCTGGGAGGGGGCACAGCCAGAAGAGTTGATCCCAACTGCCCCAAGGGCCATTCCATACCATACGGCATCATGGGCAGTATAGAAACTGGGGGGGTTGGCCGGGGAGCAGCGATCGCTGCTCGGGAACTGGCTGGGCATCGGTCGGCGGGTGGTGAGCAATTGCATTGGGCATCACTTGCTTTGTACATTATTATTACTATTATTATTATTATTCTATTGTTGCTATTATCATTACTCTTTTACTTTATTTCAATTATTAAACTGTTCTTATCTCAGCCCAGGAGTGTTTCTCACTCTTACTCCTCTGATTCTCTCCCCCATCCCACCGGGGCAGGGACAGTGAGCGATGGCTGCGTGGTGCTGAGCTGCTGGCGGGGGCTCAACCACGACACCTTGGGTGAAGGAAGAAAAAATAACACTTTATGCCACTGCAAGCAATAGGCTTTATGGATATTTTGACTTGTTCCTGGCCAAAGGCTGCTCGAGGCAGGGGAGGTTTTTGTCTCTCCAGTTACTGTTTGACAGCAAAAAGATGCAGTGAGAAAGGGCAGCTCCTATCTGGAGCTCGAAGGCTGCCTGTCTGTCACCCACCCAGCGTGGGCTCTGTGTGACGAAAAGGCTGCTTCTGCTCCAGGTTACACGAGAATTAATATTAGGACTGGTCAAGTGCAAACATTAAAAGCTTCACGCTCTCTTTTCTTGCCCCCCGGTACGATGCCTGTCACGGATGTATCTGGTGTATCGTTTGGGGATGCACGGACTTGATCTAAGAACAGCCTTGTCCTAGAGCATGTGTCAGTCTGTTTTACCTGATATTTCTATCTGTTGGTCCTTCTTACTCCGACTCCACTGTTCAAACCCTGTTGAATTACTCATGCTGGTAATGTTCTAACATAAACAAATAGAGAAGAACATCAATAAACAAAGAAGAATCTAATTACCACCTAATTCACAGGAAGGCTGTGTTTCAGACTATGAAAATTGCCCTCAGCAAAGGGTAACTGTGATTATTTCACATATTCCAGCAACAGCGAGAAACTCGCTGTTAACTTCTAAAAAATAGACTGCTGTGACAAAGGAGGAGTAGTTGCTGAAACATTTTTCTCTTAGGCCTCATAGCTGGTCACTGAGAAGGATATGTGATTTTCTGTGCCAGGGAGGCTTGACCCTTGGCTGATAGATGTCTGTCCTTCCTTCCTGACTGTCTCAAGGGCCTTGCCCATCACTGTGTCCTGGTTTCAGCTGGGATAGAGTTAATTTTCTTCCTAGTAGCAGGCACAGTGCTGTGGTTTGGATTTAGTAGGAGAAGAATGTTGATAACACAACGATGGTTTAGTTGTTGCTCAGTACTGCTTGTGCCAGTCAAGGACTTTTCAGCTTCCCATGCTCTGCCAGGGGCACAAGGAACTGGGAGGGGGCACAGCCAGAAGAGTTGATCCCAACTGCCCCAAGGACTATTCCATACCATACGGCGTCATGGGCAGTATAGAAACTGGGGGGGTTGGCCAGGGAGCAGCGATCGCTGCTGGGGAACTGGCTGGGCATCGGTCGGCGGGTGGTGAGCAATTGCATTGTGCATCACTTGCCTTGTATATTATTATTGTTATTATCATTATTATATTATTATCATTACTATTTTACTTCAATTATTAAACTGTTGTTACCTCAGCCCAGGAGTGTTTCTCACTCTTACTCCTCCGATTCTCTCCCCCATCCCATCGGGGCAGGGGCAGTGAGCAAGTGGCTGCGTGGTGCTGAGCTGCCGCCTGGGGCTCAACCACGACACACTGCTTCGCAAATATCTGGAAGGGCTAAGACAGTGCTTTTCTTAATGTCTGAAACAGCGTTGTCAGTCAGCTGTGCTGTTTGTCTGTGCCAGAGGTACATCAGACACTCCTTAGCCCCTGGAAATAGTAGCCTAGAAACAAAGTCAGGTTTTGGCCTTCAGCTCTCTGTTTGGTGAGATGGATGCTGTTGGTTGGCAGAGTAACGCTTCTAGAGACTGGTGTCTCTCAAATCCCCCATGTTAAATGTGTCAGTAGGGTGAAGGATCTCTTATCTACCCTGTGCTACTAGCTGTGTATGGGATTAGCAGTTACTTCTCTCAAAGTTCGCATGGTACCTAAATCGCTCATCTTTTCCTGAAACCATTCTAGACTCTAGAGCAGGAAAAGATGCATGAAGTGGACTCATAGGGCATTTTTGCCTGTGAACTTAACAGAACTGAGCCAGTTGACTGATTATATGGTTCTTTGCGCTGATTTCTGGTCTGCCTGAAGGTGAATGTCCCTTATTGCGGGTACTTTCCAGGTAGATCATGCGGACGTTTGCTCTCCCGGGTGGTTTGTCAGCCTTTTCTTTCAAACACCACAGTGTATTCCAGCAACACCAAGTTTGTGTCTATGTTCTGCTTCAGGAATACTCTCATGAGACCTTTAGGGCTCACCCTGGGTAATTTCATGAGCGACTTTGTAATTGTTCCTGGTATCTAATAATAAAAAGGGATCTTTATTAACAATTTGGTGTCTCAGCCACTGCATTTCTTATGCCTTACCTAAGAATTGCGTGGAGCTCGTGTGCACGGCCTTGATCAACACGATACCTACTTGTTCCTGTCATCTTGTGCTTTGCTGGATGCATAATGATTTCAATGTGCTGAAGAATCCTAATGACTGTAAATATTTGTTCTGCCTCTGTGGGAAAATAAATACTCTGATCCGTTAAAATTATTGCCCTGTAGACCTTTTTGTAGAAAAATTTCTGTGTGTAGAGCACTTTAAAACTCCCTTTTTAAAAAATTGTTTTCTAATGGTTTCCATTGCTTTCTGGTCTTTGTACATTGATTCTTCTCCTTGTACAGGTAGAATGTTCCATTATTGCTGTTCCAATAGCAATTTTTTTTTTTTTTTCTGTCTTGTGGATGGGAAAGATTAAAAGAGTGATTTTGGAAATTTCCTGTTTCATTATGATGTCTCAATTTTAATGCCGCAAGTGCATTTCTGCTAATAGTGAAAATGTGCCTTGAATAATACAGGTCCTACCATGATCTCCTGCATTTTTCTTCAGGTTAGATGTGAAAATAAAGGCAGAAACACTGAAATTTGAAGTGCTCAGGCTCCCTTACCCCGAACAAAATTAAAATCTTGGCATTGAAATTGAGCTTCAAAGTTTGCCACAGCTGTGAGGCTGCTTTCTTGTACTCTTTCTTGCCATTTTAATTCAAGATTTCTTAGAAATTTGAACATGAATAATGAATTTTAACAACTCTGTTAAAGTTGGGTTATGAATATGAATATTTGGACTAGGAGGAACAAGTTTGCATTTCTGCAGTATGTCAGTGGAGTTTCTCACAAGTGCCATAATCGGGCGCTCTCTGAGATGGTGGTTCTTATTCTTCAATATAAATGTGATTAAGCCATTAAACAAAACAGTTTCTTTACTGAACTTCAGCTTTTGTTTCCAGCTGCTCTTTGCTTCCGATTGCTTTCTGAAGCCTGTCACTTCCATTTGCTGCTTCCTCAGGTTCATGGAAGTGCACGGTGCTCTAGCTCTCAGGTGCTTTCTGCAAGATTAGCTGCTCCAATGCTCTTCCTTACAAAGAGTCAGAAACATAATAAACTGTTAATAGACTGTAATGTTTTGGCTAGTAAGGCTAAAGGCTGCAACCATTTAAATTTGTATTTTCTCTAGTGGTTTTAAGAACAGACTTACATGGATATGTATAATAATAACAATAAATATAGGGCAATATCAGCCTGGGCTCAGAAGTGGTGGTCTTTCTGTGTCAAGTAGTGGTAAGATCATTCCTGGGCTGGAGAATCTGCTTTGGGTATCAACATTGTGAAAAGATAATAGAGTTGGTGCGGGAAAGAGATGCAGAAATGATTTGAGGATGCTTGATTTGCAGCAAGACAAAAATGAATTGTCCATTTAGTTCAAAGAAGGAAAGACATGAAGTGTTTTAATGCAGCTTCTGTCTGCATAAGTACTTATAGATTATGCAGTACTAAAGGACTCTTTAGTAGATGAAGGCATAAGGAGGCCTGTTAAATGGGATCTGTAGCTAAAAAACCTCAGATCACAATGAAGCCTGAATTTTTAACATTTATGTTTAAATAATTGCTGATAGAGTTTACCGAAGGACGTGCTACTTTCTCCATCAATGGAAATCTTAAAGAAATTAAGACTTTTACTGCCTCCCTCTTCCCCCCTCCCACTGGATAATAGGAAGAAAATCTGTGCCCTGTGCTATCAAGAACTTAACCTGGGATGGTCATAATGAGAACTTGTGCTTTAACCATGTATACAGGTATCTCTATAAGAAATAAGATTAAAAAAAAATTCGTTCCATTTATTGGTAGTTGGAGCAGTAGAAATTTCCCAAAATATTCCATCTTTGTTATTATGATTCTCTTTAAATGGAATGTGTTGATCTTGCTTGGGTCCTTTCTAGCAAGTAGTAAGGTGTTAATTTTTATGTAGATGGAACAACAACGGAAAATAATATTAGTGTGTTAAAGTACTTGTGATAGAGAAATGCCAAGTAGAAAGGTTCTGTTTGTATGAGACGGAACGTGCTTCCTCACTGGGATAATGGAGGGAGATGGGCAGTAATCTGACCATACCGTGCATGTTCCTTTATTAATGTGAAGTGACCAGATTACAATCAAGCTCGTATGCGCTCAGCAATGAATCCTGCTGATATATTGTTCCTGCAAAGGTAAAATTCTTTTTCATTTCTTGCAGCTCGAGTCACGGGGTCATTGAGGCCCTTTCTCTTCCCTCGGTATTACTTTGCTCCAAAGTTTAAGGTGCAGTGTGTTGTCTACACCAAGATACTGGGGTTTTTTGGAATAGTTCTTACAGAGAGTTTGAGCCAGCCCTAGCAGCCGTCCTGAGATGGAGCTTTATTGCCTACTTGCACATATGATTGCAGGCCTGTGGCCAAACAGTGAGATGTGAGCCCCTTCTTAACTTTCTTTTCTTCCTTCCACTGGATATTGTGTCTTCTTGACCTGCAGTTTTTGTTTTCAAGTTTTCCTTACTTGAGCAGTATTTAAGGATTTGGGTTCAGAACCTTAAGGTGTATGTAGCTTTGGTGCCAAGATAGTGACAGAAGTCAGAGCTTCTACTTCTCTAGCGCAAGGCTGAGAGCAGTTCTAGGTCAGTGTTTTAGTACAGCTGACTCTTTTCTGACTTCTGCTCTCCCTCTCGCCCTGCCCCATGCATGGAATTTCCTTTTTTCTGAGCTGTTATTCTTAAATGCAAATACTGTAAGATAGGGAAGAAACTTACTTTGCAGTTGGCGTCGCTGAAAGCACTGTCATCCGTCTGAGCATTGGAGTGGGAGAGGGGCAGTTAAGGGGAGGGAGCTACCAGCAGCGTGTCCGATTTGAAATGTTTTCCACAGCAATTTTTTGAATTTAGAAGGTTCTCTGCTTATCAGTACTAATACGAGATGGTTTAGGTAGGCAAGAATATTACAAGGTTTTTGTTCAGTAAGGCAAGCAGAAAACGTGCGAGCAGCACAGTCCTGATGCTCTGTCCGGCTCAATATCAAATGATAGATATTTGATCAGTGGCTGGTGGCAGTGGCATTTTAGTGGCTTTTGGAAGTATAAGATTGATTGAGATCATTGAATAAAGAGAAGAGGAGAGGAATCCGAGTTTCCTTGACACAACCTTGTATATGAATATAGGACATAATGGCTAGGGTATATCTGGGCTTGGGGAATTTGCATGACTTAGTGTTGCAAGCGAAGATGGCGTTTTCCACGGTACCTATTGTACAGAGAGCTGATTAAATTGTCCCTGAACAACAGACCATAAAGTTGCTTGAAACATGGAGGAATGTTTGTAGGATAGGTATATGAATAGAGAAACGTGTGCGTATGAGAGGCAGGCAGTGTCGGCACCATAGTTAAAAGCCTGTTCCAAAAAAAAATGCCATAACTGCCAAATGATCTTAATCAGAGTACACTGAATTGCAATTGCCGTTTGCATTTTAGCTCTCGTCTTTTCTTGCACTGCGTGGTGGTTCTTCATCCCTTGTCCTGAATGACTTGATACGGCTTGGTCATTCAGGGGTACATTGAACGGACGCCTTCGGTAACGCTGCAAGAAGTGACTCCTGTCCTTTTTTTCCCCCTCTTTCTCAGTGAAGGGTGAGAAATATGCCTTATAACACGTGGGATGAACGGCATAAAAACTTCAGAGAACTGATTTGAAAAACTGAGGAAAAGATTTGTCATGTGCGTACTTGGTGCAGTAACGTGTTGGACAGGCAGTCGAGAGAGGTGCTTTCTTTTCAGAGAAATGAATGCATATTTTGAAGGGAATGCTTGCATGAATAATGAATTTACAGTAGGTGAATGCCTGGATGTGAATCGTGTGGCTTTTGTAGTAATTTCCCCTCCATCAAGGCGTTTCAACCAAGATGTCAGAAGGAAAAGTACAAGGGAAAGAAATGGCACAGTTTAGCAGTTACTGTAAAGTAACTAAAGTGTATTAGGCCCAGTCAAATGAACTATTTTATTTTTGTTCCTTGTTGTTTGTAATCTCATAAGTATGAGTCATTTAAGAGCCAATCTGGCTTGGTACAGCGCGTGCTGTGTTACAGCGTTTTCTCCTTGCCAGCATGAGCATTTCCTTGTAATGTTTCACATCTGTTCTTCGTAATTTAGTGATTATGTGCAGGCCTCTGTGTCCTCCTTGTTTATTTTAAAAGGACTGTGGGAAGCTTCATTTATGTGAGATTAAATCAATGTCTGTGATTTATTAAAGTTTGGGCGTCCTGGACAGCTTCTTTGCTGGTCTGTGTAAATGGATATTTTTAGCGGAAGATGAAAATGTGGATGGTTGGAGAAAATCAGTAATCTACAGTTAGAATCAGCTGAATGTTTTAGAATTGAGTTGGCAAATGTATGCCGGAGATTTATATTGCTTTCTTATCAGTCATGCTCAGGCTCCTTGCAAGCATCTGTAATGATATTTTTGTTTTAGCAAGTATTCAGAGAACAAGTTTTCATTCTGTGGGCAACTATATTCACGCAGGCACAGGGTATTCATGTCCAAACAAGCATATTTGCTATTAAATAGAAATCCTACTTACAACTTGATATTATTGGCTGTTCAGACATTCGTATGGAAAGTGGCAACATCGTGTAATTTTGGCGAGTGCTTGCATATAATAATACGCAATATGGAACAGCAAATGACCAGAGTGAACTCTGTTCAAATGTGAAAAATTATTTACGTATTTTGTAAATGCTTTAATACCGTCTCTGATGCTGAGGTGCTCAAATACACAAAAGGGCAAGCGTAATCAGATGGCTTAATAATTATGAATGGTTTGACTGGAGCACGTAATGAGCTTTCAGGTGTTATAGAGGAAGGTTTATTATTTATAGTAGAGTAGAACCAAGAAAAATAAATTGGGTTGTGGAGACGATACTTTGCAATTAAAATACTATACAAGACTGGAGTCCCATTCTGATCTCTGCCAAAACTATTGGTATAACCTTCAGCAAATAATAAGACCTTTAGTCTCGACCGAGCATAGAATTTAGATGCTGGGCGCTGAGAGCCAGGTGTCCTGAAAGGGGAGAGCCTGCATCCCCCAGATAACCTGTCTCTGTTTCACGTGTACTCAGGATTTCTTCTTTTTCGTGTGTTTGTGTATTTACATGTATGTACCGTCCTGTTGTCTCTGACTTGGGTGAAGATGTTCTGGCCCGTGGATTGCTGATGTGAACGGGGAATTATTTTGATAGACAAAAAGGGTGAGGGGCTATGCCAGTCCAAAAGGGGCTTACGCTGCATTTGGGTGAAGATAGGGGCAAGGCTGGGGGGTGTTTTGGGAGCAGAACCCAGGTATAGCGATGGGCAGAGGTGAAAGAGCAGGGCTTGGGCTCGCAGGAGTCGGACAGCATCAGTCTGGAGCACTGCTGCGTCCCAAGAGCGTCTGAGCGGATCCTGCCGCCCTGGGTGGTGGTGGAAATCACCGGTGGGGTCACAAACCAGTTCTCCAGTTAATGCTCTCTTCAGTGCTTCAGGCTGACCAAGGAAAACTGCAAGGCAGTGTGACCTTAACTTTTTTTTTTTTTCCCCCCTTCTTCCATTCACAGTGTTCATATACTCACATTTCATATTGAATGCTGCAGTTGCCTCACAAGTGTTTTAAGCTCAAGACGGAGGGTTCTTCTCTGCTGCTCTTGGATGCTACTTGATTTTTGTGCCTTTCCATCATTTTTAGGGTTCTTCACTTGAAAAGCAGGTACCTGTGCGGCAGTGTGAGTTTAGAGCAAGCATGTAATAAAACTCCCTCAGAAAATTCTCGCAGCCTCCACTCTCTCAGGCAGCTGGGGAGCCAGAGGTAGATTTATGGGGTCTTTGTCCCGTGTAAATGTTTGAGTCTCCTCTTAGACCCATGGAAACTCTTGGTATCTTGGAGCAAGTTCCCCAGCCTAATTACAGGCCACATAGGAAAACCCCCTGCCTTCTGTTTGATTTGAACTGTTGTCCGATGCCGCTCTAGCTCTCATCCTGAGAGGGACAGTGAGCACCAGGCTGGGCTTTCACCCTTCCCATCTCGCTCTGGATTTGCTCGACCTCTGTCATCCCTTCCGAGTCATCTCTTTCCTGACTGAAAGGCCTCAGCTTTCTTGCCCTTCCTTGAACCCTTTGTAAGTCTATCATATCCTTTTTGAGGTGGGGGAATCAGAATTATCTGTAAGAAGTAGGCACTGTGGGTTTTGTATAGAAACTCGTTATTTTCTTTCTGTTGTTTTCTATTCTTTCTCTAGTTATTTAAATTTTTATTTGACTGTCAAGGACTCCGAACCGATTTTGTCATAGAACTAATAGTTGCAGCCCCACATTATCATTCCTGCACGTTAATATTCAGTACAGAGTCCATCGTTTTGTATGTGAAGCCAGGACTTTTTTTCCCCCCCAGGTACATGACTTTACATTTTTCTCCTGTTGCATTCCATCTATCATTTTGATTGCTCAGTCACTGAAACATGGAAGGTCCATCTGCAGATCTTCACAGGTGGTCCTCATCTTTACTGTCTTAACTGCCGTACTATCATCCGCAGAATGTCACCTTCCTCGTCACTCTTTTCCCAGATTAATTATGAATATGTTGAACAGCACAGCTCCGAGCTCTGCTGTCTGCAGGACTCCCCTGGTGAGCTGACTCCCCTGTGAAAACTCTGACTGTTTAATCCTACCTTCTGTTTCCCATCTTTATAACCAGTTATTTATCCAGGCAAAGACCCTTTCTTTCCTCCAATATTTTTTCAGTTTCTGTAAATGGAGGCATTGTTGACTTTTGTGGAGGGACTCGGAGAGTTGCTGAAAACTGTCTGGCTCGTAAGAATACAGTTCTTACTGATGTGAGATAAATTTTTATTTAGTGATTATGTGTTCCTTTAAAATATCCAGTATGCTAGCGATAGAATAGCTTCTGGTTTATTGTATTTTAAACTCTTAATATGTCTTGATTTCATCATGTTTTTAGGCTTTAAGATTACAATAATGGGTCTTACAAAATTATTTTTATCGGTGATATACATTTCCATTTATAGAGGTGCTGTTGACATCCTCCACTGCTAGGTGCAGTCATCTTATATGAAAGAGATTTAATTTTGTTTCTTATCCAAGTTGTCACGTTAGATATATGGTGCACATACTTCTTCTATTCATTATATTTTTTTTTTTATTTTATACCTAAACTGACATTTTGGTACAAAGAATAAATTTACTGGGCTATTTCTCAATATCCTGTGAGAGCTACATCAAGAATCACATTTGAAGTACTGACATTTCCAGCAACAATAGCTGTATTGTAAGACCACTGGATATGTTGACAAAATCAAATTCTGTTAGGAAAATATGTATAAAAATGATTTGTAATAAAAGCAGGGAGAGGGAGGGGCATTAGCAAAGTACTGTCAATCCCACCCACTCAGAAGCTGTACGAAATCTGGCATTTCTCTGCTGAATTGACTTAGTCATAGTGAATGCTGGAGAAATGCCAGAAAATTATTTGAAATCTCTTTCTGAATCTGAAATGTGGAGGCACCAGGCAGAGGAGTCCCTGAAGACAGTGAGCAGAAAAGCTGTCTGTGCAGCAGACAGAGAAATCATCATTCTTAGCACTGGTGTATTTTTAGATTCTCTCAACTGGGTGAATAGACTCAATGTAGAATATATTAATTGCTGGTACGATCAGAACTATTGAGAAACTGAAGGTTTCCACTCATGACTGAGGGGTGATTTTGGTGATCGTTATTTTGATGATTACTTTCAGAAATGTTTTATCTGTAAAATTCAAGTTAAATATCATGTAAGTGATCTGTTTCTTTGCACCCAGTTGACTTTGAAGTGTTCATGATCTGACTAAACACAAGTATTGTCAAAAATGTATATGATAAACCAGGTGCTTGGACTAATGGAAAGGTTTGGTTCTTTAAACAGCTCCCACCTGTGGTGTTGCTCTGAATAAAAAGTGTGGAAGTCAAAGAACTGTCAGGTTAAAGAGAACAACCTTGGAAAGAGGCAGAACAGCCTCAGTTTTCCCTGCTTGGCATCTGCGGTGCCTCTGCTCTGTTTACCAGCCGTCAGTGACTCAGCTGAGAAATGGGAAATGACCTAGCACCCGTTGTTCCCTGGAGTAAGCATAGGAGGATACTTCTTAATCTTTAATATTTTGCTTACTTGTTAGCACTGACTGCTAAACTTAGAACCTTCAAACTTTGCACAAAATGTCTTGATTGGCGGGGGGGGGAGGGGGGAATTTTCCTATAGGAAATTCCAATATTTATTTTGAATCATTGCAATGTGGATGAAAAGTTTAAATATCAAAAGTTATTACAGACAACTTTATGTGAGCTTGCAAGAGGTTAAATATTTTGGGTTTTTTTTTGTTTTGAAATGTGATTGATTTATTTTTTCATCATGGCTCCAGGTCAAACTCTTTTTTCCGAACTAAATTAGAAGTAGAAAACATACTAACAATGTTAAAGTTCAAACTCGAGTGGAATGCAACAAAAATTGTGGAGTCCAACTTCTAGACCTCCGTAGAAGCTTCAGCTGACGTAACTTTGGTGTTTTGTGTTGTGCGTGGAACACAGAATCTGTCAGGCAATACATTTAACAAGGAAACCAGAGAAAATACTGAATATCCTTGTGGTGTATTTCATGCTGTTCTTGAAAACTTAATTTTTACTTGTCTTGGTGTTTTTCAGATGGCCAGGTAGCATAACAAAACAATCATATATATATATATATTTATGTATATAAGCCATCCCTGTCTCTGTGTGTGCTCTTTGGAAACACTGTAATTTGCTGCTATTTGTGAAGCAGAAAACCTGTGGGATGCGTAATGTACAGTTCTCAGAAGGCAATTGTGTTGAGTGGCAGGAAGAGAAGCTAGCTGGTTATGCCACTTCAGAAGCGTACGGGGCTTCACACCTCTTGATCTGAGTTTGTCTGTAAAATGGGTACGTGGCTCAGCTTACCTCATCGGTATCTCAAAGCTTATCCTGTAAGGCATTTCAGTATTCTTCAAAGAAATGTCTGAAATTTTTAAACATAAAACCGATGTTGTACAATGGACTTAGAATAAAATAAGAGCAGATCATAGAATCATAGAATTGTTTAGGTTGGAAAAGACCTTTAAGATCATCCAGTCCAACCATTAACCTACACTACCAAGTCTACTCTAAACCAGTCAAGGGTAGACTAGACTAAACCATGTCCCGAAGTGCCACATCTACCCGTTTTTTGAACACTTAAGGTCTAGAATGTGTTGAAAACCAGTTGTACCTGAAAATCTTTTGCCCCTGCCTTAAATGACAGAATAGACTGACTGGAGTTGGTTATTTTTAAACTGTACCCTACTAGTCTAGACCAAAACCACTGTTATTAAACATTTAAAGACCATGAAGACCTTGATAAGTTTATGGAATAAACGATAGTGGCGTTATCTGCTCTATATGAAGGATGTGTCTGTGACAGATCACTTGAAGCACATATGGGCATTTAACGATCTCTTCTTATAATGTCTCCTATCACACACAAAGAAACAGCAACAGGACTGCAGGTCCTGAAAAAAGTGGGCTGTGGAAAGGTTTCTTTGTCGCTTTAGGCCTTTTTAAATACATCAGGTCATGGGATTATTGTGGCCTGATTTAACACCTGCCTCAAGGGAACGTAAAACCACAATATGTTTCTAATACTGCTACGGATTATACATTTCAATACACCATATATTTATGTATGTCTTAGTGGCACTGGAAGAGAGTGGCACTAAGAGGTGGAATTAAGGGACAGCCCAGCTGTTAGGTGCATCCTGTATTTCAAGCCAAATGGACAGGCTGATGTTAGAGAGCTTTGTGTCATGTCTTGCTGAAAAGGGCTGTGTTATTTTCTTTTTCTTTCTAGTTTGCTTTTTTGCTAGGGCCAGAATTTGAACCATTACCTCACATATGTAGTTTCAAAATGTATTATGTGCATTGAGGAATTTCAGAATCTTCCTGATGAAAATTTTGCCAGCAATACTTATTTTTAGAAGTGCGGAAGATGATTCCTACGTGTAGCGGGCCTGCGAACAGTATTCTGCTGCAGGGAGTAGGTCATAGCTGTAGTTACGAAACTTGGCTCTAGACGTGGAGTTAAAATGGAGGAGATAACATAATGGATGTGCCCAGTCTCAGCTGCCGCTAGCTGCTCTTCGCTGTATTAGCGGCTCCCTGTCTGCAACCCCCAGTTCAACACCATCTCTATTTTGGCAATTATTCTTAATTATTAATAGACTATTTCAATATGTACTAGTCATAGCTATTTTAGTTGTATTGACTGAAAGTATAGCTATTGTTGGATTTTTTTTTTTTTTTTTTTAACAACTCACCATTGCTGTAGTTGCACGGAATGGTACTGTTAAGTCAAATGTTAATCAAATAGACGTATTCCTTTCTGAATTCTTTGGGGAGTTAAGCGTCTGTGGTGCAGTATTGATGAAGAAGCCTATATCATGGTGGGGAGAAACTGGAATCTGTAGTCAGTATAAATGAATAATGCTAATTAAGAAGTCAAGTATGCAGATTTGGCTCACCTCTAAAGAAAAATAGATCATTTGGCATTTTTCTGTTAATGAAGAATTTTACATTAAGATATGAAAAAAGACTTGGCGCAAAGCAGATGTATTAGTAATGAGATGCAGGCAGCATTCTGGGAGGAAGATTTCTTGCCAGAACATACACCCGAAGAAGAGAACAAATAGGAGATAGAAGAACTGAGTTAGAAAACTCGGCTCCTTGAAAATGTTTCTTTTCATGCAGCTGCTAATCTTCCTTTGGATTTGGCTACCATCACCCAGGCTCCCCTTTTCATCCGTGTATTACTTGGTTCCATCTTCAAACCTGCGTTGCCAATGCTAGTATCACGTCAGAGGGAGCCAGGTTGCACTTTCAAGCCTCGGATGAGGTTTCTTCAGGAGCTCGGGCTTCAGACCTTCGTGTTCGAGCACAAACTGAAGACCTCCTCAGAGCTCCCGGTGTCAATCGGTTCAGCCTCCACCTTTCTTGAATCATGCTACTGTAAACGGTACTTCCTAGGACTGGGTTGCCTCTTGGAGGGAGACAGGGCATGCTTCTCGGCGTCAGGAGGGGCCCCAGTTCTCCTCCTTTTCACCTAGTGAAGCCAGCTGCCTGCAAACCTGGAGAGAAGGTGTGAGAGCTTCCCCGGGGCTGGAGACGAGCGGGCAGAGTTTGCTGCCCACAGGTCGTGAAATTGCACAGAAACAAGGATCTACCTGGGAAGATGCAGTGACTGGGCAGAGAGTTGTGCATAGACTTTATTTGCATTTCTTCCTTCTTCTGTTTAGTTTGATCTTTCGCTTTTCAAAAAGTCAGTTAGCCTAGCTGTTCTCATCAAGTTTGGCTTTTTTGCATGTGTTCAAGTATCCTTCAGGCACCTTTGGGAGGCTGACTGTAAGGGAATTGTCTGGATGGGTTCCTCTTACAGGCTTTGTTTATTTTTCATATTAACATTATATTTCTGAGCAGGCTAACAGTTACTTGTTTTGTTCTCAGTAAATCATTCCATAAAGCTTTATTTTCCTGATTTGAAGACAACCCTGGATTTCTCACCAAATGAGGTCCATGCGTTCGTTCGCATTACGAAACTTCCAGTCCTTTTTACAGTCGATAATGCCTGAGAAAATAAATCAGTTAAAGGGTACTGAAGTGTGCAGTTTTGTCCTAACTGAGTCCAGGCGTGTCAGCAGGCTTTAATGAGATGATTTGTCTCTACCAGTATAGGGCTGTTCTTTGTAATTTATATTCATGAACTTAAAAAATTTTACTTAAAAAATTGCTCAAATTATAGTACGTCTTCCCATAGGAAACATCTTCATTCTAAAATGAAGTTAACGATTTTAAAAATAACTTCTGCTGTTTGGACGATGTTTTTTTGTATACCTTTAGCCAGTTGTTAGGAAACATGGTCTTTGACGAACCTTCGCAATTGTCATCCTTAAATTTTAGAGTTTTAATTTGGTTTCAGATGATTTTTAATGTATGTAGTAGTTTGGTAATGTGAGCACTGGTTAAAAATTATTCTAGTTAATACAAGGAATGTTAATTAATGTATGTAATGAAACATTCTGTACTATATATGTTGGGGTCCAACTATACCTGAAGCCATGTGTTTGCCATTCATTAGCCTCACTTAATTAATCACCTAATGTTTTGGGAATCTCAGTCTGCAAAGGTTAGAGTGCTTAAGTTAAGCACAGGCATGATTATTTTTTTTTCTTTCCCCTCCCCCCCTCTCTTGAGTGCTGTGAAGTGATTTTGTTAATTTTTTCTTCTCTCTTTTAGGAAGAATGACCCCACCATTGATTTTTCTGATACTTCAGATGATTTCAGCAATCCCTATGAATTCACTGAAGGCCTTTATATCCTGGACATGTATTTGACGGAAATATGAAGGGATCTGACATTGTAATTTGCATCTTAGTCATATAGCAATGTTTAGTGTTTTTCTTAAGATCACACCTTCGGGATTTAGTTGTTTACAGGCGACTCTTTCTGCTGAGATCTCTGGGAAGTTGAGCAGATGGATCTAAAAGTTTCTGTAAGACTGAGAAATTATCAGTGTTTCCTCCGAAGAGACAGGAGTTGGATGTCCTCACATCCCTTCTGCCCAGGGCATTTATGGAGTCGGGAGTGCTGGTGGTTATAGATTCACTTCTAGGTTTAAGTTTTGCTGGGATTACAAGGTTTTTAGGTTTTCTGTCTTCTATAGACTGTTGCTGTATTAGAGAACCAGGCATTGTGTCAAAGAAATGAGGTACTGAGTTACTGCTAGGAAAAATGATTAAAATGAGGTAGTAAATACTTGGCAGATGTGCAGTCAAATAACTGTTGAGTTTATGTCAACTGAGAAGCAGATTTCTAGCCCTTTTGTACTTCTGATTGTACTACAATTGTGTTCACCCCTTTCATTGAGAAAGACTGAGCTTCTAGCATCACTCTCCTCTTTAGAATCACAGAATGCTTTGGGTGGGAAGGGCCCTTCAGAGCCCACCCAGCCCAACCCCTGCAGTGACAGGGACAGCTTTAACCAGCCCAGGGTGCTCAGAGCCCCGTCCAACCTGGCCTGGGATGTTCCCAGGGATGGGGCCTCCACCGCCTCTCTGGGCAACCTGTGCCAGTGCCTCACCACCCTCCCTGTACTCATTGTACTGATGCGATCCCTTGGCAGTTGCTCTTCTGAAAACTTTTGAAGCTTTGGACTTTGTAGGCTGCTCTTACTCTTTCCTCTCCTGTCCAAATTCCCCAAATTTCTTGCGTTAGGGCGAGTATTCAAGGCCTTTCTTGACCGCTTCCTTGCTGAACCAAAACCTTTGAGCCTACAGGTAGAGAAGATGGATCAGAAGGGGAAATCTGGTGGATGAAAACAGGAAGATAATTTTTTTTTTTAACAAGTCCCTTAGTGTTGCACCCTCTTTTACCTCCCTCAGACGCATGCATACATGCATACTTCTCTGGAAAACAGAAGAAAAGTATGTCTGCATGTGGATTTAAATAGAGAAAATGCCCAGAATCCAGTGTTCCTGGAAAAAGGAATTAAATTTCTCAATTTTTTCATATGTTTGGTGAATTAAAGGAGACTTTCAGATACTTCATGTCAGGAAAAAAATGTGGGGAAGGTGTAGGTTTCTCCTAATTCTTCCCTTTTCTTTGTTTTTTCTTCTCACAGGCCAATTTAATAAGGCAATTTGGTAGTCCTGCAATTAGAGAATCATAATTGATTTGATCTTGGGTTTAATTTTTTTTAATGGCTTTTCTTCTCTAATACTGCTTTTCTCCCCCAGTCCTTGACATGTTTCTAAGATCTTTTATTAATGTTAGCACACTTGAGCAGTGGAAGTTTGCCAGAGATGTGAAGGAACAGTGGGCTAAATGTCACTTGTCTGGAGAAAAGGTTCTGTGCGATTTGTGGTGGTGCTTCTTTTTCATAGGGCTGATAACCAGAGGAGGGTATTGGTGAATATTTTTGATGGAAAGTGAGTCTTGGAGAGTCAGCCTTTTTTGGGGAGAGAATCTTTTTCTTTGAACTGTAAAACATTTGACACCGAGGTGATACATGCCTGTATACGTACGTGCACATTTTGTACAAAGGCTATCATCAACAAATTTTTTTAAAGTTAGGAATTCAAACACTGAGAAGTTCTGGATGTACCATCAGTTTTATTCTTCCCCCTTTGGTATTGAACCAAATACCTTTGGTATTGCCTTCTGGAGCAAAGGAACGTGATTCCAGATGGCTTCATGATAAATGCGTACGTCAGAGGTGGATTAAGATCGCACCGGTAACTATAAATCTGGTGTTTCCCACACCTTGACTGTGAGGCTTCAGTTCTTCAATGGTCTTTTACTCTATCTTTTTGTGTGTAATTTTGTTTAAGCTTTAGAAAACTTGTATTGCATACTGGTGAATATATTTAGGAGTAGGATGAGTTTTCTCGTGAACTGTTGTTGAACTTTATGATTATTAGAATTTTAAACATGTAAACAGTGGTTGAGGGATATTGTGTGCTATACAAGTGGCTCCAATTTTCTTCGCATCAAACAAGTGGGGATTATTATTCTTCAACACCAGCTCCTTAAACAAGTGTCTTAACTCATCCCTATGACAAAGAATTAGAGGCCTAATTCCTGAGTATCTGCTGAGGGTTTATAGCAGTTTTAGCATATTTATGGATGTAAAGTAGTTTGGAAGCCGAATACTTCTTTCAGGCATGATTTCCTGCATGGTTAAAAGAGCTCTACTCTTCTGCCCTTCCTCCCTACCAGCAACACTCATTATAGGTCATGTTCCTAGGGTTTTCAGCCACAGCATTGCACAGTTCTCTTTCTCAGTCCATTTAAACCAGGGTTTTTTTCTTATTTATCAATGAACAGAGTGTTGCAAGTCTTTTTTTTTTTTTTCTCCTTTTTTTTTTTCTTTCATTAAGAAGAAGTGATTGAAAGAAAAGACTCATTGGCCCAGTTCATCCTCTGCTTCTGCATTTCTTTGTACAGCAGCTCTCCGCTGCTCAGCTCGAGGCTTCTGCATCCACTGCAGCTCCCCAGTTTTGCAAAACCCGTTCTCGTAGCGTCCTGGGGAGGGGCTGCTGCTTGCTGCCTGAGCAGTGCCTCACGTGGTAGTGTCCTGATAGGGAAAGAACTAGAGCTCAGGTGATGGTGTCTTATAAAAGAAGTTGCAAGTTGTGATAACCATTGCTTCAGCACACCCTGTACATGTTCTTTACTTGCAGACCATGTAATGAGTAGATGCAGTTAGCCTCACTTGACAGGCTGGGTATGTGTTAATTCATCCTTGACTTTGCTGTAATCACTTCTGGTGGTTTTGGAGTGCAGCTAAAACTTACCTGTTTATGGCTGCGAAGACTGCAGGTGTGCACCACCGTGCCGTTTGCCTGTGGTGTATGTGGGTGAAGCACTGTGGCTCAGGCAAAATCATCATCTGTGCATTAATTGGATGTTAAAAATGTGTTAAAGTATGTTTCACTTAGTTTTTCCTGGATGAAACTATTATTATTTCAAGATGCATATTTTTCAGCTCTTTCTAAGAAGTTTTAACTCATCGTTTTCATATGTTTCTTACCAGTTTCATTAAAAAAGAATAATATTTAAACAGAACATTCTTGCACTTTCTGTTTTCTTTGGTATTTTTGAAATGTCTTCACAAAATGGTCTTTATTCAAAGTGCATTTTTGTTCTGATGAGAATATACAAGAAATGTTCCTGTTGTGTTTTCTGTATTCTGATGTATGCTGTTGGACATCTGTTTTAGGGGTTTACTGAAGAAAAACGGGGTTTTAAGTTTTAGTTAATGAAAAGTAGTAAGAGTTTGGGGGGCTTTTTCACATCTGAAAAACAGCACACTGAGCAGAACTGTCTTTCTAGAAAAATCG
The DNA here is from genome assembly GCF_030463565.1 of Pelecanus crispus. NCBI lineage: Eukaryota > Metazoa > Chordata > Aves > Pelecaniformes > Pelecanidae > Pelecanus > Pelecanus crispus. The sequence continues at coordinate 41,331,611 of NC_134652.1, read as the reverse complement.
CAAGGATTTGCATAACGGCTTGCTGCCAGTCTAAACTGTCTAGGAAGAGAAGAGATTTGGTTAGGGGACAATGGGGGCAAGGGCCTTTATTTCATCTTTAGAGTAATGATCATTTTACAAGGCACTTCCTTTGGAATTATTCAGGCTAACAAGTTCTGTGCTGAGCATCTGCTCTGTATCCAACTTACCCTGTACAATTGCTTAGCTGATACCAGGTCTTGCTTTCTCTTCTGAATTTTCTTCCCTTTTCTGAAGGTTTTCATGCTTTTGAAACAGTTTTTCAGTAATGACCTGAATTCATGGATTGTCTTATTACTTCAGACTGCTCTGCTTGATCATTCCAGCTTTCGATTGTCTATTCTCGCTCTGGCAGCGTGATCGGGATCTGTGAAGCTGACCACCCTGTGCTTTGTCCATGTGCCCTGGCTTATTCTGACTTTCTCTTTCACAGAGCTCATGCACGGGCTTCTTACCGGCTTCAGCACTGCAAGGAACATGCTGAATACTGTGGAGAGGGAGTAAAAGAAGTGAGCTGCTCTATGGATAATGCATCGGGTTCTTCTGCACATGCGTAGAATAAGGTCCAGCTAGCAAGCCAGAAGCGAGGAAGTCACGGAAGAAGACTGCTCAGAGAAGCAGAAGGGATATAGTACATTCAGCTGGAGTTGTTATTGGAAGGCATATCCATCCAGGATTGAAAGGTGAGGTTTCCTGTGGGTTTTTTATTTAATTTCTGGTTTAGATTCAGGGAATACACTTTAAAAAAAAAAAAAAAAAAAAATTGGGATTTGACTTTAATACATCTCTTGCTGAGAGTTATCTGAAGAAGCATGCATGTTAGTTTGCTTTAGTTTGGTCACTTTACTTAGAATTTGGTTTTAGGGCAGTTCTGGTGATCAAACAAAAATTTCCAAGGAAGCGGCTCTTACCTGACAGCTTAGTGAAGAGAACTGGAGAGGTGCAGAGACTGAATAAAATGCTTCAAAGCTGGAGGCAGACTGGAATGACGGGAAGGAGCATGACAAGATCCTTGGTAGGAGACTGAAATCAGACAAATACAGAACAGAAACAGAGAGTAAGCATTAAGTATTGGAAAAATAGCTTGAAGGTGAGATCAATTATCCTATTACTTGGTGCTTTTAAATCAAAATTATATATAGAATTCAACAGATACCACTGTGGGGCTAGCTAAGACATTCTTAAGAAGCTGATAGAAAGCGTTGTTTATATGGTTTAAATTGTGGTGTATAAAATTATAGCTGGCAACTAGAGGTGAGGAGGAAGGACCCGGTAAGGATATACTCAGAGAAACCATTAGGAAGACAGTGTGAATTGTCTTGCGTGCGTTAGAAACAGCATTCCTCGTTACGTTTTAAATGGGAAGTATCTGATGGTGGAAGGCACACTGTGTTGAAGGGGAGAGGGAAAAGGGCAGAGAAGCATGCCAGGTAGAAATAAAGCGTTAGGAATGGCACCGTTCTGCAATGTTGACCTAATTTTGCATTTCACTGGTGAAATAGCCTTTTTCTGGAACCACTGACAAAAGGTAGGTGTTTCATGTTAAGTAATTTTCTAAGTGTGATGTTTAAGTATTTGCTCATCGGGTGGTTGCCTGAAAGGCTGCTAATGCTGCTCTGTGGGGAATGTGTGTTATTAAATGTTATAAAAGATTAATGGTTTGTGTTCTTGATAATCTCAGTAGTACAACCTGAGCTTTATTTGTGGTGTCATCTAAAACTTGATGTAATTAATTCCAGCGCATAAGATTACTGTATTCACATCTACTTCCCTTGTCAGTCAACCCGATTAATTAACTTGCATGCTATTGATTCTCTGTGGGTTATCGAAATATGTACAAATGACAACACAAAGATTTTGTTCGTTTGTTTCTTTTTTGTTTGTTTTTTAATTATAAGTAAACTTTTAGCACACTCTCTCTTAGTGGGTATTCCTTCTGCTAAGGTTTGTCCCATGAACCTGTTAGGTCTAGTTTATAGACAAGAAAAACACCATGGATGTTTTTATGATTGTACTTGTGCTTTCAGTTACAAAGGGCAGTCAAACAACCTGTTAGTAGTAAACTCTGACGGTTTTGTGGCAGGAGTAGAGCAGCAAAACCTTCTCAACATCATGAACTAATGAAAGCTCATACATGAAACTTAACAAGTTGATCCTGTTATCTGATAGATTAATGTGCTAGGTATTATTTAGGCAATACATTTCTTTATTTTTGTGGAGGAGGCAGCATTAGAATTGACCTAGTTAGAAAGTTTTAGGCTACTTTTTATGTCATTGTTTTAGCAGCATGTCTCAATAACATTCATTTCCAAAGTCAAGTGATGACATGGGAAACAGAATTCAAACTCAACATGCTGATCTTTATTAATATTTTACATATAACTTAATTGTGAAAGACTGACTAGGATTCAAACTATATCAAGGCTAAATGTTGGGCAAAATTACAAACCTCAAAGAATTCTGACAAGTTACTGAGGTTTTTCTATTTGGCATTAAGTTGGTTTTTTTCTCTTATAAGTTTAAATTTAAAGCAGAACATTTAGAAATAGGAAAGCTTAAAAATACTTATTCTGTTAAGCAGTAAGTATCAGCGCACCCTAAAATACGAACCATCCCAACCAGTTCAAGAAATCATTCTGTATTCTTTTACAAAGAGAAGGCCATTCTCACGAGCTTTCGTTCTACATAGTTGCTTCTTAAAGTAGAATAAAATTTCTCAGTTGTTCCACTGGATTGGATTGGACACTGCTCTTAGGCTTAAATAACTACAGAATTTCAAATTTTTGTGAGAAGTATTTTTCACGCCAGTTGCTCCATTCATTACTAAATGGTTAGAGCTCTCCTGTCTCTATTTGTAGATAATAAATAGCATGTCTATTCAGACGATCAAAAGCAGGGTGTCAAGGGAAGTGCTTCAGTCTTCACAAATGTGCTTTAGGAGCTGGGACTCAACTTCCCAGAATTTGCATTTGTAAGCAGTGTGACCGGTACCAACAAGACTTTGACCATTTTACTAAGAGAGAAGATTTTGGACCACAGCTGCCATCTGAGAGCAAAGAGATAAGGTTCGAGAAACACTGTCTTACCGGCTGTATCTTTCTGCATAAATCACAGATTTTTATCAGTTCCTTTCTGTCATTACTATGTGGATGTCCTAAGGGTGGTAATCCTCTTTTTGTTCTGTATGTGTTTTGTGGTTTGTTTTTTTTTTTTTTTTAAAAGAAGAAAAAATGTTTTTTCAGTCTCTTGCTCTTAGCATTTGAAGTTACCTTCTCCTCCTTGATCCAGCTTAAAAACAAAACAAAAAATGACAACCAAGAAAAAACCCCTTGTTTGTCACCCCAGCTTCCTTAATTGGTTTTGCAAGAACATTTCTGTGAATTTTAAGTCATTTCAGCTAGTTGTATTTTCAGTCTGCTTTGAGCTGAACATTTCTGTATTTAAAGGTTACCCTGTTTTCATCTGTTGCTTAAGGATAGAGTAAAAAAAAAAAACCAAACCTTTCTGCTTTTGTGTTTAATTTTGGGAGTTTTTCAGAGATGAACACCTAGAGTCTAGGACACTTGCTGCTTTTCATGTTTGTGGAAATGCAAAGTGGCAGAAGAGCGCTCTGCAGCCCTGAAGAGGTTTGGCCCGCGGGCATGCTCCTGGGGGCTGCGCTGTGTTGGGTGCAGGCTCTTGGGTCGTTATTTTCTGACCAGGTTGCAGCACTGCAAGCAAGATGCGGTGAAGTCTGCCCGTGTGTGTCACAGGAAGCTGAGGGTGCTCAGGACTTGCTCAGGTCTGTTTTCAGGAGCCGGTTCACAGGCATTAATGTGTGGTTTTGTGCGGTGAAAAGGTAAAGGTTGTCTGTTGCTGGATTATGTTCATTAGGGAAAAGCAAAGCTGTTTGTGGACATGATACATGTTTCTGGAGACTGGAGGAACACCTGTTTGTTTAACAGCAAACCCCAAGAAACCAAATCCAGGATGGATTTTGAGTGAAGGTCTTTTAAGTATTTTCCTTCTGTTTCTTTTTTGGTTATGATTAATGCCTACATTTAATTTTTCCTCAATATAAGATGCTTCCTAATTAAGATGGTTTAAGATGTCATGGCAAGTCCGTATCTGTATGAAGTCTCTCTGAAGTTTTTTCCTTCTCCTGGGCATTCCTTGCAGAATGTATGGTCACTCTGTGAACTTTGTTTAGTTTTTATGCTTTTTCTGTGATGATGTTTTTAGTGCCAGAACTTCCAGGTTACATCACAGGTGTTCCAAAAAGCTCTTTCAGGTAGACTTATTGTTGGTACTGCTCTTATTTATTAGCACACCAGAGCAAGTAAAAATGATGCTTCAGAAATTGAGAGCTGTAGCAAACTCCTAGAGTAATTCTTTTCCCAAGTGTTTCGTGGTCTATCCTTATAGAGTTTATACCAAACAAAAAAAAAAAAAAAAAGTGAAAAGCAATTATGTTAATCCCTAAAATGAAGCATTATAATAATAAATATACTTCTTACAAATTTGCTGTTGATGCTGGTTTTCAGTCATGTAAATAAAGTGGTTTTCTTGTGCCATGCTCAACCATACTCTTTCCAAATGCTGGTTGGCTTGCTGCGTTGTGTTAGCGTTACGTGCCGTTAGCACTTCAGTCATAGCGGGGGTTTGTGGTAGGAATGATATGAAACAAAATAATTGTATTTTCACAGTTCTGATAAATTCCTTAGGTAAAGCTCTGTCATATGGAATCCTTGCTCCTTATGTTCACATTTATATTGCAGTTGAACAGCAATTTCAAATTTGTAATCTCTTGTGGGTACGTTAAGCTCCCGCTTGGTTGGTGGAAGATCTTTGCGCCCACTCTAGCACGTTACTGTCCTATCATTCCTGGTGTGACTTAGCTAATATAGGTTGCAGTTGTAGTGATGGCAGAAATACGGAAACTCTTACTTAATGCAGTGTGTTTGATGACCCATGCTTGCTGTCTGATTGATTTTGTATCACTGGTGTGTTTGTGGGTACTGCAAGAGCTCTCTCGCTTGCTCTCCCTTACCTTCTCTCACTCTCTTCCCAACTCTAGTTGTAAACTACGGGGGCAAGAATTTCCTGTTAACTTCATTTATACATAACGACTTGTTCGGTGTGGAGCAGACCCCACCTGTATGCTCAGCATTCTGGTTCTGTCCTCATGGAACACCTCCATAAAATCTGTGTCTCAAAGTACCTCTCTCCACAGCTGAACCAGATTCTTGTTCAGCTGTGGAGTGGTCCTCATTGTAAAGTGGGTACTTTTATGGTTATTTTGCATAAAAGTGCTTGCATTATTTCTCATTCTTTCCCAGAGGCTTTCTTAATCTCAGGTCTACTCTACCAAATGTAGTAAATGAATTCCAAAACTCACAGTCACTGTTTTCTTCCATCCTCAAAATAAAAGCCATCAGTTATACTTGAGGGCAGACGTAGCAGCAAAATTAGACACTTCCTACTTATTAAGTATAGAATGATCTTATGGCTGGAGGTGGCTGTTCAACTTCTACCTTCAACCAGTTTCAACTTCTAATTAAAAAAAAAAAAATATCCAGCCTTTGGACATGGAAGATCCTTATTACTGCTTTCATCCCTAATTTCATTCAAAAAGTATTTAAAGAGAAGAATGTGTTACGAATACTGGCCCTGTTGCAGGCCTGAGGAATGTAGTTTCATCTTTAGTCAGTTATAAAAACCTGTATTGGAGAAAGCATCCCAAGTAGTGGATGGCAATCTGTTAGTACGGCATTTACTGCCATATAGATTGCACACCCCTTCTTTTTTCTTTTCTTTTTTTTCTTTTTCTCGTTTCTTTTTTTTCCCTTTCTTCCCCACCCCCCCAAAGCTGGCAGTCACTTAGATTTACGTACAGATTTCCTGGAAACTTCTTATTTCTTAGCAGTGGCACCTATGCTGACGTCCGGAAGCTTGATTTGAATCAATAAATGTAATGAGTAGTAAGATTAATTCTCCCAGCACTCCAGAATCTTCTGGCAGTCGCATTAAACTTTCAAATCTCGTATAAATTTCTCAAGCAAATTTATTTAGTGGACTCCGTTTATGGCTCCCTTGGACAGTGTAAGAAAGTAATGAAAACATGCTTCAGAAGAAGGAGGGGTGGTGAAGGAGCAGGTGACCAGTGCACCCAACCCAAAGTCCACTGTCAGCTGGACCTTCTTTCCCGTGTGCTTCATTTAGGAGGAGAACATTTGGTGAACTCACTTTAGGGGATGGGAATATTTTTTGGTCATTTTTCTTTCGTCTGTGCAGAATAAGCTGTTTTGTCTTTTCTTTAAGGAAACCCGCTGTATCATGCAGAAAAAGAGGCAGGTATAACCAGATAAAGTAGCATTACAAAAACTGATAGAGATTTCATCTTTCAGATATTTCAAGGATTGTTTTCTCTTTCAGACAGCTGAAAACTATCAACTGTTATCCAGTCTGAAATGGTCAGATTTGGACTGAATCGCAATAACTCAGTCTCCATTTTTAGTGTAAGTCCTCAGGTTCTTTTTGAGCTGTATAGGAGAGAAAAGTAGGGCTTTCTGAGCTGAAAAAAATAGATGTGTGGATGAGTTGGTTTGACAATGTGCTGCTTTATATATGTAAAATAACCAGTAGCAGGAGGGAATACTCAAAATCCTGCTTTTATTTAAGCAGCTGTGATGTTTCAGTAATGGATTTAGCACGTTGTGCTGCATGAAAAGATTAGATGCTGATAGCTCTAAAATTTTACAGTGTCCTGTATGATATCTAAATTATCAAGAACAATTGTTGCCTCTGTTACCTTGTAATAATACTCTTGCTTTAGGAGGGAGGATTATTTACCCATTTTTGCCAACAGAAGAATTGTTGTATTTAGCATAAGAAAACCATTGTGGAAAGATCCTGGCTGTGTATTAACTGAAGGTAATTGTGCTCACCATCACCTGGCCTGTCATGAAGAAATTTCCTGGTTTTGCTTTGAATGACACTGTTCGTTATGCAGGACATAAAAGTTAAAATTCAGACCTGAAGCCATCTCAAGAGATTAGGTACTTAAGAAGTCCGTTTGTGATGGAATAGGCAGTGACATAAGCCAACACTGCGTAGGCGGTTATTACCACTGCGCAATAAACTACTTAGACCACGTATCTTTTCCCACCTTGAAGATAATCTGAGATTTGGTGTTAATTAGCTGTCATGTTCTGTTGGTATAATCACATGCATGTACTCTTTCTGTTTACATATGTATATATGGACCTATATTTGTTTTCATCTGTACTGCATATTTGCATAGAGTATAAATATCTAGAGGTTTTGTTTGTTTATGTATGGTTCAACTAATTCTAGAAATATGCATCTCAGGCTGAAAATCATTGACATTTTGTGCCTTCCTTCAAGTCTGGCATTCAGGCTATAGCAGTTTTCAGATCACTGCAAGGAATTTATTATAGCATAAGATCTCCAAAAAGATACTGTGTGCGTTTCTTCCCTGTAGATACTGTGGTATACTATAATCAGAAAGATAACATATAAAAGTATTTATAGACTAATCCTGATGCTTATTGTCCTTTGATTGTCTGATGTTTCCTTGTGGAAGGAGAGGGCAACCTGATGGCCTGTGATTGTAGTTAGTTATTTTGCATGAAAAGTGGACGTCTATAGATTACGACCATGTACAAGTCTCTCTGAAGTTGCCCAAACCAGATAAGGTTTCTTCTTGGTACCTTATAGACCAGGAAAGGCTGGTAGACATAGGTTAATGTCTTACTGTGACACCACAGGTTGTCCTTTGTGGCATTTTTTTCTAATTCAGTCAGTAGGTTTTCACTATTAATAAAAAAAATTTATTTTTTTTTTTTTTAAAAAGTCACTCAACAGCAACCTGCCCTTAGCCTATGGAGTGTCAGGTTTTTTTAATCTGTGAAACTAATTATACCTGTAAGCTCTCAGCTGTACACGGTGTCTCTTAGATATAATCAGAGCTGTCTGCGAGGATATCCACTAGCAAACTTCTTGAGAAAACAATAACCACTTCTTCCTCTCTGATTTAAGGTAAAAAGAGGATTTTTGTACAAAAATCTTGCACACGAGACTGTCAGAGACTTAAAGGCACTAATTTTTTTGCTGTTGTAGAGCACAGTGACACGGCTTTTCCAGATGTCATAATGACACACATATCTGGTGTATTTGTCCCAATTCGAGCAGCTAACTTTGTGTGGATCCTCTTGTTTAAAATGGCTTTTTGGGCAACAAACAATGGGGATTTTTGAGAAGGATCCTGTATCAAGAGCTTTTGGCCAAATTCCTCACCACTGTTTTAAAGAAGTTAGCCAGCTGGGACTTTGGCAGAGAAATCCTTCCAGGGACAAATAATTGATTAGAAAGTAGGAAACACAGAGATTAAAAGTCTAGGATCAGTCCTCACGAAGGAAGGAGTTCACCACCGGAGTACCATCAGGATCTCTGATGTTCATTATATTCGTGAATGACCTGGAACATAGGCTTACCAGGGAGATGAGAAAGTTTAGTGATGCTGGTGAGGTGTTTAGGGGGTACTAAAGATGAGAGCTGACAAGGAAGAGCTGCAGAAGACCCTGTGAGAGTGATCGCCATTAAAAAGCCAAAGGTAATTCATATAATTGGCAAAAGATGCACATGGGGGAATGATAATTCTAACTTGATCTCCGAGCTGATTGTTACCATTTGGGAGCAAGAGTTTGAACTTGCAAGAGATAGTTCCATGAAAGTGTCCAGTCAATATTTATCAATCAATAAATTAAAAAGGTGTTGTAAAGAGGGTAGACAGGAAGCAGCTGTTCACCACCGCTTTGAGTGTAAGAACCAGGTGGCCTCAGATGAAGGCTGGAGGAGCCGGGGCTCCAAGCGAACAGGAGAGGTGGTTTTTCACCCCACTGGTGTTTGAGCTGTGCGACATGCTTCCAGGGGATATTGTGGGTGCTAGAAGTTCACGCAGGCTACAGGGAAGAGCAGATGTGTTTTTAGAGGAGCAAACCATTGCAAGTTGCTGAGCAACTGAACTGAATATGGCTTGACAACAGCCTGGTCTGGAAGTGGTTTGGCATGGAGGAAGATTCAAGGATGTGCGTGTTTTCTCTTTTCTTATTCTGCTCCCTTGGCTTGTGCTTTTGACATGGTCAGAGGCAAAGAACTGCCTTAGCCCTGCAGGCTGGTCCAGGATGGCCTCCTTAACTTCTGGCATTGGGCTATTGCCATAGGACCTGGCTGAGTGGCAGCAGGGCTAAAATTCCCTAATGCCCGGTACCCATCTCAGCAGCAAATCCATTTTTACTACTTTACTCAAGTTCCCCAAGAGAGATGAGAGTGCTGTTGGGATGGATGTGCATGTAGAATTTTTCTGTGCGAGTGAAAGTTTAAATAGGATGAGCTAACCAGAGGATTCAAGCTCTGTGGATGAAGACATAAGATAATTATCTTTTCTGCCTTTTTGGCTGCAGTTTATAGGAAGGGGTTTGACTGACGTGGAATCTGTCTCCACCAGTATTCACTATAGCTATAAGTCTGCGCAGGAGCGCTTGCTGCCGTTCTGGTGTTTATCCCAAATGTCAGGCTGGTGTTTGCAGTTTGACATATACCTGAAGGTAATATGAAGCTTACATAGGTAGATTGATTCTCCTGAACAACAGGGAAGTCACTCTCATTTAGAAAATGTCATTCATCTGATTTAAACTTGTAGAATCCGGATTATGCTCTGTTGTTTGACATTGGGGAAAAAAACCCAGGATTGCTTACTCCTTAAAGGTTAAACCTCTTCATTGCTGGATGAATTAATCTTTTTTTATAGCTTTATACAATCTTTCAGACATGGCATAAGAACTTTGTGGACCAGTGAAATGGTAAATCCTTCGTTGGTGTTAGTATCAGGTGTTCTCAAATCGTCTTTGGGTATGGTTGGAAGCTTCTGCATTCTCTGCCCGGCTCCATGTCTGTGGGCTGAGCACGCTGCTCTCTGCGGGCCGGACGTACTGACAGGGGACTCTCCAGCTACAGCTCCTCCCAATGAACTCAGAAAGAGCGAGGCTGAACAGCAAAGTTTCTGGAGAAATTGTATTTCTTACGGTAGGTGTCTTATACACAGTTGCCTTCTATGTTTGTTTGGGTTTTTTGGTTTTATTTTTTGTTTGGGGTGCGTTGGTTTTTTTGGTTTTTTTTTTTTAGATAGGTTGATGAATCTTGTCTTTCTAGCCCTTTTCTTAAAGAAATTTCCTTAATACAGAATACAGAATTTTCCAATGGAAAATGGAGAAGGTGGTACTTTGCTGCAAATTGATTTGATTTGCCCTGAATTAGATTATTTTTCCAACTCATTCCACAAATACTGAATTCTCCATTGTTGCCAGAGCTGTGAATCTGGTTTGTTTTCTGGGGGCTTATATCAAGGACAGCATTTCCCTTCAAGCTTTGAGTGCATGGTGCGTGCTGGCAGCCGAAGTCCGGCTGCAGGGCAGGAGAGGCTGTTGAGCGGCACGGGCTGGCCACAGGCATGGCTGCGAAACAGGGTGCCAGGTCCCTGCGAGGGACGGGCACCGGCTGCCCTGCGGAGGGAGGCTTAACGGAGGTACGTTAGAAACAGAGGGAGACTTAACAGAGGTACGTTAGAAAGGCTTATGCTTTTTCTTAAACGTCAGCTTCCCTGATGCTCATGTATCTAGTATCTGCTTTTCAGGAAACTGTGACTTTTGAACTAGTCGTTACATTTAGAGAGAAACAGAGAAATTTCAGAGTTTGTTTAGTTTGGGTTCAAGTCTTCCCTTCCAGGTCTGGCTGGTAGAAAGCCTCCTGGTAAATGTTTCAGGGCAATTATGGATGAAATGTCTGTCCCAGGACATACTCTTGGACCAGTTCAGCATTTTCATGCCCAGATTGCACCCATTTCGCCAATTCTGTTTCCTTGAGGAAATAAAGAAAAGAAAATTTATATTCAATACACTTAATTATATAAATAAGACTGTTTTATTTGTATACCTCAGACCTGTCTCAGTGTATCAGAAAGACGGTTAAATGGCAGCTTAACGCAAGTCCCTTAAGCGGGCAGGGTTCTTCCGTCTGCTGAAATGCAAGCAGAATGTCAACATAAGAAATAGCCATTATGTGCAATAAGGGTGTAAATCCTGTTGCTGTCCTTAAGCTGTCTTGGTGTATTGCCAAAAAGAATAGATACATTTCCTGCAGGACAGCACTTAACAAGAGATGGTATCAAATGCTTAAGAAATGTGCATCAATACAGATCCTGAATGCTGCATTTAGGTCAGTCAGTATCAAGTTGGAATATGAAAAATGAGGTTTTATTCAGAAGTACTTGTATCAGCAGACATTGTGTTATTACTTTCCGAAAACAAATTACCTATTAAAAACAATATTCTGAATAAGAACATTTCTGTACATGGTTCTGTTTCAGTGTAGCAAGACTCTCCTTCACAAGTGATGTTGAAATGGCTGTTGTTTTGAAAAGCCTTTAAGGCTTTTTCTAAGACCCTTGTCTGACTGGATAAGGATTGTATGTCCAGCAGCTCTTCATTTATATACTGAGAGTTTGTGTCCCCAGATCTTATACAAACCTCTGACTTTGAGAACATCAACCTAAATCTCTTTGTCACTTCACTTTGGGGAGAAAAGAGAGGGCAGAAGAGCAGAGTCTATGGCACATAGCCTTCATTTTCTGATAAACGGCTTGTACCCAGACACAGCCTACGTTACAGGCTGTCTACCAGCTTGTTTAATGCCTCCCCTACCCCCCAGTCAAACACTTAGAAGAGTGTGCCTTTAGAAGTCAGACAACAGAATTGCTCAGACTTCAAGAATCTTGAATCCATTTGGGGGTTTTTTGATTTCTGTCTTGAATTTCCTCTTACTTGTACACTTTTAGGACTTAACCAGGCCCAGAGCTTAAAGGCCAAAGTCCCTAGTCAAGATGAGAAACGTGCTGGATTACCTGCAGAGTAAGAGACAGTTGCCACCTTCTTGAGAGCCTTGGAGTTGGGAGCAGTCTGGGAGTCATACCCGTGGGCCTACTGTAGGGTGAGGTTTGGAAAAGAGAGGCAGTGTACGAAGGGATGATGTAGGCAAATAAAGCAGTCCAAAGCTGCATGGTTTTTAAGCACATAAGATCAAATGATTGGCTGATTCCCTGCAGGCTGGCGTAGGGTCAGTTTGTGTCCATTGGTAAATTCTACTCAATAGTTGGACATGGCTGGATGAGGGTGTGAAAGTCTGATAAGTGGGTAGAAGTTATCAATTCAACTTCTTAGCAGGTTATCACAAAATGTTCTTGAATAATCCATGTGTAATTGATCAGAATTGGAATGCTGATCTTGTTATTTCTCAGTCCGTGCCTCCTAAACAGAGCATGTGCTTGAACTAAGATTAGACTCACGCGTTTGGTTCCCAGCTCAACCATAAACTTAATTTTATAATAAACAGTTTTCTTAGTCTGCCCTGTGCCCCGGTCTCCTTCTGTAAAATGGGAAGAACAGTTCTTTATTTCATGGGATTGCTATAAATGTAGAAGTTACAAAAATTTGTGATACATTGTGTTCTTGTAATGATAAAGTTGAAGACGACAAGCGTTATTTAATCAATATGTTACATTCTGGCAGTGCAAGAGATAAAAAGGTGATGTATTCCCTCATTCTGTGCATCTTGAGCTTGCAATCCAATTTGTGAAGAGCCATTAGTGGCCACGTACATGTGTGCACGTGTACTTTGTATCTAATACTTCATTTTAGATGTGACTTATGCCTTGTCTATCTTCCTCACATTTTGCTTTCTACAGTTGTTTTCTACAAGAAAAGCTGGCATATGATGATCCAGCAGGCAGCGTAGTTCAGTTCTAATGTTGTTGGCAAGTAAGGAAGACAAAAAGCCCTTTCCATTACCTGTGTTGTCAATGCAGGAAAATACGCAATTGTGACAATGTCAACAATTCTCGGTATCATACAAAAAGCTGCAGTAGAATACCTTTCCGAGTAATGTATAAACAGGTAAGAACAGCCTCTCAGGAATCTTTTGTGGATTGTTGCCTTTGTATTTACACTGGAATTGTGGCTTTATTGTGGTATCTCTGTGGTCATGTATAGCTTTAAAGTGTGAAGGTGGAAAGATTCAGGTAAAGAAGGCACTTTCCTATGTAGTGTTTGCATTCTAGCTTGCACTTCAAAAGAGGTTTTGTAGTAATTTACTGCCTCTGTTTCTTTATTTTTTTTCTTCTGTTAGAACCTGTGGTCAAGAGATGTATATGGACTGTCACATATTTGTAAAGCTTTGTAGAGAATGTTCTTGTAATGAGAACGTTCAGTGCTTTGCTCCCAATAGGCTCCACTCTACGAGGCGATAGGTGCAAAGTGTGCGTTACATTGGAGTAAGTGACCTTTCATGTACACAGCCGAATTACCATGAAAGCAAATACTGAAAACAGGAACCTGAAGGGATTACATCTGCTTTTAGAGGAGGATGTCGTGGTAACAATAGGGAAAACAGGAAAAGAAAAATCTGTAAAAATATTGCTGATTTGCGTTGTCGAGACTAGTTGATAACTGCTATGCGTAGGAGAATCTGCATATATTTGGTATGCTTTTCTGTCTTCTAGAGGCAACTTCACAGACTTCGAAATTTAATTTTTCATTGGAATGAAAACAAAAAAAAAAAGGATAGTTTTCATGGAGGAAAAAACCAGTAGAGGTCAGAGGGAGCAGAGGTGTGTGCACGTGTAGCACTAAGGCTTACAGCCCTGTCTGCAGGTGAGATAAAACCAGCATCACAGCTCACGTAAGGCAGGGCAATAAGTTTGAGCAGCGTCATACCCTTATTAAAGGTGATGCTGTGGCTCTAATAGCCTGGACAGAAAGGTTTCCTTTCCTAAAGTTGTAGTGTAGCACAACACACGATGCTGAAAGCAAATCTGTCGCTATTAGAAAGACAAACGTTAGATGGTCCCTGCCAAATTTTTCATGTATGGTTTTAGAAAGTCTAGGCCAAATCATGCTACTTCCATGGGGTTAATCTGTAAGTGTAACCCAGTCTTCAGTTCTTTTCTTTATGATTTCTTTTTGGCTTTAGAGTTGATTTCTTTTTACTAGTGGCTTAGTTAATACTTCACTTGCTTCTGGTTCAGATGCGCTGATTGCCAAGGTCATGATTTTTATCAGAAGTCCAGAGGTAATGGGAATTTCATAGCAATTTTAATCACTTTTTTTCCTGAAGTGATTTTTTTTTTTTATTTCTTTATTGCTGTCATCAAGACAATGTATATTCTGACATCCACTTTAGACCTAGTAAATGACATCTTTATAATCATCAAAGGTATTAATGGGTACATTAATTTTTCAGTGAACAGTTGGAAGAGACGAAGTGACAGTATGCAAACTGTGCCAGATTTCTTCTGTTATACAAGCATTTGATTTTGCTTTCCTTTAGGTTTACTGTGACTTTCTGGTACAGATGGAGTGCTTGCTTAATTAAAGTGAGATGAATTAAATGCCCAATTTATAAAATAGTAAACCAGAGTTTGTACATTACTGAGAACGTGGATAGATTTGATTCAATTTCTCAAACTAGCATTGAATCACAAAAAAATACTTAAAATATACTAGACTCTAATCTCCCGAGTGCATGTTCCTACCCAGCGTGACTAGTAGGGCAAAATGTTTCAAACTGTCGATGACAGGCAGCCACAGAACAGTAAGTCAGTCATAAGTGCGTTTGGAAAGCGAGATTAATTGTTGGTGCAAATCAGTTATATGGCTGGTACTAGAAGAAATGCTTCTAAAGAAATACAGTTAATAATGTTCTGACACGGAATGATGATACCTTATTCACAATCCAGACTTGCGATATGGTGGCATTTCCAAACGTGCTTATATGTTATCTAATATGTATGGCAATCACTTACGTTGCACTGAGAATTGGCTTTGCCCTTTCTGCCAAGAGAAACTTGCTGCCAAAATCACATTTTTCTCGGGATGGCTGTGGTTGCTTCTTTCTGTCTTTCTGACTGTCTTTGGCTTTCTGTCAATTCCTGTGTACATAAACTATCAGCAATGGACAACCTTGCCTTTATTTAAGGGCACAATTGTTTTATATTTGTAACCTTGAAATTCTTGGCTATTTTCATGGCTAGCCTCTAGAATTTTTTTTTTTAAATTATTTATCTTGTTTGTTTGTTTGTTTAGAAAATTTCAATACAAGAGTAAAAAAGAATAAGGCATTTTTTCTTTCCATTTAAGAAATGTTACATGCATGAGCAACGTGTCAGTGCTTGAAAAGCTGCAACGGCTTAAGTTTTAAAGTTTGAAATTTAATATACGAGCAATTTTGAGGATGGGTGCATGGGTATACATGCTTAGGCAATTAGTTTTAACTGAGTCATAACTAACCTAAACAAAGAGAAATCAAAGACACAGACTCTTCACAATACAGTGAGAACATAACTTTTAAAAGAAGAAGTGTTGGGCATGTATGCATTTTCAGATGCTTTATTTGGGGCCATTGCTCTGGGTAGTAAAGTGGTGTGAGTGAGAAAAAGTTAGGAGCAGATAGGGGTTTTCAAGGAAGGAATGAAACCATGGATTCTGTAAAAAACAGCTGTAGCATAAACACCGGGGCATTATAACGTATTGGAAATACAGTATGTTATCATACTTTAAGGACTATATTACATTGTAAGGTACATGGTTAAGATCATACATATGTGTTTTTTCTTAAATAATACTTCATAATTGCAATTCACATCTTGGCGGTCTGTCCCTCAAGGGATATGCCTGCTATTATTTATTCCTAATAGCTTATCTTCTGTAATGTAGCTATTACTGTAAGGACAAAGCGTTAATTGAGGAGCTGTATAATATCTGATGTCATGCTGGGTTTTATGTTTTCTCCAAACTGTGACCTCTTCCACAATAGATGGAGCACCTCTGTACCTTAATTGCATTGTTCATGACTCTTCTCCGAGCCACCTACACTATTTTCCTGCTGAGATTCTTAGAATCATAGAATATCTCCAGTTGGGAGGGACCCATAAGGATGATCGAGTCCAGCTCCCTGCTCCTCACAGGACTACCTAAAACTAAATCATATGACTGAGAGTCATCCAGATGCTCCTTGAACTCTGACAGGCTTGGTGCTGTGCCCTCTTCCCTGGGGAGCCTGTTCCAGTGACTGACCACCCTCTCCGTGAAGGACCTTTTCCTAATGTCCAACCTGAACTTGCCCTGACGCAGTTCCGTTCCATTTCCTCGTGTCCTATCGGTGGTCACCAGAGCGAGGAGATCAGCACCTCCCCTCCGCTGCCCCCCATGAGGAAGGTGTAGACTGCCTTGAGGTCACCCTCTCTTCTCCCCCTCTCTCCCCTCTTTCTCTTCTCTCTCTCTTCTCCAAGCTGAACAAACCGAGGAACCTCAGCTGTTCCTGGTAACTCTTGCCCTCAACACCTTTCACCATCTCGGTCGTCCTCTTCTGGACACACTCTAATAGTTTGACGTCCTTCTTACTGAGGCGCACAAAACTGCGCACAGAACTTGAGGGGGGGCTGCACCAGTGCCGTGTAGAGTGGGACAGTCACCTCCCTCAACCAGCTAGCTATGCGGTGCTACTCTTGATTTCCACCAACAAGGAAAGTAATGCTTGACCTTTCTAAGTTGTGTTGATTGCCCAGCACTTCTGTTCCTGTCAGTTTGGCTTGTGGATGTTGATGCTCTTTCCTTTAAGCTGGTGATTCTTGGCATACAATTGCTTTCATTTATTTGCTCATTGCCTTCACTTTCTTAGTCATCAGCCTGCCTCCAAGAAGCATTATTCACTCAAA
Organism: Pelecanus crispus; assembly: GCF_030463565.1. Classification (NCBI taxonomy): domain Eukaryota; kingdom Metazoa; phylum Chordata; class Aves; order Pelecaniformes; family Pelecanidae; genus Pelecanus; species Pelecanus crispus. The sequence goes on along the minus strand of NC_134652.1, from coordinate 41,314,768 downwards.
ATAAATGACTGATGGAGTTTTGTAATCTGGTGAAATGAGGCCATTATTACTCGGTGTACAGGGCAAATGATATTTCTCTCTTATAAATTTCTGATGTTTCAGTTCATAATGTTTTTTGTTTGTTTTTAATTGAAGGAAGATAGAGAAATTAATTTATGATTCCTCTTTTGGACAGGAAGAAGAAAACCTGGAGTTCCTTGAGGTCACACAGCCTATTCCTTTATAGGGAACTGACAGTTGGAGCTTATCTTTTATGTAGGCCTTCAAGGGCTCTGCAGCGTAGGTTGCGCTGCACAGAAGAGGGAAGCTAGAAAATGGCATACAAACTTGCTTTCTGGAGAACGGTTCCTTTTAAGGATTTTAAAAAAAGGAAAAAAAATATGAAAAGAGGTTCTGACAAAACTTTGAAAAGACAGTGCAGCCAGTCCTGAAGTCAAAGGTGTGCTGTGACTAACAGATATGAGGTTACTCAGTAGAAGCGACAGGATTCAGATGTCAGTGCTTCATATATGGCCATTAAAATATATTCCTTTTTTTCCTCTAGATAAAGATCTCGGTTTTGTTTGTTATTTTAACATCTATGAAAACACAGAGGAAACGTGATGAAAAATTTCACAGATGAAAATTTTTGAGTAGAGTACAGTACAGGATTCACATTGGTATACCCAAGTTGTCGTTTGTTTGGGCAGGGGTGAAGCCTGGAGATCCATGTCTCGGAATACACGGCTCATACTCATTTCTCTTCCATATTCTATGGCAAAGTAGCTTGATGACGTTCAGATGAGTTAAATACTGCCTGCTATCAACGTGACTTCAGAGTAAAATTGTAGCTGGGAGCTTTTTTGGATGTTTTTCCCTTTTTTGCAACAGACATTCTAATAATAACCACCCCGATGAACAAACAGTTCTGTGCTTCTGTTAGGCAGAATGCAAGGGAAACAGATTTCAAGCCCATGGAAATTGGATTTCCTGAACCTTCAAATGAGATAAAATAATATTACGAATATGTGTTGTGCAGTCCAGAAAGATAAGTTGATAATCATGTTTATTTTTCAGTTATAAAAGAATTTTATTTGATAATGTAGAGGGAATAGTAGGGGGAGTGTGTACGCCTCCCAGGGTGGAAGGATAGTTCTTTAGTAACCACCTCTTGTAGCAGTAGGAAGTCTCCTTGGCTTCCATGAGTAATGAGCTGGAATGGATAGCTCTAATTCCCTCTTTTAAAAATGCTTTGGTAACTTCAGCAGCCCTAGTTGTGCTTATTGAAGCATTTGCAATTACAGGAAATGCCTGTCAAAAGCTCTGCTGTGTGTGTAAGTTGCTACTGCTTATAGAGATTAAATTATGTGATGCACAAAGTTTCTGTTCTTCCCTCAAGACTACAGCTGCAAAAGTACTTTTGCAAGGTTTAATTTTTGATTATTTTTTTCCAACTTTACATAGCTTTTAGTCCTTGAATCAAAATAGCCGTTAAATAAGTGGTGTAGCAGAGAGAATTTTTATTAGTCAAAAGAACATCAGTACCACTTACTTCTTTGCCTAAAACAGATGAAGCTGAAAACCTTCCAGAGCACTTGTAAAGGTGTTACGTTTTTCCTCCTTTCAAAGCATAAATCTTTAGTGAACCGTAGAAGAAGTGTCTAATATCAGGGTTTGATATGGAGGTGTGTCTGAAGAAGTCAGGGTGACTTTTCCTGTCAAAATCTCAGTTCTGGCCCCCTGCTCTGTAACCTGCTTTCTATCCCCCTTCCTTATTCCCCTGTTAAGGAATTGCTTACCAAATTCCAGCCAGTGACCCTTGGTCCGTGGAGCTGCCAATGTGTGTCCCCAAGGCCGGGTAATCAGGTTGGTTGAACCAATTACGGTAACGTATAATAATTGAAAATCCAGTAGGACTTTGCTGCCTTTCCCCTAAGTATCTCAGGTTTTACACCTCGGGGATTTTTTAAATTAATATTAATTAGTAGTTTTATTTTAACATACAGACTGAGCACTTTTGACCTGGTACTACTGAATACCGCAAATTTGAACCTCCCCAGTGACATTTTTAATGACTGAGTTTTCAATGAAGAGGTGCGCTATAGAAAGCAAAGGGATTTGTTGTAAACCACTGTTGGAATCTCTGTTCAGATACATTTTTAGAAGCTTAAACCTCAAACTTGGGAACGGGTTTTCTCAAACTTTCTTAGAGATTTTTGTGCCCAACATAGTGGAAAAAAAAAAGTTTTGTTTCCTGTAATGTGAAACAAGTTTCTACAGAATTCTTCTCCCTTCTTTAGTACTCTCAAAATGATAGATTATGCTGCTCTTCTTAAACACATGACAAACCCATGACTACTCCATTGTATTACCAATATGTATTTACATATGTGACTGGTTCGGAAAAAGCAGTGGCTGGTGTTTGCTCAGCAGCTACGTCAGTTTATAAATTATAGAGAGGACCACTGATTCTGGTGGTCTCCATAAACTACCATAAAATCCAATTTGTTAGTTGATTTAATTTGTGTTAAAAAGAAAACGGACTGACTTGCTTGTCATAGTTAGAAACAATCCTGTCTCCTCTCTCCTTCATTTTAGAAGAATAAAGTAGCATAGTTTTGGTTTCATTTCATTTTCTTATGAAGGGTTTTCTGGACTAGTATCAGACGCTTTGACCATGTCCCAGCTTGACCTTGCCTTTCTCAAAACCTGTAGATGCTGTTGGGGAGGGGGTATTCCTGCAGATGGTTACGACAGTGGGATTTGTTTGAACTGATGGATCGTTGAAAGTTCTATAAAGGCAGGAGAGAAGGCTAGGAAACTGAGTTGTTGCTTTGTAGCAGGAGGTGTGCTAGGGTAAGTAGAAATAGATCAGTACAAACCAGGGCTGGTCTCTACAAGGAAAATACTTTGTGTTTTGTTTGACTCCAGGAGCAGCCTGCCGTGTCTGCAAATACGTGCGAAGGCTGAGCTGGGTGAGAGATCAGAGCTACGAGTTGGTGTGTGCTGTGTGCGTTCAGTTTCAGAAGTTTGAAATGTGCTGACCTTGGGAGTTCCAGAAGGGCTCAAGAGCTGCCAGGACACTTTTATCGTTGACTGATGCTGTTAATGGAGAGTATTCCTGTCTGGTGCTGCTTTGGAATGACCCACAAACTATGTCAGTAAATTTTTAAAGTGCATTGAGACAGTGGTTTGAGGAGGCAAGTTTCGTAAGTGCTTGTAAGGACTTAGCGCACTTCAGTCTGGCTTCACTGTATGCGCAAAAGGAGTGTATACTTAATTCTAAAGGAATGAAATAAGGTTTGTTTCAAATTAGAAGATGCAAAAAGAATGGCATTGCTTTTCCTGCCTGTCTGTTAGTCTTCCATAACTGGTCACCGAGTCCTTGTTTTTCCCTCACAGAGCACTTGTCCTAGCACAGAGTGGATAGGTTTTATTTCACTACTGCATGGCCCATTTTGATCAGGTTGTGGATTGTGCCTTGTTTACTGTATGCTACTCAAATACTACTTGTGAGATTAAATTTTTTACTTTGGATTTTCCTCTGTTGAGTACCTGTGTGTTATGTTTTACAGAGACTGACTGATTTTTGGTTTTGTTGTTTGTTGTTAATATCCTTGTAAATAAAGAAAATAATATTCTCATTTTACAGCCCAATGGGAGGCTCTTAAGATTTGAAAGTTAAGAGTATTCTGTGCCATCTCTCTTCTCAGGCCCTTTTTGCTCTGTCTCCTCATTCTGTCACCCTGCCCCTCGAGTGCCACGTATGTGTGCGTTCTGTCTCAGCTGGCTGCAACTCGCCTTTCCTTCTCATCCAGTACCAAACTTAATGCCTTGGTTTGTTTCAAACTCTTTCCTTCTAATATACAGCTTTTTCTCTGCTGCATTCATTTCATACACCACCTTTTCCTATCTGAGAGTGAAGGAGTTTTCAGTGAGGACATGAGACAGATGGTGCCTTTATTTTCATTTCCAGTTGTGGTCCGCTGTGCAACTTGAGGGGAAGGCTTGGCAAAATGTGTATGAAAATGTGTCAGCACATCAGCGCGGTCCTAATCTTTGGAGATTTTAGCTGAGTTCTAGGATGACTTTTCTCAGCACCTGTACATGGGGAGGGGGTGCTGGGTTTTTTATGGTAATGTATGACTTGTCACAATCCGGTTTGCATGAGGTGGGAAACATATCCTCAAAATAAAGTGCATTTTTGTTCAAAGCCTGTGCTTTGAGAGTGGGAATAGAAGAACCTCTCAATGAAACATTGTTTCTTGCAAGTCTGAACATAAAACACGATCCCTTACAACTGCTGGGGATTTGAAACACCACCACAAAAGGAATTTGATCTGTTTTTGAAGTCTTATGAACTTCTTTTTAGTGTCCAGAAGCCAAGAGTGCTTTTTCTCCAGAGTGGAATGGTAGGGGGGAACAAAAACTGTGCTTACACAAAACATTTTGTCTTTTGTCTATGTAAGCAGTCAATCTCAAGTCCCAAAATTGTTCTAGTTACTTGAACATCTGATACACTGGATGTTCAGGTCATAATGAGAACTGCTGGGTGCTGCCTGGTTTTGAAGATTTGATCCCTAGCTGCCTATTGATTAAGTCTAATACATGTTCAGTTAACAAGAGCATTTAAAAAAAGAGGCCGTTTCAGCTTAAATGTCCAATGCACAGCAGGAACTTAAAGGTGATGAGAAGAGCTTTCCTCCTTCTTTCTGATGTTTTCTGTTGTCTTCTGCGTTTCACGGTAGCAAAGACACACTGCTCTGTAGAAAACATAAAAATCATTTTTGCGATTGCCAAAACCTTTCTTTTCAAATGATTAAACCGCATAGAGCATTCTCTCAAATGTGTCTCTGAATAATGATGACCCCCGTTAAAACAGGTACTGCATTATTCTTCTGAGTTGCATAACCTACATACTCATGTTAAAACCGCGCTATAATTAACTTCCTTTTTATTGGTCAGGCTCTGTGTCTTCAGAAGGGTTTATGGCTGAGCGCGGTTACACAAAGTTCTGGATTGGAGGCATGTGTCTTCCATTGAACTCCTGCAAATCTCACTGTGGTCTAAAATTGTACTTCTGGAGCAAAAGTTTAAAGGCAATTGAGATTAAATAAAGTGTAGCACTGAGCAGGATTGAGATGGGTTTGTAGCAGGTTTTATAAGGCAATAGGAGATTTTGAGCTCTTGGAAATGAAGAGGAGTTTTGGTAATTTCCATGTTTCTCCTTAGAGAAGGAGGATTTCCATGTTTTCCTCAGGAAGATACCTTTAAAGGTCATCCTCAGGGCCGCCTTATCTTACCTCCAAACCTGACAGATGTTTTTTAGTAGTTCACTTCTGATGAGCATATGACAAGTTTTCCTGAGTTCTAGAGGGAAAAAAAACTTCATCAGTCTTGTGGTAAAATCTTTATGGTGAACTGGGTGAGAAAAGAAGGGTCTTTTCGTAATATGGAGAGTGGTCTGTTTCCCTAAGAGGCATTGCACAAAGGATATAATCTCAGTAAACATGTATTTCACTACTAGTTCAGGTGCTGGCTTGAAGCTGTGAAGTGAACTGTATTTCACAGTAGCCATATTTTCACTGTATTTCACAAATTCAGCTATTTGTGAGCAGCTCTAACTCCAAGGGCCCAGCATCCCTGCATGCTGGCGGTGCTCCCTTTTTCCCCCTGTATGGACACCAGCGAATAGTTCCGAGGGAGAAGGATGATGTTCAATGATTTCACCTTCTGCAGTTTTACATCTGTAGGGGCTGTCCTTGACGGATACCTGAGTGAAATCTCGGTAAGTAAATGAGCAGATAGACTGGGATAAGCCAAGGTTTGTGCTAGTTAAATTATTTGGTTTCTAGAGCTCTTCTTTTCAGAGAATGCTGACAGGCTACAAATATATCAGGCAATTGTTGCCTAACTCATCTAAGTTCAGAGAATAAATTTCGCAGAAGATTAAAAAGCATTTGTAAATTGGCACTTTGTCACAAAGTCTGGTTCAGTGCTAGAGGAGCACCGCCTTATAGCAGAGCTCCTGTAATCACTAGCACAAAGCCATCTCAGTATGTATTTCTGAAAGGTAAAATGTGTATCTGACGATAAGACAAATTTATTCTACATGAGGTAACAGATATATCTGTCTGCAAACACATTGGCTTACTGATTTCTGCAAGTAAAAAGCCAGGTTTCACTTATTTCTCCTCAACCTTAATGTTCTTCCAGTCACTTCTGTTTCCTATTAGTTTGATTAGAGCTTGACTGTAGTACTTACTGAATTTTGGCCAAGCAGCGACTTAAAAAATTGTCTTTATTTCTGTTATTATTTTCCCCAGTAAGATATAAAGGTCTATGAAGAAAATTCTGATTAAATGTTAGATCTTTCTCTAATGGTACACAGAATGAGAGATTGGTTCCTGGGCATATCGTAAGTGTGGAAGACCTGAAACCCAACAGCAGTCTGTAGTATCTGAGATCAACTTCACACATTTTTTGATTGCACAAATTTCTCTGTGGAAGGGAGTTGTGTACATTAAGGAAGTAGGAGGTGGGATTGCTCTTTGAGAATTGATCAGAGATTCCTGAATGGAGAGGTTGTAGAGTTTTATTACCCTTTGGGCAACCCCATACTCAATGTACTGGCACACACGTGAACAATATACGTGTTACTGCCTTCTATATTCACTGTTAATCTGAGCTGTATAACTCGGGCATCTACTATCACTTGTTGAAGGTCCAGTGCTGTTGCCACAAGAAGGGACAAATTATTACCACAATGAGAAAAAGCAACATGAATAAAAAAGTGCCCATCAACTACAAAACCTCAGTATCTTGTACTATTGGTTCTCATGACAATCATGTTAGTCATCTTTCCATTTTTAAGTAGTAATTTGTGCTGTCTTCTGGATCCACGGGAGAGACTTGGCTTAAAGCAAGTAAGTCCTTGAAATTATGGCTTCAGATCTAGCTAATGTTTTGCTCCTACTGTGCATGAAACATGCTTACATAGTAGGAGTAGAAGGAGGAGGGATGAGGAAGCGTTAAAGAGAAATATGATGCCAGGTCACAGGTGTAAATTCTACATTTCTGCATTTGTGATTGTTCCTGTTTGTCACTCCAAAGTGAAACTGCTGGAAGAGCAGCTGCTTGTACAGCCCTCCTCAACACCGGTGTCCTTTAAAAGGAGGCTTTGAGTCCTCAGCGAGCTGAACGTGGTGTCACGGCTGAAATCTCTTAGAAATGACAGCATCTGGATATTCCTGTGCCCATGGAGAAGATGTAGGATAGTAATCATCCCTGAATTTCTCTACTGGGGTCTCTGAAAACTTCCAGAAAAAGGACTTTGAGATGATCTTTAGCTTTGATTCTGTATAGCTTTATCCCTATACATCATTTACTGGTAGAAATATCAAGTACTGGTCTTTATGAGAAGTTAACTCTAATATTGGGTTGTTTTTTTTTTTTTTTTAGCAACTGTTTCGGCAATAGTAAGGGGGGCAGAGGAGAAGAGAAAGTAAATCTAAGAGCTTGGGAAGAAAAAGTAAAAGCAAGAGCTTTTGTAGAGTGTTGGTTGTCTAACGTCAGATCTGATTTAATGAACTAGAAATAAAACTCTTCATATCACAATATCATACCTATCAATAGCTCCTCCTCAGACCCTTCCCAAATAATCATCCAGTCTTGCTCAAATATTCTATTGAAGCATGAAGGAAATCTTAACCTTTCTTATAATAGAGATCACAAACAAGGCAGAGGCCTGCTAGTACAAATGACACGCAGCATTGTTATATTGATTCTGACTGCCTTTGCTACACCCACTGCTGTCCCCTATCCTTTAGCAATTTTCAGGGACAGATAACTAATTCTGCTGAGATCTTTTCACTGAAACGACAATTTCACAGCTCCCTCTCGGGACTGTCATGAGTGTAATCAGATTTTCAATCTGCAAACACTTATTGATTTGCTTTCTAAAAACTTCCTAAGAAATCCCACCTGGGCAAAGAATGTCTCTAAACTCTATTATCCTGTCTCACAAGTTCTTCAAAAGAATAATTATCGTTTAAATAAAATTCCAGTGGTATGTTCTTGATAGAATATGAAATTAAATTATCTGAGCTGGAGTGCAGGTATTACAATAGGTTTAGAATGATGCATAAAAATAGATTCTCTATCTGTACCTAGGATATATACATGTTTTATACAATTAAAATCTGGTGCATCTTTCTGGGTTGTTTTGTAGGCTTTGTTTAATAATTAGAAAGTTGATGGTATTTTAGGACTTTTGGTATCAGTTAATACAGATACAGCTTGTATTGGAAAAACATTTAGCAAAAAAGAAATGTGTTTTGGTCAAAAGGTGCCATACATTTTTAAATATTAACTTGATTTATACGAAATTTTCTGTGCTCCTTTAAGAAATGTGGTGGAATAGGCCATTAGAGTTTGCTATAGCACTCCACAATTAAAACGGTGCTTCGCCTTCCTGCAGAACACCGTTTAGTTCATTTTACTCTATCTCTCTTATTTTTTTTTAATACACCAGAATACCTTAATCTTAAATCCTGAGTATGTGATTACATTAATCCTGATGATAGATTACATGAAACAAATGTGCATTAAAATGCGATTTAGGACTAGAATTTGGGTTTGCTCATTATCACTCAGTATCAGGTGCACTCCGTACAGTTCTAGGAAGATCTCCACTGCAAGACGGCGGGCAGAATCCTTGCCCGACTCGGAGCATCCGTCCGTGAGGTGAAATGACAGCCATTCTCAGAGAGGTTTTGACCTGTATGGATTGGTTTAGTGTTTTGCTGTTAGTATTCAGTGGGGAGTCCGGTCCTGGAGCTGTGTCTGTGTGCAGGGATTACCTGCGCTCCCTGATGGATAAAAAGACTCTGAATGGTGAGGTGTGGTTTTGGCAAAGAGGTCAAGTCCCTGCGATATGCTTGGGAGAAGGTTTTGTGATGGGAGTTGCTAGAGGGAGTGAAGAAGAGCCAGGGCTGGAACATTCTGTTTGGCTTGGGTTTGGGGTTTGGTTTTGTTTGTTTGTTTTGCTCTTGGAGAAAAAGCTAGATTTGTATGCAAGTCTAAGCAGGGGAGACCTGACAGCAAACCTGAGCACCTGAGTGTAAAATTTCGCTATCAGTTCACTGAAAGAGATTAGATTAAGCTGAAAAACATCAAGCGTGACGTGTCAATATATTAACATAGGAACAACTTGCAACTCTGTGTGTGTGTGTGTTGGGGGGGTAGTCACAGATTTGCTTCAGCGTCACATCAGTCCACCACTACTTGCCAAATGAGAGAAATTTTTAACAGAGAGAGGAAGCAAAATGCTCTTGTAATTCAACTTCCCATCCTTTGTCTTCACTGGATGTCTCCTCAGTTGATCCTATTCACGCACTCTGCGTGGTGTGAGCTACCAAAAGATAAGGAAGAAGAGCTCTTAGCAAACGAGGAAAATGAATGTGGATTTCAAAAAATACTCAGCTTTGAGCGACATATGATTTGATTTCCAAGTTTTGAAGGAATCTTGCCAGCATAAAAAACTTTGGTAATTAAAAAGAGAGATCTTTCTGTCCAAAAATCTTTTCTAGTTTTAAAGTGATGGGAAGATCCAGTTCCAGAAAAGCTGTGAGGAAAGTAAATTTTCCCGTGTTTCCAAGATACCACACAGAAGGCCACAGGTGACTGAAATACAAGGCTAGATGACGCGTTTGCATGGGATCAAGCTGAACTTGAGTATCAACTGGAGGGCGGAGGTGACGGTTTGTATTTAATCTGCACAGAATGGCGTATGACACTTAAGACATACAACAAATCTTGTCTGAACTGCTCTGAGGAAAAAGATCATGAGAGGAAGTGATAAAAATGGAAGCTTTTTTGATCATTGCACCTCTGGTTTTGAATCTAAGACAACACAATTATCTGAGTTAAAAGATGAAATTCAGAGCTGCCCTGCTTTGTTACTGGCGCTAGGGCAAGCGAGTGCAGAGAAGTAGCAAAACTACCAAATGTGATGAACGGCAGAAGACGGGGAAATCAGAGACCCCTCTGAAGTTTGCCGTATTCTGATGTCAAGAAGCGGTCCCAGGTGCTGCCTTAGGTTCCCTTATGCTATCCTCTAAATATGTGAGAGATTAATGGTTATCGGTCCATATGTGATGTGAGCCCCCAAATCTTTATGCTCTGTATCTTTGAAGTTATTAATGGCTGTGGTAAGTGTAATTATTACAGGATCTCTGTCTTACTCGAAGTCAGATATAGCTATGGCACAGTGTTGGCTTTGGACTTGTATTTACCTTGGTTTATCTGGGTCAAGTTATCTTTTTTAGAACTTTTAAATGGAAATTTTGTAAGCAGAGATCCTGCTGTGCTGAGAGCATCACTGCAGTCTTTATTCACCTTAAAAATATTCTGTAGGTAACTAGGGAAACCTTTTCAGAACAAAACATTTAAAAAGGAGACATCGTAATAGTTAATAGCAATCTAAATCTTAATCACATATATATGCGTGTGTGTGATACACATAGGTTATAGCTTGTAAAGGTAGTCTGAATGCAGTATCATTGTATGCGTACTCGGGAAAGACAGTTTCTCTTTGCACTCCACAAAACTAAAAGCAGTTAGTGTGGCTCTGAACCTGAGCTAATAAGCTCTGCAGAGCGGTGAATTATATGACCAAAATCATGGAACTGTGTTGATCATTTGTGCAATTTTTGATGGGCTCACAGAGTAATTCAGGGCAAGCTCTTGGCTGCCTGCAGCATGTTCCCTTTATCGCTGTAGCCACGAGATGAGTATTAACCACTCTATTTATATTCACATCTGCAAAGCATGCAAGTTTTGATAACATTTTAAATGTTTGAAATGTTTTTGAATTGTTGGTGGAGGAAGAAAGAGGAAAATACCAAGACTTAGTGTTTTATGGCTTTCCAATTATCAGTTTGACGAATACATTTGGTCTTCACAGAAATATTTATTTCTCTTGCCTTCTTTCCCCGTGATTGCTCTACCAAACAGTATTTCCAACCTTAGGAACAGAATTTGACTGCCAAGGTAAATATGTTGCTTCTGTATAGCTTTAGTAAAAAATAAACAGTAGCTGAAAAAGGATGAAGTTTAAAGGCAAGAGGACAAAAAATGTAATAGATTCTGGTCTTTTCAATGGGATTGTTCATTATTTGCGTGAGGTAAACTGTTGCATTTTTTTAATCTTTTGCTAGTTTCTGCCTACCTTGGTACCTAGACCTTCTTTCCATCTAGGGCAGAGTGTACATGTGATACATGATCACAATAAAGGATGTCGTGATCACAATAAAGGATACTGTGGCTTTCAGTTCTCCCTTCTTCCTTTTGTGTCCAGTCTTTTGGATTTGATTTAAATTTTTAGTAATGTTGTTAATTCAATATTGTTTAAAAAAGGTTAAATGGATATACCAGAGATTCTGGTGGTACCACAGCTTAAGGAAAATTCGATAAGTTTGAGCATTACTAGTGTAGTGTGTATATTTACTCCTAAATTTAGGACTTTTCTGAACTGAGTAATTTTCTTCATTCATTTTTCCTCAGCTTGAAAGATTGTGCTGAACAGCAGGTCCCCTAGCTATGTTAACTTCACTTAAAGATGGCTCATAAATAGTAATTCACTCATTACACTTTCGTATTTCCTGGAGATTAAACAATAGCTGATCCTTTCTGTTTGCACTTTTGTAACTGACCATATGTGTTTGTTAAGCAAGCCTGCGTGAGAAGCATTTACGCTTTTTTAAACGTGGTTAAAATTCACTTTTAACACACTTAACAAATCACTGATGTTGCATCTTTTCATGGTTGACTGACTGCATCTTTTCATACTTCACTTGAGCCCTGTACTACACTGTGGAGTGTTTTATGGACTACAATTCCTGATCTGTGTAATGTGCCAGCATTTTTTTTTTTCCTGGACTTTACAGGTGGAAGCACAAACTTTATTGATTGGTCCACATACTTCAGTAGTTTTATTTAATGTGCATTGCTGACTAAGCTGTATACCTTAGGAGAGTTAGTTTGTGTGTTTCAGGGTTTAACTACAGTTGTCCTAACTGATAGTCATGCTTTAAGGATTTTTTTTTTTACTGTATTGTACTTTTATATATGTGTAACTCAGTATACCTTTAATATTTTATTAATTTAACTCAAACTCAAATAAAAAGAAACATGCACAGGTTTCATTAACCCACAGTTCTGGCTCACACCATGATAGAAGAGCTGTGTTTTTAAATGAAGTAAATGCAATTTTGATATAATAAATAGGAGTCAACCACAGTGTTTTACAACTGCCAGCGGAAGTGGTGTATTACATTGCAGTTGTTGCAAATAAAATTAAATCATACAAAGGATATTTAAAAAAAAAAAAAAATCTGCTAGAGATTGTCTAAACCACAAATGTTGGTATGTAAATAGTAGAGGTTTGATAGATAACACCCAACGGCGTTCTCATCTGTGCCACTTAGCTCTTGCTGCAGAGACTTAAGAACTGTGGCCAGAAATTCATGTAGTAGCTTTCCATATTTATTTTTTTTCAAAAGGGACTCAAAATGGATGATGTCTGTGGCCACGTAGCTCTGTTGTCTTTAATTTATTAATTTTTACAGTTTAAGATGGGTTTTAAAAATTCTGATCTTAGTTCTTGCAAATGCAATAGGCAAGCCTGGCAACTCTGCACTGTGCTGTTTTTATTGTTCCTAAATATAAGGGTAGCAAACTTGATGTGAAAAGGGATTTCAAATTTTACATAATATTCATGCCAAACTCACAAGATAATATTGTGCTAATGGCTGGAGACCGCATAAGTAAAAATACAAGAGTTCATTTAGGATTAAGGTGCTGTGATAAAATGTGTGTTGTTTTGTGCTTGTTGCGAGTGAGAATATTGTTGCTCGGTGAGATCTATCAAATTGATGATGTTCTTAATTATTAATTCTGTACTTTTAATTGCATTGTAACGGTGTGATAATAAGTGTGCAGTTGTCACTTTGCTTCAAAGACCCAGCTAGATGTGCTAAGTTACTGCTTGTTTAGATTATTATCATATAAAACTAAGATAAATGTGCTATGATCTGCTCATACTGTTAAACAAAATGTAATTTCATTGCCACTGACAAATTCACGCGTCTCCTGCAAACGAGAATTGGGCACCCACATTGCGCAATCCACTATTACATAGTCTCTTAGCCTTTTTTGCAAATATTGTGGGCATTTCTTTATTCGTTACTTGGGCACTTTCCAGCTTCTCTTCTTGTACAGCCATATTCTTTAGCTGCCATCACTTTGACTGGAAGCTGGAGGCAGCCTGCAGAAAGCAGTTTTAAGGAAGACCTTCACAGCACACAGTTCCCCATCTTGCTTCTAGGATGAGTGCTATAGTAGTGAGAAACTAAGGATGGGAGTAGAGAATAATTTGGCTAGAAAGGGACCTGAGGAGGGCTCTAGTCCACCCCGCTGCTCGGAGCAAGCAGGGCCAGCCCTGGGGTCAGACCAGGCTGTCCGGGGCTTTATCCGGTCGGGTGCTGAAGAACTCTGAGGACGGAGACTTCACAGCCTCACTGGCAATGTGCTGCACCGCTGGCCTCTGCTCGGGGGGAACAGTCTCACAGGGTTGCTGCCAGCCTGCTTCTCAGCCCGTAGGAAGCTGTCCCTTTCCAGTGACATTAAAAACAAAGTCTGCGTCTAGCAGTAGGTTATTCCTACGGCTCAGGTGGTGAAGAAGTGACATTCACTTCTAAAAAATACTCTCACAAAAGACTCAGTGCTAGCTTTTGATCCTGGGATACTTTTGTTCAGAAAATGGCTGTTTGAATTGAGGATATATAAATATTTCTGGAGCTGCATGATGTCTCATATTTATTTCGGTGCAAACCTTTTGAACTGTTCAGTGTCTGGAAGGTTGGAACAGTATTTCAAGACAGGGGTTACTCAGCAGAGAATAGGAAGGAGGTGAAAACCCTCTGCAAGTTTCTTTAATGCTATGCATATCATCTCCATCTATGTATGTTTGGAGTAGCTGCAGGATGAATGTCTATATTAAGCCTCAGTGCGTGTGCGAGATTGTTTTAATACTGCTTTTCGAAAAGACTTGTCGTTTGATATGCAGAATGATCTGGGTAACTTGGAAACAACTCAGTGCTATATAACAGTCTTAGCAAAGTAGTAACATAAATGAAATAAAAAACCCTGTACCTCTTTTCCCTTCCAAACAGAAGTCTGCTCTTAATTGGGTGGCAATCTCTGAGTGACTTGTAGCACTTCAATTAGTGAACTTGAGCTCAGGTCATTTCTGTTCTACCTGGTTTTCTCAATGGTCCTGAGTAATTAGAGCACAAGCCTTTTGAGGAGCAGCTGAGGGAGCTGGGGGTGTTCAGCCTGGAGAAGAGGAGGCTGAGGGGAGACCTGATCGCTCTCTACAACTACCCAAAAACAGGTTGCAGTGAGGTGGCTGTCAGCCTCTTTTCCCAAGTGACAAACAACAGTACAAGAGGAATTGGCCTCAAGTTGTGCCAGGGGAGGTTTAGATTGGATATTGGGAAAAAATTCCTCACTGAAAGGGTTGTCAAAGCACTGGGACCAGGCTGCCCAGGGAAGTGGTGGAGTCCTCATCCCTGGAGGTATTTAAAAGACGTGTGGATGTGGCGCTTAGGGACGTGGTTTAGTGGTGGGCTTGGCAGTGTTAGGTTAACAGTTGGACTTGATCTTACAGGTCTTTTCCAACCTGAATGATTCTATGATTCTAACTGCAGAACACCTGAAGGAACTGCAAGACAAGAAATGAAAGGGATTGAAAAGAAAAGGTTTCAAATTAATAGAGAAACCAGCATTTGAACGTAATTCATAAAAAGGTGTTGATTGTATATTTATTAACAACAGTTCTTCAGTCCAATGAAGTGTTTTGGAGGACTTCAGTTATCAAAGAATCCTGCACGAGCTACTTTTTGTGAATTACTTCAACTCAGACTCTGCTTTTGCCCCCTACCAGCCCCCAAGTGTATGGTGGATTTTCTTTTGAAATGACTGGCTGTGCTTTTATCTGCTTCTGCAAACTGCTTCCATTACCATGTACAGCGATGAATTGTTACTAGAATTCCCATAAAATGTGAGGAGAATGTTTTAGCTTAATGTCCTCATAGTTCGCATAACAGTGAAGTCTATGAATATCTCTTTTTTTTTCTTTTTTTTTTTTTTTTTTGTAAATCTTATTATCTCGTACCTCATATAAACTCAGACTGTGGTATGTAGAGCAATGTGTTCATCACTGGGGTGAACGGGCAAGAAGGATGGAGTGGTGCTCAAATCTGCTACCTGCAGTTAATTAAGTATCAGTGGAGGCACACGTTGAAGGTCACCCTGCTTTTCCTTAGAAGAATGAACATTGAAGCCTTGAGTTTTTAAAGCTAGAAAAAAGTCTCTCATTCTGTAAGAACGCAGAGAATCCAAAATGAAGGATGCAAGGAAAGTCTTTTGCATTGTAGCTAATGTGTCTGATAGGCCTTACCCAGCACTTGGTCAGATAGCTCTTTATTTAGCAACTTCTTGAAGAAGTCTAGATTAATTGATCGGAATAGTCTAATTCTACTCTCCCCATTACTGTAGATCATCCTGTCGCCATCAAATGGGCTGTTGAATTCAATTCTGCTCACTTAATGTCTTTCATAATTATAACTGTGCATCATTCTAGCCTGAATACTGCCTCTTGTTTTTAGTATCAGCTGCAAGCATGAAGAGGAGTGGTTTCTTTTTGGTAAACAACATGATAAACTGACTAGGTCATGGAAACTGTAGCCTCTACGTGCATGTACTGACTTGGTCTGGGACCTGCTGTTTTATGAAATGTCACAGGTTTCCCTTTAAAGCTGTTACAACCTAAAGTTTTCTGTGGTCTGCGTAAAGGTCATGAGCACATGACTGTTGACCTGTGTGTTCAGCAAGTAGTTCTGAAGGGTTTCCTAGTACGTATTACTGTGGCATGCTGAAAATACTCCTCCTCTAAAGCATTACATGGAAGAGCTCTAGAGAGGTGCGTCTGTCCAGTCCATCTGGTAAGAAGATTACTACCAGAAATTTACTAGTGTTGTTTATGGGACATTTCAATGAGGCATTGTCATCGTTGAGGTTGATGAACCTACATTTTGTGGAACACCATCTTGATATTTGTAAGCAACTGATCCGAATGTTCCCTAGTTTGCAGTTAGTCTTATAGTTGCTAGTGTTCTCTGCTGTACTGTGAAGTCCTGTTTCAGTAATACAGCTTCATCTGATCTTCTGTCAGGCTTTAAGGTTTCACTGTAATTGTAAAGTTGAGTTGTTAAAAAGAAGCAGCCAGTGGGTTGTATTGTATAGTGTGGAAGTTGCTGGTTGAAGTTACCTGAATAACATTGTGTGCTTTCATATTCCTTTACTTCATCGAAAGACTCCTTGCTAAAAATCGTGAGTTGGTTTATCAATGTCTTTCTTCAAATTAAGAATGCACAATAACATAATACTATAACTGAGTGTCTCAGAAACACCTAGCCATGTTTACACCTTGCTCTCATCAGGGCCTTGCTGTCCTTGCACCAGGTCACAGTTCTGGAGTCCGAATGGACCAGTCTAATTGCTGGATTTGTCCCTAAGATTGTAGTTCCAGCAGAATTTAAAAAAAAAACAAACAAACAAAAAACCCAACCAACCAACAACCTCCCCCCCCCAAAAAAAACCCCAAAACCAAAAAAACACCACATTTAAATGTGAGCTTTTATATATAAGCACAGGTCATATTAGTCTGAATCTTCACATTGCAAGAATTTGCAAGGTGAAAGCAGGATAATAAAGGACTGTACTGTTATAAAATGTATGTATACTAACCAGTACTCTGTAGCTTAATTTATTATGCCATATGTGCAGAGAGCATTTGTGCAGGGTTGTTTTCCCCTGCAGATGAGTCCTTTAAAACAAGAAGGATATTTGGTTGGGTTTTGTTTTGTTTTTTCTTTTCCCTAGAAATGTCTGTTGGAGAGCCTGAGAGCCTTGCAAAATTGACTGAAAACAGTGTGTGGCACATTGAGAGACATTAGGCTTAGAAAGAGCCCCTTCTAATCAGAAGGAAAATTCAATTTCAAAAGGGTTTTTCATGACTTTTTAACTTCAGGCATATAAAGAAATGTGTAAATGGAAGGCAAAATATGGGTGATTATGTAGGTATTCTCTAAGAGCATGAGTTATGCTGTTGGTGCAGAAATGGGAAATGATATGGCAAATCAAGCTTTTTTGTTCACCAGCTTTTTGCGTGGCTTGGTGTTAGCTGAAGCTCAGTACGGTGCCCAAGCAAACACTTGTGCCTGCATCCATCTTTAAATATGGAACTGGTAGAGACAAAGCACGTGGTGTTTTATGAAGCTCACTGGTATTGCAGTAAGCTCACTGCTCCTTGTCAGCAGCCAAAGATTGATACTCCTTGCTTGGGGAAGTTTAATGTATTGCCCCATTCTGGCAAAGGAGAACATGGGCTCGAGTGGGAGAATGTAATCTTTGGGAGAAGTTAACTTCAAGTCATTATAGTATTTAACAGGCATCCAACTTTCTATCCTAAAAATAGTAATGATAAAACAGTAACTGAGGTGAGATGCATTGGAAATACAGTTACTGGTATAAACATCCTGTCAAGACTTGATTTTGGAGAAGGAAAAGTATTTTATCTCGGCAATTTTAAATAACATGAAGAAAATCTTCTGTACCCTGTGCATGTGGAGATGTATGTTTACAGGTTTAATAGATCTCCAAGTGATATCATATCCCTGTGGAATCAGAGACTTACACAACAGTATCCAATTTAAAATAACTGCAGAATAGTCACTTGGACTGAAATGACCGTGTTTATCTTTTTGTTCAGTAATTGCTTCGCTTAGGAAATAAATATCAGGACTTAGAGCAGTATATATGCCATTCAGAACCTCACAATCCCAATTTGTCTGTCTGTTTCCTGTCTCAGTGGATTTCAGACAAAATTTCTCTGTTTTTGTGCTGTGCTAATGGAAGAAGCAAAATTGAATCTGCCATAATTTATCTGCCAAACAGGATGAGTTTTCTTTCTGTGCCGCACGGTATTGTTATGCTTCATGTAATGCTTAAGAGGAACAGGCTGACCTTACTCATTTCTGAATAAGAATGGCTAAACCAAACTTGTATAAAATAAAGTGTTTCAAGTCTATAGGACTTTAAAATGCATTTTAATTTCCATGTGCTGCTTTCAGTTCTTGATACTTGTTCATGTATTTTGGCAGAGGCTCAATTTGACAGCAGCTGGGAGCATGTGGGTAACTGAGTGTTTTCACAGACATGAGAAAACTCAACCACCCTTTGGGTTATTTTTTAGTTCAGTTTTGCAGTTAACATCAGGCACGGTTTTGTAAAGGTACACATGAGTAAAAAAAAAAAAAAAAAAGCACAGCTTGCAACCAGTAGATAAACACATCACAAACAACAAGGGAGACCATGGGACATATTTGAAATAATAACTGTCGTGATCTGGGTAAGTTAATCAAATGCATCTCTCTGATTCCTAATCTCTTGGTCTCGACCCCCGGTTATGTGGAACAGGGAGAGGGATGAATGAGGAGTCAAGCGCTGCCAATTTGCACCGAAGGAGTGGTGCATTTCATACTGTTGTTACAACAGGTCAGAGCAGAACTGGAAATAAGCTTGCAACAGAAGGCACTTTTGGAGTACCTGCAAATGATACCCCTTAATTCTCTATTTTTCAGGGACTCTACTCGGATAGACTTTTTTTTTTTTTTTTTTTTTTTGGTGAGTCAGTTTCTCAGGTCATAAAATCAGAAAGGGTTTTTTAATAGATCCATCTCTCAATGAATTGGTGCTCTAATGCCTTCGTTTTAAAGGAGTGCTTCTGTCTGGATATGTGCTTCGTCAGGATCAAAGTAGGTTACTGACTAATTGGAAAGCTGTCGCCTGGCTACAGACATTCGGGTATAGGTTTTATTATTTTATTTATTTGTAGGTGGAAGAATTACAGACGTCTGCCACACCACAACAAGGAAAAGAAAATCGGAAGTTGCATGTGTTGACCTTTGGGTCTGCTTTTGATTTAATAGCATCCACCCTCATTTTGATGGTACTTAGCTGGGTGGGATGAGCCAGTGTTCTCCCTTCCTTGTTCCCTCTGTCTCAGCACACGTACAGGATTATTTCTGTCTTCTGCAGCACCAAAGTGGTTTAAATAAACCAGTATAAGCAGAAATCTGTTAGGAAGGTGTTCATCTGACCTACAAAGGGCACTGATGCTAGGTTCGACCTAGCATCTGTACCCCAACTTGGTTATTTCTGCAAACTTTTGCTGTTTCTTGCATCAGTCCCCCTTAATCACTGTGAAGTACCCCCCTGCCCCATGTCACGGTCACTTCTGTCACTTCTCACACTGTTATCTGCCATGGCAGCAATTTTTCTTGTCATGACTCATAGTTTCTCATGTCCTGTTAAGTGAGAGAAACCTCAGGCAGGAGTCTGCTCAGCAGCTTCATCTCCCTCCCTGCTGCACTAAGGGTTTCATCTCTGGGGTGGTTCTTTCTCGCTGCCTTGTAGAGCTGAGGCAAAAACATACTTCCCCCCTCCTCCCCCCCCCGCGCCTTTTTCTTGGTTTTACTTCTTTGTTTACAACATGTCTGTAGTCTCATTTGCTTCTCAGTTCCT
Organism: Pelecanus crispus; assembly: GCF_030463565.1. Taxonomy (NCBI): domain Eukaryota; kingdom Metazoa; phylum Chordata; class Aves; order Pelecaniformes; family Pelecanidae; genus Pelecanus; species Pelecanus crispus. Next base: position 41,295,079 of record NC_134652.1, on the reverse strand, counting down.
TACTGGCCCTTCTAAATATTGATCTAAATACAACAGAGCCAGAGGAATACAACTACACAAGTGAATTTTTTGAGGGTCCTGAATAAATTAGAGGAAGAAACTTGACTTTGCCAGCCCGCATGCGCAGTGGAAACACAGGTCAAAACCACTGTGATTACTGGTGTGGATTATGTTGAAGTGGAATTAACATAATGGATTTTATGTTAAAAATCTTGAAATCTATCAGCCAAACATCATCTTTTTATTCTCCCTACTCCTCTCATCATCAGAATGATGTTATCTAGAAGTTGTTGCCAGTAAAGGATTGTTAGGGGCAACGCACCATCAAATTGTCACTTGAATAATTACAACAGACAAAACCAAAATTGATCGCTGTAGTGGTCTGCACTCAGGAGAATATAATTCCTTGGGGGACTACGCATGGCAACAGTTAGGGATTGATGTGGGTGGGTTGTCACTTTATTTTTGGATTGCCTTTTCACATTCTGTATGAATAACATTTGATTTAGCTATGTTGATTTTAAGGTATTTGGAAAACGTTGGTGTTTCGATGCAAACTGATTGCTTGAGCTTGGCACGTAGTAGTGAAATGCAGTCATCCAATATGTACGTTATCTATTTTAAATCTGTGACACTGAGGAATGGTATTCTAACATTTTTAAATGACAGCGTTTGATTTTAGGGCATAAAGTAAAAGAGAGCATCAACTTCAGTAGTTAAATTTACTTCTTCTGCAGCCAAGTTAATTTTCTTAACTTGGTGATGTTTTAATTTTCTGAACGTAGTCATGGTCCCTTGTACAATATTGGTTAAAACGAATTCTAACAGAAGATAGCAGAGCTTAATTGCAGTTGCACAGCAGCTGTGGGGCCATGTAAAGGTTGTGTTTTCCCTTTACTGTTCCTCTAAAAGTTAGATGGAAACTGCAAAAGCTACATATGGGATTATATTAAAAATACTGACAAGGTTTTCTATATCCACTATATGCATTTTCTGTATCCAGATTTCATGAGGTTTAAAGCAAGTATCTCACTGTTGAAGGAAACACCTATGCTAGTATGCTGGCATGCAACTACCAGGAATGGCTTAGGAATTTTCTTGGGCTGTCAGGTTATTGTTGCAAATAACAATCTCCCTTTTTGCACTTTTGAAGAAAAAATACCAGCTTTTCTTACAAGCTGCTACTCTGCCTTTATTCTGAAATATGTTACATATTTTTGGGCTTGTTGTGGTTTAGCCCCAGCCAGCAACTAAGCACCACGCAGCCGCTCGCTCACTCCCCCTACCCCGATGGGATGGGGGAGAGAATCAGAGGAGTAAGAGTGAGAAACACTCCTGGGCTGAGAGAAGAACAGTTTAATAATTGAAATAAAGTAAAATAGTAATGCTAATAGTAACAGTATAATAATGATAATAATAATAATGATACACGAAGCAAGTGATGCACAATGCAATTGCTCACCACCTGCCGACCGATACCCAGCCAGTTCCCGAGCAGCGATTGCTGCTCCCTGGCCACCCCCCCACCCCCCCCCCAGTTTATATACTGAGCATGACGTCATATGGTATGACCCTTTGGTCAGTTTGGATCAACTATTCTGGCTGTGCCCCCTCCCAGTTTCTTGTGCCCCTGGCAGAGCATGGGAAGCTGAAAAAGTCCTTGACTAGCATAAGCAGTACTCAGCAACAACTAAAAACATCAGCATGTTATCAACATTCTTCTCCTACTAAATCCAAACCACAGCACTATGCCTGCTGCTAGGAAGAAAATTAACTCTATCCCAGCCGAAACCAGGACAGGGCTGCTGCTGTTCTCATCTTCTAGAAAAGTTTTATTTAGTGTTGTTTACATTCACAAATAATGTATTTGGAAATATTATGGTTTTCCCTGATGATGGGGAAAGAAAACGATTAATTTCAACACCTCAGTCAAATTAGTAGAACAATTTAGACACAGAACAAAAGCAAATAAAGACTTGCTGCACAAAGGCTGTCTCTATTGTTGAATTTGGAGGAGATGGATGGAATGACAGTTGTTACCAACGTTCAGCAATTCAGTAAGATCAATTTATGATTTTGTTACTGTGACTTCAGGTTACTTTGGTGACCTTTTATGGGTCATCCTCAATTTAGCTGGAAACTAAAGATGTTGAAAAATGGAGTACCTCCCATGTTAATATCAGGAATTGCATGGCAGGCATGTTAGATCATTGCTCTGTGATTTTTGGAAGTTGATCTCCAAAGCCTGAAGAGGTCAGGGTCTATCTGAGCAGCAGTCTGCGCCATACGGTGGCGACTGTGACAAGAAGACATACTTCAAGCAGAATTGTCTTGTTAAAAATAAAAGGAGAAATAAAAGGGTAGTTCATTCTCCGTGAACAGTTGCAACCTTCAAATTGTCTTTCTCTACTGGTCTTGAAAATTGCTTTTGTGTATTTGATCTGAAAAGTGTTCTTTCCAGGAGTCCCATATTGCTTTAGACAGAATATATGAGGCTAGTGAGTTTTACACTTTTATTTGCAATCTACTTTATACGCTCGCTAATACATATTGGCATTTAATCCAGGTCTGTCCTTCTTTCTGTGCTATGTGACCTGATTTGCCACAAGCAGACAGAAGGATTGGGAATCGAGCAGCAAAGCCGCAATGTAATGTCCATGAGCATCCCAGTTCCTTTCACGGTTAATCACTTCAGACTTATTAACCTTCCGGATAACCCATAAAATGTCCCTTGCCATTCCTCTTCTGGTACAGAGCAGGTGTTACTGATTTTGTGGTTATGATAGTCATCTACATGGTGTATCAATGGATTATTGAAGTAGATGCTATGGCTTTTGGTTTGAAGACTAATATTATTTATCTGCAAATATTTTATAACATTTGTATAAAACGAGGAATATAGGAAAGGAAATGAAGCTGTGTTCTAAGATGCAGGGCTGTGTGTCCAAAGAGCCTTTAAAGAAGTGCAGTGCTATATTTAGGTTCTGTAGTACCCAGGTGAATAAAATTGTAAGATGCAAACTTCCTGACATTTCAGTAAATGAATTATTTAACTATTGATTGATTTTTGTAATCCCTCTTGCATTTTATTTGATTTCTTACTCTTTTGTCAATGTGGTAGTCACTTTAAATAAATGATTCTTAAGCCTTCTTCAGTGTCAAAGAGGAAGATTGCTCTTCAAAGACAAGACAAGGAAAAACAGGAGATGGTGTTGGAATGTGAAGGGCATTCGGACAATTGCATTGCTGTATTCCATGAGCATTTTGGTTTGTTTTTTGTGGGGCTTTTTGTGGCAATCGGTGAAGTATAATTCACTTCTTCAAGCAAGCTGGGAAAGGGAGCACCTTTCATGTAAAAATGACATTTTATTTTAAACATGTTTATTTTAAACACGTATTTTGCGGAAGAAAAGGTCTTCGATCATCTGGTGGGGGGTTATAGAGGAGATGGTCAAGGCTCTTCCCACCTTAGCACAGACACAGATTAGACGAGAAATTCCAGTTAGATGTAAGGAATTTTTTTTTTTTTCCCTCCCATCAGAAGAGTGGTTAAACACTGGAAAAAGGGCCCAGGCAAGCTGAAGAAACTCCATCCTCGGAGATTTTCAAGCCTAACGGCAAGGCCCTGAGCGGCCTATTCACGTTGAACTGTATTGAGCCGGAGGCTGGACCGGATGATTGTTAAGACATCAAGAAAAGTATTTATTCAACACAAGGTTTCTTCTGGCCAGTGCGTTAGTTATAATTTTAGCATTATGCATAGATAGCATGTGGATGTTGTGTGTCTGCTAACTAATAGTTTTCTTCTAAATATTTGTACTAGATTCAAAGGGATTCTCTAAATGTAGAGGGCAGCATGAAATGGGCAGTGAGATTGCAGAGTAATTTGCGTGTCTGTTATACTGATACCAAGCCCCTGGAGATAGTGCACTACCTTACACAGTGCAGTTGGACACTGGCACCTGAAATACCACTAAGAAAAAGTGTTTATAGCAATTCAGGATTCTAAGGGCAGGTAACCGTGAGAAATTATGTAGCCTTCCTCAATAATTTGAAATGCAGTTTTGAGGATGGCGTAAGAACCTGCATCTAACTTCTCATTTGGGCTAAATTGACATAACATCTGTTTATCACAGTTGAGGATCTGGCCCTGTATTGCCTGACATGGTCTGACAAAGGCAGCAGGCACTGGAGCAGAAAATTAATGTCATCGTGTCGTTCTCAGCCAGCGATGGAGAAAGAACAAACGGTCAACACAGACTCTTGAATTCCCAAGTTTCTGCCATGAGAGTGCATTACAGAGTATTAGATAACCACAGGGGCTTTTTACACATCACTTTCTGGAGGGAATGCATTTATGATAGATTAAAATATGACTTTTGCTTACCCATTAGTGGGAGTGAGATCAGGTTTATATATATATATATAATATTGAAAGAATGCTTTTAACCACCATACTGCACAAAAACTTCTTGAGGTTCTGAAATGGCTGAGGAATAAAATAATTTTGATGTGTTTCCCTTTTCTAGGCTCTCCACTACCAGTTCCTGTAATGTAAATAAAATTAGTTAATACAGTTCTGTACAGCCTGTCATTGAACTTAAGTATTGTGTGTGGCATAGCAATTAAAATGCTGTTGTTGCTGTTGATTACACACAGGTGCATCTGCCCAAAAAACCCAATCAGTCATAATATTGGTGTAGCGTACATGTGTAACTGGTGACTAGGAAATGCAGAAAACTCCAGTTTGTTGGTGATGCTCAGTGTTTGTTCTTTGAAGACCTAAGGGTTACTCACATGCAAGATTGGTGTGCTGGCTACACTGTGTAATTCTGTAGTTAACCTTAAAGCAGCTATGACTGAGATGGTAACATATAGGAACACGGGGTTTTTTAAGTTTATTTTTAAAAAAATCCACAAGTAACCTTGAAGGTGTAGAAGTAAGAGGGGATTGCACTTGAGCTAAGTATCAGCAGCAGTGAAACAAAAATAGTTTTTCTATGCATTGAATTTTCCACTCAAATTTGGAATTCCTTTTTTATAGGGTGATAGGCTTCAAAGTTTTTGTAATGGAAAGATAACTGGAATGGAGGAACTACATCAAGATTAAATTAATTCCTTTATCCTGGTGTGTGAATATTGTGGGGTCAGCAGCTTGATATCAGATTTGGGGGGTTAAATTTTGCTAAAAAGACGCAAATGCATTTTTAGTATGAGTTCTATATTTATGATAAATTTTGTCACTTGGCATAGATTTATTCATATAAAATAGTGAGTGCAGATAGGCAGGCCTGTGCAAATGTTGACAAAGTTTAAGTGGAGATCTTTCAATTTATTTTTCTATTTTCTTTTATGTTTATGCTGGCATTTCACTCAACTGTAAACAGAAAATCTTTCATTTTTAAAGTACTTTCTAACTTAGATTAACTGTCCATGAAATTTATAAATTAGAGTTCTGTGAATAACTTCTTTTTTTAATTTTTTTTTTTCCTGCCTGTGTTCCACATACTCCTTACATATTGCACTTTTTGGTAATTTAAATTGAAAGATGACTGTAGGGACCAATACAAATAAGATGGGAACAATTATTCATTAGCTTGCATTAGTTCTACTGCATATTGCTTTTCTTTGCTAGTCTCTTTTTCTCTGTACTTCCCTTAAACCTTACAGGGAGGAAGAAACGTGCCCAGACTGGAGTAGGGCGCTTGTTAAGTGATTCTTACAGAAAAATGTCCATTTACAAAGTTCATCTTTTTTGTTTCTGAATCTTTTTCTTGCCTGTATTTCTTTCAGCTTTTCACAAACATGCAGTTACCTTCAGATGTCCTTACTAATTAAAAAAGATAATTCTGGGGGTAAGTAGCAGGTTAAGACTTCTATTTCTCTACCATAAGAACTCTACTTTTCACTGATTTATTTTAATATGAAAATATGAAGTGTGCATGACAAGAGAACTGTGTCTAAGTACCCTGCAGAATTTACTGCTTCAGAGACTCAGAAGTATTATACCTAGGCTAATTTTATTATATTTTGATTTTACTTCTACTGGAAAGTAGTTTGTGGAAAGGATACAGCAATTGAAGGAAGTATTCTGTAAATAGCTGTGGCGATAGTAAAGGGGCTTGTCTGGGCAGGGCGGGGAAATAAAGCCTGCATTACGTATCTTTTCTTCTAAAACTAGTTTCTCACTAATTCTCTCCTTGCCTTATTTTGCTAGGGTTCACCTTTTGTTATGAATTAATGACATAGATTTGGATTAATAAATATTAAGTATGAATACATACTGTCCACTTGATTTTTGTAGTAATATTAAAAGGATCTGGGCAACCTAGTTAAAATACTATAATGAAATGAAGCATATAGCTTTTAATCAGTTCCAATGCATGAAACATTATACTCTAGGTTCTTTGTAATGCTAACTGGCTACAAGGAGGGGCAGTGCTAAGATGAACTTGGAGTTTCTAAGCGAGAAGCGTCTTGGTGCTGTGAATCGGTGGGTGAGAACTCAAACCTTTTAGTTGCAGATCTAGTTTTCAAGGTTAGGATTCAAAAAATCATCTGTAACACAACAGGAATGGAATTTACATACCTTTTGGATTAGGTAGGCTGTTAAGTAACAGAAGTATATTGAAGGAGAATGCTTGAAGTGTACAATGAGACTGAAATTTTTAAGATGCTTATTTGACTAAAAATGGATTTTAATTTTGTGAACTTGTTTGCTTTTAAGATTTTCACATGTGACATCTCCTGTGGGTGTATTTTAGATTATGAAGTGTTTATTTCACTAGCATTTGCCTTCTCAAATATTGAGGTGTAGTAGAGCGAGCACGGGGTATAGTAGAGAGAGATTGCACAGACACCCAAACTATTTCTCTCTTTCAAGAAAGATCTTTAAGATCGAAGGAGGAAAAAGAGAAGCGCCAAGTACTGACTTGGAAATAGAGAAAATCTGTATATCTTACTGATTTCTCTGTAGATGGTAAACATTCTGCAGCAGGACCGTGCGGCGATATGGCAGTGTAATATTACTGGGATTCCGCTTCCTAAACCTGATGCCTGGGGTAGCGCCTGGCAGCCGCAGGTGCTCTGTAGGGAGAATCTAACGCTTTCCAAAATGGGGAGTTCATGACAGTCTGTGCACTCTGCTGATTTTGCCTTTCTGCTAATTTATAAAAGTACTGTAGAAGTACTTTTCTTGGAAGTGTTTGCAAGGTTATTTTAACTGGAAAGTTAAGTTAAAATGTAGAGTATTACCATTGAATGTGTAAACGTGCAACAGGTGTAAAATACTGGCCTTAGCATCATAAAATACGGTGTGAAAATACCAGCGTTCTACGTTCTGCGACAGCACTTCAGTAAAACGTCCTAGTGTAATGAATGAGGACCAAGTTTCATATAGCCGAACTTTAAAACAAGTTTTATTGCTGGAGCTGCTGTTATTTTCTGGAGTGAAGTACGTTGTGATAACTTAAATCTCTTTCCCACCTTTTGCTGTTTGTGCTTTAGTATCGGGGGTCACTGTAATTCTTACATAATTTTTGTACTTGAGTCTGCTTAGAAGCCAAATGGGGTGAAAGTATGATTCATTAGTGCTCTCAAGTATGAGAATCAAAAGCTGCTCAGACTTTAAATTTGAGCACTCCAAATATTATATATAATTAATCTCATGTGAATGCCAGAAACTAGGAAGTTTGAATGTGTTAATTGTACGTAAAACGTCTTTGATTTCACTCAGTAAACGTCAGGTGACCCAGATGTTGCTGGCATCTTGAACAATCTCAGGACATAAAGACCAGAACATTCTGGAGGGACCGGGCACGTTAGCACTGAGAAGAGAGACTTTTTTGATGCTGCTTTCCATAAAAGTACAAATATTCTGTGTTCTCTGGAGTCCAAGAATGACATGTGCTGTACTGTGCCTGGGTCTAATGGCAGTTGTCCTCACTGCAGCTCAAAAAGTACCAACAGAATTGAAGGACTTTCCTGCTCCAGTGCCTTATCCAAGTATTTTAGTATATCATTTTCGGTAGCTGATGAAGCAGGCATTTCTTCATTGTTTTGTTTCAGTTTACTAGGGCTCGGTTGTGCTTTTGCGTGCAATTTCTGTAATTCTCTTGATCTCCGAGCCGCAGGAATATACTTTTTTCCAGAGGCATTGTAGCAAATTAGCTTTCTTAACCTAGGTGTAGTTTTCCGTGACCTCTTAAGGGTGCCTCTTCTGAAGAAAGCACTAGGGAAACAGCCTGTTGTGTTTAAGAAATGGAGATTTGCTGAACAGTGAGAGGTTAGCTGTTGTTTTGAGCAGCTGAACCTTGAACAGGGCAGCAATGTGGAACCGAGGAGGCAGGAGAGGCTGCAAAGATGGAGGAGGAGGGTGTTGAGCATTTGCCATGAAAAAGTCTGGGCTAAGCCTGTGTGGGAGGCTTTAACCCTGAGCTTCTTGAAGACTGTGGAGCCTGGAGGTCCACTGTCATCTCAGAACCACACGCTGTTGCTTTGGGCGTAAGGAAAAAATAGTTATTTTGTTAATATCCTTGGGGTAAAATTCAGTTTTGTCTCTACTGTTGAGCAGCATTGTGCCTGCCCTGGAGAAAACTTTGTTTGTTCTGAAATAAAAATGATCAGAACTTGCAGAGGTTATTTAATTAGCTTTTTAAATGCCAGGAAATAAAGACTGTATGTTTTACAACCCTCTTGAGTAACATGAACATCTGTGAAAGTAAACGTGCAAGCAACGTTCTACTTTTAGTATATTCCCAATCACAAGGTGAGAAATCTCATGGGGTCAACGAATATATTCTAATTCTAGAACATACAATACACACTTTGGAAACGTGGTTTAATTTTTACCTTTTCATGCTGCAGAAGTTTGCAGGAAGCTGTAAATATCAGATGGAGTTGCTAATGAATGAGACATGATGATGCCAAGAGTATGGATTTTAATTTCACCACCACCACCCCCCCGCCCCCCCCCCCCCCCAAAAAAAAAGCTAAAACTTTGGTATTTCATATCCAAAGTTACTTTACATTGATCGTTTAATCATGTAACATGTCTCTGCCTTAGAAGTTGTATGTGTGCCTATAAAATGGACATTACTGTAGCTTTAAACTACGTTTATACAATTATCATATGTCTTATGCTGCTGCTGGAGAAAATTTAGAGAAATATTACAGAGTATTCTTGTTGTACAGAAAGCATTCCCTTATGTGAAGCAAGAATTCCAGGGAATAAAACTGATTCTCCATTAGGCTCGCACATTACCAAAACAGGGAGCAGTGAAGCTGCCCCACAGGGTCGCTGATGAGACCAGGAAAGACCCAGAAACATCTGGTAGAAAAATGCATTCCAGATTTTTGCAACTGCCTACTGCCCTTGCCAAGCTATGCCATGTGAAGGCTGGAAATTGTCTTTAGGAGTTGAACATTTTTAACTTTTTTATTTTTGGGAGAAAGAGAAATCACACCATTGCATGAAGAATCAATATCAAGCTAATCCTTAAAATTATATAGGTTCACCAATACAATTTAATTTTAACTTCTAGTGCTCTTTTGGGGCAAAGCTTGTTTCTCCAGTTCTGGGCATAGAGGAATACTTTTGGGATGATGCAAATACGATTTTAGAGAGGTTAAAAAGCAACACATAAGTACTGCATGCAAAGGGTCCTTTTCCTGAAGCAGAAATTTTAAGGCTTTATGTTAAATTTCTCTCTCTCTAGAAGATGGATAATGACTTAATCACTCTCTTATTCCCTATCCTTAATTTTTTTCCTTAATTGCTCATTACTAACTGTGGCTAATGGCGTGCCCCTTACGAAGATGGAACTTCTGCGTGCTCCACTACAGCTACTCTTACATGCAACAAACGCATTTTAACCCTAGGTGTGTTTTTAGGTGTAGGCACCCCAGACATGTCTGGTTCCACTTCTCACCTTGATTTGCAGAATTAAACCTAAGCGGAGAGCTCAAAGTAGGATAGGTGATAGAAGTATTTATCTCCCATCATGACTATCTCCAGCCTCTCACATGACAAAATGTGCAACCCTTGTTCACATAGTAATTCTTGGTACTGGTTCTTTTGTTAATGCAGACGGACTGTTCTAAGGAAACACTTTTTCGATAGTTATTTGTCCCAACTTTTTTTTTTTTTCCTCACACACTGTGTCATGCTGGGAAATTTTTCAGTTCAGAGTTAAGAATGAAAGTTCTGAATTTTAAGGACTGTACTTGTTAATTTAACAATAAAAGTATTGTTACTAATATAGCTGGCAGCAACAATGTATCATATATAATTTTTGTAGTACTTAATAAAATAAAATAAAATGCAGAAATTAGATCTTAATAGATCACTGGCTTTGTGGATATGGAAGTATTTTCTGCTGGAGTGTATTTCTGTATTTTTGGTTCACATACATGGGCTGCCTTATATTTGCTTTCCATAGTCATTGTTCACATACTGTTTAACAAGCAGTCCACAAATCCCCATGCATTTTCAAGACCTGTTGAAAATGGTTGTTATGATATTGTGCCGCTTAGTGTGGTATAATTGTTCTGGAAGCAGTAACTGTTGATTAACAAAAAGTAAATAAAATGTTACTCAACCATTTCTGCCATGGAGCTGCCCAGAAGAGAAGGCCTGCTAGGTAGCAAACCCTGTAAGGCACGCCAGCAAGTTTCCCCAAAACAGCATCCCGGCATTTTGGCTAGCAGCCAGTAGCTGTTGCCAGATACTTAATTTCTTTTTCCTAAACATTTTCAGTGCAATATTAGAGGCTCTGAAAAGCCTGAAAGAGAAGCACCTATTAACAACTGTTTTCTAGACTCTGTAACAGTATGCAATAGTGGTGTTTCTTAACCTTCAGTTTTGTTACTGTATTCTGATCATAGTTGGTCTTATTATAGCATTTTTCCCTAAATAGAAGTTAAATTCCTTCTTTAGAAGCACACATAAAATTAAAAACAAAACAAAGCCCCTGCAAAACAAGACACCCCAAAGTAGTATGCTTTGTATTTGACTGTGTCACATTTTGCTGCTGCTCCGACATTGTCTGGAGTCATAATACTCCTGTTCTTTGAAGATGGAACATGGATTTTAGACTAGCAGCTACCCTGAGTAAGCTTTGTTGCCTCCTTTTGCTCTACTGAATATTCAGAGGAGGCGTTAAGGTCTATATACAGCATTTTTTACTGTATGCTAGTGGTATTTTCTGCTACTGAAGGTCTGTCAGTGCGTATATGAATGGAAGCTATTGCTGCTTTGGCATGGAAATAGATGTTACGTTAATTAGTCGATTCTGTGCTTACATGACTTCCTGAGAGGACTGGGAACAAATGCTACCTCCCCCTGTGCTGCCTCTTAAAATTGGTTGCAATAACTGTAAGTCAGGAGCTGAGTCAATACTTATTTTCTTTTTTCCTTGAACTGTACCCTTATGAAGCTCCTTACTTAGAATAAATCAGCTGATAAAGCAAGAAAATATCCATAATCCTCCTCCTGTCCCCTAAAAAGAGAGGAAAAGGTAGGATTGTTCTGCATCCTCACAATAAAAAACCCCCATGCTAGCAATGCTACCTTGATGTAAATTAGTATGCATATGAGGCACTGTTTTCTGGCACCGTGTTTTGAGTAATCCTGAGTACGCTTCATCTCCACCAAAATGCGGTCTAGACGTGGCTGGATTTATCTTGTACAGTCCTAAGTACAAAGGGCCTCTAACAGTTTCTGATGGCATACATGAGCTTTAGAAGAGTCCAAGCAGCAAGTGAGCGGGAAAGGAATTTCTAGATTATTGAATCTAATAGAATAATAATAATCAGCAGTATAGAAAGAAAAAAGAAAGGACTGAAAATGGGTTGGTGAGAGGGGAATAGAGATGCTGCAAAGGGAAAGTCCTGAAATTACTTTCTGACATGGAAGTGATACCTAGACAAATTCTTTTATAAACGTCTTGTCCTACAAGTCTGGGATTTGCTGTGGTTTTGGTTTTTTTTTGTTTTGGTTTTTTTTTTTTTTTTAAATATTAATAGATTAGGCATGTTTCTGTTTCCATCCTTATTTTCATACTGCAGTGTTTGTTTTGTTTTGTTTTGTTTTTCTGCTTTACTCTTTGATCCTAATTAGTGGCTCTAAGATTCATCCTTATTCAGTCTTTACAATTCTGAGTTAATTGGGCTGGATTCTGCATTTAGTTTTACTTGGCTGGATAGCAATGAGGTGTGACTTTTGAATCACTCTGTGGTCCTCACGCAAATTAATACTGTTGCACTGATGCTAGTGGAGTCATTTTAGACTTACACTTTGGACAAAGCGAGCCTCTAGCTCTTTGTGATCTCTTCCTTTTGACACACTTTTATGTTTTCTTGGAGCCAATAAATACCTGCATATTCCATCTGGCAAAAACACTCTTTTTTTTTCTTCTAAACTCTTGCTTGAGCACACTGCCATCAGGAAGCAAACCTCAGGGCTCACGAGCCAAATGCAGGTTGGTGGGGCTGTTACAGTTCCAGTGTAAGTGTGAGTAATTTCTTTGGATTTTACAGCAATAACCCTTCTCTGTGTTTGTGTCTTATCTGAACTGTGCTGTGTCGTAGAGAAAGCTCTCAAGGCTAACTCCCTCTATTTTCTGTATAATGAAATGCTTTGCATTTACTAGCCTGTGTAAGTACGGTTCAGAAATTTCTTCAGGTTTATCCTTGAGTAAAGGTGTTGTGCAGGGAACAAAGAAGGATGCATCGTCCTCTTTTGTCTGACGTGGTAACTCGCTGTTGAAAGAATGTCTAAGTTTGGTAGTTTGACTATGAATGTATAACTTAGATGCTAGGAATAACATAGCATTACTGCAAAAAGAAAGAAAACACAAAGAGATTGCCTCTCTAAGAGTGCAGGTCATTATCACAGACGAGGTTTGAGTGTGAATCTGATTTTTTTTTTTTTTTTTTTTCCACTAAGTAGAGAACCCAGGCTGTCGTTTTGCTAGTCACTGGCAGCTGGTGCTTCTCGTATGACTGATTAGAAGTCTTTAATATGTAGGTGGAATTCTTAATTTTTAATATATCTAGATTTTGATGTTAAAAAAAAAAACCAATGCAGTCTATGTTTAAATGATAGGACACCAGTAACATAACGCTACAAAATATGAGCAGACTAAAGCTTCAGCCTTTTTCCCTCTGTCAGCCTCAATATGCTTTAAATATGGGTTATGTCAGCGTGCACAAAGAAGTGGAACTTTTATGTTTCTTGAGGATTATGCCTCTCACTGCAGCGGTTCTGCACCCTTGTGGCAACGCTTGCTTGTGTCTGTTTTTACATAAATGGACGAGGCAAGTGTGGTGGGCAGTGGTGTGACTGGGCGAGACAGCTTCTAAAAGCCAGTGTGGGTGCGTTGCGCTGCACGAAGAGCAGCGGTTCTTGGGGAAGCAAGCGTGCAGGTCCTTGAGGCAGGAGGAACGTGCTAGTGCTGCCAGCACTGATGGAGGTCATTTGCCATATTGCATTTTTTGTGTGTCGGTACTGCTGCGCGTTGCCCAGATGCGCTGTGTCAACTGCTTAATGGTTTTTCACAGCATTGTCTATAGATTCTGTTCCAACATAAGGCGCTTGGACTGGAGAGGCCATTAGGTGCCTGTCCAGCTAGCTGTGCCAGATAATCCTTCTGCACATTAATCAATATGGTCTTAAATTGAGTAGGTAATTTTGTTCCTGTGTATCCTACAGCGAGGCTGTTCTGAACATAGTGCTTCAAACTAAGGGCTCTTTTCCACACGTTTATACTTCTGCCAACAAGTTTCATTTTGCTTAGCTTAGTTTCTGTTTGCCCTTCATGCAGTTGGTGTATGTAGGGAGTAACAATGCATTCTCTTGGCCTTCATTTTGCCAGATTTAAGAAGTTAAGCCCATCCTGCCTTGTTTTGTTAAACAGTCTATGGGTGTTTCTCCCTCCCTAATTCTGTACACTTCTCTTCACCTCCTGCACACTCATAAGAGATTAATTTCAAGTAGATAGGCAGGACAAGAGGTCATAGTAAAGGTAAGACCTCATGTGTTACTCCTTGGGATCATAGCAGTCCTCTAGCTTTACGTGAAACCAGGCAAAATGGACTTTGTAAAAAGAAGTAGAAAAGCTCATGGTTAAAAAGCATTTAGAAATGGCTCACGTGTAAGCAGTTTGTGAAAACGAGACATTAAACTGTAAATTCACGCAGTTGGCATGTCTTGCTATATGTGTGTAAAGTAACAATAAGTTTATGGCAGTTAAGTTATGAGCTAATATTTTTTTATGATAAAAAAATGTAGAGCAACATTTAACTTGTGCAAGATGCAGAAACAGCTGCCCTGTTCTGCTCAGGTTTTACTTTATCAATCATATAGTTTGATCATATAGACTGATTTTTTTTTTTTTTTTAGTTCAGTGGTAAATTTAAATTATTTTTTTCTGTGAACTCTTTTGTTTAACCAAAACTCACTGTTAATCTTAGGCCCATGTGGTCATTCAAAAGTGTTTTCCTGTTCTCCCTGGACTGATTCTCTGCCTCTCCACTGGTAAATAATGGATTTAAGGAATCCAGAGTGAAAGCAATTGGTCTGCGATACAAGAGGCACTTAGTGATTTGATGTTTGAAGTTACTGCAAAATATGTAGATTGAGCCTCTGCTGACTTGACTCAGAAAGTTAACTTTTTTTGTTCTTATGATATTGCTGTATTTTTACACTGTCATTAGCTGAGAACGGAGCGCTGTGTAGCGCTAATGAGACATTTCTAGGCTAGCTAGTCATCTGTTTGTGAAACTCAGAATCGGGAAATAACAGCCAAAGTTAGGGTTTTCAGTACACTATAATAGTATTTTTTTTTTTTTTAATCAGATACTTGAAATGTATCAAGACAAGACACACTTTCATAAACTCCTGATGTCATAAGGTTTTCAGCTTCCCTCTGGCACAACAAGCATTCAAATATACTTCAAGAATATTTACACCTGACACTTTGGATGCTTCTGCAGACCATATTCTTCAGTCTGCGAGGACTTGCCTGTTACTGCAAGCGGTTCAGAGAGCAAGTGCTCCCAAGCTCAGTACAGCAGCTTTTTCTTGGCCTTGCCAGAAGGGATGCTGCTGCTGCTGCTGCTCTGCAGATCTGGCTCCAACATTGCGATAAACCTCAGTGCTCCTTGTGCATGTCCTGGATTGGAATTCAGCTTACCACTAGGCTCTCTTCAGACATGCTTTGAACCGGGGCACTCTTGTTTTGGTGGATATTGTGATACATGTAATTGGCCTGGGTATACGTATAATGGTAAATATTTTTATGAAATGCAGTGAATCTTCATGAAATTCACAACTCGGAAGATAGGCAATATCACTTGTATGACAGCTGATCTTACAAAAGTGCAGTGCTGTTAGGCTGAATATTTTTTAGAATCATCTAGGTTGGAAAAGACCTTTAAGATCATCCAGTCCAACCATTAACCTACACTACCAAGCCCACTCTAGACTAATCAAGGGTAGACCAGACTAAACCATATCCCGAAGTGCCACATCTACCCGTTTTTTAAACGCCTCCAGGGATGGTGACTCCACCACCTCTCTGGGCAGCCTGTTCCAATGCCTGACCACCCTTTCCGTAAAGAAATTTTTCCTAATATCCAATCTAAACCTCCCCTGGCGCAGCTTAAGCCCATTTCCTCTTGTCCTATCGCTAGCTACTTGGGAGAAGAGACCAACACCCACCTCACTACAACCTCCTTTCAGGTAGTTGTAGAGAGCGATAAGGTCTCCCCTCAGCCTCCTCTTTTCCAGGCTAAACAATCCCAGTTCCCTCAGCCGCTCCTCATAAGACTTGTTCTCCAGACCCTTCACCAGCTTCGTTGCCCGCCTCTGAACATGCTCCAGCACCTCAATGTCTTTCTTGTAGTGAGGGGCCCAAAACTGGACACAGCATTCCAGGTGCGGCCTCACCAGCGCCGAGTACAGGGGGACAATCACCTCCCTGCTCCTGCTGGCCACAGCATTCCTGATACAAGCCAGGATGCTGTTGGCCTTCTTGGCCACCTGGGCACACTGCTGGCTCATGTTCAGCCGGCTATCTACTAACACCCCCAGGTCCTTTTCGGCCAGGCAGCTTTCCAGCCACTCCTCCCCAAGCCTGTAGCGTTGCATGGGGTTGTTGTGACCGAAGTGCAGGACCCGGCACTTGGCCTTGTTGAACCTCATACAGTTGGCCACGGCCCATTGATCCAGTCTGTCCAGGTCCCTCTGCAGGGCCATCCTACCCTCCAGCAGATCGACACTCCCACCCAATTTGGTGTCGTCTGCAAACTTACTGAGGGTGCACTCGATCCCCTCATCCAGATCATTGATAAAGATATTGAACAAGACTGGCCCTAAAACAGAGCCCTGGGGAACACCGGTCGTGACCGGCCGCCAACTGGACTTAACACCATTTATCACTACTCTCTGGGCTCGGCCACCCAACCAGTTCTTTACCCAGCGAAGAGTATGCCTGTCTAAGCCGTGAGCTGCCAGCTTCCCGAGGAGGATATTATGCGAGACGGTGTCAAAAGCTTTGCTAAAGTCGAGGTAGATGACATCCACAGCCTTTCCATCATCTACCAGGCGGGTCACCAGGTCATAGAAGGAGATCAGGTTGGTCAAGCAGGACCTGCCTTTTGTGAACCCATGCTGGCTGGGCCTGATCCCCTGGTTGACCTGTACTTGCCTGTGGAGTTCGCTCAAGATGAACCTCTCCATAATCTTCCCCGGCACCGAGGTCAGGCTGACAGGCCTGTAGTTCCCCGGGTCCTCCTTCCGGCCCTTCTTGTAGATGGGCGTCACATTGGCAAGCCTCCAGTCATCAGGGACCTCCCCTGTTAACCAGGACTGTTGATAGATGATGGAAAGTGGCTTGGCAAGCTCCTCTGCCAGCTCCCTCAGTACTCTTGGGTGGATCCCATCCGGCCCCATAGACTTGTGAGCGTCCAGGTGGCATAGCAGGTCATTAACTGCTTCCTCCTGGACTATGAGGGCTCCATTCTGGTCCCTATCCCTATCCTCTTGCTCAAGGGCCTGAGTACCCTGGGGATGACCGGTCTGGCTGTTGAACACAGAGGCAAAGAAGGCGTTAAGTACTTCAGCCTTTTCCTTGTCCTCGGTGACAATGTTCCCCCCCACATCCAGCAAAGAATGGAGATCCTCCTTGGCTCTCCTTTTATTGCTGATGTACTTATAAAAGCATTTTTTATTGTCTTTTACAGCACTGGCCAGATTGAGTTCTAGCTGGGCTTTTGCCTTTCTAATTTCCTCCCTGCAGGACCTAACAAGATCCCTGTACTCCTCCTGAGCTGCCCGCCCCTTCTGCCAAAGGTGGTAGACTCTCCTTTTTTCCCTGAGTCCCCGCAAAAGCTCCCTATTCAGCCAGGCCGGTCGATTTCCCCTCCGGTTGGTCTTACGACACACGGGGACAGCCCGCTCCTGCGCCCTTAAGACTTCCTTCTTGAAGAGGGCCCAGCCTTCCTGGACCCCTTTGCCCTTCAGGACCGCCTCCCAAGGGACTTTCCCAACCAGGGTCCTGAAGAGGGCAAAGTCTGCCCTCCGGAAGTCCATGGTAATAGTTTTGGTGCCCCTCCGCTTAGCATCACCCAAAATTGAGAACTTTATCATGTCGTGGTCGCTAAGCCCGAGACGGCCTCCGACCTCGACATTTCCCACAAGCCCTTCTCTGTTGGTAAACAGCAGGTCAAGCGGGGCACCTCCCCTGGTAGGCTCGCTTACCAGCTGCATTAGAAAGTTATCCCCCACATGCTCTAGGAACTTCCAAGACTGCTGCCTCTCTGCTGTGTGGTATTTCCAGCAGATGTCTGGCAAGTTGAAGTCCCCCATGAGAACAAGGGCTAGCGATTGCGACACTTCTGCCAGCCGCTTATAGAATGCCTCATCTACCTCTACCTCCTGGTTGGGTGGTCTATAGCAGACTCCCAACAGGACATCCGCCTTTCCAGCCTTCCCCCTCATCCTTACCCATAAGCATTCCACCTTGTCATCACCACTGTCAAGCTCTATGCAGTCGAAACACTCCCTAACATACAGAGCCACCCCACCGCCTTTCCTACCCTGCCTATCCCTTCTGAAGAGCTTATAGCCCTCCAGTGCAGCACTCCAGTCATGAGAGTCGTCCCACCACGTTTCCATGATGGCGACTATGTCATAGCCATCCTGCTGCACAAGGGCCTCCAGCTCCTCCTGTTTGTTGCCCATGCTACGTGCATTGCTGTACATGCACTTAAGCTGGGCTGTCGATTTTGCCCCCAATGTTGCCATGCCGCCCCTGGGCTCCTTTTATAAGCATTTGGTGCAGCCTCTGGAAATGGGAGGTTTGATCATACATATTTAGCCTTTCTCCAGTGCCTGTGGTATAAATCACATGTTGTAACCCAGAATATGTTCTGAAATAATTTTTTGAGGTAGAATAGCGGAGCCTTCAAAAGTTGTAACAGGTTGTTTAATATGTAGTCTGTTATTGTAAAGATGATAGCCTGTTTTCCCACAGGTTACATATGTCACTCAGTAGTACATGGTGCTCTGATGCAGAGAGCAAATTCAGATCATGCAGTTCCACAGGACCGTTGCCTATTTTATCTAGAAATTGCAAAATGTGTTGTGCGTGAAGCAGGACTAGGAAGGCATATCTGTCAAAGGCCCTGAACACCGCGCTAGAAAAATGGATTCTCTCCCTCCTCCTGTGCTGCAGCCCCATTGACTGAAGGTGGGTGGGCAGCTGGCCTAACCCAGGCTACTCGGTTATTTCTGCTTCTGTATTCCATTGTTCTTGACTTGTAGAAACTCCGAAATGTGAGTATATTTAGCATGCTAGAGTTAGCTGCTTTGAAAACTGGGACGCTTCTAATTGCCTCTTGAAACCAGTGAAATCTTTATTGCTCTTTCTGTGCTTTTCTTGTTGTCCTCTACGCTCTGCTTCTAGCCTGTCTGGTGGGGAAAGCAGCTCCCCATGTGTTGGAAGATCAGTTAGTGTTTGTGGCTCAGGCTCTGCGCTGCTCTACTGGCGGTGAGCATTACAGAAAAGCTCAGGAGAGAGCGTCTAATTTAGCATGGCAGTTTCTCAGTGTTGTGCAGTGAACAAAATCTAGAATCACCGTCTAAAGGAGAAAAACATATAAGGTTGTTCAGTTAACCTGGTTTTGTCCAACCTGTAAAATTTTTGCGGAGAAGATTCCCATGGCAAAGGTATTATGCAGTCACGCATTATATCACAGAAAACATACCCGATGGGGCCAAAATAAGGTTGTACAAGCAGCCTTCTTCTGACCATACTTCTTGGGGGTTTACATTTTAGCCTTATTTGTGCTTTTGCAAGTCATGCATGCACTCAGAATCAACGTCACTGTTTTAATAGTCATTGTTAAACGCACCTAGAAAACTCATCAATGTCTCTTTGTACTTAGTAAAAGTGCAAAATAAGTGGATTGGTAATTTTAGTTCAGTACCATTGTTTAAGTACAATTTTCTTTTACTTACTGTTTTGGAATTGCACAATAGGAGTATACTGGATTGAACACCTATGGTGAAAATAATTCCTAGTAAGAGTTTTTGTTTGTATGTTTAAATTCTGCAGTAGGATGCGATGATGAAATGAAAAATTGGTGGTCTTGTTCAAGAATTTTTGTGCTAAAATTTCAAATCTTTGATGTCTGGCTTCAATGCTGAAACATGGTTGCTCAAGCACTTTTTATTTAACCACGCTTTATAGGTGGTGGGGTTTTTGTGCCTTAGGAGCAGTGGGTTGGTACTAAAAGTGTATTCACAAGGCTGGGATGGATTACTCTTAAAGCAATCTAAAATAATCTCTCTGGCTGAATATGGATCTTCTGGATCCTGTTTTACACAACTCCTGCCTGGCCAATTATTCCTTATTCTAAACTGGTACAGGTGATTAATCCGAACAAATACATTTATTTTTAAATGTACCTCTTGGATTTTAATCTGGGATAAATCGAAACCTGGCCCACAACAGTATCTGTGACAAAAGTTCAAATATCTTATATGGCTTCTTATTTTTAACTTGTTATATAGAAACTTTTCACATATATTGCTGATTATCACTGAAATTAGTACTTTAATGGCTTTTGCTAAAATACAGTTTCACTAAATAATTTTCCTATTGCATTAATTCATTTTCTAAGCTAAGATTTTTTGAACAGATCCATGTGTTTCCCTCTAGATAGCGTCTTAAACTAAAGTGTTCTCATCTGTTTTTTTTTGTGGAGGTTTGTTCATTTGGTTTTTAAGTTTTCTTGCTCTTCGGCAACTGAGTTGCCTTGATCTGAATAACTGCAGTTACTCTTAACGCTGACCTTTTCCCCTTCTGTAAAGGAGTAGCAAACCTCTCTTTGAGGAAGGATGTGTATTCTAACTTTTATGTAGTAAGGTGTTCAGCCTAAGTGACAGAATTAAATATAACCTACTTGAGGCAAGACAATTTTGCTAACGATGTGAACATTTAGGTGCCTTCGAACAAAACAAAAAAGGTTTCTGATAAAGAGATTGTTTATGTGGTGGAATCTACTGATGCTGGATGTAGCTAAAGTGACATTCCGTGCTTAGACGAAGTAGAAAGAAGATCCTAATCCAGGTGTCCATGCACGAGAGTGGGCAAGCAGTGTGGGAAAGTGGGGCCCATAGGACTGGTGGTGTGAAAGCTTCACAGTTTTCTTGTTGTGGTTATCTCCAAAGCTACGTTTGGCTGCGTAACCAGGATTGTCCATGGCATGGATGAGTGACATTTCCCCTAACGTGGTCTCTATTTCTCACCTGTGGCCTCTAGGGAACACCTTTTGATGAAGTATAACCCCGGAATTTATTTAAATCCTGATGTTTGTTGTAGGATGACTTCTGCACCCTGTGGTTTTGTTGCTGCATTAGACTCCCTGTCTCATCTTTGTTTCCTTGTCGTCCCCATAAGCCCCCACTCCCTCCCCACTGTTCTAACTACCTTTTTGTCTCCGTTCTTTGTATCAGCGTAAAAGCAGAGCATGAGGCTGTCACTCCGTCTTGAAACAGAGCATTGCCGCCTGGTCCCTCCCTGTGTCTTTCTTGCTTGACTCTTCCACCTGACTTCTCATTTTAGGGCAGTCTGGAAGATTTTGTGGTCTGGTGATCTGCTGAGAGAACAGACTTGTGAAAAATTGGGAAGGATTTTAGACCTACAGCTGCTCTGAACTTAGGTGGAGTATAAATAGAAACATAAGGTAACAAGATAGCTGCTGTATTTTTCCAAGCTTTCTGGATGTAGTTTCAAAAGTCAGTTTCCAGTCACAGGTATGGGAATACCTTAAACTAATTTACTCCAAGAATTTTCTAATACTAAAGTCTGTATTGGCCTCCCTGGTTTTGCCCATCTGATAAAGAGTTTATTCAAACAAAATGGAAAGAAAAAAGAAAGACAGCACTTTTTTTGAGCATCTACTTTTATTGTTGCTGTCCCCTCTGCTGGATAAGCTCTGTTATATATTTAACTGTGCTGCTGATGACAAAGCACAGGCTGCTCTGACCTCTACAATTTCTGTCAAAGTTCCCAAATCAGTTTTCTTTCAGTTGTTATTTTACTACCGTTTAGTAACTCATTATTTCCATAAATTCTCTACTTTTGGTGCCCTGCTGGCACCAACTGCTGACGGAGGTCCACAAGTGCCCTGGTGTGTGCAACAGATAAGACATTTTGTGATGAGTCCTCTCCTCCTGACCTCACCTAGCAAATGATTTTTAGCAACGGAAAATGGAGTGTGCTCGTCCAAGAAGCACTCTATTGTTTGCTGAGACAGTGCAGCTGCACTAAAATGCGTCTTGTGTGCAGAGTATTTTGCATTTGTTCAGTGGTGGTGCCAAGTAAAAAGGAATGTCATCGTCAGAGCTTCATCTTTGAACTCTTTTGCGCTGCATCTGTGTTTCATAGGGAGGTTCTTCAGTTGGTGGTACAGGAGTGTTGCTACTGCAGGAGCAGCTGTGATGCCTGGGTTAGAGAAATGATTGGGAACAGCCTGGTGGTCACCATCTCATTTCTAAAAATAAGAGATAGGAAATGAATTCAGCCCCGGAATCTTGCTTGGTCTCTTTCCTCTTGTCCTGAAATCATCAAGAGAGAAAACACCTTTGTGTTTCTGGTGGGGAAGGCCCTCTGAGGCCATTTACCAGAACACAGGTAGGGATAATAGGAGATCCTGGCTTTCTCTGCTTTTACAGAAAGATCCTACATGCTCCACGTCATGCAGTGTTGCTGAGGGCAGCAGTATAAGATCAGATAAGAATGATCCTGTCTGGATTTATTTAGAATGACAGCAAATGAGAATACTCCATCAGCTCATAAAACACCAGGAAAAGATGGTTCTTCACAGCTGAATTGTGGAATTCCAGAAAAAAAATTCTATTTCATCTCCTACAGCCTTGCCCGTTTCTATTCTTAAAGGCATAAAGAAGGTAACAGCTTCTTTTAGACCTTCTTCAAAACAACAAAGAAGAAAACAGAAACTTTTAGAGTGGAATGTGCTCTGCAACCTACGTATTGACTACCACCAGGTATTTTTTTCCTGGAATAGCCAATCATTCCAGAAATCAATCTCCAGAAAAATGTATAAAGAAGTTAAAAACTGGTAAAGGATATGCTGCTGTCTTTGTATCGATACCAGTCAACACTATTTTTTTAATCATTTTGTCTAATTCAGCATATTAAAGGATGACATATTTATTCTGTTTATTAGACATATTTATTCTGTTTATTATTAAGAATAAAAAGGAAATTAAAAGATCTCTTGAAAGATTTTTGACCCTTTACAATTGCTCCTATATCTGCCAAAAGTTTAAAAAAAAAAAAAAGAAAAGATAAAGCTGCTGAAATGATACACAGATCTTATTTCAGGCATGACTGTTACACAGGCAGTTTGGTTAGCAATGTTAGATATGTATGGACTTCTAGCTGTTCAATCGTTTGGATTATGTCTTGTCTTTAGTGAAAACAAAATTGCTCGGTTTAAGTCCAGTTATAGATAACAAAAGAGTGTGTAATCTCAGTCATTTATTAAGAAGCTTTGCTGCGCTGATTAGAATAAGATTCTGCTATTCGCTTCAGAATAATCACGCAGACAACAAAACAGTAAAGAAGTGTACTGCAACATAGTATTCCTTGCATTCATAAATCTTTATTTCAGAGACCATATGGCAGTGTTTGATGACTTTGTGAAGGAAAGTGGAGCTTAAGGAGAAGAGCATAATGACATTAAACAGAGGACTTGTTATTGAGCATCTTAGAAGGAATCCTGGCAGCTGAGGATGTGGGATGATGACTTACAAGAGTAAGTAGATAGATATCCCAAGTAGATAACGATAGGACAAGAGGAAATGGGCTCAAGCTGCACCAGGGGAGGTTTAGATTGGATATTAGGAAAAATTTCTTCACGGAAAAGGTAGTCAAGCATTGGAACAGGCTGCCCAGAGAGGTGGGGGAGTCCCCATCCCTGGAGGCGTTCAAAAAACGGGCAGACGTGGCACTTGGGGACATGGTTTAGTGGGCATGGTGGTGTTGGGTTGATGTTTGGACTGATGATCGTAGAGATCCTTTCCAAACTTAGTGATTCCTAGTTTTTACTTTCATTATAAATGATCCAGCCACCAAGCCAGGAGGCGTGGGGTTGCTACTCTCCCCTTAATTGGTTTAGTGGTGGACTTGGTAATGTTAGGTTAATGGTTGGACTGGATGATCTGAAAGGTCTTTTCCAACCTAAATGATTCTATGATTCTTTATCAGCTAACTTGTCTGACTGCTGGCTAATGTATAACAGTGAGTGCAAATGGCATGCAATACGAAGGAAGTGTTTTCCCTTTTTGATTTAGGTCTTTGTTTTCCAGCACAAAGCGTAATTCTTTAATAGCTTAGCACAGAAATATAGCAAGCTGCATTCGTCAGAATGTGCATGTCCCACAACTCTTCCATGACATTAGCTTTTTGTGTGTGTTTCTGCCTTATTTCCTGGGTTAGAAAAGGGTAATCTTTATGTCAGCTTCAAGTGAAAAGAAGCTGTTTCTCCAGGTGATGGGTACCGATTTTACCCCTGTCCACATTCACTCTGGGGTTCTCCTCATTTAAAAATGGAAAGAAAACCCTATTCCATCCAGAAGCAACTTTGATTTGAAGTTGACTTGGGAATCACAGAAGGCTTTCAAAATCTTGCTAGGCTAAAACTGAAGCTAGGACTGGGAGGAAATGTATCATTTCAGTAGCTCAGCACAATTAAGGTAAAAGGAATAACTAAAAATCACACCGTAAGTCTCTGGTAGCCTTGAGAAGAACTCCGTTGTCTCCACAATTTTTTTTGCAATTTCTTCATTATTCATCTTCTGATACATTACATTTTATCTTGCTATGTACACAAAAAAACCGGAGTTCAGATCATAACTGAATTTCTCAGTCCTTTGGCTAGTATAACCTTCTCCAATGATCCTGCCTGCTTCCTCTCTTCTTGGCTTTTCTGTCTATGTTGCAGAATTTTTTTTCTTCCTTTGTTGCAGCTAGTTTAGTTTTAACTTGGGTACCAGGAATAAGAACAGTCTGAAGTTACTTTTGCAAGTGTTCACATGAGCGAGGAACAATTCTTGAGAGCAACAGGGTAAGCATTCACTTCTGTAGCCATAATTATATTTCATTATTCACTTTGCTGGAGGAACTGATCTGTTGTGAGGCAACAAACAGAACTGCTGTTTAGATCTATAAATTTATATCTAAATTTATACCTGTCACCTCCAATGATTTATAGATATGCCTCAAACACTTATCTGGACCTTCAGGGATCCTTGAGTGTTTGTGTCTAAGTATTTGATTTTAGGACCATATCTATAATCATGTTAGCCTCTTCCTTTCATCACTTTTTTTTTTTTTTTTTTTTTAATGTTTATGTTGAAAACTTAGGAAGATTTGCATCTATTATAATTAAAAATCAGGTACTAAATTCAGGCTGCATCGTGCTGCAGAATTAATTCCAGAGAGTCATCTCTAATGATGGGGGAATACTTCTTGCATGATTAGATAGCTTCAGGCACAGAGGAAAAACCTTCTAATTAGCTTAGAGAAGATAAGTTGCTGTGTCTGAGTCATTGCAAGGTACTTTGACTACTTGTCTTTGGCTGCAGGTGCTGCTAATGCTGGAAAAAATCTGTTGTGGAAAATTTTGAGGAAGTATTTTCCTTAAAAAAATAATAAGAAATATAATAAATTATTTCCTTAAATCAGGTTTGGTGTCCCCCCCCCAGGATGTTAATACAGAAGTATCTTAATTCACCTCTGAACATTGAAATTGCTTCTTTTAGCAGTGATGGCTAAATTGACTTCTGTTCAGCTATTCTCAAAATACTTGTCATAGTTATTCATATTACTCAACTGTTAACAGTGGAACATACTCATTTCAGAGATAGTGTTGGCCATTGAGAGCAGCCTGTCTGTTAACTTTTTCATTTCAGTATACGTTTCCCAGTAATTTTGTTTGCTTTAAACAAAAATTTTATCATTGCATCAATGACATTCTTCAGTTCTTGCAATGTCTTAAGATTGGGACTCTGTTTTAAGAATTCAAACAAATAGTGCCCTTTTTAGGGTTGTTTTTTCTTTCAAAAGCAGTGCAAGAGCAGGGTAGAAATACTCATCAATTTAGAGCTTCCTGTCAAGTTTTATATACACTGCTTAAGACATAAATCATTTAGAAATGCATCATTCAGAAATCATTGCCACTTAAAGGAATATATATCCTTTATATGGGCTAGACATGAAAAGCCCTGAAGGAAAGAAGATGCCTTTGGAAAGGCTTGATTAGGTACATGGGTTTGCAGTACAATATGTTTTCTAAAATCAGTATTTATAACAGTGAGTTTTACAAATACGTTCAGTCAACCTTCTGACAGACTTGATCTTTAACATTTCTAAGGTAGTCTGATAACACAGACGTGCTGCTAGAGTAGACCTATTTTTATTTTTTTATCTGTGCCACTTTTTTTTTTTGTACAGTAAAGGAGAGTGATAGCTGTACTTATTTTTTATGGCCATTATGTATATCATAGTTTACTTTTTGATTGTATTGTGTCTGAATACAGAGAGATAAATGGAGGCTGTTAAGAAGAGCGAAGAAAGATGGTAGTGACCAGTTTTAAGGCACTGCTGGATTCAGCACGTAAAGGCGGTTAATGGAAAACAGAGGAGCTTTGAGACGCTCCTGTCCTGGAAGACGCCACCAACACCCCTGCTTTTCTGCCAAGGGCAGAGCACACAAGATTCAAGGGGCTGTTCAGCCGTCTGACCCGTGGATGGGTCTGCCTCCCAGAACGTTTTGGCTAGAGATCTGCTGAAGGGCCCCACCTATCACCCCATACTGAGGTGACTCTCAGCCTTTCCAGGTGGGCATCATCCTCTGTCACCAAATCTTGTCCTGATGATGAACGTCCTTGATTATATGGATGGGTAATACTAGGAAAGAGAGTGCAGGAAACCAATCCCTGGCCATTTACTGCATCCTGGATCTCTTACTACTGTAGTGAGGTGCAAGAGTGATGTAAAGATCAGAAGAAACATAGGATTTCAGGCAAGGGAATCTTGCTTGGCGTGGGACAAAGTTGTGAACAGCTGTGCTGCGCTCTCTTTGCAAACTCAGCCTCCTGTGTTTATTAGCCACACAGCAGCGCAGCGCTAAGTGTTCTTGCCTAGGTACCGGCATCTGCAGTGACAGTGGTGGGAGCTGCCAATATTTATTGTGCCAGCTTGTGACCTTAGAGTGGGTTGTGTATAATGTCGATCTGGTACTCATTTGTCTGATACTGTACTGCCTACTGCAGTTTGGGAATCCATCTTCCAGGTGATTCTGATACGGTAAGAGCAACAGAATCAATCCTTGCCTGAGCAGGGCAAGCAGGAACTGGAACAATTTCCTCAGGTGATTTCAGTATGGTCTTAGAAATTGTCTTGGCTTCCAACCATTTCAGGCTCAGGATACTGGAAATAATTTATAAAGCCAGCAGGCATCAGGGAGATGCATCACAGAATCTTTATTTAAAGTAGGTGCTACTCTCCAGTTGGCAGTGTGGCAAGTGGAAGCATCAGCATCCTGGGGTCATCTCTGCATCCTCAGGGTTGACGGGTCCTGCTTTCAACATCGTGTAATTACTGTTCGGGAGTTGAATTACCTAGTGTTCTGTATGTCATACCCAGTGAAGGGAGGAATTTTATTGCCTCAAGAGCTGGCTTTTTCATGTGCGGATAGGTATATTCATGGAGTTTTGAGAAAGACTTGTTTGGCCATTGCCCCTCCTCTACCAAGATTTTTTTCTTCTATCCAAGCAACAGATCATCTTTCTTGATGAAGAGAAAGCCATACAGGCTGTGCTTAAAGGATGTAAAAGATTGTATTTTTTTTTTCCTAATCTAATTTGCAATGAAATTTTTTTTTTATTGCAAGATGTCACACTTCCTTATCCCCTCTTACAATTTCACTTCTCTTCGGCCATCCTGAATAACATGTTATTCACAAATCTAAGCACAATGGGGGAAAGGAGTCTGCTGGGTTTTAGTGGGTAGTCATTTTTCAGTGATTTGTAAAATGTTTTAGGGTCATATTAGTTTAAGTAGACACTTCAAAAAACTTAGAAGCAGCTCTGTACTAATCTCTGTAAAGTAACCTTGATCTAGGGAGAGTGCTGTTTTTCATTCCCGTACTATTTTATTTCCTACAAGGCCTTAATGTTCTTATTTATAGCTATAAACAAATGTATTTTTATCTAGAACACAGTTGACATAGAATAACTATATTTTAATCTCATCAGGAAAAAAGTTTCAATATTTATCATCTTGAATTAATTTGGTGATTAGTTTATTTTTAAATACTGACTTAGGTGACTGTACACTGGTAAACAATGGCAAGAGTTAAAGGAAAGAAAGATGATCCTGAGGTCCCTGCACTACCTGCAGTGTAAGTTTGCAGAGCTTTTTAGTACAATACGTTAATTTTATTTTGCAGCTAAAATTAACTACAACTGTGAAAATTATGCCAAACTACATAAAAGTAAGAATACACATCTTTCCTCAAAGAGGGGTTTGGTACTCCTTTACCCTAGTTTAATAAGAAAACTTTTGTTTTCAGTTTGAAACTGTTTTTCACTTTCCACTTTTTGGCAAACCACATAATGAAATGGAGGTGTCTATTCTCTCTATTTGATTAAAACCAATTAAGCATTTGTTAGTGTAGTACTGGGTCTGGGGTTTTTTTGTCACCATGGACGAACCCCCTTTCTTAAAACATTTAAAGGAGAAGCCTTTTTAATAGAGTTCATTTTTGTTGAGTCTCATTATATATATTCAGTAGTATGGATAACTTTTACCTTGTAATTGTTTTAGAAAACAGCAGTGCAGATTTTTTTTTTTAATTTATCAAAACACAGTTATGTCTGTTGTAAGCGAATTAGAGTTGAAGGTCAGAGTGTCAATTCTGCTGGAGTTGTTACCACACCTTTTTAAAAGCTGAATCTTAGCAGCATTTAGACTCATAATAGGTAAAATGTAGTGAGAGGAACTAAGTCAAGATACTGGTTTAACTTTGAGGTTCCTCTGTGTGGGGTTGGGAGTGGGTCTCCATGATCCTTGTGGGTCCCGTGTGACCCAGGATATTCTACAATTGTGTGAGTCTATGAAGAAAGCCTGTAACTATTGCCAAAAAAAGCTAGTATTTGCTTTAGAGTCACTTCAGGGTTTTTTTTTTTTTAATTTTTTTTTAAAACCTTTAAATCAGAGTACGTTGAAAATAAAATGTCAGATAGACTGAGAATGCCGCATTTCAAAGAGTGTGATATCATGGAGATTTAACTGTTACTTATATCCGTTTCTCTTGTTACGATGATCAACTTTGGGCAACCCAAAACTGCATTAATTTTTGGATGTTAGAGGGGAGAGCTGCACTCCATTATACAAACTTAAGGCTTTCACTGATCATTGGAAGACAACTAGCAGCTGATGTTGGCCAAAACCTTTCTCCTGCTGTCATAAACATGTTTTTGTCATTGACTCTCCGATGTTTAAAAGAAGAAATAAAAGAAAAATTACTCAGCTAGAATGTGGGGGAATGGTGGTGTTTTCTCTATAGTGCGTGAAATCAGATGCTGAAGAGAAAGTTTGTTTTCTGTTACTTTGGGTTTGTAATTAAATTGCTGCAGCTTATTTATGCACAGAAATAAGGTCAGTAGGTCATCAGGTGGCTGGAAGATAGTAGCTCATGTTTCTGTTATGCAGTAAGAGTTAACTGTGTCCAGTTTTGGGCCCCTCAATACAAGAAAGACATTGAGGTGCTGGAGCGTGTTCAGAGAAGGGCAACAACGCTGGTGAAGGGTCTGGAGCACAGGCCTTACGAGGAGCGGCTGAGGGAGCTGGGGTTGTTTAGTGTGGAGAAGAGGAGGCTGAGGGGAGACCTTATCGCTCTCTACAACTACCTGAAAGGAGGTTGTAGTGAGGTGGGTGTTGGTCTCCCAAGTAGTTAGCGATAGGATGAGAGGAAATGGGCTCAAGCTGCACCAGGGGAGGTTTAGGTTGGATATTAGGAAAAATTTCTTCACGGAAAGGGTAGTCAAGCATTGGACCAGGCTGCCCAGAGAGGTGGGGGAGTCACCATCCCTAGAGGTGTTCAAAAAATGGGTAGACATGGCACTTGGGGACATGGTTTAGTCTAGTCTACCCTTGATTAGTTTAGTGTGGACTTGGTAGTGTAGGTTAATGGTTGGACTGGATGATCTTAAAGGTCTTTTCCAACCTAAACGATTCTATGATTCTATGATTCTATGATTAAAAATAGATGTGCAAGCTAGGGTATTTGCATTTTTCTGAAACACATCGAGAAATAACACACAAGAGATCTGTGTCTCAGCTGTCCAAAGATAGGCTCTCCTTTCACTTAGGGAACTGTTGATCAGTAAAACCTGCTGGCAAAGAGCGAGTGTAATGGAGAGAGTCTGAAGCAACTCTTCTGTAGGTGAGCAGGGCTGAAATGCAAGGTATGTGATTTGAGATCCACCAAAGAGCAGGAAACTCTTGTTCCTGTGTCTTACGGAGCTGAAAGCATGCACTGAAGAGTAACTAGGGAAGACCAAGGAAGCCAGAAAACAGGGATCTGGTATGGAACAAGGTACGGTAACTTAGTTTTAGATGGCGATGCCTGCAGAAAACAGCAGTGGACTTACAGGACTGAATTTTCTTCAGATATCAGACTCGTTCTTTATATGGCACAATAAATCCACTCCTCATTGGTTAAGGTCCCTGGTCCAGGGTTAAAGATCAGGGTCGCAGCAGGCTTGAATGGGATGTGAATGATAGGAGTAGGAGGCTTGTGGCTTAACTAAATTGTAATGGAAGGTCCTTCTTATGACTTAACATGTAGTTACTGTTGCTATTTCAGTATCCTACTCTCATGTTGACAATTGCATGGAGAAAATATGCTTACCTTAGGATAACTGTGCCATTTTCCCTTTTCTTTGGTATTCGACTTCCTCTGTTTGACCTCTGAAGGCCCATTTCGCAACTGAAACTGCCCTGCTTCTTCTGCAGATAATACTCCTTCCTCTTTCCTCTGTTAAAAACATTTGTGAAGAGTGAACAAGCTGGAAAAAAAATCTAAGTTCTGCTAGTAATCAGTGAAAGATTTTTAAAGAAATCTTGGCCAATCAAGATAATGTAGTTAAGTATGTTATTACTGAAAGCTAGTTGTGGTGAGCCTTTATAGGTTTTGGAGTTGGAATGGCAATTCAAAATGAATCATTTTGTATTAAGAGTGTTTTCATATAGTTTCTTCCATGGTCTGTTTTCCAAATATAATTCTGCACAACTGACTCTACATTTTCTCCCAGTTTGCAGATTACCCCCCTGCCTGTGTCTTGGGGTGATGGGAGACTGCAGAAACATGCCCCTGTATCAATCAGTTAAACTTGTTATTTTTTTGCAGGTTTATTTCCTTCAGATTTCTTAAGGGCAATTCCTTCCATCCCTGTAATACCCCCAACAAGGAACAACAAAGCAAGCTAGCTTAAGTCACTGTTTCAGCCTGGGCATTTTTTGTCTTTATCAGCAAGACAGGATGAGCTGTGGAGGAGGCAACGTTGCTTCTTACATCCCTGAGCATGTGCCCAGGCACCTACGTGAGAAACCTCGAAGCTCTCCCGGAGTGTTGAAGTCTAGGTTATCGTGATCACAACTTGCTCTGCTCTTACATTTTTTTGTTATTAAAAATAGTCACCAAGTGCAGCTTGTTGTCATTAGTTCATCGATGTTCACTTTGTTTTTTGTATTACACCCTTACCAGCAGTTCATAGTGTTGTGCTCAGTAGAATGCCAGTAACAAAGGTAGCCAGAGATAACGCGATAGGTGTTTGATGGATTTACTCGCCCCTCCCCACCCCAGTGCAATGTGCAGTGTGATTAGAGATCATATTGTAAGTGGAAAACCATATTATTTAAAAATGTAAATAAATACAGCTGTTTTGAAGAAAGAAAGGTAGCAATTCAGAGTTCCAGCAATATATGGAAAATGCGCAAACCCAGTACTCTGCTAAAGAGCTAATTCTCCCGTAAACAGCAAAGCTTGTACTTTCAAGTATTTATTCTGTTTAGACTGAATAATAAATATTAAGCCACTGTGATTGGATATACAACTCTTCATTTTTTTTGTGCCATTGGGGTACAATGGCTATATGATTCTTTGTTGCTTTTGATTGTAAGACAAAGAGTAAGAAAAAATCCAAGATGAAACAAATTCTGTTTCAACTGACTGGTTAATATTTGATTTACCTATTTTTGTTACATGAGTAGTATCATAGTGATTTTACTAATCGGGATGAACATCTCTTATTGTAAATTTTGGAAAGGTTGGTTTTACTGCTATTATCGGTGGCAAAATAAGAAAACAATGATGTGATGCAGCAAGAGTTGTACCTATTGTAGACTTGCTATCTATTTAACATTTAAATTTACACTTGTGTCAGAAATTAAATATGATGACATTAAAATTAGAGCTGATTAGTTGAACTGTTGTGCCAGTTATGAAAAATCCAAAAATAGCTTCAGGCATAGTAAGCAATGTTGTTATACTAATGCAAAATATTTTACTATTGTTAAAAATTAAAGTACGTTCAAAATGTTATTTAACCTCCCTGGAAAATAAAAATCACAATTTTTTAGTTCTTCCTTTGAAAATAGCTGTTACATACACAGCCATTTTCAGAGCATTTGGCTGATACCAAATATTGTACAAAAAAGATTATCAAGCTTGAAGAGAAATAGTGATGTCTTTATTACTCTTTGTCTCCTCCCTCTGCACTTCTTAATATGAAATTCTTTTATTAATTGTCAGAAACAACTACAAAGCGGTGATGCACAGCTCTAATTTTGTTTTCCTCAGATACAGTATTGCTGTTTCCAATTTAAAAAAAAAAAAAAACAAACCACCACCAACCAAACTGTGCTTGCTATAAATAGCTATGAGTTGCACAGATTAGAGTGTCATGGGAACATTTTATAATTCTTTGAAAGTTTATCATAATCTTGCTGTACTTGAGGTTTCTTCCTGTGGACTGTGAAAATGTGTTACTTTCCTGCCCTTCACAGGAGCCATGAGAATGAAGCCGTGTCTAGCCAGAAGGTGTCAGGGATAACGGGGCCGCACACAAAACTATAAAGATAATTTTTTTTTTTTGGCGAGATTCCTTTGCGTTCACACACACGCAATTGTGAAATCTTTTTTGTTCCTGTTTGCTGCATTTGACGTTTCGTATTCCCCTTTGCTTACAGATAGACTATCCAGGAGCAGCGAGCTACCCCCTTTTAGCAACGTATTAAGACAAAATGGCGCCGGGGGCCAACAGTAGGCATTGCTGGCCTCGCTGCAGGTGTCCCTTTCCTCATAGCAAAGTCCCCTTGGCGCCGGAGCGGAGCCAGAGGAGGGAGAGCTGCTGCCAGAGGAGGTGGTTAAGCTGAGATTTGCAGGGTGTCCCTGCCACTTTTAAATCGGTGGCGGCGCCTGTGAGGCGGTGAAAATGGTCTGTGGTAAAGACGGTTCGCTTACCTGGAGGCCGAGGCGGGCTTCGCTGTGGTTCCTTGTCAGTAGGCTGTGCGTTAAGGCAGGCAACTCTTCTGCTTGTTTTTTTCAGGCGCGTCCATTTTGGGGAGACCTGAGAAAGCTGAAGGGAAGGCAGTTGTGAGGGGCAGTTGCTAATTAATCTGCAATCCGAACCATTTTCAGGCAAAATATAAGGTGTGGGTTGTTTTGTGTTTTTTTTCCCATCAGGCAGATTGGCCCATTTGTAATTCTACCTTTTAAAAGGGAAATGTGGTGAGCCATCTCTGTGGCACGCTTGGGTTAGTCTCTACAGGAAGAGGGGAGGTGACTGAGGGTGGAGGAGCTATCCAGAACGTTCTGGAACCGCTGGGGGTGGGATCAGATTGCGGTCCCTCCCGGCAGCCAATCAGGGCGCGTCCCCGGGAGAGGCGGGCCAATCGCAATATGCGACACCACCTGCGGCGCCCCAGCCCTGAGGGCAGCGGGTTTGGGGGCCGCCGGTTTGGGGGCCGCCGGAGGGTGCAGGGAAGGGGCAGGAGTGGCAGATGTGGGGGCAGGAAGGGGCCATCTTGGGGAAGGTTTGGCTCGCCTCTGCCGGTGGAGAGGGCGAGGACCTCAGAGACTGAGGCGGGAGGAAGGTGGTGCGTGAGGGGCTGCTGGAGCTGGCATTCCAGCTGGCCGCGGACCCAGGTGACCCCCGGTAATGCGAGGCGCGTGTGGGTGCGGAAGAGTAACTAGGAACACGATATGTGTTGATAAAGCTTGGATTGATAGAGATGCGAATTCGTGTGAAAGATGCCCCCCTCGCACTGCATCTGTTTGACCCTTGACAGTTGATGAAGAAATACCTTCAAAGAGTATAATATCAAATTAAATGTAGGAGTCTTCCGTTATCTAGGTTTACGTAGATGCTTTTGGTATGTTGTATAGAATTGTTTAGGTTGGAAAAGACCTTTAAGATCATCCAGTCCAACCATTAACCATGTGTCTGACTTGCATGTCTTGTTTAGATACTTGTTTATTTAATGTTTATGTAAAAGCAAAACAAACCCCGCTTCTTGTTTCTTACACAGGTGCTACTCAATCTCTTTATAAATGCAGCCATTGCACCTCAGGAGAAAAAAGTATAAGAGTGCCAGAATGTTCCTACCCTGTCATACTGCTGTTTCTTCTTTGGAACTGCAGTATAGGAAAAGCTAAATGATTGTGGTTGTATGTGAATAAATAGAAGTTCTTTAGCCCCTGAAATCCTCATCTCGTTAAATTCCCAGTTTCAAATTTTTGTGAGCTTTAGTCACATATCAGCTTGTTTTGTCTGTGTGTGTGTGTGTGCGCGCTTTGCTTAATTCAAACTGTCTTGGTTACTACAACATTAAATATTGGCTGTGTGTTTATGAATGTATAAAATAATGGAAGAAATAGAATTATGACGGTGATGCATGGATGTGTTTTTGAAGTCATACACAAGCGCAAATAACCATCAGTCTATTCCTGCAACAGTTTTTAGAGTTATTGAGCCTACTTACTGAAAATGTTAAATGTACTCATGTTACCATAAAAAAAGTGTATTTTAAATCACTGTGTTTGAGATGATAGAGCTGTGCTTGTTTTGTTAGCGTTGTGGTCAAGTGACTTCAGAAAATACATATTTTGCAGTATATTCCCTCTGTTGCTGAAGTCAAGGCTGTTACTTGGAGAGTAGGTGCTAGAATACTTTCAAAGGCATTAGTTATAAATCAAACCAATTCTTTCTCTAGAAAGCTTTGATTTATGAATGTCAAATTAACTTTCCAAACTTGTCGTAATTTATCTCAAATACGGGAATTTTCAAGGTAAAGTTTTGATGCAGTATTAATCAATAACAATGTCTTCTAGGATGATGGGGACGTAATTCAACAGATACATTTGGAGCAGCTGTCGTTCTCTTGGCTGACAGAGGGACCAGAAAAAAAAAGGTAAGAAAAACTTGTTCTTTTCACAGGAAAGTGTGTTTTAAATTCTGTCTAAACTCTTTTTTTTTTTTTTTCTCTGTTAGCTTAATAATACAAAAATGCATGTTAGGGGTTTAGATGGAGAACTATTGAACAGGTAAACCAGATAAAGATTAAGCTGTGTAACTGGTATTGTAATAATAGTAAAGAAAGTTAGTGTAATACTTCATTAAAATAGGAGCCTCCAGAGATATTAAAAAAATGTGTTGTTTCTTCTCTTATGCATGTACAAAAAATAGATTTATTATTCTTCATTGATTGCCTCATTCTGTTGGAGGATATTTCTGGCAGTAAAGTAGTAGACCTGTCACATCTATCATGATGTGTTGGAGATCTGTTGGGTCTATGGCTCTTTTTGAACTTCGCTGTTTCAGAAAAATGTAGCTGAGCATTATAGGCAGAAGTTTGACATTTCCAAGACGAAAATCAATCTTCTTTTATGTGGTGTTTCTCAGACAAGACTTGCTCTTTGATTGTACAAGTAGTGGTTTCACATGTTTGGGGGCACAAGATGGACACAGAATAATTTGGTTAACAGATTTGACAGGTGTTCTGTAATAAATATAAATTGAAGAAATGATGATATAAGAGGTACTGAAGGCAGATGGCAAATCAAACATTGATCTGCTGTTGTCACAAATATGAACCTAGATGTATGAGCTTGTATTTCTCTTTAAAGTTGGGGACTAACAAGGTAAACACAGCCTGTTGCGAACTGCTATACCATATTTAGTGGGAAGGAAGCGAGTAAGAGCTGATAAAATCAATTGCTAGAAGTATGGTAAACAATGAAATGTCCTAAATGTATAGGAGGGGAGGTCAGATGAAGCACTGTTGTAACTGATGGACATTGAACTTTAAAATTAATGTAAAAAACGTTCAAGCAATTTAGTTGTAAAATACATTGAAACAAAGGGAACCATTGTGTCAACACAGGTCCTAGTCAAGCTGGCCAGCATCTGGGCTTTTAATTATGCATGATGGTTTTACTCAAGACAAGCCACAACTAGGGTATTTGCAAGGGCTGTATTTAGAGACAACGGAAGTCTAAGGAGAAGGGCTGCAAGGAGCTGTAAACAGCCAGACAGGCACAAGCAGTAAGATGCTAAGAGACTGATGGTAAAATATTTTGATGTTGAGTTACTGCCCGGGGAAGATGTTTGGAAATAACGAACAAAGCGGTGGTGTTATTCTGTTACTAGTTGTGTTCAGGGAAACAGTCATCAGAAAAACAAATAAGTAAAAAAATGTTTTGATTATTAGTTTTCCCCTTCCAATAGAAAGAGGCATGGAAATTCCCAAGTAGTAGCCATTTTTGTCCTAGAGTGTAACTATGTGGGATGAAGAATTGCCTCAATATGTGTATGTCTGTGTTGATGCTTTCAGCGCCTTTTTGATTTTGATAGAACTGTACCTATGGTACAGAGATATGGTATAACTAAAAGAATACTAAGACAGTCAAGTAGTATTAAGAAAAAGAACGATAGACAAAGTAAAAGAAAGTAACAGAGGCAGAATTCAGATTTGCTGTAATCAGTCATAGTTACAGGCATGAATTGAGTGGTTGTTCTCCATTTGTAATATATAAATAAATGAGAACAGTCTGTATGAATGTAGCACTGAAATGTGATACAATAGTCTACATTTCTAAAGGTGGTTTATTTAATCCACCCTGAGTAAAGGCAATCATTCTCACAAAACATTTCTTTCATGCCAAATGTCAAGACCATTCTGTAGACCTGTTGCCATATAGCTATACTGATTTTACACTGAGAAACATGGTTTTACCTACCTGCATAGCTCACAAAGCTAGAGAGGTTTTCTTTAAATATTGTTAAAAAATCAGTTCAAGATAATTGGTCATTCTAAAAGATACATATTACTGAAATGTGTTATATTGAGGAAATGTAGAACGTAATGGAGGCTTTCTTGTTTTGTTTTTCAAAAACCTTGGGAAGCCTTTTTGGTTCCTTCGGTTGTACATTATCTGGTGTTATTACTGTTATAACTACCTATTTAAATCAGCCTGGTAGTTTTTTCATTTTAGTCAGTAGAATACGTGCTGATTTTCCACACACATGATAATGTGTCACCCACAAAATACTGACTCCATTTTGTTAAGGAGTTTAGCAATGCATGAAGTGCATAATTAGAGGAGGAATGGCTTTGTACCTTTTAAGTTTCTAATGATTGTTTCATTCAGGACAACAGCAGAACTCCCTAGAGCACACAAATAGTCTTAAGTTTAAATAAGATGTCATCTAGTTGGACTGATAATTTCTCGTCCCTATAATTACTGATAAGTTGGAGAAAGAGGTATTAGCTATTTCCAAGCTAAAGGCACTGAGAGAAAAAAAACCATTCCATTCCAGAGTAGACACCATTAACACAGATTGCCTTCAGCCCATTAAGCGTCGTCACTGAGATGTTTTAAACAAGTGTTTGTTTCTAAAAGCTGTGGAAGCTAAAGAATTAAAAGCCACCTTAGTTTTAAAAGCTGTTTTCTGAGCCTTAATAAAATGACACTTTGTCTTAATTTTGCGTCTCCAGTCATGCAGGAAATTAGAGGACTAGCTTCTTCCTGCAGAACTTCGGTTTTTCAAGCTTCAGGCTCAATTTGGCAGACTATATTGCTCAAATTAGCTTGTAAATTAATTATTTGTCTCTAAAGTACAACTGATATCAACTTGCGTACAAATACTTAGAATATGAACGTATTTCTCATTTGCATATGTAATTATATGATGGTTGCTCTTGTCAAGATGCATATTTGCTCAGAAACTTAATACTAATTTTTGTTACTGAGTTTCTCAAACTGCAGTGTGTCATTGTTAACTATAATTTAGAATGGTCTTTCTTCTGTAATCTTGTAAATTGCAAGCTTG
The DNA here is from genome assembly GCF_030463565.1 of Pelecanus crispus. Classification (NCBI taxonomy): domain Eukaryota; kingdom Metazoa; phylum Chordata; class Aves; order Pelecaniformes; family Pelecanidae; genus Pelecanus; species Pelecanus crispus. The sequence goes on along the minus strand of NC_134652.1, from coordinate 41,257,083 downwards.
ATCTTATTTTGGTCTAGAATGATCTCAAAAATCATCTAACTCTTGCGTGTTTATAGTGACGGTGGCAAGTCTGGATGAAGATGATGTCTGTAAAACATCTGATTTCTTTGTGGTTATCTACTTGGTATGAAATGAAATTTTCAAGCGAGGCTTGCGTACTGGTAGCTGGAGAGAGGTTTTTATGGGATTCCAGCTTTGGAGGGAATCTTCTGCTACTCTGCAGGGTCCCCTGCTGGTCCAGCCTGAAGTCAGGTGTGGAGGAGTCACCTTCAGCACACAAACTGACTTTGAAATAGGGCATTAAATGCTCTGTCAAACTTGAGAGATGATTGCTGTCTGTTGCACCCATAGACCCATGCTTTGAGCCAAAATACTGCCGGGGGAATTCATATAGCTTAGCAGGTGTTAAAGTCATTTTGCAGTGCCAACCTTCACATGTTGCAAGAGAAACATCAGAATTACTAATATTCATCCATTTTGTGTGTCATGCGATGCTTCAACTCTTCCTGACCCTGAAGAAAGTGAAAGTGGATGCTGCGGTTGCCCGTGTACATAATGCACTTGAGATGCTGTGTAGTGCTGTGCTGACACCCCAAACTCAGCCAGAGCTTTGAGGGGATCTGTCTAGGCCTTCTCATTAAAGTGAGTTTCTCAAAGATGACTGAAATACTTTGAAATACTAAATAAAGCCAGGTTTTGATAGAATAAAAACTTGGATGATGAGGTTTTAGAGAAAATTCCAAGTAATAGAAAAGAAACACAGAGGGTTTCTAAGCATCTTACCTCGTGCTGCCCTTGACCTTCATAATGTGTCCTTGATTTCAGTCAACACAGTAACTTGCTGAGGTATAGCAAACATTTTCCAGTCCTTGCTGGTTCCTAGGAGGTTTTGTTCCTTTGCCTGCACGGCCTGACTGCCTGCTCCTGCTGCCCTCGGCGCTCTCCTATTCTCCCTGTGCACCAGGTTCTCGGCTCCTTGTGCTCTAACTTAACTGCTGCCTGCCATAGCCTGCACTGGGGGAGCTTGCCTCCCTCCGCACCGCGGTTTTCCTCAGCCTTTTTGAAGGAACATAGCGCAAGGATGAACAAGAAAAACAACCCAACCAACCAAAACAAATCCCCAAAACAAAAACCAGAGGGTGCCTATCACAGATGAAAAAAGGGGTAAAGACTAAGCAAGTGGGACATGTCACACTATTTAGACATGGTGTCTTTAAAGAGCAAGCGGTAGGACTGACTGCAGAATTGGCATTCAGGTATTCTCTTCCCTTTTCTATTCCATTGGCCAACAGTTCCTCCTCAAACCCCAGTGTAAACACCTTACTCCTAGTTCTGTATTAATGTCTTGATGTGACTAAAATCCATTACAGCTTTGTTCCGCATTGGTGCGTGAAGACCTTTTATTGCTTTTAAGAGCAGTAGTTGGTCCTGGGCAAAGCCCATCAGACATAGATTATTAACATTAGTAGATGCTGGACTGTAAGAATACATTAAAGGGCAACTACATTTTAGAAACAGTGGCTTTTTTTTCTGTCCTTTTTTACTTGTATTTGCATTCCACACCAGTCCAATGAACCATTTGTAGAGTCACAGGGAAGCTATGCAGGTCCCTGCCGCAGTCTGTGCCATAAAACCTCTCCTCAAATTGCTGCATCATAATTAGTCAGTTCAAAAGAGGCTGCCATTAAGATGATGTGTTTAACATGTAGATAAATAAATGCACAAACCTGTTCCACATCATCTGTTCATTTTGATACCAAGACCAAAGTAATGATGTTGAAAATTGATTTCAGCTTTCACATTAATAAATTAATTGGAATATTCTGAACATAGTTCATCTTAATTTCTTCTGATTTTTCTTTTGAACATGATGCGTTATGTGAGAGATCGTTTGCGTGATGTGGAAATAAATGTTTGACACATTTTGACATTGCGATCAGAACTCTTTAGTTTTCCAGTATATGTGTGTGTGGCAGAGATGAAAACGAGATGCTGGTCTCAAACCAGGAACCAATAGTGGTTGGATCAGATAGACTCTCTCAGTAGTGGATATTTTTGTCCGGGTGCTGAACCTGTGGTCCCCAAATCCTTACCTGGGATACGAAAAGAAGGCATGGGGTAGGCAGTTGTTTTGTCTGTTTGGTTTGGTTTGAGTTGGTTTGGTTTGGCATTGCTTAGCTAGGGGGATTTTTTCATTCACTCGGTGTTAGTCATTTGAATTTATTCAGTTGAATACAAAATGTTAAGGTTGCAGGACTGCCATCCTCATCCTGCGTGTTTCTTTAACTAGTAGAGTACAATTATTTTAAGTTGAGAGTACTTTGATGTCAGGACAGACTTTAATGCCAGCTGGCATGAAGTGTGCCACGTATTCATGCTGAATGAAGAGAAGAATAGAATTGTTCAGCGGTCAGCTGGCTGAGGAATAGAAGCCTCCAACCAGCACAGTAGTTTGAGAAGACCAACTGCTGTATTAATAACACCACAGCTTTCCTCTGACAGTTGATAGCTAGTGGGATTTGGGATATTGTTAGGTTGCAGATTTAGGAGGATCATCAGAAACATGAGATGAGGGAGAATCTGGCAGAGAGTGCTGGTGAGGTTGGCAGAACTCCTTGAGAGCTCTCAAGTACCTTGTCGAGGAAACAGCCTTGGAAATTGTAAGGAAGCTGATGACTCTTATTTTATTTGCTTTTTGTTCAGTGGAGCAGTATTTCTGTGCCTTGATGGACTGTAAGCAGGCTGGCATTTATCATCAAGTTTCTTCCTTGCAGAAGTAACCAGGACGGACCTCAAGTTGGCTTCTTGGTTAGAGTCGTGCTTCCCTTGAAGGTGAGCTTTCTAGCTTAGTTGTTTTTATCTGATAAAATAAGCATTCAGCTTGAATGCCATCTCACTCACATTTGTGAAGTGCAGGTTACACGCTAAAAATGGTATCTGTGCAACTTCTCTCTCCAAAATGATACTCCCTCCCAGATGTGCCTTTAATCACTATTTAAGACCTAGCCACTTTCATCTTTGATAAAATTGCATTAATTACTCATATTCATGTATGCACTTTGCTAATGAAACAGAATCAATTTTCTTCACGGTATTGCAAAGCATACTGTGACAAACTGAAATACACGATCCGCAGTATTTGCGTCATTATATCAGCTCTTTGAAAACGCAGGTTGAAGCGGCATAGGTGCTCTTCAGTCATTATGGGTGCATTTATGCCTTGAGGATCACAAATAGAGGATGTTTTCGAGATCCGGTACTGACATAGATTTACTGGCAGAAATCTAGTGTAGGCCAGTTGCTTGTTGAGGAATGACACTGTATTATCCTTGGAGTTCAGCGAGGAGAGTGCTAGCGTGGGTGCGTGGGCCAGCACGGTCCCCTTGCTGCTCTGCCAGGGTCTTTGCTATCTGTTGCAAACAGGGCCGAGCGTTCTCCCCGGCTGCTGCCAGCCTGTTCCGGTTTTCCTGTATTTGCTCAGAAGAGCGTTTCTGCAACAGTACCGTCTTAATCCTCTTATATTTTTTCGGGGCGTGGTTTTGTAGCTGCTTACATTTCCAAAGCAAAATACTAGAGCTAGGGAGGAAGAGGGTGCATTCCGTTTCCCCCGGTGATGTTTCAGAGCAGAAGGGGCGGATCAGTGTGAACAACGCGAAGCCTCACCGCGTTATTAGCCTGTTCTTGGTGAAAATTTGAGTGGGATGGTAGATAGTGGAAACTGCGCATCTGTGGCAGTGCTGCTGTGGTAATGGTGGGTTTGATTTTCAGAACTGAAAACAACTAGTGTCTTTTCTAAAAATAAAATAAACAGTTCCAGAAGTTTGTATATTACGCAGTTCAAAGATCTGTTAAGTTTTGTTTATTTGTGATTAAAGAAACCGGGCAATCAGTTAACTTCTGAGGATTTATTTTACAATGGCTAGAGACAGGCATTTAGCATAACAATCTTTTCAACACTTTTGATGTATTTTATGTATTTTCAGTCTGACACATATGTTTTTAAAATCTATATTGACCTTTTCCTGCTTTGTTAGTCAGGGGCTATGAAGTTTATACAATTTGATCTCTAATCACACCCAACATCGGTTCAGATAATGCATAGGTATTGCAAAATACTAATTACTGTGGGTTTTTTTATGTGTGGCTATGTGAGAAGCTGCCGGTATACAATGTCTGCAGTAGGGTAGCCAACCCTCTCTCCAAATTTCTCCAATGTAGACCAATATCCGTAGCCTGAGAAGTAAAAGTTATAAATAGCAGGCTAAATCTTAACAGGTATTGAATCTGTACAACTCCCAAGTGATGCTGGTGATCAGGCTACTGGAAATGCTCCTTTTGTGACCAAGCATTTACTTCAGTTTCTGATGCAATCAACTAATTGTGCCTAGCAAAGCGATGTTTTTGGAAGCATGATTTCGCAAGGGCTCTAATTACTGTGTGCTGTATGGTGAGCATATTAGATGGAATGCTAAACCCACTTATTTATAAATTAATGTTACCTATTTAAAATCAATTAGTGTGTTAAGACAGCTGATTGCCAATACATTCAGTGGTGATATGTTGCTTGAGCAGTCGTAATGGTCATACTTCTCTTTTTATTAAGTCCCTCATCCCATTTTTTTTCCATTGGAGCTATCTACTTCATATTTAAGGTTAAACTTCACATGAGTGTGATAGTGCTTCATGTGATTTTACATGTCATGTTTTCTGTTTGCATTTATTTACTTCCCTTGTATCACAGACACAAAGCTAAATCAAAACCCAACATTAATATATCACTCTTTCACTCTTCTTTTTAACAAAGGGGTGAAGGGAATGTAATAGAAAAAAAAATGTGCTGTAGTAATAACTTCCTTTCTTTTGAATTTGCTGCTTCTTTTTGAACTTAAATATTTTATATTTAATTATTTATTTTCATCGCTCGTGTAATATTTCATACTTTTTTTTTTTAATCTACGTGGGCATTACAGTTATCCTCCCAACACTTTTAGTCCTTTACATACACAGCATCATTAATCCATGGTCTGTTTTTCACAAAGTATGGCAGGACACAAATTCTGTCTGTAGACAACCGAGTTGAGTGCTTGTGGAGAACTTCATTCAGTCAAGCACTGACTGCAGCAGTCCTTACGTGGGAACATTCACTAGTATGAATGATGAAATCTTACACTGTTTTCAAAGTACATTATCTACTTTTTCTGTGTAGGAAAAATACCCATCTTTAATCAAACTGTGCATTATTGTTTTGTGTAAGCAAATAAGTCATCAGAAGATGAGATGGAGATTGGAAAAAGATTATTTAAAAAAAAAACCCTATTCAGCAGCAGTCCACGTTCATGTTTAAGAACAGGCTGCAGTTCAGAACCCAGTAAATCTTGGCTCTCATAATGTTAAACCTGCTAACAGTTGGATTTATGGACAGGGGCAAGATGACACTTCCCAAAATCAAGAAAAAAAACTAGTGGCATACCATATTATATTAAAAATGTGATGGCAGGGAATAGCAAAGCAAGCATGTGGTGTTGGTGTATGAACATAGAGACTGAAGCAAGTATGAAATAATGAAAACAATAAAACCAGACAAAACCCATCCTAAAAAAAAGAACACTGCAAATTTGGTTGATGAGAGTGTTGCCTTGGTTCATGGAGCTGTCCATGGACAAAACGTTCAACTCTGATATTTAAATACCTAAAATTGAAAATAAAGAGGAGAAATACCTGATACCTAATTAGCTAACTTTCTCCCTTTTTTGTTGTTTTTTGGGTTTTTTTTTTTCTTTTAAAATGGGGGCAATGCAGCTTAAAATCTTTTAACCCCGAACTATTTTCTATTGAAACACGTAGGTAGGGAAGTTCAAGTGCAAGTAACTTTTATCAATGTATGGGTAATGAGTTCCTTGCCAATTTCCCCTAAACCTACAGTCTTTGGATACACTGTTAGAGGGTGAAATGAAAGCTAGTGATGCCACCTGAAAAAAACATGGACGGCTTCCATAAAGAAGCAAAAATATGTCTGTATGTCAACTATTTATTTACACAAGGTTTACAAGAAGTGACATCTAGACGTATGAAACGGACATACCTATAGCTTACAGGTAGCATTTTGGGACCAGGGCATTAAAGGTAACTCACTCCTTCATCCTGCACAGTTTTCCTGAAGGAGTGCAGTAGTCTATGACCTTGCAGAGGAGAAATTATAAAGGACAAAATGTATGATTTCTCCCAAATTATCTTGGTTAGCAAGTGATAGTAAATGAAGCTTTTTAATCATTGTTCATAGCTACTCCTATGCTCTCACATCAACTACTGCCAAATCTATGCAGTTAGCATGCTCTAAGCCGTTTCAAATACAGAATTGTCAAGCTACAAAGTTGATTTAAAAATACGGTGTCAGACGCTCATCTGCTGTGTGTATATAATTACACCATTCAACGATTTACATTTGTGTCAATGTAAATTACACATAGCCACATGCATGCATATTTGCATGTGTGTGTGTAAATAAAATCTGTGTATGCTTAATTACATCATCTTTCTGGTGGAGCATTATCTAGATTAGAGGATTGTATATGTGTGTCTGTTTTTAAAGAGAAAACTAAATGCCTTCTGTAGGCAGAAACTGTATTTAGGGAGAAACTGTAACTACTGTCACCAAGTATGTTTTGTTTTCCATGAAGACCGCTGAACCTGTAGATTATAGTCTGTTGTATCCATCTGAAATAGAAGGATCAGAAATTGTTAAACAACTTTCATACCACAAAAAAGCTTTAGCTATTTAGTAAAATAGCTTGAAAAAAAGAGGAGGTTAAGTAGGCTTAATGCTGGTAACAAGGAGCAATTGGGTTGCTTATATATGTCCATACTGCAAATGTTGTAAAGGTGACTCAGACCTTAGTTATTAGAAGCTGCACTGAGCAGAAAAAAAAAAACCAGAAGGAAAAAGAAAGGGAATATCTGTGGGTTCTTTAATATACTGAATAATTTAATTCTCAAACATCTTAGTGAATGACCTCTTCGGTCGTCGTCAGGACCCGGAGCTCATTCCCCCTCTAGAAGTTTAATTGGCAAAGTTAGAGTTTAGGTGGCCGAGTCCAAGGTCAGCTCCGTGGCTGGTAAGAGCTGTTCTGAAGAAAGCTCGAAGTCAGGGCCTGCTCCTTCTTTCCCTTGGGAACTGCTTTTAAGCTGAGGCTGTACCACTGCCCGTGTCGCTGCTTCCTCCCAGCCGTGCGTGTGCGCCTGGTCCTGTTCCTCTGCAATTCTCACCTGTACCCACTGGCACCTTATTTTAATAGAAATGCTGCACTCGGGAATATTATTTCTCCCTCCTTTTTACAGTATCAAATGTGGCCATACAGCCAGTTTTGTATTTTGGTCTCAGACTATGCTTTAGTTACATCTTGATATATCTTGAATCTATTTAAATGTAGTAAACTGTCAATATAAAAGCATGTAAATCTTAGAGTAGCCATTGAAATAGACATTGAAAAATTAAGCGGCTAGCTTAGTAATATAAAATTATCATGCTAATCTACTAATTCCAGTTGCTGCTCATGCATGCGTTCTCTTTCCCCCTCTTTCTTTCCCTGTAGTGGTTTTTTTAACACTGTGGTTTATTTCTGGAAAATTTAGTTTATAAAATCTGTGCTACGTTTCCCTTTATCATCTCATGGTATTTAGCAAATTGTATGTGGGTGTAGACATTAGTGTGACTCAGCATTATTAACTCACAAAATTTTAGCTATCTTGGGGTATTTTGCTTATTAAAGAGCTCAGTTTTGAAGGAGATAAAATTATTACAGGAGTCTCTGAGGATTCAAAGAAATGAAAGTGACAAGTAACTAGTCTTTTCTGATACAGCTTGAAAATGACTCAAAATAGTTTCAGCCACAAACCTATTAAAATGACTGTATTTGCTGTGGGGCTTATGATTTTGGTGACCTGACTCTCTATATCTGAACGTTAGATGGTATTACAGCGTGAGGAAGGAGCCTGGGTAGTATGTACCTGCATCATATAAATGACTTCTTCTTTTTTTTTTTTTTTTTTTTTAAATAATCTGACTACTTAAACTTACTTTCTTTTTTCAGTACTTACAACCTGTCCTATTTTAATTAGAATATCTTATTCTGAGTCTGTAATACTTTTTATTTACCTCTGGAATTCTAGATCTTCTTCCTATTTAATCTCTGTATCCGAATGTCTCGTGACCTCAGATAGACACTTGCGTGAGGTGTTTTGTCTTGCAGAGTCTTCAGTCTTGCAGAGAGTGAACTTTTGTGCACGAACTGTAACTTACTGATGGAAGAAAGTTCTGAAAAGAAACACAAGAATTCTAGTATTCCTCCAGCATTCAATACTATTAACAAGGCCTGTATTTTATTAAACCACACACAAGTGATAAGTGCATACATGTAAAACCATGTGTTAAAGTTTGTGTATGTATATTGGTAAAAAAAAAAAAAATGGTTCTACAACACATACATCCTTAAAACAGGAACATCACATTAATTAGGAATTTAACCACAGAAAGATAGGATGTTCTAAACTGTCCTGAACCCTGAAGTCTACAGAAAATGTCCTTTTTCCTCTGATGAATGAAGAACAGTCTCAGCACTGCTCTGCTTTATAGTGCAGTCATGGCAACGTGCATGTTCAGCATGCAGTGCCCTTTTCTTGCTTGTGTCGTTGTCAGATGAATGAGGTCTAGATGTGGCTGCTCCGTCATGCAAATCTGATAAACTCTTAGTTGAGCGCTAGGAAACTATAAAGGCTACCTGGAAACTTGGGCACAGTATGCAGTGGCATGGGAGAGATTGTCTAATAGTTTCAGGAGAACACAAATGCTTATTATAATCCATCTGAGATGCTGCTGTTTTGCACATTAATCTCATCTGAAGCATTTTAAAAGCTTTAGTATAAAGCTAACTTTCCAGCTATGAGCTGATCTGCTGTACGTTTCCACAGTCAGCAAAAATGGTTCCGATAGATGAGATGTGATGTTGACTACAAGGACTTAGAGGGGTTTTTTTGGTTTTTGTTTTTTTTTTTTTTTTAAATGCTTGCACAGAGGCAGTAAGCAAGAATGGGAAATTCCCAGCTCGGAAGAAAATCTTTAGAAAGTGGTGAACAGGAGAATATGGATGATTATACTGAAAGCCTTCAAATACCTTTAAACATCACTTTTGCAATTGGTTCAATAGCTAAATTATTTGTGATTAGCAGGGACCATATAGGATGCATAGTATGTTATAGGAAAGATTGTATCTGTAACTGTGTCCAAAATACTCATATTTTGATAATGTATGCTGTTATCTGCTGACCTTTAAGGTCTGTGTTAAAGGACAGTTTATTATTCTGAAAGCCATTTTGGGAATCACAAACCATGAGAAACACTTACCTAGTAGGCTGATTGTGGGGTAGCACTGGTGACTAGAAGAGCGAGATTATTTCAGGCCTTCTAAAAATAAATGTTGTATAGTAATTGCTTTATAAATAAGAAAGTACTGCTTGCTTTTGGAAGAGTTTTAGGAATAGCCTGTACTTTTTTCAGTGTGCTCTCATATACTTAAACAGGCATGTACCCTGTCAGGCTCTTAACCTTTGCTGAGGTGTACTGTAGATGCAGCTTTGTGAAGGAGTTCAAAATTGTCCGCCTTCCTTGATACCGATTACCTTCCAGAGAAAAGTGAGCAGTCACTGGGACTGTGACTAAAAGTGCACCAGGTGACCACAAAACTGGAGTGTACTGATTTTCGTGTGTTCTTTTTAAAGCCTAAAGATACTGCAAATACAATTTTAATGTTCATTAAATTGCATTGTAGAAAGTCCTAAAATACTTTTTTCTTTTCTGTAGTGGCTGCTAGTTTCATATGATTATATGTGAACCCTGGCTTTCATTAAAAAATATAAGCAAGACTGCAAGCCTCATGGCTGTAGAGCAAAGCCTAACAAAGCTTTAAACGTGTAGTCCCAAAAGGTTTAGCAGAAGAAGGAAAATCAAAAATCCCAATCTATTTTTAAGTACTTGAGAATTTTTCCTTCAAAATCATAATCTTTTTGTGATCTGTCACATGACATTTAAACACCTGGAGTTAACTGTACTAAGGCAGAGACCAAGGGAATATGAAAGGGAGGAGGAGAGGGGACATACAATCAGAATATATGATGAAAGCAACGCTGACTACAGTTAGGTGAAAAGATAAAATAGATGTAGTTGATGCACAACTAATCTGTACTGCTTCAGACACCAACAGTCCTAAAGTGAAACAGAGCTGGGAAAGCTGCTTGCAGAAATGTGAAATGTAGCAGTTAACAAAATAAAAATGAACAAAAAACGGCAGTTATTGATTATACCTTGCTTTGAATTACAAGCTGCAGATGAGGCAGTGTTTTGAGAAGATGACAGAATGTGGAAGAAAGATCTGAAAAGATAATCAAAGGGTTTTTTCTTTTGGGAAAAATAAAAAAAAATGGTCAAAAACATTTTCCTGTGGCAATAAAAGTTTGCCAGACTGATCCTTATAATTCAAAGTTGTTTGCATAGAGTTTGCAGCATTAATGGATGCCATCATTGATAGTCTAAACTGTTGCCTAAGTTGCTTCTGGGAACAAAACCAAAAAAGTGTTAACGTATATCTTCTTATGCAAAAGTATAATAGAAATAGCAGTAGAGGCATGCATTTTTGATAGCGGTTAAGCAGGCTAGACAAAACTTTATAACAACGTTAGAATGAAATGAAAGAGCTTGTGATTATTTTGGATGGTTTGACAGATATGTCAGTTCAATGTTGATTGTCTGTCAAAAATGTAAACAATGTCAGGGAGTATTTGGGAGCATGGAGAATGAAGCAGAGTGCATCTCTGCTGTGTGAAGTTTGTGTTTGTTTTCAGACTGTGGGATTATAAGAGGTTCAGAAAAGGGAAATGGGGATAATCAAGATCATAGAATGGCTTCTGTGTACGGAGTGGATGTGTCTTATGCTCTTCAGGCTGGTAAAGCGACAATTCAGTGCGTATACGATGGAATTTAATGAGTTATGGGCAGCACAAGAGGATGTATAGGGAGTGATCGTTTGCTTGTGTCTTACAAGGCAAACTGGGGCTTGCAGGTTCAGAACCAACAAAAGGAGATGGTTCTTGACACAATCAGCTGTGACTTTGCTGGCTTGTGTTTACGTGGATATAAGGGAAAATTGCATAGGATTATGGAAGAAACGTTTATTAGAAGCTAAATACCTAGAAACTGCCTCTGGCCCAAGAAGTCCCTGAGCTGCAAGCTTTTGGAAGCTGGGACCTTGTTTAGGCGAAACAGGGGATTTTCTAACAAGAATTTTTCATTAAAAGAACTCTCAACTGATTAGCTGTGGTCAGAATCTGAGTCATCTAAACAGTAGGAGAAAATGAAGTGAAAAATTGACTTAGTCCTTTAGGTATGATTGCTTAGGGGAAGTTTTAGATGTAAAACAAATGGGTAAATAAAAAACCAATAGATTAATAACAGAATAGGTGGAGTGATAGAAAAAGTAATTTGCTTTATGAATATAAACCTCGAAATCAACAGTAAATTAGGAGTGTTTGTTTAAATGACAAATGTTGATCCTAGTTCAAGGGGATACTCACTCCACACCCCAAAGAAGAAAAAAAAGGGGAAAAAAGGTTAAATAAAATATTACTTAAGCACCCATTAATTTCTTTGGATTACGCATTTGTATGCCTCAGGAAATCTGTTAGTTTTCTGATAACCAGTGCAGCACCAAAAGCGTTCGTTGGAATGCATTTCCTGCTGCAGAATGTCCTCTTACTCTAGAAGAGATATGGAGCAGTAAAGCGTGGCTAGTGGCCAGTGTGGACGCCTCCTTGTTGAAGGTGGGTGTAGTAGGCACAGCTGTAATGCAGGGGCATTACAAATGCAAGGGCACCGCTTTTTTGTCAAATGTGGAAACTAGAGGATTTTCACTCAGGCCTGGACAGCAGCAACCACTGAAGACCCAGGGCGAGAAATCCAGAGGTAGCAACTCCAGAGAGACCTCTTTTGGTCATGCTCAGTAATGTATTTCCCTACAGAAAAGAAGTTTCCAAAATCCCAGTGTAAGTCCAGCTAAACTGTAGAACCGATGATGTATTTTTTTCTTTCTTTTTTTACCTTGCATTTGCTGATCTGAGAAAAAGCTTTTCCCCCTTTGATTAACTTTAAATTTGATCCATTAGGGAAGAACTTAGCTGCACAAATCAGTCTCTGTGTTTGAGGGCAGCTCCACAGTGGAAAGCACAAAGAAAAGTAGTAAAAAGTATCAGCAGGTTTCTAACCCCACAGTTCATTGTGAGGAGTGGTGTCAAAGTAGCCAGCATCTGAAGGCACATGAATAGGTTTGTACCGCACCGGTGCATAAGGCGGGTGACTTTTAACAGACAGTGGGATTTAATGTCATAGTTCTAGAAGGGAGGGGCTGTACTACGCGCAGGGCCTGATGGCAGATACACCCTCCAGCGACTCCTGTATGCACGTGACTGTACAGGTGCCCATTCCAGACAAACTTGTCCTCACCTGAGAGGCCGCTTGGCTGCCTCGGGGAGCACCACTGGAATCGGAGTTCTCTGTCAAGCAGTCTTTGGAAGACAGCGTGCTGTCCCTTTCACTTGGGACTGTTTTGAGTCATCAAATACCCACAAAGACAACACTGGCTCCAGAAAGCTAGTGTGATGTTTGGTGGGACTACTGCTAGAGATATAAAAATGCCGAGCTTTTGATGCTGCTACACAGTGGTGGAATTCAGCTACTGTACAGTGGATCTGTGAAACTGCTGGATGGACTGTGTTCAAAAAACGGGTAGATGTGGCACTTGGGGACATGGTTTAGTCTAGTCTACCCTTGATTGGCTTAGAGTAGACTTGGTAGTGTAGGTTAATGGTTGGACTGGATGATCTTAAAGGTCTTTTCCAACCTAAACGATTCTATGATTCTATGACTCTCTTGCCACTTCCATATTCCAGCTGAGGTGTTAGGAACCTGTTCAAAGACTTCAGTGGGCGTGCAGTCAACGCATGGAAGCATCAATACATGCAGTTGTGATGGTGTGAACACACAATCCAAGGGTATAAAGGCCCAAGCAGTTCCTGTGCAATGAATGAACACATGAGAAGAAAAGGTGTGTATTTTTTGCAGGAAAGCCTCTTAAAGAGGGTGCTTGATTTGGTGAACTTCTAGACACAAGCAGTAAGTGGTAGACATCAAAATTCAATCAGACACAAGTGTCTTGGACAGTGCTCCTCTGAGTGAGAGAAGCATGCAAGACTAAGGCTACAGCAGCAGCAGCAAACTGCCTCTTGCTCTGAGGGGCACAGTGGAGTGTATGACAAAAATTATTTTTCTCGCATATATAAGCACTCTGAGTTTGAATCTCCCGCTTCAGAGATGGGCTGTCTCCGTATGCTTGCTTACAAGTCAAAAGAATTCTAGCAAATTATGTAAAGAACAGTAGTTGCAATAACATTAAGATTTTAGTCTATGGAGAAGATAGGAAATTCAGCATTAAAATTGACTTTATTCTCAAGCTAGATCTCTGTTTTCTTATTTTGCACACTGGTTTTAAGGCTCAAGGGATGACGTTTTCAGCTAATGTAAATTCACATAGTTCCCTTGAAGCTTTGATGATTTACTGAGGATCAGCTGTTGTATGAACCATACTCAGAATTTTTTGGCTTTTGAGAGTCATGTCACAGCCTTATCATTTCTTACCATCATGTTTTGTATGAAGGATTCTGTTTCTCAGGGAAACCCATTTGTAAGCATGCCAGTTTAAACTCTCAAATTCTCACAAACTGTGTTACTTTAATGTGCGGTACAAAGAGCTGAATTTATATACTGGCTTTGTTAATGTCTTAGTATTATTTGGTGGTGCTGTAGATGAGATTACTGGGTCACGCATTATGATGTTTTACTGCCAATTGTGTGTAAATAATAGGAGACTAGTGGGTATGCTGACTGCAGCATATATTTTCTAAAATACAGATTAGTTTGACTTTTTGCAGCTTTATATACAGTTTTGTTTCATTGTTCTTCCAAAAATTTTATGAATCTAATAGGTTAATACCTTTGAAGCATCACAGCAACTCAGACAGATTGCATATTCTAAACCTTATGTGCATCTCATAAGAATATAACTTAAAATTATTGGCAACATCTAACTTGAATATAGATATATCTAGTTCTGTTTGTATTCTGTAAAACTCAGTGGGATCTAGAAAAGCAAAGTGCAAGAAACGTGCAATTCAGTAGTTTTTAAAGTTAAGAGCTTTACTGTGGGCATATACACTTAAGCTTGCTTTTTGCCTCTTCCCCTGCTTGTCCAAAACCTTAATCGATAAAGAAATCTCAAGAAAATCTGCTTAAACCGTAGGCTAGGCTATGATACAACTGAAAAGTACACAATTTGGATATATTGTCTTTGCATGATTTAGTGCTGGGAGTGACTGATTTCCAACGCTTTTCAGATACAGTCCAAAAAACCATTTACTTGTTCCTCAACCCAAATACTTTCTAATTTCCCTTCTTCCTTTTCTCCCTGCTTGTTTTTTATCCATTAACACAGAGACTAGAGTACTCACCCCAGGTCTATTAGACCAAGGTTTAGGCTGCTTTCTGAGTGTGAAGATAAAAACTTTTGTACAGAAACTTGCGTAGCAGCATGCTGTAAGGTATCCTGATGAAATGTACTTTGGGGTGCTGAATGTGCAAGTATTGAATGAGCTGCCCAAGGCGGACCAGCCTATATCCATCCACTCAGCTCAAGTTTGAGCTGGTCTCCTCCTGCCAGGAAACTTTCAGTGTGTTAATCCCAACCCAGACAGGCAAACCATTTCTTCTTGGTCTTGTCATTGTGCAGGAACTATTCACACCCAAAGAGGAAAAAAACATTTTCACTTGGACAGTTCTCCTCAAATAAAATGTGAAACCGTTTTGTGGTGTCGTTCCCCCCGCCCCTCAGAGTGAATGAACTGGTGTCAATTTGTCTTTGTGCAGAAATCTGCTAGTGTGATCTTCTGCTTTAACGATCTCTAACAAGAGGAATACCTTGGCTCTTTTCTCAACACAGGACAGCATGGTGCTCGTAAAACTATAGAACTGTCAGTAGCTTTGACAGGACTCTTTGAAGGTTATTTTTTGCAACAGTGACCACACTGTTAATACGATCTCTGGAAGAAGGGTCATTTAAAGTTTCACTAGTTCTGTTTCCTGGACCTTCGTAATAAGATGGTGGCAAGGAAGAATGTGGCATAATTTCCTCCAGTGAACGAATTGTCTTGATAAACATTATGCTTTTATGGTATTTGTTGGAATTGCCAGTTAGGGCTTTTGCCAAAATCAAGTGGAGCAGTCTCAAAGAGCTGGTTTGTCTGTAGCTCTTCAGAACAGAAACCTCCACTTTGCTGTAGCTCAGTAATGTTATCTTTCGTAGCTACACAATGTTAGAGCGCTTAGAAGATGTCATCCTGAGCAAGTGCCAAGCATGAAAAAAGGAATTACTTGCGTACTGAAACTGAGCGCCCGTGCTCAGTTCTCCCTTTTAAGAACAGGTACAAGACCACAGCAAAACCCGCTCACAAGCTAGGGCGTTGTGCTAGCAGCTCATGAAAGTTTTGATCAGTATGACCTTTTAGGATGTTATTTGTGTAATATCACTAATTTAAAAGAAGCTTAGAAGCTAGTATGGAAAAATTGATCTGCTGAGACCTTTTAGGATTTTAATCAGCGAAACCAATAATCCCCCAGATAAAAAGGCACTTTTTTTTTTGTAAGAAATAACTGAATATCGGCAACTGATTTGTCACCTGGCTTTGTATTTTTTACAGTTTTTCCAATACTACATTTTCATTGCTAACCCCAGAAATGTGCAGAGCTGCTCAGACACAGAATATACATGAGAGCTATAAATATTTTTTAAGTCTTCTGTTGCTTTATTATTTAAATGGTAGCAATTTAAGACTATAGGTCAAATATGTCCTATTGTAACCTCTGTCTGTTCACTACTCCCTGGAGCTGTTGTAACAGGCTGTAACTACTTTCCTTTCAAGGAATCCAGTAAAGTGTATGCTACCTAAATTTCAACTGGAATGGGTAGGTCAGTATTTAACACCTCCAGTCTCAGCCTAAGGGACTCTCTCTTCTTAATCAAGTTCTTGCTTTTACAAAGTCAATAAAAATTTGGTAGTACAAACCACTTTACAAATTACAGATGAATGTTAATCCTGAGAGGTAAACTTCCATAATACTCTGTGATAATTTCATAATGTGAGATAACGAACATTTAGACATGTTTGCCATTCACATGGCATAAAGATGGGTTGGAGACCCACATCAAGACTTTGGTCATCGCAAAGAGCTGTTATGGAGTTATAAAAATCCAAAGCAGCTTTCTTAAGAGGTGAAGCCTGCAAGCTCACTGTTTATTCACATGACTGACAATGATGTGTAAACAAAGAGAAGTCACACGAATCAATCCTTAATCACTGCAAAAACTGAGAAAGCAGAGTAAGTGATCTTTGAAAGCATTTTTGTTTAAAAGAGTGTTAAATACGCTGCTAGATTTGTTTGCCTTGTGTTAGGAAGTCTCGATTAGATAGAGAAACTAGATTGCTCCTTGTAATGTGTTTTCCTACTTAGCCAGTTACAGGCAATGCAGGCAACAAGAAATCGAAGCAGTGTCATGACGTATAGTACTGAAGATGAGATTTTTATATATGCCCATACTTTAAAATATTTTGTCATTTATAGAGCTGATTTGGAAATTAATTCAATGCCCTCCCCTCAAAAAAAAATGTAAAACCCAATCTCTATCTAGAATGTGTTGATATATGGAACTACAGGTTTGTCTGCCATTCTGTCTACATTGTATATTAGATTTGGCGCCGGGTCTGTGTCTGTCTTCTCCTTACTTTTCCATTTTAAAGACTTAGGCCCAGACTGTGTCATTCCCTAAATTTGATCTAGAAACTCTCTGGTCCCTAAGGCTTGAGGTGAGCCAGCTCACTATGCCAAACCTCAAGCTTGCAGATGTGTGAATGATGGATGAGTCGCACCATGCCATTTCTCAGCCGTCAGTAGTCATCTAGCCACGGCTGGGCCCATACAGTTAGAGTGCCTTGTTCTTCCATTACCAGGAGGGATCAGCAAACGGGACTGTTTCCAAATGGAGACTAATCCTCATTCATTTGGCTCCTGTGGAAATTATCAAAGTCGCACTGATTCAGAATAGGAGGCTCCAACAAACAGATGCTCTCAGAGGGAATCGGTCTTGTTCTGCTATATTTGTCCTTGGAGCATAGCCCTGTTTTCAGGGGACTTAATGTTGAGGGAATTCTTCAAGGAAGACTCCTAATGAATTAATTTGTAGCAGTGGTTGAACTGTAATTAAAACAAATGGGAGGAGGGGGAGGAGAAGGAAGATTACTCTGATCTTCATCTAAGGGGTGGGCAGCTTCCCAACCCCAAGCCGACCTGATGGGCAGATGGACAGTGACAGACCGCTGTGCAAATAACCGTGCAACGCTGGTCTAGCCAAGACTGGCCTGGCTACAAGAGCTTAAAGCCTTCATGGTGCCACTCTTGGGTACTAGTGCCTGAGCAGCTTTTGCAGGTATTTTTTTTCCTCAATTGCTGGAAGTTTATACAAACTGTACCTCTTTGTAAAGCTGTGATGGTTTCCTCAGGTGCTGATTCGATGCTGTAACATGTGTGCTCTGGCATGGAATTCCAGCTCTGTCCACTTACAGAAGGGACATCAATTATTCTAAGGCTGTATTACCTGAGCTTATCCATCCAGACTCTCCTAATAGATCTGATACTCTTCCCAGGTTTTGTTGATGCCTTGCCCTCAGTTTCTTTCTTTCCTTACTCTTTTGATGATCATTTGCTTAAAGAATTTCTTGGTTGTCTTAGAACAGGCAGCCCTTACACTTAGCATTTTTGAGGAAGTCCCAATAATTTCCTGTCATTCTGTATATCAATTTCAATTGCTTTGTTCTTGATTGAAAGATTGTGTACTACTTTGCATATTATCTTTTCCTTTACGTTCCCATTGCCTGCTCTCTGTTTATCTTAACTTCGTAGCTGAGTCTTGCGGAGAGTTAGAACCTATTGGTTTCTAGGTCATCAAGCTTGTCACTTGCACTAGATTGCAAGAAACATGCTTATGCCAAAAGTGAGCTGATTTTCATAGCGGCATTTCCATTTATAGGACCAGAATGGTGAATTGAAATATGAACCCATCCGATAAGTAGCTAATTCCATGCTGCTTTTATATAACATTGATCTATAATGCATATCTATCTAGAATCCTCTTTTCTATTAGCATCAGGGAATGATGGTATCATTATTTTGAAATAAGGCTGATGTGATGTTTTGGCATTCCATAAATTTTTAAACTGAGTTAAATCCTGGAAAAAAAAAAACCAGACAGACACTGGATTGAGAGCAGTATAGTCTTATAGCTGCTGTGCTGTCAGCCAGCCATTTGCTGGTTTTTATCCTCTCAAACCGTCTGAGAAAAGGCGGGGGAGAACCACTCTTCCTGTGGACTTATTCTGCTAGGGTCCTACTGAACGAGCATGATTTTGGTCTCTGGAAGTGCTGCAGCTATTTCTCAGCTGTTTCCTATTGCTTGTTTGCTGTTTGGGGTTACAACTGGTCAGTCTCTGGCATCTCCTTATCTGTAATTCCTGCTGTGGTTTTCTGTAGCCTTGGGTAACTATCAGGACCTGTAGCAGCAGTAAAGTCCTGGGCTCTTGGCCAGGTTTTTATTATTCTTAGGAACTGTTAACTCTCCTTTTTCAAAACTACAAGGAGGCAGCATATGCTTAGTCTTCTACTTCTACAACTGTTCTGCTTTGTTTTCTTATGATAACATTTTTTTCTCATGATCTTTTGTTTGTGTGAAAAGGTCTTTTTATTATGTTGAACTCGGTCACAATTATGCACACTGACTTGCACCCTCCCACCCCCTCACCATGTTCAAATGCCTTTTTCAAAAGATAAATGAAAAATACATATTAAAAATTTACAAAAGACACATTCAAAGAACCAGCTGAAGAGTAAATTAGAAGTCTAAGTCACAACCTCTTTCTTTTTTTCCCCAACTGTTAATAATTCCTTGGATTTCCATAAGTGAAATCCTAATTTACTTCAAGAACATTTTTGTTCCCAGTTTTTCCAAAACAATTATTAGGAAAAAAATTCTTAATGCAAACACAGAACACCACCTTGCTGCATTATCCAGTGTGAAATTTGAACTAGTGATTAGGGTTATAATTAGGTAGACATTGTTTATATGTCTGGATATTGGTCTTTTTAATATGATTTAAAGACCTTTTCATATGGTTTAATTTCTCTTACTGCTTGTTGATAAATCTCAAGGTCAGGAAACTCTCAGAAATCTCTGATTTAACCTTTTATTCAAGCAAAAAAACCCACAGTTGATTTCTGTCAGACTTAAAACCCATGGAGTTGTACTGGATTTGACATATTATATCAGTTTATTACACATCTAAAATTTTGAAATCAACTGACTTAATGACTCTATAATGTATAGAGAAGCCTTTTTAAAAAAAAAAAAAAAAAAAAAAAAAAGCTGATCCTGAACTTCTGTGGCATCATCTTGGTTATAATTGCAGTTACCAGGAAATACAAACCATCAGCAACCTGGAACGCAGAAACTAGGAGGTCGGATCAAGAATCCAGGTAACATGAGAATCCCCTCTGCAGCAGCAGCCAGTACCACTTGCCTTGAGAAGAGGACCAGTAGCAGGCACACGTAGTGCCATCCATCTCCAGAACATTCTTCAGGCTTTCAGCAGTTCTGATGGACATTTTGAGCCAGAGGCATTAGAAGACATTTTGCCTGGTTATTAGGAGACATTTTTTCCACAAATTTGCCTGGTTGGTTTTTGAGCCTGCATAACCTTCTAGTATCCACAGTAGCCTACATCAAAAAATTCTCCAGCTTAATGGCACGATGAGTGAGGAACTATGAATTTTTGTTTCTTTGGAACCTGCCACCATGTGATTACTTGGAATTTTTTTTTTTTTTTAAATAATAGAAAATCCTGGAATAGCACAAAAACATTTGTGTTCTGAATATGTCTGCCAAACAAAAGAAAAGGTTCTTATTGTGTAATAGTCAGTGTCAATTAGAGAAGTCAGTTAACCGTTGTGCCCTAGTCTATTTTGTGGTGACTTCCTTGTTTATAGACACCTTTTGTATTTCTCCTCAGTTGTCCCTTTCCCAACTTGACTAGTGCTGGTCCATGCTGCCATCCTTTCTCTGTGAGCTGCTTCGCTCTTTCGATCGGCATCTGCCGTCCTTCCCTGAATCTCTGTCCCTTTGTACCCCCATTCTGCTTCTCTTGTTCACTATTATTCCTACCAATTTATCTGGTGCAGACAGCAGACGTAATGATCTGTAGCTCTCTTGGTCTCTCCAAAGCCTTTAAAAGTGAATTAATATCATATTTGCCACCTTTCAGGTCTTTGACACAGAAGCATTTTGAAGTCAGGGATTACAAATGGGAATTAACTGTTTCACTGGTGATGTCTCTTTATAAATACAGCATATTGTCTGGTTCTGGTGATTTGTTATCACCTAAGTATTTTTGTTTATCCTATAGCCCCTTCTGCTAGCAGTTGTGATTAGATCTTTTAAGAAGTCACCAGTAAAGATGGATTCTTGCTTTTCCATACTTGCCTGTGTCAAATGTGTATGCAAAAACATTATTCTGTGAACTTCTTTTCTATAGTTTGATCATCTGTTGTCTCTATAGGCTCCTTGGCAAGCTTTTTTGCTCATGATCTGTTTGAAAAAAGATTAATAAGCTTTTCTGCAAATACAGTTTTGTAACTTTTAATTGCCCTGCTTTATTGTGGTTTTGTCTGTAAACAATAAGAGTTTATGAGCCTTTCTGTTTTTCTCCTAGGAGCACTAGTTTCTTTTTATTTTCAGATTTGGGCTTTTCTTTTTCTATTATTTCTTTCTTTTAATAGGTATTGCTAAGCATGTAATACAAATGTATACCTAGACATACAGAATTTAAACTCATAGTAACTTCAAATGCCTCGAGTAATAACCAATAAAGTATTCAGTGGATCCACCATAGTGGATTCTTTGTATTTAAGGCTACTATGGGGCGCTCAAGTTTGAAATTGTCTTAGAAATTGATGGTAGCCAGCAATATAGATGGAAAATGTACTGTTTTCCTTGCTGGCTGAAATTACTGAGTAAGAGTGTGAATTCTTACTTTTGTCCAGGGGAGCTGTGGAAATTGCAAATTGCATCAAGGAAATTCTGACTAGATATTGGGCAAAAAAACTCACCATGAAGGCGGTGAAACACTGAAACCACGTTGCTCAGAGGGGCTGTGGGATCACCAGCGTGGGATATAAAACTCACCTGGACACCCTGAGCAGCCCGACTGAATGCTGAAGTTAGTCCTGCTGTGGGGGATATTGGATCAGAGATTCCCTGAGGTCCTTTCCACCCTGCATCACGCTGGGATTCGGAAGTGTCCCAAGCGATTATTCCTGCAGAGACCAGGGGGCTGATTGTATTCTAACACTTGTACAAGAAATTCCAGATAAGTGACACAGTTTCTGAAGCTGAGGCTTTCCGATCCTTAGATAATATTGTCTAGGAGCCAGTTTTCTTGTTGCTATGTGTACTACGGGGGTAAGAAATGCCGCTTCTCTGGAGAGACTGCTATTCAATTTGTGGTCTGGTGTTTCAGTTACAAGTGTGCCTTGCTAGCAGGGTATTTGCTTCTTCAAAATAATTACCCTGAAGTAGGGAGAGAAGAGCAGCTTCTCACCCGCACCAATGCGATATAATGCTCATACTGAAATATTCAACAGCTGTTCCAACATAATGCTTTTCACTCTGATGTGGAGCTAGATTTTAGCTGTGAATTTTGTAGTCATAGTCTTCAGTATTTCAAATATTTACGTTGCAAATACGTGTTGCTTTATTCCACGTGCAAGTGACTTCTGTGAGTGTTTGGGAAGAGCAAGGAGGTCCTGTTCTGGTATGAAGTCTAGTTGGCTCCCTTTTTTCCTCGGGGATAATGGATGATCACAGCAGCCCAGAATAAGAAATTAGAAGTCGTACAATGTTTATTAAATTATCCTTTCTATTCAAGTAGTGTGCGTAAAAGATAAATATGAAATTGCTTCTCTTCATGGTAAAATGAACTTGGGTAGCTGAATGTATCTCCGCTCTCTGCTGTCTTCCCATGCCACAAAATTTGTCATTTCCTAGCCAGCAGAGAGTCTAGCTGTCAGACTTACCAAGCGCACAGAGCACCTCGGAATCCTTCGCACTAGGTGTGCCACCCACACCTGGAATATAAATGATCCCATCTGTGTATATTCCTCAGAGTGACTTCTTGTAACCAGGCCTTGTGCAGCTTGAATTGCTGCGGAGGAGCCCCTCGCCTGTCTGCCCCAGTGGCCTGTGTCCTAAAGGGCTGTGGGAGATGGCCCCTTTCAGCAAACTTGCCAGGTGCTTCCAACTCTGGGGCAAGGAATGGCTGGAAACGACATGGTTTCCTCCTTCCCAAAGGAATGAGCCAAAGGAAAAGGAGGTCCTTTGCCAAAAGGCTGGGAAAGGGAAGAGAATATTAGCACGCCACAGGGGTGTGCGCTGTACTCCTGTATACGTCTGCAAATAAGAGCTGCTGGAGAAGGAGGGAACGTGGGACCTGCCTTCAGAGCCAAATAGGGGAAACTGAATTTTTTTCCCCAGGTAAGGCGAATGCAGCATGAGCTGAGGCTGGTAGGCGTTGTGGAGGTCTTAACTTGTGAGCTATCCAGCGGGCTGGCTGGGCACACGGGTGCTCTGGTGCAGCCGGAAAGCTGCAGCGTGTACTGTCCTAAGCTGGCATTTCGAAGGCCAAGTTCAGTGTGCTGGTTTGCTCTGGATTTTAGCAATGGCAAAAAGGGTAAGTGATTCTGTCTCCAAGTGTCTCCAGCTCTGGGTTGTCGGACTGTTCCAGTTCGTTGGTGGTATTGTGGTACTTTCTGCCAAGTGTGAAATTTCACCCTGTACTTAGTTGCATGCTTCCGAGTGTAATAGCAGAAGTAATTGATGTGGTGCGTTTAAAACAGTAGTTTGGTACACTTCTCCTGCAGTCATCTGATGTGACATATTTCAGTGAACCGAAAAGATTAATTTTTTCTCTTAGGGAGTACTTGTATCCTTTTTCTTTGGTAACCAAAGAAAAGTTTAAGTACAAGTCCTCCTGTAAAGACAGATGCAAGGTTTACAAAATCATCCTTGGTTTCTCTCTTCTCTTTACATGTTACTGTTTTTCTTTTTGCCTTCTAGTTTAACCAGCTGGATTTTTTTCCCCCCATTCTTTTTTGAGTACTTGTCTCTTATGGCTGATTTGCACAAGATTTCTTTCTCCATTTTCCTTGTTCTGTATCTGATACCTCTTCCCTGCTCCAGTGCATCGTTATCAGCTGTGTCACTGAGGCCATCTCTGTGGTTAGTTCTTTCAGCTTGTGTTACGCTGTCCGCAGTCTGGCACACTGTTTTCATTGTGCTTAACAATTTAAGTTGAATTGCAAGTCACTATTCTGCTACTGCACATTCCTGAATTTAGGCACTTTGGGAGCATTTTAGAGAAACATACTTGAAGACGGTAGATAAACCTGCAGACAACCAGTCCTGCCGAGGACACGAGTTGTGTTGTTGGAATTTTTGCTAACGTGGCGGCAGAATTGCAAGCAGGTGCATGCTGCAGTGGTCAAAAGAGAAGTAGGAACTCCCATGGAAATTGCATAACAGTCTCCTGTAATTAAAACAAAACTAAACAAAAGAATAATTGACTCTTAAAATTCGTGATTTCTTTCTGACACAGCTTTTGGTTTAACTCTTTGGTTTTTTATTAGTATTGGAGGAGTAGACAGTAGTAACTCGAGAGTTTTTGTAACTGATTTCCTCCATTAAATCTGCTATAATTCCTGATTTTATGAGGTTAGGTGAACATACGCAAATCCTGTTTTGAAGCAGATGAATCACAAGCTTCAGACAAGTCTTAAATATTGGGTTCTTTATTTTGGGGGGGAATTGAATTGAAGCTCAGCAATCAGCGTTGAGTTGCGAATAGCAGCATTCAAGATTCTTATAGATTATTTGTAAGTCTAACGGTGTTATTGTGTAAATATTAATAGACTCTTGGTGGGGCCTAGGGGCTGCCGGACATGTCTTTCCTTATCAATGAAGCCACTGTGGAAATTGTTTTGTCATTCGAAATTCTCCTGATTGGCACTTCCCTTCCTCGTTTAATGGCTCTTCGGAGATGGGTGGCTCTCAGTCCTCAAGCTATTCTTAGCCTGCAGAATGACAAATCAATTTTACTGCTGTGCACTGTAACAGAAAATGCTATAGTGGAGTATTTGAAAAAAAGATGGGAAAGGAAATATAGGACTAGGATGCTATGGATTAACTTTTTTGGTAACTATCCCAATAATGAATTTTTTCTGTTTTGTTTTCTTGAGTCTCTGTTAATAAAGACACACACTTGTTCATGTATTTGATAATAGCATAACAAGTGAAAATGGCATTCTCTACCTATTCAGTTCTTTTCTTCCACCATTGTAACTTTTTTCTTTTGTTTAAAGAACAATTAAGACAAATGTCATCACAGAACAGACAGCCATTTCAGAAAGGAAAATAAAAGCAATTGCATGTTTTCATGCTGAGCAGGAAACTGTGATACCTACCTTCTTGATGCCTAATTCCCCTTCATGTAACAAATAGCAACCTCCATGACTATTTGCAAAACTTATTGGCATCACATTCTTCTCAAGCAAAATGGTTTCTAATATTTGTTCGCCTCTTCTGTGTAACTTTCAGCACACAGTTTCCTGAGAAGTCACGCTGCTGTGGGCACTCCTGCACAAGGACGCCTCTCGCATGTGCATCTCAGACCATGCACAGATGGATGAGAAAATCATAACTACTGAAGGCCCAGGGCAGTGGAACACTACAGCGTGGCTGAATGGTCCTTTCTTCTTTTTAGAGTGTCAGATCTGTGGTGCCCCTACAAAGGGCTTTTCCCAGAGGAAAGAAAGGCTGGATAAAGCATCCAGCAAAGTTGTCCTTTCACTCATCTTACCTTGGCATGCCAGGCTCATGCTGCCCTTTTCTGTGGGAGCAGATAAAAAGTTAGAACCCCCTGTTCGGCTTGTGCCTACATGGAAATGTGTGTAGTTGTATGATGCCTGTTACGTGTTAGCAAGATCACATACACCGCAAAGAGTAAGCGTTCTATCAAAATTTTTTTCAGGGAAAGCATAGGGGTTTTTTTAATTTTTTCTATGACAGGCTAAAGATGGAGACATGATCAAAATTTTTATTTACTGACAGTATGAAAAACTGGGATGAAAACTTTGCAGCTTCAAGTAAATACAGAAGATGCTTCCACAAAATGAGATATTTTTGAAAAGTTTCACTTTGGCTCAACCCACAAGTGATGCTGTATTCCAAAATGAAATATCTGAAATCTTTTGAGAATTGTCCAATCTGTTTTAAATATATAGGCCAATTCTGAAATGAAAATCAGTACTCTTTATATCTGTAATTTTCATTTAATAGATGCTAATGCCAGATGTTCTCAAATTTCCTTTGGCAAATATGGGGAAAAAAAAGTATTTGATTACTTAATAAAATAAAAAGTAGGTGAAAGGCTTTAAAACTAAAAGCTAAATTTGACCTGATTTTTTTGAAACTATTTTGGTCTTTTCATTTCTATTAATAGTTAATGGTAATTTCTAGCTCATTCAACTGAACCATGAAATATCAAGAAAATGGATCAAATACTGTTTTATTTTTTTAAATAAAAACAAAAGAGGAAACAGGAGAAGAAAATCTATTGCTGTAATTTTTCACAATTATGTCAGGAGATACTTCTTTGCAATTGGAATGTGTGCACGTGTATGTAGGTGGGTGGCTATATATGGAAGGAAAAGTAAGAGAACACAGTCCCTCGTAATGTCGGTTAGAGGAAAAAACCTGAATCATTAGTTAGAAAATACTCTGTTGAGAGAAATTAAGGGGTTTTTTTATGTAATAAGAAAAAAATGAGTAGGCTTTTCAGTGTTCTCTGAGGTTTGTTTTGTCTACAAGCTTCTGCAGTTTTAGTACGATATGCACAGGAAAGGCAATACGTGTGATTTTTAGATTTAAATGGATTGAACAGAGACTCCTCAGGGTCAAATGTTCATTTTTAATAATTTTATCTATTAGGGTGGTATCTAGAGATCCCCATTGAGAGCAAGTGCTGAGCAAGCCGGGGGTAAAAGGCACTGCGGCAAAATTTGTGTCTTGTCAATACAAGCAAGTAGGAAAACTGTTTTTAAATGAGCATGAATCATGAAGGCCTATAAGCAGATTACGATGGGTATAATATATTGGAAGCAGGTCGCTGCTTTATGAGGCAAGGACTTTGTGAGACTTGAAAGAGTAATACAATAACCAGGGAAGCAGCAGTGAAGTAGCGCAATCATGTAGCCACCTAAAAGTTGTCTGTAGTTTACATAGGAAGTGTGTGTATTCTTCATCTGTTTGTGAATAATTGGAAGTTTTTAAGGCTATACAAAATTCTGTATTTTGCTTTTTAATGAAGTTAATACAGCTTTATGCTACCTTTTTTTCATCTCTTGTGCTATTCTTCATCTTGCGCAGAATTTACCATTCCCAATGTTTTGTTTGGTGGGGTTTTTTTGTCTGTTTGGTTGGTTGGTTGTTTTTTTTTTTCTTCCTGCTGAAGTTTTCATTATGTTGTGGATATCTCCATTTCAGTGGCAGGGCTCTTGAAATACTTGTGGTATTCAGAAGTACTTGAATAATTATTACTGCTTGTGTATTTTTTTGTTTGAAAAGACTGTGAGAACCTCAGGAATCTCCAGGGCCATGAGTTTCCATCTGCCTTCACTATAAGCAATCACACCGTGCACTTCCTTGGGGAAAAGCAAGCTCTAACTGTTGGTTTTGAGAGACTGTTCCAGAAAAATGTTCCTCTGATGAGTATAAATCTATTTGTAACATCATTGTAGAATCTTTCAGAGTAGTAATTTTTAATGGAGGCAACACAGTGTGCTTTCCATGATACGTGCACAATGAAATTATAAGCAATGGTTGTTCTACTCTAATTTGGATTGTCCAGACCCAACATAGAGCTTACAGCTACGAAAGGCCTTCATATATTCAATATGCATTTCACTTGAATTTAGTAGGTGTTTTGCGTGTAGGGCTATTTGATCCTTGGATATTGGATTTTAACCACTTACGAGTAAGAGGTTAGCAACAAAGCAATTTGGGAAGTTGTGAATAAATAAAGGGATATTACTACAGTGCTAATGAGATTAAGGGATTTGTGACTCCATGCAGTGTAGTAGAGTACGGTATCATTCTATTTTCAGTCACACTTACAATGTTTTAAATTTTCCACAATCACATATGAGATAAACTTGGGAGGGTTTCAGTACATAACAAATCAATTTTGTTTGTTCAAATGATTGGCTCAACTTTTGGAGCCAAAAAGCTACCATTTTGCCACCTGAAACGTGTAGCCATTCAGCCTTCAACAAATCTTGTCTAAATGAAGAATGAGAGCACCTGAAAGGGGGACCTTTATTTGGAAAATTCAGTATTTGTTCACTATTGGACCTTTGTGTTAATGTGCATGATTTTAGACTGCTAAATAGTTCTGATTTTTTTAAAATACTAGGTAGTCTGTGGAACATTTATGAACCCCGTGGGGAGAGAAAACCTGTCCTCTTTCATGTTGACTCTTTGGTAAAAAGTCCAGATGTATTTAATGCAGAAGGTATCAGTGGAAATCAGTGGAAGTTGTCTGGTCTTTGGTGAAGTAATCCAAGAGAAGTCGTCACTCTGATACCTGGGGATCATTACAAACCTCTGCATTACTGCCTTTGAAGATCAAAAGGCTGTCAGTGGCTTAACTTGTGCACGTACTATTTAAGGTGTCAACAAAAAATACAAAGCAAAGGTAATAACATTTTAAGATTGATGCTAGGCTAAGATGATTTCATTTTACCTGATCTTTCTGAAAAGCTTTTGGGTGTAAACAAGATTGTTAAACATTTAATTTGCCATTTTGAAAACAGTAATATTAAAAAGGATGTGTATTAGGATCCAGTTGTGAGAAACTGAGTTTTAAAGGAACTATGAAGGACAGGAAAATGATTAGCAAGTATTATTACAGTATCACCGATCTTGCGTGGTTGCTCAGGAAAAAGTGAAGTGTTCATATTTGCATTCTGCTTATTTTTAATAAAGCAAATGACTAAAAATTTGGAAAAAGGAACTGGTCAGTTTCAGGGCCAGAGGTTGGCATATATCTGAGCACAGTACAATAAAACACTTAAGAAACAAGAATTTATTTTCTTTCCTAAAGCAGAAGACCTGGACTACGTTAACATTTTGATAACTGATTATATTCAGACTTACCTGAAAGCACTAGTTCCCAGGAGGTGAGGTGAAATAAGATTGTGAGATACTACTCGAAGGGAGGTTAACTTTAGCTGTTAATTTGACTTAAACAACAGGAATGGTATGGACTGTCCACTTACTTCCATGACAGACTGAGTGATGACTGTTTCCCAGTAGCAGATTAATACATTTACTTTAGGTTTGCTTCTTTATTTCTAATGAAAAAAGGAGGAAAATGTCTGATAATTGCTAAACGTCCTCATAGGGGATTGAATTTAGAGTTCCGAGAGGGGTTTATTACTGTTAAAGTCCTGCTATCTTGGACCTACTTGCACATGAATAGGAGTTTGTGGGACTGTAGAGTTTGAAGAATTTGCATCTGGATGCTTTCTGCTGTATTGTTCTTTCTTTAGAAAAAATGATGCCAAGGCAGCAATGGGGTAAGCAAACAATGTTGAATAAACATTCCTGGGGTTCGCAGTTTGTAGGGTCCTGAAATGTACTACAAGGAAGACAGGGCTGTTACTTTCCAACCTCCAGTCCTATTTTGGTGCATTATGTATTTGAAGTGGAGAATACATTCCTCTCTGTCTTTAATTTTTTTGTGCGACTGTAATCAGATGGGCACATACGCTTCTGACGTGTGGAAAACTCCCCTGTGCATGAAGGTCATAAGAATTTTTTGACTGCTTTTTCAGGGGGTGCTTTGGAAGGTAGAGTAGGATCAATTTGTGGAGCACTAGAACGCAGCAGCGATTGACTCCAACAGCGGTGAAATGCCAAATGTGCTGAGAAAAGTTAAAAAGCTGGCTAACACATGGGTTACCGTAACTGGGGGGTGCCAGATGTCTTTAGCAAGATCCGGTAGAATGCATGTATTAGTACTGCAGTAACTGATTTCTGTTGATTTTTAAGTTTGACTTGGAGAAAAGCAGCCGGCGTGTGTTTATGTGGGGGGAGGGACTGTAGAGCAGCATATTTATCCACAAAGTCCAGGCACATTTAAAAGAAATACCACTGGGTGTGCTCAGCAGCAGGCTTTGAAGATGTGGGAAAAGTTTGCATTAATAGGAAGCTTTCCCCGGGTTCTCTGTCTGCTGCCTCTGTGTGAAGCCAATTGAAGCTTAGCAGAGAAAGGTCATGTTAAGAGGAGCTGGAGAAAGCCATTTTGATTCATCAGCTGCGTAGGAATCGGAGATGCCTGCTGTGAGACACTGCAGGTGTCCGTATCTGTGCTGCTGGGTCCAATGCACTAATTGTATAATGGCTCTTCAGGGCAGTCCTCAGACAGATTGGGAATGCTGATTGCAGATTCTTTAGGTATTTCTCTATAACCTACTGTAACATTTAGTACATGTATGAACTGGAGGGGATCGGGTAGTGGGAGGAACGTAACAGTCTAGAAATGCAGGACATACTAGAATTTTTAATAGATATAACAATATCTATGCAATAACAAATAGAATTTTTTTCCCCTGTGCCCTTGGTAGATCGGAGAAGAAGTTGAACTGCAGGAAAAAAGTTTAATGTTAGATGGCATGAAAGAATTTCAAACAGTAAAGACTGGAAAACACCAGGGTGGATTCTCATGTGTCATTTGGGAGTCTGCATCTGTAAGAATATGTTTACTTACTCCTCTTTCATGAAAGCTGAATTTACCTTGGAATATATACTAGATTGTCTGTTGAGATCCCTTCAGTCTGTGTTAATAAGGCATGTCTTCGTATGATGAACTCGCGGTTGGGCGACGAATCAGTGCCTGGAAAGGGCTGGTGAGCTATAGGGATTCTTTTTCTTTTACATCTCTCGCTGTCTTGATTTTTCTTTGAAAAATGCAATAGCTTTATGTGCTCCGAGTGGAGGAAACATTGCTCAGATCTGACCAAGGGTTCTGAATATGAATGCAGAAGCCTGCAGACATGGGGACTGATGTCCTCCGCTCAGACACGATGTTGTAGTTGAGCATTTGGAGGACAAGAGCTGCCATCAGCAAGGAGGTTTTCCACTTAATGCATGTGCCCTGGTAGCACTGTGTGGATAGGATAGGATAGGAATAACAGACTTCCAAGGAGTGCAGTGGAGAGGCACGCGCTTCAGATGCATGTTCACGCCGGCAGAAGCATGTTCAAGCTTGAATTAAGCCGGCAGAAGCATGTTCAAGCTTCAATTAAGTGTCATAGCAGTTACGGGTTGCAGCTAGTGATGTATTCTAGCAAGACTAATATATTCAGTTTCTTTGTTGGCATGAATTTTGGAGTTCAGAGAAGGGCACAAAGAGCTCTGGAGAAATTGTATGTCCACCATTTCCTACCAAGGGAATTCAAATCCCTTGCAAGGTTCTGTGGTCGTCATTCACAATAAGAAAAATGGCTACAATTCTCTACCCAGTTCTGGCTCCGGTTCTCATTTTATTTCCACCCTGCTCAGAAAGCGCGAAACTCCTTTGGAGAGGCGTTGGCAGGATCTGGCTTTGCTGTAGCCGCACGGTCTGCGGAAGGACTCCTCGCTCCCTGTTTTCCCAGCTGGAGGCATCTCCTGCCCCAGAGCTTCTGGCGCCTGTTCCCTGCATCAGACATCGCAGGAGAAGGCTGCGGGTTTTGTATTCTCACCAAGTACTCAGAGTTACTTTTAAGTCCCTGCAGTAGGAGTAGCTAAATGGAGAATAAATTGCAAGCTCTGCAGCTGGTGTTTTGTGCAATAAGCTAAGCGCTCTTGAGCTTCAGTGGCTGCCTGCCTGATCCTCCTTTTGCGCCCCTGGAAACACTCTGAGTTAGATGTAGGTTGTCAGGTGTTGGCGTGTTCAGCACCAGGCTCGCTCCTCTGGGCCCCACGTCAGGGTCACCTGCGAGAGTGCCTGCATCTGGCAGGTTTGGCAGCCCAGCCCAGCCCAGCTCAGCTCAGCTCAGCTCTGCCGCTGCCTTCCCTCCATGCCGGGGCTCCGCGGGGGAGGCGCAGCTGTTTGGCAGAGCTGTGGGGCGCGGGGGAGCTGGGCCTGGCGCGGGCCCTCCTGCCGCAGGAGGGAGAGGCGGCCCTCCGCAGCTGCGGGGCCTGCTGCAGGTCCTCCTTCATCGTGGGGTGCGATGAGTTTGGGGTGAAAAGATGCAGCTGTTCTGAGAGCCAGCATGTAATCGAGCCCGAAGGACACGGGGAACGATGAGGGTGCCTGGCCTCACGCTGGGGCCTCGTGCCAGCAGCAGGATTCCACTCATCGAGAGGCTTTCCGAGGAAGATTTTTTGATATAATATATTTGGGTTGCATATTGTTTGGTAGTTACATGCGTTTACATTTAGTCACGTTTTACTTGATAAAGTTTTTTAGTCATTTAAGGGAGACATTCTTTCTCCCACTAAATTGCAAAATAAGTTTTGGGTGGATGTGTTGCATGTACATTATTCAAACCCTGAAGTGCTGGTAGCACCACGCTCCCTCTTACATTTTACAAGCAACCAGTTAAGTTTTACCCATTTGTCAATGGTATGAGCTGTTATGAATATCTTTTGAGACGTGGACAAAAAGAAAAGAGGATTCTCACCTTTTGGCTTTCTTTTCTTCCTCATGTTGTTTTCCTGATGGTTAGAAGCAACATTTCTTTTTTTTGTTTTTTATTATTAATCTCTTCTGCCTATAGCTGAAAATAATCAGTCTCTTGATTTTCACGAACAGCTGGTGCATAGCTAGGACTTCTTGTCAGGCTTAAAAAAGAAGAAGAATTCTTATCTTCAGGATGTTTGTTTTCTTACTGGTGACTCAGAGGAATAGTCCCTGCTTAGGCCTTTTTCTCTTACACATGTGATTATTCTGCGATAGGCCTGTAAGAGGTGGTCAGAGAATCCCTGCTTTAGCCTTGCGACAAAGCCACATGTTAAACTGCAGTCTTAGCATCCGTAGTATTGTAAGCAGTGAGACTCAAATCTCCTTAGACTGACAGCTTGGTTTTACAGCAAACTTTCTGCTGGTTATTGCCACCTTTTCCCAGCAGGAAGAATCTCTTGACATTGGTGGTGACCACATGAAGGTGGTGGCTGTATTCCTACCAGAAGGCAGGCAGAAATGTGGCGTGTTTCCGCTGGGTAATAATACGGATCGGATCCTCGGAGCCCCTAGCTGTGTCTGTGTTGGCCACTTGCGTAGTAGGAGAGGATCAGTTGAGTGAAGCAGTTGATGAGGAGGACCCAGCTTTCATATTATATGTGGGTTTTGGGGTGTTCTGTGGGCAGATGGCCCGTAGTGGTTGGAGCATATCATAGAATCATAGAATCGTTTAGGTTGGAAAAGACCTTTAAGATCATCCAGTCCAACCATTAACCTAACATTAATTTAGTTCCTTTAGTCCTGTGGAGGAACTTCAGTTTAGCTTCATCTGAAAGCAGCCCAGTTTGTGCGTTGCAAGAGTGGTGTGCGCTGTGAGTAGATGCACCATGAGTGGGTGCGCTCCTGATCTGAACTAAAATACACCCAGTGTTGCACTGTTCAGATTAATGAGGTTGTGCTGAAAGAGAAAGGTGTTAATTAAGTGAGTTTAAAATGCTGATCTGGTTCACATGAAATCATAGGAAGCTTCCTGGCCATAGGAAGTAAGTAGAAATGCAACACGCAAGAAAACCCCAAGAAATCAACCGCAAAGTACTGTCCTGCGCAAGCTGAGCAATTTGAACCTAAATTTTATGAAACACTGTGGCATTAGTGGGAATATTTGCATCTCCAAAGCTAAAAATTCTGACAGGTTTTGTACAACAAAAGTACCCACTCTCTTTAGCATCAGGTCTTTAAAGAGGAACTAAAGTTATCCAGCCAATAATTCCTGCATAAATAAGTAAGTAAAACAATTCCTGAAGCTGTATCTTTTTTTTTTTTTTTTTTCCCGACAGACTTCTGAGAAATTATTAATATTCCTCACCATTTTCAAAGTTTACATTAGGAACAGTCCAGGATATTGCAGGATGATGTACCTCAATTGAAAATATTGATTTCTTCTTTCATGCTTTTAACAAGCATTTCCTTTTCTTAATGCTATAACTAAGTGGAAGAAGGTTTTTGAGGGATATGTTTTATGGTGTGGGGTTTTTTTTTTACGTTGCCTAACATTTCTATGTATTTCAAAAGTATTGGAGCATGTTTTCCCATGCGGACATGGCATTGCTGTCAAACTGACAGGGGCAGTGGCTGGAGTGGTTGCCTCAGTTATCATGAAAGTTAAAGTTGATTTAATAAATGTAACCATTCTCCTTTATGAGGTCTGTGCCTGTATTATTTGACTTGACAAGTTCTTCCTCATTTCTTGTGGTTTTACGTCCCTTTCGAGACACGGTTTCCCAATTCTATGTGGAAATTGTCAGGTAGCATCTGGTTAAATGAAGCTGACAAGTGTGTTCTGTCAGTTTTCATTTCAGTAACTTAATATGTGAAGAAGTCAGGCTTTTGTATGGGTGATAGTATCTACAGGGTTTTTTTTTCTTAGACGGACTCATATAAGAAGCCCAGCCCATCTCTGGCATGGCTTCTGGCTTTAGGTGAGAGATTTTACTTTTTAATAGTTTTCATTTTGATTTTGTGTTTTCAGAAATTGGCGAATACAAAGGGAGTGTGTCTGGGCTGGGCTAGCCATTCTAGAAAAACAATGGATTTTAGTGTCATGCTACAAACCTACAAATTGTTATGTGAAAAATTAATAGTTTTGTGCTAAGTTACTAGGCATCATGTGTATGATATTAAATCCTGAAGTATTTGGTATTCTGAGGAAGACTTTCAACGGGTCATCTTCTATAGTCCTAACTCAACAAAAATGTTAATTGTGTTTCAATTTTAAGGATTTTAGTGGTCCTCTCAGGATTATCTGCATACTGAAACTAATAAAAAAATGTTTTGGTGTTTGTTTTTTTTAGATCAGGGTACCTTGTGCAGGGTAACTTTATGAAAGAATTCAATTATTTGCACCCAAAAAAGTATTCTACCAAGCTTAGAAAGGATTGTACGTAAAGCAGACACACAGTATTAAGAAACATAAAAACTAGACCGAATGACATCTAAATACTGTTTACTTAATAAGGAAGATACGTGGCTCAAACTGCATCAAATATGGGATTCAATTCTACAGTTTGAAGTAAACCCTGTCACTCCGCCCAAGGTGGTGTCAGTGAAGTAGGTAGTGCTGCTTATGGTTTGAAGTGGGGTTCTGCATCCCCCGTGGAGCCTATGCTTCTGTCCACGTAGCTGTGCTCGCTCACGCTGTGCTGACTGGGCACGTGGTGCTTCAGTTACCCAGTTACTGCTGCTTGTAATAACGGGGAGATTTCGTATGGGAATGAAGAACTGCTCGGTGATGTCCTTTACCTCCTGATGTCGGTGCACGATTGTGTATAATTGCTACATTTAACTAGAGCCTTCTTTCTTTTCTTTTTTTTTTTTTTTTTTTTTTTTCTGATCTGACAAGTATGTGAGACAATGGATTTCCTTAGCGAATCACAGAATCACTGTGGTTGGCAGGCACCTCTGGATGTGTCCAGTGCAACCCCCCTGCTCAAGCAGGGTCACCTGGAGCAGGTTGCTCAGGGTCGCATCCAGTTGGGTTTTGAGCATCTTCAAGAATGGGACTCCGCAGTCTGGGCAACGCGTTCCAGTGTTCAGTCATCCTTACTTACAGCAAACATTTCTCCTCTTCTGTTTAATTGTACTTGCTTGTATTTTAATTTGTGCCCATTGCCTCTTGTCGTTACATGACAGACATTTTAAACAGATATGTAAAAACATCCATGTAACGTGTGTTTAGAGGTGCAGGAATATGAAGTGCTTTCAACTTTGAAATTGATAGTAATGCTACTCTAAAAATGATTTTATTTTGCTAAGATCTACTTGTTTGGGTTTTTTTTTTTGGTTGGTTGTTTTTTTGCTCCAAAACACTCTAACCCAAACTACTTCAAATTGTAGGGAGAACAACTTGGATATAACATTGCGCTGCTTATAATCAAAGGGCTCTCTTAGCCTGTTTAATGCATTAAGTCCATTAGTGGCTTCGGATGGCAAGTTCTGAGAGTACAGGTTTTATTTTTCCTCTGGTATTCTCTACCCCAGCCTGCTTTTAAATGTGTTCAGTGCTATACACAGTGTTTTAAGAATGTGACGAAGGCATTAATTTCTTAAATAACAAGGGAAATAAAAAATGCAAGAACAATTTCTGCTTTTCAACCATTTGGTCCCTTTGTGTATGTGCATGTATGCTCGAGGTGAGTGCTGTAACCCATTTGTGTGTGTGTTTGGGCACAGCTGATGGTCTGTAGAAGCAAGGAGCAAATTTTCTCCTTGGTGAACATATTTTGCGATGACACGGATGCGTTATGGATTGGTTTTCCCTTACTTTTCATTGTCGGCATTAGGCATTCTCAGTTGAGACTGATGCGGTTTGCCAGTTCTGCATCAGTCTTTATAATCCTGGCCTATGTTCAGATCACAGATATGAGTAATGACATCATGACTGAATGTACCTGTGGTGTGGGCATTTAAGGAATAGCTCTGAGCAGACTGAAGGATATTGGGCACTGGCCCACCTAGGTAAGATGTGTTAAGTCATTAAGCAATGAATTTTTGATGTCAGCCTGAATTTTAGCTTCTGTTCCTCATCTGTTAACAAAATTGTTAATTTCAATGATTTTCAAATAATTTTTTTGTGGAATATTTTCAGCTTTACAAATATTGTGTAGCTCTGAGATCAGTCTGAGATACTGTCAGATCTTGTCAAGTGCAATCCTTTATAATTGCAAAACAGGCTAATTACTCTTCAACGCTTAACCAACCCCTTTCAGTGAAATGCATAGTAAAAAGGTGCTGGAAAAAGGCGCTTTTGCTGATTTATGTGAAAGACCTTGGAATGGCTCGATGTCATCTCACAGAGACTTAAGCTTGCATGATATGTTGAATAAGGCCCACTGACAAGTTGCATAAAGTGTCACAGAGATGTCAGAACTGAAAATGTTTGTTAGCATCAGGGCCTCACAGCAGGAGATCCAATTTTTAGTACTTATTTCCTGCAGAAAGAAAAGGCGTGGATCAGAAATCCATCAAAGTTTTCTCCTCTCTAGTCTTAAGAATCTAAAAATATTAAATAGGCCTGTCCTGTCTGATCTCTGCATACTCTGCCAGAGGAGACAGTAACACTCTAATGCCAAAACACCAATAAAGCAAAATTCCTTTCAAATCTTATGAGGAACGATTTTCCTGTTTTCTAGTTCTCACAATTAAGAACGTATTCTTACCAAAGCGAACATCACCACCACTTAACAGTATAGATTGTTAGTGGTATAGCTGCAATGTGAATAATATCATTTACCTGAATGTTCCGAGTTCCCAAGGCGTATGACACATCTGTGATAACAGCATTGCTCTCTTCTGTTTAGGTAATGTCTTAATCAATGTATATTCATTTTTGCCTCCATGTTCACATTAAGTGGAGAGTTTAGTTGAAAGGGTGCTGTAAATGCTATGATCACATTATAGAAATGTGTTATAGATGGGATTGTCAATACATGGGAAAACTGTAGCCAAGGCCGTGCACAGACTTTCTCTTTTCCAACTGTTAGGCCAGTTAAGACACTTGTGTGTGTGTCTGCTGGGGGATGCCATCTTCAGGAACACACGCCTCAATTTCTTTTAGTCTCCTAGGTTAGTCTCAACAGTGAAAGATCACAGAACTGTAGAATAACTTAGTTTGGAAGGGACCTCTGGAGAGGACAGAGTCCACTCCCTGCCTGAAGCAGATCTAATTAGATCAGGTTGCTAGGGACTTCTCCGGTTGAGTCTGGAACAGCTCTACAAAGGCCTCAGTTACCTGGTCGGTCTTGGAGCGAATCCAGGAGTGCTCATTCTTCTTGCCGCAGAACTGTGGGAGTCTTAGCTCGCAGATGACAAGCGCTGAGAAGCGTCAGGGGACGGTGCTCTGTAGCCCCACCGCAGCTGCACCCTGAGAGGACGTGCTTAATTGCCTTTGGAAACTGCAGAGCCTGCACACCTGCTGCTCCGGCTCAGGCCAGGCACATGCGGCGTAAGCCAGGCAGTTCCCATGGCCCAAACTCAGATGCCACAGAAAATTCTGCATGAACTCCGTTAATTTACCAGCAAATGTACGTTCTCAGCTTTGCTGGAAGCTGTGACAACCTCTTCTTAGTTTGCTTTGTGTTTTTGAATGATAACTATTGATGACTACCTATCTGTAAGACTTACTGTCTCGTGATGATTTCGTGTAGAAATCTCTGCTTTCCAGTCTTTCCAAAGTCTTCACTCTTTATCTAGATTTTTGGAATTAATATACTTCATCTTGCTTTTGGTAGGTAAATGCCCAGTGAGGAAGAAGTGAAACAGTAGTTGGGGAAAAAAATGGCAGTAAAGGAAAATGTGACTGATGGCTTGTCCTGGTGAGAT
Organism: Pelecanus crispus; assembly: GCF_030463565.1. Classification (NCBI taxonomy): domain Eukaryota; kingdom Metazoa; phylum Chordata; class Aves; order Pelecaniformes; family Pelecanidae; genus Pelecanus; species Pelecanus crispus. The sequence continues at coordinate 41,219,172 of NC_134652.1, read as the reverse complement.
AGAGGACTGAAATAGGCAGGGTATGGGTCACAGTTGTCGGTGCAATTAAGGACTGTTGGTGCTGTCATCTCACAGGGCTGTAAGGCAAGCCAGGGAGAGTGGGTTTAACGTGAGAGAGGTGACTTGATCTTGATTGCTAGCTGAGATGTTTAAGTTGTGCAGAACACAGAACTAATGCTTATTTTTTATTAAATTACTCTAAGGTAGAATGCTCAGCTCTAGACAGCAATATCCTGGGTTTGTAGTTGACCTAAGTACAATTTCCGATGTACTTAACAGTTCAAGTGCACTCTTAAGCTTAACAAGTGAAATTTTGAATCTTGAGCTACCCAAGGTGATGAATAAAATATTGCTTAGAATATTCACTTAATGATTTCATATAACCTGGATCATTTAATGTATGCACTCAGTTCATTGAAGTACTTGTACACCAGAGTTGCAAAAGAAGAATGAAGCCTGTGCCTTCAAAAAGTTGATTGCATTAAATAAATCACTGATTAAAAAAGTAAGTCTATACCTGTCAGAGGGACCTTTGTCTCGCTGTAAACAGAGATGCCAACGTTGTTCAGCATAGTACTAGTATGTAGCCTTCAAGACGCAATTGAAGCGTGCAGGGACATCTGTTTACCTATTTTAGCACATACAGAAACAGCACAAAGTACTAATTTATGAAGCAAAACTATTTGGTTGAAGCAGAAAATCTCATAAATCCGCCTCCCTCTTTTCTATGCTTAGGTTTTCAGCCTTTTATCCCATGTTTTTTTGGTTCCACATTGTTAATGTTGGAGAACATACTTCCAGCTTTACACAAGGTGCGGTCATGTTACAGCAGTTGTGGATATGCAGTTCTCATTTTTGGCAATCATAGATCATGTATAAAGTAATCTAAATGGAAATGTATATTGAATAAGGACTTACTGAATCTCACTCTGCAGATTTTAAAGAACTACCAGCATCAACAGATAAAACCACTGTAAACAGATTTCTTTCTTTGACTATAACCTATATAACCTATAAGAGGTTTAAATATATCTTCGTCTTCTAGCATCAGGTGACAACTATCTCTGGTTATGTGATAACTACTTTTGCATTTGTTTTCCACTGGTCTGTTAAAGGTGTGCTCATTGTCTTGTCGCATTCAGTAATGGATAAAATGTGGACAGGGTCTTGAGAATACTCAGTGTATGGAATCCCTTAGATTTTGCTACCTGCACTATGCTGTCGTCTTCTCAGTTAGCTCCACGGAATTTAGAGAGCTGACTCAAGTCGTGAGGTGCTGCTCAGTTTGAGAAGAGCTTTGGCAGAACTTGTTCTTCTGTAAATGCTGCGGTTGAGATTTTGGGCAGCCCAGTACTTTGTTGGCAGCAGCACTGGAGCAGTACTAGCTTATGTAGGCAGAATTGAGTTTGCTATGGTAATGTTATACTGAGGAGGGCAGAGGGTTTGTGTTATTTTTGTTGTTATTTTGGTTGTTGGGAGATGCATATGTGTGTGTGATGTAAAGGCTCAAAGACAGCTCTCAGATACTATGTTATTTTGGGCATGTGTTTATCATATTTACTGGCTCTGCCATAAGGAAGCATACATCTAACACGTTAAGAGTTCATCTATCCATCTAAATTTGGCTTAGTGGCGTTAAAGCAAAAATTTGTTTCCTCATGCTCTTGAAATGACGTGACAGTGTCCCCTGGTGGCAAGATAGATGGAGTTCTGCTAGATTTGCAGCTTTTCTCACCTTGTTTTTTTTTCCTAATTGGAAGGAATTGTGGCATACCTGGAAAGAAAAAGGCTGTACTTGAACTGCTAGTAATGATTTATAGAATAATGTCATAGTATGGTTATCTTCTAAATTTGCATGGATGGTATGTATCTAGGACTCCTGTAATTATCAAGATACACAGTTGTTCTACCTAAAAACATGTAGCACTTCACATGCAGAGATGGAGAGAAGGATGTTTCTCTTGAACAGTGTGTTTCTGTACTCTGCAGGAGGTGTAGTATAATAAATGATTTCCCAGCACATTCCTAATTAGCTCCCAATGACAGTACAGCATGGAAATTCACAGCGTCACTCAGTTGTTGGATGGAACTGAAACAGCCCCAACAGTAGGTCTTCCAGGCACCCGCGTGGTACCACTCCTGGTACGTGCAGCAGCCACTGGGCCATGTATTCTCCCGCTCTCATTTCCTTTCTCTCAGTAGTCTTACAAATCAGATTTTGTGTGTTGCACACTGGAATATATTCAGTGTAATTATTAGAAAGTGTCCTTATCTACAGTAGCCTGATGACTGATATGTAGGGCCGGGAGAAGTTTCTTAAAGACATTTCAAATAACGTTCTCTCTATATGTGACACACCTGAGGCGCACCGGCACAGATGAAGTTTCAGAAGAATGAGTGCTGGAACTTGCTGTAGTACGTGGTAGATTTCACTGTAACATTGTTTCTCAAGCTGTTTTCACTGTATGTCCCTTAAAAACAAAACAAAACAAAAAAGCTTTAAACTTGGCTAGACTGGATTTTTTTATTAACTACGAGCTGGATCCTGTGAAGTAGCATTTCACAGGCAGGTGTTGATGACCACATCAAATATGGATGGATACTCACCAGGAGCTGGGAATCTTATTTACTAAGGTGCATGAATCCCACTAAAGAGAAGTGTGATTCTTGTCCTACGGACAGGTGACTGTATTTACGTTTATCTTTGTTTATAAACTATTGAGATTGAAGCCAGGGAATATTGGCAAAATTATTACATAATAGAGCATTAAAAGATCAAAGTATAACCTTCTGGCACTAAAAGCTATTAATCTATTAAATGGGACTGGAGACTCATTATTTTTTCCCTCTGTGTGTGTGTGCGCTAGAGAGAGCTGCAAGCCAGAGTCTTATCTCCAAGTGCCCTTGACCTGTAGGGCTCAGCATTAGGTCTCAACGTCTAATGCACTCTCCATTTTAATGTAAGTATGTCTTCATCTCTCAAGATTAAGGAATATAAACTGATTCACTGCGTCAATGTATAAAATGACTGCTTCAAGAAAGGAGTGTTATTTTGAATATTAATAGCAGAATCCAGTTAATCCAGATACCAAGAAAGGCAGAAAGCAAGTTTTAAAGCACATAATGAAAATAACGTGCAGATTTTCAGTGGAACAATGATCCTTCCACTTTGGCAAGTGTTTCTCATTGAAACTCTTAGGGAGAAGGTTTGAGGGTTTTACGTTTTCAGTGATACTGCATTTTTGTAAGCTAATATTATGACGGAAAGGTTCAACAAGCACTCCAGATATTTGAGTTTTCTGCAAATAAAAACAGTTCCTGATTAAATGTGTAACTAGTATTGAAGTCTAATCACACTTAAATCAATGTAAAACCAGTAAATCAGAATTGACTTTATCTTAAATTTTGCTATTGTGTCTAGCCCTATTCTTCACTTATTGTAGCATTGGGCTTCAATACTGTTTTTTCTTAGATTATATATGGAAAATAGGCGATAAATACAACGTGTTGAGGCTGCAGTATCTAGGCACAGCATTGGGAATGCCAGATTTTCAGGCTTGGCTGGCTTTATGTGGGCAGACTCTTGCAGATACAGAAGTCATCTGCCATTCCGTGTGCATATAGGAATGTTTTTTTCTCTGTCGAAGATGTGGAGTGCGGGTGTAACCTGGCATTTCCAGATGTGAGCATTTGCCTAGGTAGTAGCCTTTGCATGCGTGGATAATGGAATTACTCACACTAAAGACTACTAAGTTTTCATCAAAATTCTACTGAAAAATCTCCCTTCTGTAATTACATTGCGGGCAAAATCCCAAATAAGACAGTAGTTGTTGTTGGATAACTATGTATTTGTTGTAAAACACCAAAAAAGGAAGGTAGTTGACTAGCAGTGACATTCACTGTGAAATTTACTGAAATGCAAAATTTACTTTAGAGGGGAGAAAAAAAATAGTGGCAGGCAACTTCAGAAGAGAGATGTGTGCTGAGTGTCTCTGCCTGATGCTCGGTTTGGAACATCTTCCCCATTAGGCTGAATTTGGTATTTGAAAATCGGGGGGAAAAGACCCAAACCTCTCAGGGGCTGGAAATAGTTTAAGTCAAGATCCACTACATTTCCCTAGAAAATCAAGACATTTTATAGTAACGATTAAATCTCAGGCAGAGCGCTCTAACACGTTGGAGATGGCTGGTCCTCTGATACGAGCTACTCATTGGCAACATCTGAAAAAGTAAAAGATGTTGTCTTCTGCTTTCATCTCTACTTTTTTTTCTCTCTCTGCAGTCCAGTCGTAGAGAAAATTAGCCTACTCTGTTATGATCCCCTGCTGCCTGCTATGGGGGCTCGTCCTTTCTGGCAGTGCCCTGCTCTTCCCTATCTAGGCCCAGCACAGTCGTTAACTTTGACAGTATGTACTCATAATGAATATATATTTGGACTTTTCACCCACTGAATGCTGGGTTATTTTTCAACTTCAAGGGAAAACCTCAAAGTTGAAGTGATATTTGTTGGAATTAAGGAAACTGTTGCACTTACTGTCTGGGAAATCTTCACATTATGGCTGTTAGAAATGACTGCATAAATCCTGTAAGGAAATTTTCAGAAATGGATAGAGAAATGGATTTCTCACAGAGAAATTATTTGGCGGCCTGACTGCCCTTTCTACCTTAGAAAATGTTCCCCTTAATTTTCAGCTACACAGCTGAATTGTTGAGAAATAGCATGTTTAGCTATTACACAGCTTCTGTCTTGGAAGAAGCAATAGCTTTTTTTTTTTTTCATCTGAAAGGTGTCTCCCGCAACTGTGGATGAGTGCTGTTGTAGTTTGGATATTTCAACAGCTTGTTTTTTCTGTACAAAACCAGAAAACGTCTGATACGGAAATGTTGCTTGCAAACAACAGCTAGTCTGATTTATGAGTTTTCTGAACGTCTATTTACTCTGCTAAGAAAACATGCCAATTAGCTGTAGTGACACAAAATATTTTAAGCCATAATAAACTAAACAAGCCATACAAACTGGTGGTTTGATGTATATGTTTTCTAATTTCTTATAAATAACTAATACGCTTTCCCTGTGGTTAGAGAACTGCCAGAGGTCAAATCTGGATTGAGGTTCCACATTTGGCCGTTTAAAGTACAGTGAGACAAATGAAAATGGTGGAATGGGATCCCAAATATCAAGGAACTGAGAATCGATGTGGGATTTTGTTTACCTCTCAATTTCACCCCTAAAATTTCATGTTCAGGTAGTGAATCTTCCTCCATTCCGTCCTTGAGTTGTTTTTGTGACCCCATCCTTTCATTTTGGAGGAAAACAAAACTGAGCATTTTACAAAAAGACTTCATTACTCAACACTAATTCACCACTTTTGTCCTCTTGCATCACATCATTTGGTTCTCACAAATTCCATGATCCTACATAATTTCTGTTGGATTTCTAATAATATCTCGTTTGTGAGTATATGAATAGAAGACAACTCGGAGGAAAGACGGCAGGTGGTCACCTGCGCTGCATAAGGCACTGGTTATGCATAAACCAGGCATTGCAACCTGAGCACTAAGAGCCTCACGGTCTCACTGGGCAGCTTTCAGGATGAGAATTTGAGGAGGGATGCAGCAGAGATGCTGGTATGAAATATTAGCGGCCTGCTTTAGAATCATAGAATCATAGAATCGTTGAGGTTGGAAAAGACCTTTCAGATCATCCAGTCCAACCATTAACCTACACTACCAAGTCCACACTAAACCAATCAAGGGTAGACCAGACTAAACCATGTCCCGAAGTGCCACATCTACCCGTTTTTTGAACACTTCCAGGGACTTTACCTGAGGCTGGTCAGGAGTCAGCGTGTCTCAGATGTCCTCTTCAGGTTTTATCTAGGAGCAGTATCACCTACCAGCTGTCGGAAATCTGGCAGCTGTTAGAGTTCGGTACCGCTGCAGCAGGATCCTTTAGCTCCTGTTGTGCCTTGCATGCCATCTGCTCCTACCCTTGCCAGCTGAACAAACTAACTTTCCACCTGCTTTGTGCTATCAGTGTCATGCAAACCAACCGCATCGGATATAGAAGCTTGCTCTGTCTGTTGTAGTAATTATAATTTATTTCAGCCCGCTCACATGCTGTATGAAGACATTCTAATATCATAATTGTAAGGAAAGCAAAGCAGCATGGATTGACTGAAATTAAAGTTGTTGTTAATCAGAGTAATAAACTTCCTAAATTCCAGAATAAAGGTAACATAGTTTAGATAACAGTTTATGGATACATAATAATCAGGTAATTTCTCCCCATCATGTACTGTTTGATTTATGGGAAATTGGTCCGAGAAAGTAAATTTTAAATAGTTAATTTGTCTCAGGTTTCATTGCAAAGCTGTAAATCCTGGAGAAATGAGCAGAATAACCCAGAGCGATGTCTCAACTGCCTGCGTGACACCCTCAGCCATACAGCAAGGTTGTGAGAGAGAAACATAATGACTAATATTAATAACGGGGGGGGGGAAGCTTTTAAAGTATACTGGGTCTCAGTGCTAATAATATGGGAATTTCTGCATTTTATGTGCATAACTTCATAAATACAACAGTAATGTTCATTTATTACTGTGAAGTGGTTCAAAACACAACCTCTAGATACTAAGATGAAAATTGCTTTGGTGAATAAGACTATATTACTGCTTTCAGATACCTTTTAAAATCAGAACCTCAAAAGTTAATCATGGTTAACAAAGAATCTAAACATTAATGCTGTCACCTGAATAATTGACTTTTGACATATAGATATTTTAGAAGATTAATTGTGATGTTCAGCCAACATAAATATTCAATATTCTGTGCCAAAAATAGCAGGCAGTTAAAATGGAAAATAATTAAACGATCAATATGTGATCCAGAAATGTCTCATGTTTTATTTTTAATCTTGCAAATGGTTCATATGAATTCAGCTGAACAGCAGAATGGCTTCAAGAGACATTCCGTGGTGTGCCTCTACAATTCGAGGCAATGGCTGGGGGTTTAGCTGGAAAGGTAGAGGGAGAAAACCACTGACAAATCAGCTGCACTTTTTCAGTGACTGAAAAAAATAAACCTCCAAAATAAATTGATGTATACGATAAAATCATCGCTAGTCTTGAGGTAAGCCTACATCAAACTGATTTAAATTCATTCCTAAATTCTGGAACTTGGAGAGATGGATTAAACATATGCACAGGCCATTCAAATGTTTGATTTCTAGTAATGAAAAAATGGGTATTTAATAAATTAGCACAGCTTTTTAAATGACTGGTTTTCTTAGAGCCATAATAGTTAAGCAACACATGCATTTTTTCTCACTAATTTAAACTATGCCTTCAAATGAATGGCTTGCATGTGTGACTGTACACATTGTCAATGACGGTGACCCTTTGCTCTTATTGCTCTTGTTTGATCTGGTGTTTTTATTCGCCTTCAGCCATGCCTCAAGGGCTGCTTGTACAATATGTACGAATTAAGCTCAGACCAAGTTTCTGACAAAGAAACTGGTACTGTGGCAATGTTCAGTCCTGTCTGGTAGGATCATAGAATCATTCAGGTTGGAAAGGACCTTTAAGATGATCGAGTCCAACCGTTAGCCTAGCGTGCCAAGTCCACCACTAAACCACGTCTCTGAGCGCCACGTCTGTGCATCTTTTAAATACCTCCGGGGATGGGGACTCCACCACTTCCCCGGGCAGCCTGGTCCAGTGCTTGGCAACCCTTTTGGTGAGGAAATTTTTCCTAATATCCAAAGTAGACCTCCCCTGGCACAACTTGAGGCTGTTTCCTCTTGTCCTATCGCTTGTTACTTCGGAGGAGAGATCTATGATTTCTTTGTGAACAAGGAAAACCACTTAGGAAAACCACTTCTGTTTTCTTTTAGGTTATGTGTGTGTATTTTAACAGTGTTGTGGGTTTTGTCCAAATCAGTGGATGAAGTGATTGGATTAACATCACTTACCTGCAGCATCATATTAGTTTCCATTAGGGTAACACCACCACATTAGGTGTCCTCTCCCAGCTTGCTTTCTGCAGCTGCAGTTCAGTCGGGTTAGATGCTTGATATTTGCTAGCATGCTGAGCTGTAGTAATGTTCTGTCTCTGGTTGGTTTGCTTTGGGGTTATAACAGGTTCAAAGCTGGAAGGACGCCTAAATTTTTCTCTGTGCATGCGTCTATACTTTTTTTGCCTGTATCCTGTTCTCAGTGTTCTTCTAGCAGGCTTTGGAGTCTTTTATTTATTTGAAATTTGTGAAAGAAACACCTCTGTGGACTATTTTCTCATTATCAGCAAAAGCCTTGTAGAGTTTCAGTACTGCAAGTGTGGTGTGGGGGGTTTTTTTGTTGGGTTTTTTTGTTTGGTTTTTTTTTTTGTTTGGTTGGTTTTTTTTTAGTATTCATCTCCCCTGTTTTGGCCAGTGTTATTATATTAGTGCTGCCTTTCAAAGAAATGTAGCGTTTCTTTTTCATAGAAAATGTACCATTAAATTGCAGATGTCATGGATGAAAGCACTGTAATTGCAAGAAAAGAGATTTGACATGCAAATATGTTGGGATCTAATTCCATTCTTGCTGAAGTCAATGGGAGTTGTAAAATTGACTTCAAATGGGAACGGGAGCAAACTCGTGATGCTGAAGTTAAAAACGTAAAGACCTTGCCATTTAATCAGAAATGGATACTTTTCTTCTGAAGGTAGTTAGATTTACAAAGTAGCATTGCTTAAAAGTTACTAGTTCCAATTATTCGTTTAATGAAGTTCAATGCAGTATTGCAGAGGAGTCACCTTGTACTGTTTGAAAGGCAGCAGAGATCTGGTCCTGAGAAGCTGCCCCGGTGTTACAGGGACCCAAGGTGGTTCCCATTAGGGGTGGCAGCGGGGTTCCCAGTCCTGCATTTGGCCTCTTGGGACCTTTAATCATTTCATAGAGGAACAAAATGTAAAGATGGTTCACTGCTTTACATAGGAATCTCCAGTTGTGTTCCACAGCTGCTTCCTGATGATACTTTCAGCTTATGGCTGCATAAAGCAAAGTGGTAACATCTTTTTTTTTTTTTTTTACAGCTGACTTTTTTCTTAATGGATTATTTTCAAGCAAGTGCTTAGAACCCTACACAGTGTGTGTTCCTTATGCAGGTGTGCGTAAGTCATCTTTATGTGTAGATCCAGAGGGAATTCTTTTATGTATTGTAGCTTGCTTGATACTTGATTTTTAAATACATTAGTTTTACTTAAATATGTGAAAGTATGAAGCTGTGCTGTTGCATTCTGGTGCATGTCAGTGCAGCCATTGTTCAGGAAAATTATCTTATCAAAGTTTTAAGAAGCAGTAGCAAGGAAAAAAAAAGTTGACCTTTTAGTTGAAAGGTGTTTTTCAGAAAAGCTCTGTGCAAGTTTAGCACAGTGTTTGTATCGTAGATATTACTTTGTGAGGGTGCAAAATACTTTCACTTACAGAGGGTATTCGAATCAAGCGAAGTCAATAGGATTTGGGGGTAAATCTTCATACATCATGCAAGGCCTTGCATGTGCAAAGTAACAGCGTTGTCTTTTAAAGATGCTGAGCTGTTACTGAAGCCTTTTATTCCCGAAAAACCTCACTTGGACAAACTTCCAAAACCAGTTTTAAACCTGCAGTGTATTTACTACCAGAGATAGACAGGGTTTTCTTTGCCAAGAAAGTTAAGCGCTGCTTCTTAAAGCACTGATAAAATGTTCAGACCTCCTTTGAAAGGGCTGAGATACGCACTCTGAGACCTAAGATATACATTCTTCCTCTGCTTTCAACCTCCTTTTCTCCTTAACAGTCCTTTCATTAAATTCTCCTCAACAGCCCGATATATCCTCTGCATTCATGGCAAGATACAGCAGTCTTATAGGAGACACAGTTTGATTTGTCTCACTTGTGTACACCATATTAAAGCTGGGGCTGTTACTGCAGTGTGCTGGGTGCTGCTTCTGAAACACAATACCATTAAAGGATGTCTGCTGCTGGTAGGTAATATATTTCACTTCAAATTACATATGTAAGAACCTTTGTGTGTTTAAGTTTCTCTAAATTTTGTCTTAGGTCTTTTCCATTAAGTGAGCAATACAATTTTTATTTTTTTTTAAATAAGTTACTTCTTTTAGTGTATTTTTTGTTTTCACTTCCTCAAAAAGTGACTATTTGAGGAGAGAAAAAAAGGTTCTAAATGTAATAAGGGTTTAGCTACAAGTTAAAAAATGAGGGTTTGTTGACTTACAGATAGACATTTTGTCCTGGCATAACCAGATTGATTGATTTGGAGTTGACCTTTGCGGAGAAACTATCCAAAGGCTGTCAAATGAGTAGGTGTTGTGAATTTTCTCCTTCCACATTCAGGCGTGGCTGTGAAATGTTTCTGTTTGCATACCATGGCAGTTCCATTTTTGTGAAAATACAAGCCTGTTCCAGGCCTTCCCAGAGGTGAATCATGGTCAGATAGCAAAAACCTTGGTGCAGAAACTTGATTTGTGGTGAGGCTGTGCGAAAGCGCCTGCCACGGCAGAGCCGGACCGTGGAGGAGGTGCTGAGTGATGATGTTTCCTTCTGTGTTCCGCGCAGCGCATCCATTTTAAACTGAAGAAAATAGGGACTGTAACTGTGGTAGTATTAACGAATAGGGTTCTCTCTGCCCCAGCTGAAAGCCTGTTAAATTCACTCCCATTTTTGTCGGTGGTGAGTGTGTGATCTGTTGGCACACAGTATAGAAAATTAATGACCATCTCTGTACATACTAACTTGTAAGACCCTGGTTAAAGACGGAGTTTGGTAAATAACAGTTCCCTGAGGGGGGGAAATAAGTAAGATTTGCTTCACAAAATTAAACTCATTACACACATTTGAAATTATCCCCAGAATGTGCTTGGAATTTCTATTTCAAAATGGCTTGCTTGCTAAAACAGATAAAATTTTCAGATTCATAAAGCTGCCACGAAATGTTTAAATGCACTTTTGAAAGAATATAGGCTAAAGAAACTTTTGACGGGATCTCAAACAGGCAGCATTTTTGAATGTCACGGATGATCAAGAACATGATAACACTTGAGTTTCTCATTTTGAGATGATGAGAATTTCTCTATGTTTTTTTGATACCTAAGTGAAAAGAGATTTGACTGAGCCTTGAAATGTGTCACATACGATTCAGTGATATTTTTATACTTGTCTCTTTACATTGCTTCCCTCCCTTGCTCTTTTTATGAAAGGGATGCAGATCTGCAACAGGTTTTCCCCACTGCGAGTGAGCCAACCTCCGTTTGTTCTCTCTAGGCCCATGAAGTGCCTGTGAGGTGGCTGTTTGGCTGCTCTTAAGTGGGTGTTTACAATACAAATAATTAAATTCTTCCTAACAAGAGTCACTCACAAAAGCTAATTCTAGTCTTCCAGCATTTGATTGTTGCTGTCAGTAGCAAACACTTTTTAGGAGAATGATGGAAAATATACTCATTTCCAGCAAAACAACAGAAAGTGGTTTTTTTTTTTAATAATACAAGCAGGAGCTTGGGCTCAGTAGTTAGAACCCTCTGTCAGAAACAGCCCCCACACAGAGTCCCAGAGAAGGGCTGTGCCCCGTGTGAAGGAAGATGTGTGAGCTCCACCTCCCTTCATGGGCAAGGACCATCGCACCTCCCGTGCAATGTAGCAATACACTGACTCACCTGAGAGAAAACAGCTCCTGAGCATCTTTTCTCAGCACCAGGTTGGGGCTTTCATTCCTCCTCTGCAGTGCATTGGGCAGAAGAGGGCTTCCTGCCACAGCTCAGGACACCTGTGGGCTTCAAGGAACCATTTTAGCGCACGTGGTTGATGTGAGACAGGAGATTTTTTTTGTTTGTTTCACCCTCTTTTGTCCTGCCGTTCATAGCAGGAAAGGTGACAGATCTGCTGTGAAGGCTTGCTGCCATCCCAGGCTGTAGAGTCCCAAGGAATCTGTCTGGTAAGCTTTTGACTGGCTTGCTCGTCTGGGAAGAGGGTGATGCAATATTTTTGTCTGAACTGAAAAGGAGATTGTCCTGCTCAGGACATTTTTTTGCCTTGTATGTATCCAACTTGAAGTGACACTTTCAAATCTTTCTCTATGAAAACAAAATGTAGTTGACTGGAGGATTTTATTTTAAGCTGTCAGAGGGTGCGTGGCTTGAATTCTCACACCCTTCTTGTTCTCGTAGCCTCTGCAGAATCCTCCACAGCACTTGGTGTTTTCTACCAAGCCACCTCTATTACAGAAGTAAACTGTGGTCCCCGGATGTCCCCTGGGTAGGTCACCATCAGGGTCATCACCTCTTAGTGTTTCTAGAAGAATGTTGGCTAAAATGAACTGTGGCAAAGCACCTGGCACTGATGTCCTTTTGATCATCTTGATATTTAGAACCTTTCATTCTAGATTTCAAGTGCACTCTTCCCTTTGTTGTAACTGAAGTCAATAACCAGAAATATTGGGTGGGTTTTTTTTCTTTTTTCCTTTTTTTGCTTGGTTTACTGTGGTAACAACCTGTTATTCTCAGGCTGGTTTTCCTTCTTTTTTTTCCCCCCTTTTTTTCCTTTTCTTTTTTTTTTTTTTTTTCCTTGTGTGTTTGTGATTTTTGGTTTCTTTTTTTTGTCCCCCCAGCATAACCTTTTAGTGAACATGGCTGCTGCATCAGAGCTGTGTGCCTACAACAGATAATCATAGATGTTAACAGCGTCCGTATTCTCATTTGTGTGAGCAGGCTTGACAAACATAGTTGAATTGTGAGGGGATACTGAAATGCAAAGGGAATACAGAAATGCTTACAATTAAGGATGTTTACAGAAATCAAATTTACTAATGAGCTGGAAAGCCCACACCATTTTTTTTATTTAAAGCACAGAAAATAATTCATACTAAGCAGGGTGGATCTGAAAGACATTGCTGACTACTCACCATTTTTGAGCTGTACATTTAGCAAAGTATCACAATATGTTGCTTTCGTAAGACATCAGCCTAATTACTTTCCAAAAGGTAGTCAAGGATGTTTGAAGCATCTTCTCGTTTGACATCCATTATGAGTTTTGAAAGACAGAATTGCAGATACTGTCAAGAAAAAAATGCATATATTAATTTTAATCTTCCTATTTTGCCATGTGGGGTGCATTCTTCCCCAGCATCTCATCACTGTCATTTAATGAGCGTGAAGAGTCTGATGTCTCGCTTGACACTGTAACCATGGCTGTGGAGCAGTGCAGCCGGCTTCAGCGACAAGCTGAAGTGTGGGAGTTGGTCTTCCTTCAGCGCTGACCCCATTAGAACTGACAACACGACAGCTTGTAGCATTGGTTTTTTTCTTGCTCTCACCTTGTTGAACACAATGCTTTTTATTGTCCTTGAGGATTTGTTTTTTCTCTTGTCCTGCTGTCTTTTTTTAGGCACTGTTACTATAAAAGAAAAATTATTATAGTAAAAAAATACCCTTTTTAACACAGAAACCTAATATAAGCTATGTTTCCATACATCAAGAAGTTGCTAATTGACTAGCAGAATAAAGTACTGCATGAAGAAAATACAAATAGGAGTTTTGACAGTAGTGTAAATTGCAAGTAAGCTATTGTATGTTCATCAAGACACTGTGCTAACAAAGTTGAATTCAAGTGCCCTTAACTTCATTTTATACTTTCTGCATATATCTAATAGTTTCTTCTTACAGCTTGGATGTGGTCCATGTGATTTTGAAGTATCCTGCTTTGTTTTTAATTGGGTCTGTGTTTTTGTTTGCTTGTCTGTTTGTTTTGACACGCTGCCTCAATGTTCTATGATTAATTTGGCAGTGAGTTGAGTTCTGTTTTCTGAATTTGAGGCCGGCAGAAGTGATGGCTGTACAAATGCAGAGTTCGTGATCGCATTCTCCTTGGGGACAGGAGTAGCACGCACATGAGGCCAGCCTAATCTTAATTAGGGCTGGGAGGAAGGGAAACATACGCTGACAGCACAACTTCCATTCCTAGTGCTTGTCCCATCCTCTGGCTTTTTTTACAGGTGAACCTTTATGTGCTGGGGAGAGAGCGGGCAGGCTGAGGGGGCAACTAGAGAAAAACCTCATCTTTCCAGGTTGCAGACACTACTAATAAACATTTCCCGTCCTTCCTCCTGTCCCCACAGTGCTGTATCTGAAGCCAGTTCAGCCTCCAAAACTCACATTTCTTCATATGCGTCGAGTTGATAGCCATAGATGGGGCAATGACCCAGTGCTCTGTAGGGCAGCTGCTCCATGGTGGTGATGGTGGCTCGGCCCGGTCGCAGCAGGAGTCTGTTTCTTCCACAGCTGGGTCTTGAGGGTGTCCTTGCTCTGGCCCCAGGGCGACCCAGCGCTGAATGGGAGCTGGTTTACGGGTTTACTTTTCCCTGCAGGTCTCAGCTGTGGTGTAGCAGAGCCCGTGCATGGCGGTTACTGTGGGATCAGAGCCTGAAGGATCTTACAGGACAGTCTCAGTGCCAGTTCTAGGCTGCGTGCTGTCAAAAGGACAAGTTACACCCGTGAGGGAAAACGGTAATTTCTGCTAACTTCTTCCCGGCTTGGTTCTTGGGATTTCAGGAAGTGTAGCATTTTTTTTTTAGGCAGTAATATAGATGTTCAAGAAGCTGTGGTCCCTTCAAAAGCTAAATGCGTGTATATTTTGTGCACTTGACCTTTTAGCAACGGCAAATAGAGTAACGCTTTTTTATAAAATACATTTGTCTCAGCAGTCCTTGACCTGGGCTCAGTAAATGAAAATGTATTAGCAGACCTATATCCCCGCAGGATCAGAAGAGGGACATCGTAAGTGAAGGAGAACATAAAGAAAAATGTACTAGTACTTGCGCTAAAGAATAGCATAGCAGAAGCTACCTTCAGGCTGCAAAAGTTATGCTTCTTGTCAAAGACTTTATGCTTGGTGGATACTGTCTACCTCTCCCTGGCTGCGAGTGGATGCTTGTGTTGGAGACAGCTACGTGGCGCTACTATGGTACTCAACACCAGAGTATTCTTCATTTTCAGTTGTTGTTATTATTTACAGTGTAGACCCAGACAGATCATTCATCATCATTTAGTAGGATTTGAATCAGGATGCGCGCTGGCAGTCTGTGAATCTGCACGCAGGGGCAGGGCGTTCTGCAGAGGCGCAGACCGCTTGTCTGCTGAGGAGCGCTGCCTCTCTCCTTTGCCCAGTTGCTTAATGCTCTGCCAGCCCAGGCTTTCTGTGCCTGTGGTCTTTATACTTTGGTTTAAAGAAACGGAGATGTTGCTGGATAAAACTTAAATACTTTGTTAAAGTGTGTGGTATTTCAGGAGTACTTCTGCATGGGGAGGAAGTGAAGCAAATTACCTGAGCGTTTCAGATTTTAACAGGTCGAATTAAAAATATGTGTGTCATTTCTTTGGTTATGTACCATTGTAAGGTTACATTTTGTCTTTGCAGATAGGGAGCAATGATACTTCTTCACCTTTTCTTCATGAGAACCGTCCTGTAGTAACATAGCCTGCTTTAACGAGGGCCCGTAGAAGTATGCCTTTTCTTCCCAGTGTTTCCCTCCAGGAACCTTCCATCGGTTATTCTGTAGACAAAAGAGGAAACTAAAGAGTTGCCTTCCTGCAAGAGTATTGCACAACATAAGGAGACTTAAGGAAGAGCCTGAATTCAGTTTTATGAATATCAGTGTGTGGGGGCTTGGTTCTTCATATATGTGAAATCAATAAATGCAGTTCATAAATTTGGGAGCACCCACTCCGTGTGAAAATATAAAATCAGCTGTGAATTTGAAATCCAGTGATTATTTCATTTTTAACATTTATGTTGTTTAAAATTGGTTGAGTAGTTTAATAGTAAGACGGTTCTTCTGGAGTGTAATTGGTTAATAACTGACAACGTTTGATAAAATCATGCTGTGTTCTGGCCCGCAGTTGTTGCTGGAAAGACTAGCATAGTATTTCGGACAACAGAGATAAATCTGTTTTGTGCAGGACCACTGCGTTCACCTGAGCGCATAGTTTTTAAAAACAGGTCTGGGAAATAAACAGGAATATTTGGGAACCCATGATAACAAAAAAAGAAAACACCACGATGCGTTTAGGAGGAATACTGCTATGCAGGCTTGTGTCAGGACCTACAATATGCTTTGCAATTTTTAATACTTCTTTAAGCTACCCGTACGTTTGTGTAATTCTTTCTCAGAGTTGAGTTGCTGTTTGGAGAGTTCTCTTCTAAAGGATGTAGCCGATGAGTATGGCATTGAAGTATGTTACTAGAAAGTTACTTTAACAGCACTTGTGAAAGGTTGGTATTTCTATGGAGTTTTCTTTCTTTCCTTCTGCAAAACAGGTACTGGCTGGTTAAAATGAAGTGGTTGCAAAAAGTATATTGGAAACTTTGGGTTTCTTGACAGCTCTTGACTTGTTGCAGTCATCCTTTTTGCTTGGTTCTCTGTGAAATATATGCATTTATGAGCATGTTTGTATTTGGAAAGCTGAATTTTCTGTAACACGTGCAGTTTTCACCTCGGAGGTTACATGTGTTAAGCTTAGGAGACACAGACTGTGGTGTGCTAGTCCTTTCTAGTCATGTTTTTTGTTTCACAACAAAGTGTTTATCTAGCCAAAAAAAAAAAAAAAAGCCCAGTGGGAAAAGAACTGTAGCTACATTGCAAGAAAAAGTGGCAAATACAAGGGGATGGGAAGGTTGTCACACCCACTTTATTATTGAGGGAGTAGTTCAGGATGTATTCTCTTTCCTTGTCAGTATAAGAACAATTTGTTTCATTTCTTTCATCTTAAATGCTGTGAAAAAATGAAAGCTGTTGGGAAAATTTTGACTAGACATCTGAAGGACAATTCAGCTTTGACTGTTACCCTATTTGAATCACTCACAAAGGTTCTGATCATTTTTTTTTTTTTTTTTTAGACAGAACACCTATTTTCCAATGTTTTTCACATGGAGCGAAACAGGAAAGAGCACTGTTGAGTGAAAGCTCTGACAACCAAATACCTGTCATCATGAAACCTGCCTCTAGCCGAAATGAAGGAGGAGGTTTTGTATATTTGCTTTAAACCCATATTCCCTCTTCCATTCCCTCATTTTTCCCTGAGCAGAAGATTTCGCTTTATAGTCATAAGGACATTGTGAAATTGAAACGTTAGAGGTGGCTCCACTGACAGGGGAATGGGAGTTGTGCCTTTGAATCCCTTCAGGGAAAACAGGAAACTGAAGCCAAGTCTTCAGCTTTCTGGGTGAGAGCTCTGATATTCTTGCTTTCACCCTACAACAAGGCTCAGGAGCAGCAATGTTTTAAGAGAAAATATCAAATACTAGTGCATTTCCTGTAGAGCCTGAGTGTAGTGCTACATGGTAAGCTTTCTAAAGACAGGATTGATCATCTCAAGGAGACACACAAGGATCTCAATTTTTGCTTCTCTAGGGCTTATACGTGAGTGCTGAGCTGTTTAGTCAGTCACTGCTGACATGTCCCAAGGCATGGGAAGTGGTATAGCTGCCGGCAGTGAAAGGAATCTGAAATAACATAATACGCTTCTGAAACACAGGTGTGTGTGGCTGTTGCCTAGCACTTACCAGGAGTTTTCAGGAAGTCAGTTTTGGGTTTACCTTCCTATGGCTACACACTTCCGTGAACCTGACCTTTAATGAGGTGTTTTACAGGTGTCCTACTTCTCCCAGCATTCTTCTTCCTTGCTCCTGGCAAGTTGCAGCGTTTTGAGACTGGGGACCTCTATGGACCTTCCAGACAGTCCTTCAGGTGATTTTACATGTACTTTGCTGGGGCAGATAGCAATAGCACTTTACCAGATAGAAATAAAACTTCCTAATTTTTTACAGTGGGCAGGCAATCAGGGATGAAAGAAGAGAGCTGCCTGAAGCCTTATCTCTATCGAGGCTATCAACAGAATCCAGATATCTTGCTCTTTCTTCTATTGCAAAGGTCATCTTTAAGCGTGGCCTTCTAGTGTACCTGCATAGCATTTACGTCAATGAACT
Source organism: Pelecanus crispus (assembly GCF_030463565.1). Classification (NCBI taxonomy): domain Eukaryota; kingdom Metazoa; phylum Chordata; class Aves; order Pelecaniformes; family Pelecanidae; genus Pelecanus; species Pelecanus crispus. Next base: position 41,201,161 of record NC_134652.1, on the reverse strand, counting down.
TGTAATTTTTGCTGTTGATATAGAAGCAAGCATTGTAAGAACGAGTACTTCAGATATTTTATGCTATTCCTAAATTTAATCACGGGAGTGTGAGAGCATTTACTGATCTCATTGAAAACAGAAATACTGTAATTTAGGGACTCTCTGTTAAAAATGAAACGAGCCATGGAGCACAGACTCTGAAGTAACAGCAGTACCTACTGTTTTCAGTCCGTGGAAATGCTGTAATAGGTCCCTTCAACGCAGCAGTGACTGCAGGTGAGTGCTAGCACATGTGAACACTTAATCCTCGGAATAGGCTTTCCTGGAAAACTAGTGAAGGAGGAGAAGGACTGCTTGTACAATTTGTTCATTTCAAGGCAATTTTTATTTTTGTTGGTTTGGTGTTACGCTTTGTTTAACAACTTTGGTAAAGACTGGGTCATGTTAGCTTTATATGGGTAATCTGCTCTATGAAAATACTTTCCAGAGTGTGCTTCCTGGCCTCGCTCTTGACCGTAGCGTCAACGCTCTGCATTTCAGCTGTATGCTCCCTGTGTTTCTGCAAGATGATCTTTTGACAACATTACTCCAGCTTCTGTTTTGCAGGGCTTGATTTGGTTTGCTTTAAAATGGGGAGAGGCTTTTAAGAGATAGTACTGAGCACTGATTTCTCTATGTTTTTTCTTCAGCTGTGTGCATCCATTTGTAGCTCTTTAAGCTGAATGTGAACAATTAACACTTCCAGTATAGGTAGCTTTGAGTGTTTCTGATCTGCTGGTTGAGGCAAACTTCTACACAGAAGGTCGCAACCGTGGAATTTTAGCCAGCTGTTTCCTAGCGTGAAATTTTCTTGTGGATCTGTTTCAGTAGCACACAGCATCTGTTGCATTTTAAAGGTGAAACTTCAGTTTGCTTTTGTTGGCCTGTCATATGAAACGTTCTTCTGTGTGCCCTAATGAATGTAGTTAATATTTTATAGCTTTGTTTACCTATAGTATCAGGCTTCAGGACTGCAATTGGAAATGTTATAAACCGGGGGAGAAAGCATGCGTTTTATATGGCTAATTCCAGTCGTTTTGCAGTTTCTGTCTCATGGCAAATCTTCCTTTCCAACCCCCCATTCCAGTAACAGCCTTTACAGTTTTAATCAGCAAGCACAGCAAAGAAGCTGTGTTTTGTGTGTGTCTCTGTATGTGCACAGAACCATATATCCACAGATGACAAGCCTGGAAAGTGACACACTCCTCACTACAAGTAGAAAACAAATGCACATCCACGTGATTACAACTCACCATGAAAACACGCTCCGAGAATGCCTTAGCCAAAATCAGACAATAAGCTGTCCCAATATCACGTATCAGAATAAACGAACAATGAACTAGTTTGACAGAATGTTTTTCTATGACTGCCAGAAGCCTTCATGATCATAAGTGCTATGGAGGAGGTCATTGCAAGTTGTATTGTATCTGCTAAGTACAGAAACAATAACCTAGTAAGTGATGTCTAAAAACTGGGGGGTGGGAGGGTGTGGGTAAGGGGCTGTCCAGAATTATGTTATTTAGCTTTCTTCGTTGAGATCCCTGCCTTCATTCAGTGATAGCCATTCAAGTTTTTCTTTATATGTTTATGTCTATATTTTTGTTAAGGATAAATAAGCCACAAAATATTTTACCAAAACATATACAAGTATGGCTTTCTGCACTGGCAGGTTTCCGTATGAATTATATTGGTAATTTGAAAGCAGAGCTGAAACCAGGTGTTAAACTGACCCTGCCTGAAAAAGTGCCTGAAACATTATCCTGTTAAAGTGACAAAACAGAGCCGATGTTATAGATCACAGCATCGATCACATGAGCAGCTGGCATTAAGAGCACCCTTCTTGGGTTCAGTATTTAAAACTTCAGTAGGTCATTGTTGAAATTTGACAAGGTGAAGCTAAGTCACCAAATGGATGAGAAAGTTAAAAAAAGGATCTATGTAATTACAACCATGCTCCGAAAAATAAATGACTGCGGACTGTGACTTTACAATTAGGTAATTATTTTTTAAAGTGAGGCATCTCAAAATGTTTGTGGTCATTATATATTATTTAGTGAGACAGTACTGCTTAAAATAACCTTCTCTATCTTAAGCCTATAAATACATTTTTTTAAAAAATTAAACTATGTTGGGTATTGAAGGAAAAGTTTTCACATCTATGATCTTGTAAGTTTGCTGGATGTTTGTGTCTCATGGCTGCTCTGCACAGTTAGCGCTGTTTGCTCTCTCTCTGAGGTGCTTTCATTACTATGCTTGCGAAAGAATGTTATTTAGGAAAACCCAGTCTACAAAACCTGATTAATACAAAAGCAGGTTTAATTCATTGAATTCCTTCCTTTAGTTTTTTTTGAAAATCAGGAGGTTGCAGATTCAGAATGTGCTCTCAAGGTGGTATTATATACACCCAGTTCATGAGGAAAATCCAGGCATTCCGATGCATTTGTGTGGTTCCCTGACAAATTCAGAGTATGTAAAATCAAGATTTTATAATTTTAAATTTATTACCTTCAGAGTTAGAAAAGAAATTGTCAAAGTTGAACTGAATGTAATGACTGCACTGAAGACGGGAGTATAGATGAGAAATACCCAAGCTAAAGAAAAGCATGAAAGGCAGCCTGTGTCTGCTCTCCTCCAGGCAAGTGACGGTAGGCTCCTCTGGCATTGCCTTTGCTGCCATCCTGTCAACCCCTCAGGAAACGGCAAGGAAAACATGTACTTCATAGCCTTTCATATTCGGTAGATTGAACGTGTTCCTTACATACAATCACCCCTGATTACCACCTACAGTTACTGGTGAAATTCCGAATGCTGCTGTTTTCCTTGTTATTCCTCTGTAGCCAGTATACATTACTGCTCTCCACTTGTGCGTCCCCCAGACGCTGTCACGTGTGGGAAGCACAGAGCCTGGAGGAGGGATGCTGGGAGCAGAAGGGGTTCTTGGTGTCAGCAGGGCTGAGACACCACGGGGAGATCCCGGTATTTGGGTTACATGAGACAGTTTATCAACAAGCCAGCTAGCTCTTGGTTTTGGGGTTTTTTTGGGGACTAATATTTCATGAGCCATTGCTTTTATACCCTCTTATTTCATAGCAGGAGTTTGTAAGCTTGAGATTTGAAATAAATAGCAATTTTTTTTAGATGTTATTCAAAGAAAATGTCATTCCTTAAGGCTCTGAAAAGCTACAGAAAGAATAGGTCCCACATTCTGTACTATCAAGAATAGAACGTAACTGTTTACATTTTGTTCAATAACTGGGAAATACTGGAAGGGGCTGTGTGGATGGGTGGAGGTGTACATGCATATGTGGATTTTATCTCATCTGATAATTTTTAGTCCTTTAAGAAGAAGCTAATAATACTTAGAATCGGATTGGTGTTGAATTCTTGAAGAGGAGAAAAATAGCACAGGAAAAAAGAGTAACTTTTTTGCGATTTTGCCTTCTGTTAGGTTATTTCTTGTGGTGAGGTTGTTCAGAAAGCGCTCAGCCGGAGCTGCTAATGGTGTCTCTGGTATTAACTCTGCTCCTTTCTGTATTGCGTCGTCAGCCTTTGTTTCAGCCTCCTCTCTATGTATCTTCTTTTACTAATAGATCTTCTAAATATTACACAGTGTTACCAAAACAAAACAGAGAAATTTTGGCAGCTTTAGCCCTTTTGAACGTCACTTATGCTCAGTTTTCAAGAAAGATGACCTTCATGGTAGGAGAACACCATCAAAGCTAACAGTCCTGCCAAGTATTGACGCCTTGTTTTGTGACAAAGTTAGAGTCAAGCTTTAGTTTTAGTTTGTGAAAGCTCTCTGTATGGGGTACAGTGACAAGGGAACTATATTGGAAATGAGAGGTATGTAACCACCAGAAACAAAGAAAGAGATGAAAAGAAGCATCGGTAGAGTTACGTTGTATTTAAACTTACGTTTCAGGTTGATAGTGCATGGGCAACTACTCCAGAGGAGAACCCCTGGAGTGGGTATTTGTATGCATAATACAAAACGGGACCTTTGTTAGCCTGGTGGCAAAGAGAAAGACAGACGAAACGTGTGTGGTCTGTAGCTAATAAGGCATTTTTTAGCGTGCTAGAAGGAAATTTAGAGTCGTATTTAAGTGATTAGAATTGCATGAATAAGCTTGTGTGTTGCATACAGTGATAAATAAGTAAAATCTCCAAATGCAAACTGCTGTGGAAACGTGTATAGACAGCTGTTGTTCCAGATGTCTAAAATGGCTTAACTATTGAATGTCTTCTTATAACCTTATTGCTGTTGTTGGTAGAGCTCTCATTTAGGATGAAGAGCACTAAATCAAAAGCCAGGATACTCTAAGAACAGGTGATTGGCTTTTCAGATGAGCATGACTTAGGGAGCAGTGCACTAATTAGACAATCCGGTGTGTTTCTCCAAGGAAACCTTCAGAAACTTTTCTGCAAACCTTCACAAAACAGGCACTTTTTAAACATCTCTTGGTAAAACCGGTTTAAAAAAGCCTGGTTGAAGTTATAGACCATAAAAATTAGACTCTGAGCTTTTGAAAACACAGCCAGCGATTGCATGTTGGTTTTGTTCCTTTCAACGAGATCTTTGTGTACGTGCAGCCTGGGGCGTGGCAGGGAGGATTTCTTTTAACACCTGGAAAGAGGAGGAGAAGAGTGGGAGGGAGGAAGGACCTCTGATTTCTGTTATTGGGAAGAAATACCAGCCATATTTCAGGAAAGATTCATCAAAGCTGCTATGAAGACAGTTACTGTTTTGAAGAGAATAACTCATTTCTGGTTTGTCTTGTGTATTGTCTTGCGCAAACGGCACGTGGTTTAGGTAGATCCTCTCAGAGCAGCAAGGTGGCCTGGGTGACCTCCCACCAACTCTTCTCTTTTCTAATATGATAGACTGTTGCTGGCGTGAGGAGTGATAGGATTGCACGTAAAGAAGTAACTGCCTTGATGAGGAAAATTTGCCACAGCGGAGCATAGACAGATTTGAATCTCAGAATACACAGTAAAATGGAGAGGAGGTAGTTACTCGGAAATCCTGACGGCACAGCCTTTGCCCCGCAATGTGATCATCGTTTGTTTGCCTCTGCTGTTAACCGTGGCATAATTGAGAGCTAGCGGATCCTTGATCTTTAAGTCTGCGTATCCCCATGCACTGCAATACGCTACCGCAAATCTGAATGTAATCTAGCTATGCTAGGTTTGCACTGTGCTTGAACTAGCCGGGACAAAATGCGTATGGATTTTGCTTAGATTTGTGTTGGTTCAGGTGTTCCGAGGGCGATACAGACACAGGCCGAAAGAAAATTTTTACAGGAAGAAAAACCTCAGGAGGTAAAAAAAGACATTATTTACATTGGCAAGAGAAAGAGGAGATTACTTCTGGATTCTTTTTAAAGATATTTGCTTGAATCTACTTCCAAGGCTACTTTGGCTACTTGAAGTCATCCCAACAGGGAAGGGGCAGGCCACACAGGCCAGGAGAAGATTGAATGTTAAATGCACAATAAGAGTTATGGACACATCTGCGTTTGATCACCTAGAATTTGCGACTTTGTAAAAGCACCTCTGTGAGGGCGGATACGTACTTTCCCTGGTGTGGAGGGACCCTGCCATAAGTGGGAGAAATCCAGAGCTGTTTTCAGAACCCGAGGAGCAAATATTCACAGAGATGGAAATACTAATGCAGTTGTTAGTATGTTTTAAAAGGAAACTTGTACCAGGACCTCCTGTATACTCCTAGTAGCTTCTGTAGTCCAGTACACAGATGGATAAAAAGCTCATTTAGCAATACTGTAATTTTAAATTTAGTTGTAAGACTTACTTTTCTTTTAAATGCACTTACAACTCTGCTGTAGAATTGATATACTGTGTTCCCTTTCTACTTACCATCCTGGATATCCAGGTCTGCCTTGCAAACATGCAAAGTCAAAAATGTTTGCAAGCAGCCCTTGAAGGAAAACAATTTTAGATCAAATGTTTTACTAAAATATCCTGCATACCCAAACATATTATTATGTTAGGAGAAACTATGGGAAAGTTAGGACTGGGAAAGAAACAATACCATCATTGGTTGAAGAACAACATATACCTTGTTTTTTCTTGTTAAACAATCTTAAAGTTTCAAAGTTTCTCATACACATGCTTATAGAAGGTGGGTGAATGTGTGTTGTGGAATACCACAAAGGATGTGTTACAATATTACTGGTAATGAAGTTCTAAAAGTGTGTTTTATTTCATTTTAGATGTGAGAAACTAAGGAGAGGAAACTCTAGAAGGTTTATATCAGGAAATACCTTCAGTGAAGGAGAACCTGCATTTGGCACAGTATGTTGTCCTTTTTTTTGTTTTCCTCATAAAGAATAAAGACAAATATTTTGACTTACCATCATTCAAAATGAATAAAAGTAGACTTCAAATTAATGAAGTAAGTTTATTATTTCAGATCCTAATCAGCAAACCTTTTACATATAATGCATCATGTTACACTTGTTCATGGTTAACAATTGCAGTAATTGTATTTTAATTTAAAATGATTAAAAAAAGTTGAAATCTGACATTTAGGATACGCAAGTTTTGGAGGCTGAGGTTATCGCTTCTTTTTGTGCAAATGTGCATGTAAGCATTGGGAATTCACCAAGAAGTTTGCTTTCTCATTTCTGTCTTTCGGTATTTCATTAATGATTGGGAAAATACATAAACACTCCACCTGCATTTCAAGTCAGATATTTTCCAATAAAGATGTTAAATAAATGGCTTTGAAACAGTAAGTATAAAGTCAATGAATGGGAGAAATAGCTGGAAATCAGGAAAAATATATTGAAGTTATTTCAAGAAAAAAAACAGCAGAGAGAAACGTGCCAGTATTGATAATATGCATAGTGATTATTATGAAAATAATGAATTGTTCTTCTATTTTTAGTGTTTATTAAAAATATCTTGCGTATAGAGCCTCTGTCATACTTATCTTGAGAAATGTCGCTGACACGAGTGCTGTATTTTGGGGTGTTATAGCCCTGCACTTTTGCAATCTTTTGGCACTGGCAAGGTTTCTGAGTGAGCTGCTTGTATATCCCACCCTTCGCCCTCCGGGGACCACAGTATGTGATGGACCTTAACCTCCACACGCTCTCAGATGTCTTTATCCATAGCACACACAGTTCCAGCAAAGGTTCCAAATGGGCTACTCTAAATAATCAGCTTGGTAAAATAAAACAAATGGACTCCAGTGCAGGGTCAGATGTTGATGCTAGCACATTGTCCTTGTATACACTCACTTTGACTTTGGAAAAAATGAGCTTAAAAAAAAAAAAAAAAAAGGGATGTATTTATATTTAATATCCCCAAATTCTTCTGCATCTTGCACCTCAAACACAAAATAGACTATAAATGTCAAACAAATGGTCCGACAGTTAGCAGTGTTTGGTTAGTTTCTGAGGTATGAGGAGCTGTCATGTGGACCAGTGGATGTCCTTCAAGGTACTGTTGTTGCTGATAAAACGTGTGTGCTGTGGATCGTACTTGTTTCACACCTTCAAAAGTGAGATGCCCAAATCAGTGCTGCTTTCTCTCTCTTACCTGGGATTTTTAGATGATATTGCTTATTATCTGAAATATGTATCCAGCTAACAATTTTGTTCAGTGCAGGGACCCTGTCTTGTAACACTGCAGCTGTTTGCAACCCCTGTTTCACGGTGCACAGTACGCTAGGGCAGTTCTCAAGTTCCTGCACTTGCTGCTGGGCCCCCTCGCCTGCCTCTCTCTTACTTTTTTCCACGCACCACACCCCCCCACACACTCCCTGAACAAGTTTTTATCCATGTGTGTCGTGGTTTAGCCCCAGGCAGCAGCTCAGCACCACGCAGCCGCTCGCTCACTGCCCCTGCCGCGATGGGATGGGGGAGAGAATCGGAGGAGTGAGAGGGAGAAACACTCCTGGGGTGAGATAAGAACAGTTTAATAATTGAAATAAAGTAAAAGAGTAATGCTAATAGTAACAGTATAATAATTATAGTAATAATAATGATATACGAAGGAAGTGATGCACAATGCAATTGCTCACCACCCGCCCACCGATGCCCAGCCAGCTCCCGAGCAGCGATCGCTGCTCCCCGGCCAACCCCCCCAGTTTCTATACTGCCCATGACGCCATATGGTATGGAATGGCCCTTGGGGCAGTTGGGATCAACTCTTCTGGCTGTGCCCCCTCCCAGCTTCTTGTGCCCCTGGCAGAGCAGGGGAAGCTGAAAAGTCCTTGACTGGCACAAGCAGCACTGAGCAACAACTAAACCATCAGCGTGTGATCAGCATTCTTCTCATCCTAAATCCAAACCACAGCGCTGTGCCTGCTACTAGGAAGAAAATTAACTCTATCCCAGCTGAAACCAGGACAATGTGGTATACTCTAATACTTTTATCTGATGTTTTGAAGAGTATATCCAGGAACTATGCCATTTCCTGATCTTGTATTAGCTGTAGCAGAGTGGAACAGTATTTGCACTCCCAAGGCTGGCATGGCCCCATGGCAGCAAATGGTGCGTGAGCAGTTTGTGAAAAGTGGCTTCCTGTAAACGAAGCCGTGAATCTTTGGACGCATGCCGGATGCCAGGTATTGAGTGTACTTGTTGGTGTTTGCTAATCTGCCTGTGTAGCTACCTATGTTATTTTTTCATGGAGCTTCATTTTGATCTCTGCCAATTTTAGCTCATCAGCGCTCTTTCCTTGTAGAATTTTGGATTCCTTGTAATGAGCGTGTTTGAACACTGTCCACTCTCCACTGTGTTTAAGAGCCAGGTGCCTTTTTTAGTCAATAAACTTTAGTTCTCCACTATCCACTCATCTTTCTCTGAGGTATTTGGTTCTAAACAACATCTGTTTGTCATCAGGGTTTGTAAAATTTCTGATATAAATTATTTGCTCTTTATATTTGCTGTGTTTATACTTTGTGCTTCTGTTTGAATCAGTATTGATATGCTTCCTTTTTTTCTGTGTTGAGGGCATTATTTGGAGCAAATTTCCTTGACAGAATATACTCTTATACTTAGCCACTTTGGCTGAGTTAAAAGGAAATACTGGAAATAGCACATTCTTTAGAAAGAGGCTCTCTAAAGATACAGTTCCCAAATCCCAGTCTCCAGCAGCTCATGTCTGCTGCTACTCTGCTTCTGTTGGACTGGAGAAAGCAAAGCAGAAAGATTGAATGTAAAGAACAAAGTATTCCTGGATTTTGTTTTTTCTTCCTTTGTTTTGTTTTACTTTCATCTAAAAATAGAAGTGTCTTCCTTTTATGTCAGTTGTTTTCATAGCAACTGAGGATGTTAGTTAATTCAGACTTACGCTGAAGGGATCAAATCAAGTTGTATGTGGAGGGGACAAGAATTTCTTTAGGTCAGAGATGAAAATCTGTTTTTAACTTGCAGTCTAAGAACAGGAAGGAAAGTTTCCAGGCATGATTGTGGACTGCCACCTCAGAAGTATATTAGTAAGGAATAATTAAATTTAATTTCCTTTAATAGTAAGGAAAGCCTTCAAGGAATTGGAAATGAGCCTTGTCAGTTTAAAGAAGGGAAAAAAAAAAAAAAAAAAAGTGGCATTTTTGGATGTTGGAAAATGTTGGTCTCCAAAGCAAATGAAGGAGAAACAAGCTTCAGCCCTGTACATCCAGAGAGAGCAAGGGGAGCAATGGAGAAATCAGAAGCGGGTGGAGGTAAATGTAATTGGAAATGCCCAAAGCACAACACATTTCGTAGACATTTCTGTTTATCTGTGGACTTCAGAATTATCTGTATTTGGACTTCAGAAAGTGCTTAGTATGTTCTCACATGAGGAATTATTAATAAAACTATGAAGGATAATGATTAAGTCAAGTATTGTTCAGGGAGTAGGAAACTGGCTGGAGCAGTGATAGTGGTGTGACAGAAGCGAACTTCCAGAGGTGAAAGAGATTATTTGAAAATAGTGAAAATAGTCCATTTACTGTGGAAGTTAAGCGCAGGTCATCGCAGAAAGTAACTTTTGCAAACAGCCTTTCAGGAGGGGCTGGGGAAAGCATAGGACCAGAAAATGTTCTTGTGTTTTCACATACAGCTTGATAAATTTAGGAAGCGTTTAACCAAGGAATGGTGAGTAGTGGCAGGGGGCTGCACAGGGAGTCCTGGGAGGTCTATTCCAATCCTGTATTCCCTGCCTGTCTGCTTTGGGATGGTGCGCTGGCTGTTCCTGTTCACAGGCACTTGGCAGTCTTCTACGCTCCGTCACATACAGTGCCCTACCCTGAAAACAGCAGGAAAAATGGAGGCAATGTGCCTTATCTTAGCTGGTAATCAGATTTGGATATAGCAGTGTTGCTAATCAGCTCAGTACTAAGGCATAGTAGGAGCAAAGGTGATGTTCTTGTCATACTGAACTGGAAATGTATTTAGAAGATGACAACTCTTTTGATTTAAAAAACCCAACCAACCAAAAAAGCCCACCTCACAAGAAAAAAAGCTTTTGCATTTACAATACACTTTTCCCTGTCTCCAAATAGGCTTTTATTCATTTCAGGAGCAATGTGATTCAGAGAACACAAAAATTCCAAAACATGAAGACAGCATAGATCTGAACCCAATTTCCATGGAAGTTAATGGAAAAATTTCTGGGAACGTTTTGTCAAATCCTAGAAAAGTGAAAATGATGAGATAAAAGAGGGCAATTCAATAATCCCACTGGGGCAAGATCATAATCTCTGTGAAGATAAGTGTATTCATTTTCACATATTCGTTTGTTTTATGAAATGTACTGAATATGTTTCTTACTTGGTGTTGTATATGAGAGTCAAATATAAACCAGATACTGGGCTACTGGACAAAAGCAAGAGCTTCATGTGGCTGTCGATACAGTTCAGAAAATTGATATGTATTCTGTTTTAAGAAAAAGGAATTGTAGATTATTTTTTCCCTTTCTACAGATATCATAGAGAATAGAAAAGTGGCATACTTGAATATTTTGTGTACACACCGAACCTTTTTTTTAGACTGCGATAAAAGAACTGTATTACGGGCTGACTGTGTGCCATGGATACGTGTTGTTACAGGATGTACGTCTTTCCTCAGTACAACATTTGTCCCCTCAATATTGGCCGCATCCCAGCATCTCTTCCTATCAATGGTTGTTCTTCATGTACAGAGGTGCAAGATGGAGCTTAGGGTAGAGAATATTGAGCAGCCTTGTCCTTTACTGTCCTCCAAACCAGAAAACACCGAGCTGCAGCCTGTGCCTTTGGGTTGTGTTCTCTACAGAGGCCTGCAGCCGTTCACAGCAGTGCTGAGCGTGGCTTCTTCTGGTACTGGGGTCCTTTTTTGAGCCATTCATTCTGAGAAGAATATGTAGTTGCTTGTAGGTTAGTTCACTTCAAAACCTCAGCACGCGACCTCTTGTTTTTCAGTCTGTTGCTTTTTCTGCAAGCATTCACATTAATCTGACCCTTCTACCCTTGATTGGCTTAGAGTAGACTTGGTAGTGTAGGTTAATGGTTGGACTGGATGATCTTAAAGGTCTTTTCCAACCTAAACGATTCTATGATTCGCCTCCAGGATTTGGTTCACATCAGTACCATTTCCACTTGATCTCCCTTTTTTGCCTTGCTAGGAGCCAGCTCCTAATCTTTTGTTATATGACTCAGTCTACAAACCTCTGAATACTTTTGCTTGTCCTTTGCTGCGCTTTTAAAGTCTTTGCAATGTTCTTTCTGATCATTGTAGTTTCTAGTAGGCTAAATTTTATGTTATTGACACATACTCTCCTGCTGGGAGAAGTCAAATGTGCCAGTTATTTGGGAAAACTGGAGACTCCAATTAGGTATGTACAGTGAGTCACTGTTTTCTCCCCATCTATCTTTGCTACTCGACACTAAATTTATAATGGAGATTTTGTTCCTACTTCTACTGTTTAACTGCAGTACGGTTAAATTGGAGAAGGATTTTTCTTTTGTCTTTTCATCTGTTAACAGCTCTGAGAAGATTTAAATGGAAGTTTTTCCTTACACGGTTGTTCTCCTTCATACCTTTATATCATCATTGCTATGGTTTTCCATTCTGTATCTTTTATTCACTCTTTGGTGTGGTCTCTATCCCACTCCCTGTAAGGGTCACCTGGTTTTACTGTTACGGGGATGCTTACAGAAGTAGGTATGTGTAAGTTGTCTCATTATACGGTCCTAACCTTTACTCACATCTGAGATTCAAGGGTTACATTCTTTTGCTCCCCTCTAGTTTTCTTGTGAGAAAAATTTTTGCAAGTCACTGTGTGTGGCATAATGTTGATTTAGATTTACTTAAACTTTTTAAATTCTTGTATTATGACACTACGCTTTCCCACGCTTTTTCATGTGATGTATGAAAAAGGTATATTCAGTAAGACATCGAAGTACTCAAAGAAGGTCAGTTACAGAGTGTATTAGCCTGGGACATAGCTAAGTTTCACATTATAAAATTTAAAATAGCATATATTTAATAATGTGTACTTTCATACATTATAAAGTCACAGGTGGGATTTATAGGAATTGAGGCACTGTAATACAAAGTTGATTTTCTCTCGAGGAAAAAGATTTAGTCCGTGTTATATTGTGTCTTTTTTTCCTCATTATTTACATGAGCAATGGCAGTCTTTTACCTAGAGGAAGAAAGTATTTGGTCAAGGTACTTGATAAAGTTTGTGAGTTCTGGTGATGTGGTGCGCCTTCTATTTACGCTAGAGATCAGATTAGCTAACTCTGTTTGAATCTTGTCTATTTTATGACTGTGTCTCCATTAATCATTTTGGGAGAGGTGAAAATTACTTCTTAGAGTGACTGTCCCTTGAAGGTAGTAGTTATAAAAAACCTACTCAGCTTGTTTTCCTCAGTCATGGGAGTTACCTTGTTTTTTTCTTGTTAACTGTCTGCAATTAAAATCAAAATGGACAGCTGAGAGCTGTATTTGCAGGTCAGACAAATGAACTGCCTCCCTGGGGACACTGTGTTTCTAGTTGGGTAATAACTGCTATCAGGGTTATTAAAGATTAGAGGTGTTTTGTGTAACTGAATTTTGCTATTTATGGCAACACATATGCCAGCAGTGGGTTGTGCCTGCTTTGCTGAACTGTAGACTATTTGCTTAATTTCATATGTCTGAACTTTATAAAGATTGTGAGATGTATTTAGTTATTTCAAAAAAAGTAGATATATATACACACACACACTGAGGAAATAGCAAAAGGAAAATAAACTTGACTGCTGTTTAGCTTTTGCCTCCTTTCAGGACCTTTCTCTTACCCACGTGCCTGGCATTTTTAGAGCTGGTTAAATAGAAAAGTTTCTTTGTCCTGCATTCATGTCCTCGCTTCATGTGCCCTCTGTGACTGTTCCTTAGAGGATGTTGTTGGAAAATGCCCAGGCCAGTATCATATTCTCTTCCTCCTTTTCTGGAGCAAATGTTTTCATATAGCATAGAAAAAGAGGCTAAGATGGATTTGATGCATAAGTTTGTAAGAAAAGACAAGTAGACAGGCAGTTTCCAGTGTCATGATCCGCTGTTACAGAAGAGAGGAACCCAACTGATAAGAGATTTATTATAGAAAGGACATTTGAGCTGGCTCGTTAGGATAAGCCTAAGCTACATGAAAGCGTGTGTTTCATAGTGTTGACTCAGAAACTTCGGAATCCTTTTGGAAGACTCCTGTGTGCTAGTAATCATGCAAAGCTATGTAATAAATCAAGGATAAAAAATATTTAGATGGGTTTCACAAAACCACTCTTCACAGAAAGCAAGTTCTCTGAAGAAAGCTGTTCTGTTATGCACTTAAGTAGCTATGACATTAATCATTATGTCATTAATATTATGACATTAATTGTTTTTATCATCATTTCATCCTTTTTAATCTCTCTGCTACAAGATGCAAGAATTAAAAACAATCAGACTCGCTGTTTTCTAATATATCTCCAGAGATGGTTGATTTTTAGATGATGTGCAGAAGTCAGTTCTGTCAATTAATACCAGATTTGTGAGCGAGTTTAGTTGTCTTCTCATTCTCAGTTTATCACGCAGTGTCACGTTCTTCATGTTGCGGTTCTTTTTAATTTAGGCCCTTGCCTTTTCCTACTCTCTCAAGCGTTTTCAGTGGAAGATTAAAATTGTGGGTGCATACTGTTGACTGGACAGCATGAACTTGTTATCTTCGGGTCCTGCAGCTGCCGTCATGGTATTAGTTGGGTTGAATTACCCTGGGATTAGCTATGGTATCCTTACAGAGTTGTAGCTTTTGTATTTGGAGGATTTGTCCCCATCCCTGGAAGTGTTCAAAAAACGGGTAGATGTGGCACTTCGGGACATGGTTTAGTCTAGTCTACCCTTGATTGGCTTAGAGTAGACTTGGTAGTGTAGGTTAATGGTTGGACTGGATGATCTGAAAGGTCTTTTCCAACCTAAATGATTCTATGATTCTATGATGTTGGAGGGCTCAAAGAGAAGGATAAAGCAAGTGCTGTTCTGCCTGACTCCTGTCTGTGTGGTCGAAAGACATGGCTAGGGAAAGTCCGTACTGTCTTGAGCTCCTCAAAGGGCAAATGGGGCATTTTTAGTGAGCATGGATCTCCTCCTGACTGATGGTAATTAAGTGGCAGATGGGTTTGTTTATGGGCCTAAAAATGGTTAAATAAAAGCATAGTGTTAAAAGGGTGATGTTATCAAGGACAAAGAGTTTATAAAATTTAACAGATGTGGGTTTAATTGTGTGGCATCAGCTTAGAGCTTTACTGGAGGACATTTGTAGATAATACTAAGGCAAATGAGTATATGCATTGTAAGCATATGGGTGTAGAGATAAGGCTCGATTTGCATATTTCTTTCATTTTAGTTTCCTTGTTTTCAAAAGTTGCATTTGAGGACAAGTGCAACACTACTTTTCTATCAGCTAAGTTATTTGCCATTTGCTTTTTAAAGTATTTTCATAGAAATAGAAAAGCTGTTTGAGGGATGGAATGACTGTTTAAGCCGTTGCATTTACAATGATGGGTTTTGGTAGAGATGCGACTGTGGCTGAGTGAAAAATCATGCCCGGGTCTGGCTGCTTCCTTTCGCTAGAGTTCCTTGCAGCAGGGTGTAATTGTCTGCAACGCGCAGCTCCAGTTTCCCACGCTGCGTCCTTCTCCTCGTCTTCCTAAGCTGTAAGCATTTTAGGTTGACCACTCGTGTGCAGACTGGCTGCTTACGATCTGGTGTCCTTTGCTCCTGTGTATGTGTGTCTCCAGAAGCAGTACAGGGAGAGCCTCAGACTTCAAGGCTAAGTCCTCTGGGCTCTTTAGTGGCCAAGGGCCCAACACTTTTCTGTGCCTCCAAACCAGCTTCCTTTCAAATCAGAGCATTTCTAGCACAAACCTCCCCAGTTGCTTCTTTTGCCCTTCCTATTTACTCTTTATCCGTTCTCTCTACTACCAGCCAGTTTCCTTGGGACCCACATAGTTTGTGCATATCTTAGTATACTATTTACTTCCTGGCCATCCAAGAGGAAAATGGAATTTTTCTTTGGAATCAATGCAGTCTTGGGTACAGGAAGAAAGCGACAGAGCAGACTTTGCATATTCCACTGGGCAGGATGGGTCAGGGCCGTGCAATGCAAGGCTGCTATGGAGTGAGGCTGTCAGAAAGCTAGAGAGATGGACACAGACCTGTTACCAGAGGAGATGGAATAGATATATAGGCTCCATGGGGAGCACAAATATTGTTATTCCTCACAAATCCTAAGCATTAAATGTATCTGACTGTAGAGCTTAAATTGTTATTATCCCATGTTTAAACAGCATTTGTTTCCTAAATGCATAGCAAGTGCTGTCCTCTGGGAGCAGAAACCAGCAAACGAGCGAGTCACCTTCATAAACAGAGTTCTCAGTCTTCATGTGCGATGCGCACCAAAAGCCTCCTTGCAATGTTGCTCAATTTAAAAGGATCACAAAAAGAGATGAAGAATAACATTAGCAAAGTTTTGCTCCAAATCGTGTTCCAGAATTATCCAGACACTTTCATTTACTTCTCTTTGAGCGGTGCCTCCAAATGAAAAGGGATTTTATAGCTGATGGAAATAAAAGAAGGAGAAGGAAACAAAGCATGGATATGCTGGATGGCATGAAAGGTGTAATTGTCCTTGACATTGTTGCAATTGATAGAAGACAAAAGTAAGATGTTAACAAAGGTGGGCCTCAGTTATGCTGAGAGTAACGTGAAGGGAGAGTGTGAAATTAAGCTGTAACTGTGAGCTAAGCTAGTTGAAGTGGCAGAGACTGACACCCCACTGCAGGGGAAGAAGTACTTAAGAGTATGTATTAAAAAGGAAAAAAAGAAAAGTAATCTATACTATATAGATGAAATATATGCTGCTGTGCTGTTATACTTGCTCTCTGAAGATACACAGATCTAACAAAGCTTACGGAGTGTGCCAGGAAAAAAGATTTACTACCAATTTAATATGACATATGGCCACCTGTCACTTCTCTGAAAATTTACGCATTGGTTAACAGATAAAAATGTCATACTTAGCTTTTAACATTAAAAGCATGGTCTTTAGGAAAAGAGCATACTCTCACAAATTGCAGACAGTCTAAGAATAGGATCTCAAGATTTTATGTGATTTGGCATATATAGTAAGTTGAGTTGTCTAATAAACTGTAGCAATTCATCATCTACTTTGGAAGTCTGAAGTTTAGTAGGTAGTCATATAGTATGGTCTTTTGGTGCCTAGACTACCTCAGGAAAAAAATCACGGGTTTTGGAGGGGCAAGGGGATTATAGCCTGATTTATTTGGCAACAAAATTGACTATAAAACTACTTTTACTATGCTCAGGGGACCAAGGCATAGAGATGTCATATTGAGTAATAACATCAGGATAATATCAAGGTCTTTGGTCATTTCACTGATTTCACACAGGCGAAGCCACAGATATAAAACACTTGATACCAGAGGAACAGGACGTTTCATGTGGATAATAAACACCTAGGAAAATTAATGATCTGTCTGGCTAAAAAGATAAGGCCTGAGTCACAATTAGTGAGAGCACTGGCGGGAGAGCCAACTACACGCATTTAACTGTTTTAGTGCTGTCCAAAGTATCACTTATTATCAGGTAAAACATGGTTTGTACATCATATATTCTTGTGTAGGAGCTAGCGTTGCGTCAAACGAATGCCCTGCAGTCTGCTGAGTGCTGCCAAATTGCAACGGTTAATGAAAAAGTGCATTTATTACAAGCGTCCCTTTTCCCTACTACGTTTTTTAATGCTGAAGTTTTTATAACTGGTAGTACCTAGAGGCAGGTGCCTGACTCCATCTGTGGTCAGTAATACACTGAGAACCTACTCGCAAAAAGGGATCAGTAACTGAGGTTCCCTACTTTTTGTTCGGCTCCACACTGGGGTGCACAGGATTTTACGGCAAAGTCATGGTCGTGTTGAGCTGGTCTGGAGCTGTGGGCACTCAGACCCTCGCAGATCAGGCCCTCATTACCCTACTCGTGTGCTGCCTTGGAGCGGTGCAACATTTGGAAGCACCACCCCTTAGGATGTAGTGGCAGCAGAACCCATTGCTGTTACTGCCACTAATAAATTTAAAACAGACTTTAACAAAATGTATCCTAAAGAAAAAGGCAATTCGGATTGTGATTTTCACACAGCTGGGTTTGTTTAGATTATTTTTCCTAATTTGTTGTTCAGAATGCCTTGCTGGCCTGCTTTGCAGCCGATCTTAGCTCACGGTTGTCGTGGTTGAGCCCCAGCCAGCAAGCAAGCACCACGCAGCCGCTCGCTCTCTGCCCCTGCCCCGGTGGGATGGGGGAGAGAATCGGAGGAGTAAGAGTGAGAAACACTCCTGGGGTGAGATAACAACAGTTTAATAATTGAAATAAAGTAAAAGAGTAATGATAATAGTAACAGTATAATAATGATAACAATATCCAAAGCAAGTGATGCACGATGCAATTGTTCACCACCCGCCGACCGATGCCCAGCCAGTTCCCGAGCAGTGATCGCTGCTCCCCGGCCAACCCCCCCCAGTTTCTATACTGCCCGTGACGCCGTATGGGATGGAATGGCCCTTGGGGCAGTTGGGATCAACTCTTCTGGCTGTGCCCCCTCCCAGTTTCTTGTGCCCCTGGCAGAGCATGGGAAGCTGAAAAGTCCTTGACTGGCATAAGCAGCACTGAGCAACAACTAAACCATCAGCGTGTGATCAGCATTCTTCTCCTACTAAATCCAAACCACAGCACTGTGCCTGCTGCTAGGAAGAAAATTAACTCTATCCCAGCCGAAACCAAGACAACGGTGTTATGGGGACTCTCCCCACATCCAGTGGGACTGAGTTCAGCAAAGCGTTGAAACGTGCACTTAACTGCAAGCACACGCTGGAATCCTGCTGAAGACAAAACTGCGAATGAACTAATAAGCACGTGGTGGAGTAGGGAGTTCATGCCCTGAGCACTCTTAAATACCTGCTTAAGTAATCTGCTAACCCGACAGGGTATTTTGCAGTATAAACTGAGTTAAGTGCAAGGTGGAGGAAGGGCAATTTGGAACTCTTGCCAGCAAATGTCTAGTTTTTTCTCCTATGCAATGAAGATTATATTCACACTGTGGGACACAACACACATGGGAAGAAAACAGAACAAACTACTGCAGGCAAGCAGCTGGAAGCGGCGTGTTTTTTCAAGTGGGTATGTCCGCTGCTTTGATCCCGAGATGCAAAGTGCAGAAAACGAAACATTGAGGTTGGAGGGAGGAGAGAGGAGAGTCAAGGCGGCAGACATGGGGTTTGCGCATGCGATCAGTGATACGCAGTGCAAAGGAGATCACTGCTCCTTTTGTGCTGCAGATCCACGACACTTGAGCTAGGTGTGGAAGCAATGCAACTATTTAGCTCTTACACCAGTGGTTTGTTCCTCCTGTTCGTTATGGCAACCCAAACTGGTTTAAATGGCTTTAAATGGCCTTGTAGCAGACAGGAGTATGTCTGCTTTGGTAAACATTTTAGATTCATTTTCAAAGAGAAAAAAGTCTGTGAGCAGTTAAAAGCAACCTCCTGAGGCTTGGCGGTGAAGCGGTGAATGATGAATCAATCCTAGGGAGACAGGGCCAAAATACAGACCCGGCAGGGGAAAGGGAAGAAGACAAAACTGGTGTGCGTGCACACTCTTGCTCAACATGAAATGTATACAGGTTCCTACCCTCATTGAAAATAAAAGTGGTTGAACCAAAATTGAATGTCATGTCAGTGGGGAGAATGCCATAAGCAGAGATTTTTCAGATCCAAACACAGTTTTAGCTTCGTAGTTGGAAAGTCTTGGAAGACAAAAGCAAAAGATAACAAGAGTCAGTTTACAAATGTAGAAATGGAACCTGTTCTCACTGTCAGT
The DNA here is from genome assembly GCF_030463565.1 of Pelecanus crispus. Lineage (NCBI taxonomy): Eukaryota > Metazoa > Chordata > Aves > Pelecaniformes > Pelecanidae > Pelecanus > Pelecanus crispus. Next base: position 41,181,743 of record NC_134652.1, on the reverse strand, counting down.
TGCACTATAAGTTATGGCATGTATTTTATCAGAAATGTGTGAATTTAGATTTTAAGAAAAGTTTCCATGAGGTTTGACCAGCCTGATATTCCTGATACTGTAGAAGGCAAAGTTGTAAATTGCTCCAAGATTTGGATTTTTAACACCTCATTACATTTTGTGAGTTACAGTTACGTTTTCGCATTTGTTATCGTTTTATTTGGTCTGTACATGCATAGCTGTAATAGCAAAATTGTAATCTACAGCTGTTGGCTCACAGAGAAACTTTTCAAGAATAGCCAGTAACTGTTATCCCAAACCTCTAATTATAAAATTTATATCAAATTGCTAACAAATGTGTACCATATAAATGATAGATTGTGGTGGGGTATGAATACAAACAAGTGGTGAAAACACTGACACATCTTGTCAATAGACTGTTTAAAAAGGAAATATTTATAATCAAGCACATATGCATACATATAAACATGAAATTTCTCACAAAACTTTGTAGTACAGAAGTGTTCTGTTGTCCAGGGATCAGAGACAATTAAGATTCCCAGAGGAGGTGGAGATGCACTGCTGTGATTAAATATTTGTGCCTGACAAATGCAGTACAAAGCTGCATGCAGTGCTGTTTCCGTATGTATTTCTTACTGTGCTGCAATTTTACCTTTTCTGCACAACCCGTGTATGCTTGGCAGTGGTAGTTTATAAAACAAATGCACACAAACCCCCTGTTATCTCAATACTTGATTTTGAGGAAATTTTAGTATAGAAGGGCATGAACCGAACTCTCAAAGATTGTTTAAGAAAGAGAATAGTAGACTGGGTGAATCAAGAAGATACGTAGTAAGCGGGGAGGAAAAGGCAATTTATGATCCAGAGAGACCTCCGTTGGTAGAAGAAAAAAGTAGAACACAGATAGAGCTCTGGCAAATTTCCACTCTAGGAACAGCAAGTAAGGTGGCTTTTGGACAGGAACAGAGAAATAAGTCTCCCCTATCAAATAAAGCAATCTGTTGCTAGCTGTTTTCCACTGGCTTTAACAAAGGAGCAAATTCAAAACCGAACAGAGTTAACAACAAGTTCAAGGCCATAAGAGCAGGAGGAGGATGGAGGATGCTCATATTTAGTCAAGACAAGTCAGTCGGTCATTGGAAGTATGTGGACTCAGTTGGAGGGGTACATGAGAATTCCTGATCTGATTCTCTTGGCAAGTAACCTAGCTTAGCAATTGGGTTTTTTTGTTTTTTTTTTTTTCTTTATTTTCTAAGTGCCAGGTCATGGTAAATCATTTTTCACCGCGGGGACTTGCTTGCAGAAAATGTATAAATGCTAATTGGCCTTGGAGTTTACTAAATACTTGAAGATGGATTACTGAGAGTGATTTACTAGATTTGCTTGAGTAATTCAAATTTCAGCAATGCTTTTCAAAAGTTTTTGTAATGCATACTCTGGTATTGTTTCATGTATTTCTATTCTTCTAGAAAACCATTGGTGATTTTGAGATTGTTTAATTCCCTCACTGGGGAGCAAAAAAGCTTTTGCTATTATCTTTTGATTAATTTTACAGGGGTATAGAAGATGAAGAAAAAAGTAGTACGTTATTGTGCAGCACTATAAATGAGATTGCCCATTTTTTCTATAGCTTTCCACAGAGCACGGTAAAAGGGTTGAAGCATCATATGGGGGAGAGCAGGGGAGAAGTCTTCCCTCCCCAAACCTATAGGTACCTACGTTTTCTTACCTCTTGATTTGACTGTAACTGCTGAAACAGCATTTTCACAAGTAATGATGTCTCAATAGTATATGTGGTTTAGGTTGTTAGATCTAAAATGACATGATGGAATAAAGACCTCATTTTTCTTAAATGCTTGCTACAGTGGTAATTAAATATACCGTATAGATGAAATTTCAGTTGTGTCCCAAGGCTCCTTTCCTTAGTGCTTGTAGTGCCAAACATAACTAGAACAAGGAGATGGGATTTTTGTTCTAGCTATGACAAGGTGAAATGACTGAAGGATAGAGCTGGTCAGCGTAGTCTGTGCTTTCAGACGTGGACCTGTTCTAAGCAACATGGATTTCCTCCTTGCAAACTTCTTGCTGTCACAGTGGCAGTGGGTAATAATTGCTTTAAAAAAGATAGCATGTTATTCAGGTTGCTTTAAAAGTTAAATGAGATGCGTTCATTATATTATGGTTCACAAATTTAAGAACTAAACCCATATTCTCTTCAAACTAACCCCCTTTATCGTACCAGATATATACTACCTTGTATATATATGAATTCAATTTTCATCCAGTTTTCTGTTTTTTTAAAAAAAAAAAAAAAAAAAGATTAAGAAAGAGCCACTTGAAATTACCTGCAAAGAAGTGAACTGTAAACCTTTGATATTACAATGAATTAAGATTACCAAATGGCCGGCTTAGACAATTTTTATACAGCTGTATTTATGTGGTTGTTGCATAGGCTGCAACTGCCAGTGGAAGAAGGATTTTAAAAGGCTCATTCATTTCTTTAGACTGGAAGTGATGCTTGACAGGGGATGGTTGAGTTCTCCAAGAAATTCTTGCTGTTAGCAAGGTCAACTAGATCTTTCCAGTTGAGAAAAGCTGGAATCTTCAGTGTGTCTGTCTGGACAGTGTATTGGGGAAAAATGCAGATCCCTCTGCTTAAAATTTGTCAGACCTCAAAGTGCTTTGAATCTGAAAGGGAGTAGCTACATCTTCAGCTGGTTTAAATCACTGAATAGGCGCTCAACTCAGTCCAGCTTTGTTGATTTTACATTAGGTAACCTTTGCAGTTCCTCATATTATAGTAATCTAGTTCCAGAGGAAAATCATGTTTTAAATAGACTGAGTAGAGAATAATCAATTGCTTGCTAGCCTGCCTTGTACTCGCGGTATTAGAGTAGCGATAACCTACTGGGGCACAGCGCAAAAGAGGTTATCTAATATTTTCCTGCCTTTTATTATCCATTAGCACTCACAGGTTAGGGTCAGTAGCGTACAACACAGATCTGAGAAACTCAGGAGAGTTTACAGTCCGAGACCAGAGATGAGAAGTGAATTCAAGAAATTTCAGGATGGCGTTCGTTGGTGTGATAGGCAGCAGTCTCAGCGGCTGGCACCTGTCTGATGGTATTTGCAGACTTGATGCCAATGGAGATTTTTATGAGGGTTTTGATCTCTCAGACTATACTAAATGTCACTGTGAAGAAGCTTATATTGCCAAATTGCTCGTGATGTATTTACTTTCCAGTGTCTTCAGTTTTTAGGTCTGGCAGAAGCTTTCATGAAACTGGAGTTAATTTCAAATACATTGTTTCTAATTTGGTACTGTAGAGTCAGTATTAATACTTCATGTGTGACGTGATAAAGATCTTTAGTTACCATAATTTGACTGATGGCATGCACATTAGGCAGAGATGCAGCTAGGAGAATAACTTTCTGCTTCTCAGAGACTATATTAATTTTCAGTAGGTAGGTATTTTCAATATTTATGTCTCTGCAGAAATAAATCATACCACTTTATTCAGCAGAACCTCAGTGCGAAGTCAATCTCACAAACAGCAGCAGCAAAACAAATGCATCATCCGTAGAGACCTCAAGCAATGGAAGCAACAGCAGAACGGCACAGCTTTAGACAGAATCCGGCCCTGAGATTGAACGGGCTTGTGTAATGTGTAAATGTTGCTCTAGATTTTTGTTAGTCTCAGTCAAGTCCCTGTTTTTTTTTTCTTTCCTTTCATGATTTCCTTAGAGGCTCCAATTCTGATAAAGGGTATTTTGTTTTGCTCACGCAGTCAGGCAGTGAGCGTGCCATACTTCATTTCAACAGAAGAAAACCAGTATTTTGTTTGGGCGTGTCAGACTTGCGTACCCGATTAGCTTGAGCTTTTCTAGTTAATACAAAAGAAGATTATTGAAGCCTAAAAGCTGTTGTCCCATATGACTTCCTTGTTGCCCAGGGAAAATACCATTGTTTGAAAGAACAGCAAAAAGTTGTATGTACTATCAAACGCAATTCCCAGTTCTAAAGTTTATTAAACTGGATTTACAATGGTATAATCTTGGGAAATCGTTTCTGATCCTTGCTGAGCATACATCTGTATCATCTTGCAGAGGTGTGTGATGACAGCTTGCGAGCATTTGCACAGAATAACCTGCAACTGTAAGAAGTTGAGGCAGGCTGTACTGGAAGACTGCTGTTACAGCTGTATCAGCATTAGGGTCAACAGCGGCAAACTCAAACCTACTTCCAACATCTACCTGCATTGTGGATTTTAGTGCAGACATCCTTAAAATAGCAGTAAGGTTGCATCCTATCTTCTGATACGTAAGCAGGCTGGGACCCTTTCCGTGTAGTAGGACCTTATCTGTGCTGGTGGACTGTCACGAGGTGCGTGGTTGCTGGGGTGTTCAGGTCTTACCCAGACCCCCAGCAGAACTTCATGTACAAGAACATCTAACCTGCACCTCTCTCCTTTAAAATATGCCTTTGGATTGTCGAAAAAAAACAAAGAACCTACAGTGAAGAGATTAACCAAGAGAGGTGAAACAGTCCCTGTGAGTCGCAGCCTGTTTTTCTTCCAAATCTCACCCTTATGCCATAGTGCAGGGTGGGGGTTATCCTTGTTTTCTGCTGGTCTCTAAGCAAAGGCTGAAACATCCTATCCAGATGTGTTAGTGCAGTCAAGACCGTTTCCCATCAGGGAATACTTTTCTTTGCTCCTTGCCTCCAGGCAGCAGAGCAGTGGTATCTGTGAGTGCTGCCCATGCCGTTGGCTCTGGCAGTAGCCAGAAACTTGACCGCTCACCTGAGCAGCGTTGCCAGTTGCTGTGTTTTTCCTGCAATTTTGGTGTTTCTTTCAAGTCGAAAGTCTTAAATTCCTAATGTATATCTCAGTTTGTATGTCGGCTTATTCCAGCATTTGTATGGTTATTCCCAGCATGTTTCCACAAAGCAAACAGGTTTACTGGGAGCTAGCATTTCTGCGGTAAGCTATAATAAAGGGAGTTTTGCTTCAGCTTGCCACAGGATTACTTCAAGCAATCTCAGAATTCGTCTTGTTTAAATATTTTTTTTTTAAGTAATAGACCCACTTCCAGTAAGTTGACCTACTGTCTTCTCTAACAGTGAGTTAGAGTTTCTCTAACAGACTGCCTTTTCTTCTCTAATTGACATGCATTTAAATTAAAAATTGGATTCAGTCTTGTTAGCAGCATTTCAAAGATATGCATATATACAACAATTATACCAGATGTTATGTAGAGCATTTTTAATTGTCTACAAAACTGAAATTCTAGTCTTTCAAAACAGATAAAACCCTTGAAGACACGAACCATAAAGGTTTAGAAACAAGAACGTAAAGCAATAAAAATGTATAATTAAATAAATAGCACTTATAAAATAATGTCATATTTGAGCAGGATATCATAATTTTTAAGACTGGAGAGGTTTGCTCCTGGAAGGCATTTTGCTCCTGGAAGGCATTTTGCATACACCAAGTAAATCTTTCCCTCTTAGTTAGGAGATCCTGGGACTTGCTCTGCTGAGATGTCCAAGCACAGAATTGAGCTGTAGGCACTTCCCTCTGGTTTCCAGGTCAGGGGCCTGAGCCCCCCAAGCTTCCTGGGCTTCTGATGTCGTGAAATAAGATCCTTCAGAGCATCGCTCAAACTGGGGCCCTGACTTATGTTAGCGTGGGATTAGTGTTATTGGCTGAAAAGCAGTGGGACAAGATAGTTTAGATGGAGGGTCATGTTTTATCCGGTTATTCGACATATTTTTATTGCGATGTAGGGATTGAGGATGGTGATTCCTCTTGCCAGCACTTTGTGGTGTCTCCATTCCTTGAGGTGGTTGGAGCAGCTGAGTACCTACTGACGATGAGGAGGAGACACTGAGTAGGACCTGCATAATGTGGGCCGTAAGCACAGGAACCTTTTAATGTGCCAAGTGAGCTCTTGCATAGGAAGGAAGAAGGGGAGGAGCATTGCTGGGCTCCAAGAAGAGCAGGGCAGATATCTCTGGCATCTGTCAGACAGCAGGACCTTAAAGTACCTTGCTGCTTTTTTCAGTGGTGGTTGGATTTCTCAAAGTGGCATATAATCTGTATAAAATGTTGCACGTGGCATACATAGATTATCCAAGAGAGAGTGCTCTCTGTTTGCTTTTGAAGTGCTCTAATCTGAAAAAGTGATACTTAGGATATTTTCTGTGCTGTGGTTGTAATCACAATCTTTCTAGTTACAGGAAGTACAGAAAAAACCCCATAGCTCTTAGTGAATTATAGTTTAAATCTGCAACACTCAGAGAATCAAGTCTTGGAGTGCAAAACTCCCATAAGAAGTTGAAAGCAGAACTTGAAATTATAGAAGGTCAGAGGCAATGCAATCTCTTGCAGTTTTTTCTACACATCATTTAACATACCTTGATATATAGTCCGTGCTTTCAAATCAGTTTTCCCCATACTGGTTTTTAAAGAGAAATTAATTTTCTGATCATGAAATTAAGTTTGAAGCATTTTCTGCTTGCTAATGAGATGAAACTTGTTTTACCTTTCCCCTCCTGGTGAGTGCACGTAGCCAGAGGCCTTGCTAAGTGCCGATAGACTCGGTTCTTAATTTCAGCAAATACTGAATCACAGCTTCAGAATGGTGATATGCTGAGGTAAGAGCCTTTACTAAAATACGAGGAATTTAATTGTATTAAGTTCTCACCTCATTAGATATGTTGCAGAATTTGCCAGAAGTAAATGCTGTTTTCTTGGTTTCAGAGTGTATTTAGTGGTTAGCTTGGTGTAAGGGTTTTAACATTTTAATTAGAACATATATATTTTTATACTTCTGCATTAAAAGATTTAGTATGTATAATTAATTATGCCTACTCATAGTTTCTCTTTGCATTCTTGGGTTTATGGTAGGGCTGTGTAAAAAAAGATCATTATAATCACTAGCATTAATTTTTATTTTTATCTGTAATGCATGTTCGTATTAAAGAAGGGAGTATAAATGCCGCAATGCTAGTTGCAAGTACTGCTTTTCTCTTTCCAAGTTAAAACTTAGGAGCCTTGAAGGATTGGTTTTGTCTGAAGAAAGCAAGGATAGAAGTTCACTAGCTATTAAGGACTGGAGTCTTTCTCCAACCAAATTAGCAGTTCTCCATCCTTTCATCCCTACATTTGAAATTGCCCTCCAAAATTTTGGCCTGCTCTCGTCATTATGCTATTTCTTTTTGACTGAGAAAACATACTCCTTGAACCGCTGAAGTGTTGAAGGTGACACAGGTAAGTCGCCTTCCGTGCAGCAACCTGGTTGTTTGCATCAGAACGTGTAGTCCAAGCTATGGCAGTTTAGTGGATGAAAGTCATCAGGGGCAGGGAGAGCTGATAGGAAGAGGGCTTAGGTGAATGTATCCCATGGAGATGCTCGGGAGAAGGGTTGGATCAGGCGGTACAACAGGAAAACATCTCCTTTCTACAGTCTTAACAAGATATGTGAGAAAGGTGGTGAAGTCCTGTAAATTGCTTGGAGTCAGGCTTGAAGTGGAAGGGCTGAGAGCAGCTCTGCCAAATAGCTGAAGATGCATGAGCAGAAGTAATTACAGGAATTGTACAGTTTACTGTAAGAAAATTCCTGTGTGACTTAATAAAGTTGCAGCAAATTAAGTTATATATTACTCTGTCATCCACAGAACAATAACATCGCCCACCTGGCTGAGGAAGGTAGAGTAGGCTTATATAATGTGTCATTTTTTTTCTTCCCATGATATTTCATTTCTCATGGGAAATGTTGCAGTATTAGTGCCCCCATTCCTCTACGCACACTTTTCATTGCTGTTTAGTTCATTTATAGGTGAGGATTAAAGCTCTGCTGTAAATATTAATACATTTTTCAGGATTCTGTCGATAAGGCTTTATGTATAACCTGTTAAAGATGTGAACACGCTCCTTTTGCTTCTAAGCCAGCTCAACAGTAGCTATGGATGTAGCTCTTGCAGTTAGACTTAGGGCTTTTAAATTTCTGAACTGCTGGATTGGCCAGTGTGTCTGCCAGCAGCCTTTGCCTTGGAGAGGCATGGCCAGAGTAATCTTCCCCCTTCCCCCATCTGGTGGCAGCTGAAAATACAAAAAATATGTGTATTTTCAAAGAGAAAGATGGAACAGAGGGTCTAATGTTGTTGCTGGTTTTCTCTAGAATTTTCTGACTGTATCCTTCTTCCCTTGGGAGAGAAATTCAAGGCCCTAAATTTTCTTTCTCTCTCTCTCTCTTTGACAGGGTGTTCAAGCATTTGACATAATTTCTGTTCTTGCTCAGTCTTTTTGGAACGTTAGTGATGCGTTGATATAGCATGGTTTTATTTTCCTTAGTGGTTTTGGCCGGCTGTTTTCCTGGTGTGAGAGGGGAGAAATACGGACATAAGCTTTGTAGTAGAGTATGAACGGTGGTTGGTTCTTGGAAGATCTATCAACTATAAGCAAAAACCCTGTTGCCTTTCATGAGAGTCCAGACCTTCTAGGCTTATTAATTTCTTACCCGTGTTCATAGCCGGGTTAACTTTCCAGCTTCTTTAAATGAATCTTATCACAACTGTGGTGAGATTCATGGTTTGTTGGGGTGTTTGCCCGCTTTCAACCAGCTGGGAGGCTTTTTTTTTTGCTCTTAACGTCTCCCATCTGCTCTACTGAAATGAATACTACCCAGGAAATACTGGAAAGGGCGGAGATGTCCCTTTGTGAGCGTTCCTCTGGAAAACAAAAGATTTGTAGCAAAAGGGGACAGTATCCGGGTTGCAAGACTTTAAGCCTGTAATAAAGACTTTGATATCAGTATGAGTGAAAGGATAATCCAATTCCAGGATTTCTGGGCTAATGTGGAGTCTGTGGATCCCTATGTCCACACTGGTCTAAGCTGTGCTGGTAAAAAAGGCTGTTCCCTGACCTGGAGGTGGGTTCTCCTTGCATGATTTATAGGTGATGTATTTGAAAAAATACAGGAAAAATTTTGAAAACACAGGGCTAGTTTATTTCCTGTCCTTGGTTTGATTTCTTCTGCATGTTACCTCTGCAGTTTTGTCTCCTAGGACATTGGTCAATCTGACGGACAACTGCAGTTTATCATACAGGATGTTTCTGTTCTGTCAAACCAGAGCTGAGATACTACATTCTCTAAAACTAATATTCTATATTGAAAACCAGACCTGTTGCACTAACTAGGTATCACTGCTACTCCAAGGAAGATTACAGAGTTGCTCATCTGAAACTTACTTTACACCTTTATTAGATATAGTTTGCCCTATGGGCATACTGCCTTAGTTACAATGAGATGCTATGGAGAAGGGAGGAGAAAAGAAGTTAATCCTATTTTTCTTGTCTTTTGTTCTGCCTTTTTCACACACTCATCCTAAATTGATAGTATAGTCTGCTTTATGCAAGGTTAAACAACATAGCTTCCAAAAGCAGTCTGCTCTCATGTGTTGTCTGGAAACTCTCTCTCTCTTTTAATTGATAATTACATATTTGATTTCAAATAAATGGGAATTGCTATATGGCTTTTGTTCTGCGGCATGAAATGTAGAGCTGGATTTTAAGGCCTAAAATACCCATTGGCCTGTTTAAAATTCTTGCTGTTGTAGTAGTTGAGGAAGAATTGTTTAAGATAGCACGAGGGGAGTGCTGCTTTCTAGTCCTTTAAAAGAAAAGCTTTTCTTTATCTGGAAGGTAGAACGCTCCAAATAAAATCCTCATCTGCAATGGGCAATGCCAGGGAATGCCGGCACAAGTGACAGATCCTGCCGATCTGAGGGACTGTCACAGTAAGCGTGCGTGTTTTTTCCATGTGGAAAATTAATCTTCTGTGAACCATCATCCTATGCAATAGAAAGACTTTTCTTCTTCGAGATCGCTGATTGTTAAAGCTCATGGTAACGTTGAATGGATGGTGGACCTGCCTGTATAGCTCTTGGCTTTCACTTCCACTGGATAACCTGAGGGAGATGTCTGTAAACCAAATTGTGTTTTGATAAAGTGAACATTTTTCCAAACTGATAATGTGGATAAATAACATTGTGAAGTGTTGGTTAAGGCTAAACCAGTGTTTTTCTCAGAGGTTATTTTCTGAAAAAGAATGATAATTACTCAGGTTGCTTTGAACCACACTTGACATTTTAAGTCTATTATAGCTTTCCACAAATTCTTGTAATAATAGTTTTTCCCATCTTCCGGTGAAGATTTATATTGTGAGGGGTGTTGCGTACCTGATTTTTTAATATGTTGACTACCTTTACAGAATTACTACCAAAACCATCTCTGGATTTTCAGAGAATTTCATAGCAGATTTGTTGGATGGGCTTTAGAGGTTATAGCACAAAGTAGGAATAGTCCCTGGATAGATTGCACCTTGTAAATATATATATTAGCATCAGCTGATGTGGCCTGGTTTCTTGGAGAAGGACTTGACAGTGGTAGGTAATTCTATAACTAACCTGCCCCTGAATTCCAGATTACATGAGCTGAGATTTTTCTCTTTTTTTATTAGAAGAATCAGATTTAGTTGTGATTGACCTTTGTTACTTCCTTATAGCAGAAGTTATTCGAGGAGCAACTTTTATCTGAAGCTAATGTATTTGATGTGTTTTAGGAGAAATTTATAAGGAGGCTTTGAAAAGGCAGCATAAAAATGATGGATCTGAAACCATTTGAGGAATTTGCTGGTGCATTCTGGTGTATGTATTTTAAGGCTGTAAGTGACAGCATTTGATTCAGTCTGTTTTCCTTAGCTGGTAGCACTGAGCACCCATATTTAGCACCCTATGATTGAGCACCCTATGACTGAGTCCCACTTGGACTGCTTTTAGGTTGTTGATTGTTCCTTGGTGTTCATCTCACCTCTTCTCACATTTAAGAATGAACTGGTTCTGCAATGCTGGTAATATTGCCATATGTTACTTTATTATTATTCAAAATAACCTGGTGTCATAAGTTTACATAGGGCTTTTTCTTATAAATAAGAAATGTTTGCTTCCCTGAAGGGATCAAATTATTTACATATTTTCAATGTGTGTATGTGGTATTAAGTAGGCATGTCACATACCTTCATATAGTGGAAGTGAAATGCTATTGAGCAGTGCGATTCTGCTTCTGGAAAGTTGCTGGAGCTTTAGAAACCTCATTTCATCCAGCTGACTGCTTCAAACTTGGCCAGGAATCCAGAATCAGGAGGTGAGGTTACTTTCCTGTCCATCCCTTCCCTTTCCACAAGCCCCATGAAGGTTTTTGTATCGTGACTTCATTTTGTATTTAGGTGAGGGTCTCATTCCGACTGGTAGCATGTTTCAGATAATGAAGTTAAAGGTGTATTTATACTTGATTTATGGAAACTTGACATGCGTTCTTTATGTTACAAAAGTGACTTGTAAAAGAAAAAAATACTGGTGATGTCCAGACTGATGCCTTGTCCGGTATTTGTCTCGCTGCAGAAGCAGATGTGATAGTACTGTGCAGTTGTGCCCAAGACAGGCATAGCTCCTCACTAGCATAAAGAAGTGTCAGTCTTTTTGGATATTTTCCTATGTGGAATTAGTGTTTCATGGTGACAGTGACAATAGAAATGCTCATAAACTACCTTCCACATAGAAATTAAAAAATGACTCCCCCCCGGAAAAAACAAACCAAACCAAACCAACTTCCTTCTGCAAAGATAGATGCCCATGTTTTAATCCTAGAAGCGCTGTGTAAAAAAAGCTGGTTTATTGACTTTTATTTAATTTAACATTTTACTATTATACAGATTCATTTAAAAGCTGCTGTATTACTAATGCATTAAAATGGCAGCCTCCACATGCAACATTTGGAACTGTTAATGGTCTTTTGGCACACTGAAAGAAGAGAAGACAGCTTGCCGCTACTATTCCCATTGCTTTTTTATTTATTTATTTTATTGATTTTCTGTTGTTTTACTTTAAGGACAGCTTGTAATGTGTTTAGTAGGACAGTGATTCTCTCAAAGCTGGGTTCACCACCTCCAGTAAGCTCTTTTCAGAGATGCTTCGCTGGTATGTAAAAGGGCAGAATTCTGCGAAAGCAGCACACCATCGTCTTTTCTTTGAGTCATTTGCTAGCAAATATGATAATCAGTTTCTTTTCACAAATACAAAATAAAGTTTCTTCCCTTACGCCTGCCTTCTTCATTGCATGTGCCAGGTTGCATTCATTCGTGTCCTTTGGCCTCAACGTTGGGTTTGGGGAGTTGGCAGACCCATGAACCCCCTGACCTCAGCTCACCTTGCACCTTTTGGAGAATGTGCAGTGTCCAAAGCTGACTGATGCTTAGGCGTCTCGCCCCACAAAGACTTGGATATCCGTTAGTCCCATTACAATTCCCACGTGCGATGTGATGTTGCTGTTTATGATGTTACGTCATAGTCATGTCTACGGAAGTGATCAAGTTCTTATGCACACAGAGTGCCAAAGCTAGCTCCTGTCTCCAGGAGTAACCACGTTGGACAGGATCTGAGCTGTAATTTCTTCTGGATGCGTTCAAGCAAAGGGATACATTATTTCTGCAGCAATCCATACCCGTTGTGAAGTGTGGATTAGAGTTATAGCTGTATTGTTAGTTTTAAAGGTTATATAAAATTCGATTTTATTATTGTTTTTGTAAGTGTACTCATAGCTCCAAGTCCTTTTCTTCCCGTGTTTCCTCAATATTTGACTGTGGGTGCAATTCCAGCCTTTGCTTAATTTGCTCCCTGGTGGCCTTACCACTGTGATAGATGGCAAGGAGATGGTGTCAGAAGGCTGCAGAAATCATTTGTTTCTAAACTTTATCTGAGTGGGAGATCTTCAGTGTTTGGATCCAATACTCATTTTTTTTCCTTGGGGAGAAGATAGTTTTTGAGTTTACCACATGTAATTTTCAGTGGCTGCTGCTAAAAGCAAATACCTGTGCTCAGTTAAAGGATGCTTCCTTACCTTCGGACTTATGTGATCCTGAGGAAAGGTATTTCTGTTGCTGGGGTCTGCAAGGGTGGCAAATTCTTCTGACCTTTCCTTAAACAGCAGCTGGTGATGCTATCTGTGAGCGTGTGGCTGGGTTTCCCCTCTGACCTGTTCTCAGCAGGCACTGAAATCCTGCCGAGAGCGTATCGCTCATCCTGACAGCAGCCGTCCGTGGCCCCAGTCTGCGTGTGCAGGAGGTCACAGAGACCCTTCAGGTAGGAAAAGATGTTGAGGTCCAAGGGCTCACCCTGTAGAATAACAACTGAGCTAAGAAATGTTTTAATATTAACTTGTTAATGGGTTGAAACTCCAAGAAGAGATGAGAGATTTCCGAAGTGCCCCGAACAAAGAAGGTGTGTGGAACATGGATGCTATCACCCCAGGCTCATAGTCTGCCTTCATTTTACGTGTAGAAATACAAAAGAGGTCGATTTTGATCAAAGTTTGAGTAACGATCTGTACAGGAAACACAAATGAATAATAGATTTTTTTTGTTTTGTTTACATGGAAAAGTGAAATTTCTTGTGGCCTTCTGAATAGAGAAAATACTTGAGCGAGTCTTGTGTTCATATCATGCATCAAAAATATTACCAATTAATTTCACTAAAAGTATGTATCATTGTTAGAACAATTTAGATTTTTTTAGAAGTGAGAGGAATTTGAATGAAAACAAATGTGAGATTGCAGTAAGCACCTGTAAGTGAGGTAGCGAGGTGGAATATTTTCAAGGAAGGATAGATTTGAATAGCAAAAATCTATGAAAGGAGTAAAATAGGCCAGTCATTTCTAGCCATAGTATTTTTTTACCGTACAGTCACTTTAAGAGGAAGTTGTCTTTCCTGTTGTTTTAACACAATGTTATGTTAACACAACCTTATGTTAAACACAGGGCTGTGTTAACCCAGTCAGTTTAAGAGAAAGTTGTTTTTCCTGTTATGTGTAAGGTTGGACACTATTATTCTTGTTCTTTCTGATCCTCTGATATTGTACTTTGCCCTTAGGCAGAATGTAAGCTATTCCAACCTTAGCAGCCCAGGTAAAATGGGATCAAGTCTAAAACTGCGTTCCTGAAGGTGCTGCTGACCAGCGCTTTACAGCATTGTGATGTGTAAGAGCAGCTTTTGGGCTGCTGAGTGTTTTGTTTCCATGCATAGAAGTATTCCACAAACCCAGTCAAATTTTATGTTCCTTTTGCAGCAATTGGCTTTGTCGCAGTCTTTTGTGCTGTAATATTGTGGACCATGCAGACACGTTAATCTCATTAGTGTGCTTTACACTTTCCTTTTAAAATCTTTCTTTGCAAAAACCCCTTGCTAACTTTTGTCAGTCTTCCTGAAGGCAAGAAAGAGTAAGGACCCTACAACCTGCCAATGGACTGGGGAAAAACACAAAGCATAAATAAAGTAGGCAAATTTAAGATGGATGTAATAAAAGACAAATTGATATCTTACAGTTTCTATAAGTGTTTTATTTTTCCTGTGACTAGCACTTTTATACAGAGATGCTATTTTTGAAACTAATAGCAAGTACTAAGCTTAGTAGATTTTAAAAATGCTCATGTTTCTATAAGGCAGCCCTTTCTACATGCCCATTTTTCTATCCCCGTACATCCAGGAGAAGATAAGATGTGAGAATTAGTTTGGAGTGGAATGGGAGATAGTGTCTGTCTAGTGTGGCTTCCTGAAGATGAATATTCTCTAAATAAGTAATAAAGCTGAAATGGCTGTAACTCGCTGTTACGAGTTTGTTTATTGATAGTTTCTGCCACTCGAGCTTAGATTTTGCTGTCTTCAAGTCGAAATGGGCATTGCCGATGGTTTTTCTTCCTTTGAATTTTTTGGGAGGTTTTAGGGGGGTCTTTTTGTTTGGTTTTTTGATTGCTAAACTTGCTATTACTAGTCATTCATTTGGAAGAGTTGCTGATTCTGACAAGTCTCGGTAAAAGTTGTAACAGCTAACTGTGAGTTAAACTCATGTGTTTCTATAGGCATTTATACTGGTTCTTTAAAAGCTACATGAGCATTATCCTGACAGGGTAGTTATTTCTTATTACAGTGTTCTCCCAGACAAGAGTTGAAATCACAGTTTAAGAGAGGTTATTGTAATTTACTGCATCATATATAACTTTGCTAAGCAAAACATTTGTTTATAAATAATGACGTTTGGGTTTGTGTAGTGCTGAACCAATGACAAATGATGATAGTTGGGTTTTTGCATGCAAAATTTTTTTTCGTGTCTTCAATTTTTTATGAAGCTTATCCCAATTTATCTCCTTCCCCAGTTACTTACAATAATTAGTTTTAAAGCTTTATGTAAAACTGAGCACAGCCGTGACCTCCATTCTTGATCAGGTTCCCAACAATGCCCTCTTTTTTTAGTTACTTAAGCGAAAATGTGTGTGTGAATGTATCTGTAGAAACATTAGTTAAATACTGCAGTTGTTGATTATTTTTTTTCCCCTGTTGCTATGCAGCTGATAGAGTGAGCAGGCATTTCAGACAACCCCAGGGTGCAGCGTCCCCAGGCAGTCTTTGCTTTAGTCTCATTTACATGCTGTAGGGAGAAAAATAATGAAAATGTAAAGGTAGAGAAAAGCTGGAAGAGAGCAGTGGCTGTATTTAACATCCTAATAACAGACAGGGCTGGACCCAAGTGTTAGAAACACTTCGTATGCATTAGATGGAAATCATATATCTCTATTTGGTTGATGGCCAGCAATAAGCATGGAAAGTTCTTTTGTGGAGGTACCTGTTAGCCATTTAAATAGTAGGTGTATGTATCACCATACAGGTTCTTCAGCTAAATGTGTTAAGTGATGAAAGGAGAAAGGCAGATAGATACCTTTTGCTAGAAAAGTCTGGGAAACCAAAAGGTGTATCCATACAGCATGTCCCTTGTGTCGTGCGCTCTATTGAGGCAGGGATGCAGTGACCAAAAGTGCCCAGGGCATCAGGTGTGTTTGGAGGAGACTCCAAAAGCAGAAAAGCTGGTCTGTTAGGCTGGAAAAGGAGGAGGGCCTCACTGCAGTCTAAGGATTCAGGAGTGATGCCTTCTCCTTTGTGCTTCCCTGGGAGTCGTGCTGCTGCAGGGAGTGCTGGAGTGAGGGTCAGTCTGGGCGGGTGGTTCCTCTTCGCTGTCAGATGGTAGCTAATCCCTTCTCTAGCATCTGGGAGAGTTAGCAGGCTTGTGATGTTGTACCTGCTTTGGAGTGGCAAGGAGGAACCAGTCTCCATGGGGACACGACACGTGTTAAGCAGCAGCCCGTAAGGTGTCTGGAACCTGGGGTTTATTTAAGAACCTAATGAGATGGGAGCTTTTACTCTACTCGATTATCTCACATGCTCACCCCTGTAAGCCACCCTCAGCCCAGCATCACATTTCCCAGCTCTTGACTTGCCTTCTCATCAGGCAGATCACTGCTGGCTGAGAAGGTTGGGCAGAAAGTCCTGTGTGTTCGTGCTCTGCAGCTGCTCAGTTACCGGTCTTGAGCATTGCCAGCCATGGTCCCTGGGCATCCCACGACGTTTGTCTACATGGATCTCCCCTCCATTTGAAGGGTCTTCCTGTGCTGCCAGCGTCTTTCCTCCAGCCAGGGTGCTTGCCGCCTCCTTTCCAGGCCCCGAACCCCTGGTTTTCCCAACCTGAACAGGCTATGTGTAAAGCACACCTGATCAGCTTCCTAATTTGTGGTTCCATCTCACCTCTCTTCTTTAATAAGAGGATTCAGGACACATCAGTTTTGTTTAATCCAGGTGTTACCAAACTTCACTAGCCCTTACTGATACAGATAGCAAGTCAAAGACTTCTGCTTGAGAGTCCAAAAGTTCAGTTTCACACATTCATGCACACCCCCGCACAATTATGTGCTGTCAGTATGAGCTACTTAAACTGTTTTAAGGACCTCATGCTTCTCTGTGTACAAATATACTGAGGGCTGCTGGTATCTCATGGCATCATTTTATTTGCCTGTGCTCGCTGTTGCACAACCTAGATGGAGCCCATTCAACAAGTAGGCATAGTTGATTAGCAGGGGTATAATTCTTCTTAGACTGGACGGTTTGCCGGCCTGCGTACAATCCTGTAACAAATTGTACCTTTTAGAGTAATACGATTTCCTTGCATTAGCGGGTCAATTCCAGGCCGATTCTATCTGGCTTAATGGAGCATGGGAACACTTCTTGAAGCACTTGGCTGACAAAAGGGGAAGATGGATGGGTTGTGACAGAAACCACTGTTGTTGCAAGAGAAGCTCAGTCTGTCCCTGGTCTCTTTCTTCCTGCCCTTCTCAGCCCTGTCTGGGACAGCAGGAAGCCGTTCCTCAGTGCTGGAGCACTTGAGCTGTGCTCTGGGGCTGAGAGTTAAAATCCTGGTGGCTTTTGGCATTTGTCATTCAATCTGAGTGAGAGTTTCAGACCCACTGCCTTCCCTTCTCAGCTCTGGGTTTGTGTATCTAGTTTGGAGTTGTCGATGGTTGCCGTTTCAATACAGTGCATGGGGCCAGGGCTTGCAGCAAAAAGAAGAGCAGTGCAGGTTGAGACATAGGAATAGAAAGGATGGATGAAGCGCAGATGACCACGGACCATATTACTGCTAGAGCACTCTGGAAATGTGTGGAGAGACAAGCATTTGGAAAGTTTTAAGTGAGAATTCTGTCTTTTTGGGAAGGCGGTTGATGCTGGCAGGAATCATAGAATCATCAAATCGTTTAGGTTGGAAAAGACCTTTAAGATCATCCAGTCCAACCATTAACCTACACTGCCAAGTCCACCACTAAACCAATTGAGGGGAGAGTAGTAATTTCATGTTTCCTGGCTTGGTGGCTGGATTATTTATAATGAAAGTAAAAACTAGGAATCATTAAGATTGGAAACGCCCTATAAGATCATCAGTCCAATCATCAACCCAACACCTTCATGCCCACTAAACCATGTCCCCAAGTGCCACGTCTGCCTGTTTTTTGAACACTTCCAGGGATGATGCCCACCTCTCTGGGCAGTGTGGTCCAATGCTTGACTACCTTTTCCATGAAGAAATTTGTCCTGATATCTAATCTAAAGGAAGGAGCAAATGCACAAGTTAATTTATACTGCGGTTATTGGGCAAGAACAGAACAGCAGTGAGACTCTCTTTAGACATGGAGTACTTGTTGATGCTTGTTGATGCTAAGACGCACTGCCTGAACTTCATGGTGTTGCCCACGTTCCTGGTCCCTTGATGACGTAGCCTGGAGAGGCTTTCTGAACACCCTGTAGCTCCCTGTGTGCTCTTGATTTTCCTTCTAAAGAGAACTAGATTGGGAAGAGAATTGAATGCAGTTGTGTGCAGGGTGTGCACCTGGCAGCTGGGAAGTGCCCTTGGCCACCCAGATTTAGTTCTAGAGAAAAGTCGTGTTTTGGAAGGACAGGAGCCAATGAAGCTGAAACAAAGGTCATGTTTGATGTTGTACTTGCTGAAGAAAATATGTAAAACTTCTGAGACTGCCAAACGAAACTGTCTATGGTGAGAATTCAGCAATGGTAGAGGATCAGTCTGTCTGTGCTCGGTGTAGGTTGATGTATACTGCAAAAAGTTAAATGTGTTTTTTTGGTTCTTATTCCAGCTATCCAGAAACAATTTTACTGATGGATGTGACTGATTCTACATGTGATCTCACAGAGAACATGTATACAGCTAGGAATGACATACTGACTATGGTAATGACGTGTAATAAGACTGTGAGTTTTGCTGAAGAGTATAATTTTAGGCACATTATATAGCGGCCAGGGTAGTTGCAATCTAATGGTTATGTGGAAAATGTCAGAATTCAACAGCCAAACAGTCAAATTCAGAAAGGTCTTTGACACCACTAAAGCGTGATTGTTCAGAATGGAGATCATCACCTGCCGAAAGGTTCATTTAAAAGGCATTGCCTCACTTTACAGGCGCCATTGTTAAAATATAGACGTGCAGAAATACATTATGATCACTATTTTTACCTTCTCCCCTTGCAAAGTGATGTGTATGCACGTCCGTAACAAAAACAAATGGGCAGAAAATACAAATTGTCTTGTGTTTTTCCACTGTCTGAGATGTGGTGGTGATCTCCAGGTCTCATCAAACCTCAATTATTCAGTGATTCTCTGAATATTAAATAAGGACCAACCTACAGAGAACAGAAGATAGCTTGAGTCTTTTCCACAGAGTGAAGGAAAAATAAAGAGGCTTGGTGAGTCCAGAGTCTCCAGCAGGATGGGTTGTAGAGAAACAACTGGCTAAATAGCATGGGGTATAGCAGTGGTAGCTTGAAAATCCAGCTCAGAACCTGAGAGCTCCTCATACATACACACTCTTATTAGGGTCACTTACATGTATTTCCATGTAAAGGGGAGGTAGTACTGTAACTGGCTCTGTGAGAAGTCGCCACCGACTACTACCAAAAGGTGTGTTTCTGTACCGCCGCATGTTCTGCGGGTTGTTTGTCAGGCCAGGTGGGGCAGGAGGTGCTTCTGCTGATGGTCTGCACTTGGGACCAGCAGCAGTCGCCTCCTCTCAGGATATACTTGCATCTGAAGTAACTGGGGTTACTCCACTACACTGGTATGTAACTCCCTCACTGGGGACCTGGGGTATTTCTTAACTCCCCTTTCTCTACCAATTCATGTAGTTTGCAGCAGTTCTAGAAGGTTTCACCAGCCTGCTGTAAGGCAAGAAAAGCAAGCTGTCATGTCACAAACATGTGCATCGAGCTTCCTGCCTTTAGCAGAAGTCTGCCCCGAGTTAACGTGTCCATGGCGCTTTCACATCCATGACCAAGAAGTGTAATGGCAGGCTGCTTTTCTGGCTCTCTGTTCCTCTTTCTTCTGCCATTTACTTTGGGTGTACTAGATTTTTGGCTTTTGTACAATACAGCGATATCTGAAGCGATATCATCAAAATGGCCTGTGTCTAGCTGCCCCTGATGTGCCAGTCCTGATGTTACAGAGCAGGGTTATCAAAATAAAAACTTACGGTCAGGATTTGGGCTGTGAATAAACTTTGCTTAAGTGCATCCAAGTTCTAGGGAGATGCTGTTTTATACCAGTACCACGGGAAACCCAGTGTTTCATTGCGAGTTGTACGACAGCAGTCTCTGGCTGGCCTTCAGAGGTAGAGCTGGAGAACAACTCCCAGCTAAGCAGACCTTAAAAGAAAGGATTTAGTAGGCTTTTTATATTAAGTGCTTTTACTTAGTATTGTACCGCTTTTATTGTAGTACTCAATAAAAAGTTCTATGCCAAATATTTTCAGTAAAATAAAATGTGAGGAGTTAAAAGTTTCTGTTGAATGGTGTTTGCTGTGACTAGACTCTCCCCAGATCATTGGTATTCACCTGTGTCTGAAGCCACAGTTTTGTATACTGTAATAATATGATCTTGAAATATGCCTCAATTTTGGAGAGAATGTAATAACTCTGGCAGAATTACTTAGTGAAAAATATGTTCTCTCATTAAAGATTGATAGTTTATAGAATTAATCCAACTTCCATAGTAATCACTGATATATTTAAATAGGTGATATGGCTCCATGTTCAATTATATTGAAACCGTGACCCTGAAACACTATGGGTCAGCTGGGAACATTAGTGCCTACTTGCATTTCTTTCAGTATGGCCCAGTCAGTCACTTTAATGGGCAGTATTAATACTGTTAAATAAGACCAGGATAAATAGGTCAAAGACTAATTTCATCTATTTGGTGATGATGATTTCTCTATACTAAAAGAAGTTTAGACGTAGAACAACAGCTCTTACTGATTGACTAGTATCTATGCAAACAATTGCATATGCTGTGAAAACCTGGAATGCTTTATTTGGCTTTGTTTAATGTTGTTCGGTAACTGCTAAACTGAAGGTTGAATGGGAGTTCAATTCTAAAAGTAGGAAAGAGGAATATTAAGAATACTGTTTTATTTGGTTATTTTTCACAGCTATAGTTCTAGGTTAGTGTACAATCACACCTTAAGTGTTATTCCAAAAGTTGCATTTATTGATATTTTAGTGCTGCTGTAATGTAGAGTGTATATGAAGTCGCTCAGTGGTAGTGCCTCTTAACATGTACCTAAACTTTAGCATTCAGCACTAAAGGCAGACTGTTCACCAGACTGGGTGTAAATTTGCGTTGCTGGCCAAAGCTCCGTGTGCCTGCTCCTGAACAGCAGTCCTGGAAGTCAGCTGTGTGCAAATAAATATTCTTCATCACCTGGCCTGACACCCATTTCATAACCTTACACAAAGTGTCTTCATTTCTAGATATTTTTCCTAAACTGCGTTTCTGTCTAGTTTCGTATCTGCTTGATGGTTGTTGTCTGCTTATCTATCTGTTCAATGAGGAATCCAAAATGCAAAGGCTACCTACTTTTGAAATCTTCTCGTCATAGGCAAACCTGTAAGGCCCCTGAATAGCATCTCATTGCTCATTCTCATTACGATAGCATGTGACTGTAGAGCAACTGGAGAAGCTGGCAGCTAGCTGCCCTTGGAAACTTCCTGGAGTGGCTGCCTGGAAGCCCAGCGCTGCCAGTGGTGTCTGAAAACACAGGTTAGGAATGATCTAGTGCCTGTAACATGGAATAGGAGGGAAAGATTCTTACTGCAAAAGCCTAGTCAAAAAATAAATGGGACTTAATGGGCTGAACTGGGTTAGGAAAAGCTGATGGAATATCATGGTTGGTGAGGCAGTATGGATTCATTAGTCTTAGTAAACCAGCAGCTTTGTCAGCCATCAGTACTTTTGCTACCACCACAAATCCCCTGCTGACTAGATGGGTTTACTGCCGAGATCCAAGCTTACTGTCCTTCAAAATGGAAAATGAGCTTGAGAGCAAGGGGGAACAGGGGAGGTGGTTTCTTTTTTGCCCAAAGGACATGTCAAGATTTCAGGCTCTTTCTAGATGCAGGTAGCGGATTACTAACAAATCCTACTTGGGGAAAAACAGTGCCAAATTTCTGTGCGTCCCTAAGAAGTGTAATCCAGGTCAATTTAAAGGTGGAAGCGATTTATCGCTGGCTTTTGAACCACATGGTAAAGATAACTGGCCCCATCATTCTTACGTTCCCCCTGATGAGCAGAATCAGCATTGGCGAGGTGTAATGATGCATGTACATGTTTTGCACGCCTGTGAGAAGCCTGCCTTCTTGAACCACTGGGACCAGGGGAATTGCATCAGTATTGCAGCAGAGAAGGGACGGTGGCCCCTCAACCTCTGCTCTCTGTCCGGGTTGGGTTGGTATGCAAGGCAATGCGTGTCGGAGAAGCAGTTTGTTGTGGTAGTTTACTGTGTTTACCATCTCTCTAACTGCCTTATTCCAACTGTCAGAAAATTGGAATGTACCCAGGGAGCACTTACTGTGCTTTGTGGCTAATTCCACAATACGCTGCATCATAACCTCAGAAGTTATTCCAACTACTGTGCTATTGGCTGAAACCCAAAGGATGTTGAATCTTCGTTCGACATTAGTCTCTGACTCCAGCAGACAGAGAAATACAAAGCCTGGGGGTTTTTTTACCAATGGTGAAGGTCATGTGGAAGTTTCAAGAAGTTTCTTTGCTGTGTCTGCGGAGGGAGAAGTAACCCCACAACAAACCCCAAGATACAGGTTAGTTTTCATGAACTAAGAAGGACCATGAAGGTTACTTATGTAAGTTAGCCCTCGATTCAGAACTTCCTTCAGTCCTCTGCTGAGGTCATGGAAGAAGATGTAATGCCACAGCAAGGACAGGAATGGAATGGCTACTCTCCATTTCCCAGTCCTAAGGTAAAGGAATGTGCTGCTGCAGGGGAAGAGATGGCAGAGGAAGCACTTTAGGACATAATGCTGGTGTCCAGTGGCTCTTTCTTACAGCCAGAAGCACAAAAAAGCGTGACAGCGTTGCGTTAACTTGCAGTTACCCTGCCTTCTGCTCACTGCGAGCTCTTTTCCCCAGAGTTCCTTGATAGAGAAATCATAATAGCTTCCTGCAGTCAGCAATATCTCTGCAGGAAATGTGGTGAGGCATTCCGTTGCCAAAATGAACAAACAAGGTTTGTACGTGGTCAAGGCCACTAGCAGAAGACTTTGAGGCCAGGAAGGTGGGGAAAGGGTTGTGAAGATATGCTTGAAGAAACTCAGTCACTTAAATCACCATGTATTTAACATAATTGTTCCTGAAGGCTGTGAAAACCCTGAATTATTTCACATCAAGTTTACTCATTATGTAGGTTAACGGTAATGCCATGTTTAATTTGCTGAAAATTAAGTGCTGTGAGAAAAGATGAAATTTTCACATTCATGTGATCTTGTTTTGTATCGTGGATATATAAATACCTATATAAAAACTGCAGTGCAAGCATTAATACACACAGTAGTCTTAGATACTTCTTGATACAGTGGAAACATCTTCTGTGAACTCAGTACCGTGTTTTTTAATGAAAATGTCCCACAAGTACATGCTTTTAGTTCTAATTACCTGTATTTTCAACATCTTACCTGAAAATACATAAAAGAACATAGGAAGTGGAACCTTGTTTTGCAGTCCTTGGTAATCTGAAACTTCTGTAAAGCTGATTGTGACTACCTGTGAGTGTGAACAAAGAGGAAAAAGGTGATGTTGTAAAGACTGTATGCACACATCCTCTTGGGTTTTCACTGCATTACGGAATTATTCTTAGATTTCGTGGGATTTTAAGACCACTGAACAGATAGCATTATAAATTAAGGATCCTTTCACGTTAGTGTTTTATTTGTGTGCTTTTTAACCTTCCGAACTGCCTCTTTCAGTATATCTATTGCAATATGATTTTTCAGGGGGTTCTTGTTTTTAAATCTGTGCCGTGTGATCTCTCCTTAGCTTAGGTGAAATGATGCCGTAGGCCATAATTGCTGCAGTTCCTTTTCATTCATCATAAACCAGCTTGAAGCGCAGCAGAGCTCCCTGAGCACCTACGGGATTGTGGAGCAGAACTGCGTGCAGTGCAGCGAGCTTGGGGCACAGCAGGCAGCCCTCAAATTCTCAACCAGTGCGAGGTTAAGGATCCCGAGATGTGAAGCGGGCTCAGTGTTGGTCCTGCCACTAGTTCACCTCCTGGCACTGCGGTTTCGGGTTGAGATGTCTTGCAATTGAAAGGGTTACAGCATTGCTATAAAGCAGTAGGGCTGAAAATGAATGAACAAATATTATCTAAGACATCATCTTCTGAAAGTAATTACCTCCTGACTCTATTAGGAGTCAGCTGTGAAATACTGGGTTTAATGTTAAGATTTTTGTGCATACACATTTGTCCTCCCTGAAATAACACCTAATAATAGTAGCTGTCCCAAGCTGAAATCGTTGAAGGAGGAACGATTGAATGCATTAACTGGTTGGAAACCCTTTGCTTCATAGCTATTAAGTTGTAATAGTTAAACATACTTAATGTTTTTGCTGGCTGTAAAACATTTGCTGTCTAAGGAGGCTTGCCCTTCATGTCTTTGCAAAGATCCTAGCTGACCTCTGTCCACTTGAAGTTCAGCGGATCAATGCGTTTTTATGGTCGGAACGGCCATTGTTGTGTGGCAGGTAATTAAGATTCATCAGTGAGAAGGTTGCTTAAGGTTCACGTATACCATAATTCCACACTATCTTGCCCAAGCAGACATTTGCCCTGCAAGATATTGAAAATTTTACAATGTTGCTCTCTGGGAGTCAACCACTGTGAGTGAGTTATGTGTTCATTTCTGCAGGGGAGAATGAACAGCGTTAATGTGACTTTGGATAGCAGTTTCATTTTCAGAATGATGTGTCCTTATCTTTTCATGTTTCTTCTGTACAAATCTTTAAAGCAGATGTGAAACCATTCAAATTGCGTTTTATAATCTACCTTTGTGAAATGTTTGTAAACACATCTTCTTAAGGCCATAAGAAGTAGCTATTACACATATTATAGCCACTATACTTACATATAGATCCTGCTGTCTTCCCCTTTTATCTTCTTATTTTTACCCCAGCTTTTACGCATTATTTCGGTTCAAATTGGTAAAGACTCTTGCATGCACAAAGGAAGTTGGGTGTAGAAAAGGTATGTGCAAGAAGAAATCTAGGCATCCTGGGACTAGGTAGGTGCTGCTGTTACTTATTTTCATTCATAGGCTACTGATGAGAATTAAATTGAGGTCAGCCCTGGGCATAAAGATTTATTTGATATTGTTGGTGTTGAGAGTATGTAGAATTAATGTCTGACCTCAGTCTATTACCAAGCAACAGAGCAGATTGCAGTATCTTTGCAGGTTCAGCAATGAAAGCTGCTCTTCTGCTCCAGCACCTGAGGAGGAGAGAAACAGTGTCAAAGAATGCCTACGAACTCTGCAGACAGGGTGCTGGGAGACTGTCATTCATAAAATTATCATGGTGTGTCTAAAACTTGTTTGTTTTCTCCTTTAGCTCCCGGTTCCTGAAATCTTTCCCTCTGGTAGCTGTAAATTTAGTCCTAAGTGGTTAGCTTTCTCATTTCTAGCCTCAGTGGAATCATTCCTGCTTTATAGCCGTTTGTTATTGTGTGAAATAACCAGAAAAGGTGAGCTTGAGTAGCACCTCCCCTTCTGTGCTGTTTAGTCCAGGAATATTTATAGCCAGTAGCCGTATCCAGTGTGGGATGCTCTTACAGCAAAGGTACACTTTTGCCCATCTTTTCACGAGCCTCCTGTATTCCTCTCTCAATATGAGTGTGGTGTCTCTGAGCATACGTAGCCAGTACAATATAATTTCTCTTCGTATCTTTTCCTCGTATGTCCTCGGATTGCGTCTGCATTTCTCTGTGTCGCAGTAGGCGCTAGTTCACAGTCAGCCTAATACTGACTAATTTACCCAAATGGTTTCCTCGCATAAAACATGCTTAATGCACCAGTATCATTCATCAAAACACACAGCGATATGGGTGCTAAGCTGAATCCTTACACTTACGACCTCTTCCACGTCCTTTTCGTTAGTCATGGGTATGTTTGTTGGTGTATTATTCTCATGTATTTTGAAAGATTAGGTGCAAACCATTGCAGCTGTGGAGCACCAGTGCAAAATAGTGCTTCACAGGTTTCTGGGTGTCATAACGTATTTGCCAACTGTAGATCATTTCCCTGGACAAACTATTTTTTTTTTACATTCAAAATATGCTCTTTTTTCTTCATGTAGGAATTATTTAAGTGTAAATTACATAATTACTATTATTAACGGTGCAGTGTTAACCCAAGAGGATAGGTGAGGTTTCTTCTCACACAAACTATGTTAAGTCCATGGAGAAATGATTTGGAGTGCCATAAGGATATACGCTCAAAGGTTATATTATACAAATCCTGTTACTTAATAATCAGTTGGTGTACTTACCTCCCACATGTTGCTTGGAAAACATACCCATAAATTCAGTCAGAAGCAAATAGGGTGTTTTGAGCTACTGAGACTTGAAAATAAGTCTGTATTTTGGATAGTAGAAGGCTGTTGCATATCATCAGGCTGCAATCAGAAGCAAATGGGGTGTTTTGAGCTACTGAGACTTGAAAATAAGTCTGTATTTTGGATAGTAGAAGGCTGTTGCATACCATCAGGCTGAGGTAACAGCACTTCCATCTTAAAAAGAAATACAGGAAAATTTCTCCAAATCAGAAGAGTTTGCAGATTGCACCTTTCCGACACCAGTTGTCTTGCATATGCAGAAACCAGTTCTTCTACTGAAAATCATGTCTTGTCTTGCATGTAAGTGGGACAGAAAAGGTAAGTTCAAGCTCAGCTACAGGTTTTCCCAGGAAATGGGTAATGTGAGCACGCTGATTCAGCTGCAGGCGTACAGCTGTGTTCTGCACCAGCACAGCAGCACCAGTCCTGGGCTTGCCGGCGGCCCGGCTGCAGAAGGCTCAACCGGAGCCTGAGAACAGGAGCTGATGTGGAGGACGTGTCGAAGGCTTCCCTCAGAACGGCAGTGAGGACGGTGGTAGTAGGTATTACCTGTTACTCCAGAGAGAGACTCGTAAAGCATAATAGAGAGTATCCACCAGAAATGTAAAGTAGTCACGTTTGCCTGACTGTGAGTTACGTTTTTCTTTCCATCTGTCTTGCTAATCCTCTCCCACGTGAGCTGCCCCTGCAGTGGTACGGGTCGGTGACATTAAATCTGATGCTGTGTGATTGTGCAGAGGAAGAAGGGTAACCTGCAAGTTTACAACGACTCTATTGTTTGTGTTATGTCAAATGTTTTAAAACTGAACTCTAATTTGAATTACAAGGCTCACAGTGTTGTAGAATAGTTTGGGGTTGTTTGTGTTTGGGTTTTTTTGCCAGAAAGTCACAGTATTTATTTATCTATCAGAATGTTACACCTTTGGAAACAACACATCTTGCCAGCTGGTATAATTTGCATGGCAGTTTTTCCCATTTCAAGGCTCATGCTGTTTATGCAGGAACATACTTTAAAGTTGTAATTTGATATGCGCTTGTTTTTATCCCACTGTTAAGATACGATTTTAGTTTGGGGAGACATGCTCTCCATCTCCACTTTACGAACTAATATAATATTCAGATGCTGTCTGAAATCTGTGTTTCAATTTGGCTCATCATTTGAAGAAATATGGAAAATGTTCAGTGCTGTATAAACAAATAATTTAAATTCTGCTAGGCATTATGCCAAGGTGAGAAGGTGAGAGTTAGGAGTGCTGAGTTTAAAAAACAAACCCTGAATTGCATACAGGTTTTGGTAGGTTCCAAAGTAACTTTGTCAAAATACTGAGGAAATTGCAATAGCACAGGAGGCTCGTCTTGAAGAGGGAACCTGGAGAATTTGGAGAACCAAGATAAATATAGAAGCCCTCGGAGTACAGTGCATGGAGGAGCAGAGTTGCTTTTGTTCTGCTGAATCAGTGCTTTGGTTGTCGCTACTTCAGAGCGACACGGAAGCACGGCTGGGTTAGCAGGGGTGGGCAAACACTGGGGAAAGAGAAGTGGCAAGGGATCTCTGTGGTGACACTCTGGTTGTTGCTGTCCTTCATACATCAGACGGTATTTGCATTTTTAGAGTACCTTGCCTGAAAAATGGAAGCGTTATATGGGCAGATATAGGTGCAGGGTGCTCATGTAATTTAGTGTAGTCCACTTCACCTTTCAAGCTTATTGTTCCCCTCTACAAGTTGTTCATTTTATTCTGCCATGAGTTGGTGTGGTCTAATGAGAGGTGTACATGTGTTGGCTAGAAAGCTTGTAAGGGTGAATTGTCAGAGCAGGAAAGAGGAATTTGTTTTACTTTCATTAGTCGTCAAAGGGGTGGAACACAATCACTAATGTGCAGATTAGTTGAGCACGTGACACGCATTTTCACGTTCACCGAGGAAAATGCACATGAGCATGTTTGAGTTTGATGCTCATATGTGTCCATGGTAAAAGGAATACAGAAGCAGAGAGAGGCAACAGTTTAGTAACGTTTCTTTTTGTCTAGGAAAGACGCTTCTAGAAATCACATTTTTCAGTGACTAAGGCTACCCATTTTTCTTTTGTGATACCTGCACTAATTCCCATGAACAGCTTGGATTTGTTTCCCCAGCATTTGGCCTTGTGATGACATTGGTAGTATCGCTTGTTTGGATTTTTTCATTGTTGTTGTGTTTCTGAAGTTTTTTCATAATTGCATGTTTTCTACATGACATTACTGTTACGTAGAGAAAAAATACATACAGTTTTATTCAAGATTTTTTGGTCTTATCAGGTTTCTGTTAAAAAAAAATTATATTTTTTTGAGTGATTTTCTTAGTGCAGCCTCTTTTAGGTAAGTTCTTCTTGATAAGAAACAGATTCATAGAAGAGCTTTCATGATATGAGAATGAAATTACTTGTTTGTTTTAGGCTTGTAATTATTCAGTGATGGTTTTATAGTTGTAACTGATTTGTAAGCTTTAATAATCAGAGTATGCAATCATACCTTGCAGCATTTTATGTGTGAACCCATCTCTGTTTCCATCTTGGTATATCAGCACACTTAATGTGGTTGTATATTTCATGGTTTAATTAAAACTATTAATTAACATGATTTCGAATTGCCAGTTCTGGCAGCCTGCAGATAGATGTAACAAGGATCAAATCATTGTCTTCCGAGAATGCTGAAATTTACGGGGAAACCTGTCCAGCCGGTCACAGCTCAGTGACAGCCAGTATGTGTCTTTCTTCAATATCAGTTATAGGCATTTTGTAAAATTACTTTCTGTATGGCATGTGGGCAACGAGTATTCTGTTTCACTGGAAAATAAAATGAGTATTTTTCCCTCTGAATTAGTGAGGAGAAGCAGCCTGAATTACTTCCTCTCTATAACGTATTCATTCGCTATAAAACAAATAGGCAGTGTGAAAATCCCCGCAGTATCCCCACTGTACGCTTAGTTTCCAATTTCACTACATGATGACTTAAAGGGAAAAAAAAATATATATATAATGTTATTTTGTTATATTTGAGATGTGAAAGAATTTAAGTTCTTTTATGTCGAAACCACTTTGGCTTAGTAAATGTGTATCTAGATTTTCTGTTTCAAACAGAAATAGGAATAACATATACCCTTAGCCTAAAAAGGTTTATCTGCTCATCACGGACATGGCAATTTAAAGCAGTAGATTTCCTTGCTGATGGGGAAGTGGGCAAGCTAGGTGGATGCCTTACCTCCTTGCTGCAGGTGAGGCAGCTTGATAGGACAGAGGTAGGAGAGCGGTAGCGGCAAAGCGCCTGTGTGAGGCATCCAGATGCCGCCTGCTGAGAGGTTGCAGGGACCTGAGGGCGGAACTGAAATCCTGGCAAGCATTTCTAAATGATTAAGAGGATGGAGAAAAATGCCCATTCTTGAAGTGAACAAGTATGTTTAACTGTGGTCTCTAGAATGAAAACACCAAAATCATCCAGACTTTAAAGTAATTTTTATTTTTTTTAATTAAAATGTCTATATGACACTCAAATGTCCATGGAAATTAATGCTATTACAAAACCTCACTAGCTTTAAAATAATTATTGCTTGACAGTAGCAAAGGCTTGGAGTCACGCTGTGATTTGGTAGAAGAGAGACTTCACAGAAAAAATTGTCCTTCTTTTTGACTGCTCTGCTTATTTTTCCATCAGTGAAAGCCACACTTTTTATGTTAGAGTCAATGTCCTTAAATTGTCTCCCTTAGCCTGCTGAAGAGCAGTTGTAGTATTTCATTGTTCAGTGCTGTCATGGGGGGGGGGGGGAGGGGGGGGGGAAGTAAGTAATAGAAACACGTTAACACTGGCTGCTCTGAATTCTTGATTTTTTAATATCTTGTGTATTTGAGCTAGAGGTTCTGGATATTAGGGGTTTCTTCATTTGTTGCTTATGGCTAAGGCAGTCAAGTATGCACGCATGTGGAGCTGGCAAAAGGTGTGCATTTTGATGTTACCTTACTCTACTGCTTCTTGTCCTGCAAAGGATAATGAGTACTGAAAGGCTGTTCATGGGCTTAACGAGTGATTTAACAATGGGGAACTTAACATTTATGCTACCAACATCTAGTTACTTTTTCTGGGAAGACTCTCTCATTCAGCTAATGAAGTATTTTGCTCTGCATTTGATTTCATTGTTTATTTTGGTAGGTACGAGGAGAGGAAAAAGGTCTACACAAGGGTCATAGTACTCCATTTTTTAATTTAGATAGGGATGATATCAGGGGATCTGGTGTTCCACAGATAAATATGAAAAAATATTGTATATTATATATTTATAATAACATACTATATATGCTAGATATTATTTAACTTCTGAGTAGTGCAAGCATCATGTTTGCAAACAATAAAGAATTTATTGTAAGAAAACAAGTTAGCACAGTTGGATCATGAAACAGTTTCCCCCTCTGTGGCATAAGGAGAAATTACACTTCTCATAGGTAGCAGAAAAGTTGCACTGCACACAAATGAGATCAATTAAAGGGGGACGCATGAAAGGAATGGAATTAGTATAAACATATGCTTTGCTGAACATCTAATTGCTACATTAAAAAAAAAAAAAAGCAAGCATTCATTCTGAACATGTTCTGAATCCAGATACAGGCAAACCAGCTAGGAAGCGAAAACGTGCAACTTTCATATTAATTCTCTGAGCTAACTCTGCCTGAGTTTGTCACACATATTCATACTTTCTTCAGAATCATTTTTCAGAAATGATTCCTTGCTCCATCTTCAACTACATTTCCAAGGTGGAGGCATAAGCAATTCGATGACTTGACTGGGGCAGTGGTTGTATTTTTGAATGAGAGCAGATGATAACGCTGGACAAAAATCTAGCTTGCACAAAGTCTCAAACATTGGCTGCCTGTTTGGAATAGAGGTGTAATTACCATTGGAAGGGATTGTTTTCTACATGATTGCTTTCTTTGATTGGTTTTCCTTCTTACTCAAACAAGCATTCAGTTTTTATTATGCTTCAAATTTATATTCACTCTTGAATTTTAAAAAAATCGAATTTTCTCGTGTCGTTTTCTCGTTAAAATTTCTCTTGTTCGTTCTTTTATCCACTGGGACTTGCCATGTCCTTTCCTAGATGTTTTCCTGCTTCTATTATTTAATTATAAAACAAATAGAATTTTATTTAGAAAATAATAGGCATACTAACAATGAGGGTAGTTACTTTTCTGGAATGAAATCCTGTAATGAATGGGCAGAAAGAAAGGAGAGAAAAACTATCTAATGACAGTCTTTGACATGTGCCATAGATTGAGGCAGGTTTCTCTTCTTATGGATGAACCGCAAGACTGAGGTCTGCAAATGCATTTGTATTTTGAGGATGTTGCTGGCATCAACAAGGAGGTCAAAACTGGACATCAAGCAACATTAATGTGATGCCCACCGGAATTAATGGAAAAGTTGTTTCTCCTCCTGGTTATCTAGTAGCAGGGCAAAAGTCTTAATTTTTAGCATTCTACTAACAGGGAAGATAAGAGAATTTAACACTCGGATTACATACCCACTAAAACTGTAACAATTTGAAGAAAGTAACTTTAAAAAAAAAACCATAACATTCCTGAGATTCATACAGGTATTATGAATCCTCAAGAAAATTATTTATGCAGTGGTACAGTAGACTTATGATCTGGCTGGGTCCATCCTTCTGTTTCTCCGGCATAGGGACGGGTAGCCACTGGACCTCTTTTGCCTGGCGGTTTATATTGCTTCTCTGCTTGGCATGCAAACATTGCAAATGAAATAGCAGTACCAAAATGCCTTGAAACCAAAACATTTCCTTTGTATAGCTAGCTCTGTAGAATACAAGCAAAGAAGCAGAAAAAGCATAGTAACTATCTTTAAAAAAAAAAAAATCCTTGTCTTGTAAAGTCAATGGATAATTTCCCCAATTTTTCTCTTCTTCACCAGACTGGAATACTGTGTGAGCAGATCTAAGTCCCTTCTGTTCATGTGGCTCCCCTTCCGATTCAGTGGTTCAGGTTCCGTATTCTTCTCCTGGCCTGATGAGAGGCAAGAAAGGCACACACTGTGCCCAAGGGGACCTCTGTGACGATCAAGGACTGTGATTAAACAGGATCCTCGGCTGCTTGGTAGAGGGTACGTAAGCTCCGCATCCTCCAGCACAGCTGCCCATCTGTGTTTCTGCTGTCGAGGTCTCCAGGCACATTCAGATAGTGGCTCTAGGTTTATATTGTGTCCTCTGGGCAGTAGTCTGCTGTCTCTCTGATTTTAAAAATCTTTGCAGACATGACAAGATGCTCTTTCACCCTTCAGCAGTACTGATAGTACTGTTAGTGGTTTGCATTTCATCTAAGAGTGTGCTGGATTAGAAGGGCTATTGGCAAGATACCGTTCTTTGGTCTTTTTCACCACTGAAAATGAAAGCAAAACAAAATTGGAAGGTGAAAATATATATATATATGGAGATGATTTTGTGCGGTAGCAAAGCAGGCACTGAGCATACAGCTGATCTTTGCTGTTCTTCCTGCATGGTCTCCAGTACTTTCTGTTGGTGTGAATTCTGCCTTCAGTGTAGAGTTGTGTGCATGTAAGAATTGCTGCATTTGTTCCTTTAAGATGGCTAGATCTGTGGATTTTACGGGTAGATGGGACTGTTGTGAGATTGCCTTTTCTTTTGTTTAACTCTGGCTGTAGAGTTGCACCAAGTGAACCCCGTATTTTTTGGTCAATAGAAATGCGTAACCTAGTGAACCTGTTCACGATGAAGATACTCTTACAGATACTACATTATTTTGGCTCTTTCTCTCCAATTATCTATTTTAACATTCAAGCAGTCTTTTATATTGTCTCCTCAGCTTTGTGCTTGTAGAAGCAATGTGTTCAGAAGGAAGCACTTGGCACAGAATATTGTGTTTCCTTTAAGAAAAAAACTCTACTCCTTATAATCTTTATTAGTGCATAAGGCTGTTTGCTTGTGAGTTGGCATTGCTGGGAAGGTACGAAGAAGTCACCCTCCACGTATGAATGCATGCTTTTTTCGCCTGGAGGTGCTGCTGGTAAAAGGGAAGAATTGGTTGTGACTGCTCAAGTTCTGCATTGCAGCATATTCTTGTAGTCAGAGAACATGAATAGGGTATAACCTCCTGTATTTGCATGCGTATTTGAATCCAAGAGCAAGTGAAGTGGGAGCAGAAGAGTTCTGTTTGCTTTTACTTTTAGTGATTTACTTAATATAACCCTAATTAATTATGCAACATGACGACCTTTAGGTCTTCAGTTGTCCTTGTCTTTAAAATAAATCAAAAGTCTTGATGGCAGCACATGACGGTTCTTGGCTGCAAAATCAACTCCCACAAACCCATATCCCACTGGAGGGTCCAGGACCTGTGCTTCCCGCTTCCTTTGGACTTGCTACCTCTGTGAAGATAAATGACCAAAACTTGCCAGCAACACTCTGGACAAGCAGTGCCCTGACTTCTCCTTTCTACCCTTGGCCTTTGAAGGTGTCAGGAGCCCGAGGATGGGCCACATAGCCCAGCATAAACCCTCTGGGTTTGCCCCTGCTTCTGTTCTTTAAAGAACTCTACTTCATACAATCTGTGTTCAAACGGTCTGATGTCCTTTCACTAGCAGGATATTAAGTTCCTCAGGAAAAGGTGGCTACTGGTGAAGATTTGTCTGAGCCAAGAGAGAACATACCAAATCACAGTGAGGGATTAAATGGTTCTGTTGATACCAAGGGGTAATCCTTGTGGGTAAGGCTTGAATGGAGGATGCCAAAATCAATTGACCCTGAAGCGCAGAATGTTGTTTTTTTTTTTAATTTCCAGGGCTGTGATCTGTCCCTTCTGACTTTGTTCTTTCCCCTAAAATACAGTAGAAAAAGGCCATATTGAGCAGCGTGACACTAAGCAATGCAGATTATGAACCCCAAAATGTCATCAAGCTTCATTTTATCAGTGAATTAAGACTCAAGATATGGTGATGTTAAATACCATTCAATGATTGCTTAGCCCTCAAGGGGCTGAGGGGCATTGGAAAAAAAAAAAAAAAAAGTAATGCTAGATGTGCTGTACTTTTGTTAGTTTTGTGAAATTTAAGAGATTAAACAGAGAAAAGTCTTTGTCACAGTATGAGGTTCTCCCAAAGGGTAGGATAACAGATAATCCCTTCGTACTAAAGCTATATATTTCGGCTACAACAGCAATCAAAGTAAAGCCGTGAGAGCCTGTAAAAACCTGCCTGAAGGGCAAGCTCTCTCTGGGTGCTACAGAAGGCAGTTTCAAAGTTGATACAATGAGATCAATTCACTCTTCTTCTAAACACTGCGTGTTGGACGTTGGGTCTCTTCTGATGCTGTCAGTAACTGTCCCAAGCGGAGCTCTCTGAGATGTTGCCTTCTTTAGTATCTGTGTTTAAAACAAAATGAATAAATAAAAAAACCTCTTTGGATGAGGTTGGTGTGTTTGAGGAATGTAAGGAGTTTTTTTAACTATTATTTTATTTTTTACAGGCAGTGTTAAGCTAGCCAGGTGACAACTCAGACTGATACTTTGCAGGCACAAGCATGTGCTGACCTGCTGGAAATGGAGAGAGGGAAAATACCAGTGGATTACACTCACAAGGTGTAAGATAGGTTGTTGTCTGAACTGCCTTTTGGTCATTGTCAGGCAATCAGGGCAAAAATGTCTATCGTGAATTCAATTTTTAGTCTTCCACCCGGGGTTACGAGAGAGCGCCATCGTCTCTATCTGCAGCTGTGTGAAGTCTGGCGCGTCACTAAAAGCTGACACCTTGAGATGTATTTTACGTGAAGATGGGTGAGGATTTCTTACTTGACCCCTTTTTCTAGGTTAAGGAAGAAACCTCCAGGTGAGGGAGAGTTGCAGCAGTGCTAACTTTTGAGGCTGGCAGAGCCATTTTTAAGCAGTTTCACACGCACAGCATGCAGGAGAGACGTTTCACAAACTCCTGGGGCCTCTTTTTGTGTGTGTGTGTGTGTGTGTGTGTAAGAATACAGTAAGCTATTTGAATTTGGTTTTCTGGAAATTCTCCTTGAAATGAAGGCATGCTTTCTCTGTCTTAACAGGCTTCATTCAGCAGTCTCTGGGAGACAGTGTGGCGTGTTGGATGCATTGGAGAATGTGTGGGTGGCTGTGTTCCTATGATAGGTCTAAATACTTCAGCATAACTATGCAGTTTTAGAAAGGAAAGACTAAACAACACTGCTTTAATTTTCCTTTCACTATGCCATATTTTCCTCTTGTTTTTCAGTTGTGAGGTCTCCTCCTGACAGCCAGGAGCACTTTCAGTCATACATTACCCTGTTACCTTGCTTGAGCTGTGACTTATTTTTCTTGTAACATGCAGCCATGACATGAAGAAATGCAGAACCATTGTTAGGATTTTACAGAAGCAGATTTTTGAAGCTTAAAACACTTGGAAGCTATGTTTTAAGATTAGCTTTTTGCATGTGAATTTTCACAGCAAAAATGACTTAATTTTGTACCAAATAAGGGAGAGGACAGGTACAATAACATGCAACTTCTGCTGTACATCCCAATTTTAAATAGCTGTTAGTGATGATGGCAAGTTCTAAAAAGTTTCTGAATAATTACAGTGATGGAGATGAGTGATCTATCAATGGGTGGCCACATTTGAGTGTAATGCCAGGTTATTCTTTGGAAACCACCTACTTTGTGGTGTGCTCCTCCCTCGCGTCTGCTGTGCTCTTCATATGTCATGTCTTTTCTCCTTACTGCCTTGCTCCCTGGTTTGATTTCTTTGCTTTTCTTTTTCTCTCTTGACCTTTAAACCCACGCTACCTCCCTGTAGTCTTCTTGGTTTTGGACTTACGTGCCTTTCAAGTCCATGCTGAGAAAGGTGTAGAAGCCCCTTTCACGCTCTTGACTGAGCTCTGTGATTTGTGAGCGGCATTGCCTTGTGCACAGCGCGGTACAGGGAGCTCCAGGGTTTTTCCCTCTTGCTTTCCAGGGAAGAAGAAGGAAGGTGATCCTTAATCCCACGAGCTCTAACCAGCATGTGTATGTGCTAGGAGGAGGAGTAATGAAAGGTAGCAGCCTTGCATGCGAGGGAGTGGGGAACAGGCTAGCAGCCTTGACCTGACCAGCGGTTTGGCCCCGGTACGTGCACACATTGAAGATAGCCCAGTACAGGCACAGCTGTGATGCCAGGAATGCTCAGCCTCTTCAGTAGCTGACTTTCAAGATTTACATGTATCGCTTGAATGCAGCAAGTTGTGTTCCTTTATGTCAAATGAAACATTTATAACAGCTGAACATAAAGGAAAAATTAGGAAAGTAACAGAAAGAAAATCTCTTAATGCCCTAGCTATTCTCTTTTTAACCTTTAGTTGCTATGTAACCATCAGGAAGGTACTGAAATGTACAATACCTGCCAAGTGAGGACAAAAATACAAACACGGTTCTATACAATGCATACGGACTAGAAGATATTAGTGCTGAGTCTTGGCCTAGCGTTATGTGCTACATAAGAAACAGTGCAGCAATAAACTTCCCCAGAAGAGGAAAGATGCACTTTTTTGACAAAATGCTTGTAAAAGTGTCCTGGGTTTTTTTAACTATTTTACTTTATTTCAACTATTAAATGGTTCTTATCTCACCCCAGGAGTGTTTCTCACTCTTACTCCTCCGATTCTCTCCCCCATCCCATCGGGGTAGGGGCAGTGAGCGAGCGGCTGCGTGGTGCTGAGCTGCTGCCTGGGGCTCAACCACGACAAACAGTCTTAGTATTTAATCAGTAAGTTAAAATGTCACACCAGCATGTTCATTTGTGGGCAGTGAATTTCTTGAATGAGCCATTAGCTGTTTGCAGTCCTTTTTCCAGCTTTTTTCCCCTCCAAAAACTGTGGGAGTTTTGCACCATCTCTGCCAGTCTGTCAGAGGGCTGTGATAAAAGATGATACACATCCCTTTAACCTAAAACAATCGCAGTCAGAAGAGATGAACCAACCTTTGGGACTTGGGGTGTGAATATTTTCACGCTCCAGTCCATAAAATATCTCTCTCAAGGTATTTTTAAATTTAGTTTTGTTACCAGGTAAGAGTAAAATGCGTGACACTCCTTTCCCAAAAGATGAGGTGTTGACTAGTATATTCTACAAATATTTAATTAAATGCTTCCTTTCATCGTGAGAAGCATTGGAAATATAATCAGAGTTTCTTCACTAATTCAAGGAGATAATGCAGGGTCCAAGGAGGAATAGATAAGGTTAGAAAAATAATTAGAGAGATGATCTGTATTCAAGTCACCAGACTAATGAAATTCACCCTAAAGCATCTGCAGAACTGGCCAGAACAGTCTCTGAACTGTTATCCGTGACCCATACCCGAGACTGACGGGTGACAGGAGAGGTCCCAGAGGACTGCCAAGGGAAATTTCATTGCATAAATAACTGGCTTAGTAGATGGGGACAGAGCAAGGATTGCAGGTTTTTTCAAGTAAAGTTGCTCATTTAAAAGTTTACCAGGTGCTGTTCTCATAAGCGAACATTGGAATTACAATCTAGGGTAAGTCACCAGTAACGTCGTCATGGCTGAATATGAAACCATTGTCTGGCAGGCGTGCTGTCACACAGGGAAGTGTTTTCAAGTCTGTCATGAGCTTGTGACAAATATTAAACATGAGAGTGTCATGTTTAATTTTTTTCCTTCATTGACTTGTGCGATATCATAAAGCCTAGAATTGGAAAGTCGCAGACACAGCAGCTTCAGAAAGATCTGAAAGCATTTTGACGAGGACAGAATTATAATTTTTAATGATGTTGACACATGAGGAAATGCTCTGAAATAATTAAGATTTAATTTTGTCATGACAAGTGCTAGGCAATGCCAAACAGAGAATAAATGGCCATGCGTGACTAATAGGGCTAAAAAAGGCCTAAAGAGGGGCAATTGGACGGAGTGGCATCATGTGAGGAGACACCGAATGGATTTGGACTGTTCAGCCTGAGAGATGCAGCTGAGGCATGGACCTCACGGAGCGATACAAGCTTCAAAGTGGGGAAAAGTGGTTACAGGCAATTTATTAATTCTTTCTCGTAATACACGAGGTAAGATTTAGAATCATAGAATCATCGAATCGTTTAGGTTGGAAAAGACCTTTAAGATCATCCAGTCCAACATTAACCTACACTACCAAGTCTACTCTAAACCAATCAAGGGTAGACTAGACTAAACCATGTCCCCAAGTGCCACATCTACCCGTTTTTTGAACACTTCCAGGGATGGTGACTCCCCCGCCTCTCTGGGCAGCCTGTTCCAATGCTTGACCACCCTTTCAGTGAAGAAATTTTTCCTAATTTCCAACCTAAACCTCCCCTGGCACAGCTTGAGCCCATTTCCTCTCGTCCTAGAAGGTATTAAATGAAATTATCCAGCAGCTGATTTAAAGCAAGCAAATGGAGTGCTTTCCCATGTAGTGGTTAGTGGGTGGACCTCGCTGCCACGGAGCGTGGCAGGCAAAAGCTGAGGCGGCTTCGAGATGCAATTTGACAACTTCCTGGAGGAAAAATTGTGCCGTGACCCTAGCAGGCAAAGGACGGACCTCTGGCTCCGTAAGTCCTAAAGCAGCGGTTCGCTGGCCGCTCTTGGGGACAGGCTTCTCGGCTGGACAGTTACTGACCGGAGCCGAGTACGCCGTCCTCTGTTTCAGCGTTACTTCAGAAACAAGGTCGCTCCATTACTAGATTTCTATGCCTGTCTGCTATTTTTGAGGCAGTTATGATCCTCGTGCTGATCTGTAGAAAACCATTGAAATCAGGGGCAGTTTTGCTCTATAGTTAAGGTAAGAAAGAATACATGCAGAGTCTTTTTAGGCTAGTTGCCATGAAAACAGTTTCACGACTGCTTTTATCGTGCAATAAATTACCCGTAAAA
This sequence comes from Pelecanus crispus, assembly GCF_030463565.1. NCBI lineage: Eukaryota > Metazoa > Chordata > Aves > Pelecaniformes > Pelecanidae > Pelecanus > Pelecanus crispus. The sequence goes on along the minus strand of NC_134652.1, from coordinate 41,142,418 downwards.
GAGGATAGCAGATTAATTTAATTAATTTGATTTAAACCCAATAGCGTATTGTTTTATTAAGCAATGCTGTGGCATAATTAAGAGTTGTAACCGATTAAACACTTTATAACCACAGAGCTATCAATTAATACTAAATTACAATAAAATTAACAAAGTAACATAAGCAAGCCACGTAAATGTTTTAAAATGACAGTGATAATGCATCGACTAAAAAGCAGCTTATACAAACCATTTCTTAAGGAGTTTGCTGAAATTTTTATATAATAAGATAGTTGCAAAAATGGAAATGGGGCAAGAAGAGCATTCCTTATGATTTTTCAATTCAAAAGACTCCTTTGATGAGAAACATATTTTTTTAAGCTGAATATTATTAAGTGAGTGTTGAAGCAAAGTCCTTGAACTCAAACTTCTAGTGTGCAGGGAAAAATCTAAAAGGTAAAACTTACTGTCAGCTTCAAGACCCCCTCTGGATTTGACACTTGTTTGTCTTACTTGAATACAAATCTGAACAACTCATGCATTGCTAAGCTTTAATTTGAGTATGATGTATTAATGCCACGGCTCAGATTCTGTTCTCATTTGCAGGAATGTCAGGAAATGTATGAAACTATTTGCATGCCTAAATGAGTTGCTGGATTGGATGGTTCACAAATTCTGGAGATCCTGCAGGTATTCATTTATCATTGTGCATTAAGTAGAGAAATACAAAATACATGATATCAAAGTGCAGGACTACAGGGTCTGGTGGCAGTATGAGATAAAGAAATATTTTTGAACTTTTTCAGAACTGGAATCAAATGTGATTAAGACCAAATACATTACAGTAATTTGAAACAAGTTTTAGCAGTGCCTGAGAACGCTTAGCAGCAAGATTGCCAAGGTGTATAATACTACTCAGGCCTTGGGTTTTTGTTCTGTATGAGGCAATGTACAAACTCCTCTACACATATCTGGGTTTTAATCGCATTTTGGAACCTACTGAAAATGGACTATTTCACAAACAGAAGCTCTAGAAATAGACTATTTATTTTTTCTAAATAAGTTACTCAAATTTACTCTAAAGCCTAAAATTATGTCTGTAGCTTGCTGTTGAATGACACTTTAAGTGCCAAAATGATGCAAAATAGACCTTGTGTAAGTCTGAATTGAAGCCCAAATGTCTAAGTCAGCAGGCTGGTAAAAAAAAGTTTGTTGCAAATATCAAAACACCTTAGACATCGAGTTTCAGTACCTCAGGCAAAATTTGGCCTTTTTTATGTGTTTTAATACATCAGTGTGACTAATCTTTGATTAATCAACAGTTTCTGTCTGGGCTTCTTGTGTATAGTATGTAGACACACAATGAGTATATGGGAACATGCAAATGCCTTTGCTACAGTGTAGGTACTCCTATGGCGGGATCTGTGGGAATTCATACACGTGACGTAACTGCACGTGTGAGATCCTTAACGTGAATGGCCTCGTTAGATACCCGTTTACTTTCAGGTCCCAAAGTTTTTGCAGATGAGGGTGTTGTCTTGAACAGTAAAAGGCGTGAGTTTATGATTTTGTCCTTAGTTATGTTATCAGTGGACAGCGGGCCGATGGAGGAGGAAGAGCTAGGAATACATGTGTTTGGAAGCGTAAATCTATACATTGCTGAAGGTTTCCTTGACTAGTTCGATGTAAGTGGGAGAAGTACTAACCAAGCCGAACACAGCCTAAAACGGGCTAGCATATATATTCCACAGACTGGGGGATGAACGACTGTGGGAGCTCTTATTCCAGAATATGCTGCTCAAACTTTCCTGAACCTTATTAAGATGGAGAGTAGGAGGGAGATTTCAGGAGGACAGTGATGAGTATGAACAAACATAGAAGAGCAAGCACTTGTTTAAGAAGTTCAGTGTAATTATGTCAGACAAGTTCATCTCATCCCTGGTAAAGAACTCTTTCTAGGCTGGGGCAAAGCACAGTGCGAGGGAGGGGTTGTGTCTGGCACTGTAACTGGGAATGTCCATCTGCTGGTTCTGCCCAGGTTCATGACATGGAGTGTGGCTGAAACCATAACATTACTTTTATGGTCTAGGAGCAGCTGCAGCTTTGTGTTTGCTTAGACAAAATCCTAAATCCTTTCCTGTCTCATGCAGATTTTTCATTTGGCATCTCTTGCTGTCAGTTTGTAACTGCAGAATACATGGATCTGTTTGAACTCTGAATCTGGTGCAGGCTTCACTTCCCTTGAGGACTAAGATTTTCAAATGTACGTCAGGGGGTGCCCCATCTTTCCTGAGTGGGAAGGCTGTTACCCATTTTCTCCTTGGCTGTGTTTGCCGAGAAGGTCAACCTGCTGTTCTTCACCACTCCCACTGCATTCCCACCTCCACAAACCTCGTGACTGGGTAGCTTCTGGGAGTTTTGCCGAAACCATCTTTTGCCAAATGAACCACAGCCTGTCACTTAAACTTGTTTCACTGTGATTGAAACAGATTGGAGAGCAAGCTGGTGGCCCGTGCTCCCAGCAGGGCTGGGGGAGTGGGTGCCTCCGCCAGAACAGCAGCGAGGAGCAGCTGGACGTAGGCTGGGAGACGTGTGGGCCCAGGCAGCTTTTCACTTGGTATAGCTGGAGCTGGGTGAGGACATATTTGCAGTTTCTCTCTCTCCGGGTTTCTCTCCAACTTCCCTCCTTGATGAATAAGAGCATTTCATAGGAAGGGACTGGCACCGTCTTTTCTGCTTTTACACAGTCATCAGCGTTAAGTGAGGTAAAGCATTTTCAGCCTGAATAAGCCAAGGAAAGATAGAAGGTATTTTCTACATTTCTGCTCTCCTCATGTCAAACCATTGGGACAATCTCACATGTTGAAGGATTCATCCATTTCATGCTTTAAGACATCCTCTGAAAGGAGTAAGATTGGGCGGGAGGCCCCTAATGAAGCTGGAGGAACAAGGCAGTGTTCCTGTGTTAGCTGAGTGCCATATCCTGTAATACTCAGCAAAGACAATTTTGTGAAAGCACTTGGTTTCCCTGTTGAGCGAGCTGAGGGCAAAGGAAGAGACTGAGGGAATATTAGACCTTCTCTGCTGCTGGTCTGCAGGGGTATTGACGCTTCATGCATTCCCGCAGCAGGGTTACAACCCATTTCTTGAACACCGCACTGCAGATGTAGTACACAAGGAGGAGGTGGTAGGCTGCTGCCTAGGCTCCTAGTGATGCTTTTTGGCTGGAGCCTGGTGCGGTGTGACCAGAGACCAGAGGGGAGGAATTCCCCTCAGATACTTGGGAGATACCTTTTTGGAGAATCTGTACTTCAGACTTCGGCAGTGGGAAGTTGTCCAGGTTTCGGCTGGGATAGAGTTAATTTTCTTCCTAGTAGCAGGCACAGTGCTGTGGTTTGGATTTAGGATGGGAAGAATGCTGATAACACACTGATGGTTTAGCTGTTGCTGAGCACTGCTTATGCCAGGCAAGGACTTTTCAGCTTCCCATGCTCTGCCAGGGGCACAAGCAGCTGGGAGGGGGCACAGCCAGAAGAGTTGATCCCAACTGCCCCAAGGGCCATTCCATACCATACGGCGTCATGGGCAGTATATAAGCTGGGGGGGGTTTGCCGGGGAGCAGCGATCGCTGCTGGGAACTGGCTGGGCATCGGTCGGCGGGTGGTGAGCAATTGCATTGGGCATCACTTGCTTTGTATATTAATATTATTATCATTATTATACTGTTACTATTATCATTACTCTTTTACTTTATTTCAATTATTACACTGTTCTTCTCTCACCCCAGGAGTGTTTCTCACTCCTCCGATTCTCTCCCCCATCCCATCGGGGTAGGGGGAGTGAGCGAGCGGCTGCGTGGTGCTGAGCTGCTGGCTGGGGCTAAACCACGACAGAAGTGAAGGATTTTTTTTTTAATACTTAAAAAACCCAAGAGTGTTTACATGTAAACTCACAGCTTACAGTTATTTTGTGTCTCTGTCCATAGAGAAGTGGTCAGTGTACATGATGAATACTGTCTTGGAAACTAGCTGTGCAACTGGGGTAGTAGAAAATGGAAAATAGAAGTCAAGGAAAGGTCCTGTGAGCATGGCAGGAGAAATCAGGGCTGGGAGGGGCTCTACTGTAGATTTTTTTTCTGTAAGAACTAGTGATGATCAGCTGAGAGAAACTGAAGGAGAGACAAACTATTGATAAATAGTGTCTGTATATGTGTATATATTTCAATTGTCTGTCCTTTAAGTGTCTAAGCAGCATTCTGAATGTTATGAAATTCTGCACACTTTTCTAATGTTTTCTGAGAACATTTTATTGTTTTCTCCTTTATCGTGTTTCTATTCAAATAGTCAACGGTTGAAATGATCAGTTCCTCACAGTGCTGACACAACAGATTGCAGCGGTGAATCAGTGTAATCTGTTGTTTGGGTTATGAACCCCATGCCCTTCAAGTTTTCAGAAATCTGAAAAGTTCAATGCCCAGGTTTACTTCATTTTCCATTAGTGTCTGATGGAATAGAAAGCCACTCTGGACTCAGAGATGCCGCACTTGACTAGCTTGTCCTCAAGCCAGCTTCAGAACATTGACTGTTCTTAAGAAAGAGTCTGTGTGCAGATGACTTGTCTCTCCTGTTTCTGCCCCGCTCAGCTCCCAGTAGATGTAGTCTCAGAACTGGGTTTCTGCAGAGCTCAAGGTCTGGTCTTGCTCACAGCACTACCTACATACATGTAGGGCTTCAAAATGTGCTGAAGTTAAAAACATTGAGTCTGGCAGCTGATGCCTAATGTGAATAGACAACCAGATGTCCTAGCTGTAGAGACGACCCGGAATTTCACAGATGGGCTGTACAGGAATAGGAGAAAGGGCATCTCGATGACTTCTCTCACTAGGGTCTACTCCTGGTAGTCCCCGGCTTCACCACGGGCTGGCATAAGCGGTAAATCCTGCCTCAAGCTGGATTTTCTGCTTGCACTGAGGACCTGGTTACAAGTTACAAGATATCTATGGGGGCTTCATCTGAGATAATATACTAGCATTTTTCCAAACCACACTTCTCATTTCCATTGTATCTGAATGGAACAATTGTTAGATATCTCTGTCTTTTCATCCAGCGTGATTCGTAATGGTATCCCTAGCAATTTCTACCGCAAATGCTAGGTATGATGGAATATGGCTGTTGGTTGTCAAGATTATTTTATTTATACATTTTTTTAAAGTGCATTGTATTATACAGCGAGCCAGCTGGTCAAAGCAAGCAATGCCTGAAAAATTGAGGTGTGAGGCAGTGTAAAATGGTACAAAGATGAGGAATATGGAACAAGCACAGAGTTGTTTTGTTCATTTATTCTATAGATGGCATAAACATGCAATCCCTGTTGATCTATAAGCAAACCTTTTTCTGAGGCACTGTGAAATTTTGAGTGACCTACATTTAGGAAAAAATTCACTTAACACTTTTTAAAAACTATTTTGGAGGTTTTATTTTATTATGAGCAGTAAATTCTTTAAATGTACTTCAGATGCGGTTGAGTTATATAGCAAGTTTCTGTGGCACAGAGTACAGAAAAAAAAATCAGAACTGAGATTATAACTTTGGAATTTGATTGCTGCTCCTGTGTTCAGTCAACCAGGTTCCACCAGCTGTGTGAAACCAGCATTTACATGCATTATAAACAGAGGCAGGCATAAATATATGTGAAATGTATACAGAAAGCAAGAAATAATGCTAAAACAAATCACTCACTTTGAATCAAGTTTACTTTCTGTTGCCAAGAAAAATATGACTGAATTGATTTTTCAGAAAAGCATTGCAGTAAACCAAGTTTTCATTGCTCCAATTTGACAGCAAAAGTTATACTAAAAATGCCAGAATTAATACTCTTTATGTATTAGTAGTAGTTGATGGAGACTTTTGGAAGATGGTGGTTTTCTAAGAGATTTTAGGAACACCACCTGTAAGTTTTGCTCACCAGGAAGTAAGCATATTGATTTACAAACCTGGACAGATAAGTTTTATTGGTTGTAGAGCATATAGTTGCATTTGTGTTTTTTTCTGATGAAAACCTTTACTTAACGTACTCTGCAGGCAAAATCAAACCCCATTTTTTTCTACAGAAGAAGAGAAAAAATGTTTGCATGCAAAGCAATTCTGCTCCCCCCGCCCTAATGCTACTTAGTGATTTTGGTTCGTGACTTTTCCTTCTAAGCAGCCAAAAAAAAGTAGTGATTAGTCTCTGCAGAAGGCAAATTGTGTGAATATTTAAAGAGCTGTTCAGTATTCTTTAATTTCTTGAGTTATGGAGTATATCTTAGATGCATAAAAATTCAAGATCAGACGTTGAGAGAAGTGTAGGGATGGAGTTTGCTAGGGTATCATATACGCAAATGTGCGTACTATAAGAATCGTTATAGGTAACATCTGCTTAATTAAAATAAAGGTGGTGATCTTCAAAGATGCCTGAGACATTTAGGATTCTTGCTTCATGAGACGTGTGAATTGGCATTCCTTAGCTTTGATAATACTGCTCTTCATGCTGATTTTTAACATAATTTTTTAAAGTACTTACATGAGTCACTTATTTTAGTGGAAGACAGAAGAGGCCAAGTGAAAGTAGAGGTTCAGAGAACACGCTGGAGACAAAAAAGTAAATTTCATCTCGGAATAAATAAAATAAAGCAGGACGGAAGAAATGAGTGAAACTATTCTTTTTCGTAAGTTCCTAACAATACCCTGCGTGCATCTCTGATCTTACTCTCGTTAAAATGTTCAGCGATGAACGTGCACGTGGACTAAGAGGGTGGAATGCAAGCAGCCGCGTGGAGCGCGTCTCGCAGCAGAGAAGGGCAGGGAGCTTGCAGGGACCGCGGGCAGAAGTGACATAGTAGGTGTGTGCTGTGAAGTCACTTGAGTTGGAGGCGGCTGATTGGTGAGCAGCACGCGGCTTTGTGAGGTGCTGGTGCCTGTCAGGGGTCGCGTAGAGGAGCAGAGCTCGGGGAGGGCAGAGGCCGGTGTGTGGGTGCTGGTGTGAGGAGTCATCTGTCCCAGCACCTGCCCTAACCTTTACTTTAAAGCTTTCCCCTAGCTCTTACCCCAATCCTCTGCTCCAATTCTGAACCCAAGCCTACATCAGAGCTGACCTGCAGCCCTTACCCGAAGCACTGGCCCTGATCCCTAGCCCTTGACATGCTACCCCGAAGTCTGGCCCGAACCCAAACCCCTAACTAAGAAATCTAGCCCATACCCTCCCTGCTAACCAGCAACCTTGGGCAGAGACCCTCCTCTTCATCTCACCCTCATGCCCTGCCTCCCTCTAATCTGTAACTCTGAGCCTAAAATGTAAGTCGAACCCCCTGGCCCTAACCTGAATGCTAACCTGCAAGCAGGAACCCTAACCAGATATTGACAGCACGTAGGCAGTAGGCAGCAGCTGAACCCATCATCACCCCAAAGAGAAAACTAACCCAGATAGTCTAGTGTTTTGGACATGAGTAGTATTTCCCAGGCTCAGCAATAAGAGTTTTGCACTGATTTTTCTGTTACGTGGTAATGGAGCCTGGCACAGCCCAGGTAAATGCTCAGCAGCATCAGGAATGCTGATGATACAGGAGCAGTGGGAAGGGACACAGAGCTCTCGTAATGACAAGAAGTACTTTCCTGCTTGGGGGACAGCCGGAGAGGGCTGAGGTCATCCAACGGGGAGGGTTCCAACCTTACCTTTTCTGACGTCCATCCGATCACCGCGCTGCGGGGCAGCCTTTCCTGGGCACTGGGCTCCGGAGTTAGCAATCTTGCCTCTAGGTTCCTTCTTTCTAGCCCCCGGGTCTTGTGGCTGTCTCCTGCTCTCTAGGCTTGGTCGTGCTCCGGTACCTTCCTGCCCAGTCCACGTTCCTGCTCTTGGTTTCCCGGTCTACCCATGTGACTCCTTGTTTGAAACCCTGACCTTCTTATAGCAAAGCATTTTTGATTTTGTGAATTTTAAGGCCAGTTCTGCTTCACTTCAGTTTTGTGTGCCTTAACTTTACCCCCGTTGCTGCTGCCTGTGCTTCGGCACCTGGTTCCCGTGCCCAAACCTGGTGGCAGCTTATTCTTAACCACTGGCTACAACTGTCAGCATTTGGCTATAGATCAAAGTTTGGAAAAATCCTACCAGTCTTCAACGGGACATACCTAAGCAGTTGCTGCATCTGGCAATTAAAACTGAGTGAGCGCAGATGCACAAAGAGGCAGCGAGTCCTTCAACACTAAGTGAAATAAAACCATCTTCGCTGGATCAAAGCCCCACGTCTTGGCCATTGCAAGCTCGTCGTGTCAGCGTACCAGGAGAGTCAGCAGACGTCTGTTGCAAAAGGTCAGGAACCCATTTCAGGAAAACTCAGAAGTGAATCCTTTCTATACTTGAATTCTAGTGTTTGTATTTTCCCATCAATTCCTTCAGTCTTCAGAAGAGGAAAATTTATGAGCATCTGGGCAGAACTACAGACTGAACCTGTCCTTCAGGGTTTTGACATTGCTCGTGGGTGTTCTCAGGAACAGAGACCTCTTCACCTTTCCTCTTCCCAAACTTGGCCATTTCTTCTCCTCCTATTTTATGGTATTAATAAGAAAGGAGGACCAGGCTGTCCTCGGAAAAACAGCATCTTTGAAATAATACCAAAAATGTTTCAGATTTAATGATAGGAGTTGTTTTTCAGGCAGCCATCAATTGTAGAAATTAAGCTAGTCTTGAATTGCAGCCTTGAAAATGTATTTAGTCGGCATAATATTGTGAAATTATTATACCAATGCGCCATTTGTGCTTTCTCTCTAATGTAAAAGAAACATATACATCTGGTTATAAGGAAGCATGGCAACAGAATTTCAGAACGCCATTCACCGAGTCTTCTATCGCTGAAAGGACAGCAAAGAAATAAAAGGCCAAATGTCCGGTTTTCAATAGATACAGGTGCTTACTAGAACACCACATCATCACTGCTAACTGAAGGATCCCCCCGTTCCTGCCTTTCAGGATGGATTTTGGTATTACGTGATACTCGCAGACAAGGGCTGGGAGAGGGCACTGAATTGTACAGAAGCACGTTCTTACCCCTACCGCGTCAGTGTGCTTTTCTTAACGTAACTCATCACTTCCTCTTGCAAATAGGAATAGTTAATAGTTTGGAGCAGTAGCCTGGTTTTGAAGTGAATCCTTTGATCGTTCCTGTTTATTGTGTTTGGGGTCAGTTCGGAGTGTTTTGGTGCATGTGAATGAGGTTCCTTTTAGAGCGAACTAAACCAGAAGCCCCGTTCCAGTGGGCACAAAATGCTCTGCTCCCCCTAAGAGGGGTGTGAGGGTCCAAATGAGGGACTAATCTTTCAAGCAGCTTTGAACCACATGTGTTGGTGGGGATGTGAAGTCCAAAGTAAAACCCCAAATTATAGATGGTGTAGATGAAATGGCTGCAGCGCTGCCTGCTTTCATCTGCTCCTCTTGCACCAAATCACAGGCTAATGTAATAGCCACGGTCCATAGCTGTGTTGTTACCTTCTAGTGCCGTAGAAAACTCTGAGATGGTGTCTGTCTTGGTTTTTTTAATGTTAAAATCCACAACAATCACAAGCTAAACAGCCTATTTTTTTGTAAAATCGTATGTACAGAACTAAAAGCCCTTGATGATTAGAGGAAAAGCCTTCTACAGTGTGTGAACAACACACAGCGTGATGCATCTTCATTATAAAAATGCAAAATGATGATCGTTTATCATAAAATCTGCTGACAATAGGCATTAATCTCTTAGTAAAGCAAGTAGTAAACCCTGTTCCCATGGCAATGCAATTCATTTTGTTCCTCTCCCTCTACCGCACGCATGGAAGACTGGGCATTCTTTGGACAAACTGATTGCAGCCTTAATGCTGTGGATTTTTGTGGGTGAAATACGTAATTATTTTGGTGGCATGTCAAATCAGTGGTGACCATGGTGGTGTTAGAGTGTTCCTGTATTCCATACAGACCAGTGCACGTGGCTCGATAAGCAGCTATCCTCCCATCCCCAATTTTATACCAACTCTGTTTAAAGGAAAGAATAGGAGTTTTTCTCAGGATTAAGTTTCAGTAATATGTTTGTATGCTGGAACCACTTTTTTTTTTTTTTTTCTTCCTTGAAAAATATGGTAGAATTGTTTGATGTCTTCAGAAATACAAACAAATGTTTGTTGTAATGAACTGCATGTTGTTTATTCCTTATTTTTGTCTGGTTGTACTGTGTTTTTTTTTCCTTTGTGTGTGTGTGTATGTATATATATATAGTAAAGGGAAATTATTTGGTCAAGCAGACCTGTTCTGGGGAAGAGTTATGTACTCCCACATGCATATGGTGTCTTGTTAATGAAGCTTATGAATTTTTACTTAAACAGTTATTTTGAAGGCTAATAAAATACCATGTTGTTTCTCCTTGCTTGATATTTTGTTTGAAGTCAGCGTAACATCCATGGGTTTCCATAAGCTTCCATCACCCTTAAAAGCAGTGAGTCATTTTATGAATCTGACAACTCAACTTACCATGTATTTATTCCAGCTTAGAACAAAACAACAGTTTCTGTTATTGCAAAGCAAGCCACATGTACCTAAATACACCTGCTTTCTGCTTTAAGAGCATGGCAAGCTGGCTCACTCCGATATAACTAATAGCTTCTGTGCCGTCAATTAACAGCCCGGAGAATAAGTTTTGTTGTTTTTTTGGTCAAGTCATAGCTTTTTGCATATTCCAGACAATTGGGTCCCATTACATAGATAACTTACAAATACTAAAGTAAAAGGGAAAACAGCAACCTGCAAAATGTCTTTGTTTCATGTGAAATTGTCCAAAGATAATGCTGACAGATGCTCTCTGAGTAAACACCTGGATTTTGCTGAAAAAGAGAGGTGAAATGAGCCCAGGAAGTATACGATTCATTTTTAAAGCCAACCAATAACAACTTACAACCTCCCCCCGCCCCCCCGCCAAATGAAAGATTCTGTTCAAATGCAGTTTCAAACTCCGTTTCATGCCTGAGGTTTTTGCTGTATGGAGCACGCAGAGCTCGGCCCGGGCTGCAGCAGGCGGTTGTGCCTTGCTCGTTGCAAGCCTTTGGATTCTGGAACTGTTTGGAATGGGTTTGGTTTAGGTGTATTCCGCACGCCTAGTCTGAAGATGAGGCCGTAGGTGCCTTTTTAACTTCAGATTACATTTTCAGGCTGTGTATAACCTTGAAGTCTGGAAACATTTGGCGCTGCAGTCTTGGTTGAGGTTTAATTCTGTTGAATAGGGGTGACTTACAGTCACGCCTTCTCACTGACTCAGGAAACTATCCAAACAACGCCGTTCCTTGATGTAGGTACCACTGTGCTGATAGCTGGTAAGCTTACGCGCTTCCCGAAGTTTAGCGCGAGACGTTACCGGGATGAGGCAAGAGGGGTACCTACAAAAAAGGGGCGCGTAGCCAGCGACCATCCAGTTTGCCCAGCGGGTGCCTGATGCCCCGCGCTGTCCCGGGTCTCGCACCCTTAGGAGCCCTGGGGTCTCTGCCCGGGGCCCCCTGGAAGGCGCTGCTCGGCGGAGGTCCTGGCGTGTCTCCCCTGGGAGCTGCCAGAAAGGTGAAACCTCCAACCCTGACAGCCCGTGCCTGGAGGCGCAAATGCTTCTTGAATCCCTCAGCTTCTGTGGGCGTTCCAGGTTTCCCCATGGCACATTCTCACCTGGGCAAACGCTGGAGAAACGGCCCCCAAAACACTCCTGCACCCGCCAGTTGCGTTCCTGGAAGTTCTCATCCCAGGGAGAATTCACATGCTCTTAACAAAGGGCTGTAAAGCACCAGTCAGAGATCTTACTGTGAACTGTCTTAGTTTGGGGAAGGGCAGAGAATATATTTGAGTCTGAACAAATTCCAGATGTGTGCCTGATAGATAAGTTTTAGGGTAGGTATTTTATAAGAATAAAAGTTTTTATGAATTTTTCCTTGGTTTCCGAGTTGACAGCCTTCATGAAAATATGTAAACTCCTTTAATGAAAACCTCAGGCATTGTTTTCTTGTTATTTTTCCTATTTGAAGCTGCCTTTATCAGGAATAAAACAGCAGATATCAAAAGCTATGTATTTGGCTCTGCTCTATTTATTTGGAAGGCTAAAACTATTTTAATAAAGAATTAATACGTGATATTAGTTGCTCTTCTTAATCAGTAATTAAAATAGGAACAATATTATTAATATTCTATTTTCTGCTTTTCAGGTAATCAACATATAATCTCAACAACTATGGCTGAGAAGTGCAATTAAGGTACCATAATTTCCCTTTTAATATGGGCATGCTTTTGGTGAAAGTGATTTCCAAAACACTCTCTCCAGTAATCCGCTTAATAACCTGCATTCCTTGAGGCTGAGTTCACCTCTGGATGGGTTATTTCTTTCATTTACCACTTTGTCCACTACACTTCCTGTAAACTACATAATTTTTCCTTATATTCCTTATCTTTTAGTTTTCTGGTTTTAAATTTAGTAACAATGTTTTAAGATGTCTGTATAGACTTACATGCCGGGAATAATGCTTGCATGATATACTTGCAAGTGCAGGTCATGTCTTTGAAACATTAACTCAGACAGCGTTGTGGGGAAATGATAGAAAATCTCTCCATAGGAGGCTTTTGGAATGATGGCTGCTGCATGCTTCATGGCACTAAGAACTTAATTGTTGATTTGAATCACGAGATGGCAATCGGCTCAGCAACTCTGCTGTGCCACAGGGAAAAGGGAGTTGGTTTTGTTGGAAATACAAGTATCGTGAGCAGAGTTCTCTCTCTTCAAGCCACGTTTGCACTTGTAAATTTCTAGCTAGGACTTCAAACAAATCGTAGCAAGGTAGGAGAAGGTCGAAATACATCAGGTTCCTTTTCCTTGGCAAGTTGCACTGAACTCAGATGGCAACGGAAACTTCAATGAAAAAAGGTTTTTCTTTCCTATGAAAGCTACAGATAAAGTATGAACAAGGTAGCACACCAGCTCCATCAGATTAAAAACTTAATGGACAGTATTAAACAGTTGTTTTAAAATGACATGATCTAATTCTTGCCAAAGGAATATTATCATGGCAGTATTTCCATTCCACTTCTAAATGCTCCGCTCTTGGTTTAATATTGCTATTGAAGCAGCAACCTATGAAATCATCCTGGAATACTAAATGACCAGTCTCCTTTCTGTTGGGAGTCTGCGTGATTTATTTGAGAATCTGCATAGGATAGGAAAGCTCTCATTTTTGGTCGTTACCTCCTTCATAGAAACTGAATACGTCGCTTTTCTGATTTTTACCTCTGGTGGCCAGAAGTCTGCTAGCAAAAGCTCTTAATGTTTATTTCAGTGTGGGGATAACGCGCTCTGACTGGTGAATACTAACGTATATGCAGAAAGAATATGTACAAAAGAAATCCTGAAATGTACATGCAAATAAAGCTATTTCAACACTGTGTAATGTCTTAGGACAGGTTTTGAACAAAGAGTAATCAGGAACATCATCGTAAGTGAAAAGTGGGATAAAATGCAAAATTCTGATCGGAAGGTGATTTCATCAGACTAACTTCATGTTTCTTTCCATTGAGATAGTGAACATCTCAGACTACAGTAATGTGGTGGGCTTAAGCTATCTAGATTTATAGGAAGCATTCATTCAGTACAGTTCCCAAAGGAAATTATTATTTAAAGTGGCGATGGTGCAGATTAATACAGGAATTATAAGAAGCTGGCTTAGCCAGATAAGGAGCTGGGAAAAGAGGGGACTGTGAGAGGATGTACTGAGAGGTGAGTTACCAGGTTGCAGGGGAGTTGTTAGAAGTATTCGTAAGGGACGGGTATTGTGACCAGACGTCTGTAATACTTCCTTTAGTAACCTTGGCACAAGGTCTTTGATACAGTTTTTTACACTCCTGTAGTGCTCTGAAGGACAGAAGTATTATACGGAGGAATTTTGTTGACTTTGTGGATTAGTATAACAAAGGATAAAATTTAATAATATTAAGCACGCTTCCATCCTGTTCAGGACTAATAGCAAGGGGGGTTGCTATAAACAAGAGTTTCAGCATATGGAAGTTCAATTTTTTAAAAAAAAAATGTGTTTGGTTATGGCACATAGCTGAAGCTTTCATAATCTATTTAATTTTCATGAACAGCTGCTTGCCAAAGAGTTGCAATTTACTCGAAATAGTTTAGAGCCTAGGTATGCAAACTCTATTAATGCTGATAAAATAAAATCTTAGATTTTAAATACCAAGTTCCAGACCTTACTCTATAAAGTTCAAAGCAGCTGCAGGTGTGAACCCTAACCTTGCATTAGGAGTAGAAAGTTGCCAGACTACCAAGAAGTAGGTTACTGTAGCAGCTGAGGAACTGATCTTCATTTAACCAGCCCATCTGCCTCTGCCACTCCAAAAATTCCCAAACAAACCAAAAACCTGACAACCAGCCAGTGCAGATCTCAGGCACTAAGTGAGCAGTCACGCTACTTTGAGGTAAGAAACCTCATCTAGGCTGGGTGTAGCTGTAGCAAAAGCTCAGCCACAGGTACAGAGCTGGAGGCAGAGCAATAACCATAACGAAGCAAGGGGAGGCCCAGGAGGTAGCTGGTGGATAAACCTGTACCGTTCGGGCTACGGGAGGGAGGAGCGCAGCAAGACACGTACTACGGGTCGGATCAGCCCGGTACAAAGGCAAATTAATGCAATCAGTGCTCGTCCCGCCTCACAGAAGAATTACAGTCAGGGCCAGCACGTGGCGTGGGGGTCCAGATTATTAAAGCGTGCGTCAAAATATATTGAGCATCTGCCTTACGTGGCACTGGCTAGCACTCCTAGATGTGTGCTGACTAGGAGGAGAGCTTGGCGTCCCCAACGTCAGCTTCTTGGAGGAATTCAGGAACACTGAAAGGTTTGCTGACAAGCTACCTTCAGGATCATCTCTCAACAGTCCTTCCTCTAGTTGAAGAAGCCTAAAACCACTGAGAAAGAGGAAGAAGAGGGGGCATTTTAACCCAATCCCACCTCCAGAGGAGCAGCCCCAGAGTCATGCCAAAATGAAGTCATGGTGGTAAAAAGGAGCAAATGAACCCAACAGTGGGCTCTTCCCAGTGAAATATGGGTGCGCTATACTCCGTGGCTAACCCTCTGAGGATTATTGATTAAAGCCAAAAGGATGAGAAGGCGGTACTTCTTTACTGTACACTTAAGAATCTGCACTAACGTCAGATAAAAGCAGTGCTCTACAGATCAACCAAAAATTGGTCAAGAAATACGAAACAGAAGGTAGGACTTACTGATCAGTTTTCTGAGTGAGAGGCCGACAGCAGCAGGGTCTCAAAAAAATCTGTGCTTAAACCCGTGATACTCAACTGATAAATGAACTGGAAAAGATGACAGAGTATGCTGATGATGTTTTTATTCAGAGCACTGAAGATGAGTGCTGACTGTGAAAAACTGCAGAAGGACTGTGCAAAACAAAGTGCCCGGGCAAGGCAGCGGCAGGTGAAATTCACTGGAGGTGGGTGCAAAGTGAAGACGACAAAAATCCCACACGTGAGGTGATGCATGCTGAGCTGACCATTGTCACTCACCGACCAAAATGCTGGGCATAGCTAGAGCTGTGAAACGCAAAAGATGCTTCTCTGAGGATGTTAACTTTAGTTTTGAAAATGTTAACTTTAGTGTCAGTAGTGGTTATAAAAGCCAATAGCATAATAGGAAAGGTACCAAAAATAGCCTGAAAAATGTCGCGTTGCTACTGTGTAAGCCTGTTTCACTTGCACCTTGAGCAGTGTACAGCGCTGTTTCTCCATCTCAAAAAGGTATAGCAGGAGCTAGGAAGGTTCGGAGCATGGAAAGCAGAAGACACAGATTCCTTCCAAGGAATGATTAAATAGCGTAGCGTTCCTTGGCGTGGGAAAGAGATGGAGGTGTGGACAGCTGCCCGGGGGGTGCCGAGGGTGAGCAGGGACCCGCTGGTCGTTCTCATTTCCAGGGTGAGAGGCAGGGAGCGAAATGAGAGGGTGGTGAGCGTGCAGCACGTGCAAGGGAGGGGTCTCCGTCGCGGGTGGTGGTTGTGGAGTCCGAGTTACGGCAGGAGGGGAGTGCCAGCCTTTCGCATAGGTGCAGACAGCAACAGGACAGACTTAGGGAAGGAGAGCGTAACAGGGCCTGAAAAACATAAGGACTTTTTGTTCAGGAAGCGAGTGAACTGCAAGCGTTTGGGGGTCGGATGGGAGTTTGGGGAAATTCTCCCATGGGACGGATAGCTCTGCTCTTCCCTAGGGGCTGCTGCTGTCAGGGAGGGACTGCTGGGCTTGATGGACCCTGTGAAGGGCTGTTCATAGATGTTTACGGAGCTTAAAATGAGAGGACCAAGGAGCCACTCTTGATGGAGCTAATAAAAAAAACCCAAACTGCTGAAAGCGATTTCAGGCTGTGCTTAGCAAGTAGGAACAGGGGAGCGTTTGCCCACTTGTACAAGGCTTATTTAAGCTATCGTATGTGTTTTGGCTGCTTGTCATCAGACGATCTATTTAAACTTGGAGATTTGTAGAGAAGGATGAGTGAGTGCATGGTGTGCCTCCATTCCTCCCTGTTACAGGACTGACTGGGATTTACTTGCTTTTGTAGCCAAATAGAGATGTGTACTTTTTAAAAACACACTGAGGGAATCATAGAATCATAGAATTGTTTAGGTTGGAAAAGACCTTTAAGATCATCCAGTCCAACCATTAACCTACACTACCAAGTCTACTCTAAGCCAATCAAGGGTAGACTAGACTAAAACATGTCCCGAAGTGCCACATCTACCCATTTTTTGAACACTGCCAGGGATGGTGACTCCACCACCTCTCTGGGCAGCCGGTTCCAATGCTTGACCACCCTTTCTGTAAAGAAATTTTTCCTAATTTCCAACCTAAACCTCCCCTGGCGCAGCTTGAGCCCATTTCCTCTCGTCCTATCGCTAACTAATACTAACATAATACTACGGATAGAAAATCAAGTGGACTTAAGTGTGTCTTGAGTATGTTTAGACTGGAAATTAAAAGTCATGTTAACCAGAGAGATGAGAGAGAAGTGAAATTCTAGAAGGGCTTTCCAAACACAGCTGGGACACAAACCCACTGTTTTTGCAAGATGAAGTTTATGGGAGGGATGAGATTACTGAGTGGAAGCGCACCTGCAGAGTTCTCAGTAACAGCTTGCAATACCAGGAGCTGGGTGCCCAATCTGTGGGTGTCCCCAAGCTTTGAAGGAAACAGGCTGGAACTATCTGTCAGTTGTATTTACTGTTGTACAGTAATGCTGTATTTGATTATTCCTCTGCCCTGGGACTCCACAAGTTGCCTGAGGAGTCCAGGAGGACCTTCCTTAATTTCTGGGATGTTTCCCTTCCTCCAAAATAGTTGGACCTGTCTTGTAGGGTCTTATGGATGTTTTCATGTAAGGTATTCAGCCACCTCAGAGTGCTACAACATCAGTTGTACTCTCCCCTTACCTCCTCCGCTTTTCCTGTCATATACAGGAATGTATATGATGTATATACTGTCATTTTTGAGACTTTCCAGCTCATCTCCTAAAGATCATAATTTGATCAAGGTGTGTGTTTTAGAATGATTCTATGATTATGGCACGCAGTAAATGGAGAGGGCAGGCTATGACATCCTGCAGGACACTTTGCTCTTAACATTTATTATATGCTTGCTTGCAGTTAGTGTGGATCGGTGACCCAGGTGGTCCTTTGCAAGCCTATGTTCTGGTGCACACACTGAATTCATTAGCTGTAATCAAAGCCTATGTGCTTAGCATTTATCTGAAAGTAGTTGAAGAGCTGTCTTCCCTCGGAGGATAAATCTCTTGCATCTGCACTTCCACTCCTGCCAACTCGGGAAGCACACAACTGGCTTTGGAGCGCACAGGCATACGCGAGATGGCAATGCCGAAGCTGAACTGTAATGCCGGTGGTAAATCTGGGGCTACCTTAGCAAGGACAACAGAAACAATAATTCAGACAGGTTTGTGCATAATTCATCAGCTGTGTGTAGATGACAGTGGCTCTTCAGAGCTACTGTTAAAACATAGAAATTAAAAACACGTGGAGTGTAAGACCTGCTTGGAACATACCTGCAGCTGTCATCTCCTATGGCAAACCGTAATAATAGTAAAGATAAAGTATACTAATAGTAAAGTTATAGTAAAGATATTCAGCATTGGGCAACAAATCTTCATGCTTGTAGTTGTAGAAACCTGTGCTGGCATATGTTCACTGATACAGTTAGCAGTGGAAGCTAGAGATGAACTGCTATTGCTTATCCACAGTCTGCTGATACCTTCATGTTGCTCTGTGGATGTACCTAGGTGGGTGAATCCTTCTAGCAGGTGGATCATGACACTTGGGTGCAGCAGGCTGAGTGTACGTTCATGACATAATAATGTGAGGTATGATAGGATCAAAAATATTTGGAGCCATATACAGCATAGATGCTAGAAGTCTTAAAATACATTCTGCCATTTTAAAGCATCTTAAGTATGTATACAACCTGGTGGACATCTCTTACTCTAGTAAAAGAGCTAGTTGAAAGGAAAAAAAAAAAAGGCAGATTAAAAGAAGGTTATGAATATGAGACCCCCTAGTCATCTAAACTAACACATTTTCATAGACTTGGTTTTTATAACAGATTTAGAGCAGTGGAAAGTACTGCCCTATGCTGAGGTCTGTCATTGCAAATACAGCGTTAACATTTTTGTCAGGACTGAAAAAGTCATAAGGACTTGAAACAGATTTTTTTTTTTTTTTTTACAATGAAAGGAAGCTGTAATATTATGAGTTGGTCCTGGGGATTTTAAAAACAAACAGAAAACTGTACACATAAAATAAGGTGAAAAATTGTGTCCCTGTTAGCTTAGATGTAATAGGACCCTAAAGGGCAGATGTTCTGGGAGAACAGATATCCATTGGTACGTGATTGAAGGGGAAGATTTCGAAACATAGCCAGGACCTACAGATGGAAAGTTTAAATAAATAAATAAATAAAAGTCAACTTGTAAGTAGCCAATATAAATAATGCAGGGAACGCATAATATGTTCTCGATTGTTCAAAGCAGCAAGCAAACATGCTTCTGCATTCTGAACAATTTGCAGCTGAGGGAGCAGCTTTGCAATGAGGTTAGCTGAAAGGGAATCGGAGCCAGCCAGCCGCCTGGGCATTTGCAAAAGTAGCGTCAGGACTCCAGTAGACAGCGGAGACTTTCATTTGCAGGATTTCTTTTTTGAACAGTGCTTTTTTTCCTCTCTGGTACAGTAACAAGAATTCATTTGGAGATGCTCCATCCTAGATGAATCCTTTCGCCTGTTTGGAAGATAAATGAAGGAGAAAGGAGAGGGAGGGGATGTAGAAGGACATTGCATGTACGAGTGTATGAAGTGATAAAAGATGGGTAAAAAGAGCATCCCAGAAACAGCTGCAGCTACAGAATAGCATTAACTTCAGGCTTTTTACAGAATCATCCTGATGATACATATTTTCTGTTATCAGTGTAATGCCCACATACAGCACTAGCCTGGCGGTCCACTATTTTCAGCCAAGGACATTGTTTCTCAACAAAGGACGTTTCATTGGCAGAGTAACACGAACAAAGGCAGAGTCTCCTTTCGAGAGCGGCCCCTGCGATGTACCGCTGAGTCACAGGGAACATCATCGGCAGCAGAGAACAGGGTGAATGCTTTGCTAAGAAAAGTCACACATGAAAATAGTTTTGGGGATTGTTCATTTTAAGAAACCAACAGCAAAACTCAGGAGAATATTAATGTCAGAGCACCCACCGATAGTTTCCCTTAGAAAGAAAGCACACGCTAGCAGCTAGAGTTGATTATTGTGCTGATTGTGAAATGGAAAACTGTGAACTCATTGGCAGAAGCTTAGTGTGTCAAAATTGCCTGCTGTTCTGCTATGTGAAGAGAAAGAATTCAGCATTGGGCACCAAGGACCAGAAGCCTGGTGCGAGGGCAGTCGAAATTGTGTTTTTCCCAGCAAATACAGCTACCCTTCTTTCAAACACGAGTGCAACTTCCCAATCTGTGTGTATCATTTTCCCACCAAAAAAAAAAAAAAAAAAAAAAAGAGATGATTTTAATATGGTTTTCATAGTAAAATTATGTACTATTCCAGTAGCAGAAAAATGGTCTCACTGTCTGTAACCACGTTACCTTCAGAGCTGTCCGTCTCTTAATTTTAGACAGGGGCATGCCTGTTGCCACCATTAGCTGCAAATCTAGTCCTGTAGCCCCTTCCACATGAAATCCTCCAAGCATTCCTGCACTAGCAACACTTCCCATTCGCAAAACCTGGCGTCCCCAGACTTCCATCAGCCTAGCCCCTAACCCAGGAGCACCTTGCGGGTTCAGTAACAAATGTCATCTGCTTTCCTGCTGTGGACTGAATTCCTGAACCCTAGTTCTTGTCTTTCAGCTGCCACGCTCTGAAGCAGGAGCCCTACAGCAGCCCAGGTGGCCTTTGCCATCCCGGTGACTGGGGGGGATGTCCTCCCTCACCTGGAGTACTTACCTGTAGCCTGACCAAGTTCTTAAGATGCAGCCAAGCGATGCTAACCTTAACGGTGCTGCCAACTCTAATCCCAAGTTGGCTTGGTGACTTCTTTCACCTTTCCTCCTATATGTAGTCAGGTAGGCTACCTTCATAGGAGTTTCCTTCCCTGATTATAATCTTTCCTTTTTTTGTAAACAGTATATCCATAGGAAGGCATAAAAGTCATTTGCATAATAGCATTCTGGTATTTCTGCACTATTTTCCATTCCCTTAATACCTTCCTTGCTTTTTTCCATCACAGCTGTGCAGTTACACAGTACCAAGAAAATACCTATATACGTTAGCTTTCAGCTCTCACATATTATTCCAGGGGTAAAGTACTGAGATTAGAGAAACTGATTTAGAAATCCATGTTACTAAGTAAATGTTTACTGATAAACGTTCTGACAGGGTTTTGATGCAAGAGAGGAGTTGCTGGCGAAAGTATGTCATAAACCAAAGAATTCATATTAATTAACAGAGAAGGGAGCAGACTTTGCATTTCCATATGCTAAAAAACAGTGCAAAGTAAAAAAATTATTTTAAACAACATTCAGCTCATTTGTGAAACCTCGTATCTAGTGAAGTTTTTTGGCTCTTTAGAAAAAGGTTTCCATATTACTGTGAAAAACGTTACCATGCATAATTGAGCTAACTTGATTTAAAAAAAGGCTATGCCTTTTTTTTTTCCCTAGTTTCTGGCAATTTGGTTGGTCTGGGCATCAGTTTTGCCACCGTGTTCTATACTACTAGGTGCTCTCAAGCACATTCGTGCTCTCTTTTATAAGGAACGCTTCAGCAAAGCACAGAATAGGAGTACCAGGTAACTGTCCACGTTTTCTTTTGGTTTTAACACAGTGCCTGTCACCACAAGATTTCTGTGTTCTTTATGGTAAACCTTGCTATACTTAAGCTTCTTTATGTGAGTGGAGCAGGATGTTGAGACCTTCCTTTGTCCTGCCCATCTATTACATTAGTAGCCAGACTGATATGTTCAAGGAAGCTTAAGGGCAAGACTGTCCTTTGTTACAACAATAATGGCTTTATTCTTCAGAAGCTAAGATTATTTTTATTAATTTTGCAGCAGCAGCTGCCTTGCTACCGTTTCGTCACTGAAAGCGGTAGTTCTTGCACGTTAAAAATGTTGTGTTCCTGCAGTGTTGTCATCTTACTGTTGATGGATGCACTTGCATCTGCCTCTCCAACTAACCACAGAGCTGGAGTTCTCCAGCCACAAGTTTATCGTATTTTCACAGTGATCTTCTACATTTTCTCTACTAAAACAATGCCATAAGGGACAAAATGTTGGTTACATTGTTGATCAAATAGCATCACAGTGGGAGCCAGCCAGCCAGCAGCACCAGCAGTTAAAGTTTATTAGACATCTCTTCTTAAACAGTTTATATTCTTATACATGATACTGTGAGTGCGCTAATAGGCCACGTATCTTATTTATGCATTTCACATTCATTCATGTACACCAATAGTTATGCTACAAACACATGCTTTCGCACATAAATAGGATCATTATTTGGAGCTAATCCAGTTTACAGATGATCTCAGTTAAGCAACGGCAGGTCTAATTTGAATAGTCAAACTGGAAGCCTCATGCTTTCATTAGCCTTTCATGAATATTGTTCAGGTTCTGTTCCGAATCTAACTAATAGAAGGCTCCTCTGATAACCCAGATCTTTCTTCTTCCTTGTGCTGTGTAGTTTTACGGATGGGTAGTCCCAACCTCCATTTTATGGTTGCCTTTGCCATAATGTCACTCCACTTGGGGAAGTAGTTATTGGGGTTTCGGAGAAGTGAGACAGAGAAATATTAAGGAAAGTATGTTTTTAAGGGCATTTAAAATTGCTGGAAAATAGGTGCCAGTAAGAGAAATTCCTACATGGAAGTTAGAGTCTGCCTTAGTGGATTTTGCAGTTTTGACTTCCCCAAGAAGAGTTGGCAGCCAAATCTGGGCTTGCTGCCTGAGACACTGGCTGCCTGAATAAATGGGCACTCCTCCTTTGAGTATGATGCTATTACATTACTGAGTTTATTCTCTGTGTATATGTCTGTCTGCACTTAGACAAAATTAATTCTCTTGAATGTTTTTATTTGATTTAGTCTGCGGTCCTGACTTTTCTTGGTTGAAATCTTCAATGATCATTTCCGTGGGTAGTGAGAAAGTCCTCCCTAACTTAAGAGTACAATATTTCCATGATAAGAATAAATAACACAAACAGTGACCTTTTAGTCCCAAGCAGAGTGTCTGCTTAGAGAACTTCACAGCTTCTTGCCTCCATGCAGATTGACATTTGCAAGGTTGATAAGTTGGTTATTTGGATGTAAATCAACATGGAAGGAAAAACAGTCTCAATAGTTACGATAGCAGAGTCCACTTCTTCTCTGTTTAATATAATATAATGGATAATATATCACATAAATTTACCATCAACGTGTAATTTAAATGATGGCTGCTGTTATGTATCAGTGTGGAGGTGTGGAAAGAGAGAGAGAGTTAATCTGCTACATTTAATAAAGAGAAAAAAAACGCCTATCGGGGAGTTTGCCAGCTATGCCTTAAAGCATCTTTGCAACCAATTATCTGTGTTGATAGTCAGTATTTTAGGGATTAGAAGCAGGCCTTTGAATATGAGTCATTGTGAATTCTAATCAAGATGTGCTAGCATCTGATATAGAAAATTGAGAAAAACGAAGGGGTTTTATTCTTTATTAGCACTGCCCTTTGAAGACCCTGCATCTTTTCATATGCTTTTTTGATAGCCAGATAGCTCCACAGTTTGCGCTGACCAGCCATAGCAACAAGCAAACTGCCCGCACTCCTTGTTCTTAGTTTAGCCTAAGCTTCTTTCAAGTCTTCCACAAGTCTTTAGAAATTTATTCCTGGCATAACCAGGATCACTGGTGCACGCCTATCATGGCTTCAATGTAATGGTAGTTTTAACCTAGGAGCAGGGCGGCTGAGGATCCAGAGAACTTTGCAAGGAGCTTTTGCACATGGGCACAGCAGAAACCCTAGAGGAAAGTGGCAAAGTCTTGTATGACGTTGAGATGAGGAGAGGAACGTGAGATCCAACCTTCCTGATGACTGCTGCTTCCCTGAGATTTGAACAGATCCATCATTTGTATCGAGACACTCAAGAGTGCTGGCATAGGCTTTGCTACTGAAAATATCAGCGCGTAAGAGGGGCGCTTAAAATGTCACAGTCACCGAAAGCGCCTTCAGCACCAAGACTTACAGTGCCGTTAGGAGAATGACAAGTCTGGCTGCACTTCAGCTCACAAGGTTGATGTGTTATGGCAACGTGTCCCTACTGAGCAACCTTGTACTGTATTATTCTCCATCTTGCCATTAGTAGATCTTCTTTTTGGAGATACAGGCAAGTTGTTACGCCCACTATTGCTGGTTTGGGCTGATAAAACTGTTTATTTAGAGGCTTCCCAGCTTATTCTGTGCTCCTGACACTCAAGTACCAGTGACTAATTCAGTGAGTGTTTCATTAAATGTGACTGTTTATAAAAGCACACTGACTGTGTAAGACCCACTGCTTCCGAATTCTTTATGGTCACTGCAAACCCTGCTTTTGCAACCACAGTTTGCCTTCATTAATCTGTTTGACAAAGTTTTAATCCTTACATTAATACAGCTCAGAAAACACATTCCTGGTATTCTGTTGTTACACGTTCTTAGGCACATACAGACCAGTCTGTACTGGAAGTTGCTCCAAACCAAGCTGCAGCTGAGACAGAGCACACCGTTTTTCTGCATCCCAGAAGACTTTCAACACGGTATTTCCAAAATTGCATATGTTGAAAGATAGAAGTGCTAGCCTTTCATCTTTCTTGGCAATGCAGAGTGTTGCTTGAACAAGGCAGCAGTTTTGACGTTATGATTGATAACCCTTTCCCCATGCTCTGCCCATGGGTTGGATTGGATGGGTGAGAACATTGCCCTTGGAGACTTTGCTGCTCCTCCATCTGCAGGAGTTAACAGTAATGGCCTGGCCTGCAACACAGACTTTTCATGGATGAAGCCTTCAGACTCAGCTCCCTCTCCAGACTCTTTTGGAGCATCATCTTGGACTGTTTTCACGTTATTCGCTGCAGCGTGATGGTGTGTGTTCTGGGCTTTGTTCCTTCACAGAGTGAGTGATGCCAGGCTCTGGCAAGGCCACCTTGCGTGTCTTTCCGTAAGGACAGGTATTGAAGAGATCATACCCTAAATTAATTCCGAAGGTAGCCCTGAACTTTTACCAGGACTGATCCATTAGTTAGTAGCCCTTGTCTTGAACCTACTATTAATGACACAGAAGCAGCAGTGTAGTACTTAGTATGTTTGCTAGATACATGTTAGGCCCTCCTGGGACATTTCCACACTTCTATTTATTCAATCTGTCCCCTGTCCCCACCTCAACCCTGGAACTTCTTACTAAATTTCTAGAAAAAGAGCCTTACAGCGTAGGTGTATATTCATCTGCTTTAAAATTATTGGCAAGCCTCTGCTGTAAATATCAAGGCAAAGCCCCATCTCCTTCAGTCTGTGAGACCTGCAAGTCAGCAGAGTGAAACAGCCCACTGCCTTTTATTAGATGTTATGCACTTGACAGCCAAGTCAAATGCCAAGTTTGGGAGAGCAGTAATTCAGTTGTTGACTGAGTAATACACTGAACGTGTCATTCCTGTCCTCCAGAGAAACATGTGACCTCTCCAGTGAGGTCCATCTTAAAATAAGAGGCACCTCCCTGGAGGTCACTAGTGATTCAGGGTAATGTTGGCAGTGTCTGAAACCCCCCTCCACCACTCTATTTCATTTTCCAGAGCCTTCAGCAATATGGCTTAGGAACTGGGAAATAAATGAGAATCCATATGTATGCTGTCCCCAGAAAGACAGTAGATGTATAGTTGCTAGGAAGGCATCTCATCAGGAAAGTAAAGAGAAAACCAATTTTAAAGCAGTCATTTTATCACTGTTTTTGTGGGAAAGCTAGCCTTGAAGCAAGCTAATGTACTTAATTACATCACTGTGGTTTTAAGAGTTGCTGCCCTAAACACTTCTCCACCTTGAGTTAGGTTGTCTTTAGTACATGCAGTAATTAATTGCCTTAAGGCATGAAGAGACTCCCTTCCTAGTCCACCCCAATGTATGGGGGACAGTGTATGCCTCCCTTCTCCTCATGCTAAGCTTTTCATACGTCAGCTGAAAGCTTCCTCCTTCTAGTATGCACCAATTCGGTGAAACCTCCTTCACCCTTTGTGCAGAAAACAGTGCTACGGAGTGAGAGAGTATCTTACTCTCCTGTCCTGCGTGGAGGGTGGACTAACACACAGCCTTTAAAAGCAAGCAGAGCTCAGACAATTTCATTGGGATTGCAGGAAAATAACCATGAAGACCTGCTTCAGCCACTAAACTCTAGTGGGCTGAAGTAAAATACATCTTAATTGTGCTTTTGCTATGCAAACTACATCAAAAGCCCTGAAGCTGCTGCTTCCTTATTTTCTACGTACAAGTTGTCTTTACTGTACCAGTGTATTACTTGGCAAGCAGAAACTAGTCTACCTAGGACTACCTTGCTTATGAATTTTAAACTGAGCACAGCCTTTAATGATCAGGTTGTGGCATCAGGCTTCCTAATTAGAGCACTTTCAAAGGTGTATCTTTATTATGGTCCAAACAGCCTTCAGAGGTGAATCAGAGGGTACAGCAGCTGCAAATGTGTGAGAGATATTATGTTCAGGAATTTGCTTGTTCTCCTGGTGCTGATTTCCATGAATACTTTTTTTAAAACTCTAAGTAAAATTTGAAAACAAGATGATTTTTTAACATCAGCAAATTTTTGCTTAAATGTACAATTCATGTTGTAACGGGTGATACTGTCTTTACAATATCAGCTTATTCTAGTGGGAAAGTTTTTAAATTGGATTTCACTGTCATGTAGATTAAGAGTTTGGGGTCCAAACATGTGCCAAGAGTTAGCCAGTTAATGTCATGAAGTTAAAATTTCCACTCTCCTTTTTGCTAGTTTGGTAGTTACTCTCGGGATCAATGCAAGATTTTCTCCAAGGGTGCTAAGTCTGCTGACAGTGAGTCTATGCAGTGAGGAAAAAAGCTTATCTTCTGCCTTTGAATAAGTAAATAACCAAACACAACTAAATGGCAAAAGGTAACAATGAAACTGCTTTAAGGATCAACTAACAGATTGACCAAGAGACAAAGATACAATGTGCTGAAGGAGGATTTGTTAAAACTTCTGTATTTGTAAATTTATAAGTCAAATGAAACTATAATAATTCAGCTTCCATCCGTATGGAAATTCCTCAAAATCTTTCACTTTGCACGTTACTAGTGCAGTAGAAGGGGAGGTTCGCTGGCAGCCTTGTGGCAGAGGCCGAGTGCCCGAGAGACCTGGTTGAGCAGAAGCAGGGCTTTAAGCGTCTGCAGCTCAGAGGGAGGGAGCTCATTCTGCTCTTCCCTTGGCCTCCCAGCCTTGCGAGTGTTGGCGGGTTGCTCTGCTCTGGCTGCAGGGAGGCAGAGGTTGCTGAATATTCATGAGAAAAATGAGGAATGGATGTGAAGAGTGAGTGACTTACTAGAAAATTCATTTGTGAAGGACACGAGATAGAAGGGTGCATACTGACCAAGTGGTGAGAGGTAGGTCCTTGCAATGAGAGAAGTCAGGTCCCACTCTGTAAAGATGGCGAATCAGAACGTTTCCTTGCTTTACATTAGATTGCAGCTGTTTTCTGAGGTTACAGACCCATCAGAGATCAAGTACTAGTCATATAAAATTAATCTAAAAGACTGGGGTTTCTAAGGATCATATAATGTCCACTGAATATAAACCCGTGGAGTAACTCCACTCTACAAGCTCGGCTTCAGAGGTCAAATCTGCTCAAGCTGTGAAAGAAAGCAATCTAGGTGTCCATGAACTGTGTATGCATGATTTCAGAGCACCTCCTAAGCCATCTGCACCTAATCATCGTGAGAATATTTTCACATTCTAAATTGTGATTGTCAATGGGGAATATTGACATGAAAGAACTTAAGCCACCTGCTTAAAATGTGTAACCGGTTGCTGTTGTAAGCACCTTGTTAAAACTGCATTGCATGTCTTCCTCTAGGATTGGAAGCAGGACTCAGCTAGGCGATTGGTTTTGAGGAAAAATAAGTTGTCGCAAAAAAATTATGCAAGAAAAATCTCCAATCTCTCATCTTCATTTTTTCCTGAAGAAATGCATAATACCAACCATTCCAACACAAAGACAAATTGAATATGCATGTCCTTAATTTAACATCTCATTCAACATGTCCTTTTGTCCTTTTTTCCTTTTTCCTTTGTGATTTCTCAGGAGCTTTTGAAATGTTAAAAGGCGAACTAGACCAAAACAAAACATAAACACAAAAAACACTTTACAAAATACAATAGGTAAAGACATCATTGCTGTTGAAGGTGACAAAGATCAATTGGAAAATCATATTTTCCATGCTTCTGCTAGCCCTGTTGGAAGGCTGTGTTGTGATATATAGCACTGGATAAACCATAATTTTATCTGAACAGATGTAACTAATTGTAATTTTTTTCTGACACACTTGGGATAAAGGAAGGCAGGATCACTACTCAGTTAAACAGGATAAAACCTCATAGGTATGGAAGCAGCCTCGCCCATCAGTCTCTCTGCAATATAGATTGCTGGTTCCTAACATTTTTGGAGCCAGCAATGCTGCTGTTATCATCTGAACCCTTCTACTGGCTTCTTGCCTCCTTGCCATCTTCCTTATCGTCCCTTACTTCCCTGCCGTCAGCTTCAGCAGGACCTCTGAGAGGACCTAAGTAAGGCTGGATACTTGAGATCATGACTGTTGAAAGGAGGAGACATTGAAAAAGAAAGTAAATTTGCTCTCTTAGAATAGAGTTTAAAATAAATTTACTGTTGTATGCTTACATTTTCTCAGTTTCGCCTAAATCAAGAGGTACTGTATGTATTGAGTAGAACCAACATGGCAAAATTGTGTTAATCGTAATTCCAGTATGAGTGCAATTTCTATTTCTTGCTCCCTTTTTCACACACAGCTGTGAATTTTGGTCAGTGTCATTGTTTTATTTAGAAAACTGCGACACCGGGGTTGGGCTTTCTTGCCCTTAGCCAGGTTGCTTCAAGTGAATGTCCTGCGACTTTGGGAGGGTTGGAATGCCAGCTCTATCTCCTGTAGTTAGGCTCTATCTCCCCCAACCTAAACGATTCTGTGGTTCTATGCCTGGGAAGGTCTGTAGGGGCTGCTTGCTCTTCTGCAGGCAGGTGACAGAGCAACTGAGCTCTGTGTGCCAACTTAAGTATTGAAGCAAAACCAGAATATAAAGAGGGGCTAAAATCAAGGTATGTGTAAGTAATCCCGGCTTGGACAAAACAAGAAGGTGGTTCTGTTGACCACTTTAATAAAAATGTTGCAAATTTAATCTGAAGTGGTAGTGCAGCTTTATAGCACACTGTGGGCAGGCCGGGGTTTCCTGGTAATTCTGCTGCTAGGTAAGGCCATTGCGGTTGGCTTGTGTCTCTTTTGCAGGCTCTGTTGTATTCAGGTTGCTACTCTGGTTGGTTCTGCTATTCCCAGTGACCTTCCTTTGTAGAGAATTCCTCTTTATAACACACTTTAGTGAATGGGACAATTGTTAGTAGATCTTTGTTATTCTTGCAGTCTTTGCTCACAGGTTGTGTATTTTACAAATCTCTCAATATTCCTATTGTTCTTGAATATTCTCTCCTCTGCCTGCATATGTTAAGTGCAGTGTCCAAAACTGGACAGATTGGCTCACTGGGAAATACCAGTCCAGAACAGAGCCAGAATTTCTTCCTGTTCCTCACAGACAATATTCCAGCCAGGCTTCTGGATTACATTGCAGCATTTAGTTGTGATCCTCTGCAGTCTCCCTAGTCTTTCTGTTCAGTGCTGAGCAAGTCCATCCCCGTACTGTACCTGCACATTTTGACTACTTCTTGCATGCAGCCCATTGTACTTGTCCTTCTTCACTTGTCATCTGGTGCACAGGGTCTCCCACATGGTTTCTGGTTCAGGAAAATGTCTATCTAACATATTATGACAAAGTAAGAACAGAAATCTGAATGCAACTGAGTTCAAGTCTTGTAGTTCTAACTTGTGAAATGCCTTCATTTGGGGGCCAGGTTTGTGCTCTTTCTTTCTGTTGATTTATGGTAATGGTTTCTCTTAATTATCCTCTGTTTTCTAGTTGCTGAAAAATAGCCGAAGAATGAGCACTCAAAAAAAACCCCCCAAAAAACCCCAAAGCACTATCTCCTTGAGCACAATTGCTTTAAATACACCTCAGCACTGTTAAAGCTCCTAAGAGCCACTTCACAGTACAGGCAGCTTCTTAAAGACATTGGGCCAGTCCAGGTGCCAGTTTGGAGAGAGATGGGAAGTTCCCTTTCTGTCTGAAACCAGGGTAAAATCAGCCAGGGTGAGTCCAGAGTCAGGCAGTGATCAAATTAGCTTGCTTTTCTTCTGTGGTTAACATGAGCAAGTCTTTCAAAGAACAAAGTAGGGCTGATTGTAACAGTGCCTGTGTGCTGCAGTTGTAGCACTTGTGATGAGCAGGTGCTTTTTTGAAGCAATATATGCTAATTACAGAAATGGTCTTGGGGAAAAAAAGAAAAGGCGGGGGGGGGGGGGGGGGGGGGGAGGATGATGTTCAGTAAAAATCCCACCCTTAAAGCAGATAAAAAGTGAGGAACAGCTAAGGATTATGTCAGAAGGGAAAGGAGGGGAAAAGGATGGTGACAAATGCTCAATATGAGTCAAAGGTACCATTGTGATGGGGAAAAAAAATAAAGGCAAACATGGTCCTGATGACCTGCGACAAGGACAAAGTGATGGTTCTGCTCTGGGCAGAGGCAGTAGCAGCCTGGCTGGGGTCTGTCCCTTGATCTGGGCAGTGCGTTTCAGGAGGGCCGTGGGCCAGCTGGCGGGAGTCAGAAGAAAACAGTAAAGTCAGCCAGAGGTCTAGAAAATACGCCCTGCAGTGATAAATCAATATTATTTAGTATGAATACGAAAGAAGGGAAATTTGAAAGCAGTCTTCCACTACATGGAAGGCTGCTTCAAAGAGGAAGATAGTTTATTCATTGTATCCATAACGGATGACGTAAAATTAATGAATGTAAATTGCAGTAAGGAAGGTTTGTGTTAGACATTTAGGGAGACGGGGGTGATTAACAGTTCAAGTAGTGAATAAGTTGCCTGAGACCAATGTAGAATATCCCAAATGGTGGATATACTGAAGTTAAATGTCTCTCCAAAGACTTAAAAGAAACATGGATCAGGAATGACAGAAAGATTTGATCGTGTGTTGGAGCAGGAAATGGACTCGATGACCTGCTGAAGTTCCAAGCAACCTGGTGATTGCTCTGAGGTCACTAAAATAGAAGGCCTTGACCCTGCTTTGGTCTTAACATACCCAAGCCAGCACTGAGCATGGAGAGGAAGAGAGCATCTGTGTGGCTGAGAAGACAAAAAGCTGACGCTGCCCAAAAGAAAGGTTGAAGGTGGGCAGACAGAGAGATACCGTTAGTCCAGTGTTCGGATAAACTATTTTCTTAACGGTTTATCCCTGCAGAGGACATCACCAGGTTCCTCAGTAGTACACACAGGTACCCATACAATTTTGAATACAAATACGCAGGGATTCTGCTTTCAACTGTAAATCATAGCCTATGAAGACAGACATTCACTTTGCTCCAATTAAAGTTTTAGGACGGTAGCGCTGATGGTGGGGAGGAGTGAAGCCTTCCCCTGTTCCCATGAAGTTAACTTGCATTTTCCAGTTTCTTATTTTTAATGAGCATAATGGCTAAGCTTACCAGGAGCTTCTCTATGTACTTGCTAAGGAGAGAAAGAAAACAGATTTGGGATTGGTTTTAGAAATCTTTGGATTAAATGTTTCTATTTTGAGTGACTTACGTCCCTCTCTGTATACTAACAGTAGATTCACAAAAGCCTTTCTAATTTGCTAGTGGCCTAAGTAGCCAAATTGTTTTCTGCTGCTATGCAATTTTATTGCTATAGTGGTTTGGTTTTGGTTTTTTTTTTTAACCAAATTTTCCTGCCTAACCAGATGTGCAAGAAATTTGAGGCGAAAGACCATGAAATGGAGCAAATATCTCTGAGTTTTGCCAGCTGCTACTTTTGCTCTGTAAGAGGAGCTCTGTAGCAGGGACTCCTCCCAGGTGAATAAGCCCGGGAAGGGTTGGGGAGAAGGCAGGTGCTTGTGACTTGGGCATCAAACTGTCTTTCTGCAGCTCTCTAAGCAAATGACTTCATGTAGAAAAGTATGTTGCAAACAGCAGTAACAGCTGCCAAATATACTGACCCATGCAGAAGATAAAGATCAGGATGGGATTTTTATTCCTTGGGATGCTGAGCACCAGCGTGGTCTGAAGAGTGCTAGCCTTGGGGAGGAAGAGTGTGGCCGCATGTGGCAGTGGGAGGGCTCGTGCGCTGTAGCGTGTGCCTGTTGCCTTGCTAGCTGGCACCACAGAGGCCCTCGCTTCTGTACGGAACTTAATGTTTTCAATGATTTTGTTTGCCTGTTTTCTGTCCTTCAGGGTTGTCATCCTGATCTTGCATAATTTTAAGTAATGATTTTCATTAACAGGTAGAAATCATAAATCGGTGTATACTCACTCTTGCTAGCAGAGGCTTTCCCTTCGCTTCTTCCCAAGTAGCGCATTCACAAGATAATGTATATAGCGTGAGTGTCTGGAAGGGGCAAGGCAGACGAAGCAAAGCCTGCAAGCTCACAGTGCCTTCAGCTGCAAGTGCCTGTACTGATAATGTTCTGTAACAAGCCATAACCGCGGCTAGGTTTGTGGTTTTGCACAAAATTGCGTCTTTGTTTGAGATGTATCCTTTTATATCTACTTCTTTGGTTAAAATTAAACCCTCTGTTCCGTAAGTGCTGGAATGAATTTCAGCGCAGCATTTTGATTACTCCCAGAGGAGCAAACCATAAGCAAATCGTTTCTCCAGCTTCTCTTAGTTTGTATTCAATTACAAGGTTATTTTCCAAGGGGGGAGACGGAAAAGTTAACATTTCTCTCTGCTGCTTGTCTGGCTGCTTTCCTTAATCTGCTTGTAGAGGGCGCTTTAACTCCACCGAGGCGGCTGGTTTGGTCTGTGGAAGCTCTTCTGCCTGGGGTAGGGAGTTACTGGCTCACACCTGAGCTACAGATTTTTGTATGCAAGCGTGTAATTGAGACTGTGCACCAGCAGAGGCATTCTTTATTGTGCTTCTGATATTCGCCCTCCTCTTCCAGCCTGCAGTAATGGTGCATCTTCAGTGCGGGGAAGGGCAGGGTGCTACTCCCGCACCTCTTCACGATTTCCAGATTTAGATGCGCTCTTTCATCTCACTAACAGTGCTGTACTTCTAAGAATGCAGCCCGTATGTGATTTGGCTCACATCTGAGACATGCGATGTCTGTAATGAGAGTGTCTGACTGAGATTCATTAGTCAGGACTACACTGGCCTTCCTGCTCAAACAGGGGATTCAACCTCTCATCCTGTGTGGTTGGGAGGTAAGAATTTCTCAAACCGTTTGAAGGATGGACTTCAATTTAATCTTTTTGAAGAGCACTTGCGTGCGACTGAGCAATCAGTAGAAAGGCTGCATAGTAAAACAGGAGCAACCTCCTGCCAAATGGACGTATAATCCAGCTAGTGTGAAGAGTGCCATGTAACCTGGTGTAGCTTAAAAGAATAAAAATACTGTTTCTGAAAGATCCTGAACTAGCAGTGCTCAAAAAACATAGTCCTCAAAAAACACGGGGTACACTCCTTAATGATGTGCACCATCATTCTGCGGGTGGATGCAGCTGTAGGCATCTTTACTGATTCATGAAGATGTAACAATATTTATCATCTGCCCAGGGGCATCTTCATCCAAAGCTACTACTCCAAGGCCTTGCCACACATCTGTTTCTTCTTCTTGCTCCTTTTGAGCTCACTTTTTGAATCATGATATATTCTTACTGTTATTTCTTGTTTGCACCTATCTTTTATTTTCACTTTTGACTTCTCACTTTCTTGCTCTGCCTTACCGTTTCCTTCTATAGAAAGAAGTCCACAGGTAAAGTGCCATCACCTAAAGTGGATTTCTCAGAGGAGAAAAGATGTTCCTCCAAACTCCACCAACAGTACAACATCCTACCATCCCCACCTTACTGTGACATAGAGATATCTATATAATGGATGATAGCAAAATTATTTAGTTGCATTCTGTTAAAAGAGCATGAATAACATGTTCCCAATTTTTCATTCCTGTAGGCTGTCGCTCTGTGACGCTGCAGCAAGCTCTGCTGGAGTATGAAGAAGGCTCAGAAGTTCATGTAAGTGCATGTCTTCGCAAATGTGAATTGCAAAAGCAGCCGTGGGCTCTCTAGCTCTTTTAAATATGAGGGAATTGATACAACAGGAAACACTGATGGAAAAGGGATGAGAAGATTGCAGGGACAGGAAAAAGATAAAAATTCACAAACAAGGTTAAAAAAATGCAGCAGGTAAGAGTAAATTGTCAGTGTCTGACTTCTTGGGAGCAGTGGCAATTTATAACAGCAGTGAATCACCCAGGAGTCTAGAAAGAACGATAATGCATTGCTGACTTGCTGTTCTTGGTTTCTCTGGGTTTTTTGGAGAGGGTTTGCATTCAGCAAGTGTCAGGGCACAGCAAGGACCGGTAGCTCACTGCGGGGGCCGGGGCAGCTCACTGTTCCCGCCCCAGCGGCTGCAGGCCATGGGGCATTTGAGTACGTTAGTACCCTCAGAGCCCTGGCGTCACCTTCTAGCACACAAATTTTCAAGCGTTATTTTGTTGCACTCTCAGTTTCCGGTGTTTTTCGATGTGTTTGCAGATCTAGCCTGCATTCCAAAAATAAACAAGGCATTAACTTAAGGTGTGGACAGCTCTGCCTCTGGTAATTGCATAGCCAATTTCAGAATTGCACAAGGTTTACAAAGCCATAAGAAGTTACTAAAGCATAGCTGAAATTATAGAATTGTATGGGCTGGTGCCGTATTGATTGGTACTCTTCCTGTGCAAGATAAGACAAAGTACACCCTATCTACTGTAACGTTTTTGTCTGCCGTGCTTAATTTAAGTTTTGTCCTAGATTTTACATATTCCATCGGTAATGGTTTAATTGTATATGCCACGGTCAAGTGTATGATGAAGTCATTAGCAGTATGCCTAATTCTGCATCCAGTACGTGCATGAAAATCAAAGAGGAATTATCTAAGAGGCTACCTTCTGCTGTAGGTCCTGGCTGGTTTGATATTAACTTGAATACTAATGTTATACTGTTGTATATTGCATAAACAGGTTAGCTTTACTCAACTGTATTTTCCCTTTTTCCTGCCTTAGTGTGACTTTCTAAAAAAGAAAAATCTTGTTTGCCCGTGAGCACCATGGAAGTTGGATGGCCTTGCATATTTTAGCTTAGGTGCAAGACAGTGATTTCTGTTTGAAAAAAAGTAAATCACTGGGGAAGTGCACTGCTGTAAAGTCTGTCAATGCAATCTGCCAGAGAGCAGAGGATTTGGGCTTGGAAAAATCCCAATGCAGTAATCCATTAATCCATAGAATTACCTGGAAGGTTTTCAATACAAGGAAGTAATTAGATGAGATCCCAATTTTTGAATTTGTATTGAACGTTTATGGCTATTTCTGGTACTTTATTTTCTTCTATTCACTGCCCTCTAGAGGTCTTGCAAATGAAATTAGGCTGAGGGAAAATAAGGTTGCAGCAATGACTGTCTCTGGCTGGTGCTGCTATGTGCTGGCGAATACAATGTTTTAAAATAACCGCATAGATGCTCCTAGAGCTAAATGCTGTTTTCCACACTCGCTAGGAAGGGAAAAAATATTTACAGTGGGAGAAGTTCAGGTTTTAATATAGTGACTGGCAGTGCCGGCTTTTATGAGTGCAAAAGCAACTATATGACATTCCTCTATAAAAGCCTACCTGCTTTATTACAGGCGATGAGACTTATAGCATAAAGTTATCAGTGCATCAAACGTTTGCCCATTTATCCCTTTTTAATGTTTTCTTGTTAAAAGCTTTTTCAGGGAGAGATCACCTTTATAGATGAACTGCAGTCATGCTTCTGAACCTGAACGCCTTGCTCCTAGTAACAGAACGGGCAAGGTCCAGCGTCCTATGGCTCCGTGTCTCCCAGTTGGGCTCTGGGTGCCCTCGCAAGGCATTTCGCTCTCCTGGAGAGTCAGAACGACTGCCTCTTCAGTGGACGTCCCTTATCTTTAACGAACGTGAAGCGTAACCTGCAGCGCGTCCCCTTGTAGGGATGTTTGGGAATTGCTCTCCTCTGTCTGGCTGCCTGCTTTCATGAAGTGATTTGCATCTTAATAGCTTTGATACTGCTATCAAGGATTTTTTGGGGAAGGACAAAAAGGCACTGGCATGATACGATTATGTGAACCTCACTTCTTGGAGAAACCCAGCTGAAAATAGAAATGCTGTCTTTAAAATATGGCAAGACTTCAGTTCAAGCTTTGCTGCACCCACTGGTGCGTGGTATCAGTCTGAGAAATTAATATAAATTTATATTTAGCTCTTTCACCCTTTATTCACTGGCAGTTGTCATGTGTATCGCTCAGCAGAGATGCCTGCAATCCCATTGCTTAGCCAAGTAAGGAAATGGCAGCACTTCCTGGCTTTGTGTTTTATTGGGGAGAACGCTATTCTCTGCTTCTCCAAGTGTCCTTCTGTGAGACGTTTTTTAAGACATTGTGTTTTATCTTTGAAGTGAAGCAAATGAAAGCTGGTTGGAGCAATGTCAGCGTCCTCGCCTGGCTGAGAAGGGCCAGACCCAGGGAGGAGCAGCCTTTAGCAGAGCCTTGTGCTGGCACAGGGGCTGCTGCTGGGCAAACAACCAGCGAGGAGCCCGTTGGGTTTGTTTTTTTTTTTTTACATGGACTAAAGTGCGTTGCAGGGTGAAACAGTGCCGGGGACCTGACATCCACCCAACATGTACAAGAGATTTTGTCCACACAGGCTCTAGCCTGGTCCCCCAAAGTGGCTGTCCCTCAGCAGCTGGAACAGCCACGTCATTCCTGGATTTCATAGTTTTATCCTCCAGGAATCCAAGTTTTGTCCTCCCAGACCTCTCTGCAATGCACACCAGTGTACTGTAAAGCGGGGGGGGGGGGCGATGAGGACAGTCACTTCAGAAGTGTATGTCTGACCTGAACTGTAGCACTCTTTAGAGACACCCTTGATGTATCAGTATCTCTGTCCTCCACAAAGAATAAGATTAATCATGGATCTCTGATGCAGTAATTATGTAGTCTCTGTAGATTTATATGTGATACTTATCTCCATGATTTGTCTCTCCTGTGTACATCCATAAATTTATTTTCCCTGTTCAAGATACAGTTATAGATAGTTTTATAGACTCTGCAGTTTGAGCTTTAGTTGAATTGTGTCTCATCACTGGGCCATTCTTGCCCAAAGTGAATTTGTTCCTAAATCATACTCCCTGAAGGAGGGAAATCTTGTCAGCTATCATAGTTGCATAGTGCCACAAGTAAAGCCACAGAGATAGCTAGAGCTGGCTCTGTTCACCAGTGCTTGGTGCCTAAGTGGGCACCCAGAATTAGCAGGTTTTGAAACTTAGCTGTGGATGATGGATATGGAAAATGAATTTACATAGATGTGCAGCTTTGCATTCTTCTTCTTAATTTTCCACTTGAGTGGGTATTTGGTGTATCACAGAAGAATTTGTCTTCCTTGGTATCAAAGTCTTGAAGTGCAAATAAGCCATTGCAAATTGTCACTTACAGCAAAATGTTTTATTATTGATGAGATTTGTGAGAGTTAGACAAGGAAGGAGTGCTGAAGCATTTGCCTTCTTACAGGAGCTTATGGTCACAGAAGTTAGTGTAAGGAAAGTGTAAAATACCTAGGGAGAACTACTCCAGATAACTATAGGTGATAACAGTGTGAAAAAGATAGAAGGATCAGATTTAGATTGCAGGCAGATACAGGAGGGGTCTGTGCTCATGAGTTGTAGACCCTTTGGGAGAATTTTCCTTCCTTTTTTCAGTGTCTTTCTGTACGCCAGCTCTTTTCCTTAGCAGCAGCTGTTGGAAGATGCTCAGCTGGCATACTGTTCTCTCAGCTTCTTGGTTGCTCCTCTGCCTGACCCCGTGCACAGACAGTACCAAGGGAGATCAGCTCCCGAATTCTGGTACTGCTTTATGTTGCCTCCTCGAAGCCCCATTTGCGTGCCTGGGCTTCCCGTCGTCAGTTAGGAACGTGTTGCCTTCATCCAAACGATGAACATCCCAATATTTGGCGAGAACTGTCTTGGGTTTTTTTATTGCTGCACAAATGCAGTCAAGTTTTCTGAGGGTAAATATTGAGAGGTGGATAATTTTGTTATGTGTTAACATCAACCTGAAAGGGTCTACCAGTAACACGTCAACTTTAAGCCAGAGCAGGGCAAAAGAGCTAGTAGCTGTTAACTGCAGTCTGTTTGGGTTTTGGATCAGAACTTATTTTTGCAGGTAACAGAGGAATGTCTAACTCTGTTCTCATTTTCCCCAGATAATTGTCTCAGTTGAGGCACCTTTCCCACAAATATATTGTTCTTAATTTCAATTGTACCTGCAGATGGCTTGCATATACAGCTCCCTCTCTGCGTGCTTATATGTAATGACAGGGTAGTATAAATCCTAATGTTTTCATTAAAAGATGCAACAGAGGTAGATTAAAAGCAGTTACCCTTCACTGATCACTCGGCTCATGAAGAACTTCACGACGCAGCTGCAAACTGGCTGGTTGTGGCCCATTTTCTGTAAGTAGGTCCATTACAAGGCCATCGCTGTAGTTGCAACAAGCGGATACCTTGTCGGTAATGTCCCAGCACTGCTTATTTCTATGTTACGTGTGTACGCGTACCCTTGCACAGATACTGGCTGCGCAAGTGCCTGTAGTAGAGAGAAGGACACTGCTGTGTACCTTGACAGAATACAAGAGATGCCTTGGAATGACGCACAGCATCTATGTCTTCATTTATCAGTTTCTTGACGTATACGCTCATCTGGGATTTACAGAAGAAAGCTTCATAACTTCATATATATATATGTATTTATGCATTGAAATAAAATGCATCAAGAAAACACAGTTCTCCTAAATTCCTAACCTCTTGGAGCTGTAATTCCTTACTGAGTCTTTGTTTAATATGAAAACAGCACTAAATAGCTCCAGTAGTGCCTAGCTCGCTTGGCCATTGATGCTTTTTTGTTTTGTTGTCGCTGCTTAAAGCTCTAATTAATAGCTAACTATGCAATTTGCCACATCTCACTTGAGGTTATTCAGGATGCTAGCAGAGAATCTGTAGGCAAGGGGAGGGGTGCTGTCCCTATCACAGCCAGAAATAACAACCCAGGGGGTGTGACCAGAAGCCTAGATTAGCCGGTGACGTTCAGCTATGTGGGTGCAGAGCGACTGCAGGTATCAGGACTTTTGCTTGGGCTCTTGCTTATTCTCAGCAGCTGTATAGCCAGAAATAAAAAAAGCTCCCAGTACTGGAGCTGGGATTATATCTGAATATAATGGGATTATATCGGAATAACCTCTTTCTCTTTCCTTACCATTTTAAAGGTCTGCTTTTCTGTCAGTTCTCTTTGGTATTTAAAAATGCTACTGGATTGTTTGCCTTGATGGAGACCAAGATAATCCTTAGGCTACTTGAGTGACTCAGGTGTTTGGAGCAATTTCTCGGAGCTGAGTATTGGCTGAATTGATTTGTCTAGAATCAAAGAGAGTTTTATTTTTTACCCAAATGGGAGCGGAATTCCAGTGACGTGGATTTTTCTCACAAGTCAGCTTTTCTGCTCCGTGATTAGTCCCTCCTTTGTGTGTGGCTCCAATGAATGCAGCGCTCACTGATTTCTCTCCCCAGTTTCTGCTCCCGTGTTCCAGTGCCTTGGCTGTGATTGCCAGTGAAATTGTCACTTAGTACTTGCAACACTGGTAATTTTTATGGTTGTTAACAATTCAGTGGAGATTACCAAACCCGAACTGGGTATTTCCTGCCATTTGGGAATCTTTAAATGGCCCCTACTCTGGGAGAACAGGCCTGGATGCAAGCTTTCCCTGCTCTCAGCACCCCCAGCAGCAGCTCAAAGTGTTTAAGTTGCATTTGGCAGAGTTTTGAGAAGAAAGTCCAGTGTTTAAATAGCGCAGTGCATCATTCCTGCCCGCTTTCATATGATGCTGTGCGGGTGTTTGGGTTTGGTTTGGTTTTTAAGGAAAGGCTTTCATTTTTAATGCTGTAGGAATTTCGCAGGAGTCCCCATGCTCGCAGGGTTCCCTGCAGGCACGATGGAGCAGCCTCGCCTAAGCTCCCCGAGACAGAACAGCAGGTCGTTGAGG
The DNA here is from genome assembly GCF_030463565.1 of Pelecanus crispus. NCBI lineage: Eukaryota > Metazoa > Chordata > Aves > Pelecaniformes > Pelecanidae > Pelecanus > Pelecanus crispus. The sequence continues at coordinate 41,102,362 of NC_134652.1, read as the reverse complement.
TACTTGAGGGGAAGTCCTGCAGAGCCCAGGAGGCTGTTTGCCAGCAGCACCCCGTCTGCACGCTACCTGCCCTGGGGCCTGTTGTCTCCAGAGCCCCCAGGAGCTGTTGGACGCCGTTGCATGCAGGAGAGAGCCCAGCCTGCCCTGCTGCATGACAGGGGGTCTTCTGCTGCCGGTCATTGAAGATCAGAGTTCATTTCTCAGAGAGGCACAATATTACTAGCAGCAAAGCAGCAAGGTGAGAGGTTCTAGCTCTCAGAAACAAATCCTGCTGGATTTTGGTCAGTTTAGGCACTACGCGGTTTTGGAGACTTGGGCCTTGTGGCATCCATCACTTGTTCCTGTGCGCTCTCAACAGCAGCATCTCTGAAGGGGCTATGCGGAGCAGCCGGCTTAGTGGTAAATGAGAGACAGCTGGGTGAAACCTTGGAGGTCATCTTAGATTATAAGACAGGGTTAGTAATATCTCTAGGATGAAAATGTCACAGATATTTCCAGACACATAATTTACTTGGGCAATTCATTCTGCAACCTTTTTTTCAGGTGCTGCTAACTGTGAATGTTCAGGCCAGCCTCAACCATGAAAGTGCGCAGAAATCCCAGGCTGCGCGGAGCTGCAGATGCTTAGCGTTTTAGTTTGGGGCTGGATATGGTCATAACTCTTCAAAGTTATTTCTTCACACTAAATGGCTGTTGGATGAAGCAGGTAGCTTAAAAGGGATACAGCCATCTGCTGCTGCGTTTCTGTTCATTGTCTTGGAAGTGTCAGGGTCTCCTGCACCAAAAACTACCTGCGGTACGTGCCATTAGCAGTGGGTTGTCTGCAGGTGGCAACATAAATTTGGAAATACAATGTGGCAGAAACTGGTCCATTCAGGTGTTCTCCATTAATAGCTATTTGTTACAGAAACAGCGTGGAGTATTCAGAAATTTAAGAAAGCGTGTAGTTTCAAGGTATAAGTCAGACATATGATTGCTCACTTACATGGCATGAAAAATATATGCAATGCTGAACAACCATTCTGAATTAAATTGTAATGGAAAGATGTCATGTCTTCACTGAAGCCCAGTGACACATGCTTGGTGGTGGTAGTATACAAATATGGTTTAAGTCTTGTTATAGCAAAGAGGACTGGGGTGAGAGGGCAGGGTGTTTCTCGGACACTGTTCTGTGGCTAGTTAGATACTGAAGATTCACACAGCTGAGGACAGGGAGGCTACGAGGCCAGATTGTTAGGATCAGAAGAACAGTAGAATGGAATTAAGCGTACATTTGAGTGGAAATCAGAGGAGTGCATTTCTGTAATGAGAAACGGTGATGTGCTCTGACTGCACCATTTTGCAGGAACAGATCATAGAATCATAGAATCATTTAGGTTGGAAAAGACCTTTAAGATCATCCAGTCCAACCATTAACCCACACTACCAAGTCTACTCTAAACCAATCAAGGGTAGACTAGACTAAACCATGTCCCCAAGTGCCACATCTACCCGTTTTTTGAACACTTCCAGGGATGGTGACTCCCCCACCTCTCTGGGCAGCCTGTTCCAGTGCTTGACCACCCTTTCATGGGTTGGGGTGTGTGTGCAAAGTCCAGCGCGATGCACGGATGCGGAGCCACCGGGGCTTCTCCTTTGCTACTTGCACATGACGCGCAGAGCAGTGCTCGTACAACCATTTCACTGGCCTCATATCCAGGTAAATCGGAGAGCGTGACTGAATGGCGATCGAGTGCTCTTTGCTGTGCTGGCAGTTACAGGAACAGGGACCGGCAAACGGTGCGGTTGGAGGATGAGTTCATCCAAGGTCTTTATCAGCTGTATCTGTCTGTGGATCCTCTGCAAGTGGGATCCTCCTGCTCCTCTCCCCACCCAGACCCTCAGTGCGCTGCTGGGAGGGCCTGAGGGCTGTTGTCTCCCCAAAATCTTCCCACAGAAGCCTCTGAGGCAGCCTGTTTTACTCTGCTGCTACAGTTCATGAATATCATGAATATTCTTCTTCTATACACCCTACAGTGTCTTTGAATTTCCTTCAAAACCTGGAAGGGTGAGTGCAGAATCGTCTTCGTGTTACTGGGAAGCTGGGGAAGATAAGGAGGTGTTCAGAGATTTAGACTAGCAAGAGGCTTGCACTGCATATCAGTTTGTCTAAACGTGCCTCCGGAGATGAGTAGTGCTCAAATGCACAAAGCGATGTTTTCTGCAGACTGTCTCAAATCGAGGGACAGCGATGGGAGAGACAAGTACTGAGATACGATACACGTTTTCTAGGTCCCTTTCTGTGTGCTTTGGCAGTTGAGATACAAAATACTCCTTTACTGGCTTTTTTTTAAATTTCTTTAGTTGTTTTTTTTTTTTTCCCTCTGAATTTTGGAATCTCAAGTTTAAGCAGAGAAATAGCAAAAATTGTTTTTTAAGTAGAAGCTTTAAAAAAGGATGGGCCAAATTCAGAGCATTGTGAAGGTTATAGTCCTTTTCATTTTATTTCATTATGCTCTTTAGAGTTCTTTCACTCTAAAGTGAATATATGTGTATATGAACAGGAACATACACATGTGTATATGTATATATGAACAGGAGAGAGACTACAAGTTTATGACCCAAGGAAGAATGGTATTAGGTATAGAAATGCATGTACTGAACTAGGTTGCTTTTTTATAAACCTTTTGCCACCTCTTGTTTTACAGATCTACTTTGGTGGCTTGGCATACAGTGTTATAACCATCCCAACTCAGGCAAAGAAAAAAGAAGTTAAATGTGAATATTCATACTTGGGGGAGAATCTGAGAAGTCTTAAGCATTCAGGTTTTGCAGGCAGAAGTACCTGAAAGAAGCTCAAGTTTCATCAGCTTAGTCTATCTTCTGAACTCCCTCAAATCAAAGTCTTGGAAGTTTTCTTTGAATGAAGATGGAAAAGCCATGGCTGGAAGGCAGAGACCTGTGCAGGGAGACAAAAGGGAAGGAGCATTAGCAGGGGAGTTTGTATATTGGTTCCATGCTTATTACTGGGTTTAGGCTGTTGCATGTATTTAGCTTGTTTAATTACCCGTTCAAACAAAGTCATGGGATAATGACAGCATCCTTAGCTGTTGGTTAAGGAATAGTCTTTGTCAGAGCTTTTACTGTAATGAGACGGTGACATTGCAAATGGTCTGCTCGCCATTTGAAGAAAATCTGCGTGGAACGGGAGTAGGAGGTGTCAGCCAGCCTGCTTATCTCTGACTCTTACAGCAATTCCTGATAAACCCTGTGGGGATGATTAAGTGGTGACATTATTTCATCGAACCCATCCTCCTGGTTTGGGTGGTTTGCTGGAGCATTTTGTTTGGGCCGTTAACATCTCTGTCCCATTGCTTTCCCTGCCTCCTCCTTGGTTATACAGCTACCTATCATGCCAATAAACTAAGAAACATGGCTTTCAACCCCAAGGGGATCCCAGCTGTTTGAGCAGAGTAACAGTTTTAAAGAAATTAAAAGAGTTAAACAAGTTAAATAGCTTATTTTGTGCGTGAGCTTTAATGACTTGGCCCCCCCCCCCAAAAAAAAAAAAAAAAGGAGAGAGGGGAGGGAAGAGAGCTTGTAGTTCTACTGATAAATGACAAATACATTCAGCATAGTCCTTGGAGTGAAACTTCTGACTCCCTCAATTTAATAAAGAACTCAAAAACTGTGACTGTAATTCTGCACTGCACAATTCACTGGCATTAGAATTGAATATGTATTCAGTCTATTCATTTTTGTACCTGTGAACCACAAAGTATGTTGTTTGTGATGGGTAGGGAGGAACCTCTGTATTTCTCCACAGCAGAACATTTCTTTCAGTAATTATTTTGAGGCAATCAGCAAGGACATGTAGTTTTAGAGGGCAAGTTTAATTTTTTTTATTTTATTTTGAGTTTCTTTTTGCATTGTTTTAGTTACTTAAAAAAAAAAGGGGGGGGGAATGCAGCACAAGCAGTTATGAGAGATGTGACAAAATATTTTGTGCCTGTGGTATATTTTTTCAAACGTTTTTCTCGTAGCGTGTGCTTGTCTCTGTACAATAAAATGTAGTTCAGGAAATGTATCGTTTAAAATAATTCTTTCTTGAAGTAGAATATTTATTTTGCGAGCTGGCAAAAACCTGCTTCTTATCATGTGGCATCCTGAAATGCATAGCCGTTGTTTTTCAGACGCAGAAGCTTTAAGAAGCGCCAGCAGGATGAATTCTTTCGGGTGACTGTTAATGGACGGGGCAGGGTGAGCAGCTCGACAGAGCTCTGGACTGGCTGCAGCTGCCAGCTCTGCCAGCGCTGGCCCGCTGCGGGCACTCTGCACGCCACGGCCTTGCCCTGGCCCTCAGTTTTGGCAGTTCCTGCAGTGTCAGCAATTACATTGGTCTCCTTCGAAAAACAGGATTTAAAAACAAAGCATCGCTGATCATAATTGCAACCTTCAGAGCAGTACGAAGGGCTATTTTATTATGTTTTGACAGCTCACTGTGACCCAGATGTTTTAAGCTCTTCGTGGTCTTTACGTGAAGACGATGCTCTGCTTATCATACATTTCCCTTACAAACAGTACCTGTATTGTAAATCTTAGCGGTAAGGCCAGTATATAAATGAGCACAAAAAAAGTTTTTTTGGTTTTTTTTTTTCCCCCCTCTCTGCAGCCAAAGATGAGACAGTGTAATTTTGCTCTTTATACACCTGTCCTGCAGATAAATATTTAACTTAGGCCCCAGGTTTGTTCATGCAGGAAGAGGACTGGATTATATTGGCTCCTCTTCTCTCCTGGCCCCATTGCTTCCCTCTCACTGACCTGTGTTCTCGTGCCCTAGTGTTTTCTCAATTCACTGTGTATCAGTCTCTCTAGCATTTCCAAGATGCAATGAAAATTTAAAGCCTCAAACAGAAAGCTGAATATTAATTAATAAACTATTTCAGACCCATTCTTCCCCAGTAAAATCCATGAATTCCTACTAATGACAATTAGTTTATGTAGGTTAAAGAAGGAAGGAAAAAGGTGAAAAAACCCTTCTTGAACTACATGTAGAGAACTTTATAGTTTCAGTAAATCAAGAAAATTGTTTCTTGATGTTGACATTTAGTGTGCTTAGTAATTCTTTGCTAGAAATTACAAGGAACAATTTCCTGCAGGCTAATGTTAAGTTCTCTAATTTATTATTGTTAGTGAGTATTTTATTTTCATTTTTCATGTTGAGCACCTGAGAGCATATTGGAATAAGGATTAAATTACCGCAGCGTTGTGTGCTGGCTCTCTGGAAGTTCCCCTTTCATTCTGTCTGAATTTGGCCAAACTTTCGCAATTAGCATTTTGGGGAAAAGCAAGTGACAGATGGGGTGGCTGCCATGTCTGAAAGACGAATCAAACTGCCTCACGCAGGAGAAAGGTAGGGGTTTGCCTTTTTGCAAGTAAAGCATTGCTTTTTCCAGTGTGGGGTAATGAATCTGTGCACGTGTTGGCGTGGGGGGAGACAGAAACGAAGGGATCGGGGTGCCACCCGCTTGTGACCGAGGAACTGGAGCGGCCGGGGCGGGCTGGGGAGGCGGGTGGCGGCAGACGGAGCGGCCTCCTGTTCGATAAAGACCTCAAGAACAAACCGTGCCAGGATCACAGTCGCTGGAGCCTTGGCCTTTGCTAGGGCTGATCCATGTGCTGTCTTTCTAAAAGCAAACTTCCTCCGCGTGTGTATTAAAGGCCTAATATAGAAGAGATAACCATGAGGTATTTCACACGCTTATCTTCCTGGTCCAGTACTGATTACGAAAGCAATATTTATATGGAGTTTTTTCCCTTATATCTCTCACTGTTTAAAAAAAGAAAATTATTTCCCAATGGTAGGGTAGGCTTTTCCAAAATTTCTCACTATGGCTTAACATACTAAACAACCTATCCCCCCCGCCCCCGACTCCCAGAGGTCCCTAGAGTGAGAGCCTGGCTGTTTGAATCAAACCATGGAAAATGGAAATTAGGCAGGCAGGAGATCCTTTAATGAACTGGGTTAAACTTTTGTAGTGGTTTAACCCCAGCCGGCAACTCAGCGCCACGCAGCCGCTCGCTCACTGCCCCTGCCCCGGTGGGATGGGGGAGAGAATCGAAGGAGTGAGAGTGAGAAACACTCCTGGGGTGAGAGAAGAACAGTTTAGTAATTGAAATAAAGTAAAAGAGTAATTATAATAATAACAATATAATAATAATAGTAATAATAATGTACAAAGCAAGTGCTGCCCAATGCAATCGCTCACCACCCGCCGACCGATGCCCAGCCAGTTCCCCAGCAGCGATCGCTGCTCCCCAGCCAAACCCCCCCAGTTTCTATACTGCCCATGACGCCGGATGGTATGGAATGGCCCTTGGGGCAGTTGGGGTCAGCTCTCCTGCCTGTGCCCCCTCCCAGCTCCTTGTGCCCCTGGCAGAGCATGGGAAGCTGAAAAGTCCTTGCCTGGCATAAGCAGTGCTGAGCAACAACTAAACCATCAGCGTGTTATCAGCATTCTTCTCCTACTAAATCCAAACCACAGCACTGTGCCTGCTACTAGGAAGAAAATTAACTCTATCCCAGCCGAAACCAGGACAACTTTGTATCTTTTAAAATACTCCTTAGCGTTTCTTCTTTTTAGACACAAACGTGGGGATTCCCTTCCTAATCTTCGTTTAGTTTTGAAATTGTATGCTGGCGCCAGGGACCTTTGATGCTCCGGAGATCCTGTGCAGCAAATGATCTGCTCAGGCAAAGGTTGGAGTTGGGGGTTTGTTTCTTGGAGCTTCCTCCCTGTGGCAGGTCAGTGAAAGCCAAGATTTCGCTCTGAGGTTTTCACTCGTGAGCTTTATTTTACAAAGTGAGCAGACCTTTAGCTGCCTTTTTTTTTTTTTCTCCTCTATTGATCTTGCTTGCTATGTTTGTGAAATAACATGAGTAGGCATAAGCTGTGGTCATTAACTGCAAAATGTAGGGAACGCACCAGACAAGCTCTATTTCATATTCTACCACACTAAAAAAAACACATCATTGCTCCAATTTACATACATCTGGCTCTTACGGAAACAAAAGGTTGGGCCTACACTAAGGTTCATATTATGGAGCTCAGTATTGGTGAAAGAAATGGTGAGAAAGTCCTATCTACCAAACTCTTTCTCTAAGAAAAATCCTAAGTGCATTCTTTGATATTCTAATTTTACATATAAACCAAGGCTTACCCGCTTCCATGCTCGATCCAGCTCAAACGTTGCTCACCGCTAATAAACTCTTTTCTTTTGGTAAATAGATTGCTGCTGCTGCTATTATTTAATTTCACCCCCATAAAGTTGCAGTTTTTACTTATGTAACAAGACATCAAAGAGGCATGAAACAGAGTTTTCCTTCCTCAGAGAATAAATACCAAATTTCTCTTTGAAGCCGGAATCAAAGTAAGAGAGACTGCAACTGATTTGAGAAATAGGAAAGACAGGTGTCCTGCATGAAAGGAAAACCAGAGTTTTGGCATTGACAGATACGTATTTTTTTTACAATACTTGCATTTCCCTTTCACCAGATTTCACAAAGTCACAAGGTTTTCATCTGATGTCAGCCAGTTTTATTCACTCCAGCGAGCCAGTGTCTTCAGCTAATGGATTTCTTTGTTTACGTTGCAAAAGAGATTCAAGCAGATTTAGTAAAGATAGGATCTATTCTAACACATCATCTTTAACACACAAAGGAAAAATATAACGTAAATAATTGTCATGGTTTAGCCCCAGCCAGCAGCTCAGCACCACGCAGGTGCTCGCTCACTCCCCCTGCCCCGGTGGGATGGGGGAGAGAATCGAAGGAGTGAGAGTGAGAAACACTCCTGGGCTCAGGTAAGAACGGTTTAATAATTGAAATAAAGTAAAAGAGTAATGATAATAATAACAATACAATAATAATAGTAATAATAATGTACAAAGCAAGTGATGCCCAATGCAATTGCTCACCACCCGCCGACCGATGCCCAGCCAGTTCCCGAGCAGCGATCGCTGCTCCCCAGCCAACCCCCCCAGTTTCTATACTGCCCATGACGCCGTATGGTATGGAATGGCCCTTGGGGCAGTTGGGATCAACTCTTCTGGCTGTGCCCCCTCCCAGCTCCTTGTGCCCCTGGCAGAGCATGGGAAGCTGAAAAGTCCTTGCCTGGCATAAGCAGTGCTGAGCAACAACTAAACCATCAGCGTGTTATCAGCATTCTTCTCCTACTAAATCCAAACCACAGCACTGTGCCTGCTACTAGGAAGAAAATTAACTCTATCCCAGCTGAAACCAGGACAATAATAGAACCTAAGACTTCTAAAAACATGTTGAGAAGTGCTTGATCAACCTAGAAGCTTTCCCTTAGATGCTGAAGAAAAGGACGCATCAGGAAAATCTTTCTTACTTTGCTTTTTGGTGACTGGCAGTTTTGTGCTAGCTTGGTGAAAATTCTCAAGCAGTGCTTTCCTGCGGGAATGGCTGTGAAAAGCAGCTTTCCCACTGTCTGTATTCTCCTGTGAAAGTATTGGGTGAAGCGTGGTCCTTAGGAAACATCCATATGTAAATAAGAAAACACTGCTTTTATTTTGGAGTTAAAGAAAGATCACTGCATTGATAAATACAGTGAAATCTGTATTTTTTATGTGATGATTGCATTTGTTTAGTGTATTTTAGTTTTCACTCACCATTGAAAGCAGCAGTTTTGCTTGTGGGTAACAATGCATTTACCAGTTCTGGACAAACAAACAGAATTTGAAACAGCCACACTTCTGCAGAATTGAACATTAGTGAGTGTTTAAAAATGCCGAGATATTGTGACACTTCTGCATATTCTTCTAAATATTGAAAAATAAATTAATATTTCCTTGATGGCATCCCAAATCTTTGCCTTAACAATAGATTTCATCCCAAATTCTCCAGGTTTGAAGGAGAAATAGAAACTCTGGCCTTTTTTTTTCCCTGTTACCTGTTAGCCCTGAGATTGCACTGGCTTCCTTTTGCTTTATCGTCCTAGTGGTTTTTGTATTACTTCATGCTGTGGTGGTTTTTGACGTGCAATTTTTGCCTCAAATTCTCTAGCCCTCCCCTCCTTTTAGCCTAACTGTGGTTACCAGTTGTTTGAATCAAAATGAAATACAGCTGCAGGCTTGCTTATAGCATTATAAGTACTTTTTGGCTCGTTACGGCTATATTTTGCCTTTCCTAGGATTAAGAGTCAACACTGCCACTTCTGCTATTTCTTGCAAAAAGCAGAGATTTGAAAAACCCCCTTGGGCTTCCCTTTCCGAAACAGGTTGCACGCTGGGAGCAGCGCTGTGGAGAACGCAGATTTCCTACACCTCCCACTTTCCATCCTCCTCCTTGTGTCTGAGAGCAGACCTGAAGAAGGCTCAACCTCGAGCTTCAGAGGAGTTGAAGGAAAGTCGTGAGTACTGTGATTGACCACCCGTGGATGCCACGTGTGTCCAAGACCGCCCTGTGGCAACCAGTAGGAATATGTGCAAATTTGTGTAAGTTTATTGCGGCAAAAGATGGGTTTATTTATTCAGGCAGGCCGAGTTAATCAGGAGCACCCCACAACATGCTCATCTATTACCCTCTACGTATCGTGTCTCCCTCCCCTTGACTACGGAGCGTGCCACTGCCTCTGCCCCGGGTTTGTAGTGCTCTGCTGGGGATAACGAAGCCTGGCAAACGCAGCTTTAAATCTCACAGCTCTTCTCTCACAGGTTTTGCATAGCTTCCGCATCCATTTTTGGACTTCTGACCCCCAGAGACAAATAATTACAGCGTTCAGGCTTCTTTTTTTTAGATGATTAAATCGTTCGGGATATCAGATAGAAGGGTTCATTTATGTAATTCTGTTCTAATTACAAGAAAAGAGCAACACTTCAGCAAATCATGATTTTATAGCACTGCCACAGTTATATTTAGACTAGGGAATACTTTTGTAGTCTGGATATAGGAAGATGTTTAATGACTAAATCTTACCCTGTTGATGTATAAAGAGGGCCTAATTTTTATTGTGTAAGTAGAACATCTAATTTATTCTGTGCTGAATTTCCACTGTTTGCCCCCCCCACCTCAACAAAAAAAAAAAAAAGGGAAGGCTTTTTAAGTCCATTATATCGTGCTGGTGATAGGCCCATTAGAGCTAGACACACTTTCATTTTAGTCACGCTATTAGTAGTATGCGGGTGGGTAGAGAGGCAAATAGTCCTTGCAGAGCTTATACCTTGGTAGAAAGTGGAAGGAAGCAAATACTAGGGGACTATTCCAGATGGCTTATGACCCTCGATTTTGCTTTTCAAATGTATTTATTGTCTCTTTGAAGCTGTGGAGGAGGCTTTTTCCTTGGGGAGTGGATCTCTTGATAAGATTGTAACAAATATTGAGCACTGAAGTAACAGCAAGGGTTATATATGTTCTGTGGCTGTTTAGGATGGATAGTTTCTATTTTAAGGGAAATAGTAGCAATTTTTAAAGCACTTTTTTCATCTTATTTTTATGGTATTTTATTTATTTGCCCAGTGCTTATAGTTTTCCACTAGATTCATAGAGGGCTGCTCACTTAGTAGTTTGTTTTATTCTACAGTCTTCTAAATGAAATAGGAGACATTTCCATCTTGACCAGAAAGCAAAAAAAAAAATCTTTTTCCACGTAGTAAGGAGGTTTGGTGCAGACAGCAATATGCAGCCAAAAAAAAGAAACTAGAGCTCGCCATCAGATGTAATTAAAAGTCTGAGCCACGTTATCAAAATCATCTGATTTTTAGCTTGCTTTGGCTTCTTGGTGCTCTCAGCATGCATGCTAGCTTAAAATTGCCAGAGGGGTTTTCGCTACCAGCAATTTGAGACCAGGAGGAGGTGAAGTGGTGCTAGGAGAGCTCATCCCAGGGACTTGGGAGCAAACCAGGCTGCAAAGCTTAACATACCTACCAAAGGTAGCGTGTGACGGGAGAGAGGGGTTGACTTTGTTGGAGCCTGGACCAGATTTAGAGGCAAGTCACAAAACTTAATGCAAGAACAGGCAGTGCTCCAAGGAAGTTTTAAAACTATATTTCAAGGGATGAAATCAAGTTCATGAAGAAAAGAACAAGTAAGAAATACAGGCATGTGGATGAGAAGGACAAATATAAAAGGGCTGTATTCATTGTAATGGAAATGAGTTAGTACAGGTTTGATTTCTGATTTATGAATATTAATTTTGAAGGAAGACAAAAAGATAAATGAGCCGCAGTCAGATGTCTCTACAAATGGGAAAAGTTTAGCAAAGAAAACAGGAAACAATGTAAGAAGAAAATACATTTTGAAGTAGTTAATTAAAACCTAGCTAGAAGGCAGTGGATCATGATGGTCAGCAGAGGAGTCCCAACCTATTAATACTCCTTCAGAGAGCTCAGTCCTGCTGATAACCAAACAATGGCTTTGGCCCTTGGCACCAAAGATGTGTCAGGTCCTCCCTGCCTTTCATAGTAATCTGTGAATTTGAGAAAGCAGAGGTGGGTAAAGCACGTAAAGCAGGATTTTACAAGAAAAACACTTTTGTGTTCTGAAGGGAAAGGTGATTGAAGTATTTGACCAAGAACAGACAAATGTTCAAGTTACAGAAGAAAGCATTGCCGGAGAAGACGGGAGATGGAGGGATAATGAGGAATGCAACTTGGCAGTGATACACAATAGCACACAAGTGGTCTAATTGTAGCATTAGTATGGAGTTGTCTTTTTGCTGCACATATACTTTAATAAGAAAGAACAAAGACAACAAGTGTATCGGAAACTGTTTGCAATGTGAAGACAAGAGTCTCTGGAGGAAGCAGCCACAACCGATAGAGAAAACAGACCAGAATTTGGGAATTCCAGAGGCGTGGTGTGCTGCTGTGGGATGGAGGGGCAGGTTCTCAAGGACACAAAGCGGTTGTTAAAAGACAAATGGAGGGTAAGAATAATAGTTTTCAGGGCAGAGGATGGTTGCCTGTGGATTCCCACAGGATGTTATGCTCCTCTGAAGTTTGTTGTCAATGCTAAATCTTTTAGGATAGTGATTGCAGAAGACATTTTTGGTCCTGGGCATCTGTGTGAGGAAACAGTGAATGCTATGGTAGCCAGGGCAGGTAAAACAGTGAACTGCTGCTGCCCTGAAATAATGTGAGGATTAAGAGGGTTTTTTGTTTTAGCTAAAAATTATGGCTAAGTGTCCATTGACAGTCAAGAAAGTAACATTAAATGTTGAACTTACTGGAAAAAGAACAGAAAGCATAATGGCAGTCAGCTCTGTGTGTGTGGTGCAGTTTCGGTCACTCAACTCAAAGGGAGTCATTCAAGACCTTGTTGAAGGTAGAGAGCAATGGCAACAAAGATCGGTCAAAAGTGTGAAAGGGCTTACAAGGAATGACAGCAAAGGCTGGCACCCTTGAGACTGGAAAAGTGAGAACTGAATGCTGTATGACAGAGAATCATAAAATCCTGAATACAAGAGTTACGGAGCACGAGGTGAACCTAGAAGATCAGATGCCAGGGTCACAATAAATGAAAATCATTCCTCCCATGTGTGTAGTGACGTTGCAGAGCTCCTTGCCTAGAAAGGAAGCTTCTGGAAGTCTTAATAGCAAGTTGCTGGAGATCATTCCTAGGGGGAACCCCATTGTGCTTTCCTGTTCTTACTCTCTTCCCCGGTTTTGTGCTGTGGGTGCCCAGCAGACAGAGTGTGGCTAGGCAGAGCTCTCCTCTGAGCTGCTGTAGCTGTTCCTCCATTTGTGTTTTAACAGAGCAATTAGCAATTGATGCAAATAAATGTCGTATATACGAGTGCTGAATCTTTACCAAGCATCTTCAAGCAATAGCTTAAATTAATCTTTTGTCTTGTAGGCCAATGAACACGTTGTTATCAGTAGAATTTATAAGACGATTGTGATTTGAAAAATGAGATGATTTGTTTGGTAGATGATTGGGTTTAAAGCAAGGAACGATCCAATACAGTAACTCAAAGCTTGACGCATGTACAGTGCGATGGGGGGAAAGCTGTTGCAGTGATTAGAAGTTCATTTGGGAAAGTACCAAGGACTGAACATTGTGAAGTAGTGCAAGATAAAAAGTATAGTCATGAAATGATGAAGGACTTCTTTTGATTAAACTGGGACATATTTAGCAGCGATAGAACACCATCTCACCAGGGATGCCTCTGGCTGCTTCTCTGTTTGAATGACTTGATATCACGCCTAGTTTTACAGTAACATAACTTTTATGTTGATACTTAATTGACAGAGGTACAAATAGAAAGTAACAATGAGAGCATGTTTAAAATGATTTGGATCATCTGAGCTTTTGGGCCAAGTTTCTGCTGGCCTGTGTAGGAAGATTTAATCGTCATAAATCCAGTAATACAAAAGAACATGCCACAGATCAAAAAAAAAAAAAAAAAAAGTCCACTTGGGGTAATTACTGAAAAGCACAGCTAAAGCTATCTGTGCAGTCGTCTTTCCTCTAGCAGTGATAAAACAAACAATACCTTTGAGCTGCATACTGCGAGATGAGACAATAAATGATGGAACGTTACCCTGGCAGAGTAAAACGCGCTTTGTAAGACCACCCTTGGCCTCCTATGGATTGGGCCCGTGCGTTTCAGAATGGCATTACCATATTACAGTGGTACAGCAAAGCACAAACACCTTGATTCAAGTTTGGGGGAATACTGACTGTGAGAAGGCTCATCCACAGCTGACCAGAATCTTTCTCAAGCACCTTGCAGTAGGGTCAGACAGAAAAGCAGCTGTTAAAAAGTGAGAAGTGGATTGATGAGGGAGTTGCCTCGCTACTCAGAGAAAGTCATGTGGAGATGACAAGGACTGGGATAAGAGGAGGAAGGGAAACTCTGCCTATGTGGTTGGGGCATGAAAACCAATTAACTGTGGGGGTGAGGAGATGAGCTGGAGTAAGAGTGTGAAAGAAATACATACAATCAACTTGGGAGGTGAAACTGTATTATTGAAAAATCTTCATGCGTGAAACTAAAGACTGTAGTAGAAGATGGGGATTAATGTGCTGTGTGGTAGGTGATTTGTATTGCTTGACTGTTTAAGGACACGTCTTTACCAACTTTATGGAATTTTCTGTGCTTGTCATTTCTAATGCGCTTGTATCACACTTCTGATCTTTGGCCTTTTCAGCACTTTCTACGATTAAGAAATAGCTATGGTTGCTCTAGGGGACGTCGATGGCTATCTGATGAGCAGTTTAGCCAGGAAGATTCACTTTTTGTCAACTAACATATACTCTGACAGTTATCTCATCGGGATACTTGGTGAGAGACCAAGTACAACTAGTCTAGTAGTGGACTGATGGCAGAGAACATGATAAATCTATGCATCAAACTACTCCACCACTTAAGCAGCTCTGCATTTAATTAAGCCTAGCCACTTACAAACAGGATAAGTGTTACAAAAAAGCAAAAAAGAAAAGGGTTAATCTGCTTTCATAAGCTCTCACAGGAAAGTACAGAACAGCAAAATATTATTTTCCCAAAATATTCAATAGCACATGAGTGTTCCTTGTTTTCTTTAAATAACCTGAACTTTTATGTTTACAGCATAATTATCCAGTTTTTAAAATGATCTTAATATATAAGCACAAAGAAAAAAGTTTTTTGAATAGTAGTAAAATATGTCCTTTTTATATAAAACAAAGATGGAACTAAATGTTAGATTTGCTTACAGAAGAAGTTAAGTTGTGCAATCTAGGTTTAAGTTTTGGATACCACCGCTATGAATGTTTAAATATATGCTGCTTGCACAGTACTGCTCTTCCGCTCCTCTGGTAGGGATTTCCACATCTTCCATCACGCTGGCAGCTTGCTGTGGAGGAGCTGCCTAGCAAAATTTAAATTTCAGCTGATTGAAATAATAGCTATATTCTTGGCAGAACTGTTAAACAGGATTTATAGAGAATAAGGCATTACTTGACGGAATTGAAAAGAAAAGAAAAAAAAAAAAAGATTTGGGGTGGAGAATGGCTCTATTCATGGGCTGTGTCAGTAACATGCAGAACATCTATTCTGTACAAGTAACAGCAGAATAATTTTCTGGAGAAATGTCTGTATCAATAGCTACAAAACTGTTTTTGTCACTTGGCCCTGGACTTTTCCTAAGTTCGGTGATATTGCAAAGGCTGAATTCTTTGTCTTTGCACATTTCAAATATTTTAATTAATTTCTAAAGAGTTATTTAATGACACTGAGATTTGTCTCTTGCGGATGATGCTGATTGTTTTGAATAAGGTACAAGATGGTTCTATTTTTCAGTATTGTCTTTGACTAATACTTCATTTAAATTCTCAGTCAGTGAAGATCTGATATTATTTTAGCTGTTACTTCCCTTAATTGCCTGTGTGTTGTAATTTGACTTTAATTTTATAACTTTCATTTTAAAAAAAACCTATAAAACCTCTGTATTTAAATAGTTTTCTAATGTTAATTTTACTTTATGAAAAGAAAATAATTGAATGTGAAGTTTCTAAGTTACTGCTTTCAGTCATTGAGATCTTTATAATAGTGAGAACTTGTTATCCTTGTATAGCGCTTTGGATCGTTATGAAAAATGAGATGTGGTTGTTGTTACCTTGTTCCTAACTGGGCTTCTGCCAGCACCGAAGCTGGCAATCATCACGCTGACGGGAACAGCTGGGAGGCCCAGAATTAGACAGGCGTGGAGAGCAAGCTCTGGTTGAGTTGGACTAAATAGACACCTTGAGAGGACATGGCAGATTGGGGTTGGAAATTTCAAATCTTAGCAAGTTGCCCTCTTTAGCACATGCTTCCATTAAGTCTTGGGTTTTATACTGTAAGACTTAGAGCCATGAAATACCTTTTGCTACGTTCACAGTGATGAGCATAAGGGCGCCTACCCTTCTCATTTAGTTACAGAGTTCATTGGCTCCTCTGCCCTGCAGGGCGTCACTGGTTACCTATAGACCCACGTGATCATTTTGGGGATGGAAGGGAATGATTGTGTCTAGGTAAGACAGCAGAACTTACCTTTACTCCATGAATTTGTACTCACCAGCAACTGCAACGTGTTCTAGTCTACCACAGGTCAACACAGATATGTTGAACCACCTAATACGATATGATGCAGCTTTCGAAATGACGTGCAGTTGTTCCTCTTATCTAATTGCTGTGCAGGTAAGCAGGAGAACTGTGGATAAATAGAAGTGGAAACACATTGTGAGCCTGGACTAAATTAGAATTGGGAGATCCCAAGAATGAAAGGGTCTTTTCTATAAAACCTGCCCATTGGTTGAGATTTTAGTCTTTGTTACTTAAATTTGGTTATGTAAACCTCAGCTACTGACAGCAGGTTCAAAAGAGGCTTTTAATCCATATTTATGTCTTATTTGTGTTCATACATTGTCAAAAAACATGAATTCATTACTAAGAAGAATAATCCTGCAAACACACAAAGGTTTCTTATGCTCTTTAAGTTAGTAAGCTATTGGCCTAAATGCATTATTTTAACTATCTCTGTAATATTCTGGAATGCAAACGCTAGACTGAAGAGTCTGGACTTCCAAAGGTTTTTCAACAGTGCTCATACAGTCCGCCAAAAGCATTGTATATAATCGGAATGCATGTTTTCTTCCCTATATTGCACATTTATTGACCACATCTCTTGTAAGACCTAAGCCATATATTTTCATATAAATGTAATGGCATCAGTGATGAATATTGTTACTATTGGTTATTCAGAAGAAATAAAAGCTAAGCTCCCTATTTATGAAGAGAAACAAGAACTCCACTAGATATGTGTAAATGTGTAAAAGCAGATACAGAAAAATGCAAGGGTGCCTCCGTAGCTGAAACCAGAAGAGGTGCTTACAGAAATAACCAAAGACAGATAGATATGTGTATGCGTATATGCTGCTGTTGTGCTCAATTTAATAAAAGAGAACAACTTTACATGGAAAGTTGTTAGAAACAACCCTCAATTTAAATTCTTGCAGATGGCATGGATACAATTTGAAGGCATCGTGTGGGATGTTCTGAACATGCTAACTATCAAAAGAGCTATGAGAAAAACCAAAAGACGTCTTCCCTGCCTAGGAGCAGGGAGTGGATAGTTGTTCGAAATAGAGGAGGTCTTCAGAACGCTGAGGCTCTGTCCAAGCGAAGAAAATAGAAGAGATCAATAGCTGGCAGGTTAAACAGTAAGGCATGCCAAGAAAGAATAGAAAGAACAATTTGAAGAAAGCATGAGAACTAATAAATTCTTTTGCAAGCACGCCAGGTGGAAAAAGCTGGCCACAGAGCTTGTAAGATGAGTAATAGAGGCATAAAAGGAATAGTCAGAGGAAATAAGGCCAGAATAGGAAACCAGAACGAATATTTTTGCATCTGTATCGCCACGGAGAAGTTTGAGCAGGTTGCCAAGCTGGTTTTTTGAAGGTGAGTCCTTCCTTGCAACCACACTGCACTTCCTTGGAGCTGTCATCAAGTCTGTGGACAAAGAAATGTGGCTGAATTTCAAAAAGCATTGGGTGTGGTTCCTAACCAAAGGCTCGAAGAGAAGCAGAGCTGCTATGAAATAAAAGGAAAGGTCTTCACATCACGTAAATGATGGATAAATGATAGGAATTTGGCAGCTGTTGTCTTTCTCAAATACCTTCTGGAAAACCAGCCTAATCTTGTCTAAGTAGATGTTGCTAGCTCTGTGTGGAAGATCTGCTGAGCACCACTGTCTGCTGATTTTCACCTTCAAACTGCCTTTTAGCTGAATCGCTCATATTTTGCTTTCTAGATAATGCTGTTTCTGAATTCTCTCTCCTTATTTGGGTTTGCGTACTTAGCAATAGGTTGCCTGCAAGCTGTTAGTAAATCTGTAAGTACTGGGTATTTTTACTGCACGTGAGTATGTTAATAATCCAGCACCAGGCACCCTGTTTGCTAATTCTCTTATAATGACTCTGCCGTTCTTGACTCTTAAATACTTACTGCAAAATGTGAAAAAAAATTGTGTGTGAACTGCTGCATGGCTGGAAAAAATGCAGAACTTTTTATTTACTTACACTGTAGTGTTTGCTTTAGGATACATTACTGGGAAGTGTTTTGGAAACCAGAATGATAGGCAGTATGCATTAATGTGCAACACAGCTTATATTTTTAAAACATTGTGAAAATTTGGGGGATTTTTTTTTTTAAGTTATACTTTATACTAACTTTTGCAGTTTTTGTGTGCACATATGTGCAAAGACAGTTAGATCTCTCTACCACATCCTTAAACTCTGCGTGGCTTGAAAATGTTTGTCAGCTCTGGGACAAAATAGCGTAAGCATGAAAGCCGGCATCAAGAGTCAGCCTTTTTCCTGCATACCATAAAGCACAATAAACACGTTTTATCATAATAAATGTATTCCTTAGCATGCAACTCCAGATCTTCTGTTTCAGTAGGAATGGTAATATTTTGACCTGGAGGTCTGACAGCATTAGACTGACTTGATTGTTAGCCTTACCTATTAACACATGATGTAGTGCCATGTGCCTCGCACGCCGTGTACCTCAAA
This sequence comes from Pelecanus crispus, assembly GCF_030463565.1. NCBI lineage: Eukaryota > Metazoa > Chordata > Aves > Pelecaniformes > Pelecanidae > Pelecanus > Pelecanus crispus. Next base: position 41,083,824 of record NC_134652.1, on the reverse strand, counting down.
GCACGATGCCAATTATTTTCACTGGCAAGCTGTCACCTGGCAGGGTGACTCTACTTGTGCAATTTTCCCTGAAGTATATGAAACTAAATGATGCACAGACAAGGCAGGACATATTTTATTTAGAATGATTGTTTTAGGTGTTCCCGTACGAAAATGGTTCTCGGGGGAAGTGCACTGTAAGTACTACATATTTAAACAGGCAAAAGAGAGCCTGACTTGGGATGCGATAAGCAAGCGTTCAAGTCAATTTGTTGTATGATACTTCGGGTCTCTTGTGTTGCCTAATTTCACAACGTTTGCTTTCTGTAGTTGCTCTCTCCGCTTTTCCAGCTTACAGCTGTTCCTCGTCACCTCTTCAGTTTTGCAAGTAGCAAAAAACGCATATTACAAGCCATTTGGCTTCAGCCCACTGGCAGCAGACATTGTCTCCCAGAAATAACTACTATCTGTCATGGAAGTTGCCTATTTTTAACTCGGTTCATTACAAAAGCTCAGTCGTCTTTTATGCCCAGTATGTGGTCATGTGCCATGTGAACCTCTGATTATATCTGCTTTTATAAATATCTGTAACTGCATTTAGGAAACGCTCTAATATTTGCCATTTTAAGGCAGCTGGTGGTGTTCGGATAAAAGGATCTGGAAGCAACTCGGTTTACAAAGGGCGCAGCCATCTTCACGCTTGCACGTTAGCATTAGCTTCTCAATGTTGTAGGCTGCAACAGCGTACCAGGCTAATGCACAGACCTCTTGTAGTTCTCAGGTCTGTTCTGAATTTTGCAGGTGATTGCCAAAGCTAATTTTCTCCCACCCACTTGATTACAGTGAGTTTTCATTTTCACCGTTGTAAAACATGGATGATACGTGTTTCTGTCTCAGTGGAATGTATTAAGTTTTGTCTTGTGTTTTGACACCACGGGTGTGGATCTCATTTGTAAGATAAAACATAGATAATGTCAATGCTTCACTAATAGAAGTTTAACCATTACCTTAAGTAATGTATACTAGAGGTTAACAAATGATGGCAGCTATTTGTTAGCGTACAGATTTGCAAAAACCTCCATTAGGAGTCTGTATGGTCATACATTGAAACAAGGAGGATTCTACTGGATCTGAGGAGAAAAAAAACCCACTCAGTTCACCATGAGGACATTTAGGCACTGGATGTCCCTCCTTGGAAGCTTTTCGGATGGCTTGGAGGGGGGGCCTGGGCTCCTGGTATGGATGGGGACCCTGCCCTGAGCAGGGGCTTTGGACTGGAGACCTCTGAGGTCCCTGAAAAGTGTCCGTGAGCCTGTGGTAGAAAGGAGGGGGAGGGAGAACGTATTAGGCACACTCTGCATCCAACTTCTGGTATTTTGGTTTGCTGACCACAAGAATTATTCTTTCTCCGATCAGTAAGTTTCTTTGCATTGGCTCCTATTGCAGGAAGCCTCATCATGGTAGTTACACACTTGCTTCTCTTACCTTTGTTCAGAAAAAAACCTTAGCACGTAAGATGCAGTAAACTGACCTTTAGTGTTTGCTCTCCGATATACTGAGGGGGGGGGGGGAAGGAAAAGCTTTTTTTCATTGTTTTTTTTCCTCAAGGATGGAAAACGCGACTGGTACTATCTCAGCAAGCTTGATAAGGAGGTAAAACCAGGAATTAATAAGATGTTGATTCAGTATTTTTCTTTTCGTCCTGGCATACAGTATTTCAATCTCCTACCTTTTTTGGGTTGCGAAAAAAGGAGAAGACTATTGGCAATGAATGTTGATATTAAAGATAGCACAGAAGTAGAAATTCTTTTCAGTGTCTAGAAGCGTAAAACTGAGAAACTAAAGTACAGGGGAGTTCACGTAGAACAGTCCACGTTACAGACTCCAACGCCTGCAGCAAGCACGTAGTGCTACTGAAGACATCCTAGTAGGTGTTCAGCTTTTCTTTGCTGTTGTTGAGGAACCACGGAGCTTGAAGCCGCAGAACTTCCTCCAGAAGTGAGGAAACGTTGATATTTATAAAGACCTTCCTGGTAAGGGAATTTGGACAGTTGTCCACCTGCAAATCTGGCTATGCTCTGCAGGGCTTTTTCTTTTTTTCCCTTGTTTTTTGTTTAGTTGCGTTTCAAACCTCCCTTTCCAGAGACCTCACCTGCGGCAGCTCAGCGCCAGTACACTGCAGCATATTTTATCGGAGGCCAGCTTCGGGCTGAGTTTGTTCAGCTGCAGAACCCGCGTCACATTACGAGAGGGCGTTTGATGTTTGGAGCTGGACGCTGGCGCGCTGTGGTTTGCTGTGGTGGCTTGGTGCTTTCTGGTTGAATCTCAAGGCTGCGTTTCCTTCCAATGAGGCAAGTGGATTAGGGAACCATAACAGAGGACTACTTTTTCTGGCCGTTCATTGAGATAATCAAATAAAAGTTTATTTGCCTTAAATGGGAAGAGCTACAGAAATGGTATTTGGCAATATGTCTTAAATCATGGAAAGTGAACCTGATTTATTAATTTTCTTGCCACACTAGCAAGTTTATTATTTTTTCCCAGATATCAGAGGGAAAGGTGCTTTGCAAATCTGAGTGGCTAGATGGAGACTTCCTTGAAAAGAGCGCTTTATCTGTCATGGAGAAAAATGTGTGAACCAAACATATTTTTTGTAGCTTGTCTTGTATTGTTCCAAGTTTTTGCATTTTGATTTATTTGTAAAGCAACTTCAGCTGCAAAAATACCCTCAATACCAATGAACACAAACAAGGGCTATTAAATATCCAAGGCAATTAAATCAATTTACCTACCACGCATATTGTGGTACTTCTAACAATCAGGTAAACAAGTTCGCTAGTGAAAATACTGAGTTAATATTACTGAAAGCGCTACAGCAAAAAGGACGGGAATTGTTTCAGTAAAAAGTGAGAAGCAAATTTCTTGTATTATAAGTACATTTGTAGCTTATTATAGATAACAGTGAACCCTTACCATTTAAACTGTGTTATTGAGAAACACACGTGAATGTGTATACAGTGCGACATCAGGAGGGGAGCATAGAGAGGAAATATGACAGAAAACTCGTAGGACATATGTCGATGTATTGCTGCCTATATGAATTTGGATATGGAAATGAGAGAAGTTCAGAGGACTTGGATAAAGTAAGGTTTTTATATTTGTTCTTACATAAATCTTCCTTTTTGGGAGGTATGGGGGGTTACTTTAGAAATTATTTCGGGGAAAACAGCAGCAATCCTTCTCCCTCAGCAGCTTTTGGTAATGTAAAAGACATTGAAGACTCTGAGACCATAAGATACAGCCAGCCCTATTCCAGATTCTGGTTTTAGTTACTGTTTTACCAAGAGACCCCTAGGTAAAAATGGTTGCTAATTCATGTTGTAAACTATAAGCAGTAGGTATTAATGTATTTAGAAAACTTGTTTTTCTGCCAAGAAGGAATTATTCTTATGTAAAAATAATGCCCCTCTTTTGAGACTGAAGGATTGCTTGTGGAAAAGTTCCTTATTTTCTCATTTGCCTTTAATTAGGCAAATTTAAACATAGGGGTTTAGTACCTTATTGCGTATGTAGTCAGGAAAGGTAAACCTAAATTAACATCGCACAAAAATGTTTCAGTTTTTTTTCGTCTCTCTAGATCTCTTTAGATCTTAAAATACATGCATTCCGATGCATTTCAAAAGTCTTTGTGAATTTAGCTGTGAATCACTCTTTCTCTAAATTACTCAGGCTGCATAATGAATATGAGAGTAGAATGAGCTGAAATCACAATCTGTGCTGTACTTGAAGTGCATGTAACTAGTTTATCTAACCAACGCAGTCTGAACTTTAAGCGTGTAATCCATCTACGTAGATATCAATTATCCTGCAATAGTTAATTATCGAGTTATCCAGTTAGGGAAGCAATCACTTGTTACTGTTTTTCACAGTCATCAAGTATTGCAGACCATCTTTTAGCAAATATTTGTCCTAAAATCTTATTTTTGCTAATTACTAAAGAAAAAAAAAAATCAGAGTGCTTGCATATTTACAAAAATACAGACGTAAGGAAATTAGTGTTCATTTTCAGAAACGGAAGCTGATTTTTTCATTTCTGAGCATTTGCAGCATTCATTCTGCTGGTGGTTGCTGCAGGAGGAGTAAAGGTCCTTGGTCTTATGTCTGCCATTGGCTTCTTTACTTGTCTTTGAGAAACTGCATGGAACCTGTCCTGTGCTCCAAAACCAGCACCGTGCTGAGTACAGCAGCATGTCTGCTGACAGAACGTGCATCTTGTCCGCCCTGCAGGAAGCGATGGCCATGAAACTCTTCACTCTGGAAGGAAATGCAGCGTTTGAGCCAGTAAGAGCATTAATTGCATCATGTGAAGATCACGGACAACAAAAAGGTGCTCATGTTGCATATAGATTTTTAAGCTGGTGCAAAAAAACCTGCAGCAGCAAAAACCACATAGGTGTCCCAAAGCCTCAGATAAAGTTACAGGAGTTAAAATTTTGATTTCTAAATATAAATGTTAAATAATTGCACTTTTTTTTTTTTTTTTTTTTTTTTTTTTTTTTTTTTTTTTTTTTGGTGTTCATCTAAGGTTCCTCCCCAGTGCAGATACTGAAGTGAAGGAATCACACTGTACACCACATTGTTTTTCAGGCATTGTGGTGGTTTGTGTGGTTTTTTTTTTTTAATTTTTTTTTTTTTTTTTTTTTTACAAATGCTGATTTTTCTTGAAAAGTGACTCATTGGGCCTGTAAGAAAGCCTGGGGAATTAAAGGCTCTGTTTTTTGTTTTCTGTAGGCAGGTACTAAGAGCTAATAATAGCTGTTAAAGTATCCTCTTCCTTCTCTTTCATTAAAAGGAGATTGAGGCCAGGCTTAGATCAGTTAACAGGAGACATTAGCAAATGAGTTGGTGCAGAAGGTCCATGTAAAAGGGTTTTGTGGCTGTGATGTCCTGCAGCAATTTCAGGGTTGTATTGTGCAAAGGAAAGATACTCTAAAATGCAGATAAAGTTTCTTTGTACAAGGATCTCTTTGGTAATCTCTGCACCATGTACATGGGTTTTTTTCAGTATGTTTTAGAATCAGTGCTGAAGCTCCTAAAGTCTTTTATATTGAACATAAAAGCAAAGGAGGAAATCTGCCCTGCTAGTGTCTGTAAGCCCTGAGTCTGTGTGGGATATTAATGCTTGCTGGTTTGTATATGAAGAGAAGTGAGGAAAATGAACTTTACATTCTGCAGTTCCCTTCCAGCCTGCTGAATCATTTATACTGATATGCTGAATATCATAGAATCAATTCTGCTGATCCTTATTAACTGGCCTCCAAAACCGCGGAGTACTAAATACCTCCAAATTTTTCTAAAACGCTGCTAGGAAAAATAGGTGGTTATTTTTGTGCTCAGTGACTGAAGATACACGTGGTGTGAGTAGTGAGCATCTCCTTCGGAGCTGTCATTAATTGTAAGCGGCCGGAGGCTGCCCATCTGGTGATGGTCGCGCAAGCCGCTGGGTCTCCTCTGGGCTGGTGCAGGGTGTTGTAACAGCTCTGGAATTCTGGACGGAGGGGCAGGACTGGTGCAGAGCATGCTGCCCTAAAAGTGAAGCTCAAAAGTAATGGGGCCACCTGTTGCAAAGTTGGGTTTTGGCCAGACAGATGAAGAAAAACTGAGTGTATTCGGCGTTTCTGCACGTAGAAGTCTCTGTGTGCTTTTTTTGGCTCTCTGCTCAAGGTACACAGAATTTATTACTTTTGTAAGTAAATATGTGGCATAAATAGCTACATAGTTTATGTCTCCTTTTTATCTTCTGTGAGTCTTTGCAAGGTCTTCAAAGCTGCAGCTTTTCAAGAAAGCAGCAATAATTATAAATCCGAAACCCGTCTGTTTCTGTTAATATTTCAGGGTAAAACGTATCTGGGAATCTGGACTCTGTATTAACATTTGTGACGTTGATTTGTCAGGCGTTTGTACAAATGAGCTTTTCCCCATGACCTAGCCTTCTTTAAAGCCTTCCTGAGAACCCCCACAGTTTATCCCTGCCCTACGGCCCCAGGCTTACTGCGTGCCAAAGGTGGTCCTAAAAGCTGAGGCACCCTTGCTTATCTCATGGGAGGCGAAGCTAAATCAGCTCTGAAACATGGCATCTGTACAAATGGGAAGTCGTACAAGTGGGAAATTCTCAGCAACAGGCCTTAATTTTCTCTAGGCCATATAGCTTTTCTCAAAAGAGTGAGTATTTAGTGGCTGTAGCGAAACAAAACGCCCGAGTTAAAATGCTGCCTTAGCAAACCTTCAGCAGCCGCAGAGCCAGGCGTGGTCCTTCGTCAAGTCCTCAAGAGGGTTATCAGGGTGCCTTTCTCTTGGAGGGGCGCTATCTTACCAAGGCTGTCTCTGCCTTTCCTGTTCTTAAGCACATTTCTTTCTCACATTATATTTAATCCCAGAATAGAGATTTCATTGTTACTCGGTGGATGTTGGTGTCATTGTATCCCGAAAACCATCTGCCCCCAAGTTCCTATCTGTGCCAGCTTATATGATTTACATATAACTATACCCGAGGGCTCATCCCAAGACAAGGCAGTGACTCATTCTTTCCTCTTATAAATAGCATCCAGAAAGCTGAATAGAGGAAGTAAACAATGAACACAAGGATCACAAAATGCTCTCATTCTTCACAAGTTAATTTCAGACGAAAATCAAAATTTGTTCATGGTTTAAAAAGACCGCCGTCCTCATTATCAGTAGTAATATTATTGCTATGACTATTTTTACACAGTGCCTTAGATTTACAAGTGTTATTTTTGGACCAGATCAAAAGGTGTAGATTGAAAGTTAATGGTTGTAAAAGGATTGTTTCAAGATCTCTACGTGGGGATGCTGCATTTTTTGGCAAACACAAAAGATTTCTTAGGGGGTGGTTTTGTTTTCTTTTCTTTTGGAGGGGATGGCAGGGAGGCATGGGGAGAGCGCCAAGTTGTTTGCACATCAGACTTCCTAAACCAATTCCCGTTGCACGTCAGGACCTAAAAAATAGAACATACATACAGACACTGGCAAAAGAAGGGAGACTCAGTTTCTGGGGATGTTCAGCTGGTCCTCAATCAGAGCAGAGGAGTCAACGTGAGAGTCTTGGTCATGTCTCAAGGTATACATACATATACACACCCCCCCGCTCACAGTGGCTCACTCTTTTCCAGCCATGGCAAGCTATTTGTGTCCTGCTTTGGATCTCATTTTACTTTGCTGGATACTGTTTCTGCCTGTTTTGATCGCCACTGGTTTATGTTGTGAAGACAGAAGTTTTGAATCCTCCCAAAGAGAACTTGTTATTCTCTAGGGGGGGAGAAAGTCAACTTTCATTCTTCACTATGACTGTCTTTGATTTGTGAAACAGAGTGGTCCATAAAACAGCACTGTGGAAGAAAATTTGATGGGTTCCAGGTAATGAACAGCAAAGCTATGAGCAAGTTCACTGGCAATAGGTAATATAAATCATGCGGTCAAAACAGCCAAAGTTTTTGGTGGAGCTGGTAAGGCAGCATATCATCACTGGGCAAGGTTGATTGCTCTTGCAAGGGAAAGAAAACACTTCTTTCCTTTTTTTTATGCTGCATAAAAGTTAGCTACCTGGAATGACAGCCACTGTCGCAGAGTACTTACCCGTGCGTGTAAGAAGGAAGTTCTCTGTTTAAAGTCTGCTCATGGGTGCCACTATGACAAAGGTAATTCCCGGGGGAAGGGGACAGGAGGAAAAACATGCCTTTGTCAGGTCATATTCTAGAATGGGAATGTGGCACTTCATTAAAAAAAAAAAAAAGATTGTCATAATCAAGTTTAACAGCTTGAAATAAGACATGATGTAATGTGGTTCTGCTATAGTCAAAACTAGATGTAGATCTCCGGTGAAGTGTACTGCTTCAGTGCTTATAATCCTGAAAATTCACTTCCCAACTGAAATTTTTCATTACTCAACTTAACCTAAAAGTGAATTTGGGTGGAGAGGTGGTGACTTTTTTTTTTTCTGAATTACCAAAATAGTTTATCTCCCTAGTATAAATAAATGTCCCTAGGCAAAACCAGCTGAACTCTAACATGCTGCTTTGCAAAGAAAAGGCTCGTGTATCACTCCCTATTGTGAGAGTTTTTTGTCTTTTTTGAGGAAATGAAAATATTTCTTCCCTTTCCCTTACAAAAAGTGTGTGGATATTTAGAAATGAGGGTTTCTATCATGAATGGATCTATGTTCATACTTCCTCTATATAAGCATGACTTCTTATTTGTATCAAGTGATACTCAGCAGGATCTTCACTTCCTAATATTATTGTGATTTAAAATTAATAAAGTTTAGTTGCACCGAATGTACATGTTGGATATCCAACTTGTAAAAATTGTAAAATGAACTTTTATTCTCTCTTGAAAATAATAATTAGGTATACATCACAGAGTGATCTCAGATGAGCAAATTCACTTGGATGCTAATGCTTCTATTTGACAATTAAATGTACTTCTATGATTCAAAAAGGTAGATGTGACATTTTAGCCAAAAGAGTGCAAGGTACGAAATGGGGTTTAAGATGTTGACTTTGCATCAATGTTATGTTTGCTTCTGAATGTATAACAATAGTGTATTTATTTTCAGATAATTATAATTCAGTACAATGCAAACAAAAATCTCATTTTTTTTTCACTAACGAGCTGCTGTCCTGTTATATGAAGATTGGTAACAATCTGATATTTGAGATCAGTTATAATTATCAGCAAGAATGCAAAATAGTTCAAGTGTTTCACATTTTGAGTTTACTGAATATGATTTGTCATTATTCTTAATCTGCTCTCAGACACAACGTGTAATAGATGAGCAGAGCAGCAGAAAAATTTGCAGGATCATCTGTATTCTTTTGGAGCTCAGCTGGTTTTACTAATCTGTGTTTGATGTTGACCTGCTAATGTCATGGCCATTAGAGATACAACCAAGTCTAGCAAGTACATTATTTAGATAAATTCCTCTGTTTTGAACTACATATTGAGGGCATTAAAACTATTACCCCTGTGCCCTGGGCTAACTCCATTCCAAGATTATTATCAGATTTACCTGGGGCATATAGTCAGACCGGTTGAGCGGGAGGTGCTGGGGACCGTAAGCCTTCCCAGCGCCCTTGTCTCCCTGTGAGTATCCCTTAGGAAATACAATTCCTGGTTTCTGCGAGAGCGCTGTTTTCAGCCTTGATTCACCTTGCACTTAGGGCATGGCCTACTCATGGGGTATTCCTTACTCTCCACGTTAATTCTTTTTATTTGGAGAGAAAGGAGGTGGGACAGGAGGCATCCCGAATCAGCTGCACGCTTGAACCTGGCACCCAACACCAAGCGTGTCCCTTTTTTGCACTGTTCAAGTAGCAAGATCAGGTCTCAGGCAGTGAAAAGCCTGAACACCACCAAGTAGTAAACGATGTACCTAGGATCGTTCACTGCTGGGTTGTTTTTCTTTTTATTTTTTCTTCTTTTTTTCCCCAGATGTTTTTCAACACGTGGTTGAAAACGGTCTTCTAAAGCATTCTGCTGCTGTTAGCAGGTAGCTAGTGGTGAGCACTGGGGACAGGACAGAGGCTGGTCAGAGCTCAGCAGTCCCTCTGGTTTTTTACTGAACTGTTTCCATTTCTGAGAGCTGCAGAGCAGCTGCATAGTAATGAATTAATGTGCTCATAGAACATTGCCCTGAAGTCCATTTCTGAACAGAGTGTTTTCACCAAGCTAGACTGAGAGCATTTCTTCCTTTCTGTCAGGATCCCATCTGATCCAGAACGGGTCAGTAGAAGGCAATGAAGTGTGATGTTGATTCTAGGAGTAAGTCTGAGTCTCCTACCCAGCAGTCACAGCTCCTCAGGATCTGTTTCCCCAGAGTGTCAAAACACCTGGAATCTGTGCTGAAAAATGGGATGTAGGATCCCTGACCTCCCTCAGTCAGATATGAGGCCAGTTCTAGATGCTGGCACACTTGTGGTAGGAGTTTAGTCTCCGTAGATACTTCTGCCCAGTGGATATGAATCACAAGAGGTGGAAGCGCACCAGGAATTAAGTATATGTGAAGAGCATGCTCTGAAGGATGGTGTGTATTTGTGGAAAACGTGGATGTAGAAAAGCTAACAGCTGACAGCTGAGTTTGGAAATTCTGTAAGTTTTGGAAAAGCTGATACTGCATGATAGTGTTTGGGAATTAGAGTACCAGTGGAGAGATATGGAGAGAAATGACAGCAGGGTAGAAGTGGATTCCACTGAATTCAGGATGTGACTGCTGAGACCTCAGCAGCTGAAAGAAGTCCTCTGAGAACCCCTCAAAAAAGTCAGTGAGGGGAAGAATGCATGAGAAAGGAGGTAGGGACAGCCGAGAGGATGACACAGAGAGGAGGACAGGAGGAGAAAGAGAAGTGGATCATCCAAGTACATGAGAAGGAAATAGCACAGCAGACACAGAAGATGCTCCAAGAGAGAAGAGGTGCTCCAGAGACAGGAGGGGGAAAAGAGCGAGGGGCAGGAACTGGTGGGGGTAGGCACAGAGGAAATAAAGGCAGGAGCTGGAAAGTTGGGGAATGGCAAGGAAGGAGGAACAGAGATGCAGCATTGAGACTTGGAACTAGCTGAAGGGTTGGTGCAGATATACAGAGAATGGAGAAAGAAGAGTTAACAAGAAGGGAAAGTACCAGAAGAGTTGGAAAGAAAGGAGACACTAGGGGTAAGAAAGGATTAAGCTTAAAGTGACAGAGCTATTTTGATCAAGACAAATTATGCGAGCATAATTAGCATTTAGAAAGGAGAGAGAAAAGGCATTGTTGAGACCTGGACCGTGTTTTCAATTGTATTTTCATGATAAAATATAAATATGAGTAAAGTATTACAGAACTGTGTTCTCCATCTATCCACGTGCATTTGGCAATCATAGCAGGAGAGTGAAGGAGAGATTTTGAAGAGGACATTGTAGTGGTTCTGCAAGCCAATTTGTAGAAGTAGCTTCATACATACAGTGACATGAGATAAAGCAAAAATGAGGGCAAATGGTTGATGAATACTAGCGCTGCTGGTAGAGCATCAGCACAGGTTTCTTCCTTGCTTTCGTTGTCTCATCTAAGAGCGCCTAGCCAAGGATGGTTCTAAACAGTTATTCACTGTTACCACAACCTATGTAATGGTTGCAGATATTGGGGTTTCAGTCAGAAAATCACCGAAGCATAAGGAGAACCTGCTGCCGCCTTATTCCTTTGCTAGGCTCAGCATATACCTGGAGACAAATTTTTCTTAACTGTAGAAGTTGTTGTTCCTAACAGTCGTTTGATTCAGTCAGACACCCACAGCGCTTACTGCTGTGCTTTTCTCTGGGGGTGTTTCATCCAGCTCTGAAATACTTCAGCATAAAAATTAGGAACGGGCTGGAGAGCAACACATGGAGATGGAAAGGGGATAAGGGGGTTATCTGCAAAAGATTTTAAAGTAGAATGTTAATCATATCGGTCTTTTCTGTGTAACACTTTAAAAAAATCTCAGGTTCCTCTGAAACGCTTTATCTTATTTCCTGTAAGACCTGAATCAACATAAAAATGAATTTGGGGAATACTTAAAGGTATTCTTAACCCACCTTTGTTCTTTTCAATATACTTTAAATATGTTTCCATTAACTTTCACAATACGGCACAATCTTCCTACTTCTAAGAGCTACTTGACCCTTGCTCAAAGTCTGTCACATAAGAACACATTAACATAGAAATGATTCTAAGAGGTGAAGTTGAAGGCATTGAGTGGTTACGATCTTCCTTCCTCAACTGGATAGGAAATGTGAAGAAAAATATTTTATATATGCATTGTACTTTTTTTCCTACTGCGCGATATATATACAAACAATCAAGAATTTTCAACAGTAAATAAATACCAGCTACGCAGAGCATTTTAAGAAGCAAATACTGCCAACTTCAGAAAATAATCAGAAACCCTGGAAATTCAGTGCTCTGTGATTTGCCATGGGCAGTGTGGAGGAGCCAGAATGCCTGCTTTCTGCTCATCTTAGCTTAAGTCAATCCGCTCTAGCCACGTGCACAATAAGCTCATTGGCACTAGAAAGGTAATTATTTGCTCCCTGCTCACTTATTCTACATGCCTCAGCATCATGAAAAGTGGCAATGCTGCTGTTGTGTTGAACTGATGGCAAAGTCTGGAGTCCAATATTAGTAGAGACTCAGAAGTGTAAAACTCTGAACTCCTGGTTATATTTTAAGACCCTCATCCTAAATATTCACACTTACTCAGAGAAGAAAAAGTAAATCGAAATGCTCTGATCCAAAGCTGGAACCAAAAGAGCAGCCTCAGAGTCATGCCCAGTGGTGCTTTTTTGAAAGGCTGATAAAAATGTATTGAAACTCACCCTTGATCCAGCACTGAGAAAAAGAGGGTTTGGAGCAAAGTGGGTAATTCTTCTCTCCTGCCGGTTCTCTGGCAGGTGTGTTTGATGGGCTCTTTGCAGTCTGTATGTATTTGAGGTGGGCAAAGGAGCACTTTTTTGCCATCATCTTTTTCTTGGAAGCTTCCGTGATAATTTAAGACTTCTCTGTCTTCCAAGGGAGAAGCAGAGTGGGAGGAGGGGAAGAACTGAAGTAGGTGAAGAAGCGGAGAAGGTATGGATGGAATCTAAAAGGGAGAGCTCAGGCTTCTGTTCGTGTAAGAGAATGGATACCCCTGCCAATCGATGCTCACAGACTTTGGGACCAAGCCTTCGTCTAGAGGCATTAAGGAACCAGAAGGGCAAATGCACCTCTGAATTTAGGGAAAATCTTCATTTTGTGGTGAAGAACAAAAGAATGATCTAGATTTTCTGTCTCTGACCGTTTTTCACAGAGTTTCAAAACCTCTTATTCAGAGTAACATTACTCAGCATTCCTTGGAGAGCAGTTGCATAAGGACACCAGAAGGGCAGAGGAGAGGGATTTGTGGTTGTGTGTTTGTTACTGACAGCAAGTAACTGCGTGATCGAATTAATCGTGGTAAACACACATGACGTTGGTAGTAGGTGGTCCGGGAACTCACTTGCAGTCACGGATTGGTTGTAGTTCATCTGCTCTGATAGTTTTTGGTGCAGAGAGTAATAATGAATGGGTGATTCTGGTGGTTTTGGTTTGGTTTTTTTTTCTCCCTGAGGTGATGATGTAGGATGAAACAGAATGCTCTTCTCTTAACAGTCGGGTTTAGGACCTGGGAGAGTGTAAGGATTTTCTTCTCTAATCTGTGGGAATTAGCCTTGACTGACAAGGAACTAGCGTGCAGTTGATTTGCAGTCCTCAGTTAACTTGCAGGTATATGGTATGTAGGGCTACCGAAATAAAGCAGTTCTTGTTTGAAGTGGAATTCATATGAGGATCCAACCAGAAGCGTCAATGCCGGAACGGAGGTTGCCATTGTGTCCTGGGGGAAAACCAATGCAGGTTGGATAGCAAAAAGTACTTTTTGTTTTGTTTTGTTTTTTTAACTGTGAAAACAAGAATAATGTAAACCATTGTGTAGTAGTTTACTAAAAGTAAATTCACTGTATATTGTACTGTATGTATAGTATGCTATGTTGTAGTGCTTTCTGATGTTTGAGCAGAGCTGTAAAGCAGTCTCTGCAAAGAGAGCCTTCCACCTTTCAAAAAATTTTGTTCCAAGTGATATATAAAGAATAAACATTTGAAGAATAAGTTTACAGGTAGTGAAAGCAGATAATCAACTAAATGCATTGCGTGTGGCAGGTGGAAACAGTGAACAGAGTATGGGAGAAGATACCAGAGAGAGACACAAATACGCCAAAAAGTCCTAAAGCAATTTTTGGTTTATTGCTGGAGCAGTTAGGGAAATGTCCCAGACAGGATTACAGCTTTTCAAAAATTGCTGGTTGAGGAGATGTCTGATCTCTCATAAGAACTAATATTTGGATATAAAATACCCCTTTCTTACAAAGGGCATTTCATTTTGTGTGATGCATTTCTCTGTCCTTTTATTGCTGAAGGATGAACAAATAATTTAAGTTGTTTTTTTTTTTTTCTTTGTTTCCCCTGCTGCCCTACTGTAAGCTCACCTAGCGAGAAGGAAGCAGAATGCAACCCCAGACAAGTTGGGTTCAGGTGGGACAGGAATAAAAAGGTCTTTCGCTGTAGCTCGGCCGCTTACATCCTCATTGCTGTAGTAGTGAGTGGAAGCCAGGCCATCGTCGTGTGGTTGTGAAGCTGTTGGTTCCATGCTTTGGTGAACAGCTGTTCACAAAAGAAAACTGTTTTCAAAGCTGATATTTTTTTGCTTGTTGACAGCAACTGAAGGGCATAGGCATCTGAACTGCAGAGACGTGTCTAGGACAAGACCATGGTATTTGGATGTCGCAGTGGGTTGTCACTACTCTGTTACCAAGGAGAGCTCTTCAGACACACCTCTCACAGCCGTTACGTTCGCAGAGAGAAAGAAGAGAGAGAATTATAATTCCTATTTATTGTTTGACTATGACTTCAGTAGTTTGGCATCGTCTCGTGCTTGAAGTGCTTGCATCTTGTTTGGTGTTCCAAACGTGGGTAGGCTTCAAACGGTTGAAAGGCGTGCTTCCAAGCTTCGGGAGCTGCTAAACTCTTATGTCACCAAGTAAAATGTACACGTGTACTAGGTACTTTTTAATATACGTGTGTGTGTGTGTGTGTATTTATAGATATATCTCTCTCAATGCGTATTTTTTATATTTGTATTTATATACCTCTGTGTGTATATATATTAGCTGTATTTGCTACGTTCCTCTGCCCCTCTCAAATATTAAGGTAATTTTGACAACCCGTCTGCATCTTCTGGGGTTCCTATCACGGATCCTGCATGAGAGAGTGGGGCTCGCTAGGACGTGCTGGCCCTAGAAGCACATCCCTGTGCTAGGATGGCACCGTGCCTGGTGTTACAAACCTTGCACCCGAGCAGCTGCAGTTAGCACCCCGCCGTGCCACCCTGGGCAGCCTGCTCAGCTCCGGAGTGTCTTTGTTACGCGACGCTGTGCGTTGTCAACATGACACCAGGTGCCACAACACAGTGACCCCAGCGAGGGCGAGCGTACCAGGGCGGCGTCCTCTCCGTCGGGGCTGCTGAAAGGAGAGCTTTGTGCCCACCCACTGGATTGCTGCTTTGGGGATAGATTTTTATCTTCTTTCTGCCAAGGGTTAAGCAGAGCTCGCATTTTCTGTTTAAAACATGCCAGCAGAAAGGGATTCTGTCCTGGGACTTTCTCTGCATTTTACATTAAACAGCCTGATCACCAGGCTACAGAGGAGTTATCTACTAATCTGGCTTTGCAGCCCAGTAAAACCTGCTTTGTTGGCAGGGATTCAGCAGCAGAGGTTAGGAGTCTCTCCGCCAGAATTGTTACTACCCTGGTGCTTACGAGCGATTTCCTGCAAAACAGAAGCGGTATCTTCTTGTTTTCTTCTGGTCCTGAAGGCCTTGAGCTTGATTTCATTTCTTAATGTGGCACATGATGGGCACCTCCATCCCTTCTCTGGCTGAGTTTTTAGAGAAAGCTGTAGTAGTAATTTTGTTGAGGGCGTGGGACGTGGGAGTGAGGTCGCAGGAGGTGATGTGTAGCCTGTACATATGGGCCCTTAGCCTCTGGATTTTGCTTTGCTTAAGGTGGGAAATGTTGCGTTTCTCAGCCTTGGTGGGACTGAGACAGTTCTGAGTCTGCACAGAGGTGGAGCTTGAGACAGCTGGGAAACGTGAAGGTCAAAATGCAGCAGCACCTGTGGTCTTCCAGCAGCACGGAGTTACTGTGTGAAAGAGGAGGATTTCAAGTCTGCGGTTTTGATTTAGGCATTAAAAATTCCACGTATTTCCCTGAAATCTTGTTTTAGTTCAGGACTGCCAGCCTGGCCGTGTTGTGCTGCATCGCACTGGGGGCTCCTCCTCCCGCTCCACCCCGACGAGCCTCGCAGCTGGTAAGAAACCGGGTCTCACCCGTACCAGGCTGTGGGCACATCTGCCTTGGCTGAATCCTGGTCTGCGCAAAGCCCCCCACGTGTTCTCACAGCGTCCTTTGCCTGATAGTTTTGTGCGAGCATTCTGAGGACCTGCACCCAAAGGGCTCCTGACACATCAAGCACAATTTCCTTGGCGGGACAAGGTGGGATTGTGCCCAAAATGTTGCCTTTGCGGTAAGAATTACAGCTTACGTGGTGGTTAGCCGTGCTGTAGTTTAGATGAGAAGTTACTGTGCTGGCTCTATCTACTTAAACCTCCTGGTTCTTTAAATAGGTGTCCTTGGCCAGCTTTTCTCACTCCGTTAATCCTAGCACAGATGAACCGGCATGAATATAAATGTTTATGGCAGTCTTCACAGCTGCATATGGAATATATCTGATTGTTTGCATATAGTCAGTGCTGTGGGTTTGTAATTTGATGCTCTATAAAAGAGTCTCAGATAATCTTTCTGAAAGGAGCTGTGTAAAATGCAAATATAATTAGCTTTATGGTGGTTTTTTTGGGGGGGGAAACAGATATCTTTTAATAAAGCACTGGAGCGCAGAATAGCCATTTCCTGTGATTTTCATTCACATAATATTTATAGTGCTACGGAACAAATGAGCCGTTGAAAAGGGAGAAAAATTAATACTGTGAATGAACTTGCCTTGAGACAAATTTGTGATCAAATTATGAATCTAACAAACTTCAGTAAACCAATTACGGCTCCTCCTGGATTTGTGAATATGAAGGCTCAATGGGATTTGATGTAATCCCTCCCTGTGAACAGATGGGCAGACTGTGGGTCTCTGCAGAGTGCATTCCAGCCTTCCCAGTTCCTTCCAGGGTCGGCTGCGATCGTGTTCCTTTACACCTTGCCTCTTGGTGGCACAAATAGTGAAAAAGGCATGAGCAGAATCAGTCGTTTGTGATGTGCAAATTGTGTTTAGGTTTTTTTAGCACCTCGTACTTCAAATCTCTTCACACGGCAGAAGGATGGTCTTTTTTGAATACCCACCCAGTGGCACATTATAATGGGCCTACCAGTATTACTGTAGTTAAGAGGCGATCAGCATTTTATTACAAACTCCTGTTTGCTGGGAATTATAGCACACCCAAACCTTTTACTCCAGATTCAAGCCAACTAACTTGAAAATACAAGAACTAAGCCAGGAGCAATTTTTAATTGTCCTCCCTCCCTGAAATCAGTTTGGTCACAGTTACTGAGTTGCCATCTGCATCTTCTGCCTTCTAGAGCAGCAAACTTTCTGCTTTTCAGGAAGATAGTGAAAATGTTGCATCGGGTCATAGATAAAATGATTCTGTATTTTGTCTAGTGTAATTCCAACAGCCTCCTTATGCTGCTTACGTTACTCCTTATGTTGCAAAACATACAGACATCTGTACAGTGGAAAGCTGCAAGTTGTTTCGTTTGCCTCAAACTATAGAAAGTCTTAGAACAATGAAAATTTTTAACTGTTTTGTACAGTTATGGTCTTGCTTTTAACTGGAAATAC
The DNA here is from genome assembly GCF_030463565.1 of Pelecanus crispus. Lineage (NCBI taxonomy): Eukaryota > Metazoa > Chordata > Aves > Pelecaniformes > Pelecanidae > Pelecanus > Pelecanus crispus. The sequence goes on along the minus strand of NC_134652.1, from coordinate 41,066,344 downwards.
GTATGTTGGTAACTTTCAGACTTCATCCAACATTTGTTTCCTAAGTAGTAGCTACTATTTCTCAACTACAGAATTACAGAATATCTCAAGTTGGAAGGGACCCATCAGGATCATCGAGTCCAGCTCCCTGCTCCTCACAGGACTGCATTTAGGCACTACTCAGTAATGACAGAAATTGCTGCCTGCTTATGTGAGTATGTAACTTACTTGGAGGCAAGACTGGGAATGATAGAAAATTTGCGTTGGAAGGGACCTCGGGAGGTCTGTGGTCCTCCCCGCTGCTCAGAGCAGCGCCAGCTCTGGGGTCAGACCAGGCTCTTCAGGGCTTGGTCCAGTCAGGTCCTGAAAACCTCTGAGGATGGAGACTGCACAGCCTCACTGGCAACCTGCTGCACCGCCGGCATCTGCCCAAGGGGAGAAGTTATTCCTTGTACCTTAGATTGGATATTAGGAAAAATTTCTTCACGGAAAGAGTGGCCAAGCACTGGACCAGGCTGCCCAGAGAGGTGGTGGAGTCACCATCCCTGGAGGCGTTCAAAAAACGGGCAGACGTGGCACTTTGGGACATGGTTTAGTGGGCATGGGGGTGTTGGGTTAACGGTTGGACTGATGATCTTAAAGGTCCTTTCCAACCTTAGTGATTCCTCATTTTTACTTTCATTAAAAAATAATCCAGGCACCAAGCCAGGAAACATGAAATTGCTACTCTCCCCTTAATTGGTTTAGTGGTGGACTTGGTAGTGTTGGGTTAATGGTTGGACTGGATGATCCTAAAGGTCTTTTCTGACCTGAATGATTCGATGATTCTGTATCCAGGCTAAACCTCTCGTTTCAGCTTTTGCCTGTTGTCTCTCCTCCCGCCACATCTGAGCCCCAGTTTCTTCAACGAGTTTTTTTAGTTCACCTATTTTTTAATTGTTCACCCATTTAGACCGTGCCATCCTCACTTGGATATAAAAATGTTGTGGAAGACAGTGCTGAAAGTCTTGAGAAAGTCAAAGGAAATGACAGCTGCTCTCCCCTCATCCCCTTTTTATCACTTTATTATTTCTGTCATTTTATCACATTCAGGTTGGTCAGGCATGATTTAGCTTTGGTAAATCTGGGCTGACTGATCCCAATGACCTTCTTCTCCTTTGTGTGCCCAGAAATGTGTTTTGGGAGGACAAGCTCCATAATTTCCAATGATCTTCATGTCATATAAGTTGTTTAAAATAGCTGGAAGATGGAAAGTAACTTAATACAAGTATGTATTTTAAAAGGCTAAACTGAAGAACCTGTCGTATCCACATATAACTGAGCAGAATGAGAGCCGTGCAATGGTTTTCAAGTAAGTCCGAAGTTCTGTCTAGGTGGAAGAGTGGTGGGTTGAACTTGCATTCCTAGGACAGGTACACCCTCCTGAAAATGGTAGGTGGGGATAAAGTCAAACAAGGTTCTAATGGGACCTTAGCTCCTGATTTTTACAAAAGCAGAATTTATTTCCCAGACACCTATCCCTGAGTGCAGAAAAGTACACCTCTGAGTCTGGCAGTATTGTATTTTTATCTTCTCAGTGCTGCACTATAACTGTGTAAGTACATTTCAACAAGACCTCGGCATGCTCATGAATTGATTGCAGGGAAAATCCTCTGCCAAATGATGACCCTGGATATGTTTTGAACATATTCATTGGTGAGATACTGGATCCTCGCAGAAGGTAAAGAAATTAATGAGCACCTTTCAAGTCAATCATTGTTATTTTTGTCAGATTTTCCTGCTTCCAAAGTCGCTTCCTTATGCGAAGCACTCAAGTATTGTAGACCATAAGGTGAATTAGTTCCTTTTGATAATGTTGTGAGAAAATTTGAAACTAACAACAACAACATTCTTGTAACGTATTAAATATTTAAAAGACGTCTGCTCTGAAGCAAGAAGTCTTTTCTCTCACTCTGCAGCAGTTTCTCTTGGACAGTCCTTTCCGCCTGTAGGAATTCTTTTATTATTGGGGAAAGTAAAATTCTGGCTCAAAGATCCTGTAATGTGATTTAACAGGAGCTGGTCGTGGCATTGTGAGAACATGAGCGCTGTTGCAGAAGTATATGTATGTGGCTTATGCTGTCGACAGGTCTATCTCCCAGGAAAGCTAAAGCTTATGAATAGATAGTAGAACAAACTAAATGCACACACCTACACTGGGAAAGAGAAAATGCCTTGGTTTTTACTTTTTTCTTTTTTTTCCCCCACGATTCTTATTTATATATATTGTTTTTTCAAGTTTTCCGTGTACAGGTATCAATAATATTCTTGGTCTCATAGGACAAAGAAAATGATCATTCTGATTAGTCTCAATTATGGCTTTGTGAGTTTCTTTTGAAAGAAATTAAGATTTGAAGTCTTACTGGGTAAGTCTTATTGGTGAGGAGGGTTTGTGTATGAGAACCAGTAGCATTAGCCAGTTTTGCAAGATGATTCTGTGTATTTTTTTAAGAACTGATGGACCATTTTAGTCCCAGCACAGGTTTTCAAGTACCTGATGTGCTGCGGTATTATTTCATGTAAATCTTTTGTTGTGCGCTCCTATTTAGTCTGGCCCTGTACCCTGGCAAAAAATACTCTTCTTTTGAAAAAATGGCACTGTTTTTGTAATAGGGACAATAATACAGTAGGAAATGGGCCCAGAACTTCCGCAGTTCTTTCGCTTTGGCCGCAAAAGCCTTTTAGACGATAACTAGTGGCTGCCCACCCCTCACCAAGAAGGTCCAAACCACTGTCATAGCATTTTCTCCAGAGCAAGTTCGGTCATTCCACTTCTCTTGCTCATGCTAAAACTCGCAGCCCAAATTCAGGCAGGTTTACCTGACTCCTTACAGATGTATGCTCTGGAGAGGGTCACTGCTCGGTGTGAAATCCCACCTGTTCTTATTAATCATTTTTAACAAACTTGATGAGATGCTTGTGCAGTCTCCAATGATTTGCATTGTGAGTCTGTGCAGGCGTTTTTGCAAATGGGAGTTTCAATGAATGCCGTTTAAATTTAATGAAGATAAATAAAAGACTGCGATGTTTTTCAAAACACACTCCCATCTTAGGTTTTACCCAGTCGCATCGGGCACCTTTATTTCGGGTAAGGTGGACTTAACTCGCAGCACTGTTGTGTTGAGAAGGGCTTTAAAGAGATTACTCCCGTCCTGTGGAATGATCTCGCAAACAAGCGTAAGCTGCTGCGTTCCTCGCCGCTGAGACGGTGGGAAGAGCCGCTCTCAAGCCGCTGGGAAGGGCTGGTGGGACACGGAGTAGCGAAGCACCCCGCGCTGCTTGTCCCTGGGAATCGGCCCCGCGCCTGCAGCCATCGCTCCTGCTCCTGCTGCTGCTGCTCCTGCTGCTGCTCCTGCTGCTCCTCCTGCTCCCGCTTCTCCTGCTTCCCCTGCTCTGCTGCAGGCAGAGGGCGGACGCATCCCTGCCGGAGCCGGCGATCCCGGACAGCGGCAGCAGTTGGGATGCGGAGCAGAAGGTGGAGGAGAAGGCTTGCGTGCCGCTTGGTCTGATATGCGAAGGTATCGTTCTTGTCGTTGCTACTCCGTCGGTTATTTCTATGCCAGGTGCCTGCGTTGCGTCGGAATCGCTCTGGCTCTGCGTTTTCTCCGGTTTGTTTTGGAAGAAGCGGAGAGCGGCAAGCAGCTGTGTCGGTACTCTGAGGACAGGAGTGGGGGGGACGTGCTGCAGGACCCCAAGCAGCAAACTTGGAACTCGTCAAGCTCGGTTTTCTTCTTGGTTTTTTAATTTCCCTTGGAATTCAATCAAGGCAGAATTGCCCCCAGAACTAATAATTATTACAGCTTATTAATCTGTTTTGAAAAATCTTACCACCATGCATCCCTCACTCCATTAGATTTAGAGTGGAGGGGAGTCAGTGAAAAAAACCCAGTTTCTCTGTTTTAGGCAGAATGCCCTCGTGAAACCAAAGCCTGTGTCTTTCATATCAGCGTGGTTTCCCTGCAGTGAAGTACAAAAGATCTTAACGCTTGCTTTCCAATTACTTGTACTGGAAATTCACATTTGTTGCAAAGTATAGCTTCCACGACTGGTCGCCTCTTCCTCAGAGGAATTTATTTTCGGAGAAGCGCTCGTAACAGGCTAACGTGCCAAGCGGCATTTTGGCTAACTTTTGCAGTTTTTAGAGTTGAGGCTTAGTAAACTTCCAGGTTTGTACATGGCTAATTTGTTGATATGCCTCTAAACTCTGTGTGGTAGTAACTGCTGTGTTAGTCTCTCTCTCCTTCATCCCCTTTTTCTCATACCACAGTTAACCTTAATTTTTAAAAAAATCAACCTTTTTTTGTCATGCCTTGATTAGCCTTCATATTTAACTCTTCTTACTGCATAGCAATTTTTTTATTGATTCCTTGTGTGTTACTTTGGCTGCTTGGTACTTATTTTAGTAATCACTGGGTTTGGACTTCTGCATTTTCCTTGCTCGGTGTTCATTGCAATACTACTACCAATCTAAAGACACTCCTTTAGGTAAAAAAAAATGATAAATTTTGTTGATTATTGCATTCCATTTAATATGGAGAATTATAAACAAGTTTCTTGTACTTCAGATACCATTTGAAGACAGAATGGATGTGTGTGAGTGTGTGTGTGTATTTATACATAAGGAGGAAGCTAGGTTTGAAGTGCTATATTGTTACAGGAGGGTAACGGGTCCCTGCGTAAGGTTAACTCTAGGGCCACATTTCTTTACTGCTTATGAAGTCAGCTGATTGGTGGAGCTGGGAAGCTAACAGTATAGGAGATATAGTAAATAATTAATAATATTAATATGAATGTATTGTGGACTTTTACAGGAGTGAGTCTTGCTTTAGGGAGTTTGAGATGTTGTGTATGAATTCTCAGTTACTCTTCTCTGAATGTAACTACTGCTTTTGGTTTTCTTTTCCTGGGGAGGCAGAAGAATGGCTAGCGAGAGGTTATTTGATGCATTTTATCTGTCGGTGTTGGTGCTCGGGTTTCAGGAACATAATGCCCATGGCTCTGCAGTTACAGCCCTATGAAACAGGAGTGCAATTTACTGAGAGGACCGCACCGCTTAAGGATGAACTGCTCCTCTCTCAGCTGTTGTACTGAGCTGCTGAAGCACGAAAGTTAGTCCCGATCGCTGCATTTCACGCCGTCCCCTTGGAGAGTGGATATGCAGCCTGTAAAGAAGTTTGGGGCTCGATACCTTCTTTATGGTTTCCTAGTTGTGCTAAATCACTGGTTGGAATAATTGTATTGTCACCTTGTGTCATATTTGCTCAGGTGTAATAGCTTTGCCAGAAAGGCAGTCGCCTGTAAAATTGTAGTGCAAAGTTTTTAATGTTCTTTGGAAAGGTGGGGAGGGTTGTTAGAGGCTTTTTTTCCTTTAAAAAAGTTCTTTTTTCTTTTCTTTTTTTCCTCTTTTGTATGACCTTACTGATTTACCAGTATATGGGGTTCTCTGATGATAACATCTTTTTTAGGAATAGTAGATGGGTCTTTATGCTGAAGAAACATTTGCTCACAAATACTTTCAAATACCATGGAATTAATGAAATTTAAGCTGTTAAGATTAAAAATAAAGTGCTGGATTCTGGTCTTTACTTGCTGTGCAGCTAAATTGTTGTAAGGGTTAAAGTTAGAAAGTTGGAATCGATTCCTTGTGCGCCACAGGCTTTGGTTTGAGATGTCCAGTTTTTAACTTCATTTCTGCTTTTTAAATTGTGTGTGTTAATAATTTTTTGTCTATAAATGTCCATTATCCACAAGCTCTATCTTTAAAAAAAAAAAAAGAAAAGAAAACTCCAAATTTTCACAAAGAGTGGACTTGTGAAGGGCATTTGTGTAGTTTAATATTGATACTGAACTTTCAGGGCTGAGATGTTGGAACACTGATGTTTGTAGCCGGTTTTGGCAACATTGGCTCTAAGTTCATTATTTTAAATATGTATTAGGAGCTTCCGATTGGAAAAGACCATCTGTATCTCCAACTGTGGTTCTTGCTACTGCAGCCTTCATACCATTCCATCGCTGGTGTACCTACTGAGCCCCAGCTGAAAACAAGGACAAGGCTACGGCTGGGTTTTTAGTTCTTCTGTCCCTGGTGCTCCCTTGGAAATCCGGAGCTCCTGACACTCAGATGCTTATCCTGATTTCCAGAGTAAATACAGACTTCCCCCCCCCCCCCGACTTTGCACTGGGAAATGCACGGCATAGCATCCAACTTCTTGTACTCCCCCAGTAGATGACCTTGAGTTGTCCCTTATTGAATTTTGTCCTGTTTCTGTTACTTCAGTTCTTCAGAGCATCTAGTTATTTATGTGTAATATCTGTGTCCTCTCTTCCGATATCCCTATCCCCACTGTATTATACGTTATCAACCTGTTCCTAATACTAGTGACAGAGTTACTGGTTGAAATGTTTAATAAGATCAGTTCCAAGACTGATTTTTAAGACCCTCTGATAATCACTTAAGTTTTCAGGACTTCTGCTGTTGTCTCCCCTTGAACCAGATGCTTGCCTACCTCTAAATTCCTCTGTTAGTTGCAGCTTAACTAACAGTTTCCCATGTGACACTGCTGAATACTCTGCTAAAATCCAGATTAATCAGATCTACAGCATTTGGAGAATGTTATCTGATGAAGTAATCTCTTAGGTTAGTCCGTCACAAGCTACCTTGTCTTAAACCCATAATAAATTTGGTCACATTTGCCAGTGCTTTTATGTCTTTAGAAGGAAATTTGAAGGGAAGCGTACTGGTCTCTGTGCCACTGAAGTAACTTTTATAGGCTTGTAGAAAATTCTTCTCTTTTACTTTAACCATGAATAATTTATTTCCTACTCTTCAATTGTGTGCGGTATTCTAGTTAAAAGAAATGTCTTAGTGATGCTCAGTTTTGTGTGTCGTTTATTTCAAAACTCTGGGTTTGACTGTTTAATGGCTCCTAAAGTTTTTATTTCACTTTATGATGATTTCTTCTTTTGTACCCTTGTGTAGCTTGCTTTTTTTTTCTTCACCATTCACCCACTTCCCCTCATACCATAGTAAACATTAATGCCCTTACTAAACACAAAGTAAAAAATTTCCTTTGGTACTTAATTATCCTTCCCAAAATACCCTTCTCACTGCCCGGGAACCCAAGTTGTTCTTTTCCTGATCCTTCCCTACTTAGAGCACCCAGCAGTCTTTATGAAACTATTGAAACCAGGGAAATACTGTGTTTGGACTTTGAGATCTTCCCGAGATTCTGTTATACCAATTCTCACTGTTTTTTCTTTTCTTGACCTCTTCATTGTGTCTGGTTTTAGGCTTTTTAAAAAAAAAATTTTTTTCATAAAAAGCCTTCTAACGTTAGAGGTAGTTAACTGTTAGGTGTGCATTCATACAGAATAAAATAGCCACTCTTTCTTACTAAAAGCCTTTCTCTGCCTCTTCCTTCCTTGGAATGCTGAAGGGTTTGATACCTGGCATTTGAAGATTTCTAGGCCTCCTTCATATTCAGATAGTTGAGCTCCTCAATTCAATTGATTTTTCTAGATAGTTCCCTTAGTTTCTTTTTTTAAAACAAATGCTGGTAACCCTTAATTACAAATCTGTGTTCTTTTGTTCTTCCATTTTGTTTAATCAGCTTATTACCATTCAAATCCAGTTTATTTTCTCTGAGTGAACTCTCTCAAAATCGAGTATGAATTAACCTTATTTCATATAGATAGAAAGGTTATCCACTGAATCAATTGTGTGTGAGAGTATACAAATTACACTGCTATTAGTATTCTTTGCTCTTTGTATCTGGAAAATTAGATCCTCCAATAGTGGCACAGTTTTCTATATAGTTCTTACTTCTCTTAAGAACACTTACAGCAGTCTATGTGTTGCTTCAAGGTTTATGGCATTACTGCAGTCAAATGCAATTTGACTGGATCAGCTCTTCCCAGAGTGATTTTGATCAAAACCAATACTGAAGTTTAACATATGGTGCTCTTCTGGCTTTATACCTCTGTCTCTAACTAGAAAATCCTTTGGAGAATATCTTCTCTGCTCACGTCTGGAGAAATAATAAGATGAAGTTAGCTGGTTGCACCAGCGGTTTCTCTGTTTTGTTACCCAGGCTCCTGGTATTTGTATGCAAACAGTTATTTTCTACTAGCAGCAATTTGCACCCCAAGAGAACCAACCACAGTTAATGGAAGAACTCTGCCCAGAATTAGACCAGACAGGGCTACAGCATCAGCATTTCAACCCTGTCATTAACTGTGGCTACTGCGCTTCGTTGTGATCAGCTGAGTAACCAAAGAGTGGTTATGTCATCTAGAGACCGCAGTGGATGTGGAAATTGTTGGCTTGGTCCTGATGGAGCAAAAGCATTCCCCAAAAGGCATTCCTTCAAACGCTGCCGATGCTGCTTTCTGTTCCATCTGTGGAGAAGAAAATTTAAGATTTTCTTTTCTTTTCTCCACCGTAGGGTGATCACAAACTGGATATACATCATACTGTTTTATAGTTACGACAAGGTGATGCCAGAAAGCTAGCAGACATAATCAAACCTGAAGCTTGTCCTTTGCAATAATTCAGAACCTGATCTGAAGTCCGCTGAAGATGGTATTTCTAAGGTTCTAATCTTTGCTTTACTGCTTCCAGGTGGCCTGGTTTTACATCCACGCTGCTGTTGTGCTTGTGACTAATGGAGTGTGCGCTTGTTCACTCTATATATACAGACAGATATGGAAAGTGTGTGCGTACGTATATAGTAACTACTTGCCAGTCTTCGGGTGCTCAGGGTATGTGCTTCAGCAGTCAGTATGTCTTTGCTCCAGTCCTTGTTTCGGTGGTGCCCCGTTTATTTTAATCTAAGTTCCACTTTGCTGAGTAGACCTTCTCTTTCACTGGGCGGTAGCCATCAGCTAAATTGCCAGCAAGTTCATGCACAGATAGATATTAACTGTTGGTTTGACGGAGAAATATCTGCAAGGTTTCAGTGCAAAAATCCAGACCAAAATCCAGGCTTTTAAGAATAAAACCTTTGTATCACAATATACAGAAATAATTGTAAGCTCTATTAAAGCACGGAATGTCTCTTGAAATTTTATAGTGGTTTTTAATATCATAAACCTTTTGTAAAGTGAAATTCTGCTATGACTTTTTCTACTGAAATTGTTCAGTCTGTGAGTATCACTGGTGCTTTGGCTTTGAAGCTGTGTAAGCTGAATCTACTTTCTGTGTGACATTTGAGATGCTACAACACCTTTTGCATTTCAAAAAAATTACTATTGCTTGGTAGTACTCTTTTCCTTCCCAGCATACCAGCAGCATTTGGATTATAAATTAAATAAATGTTCTTCTTATTTTTAAGCACTTAGGCTATCTTAGATCAAATAAGTGAGGAAAGAGTAGAGCAGGATTGTGACAATCAAATCATGTATGAGGATCTGGAGGTGTAATTTCTGATGATTCACTGGGACAAATGCAGTCTGTTACAGTTTGCGTCTGAATGCACAGAGGCCAGGATGCATCTAGGTTGCAGAAGAATTTAGGTCCCTCAAGTGACAGTTCCTGACCTAGCCGCCGTCTGTAGGGTGTGCACGTTCACTGAATCCCAGCCATGGGATTTCTTTCTCCTGGTAGAAGAGCTTGGCAAGGGGGAAGGTTTAGGGAGGGGGGTTTACTGTTTTTACTGCTCTTCCTAGTGTCATTGCAAAGTGCTTCCATGGTTTCGAGCTGTGAAAGTGCATGCCGGTCCCGCTACACTGCTGGTCCTGGGAAAGCGGGCTTTGATTACAAGTTAGCAGACGGCAAAAATTTGAGAAGTCACTGTACTCCCACCTTGAGTACAGTCATAATCACAGCTCTCACAGACCAGGGAACAGCCAAACAGCTGCTGTTTGACGCAACAGGTCAGAAGCTGATGATGGGATACAGAGCTGTTCGTGGTCCATAAATTTACGTCCTTGGTTCATAAATAACTGACACTTTTAATTTGGTGATGTACTTTCACACTGTATCCTTCCTTTAACAGTTTTGTAATGAGTTTCCAGCACACTTGGTGCCTTGGGGACTCTATTTTAGAAGTCCTCTGCTCAACTTACTGAGCATTTGCTTTAGAAATTCTGTGTATTGAGAATAACTCTATATTCACCACCACTTCTGTCTCTCGAGTTCAGTTTTCTGCATCCTTGGGTGCATCCTGACTACGGAGCGTAGTGCTGCACCTTTGAAATCACTGTTAACCGGATAAGCTCACTACACCATGTTGGCCTAGATTCTTTGTAAATTGGTTAAAAAAATATTCAGGGCTGTTCTTGCTGAGTAGACAGCGTGTCAGATAGCTTACCATCCCTGCTCTGCAGTCAGAAAACCAGGTGAATTACAGTATACCTGACCTACCTCTGAAGTCGTGAACCTCGTAGGAAACAAGCCAGTCAAAATCCTCTCTCTGTTTCCGTACTTCTGAACCAAATACGTAGTGAAGTGGCCACCAAGCTGCTGTTGTGGTGGAGCTGACTCTTCCTAAGGTGGGCCTGGAGTATAGCTACCAGACATCTTGTCCAATGCTGAACTGATTCATCCTTGCCAGGGCATCTGTGCATGGATGTAGAAGATTGGTCTGTCCTGAGCAAAACGTAAGAGCTGCTACTTGCCCAAACAATGAGTATTGTGAGGCCTCGACAGGTGAGATGCTCTGTATAACCTACCTCACAGCAAACTAACACGTGAGGGGGTGTGAGAAAGATGGTATGGCAATGAGGTGATGTGGTTGCTTGCATTGACAGCCCTCTCTTTTTCAGATTAGTGGAGTTTGTGCTAGCTTGATGCAAAGTGCCCTGCTGTGCCTGGTGGAAGCGAGAGGTGAATGCCCTGCTCTGTTCCTGCTGGGCCGTCAGAGCCGTGTTTAATTTGTACTGTCGTGACCCTTCAGTCCCATGCAGTGTCCATTTTGTTTTCTAATTAGCTAAGGTGGGCCTTGGTGTTGCTTCTGGAAGTGAGTCTTTATGCTACACATACTGCTTGAAATACAGCCAAAAGTCTGGTAGGCTTGCTTGTCCCAAGCGTACCTGTAAACAAGTAGAGAAGACGTGCTTCTCTGTTAACCTTGACTCCTGTTCTTTGTTCCTGGATGGTTCTGCCTTACTTGAATGTTGAACACGCCATAGGCGATGCTTTCCTTAAAGGCAGGGAGCGGGATAAGAAATTATGGCCCTGTAACTTAAAATTTAATGGCTTAGAATCTCCCAGATTTCCCAGCATCAGCTGGAAAGTGGAGTCCACATTGCAATTTATGAGCCGCGGTAGACCATGGTTATTACTACCCTTGTTTCAGCTGATGAGTTGCACGCTAGACATAGCTCAAGGCTGCTGCTACTGCTTACAGAGCTCTCTGGACGACAGATGATTGATTGGTCCAAAGCCTAGCACTGTTTTGGCCTTGGATCAACATCAGAGACCTGAGAATGCAACACGAGCCATCCTATGGGTAGACCTGTTGCTTATCTTTTGGTGTAACTTCTTTCTTTTTCCCTACTCACATAGACTTAGCTCAATGCGAAACACTTCCCTGCAGTACACCTTGGAGATGTCTCTGTTCAGATAGCTTTAACCCCAGTTAAAAGCTGCTTTGCCCACTCTGTATTATATGAAACAGCTCTGTTCATTTGCAGGTGGTTTTTAGCCCCACTGTTAAATAAAGCCAGAGAGAGTAGCGTTGCATTAACTGGATTGCTGCCTGCCTGGTATTTTTGCTGTTGAGATTTGCACAGTGGGGTCTGTGAGACTCCCTGCAAATGGATGTTTTGTTCTCTAGCCCGTGCCTTGAATAGTTGCCACAGCCACTGTGTTACACCTGCATCCTCCCCCAGCACAGCCTCTGCGCCGTGCCACGAGAAGAGTTAGAGGCCTTCAAAAGGGTTGTCTTGTACTGCAATAGGAGCTGGGTCAGCTGTGGCAATTTCCAGGCACCGCACATATCTAAATGATGCAAGAAGGCAGTAGTGAGGTCCCAGAGGCACGTGCTTGCTTGCTTGCTCTCAGGTGAACCCCTCCAGTTCCTGTCCCTGTTGCTCTTCTTCCTCTCTGCTAGCCTAAAAGTGGGAGAAAGCCCTCGTGTTCCTTTTTGCCCATGGTCTTTTCTTGGAAGGCTTATGATGATGGCTACCTCTCAACAAATCCAAACTAGCACCATGTTTGCTGCGAGCGGCGGGATCAGCAGTGTCTGCTGGTACTTCTCATACTGAGGGACACTTGGAGCTCCTCGTTCTTCCTATCAAGAAGCCCCCCAATTCAAAGAGCTGTTGTCCTTGGTAGGGATGGCCACCCTCTTTAGAGTGGGATTGCTCTTCGTCTTACTGGGCATTGCATCCCAGGCATGTTGTCAACATCTGTCTGCGTCCCTCTTCAGCAGCAACACGATCTCTTTTAGATCCTGGTTTGGGTCTTAATAGCCTTGCTGAGGGGGACTGGCTTTACCCCTCTGGGCTGAGTGCAGTGGCTTCGCGATATTAGCGTGGGATCACGGCGAGTTGCGGGATCACAGTGAGTTGTGAGCCCTGGCTTGGCTGTATCGCCTGTAGCAGAGCTGAAGGGGAACTTCTGTGCCTTCAGCTCACTGGCTGCTGAACCACCCTGTGCGGGTGCAGGGTTTATAGTGTTTTCTGCAGGTTGCTTTCAGTATTCCCTTGGGACTGCCTTCAGTATTCCCTTGGGACTGCCTTCAGTATTCCCCGGGGCAGCTCCTGCCCTTGTTCCTGCCCTAGGTGCAGTCATGCCTCTCCCAGACACCAGGTACGGCACTTGAACAGGTTTCACAACATTACCGGCCACACTTCAGAGAGCACCCAGTGCTTCTTGAGGGGCAGGTAGTGCCAGAGTCTCTGCCGTGGCTTGTGGACGTGTGTGTGAAGCTTGAGCATCATTGGTAGCACAAGCAAATGTCTAACTCTGGCTTTGCACGACTTGAAGTGGCTCTTGGATCGGAAGTCAGACTCTTGTTTTTTTCCTTATGGCAAATATTTACATATAACCCCTGAAGAATGTGACTTGACTTCAGCAGATTTGCGGGAATGTAAAATTGCGAAGTAGTAGCAGTGCTGATGTAGTCATTGGCTTCTAGTTCACAAACATCTGGGGTGTCAGTAGATATGCACAGAAAATGAGACAAATCTGAGTGCCTGATGCGGGGGGTAAAGAAAGGTTTCTGTACTTACTATCTCACCACACAACCTACATGATTGTTATGAAATGAACTGATGAGAGATATTACTTCTCCCACCATCATTAGGATGCAAGTGTTTTCTGAATGTGCCAGATGTTTGGCTTTCATTATCTGGAAGTTTCTTTCATTTCCAACCCTAGTGAAAGGGAAGCTTGAGCACGTCCAGCAGAATTATAAACAGTTTCCTGTACGAATGAAGAAAGCAGCATACTTAATGAACTGCATCATCGTAATAGTAAGTCCAGCTAATGAATGCTTTCCCTGTTATTTTAGAGAGGTGGCTGAGTGACATTTTTCTGATCTGGATCACTGAACCCGTATGGATTATTTGTCTGAGAAAGGCTTCCTTTTATTTTAATATTTGGAAGGAGTTTATTCAATACCCTATACTTTACAGTCAGATTTCTGAGTTATTTGGAATAACCTTATATTCAAAGCTGGCTAAGGGTATGTCCTCTAAGATGCTAGCAGTTGAAAAAAGTAACAGTTTTTTGTATTTATTCTGGAGAAATCTGGTGAACATTTTTTTCAAAGGACTATGATGCCAACTCCAGTAACATTGTTTGAAAGTATTAGTTTGTGTAGAAGGAGGAGTTTCTGACTATAGGTTGTAACTGGCTGGTTAAGACTTGCACGTTCTATACCGCTCTGCCAAAACCATGGTAGCCTCTCTCGACCCCATGAAATAAGGCAGTTGCTGTGACTTCCCGGAATATCCCCCAAATATGTTGTCATGTTACTGCACTGCTTTGGGATATGTGTCTATCTTTTTATTTCCAAGCATTGAATAAATGTTTTTTGAGCATTGAATAGGCACTTGGAGAGACAGAGTATCGCTGTACCAAGCGGAACAGATTTGTTCTTTCCAATGGTAGAAGAAGAGAGAACTTGTTTTGCCTGGTCTTCTCTGAAAATATTTGCTTCAGCCAGGGCAGCTGGAATGGGGTGGGGGGCTTTGTCTGCAGTTCTTTAGCATTTAATGCTTGCTGTAACCGATCTGGAAGTGATCTTTACTGCAGCTCAAGTGTGATTCATTAGTTTTCCCAATTACCGGAGCCGAGAACCTACTGGAAGTAGTTACAGCTAATGGGAAGACCAGAGTCGATGGCCTCATGGTTGAAATGCAAGCTGCATCTTGTAATAGATGAGCCTTTAGGGCTGTCCTACGATTGTTCTTCAGAATTATACTCTTCCAGTCTAGAGGGGAGAATGTGGCCAAACCCTCTTCCCAGTGCTAGAAGCAAGGAGATTATCATGAGTGGTGCTATTTATTCACATGAGCTTCATGAAGAGTGAGATCATCTGCGTGTGTTAGCTGAACAGAATACTACGTGTTTTCAACAGGAGGAAGGGATGGCACTTCAAATGATCTTTAAAAGCATTTCTTCCTCCCCATTTTGCCAGCACTGCTTTAAATATGTGCTTTAGAGAGCTCCTTTTCTTCCAGGAGCAGGGAAATGCAGCTATTTTTGTGTTATTGTACAGCAGAGGTATAGAGGGAGTTGCCATCATCGTGTTGGCATCTTCGCCTGTGATTTCTCACCGCGCTCTTCTACAGTGGCAAAGGGAACTGAAAGATGGCAGAGCCATCTCTCCAAAAGCAAACTCTGGGGGATCAGTATCCCCATTCATTGCATCTTTTAGGAAAGACTGGGTGGAATTACTGCAGTGCTGCACTCTTTGTCCGTGAATAACTGGAGGGAATTAACAGTACCTTGAAATACATCAAAAAATGATGAGGCCTCCAGCGGTATGAATGTAGAAATCTTATCTGTGCCTGTCTCATAAGTCAGAGCTTCTGGAACTGTTCTGTGCAGAGTCCAGATCACCTCCTCAGTATCCTGGACTAGGTTCATTAGGCAATATGACATTTTAATACAGTCCAGTGGTTTTTCATAATTTTGATCAGATTGGATATGAAACAGTGGATTGATGACGATCACTTTGTTCTGTAGGTGACATTGCAAGTCCTGGACACACATACTGCATTTTCCAGGGACTTGGTGTGCTTGCTCTTCAGAAGGTCCTTACTTTCTCTTAGCTATGACCTCAAATCCTTTTTGTCAGGAAGCTACAACCTGAGAAAAGGATTGGGTTTTGGGGGGTTTGGGTTTTTTGGGGTTTGGGGGGGTTTCCCCCTGTATTTCCTTGAAGAGAGCTGCGCAAGGATTCGGAGTGAACAGAAGCAGGAGAATGTGAAGGGAAGGGCAATAGATGTGGAAGGAATGGGAAGAATGTGCCAAGATAAGTCATGTTGGAGGAGGATGAGGATACAGAGGATGATGAGGAGGAGAAAAAGAAGGAAAACCTGTGAATAAACACAAAAGCAGGCTGGGCCAGATGAATGCGTTTTATTCCTCCACAAGAATGTTATGAGGAGAGCTGCGCAGTATTTGGTTCTGTGTGGCTGCTGGAAGCTAGATGGGAATTGCCCTTAATTTAAATTACTTTGTTTCATAATCTGTTTTGAACATGACGTTCACGCTATGTTACGAAGCAATACATTATACTTTTAATGCAATTTCTTTGAATGTGTTGATTCATTTTCCTTTATATACAACCTGTCTGAAATAAGCAGCTATGCAAAACATTTGGGTTTGCTCCTGCCTTAGAGAATAGCTTCTCCAGGGAATTAGAAAAAGTATAAAGCCATTCATTGTTGTACCTGACTCTCTCTTGGAAAGTGTGGTATGCCCACTGCTTTTTCTGACTGTTTAGTGCCATGCGATCACTGCTTCTTGCTCGGCCTTTCTAGCAGTTTCTTCATCTGGTGCTTGGACCTCTTGCCCTGCTCTCTTTCTCAAAGAAGAATTTGGGAACTGGAGTGTTCTTTGTGTTTGGTGGAAGGAGAACTTTATTATTGGTATTGGTTTTATGTCACAATCGCAAGCAAGAAATTGGCCATGTTTTGTGGCAGGAATTTTGGAGTTTCCACATGTTGGTACTAATAAGTGCTATGAAATTCCCAGAAAACTATTTCTTGCAAAATGTGGGTTACAGGAAGTAGCATAACATCTGTTGCTCTCCAGAAGAGGATTTTGGAGCAATTCCTGCTCTTTCTTTAAAAAATTACTCCCCTTTGGCTCAAATACTAATGTTAGAATATCATTAAATAGACATAAATTCCTTGAAATACAACACAAGGATTTTTAGTGATATTGAGGGTTTGAGTATGTATAGGAATAAGTAGGAGCTTATGGGAAAGGAAAAGCCAATGAAATTGCAGGGTTTTTTTACATGCCATACACTAGATACAAATTTCTGGATTACAGTTAATTAGTCATATTCAGCGATCAATATGTCATAAAACAAATGTAGAAAAGCTGGTCCTTCAGCAAGTTTTTGAGAGGCCAATTAAATTTAAGAACAAAACCCCAGCTTTCTTCTCATAATGAGAATAGTAATAGTATTTCATAAGTAATTGTAGAGAAGGGATGCAGAGTTTTTTGCTCAGATGTTTTACATTAACATAAGTTATTGGCATACTTCTAGCCTATTATTGATTTAAAATTACCTCTTATAGTATGTACCTTGAAATATAGTTTCTTCTGTGATAAGTACTCTCATTCTTGCAAGCCTGTCACTGCATGTATTATTGCTTAAGTGTTTTAGGGTTTTGGGGAGGGGGGGAAGAGGTTGGGGGTTTCTGTTGGTGCTGTTATCCTAAAGGATAGGTCTGGGATACGTGAGTGGCCCCACGAGTGTTTGAAAGCCACTACGCTGCTGTGAATCATTCCACTGACTGTACTCAAGGGATACGGCATTGCTCCCAGAGTAACGTTTTATTATGGCAGCTGTTGACATTTTGTCTAACGCAGGCAAGCAGACTGAAGAATCACACTCATCCAGGGCAGATGTGACTGGATATGTCTTATTTTGTAAAGAGTCCTGTGCAATCGTTTTCCATGTCAATAAATGAAAAATTTGCCAAGAAGAGAGTAACTACAGGTTTCTGATCCTAAAGTTTTATAGAGCCTCTGGCCCTTCAATGGAAACAGCAATCCTTCGCTTCGAAAGCACAGGTTTTCTCAGTCTTCACGGCACTGGGTGTATGTTAATGGCTTCTGTGTCCCAGCATACTGTCTTGTCTCATCCAAACTCTGAGTAGTGCTGATGTAACTCATGGTATGATGCTTTCTCTTGCATCTCAGCGTTTTTGATACGTTACTTCTTTTTCTTCTGGGATTCTTAAGGTTTTTGAAATGAAACTAAATACTCCATCCTTCAGAGGAATGGGAGCGCTTCCTTGCTTATTGTTTGTGGAGTCTGAGTTATGTTTATGAACTTCCAAGGGGATGGATAACGTTTTGTACACATCTGCAATGTTTGTGTGGTGATTTCATCAGAGAACTTTCCCTGATTGTTAAAGAAACAGCCTGGAGTCACGCACATGGGTATTTATAGGGGATGGTAGCGGCACTAAGTCCATAAACTGTACAGACTGAAAGTCTTTGTTTGTTTGTGGTTTTTTGTTATTTTCACAATTTTAATGAGAATAACGCATATTCTCCTGATGGCGTTAGTAGAATATGTACATACAATGCCATCCGTGGCTGGCACTGATGTGCCAGCTTTTTTCTTCTTTTGCCATTTTTCTTCTCCAAGGCTGCTGAGGATGGGAACGCTCCTGCAGGCAGCTCAGGGGAGGATCTGGCATTTGTATTTCTGAGGAAGTGCCTGGGGAAGATGAGAATGTTTGAGCTGGTAAGAGTTGAATGGAAACTGGAATCGGACAAGGTGACAGTGGATGGTCTTCATCTGTTGTTGTTCGCACAGTTGCTTGCTTGCTCCTTACTAAAATTAGCAAGACATGCTGATGAATGTGATGCAGCGTGGCAATATCTTCTTATAGAATCATAGAATCGTTTAGGTTGGAAAAGAACTTTCAGATCATCCAGTCCAACCATTAACCTACACTACCAAGTCTACTCTAAGCCAATCAAGGGTAGACTAGACTAAACCATGTCCCCAAGTGCCACATCTACCCGTTTTTTGAACACTTCCAGGGATGGGGACTCCCCCACCTCTCTGGGCAGCCTGTTCCAATGCTTGACCACCCTTTCTGTAAAGAAATTTTTCCTAATTTCCAACCTAAACCTCCCCGGCGCAGCTTGAGCCCATTTCCTCTCGTCTTGAAGCAATAACCTGTAGCAGCAAGTCATGCTTTCGGCCTGTCTGGACGTGTGGGATGGGAAAACAGAGCCAGTTAGAAATGGGGGTCAGAAAAGGATGAAGTTTTTTAAATGTAAGGAAGATAAATCAGTGCTTTGCAAAAACACCTTTTTCAGGCCAATTTAAAATACTTTATTGGTATCCCTATGTTAAAAATGCACCTCCCATAGGCTGTTTAGCTTTGACTAACTTTAGCTTTAACTTTGGTATGTCTCAGTGGAAGAATGTTCCAGTTGAGCATTCTTGTTTCTCTCTTTTGATAGAGGAGTGTGTACTCTTGTTGTCAATGACAAGCTGAATCAACCTGGGTATGCCATTTATCAAATTATAATCGGCGATTATTAGGTTTTTAGGTAATCCTTTAAATTAGATGAGCAATCATTTTGTCTTACAGCTTGATGATTCCTTTAAAATAAGAGTTTTGTTTTCCTGCCGAGAAAAATGAGCTGTTCTGTAGTCTCACGTCCTGCTTTCAGATATTCCCATTGCAATTTCATGCCCTGTAGCTCTGAGAAACTTTGATACGTATTTTTAAGGCAATATATGTTGTTCAAAGCACTATGTTCTGTATATACATGAAGTTATGGAGTAAATCTTCTATACGCACGTTGCCAAGTGGCTTTGTGACTTACAGTGGAAGAAGCAGGTTGTTAAATCCTTGTTATATACCTGCTAGGTTTATACAGCAATCTGTGAGAAGCTCATTTGGAAATGCTTCTGTTGTTTAACGCTCCCTTTATTGTTTGCTGTTCCATGTGGTTTCTGCTTTTGCATGAAAATTATTTTGGTGAACTTAATCTGCCTCTCCCCCAAGATGAGAATGAGAAGGTTACAGCAAGCACGGCCACACTGATGCTACCTATCCCTTCATCTTGTTTTCCCCTCTCTTCCTTTTGCTCTGCACAGCCCCAGTTCTCTCCCTGAGATGGTTTGAAGCTCAAACAGCAGCGATTGCCTCCTTTCAGGATTTCAGTGCTGTGTGCAGTTCATGCAATATACAGTAGACTCCTATTTATAGCAAAGCTATTTTTCATGGTTTGCTTTGAGTGCGAATTGCACTTCCAATTAAGCACTACAGATCTCCTGTACCATCTACCTGTGTTCCCCGTTCTGCCTCTCTAAAATCTGTGCTCGGTGGTTGATTAGCTACAGTCATACCTCTGGGTTTCTACATGTAAGTTGGCTACATGGATAGTAATGTAATGTTTAAATTCCAGCACAGAGGTGCCTTCCTTTGGTTACTTTAATTCAAATTTACATTTCACATAATTCTTTTTTATTTTTTTCTTTTTACTTCCAAAAATGAGCGCTGTCGTAAGTGCAGTATATCACAGTTGCTAATCACATACCATGCCTGCAGTTGTGAATCCTCCCATGGGTAAAGATGCACTCATCTTCTCCCTAATTGTGATTAGTATTCAAAGAGCACTGCAAGAAGCCATCGTTCCCCCTGCTCTGCATACTCGGGTCACAAAAGCAAGCTCACTTCTCCTTGCATATTTTCCAGACAGTGGGGTTTGCATTTAAAAGGAGAACGGGGGAAAAAAAAAAGAAATAAACCCTGTGAATGCTTGCTTTTGCTAGTGTTTTCTTTTTGAAATGAGAAAGCTTGCATATCTTTGGGATCTTTTACCCAACCTGTTGGTAACAAATGGAACGTTTCATGTGTTCTGGTACTGGTTTGGTTTGGGGTGGTTTGTTTGGTTTGGTCTTGGGGGGGGGGGGGGGCACTTTTTTTGGTCAGGTGTTGATGCCACATATGAAGCAGGTATTTCAATTAATCCTGTTTTGTCAGCTACTAATTTTTGTTGAAGATCTAGGGGCATGGAAGCATGTGTTTATTTGGGGGTTTCTGAGACCATTGATCAGTCAAGCACCTACTAATTTTGGACTGGATGCTCCAAGACCTCTTTTCATGAGGGATGAACATACTGTAAGGGATGGCTGTGTGTTCCCTGGAGTGTTTACAGCAGGCGATTTGTAAATTCTTGAATTCTCTTGTCCACAGGGTCCCTTCGTAGCCTGTCGTTAGTGCAAGACTTGAAAAACTGGGTAAGGGAGATTAACTCCCTTCCTATTTCAGTCAGTTCTAGCTTCTGAGAGTGACACCAGCTGCAGAGCCCTGGGGATGCCTCCCTGAGGTCACTCGGTGTTTTCTTTGCCTGGGGCTATTTTGATTTGTAATTCTGTATATTCTCTGTGAAAACAAATTTGCAAAGGCATGGGGCGGTTCCTGAAGATAGGCAGGTCTTGAAGCTTCACCAGGTGTATTAGATGCAGTCCGATGGTGCGGCACTGAGCTTCAGGTGCTACTCAGCTGTTTCCAGTGTGATTATTGGAGTTGTTGCTGCAAAGTGGTGTAAGCGAGCCGAATCGTTGTAGTGCCATTAATTTCACTCCTGATACTGCCTTTTCAAAATACCAGGTTTTTTTTGAGTGCATTCCCATATCATGACCTGTTGATGCTGATATAAATTCTGGTATAAATTGCACATCGTGATCCGTCATCTTAGAGACTGTCAGATTCTTCATCACAAAATGTCACCTTCAATTTTTCTTGACGGATCCAGCCCTAAGCCCCTGTTGATCGTTGCCCAGTAGGTGGTGATACAGCTGCATTTAGCTTTGGATTCCTTACAAGTACGCTAGGTTAATTGTAAGTTTTTAAAACTTTCCCATTTTGGAGGGTTTTTTTTTTAACTGCAGTCATTTGGTAGGCTGCTCTTGTCTTGATCTTAGGCATTGATGTGGAAAACATGTCTTAAAACTTAGCTATGTTATGCGAATGACAGCGACCTCAATTTATGACTCTTTCTAGGAAGGCTGCACGGGCAGTTGTAGTCTATAGAGTGACACAGGCAAAATTGCTTAATCAGTTGTTCCATAAATTAATGAAGCCTTAAACTTTCCTCGTTCTTGATATATTGCATTTAACAATCCCATTCTCAAAGGCTAGAAAGAAACAAGTTACAGGTTTTCAAGATTTATAGTTCTGGCATTTACAGCCTGCAAATCCTGCTTTGTCTTCTTGTATTTTTTGCAGAATTTTTAACCTTTGGGAAACTCAACAATTCTAAGTCATGCACTGCCAAATTCAAAATAAACCCCAAATTGCCCCGGGGTTCTGGTAAAGACTCTTTTGGTGCTTTTCTCTGGTTTCTGAGCTCTTAAAGTCCCCCAGCTGCTTCTAAGCATTTCTAATACTTGGTTACTCAGAAACACCACCAAGGTAAATGCCAGCATTTTCATTAAAGTCCAAAAGTTCCAGAGCTCATCGCTTTTAGAGAATGGACCTGGTTCCCATGAAAACCTCAGCAGCAGTTAGCTAAGAAAATTAGAAACTGCTGCATGGATATTACGTAGGCGTATTTGGGAAATCCAGATAAAATTGCTTTGTATGTGCTTTCCACTGGAATAAATGTATGAGCTTTACTGGCAGAATTATTCATCTGTTGAACTCTGGTAATGCTTTCCAGCATGGATTAGGCCAGAAATACACAACAGAACCAAACCGGCAGCACTTGGGGTTTTTTTGTATAGTGAGCGTGGCTGAGGGAAAAGGTGAAAATGGTTCCCTCAGCCTTGTGCCACAGCGTTTGAGTGCAACAGGAGCCGTACACAAAGGTGCAGCAAGGCTTCGCTTCAACTCAGGCCCTTCAAGGTCTCAGACTTCATGTGGGAGTGCAGTCGCAGGCAGGTGATGTGCTTACGAGTGAATTAATCTTGAAAATTTAAATGTTGCTATTTGTCATAGCGATTATCTTGTTGCCTTGATATGAAACAAACAAGATGGTTTCAAAGACTTGGGGGACAAGCCAGAGGGTGAACTTAAAGGTAAAGTTGCTGCTGAAGCAACGTTAAAGTTTTGTGTTTCACAGACATCCCTCTGGTTTTTTGGACAGATGATTTGTCTGTTTGGTTTTGCTGATAGCTAATTCTTCTGGTTCCTAATCAAACTTTCTTGGTCAGCTTCTGCAGGTTTTTTTTTTTGTTTTTTTTTTTTTACTCGCATAGTTTATTAAAAAAAAAAAAGGTGCATTTCATACTGCAAGCATAGTTGCATCTCAGCCACATTAAATCTCGCGCCATTTGAATGTGTGCAGAAATTTTGTAATTGCCTTGTAGCAGCTGCGGTACGGACTCTCAAACCGCTCTTAGGAAGGGACTGACCAGCGAATAAAATAAGCAAACCTGAAGGGCGAATTTTTTGGACTTCAGTTGCAAGCATGGGGTGTTTGTTTTGGTTTGGTTTTTTTGTTTTGTTTTTTAACTGAAGAACTGCAGGAGCAATTAGAATACACCTTTTCTCGATGTGCCTATCTCATGTAGCTATTGTAAAATTTGGGTATCAGAGCAGGTTTGGGGATGTTACTTTACAGAGCGCTTGTACAAACAATGTGGAAAAATTAAGAGGTAAATTAAAGTGAGTCTCTGACCACTGCTTTTTCTGCTTACAGTTTAACTAATAAAAAAAATTGGTTTAAAGGCAGATCACTGCATCCTATGAAGACTATTTTCTCCAGTCTTAGCTGATATTTAATTTAGGGGTTTTTTTTTCCCATGTTTGAGGGAGGAAGATGCAGCTTTGGTGGTTCTTATACAATGATGATGGCTGGAACTTGGGTGTTTGGGATTGGTGAAACTTTGCTTTCCCCTTGTTGTGTCAGGGGCTGGAGAAGCCTCTGGTCCTCAGGCTTCACCTCTGCGTAGGTGAGCACTGCGGAGACTGGCCTTGCTGACAACACCTCTGCGCGTGCAAGCTTTACGGGCACTTCTGCTTGTACTCTACATATTGGTGAAGGGGAGTCCAGATGTTATCAGGGTCTCATTCAATTACAAATTGAATCAATAGCAGAGACCTTGCTGGCTGCAGTGACTATTTTCTTTGTGTACACGCGCATTTTGTATGCGCACACACACATATGTATTGGGCACTCAAGCATGCAGGTGTGTACACACAGGGCCAGGTGTTGCTTATGTTACTGGTAGTCTGATTTTATGTGTATAACCTCCTTTGACTTCACGGTGTTGTCAGATGTAGAAGTAGCTGCTTTCAGAGATTTTAAGGACTGAAGGCTTCAGGTGTTACAGTGACAGTGTGGTTACTTCAGTTCCTTGAAAAGGAAGAGCAACTTAAATTGAACTTAAACACGATGAGAGTGCTGAGATGGTGGGTGTAATGTGCAAGCAGACACATTTCAGCTGATAGTACCTCCATCCTGTTTTTCTTAGGCCTTGAAACTATATTTGCTGTTTTGAACAAGTGGCATAGAGCCTGATGTGGGTAAGGAGGATTGGTGAGAAAGAGGTGCATTTTAAATGGCCATTTTATTGTTGGATAGGACAAGAGGAAATGGCCTCAAGTTGTGCCGGGGAGGTTTAAATTGGATATTGGGAGAAATTTCTTCACCAAAAGAGTGGTCAAGCACTGGACCAGGCTGTCCAGAGAGGTGGTGGAGTCCCCATCCCTGGAGCTATTTAAAAGACGTGTGGACGTGGCGCTTAGGGGCAAGGTTTAGTGGTGGACTTGGCAGTGCTAGGTTAACGGTTGGACTTGATGATCCTGAGGGACTTTTTCAACCTAAATGATTCTGTGTTTCTCACAGCCTACAGTTCCTCACAGGTACCTGCCCGTATCAAGTGTGTAAGCCTTCTGCTTATAAGAAAATACCGCTTATGGTTTGTAGGTGCCCATGCGGTATGAGCACTGCGACGCTGTTTGTGAGTACTGAGGCCGCTCGGTCCGTGATGTTTGGGCTCCAGGGGGCCTGTGCTGGCTTCGCTTCCTCAGGTTTGCTTTGTTGCCTCCTCTCTCTTTCCCTCATCTGATAAATTATCTTCATCTCAACCCTTGAGTTCTCTCACTCTTGTTTACATTTTTTCCTGTCCTGCTGGAGGGGGTGGAGATGTACGAAGACAGACAAGCCGGAGAGGCATTGACTGGTAGTTCGTTCTTTGTCGTCTTAACTAGACCTGATACCAGTATGATATGTGGTAAGTTACTGGTTTCTGTATCAAAACCTTCTCAGGGCTTCTAATTTTTACATCTGTGGTAGTGTTAACTAGAATGTAATTTAAGTCTTAGAAACACCAAACTCTTTGGAAATGAAACAGTAGCAGATACACCTGTGTGCAACCTGTGTGTATATAAATTGCCCAAAAGTGTGGCAATGTAATTCAGCAGTATAGTTCTGAAGTTTGAGAAGACTTTCTCAAAGAATATTGTAGGAGATTGTTGGAAACGTGGGTTTATTAAAGGAGAGAGTTGTAAGAATTTGTGTAGGTAGTTAGGTGAGTCTTAGACAACAGATGCGTGAACTCACATCAAAATGTTTCCTGTAAGTAGTTTTCAAACCTGCAACTACCAATATGACTAGTGAGAGAGGACAAGGTAATAACAGAAAAATCTGCATGTATATTCTTTGTCTAAAATACTGTATTATGTCCTGAAGGAAGTGCAATCTGTTCAGTATAACATATGCATATGTACATTTGTTAGCTTTCCACAGTGCTGTGGTGGAAGCACAGGACTATGCCTGTACGCAGCGTGGGTGATGGCAGTGTTTGTACCCAGCTCGGTCCGAGAGCCCTGGAAGCACCTTGTGTGGGAAGGTTGTGGGCAGCTGAGGTTGGGCTGGGTTTGTGCATGACTACTTTGCTTTGAAAGGGAAAAAACACTTGGCCACTTCCAGTGGAAACCAGGACAACATTGTACCATCTGCTGGCTTATCATAATTTACCAAAGGTTTAACCTGCGTACTAAGCAGACTCTCAATAGGTGGTCTTGAGCCATTGGTACACCTGGTTTTATCTTCTGATATCATAAATGGTAGCCTAAAGCTGCCATGCATATTAAAAAAAAATACAATAAATTAATTTGGAATGAATATTCTTAGTGTGAGCAGAGCTTTATTTTGCTCTTGTGGGCTTCTTAAGTGTGTGTATGTTCGCCCTTATTTCTCCAACCAATAACTGTGTTTATACTTCCTATTTTTCATGCACAAATTATTGCTTTCTTCTAGCCAGACTTTATTAGTCATGAACAGTTTTGAGAAAGACATGCAATTTATTGAACTGATTTGTTTGTCCTTTTCTTTTAGATTGTATTTTTAAGGTATTGTCTTCCAGTTATCGTGTATTTTTAGTTGTTTGCCTTTTACTTAATATTTTTGCATTAGCATCAACGTTGTCAAAGTCAGCAGATGGGCAGCTTGATGTATTTACCTTCGGCTTCAAGTAGCTGGGGTTTTCACCATGTTAGCTTCCTTGTATACTGCTCTTTAAAGATGCAAAACCCAAACCCTTGATGGTCCTTCCCTTCTGAGTGTTTTTTAATAGCTTATTGAAAAGCAGTAGCTGGCTTGAGTGATTAATAATAACATATTCTTAGATGACCTCAAGAGGTCATCTTTCGTCACATTCTGGATGGTGCAGAGTGCAGTTTGTGGCTGCAGAACTTGCTGGAGCTCAAGTGCTGCCTTTTCGTAGAGGTAAGAAGGCACCTGTAGCTGAAGAGCTGCTGTGCTGATGATCATTGCCTCAACATGTGTGCACTCTTGGCTCTCTTATTTCTTCAGTGACCTTTCTCATTGCCTAATATTTCCCCAGGTGTCTGTGTTTTTTCCCTGCTTGCTTTTACATGCTCCATTGCCTCCAGGCAGCAGCTTTGGAACTGCAGGGCACTGCAGCTGCAGAAAGAGCTGGGGACTGGCTGGGCCAGACCTGCATTGAGACTAGAGTGGGAAAGCAAGAGCTTAGGTCTCATCGTATCAACTTTAGGCAGACAGGGAACAATGATGAAGGTGGAGAGCTGCTCAGCTCAGGATTGGTTTTATTTCTCTCTGATGGAAAAGATGCTGTTGGCTCTTGGTCATGAGGCTGCTTTTTTGCAGCCCAGATGAATTCTTCTCCAGGCTGATCCAAAATGCTGAAATTCAGCAACTTAAAGGCTGCTGGACAAACTCAGGAATACTACCACACGCATCCATCCTCGTTTTGGGGAGGATCAGTAATCAATAGCAAGAACAGGAAAGCGTGGGGTGATGGCTGTTTACATGGTACTTCTGGTGACAAGAAGGAGAAGGCTTTGCAAGCGTCTTCCTTCATTGTCTATGATGTGACACACTTTGTTGGGATTTGCGTCTTGGTTTGGGGGCACTGAACTGGTCTTTAGAGCCAGGTGTGTTCATAGCCAAGCCAGAATTTTCTGAGCTCTCTACTTCGGTGCTAGCATATCTACAGCAACACAGGTCCAGTCACTAATGCTTCAGACAAGTTGGTTTATGCCTTTTGTTTTGCTTACAATATTTGTTACTTTCTTGGGTGTCTCTGCAATTTAAGCTTCCTCTCTTTTCCCCACCAAATACTTGCCACTGAGTTGGAAAGAGAGTGTCAAATATGTCTGCTTTAGGTTTATGACAAAAAATGTGCATTGAAATACTGGTCTCTAATGAGATAAATAGGGACTCGCATGGGGCTGTAAACAAAGTGTGAAAACCAGAAGTGTGTAGACTGGACGTGTGTAAAGGTTCACCCTTACCCCCCAGCATTGTCACAAAAACCTAATTAGTGTCTTTGAGAAGTAACATAATTTGCCTTAACAACAACAAAAATCTTCAAATAGTCTGTTACTTTAATCAGTGGGTTGGCTTTTTTTGTTTTACTGAGAATAACACATTGTGAAAAGGAAATACCCACACAGTAGTTGTCTTTGATTTTATTTTG
This sequence comes from Pelecanus crispus, assembly GCF_030463565.1. Classification (NCBI taxonomy): domain Eukaryota; kingdom Metazoa; phylum Chordata; class Aves; order Pelecaniformes; family Pelecanidae; genus Pelecanus; species Pelecanus crispus. The sequence continues at coordinate 41,039,246 of NC_134652.1, read as the reverse complement.
CACGAACCTAACTGGATCTGCTAAGTTAAATCTCTTGCAACTAGGCTAAGGTAATAATAGTCACACTGCAAACTGCACAGCAGTGCCAGCCTTGGATTTGCTGTTTGGGTCTTCCTTCCTGTGAAAATAAGGTACTGCTCTAGAAAAGGCAGAACTGAAGTAACTTCCCCCCCCCAGCTTACATCCCTGTTGGTTTTTTAACACAGTTTTAATAATGCACTGTTTCAAATATCACCTCGTAGCTGCCATATGAAGTATAAGAATGCTGAAAACTAGCATTGCTGCTTAGCTGGTTTTGAGTAGGTTCCATGTTTTAGTCAGGGGTGTTTAGGAAGTGTTCCATGAAAGTGTAGATCCCTTTACTTCCTAAGTCTCTAGTATTCGGGAAATTTTTTAATTCGATATTCCTTCTACCTGTAGAAATGAGTGTAATGCTTCCTTCTTATCACAGATTCATTTGGCTGCTTTTCAGGATTTTTGTTGTGCTGCTTCTACAGCATTGCTCATTCTGTATTTTCAATGCAGTTGCTCAGGTTGGGTTTTTTTTGTAATTATGTCGTACCCGGCTGCTGTTCTTTTACAGCAGTTTTTCCAGCCACCTTAATTTTGCTATAAATATTTCTTCTTTTCCTTGAATTGCATCTCTGCTTGAATTCTAGTCCCAATTTCCTTGGGAAAATACTCCTTAGAGTATCTGCCTACACATTTGTGTTACTGCACATACCTCTTACCAAGGATCTTGTGCTTCTGTGAGCTCTCAGCCACGTGGATGCTTCCTGCTTCAGATTTTGGGGTGAAGATGTTTTATAGGTCTCATCCCATTACTGTCCTTGGTAGTGTGGATCTGTCTTTCCTGATGCAGAAAGCTTACGACTGTCTTGCTTTAAGGCTCCTGACTTTTGTGAATGTTCCTAGTAAGGTGACTTTTGAGAAAAGGAAAAAAGGAGGAGGTTAAGAAAATGAGTGGGGATTATTTTTAGGAACATACTGTCCCTTGAAAAAGCAGCTGTCCGCCAATGCAGAAGCATGTGTGTTAACCTCAGATTAATCCATGTTCATTTACCATGTTACATATATTTGACAAGAGGAACAATTGTATTTTTGAGCGTGTATGATGTTGTTCGCTGCACAAAGGAAAGAGCAGAGGTAGATGAAGTCCAAACTTCTATTCATTTTCCTAAAAGAAAATGTATAACCCACACTCCTAAGATACGTTTCTGAGGGCTTGTTTGCTCTTTCTGTAGATGATATGCAAATTAACGAGCGATAATGCTTGAAGTGAGCGAGTACCTAGCGTGGTTGTTGCAGTGTAGGAGACCTTGGCCGCTAAGAACGCCAGGAAGTGATCCTTTTTCTCTTCATCAAAAGCGCAGCTCTTCCAGAAGGACAATAGTTTGCATACGAAATGGATTGCTGCTTGTGGAAGGTGGTAGGATCTGTTCCTCTCTTATATCGCTGTTCTTGGCTTCTTGTGAGCATACAGAGCAGGTATTAAATGCAAAGTACATGCTCATTAGAAAACCCGAAACATCAGCTGCCTTAATATCATCACATTTTCAGTTAATGTGTTGTGATACATGTAGTGGTACTTGCAAATTAAACGAGGAAGAATTCATGCTTTTGAAGCTCCTCTTTTTGCAGATGGGGAAACTCAACTAACCTAAACATAAAAAGTTTTAGAGCTATGATTATTTAGTTAAAAGAGCTCTTCAAATACAGACTATCATCTAAACATCTAAAATCCACAAACGTTTGCTGCCAAGAGAAAGCTTTTTTCTTTGAATTTTGCTGGTTGAAAATGCCATGTGAATAGTCTCTCTCATCTCTTGGTGATTCTCATGAGAGCAAAATGGACAAATACAGAAGGTGTATGGCAAGGGGGAAGTGGTTGAAACTGGAGACTAAATGGAAGGGATTATCCTTTTGCAGGGTTTTGTGTGTGTGTCCCTGGTTCTTGGTTTTATGCATGTATACGCTTTCTTGCATTGCAGTCTAGCACTTGGGGCAGGGGGGAATATTTCTATGTAATCGCCCTAGTGAGTGTTTACCTCGCGAAGATGCAAGCGCATCTATGACCTGAAAAATAGTGTCATTTCCATAGCTTTGAAGTGCAAAATATGCTGTTTACAATTAATGTATACTTGTAACTTTTTGTGAGGGAGAGACAGATTCCTGGCAACAAAATATATTTATTACTTGCAGTGGGTTTACTTTTCTTGCAGCCTTTGGGTTTGTTTTGGTGTTTTTGTGACAGTTTAGTTGTTTATGTTCATAAGCTGCGTAACTGGAGATGCATTCAGACTAAATTATCTTGAAGTCCCTGAGCACTGTATGACGGTGGTGGTTTCTCGAAAGTTGTGACCTATCTCTCTGCTGTCCTTGCTGGTTAGTGCTCACCAGGAGAGTTGTATTCCCTTTTCCTGATACTCCTCTTCCTCAAGACTCCTGCACCTTGGTGGAGAATACAACCCTATAGTAGGAACCCAGATTGCAGCGTATTTTGGCAACAGTTTGTTTGGTTTCTGTACCTCCAGGGCAAGGGAGGTGTTTCAGATTCACCAACTTGACTTGAAGGCTTAACAAGGAAAATTTTGTTTATTCCACAAGGTGAGGAGTTATGTGATCAACTGCAAAGCTGCAAAAAAAAAATTGAGAAAACGCAACCTTATGATACGCCTGACCTTCATCTCTGTTGTCTTGCACCTATCACTTTGGATTTCTTGGTGTTCTGTTTTGTCTGTGGAAACCCAGAAAATAGCTTGCTTTCACTGTAGGCCCCTGGATACTCAGAATAGTTCCCTCTTTCTGAAAAGAGCTTTTTTGGTTCTTCCCTCCTTCAAGCATCCAGCTTTTGGATTTATACTGAATAAGACTGAGTGTGTTAAGTTTTCTTTCTGTTTTTTTCCTCTAGTGTTGCACTTTGAGATGCGGAATGAAAACACATGGGATGTTCTCCCTCTCTTGGGAGCCTCTTTGAATGCGTTTTGCTATTCTGTGTATATTTGGGCAAAACTGGATCACAGTAGCAGACATCTATGATTCATGTGACTAAGCTAATGACATAGGCTGAACCAGTTTCAATGAAAATGCTCCTGGACACGAATGTTTTGTGATGAAATATTTGTACCTGTAGCCTGATGCGTGTCTACGAAGCAAATAACTTGTGCATGTCAAAAGTTACTAAATACATAGTAACGGTGTATTAGGTGGAATATATAAAGCAAACTAGGAGTCTTGAGCAGTGGACTCTAGCTGCTGAGAGGACGGTACCCCTTTCTTTTCTCTTTATCTGCATCAATGGTTTGTGTTTCCCCCCCAGCATTCCTGCAGTGTTCATGTTCTGCACTGAGCAGCTCCTTCTGCAGCACCTCGTGTCTTCAGCCACACCTCGGTGGCTCTCGTGGGGCAAGGTGTAGAGGCTAGATGAAACTTTTGTTCTTTATCTGGTGCCCCCCAAATGAACCAAGAGTAGCCTGTGGGTCCCCCCGCTTCTGTGCCTTGCTCTTTGTTCCATTTTTGCTTTAGCTGGTCAGAATCAAAGTTCTGCATTTCCAAATGGAGAGGCATCTCTTGTGTTCCTTCAAAGCACTAGAGGGAGACAAATAAACTAATAGTTCATTTTGACGATGTCAAGATTGGTAGCTTTGATGCCAGAGGAGATAGTGGCACCTTTCTGTGGCTTCACTCTGGATCCCTGTCTCAATGTACAAGAGAGCCAGGAATGTATTTCCAGCTTGTATTACTAAGAGGTGGATACTGCTGAAAACCGTGCATTGGTTTTCTACGCCTTACCCCTCTCACAAATTAACCTTAACCATATTATTTCTGTTAATTCCTGGACTGTATTTACCCAAGAGATGAATCCTGGTGGCTTGTTATAATGGCTCTTGGTAATGGAAGTCAGGGGGAACCTAGCTTTTATTACTGGAAGTGCAAAGTGCCTGGCTATAATCACCGATTGCCTGTAATTTATCTGCTTGGGCCAGTTTCAAGCAGCTCTGGTGGCAATGTCTGAACTATTTCAGGATTTGTTAAATGTCCTCCAGGTGAAATACATTGTAAAATTCAAATAATTAGGAAGATTGAGTGGTTTTGCTGCAGCCCTTGTTTGCCAAACTCATCATCAGTCTGTTGAGATGAGGAGAAACTGGAAATTGGGCCATCTAAATTGGATAGTTTGTGCATATGAAAAGGCTAAAGAACCAAATGGAGTGGGCAAATTGCATGTTGGAAGTTCCGTGTGACTTTCACAGCATTGTAGCTCTTGGAGAGTGCCTCTGAAATTTAAGACTGAGGTGAAAAAAGTGTATTTTAATACTAAAGTTTTAAAAGTAAGTTCTATGTAACACCAATGGACTTTCACACAAGGAGAAAGAAAATGAATAAGAACAAAAGAGAAAATGAATGACTTGTAGGGTAACATTGTTGATCCAGGCTGATTTGTGTTCCCTTTGCCAGCCTTGGGTAGGGCTCAGCTCAGCTGCTGGGTGTCCAAGCACCCCTCTGCCCGTTGCTGTGAGGGGGTTTTGGCCCAGGCAGCATTTGTACAATGAAGTTAGGTTGGCCATCTCTCCGTGTAAAGCATGAGGGGGAGAACCAGAGCCGGCTTCTGTTGCAGAGTGTGAACCTGAATACCAAAGCAAGAAATGCAAATGTATTTCCTAGACTCCAGTAAATTCTCTTCTGACGCTAATACTTCTAATAAAGACAGATCTATTAAAAATTAATTATTTTTATTGCGAAACAGTTTTTAGTGCTAGCGGGCCTGTATTCTTGCAGTCAAATGTGTAACAAAATATAATGGCTGGAAGTCAAAATTGTTAAAGTTCAAATTGTAAACAAGCTGTAAATATTTTACTGAAGGTAGTCAACCATTGAAATAAATTAGCAAGGGATGTTATAAATTTCCTGTCACTTTGAAACTATTCGTAACTAGAAGTCCTTTTAAAATATCTCATGCTCGAGCCACAGCTGGTTGGAGTTACTGTGGGCATTGCTTAGTTAAATGCAATTGCCTGTGTTGTGCATGATGGGAGTGAAATGTTCTGTGTGGCATTACAATGTGAGTCATGGGAGTGGGTCCAGCGTGAAATAAATAAACATTTGCTTATTGGCTTTGCGTGGGCTCAGGAAGGTGCTTCTGGCTGCACAACCAAGAGCGCTTGTGTTGCTGTACTTGGAAGTATGGGTTAAGGAAGCTGATTTAATGCTCTCTGCATGATGTTAGAGGTTTGATCAGTAGCAATATGTTTTGGATTTAAAAAAAAAAAATTCTATTTTCTTATGTGTTGGGGGTGGGGTATATTAGTATGAGATGAAAAAAAGATTTGGATGGGCCATGCAATTGTCAGGGCGCCTTGAGGGCCGGCAGCTGGCTGGGTAAGAGGGCTCGCAGGGCAGGGCCTTGCCAGCCAGGGAGCGGGGCAGCCCTGAGGCCGAATCATAGAATCGTTTAGGTTGGAAAAGACCTTTCAGATCATCCAGTCCAACCATTAACCTACACTACCAAGTCCACACTAAACCAATCAATGGTAGACTAGACTAAACCATGAACCAAAGTGCCACATCTGCCCGTTTTTTGAACACCTCCAGGGATGGGGACTCCACCACCTCTCTGGGCAGCCTGTTCCAATTCTTGACTACCCTTTCTGTAAAGAAATTTTTCCTAATTTCCAGCCTAAACCTCCCCTGGCGCAGCTTAAGCCCATTTCCTCTCGTCCTATCGCTAACTACATGGGAGAAGAGACCAACACCCACCCCACTACACCCTCCTTTCAGGTAGTTGTAGAGAGCGATCAGGTCTCCCCTCAGCCTCCTCTTCTCCAGGCTAAACGCTCCCAGCTCCCTCAGCCGCTCCCCATCAGCCCTGTGCTCCAGACCCTGCCCCAGCTCCGTTGCCCTTCTCTGGACACGCTCCAGCACCCCAATGTCTTTCTTGTAGTGAGGGGCCCAAAACTGGACACAGTATTCCAGGTGCGGCCTCACCAGCGCCGAGTACAGGGGCAGAATCACCTCCCTGCTCCTGCTGGCCACACCATTCCTGCCACAAGCCAGGATGCTGTTGGCCTTCTTGGCCACCTGGGCACACTGCTGGCTCGTGTTTATGTTCATCCGGCTCCTCGGCGGGGACGGGGCACGTCCTGGGCCCGGTGGGGCCCAGCACCCCTGACGGGGCTGGAGACTGGCACCCTGCAGCCTGGTAGGGGGAAGCCCAGATGACCCTGATTAGGGACAGCAAGGCCAGTTGGTGCCCTCTGGGCCCTGACAGAAATGTGGTGAGCAAGCGCTTTTCAACGTATGTGGATAGAATCATGTTCATGTCTTTATAAATGTCAAATACTGATGCTGTTTTTTTTTTTTTTCCCTAGTGACTTGTAAAAGGATTTGTGTCTGATAGCTACAGTATTTCCATACAACCACCTTGTATGATCTTGGCTTGGCTGATCTCAACACTTCCCGCTCAGGAGAAGCGTAACTGCATTCTTAGCCATGCTCGCAAACAAGTTCTCCTCATGGCTGCGTTTCAAGAGAGCATTTTTCTTTCTCTGTGATGATGGAGCACAGTGCATATAAGAAGAGTTTTAGAAGATGATTTGTTTGGAAAAGGTTATTTGTGTGGTCTGCGTTGGCTTGCTTCTGGGCTGTTCTTTACAGACGACTCAAGGAAAGTGATAAATTGAATACAATATTGACTTGCAAACCAAGTCTTGATTTAGAGGGGTGAAATAACACAGTTTGGATGATAATACATGTCACAAGCAGTGTTTTTACTTTTGAATGTTGATTAGTTAAGCTTTTTTCTTTTTTTTAAATGATGTTGCATTCATGTTTAGGAGTAGATTATGAACAGCTTGCCAAGATCAGTTTAGTAGTTGTTTCATAATTTCTCAGAAGGGATGTCAAATGGAAGAATTTTGTTAACTAAACTACTGAAGGCTATTTGTCATACTCTTGAAATACATTATTACAAATAACTACCTACAGTCACAGGTTCAATCCCTGCTTACTGCAGGGGGGGTTGGGCTCGATGATCTCTCAAGGTCCCTTCCAACCCAAAGCATTCTATGATTCTACAGTCATACAGTTATCAGCCACAAGTGGATTATTCCTCTTCCATGTCGGCTTATTTTAAAAAAAAAAGTGATTGTCGAATTCATTTGACTCTTCAGTAGCAGCATTGAACTGTTTTGGTGTAACTAAGTCACAACTTGAAAGCTTATAGGAAAAAACATTGCAGAATGTTGTTTTCCTTGTGGAATTTATGTTAATATAGTTCTGTTCTGAAAGATGGTAGAAAGCCCAAAGTAACACCAGCCTCACTGTGGTAATTTTCTAACACAAAGCCACGACAGCGCGCTCTGACATCAGCAGGTAACCATTAGTTACAAACCATGAAATTTGCAATGGGAACTTCCTCAGCATTCGGGAGGTTACCAATGAGTATAAAAAGTTAAAATAGAAGCCTCTTTTTACAGTATTAACAAACTGAAAGAAAAGACTTTGGCCTGTTGCGTGTCCTGCTACAAGCACTCAGCTCTGCACACCTCTCTCTGAATTGCAGCAGATCCTATGGAATAAGCTTTATGAGGGGGAGAGTATTGGAGTCGTTTGGCCTAAAGCTAATCCTGTGTAAAGAAAAGTTTGAGGTGGTACATGGTTAGTGATTCTGGTGGAGGACAGAGAGGAGACCTGTGTTTTTCTCTTCATGGCTCTAAGTCTTGATTCCTTTTTCTCCACAGAAGCAACATTCCACACAGAAAACCTTCCAAGAAGGCCCAATTCAGTGACTCTACTACAGTCTCTTTTAGTTTAGACACTTCTGTTGCTGTTTTCTGGCAGTCAGAGGTCTGAGGGAGAGGGCTGTGTGCAACCTGTTGTGGTGGTTGAAGTTGGAGATAATTATCAGTAAGTGGACACAGAATGAAATAATTGCTGTCCTGCATAGAATGAATAACGTACTTGCAAGTACCAGTCTTGCTTAGGAACTCACCTGAGGCTTGCTGGGCTTCGTGGTCTTCATAGAATCATAGAATTGTTTAGGTTAGAAAAGACCTTTTTGTCTGGGTTTCCCAATTAACCTTCATCTTAATTCGCAGCTGCCGTTTGCTACAGGAATCAAGTGTGAAGGCCATGCAGATCACCATGATCAGTCCTGGATGGGACTGGATTGACTGGCTGGAGGTTGTGTCCCTGTGGTCACTGCTGCTGGCAGGCAGAGGACAATTCTCTCCAACTGAAAAGAGACCACAGAGAGCAGATGTGTCTCAAATGAAGCTACTCTTCTCCTTTGCCCACACCTTATGTTTCATTTGAGCTTTACTTGGCTGTTTTCCCTTGGGTACTTGTGCGTGAAGTACCCACCAGTTTTACAAAGAAAATGGATGGATTTGGCTGCCTTGTGATACCCTGTTCTGCAGTTTTTCTCACCACTGGACAATTGAATATATATTGAATGTTACAGAGCATGGCCAGGATGGGTGATGTGATCCGTTCCTGGGAAAGGAGCCGGTCACACTGTTACAAACATGATTACCGCCAATCTTTATGATGAAAATAAGCGAAGCCACATTTGCTGAGTGTCCAGTCTTTCCTGCCAGTTCTTTCTGAATCATCAGCTTTTGAAAAGAGCAATAAAAATTGTGCAAAGATCTAACTTTCACAGATAATCATCTTCAAGTGTGACAGTTGTCATCTCTATTCCCTTATCTTTGAGGCTAGATAGAGACATGTTGAAATTGTAGATTTTTCCCACTGCTCTTGGAATGAGTCATGGCCAGAACTCAAAGCAAAATGGTTAGAAGCAGGGCATTTAGTTTTGTGAATCATTTTGGGGGGAGTGATATTCCTTTAGACAGCTTCCTGGCCTTTGGCCAGTAGCTTGCTCCTTGGGAAGCTGTAAGAGCAACCTGTGCCATGTAATTGGACCCAACCGTTGCTTCTTGGGTGTCAGATGTTTGAAGGATCATCTTGATGCGGTTCTTGTGCACACTTTTGTACCACTGTGAGAGGCAAACATCGTATGTTTTCACTACCTGCTGTTCAGTGAAACCTGTTCTAAATGTTGTCTCTGTCTCATGACATTTGTTAATGAATCTTTCTGCCTTGGACAACGTAGTATTCAATAGCTGCTCAAAGGAAATCTGCGTGTCCAGTCTCTCTGCCTCTCTCCAAGGTTGTCACTGGTTAAGGTTTTATAAATGCTTTTGTGGCTGTCCTGTAAGCCTGTATTTGTTACTTGTCAAATTAACTTCAGGTTCCTGCCTTGCAGTGCAAAAGCTGGATTTTTATTTTTTTAACTCTGAATTTTTAGTGTGCTATCCATGAGCTAGACAGGAAGACAAGTGAAGTTCACTGTATCAGGGACAAGTGTCTCAGTGTACTTGGTTCTGCAGTTGCTGGTGTGGGTAAATAAGAAGGGAGGCAGGAAAAAGGCAAAATTAAATATGCTTAGAAAGGTGGAATGCTGACTGCAGCTATGGAATAAGCGTTGTATGGGGAAGGTAAAGGGAATCTGATCTTCAGAAAGTCTGGATTCAAACTATAACTTGCGTAAGGGCAAGATAGTTCTTTAAGAACTACTGGCTATTGATGAAGATCAACTGCTGTTGATTAATGGGAGCTGTTAATCCTTATTGCTTATGACTAGTTTGGAGAAATTATTTGTAAACATCTAGTGGGAAATAACTGTGAATGCCAAAGACGGATGTTTGGTTTTTGTTTCACAGTTTCTTTCAGGCCTGTCATTCAGTGTCTACTTACCTCTGAGACAGATTTGCAAGTAAAGAAATCGAGCGGTGTGTTCACCTTCCAGCTGTACGTGTTGCTTAGGGAACGCCCGAATGGAGGTTCTGGTGTTATTACTGGAGCCTGAAAGTCACCTTTGAAATTCTTAGCAATTTGAAACTAGAAATGTGTGTTTCCAACTCAGATTGAGTAATATTACTCTGAAGTGTTTATTGTTGGTACTCTGGATTCTTTCCATAAACACAGATTGCAGAATCCAGAATCTCTTTCTTATTTACCCCCACTTTGTAGAACAAGGTGTTTCTACTGTTGCAAGCTTGCAATGTTTTACCAGCATGCGGTATCGGAGCGCAACATCAGATCCTTTATCTCCATGTTCTTTGCGAGACCAGGAAAGAGCCTCTTTGAGCAGCCTGTCTGTACGCTTCTCTTGTCCCTGCTCATTGTGTCCGTACAGATTCAAAGCAGCGTCACCGTATCAAGCGGGCCAGGGTAGTGGTGGTTTAGAACCAAGTCAGTGAGTTACATTTTCTTAATTGGTTCAGCTGATTCAGCCTGCAACGTGAATCACACTGGACAGTGATTGGGGTGTTTCGAGGGTAGTAAGAACCAAGTAATTTTAGTTTGCCCCAAAGGCTAAATTGATGTACAGGTTAAGTTCAACTAAAAATTTTTTCACACTCCAACTATTAATTTTTCTCGTTCTGACAGTTTTATTTACTGTGTGCCCAAAAGGACTGCCACCGTGGACCGCTTTGGCATCCTGTCAAGAGCCTGAAGGCAGCACCTAGTTGACACGTGCTTTGCATAAAAGTGTGTATGGACGGACCATTTGCTTTTGGATTTACTTAAACTGGAAGATGTTGCTGGTGTCCCTGTCCCCCTGAAAACTGATTAATAACAAACACTGTAGATCCGAACTTACCTTGAGTTTTCAGGGGGAGGAGCTTTCACACATTGTGAGCCGTAATGCGTTACAGGTTCTGTTTGTGTTGCTTGGTGTCCATCAGTTGCAAACCTAGGCAAGTTCGCTCTGAAATAAAACCTTTTTAATCACCTTGAGGATTAAAAACTTGAGTTTTTTATTTTCTGGTATTCATTTCAGTAGAAGAACTTGCTGCATATTGGATGCATATGGAATTCCAAATGTTTGGGGTTTTGTTTCTTGTTCGTACTGGTATATATTGTTGCACTGTGTAGAAAGCTTTGTGGAAGGACTTCTTGGTTTGTTTTGCACATCTAAAACTTCTCCCAGGATGGAGGCGTTTACTTGATACTGTACAGCAAACATTCAATAGTGTGCAACTATGTTCTTAAATGAGAGATGCAAGACAGTACTTGTGGTGCAGAGGAAGCCAGTTCTTGCTGGGGACAGGTGGAGATTTAAGTACATCAGCTTCTGCTTCTCTGCAATTCTGAGTAAAGACTCAGTTCTCCAGAGTTTTGACCATTAGTGTTCAAAAAATGGGTAGATGTGGCACTTCGGGATATGGTTTAGTCTAGTCTGCCCTTGATTGGTTTAGGTGGGCTTGGTAGTGTAGGTTAATGGTTGGACTGGATGATCTTAAAGGTCTTTTCCAACCTAGACGATTCTATGATTCTATGATTAATCTGTCTTCTCACTCCTGATGTGTTAACGATGACTGTCCAGTCACCAAAGTGGAGCGAATGTGATCAGTTAAAAGAAGTCTCAGCAGCAGACATCTCACTTGAGAAGGTCAGGTAACAAATGTAGGCTAACAGCGAGGCCAGAGTATGACACTTCCCAGTTTTCACTATTTCTACCATCTATGTCTGCACACATGCTTTCAGCTGTTTTTTTCTGCTTAGATTGCATGCTGACCTGTGGCAGAATAATTGGTCAGGGCTTGTTCCCCCCCATGGAACATCTGATGTGGACCTTCCCACTGAAAATGGTTTTCCAAGCAGGTTGCAATGTTGCAATACTCCTTTTCCTTTTTGTGGTGTGGCTTTGTTTTTTGGGTTGGTTTTTTTTTCTTCTTTTGCCCTCTTCTTAGCGTTGATAAGTGCTGTCTATGATGAAAGTCTTAATTTCTAATGTTGTTCCATACAATTTTTGGAAAAAAATTAGTTTCTTTGTTTTAAGTGAGGCAAAGTTTGGGGATTTTTCCCTCAATTCTCACTAGTGCAGAGCTTAGTTTGACCTGTTGTTCTTGCGTTAATTAAAATTCAGGGCCTGTTTTCAAGTGATGTGGAGAGCTTAGATGAGTCTTACATTGTACCCCTCTAAATGTGAGTGCATGCTTCTGGAGATTAAAATGCTATATTAAGAGACTGATTAAAACATAAAATTAAATTGCATATCATAATTTTACTTCCAAGTTTAGATTAATTAGAAGCTAAATTGCCTATAACACCTTCTACTTTTGATACTTCAGTGCCTTCCCGTATGATCAGATGAAACTGCAAGGCTTAAACTCTTTCAGCCGAACACACTTGTACATGAACAATGAGAATTAAATAGCGAAGTTTAGGTAGTGGTCGGTTAGAATTACAAGAGACGCTGGTTATGATAAATACCTTCTGTTTTGCACTACCACGAAAGTTATTTTTAAAGAGGAAAGAAGTATCCTGAATGAAGAATTTGAAGGAATTCTGATGAATTAACTAGTAAAATTATACAGAGAAAATTGTTTTGGAAATGCTTGTCCTTGCTTGTAGAGAGTCGGAATTCCCAAATTGCTGTCATACTTCATTGTCTTTCTTACTGCCTAAAGCAAATGTCCTGTTCAAAGTCATTCTTGGCTATTTCGTTATGAGTTTGGATGTCCGATTTTTAAAATTTCAAATTGTATAGATCAGACCATCAAGAGAGACTATGAAACAGTTTTCAGGATGCTGAGTGATCTTGAAAATGAGCATTGAGGGATTCTACTGCATATGCTGATGATGCAAATTTTGCTGGGGACTTGTATGTGTATGCATGTGTATTTACGGATACGTATATATGTGTGTGTAAACACAGGCAGTGCATATGCAGCCAGAACTACACAGAGCACATTTTGCTGACAGTGGCAGACTTGTGCTTTATTATTATTTATTTTAGGACTCCTTCCATCTCGTTAAAGACTTTGGGTAAAATACAAATGGATCTAGAGCTTCGTGTCAGGTTGCTTTTACAGCAACGGTCTTTGTGAATCACAGGACCCGGTTTGAAGTGATTGAGTCCATAGGGAGGGGGGCCTGTCCCTTGTGGCTCTTGTTTCAGAATCCCTAATTGGAAGATAATTAATATGTTCACTGGAGTTCGTTCCTGTTACACCATGATTCTCTTAGAATATGTAGTTGGCAAGCTGTTCTCCAGATTTATCGCATGTGCTTAAAATCGTCTGAGGAACAAAATTAAGACTTTTTTTTCTTAAATGCTAGACTGTCCTTGAAGCCTGGGGCTTTGCAGTAGACAGCTCTGAGTAGAAATGGGTGAGGAGTTTTTCTCTGGTTCTGTTCTAGCGTTTAGCAAATTTTAATTTTCTTTCCCTTCAGATAGGAAATGGGGTGTATCCTACTATGAGGCAGAAGAGAGTGGCAGAACCAGAGAAAATAGTTCTGAAAGGCATTTGAGGATCAAGTATTGATGACTCAAGTATTCCAAATACTGTGTTTTTTGCAAAAGCGAGTTTGCTCACATAAATGCTGGAATTCTGAAGTTTTGCTAGCTTTTGTTGTCCCTAGGGAATAAACTACTTCTGTATTGCACAATTATCCCAAGGCAGAAATTTATGGGAAACCTGATTTCTCCAGGAGACTTCAGGCTGTCAGGGAGGGGAGATTCAAACCCTTGGAAACCATTGGCTTGTAGAAACATGAGTCCTGTTTCTTCCGTATGTTTGTGTGATTGCAGTGAAATGATCCCCCCCAAAATACCTGGGAGGCCTGTGCTCTTAAAGCGAGCAGATCCCTGCCTCTGTCAGTCGACTGTTTATCTGCCCAGCAGCAAACAGGTAACGAAGCAGCTCCTAACACCATAATATATTGCCCTTCTAGAGCTCTGTTATCAGGGAGAAGAATCTTTCTTCCAGTACTTCGCTCATCCATAAGAATTAAATAATCTGTTGTTAAATACTATTAGATTATGCTAGGTGAATAATTTAGTAACTAAAAGTATCAATCACGCTGTTTTCCTGGCTGTTACCTATTGAATTAAAACAAGTTTCTAACAAACAGTTATGCTTCTTGTTATTGACGTAACAGACGTTTCATTTACCGGTGTTATAAATTACCTTCTGGTATTACTTTGGGAAGTGTGGCGGCCTGACAGTAATTAAGCAGTAATTGGTATACAAAGGCAGGAAATGTTCCCAGCAGCTAACTATTCTGTTAGAAAATAATTTCATTTATGCTATGGTATTTCAGCAGCTCTGACCAATTTCCATTTTATTATGTGCCATATGTCTGTGCAGCAGAACTTTGGATTTGTTTTATGAAATGCGGTTGTTCTGCTTTATTAAATGTTGATTTTAAAAGTACCTTTTTTCCTCTAGTACAGATGAATACACTTCTTTGCCTCCCAAGAGTATTGCTCTCTCACCTAACCTTCTGCGTGGCTTTTGCATTCATCATCTCCTGGTAAAGCAAATTATTTTTGAAGAGGAGGAGGGATATGGTAAAAGAGCACGGGCACTCTATTTTTGTGTGTTGTTCCCTAAGGGCAAGGGTTTGGTTGTTTTGTTGTGGGTTGTGTGTTTTTGTTTTTTTTTTTTTTTTTCCCCCCCAGAAATGAGACCTGAGGAGTAGCGGTGGTGGTAGCAGCTTAATTTCAGCATGGTTTGGAGGGATCTTAATTGCCTGCCTCCAGGTTGGCATATGAACAAGTTATAATCATCAGCTGCTTCTGCAGATCCACGTACAAATCTGACACAGTATTTTGTTCCTCCTTTTTTATGCTCTCTGCCTGCTTTTGTGTCGTTTGCTCTATGAAAGCCAGTCTCGATTGCAGTTGCGTGCAGCCCCGACTACGCGCTTCCTATAAGCGGGGTATCCAGGGATTCCCGCTCTTGTTTGGGAGCGCGGGTGTTAAAATGACTCCTGTGAAGAGAGGCAAGTGATGGGCATCCATTGAGGAATATCCTAATGCTCTTTCACGGTTGTAAGGTGACATACAAGCCTTCTTTCTACACAAAACCTTTTCCTATTGTTGTATTCCAGTGGTGTATAAGCCTGATACAGAGATGTAGCCTCAGCAGCTATTTGAAACTATTAAACATAGACATTAATACATCGTAGTTGGTTTTTTTCCTCTGCATTTCCATTGCTGTTAATGACCTCTCCTGCTGGGTAGGGAAAAGCCGAATATCTTGCCCCATCTCTGTCGCTGAAAGCTAGAGTACTGTCTATGCTACTTGAAGGTTAGAGTAAATTGAGAATGATTTCTCAGGGAAAGGTTAGAGAGGTGAGTTAATGGAAGAGATGAAAGGGTGCAGGCAAGAGAAATGAGCTGGTGTTTAAACAGGGCTGGGTCATGGAGTGGACAAGAATGTCATAACTGACTCCTGACCTGAGTTAGTCACATTTGTAGGATCACAGAAAAGCTACAACGAGCAAAAAATACTGTGCTTTTTCCCTAGCTGGGTAGAGATTTTTAAGATGCAATGCATTGTTTCTTTCCCGATTACCATTTGACACATCAGCATAGCAAGCAGCAAAGACTATACAGCCAATACAATTGACCTATGAATGTTCAACTGATGGCAAACAACTAATGGAAATTGTTTTACAGTTTGCTTTTTTTGTTTGTTTGGCTTTGGTTTTTCCCCCCCTCTCTCCTCGGAGGCACAGTGTTCGCAGAGGTGGAAGGTATGGGTCTAGGCCTGGTTCTGGCCTACAGCTGGGTTGCCCCGTAGTTTGCGTGATGGCTGGGATGTGCATTTTTCCCCTGTCCTTAAGCAGCAATGGTGATGTTGATGACTGATTGTTGAAGGAATGTACTCAAGATAAGAGGCACCAGGATATCTATAATAAGGAGCAGAAGGCCAAGAGATCTCTAAAACAACAAACACATATCCTTGAGTGTCAAAACTCGCCTTTACTCCTCTTTCACTAGTCAACAAGAGCCACTAATTAGTGTCCCCTAAGTGAACCAGCTAATTATAATACGAAAACTACGCCTCTGTTGAAAGACAAAGGGAGACCCCATACCCACTGAGCATGCTTTAGGGATTTGAAAGGGAGCTCCGTCTTTAAATCCAAGCAAAAGTAGAAATAACCAGTGACTAACAAGTAGGTGTTAACAGTAGGCATAGTGACTTTGTTTAATTGTATAAATCTGTGATGCAAGGATAACGGGGTGTGCTGGCTTTGTGAAGTTACCACCTAGCACCCTTCTCTGTGCAGAAATGGAATAAAGCAAGTGTCTCGACTGAGTGTGCGGACCGGTTCTTGCACACCGGGTAAAGAACTCATCTTTGGGACAACAATGTGTTGACAGTTTCTCCTTTTCCTGAATGTTTGGGTTTTATAAAAGGACTTTCCAGTTTCTGCACTGAAACGTAGGAGGTAGAAGAATGTTTTGTTCATTTTCCCTTGGAATAAGTTCCTCATTTCTTCTCCCATTGTTAAGATTTCATGAAACCCAGGCCAAATTAAGCAGAGATCTAATTTCAGACATATAAATAATCTCTCTGTGAAGAATAACTAAGTAGGCCAGGACTCTGAGCCCGGAGGAGGAATGACAGAACAGGGATGCGATGGAGTAGTACCATCATGACTGAAGGAGACGGGGAGCAAGGGTAGGTTGTTCCCATCTCTTCCAATGCAAGCGCTGAGGCATCGTCACATGAAAGTTGTTGCTATGGGTTTTACCTGTAATTTCTTTTTTTACTTTATTTTGTTGTCTTAATGATCTTCCTATTGATCTTTTTTGTTGGAGGTAAAGCAGCTATGCCTGCTAAGCCATAGGTTTGTCTAGACCGATAACCTGTTGTCTTCATAAGGGTGAAAAAAAAAATTGATAGGTACTTTAGTTCTTCAAAGGCAGCTTTTTTTTTTTTTAATATTTATATAGCCAGTATGAAAACTTGTTCTCTTCAGAACGTAAGAAAAAGGGTATTGCTGCTTATCCTGTTGTAGGCTTGATAGTGGTGTGTTAGCTACTCTACAAATTAAATGATAGTTGTTTACCTCTGTTTCTTTACTGCGTTCTGTTTGACTGCCCTGTGTTTAGTGTTTCCCCCCTGAGTGTATTTGGGGGGAGGAGAGAGAAAAGGTGCAGAGTGGATTTTGTTCTGATTTTATTATCTGAAAAGTTAATATCGGTAAACTTTTATCTACTAATGCTGTTCAACTCTAAGACCATGGATTTAACTTAAGGAGCCACCATCTGCAAGGACAAATATGTCCATGCAGAAATACCTCACAACACCTGGCTTTGCCCTCCCATATTTTCAGTACAGATATGCAGTGAACTGCAAGGTGCTGCTTAATCATATTCTCAAAATATTTACGCTCTATCAGGGCTTATCTGGTTCTTCTACAAAGAAAATACTTCAAAAAAGTGAAGGAATCTACAGGAACTTGTTAAATTTGTTTTTATAGCTAGCAATTTTTGAAATGTTATAAATGGATATCTTTCCTTCATCTGCTTTTCTGTAGCATTACTTTGCCTGTATGTTGTGAATACAATGACGGTTTTTGTTCTTAAAACAAAAAAAATATACTTCTCTAAACTGCTGAATTAAGTGTCAAGAACTTTTCTTGTAGCCGCTGACACGCAAGCAGTTTTACCAACACAGGTCACTGTTCTCAAAGAAGAAGGTGGAGAATTGAAATGTGATGCTGAATTGGACAGCCAGACTGAAAAAAAAAAAATTTTTTTTTTTAATGGAAAGTGCCATGCTGCTTTTGCAGGTCACAAGTCTCACCTACAGATGTCAGCTCCCCGCTGGGGTTAGTTGCCCTGCGGGAAGGCGTGGAGCCGTAGCTGAGCCAGAGCATCCTCGTTGGCATTCCTCTGACTGTCAGCCTGAGGGATCTGGAGGTTCCCAGATTCTCGAGAAGGTTGCTGTAGGCCCATCGCTTCTTCCCAGGTGAAATTTCTTTTCATCCAAGTCTTTGCTTTGTTTAGATTGCTGAAGAAAGCTGATTCGCAGAGTTGGTCATTTTTATATGTTAAGACGTATTTTAATACTAACAGAATGATAACGTGAAGACTACAGGTGAAATAAATTCCTTACTGTAGCTGAAATAGTATGGGGTTTTTTTTGCCATGGGCCTCATCTGTCCTGTCCTCCAAAAATCAGGATTTCTCAGGTTGTGTTTAGGTATTTGTCAGCTCCCTTAATGGAAAGGTTACGTTTTGAAACCTGTACTCAAGGAGAACTGTCTGTTGTCTTCAAACCTAATTCCCTTGTACTTGAGGCCAGAATTGCTTATGTCAGCGCATTGGCATAGGTCTTCTCTGTGCTTGCGCAAAACTCATTTATGTTCTAGTGTCTCCCCCTGTAATGCCGTTTAAGATGTAGCCATTTTCTACTGTAAACTAAACCAGGTGTCTTATTTCCAGCAATGCAAAGTGTTCACACTGGCATGATGCTGTAAAAGTGTACTCGATCGCAAAACATAATCCCACAGATTTTTGCCATAAGTAGTATTGAACTGTTTAAATATGTTGTGTTTCTTGGTGTTGTGCTGAACAATTGTTTTTTCAGGTGTTTTTAATTCTGAAAACTGAAAAGTAATGCATGCTGAAGATTTCTTCATGAATATTTTTATTTTATATGCCTTAGAAGAGTAAAAGTGTGGGTAGCATCCTCTTCTTTTGAGATCATTTAACTGGGAAAAGAATAAAGCAGGAAAAGGAAAGATGATAACAGAGGGACTTTAATCTTAAGACAAGAACAGTAAGTTTTCTTCAGTGCAGTCTGCATTTTGTCAAATACTGGATAAGCCTAGCTTTCTTCCCACGTATGATCTTATGAATCCTTCGCCTCTTCTGTTTGTAATCCCTGAACCATTTCTAGTAGTTCCATACTCATACCAAGAGGAATTGTTGTATTAAATAAGTGTACTTTTTGTGTTGCCTTTTTCAGTAGAAGCAGGGGAAGGGTACTCGTTACAATCATGTTTTACCGCTTCTTTTACTTGAGCCTTTTTTTACTGTGTCCGTGAAGCCCCTGTGGACTCGGTGTTGGTGCTGTACCTGCCGACGAGTGAGCTAGCAGAGGTTCGTGTGGCCTCTGCTTCCTGGGCGCAGTTGGTGAATCTTCCACGCGTTCACTTGCAGCTCGCCATTTCCTTGCACGGATTGCGTTAACGGTGCTGAGACACCATTGTGGCCAAAAATCAGGGATGGTATCTCTCGCTGGATATTGGACACGTGTAATAAATCATAGAATCGTTTAGGTTGGAAAAGACCTTTAAGATCATCCAGTCCAGCCATTAACCTACACTACCAAGTCTACTCTAAGCCAATCAAGGGTAGACTAGACTAAACCATGTCCCAAAGTGCCACATCTACCCGTTTTTTGAACACAAATGCAGTGGTGGATGTCAGATGCTGGGTGAAAGAGCATCCACAGACATTGAAATACAACGTCCAGTGAGAATAAGTTTCTTTTAATTACTTCAAAATCGTATTTTCAGAAGGGAGACTTAAGGCATGTGGTGAAATGGTGTGCTGTAAGGAGGTGCCCCGCCTGAGGCTGTGCCCAGTAGGTCAGATGTGGGAAGCGTAGCCCTTCAGCAATGCAGAAAGCTGTCACGTGTGCTTTGCTGTTCCCTTCCGGGGAAACACTGCCTCTTTCCTTCCTCCTGGCTTCTGGGTATGTGGTGCATCTGCGGTATGAGATACCTGCTG
Organism: Pelecanus crispus; assembly: GCF_030463565.1. Classification (NCBI taxonomy): domain Eukaryota; kingdom Metazoa; phylum Chordata; class Aves; order Pelecaniformes; family Pelecanidae; genus Pelecanus; species Pelecanus crispus. The sequence continues at coordinate 41,019,691 of NC_134652.1, read as the reverse complement.
CATTCCAAAGAAACTTTGGAAAAAAAAACCCTTATGAATGTGTATTTTGAGAGTTCAGCAGCAGTGTGCACTGGGTGGTAAATGGTAAAGCTCAGGAGTTTTCAATCAAGCCTGACCCCTGCTGATTATTCCAGTCTCTTCTGACCTCGGTGAACTTGCAGATAGGCGAGAAGAAAAATCTGCAGTGATGATGTTTTGGGGTATGTTGAAACGACAATTCAAACATAGGTAAAGCCAACAATTTTGCTTTACTATAAACTTTTTTAAATGTAAGAAGCTCATTTCTGTAGAAGAAAACTTGTAGTTGCCAGTTGGTGGTAAAATGTGTTTTTCCTTACCTCCTCTGAAGTAAGAATTCAGTTTGAATTGTTTTTCAGAGATCCCACCTCTTCATTGTGTGTTTTACAGTTCAGGTGGTTGTTATGGTTATGGTTGTTAATGGTGAACTGAATTCAGCATATAATACAAAAGTTATGGTCAGTTTGGACATTTAATTAACTTTAAAGATTATACAAAACCTTCTTGTGTAATAAGAGTGGAGTTGATGTCCTGCCACAAAACAAAATTACTCTCTGTTTGTGTTTTGGGATGCTCAGATTTCGATTTGAGAGATTTTTAACCTGGCTTATGACAAGATGGTTTTTAAACAGCAGTCTTCCAGTTGCACAAGTGATTGAAATAATGAGTATGAAAGTATTTATGTGAATTTTTTTGTATAATGAGAAGGGAGCAAGTTATTGGGGGAGAGATAGTAATGATCCAGCTCATAAAGACTATGCTCAGGAGAGTAATTTCATTAAATACTCCAGCAGATCAGTAAATCCTTCAGCTGCCTTTTTCAGTACAGTTTTATAGTTTATGTTCTTCAGGGAGGAATTCGACTCCTGTTGCTTGCCTCCTCCCTCCAGCTTGACATTTTGCTAAATCAATTTATTGCGTGGCAGAGCCTGCAAACAATGCCTTCCAAAGCATTAAAGATCCGATCTATTTAGAGAAGACCTTTTCTGTTTATATCCTAAATATGCTGTCAACTGATCGTTTGGTTGGAGTGTAGCTTGTCCCCTTTAATCTCTTGCAAATTCACTCCAGTGACAAGCCCAGCTTCCTGAGCTTGTCTGAGCTGCTATTTCCTTTACCTTAAGAATATTTTTCTGTGCTCTGGTTTCTATTTTTCCTAACAGTAGAGTGACCCTGCTTGGACCCATCCGGTTAGCACAGTGGCAGGTCTCCAGAACTTGTGGTAATTGGATTGGTATCAGAGGCCTTCTCTGTTAGCGATCCTCAAAGAGGAAGCATAATCTTTATTTAAGAAGACCTGTTTCTGTGAAATTTAGCTTGAGAACAGAAAGGAAAGGGAGAAATGATTATTAATTGATTACAGTTGAAACAGATGGGATCAGGATTCATTTTTTTGGTGGCAAATGAGGAGGCAAGATGTGATGAGTTCAGCAAATAACATTGGGAAACTTTTGTGCTCTTGAACTGCTTTGGCTATATTAAGCAGGTTAATTCTCTGAGTTTTGTACCCTGTAAATATTCTTCTTGTAGAATGATGCTGGTAGTTCCTTACCTGAACCCAGTTCTGAATTTGAAGTGGTTGAAAGCCTGGTTTCCCTATAAAGAATGCAAGATATCTCCCCCCAAAATGCAGTGCTTACCCTTTGAGCACTGGTTCCCTCTTTCCCCCTTTACAAAGTTTGGAACAATAATTATTAATTTGAGTCAAAAGGAAAAATATAGAGCAGCCATTAAGAAATAAAGTGGTCCACTGTTGGGTCATATTGTGTTCCTAATGAATTTGAAAATGATGTATCTCATTAAACTTCCAATTTGGATCAAAGGTGGTAAAATCTCATGAACAGAGTACTTCTGAAAGCCTTTTATTCAAATAGTAGTTAATGTTTTTTGCCACTATTTTTCATACTGTAAAATCTGTTCTTCAGCAGACTTTGAGGAATACTTATGTTTGCGGGGGAACCAGGATGAAAATGACACATTTTAAATGCGTATTCTAAAACTCAGTTCAGTCACAAATGATTTTTCTAAGCAGTTATAATGACACTGAAAGTACAGCACGGTTCCAAAGAGCAGCTGGGGTGCATAGATGAATTTCCTTTGTCTTTCCATTATAAAACTGGGTGGTTTGGAACTAACACCACCTCTACATTATTTTATAAGACGAGGATGTCTTGTGAATAAGGGTTCACTTCATATTGAAATGCAGTTAAAATCACACCACTAGACTCTCTTGCAGTTGGGGAAGGACCTTCCCCTGTGAGAGTTTGTTTAAAAGAGAGATTTATATTGAAGGGCACAAACTAGGAACAACAGGATTTTATTTCTTAAAGATCCTGCAAGAGGACTATAGTGTAGTAAACCAACCTACACTTGCATAACTTTTAAGTCCCCTGAGGTTTTCCTGATGGGACAGCTGCTGAACCAGATTTTGCAATCTGCCTGCATCAGATGTGTTTTTCAGATATACATAGTATTTATGATTGCATACTAAGTGATACCTAAAAATATATATATATTTGCATTTTGTGCCTCTCTGCATTTGTTCTGAGAAAGGTATAAATGATGATTAAAGCATCGGGTAAATGGTGCATGCATAAAAGATTTGAGGAGAGGTTCAACAAAACTTTGAATACACTCAAAAATGCAAGAGGGTAGAAGTCTTTCTGTAAAGATGTCTCAAGAGATTAATTTCAGTAAAAGGATAATATGGTTTAGAGTCATGATTGAGATTGCCAGCTCTAAAGTTATTTATAGCTACCTAAGTTAACTGTGTACATCAGTTGTTCTAGGCCAAGTCTGCTTGTCGGTGGGTATTTTGAAGAGCTGCTGCGTTCTGACCTGAGCAGGTTCCCCACGTAAGTGGCCTGTGAGGAGGTTTAGCCAACTTGGTAGTGTAGGTTAATGGTTGGACTGGATGATCTTAAAGGTCTTTTCCAACCTAAACAATTCTATGATTCTGTGATTCTACGAAAGTTGGGTCTTCATGACCTTTTCTCAGTGTTAAGTTCAAAGCATTTTTGCTCTCATTCTTGTTCTGATTTCTTTCTTTTCCCCTCTGCCTTTCAAAGGGGGGTGACAAAAAATGAAGTCCTGACATGTAGTGGCACGGTTATTTAACACTGTCAATCCAATTATATTATTGAAACTGTTTCTTTAAAAAAAAATCTGATCTCAGCAAGTTTCAAACCATCTAGTACCTTCAAGATGCAATTTATGAGAGAGCACTGATAATTTAAACTTCAAAAATGGGGTAAGGCTGTACAGCAGCATTTGTGTAATTACTGTGATGTCCTCTACTTGTGCCACCTAAGGTTCACTGTATCCTTGGGCAAGTTTCGGTGCTTCTGTCATGGATCCTATTTTGTATAATTTCTCAAAGGTCTCTGTTGGTACTGCAGCCATATAGATTTGGCCTTGATTTTGATGGCTTGCCTCTAAGACAAAACTCCTTATTGTTCTAATGATACTTGGTCTTGAAGGAGATTTTTTCCAATTTTTTCTCTTAAGGAGGAATACCTCACATCACAGTTGTGCAAATTAGGAGCTAGCTCCAGGAAGGTGTCCATGTTACTGCAGTTAATATGTCTGTGTGTCGAGAGCAAAACGCACAGCTTCCTAACCAAATCAGCCCTGGCACTGAAGCAAAAATCTCTGTCTCATGGGAAGGCAGTCTGGGTCCTGGGGAACTGATGATGTGGCTAATCTGCATAGCTACCTGCTAGCCAAGGAAAGGCCTTCACGATTGCTTTCAAGGCTATCTTTACATTGCATGTGGAGGAGGAGTGCTGGCCTATGTGCTATTAATGGCACTCCAGCACCTGTTGACTTGATCTTGAAAAGATACATATGTATTGGGGAAAAAATAATCGGAGCAGTTCCAACTTCAGAAGCATTGCTATGAAAATATTGTGAGGCCTGCTTTAGTGGATGTGGTTGGGCTCGGCAGCGGAGGCTAGAGGAGAATTTGCAGTGGTGGTGGTCCTCCCTCCAGGCACGCTCCGCTCTTGAGGCACGTAGCGATGCTCTGGCCTTCGGAAGCTACCATTACGAGACCCGCTGCTCGGCGCTGCTGGGGAATCCCCTTTGGAAAAACCGCCGTACGGTAGCAAAATTAGCAAGTCTACTCTGGAGAAGGAGAGCGGACAAAAATGCCAGCCTCTTAGTCCAGTGCTTGTTTTGGGGGGGAAATGGCAGGGTGGTCTCTGCGGAGGCACGCGGTATGGAAGTGCTGCCTGGGGAGCAGGTACGGTCGGCGCGGGAGGACAGCCGGTGCCCGCAAGGCAGTACCGCTGCCTGCGACCTTCCGTCTCTTAACTTCTGGTTATTGTGGGATGATGGAACATCATGACGCACGTTTAGGGGCATCAAGTAGGTGCAGTGCTCTGCAGGAACGTGACATAACCCCGCTTTCAGCGTCTTGAGAGATTGGGTTCCTGTTGTCAGCATGGATTGCGAAAAGCAGGTAGAATTTGCCAACAGGAAACGGCTTTAAAATTAATTGCGCATTTCAAAAAAGAAAATAGTCGTCTTGCTGCTCGCAGTGTTGCCTTCGCTTGTTGAAAACTAAGTGAAAGTGTGCATTATTTCTTTTGACTTGTTCTGCTGTGTTTCATTTAGCATTAGGATTTTAACTCCTCCCTTCTGAGGCTGGAAACCCGTTTCTCCTCCAGCTTTGCAGCATCGCACTACAGTAAGATATTCAAATATGAAAATGTTTTTTTTTTTTTTTTAATGGAAACAGAAGAGATTGGTCAGATCGCGTAATTTCATTAAAAATTTGTTTTGTAGAGTAAAAGCTGTGTTTTGAGATCGCTTTACTTTGAAATACTGTGTGAGGGAGAAAGAGGTATCAGAGAGCCTCTTTGGGATGTTACAGGACACCAGCTCCAGCTGGTCCGAAGTAACATACTGTTGCACAGCTGGATTTAAGCCCGAGTTTCCCAAAAATATGGTACCCTGTCTCTTCTCTTTCGTGTGCTGAGGGCCAAAGTGATGCAAGTAAAGCAAAAGAGGTGAGGTGAAGAAAATCCTTTATTCCAAGCAGTTTCTTTAGCTTGGAACAAGTGTGGAAATGTGTGAGAAACTCACACTTCATTTATAGGTTTATATGCTTTAATAAATTTAGAAAACACGGCTGGGGGGGGGAAAAAAAGTTCAAAGGTATGAATTGGCAACTGCATTAAGCCCTTCATCTGTTAGGTTCAGCGTGTATTCCTCTGACTGTTACTGCGTGTTTTGGAGTAAAACGTGCCCATGAACCGTGGCCTGGGGTGAGCTAGACAGCGCTACGTGGGTATTCTCTCTTGGCTCCTGCGGGCAGTTTGCAAAAGCCCTGAAGCGTAGAATATCCTTACCGTAACCTGCATAATTAAAAATATTACTGTTTGGAAAGGTGGCTTAACTGGGAGTAGAATCAGTTGCTCTCCCTGTCCTGATGACTTCCTGAACAAGCACAAATGTTTAGTTTGTGTGAAAAAGATTTCTTGGTATTTATTCTTGCTTTTATTTCTGTCTGTATTCCCATAGTATAGAAATATCACAGTGTCAAGTGAAAAATCTTACTACAGCAGCTTTTTGGTAACCAGGGTTCTGGTCGATATTTGTAATGTCTTTCTTGTGTTGAAGTGATCTTTGGGCTTCTTTCTCAGAGGTGGGGGTTGTTTTTGGGGGGTTTCTTGTTCTGTTTGAGAAAGAAGGGTTGGATCCCACAGTGATTTAAAGACAGTTGAGCTATCTTTCCTGAGACCTTTTCCTTCTCTGGTGTCTCTTTCTGAAATTACGGCAGCAAAACTAGTGTTTAATGCTCTAGGGGTTTTCTATTGTCCTTTGTAATGTCATTATAATTTAGGTCCTATTTCTATCTTCTAATGCTCCCAAGCATTTTGTTTACTTTAGCTCAGTACCCATTACACTACAGCAGCTATCTATACTGCCTCCTCTGAGGGGAAGATAGCTAAAAAGCCAACAAATTCAGAATCCCTATTTGCATACATGAATATCTTATTTGTCCCAATGCGCATTTTTATCCAAATGGAAATTCATTCCCCAAGCTATTGCTCAGGTACTAAATGCATTTAAATCCTCACAGAGCTGCTTGCAATCCTCTGCGGTTGTTAATAACCATAGCTGAACTCCGTGGAGTCGGCAGGCTTTTGCTGTCGGCGCTGCTTTGTTCCACGCTACTCTGCTGACTCCAGAACTGACACCTACACCTCCTTCATCCCACAGCAGCAAACCATGTGGGCCAGCTCGTCTGGTCTGTTATCTCTCAGGTTGCTATTGTATTTACAATTAAATTTGACCGATTAAAAAATTTTGTTTCCTACAGGTCAGCGTTTCATCTTGGACAGCTAATCTTGTACACCATGACTAGTCTCCCTTCTAAAGCATACCAGAGCCATGTCTCTCTCCACACACTTTGATACAAGACCATCCTAAAAAAAATCCCAAACAAAAATCGAGACCAAAAAAACCCACCAAAAAAGACCAAAAAAAAAAAAAAAAGAGGGAGGAGCATGAAAGTATCCGTTAATCCCAGGAGTGTGTCTAATCCCATCAAATATCTGCTTGCATTGAAAGCTATCTCTCTTCTGACACTAAATGAAGACTGTCCCCTAATTTTATCTTTAGGATGAAGTGTTTTCTGTAATTCTGGTTTTTACGTTCTAGCTGCTGGGGCCTTTTTTTTACCTTATCATCCTGACAACCTCAGGATACTGTGCAAGGAGGAACAAGGCACCCAGAATGGGCATATTGCTTCATTTGGCACTATGTAGCCATAATTCCTGCACAAACTAGATGAATGCATCTTCCTCTTGCATCAAAGTAACTGCTTTGGGACTGTGTTCAGAATCCCATTCTCTTGCCTGTGGCAAAAATCACCACTCTTGAAGTCCACTCCCCTTTCCTCATTGCCATCTGACTTCAGCAGCGAGCGGGACTCTGCTTTGTGTGTTACCAATTCTGAGCAGTCTGCTGTTTGGAAACATTAACATTTGCACTGGTGTCTTTCAGGTTCACCGTTGCAGATTCCTAGGTACTATAATTACTTCTTTAATTCTTGTGTTCAGAGCTGTTTCCCAGGTGGATTGGCATTACTTACTCTTCCTTGAATAAGGCAAGCCATTGCCTAGCTGTCCATCATGAACTCGTGTATCTATTTTCTTTCACATGAGTGACTTGGGTACTAGTCTGTTCACGTGTCATCCGCTTGTGAGGGTCAACAAGTTTTTATATTGGGACCGCTGCTGCTGAACCCTGGGTCAAGTTATATTACTCCAGGTAAAAGGGGTATCTTCACCCCTAGTTTCTAAATCTTGGTTTATTATCTCACGACTGAACTCGTGATAATACCCTAGTAGGTATCTGTTGACTCTTTCATATGCTCTGTGGAGGTCAGTGAGTGTCAAAGTTGTGCTGGCTGTTTCCAGACTCTATTCACTTTACCAGCTCAGCTTAATGACTTCTAAATGCCAATTTTTATGGAATTTGTGGAACCGTCAGCTCAATAACAATGAAAATGTCAAGTAGGATGCTGGGAGTGAGTACGAGAGGGAGAGAACTTTATCAGGTGCCTGTTGACATGTATGGGCTGTCCACATGTTGAATGCTGCCTGCATCTCGGAATGCATTTACTTGTTTGCTTTTTCCCACTCTCCCACAGCTGGCCTGGGTCGGAGAGAAACCAGTGGGGGTAGATGACCCTGTGTGGGTGTAAGGATGCTGTTAAGACTGTCAGACAGCAAGGTTGTTTTTTTCCTTTATGAGATGTTACAGGAAATTGTTTCAACAATCTTTTTACTTTGACATCTTTTGAAATTTGAGAATAGCATAGCCCTGTTTTTAAGTACCACTCTAACTGATGTATTATTGCTGTGTTAAAACCGAAGCTATGAAAGCTCTTGTTAGTAGTGTGTAGTGCTCTTGGAGTTCTTTTAAATGTCTTTTTTTTACTTGAATATTTCAATAGTTGGTTAAAGATGAATAATTGTAAACCCATTTTGGCTGAACTTCTTTGTCTTCTGGAAATGCTTAACTCATTGTTACTGTATTACTGATTATTTAAACTTAACTATTAGATGTCTTGTGTTCAACAAAACTGCTTAACCTATTCCAAGGTATGTGCTGCATTTACACTAAAGAAATTTGCTGGAGTCATTTTAAATGTTGCAGTGAGATCCTCATTTTGCAGCACTTCCCACATGGCTGTGTTTTGTTCCATCCACCTCAAAGTTTGCTTGTGACGGTGCGTTATTGTCTCTGTTGCACAACATCATGGCGAGGTGCAATGCTCTTCCATGGACGACATTGCATTTCTTAAAGAAATGCAAGAATCTTTCCTCTTCTCCCATTGAAGGCACACAGCAGCTTTGGTAGGCGCTCTGTGGCCAGCTGTCCCTGAATGAGTGCCCAGAGCACATCAAAACGTCACAATACGTCGGCACATCCCCCCCAACTCTGCAACGTGTGACTCGCCGACAGATGCGGTTGAACAGAGAAGCTGATAAATGCAAGATCAATTCCTCTATTCATTAGTGTGCATAAGCACTTCTCAAATTCTTGAAGGTTGGAAGAGAAGGATTCGCTTGAAAGATGTGGAGACTGAGTGTCTTGGAACAGCCAAAGAAACCTGGGCATGTGAGAGAGCTGTTTGTTCTTTAGTTTAAGGAAAGAAGGAATATGCAAAATCCAGGAAATCTAGAAAGTTAAATGCTGAATGGTAGTGTGCTGAGGTGTGCGGGTATCTGGAGAAACAGAGGCTCTGGAGGTGGATATATATGCTTGCCAAAGGGCTAACAGGCAATTGGAGTGATGAGGATGTTTAGAAGGCGATACGGTTGGATGGAGATGGGCAAATGTAGAGAGGGAAATGATTGCAGCTTCTGTGAAGACTTTTAAAAGGGAAAGAATAAATATGTGAAAACATGAGCAAGTACTTAACTGCCTCCTTTCCCTCACGGCCAACAAGCTGAGAAAGCAATCAAAGTGTCATCAAAACAAGTAATCACATGTAATTATGCTCTTATTGCCTATTGAGAAGTGACAAGAGGGATTTTTAAAGGTAAGATCCCCCCGAAATACTGGGAAGGAACGTTGTGGTGCAGAGGAGTGAAAGAGTACTTGAGGACTGAGAGACGTGATGTCAGGTACGGAAAAGCTTGGAGAGTAGAGGGGCATGAGAGAACGTGGAGCAGAGATGTGGGTTTGGAAGAGGATCTATAGGAGTGGTGATGAAAAGTAAGTTTGATGCGCAGAACTAGCACCTGACAGAGTGAAGGAGGTGGAGGAAGGACGAGACAGGACTCCTTTGGGTTTGGGTTGCTGCTGGATGGGAGCAGAAGGAAACTGAAGGGCAGGCCTAGCGAGCATAGGCAGAAGTCATGCTATGCAGGGCTTGAAATATAGGATGGGTAATTAATGGTGGGGATGTGGTTAAAATAATGGATATCTTGCATGTGACCCAATTAGCAGATGCTCAAATCCAGCTGTCCAGACTGACGGGCCTTCCCAACAAAACTGTGGTGGTATATGAGAGAGGTCTATATATAACAGTCGTGTAATTGAATATATGAGGTTGTGCTTAATGTCTTGAAGCTTGCTTGTGTACTTGGCTCATGGGTTAAATACTCCGTTGATTTAAGCGCTGATAAATGTGTGGCAGAATACGGTAACTGATAATGCATTGAGTGACCTAGTAAACAAGGAACTGATAAACATGAAACTTGCTATGTACTGCACTTTTCTAGAAAAGAAACCTCAATTCTTTGTTAAATAACTTAATTTATGAGGAGTCTGGAGAGTTTATAAAGGGACTCTTTCCCGTAGTCAGCTGTGGCTGGAGGGTAAAAGCCATACTTGGAGTGTCGGTGGTTTTTTGGAGGTTAATAGCAGGTGGGCACTGGTGAGAGAAGAGGTGTCAGATTTATTGAGGCATGAGGAGAAGCAGGTACTGGTTATCCCAAGGGTGTGAAGGAAGGCACCAAATCCTTCGTCTGTACAATAGTGGCACGTGCGTTAGCTTTTGGAGGACTTTGTAATGCTCTTGTCCCACTGCTACCAGCAACTGCTTATAGATGTCTCGGGCAGGAGAGTGTGTAGCTGAGTGCCCTGCCCAGCACTGTGAAAGGGGACGGAGTTAACTCCAGCAAGCAGCAGCAGTGGAGGACTTTGGGTTTGCTCTCTGTGATCGGAACAAAACTTCTAGCATGACGCAGCCTGTTGAGCTCCGCTGTCTCCGCAGGGATGGGTCTGGGGACACGATTGTTAGGGGCAATGTTAGAAATGAGGTGACAGATAACTCTCAAGGACTCTTCTGGGTGGGTTTCTTTATTGAGGTTTGTTATAAGTAGTAATTACTTATAGGGAGTTTAAGAACAAACCGCTTTAGAGCGTTAAGTGGGAAATTCTTACTTCCAGAGAAGCAAATGCCAACAGAAGACACCTCTAAACCTTCTAAGCTTTCTTTACTGTAACTTAGTCTGTAACTTGGAGTGCAGACATACAACTCCTCTGGTAGTTATTTGGCTTAACCAGCCTTCCTATTTGTAAGCTGTCCTAACTTCAAAAGCTAGGACTATTTTTAAAGCTTCTGGCCCAACTTAGCGTTGAAGTAGCTGAATATAATGTCTGCTAAGTATGTGTGTGTGCCTGTGCATATATTATGTGTATGCATGTTAATTCTGAAATGTCATTGCACTGAACTATTTTAACAGAGCTAATAAAAAAACCTGTAATTACTCCAGGATGTGTTTTAATACTACTTTTGATGTGTGATGACTAACAGGCAGGTAGAAACTGTCATTTTATCTGGAAAGGTAGACTTTGCTTTGAACAAGTTTGATGTATTTATTTTACAAAATTTAAATAAAAATTCTCTCAGAGAAGAGAAGCTGCAGCATATAAATTCTACTTCAGAAAATGTGATTTTCTTCAATAAAATAAGTTCACTCTAACATAGTTTTGGACATTTCCATTGCCATCATGCAAGTCAGTTTTTAAGCCTTGAGATACTGAGAGACAGTTACTGGTTTCTTCCAAAGGGCGCTCAGAGGGATGCTTGACAGAATAGTTCCTGGCATCGGAGAGACTCCTGCCTATAGTGGGGTCTGCCTGGTCTAGCAGGAAGCAGGGATGGGAAAGTTAAGGATGGAGCTGGGAAAGTTTCATAGAATCATAGAATCGTTTCGGTTGGAAAAGACCTTCAAGATCATCCAGTCCAACCATTAACCTACACTACCAAATCCACACTAAACCAATCAAGGGTAGACTAGACTGAACCATGTCCCAAAGTGCCACATCTACCCATTTTTTGAACACCTCCAGGGATGGTGACTCCCCCACCTCTCTGGGCAGCCTGGTCCAATTCTTGACCACCCTTTCTGTAAAGAAATTTTTCCTAATTTCCAACCTAAACCTCCCCTGGCGCAGCTTGAGCCCATTTCCTCTCGTCCTATTGCTAACTGCTTGGGAGAAGAGCCCAACACCCACCCCACTACACCCTCCTTTCAGGCAGCTGCAGAGAGCGATGAGGTCTCCCCTCAGCCTCCTCTTCTCCAGCTTCTCCAGGCTAAACACCCCCAGCTCCCTCAGCCGCTCCCCATCAGCCCTGTGCTCCAGACCCTTCACCAGCTCCGTTGCCCTTCTCTGGACACGCTCCAGCACCTCAAGGTCTTTCTTGTATTGAGGGGCCCAAAACCGGACACAGTATTCCAGATGCGGCCTCACCATTGCTGAGTACAGGGGCACAATCACCTCCCTGCTCCTGCTGGTTTGGATGTTTTGACTCTAACGCGAGTATGTAAAGGTAGGATCATCTTTAAAGACTTGGTCATCTTGGGAAAGATGAACAGGTATCTAGACCCAGAAGTTCAATTTCTCTAATGGTGCTCAGAGTGAACCATTGTAACGGGGTCATCTTTTTTTAAGGGTACTGCACGGTACAACTACTTGTACGCTCCTGATGAGGGCTCGGTGCGTGCGCCACAGTAGCTGCAGCCGGAGGCTGCCGGTCCGTCTTGGAGCTGGGCAGCAGCGCGTCCCTCCTGCCGCCTGGCCGGGGTGGAGCAGTGAGCTGGCTGCCTTCCAGCCTCACTGCTTTTAGCTATTTTTGCTATCTGCTGCCATACAGGACAACAGCTCTCTCCTGGCCAGAGCCCAATTCCTTAACCCGAGGGCAGTAACATTCATTTAGCTTCCCAGCAGCACAAGCAAAGAGTTGGGTGTTTGAGCGTGCTTTTTTTCCTCCTCGCAATTCATGTGTCTTGCTTCTCTGAGAGTCTTTTTAGCTTGTTGAGAACTTGGGTGGGAGCTGGGAAAAACCTGAGCTTTCAAAGTATTTGAGGTTTCAAAAATCCAGCATTCTTTCCACTGCAGTGATACCAAGATCTTCCTTGGGTTTCACTTGAAGAAAACCTCTGATTTGCTCCTCTGTATTAAGCAAGCCCCATGAATGATCCTTGGAGAGAAAGGGCTCTGGCAAGGGAGAAACTGAGAGGTTTCTGGGATGTCATCCAATACTTGCCTTGCAGTAAAAGCAATGAAACCTGTCTTTTACTTTGTACTTTTATATCAAAATATATTTTCATTATTAACCAGCAAAATAGCCTGCACTTTAATGTATAATTTAAGCTTTGTGTGCATATTTTGTGAAGACAAAGGTTATTGAAGAACTAACTTAACTACTTCCGACTAATATGGATTATAATTCTTTTAATGTTTTTATGTTAAGCAGTTAATGTTACTTTTTAAATGAAGTCTTCCGGCACTGATATAAGGGGTTATAGGATATCTGTCCCCTCTCTTCTTTCTAGAGCCACTGTCTGCAAAGTAGGAGTTTCACGTGTACAGTGTGACGGAGCCCAAACTTACAAACGTCTTCTGATAAAGCACTTGAAGCCTTCTCTGAGAACAATGTTTTATAGGTTAAGTCCATGCAAAGGGGTTGGGAAACTGAATATCTATAAAACGCATTCAAAATTGGATTTGTAGGCAGGAATGAAGTGGCTACCCTGTTTACCCGCCCATGATTAAGAGGTGGTAATACTGTTAATCCATCTAAGAGCTGGATTACTTTTTAAAAACACAGAAAATAAATTAAGTAGTCACAACTAGCGATGGAAGCAGGAAACAAAAGTCCTTCTCCATCCATACCTCAATTATTCTGTAAAAGCTTTTTTCTATTTTTGGTAGTATAGCTGATGTTTCTCTGCACAACCCTGCGTATACTTAGCAATCTTCTCTCTTCTGTGGAAATGAGCAGCATGCTGCATCAGGTATTAATACAGTGCATTTATAGGACGTTCTGCTGGCAGGGGGATTGGAAGAATGCTCCCAAGATGTCACCTACTGTGAATCAGGCCATGTGCACGTTGGCTACCATTGCTATATCGAGATGGGAAATGAAGAACTTTATTATTGATGGAGTGTAGGAGAACACCGGTTACATTGTTTTGGGGTGCAAAGTATTGAAATAAACTTAGGAATTTCTGCACTGAAGTACAAATGACTCGTTAACTTTTAAATTGCATCTTTCACATCTAGGTACAGGCTCAGCTGTACCTAGATGAGGTGCTGTCACTGAAGTTTTAAATTACTTTGGAGTTAATGCAGAGGCAAGTAACTCTTGCTCTTACTAATGCTCTACTTTGGCTTTGAAGTACCTTGCTGTGGCAGTAGCTATGCATCTCGTGGAAAAGTGGTCATTTCTGTAAGAAAGGCACAGAAAAGAACAAGTCTAAAGAGTGGGACAAGGAAATAATTAAAACTGGTAGTCCTTAGAAGAGTATGGGCAAGGAAGAACATATGAATTACTTGAACATAGATACAGAAAATACGCCGAGGAATTTTAACTTGCAGAAAAAAATGTTTTCAGTTCCTTGTATAAGTTGCCATCAGATTTTTGTTACGTTCTTGTGTATTTGCTTTCTAAAAATGCTCTAAGTAAGGCTACAAACTCAAGACCTTGGTAAGCACAGAAGAGCCACAAATGCACACAATGCCACAATGCTATTATATTTTTAATATTTTTTTTTTATGTGGAATAGATCCATAAGAACAGATCCAGCACCTATGAAAAGGGAATGGAGTTGTGACTGTGTTTGATCTTGAAATCTGGTCTTTTAAAAAAAAAAAAAAATCTTCATATCACTGAAAGCTTTTATCCAAGGGGAATAACAAAATCCATACTGATTGTGCTAATTCTATAGCATGAAGGCCCTATAGCTAATATAATAGGGGTTGAGTAATCCAAGAGTCCATAGGCTGAAATATTTACGTGTGAAGTTCTTGAGCAGTGTTAGTGAAATAAAAGCTGCAGTAGTGTTCTGGTTTTTGGAATGTCCCAAATTGGAGAAAGGGTTGTATTTGCACTGTGACTTATTCACTATAACCAACCCCAGTTCAGGCAAATATTTGCTTATGCTTAAGTTTTCCTTCAGGAAAGCATTTAAACAGATATTGGACTTTGGTACGCGGAGTTATCACGCTTGCTGCTGAATTGGAGCCATAAATAGCTTACATGGCTTTAATTCAAAGGTAGAGTCTTCCTTCACTGGCTCTTCTCTAGGTCATAAGCAGGTGCCATGGGATGGGCTTGGCAGCCGCCTGGGAAGCGCAGCGGTTGGGCATGGGAGTTTGTGGGCTGGCATTTAGCTTTCCAAGGTGCCCCGAGCTAGCTCAAGTAGTTCCTGAGCAGAAATTACTTTTTTTTTTTTTTCCTGGTTAAGCCCAAAGTGAGGGTGTTCTCCAGCACTGTAGCTTTCCAGCTGATGTGCTCCAGATGTGCTCCACCAGCGATTTGGGCTCAGGACCCAGCTAATCAGAAGTAAAACCCCCACCGAGATATTTAGTGTGGACGTCGGGTCCCAGCACCGACTTCTGCTGTACATGTCCCATCTGCTCCGTAGCGTAAGTGCTGTTGTGCCGCCGTTGGTTTGTGTTGGCACTAGGAGCAGCTAAAACGGTAAACGCGTAGGTGCTCCGCTGTGCCTCACTGGATTAGGACATATGTTAAGGCAGATGTAGCTGCCTACCATATGAAATGACGTTAGTTAAGAATGGCATTGAGACAAACCAGAGGGGTGGGTGGTTTTTTTTTTTTTTTTTGGTCTGTTCTTGTGTTTAAATAATTTTTTAGAAGTTTTGTTTCGTATGTTGACAGTTCAACATAATTGTTTCAGCAACAAAAATAAAACATTTGGGACACATGGTTTAATGGACCATAGCTTTAACCAAGCCAGGAACGCGTCAGACTGTAAAGCAAATTAATCTCCTTTTTGGCTTCTGTAAGAGACTTTCGTTTTTTCTGTTTCTACTGACATTTCTGATTTATTATGGCACCAGCTCTCAGAATGAGCATTTGCACTTCAGAGACTCCCTGATTTTGTGTCTTCAGTCTTGAAAAGAGTTCATCTGATCAGTAATAATATAGATGAGCCTCATAATAAAAGTGTCCACGATATTTTTGCCTGTTTAAACAATTCAGTACCTTATACTTTTAAAAATAGTTGCTTGTATGCTTTGCTATAAATCACAGTTGTAAAAGATAAAGAGCAACACCACTAAGCAAAATGTGTAACTTCTGATGTTTTGAAGGAGTTCTGGCTAGTTGTCTAAATTAATAGCGTACGTGTCAATGGGAATTTAATCGTTTTCTTAAATGCTGTATTATCCAACCATAGGAGTTTCACAGGTGTTACTGTTTTTGATGTATGTAGTAAATGGCAAATATTTGTTTACCTGTCTGCTGAATGAATATGTACTTAATGACACCTTTTTAAGCATGTGCTTTGTCCTCTTAGAGTGGGTTTGAAACCCTGACAGAGTGTTTGCCTCCAAGTTGTTTTCAGATTTGCTGTTAACGGTGAGAAAAAAACTCTAAAGAGGTTTTTGTTGTGTGACTGTTTATGTGGTAGGGCACTACTGTATTCCATGTTTCATACAAAATCAGGTGTGTGCGGGTCGGTTCTGCCCTGAATAAGCCAGTGGCCTCTGGCTTGCGGCAAACTCGGTCCAAAGTTTAGATTTTTTGCTATTCAAATGGGATTATTTTGAGTATTTAAAAATACTGAAACTCCATGTTCTGCTGCAATTTAGGCTGTAGTTTTGGGTTAGGAGTGTGCTGGAGACCAATGTGGACAACGTTTGCAAGGGTTTGGGTATTTGTACACTACTTTTTCATTCTCTAGTTATCTCCGAACCAAGTCTATGACTCGCTTGCTTTTTTTCCTCCCTTGCCTATCTTTCTGCGAGAGGTTAACTTTTATAAAGAATCAGTTCCACTCAACACGTGGCATTAGACTGTGTTAGCATGTACCCAGTTTCAAAAAACTTCTTATAACTTCATCTGTTCTGAGAACAATTCTGTATGGCTATTTATTTTGACTGAGTCCATGTTTCCCCCCTCAGCTTCAAATCAATGCAAAGTTTTTAAGTACTGTGATAACACCTGATCTTAAAGTAAGTATTTAAGGTTACTGCAACATCATTGGGCACTAAAAATATTCAAAGTTCTTAGATGTGATAACTCACATCTGGTATTTTGGGGGGGTTTTATTCACTTTTATCCTCTCTCAAAATTTGTTGCTGTGCCTCTTATATAGATGTCTTGATAACTAGTTGGCGTTTTGGCTGATTCGGTACCTATGCTGGTGAGAGGGGAAGAAAAATAAAGGCCAGAAGTGAGATGAGGAGACGTGCTTGCTCCTTGGAGCGTGATTATGCCGGTTTGCTGCAGTTGAGCTGTAAACATCTCCAGTGATCGGCTGCTGCTGCTGCTCCTCTGGGAAAACCTCTGCCTATTTTTGTTTCTCAGTGCAGCTGTACAGTCAAACAGGGAACGCTCCAGAGAGAAGGTTATTGAAACTTTTTTCTTTTTTTCAAATGCAGACAAGCCAGGAACTGAAATTCCCCTAAACTTTAATTCTTTTTATTTTTCATTTAAAGTTTTTTTTTTCTGCTTGAGTGTATAACCTCGTTGCCCATGGTAACATCAAACTTTAAAGTTCTGCTGTAGCAACATTAGAATATTTTCCAGGAAAATACTGAGTCTTACAGACACATTGTACATTCTTACTTTACAGATCTTCCTTCTGTCATCAACTCGTAGTTGTCCTTTGCCCTGTCAGGCGGTGCATCTAGAGTTCAACGCTGTATTTCTTGCAGATTGTCTGTCTTTGGGGACTTCGTAGGAACTTGTGGTTTGTTGTGAGCTATTTCTGAGTTAGCAGAATCTGTTGAGCTTAAGAATATTCTTGCTTTCTGTTTTTTCTGATAGAAATTGGAAGAAAAAGGGGGACCAATTTTTATTCTGTTGTATTACAGTTGCATATAGAGATGCTTATTCTTAGAGCAGCAGTGTTGCTATCCTCGTGGTTAACTTGACATTTCATCAAAATCAAAAATAAATCTGCCAAGATTCTGTCCTAAAAATCACTCCAGAGTAGACTCAACTCAAGGATGTCAGCTGAGCTCTGAATAACTTTCTGAAATAGAACATCGTGATTAGAGATCTGGATTTTTTTTCAAGGTTGTAAAATGAAATATCAGAGGCCTCCGAAGTGTTATGTGCGTTTCTTTCTAGGTCTTATAATGTGTAATCTGCATATGGATGTGATTTTTCTTAGACTAACCTGAAGAAACTAAGATAGTCTCCTGAACCACTTGTTTCTGGTTTTTGAGGTGTAAAAGGTTGGAAGCACTTGACAGCAAATGCCACCTGATGTAATGATGCTGTCCACTTAAACTGAAAGAGCAACAGAGCCCAGTTCTTTTAGGATCTCCTCTTAATGTGGGAGGAAAAAATGGTGAAATATTGAGAAGTTCGCGTCCTCAGAAATTCCCAGGAAGTCTAACGATGCCATCGGATTTATTTGAATCCATTTGGGCAACGTGGAGACACAGAGCCTTTCTCTAGAAGTAGTCAACTAGAATATATTACGGTGGAAGTAATTTCTGTTCTTTGAAGGTGCTGTTACAAAATCCAGAATGATTTCTGAATTGGCTAAGTGGAAATTCAGGTGACGGTAATCAAACGAGCATTTTGGTAAGTAGAAGGGAGGAAAAAGCCCCTTTTGAGCAACACTGGCAAGCTTCCTGAGTGGGCTCCTCAGGGAAGGGATTTATTTATTTATTCCATGACGAGCGAGCTAGCTGCTCTTTTTCTCTATGGGTAACACTTGTCAAGTTATTGGTAACATGCTTGATGAGCTTGAAGCTTCCTTTTCATAGCTGTGTAGCAAGCTTTTAAATAGTTTTTTCTTATCAATAATGGGATCTTTGCTAACAATTTTGGTCTCCTCACATGTGTAGGAATAATAGGTCCTTTAGGAAGGGTCTGAAATTCTCATTTGAGCTGTCCCTGCTGGAGTTAGGGGCAGAAACTGTTGTAGAAGTGCCAGTGGAAGAGAAGGAAGGGAGAGGAGGAAGGTGGGTGCTTTTGTAGGGTTCATAGCTACAACTGCATGGCTCGAATTCATTAATTCTTGTAACCTTGAGCTGTTTTGTCAAGACTGATGTTTGTCTAGCTGAAATGAAAATGAACAGGCCCATGAGATCAGCACTGCTGCTTCAATTAGACACACGCTGCCTCCTTGTTTGATGTCTAATATTTACGTTCTTCCTGAAATTGCTGCCTATCGCCAGGGGAGGTTTAGGTTGGATATTAGGAAAAATTTCTTCACGGAAAGGGTAGTCAAGCATTGGAACAGGCTGCCCAGAGAGGTGGTGGAGTCCCCATCCCTGGAGGTGTTCAAAAAACGGGCAGACATGGCACTTTGGGACATGGTTTAGTCTAGTCTACCCTTGATTGGTTTAGTGTGGACTTGGTAGTGTAGGTTAATGGTTGGACTGGATGATCTTAAAGGTCTTTTCCAACCGAAATGATTCTATGATTCTAACTGCCTGCAGTGACCTACTGCTGCTGAGCAGGGTGGGAAGAGTCCTACTTGAGTGAGGATGGAGTTTGGAAAAGCCTCTCTTCATCTCTAACCCCCGAATGAGAAGTGGAGCGGCGTGTGTGGTGTAGGACTTGAGATTGTTTTTGCTGCTCCCCTTTATTTTTGCAGCATCGTTTGGAATAGTGAATGTTGGTATTAAAATCCACTGGCAGGCAAAGGTCAGCTGTGAGCCATGTCTTTGCAAAGAAGGGAGCGCTGCTTGCTGTGTAAGGGAGCCCAGTAGATCCCACCCATGTGAGTTGCCCTGGAAGCAGGCTGAATATATACAGTGTCAACCACCTAGGAACTTTAAATATTAAAGTAAATATGGGCCACTCAATCTGTTTTATTAAATTTCACTGCTTGCTTTCCTTATCCATTTGAGAAAACCCAGGTTTTCCTCCAAAACTCTTGACACATACTCCTTTTGGTCGTCTTTTTGAAGAGGAGCAGTTAATATCATGGCAATGTTTCCTTCATATTAACCAAAATGTCTTGCAAGATGATATGATTTGGAATAAATGCAGATCTTGGAGAAAAGCTTGGCTTGTCCAGTACTTAATGGAACTGTCATGTATTTCTGTTAGTGGAAACTCTGCTTCCTTGCGGCTCGGATAACTCTTGAGAGTGATCTTAAAGGGTGTTCGTACACCCTAAGCAGATACACTACTTTTGTGTTGTGTCTCTTAGGTGCTGTCCATACATTTGTGTTTTCTATAAGCTCTGTTGGTGGAAGGAAAATGATAGCACATCTTCAGTAGTGTCTTGCTGACAGAGGATCAGATGGTGGTAATGCTGCGGCTGTTAAGTGGGGGATAATAGTCTGTTTGTTTGACTTGGAATGAAATACAGCAGTTTTGTAACCACGATAGAAAGTTATAAGCAGAAAGTGGCAATGAAATCTGAGTCAAGTGCTCTGCTTGGGAAAATTGACAGCACTTAAACCCTTTTTATACAATAGCTTGTTTTTATACTGCTGTAAGTCTCTCTTCATTTCATGCTTCTGTTGCTGGGAAGTTCATTGTATTTGTCACAATGTTTTTAAATGTGAAGGAGTATTTTTAAATAATTCAGTTCTGGGCTACACAAATACGTTAATTCTCTTTATTGGAGCCATAAAACAGAGCTTTAGATAACTTTCTAATGTTACTCACTTTAAATATGCTCTGGAGTTCATCCAGACCTGTCTTAGCCAGTTTAATCTCCCGGGTTTGGTTTTTTGGTTTTTTTTTGACGTGTGGGGTTTTTTGGTTTTCCTCCTTTGCTGGGCATGAACCAACAGCCAGTCTCATTAAAGGCAGCCATCTATGGGGTTTGCTCCTGGTTTTGCTGGGAGAGGTTCTGCTGGGTCTTTGAATACTGGGTCCCTGCTGACTTTTGCAGTTGAACACCACTTTTAATAAGCAGAATTTCTCTGATACGGTCATTTCTCCAAAGTGCTTTAAAGCATAAGGCTAGCACAACTACTTTATTTTATGGAATTTATGGAAATTAGACCTGATTTAAGCAAGAAACTTGCATTTTCTTTACTTGGAGGCCTGCGCGTACATGATTATCAAGTTAAGGAGTACATATGTATGTACTGATGCTAATGGGATTAACCTTGCTTGTTTTAACAGAAACAACATTGAACTCTTATAGACTATATATGCCCTATGTAGCTACACGCACATAGGGACCCATGAAACAGTTTGTAATTGTTCACCTTTGTGTAGGTTGGTTGACTAATCCATGTATCGAATCTTTCTTTTTCAGATCTGCCTTGAGTGAAGCTTGACAAAAAATGTTACAGCGGTTTTGTCTCTGGAAGCGGTTAGCTGTAGGGATTGCAGTTGCTACTATCTTAGCAGGTTGTTTGGCCCAGAATGATGAAGGTAAGATTTTTGCCGTGGGGACCTAGCTGTGGGAGGGGTGGGATGATTCTGTGATTTCATTTTAATTCCTCCCGGAATTATTACTTCAAAAAGTAGTTTGTAGGGAAGAGAGGTTGCAATAAAGACAGATCTGGGTCTGTTTCATGATTTTAAGCATCTGCCAATGATTATATTTTACAAAGCTGTTGATTTACCAGGCAAGATAAAATCTTAAGTTATGATTGATTATTCAGTATTGGACTCTAGCATTAAAATTTGTTTCTTCTTATTCATTGAAGCAATACTTTACTTCGCTTTATTTGTAGATTGACAGTAACAGCACTCAGAATAGGAGTCTTGAGGGAGAACTGTTAGTGGGCTGTGTGCATATCTGACCAAAAACTTGAGAAAAGGTCCACAATGAGAGTCTCCTACAGAAACAGAACTTCAGAAACCCTGAAACATGGCACCAATAGCTCGTGTTCATCCTTACAGCATCTTTCTTGAATTTAATTAAGATACCAGAAAAGTGTTCTGCCAATTTTCTATAGTAATAAAAAATTACAGACCTCGATAACTGATTATGATTTATTCTTTTGAACAATTTAAAAAAGTTGACGAGCTGAGTTTGACAGGCTTGTTCTTAAATACTCTTAAGAATAATGAGGGGGATAAGTAAAAACTGAGTAGGGTTTCAGAATGTCTGTAATGAAGTTACTCGTTAAAAGTGGCACTTACGCCTTCTGTGTAGGTAAGCTATAATAGTACATATTTATGACTTATTCTTGCAGCTGGATTTTCTTTTAGAAAGCTCTATTTTGGCAGTTAGGAAGTACAGTAGTTTTGCTTTCGTGAGAGGTGTTCAATCCTACTTGAATTTTGCTTAGGTTTTTTGTTATTGGGTAGAAAGTATATTTTTCTTGCTCTATTGGTTGTTCTCTAAATGTCCTTTTATTCCCTTCTGTCCCCCAGCCCAACCCTACCTTGTATTTGATGTCCGTAATGTACAAGAAAACTAATTTAATTTTATCCATTTTTATACACTGTCATTATAGCTGTCATTCTTGACACTGACGTGTATGAGCTGCTCATGTTTCAGATAATTGATCTATGCTTGGATACAATTAGCTTGCTTTTTAATCATTTGTTATAGCGGAGGAGTGGGGCCATTACGCTTTGCAGCGTTGGACTCGGTGATGGTTGTCAAGCACTCTTTGATCCGCAAAATGCTGGATTTGAGGAAGGAGAGGCCGCATGGCAGTGGCACGTTCCCTCACGTGTTCAGCAGCACGGGATCCAGTGGATGCTGGGGAGCAATGGGAATGCGTGGAAGGGAGGGGAGCGAAGCAGGATGGTAGGGCTGCACTGGGCGATGTCTGTTCTGGGGCAGTGAAAAAAAGAGCATTGATGGTAGGCAGGAAATATAATGCAATACTTCTTACCGTGATCTTGTTTGTACTCAGGCAGCGTCATAACACTCATTCAAAAAGGCGTCTTTGATCCAGATAACACTGTGAATTTCAGTTGAATACCGATTTCTAGTTACACTTGAATGATGCTGAAGTGTGCAAAACACATGGCACAGGTGCCCCAGAAAGTATAGTAGTAGACAGTTTGGTATTTCAAAATAGGAAAACAGATTCCTCAGGTTTCAATTTTTGTTCCTTTTGACTTCTTATACAACAAACTTCCCATGTTAATTAATGCCCCTATCTCAAAAAGTGTGCAGATTGTACCATTTTGTTACAGGTCATGTAGAGGAAGGGAAAGATACTTGTCCACAGTTGTATATAAAGCTGTCATTCATTAATAATAGCGTGACTGAAAACATCTAGCAACTTCCTTACTTAAAAAGGCTGTAAACACGTAGCTGCAGTTAGTGATCTGTTCTTCGCATAGCTCTTCGTTGCCCGATGGCCTCATGTGGTAGGAGAGAATCTGTGCAACTTCTTCACTCTGTGTCAGGAGTTACTGTGAGCAGGTGAAAGTTGCATCGCTGACAGATAGCAATGGCAGCAGAAACTCAGCTAATTAGATTTCTTTTTGTTTTTTTAAATTGCCTTGCACCAGTTTGACTTTTTATTTGCTTCTTATATAGAATGCTTGCAATAATTCTATGAAAACTTGCCAATAAAACTGTCACTTGTGTCACTAGGAAATGGAGAAGACCTGAAAATACAAATTATTTTAAAGTCGGGTCTAAATCTTGTGGATGACTTAGCAATATATCTACTCTAAATATTCACAACCTTGGAGACAGTATTCAGACAGTATCAGGGTTTTACAGACTTTCTTATAGTGCGTTAACTTAGATTCTTGAAACTTTGGGTTTTCTGTCCAAGCCAGTGTTTTGGATGAGTTTACAATGATCCCTGCTAGTGTGGCCACATCGTAATATTCCTCCTGGGGTTTTTTGTGTGTGTTGGTTTTTTGGGTTTTGAGGTTTGTTTGGTGGTGGTTGGTTTGGGTTTTTTTGGGGTGGTTCTTCCCCCCGTCCCCGTCCCCCCCCCCCCAGGTCATGCCATTTTTTTAGCACAGAACCCAAACTTGTTTTTAACCTTAATGATAGTGTTCTTTTATAAAGCCTGAGCAGAGGAGGCTTTGCTTTTCAATGAATATAAATTTGATGCATATAGCCAAGAGTATTGGTACTTTACTGCAAGAAAAGAGCAGAAATGCTGTTGTTTGAGAAACATGCAGCACCCTGATACAAACTTGAGAATGAACTGATATCCTTCCCCCCCATGTTGAGGAAAGGGTAAAGTTAGCACAAAGTTCTTCTAATATCTTCAAGGTACTTCCTCTAAATACCATAATGCTGTAATAGCGAAAAACATTCTATGGACATTAATTTAAGCCAAGGTGCGGTACTGGTTACTCAACAAATGCCACCCAGCTAATGGGGCAATGCTTATAAAAACAATTACTTTGAAATATATTTCTTGCAGCTAATAGAAAACTCTGTTCTGTACTTACATCACTGCAGAGAAGTACTTTGGCATGCCTGGGAGTGGTAGACTTGTTCCAATTTGCAATAACAAAATTTGTAAGCTAACATATAACGTATTACAGATGCAGCCTTTTAGCAATTGCACTTTAAAAACAGCATAGTTATTTTAACAGCAGAACAATCATGAATACAAACAGGAAAAACCAGTTATGGCAGAAATTATAACTTATTTCTTTGTATCTAGCATGCAAATGATCTGTTTCCATGGTCATAGCTGTACGTATTTAGTTAGATGCATGCCTCTATTACTGCATTTTGCTCCATTAGCTCATATTTTCTCTATTTCAGATGTTTTTGCTTGACCTCCTGAGTCATCAGATCTTCCCCAGCCACAGCAATTAATGATGTTACAAAGTAGCCTTAGAAACTTTATCAAGGGCTGTCTTGGAAATGGTTAGGCTGCTTTCTTCCTATACTTATTAGAAAGCTTCCCCAGCATCTCATTTGTTCATTTGGCTCACTGCCATTGTCTCGTAGAAATGAGACAATTTCTTCACGGCCAGCTGATAGTGCCTGCGTAATCTTCCAGTTCAGGTAATGTGTTTCCATCCCCGGTGTTTCTGCTCTCCAGCCGAAGGAACATTTAGGGAGCAGTAATATTGCCCCTTTTGGTTTTTGCTTTTTAAACTAAACACACACATTTCTGTAGGCTGCCCTTGCAGGTAGATTCTCCTTCCCCTCGTGATCCCAGTAGTCCTGCTATGTCCCTCTTTTGGCTAAATTCCTCTCTTGACCGTGGTTGCTGGCACTTGTATTTTGTGTCCAGGTGACATCCTGACAGTTCTTTGCGATACCAGCTGTGCTTTGCTGTCTCTGTTGGAGTTACTTCACTCATTAAAGTGTTATTTTGTGCATTGGTGGCTGGCAGTTGTGCTGTAATACAATACAGCTCTGTCTGGTTCTGTCATCATCTGTAACTGATAAGGACAGGCCTTTAGGGATTTTTTTTTTTTCTTTTTCATAGTAATGTTTTTGTCAGTGGTGTCTAAGTGATGTGCAAAGCAGTGTCAAATTTGCACTCATTTGTGCCGCTAATAAATGCGTGTCCTGCATTTCTTGTTCCAAGTTTTCACTGAGCTGAAGTGTCACTCATGTTACTACTCATTTGTAGAGGGCTCTATCACCTTTCAGGACAAAGTGCCCGTCTTGACTAAGTCTGCTTGTCATCTCGTTCTAGCCACCTCTCTTCAGGTGACACTTATAATGGTCATGCTAATCCAGCCTTTCCGGCTTCATCATTTCATCATGTGGGGAGTATGTAAAATCTATTGATGAAATGCAAATACTTTACATCTACTGTAGTGCCTTTGTATTAAAAAAACCACCCCACCCACAAATGATTAAAAAGCCCCAATTCTTTTGTTAAAGAGTCATCCACTGGTCTTAGTGTCCTGTTGATGAACCTATTCAGTGTTTTCTTCCAGTGATGTCTTTGTATTTTTCTTTTGCTCAATCATATTGTATGCCAGAATAAATGTGAGACTCTGGGTGGATGGGATGCATTTCTGGTTTTTTTGGGGGGGTGGTTTTATTTTTTTTTGGTGTTTTGTTTGTTTTAAAAATAAAGAAATCTGGGTTTATGATTTCTGCTGCCCCTAGTTTGCTCTTTTCCAAGCAGGAGAAAGACTGCAAAGATTCTCCCCCCGCCCTCTCCCCAAATAATATTTTAGCTTAAGTAAAAGTAGAAATGGCAGTTGTAGCCTTGCAATATGTGACATTAGGTCAGCTACAATCTCTCTTATTTTTTCAGTGCTACTCTATTAAATTCAGAGGCAAACTCTCAAGCTAAAAGTAGCAGTGAGGAAGAAGGTGGAAACCCAGGATCCAATTCCTTTTTTTTTTTTTAATCCAATGTATATGACTAGAAGAAACACTTTAGCAGCAATCTTTTGGTCAGTAGAGAAGGCTGCTGAATTTAACAGCTCTCTGTGTGCTTTCATGCCACACCAAACCGACCCAGCAAGAATGGTCATTTGACAATTAACGGATTTAATAGTCTTCAGCATTTACACTTAGTATATACCAATCATGAAGGGTATAGCTGCAAACTTGGGGATCCCAGTAGTTTATTCTTTACTCTTAACAGATGAAAGAAAGGCATAAATAGTTCTGATCGCTGTTTAAAAACAAAAGAAAACCAAAAGCAAACCTGGTGAATCCCCCAACAGAAGTTGCAATGATTCTGTTGCTAAGGCTTTCAGAAGTGTTTAATGGGATTGTGAATTGTGGTGATCTGTTTAATATAATGGCTTCTTTGAAGGATTTTTTTGAAGATAATAATTTGTTGGGGCTGCTTTTAACCTGAAGTTGACTTGTTTTGCCTCTTTTTATACACAAATGAATAAAAGGTTTGAGAAGTCCCTTATGCTTCACTTGAAGATTCTTAGCTGTAGAACAAGAATACTGACAAAGTCCTCAATTAATACACTCGGAGATGAGACTGTCGCAGCCCTTCTGTTACTTGCAATGCAGGTGCAAACTTGGATTGTGTTTTAGGGAGTTCTTGAGGGGCAGGAGAGGAAAGGCTGGGCTTGCAAAGGCTGCCTGTATTCCCCTGCACGACTTGACGCTTGCCCTCAGCTGTCTCCCTACATCTCGGCCAATCCAGGGAATTGTAGCACCATCCTATCACATAACATCCAAAAACGTCAATGCTTGAATTCCACTTGCATTTGGTATGGAACCAGTACTTATGTTACAATGTATGGTAAAGTAGGAATGATCTATTTTGATTTTTTTAACTTTTATTTTTTCAAATGTATGGCTGAATTTGGACTTGGCACCGAAGCAGTATGATGTTATCGTCTAATCTGCTAGTTTCAGACTCATTTCCTTACTGTTGACTACTCTAGCCTGTTGAACAGGAGATCATGGAATCATAGAATCGTTTAGGTTGGAAAAGACCTTTAAGATCATCCAGTCCAACCATTAACCTACACTACCAAGTCCACTCTAAACCAATCAAGGGTAGACTAGACTAAACCATGTCCCCAAGTGCCACGTCTACCTATTTTTTGAACACTTCCAGGGATGGTGACTCCACCTCTCTGGGCAGCCTGTTCCAATGCTTGACTACCCTTTCTGTGAAGAAATTTTTCCTAATTTCCAGCCTAAACCTCCCCTGGCGCAGCTTGAGCCCATAAGATGTGCCATTGACATCTGCTGGTGGAATAAGTATCTGCCACTGACGGCTCAGTAGGTTTTGTTTAATTCTAACCTGGTAGTTGGATCTTTTCTCAGAGTATAGCACTTGCTGGCAGAACTTCCTCTGCAGGACAAAAATTTTGTGGTTGGGAAGTTTGAAGGAATATATGTTAGCATTTTGCTTGCAGTCTAACTTATCATGTAGATGGAGAGGGGAAAAAATGTAAAAAAAAAAAAAAATCTCATTTTGGTTGAAATATAGTAGATACTGGTTTTTTTTCTTAAGCTAATGAAGGCCCTTGAAGGGATGCATCAACAGGGATTTTTTTTTTTTTGGGGGGGGGGAGGAGTCTTGTTTGGAATAAAATATACAGTAGGGAGAAATTGAGGAAATAACTGACTTCAGTGGGAATTGGTAGAAAACTGTGATTGCTAGGTATTGAAAATATAATAGGGTTGTGTTGAACATTAAACACCTACTATTTTTTTGCCTTGGATGCGAAGCTGGCTGTGTGGGAAGCTGCCCAAGGTAGCAGATAGCCATGTAAGCCTGACCTGGGAAGCCTGGCTGTGCAAAGGAGCTGCTGGAGAACAATCTCTGACTGCACCACTCCGCTACTCTTTTTCCTACTACCACTGGGAGAAAGGTGCATAGAAGTGGGAATGGCTGGTTTAGAAGTAGACTAAAGGCAGGCCCCATTTATAGCAACATTCAGGTGTTTGGCCTCTGTATCGAAAGAACAGAAACTCTTACTCCTGGCTCCTTTTGCATATTTAAAAAAAACCCAAACCCAAACAAAACCCAAACAAACCCAACCAACCACTTGAGCACCTAGAGCTTGCTGGGTTTATTTTCTGCTGGCTCAATAAGCTGCGCTGACTTGCCCTACAGCTGCATAACTGCTAGATCTGCCGCAGGGGAGGGCGATACCCGGTCTGGAAGGGCTTAACAGCAGCTTCCAGGTTAGGCATAATATAAAACTGTATCCGCACTGGATTCTTAAACTGGAACTCAGAATTTGCAAGGCACATGGGCCAGGCAGGAGGAAACACGTCTTTTGCCAACTTCAACACTTCGAAGCTGTTGAACTAATTGAGATGAAGCCCATCTGTAGTTAGTGCTGGCATCTGAAATGAAATAAAATCAAAGCTAATCAGAAGGTTTACTTATCTAAATATGTATTTTACTTCATAAGGATTAAGCAGATACTTTTTTTATCAGGATGTAAGGAATAGCCATTTAAATGGTTTTTACCCTGAATGCGAAATTGCTTTTTAACTAAGGGTTTTCCTGTGAAAAAACACAACGGTGCAGTTCACTTCTGTCACCAGGATTGTTCAGGCATAAGCTCCTTCAGCTGTTTTTCTGCTGCATGGGGCCCCCTCTATTAGTCTTTTACTCAGTCTAACAGAGTATTATGCTACAAAACTTGAATAACTAAAGGGCCTCACAAATCACTTTAAGAGGCTACTTTAAAAATAAAATAGTTTCGGATCTTGATATATTACTGTTGGGTAGGAAATTAACTGAGGAAAATGCATCTTTGAATACACGTAGCCTATTTATCATTCCCTGAGCCCTATACTGTACCTATCCAGTGAAAGAAGAGAAATGCAAACAGGTGCTTGCCTAAGGGCTGCCTGGGAAAGCCTCTGTTCTTCAGAACCCAAGTAATTTGTTTGATTGCGTTAGGAAAACTCGCTGCTTTTGGTTGGGAGCTCTGGCACTTGGCTCTGCAGCGATCCTAAAGGGAAAAGAGCTGCCCTTGATGTCTTTGAATTGTAGTTCAGCCATTAGTTCCTCTGAAGGGCTTAGTTCTTCAAAGTGTGACTGATGGGATGTCTTGAAGCGCCACTAGCAATGCTTTGAGCCTGCAGAAGATCAGCTTCCCTTTGGCAAGAGGCGAGTTAAATTCATGAATTATGGGCATCAGAAACAAGGTTTCCCTTAGTTAATGTGCAAATTTCAGCCCTCTGTCTCCTGGCAGAAGTGACCCAAGTACCCTGCATGTGCTCCCTGTGATGGTGCTGGGGTGGATGAGGCAGGAAGCCGCTTGTTGACAAGCAACAAATCCCAGATCCCGACATCCTTGGAACAACCAGACAGTGGGATCTAGCTAGGAACGAGCTGCTTCTAAGCACTGGCCTAGTTCTTTCTGCTCAGCCTTGCTCTTCGGCGCAGGTGTTGTGTGTTGGATTGTCTGGATTATATGGTTGCAAGCATCAATGTTCTTTGAGTCACCTAGGACTTGACCGACCTGAGCTATCCCTTGGTGTGGGAAAGCTGTGAATACTGAGCTGGCGCTTTTCCTCCAAGGGATGGCTGCCCTGTGTAAGGTGAGATTCATGTCTGGGAAGGGAAGGGCGCGCCTGGGGCGGGGAAAGCAGAAACCCTTGTGAAAGGGCACTGGCACAGCTTGTGTCCCCTCTGTAAGAGTGGCTTGGACTTTGGGACTATCACAGAGTAAACTGTAACTCCAACAATACTGGGCTGAGCTCCTAAAAATCAGCAACAGTTGTGTCTGTGTGTCCATATGTTGGTTTACAGCCATAGGGCGTGCGTGTTGAGCAGACCTAACCCCTGTCCTGGTCGTTCTTGTGCTTTAATGGTGATGTTTGAAAGAGTCTTCAGTGCAGAGATGTGTCTGTGTAAATTTATTTGACCATTTAGTCAGTGTTTTGACATAGAATTAGAGTAAGGAAGTCAAGTTTTCTACAATACTATATATGTTTGTGATCTCTATCTCATGTCCAGATTTCACAGAACAAATGTAGCACTTCCATTGTAACGAATTCCTTTTAGCCAAGAGAGTCGGTGCAGTGACGCGGTGTGAATAGGACAGCGCTTTCTCAGATGTGGTAGACCTCCCCCTTGGTTTTGGGGGGATGAGCTAGGATTTGTGTGTATTGCTGGGTGCAGAGGGTTACACTGTAGCTGCTCTGTGTGTTTGTTCTGCAGTAAAGCTCTTCAGTCATAGATGCTTTGAATCTAATTGCAAACACGCATGCATTCACGTGAAGCATGCATACTCACGCACATTCTGCATCTCTGTTCTGAATAGCATAAAGACACTGAAGGAAACAACCTTTCCTGCGCAGAGCTTGCTTTAGCTCTACTGACATCTTTCCCTCTGGACTTGAATCAACTGCCGAGGTGCTCCTGCACACATTCAGGATCTTAATTTCAATCCAAACAGAATCTACTGGCTGTAGATGGGTCAAAATACTCTTCCAAACAATTCCTGGTTTTGTGTTTTTTGTGTAGTTCCATGGGTTCTGATGTTGTTCCTCACAAGATAAACACCATCTGCACTAATCCAGTAAATCCATCTCTCGATCACCTGCTGAATTGCTGCGACACCTCCAGCTGGATCAGCAGAACCTGTTTCTTTCATTTCACTCCAGTTTTCTGGAATAAACACACTTGCAGATCAGTAGGCCATAAGATAGCTCATATGAATTGACCATGTTTCTTTACTAGGAGGTCCTTAATAAGAACAAATATAAATATTTTAACTTGGCTCTTTATTCAGATTACTTTGTAGGAAATCAGACTTTGAACTTGTTTTTGAAGAGCAATAACTAGACTAGTCTGACTTTCAAAAAAAGAACTGATATTTTACAAATTGACAGCATTTAAAATCTACCTATGTCCCTTAGTGCCAGGTTATTCCTGCTTGTGGTCTGCCATTTTTACTGCCTGCTCAATTTTTATCTTTATTGGAAATATTTTGCTGACTTTTCTGTATTCACATATTGTATATGTAGCAAAGGTTTTGGAACTGAGAATTCCTGGGTGCATCACGTTGACAAGGGAGGCTGGTAATCACTTTTACAGTAAGAAGTATGACTGCAGCAGGCTATTTGCGTCAACACAGAAGCTTTGAGCTACTCAGGGTTGAGGTTGGTTGTAGGGAGCCTGCAAACACAGGTTGCAGTAAGCTTTCCAGTGCGTGATTAGTTGGGTTGTATACCTAAATGATGGCTTAGAAGTACAGTATTCATAGCACAAGTTTGTTGGTTGTTTTTTTTTTTCTTTACTGAAGCTCATTTTCAGACTAACTCTTTCTAAAATTGTTTTCTTAAGATCAAGCAGTAGGTCTGGGGAAAAGAGTCTGAGCTGTTCAGTTGCCGTGTTCTCTACTGTAGGCTTCATTGCAGCCACGGGACATGTGAGGAATGGGGTGAGGTATGAGTTGAAGAACAGAGATATTTTCTGAGCAGAAATGTACATTTCCAGAATCCATGAATTTACTCTTTTAAAGCCTCTTTAAAATCAGAAGTGGGGAAAAACAACCATTTGGTCCTTTCTCTTTCTCCAGATTTTCCCTTCTTCCTGCTGGCTGGAAGTTCTGGTGCACGTTCTCTTTCATGCTTAGTCTTCTGTAAATAGCCATATTTGTGCATTATAACGACATTTCCCTTGTCTTTGGGGTTCCCTGTTCTGCCACTGAACTTTGTTGCTAGCTTGGCAAGCTTTGTATTCCTTCCGCTCCTGTGTGTCGCGGTCCCTGCCCTGTCACGTTACTTTCCAAACTCTCATCTCGTTTTTCCTCAATCCAGCAGTAAGAATTATTTTCTGAACGCTTACATGAGACTCTCATATATTGGCAAATAAACTGTGATAGAAACTACCTCCCTGTTGTTACTATACTTTAGTTGAATCTATTTTTGATGAGAAGTATCTGTTTAAAACAAGGCACAGGAACTTCAACTTGATCAAAACTTCATTTTATTATGATTTGATTTTCACATAATAAGAACTGACTCATAGCTGTGTCCTTCAGAGCACAAGTTCCGTGCATTACAAATTACAGATTTGATTCTGAATCACTTCAAATGCCCAGTTTTGCTTCAGTTCAATTAATTTATACCTCAGGAGTGGCATTCTCAACTGCATCAACAATGGTGATAAGTTTTCTGCTTTATTACATGGCAGAGACGTGATTGAGCAGCGGGTTGTTGCAAGGACGCTTCCAGTTGCAATAAATATGGTGTTTTAAGTAATTGGTGCAGAAAAAGATCAGTAGTACTATAACAAAGTTGTTCTGAAAAAAATGAAGCATGAAATCTTTTTTCAGAGAAGATCTTTCTTTCTTGATTACTTGGTAAGTATGGATTCCTACTCAGGAAGGCTTTAAATAGGTCTCCGGGTTTTTCAGCGCTTCCAGAAGGTCTGAACTTCTGAGTTTGTGCTCCAGACAACAGCATCCCTGCTGTAGCGTGTGTAGTGGGAGCAGAGTCGTGTGCTTGGGCAATAATTGTAAACGATGAGCTCGCTCAGCTCATTTTAATGCATTCATTTTACAGTAATCATTTTCAGATTAGGGGATCATTACTGTTCAGCTGTTGTCTATCATTAAATATAGATGGTGTTTTTCTTGACTAAAGCTCATGTAAACTCAGTCAATTGCTAGGGATTTATATGGAATGCCTGTGGCGAGGAAGTGCCTGGGGTTTTGAACCTAAAACCAAAACCAGCCATCAAAAAAAAAAAAAAAAACCCCAAACCAAACACCCTCCCCCACCCTTTTCCACAAATATTGCTGGAGTTTTTGAAGTGACTGCAGTTTGTAACTCTGGCCTATAGTGTTGGATGAATAAACGCCTTTGACTTTTGCAACAGGTAAGACTATGATATTTAATATTTAATGTGAACTTAGTAGAGCAAATAGAATGGACTCGAAAGATTTTTGTCTTGAAGACTTTTGCCCTTATGCACAGAGGTGATCGCTGTGTTTCCTTCTCTCTTTCTCCTCTTTCCTTCTCCTTCCTCTCTTTTATCTCTTCTAGGGAATCTCTGCTGAAAGATAAGAATTCTTTTGTAGGTGGCAAAAGGAAAACATTGAGTAAATGAAGAAAGCAATAGATGGATTTAAAAAATAAAAGAAGAAAAAGTCTGTCCTTTACTGCAGTATTTATTAGATAGTGTATTGAGGCATGGCAAGGCTTAAATTGGTGCAGAGACGAACAGTTTATATATGTAGGCTACAATGAGCAGAAATCAAATATTTAAATAATGTCAAATTATCGTGATGTGCCTAGTTAAGGCTGATTGCAAAGCAAAGGGCTGAGGAGGTAAGAAAGGAACCAAGGGAGAGAAATTGTGTTCTCAAATTGGGTTTATAGATAAATGGGATTTCTCTGCAATTGAAGGCTGTACAGATCTAGTCCGAATTACCCTAGAAAGCAGGTTTTCACAGAAGGATGGATATTGTGGTACGATTTTGAGTGTGTTTACCTACAGTGCCATTTCAGTTTTCTTTTTTGAATTCAGTAGTGATAAACATTATTGCTTCTCATTTTAGAAACATCTAAAAGGGTTATTATCTATCATCTATTCAAGGTATTGCAAACTGTTAGGCATTTTTAAAGATACTCCTGCAGAGCAGTAAATAGTTTACTTGCATCGTTTGCTTTGCTTGATCCTGTACCATAATATCATGGTTTTAGTCACCGATTTTTTTTAAGCTACTGATTATTTTGCCTGCAATATTGATGCAACATTAAATACTTGATTTAGTTGTCCCTTAAAATAGGTCAAATCCTGCTCTGTGGTACTACCTGTTGAGAAAAACAAGTTATTGCCAAAATAATTATTTTTCCTCTTCATTTGCTGGAATGAGCTGTTTGTATTTAGTCAATTATACTGACAAGAAGAGTTTTCTGTTAGTAGTATCATGTTGTTTTGGAACATCGTTGGTTTGAGGAGCTACATATAATTCTGTTACTGCCAAGTGGTTCCCTGATTTAAAGGATGTATAATGGGACAGGAGTTAATTATGTGACCTGCTGTGCGAGTCTTGCAGGAGACTAATTTTGTGGCTTACTTCTAAATGGAGTTGGTTGAACAGACTTCTTTGTTAGGTCCTAGAGGAACACGCAGTTTTAAGCAGCTAGGGACCTCCCTCATTAAACATTTCAGCCGAACCTCTGGATGGTCCAAGCTGAAAACAAGGCGTCTGTTGCTGCATTGGTATTGCTGGAGATGGTGGTTTTGCTGTTCTCTTTGCAACTAGTTAGCCAAGGCAGACCGATGGTGTTCTTGAGAAATAGCTGGGCTGCTTTTTTGGTTGCAAGTGGATAACACAGCACAAAAATTAATTAAACAAAAACAAAAAAAACCCCCAAACCACACCAAAAACATAGTAAGTTTTGAAAGATTATAAAAAAAATCAAAATAAAACAGTGGACTGTTTTTCTTCCAGGTGGTATAGCTGATAATGACACTGGATGACAGAGCAGTTGATGTCATGAAATTGCTACTCTACCCTTAATTGGTTTAGTGGTGGACTTGGTAGTGTAGGTTAATGGTTGGACTGGATGATCTTAAAGGTCTTTTCCAACCTAAATGATTCTATGATTCTGTGTGTTAGACTGTTATGAGTTTATGGTGATTATATTGTTTTCTCTTGTCTTCTTTCATAGAAGCAATAGGTTTTACTCATCTTTGCAAATAATTTTTGACTCATCAGACTTGCCCCCCCCCAAAATGATTGGGATTCTGCCATGTGAATCATTATAATATTTAAGGTGATGCTGCGATAATGGCTAGTATTAGATGAAGTTGCAGTAAATGACACCTTTCAAAAAATCTCCTTCAATTGTTTCTCTGTTCCCTTGGCAATAATAGGGATGAATAATAGGACACCTGACTGTAAACTGGGGAGCTCCAAGTAAATCTTGCTTGCAGTGTTGGCCTGTTCTGTGAACAGGCTCACGCAACGTCCACAGTTGCGTGACGTGAGTGTGGTTCATGCCCTCGTGTCGTGAGCTCGGTCGTCAGTGCGGGGGAATGAATCCCCCCTAAAATGAAATGAGTCCCACTTACCAGAAGCTGGGAGAGCGGTGCCCTGTAGCTGATGTTCATTAGGATGGCTACTTCAGAATTTGGAACAAGATTTGTACCACTACTACCTGTAATTCTGTGGTATTTGGTGTTTTATCTCAAGGTTTTTAGATGTATAAAGATGAAAACCAGTATCTTCAAGCTTGTGTTATGATTTTCTCCAAAGTTCGGCTTCAAAATTATAGTAAGAGGAGCTAAAGGGCTTTTTGAGCCATTGGTATAGACCATTTTGTTTAGTATGCAAAGTTTCAGATACACCAGTTGGAAACTTCAGCCCTGTTTCCCTTTCTTCAGTGGTTTGTGGTTTTTTTTTTTTGCCCTTCCAGGTTTTCCTTTCCTGCTTTTTGTTGCAAAATTAATTGAAAAAATCTGGGCACTGTTCTTTATTAGCTTTCTAACAATTTGAAGTTTTTTTTATAAAGTGTTTCATGCTACCTGTAAAACAGAAGAAGTATTTATCAATGCAGACAGGGAGTTTTCTGGTAAGAGGCTCTGGAGAGATATTTGTGATGCTTCCCTTCTGAGAAGCATCTTAAGGTTTATTTGAACCCTTTTTCCTGCTTGGCTACAGTACAGGAGTTGCTAAAGTGGAAAAAATACTATGGTTTTTTTTTTAAAAAAATATTGTAAATACCATCTCATTTGGTAAGTACTGTTTTGTAAACGAGAGGAGGAAGTTTGAAGTTTTTCATGTGTGTAGGTACATTTTGTGAGCTATCTGTTCCATTGACCCCGTTAGTTGGTTCTGGGTTGTTTTTCTGGGGGAGGGAGAGTAAAAAAAATGCACTTGTACATCATTTGTACTTGAACATGGCATACCTCATCATGATATGACTTATATCATATCTGATATAAGATATGAGGCTGTAGCAAATTTTCATAGCCTTAAATTTATTTTAATAGCAGACATTAATCAGTCAAAGATGTTATTTTATGGTCTTTGTTAAGAGATTCTGTTTACAGTTTCTTCTTCACATTTTAGTGAAACATTCTCCAAGACATGTTTCTTATGAGACACTCCCAAACTATGTTTGTCCTGATGGGAAATCTATTCCAGTACAATTAAATGAGGCATCTGCAATTCCTGCTAAGCATAATGATACCGTATGTGAAGATGATGCTTCCGTTTGATAGAGGTAGGGTCAGGAGCATCAACTTGGAGTTGTTTGTATGTTTTCTAGGGGGGGGAAAAACCAACCAAAACTCAAGAAAACCCCACCAGAAAACATGACTCTTCTTTGCTTGTCCACGTAACAACATAGTATCTTCTGCAAAAATCATGCAGCTTCCACGTGTGCAATGCGGTGTGGAAATATTAGAGAGGTTTTGTTCAGAAATGCTCTGGAGTAATTTCTGGATGAACAGGTAATGGAGAAACTTGAATTCACCAGAGAGAACTGGAAAAGCCATAAAGTGTGTCTCGGTAAAGTTGTGGTATTTCATCTTTCTGGGCTGCATTAGTTACAGGTAACACTAAAGCTAAACATAAGCCTGAGCATTTGTTTTTTTTTTTTTTCTGGTGCTATTAAAATTACAAGCTGCTGTGTTAGCCTTAAGTCCAAAATTTTGGTTGTCTTGGCTGGGGATGGGGTGGGGGGGAAGTTGAATGATTTTAAAGTGAAAATTTACCAGTAGTGTAGAAGAAAATTAGAAATACCCTGTCACTGAGCCTACAATGAGATTGGATCCTACAACCACAAAAAATAGCAATCTGCTTTGCTTCTGATAGGCTGTCACTGCTCTTGGAAATCGCTCTGGCAGTATCTGAAAGGTAGACCAGTGGTGTCCATTTTTCAAATCTCAAGTGCACAACCTGCAGGAAGCAATATTATTTTTCATTTAATGAGCTTTAGCACATGAGCAATTAAGAAGACATAATTGAATGAAGCTAATCAGGAAGACACAGAAGCTTGCCTCTGGGATGCTGCTCAAGTCAATTGCTCCTCATATCTACAATTTTATCTGTTTAGTTAATAACACCAACAGTGGCACCGGCTAGTGGTTTTACAGCTCCAGGGGCTTAGCAGTTGTGTTTTGTTTTGTCTTAAGCCTTAGTCTTTTTTTATTCTGCTAAGGAGGTAGTGATTAACAGGTGATGAGAGCCTCTGCTTGGCTAATAACATTCTGGGTGCTCAAAGAAACATGATGGAGGCTACTGTATTTTAAACATCTTTGAATTGCTCAGTATACAAACTGGAGATAAAGCCAGACATCTACAGGCATGGTCTCCACACAGCTCCATATAATCAGTGAACCTGTTGTTGTCTGATAATTAAAATAGTTATGAACATACTGACACGGAAAGATAAACTGAGTGAATGGCTTGAGGTAAATGACTGTTTTCTTCATTGTCCAGAAATAAACCCGTAATGAACCAGAATCTGACCAAAAAAAAAAAAGCATTTTATACATAAAGGACATAAACTATCACACATAGAAAATAATAACTAAAAATAAGGTCCCGTAGCTGTGCTCAGCTTTTTTCTCACAGTCCTTGTGGGTAGAACCTTTGCCTAATTAAGTACTGGAGGTATGAAAAGAAAATGCCTTATCTGCTTGTTCTTGCGGTGTAATCAATGGCTTGGGATTTATTTTCAGTTGTGCATCAGGCTAATACAAAATTAATCAACCTCTCCATTACAGTCAGCCTGGATATGGAGTAGAAACCGAGTACTTCTGTGTCAGCTGTGCTACCGTATCAGTGCCTGCGTGCTAGATAAAATCAAAAAATAGGGTTGAATGGGATTAGGAGGGGAATAGTCTTTGGCACTACTGAATGCTAAGAATGCTTTTAAAACCTACAGAAATACCTGTGCAGTTGCCATCTTGTCTGCAGGATTATTTTCAGTGCTATCTCATAGGTGGAAACCTTACAGGAAGAATTTGAAAGCTTCCCTGTGTCCTTGTATTTCCAGCTATAGAGATGAAACGGAGTCTAGTTTGGAGGCATCACTTCTGTCCTCGTGCTCATGGCCTCTATGTAGCCTGTGGGTCCAGGTAATTTAAGAAGAAAAAAATATTCTCTTGGCTGCCCATCCTTGCTGATGTAAAACTTCCTTGAATATGCACTTGGGTTGGACTGACTTAACAAGTACACCTGCTAATACTTATCCTTTCTAGGCGAATGCTGTTTTGAGCAGCGTTTGTGTGTACGCATGTATTTGGAGGGGAAGAGAGGATCACTGATGGGCAGAAGCTGATACTCCTTTGGCACTTCTGGTTTTTCATAGAAGCCAATACACTGAGGAGAGCTGTATCTTTACAAGAACAGATGATCAATCTTAATTTCTGCCATCAAATATCCTCTTCCTTTTTTGAAATTTTGATACTCTTTGTAATAAGAAGCCAAACTTGTATTTTATGTTAATTTACTTATACTCATTATTAGCACCAGGAGCAGTAGATTTGGTAACTGGTTTTATGATACTTGTTCACTATTTGGTATCTTGGGAAGCACCAAGGTACCACTGGCTGTGTCTGTTTTAGGAAAAGATTTTTTTTTTTTTTCCATGTCTTCAACTCTCCCAGACATTAGTGATAGACAGAGAGATTTTGATGGTAATCAGTCTGTCCTATAAGGTGTTTATTTTTGAAACTCTTTTCTAAGTAGGTAAAAATTGAGAAGTAAATATTTTGAGGGTTTGGAGTCATATTGCAAGGGATATGAAACGTCTTTTTCAATGTAGCAGAAATGTATTGCCTCTTGTCCTTCAATTGTTGTTTGATAAAGGTTTCAGACAGCACATGTCCCATGCTTTGACTTTGTTTTATAACTGGTGTTATTAAAAAACACACCAAAAAATCATCCTGTCTGAAGTGTATAAGTTTCTGGAAGAAGTCTTTTAGGGCTTAGAGCTTGGAGAGCCCACACACCAGCGTCAGCTGCTTTGCTTGGCTTTAACACCGTGCTTTGGGGTGCTTGGCACATTTTGGGAATCCTCTCCGGATGGGTGCTGGTGACCACCGTCTGCTGAAGGGTGCCGAGTCAAACAGTCCTTTGTCTCATCCCATGCTTCTTTCCTCGCAAAGTTGCTTTACAAGGGAGATACCGAAAACCTTAAATTTATTAAAGTAAATCTTAAATTGGTTCAAAGACAAAGGCTGTAACTACTTTGCATTTACCAGACCATTTTTGAGTTAGTAGCGCCCAAGCTTTCCAAACACGTGCATAAGGAAATTCTGGCAGGAGTAACGGGTGATGCCATAGATATGTTCTTTCATCTCAGATTGTAGTTTTCTTATCAAATAGATGCTTTAAAAAAGAGGCTTAAGTTACACCTTCATGCTCTTCACAAAAAGTTTTTTTTGAAAATACATTTTGAAGAAATAATGAAGAAGGTACTAACTTTGCACATAAGCTTTGTGTTCCCCTGCCCTGTGGTTGTTGTTTTTTTTTTTGTTGTTGAGAACTGGGAGATGTTTTGTGGATTTACCTGAAAATGTAAATAATAAATTGTGGGACCAGGAAGACAAAGTACAACTTGTATAAGAACAAGTATGATTATCATTGTAGATGGGAACAATTTTAACTATAAAATTAACTATATTGGTTTTTTGCTCAAGAAAATAGGTATCAAAAGGGTGCATCTAACCAGAAGAAAAACAAATAACTCTTTGGAGCTATTCAACATTAAAGTCCTTATTGCTTTTATAATTAACTCAGGTTCAGGCTGTTTAGACACAGGCTAGATCAATGACGGGCAGAAAGCAGTTCAGACTTCAATTATTGAATCCATTGGACCATAATTTATTAAATGGATACTTCAAAGGATGACACTTTCTGTGAAGTCTTATTACTTTGCATTTTTCATGGATGAGGAACATGCAAATGGATGCGACTCAGTCAGGTGGCATGTAAGAGTTGCACAATATCTGAGATGCCTTAACCTTTTTTCTGGGAAAGGACCTTCCATCTGTGACTTTGGAGCCTACTTTCTGCTCACAGCTCTGTACCTTTTCACCCAGGCTGTGGGGGCAGCATTTTCCAGATCCTTGGCTAATTAGTTTTTGCATCTGTGAATGTGTCAGCATCCTCTGTGCAAAATAAGTTAACTTCATGAAACCACAGGAACTTGATTGTAAGTAGCAAGTTCATTATGTGATATTTTCTGCATTCTGCTACTACGTGTCTGCTTGGAAATATGCTAAAAAACAGATTTTGGCCCTTCTTATAGCCTTTTTGGGCTGTTTTGGTCACTAATGTTGGATACAATGTCTTCTACTTGAAATATCTAAACCTTTCTGCTTTCAAACCCAAAGCACAGTGTCTGTCTGCAAGACAGTGTTCAACGGTAATTAAATCATGATTTAGTCAAGACACATTATCGGGGTCTGTATTTTAAATGTGAAAACCTCCAGGTCAGTCCTCGGTTGCATAGATGGTTGTTTCTGCAGGGATGGAGTAGGGGATACTGTGGTATGTGCTAGATAATCCGATGGAGTCCTGTGACGGTAAGATGTGGCACTGTGTTCCTCCCAGAACAGGGTTGCATTTGCCATGGAGAAAGAAGGGGAAAATTTGTACTGTGCTGCTGTAATTAAGATGCAGTTATGGAAGTCTATTTTGACTGGCTAATTTTAGCAGCATTTGAGTGAGTGCTCAAGGAGCTGAAAGAGTAGGGTGTCTTCTAAGGCAAGGAGTTGTCTTGCTTCCCTTCGTTTCCATGAAGGGCGCAGCAGGGTATTGCTTTACCGAGCAGCAAAGCGACTTCCTCACCTTCTGTCGCTGCTGCTTGATGTCTTGATTAAATTACAGGAAGATGTTGATCAACGTTGACTTCATTAGAGATGTCATGAGAAAGATATTTATAGGCACAATATGTAGATGTTCACAAAATTGCTAGTTAAATACCTGGAACAGAAACAATTCTAGAACTGGCAGGTTAATTTGCGCAGCCCGTTTTCGATGGAGGTAGGTATGGGTTACCTGCTGTAGATTGGGCACATCTGGTACCAAGTGGAATTTTTGTGAACTATTTAAATATTTAGAGCAGCTAGTGCTCAGCGTGGGAGAGGTGACTGCAGAGGAGCAAAACACCTTCTTGTTCTACCACCAAAGGCAGAAGGTCGACTCTGACA
The DNA here is from genome assembly GCF_030463565.1 of Pelecanus crispus. Lineage (NCBI taxonomy): Eukaryota > Metazoa > Chordata > Aves > Pelecaniformes > Pelecanidae > Pelecanus > Pelecanus crispus. The sequence goes on along the minus strand of NC_134652.1, from coordinate 40,978,807 downwards.
GCTTGACTTTTTTTTTTTTTTTTTTGCTTAATAACATGTGAGTGTTGCTGATGTTCAGGGTGAGGGGAAGGGGGGTTATAATCTTAAAAATCCACAGGGAATTTGAGGTTTCATGTTAATATAACTTTTTTCTGGTCTATAGAGCACTGCTTTTTAAAGAAAGTTGCCAAAACCTTAGTCTCAAGAATATGGTTCAATGGTATTCACATACAGTAATGTAATATTCTAAAATTTTACATCCACTTTAAAAATGAAAATATTCCTGTGTGTATATAGCAAAATTTTGTGAAGGGTTTCAGGGTTTCTTCCCCCCCCCCCCCCCCCCTAAATTTAGTCTTAAACTTCCTTTTAATGTTTCTTTCATCGCAGCTAATCTCAATCAGTTGTCTGGAAGACAAACTTATGTTTTCCATGCCTGTTGTGTACAAAAGGAATCCTGGACTGAAATGGGAGAAACTGTTCAGGGGAAGATGAGAAGCCTGATAATTAAGTGGGATTTCAGTGCCAATGAACATTAATGTTGAGCCTAAAGTCTAAAAGTCACAAATTTGCCCTTTAGGAACAGGGGAAGGCTAAATATTGTGAGCTCATCTATAGGCAGTTTAGCTGTCTCCTCTCCTATGTTTCAGTTAATAAATGCTAATCCCTTTTTATTTGCATGTAAAGAAGTTTCACCAACATGAAAGGTTAGAAGTATCTCCAACTGCTTTTTTGAAGTTGCTTGTACTAGCAGTTAAATGTCTGCTTTTATACAGCAGTTGAAATTGCTGTGACACTAAAATTTGCTTATAGTACCTGGATTCAGTTTAATTCCAAATATTAAATATTTTTTCATCGCTCCTGTATGAAACTTTTGTCTTAAATGCATCACACAGGTAATAGGGAAGATGCCGTTTCAAAAATATTGAAAACAGCATGAAATTTTAATGCTCAATGCATAGTAATGGTTAAAAGCAGGTTTAGTCAACTTCTGAAGTTTAAGCATTTCTGAAGATATTGCGGCTATTCTCGAGTTATCCATTGCATTTTAATGGTCTTAAAAATTACTTTTGGTAATAGAAATTTTAGGTGCTACTTGGCATAGTATCATATCTTTATGTGGTTTACAGTGTTTTTAGGCACAAGTATGATTTTTAAAGACTGTCAACTCCAAAACTGCTTGTAAAATGGAAAGTTATTTCAATCGAAAAGAATATTGCCCGAAAGACGGATGGTACTGCTTTTTTCTAAAGCTGTAAAAGAGCAATCCACAGCACTTGCAGGGCAATTTTCACGTACCAAACCCTTTAGGGATATAATATCTGTGAAGAAAAAAAAAAAAAAAAAAAAGTTGGAAGAATGGAAAAATAAAGCTACAAAATAAATCGACTGGGTTGCATATTCTGTATAAAAGCACGTTTTCTGAGGCTGCAGGAACTAGAGCTTACAATAATACTCTTTATATGGTTTATGTCCTTTTTGTACTTTATTCATCAACTTAACTTTTTGTCTAGTTAAAAACAAAACCAAACCCAAATTGAGCTACAGTCAGATTTTGAGCTTTGGATCATCTTTCACTTGAGTCTTTGAATTTCCGAGCTATGAATTTTAGAGTAGTGCTTAACGGAGCCACTCTGAATCAAAGCACAGAAATTCAGCATAGGTTTAAGAAGTATCGCAAATGTGTTTGAATCAAACTCAAGTTCGCTGTCCTTCCTTCCCAGTTTCTTTTCCCCAACAATGAGAGATGTCAGTCAGGAAGAGCTGAAAACAGTCCGTGAAAGCCCTTCTTATGCTATTTTCAATACAGACCAATTGTAGTCCAAGCCTGCTAATGTAAAGGTTATGCCAAGCTTATCCTAAATTGCACAGCTGTAGTTCTGAATTCAGTCACACAGGAAACAAGACAGGACATTTTCCCCTTAAACTGGGTTGCTTAGTTACTCAGTTTAAATGTATGGTTCTATGTAGCGCTTTATTAGGAACCTTGTTCTGTAAATCAAGATGTTTAGAGAGACTCTTTCATGGGTTTTTTTCTGTGAGCGTTCCCCGATGAATGAATGAGCGGTGGAAGTACAAAACGTGGAGGTAAGTACAAGGCCTTTCAAAGGATGGTTTCCTTAACAAGCAATTGGGGCATTTCTGAGCATAAAGTGCATCTGAAAATAGAAATACATTTTCCAGCAGGTTTAAATGTGAGGTGCTTTAACCTCAGCCAATGCAACAGTCTGTTCGAATTTCTTGCATCTCCAATTTAAGTAAAGCAGAGAACACAACTATCGCTTTCCTTCCACGTCGCAAACTCCCAAGAGCTTTGCTGGGAATTTCAATCTATAAAACCCGTGGGCTTTTGAGGTTTTACTGTATTCATTGACATTCTGTTTTGTGAACCACTGAGCTGTCTTGAAGCAGGCTTTCTCAGTAGCTTGTACCCTCTCCGACCACCCCAGCGATTCAGAATCCACCCTCGTGGCACTTGCTGTTCTGGCAAGGTTTTAGTAAATCAGTTAGTGCAGGTGTTCTGGCTTGGTTCCATCGTACGCCTCTGGTGTGGCGCACGCACAAACTCTCTTTACTTTCCAGTCAGGGATCAAGCAGAAATCATGTCTGTCTTTTTTATTAATGACTTCTCATTAATTTCTTATTTTAAATGGCCACAGCATTATCAGTGACTCAGGCTTAGGGACTGGACTTAATGGTTCTCGGTGTATATCTCTAAGACTTTTATGCAAGTGCTTTATGCGCTTAACAGCGCAGAAGAAATGGGGAACAAAGCCTTTAAATGCTTTGACTTCCTCAACCCTCTTTCACAAGCTCTTTTTTTTTTTCTTAACATAGATGGAAAGAGTCAGAGTTGAAGAAAAGAGTCTGCTTGAAATTAAGACTGCTGCTTAATGCTTACTGCTCGCGCTGAACTAAGTGCTGCTGAATGTTGAGCGTTTGCTTTGTTTTATTCTCACTAGAGCAAAATTAAAAAGCATATAAATGCAGAGGGGAAGAAACAAAACTTCAAAAATCTAGACTTTTAGCTCTGGTTTTAGTACTCGAAACCTCTTCTCTGTTCATTTAGGCTTTTCTCTAACTGCTCCCCCTCTTCTGGCTCTGGAAGATAGTTTTGGCTTGCTTGCTGTGTCAGGTTTTTTGTAGTACCAAATGGCTTGTCAGTGCTTCGCTCTTACAGAGGGTGACTTCCCAGCATTTGGTGTTGAACCTATCCAAGGTTTTCTCTGTAACTGCATGTATAGCAAATAAAGTGGCTTTAGTGTCTCCTTTGGGGCGGGGCACAGGTAGACAGCTGGGTGCGTTCTTCCAATGTTCAGGGAGATCACTTCTGCGTTAGGCTACGGTCGGACAGTCGCTTCAGAAACCGCAGGGGTGGATCAAGATGTCAAAGGCTCCCATCTCACTTGCTGGTCGCTTGTTACCGCTTTGTCGTCAGCTGCTATTATTCAAACAGCTGAGCCAAATTAAAAGACCACACGTGGCCACCTCATGGACTTTGGGACAAAATGAGCTGGCTTAGTCCAAATGTTGACGTGCTCTGCTTTGCCAGGTGAGCAGCAGAGATGTTTTTTCCTCCGGCCAGGAGACAGTGACGCCTTAAGCTGCCACGGTATTTCTGATAAAGTATAGCATGGCGTATGTGCTGTTAGCCTGAAAACTACGGCTTGTGTTCATCTACGTTAGCTTTAAAGAGGGGTTAAGCTGCCTGGTCCCGTATGTTGTTAACGTGCCTTATTGCTATATTTACACATATGGCTTAAAAATTACCTCGGTGCAATTGATGGTGATTTCTTGAGGCATCAGCAGGGCTCTTAGCCCGGAGGCTCCAAAGTTGCGATTGGCCACAAATGAATTTGTTTAAAGAGGGCAAATGATTTTAATATCAAATTTTCCATATTACCATTTTTGTTATTCATAGCACATAGTCGCTGAAGTGGATCAGAATCCTGAACTCACTTTAAATTATTGTTTGCTGCAATATGGTTTAGTGTGGACTTGGTAGTGTAGGTTAATGGTTGGACTGGATGATCTTAAAGGTCTTTTCCAACCTAGACGATTCTATGATTCTATGATTCTAATATTTAGGGATAATAAAATGGTTTATTGAAGTCATAGAGTGTGTAGAGGGTCAGTAGGGAGTGGTTGGATACTGTTTCTTTCTGCACTGTGATGCAGCGGTACCACATGGACAAGCAGTGACTAGGTTCAAAATAAGTTTGCTCTAAGATGTTGTAGATACTACACCCTTTCATGGATTCAGGAAGAGTCTGGACATATTAACAGAAAAAAGAATTCAATTAAGATTTAATACTGTATTCTTGGAATATTGCTTTTGTAGGCTGTGGTTGATGATAGGTTTGAGTTTTTCCTCTTGAACAAATATGGCTTTATTCATTGTGCCAGACTCTGTCCTTTGAGTTCACAGCTTTACAGGAAAGCTGTTGTCAGTGTGACACGCACCACCTTTCAAAGTTTTTTCAGCTCGGATTAAGTGTACGGGCAAATACTGAATAATTGTTAAGTTTAACATTCTGAGCTTCATTAACGCAACAAAAGTGGCTGAAGCATAAATACGGAGTAATTGCATGGTGTGATTTTTCTGACTCGGGGGGAAGCCCTAGGTAAGGAAGGGACTGATGCTGAAGAGTAATAGAGCCTTCTACAGTTACTGATAGTTTAGAGTGTGATCTTTGTTCCAGTGACACATTAAAGAATGAAATTTTATTCTGCCAACAAATGAAAGAGTTCCCTTCAGTAGGTGGCGAGTAGAATTTTATTAAATAAGAAGTCTTTTAAATCAGGCTGCCTATCTGCTAGGAACAGAGTCGGTTTTTTGAGATTGCCTGTTGTACTCCCTATGTTTGTTTAAGTAAAACCAAACAAATCTACTTATCTGAATATATAAAAGCAAAATTGAATATAAGATAAAATGTAAAATAACTTAGAGTAATAATTGGGTGTTTCTGAAGTAGCTGGAAGAAGAGCTGATGATGAGCATATTGAAGTGCATTTTTTTCCAGTTTTAATTTCAGGAGCGCTTAGGAGGAGATAAGTTATTTCACAGAATGATGTCCCCAGAAGGGTTCAGGTTGGCTCTTTGGCTTCCAGGTGAGTGTCCTGTACTCCCCACAGGGCAGCCCACTTTTTCTTTTCTTTTTTTTTTTTTTTTTTTTTTCTTCCCCCTCCCAGGGTAAAAGTCTTTCTGTCTTTGATGTGGTAGGACTAAGTTATTGAACTTTTCTTATAGTTGTGCTCAGTCACTGGGAACGCAGATTCCCTCTCAAGTCTTGTGGGAGACCTTTTTTTGGTCGTAGTCACTTAAATTTGTAAGGCTTCGTGGGGCAAGCCATTTTCAGTAATAAACTTCCAAGCAGCTGATGTGATTGTGTGCCTTGCGGTCGTATGATTTAATGATCAGAGCAGCCAGCTTCAGACATGGCTCCCAACTAACTCAAATGTTTTATTTAGCTGGAATTTAGGGATATATGAAGTATGAATTCTGTATGAATATAGAATTGAGTATATGAATATATGAAGTCCCAAGTAATTGCATTTAGTAGAATCATGGAATCACGGAACGCTTTGGGTGGGAAGGGCCCTTCAGAGCCCACCCAGCCCAACCCCCTGCAGTGCCAGGGACAGCTTTAACCAGAGCAGGGTGCTCAGAGCCCCGTCCAGCCTGGCCTGGGATGGTTCTGGGGATGGGGCCTCCACCGCCTCTCTGGGCAACCTGTGCCAGTGCCTCACCACCCTCACTGTAAAACATTTCTTCCTTATATCCAGTCTAAATCTATTCTTCTTTAGTTTAAATCCATTATTCCTTGTCCTGTCACAACAGGCCTTGCTAAAAAGCTTGTCCCCATCCTTCCCGTAGCCCCCTGTCAGCACTGCCAGGCCGCACTCAGGCCTCCCCGCAGCCCCCTCCTCTCCAGGCTGAACAACCCTGAAGTAGACGGAAGTAGAAGAAGATGGAAGAAGTAGAGGGATGTTATAGGCAATTCTTACTCCCTGCGACTGCTTCTAATTTTGTGTCTTCATTGTCAGACAGCTTCTCCATGTGCGTGAGGCTACAGCCATCTTTGCAAGTGTAAGAATGCGGGGCTTATAGGAAGTGTTATTAAGGAGATGTTTGCCAAGGCCGCTGCGGCCTCGTAAGCTCCCTCTGCAATTAGCGGTGAAGAGGCGCGTCCCTCAAGTGATTGGGAGCAGGAGACCGTTCCGTAAGCTCCTATGAAACACCTTTGCGGAGGAGCTGGTCTCTCGGGAGACAGCAGGGGAAAGAGGCCCGCTGCCAGAGGGGGGCTGTGAGGATGCAGCTGGCCTTTCGGGGTGGCGGGGAGGAGGAGGAGAGAGTTCGGGAGGGGAAGGCGCGTTAATCGCAACCCCCCGCGCTCATGGGGGAGCGGTGGTCGGAAGGGGCCTTTGGCTGTCAGTTTGGTTAACCCCCGGCTCGTCACGGGACTGTCTCCACTCGGGTGTCTTTAGAGCCCTTTGTGTTGCACGTCAGCTCCCCGTGCTTGCAGGTTCTTATTAGCTAATTCAACAACATCGGTTTTCATTTTTGTAGATGTTCCCGTTTACTTTAGCAGTGAAGCTGAAATAGAGGGAGGTCCTCTAAGGAACGTAACCGTTGGATGGGAAATGGCTTTGAGAGGGCAAGGACAAGGTGAAGGGAAGGCGATCAGGCAGCTCTCCGTTGGGACGGTGTGGGATTATTCAAGTTGTTGTGTTTGTTTCGGCTCAGGCTGTCTGACCTTGCTGAGCGTCTTACCTAGAACAATGATTGAGGGTTTCCTCTGAGCCATCTCATTAAAAATAATTAGAAATTAAAATAATGAAAACTAGCCATCAGAAACCACATGGATCTGAGCCATGTAACTCTTCCATGAAGAGTTTGTTAAATAAATTTTCACTTTGCTCCCAAGGAGACAGGCCCTTTATTTATCTGCCTTTGCTTGATCGTATAATTGTAAAGCACATGCACTAGTTTAGATGAAACAGCGAAGTTAACGACAGCAACAAAAATGCTTTTGTGTAAGCTTTTAGGAAAGCCTTCATAGCTTGTTGTTTTATTTGCCTGATGCCTACTGCCTTTTCTGTTGGGTGCCTGGGGGGAGGGCACTGCTACATCATTATTACATTTACTAGTGCTGCTGCCTAGGCATAAAACACATCGTGAAAACTGTAGATAGGGATGCTCATTTATGTAGTGCCTTTTCTGCCTTTCTTCAAGTGTGTTCAGTTTAGTGTGATTGGACTTCCATGGCTACTCCATTATGCCCTGGAATTTCAAGGACAACTTGCTTTTTGGTGAGACAGAACAAATAAATGTAGAAAAATGTAGACCGTGGTTCAGCGTGTCGCTTCTCCCTGCGCTTCCAGCGGAGCGGAGGTTCCTTCCATCGGTAGGACAAATCAGCCAGCACGGTGTCCCCTGCTGCTGCTCGCTGGCTGCTGTTTGATGGGGCACAGGGCCTCTTTTCAGAGAAACCGTGTGATGGGGAAGAAACCAGCCTCTTGTAGCAACTGCAGTACTTCTAATAAAAATTGGAATTGTTAGTTAGCTACGTGTGAGTATTCTGTAATAATCTGCAGCGTGAAATTGGAATGGTTAAAACATCTGATAGGTTTATACCGAGGCCCACAGTCGGATGTAGGAGACACTTAAAAGGACAGGAAAGTAAAGTCTTGTGTAAGTATTTCCTCCGTAAGTCACCTTTTGGTGCTTATCTATGCTTGTTGATGTTGAATAAAGCAATCCATTACTGCTGAAATCATTTCAGTTGAGGAACATTTAAATGAAACATGGGAAAAACTGAGCCCCGTTGCATAATATAGCTGAGGAGCATTTCATGTAATCTTTTCCATAAGCATATAAAGGTATGTTTCAAAAATGCTGAAATTGCATTTCTGTGCTGTTTGTGCTGTGGAATAGTGTTCCAGGATCAACCTTCTCTGCCACTCAAAAAAAAAAAAAAAAAAGTTTGGGCTGGAAATGTAGTTTTTAAATTTGTGGGCAGCGTGCAGCCGTTTCTCCTTTGTACTCGTAGTGTTCTTTGCACAGGTATTGCTCTTCAGTTTAAGTGACTCATTTTTCCACCTTGATATTTACCCAAGTGTATTTCTTAGAGAGCTTTCATTTTCCTAGGCTAAATAATTCAAGCTTCTGTCATCCTTGCAGGATGGACTCTCCATCCTCCTGATGATGGGAATAACCTTTCCGTGCAGCTGGCTCAGCCTAAAGATGTTCTTTTTCACGTATCCATTATTCCTCACCAGGTCTGGCTGGTGCCTGGTGATACAACACAGTGCTCGAGCTTATTGAGGTCTTGCTGCTGCTGCTTACTGATTTGTATTTTGCAAGGGGAGGGGGGCAAAAGGTACCACCCACGTATTTACAACATGGAACTTGTCTTTAAGGTTTTTAATTGAAATTATTGTCTCCCTTTGAATTGGAAGTTTGTGTAAGACTACAATTTTAAATTTATCTGTTCAGTGTATGGTGATGAATGTGAAACTAAATAAGGCTGTGGCATTATTAGGTTAGGTTTTGAGAAGGGGAGGGAGGGGTGACAGGCATCTTAAAAAGCAATCTGATATTTGGCTGGTACTGACATGGTTGAAGTTACATGAAATAATCTCTAAAGTCTTATCTATGCAATAAAACCACACTTTTCTTCAGAATTTTTTTATTGGTGCCATGAGGGAAATCCACAGCAAGATTTCTGCTACACATCCTGTTTTGGTTTTTTTTTTTCCCCCTCCTCTAGCTACAGAAATAGTTTTGGCTATCTTTTCTTTTAATTTAAATTTATCTTAAGATAAATTTTATTGTTTCACCTGCTCATACCTGCAAGAAATCCTCTGCAAATCGCTGAACTTAGCTGTATAGTCTGCCTTTTCTCCGAGACTCTCCATATCCAGATTTCAATGTTGAACATTGATTTTAAACATACCGAATAACTGCTTTGGTTATAATTCTGGACATCCTGATGTGTTTGATAGAAAACCAATCCTATGAAAAGGCTGCTAACATGTGATTGACTTGTAATTTTGATAGTTTGCTTATTGAAGAGTAGAACTAGAGGTTGGCCTGATTTGGGTGAATTTTTCATTGAGACACCCAGCAAGGAGAAAACACCATCGTGGAAACCTAGATGATGGGGGGAAAGGTTCATTCAGTTTTTAAAAAAAAATCCTGATTATTATTTTGGTAAGGCACATGCAATTTGTAGAATTAAAAATTGGCCCTGCTTTGGATTTCTTCTTGGTTGTGTGTGCGGTGATTGCTGTTCGATGGTGAATAGCAGGACCGTTTGTGAAAACAAAGTCTCAGTAAAAGTTAGAGCTTTGTTGCTCTAACAAAGAGTTTGTTGAAGGGTCATTCAGTTAGCCAGATCCCAAACTTCTAGAAAATTATAGCACATGTCTCTGGAAAAGGTTAGAGTTGTTAGGGTCTGTTGTGGCCCTGTTATTTTTATAGCATCCAGTGAAAAAAATATAAGCGGGGAGGGGGGGGAAATTGTTACTTCATGTAGGTATGCAAACATTGCTTATCTTCCCACAGGATGTGCTCGTAGGAAACAACAGTGAAATGACAGGGGTAGTTTTTCAGGTGGTCTGTTTGCCCTGTTAATGCCTTCAAGGCAAAAAGCTTTAAAATTATCAACAGAAAATATTCAATGTTTATGTATCAAAATAGAGCATATAAGAATAAAAGGAATGAGTACTGAGAGTTTGCTCATATCTGTCTATATATTTATATAAGACTGCTTAGGACAGCAACCCAGGTGGGTTTGTGAAACTCCACAGGCAGCACTGCTGGTGTAAGGAAGGAGAGCGAGCAGGTACCCACACAAGCTCTCTGTATTTTACCTTCAAAGCGAGGTTTGCCTCTTTGTCTTTAAAACAAAAAAAGTAATTGCAGTGCGACTGTTGTCATTAATACTAATTTCGGGTGTCATTCAGGCTGTTCATAAATATTAACAGCCTCAAGGAATGCCGTGCTATTAATCCTTACCCGCGGTGTTTAGAAGTTTGGGCTTGCAGTTGAACTCATCAGCTGAAGAGCAGAGCTGTCGCTAGAGGAAATTACCGTGCCACGGAGACGTCCTTTAGAGGCTTCGCCCAAACAGAGATCTGAATAAATGCTTCACTGTTTTGATCTTCCTTCACAGGTCTTGCCTGTGCTGGGGTAATTACAGTCTGTAATTAGCTGCAGCACGATTCTTTTGAAGTCAACGAACGTGTAATTTTTACTGTAAGCTGGGAAATAGCATTTTACCTCGGCTTGCTCTTGTGTTTAACTTACAGATGATGTTCTGTTGGGATTTTTGTGTAAAATGTTTAGACCTCAAAAAAAAAAAAAAAAAAACCAACCAAACCACCAAAAAAACCCAACCCAGTGATACTCCAGCGTTCCTTTCCTTGGCCAGAAACCAATTAGAAACTGCCATTTCTTACAAATGGGGTGTAGCCATCCACGCGGCTGGGGCCGCGGCAGGAGGATCAGAGGAGCGTCTAAATATCTGTAAAAATGTGGACTGCAATCTCATGTACAGTTCTCCATGGTGAAATGGGAAGGGGAACGCTTGTCTCTTCTCACGCTGTTTCAGTGGTACTGTGCGGCTCTTTGAAAATGAAAAGTGCTTCTTAATTAACTTTTATTTCTATGTGCTTTAAAGAGGCAGTATTTTTCTGCTATTCAATGCAGAAAACCAAATTGTTCACAGAGTACAGTCATCACATGTAGTATACGTGCTTTTATATATTTTAAGACTACACCTATGCATTTGCTAGCTCTGCATGTACTGCTTTGTCTTTGAACCTATCTTTTGAGTAAACCAACAAAATCTTACTTATTTTCTTTCGTTATTCTGCTCTGCTTCCATTGATGACTCTAAACTTTTGACTCCAGACTGGCAATATGAGGGTAAGATGGCAACATGTAACTTCCTGAACATTGCTTGTCTGTTTTTAATTTTTTATTTTCCTTAGAACGTTATTAAAATTCTGTTCACTCTCTTTAATTAGATCCTTTTGTTGCAATTAAATTCAAATTATGTTTGTTTCTGTTGTGAAGCTTTAATTACGATTTATACCTTTTAATCATTCCTCTGTTATTTCTTTGGGTTAAATTACCATCGTATTATCCCTGTCCTGAAGGACTTCTGCTTCACCAAGATCTCCGGTAGTATCTCTAGAGTAAGACTTGAACAGGTTTATAGCGTAGCCATCAAACTGTATCGTGGTGGTGTGTGACAGCAGTTTGGGGTGCGCGTGCGTTCGTGACGTGGAAAGGAGGTCTCGTGTAAGAGAGAACGGAACAAACCACGTTAAGTTTTTTGCTGTTTATGTGTTTGTTTCAAATATGGATCAGCATCTGAGATGTTAAATTCTTTGTCATCAGATTCTCCGTTGCTTGATAAAGGCTACCTGAGTAAGGGGCGAGAAGACAGCTCAGATTTTGATCCTCTGGGAGTGTAACTTAGCTAACAGTTGTAGCTCATACATACGTCGTATTTAAGAGAGTACTTGTCTTCACTCTGCCGAATATGCTGACTTGTTTTAAAAAACAGCAACAAAACCCCCAGATCCTCCTTCTGGAATTAGAAATAACTTCTCTTTTCATCTTTATAGATTGCAAATTGGCCAGAACAGGTCCTCCAGCCACAATAGTTCCTATTGACGAAGAGAGTCGGAACGGTGAGTGCACCTCGGTTTTTCCGCGACACCCCTTCGGTTACCCCGCGTGAGCTGCTCGGGGTGTAGAGGCGCACGTGGGGGAGAGGAGCGTGCGGCTCGGCAGCGAGGGCCCCCGTGCTTCAGCTTTGAGGACTGATCTCTGAAAACCTTTTACATGGGGGTTGTGGGTGGAAAGGCGACGGTGATCCAAAAATGCCAAGAGGTGTCGTTTCTTCTTGAAAATTACGCATTTTGATGATGCTGGTCTTTGACTTGAGATAGCTCTTGTGACTATGCATTTATTTTTAACAAGTATTTAGACTACGATTATTTGTAATACAGCAGCAGTTTAGCTCCCTTGCTGCTAATGTGCCACCTTATTTTTTACCATCTGACTTCTTACGTCAGCATGATGTTATCAGAGGACAACATTCTGGTCAGTCTTTGGTTTTGTTTTTGCTGTGCTTAGGTAAAGCTGAAACCCTCTTTTCCTGAAGCTTCATAGACGTGTTAACATTGCTGTCTTCTGGGTTTCACGTGCAGCTTTTAGAAGGTTGCTTGTTGTTTCACTTGAACTTTAGTAACGTGAATTTATGGACACCTCCAAAATGGCAAAACTTCTTTGCATGTAGTCTTGGAAACTTCAAAAGAAAATGAATGGGTGGGGGTTTTGGGTTTGTTGGTTTTGGGGTTTTTTGTTTGTTTTTTGGTTTTCTTTTTTTTTAAAATTATTCTCCTGTCAAATCATATAGTTCTCGAATTGTTGATCTGTAGTCCTAGCATCGCATTTATGCAGCACACTGTAATGTGATGAAGTGCTTTACCCCGTTAGAGTCAATGCTTTGTGCAGGTGGCTGTTACTCCTGATATTAAGTTACTAGTCTTCCCTGCTTTTTATTCATTTTGTGAAATTCCTTTTTTTTTTTTAACCTCGTAAGCTAGGCATGGTTTTGTGTTGTATGTTGTTATGATTTATCATATCTGGGTGCTTGAAATGGTGAACAGTGTCCAGGTCATGCTGGTGGAACCTCTCTGTTGTTGTCTTTTGGGGGAACTGCTTGCTGTTGGAGTTGCTCAAGGTCAGACGGATAAGAGCATGAAGGTTTTACTGGTAAGAGAAGCAAAAAACCAATTGTTAATACACCTGTGTGCTGAAGAACTCTCTTAGTTGGTATTGGAGTGGCTTTTAAAAACAGGCTGTTTTCTTCTTCCTGTGCCGATTTTTCTTGCAATCGTGTCTGCAGAAACTAAAAAATGATGATTGGTCTCAGCAAAATGAAATTCCCCTGGTAATCATGTCCACACGCTGAGCAGGACTCTCTTCTGTTTGTTTTGGTTTTTGTAATGCAGCCTGAGTGCCATAAAAGTAACTTACACAGTGCAATATTAATTTAAGTAGAAAGTTGGATCATGTTTATATCGTACTTCTATCAAGAGTAAAAAACCCAAGTCTTTTTTCTTTTGGAATGTTCAAACGGTGTGTGATCACAACATCCGTGATAGGTCTTACTCTTTAATAGCAGAACTTCTGTGTGTAATCTGTGCTGCAATATTAGTCAACTATCGTTAAAATAGTTTGGTATATATGGTACCTAAACAGTTCAAGGGTCCAGAAGCAATACTGGGGTTTTTTCCTTTATCTTTTTTCAGTGGGGAGGTACTATAGGAGTCTTGGGATTTGATGCTTATGAAATAATTGTATCTGTATCGCCTTGTTGGGAAGGCATGGAGTATTCTTGCTATACATAGGAAGCCCTGACATGTTTTATAGCACTTCATTCTTACGTGCTAGCAGTACTCGAGTAGCTTATCTGGAGGATGTGGTAGGAACAAGAGCCGAAACTAAGGCTAGATGCTGACCATAGAATCATTTGAAATATAAACAAAAATTTAAAGAAATAAAAAGCTTGACACTCTCTAATTGAATGGCATAATAAACTTCATTTCTCAGCTTTTTAATGCTCAATTCAGTGTTTGCTAAAAACCAGGAAGTTACCATTTCTGTTCAAATGTAACTGGTCCTGCAAGAAGGGTGGTTAAACCGAGTATGGTGGGGAGAGGTGTGAATTTCCTAAAAGCTTTGCATGTGTCTGCAGTGGTGTAATTTATCTATTTCATTATGAATCCTTATGAACCATTAACTCCCCGTTAAAGAAGTCAAATTGGAAGTAGAAACTTCAGTTTGCATTGTAGTTAATGGAAGCGATACACCTCATCTGTAAGTCACAATATGTATTAAATAAATGGATCTCCTGGGAGGACAGTTCTTGAGTTGAAATGCCCTTAAACCTTTGGCTGTCTTTGAAGCGGTAAGTTGTATCCTCCTCACAACCACGTGTGACTGAAAGTAATGAAGGTGAAATCTCAGTACAGCGTAGAGGCTCAGCGGTTGGGTTGAGTTGATGCTACTACTTCTGTGCTTCATATTGAGTAATTGTTTTTCCATGAGTCTTGCTGAATGTAGATATTTTAAAATAGAAAAACAGTCATAGCAAAGGATGCGGAGCAGCTACCAGCAGACTTTGTTTTCCAGCTCTGCGTGTACGCCCTTCCAGATGTCTTCAGGTTCAGGGCAAATGCTTTAGCTTGCTGGAGTCGAATTTGGACCCATGCCGAATGAGGGGTATTATTGCAAGGGAATGTGTAGGAGTACACACCCGTGTGCAGACACGCACACACACAGACGTCGGGGAATTAGAAGAGAAACTGATCAGGTAACGCTTTGTTACTTGGATGCTTCCTGCATGCGACTGCACCCATCTCTTTTTTCTTTTTTTTTTTTTTTTTGGCCTCTTTTTGTGGTCATGTTCACATGCTCACAGAACATGTTTGTAAGTAGTGTCTGGCTATGCCATCAGTGTTGCAAAATATTAATACCCTCTTGTTAGTTATGCTTTTTAGTATGCTAATATGGTTGTAGGCAAGCCACTGTTGTATCCTGATGAGTACGCTTCCATTTGTGTGCCGCTTTCTTTTGGCTACGGTATAGATTTGTGCTCCACAGCGCTGCCCTCGGCCGATTTCCTTTCATGTTTTACACTCCACCTATGGAAACTAGTTGAAACAAGTAGTGAAAGAAGCAGACGGAGAGCTGATTCATCACCAGCAGGGCCCCGGTTAGATTTACAGTATGATCCCTGTGACATTTGGTAGAAATGGTTTGGTTACCAGAGCTTGTCTCCTGTAGCCTTTTGTCCTTCCTACACGTTAGAAGATGAATCTGTATAAATGGTAAAAGGGTTATAAATTAGTCAAAACAGCTCTGCCACCAAAAAACCTTTGTAAAAATCTTGAGAAGGGAACAAACAGAGGATATAAAGGGTAATAAGGAAGGTCAGCTGAAGCAGTGTGTTGTGATAAGAAAATGTTTTAATACCAGGTTTTGATATGTTGGGAGCTTTGGTTTGAGGATTGGACGTTGCTGTGTTACGGAGCATGCAGCCTGAAAGTAAAAATAACAGATGCCAGGATCAGTGGGGTGAGTGTATTTACTCTGTGTGTGTGAATTCACTAGAATAGCTTTATCAAAAATTATTTCGGATCATTTGACATTCAGTCTCAAAATTGGCATTACGTAGTCATTAAAAGCGATAGCGAAGCTGTAGTGATAGGCGTTTGGATGATATGCAGATGATATGTTACACAACATTTCCAATGACCAAACAAACTTTGTATTGAAATTGCCAATAGATGCAGAGAAAGACTCCGCCTATTTTTCTTCTAATATATACAAATATGTCTCTAGATCACTTAAAGTATGAAACCTAATCAGGTTATTTTAATTCCTTGTACTGCACTGCAGCTTTCCAAAGGTCTGTTGTTGATGTTGGACTGTCTCTTCTAAGGTTTTAGAATGTAGATCTCAAAACAATAACTGAGTTAACACCTCTATGTGACATTTCATTTCATCCAGTGCACATATTCATCACGTTCTGGCAACTGAATGAACAGAAAATCCTGCTCTTTAGAAGTGTATCTTTAGTTCCACTGTGTTGCATGTTGCTTCCAAGCATACTGAGTTCAATCATTTCTAATTCACAAAAAGTCTAGAGACCAGCAAATCTCAGGGAATAAAAATATTTTACTAAATAACTATTCCTGCTTTTCATAGTCAGACACACAGTTATCATGTCTGACCTTTAAAGATCTCCTTGAGAGATCAGCATAGATGTTAGGATTTGACCGTTTCCCACCACTGGATTAATACATCTTTATATCAAGTGATTTAGGTACAATAGTATGTTAGATTATAGTTGTGTTCCCGTGAAGAATCCTGGAAGGGGTGAACTTTGCATTTCTTAAGGTACAGATGAATTATTTTTTCATTTTTGCTTTGTTTTAAATGAATGGGTGATAGTACTTGAGATCGTATTAATGGCAAAATTTAATTCTTCTACATGTACGGGGTTTTTTGTAGGCAGAGAGTTATTTTCACCCATGGATTTTTTTTTCCATTCCTGAGTCTGAACTTGGTTTTAACTTGTTTTAGAGACTGAACGAATAGGACTTACTCATACTTCAGCCTTTCTCATTGCAACTGCACCCCAAGTTTTTGGGGGCCTTCGTGCAGTGCTGCCTGTGCTTTTTTCCCTGAAGATGAGCATACTGAAATGCTAAAAGGCTTTGAATCTTTAAAAAGCGTTTTTAAGGGAAAGTAGACCTTTGGGAAATGACTTCTAAAAGAGGCAAAAATGATATCTGCTAGGTATGATAGATTAAATAGAATTTGGAACAAAACGCAGAGGTTGGGGTGAGGGAGCAAGCGGGCTGCAGCGTGGCAGGATGTCGGGTGACCTCACGTACGACGGGGGTGCGCAGCCAGAATAGCTGTACCTCTGTCACCTGCTGCTTGGTATTTGCTTTTACGTGGTTTATTTCAGGATAGCTGCAAAGTTAATAGAATACGGGCAAGTACTATGCAGTTTTTAACGGGTACTTGTTTTGGGTACAAGTTGTGTACGCCAGCCAGGTGCCAACATAGAGATCAGTGCAACTCTAAAAGATCTACCCGAGTGTGAAGAAGAATATGAACTGGTGTCTTGGTAACGCATTCATACCAAAAGCTCTGTAGTTATGAATATTTCGTGTCCTTGCCTATGCTAGGTAAACCAGTAAATGTTGTTCTGCTTCTGATTTTATTTTGGGGATTTTTTGTTTCTTCCCCCACCCTGCCCTTGCGATGGCATAGACTGGTAATGAGTAGTTGGAGCATCTCCACAGATGACATGCTCGCTCGCTCTCCTCTCCCTGCATAAGTCTCTGTAATCCTCGTTGGGGATGTTTGCTATTTATGCAAACACAGGCAAGCGTGGGAATGAGCTTTCGCGGCTGTAGGTGGGTTTGGGATTATTTTTATATCTTTTCATCTTCCTGGTATCTTGGCAGCAATCTTGTCAGCCTCACTTCCTGGGGAGGCAGAGGATGTGCGATCACTCTACAAATCCCCATCGGTAACTCCCCGTGGTGGGGGATTAAATGAGAAATAGGGCACAAATATGCCGGAACCCAGGCTGTGGGTTTTTTCCTGGTACTGTTGGAGGAATTTATTTGCAGTTTAATTGTCTGTAATGCTGGAGGAATGGGCAGGATTACTAAAGCACATTGACAATGTCACTGCAAGTTTCCGTGCCATACCAAACTATTTTAACTTTTTTTTCAGGGGCAATTGTCAGGGATTGAAGAAAACGTCTCTAGAGGCAGAAAATCTGTAGCCTCTCTTCTGAGATGGGCTTAAGTGCGCTGATACATTTCCTATGGACTGTGTGTGATGGCTTCTGAACAGCCATTACTTAATAAAATTTTCAGCGACTACCGGTGTGGGCTGGAATTGAACTAATGAACCTTAAAGATTAAGGGTCCTGCTATCCATCTCCTGCATGGATCGTACGCTGATTCCAGTCTGGCTGCCTTAAGACATTTTGGCCAAGGGGAAAAATTGATTTAGTAAAATACCGTTTTCTGGTTTGGGAAGTTGCTGTGGTTGAACACAGATGTATTGAGTATAGCATTTCTGAAGAGTTGGGGCTCTACGGTCTTTTCCTACTTTTCCCTTCTGTTTCAGAAAAAGGATGAATTAATGACTTGAAGGATGAGAAGGTGCTTCAGCGTCTTAATTTCTTCAGATACATCTTTCCTACAGAAATGATGTGTCTAATATTATTGCTGTTTTGAAATTCTTTTATCTGAGCTGATTTTTTTTCTGGTTTTGCAGTTGAAGTTTGAACATGCCACCAAGGCTATATAATTGGTTTAAAATACCATTTAATGGGTTTTTTTTAAACATTCAAAAGTCCACTTCAAGTCTATTCAAAGTGTTTGGGTTCTTGAAACCCAAGCATGTTTTTTCAACAAATACTCAGATTTAATTGTGAGAAGCGGTGTGTTATTTTACATCCTAAGAGTCACCGAGTTCTAATTAGTGGAACTAAAATCTGCAGCAATAAATCTTGGCGTTTGGCCCTGTAACAGGGAGAGCAGGCTGAGGAGAGATGTGTCAAACGCGTAAAGGAGTTTCAACTTGCTGGTGTCCTGTACGTTCCTGTAACTCTCTTCACACGTGCATGGTGAACGTACAAACCAAGATAAGTTAGAAGACTGTTCTGTAAAATTTTGCAAAGTCATGTACATCTACATAAAAGCTCACATTTATTTTACATACCGCCAAGTAAACCCGTGCATCTCAAGCTCCTGTTTTCCCCTTCTTGTTAGGAAAAGAAGCGGTGGGAAGGGAGGGAGGTAATGGCCATCTCATGGTGGCATAGCACGCTGTCCCAGAGACATCGCCGGTGGAAGGAAGCGGTCTAAGCCAGGTGAAATAGCCGTTTCCGTAAAGGTTGCCACATGGAGCGTGCAGGTTCACCTGTCTGTAGGCCTGTTAAGTCTTTATACCATGTGTAAGGCTCGCTCCTTTGACTTGTTGCCCTGTCTGCAGTAGCTCTCTGCTTACCAGGAATGAGATGAGTCGGTTGACGCTCAGTGTCGGGGGAAAAAAGTTACAAATAAGATGAGTTGAAGATGGCCTTGTGTACTCGGCACCTAAAGAAGACTTAAAGCTCCTCTATGGGGATTAACAGGACTAAAATAGAGCAGAGCTTTCAGCCTTAACTCTGGGGTTCTTGCTGCAGGAGGGAGGACTTGATTTTCTTTTAAGCTGTACAGATGCTAGCATGTTGCATAGAGGTGTTAGAATATATAAAGTATATATTTTTGTAAGTTTTAGTTTACTGTCTTTATGAGCCTCGCAGTCTTTAATTTTAAACCAACATATTTCCACCTGTTACTTGCTATTGTTCAAAAATCAGCTTTATGTAGCATTATGAAAGAAAAGTGATCTTAGCTTTACTATTTCAAGTGATTCTGCCTCTCAAGTCTGGGATGTCTGTGTGGATGTGGAAAGGGAAAACAGATCAAGCTGTAACGTACTCTAATTTTGTATTGACTTTTTTTTTCTTAGTTTCCCCGTAAGTGCGGTTTGAGGACTCTTTGCATTTAACTTTTGCTTGGTGCACTATTTCTTTTGTAGCAGTTAACAATTGCATTTCTGTAATGGAAAAAACTCAAATTATTAGCTTATGTGTTGTTATCATTCCTGTGAAATGTTTCCAGGGAGAAACTGCTTCAGTCGATTTTCAATCTAAGTTATGCAATTCTCTATATGCCTGTGTGTCCACACATAGATTTTTCGCACATCTTTTAGACAATCTTACAGCTTCCTAAAGTATTTGTGAATGTTTTTCACCAGCTGTGAAAGTATTCCTCTTCAAATAAATCCTCACCAATCTGGAATCTGGTTTCAGTAGTGATGGAGATGTAGTATGTTGTGTATATATACAGTAGTGTAAGTTAAGGTATCGCAGCTCATAAATCTTTGAATGAAATGCTATCTTGCGGTACAAGGGAAAGAGGAGTTCAATCAACTTTGCTTCTAAACCACCAACTTTTCTTCAATTGTAAAGCTAATTGCTCTTATTGTACAGATCCTGCTGCTTTCTCAGGCCCCACGTACACATCTGAGAATGCTTAAATAAGTCTAGACACTTGTCGGCCGAGGATTACAGTTCGGTCTAGTGATATTGGCTACCAATGCAGCCTAGATGGCTAATACGATTGTAGCGTTGAGCATCAGCAGACTTTTGCTGAATTTGTGTGCGCTGGTGCTATTCTGAGATCAT
Organism: Pelecanus crispus; assembly: GCF_030463565.1. NCBI lineage: Eukaryota > Metazoa > Chordata > Aves > Pelecaniformes > Pelecanidae > Pelecanus > Pelecanus crispus. The sequence goes on along the minus strand of NC_134652.1, from coordinate 40,958,969 downwards.
TAATACTGGCTCTGTGCAACGTTAGATTAGCCAGCAATACAAATCTGACCTGGATCAGGCCCAGGCACACAACAACGTTTTGTCAAATTAGGGCATGCAGTATGGAGTTTATTCTGGCTTTATGTTTTTATATAGGAAGAAAGGTGATACGTTAGATCTAATATCTGCCAGATTAAGTATCTTCTATCAGAAGAAGTTACCCTGTCAGAATGTTTTGGACAAATTTTAACAAGGGGAGTGGATTTGTATTGATTTGTGTATACCACGTGGCTGCTCAGTGCTGGGGCTGCTACTAAGGGCTGAAGAGTGAATTTACCACGTTGCAGAGCGCTGCATAGCTCAGCGCCATCTTCCCACACCCAGACTGATTTGGGAGCCCGGCTGTTTCCTATTGACACTTCTCTGACTCACCCAGACAAACCATTGCATGGGCTGTTTTAGATGGTGTCTGGATGTGGCTCTGAAGATACAGTCGGATCCTGAGGCCACCTGAAAAGAAAGCCCACAGCTTGGTGTTCACAGCTCTGGCAAGTACTGGCTCTAGGTCTGGATCATTCAGGGCATTCCTGTACCATTTAGGAGTGTGTTGGTTAGGCTTGGAGAAAGAGGTTAGTTTGGGCCATAGAAATCCCCTGGGAAGAGTGTACAATCCAGGAAAGCTTCAGCAATAGCATCAGAGAGGGACTTACTGACTCCTGCTGTGCTCCTTGCCTTTGAGGTGGGAAGCGTGCAGTGGGGTGCAAGTGCAAGACTATCAAGAGAGACCCAAGCGTAGCTGACTTGGTTTACTCTTCTGGCAGAACTTTACACTCGAGGATTTTCTGAATGCTCTGGTCCAAGTACTGTCCTCAAATTTCTCCATAATGGAGGAAAACTGGCTGATAACGCCACTGCTTAATAAAGTCCTTTCAGACTATTCTTCTTTTTCTGTCATGGCTTGCATACTTGATTGCCAGAGATAGAAATTTCCTTCTTTTGTATTCAGAGATACAGTCAATTAAGACTAAGGTTTGTTTAGTCTTAATCAGCTGCCCCAAGAATCATTATTAAATGCAACAACAGGAATATTATCAGAGCATAACAAATTTGTATTTCAGGAAAGGGTAAATTGCCTGGAAGAGTATAGCTGCTGTTTGTGTCAGGTAAGAAGGCTTAGAGTCGAGCGGATGAAGGGTAAGCATAAGAAGTAGAAGTTAGAAAATTCTCTTGTACTTGGCTAACAAGTGTCTTCAAAAAGATGGAATCTGGAATATTTTTTTTTGTAACCTATATTTGTGGTTTTCCTCCTGTTCCTCACATTAGCAGCTGGCTCATACACGTTGGTGCTCAACTCTCTGTCTTAAGTTGTTTAAAACAACAATGTGAACTAGTGCAAGAAAGTATCACTTCTTAGCTGACAATTTGATTTAGTTTATAAATTCATGAGATGGGAAAAGAGGCCTAAATTTATGGAAATTATTTTTGTTTCATTCAGGCCTGTTTGTTCATTTCCATTCTGAAATTATCCATTCTTAGGATTTTGGTATTAACGATTTCATTGAAAAGTCATGAATCAATTTGGTGCCTAATGCTGTTTTTATATCACAGATTTAAATTCACACTCACGTGTTTTTCATGGAGGGCAAATGTGTAAAGACTGAAGAAGCTGTAAAATAGATGAGCTTATTATTCCACTTCTATTCATGAGCACAGACATCAGCAATGGCCAGTATTTAAGCAGAACTTTTTTAAAGATCGCTACAATTCTCCTTTTTCAGTATTTTTTTTTAAAATTATGTCTTTTAAGAAAAAAAATCAAAGTGTCAGAAAGCAGGAGATAATTTGGGGTGGAAGTATGGGAGAAAGGAAGTAGTCCTTTTAGAAACTGATTAATTTATTCTTAAGGATAGAAAATACAGTTAGTGATAGAGTTGGAATTATTTAAAATGTTTTTGTGCTGTCAGCTGTCTAGAAAAATATCCGAACCTGGTATTGGTGCTCTTGAAGGGGAGGTGAAATAGATGTCCTTGAATTACCTGATTTTTCAGGGATGAGAAGTTTTTTCCCCTGATTTTCATCATTAAGTGTCTCGCCTACCTCTGTCAGTTCTTAGGCCTTGTACGTAGTCATCAAAGGTATTTTGGTTTTCATTGCGTTGTCTGCGTGCATGTTCAGGTGTCGTATCTTGGCTCAAGTTGTATCTGCTGAGATTCTTCTTGTGCTGACAACTTGCAATCGTCTCGGTGTGCCCACAGGCACTAAATCAACTGCAAGCTATTGAGTTGTGTTCACTAGATATTGAATAACTGTAGGAGTAATTAGCAGATCAGGCAAGACCACAGGTCTTCCCTGCTATTGATGATTAAAATAACAAAAATTGGGAATTCACCTCCATTTTGTTGTAGGTATGGGGTTTTTTTGTGAATAATGATAATGCTCTGTAATGCCGAGGCCTTCTCAAAATGTATTTGAGATTTACTTTTTTTAGTGGAAATTCTTCTGAGTGATTTAAAATTTTCTGAACAGTTCATCTTTGACAGAGTATTCAGAATAAATTATTCACATTATGATACTCAATCCCTTCCTATTCCCAGGTTCTCAGTTTACCTTTGCAAATGAAGAACTGCATATTTCAACAATTTATTTCTTTCATATAATTTTGAAACATTGCATGTGTCGTGGTTTAGCCCCAGCCAGCAACTAAGCACCACACAGCCGCTCGCTCACTCCCCCTACCCCGATGGGATGGGGGAGAGAATTGGAGGAGTAAGAGTGAGAAACACTCCTGGGCTGAGATAAGAACAGTTTAATAATTGAAATAAAGTAAAATAGTAATGCTAATAGTAACAGTATAATAACGATAATAATAATAATGATACACGAAGCAAGTGATGCACAATGCAATTGCTCACCACCCGCCGACCGATACCCAGACAGTTCCCGAGCAGCGATCGCTGCTCCCCGGCCAACCCCCCCCAGTTTATATACTGAGCATGACGTCATATGGTATGGAATAGCCCTTTGGTCAGTTTGGATCAACTATTCTGGCTGTGCCCCCTCCCAGTTTCTTGTGCGCCTGGCAGAGCATGGGAAGCTGAAAAAGTCCTTGACTAGCATAAGCAGTACTCAGCAACAACTACAAACATCAGCCTGTTATCAACATTCTTCTCCTACTAAATCCAAAACACAGCACTATGCCTGCTGTTAGGAAGAAAATTAACTCTATCCCAGCCGAAACCAGGACAGTATCCACCCCTTATTCTATACCATCTACGTCATGCACAGGCCCTCCCCTTTCCAATGTGTTCCAATTAATCACCACCCCTTTCCCTATCTTGATATACACACAGATATCATTCCCTTCGTCTATGGCCCATCCCTCTAAAATGTCCATTGAGTTCATTTAGCCCATGACTTTGGGTTCCATCTGTCATCACAGTCTTTCAGAGCAGGACAGGTGGTGTGCAGTGTTGGACTGTTGCATGCTGAAGTCAGTTCTCATTCCAACATGGTTTCATCAAAGTTCATTTTCCTTAGGCTGGGCAATTCTTACTGCAATACCATTGATGCGGCATATAGCAATCATAATATATAGTATTATATACTTAATATTAACCTACTATATTATTATATTAACATGCAGTTAAGAGATAACATATAGTTAAGAGATAACATACAGTATTATAAAGCAATTAATATTATACAATTCAGTTCATTGGCTATTTTCACCCAAAATCAAATTCCCTTGAGGTACACATTGGGCTTCCCCATCCTTTCGCATCACCCACCAAGTGCACCCAGGTCCTTGAGCAAAAGCAATCCCATGAATGGGTTTGCCTTTGCCAGAGGGGGAAGTAACCCAGACTGTCTTCCCCAGCATATTTTTCATGTGCACTACAGGAACTTTATCTCCTTCTACAGTACGTAAAAGTTTTGATTGGGCAGGGCCAGCTCGATTGGCAGATCCCCTGGTGTTGACTAACCAGGTGGCTTTTGCTAAATGCGTATCCCAATGTTTAAACGTCCCACCACCCATTGCTCTCAGGGTAGTCTTTAACAATCCATTGTATCGCTCAATTTTCCCGGAGGCTGGTGCATGGTAAGGGATGTGATATACCCACTCAATGCCGTGCTCTTTGGCCCAGGTGTCTATGAGGTTGTTTCGGAAATGAGTCCCGTTGTCTGACTCAATTCTTTCTGGGGTGCCATGTCGCCACAGGACTTGCTTTTCAAGGCCCAGGATGGTGTTCCGGGCGGTGGCATGGGGCACGGGATATGTTTCCAGCCATCCAGTGGTTGCTTCCACCATGGTGAGCACATAGCGCTTGCCCTGGCGGGTCTGTGGGAGCGTGATGTAATCAATCTGCCAGGCCTCCCCATATTTATATTTCAGCCATCGTTCACTATACCCAAGGGGCTTGAACTGCTTGGCTTGCTTGATTGCAGCGCATGTTTCACACTCATGAATAACCTGTGCAATACTGTCCATAGTTAAGTCCACCCCTCGATCACGAGCCCATTTATACGTTGCATCCCTTCCTTGATGGCCTGAGGCATCATGGGCCCACCGAGCTATAAATAATTCACCCTTATGTTGCCAGTCCAAATCCACCTGAGCCACTTCAATCTTAGCAGCCTGATCTACTTGCTGGTTGTTTTGATGTTCTTCAGTGGCCCGACTCTTAGGTACATGAGCATCTACATGACGAACTTTTACAACCAGGTTCTCTACCCGGGCAGCAATATCTTGCCACAATGCGGCAGCCCAGATTGGTTTGCCTCTGCGCTGCCAGTTGCTCTGCTTCCATTGCTGCAGCCACCCCCACAGGGCATTTGCCACCATCCATGAGTCAGTATAGAGATAAAGGACTGGCCACTTTTCTCTTTCAGCAATATCTAAAGCCAGCTGGATGGCTTTCACCTCTGCAAACTGACTCGACTCCCCTTCTCCTTCAGCAGTTTCTGCGACTTGTCGTATAGGACTCCATACAGCAGCTTTCCACCTCCGATGCTTTCCCACAAGACGACAGGACCCATCAGTGAACAGGGCATATTGCTTTTCATTTTCTGGCAATTTATTATACAGTGGGGCCTCTTCAGCACGTGTCACCTCCTCCTCTGGTGATATTCTAATGTTTTTTCCTTCTGGCCAGTCCATGATCACTTCCAGGATTCCTGGGCGACTGGGGTTTCCTATTCGAGCCCGTTGTGTGATCAATGCAACCCACTTACTCCATGTAGCATCAGTTGCATGATGTGTAGAGGGGACCCTCCCTTTGAACATCCAGCCCAACACCGGCAGTCGGGGTGCCAGCAGGAGCTGTGCTTCAGTACCAACCACTTCTGAAGCAGCTCGAACCCCTTCATATGCTGCCAGTATCTCTTTCTCAGTTGGAGTGTAGCGGGCTTCGGATCCTCTGTATCCCCGACTCCAAAACCCTAGGGGTCGACCTCGAGTCTCCCCTGGTGCTTTCTGCCAGAGGCTCCAGGTAGGGCCATTCTCCCCGGCTGCGGTGTAGAGCACATTTTTAATATCCTGCCCTGCCCGGACTGGCCCAAGGGCTACTGCATGAACTATCTCACGTTTAATTTGTTCAAAGGCTTGTTGTTGCTCAGGGCCCCATTTGAATTCGTTCTTCTTCCGGGTCACTTGATAGAGAGGGCTTACGATCTGGCTGTAATTTGGAATATGCATTCTCCAAAACCCCACAACGCCTAAGAAAGCTTGTGTTTCCTTTTTGCTAGTTGGTGGGGACATAGCTGTTATTTTGTTGATCACATCCATTGGGATCTGACGACGTCCATCTTGCCATTTTATTCCTAAAAACTGGATCTCCTGTGCAGGCCCCTTGACCTTACTCTGTTTTATGGCAAAACCAGCCTTCAGAAGGATTTGGACTATTTTCTTTCCCTTCTCAAAAACTTCTTCTGCTGTATTGCCCCACACAATGATGTCATCAATGTACTGCAGATGTTCTGGAGCTTCACCCTGTTCCAGTGCTGTCTGGATCAGTCCATGGCAAATGGTGGGGCTGTGCTTCCACCCCTGGGGCAGTCGGTTCCAGGTGTACTGAACACCCCTCCAGGTAAAAGCAAACTGGGGTCTGCACTCTGCTGCCAAAGGGATGGAGAAAAATGCATTAGCAATATCAATTGTGGCATACCACTTAGCTGCCTTTGACTCCAGTTCATATTGAAGTTCTAGCATGTCTGGCACGGCAGCACTCAGCGGCGGTGTAACTTCGTTCAGGCCACGATAGTCCACTGTTAGTCTCCACTCCCCATTAGACTTTCGCACTGGCCATATGGGACTGTTAAAGGGTGAGCGAGTCTTGCTGATCACTCCCTGGCTCTCCAGTCGACGAATCAGGTTATGGATGGGAATCAGGGAGTCTCGGTTGGTGCGATATTGCCGCCTGTGCACAGTTGTGGTAGCAATCGGCACCTGTTGTTCCTCAACCTTCAGCAACCCTACAATTGAAGGGTCCTCTGAGAGACCGGGCAAGGTGGACAACTGTTTAATTTCCTCTGTCTCCAAAGCAGCTATACCAAAAGCCCACCGGTACCCTTTTGGGTCCTTGAAATACCCTCTCCTGAGGTAGTCTATGCCAAGGATGCACGGAGCATCTGGGCCAGTCACAATGGGGTGCTTTTGCCACTCATTCCCAGTTAGGCTCACTTCAGCTTCCAGTACAGTGAGCTGTTGGGATCCCCCTGTCACTCCAGAAATACAAATGGGTTCTGCCCCTCTATAGTTTGATGGCATTAGCGTGCACTGTGCACCAGTGTCCACTAGAGCCTTATACTCCTGTGGGTCTGACGTTCCAGGCCATCGAATCCACACAGTCCAGTAAACCCGGTTGTCCCTTTCCTCCACCTGGCTGGAGGCAGGGCCCCTCTAACACTGGTCACAGTATTCGCTGTTCACTTCCTGTAAATGTGAATCAAAAGTTCCCTGATCAAGGTCGGAAGTAAAATTAGCCCTCTTACTCTGTCTCGGGAACTGCTCACTGGAAACTGGAGCTGCAATTTTCCTGGGAGAACCGCCTTTTCTAATAGTTTTTCCTTGCAATTCACGCACCCGTGCCTCTAAGGTTGAGGTGGGTTTTCCATCCCACTTTCTCATGTCCTCTCCATAATCACGCAGGTAAAACCACAGGGTGCCCCGTGGTGTGTATCCTCTATATCCTCTCTCTTGAGCATAGGGACGTTGACTCCTAATGGCTGAGACACTGGTCCGTGCAGGTGGGGAGTAGGACAGATCCTCTCTGAGTTGTTGGAACTCTTGGCATATTTTTTCAGACAGTTTTTCCACAGCCGAGACACAGGCCCGTAGGGAGGAAGAGAGCTTTTCTTCGTAGTCCCGGAGTTGTCTAGCCACTTCATCCACCGTTGGTGCCTCGTCGTCTTTCCAGGCTAGTATTGCCAACGAGTTGGAATACGATGCTGGTGCGCTCCGTACCACCTTCCGCCACATGGATTGTGTGCACCTGACTTCATCTGGGTCTTTGGTTAACCGCTCATCATTCAGGTCACTGTAAATCACCTCCAGCACGCCTAATTCCCTCAGGTACTGGATACCTTTCTCTACGGTGGTCCATTTGCTTGGGCGGTATAAAACATCCTCCTTGAAGGGATACCTTTCCTTCACGCTTGACAGAAGTCGCCTCCAGAGGCTGAGCGGTTTTGCCCCTTTTCCAATTGCTTTGTCAATGCCCCCTTCCCTGGAAAGGGATCCCAGCTGCTTGGCTTCCCTACCCTCTAAATCCAGGCTACTGGCCCCGTTATCCCAGCATCGGAGCAGCCAGGTGATGATGTGCTCGCCTGGATGACGACCAAAATCTTTTCGCATATCTCGCAGCTCACTCAGGGATAGGGATCGGGTGGTCACCATCTCATTTATGGGTTCTTCCTCCTCTGGTTCTCGTGATGGCCCTGGTTCATCTTCATCCCTTACTAAACGAACTGATTTCCTCGTGTATTTTTTCTTCTGTATAGGGGCAACTGATACCGGCGCAGGTTGGTTCTCTGGTTTAGCCACAGTGTCTGTCACTGGGGTTTGAGTAGCCGCAGTGCTCATGGCTGTGGCTGGAGTAGCCACAGTGCCTGGGGCAGGGGTTTGAGTAGCTGCAAGGCCTGTAGTGGGGGTTGGAGTAGCCGCAGGGCCTGTAGTGGGGGTTTGAGTAGCCACAGTGCTTGTTGTTTTGTTATCAGGTCCAGAGACCTTCTCTTTCTTTTGAGGGTACTGATTAGCGTTGACCACGGCTCGATAGGCATGGGCCAGTCCCCAGCATGTTGCAATGATTTGTGTCTCTCTGGAGCTACCAGGGTGACAACATACTTCTTCCAAATACTTTACTAATTCTTCAGGATTCTGCACTTGTTCAGGGGTGAAGTTCCAAAACACTGGAGGTCCCCACTGCCCTAGGTACTTGCGCATACGATCCCACACACCCTGCCACTCATAACTATCCAGCCTTGGGGTAGATCTCTGGATGGTATTTTTAAACTGCTTACTGACCTTTATCAAAATGGAAACAACATTCCCAAGAATTATCAATAGAAGTATCTTAACTGCCCAGGGGTGTTCAAGATACAGGAAAGTTGTTGTAATGAAGGAGGAAACATCATAGAAGAAAGCAGCAAAGGTGCCATTCTGTATTTCCTCCACAACAAGCCTCTCAGAGTAAGAAGTATAATTGCTAACTCTCTCTATGAGGTAGTACCCGAAGTACAGTAGTGACTTCTGTATGAAACCCAAATACCAAAGAATGCTCAAGGTCAGGGTTTTGATAAGGAGCCTCCCAAGCAAAAGATCATGAATCACTGCAGAGCAGAGCACACTACACAAACTGACAGCAAGCTTTAACGCGTGCTGCAAAAAAAAGAACATGGTGCAGATCAGAAGAACTAATATCGTGATCGGCAACTGTTAACAGACTCCTTAATACACTCTGATTAATCTGTTGTTATCTCAAGCCCCACGTTGGGCGCCAAAAAGGACTGTCGTGGTTTAGCCCCAGCCAGCAACTAAGCACCACGCAGCCGCTCGCTCACTCCCCCTACCCCGATGGGATGGGGGAGAGAATTGGAGGAGTAAGAGTGAGAAACACTCCTGGGCTGAGATAAGAACAGTTTAATAATTGAAATAAAGTAAAATAGTAATGCTAATAGTAACAGTATAATAACGATAATAATAATAATGATACACGAAGCAAGTGATGCACAATGCAATTGCTCACCACCCGCCGACCGATACCCAGACAGTTCCCGAGCAGCGATCGCTGCTCCCCGGCCAACCCCCCCCAGTTTATATACTGAGCATGACGTCATATGGTATGGAATAGCCCTTTGGTCAGTTTGGATCAACTATTCTGGCTGTGCCCCCTCCCAGTTTCTTGTGCGCCTGGCAGAGCATGGGAAGCTGAAAAAGTCCTTGACTAGCATAAGCAGTACTCAGCAACAACTACAAACATCAGCCTGTTATCAACATTCTTCTCCTACTAAATCCAAAACACAGCACTATGCCTGCTGTTAGGAAGAAAATTAACTCTATCCCAGCCGAAACCAGGACAGCATGTCATTTTACTAGCAATATTCTTTGATTGTCTTATCCTTTACAGTTCCAGTAAAGCCGTACAGCCATAGGAGTATTTAATACATTTTAAGCCTACTTAATATCAGTTTTCCTCCAGGCAGTGGGAGGTGACTGTTGTGATCAACCCTCTGGTAGTAATCGCCGGAATTGTTATGTCGTGCTTTGTAAGTGTTTTGGTATCGCTTTATTTTTAGAGTCACTGTTTACTAACTAACATGTACGCCCGCAGGAGATTAACAGAGCGCTCTATTTTTCTGTTCCTTGCCAAAGAGGGGATACCAGTGAACTTTGAAAGAAACTTGTTTTTCAATCTTTGTTCGCAGTGCATTCAAAACATAAGCAGAATTTCTTGCATGCAGAATTTCTTTAATACAGACTACTGTTTTCCATGAATTACGTATCGAGCTGCATGGTTTGCTTCCATTTGTCATGGCTAAAAGTGGGTAAAAACTGTGAAAATCCTTTCAGAAGCAAGAGTAGCATGCCTAGGTCAGCCGAATAAGTTAGATGATGCATTTAAATATTTATCTGCCTTATTTTCACCAAGTGATACTGCTTTTACTGACATGACTTAAAAAATTAATTCTTGCCAAGTTCTCCTTTTGTGAAACCTTTCCTCTTGTAGAAACACGATTTACATTTGGCACGCTGCTCACCTGGAAGATCTCCTCCCCAGAGTATGTCACTGTTACTGTAATGGATATCTGTTATACCCGCCACCAAGTCAGCCATTCCCATTTTAGATTCTCTGCTGCCTGTTCCTACAGGCAACTCTCTTGCCCTGATGTGGGAATTGGTGGCATTTATGTGAATGCCAAGACAAACGAGTGGCAGAGCCAGGAATAGATTTAAGCATCTGGTAGCAAGGGGTGAGGGGGAGAAATCTTTTTGCTAAGTTTCACAAAAGTACGAAACAGAGCGCAAAGCAGGAATACAGGGTTCATAGGTATGGGTGAGTCTGCCTCAGCCACCTTCTAGGAAAGATCAGACCCCCCGGGTCTGTTCCGAACATCCCAGCTGGTCCTGCCCTAGGCAATGTGAATATAGTGACTGCGTGGAGATCTCGCAGTGTTGAGAGCTCAGGTCTCCTCTTATGCCGCTGGCAAAGGTCTGCCACTGATGTCGGAGTGAATGGATCCTCTTTTGCCTTTTGGGGAATGGCCTTTTATGCGTGTTAGGGGTCAAACGGTAGGGTTCCTACCCCGCAGCTCAGTGTCCGTTCGTTCTTCTCCATTTAGCTCTCTTAAGCTCTGTACTGGGCAGGTGCTCATGCTCCTAAATGCCGTGGCTCTGATGATTCCTGTGGGCTTGAGCTACTTGATCCCACAATCATCTGTTCTTACCCACTCGGGCTCTGCTGAGCTGAAACGGCTCAGCTCATGCAAAATTCACCTCTCGTTCAACTCAGTCCTGTGTAGCTAATAGCATGTTACTCATCTCTGTATGCTTTTGAATTGCAATATTTGCAGTTAATCCAATGTAAAATGTAAGTTGATTCCCCCCCCCCGCCGCCCCCACCACATCCATGTGAACTAAGCTGAATTTGGACTTGTCAGATGCTGCAATTATGTCATCTTTTTGCTAATACTGTCAGGAAATATTTCCACTCCGCTGGAAGTGTTCACTGGATTGAGTCGGAATGATCTATGTGCTCAAATTCTGATGGTGGCTTGGGACGTGCCATTGATTGCAGGTACTAAAGAGAAATGATGGCTAGAGGAAACCCTTGAGAGTGAGGGCTGTTCTGAAGGTAGGGCTGTGCTCATCACTGGGGTCCTCTGTTCTGTTTGACGTCGTGTCTGTCGGCGATGCTCCTATGTTATTACATCCCATTGATTAGCTTGTTAGGTGCAGTAAAAGCGTTAGCTATTGTTAGCGTCTGTATTGGTGAGCAGCGTGGTGGGGCTGAGCCGGGGTGACCCCAACACCGGCGGGGCAGTGTCCCTGCAGGACCTGAGCAGGGATGGTGGTAACGGGGTCAATTGACAGTTGCAGGCACAGCGAGGTGATGGAGCAGGCCCGGATCCATGTGGAGAGTCCAGTCAGGAACAGCGGAGATGATGGAGATGAGTGGCATAGAAACACAGGGCGCGAATCTGGTAGCACACATTGCCATACCATTGTTCAAATGGTAAATAATCTGTAATACTTTGAATTGAAATGACTACTAGTTGGAAGATGCAATTCGGTATTGCACTCGCTTATGTCATGACAATGCTGAAGTCATCATCTGTCTCTGAATGTCTTGGTAGAAAGAAATGAGTTCTACGATTAAGTCTTAGTAAGCTCCTGTCAGACTGTAAAGAAGCTCACAACACATTGGTGCTGTAACGTTTTTGTGTGTAGAGGACTTGAGTCTTCCAGATTGATAGATAGCCAATTGTGAGCATTATTTACAGCTACAGAGACAGTATTTGTGTGGAAAAGCTTGTGGAAAGAGAGTAATTTAGTAAAAGGTCTGCTTTTCCAATTTTTACTTTCAATTTTTTTTTTTTCCTGAATGCAACTCCTCTGTAGCTGAGGGTTTGGGTTTTGTTTGGTTTTCTTAAATAGCTGTCACAGTTTAATTGGCATTGTTCATAATTTTTTAAATGTATTTTTATTCTAAGCTTACTTTCCCACCTACCCCAGGTAACCTGTTTGAATGAGAAAATGATCTAGCTGTTGCAGAGCTGTGGTAAAAAATTTCTATATGAAAAGACACATTTTGGTTGCATATAATAAGTTTCCTAAAATATTAATTTGAACAGTTGGTTTTAAATCTTGTTTCCATGGTAGTAAAGATAAGTAAGAGATTCAGTGCCTTTTAAACTATTTTACTCTCTCTTATTTATAGGAGTCCTTACGATACGCCTTCAAAGAGTACAGTGAGTTTTTCTCTGGTTTTATGCGTGTATTATTATAGAGCCCGATATCGGGAAATACTGTCCGCGGCATAGGTTTGGCAGCAACGTTGCCACATGGGAAACGCTGTTCAGACCGGCAAGCTGCTGCTGAGCCTGCAGGGAGGCCCGCAGACAAAGCTGGCTGCGCTTGTTTGGGCTGGAGCCGTGTATCTGCATGGCACTGTCAGCTGGCGTCACAGTATGTTCAGTTCAATCTTAGCTTGCGAGTCTCATCGCCATCGGTGATTTGGATGCATCCCAGAATACTTAAGGATGGAGAGCTGACGTCATTTAGCGGAACCTACGTTTGTGGATATGTATCCAAAAAGCTTTTTTGAAAGATTGAGCGTGTTAGGTTTGTAAGCCTGCTTGGTTTTGGTGATGGCCAGGGGGTCTGGGCCACTTCAGTTCTTTCCAGAGTCCAATTAACACCAGCTGATACGTTCAACCATGTGATGGGATCCCAAATCGGTCTCCTTTCTTTCTCTTCCATGTCCAAAGAATTCCCAACCTTACCTTGTTGGAAAACGGAGTGTTTTATTAAAATGCACAAAACTAAACTAAACATAGAATCATAGAATCACAGAATCGTTTAGGTTGGAAAAGACCTTTCAGATCATCCAGTCCAACCATTAACCTAACACTACCAAGTCCACACTAAACCAGTCAAGGGTAGACCAGACTAAACCATGTCCCAAAGTGCCACATCTGCCCGTTTTTTGAACACTTCCAGGGATGGTGACTCTACCACCTCTCTGGGCAGCCTGTTCCAATGCTTGACTATCCTTTCCGTAAAGAAATTTCTCCTAATTTCCAACCTAAACCTCCCCTGGCGCAGCTTGAGCCCATTTCCTCTTGTCCTATCACTAACTACATGGGAGAAGAGACCAACACCCACCTCACTACCCCCTCCTGTCAGGTAGTTGTAACATGACAGGTCACTAAGCAAAAGGACTGTGGAGCTGCTGAAAGAGGGAAGAAGAAAGGTTTGCAAGCAAGTCCCATTGCAGTAACCACAGCATACATCCTTTCCAACAGTGTTAATTTTTGGCTGGCATCTCAGATTTGGTGGGGGGCGGTGGGGGGAATTGTGCCTCAGCCCTTCTTGAATGATCCAGAAAATCTTTCAATTGTCTGTAGGGCTTAAGGTTAGCGTGCTTTTGGGCCTGCTTCTCTCCCTTCTCCTGAGGAGCCCCAGTTGACGTGGTTTCTTCTTGCCACCCACCCTGTGGAAAGCTCAGCATGTTCAGTTGCTCTTAGCAGGGTGGACATGGTCCTCTCCACTTGCTACCGGAACAGCTCGGCATGATAGAGGGGATAGTGTCCAGGTACAGGCACCCTCCCTGCTTCGCTCTTTAGCACATCAGAATATACAGAATCTATAGAAAATGCAGTAAATGAGAAATTGAGGCATTGTGCCTCCATCAGGAGGTGCCCAAGTACCTTTGAAAGTCTGTACCCCAGAACAAATGCCCCATTACTTTTCTGTGAGGCTTTCTATAAGCGAGGCATGCTTTTGAAAATTTGCCTGCTTCTAAGGAAACATCAACTAAATTTTCATTTAAAATGATGATAAACCCCCAGTACTTTTTCCCACCTGAATGAGAAGGTATGGCTTTGCATCTCACTCTTCAGCATGTGCCTGAAAGGGCTACTGGTAGCATGGAACTGGGCCAGGTGAGTAATGAGCTGTTCTCAATGCTTTCATAATCATTAATACCTTAAAAAATTGAAAAGGAGAGGGGGAAAAAAAAATTAAAAAAGCCTTGTAAATGGTCATGCCCCAGCTTCCCTTAATTACATTTATTTTGCTTTGATCTTGAAAAGACAGATAACTGTACAACAACTCAGGGTCTATTTTTCTCCCTCATATCCCATGTATTTTTAAGCAGGTTGCTCTGAAAACATCAGTAGTTTTAGCTTTATTCCAACTTTGAAACGCTAGTAAGAATATCACTTAAGCTATTACTTGTTTTGAGCAGCAGAGTGCTTGGAACAGTAAAATAATTCAATAAATGATGGATTTCAAAGCTCTGCTTGGCTCAAACGGTAAATTACATTTGTTGGGTTATTTTTGTTACATAGTCTCATGTGAAAACTCCTTGTATCCTTTTAGATTTTCAATATCCTGTTAATCAAGCCAAATGTTATCCTCCACGGCTCTGATTTTTTTTTTTTTCTTTTCTTCCCCTCCTTTATTCACTTAACCATTTTTCATCATTACTGTGGTGTTCTACTTTTTCTCCTAGTGACGCAACTGTTCAGGAAAATACAGCCTGATTAAAATAAATTATCAAGTCTCGACCTTCTGGGTGTCTGCCTCTCATTTACACCGTTAGTACATTCCCAGTGATAATTTTCTCCCTCTGGTAGGCCTGGCCTTTCTTCTGTAGCTGTTTTGAGGAGCAGTGGTCAACTGTGTGGTCTGAAGGGGCAGGAGATTTTTGATAAAGTATTTGCTGAGGGAGTAAGGCTGCTGTAGCTGTGAACTCCAAAATGCTTTTATGCTCTTTTTCATTGTGAGCCTGCCCTGGGGACGGAGCTCTTTTTGCGTATAAACCAGGTGTTTCATCGTTGGTGGTGGCACTGTAGCGGAGGGGCCGCGGCTGCAGAGCTGCGTGCGTTCAGAATAGAAATGACGCCAAAATTCTACAGAGTGTGAGGTTTGTAGGGCATAATTTGGGGTTTTCTTTTTTTCCTTTGTGTAATTATTTTATAGAATCATAGAATCGTTCAGGTTGGAAAAGACCTTTAAGATCATCCAGTCCAACCATTAACCTACACTACCAAGTCTACTCCAAGCCAATCAAGGGTAGACTAGACTAAACCATGTCCCAAAATGCCACATCTGCCTGTTTTTTGAACACCTCCAGGGATGGTGACTCCACCACCTCTCTGGGCAGCCTGTTCCAATGCTTGACCACCCTTTCTGTGAAGAAATTTTTCCTAATTTCCAACCTAAACCTCCCCTGGCACAGCTTGAGCCCATTTCCTCTTGTCCTATCGCTGACTACTTGGGAGAAGAGCCCAACACCCACCTCACTACACCCTCCTGTCAGGTAGTTGCAGAGAGCGATCAGGTCTCCCCTCAGCCTCCTCTTCTCTAGGCTATGCCAAGTTCTAAATCAGCCCAAATGTATATTAGTTCTTTTCAGAAAAATAATTACACGTGGCTGCTGCCAGGCATTAAGTTTTATTTTTCAGGATGGTTTATGAGACCAGTGAAAAATCTGGCAAATTATTGCTTCCGAAACGCGCTACTGAGCATTTGCGTTGGGCCTATTATTTTGTCACTGTCACAACAAGGGGAAGTTTAAAAGAGCAATTCTGTGGTAAGTTATCTTCCACACGAGGAATTTACAGTTTTTGAAAAGGGCAGCCCTGAGGAAGCCGGCAGCTGACAGAACCACCTGATGACTCCAAGCTTGTCTGTGTGTGGCGATAGTTTTTCCTCTTTGTTCTTTTTTGATTTGATGACTGGCGCCATTACCCTTCACAGGCAGCTCCCCGCCCTCCGTTTGACGCGTTCGGGCCTTGCCACGGTTCCGCGGAGGGGGTGCTGAGGCGTGGCTCGCCTGGGGCCGTCCCCTCTCCCGTCGTGTCTGGCAGGGAGGCCTCAGCCCTTCGGTTCCCTCCTCCTCCTCGCATTTTCACCCCTTCACCGACTCTTGTTCTTGTCTCTTTCCTTTTAGAGCAAAAATCTTATTGGGTCCCTTTGGGAATCATTTTGTAAATTATGCGTTCTCCCTGCAATTAACTGTTGAATGTCCTGACTTCTTTCTACGTTTTGGAGCCTGTAGGTTGCTCCCCATATCTGTCTGTCAAAGGTCACTTTTTCTCAATTTCTGTTTCCAGAATTCACTCTGCTTACCCCACAGACCAGACACCCCTGGGGAATTCAGTTCTGGCTTTGCCTTAACCTCTTTTTTTTTATTCAGTTTACCACAGATGATTACTCATCCCTTGCTCTGATTCCCCTTTTGCATTGTGCGGATGTATCTCCCAGGGTTGTGTTCCCCCCGCCCCAGATTATTCTGTGGTTTAATTCTGTTGCTTCGAAGCGATAGAAATTTCAAAGAAGAAATTCAAAGATGAAATTTGCCTTTCTTAAGGAAATGTTTAGTGGGTTTCACCTGACTTTACTGATTCAAAAAAAAAAAAACACCACCAATCAAACCTTAAATCAATGGAGATCTACTTTTCTTTTATCCTCCCCCATCAGCTTTATTTTCCCTTTTCTGAACTGTTACCTCTAATGCGTTCATTCGGTTTCGTTTCCTTTTTTTTTCTTTTCCCAAAATGCTGTAAGTACACTAGCGTTTATATTGCTGTGCTCTTCCTTATAATTCTGCACTCTGCTTCAGGGATGCTACTTGTGTGTGTGAAACCAGGAGAAATTTGGAGAAATACAGCTGAAGTCCTGTGTCTTTTCAGTTCTTTACTACATATGTATGCCGATTTTGACAAAATTAAATACAGTTTTTTTTCATTTTAAAATACAGGTAAGAAAAGAGCAACCAGACAGGTACTAGTACTCCGGTTTCTCTTTGCATTCTCTTTTCCTACTTTAATTTTTTTTTTCTTTATGGATTTGTTCTTCAGTGCAGCTTAGGGCAATGCCATATTTATGCCCCGACTCCCTTTCATTTCGTAGTGGAGCTCTGCAAGCACGGAAGACATGGAACTCCAGCCAGGCGCGCCTCACGGATGGTGGTGGCACCTGCGTGCCGTTAGCTTTTCAAGAGCGGTAGGCACCTAAGCCAGACGGACAGTTGTCAGTTTATATGTCAAGTTGCCTTTGGGCTATGAAAAATAGTGGTAGCAAGTCTCATAGCAGGTATAAACCAAGGCTGTTCACCAGCTGTGTAGGTTTTCTGGGAAATGTCTTGATTTATGGAGCCACAATATTTGCAGGTGTGTGATGATGTGAATGTGTAATTGATATAATTGCATTTACCGTGTAAAGACTGTACAGACTGTGGGGAAATGCTTCCTTTTTCTGGAAAGGCTCATCCATGAGAGAGGAAGCGCCCAAAAAGGGGTTTGTCCCTTTTCCTAGGGAATTCAGTGGCTACAGCGTTTCAAGAGAATAGTATTTTTTTTTAATGCTTAGGCTTATGAAGGTATTTATTATCCTTTTATCCTTGGACCTTTTCTTGAGTATGAGACTTGGAAACTTGTTTGGTAATACGGGCTCTTGACAAGATGTGAACCCTGTGCACGTGCTGCTAGGAATTAGCTTTCTGGACCAGCTTACGGATAAATTACTTCTGTTGGACTGAAAGCTAAAGCAAATACTGGGAAAGGCTATGCACTGCTGAAGCTGAAATTATTAAGGGTACTGCTGCTTTCTGAAGTTGGCCCTGTTTTGAGCAGGGGCTTGGACTAGATGGCCTCCGGCGATGCCTTCAAAATGTGCTTATTCTATGATTGTGGGCATACACTAAAAATTGCCTTGTTAGAAAGCAGGGTGGTTTGTTGGTAGTGCATGTTCATTTGAATTGTTTGCATCTTTTGGGGGCGTGATGTTCTACAGTCTCCTGTGTTGCTCATTAAGGAAAAGCAAAATAAATGAGATGGTGTTGTCTCATTGTCTGATTGTTACTTACTTTCCTCTTTTACTAACAGCTGTAAGGAAGTCATATTCCCTTTTTCCTCCTCATTGTTCCCGATTTTAAGATTGAAATTGGTATAATATTGAACTATATTAAACTTTAGTTTTTGTAAATATCTCTGAATACAGTAGCTCCTGTTTTATCTAAGCTGTCTTGAAAATCTCTGGATCGCAATCTTATTTAGAGCAAGAAGTTTCTGCTATGTTAAATGACCAGGGATGTCCCAGGGGAACTTTTGGATGTTCTGTGCAGTAGCTTTGAGTATGACACACCTTCTGGCCATTAAACTTCTCTGGGTGTCCCCAAAACGTTGTGCTCTGGGTTGTAGAGGACAGCTGGAAATAGTTCATCTTTGCCCTTCATTGCAAATCAGAGCGAATACTTTTTTTTACTCCTGAGAAAGGCGAGAGTTGCAGTACTGAATCAAAAAGCAAAAGAGCAAGGTAATTGCTGCTGAAATAATTCTCATTAAAGATCATTGCAGTTCTAGGACCATTCTTCCGTGATGCTGCTGCGTGCAGCTCCATCCCTGGGGGAGGGGGGGAAGTATTTTGTCTGTGAAATTAAGTGCTCGCTTGGGGGTCACAGTGGGTGTTGTGACATCCTACCGGACTGCCAGTTTGACACTTAGGTTGAAATAAAAAAGGTGCTGTTGACTTTACATGACATCTTGTGTTGGATTAGCTACTGCTGATTTGATTTGTGTAACTCTCTCAGCTTCTGATTTATAGCTTGTTATTCTTAGCTAGACAGGAATCACAGCTTTAGAAAAGAAAACGGGAGCAAAAGTTACCAAAAGAGGACTGCCAGCACTCCTTTGGAAATGTGAAGCAATTTCAGTAACATCCACCTTGTTGGATGATGGATTTCTAGGTAATCCAAAAAATTACCAAGTGCAGTTACTCTTGAACCACTTTGAACATAAATACTGTTTTCTCATTTAAAGCATAGTTGAGGGTGGTTCTTTAATAAAAGACAATTCTGATTGACTGGAAGCTTTGCAATTGCAAATTGTGGTTAGCAGAGGCAAGATGGCACTCTGTCTTCTAGCCCTGACTCAGAATCTTTTTCTATAACGTTTTATTCAAGTCCTTATTTATTCATTTAATGCTGCTCAGAAAAGCTTCGGGGAATTAAGTCAAGAACCTGAGCCCTCTCTGTGCATATTTTTCTACATATTTGGGAGGTTGCTCTATTAATGCAGGACATTCACACAACATTCGGAATGATGCGTGCTGTAGGTATCTGGGATCAGCCACCCCCAGGCAAAAATTATTATCAATTCAGGATGCTTTGTTTTATTTGAACTGGATGGTAAACTACAATATCAAAAGGGATGGGACACGCAGAGTTCAGTGTCTGGGATGTTTTTTATCACAGTGGAGGAGAGCTGGCGTTTGAAAGGGTTCATGATTATGAATGTCAGTATAGCTCTTCAATTGAATTTAAATTCATAGGTCAATATTTAATCACTTTGAATATTTTTTTCCCCCAGTTTAAGTACTGCTATTTTGGGAAATAAATAAGATGCTGAAAATGAATCAGCTATGTAAAGGAGATTCTGGAAAAACGCTCGGGATGTAGATGGGAAAGCGCAAAAGGGGTCAGTCAAGAAGGAAGGTTTTGACCAAGACATCAGGAGTGTCACTATCAGACATAGTGAGAACTATCAAAATCTAGTTGACTTGTACATCAAAATGTATATTACAAAGAAAAACATTTTTTCAGCAAAGAGAAGAAAAAGTATAAATGAAGTGCGATGGCTATGCTGGAGGGAGAGAGTAAAGGTTAAAGATGGTCTTAGATATTGTCTCAAAACCTAAATACGCACGTTGTCTAGGCTGTAATTAAGGTGGACCATGCTGAAATGGAGGGCAAGGGCAGGACAGCTGATGAAAAGGTACGGAAGCAATGGAAGTGACTGCATTTAGGCCGAATGAAAACCGGTGAGCTGTCCGTCCTCAAAGCAGGGGGACCAGGAGAAGCAGGAAGGAAAGCAGATAGTTTTCATCCCACAACAGTAAAAGAGCTGATACGTGAAATCATGGCTGAGACAGTGAGGATTTTAATAAATCTTTCAAGCTTGGCAATGATATCTAACTGGAAAATATATTGGCATATGTATTGGCTGAACAATAACAAATATTTTGCCCAGAGAGGTGGGGGAGTCACCATCCCTGGAGGTGTTCAAAAAATGGGCACACGTGGCACTTGGGGACATGGTTTAGTCTAGTCTACCCTTGACTGGCTTAGTGTGGACTTGGCAGTGTAGGTTAATGGTTGGACTGGATGATCTGAAAGGTCTTTTCCAACCTCAATGATTCTATGATTCTATGAAATATAACGTACTATTTTAAGGAACAGAAATTATTCAGGACCTGTTTTCAATAGCATGTGAGAAAAAGTATAAGCATGCCAGTAAACACAATCTAGGTAAAATGAATATACCACTCCATACCAGATATGACATCAGTCTGTGACTTTCTAGAACAGAAATTATAGGTTAGAAACAGTCAGGTTATGTGCATAATCGTGGATGAGTGAAAAAACTGGTGCAGAATCAACAGCTACCACTGTTGTTTAAGGGAGAAAGATCAGACAGAGCGATTTGTCAGAGGTCTGGTTTGGGGCCAGTCATTTTTAGTGATGCCATCCATGGCAGTAACAACTGTGTAAAGTAAAAAATAGTGCGAGACACAATTTCTTCTGGTGGTTTCTGTAAGAAGCCTGAAATTATTGGTTGAAAGAGCATCTAGTTTGCATCCCCTGTGCGTGGGGTACTCAGCAGATGCCAATTCACTCTTCTGCTACTTTGCAACTTAGGCTATCGAATGGCTTTATTAATAAGATATATTCATAAGCGTCAGAACTTATCGTTCTTTGGTCTTTTAATATAAAATTCTAATTCCAGTCCTGGTGGCTGGAAATCATCTGGCTGCAACAGCATTTAGGCAAACCTTGATCCTCCCAATCAGGCCACTACAATTCCGACTGCTTTGCTGCTGTCTTCAAGGCTGCTTTGCAGAAGAGATCAGCCTTTTATCTTGAGTGGGTACAAACTCCTTTAGTGAGTGCATTCCTTTTTGGTAATGGCAATGAAAGAAGTCTCCTTTGATTCCCATGCAATCTCTGGACTCTGTAGGAGAGATTTTGTATCGCCACACCTGAAGTGTTTCTGTGCGGCAGGTGAATATGCGGCACAATGAACTTTTCCCTGGAGCTTACTGTTCAGCTTACAGTGATGATAACGAGTTGGGTCTGCTTGTGGTGTCACGTTATGCTAAACAAGAAGAGGAAGACTTATTGTCTGGGACTTAGCCTCCTTACCTGTATGAATCACGTTGCATACGTTTCAGACTCTGTTCAGACCGTTGTCCGTGGCTGGGATCTGAACGGTGTTGCTGTGGAGCCTGTTTCAGGGTTTTGTGACATAGCTTTACTTAATTCCAAATAGTTTTCTCTGCTCTGAGGTTTGAAAGCTGAAGCTTGCTTATCTCCAGAAGCATCTGGTCATTATATCAGTATATTTTTACCAAAGACAGTTAGTTACACTTGTTATGCATTTGTTCTCTGTATTGCACGGCAATTTCTTTGGGTGATGACAGGCACGCTTTACAGCAATAAGCAAACAGGTGTAAAGTTTTATCTACACAGAGGAGCAATCAAAGGGAACGGGTTTGTTTTCTTGCAGTGCACTCTGCAGGAGGTTTAAACACACTTGGATGATTCATGCAATTCAATTTTTCTAGATTGAGTGGAAGAAGATAGTCTTAGCAATGTACTTCAGGACTGGGGATAGAATGTGATTGTACTTCTTGCAGACCATTCAATCAAAATCTTTACTCCCGAGCTCATCTTTCTGCAGCAGGGCTGTTGAACAGCTTGGACTATTCAGTGTGATGTATGCACCGAGGTATGCATTTTCTCTGTCTTTGCTTTTGGCTGAAGAGGTTTTCCAAGTAAAATGGGATTGGGCTTTGCTAGGTAAGCCATGAAGTACAGGTGTCAGACCTCCTGCAGCTGTGTGTTGAGACAAGAACCCTGAGTCTGTTTCCAGATCATTTGGCAATTAAGTTGAGGCAAAATTTGAAATATTTGTCTTTCAGGGCTAGAATTGAATGAGTTTTTTTGTTAACTCTATCTTATCTGCTAGTAAGAGTTGCCTGCTGAAGGAAGAAAAAAAAGTGACCAAATGGTTGATGTTTATGATGTGGTGTTCTACACGCTCATGTGCTCCCATTTGCACTTCTTTTCTGTGGGAAAGAAAAAGAGTTTGGGATTTTTGTTCTGTTTTCTAAATCAGATGAGTAAAAGTCTGTTTGTCAGCAGTTTTGGCTTTGTATCCTTTAATAAAGGAATTTTCTGCTGTTGTGTTTTTTCCTGTCCCATTTAGAATATCTATTAAGATTGCTTTTGCAATTTAAAGACTGTTTCTCAGCAGGACCTTACACCCTCAATAGGATGTTAGTGCTCATCTGTCTGAAGGGAAGAGTCCTTGAGGCCAGTAGCCTCGTGTCCTTGCCCTCGTTTGTCCATGAAGGAATGCACTTCGCAGTTAATTTCTCCCACTTCTCTTGTAAAAGCAAGGCCCTTGGAGAAGGGCCTTGAAAGAAGACAATCTTACGTCTTTTCCACAACACTTGACTACCGTTACATTGGATTTTTGCTAGACGATGACTGCAAAGGCATCTGCATTCTTCTGTAGACCTGCACGTGCAGCAAAAGCTGTCAGACCTGAGGAGCATTTTGTGCTCAGTAGCCCCCGGCTGCGCGTTTCAGCAGGAATCCTCGTACTTCTGTGCCTGCTGGAAGGGCTGGCCTGCTTCAGCGCTGCCTGTGTTTTTGGCACAAGGTGCTTAGGGACGACTGCCCCGGGTTACTAAAACCCTTTCAAGTACAGCTCAAGCAACATCAGTATCATCAGCTCGCAACGTATCAGCGCGTAAAATTTGCAGGGCTACCATACAGAGTTTGTTTCGTGCTTTTATTAAGCATTAATGCCCCTGTTGAAGGCATCGCAAGGCAACGTTGCTTTTGGAAGTGTAGTCCCTCAGTCAATGTGAGCTCTGAGACGCCCCTCCGGGCACTTAATTAATCTCAGGGTTGAGAAACTATTTCTCTTTTAAGATGTGTTGTCAACACATGCGTGCATTTGCTCCCTCTGCCTCTCCCACGGAGTGCCCCAGCTTTTAAGCATCCATGGCCGAGAGGAGCTGAAAGAGAAGGACGTGCTCCTCTTCTTTTGTAGCGTAGCTTGAAGGTGGGCCTGAGGCATGCTGCCATCGTTATTGTAAAACAAACAAAACTGGTAACAGTGGACTGCAACATGTATTTCCATAAGAAGAATGAGTGTTCAAACAACACATGCAGCAACTATCCTTACAGAACTTCCAGTTTATTGAGATGTTGATTTTTTGTTTTGCTTTGTTACCCCCCCCCCCCCCCATTGGAATATCATATGATACTAGGTCTAACTACTTTCTGCTATTTCAGGGGGGTTTATTAACAGCATCTCATGGTAAACCATGGGTTTTCAGCTGCCTTTCGGATAATAGCAAGCTCCGTAAAAGGCACCTAAAGAGCACCTTTCTTTGAGCAGACTCTGCAACTGGAGAACACGCGTTGTTCAGGTCCCTACAGACTACTGCGTGTTAGACTTTAAGTGTTAAAGATCTGGAAATGGTATTTCTTGCCTGTTGTTGAAAGCTCTCTCATGCATTATTTATCAAACAGTAGGTGAAGACTTCAACCTTTTTATGATAATTGATAGTGCTTAGAATAGAAGAATACAAACAGTTCCTGAGCACCAGTAAATGCCAGCATGGGAGGTGTATTATCAGGACATGCTTTTCGTAGTTAATTCGAAATATATGTGCTTTATTGGGCCTCACTCGGTCAACATGGAGGGGCAGAGAGGAAATAGATGATAAAACTGTATGTTAATAGCTTTGCGTGGGATTTTCCCTGCTTGTGTTTTACAGTACTCGTTCAAACTACGTGAACTGTGGCTCTTTCAGTGTGAGACTATAATAAGATTAAAGACACCTTCTGTGGGTTTTACAACTTGTTCGGTACAACTGCTGTGCTTCCTTGAAATCCAGGATCTTTATGCAACAGTTTCTCTGTATCACCTGGGGATTTTCAGTAGTTTTAACATTAGGTACAATTAGAATTATCTCATGTTAATCAGCTGAATCCGTTACGGTCAAGAGGAGCAGTGCTGCCACGGGAGTGAGTCGAGCTCGTGGGTGACTGTACGGACCTGACCATGGGGAGCACCTCTTACTACCCAATTTGCAGCGCTAGTCAGCGTCGCCGCTCTTGGCCCTTCCTGTGCTTATGCCAGGTTTCTGCTCCAAACGGCCCACGTCCTCCTCCTATTTGGGTGCAGTCGATACCTGGTTGGAGTTGAGACTTCAAAAAACGTTGCTGCTTAGTTGTACTATCGGTTTAGTAACATTAAGTACAACTTAAGTTAGTAAATTCTTGCTGTTTGTAAACAGACAAGGGATTGGGTGGTTATGAGGTTGTAGGTTGTTTGATTTTTAGTATCAATTGTATTGAAAAAAGACGGATATTGGAGGAGACTGAAGGAAAAAAAAAAACCATTATACCCATGTTAATTCAGTTTGATGGAGCTGAAGCAGCTACATATTGATGCGTCATTATTTTTAAATTGAATAAGTGATTTCCTTTCATTAATCCTTTATTCTGTAGACAGATGGGAAATGGTAGTTGCTTTTTTTCAGGGGCAGTTTTGCCCAACTGGCAGTACATTGAAAGTTAGGGGTTTGTTTTACTATTGAAATATGGTGTGGCATAGTTGGGGGGGGGGGGAAATGATACCTTAATTTGAAAAATGTGCTGCCTCATTTTTGTTTTATTTCTTTATAATCTGTGGCAAGATCTATGTTAGTTTTCAGCTTGGATAGTTGTGTATCTGCAAACATGCCTGGCAGGTGTAAGACGTAAATAGCTCAAATTAAAGGATTATGTTTGTGTGCCAGTTATAGGTCAGAAGAGTGAAACAGTCTGAAAAGGATCATTGCAACACTGACAGGTTGATCCTCGCTTGAGCTCGTGGCCGGTAGCGGCTGTGCTTCCCTTGATGACAAGGGAAGATCTGCCCTGGCCTTGGGCTGAGCTGGGAAGAGTTTGGTTCCTGGGATTGCAGAGAAATGTGTAAATTGGAAGTGGGGAACCTACTCATTCTGGGTCAAATGTAGTTTATGACTTTATTACATATAACTGAGGGCTATGGGTTTGAGGGTTTTTTTAGTGTATTTCTGGAATAATTATCCATTTGTCCAAGAAAAGATAGAAGTGAATGCTGTTTCTACGGCCTGCAAATGGTGTTCAAAAGAGCTGTTCATCCCCTGGTAAAGAATACTCTCCGTGCAGCCAATTAAGCAGAAGTCAGAGTGGTCCAGGCTGTTATTTCGTATCTTCCTTTTAGCTGCTGCTGCTTCATTTGTCTTCTGCCTTGCTAAGTATATCTCATATCTTGTGTATGCTGGATTGGTAAAGATTAAAATACATTGAGAAAACACATATTTACTCTCACTTCAGTACTGATTTACACTGTCCTTTTCATTCTGCAGCCGGGCATAGCCTCAGAGGTTTTTGTACCATTTCTATTAACTCTAATAAGCATTTAAGCAGGATGAGCAATGTGACAACTGTGGAATAGCTCCATGTATTTGGAGTTCTAGATGTCAGTCCAATTTTTTGTAGGTGACTGCTATCTGTTAGATTAAACCCACAGAAAAGTAGAAGAAAGAAAAAGCTGAGTCGAGATAAGCCTCTCACCCTTTCCTGCTTCATCCCATCAAAGACATCCGGGTATTAGCTAAGGAGAATGCTCTTCCAGCTCAAGTCAAAATATAAACCTTACTGTTAGACGAGTGCAAAGATGAGACTGAGAAGTGGAAAATCAGAAAGTGCTATAGCTGGCTGAATAGATTATAGAGTTGCTGTAACCTTGTCTCTCAGGATATGCGAAAATCCTCACGCAGCACAGGTTTTAGTTTTCCAGTCATCACCTGACAGCATTTCTGTTAATGAACAGTCCGTTCACATTGTTGATAAACTGCTTGAAAAGTTAAATATTCCACTTCTAAAAGAAAATACACCTTCCTTGTTCCCATGCTTAGAGAATCCCATCTTGCTGGACTGTTGTTCTCCACAGTGAAAGCGGTTTCTGGCCTGGTGCCTTAAGGCAGTGCAAGTCTGATCAGGTCATTCCTCAATTTCTGCTTGATGAAATCAAAAGAGAGAGTTTTAAAGCATTTCTTACGATACCAAGGGTTCTCCGATTTGGTCATTCATCTGGTCTTTTCTCTGACTCCTTTCGAAGGACTCGGATTAATGTCATTTTGTGAGTTATGGACCACAGGACTACGGACCCAGCGTTCCTGCTTGGCTGTGCTAATACCAGATACGGCGGTAACAGAACCCTGCTGGCATCCTCATCGTCCCCTTGGTCACACAAGGACAGACTCCATCAGCCCTTGTGGACAATGTCCTGTCTCCAGTAGTGATTGCAGGCAGATGCTGGAGGAAGAATGGGCATGGCATGAGCCTATTTGCCCTGAGGACACGCAAAGTCTGCAGCTGTGTTCATCTCAAAAGGAAAGAGGTACCTAAGGGGCCCTGCAGCATCTTGGTGGTGGCCAGACCCTTCCTGGTTAGGACGCTCTGCATTTCCAAAATGTTTCCAGACCTGGACCTGTGTGTTTACAGTCAGCTAATGCAGTGATTTCCTCCTGGTTGCATTTTGAGACCTCTCAGCTAACTAGCTCTTAATCCACTTAACTTTCATCTGGTTTATTTTCATAGTTTCATAATAAGCTTAGGTGGTACGAGGCCAGGGAAATTTAAACTCCAGTAAGTCTCATTCCCTTTGGTGTCCAGGCTTGTAATTTAGTTAAAAATAATACAAAGTTGGTCATTAGTGTTCTCCATAAGCCCATGTTAATAAGCATAATTATATTGTATTCCTATAGCATGTGTTGGGTTTCATATGCATACTTGCAGTGTTCTTGTTGCGATCAACGTTCAGCTGACGTGTATATTTACTGGGTTTAGAGTGGCACAATGGTTGCTTTCCCTGTGTTTCAGGACTCTTGCCAAGTGGTGCGAGCACTCAGCTAGCTTTTCTGAAACACCTCCACAGCCGCACGCTGGGACCAGGGGCACAAAAATGTCAACGCTTGTTTGACATTGTCCTCTGTTACACTGTAAATAATAAGCGTTTTGTCAGCATCTCATGACTTTTTTGGACGTATATTTAATAAGTGCTTCTGACTTTTCTGTCCTGTGGACAGAGATGTTAAGCAGCACCGGGGTTCAGATGTTTTGCTTTCTATAAAACATAACAAAGCCAGATCTCAAAGCTGCTTTCAAGGGCTTAACTTGGTTAGTCACAGATTTCTCCTGGGGTCTTTTGTTCCTCTTGTCGGTGTTGTGAAGCGTTCCCTCTGTCTCTCATTAGTTTCTTCATCTCCGTTAGCGTTCAATGGCTTCCATTTGCTGGAGAGTTTTTCTTTCTCCGCTTTGCCTGATCAAGTTGGTTTTGGTTTTTTTAGCTGATTGCTACCTTGAGGGTATTGAGCCTAAAGGGTTACGTGCCTGCGTAACCTCTTAATTTTAAGTGGAAAATAAATCTTACTGTTTTGACGAGAGGTGTCTGGTTTTTTGCTGCCGATTACGGGTACCCAAGGGAAGACTGCGCTTGCTTTGCTGCCAGAAGTTGTTAAAGGCTTGCTGATGTTGTGCGTTCCACAAGTTCACAAGTCAAAGTTAACTTAGATCAAGCATGTTTTATCTCACCAGCAAAAGCATGGTGGTATGTTGAGGCCCACATATTGCCAAAAAGGGACAAGTTTCTTCAAATTTCTGATCGCTCCCTTACTGGGCAATAGCTGAGATGTGTGATTAGTAGCTTCTGCCAGAGCAGATACTTCCCCATGTTACCACATTTCTATTTAAAGATTAAAGTGAAGTAAATTTTAAGGTTATGGTCGTAGAGATGTTTGGCATTAGAATTTTGTGCCAGTCAGTATAAACTGTCTAATCTATCTTTTTAAGTAACTTAAATATGCCCTTATAACACTTTTCTGTGATCAGCATCCCGACTAAGATAGGAAAACCTTAGCAGCAGTTTGGCAAACGTTTTGAAGAGTTGCACTGTCCTCTCAAGCGAGGTGAAAACACAAGGCTGACACCAAGAGGGATGCAAAGCCAAAGAAAACAAAGGCGGCTAACCAAGTGTGACAGCCCTGTCCTCTTTCTGGTCATTCCTTGTCAGTGAAAGATACAGCTGAATTAGAAATGACTAATGGAGACTGTTAGAGGTGGGGGAAAAAAAATCAATAGCAACATACGTTAAAAATCTTCAGGTTCTTGAAGTACAGGAGGAAGATGACATGCCGAAGGCATGGGAAAGGTAAGTAAATAGATGTAGTGTGCCACGGGCACCACCGTCCATACGAATGAGGTCTCTCCACTGCCTGCAGAAGCAGCCTAGGGTGGCCTGCTCCTGTGCAGCTATCCGGATTGTTGCTGCCCAAATAAGAGAGAGATTCATCTCCTCACACTTTGAACTGCAGATGTAACTCAGTGGAAGGGGTAGTTATGGCTGCTCAATCAGTAGGATGAAAACATAGCTGCGATTGTCATCATTCCCCTGTGGTGAGGCCTTGCTTCATCTCCCTTATCAACATAAGCTGCGAACTGCAACTAGGAATCTACAGCCATGTTGTAGTTGATGGGAAGGAGAGAGAACCGAACAGCTGCAGCATCTGGTGCCAGGGGATCCTGTCTCCAGGAGTGGGCAAAGACCCCGTTCTGCCCCGAGGAAGCATGCAGAACAGTCCGTCACTGCGTGGTAGGTAGAACTACAAACAGCGTCGCAGATGAAGGGCCGCTGAAGAGTATGTAATGGCAAAATGTTTGAGGTGTTTTTTTTTTTTTTCTTTCCCAATGGTTTCTACTGTTCTGTTTTGGGTTTTTTTGACCCCTGTTAAATGCTGGACTGGTGCTTTCACAGAATCGATTGCAATTCCAAGGTCTGATGCCTGAGTGGAAATGGCTTGCTTGGAGCTCAGCATATTTGTATTAAGTTCCCCACCCCGGTATGTGTGTATCTATATTTGTGTCTGCTGACTATATACCCTGCAGAAGACTCATCTCCCTTTTCTTTTGCTACTTTGACATTCCTCATTGGTACTGTGGCAGCCAGAGTGATAGAGATTTAGGTTTCTTTCAAAGGTGGCGGTAGAATTTCATCTTGCCAAGGAGAAGAGTCTTCCAAATGCCTCATCTTCTAATGCTTTAATGTCTTTGTGATCCTGATGTTAATCAGCCTCTTTAGAAGTCTTCCATACAGTTTATTTCCAGCATAGGTGGATTTCCAGTGGTGCTAAAACCTGTTGGGAAACAGCAAAGTGAACCCTGATGATTGCTGGAGCACGTTTCTGCTGGAGCCCACCTGACTCTGGTAGCAGCATGGGGCAGTGCTCCTTTCCAAGCATTTGCAGCACAGATGTTGACTTATCCCTTTATCAAGTCTTGTGCCTTTCTCAAAGCCTCAGTAGCTCATTGCTACTGCTTTGAGCAGATGGTGTACTCTTCCTTCCACTGCGTAGCATGCTGCGCTGCGCTGAAGCATGAGGGTTGAGGGTGCATCTTCTGTGAGTATTTAAGGGAGAGCTCCCCAGTCCTCAGGGAAGGGACGAGCACGCTTGGTGTATGGGGTTACACAGGGACAACATGTATGGAAGCGTACTGGTTAATGGCAAGAAACTGGTCCGTCTCCTGTGATGTTCCTTCAGTTAATTTCCAACTGGAGACAAGTAAAAACTCCTGATTTGGGTTAGCAAACTCTCGATTGTGGTCTTGCTTACCGGCTGAATGAGCAACAATTGTGAATAGCCAGAATAGAAAGGAAGAGAACTTCATAAGGGGGGGTTGGGATGGGTGGGGTGGGGTACCAATGCCGGTAAAGGAAAATGTATGTAGCACAAGTGATGTTAATTTAAAATAATAACAATAATAATGGGGGAAACAAACCAGAAAGAGGACTCAGACTGAAATGTGAGACAAAGGCGTGAATACAGAATAGGACATTTTCCAACTTAAATAAAGAGCTGTATTTTGAAATGCGAAGTTGACAGGTCATTAGTACGGAAATGTAGCAAGCTGTTAGCATACCAGCATTTAAATTCCTGCTGAGCTAAGTGGATCTTTTTGCCCTGTTGGAATAATTCCTCTTCCTCTTTGATTTGCATGTACTTGAAGGCCAAGAGACCTTTGGTATTATCTTGTGCTCGCCTGGACAAAGTTAATTTCCAGCTGTTCATAATATAATTCACTTTCTCTGTATTAATCTAATTCAATCAAATTTACTGACTTCCTTTATGAGAAATGTTTATGCCTGCTCAGAACATATCCAGTTAAAATTGATTGCATCTTAATTGGATCCAGTATGAAATATTTTTTTCCTAGTAGGAGCATGGGAGTTTTACAAGGAGAGAAGATTGAGAGGGTTCTCTGTAGCAGTATTTAAATATCGTTTGAAGTTTCGGTTCTGAGAAGAATAACTTTGCGGTTGCTGTTTGTACTTGCTTAGGGCAGTCACCAAACTTCTTCCATAAGTGCTAGTGCTTAGCCAGCGGTATTATAAGATTGCAAGGTGAAAGGGCATCTGGAGCTCAGTCCTCATACAGCGTGGAAGAATGCCTGCCATTTAATGTTGTTCTAAAAGCTGGCTCCGTTTCATGATTAGTTTTTGATTTACAAGCTTCTTGGCTAACCCCCTGTTGTTAGAGAAAATGGAGTGGGCTGGTTGCAGCACAGAGGATTTAGGTTCAAGTCTCAGAGCACCACCTTTGTGTGACCTACCCGTCATTACCAGCAGAGTGAGAACTAGGAATTACTTTCTTTGAAGCCATGATGCATTGTCCAAAATTTGTCTGGTAAATATTCTTCCAGCAAATTGAGATTTGTGTTATTATTGTTGGGTGCGGAGTGCACCGGAATGAGCCGTTACCTGCATGATATTCAAAACTGCTGTCCAAATGAACTCTGAAAAAAAAAAAATCAGTGAGGAGGCTGCGGTGGAAAGGGCCACATTGCCAAAGTATATTTGGACTTGGACTTTGTGGCATAGTAAAAGATAGTGGAATTAGAAAAGAAAGGAAGAGCTGTGTGTAATACTCCTTTGCGTGCACAGTCTGAGCTCCTTGATCCAAGTACTACCCTAATAAAAGGGGATGAGTGGCCTGAAATAGCATGAACAGCTCCAGGCTCTGCATCTCTCTGCCGTTGCTCTAGTGCAAAAAGTCTGAGAAAGAGGTGATAAAATTGAGCAGGCTGGTAGTCATGCATTTCAGATACTTTAAGCTTCTGGAGAGTAGGATAAAACTGTCTTTCTTTCTCAACCATGTAAAATTGCCATGTACATTCATTGGCCAGCATGTATTACATGGGTGAGTTGATATTATGTAAAGACTAAACATGGTATGTTTTCATTTAAGTCTATTTTCATAAATAAAACAAGGTAAGTAGCCAGGAGGTCAATAAGGTGCTTAGCAGGGCCTCCAGGTTTTCATGGATTTTCATGGCTCCTTTTAATAGTCACTGTTTAAGATGGATTTCATTTAAGCCAAAATGCCTTTTAAAGTTAGAAGTCTGTGGGGAACTTGAGGAATGAATGGTTTTGACAAATGAGCAGTTTGAGGGAATTCATCTTCTGTGGAGGAAATCATTGAAACTCAGCTTTCTTACACAGGGATAGGGTAGAGTTTGATTAACTTCAGGTAGAAAACAATGAAGAAATGCCTTGGGATGTAAGATTTTACTCCGATTAGACCAGCTGAGCAACCAGAGCAAGACCAAATATGCAGATTTTTATACGAATGCTTGAAGTCTTAAAAACTATAGCAGCATACTGAAATCTGCGTGCTTTGGACATCCGAAATTACTGTTGTAACGGACGCATCAGAAACTTGCTGGAATGTAGAGAATTGATGGGATTCTTACAGCAAGAACAAATGAGGCGGGAGTAACAAGGTGGGCTGTTTCCAGTGAAGCCCTAAAGAAAGCACAGAATTATGAAAGGAAAATAAGGCAACAAACACACTGGTATCTCCTGAGCAAGGCACAGTGCCCAATTCAGGTGGTAATTGTCAATGTGCTGCATTTTAATAGTGACTTTAATGAACTCTTTAATGGTATCCTTATAGAAGCAAATAGTCATTTAGGTCTGTAAGGTAATAAATAGTAGGAAAAGCTTTAACTGTTTTTCCTAGCAGGAGAACGAGGAGCTATTGTGTGCAATTACTAGGTTGCATGATCAAGCAAGCAAAAATGTTCTTGTAGAGCCTCATGAAACTGTGACACCTGCTGCCCCGAAGCGTTTGAAATGCAAGCGAGCTCAAAAAAGGAATCGGAGTCATGGAAAAATGTATATCCAGGCCCTTTTTACGATCCCTGCAATACAATGGCCCAGCTACACTTGCTGGCTCTGGATTTTTCTAAAGTGATGATTTTAGGAGCCTTGAAAGTACAGCAAAGAGTTTCCCTCTGCACGTAGTACACGAGTTGGATATTCTCCTGATATTCACTGCTAATTGCCGTTGAAGAAAGACTGTTGGGACGGGTACGTTTGACCTGTCTGTAACCTGACTGTGCCTCAGGAGCTGGTGGGGTACGCGTGTCTGACCTTGCCCTGGGCCAGCTACGGGACCTTGCTGTAAAGAGGGGAAGCTTTAAGTAGAAGCTGCCCGCTCAGTTAGATCTGTTGAATGGACCAACGAAAAAAAAAATCTGCAACCTCCTTAGAGTTGGAGAAGGAAGAAAGCAGGAAGAAATAGAGGGCAAACTGTACTCAGCTAAAAAAATAAATTTAAAAAAAAAAGTTTGTTTGACACTGCTGGGATGGATTTTTTTTTTAATATTTTCAAGAGGGAACGTAAATGCAAACTCCCAGAGGATGAAAATGTGCTAAAATAAAACCGTAAGTAGGAGCAGTTGTAGTGCATCAAAGTACGTGTGGTAAATTTGTGCTGGAAATGAATGGGTATGTTGCAGAAAGTTTCCAGCAATAACAAGATAAAGCCAAATAATCATAGCTGCCATAGCCAGGACTCGGGATTGCTCCAAGATAAATGTATAAATCTAGCATAACTGTGCCCCAGAACCACCTGCTAGTCACTTCTTTGCACTTTGGTAAAATTCCTGCTTCTGGCAAACTTCCTTTTTCCCTTCTACTTACGATGAAAACGAACTGTTTGTTGAATAAAAACAACCACCCTTCTATCTTAATGGAAAATGTGGTCAACTGCTACAGCTGGGCACTTAATTTTAAGCTCTGAATAGACAATGAGCAATTGGCTGTTAGTTGCTTGATAAATGTATAAAATATGTAAGTATATACAGGATCTTTTAACCTCACAAAGAGTGTGTAGTTGAGATCATTAGCTTAACTGCTCTGGTGAAATAATGTAATTTGTGAAGTTTTCATATCCTTTACTGTCTAGGAGTTTTACAATGGATAGAACAACTGCGTTTATTGGGCGTTGGTGCAGTCTCCAGTCGGACAGAAAAGGTGCTCCGTACACCTTACAGCTTCTTATTTCCAGGCGTGGACAAGCAGTAAGCTCTGGCCGCGTTGCTCGAGTGCTGTACAAGTCCTGAGGTAATTCCCATCGGTATATACTTTGCCTTTTACAAGATGAGTGCCCGTGCACTTGAACAAAAATAAGGTTGTGAAAACAGTGCATTGCTTCCTAGCCTTAAGTATGGATTTTTCACTCCTTCCTAGGGACCCGTTCCGTGTGTCCAAGTTAATCTGTGGCACGATATCATCAAGGTAAAGCTTTGATTCGTAATAAATACGTTAAAGGTGTCTAAGCAAAGACTGACTCCTCTGAGATAGCTCAGTTGAAAAAAGCCGACGTGGATGGGTTGGAAGAGGGAGCCCGGGTCCGTCAGGAGAGGCAATAGGCCCACCTGGCCCTGGCCCCCTCGCTCTGCGCCTACGGACAAGTGTGCAAAGGCTCTCACTCGCCGTGGGCACGCGTGGCCTGGCAGGCGGGGGCGCGGGTGCCGGCCAGCTGATGGCAAAAGGATTATCGTCTTGCAGTAAGCTTTTCTGAATCTGAAATGTGTTAGCCGTTCCTTTTTGCTGCTCTGAATATCAAAGGACGTTGCCTGTGTTCACTTCCGTAACTTCTCTTGGAGGTAGGTATCTGATGGATGAGGAAG
Organism: Pelecanus crispus; assembly: GCF_030463565.1. NCBI lineage: Eukaryota > Metazoa > Chordata > Aves > Pelecaniformes > Pelecanidae > Pelecanus > Pelecanus crispus. The sequence goes on along the minus strand of NC_134652.1, from coordinate 40,924,623 downwards.
GTGCTGCTGAGCCTTTTTGTTTGTGAAGAGAGGGTAGGGGCAGAGAAAGATATGTGTAGTGTGTCTGTTTTCGTGTTTTTTAAAAAAACAAAAGCTAGGTTTGTTTTTTCTTGTTCTATATCACAAGAGAAAGGTGGAAGTTTTAGGTAAATGTACTTGGGGATAGGGCGAGCAGGCTGCAGGAAAAAAATAAATTTAAAATAGGAGAACCATATGCTTTGAGGAAATACTGTAAAAAAGACAACAGTAAAGGGCCTCAAGTAAGTTATCCTCTTGGAACTGTTCATTACATACTAAAAATGTTGTTGAAAGAGTGGTCAGACCTGTAGAAGCGTGAGATTTTATCTGGGCATATGTGAAAGCAGATCACAATGAGCAAGGGGCATCTGGCAAGCTGGACAGAGATGCACAAGTGAGGAAGACACTTTTTTTTTTTTTCTTCTTCTTCTTCTTAATTAAAAAGTCTCAATTAGGATAGAAGAGCAGCTGGCTGGTATATTGCTCATCTACAAACTTAAGATCACAGCTGCTGTGGTTTATAACGTTGACTTGAAAAGAGGTGGCGCGTCTCAGTCGTGTTCAGATAATTCCCATCACAAGATTGCTTCACCCTATGTAAGAGGAGCATGGATAGCCACATCTGCATGCCAGCCTGCTGCTGCCAAAGGATTTCATGGAGAAAGAGCATCTTTTGTAGGTTTACTATTGCATTTTTGCTTTAACTCGGTCAAAGTGACTGAAAAGAAAGCCATTGCAAAAAAGCGGACTTCATTTGTTCGACTGCTGGTGGAATTGCTTGCTTTGAGTTGGACCGAGTCTTCGCTGAAACAGCTGCTCTCTGCGATGGCATTTTCTTTTCGCCTTTCCCTGCAGCTGAGCATGGAGCCAAATCTTCTCCAGTTTATTGTGGAGCATTCTGGTGGGTACTACAGCAATTGCTGCCATAGGAAATTCTTTAACCCGTGGATTGTCTCTATCTGATTTAGCAGCTTCAATTAAACAAGCTGGTTAACTCCGCAGCAAATTAAGACAGAAGATTGCAAAATAGGCAGGATAAATCATTCCTGTTGGAGATTACTGTAAGTATTTTTACCTAAGCAAAAGATCCAGAGCTGCATAAAGCGTTTGGGAGGAAAGGTTCCCTGGGGAGTCTGTGGCAGGCAGTAGCAATGATCTCTTTGCAAGCACTGCCATCGCAGACATAATGAGATTAAGAGTGACAGGGAGAATTACATGATTTTCCTGTGAATGCTATTTTTTTTTTTAATACACACGGGTAGAATTTGACAACTGTGTTGACCAAAACAAACCCCAAACCCAACTTGAAAGCATTTTCCATCTTCTCAATTGAAAGTGATGCGATATCTGAAACTACCTTGTTTCTTTTGCCCTTGCACTGAAGAAAAGCAAAGAAACCAGAAACCAAAGCAAACTTTCAACAGCCAGAATGAAATGTTCTTATTCTGAGATTCAGAAGCAAGCTCCCCTCCTTTCCCTCCCACCTCACACGTATTGTTTTTAGACTGACCAGAATTACTGCGGAGGCTGGATTTTTTTTTTTTTTTTTGCTTTGGCTGCCACTACATTTAAACCAAAACCAAACAAGTAAAAAATCCCAACAAAACAAACTAACTCCACAGTTTTAATTCTGCCTATATAGTTTAACAGTGAAACTGTTTATGCGGATGACTTGGCACCTCTGACACATGGCAATGACTGGAAAACACCCCTTTACAGTCGGTAAAACCACCTGATGGGAGTTTGAATTGAGCTATTTCTTGGCTTGAAGAATGGCTTGGTATAAGTGCTTTTGGTTGATTTGTGTGTCATCTAGGTTAGAATTTGAATCAATCTGTTGTGCGCCTGTGGAGGTTAAAAATTCCGGCTTTTTCCATATAAACAGGAAATAATGCTTTGCTTTGTCTATTCTGGACAGCTGTTGATGCCTTTGGATCTAGGTAAACAACTGAAGAAGTCTCATTAACATTTCTCACTTTCCGTGTTCTCTTAACAATTGCAAAAAACAAATTGCCACTTAGAGGTACCATCTCGCAGCAAGCCTGGTGCAATTCCCCCAGGCAGCAGAGCTGGCCGCTCCAACAGGCTTTGGAGTGCTACCACCACCAAATCTCCTTCTTTCCTTTACTGCATCTTTCTTTTTGTTCTTTCTAATAAATGGCCTAGGAGCCATTTGAGTGGGTCTGCTTAATTGCACGTGTGTGGTTTCTATGGTATGTACCCCCATGAGGTAACATCGTATCAGTGAGTTCTGTTCATCATCTAAATTAACGTATTCAGGCATATTCCTTCCTTCAGTTTACTCTAACAGAGGTCTCGGGCAGCGCGATTAGCAGTAATAAGCTATATTATTGCTTCCTCCATATGCCATTCAGTCAAATTAGGTCATGTCAGTTTATTTGCGTAAATGTTGATTATTCTCATCTCATTCCTGAACGTGCTTTTCAGGTCCGTTCTAAGTCGAGCGAGTTGTTTCAGCTTTGCAGAGCTGATTGAGAGCTTTTCTGCCAGACTTTGGATTGTGGGATCAGTGTCTCTGCCCAGATCCCCAAATGTCCATTAGGTAAATAGCTTTTCATGGCACATTACAGGTTCTACTCAACTATCAAGATGTTTTTATTATTCAATATTTATTTAAATTTTTTTGATGTATTGCATCCAGCGCACTGAAGAGTCCTCTGGGGTGTTTTTGGCAATTTTTTTATTGCATCCCATCGCTCTCTCTTCTGAAAATCAAGTTGACTCTATTGTTCTAAATGATGTCTTTATACATGTCTTTCCAAGCTGGAGGCATGATTGCCTTCCATTACTACTAAAATGTTTTGGAGTCAAGATCCTGATTTATCTTACATGTAATAACATGTTCCTAGCCCCATTTGGAATATGACAGGTATCTGTCACCAGCAGCAGGGCTTAGAATGTTTAAACCGAAACACATTTTTTTTATTTGCAGCTATTACTATTCAGTTGTTCACTTGTGATCTGGACTGGAAATGCTGTCATTAAGTCTTCGTTAAAGGCACATAGCTGAATTGTTTGGGGGGAGTTAAATACTCAGTTTGAATATTGTGGTTTGGTTTCATTTGCACTTCCATTAAAACAGTTTTCAGCATTAAATTTGCATTAAAAAGGCAGAGGTCAGTAGCTAAGTGTGGATTGGGAATACTGTGATTAATCAGAACAGCCAGTGATGTGAGAAGCTGAGGTGGAGTGCAGCAGAGCATTAGCAGTAGTTTTGACCAAGAGGTCCACGGTTGACCGCCACGGTGGGAGCCCGTGAAGAGGCCAGGAGCAATGAGGGACCTGGCGCTGGCTGCCTGTGAATCCCAGCCAGGGAGCTGCGTACCGCCGTTGGCAGGGCAGCGTTGTTCTCTGCAGAGACTCCCTCAAAGCTACCACGTGTGGAACCCCCCAGTCCCACCGGTTTGGCCATAACCAGGAGCGGTGAAGACCACAGCTTCAAATGAAGGCACCAGAGCTCCGTAATGTCTATGTAAGTGAATGTAAAGAAGGAAGCTCTAAGTACTGGGCCACAAAAATGATCTGAGGGCTGGAGCCCCTCTGCTACGGGGCCAGGCTGAGGGAGCTGGGGGTGTTCAGCCTGGAGAGGAGAAGGCTGCGGGGAGACCTTGGTGCGGCCTTTCAGTACTTAAAGGGGGCCCATGGGAAGGATGGGGACAATCTTTTTAGCAAGGCCTGTTGTGACAGGACAAGGAATAATGGATTTAAACTAAAGAAGAATAGATTTAGACTGGATATAAGGAAGACATTTTTTACAGTGAGGGTGGTGAGGCACTGGCACAGGTTGCCCAGAGAGGTGGGAGATGCCCCATCCCTGGGAACATCCCAGGCCAGGTTGGACGGGGCTCTGAGCACCCTGCTCTGGTTAAAGCTGTCCCTGGCACTGCAGGGGCTGGGCTGGGTGGGCTCTAAAGGTCCCTTCCCACCCAAAGCATTCTGTGATTCTACTGGCATTAGGGTGAACAGCAGCAAAGTTAGGAGCGACACAATCAAATAGTCTTTGTACCTTTAGCACGGAGATAAAGAGGCAAAACTAGCCAGAGAAAATTTTCTGTTTCTAGCTCCTTTTGCTAACCGTGTGTGTACAGAGGAACTGATTACTTCTCCAGAGTTGTTCGCCAAGCTGCTGCCAGGTCCCAATGCTGCAGCTGATGCAGCAGTAAATGGGTTGTCTGGCCTGACTGACTGTAGGAGAGCAGCCTCTCCCTGTCTCCATATGCGCAGACCATCTCTGCAGTGCCTGGACTAGAAGCTAAAGTGGAACAGAAGCAAAATGTTGTGGCTGCTGGCCATCGAAGATACCTACAGAGCAATGTGCATGGCAAAGACCATAGAGAACCATGCACCAAAGAAGAAAAATGGTAGGAACAGTTGTACTAGTCAGATTTTACTGTCTGAGTTTTGGACCACTGAGTAGAAATACTTTTGGGGTTAAAGCAAGATTTCAAAACACAGTTTGTTTTAAAAGCTAAACAAGAAGGGTTGGAACAAAGTTAACACTTGATATTGAGTGCAGTTCTGCCCAGTCCCTGAGGTCGGTTCTTAATTTCCCATAACAGAGTGGGTTCTTTCTACAGTCATATTCATCTGAAAAAAATACCAGTTAGTTTTTAAGCCTCTCTATTTTATTGCAAGAGTGTATTGGAAATGACGATATTCTTTGTAATAAAAAGGGAGGGAAAAAAAACAAGCTAAAAGGTTTGAATGTCTATGAACAATTGCTTCTAACATTGTTTGTTTGCCCATGTAGTCAGCTGTGTCTGTGCTTCTCAAACGGTGCTGGCGTTCCCTTGGCATCCTCTGACCTCCTCAAGGATAGTCATGTGCAAACAGAGGAAAAGATTAAACAGAGTATCTTTTGTAACAACATGTCAAAATGGAAACAGCACTGAATATCCAATGCCAACTGCTCAGGGGTAGGCACATTCGTTTAGATGACGTGGTAACGATGCTGCAGGAAAGAAAAGTTGGGGGGAAGAGGGCAGTCTTGTAAGAACAAAATTTGTGGTTAGGTATTCATAATTTGCTGAGTCCAATATTTAAAAAAAAAAAAAACCAAACAAACTAGATTTTCCCTTGATGTCAAAGCTAGTAGATGTGTGCTTGGTTTAAAAAAAAAAAAAGTTAATTTTGGAAAGCAGAATATAGTAATAGTGACGCTATATCAGGTATCTCATTACTCCAGACAGCGCTCTACGTTTGTTTCTGGTTAGGAGTTTATGAGGTGGGTGAAGCTGTAAATGAGAAACAAAATACGCCGGCCCTCGGTTCCCCCTCACCGTTCGCTCCTGCGAATGCCGTCTCGTAGCTCTGTCGCTGCTGGTCGTAGCGCTGTTACCAGATTATGGTTTGAATGAAATTGCTCCAGAGGTTTCAGGATGATCAAATCTAAACGGCCTATAAAGATTGTTTTATATTACCGCATGAATTGTCTGTCGCAGTATGGTGTTAGCTACATGAAATGGCTTTATTTAAACATAAAAAAACAACCCCAAAAAACCAGCAGGTAATTGAGGTGAATGTTCTCATCCTTTCAGTGTAGGAACATTCGTCTGGAGTAATGCCTTTGACCCCCGTGCAGCATTTTTCAGAACTCTTTGCTGTAACATCTGATCTGTTATTTCTGGATTTACATGAGTAACAGACGGCTGTAGTTGTTGAGGGCCTCGGTAACTTATAAGAAAATAAGTAGCAGCAGAAAAGGCTTCTGGTATTCTGTGACTTGTTTCAGCAAGTGAATGACAGAGACACTTTAAGGGACGTAGAGAAAGAAGGGATCTTTCTGCCAACGCCGTTACATGTTTAGGTAGTAAGCTGTATTATTTTTTTCTATAAGTTCATATAGTTCAGAGTCAAAAATGGACCTTAAAAATATCTCTTGTGACCTACATACTATAGGCTATTAAATTAATGTTTACCTCTGTATTGCAGGGGTAATATTATAGTACACTAATAAATAGCTAATTGGGGGAAAAAATACTTTAAGGGATAATACCTATTTATTACATTGAATTTAAGGGCATTACACTTATATTTGGTTAACCTTAGTGATTGATTTCAATGTTTAGTTGCCCTCTCTCTTTTTTGGTTCCTTAATGATAAGTTTTTAGCATTTGGACATGGTTCTTACACTGTTCTCCTCTAACTCTACCTCTCATAACTGATAATTCCGCCTACTGGCAGTACTCATACAGAGGCATCAGATAAATTCTCGTTCTTCTTTCCCACAGTTCAGACTGAGTCAGATTTTTCAGTGCATTCCTGTGTAGTATTACTTATGCACTAGTATTTTTTTTTTTCTTTGCCAGATCCTTTCCCATTTATCAGTTTCTTAACAAACGGACATGGGCACTACAGTCACTCTGGCAGTTTGAGGCGAACCAGTGCAGTGCACAGATTTAAACTGGCATCCCTGTTTCTTCTTTTATCTTGGTAATGTGGCTAAGGATAACCTTATATGTAAGCAAATAGTTTTGATTTACGATTTGAGAGGGCAAGCAGAGTGGCTTGTCCACAGTGATTTGTGAATATTTTTCAGAAGCAATGCACTCCAAGGAGCGTCTCATTTTCTAACTATGGACCACACCGCCTGTTTTTTAGACACCTTCCGTTTGGATCAAGCAGCCTTTGAATGCTTTGGGTCTGCTTCCTGTGAAAAATTTGCCAGCTTAAGATTTGGAGTAGCTGAGGATTCTACATGTTAGCTTCTGGCTGCTTAGAGAATTTACTCTCTAAAAACACCTCTTTAATTTGTTAACCATTCTTCATCGCATGTGGGAAAAAAGCAATGAAAATGTGTTATTGAATGTGTGTGTGGCTTAATAGGATGGATATTTAATAGGTCCAGATGTTTTACCTTTGTAGATGAGCAGAGGTGTATTTTTTAGATAAGTATTTTCTTGTAAGTAAGTGGATTTAATGCCTTGTGAGCTGTTTTCTTTGCAAAAGCTTATTAATAATTTTGTTTTAAAATGTTGTTACAATGTCAAAAGGAATTCACAATAACACCTAAAATTTCTGAGTAGACTGATTAAGTTCACCTTCTTGTTTATAACTTTTGCTTGAGTTAGGCTTGAACAACTGGAAGTACTTTATTTTCCTTGGCCTCTTTAAAGAGACACAATCATCTCCACATTTTTGCTCCACTCTGGGAGCAGAACGGAAACCAAATACTGCTCGGGCAATGACTCTTCTGCCACAACGAAGAGGTAAAATGGTGATTAACTGGGCAGAGCTGCCCAAACTAAAATTCAACTGTTAGCAGACTTTAATGTTTCTTAACTTGTCCTCTCCACTTCTTTGAGCTAGAAATTCAAAATGCCAGAAAAAGCACCTTTGTCAATGTCATGCAGAAGACATCGACAGTTATGAAAGGGTTTGACTAGAAAACTTCACAATGAAGTGCAGCTGCAGTTGCAGGTAAAATATGTGGGCAAGCAGGGGACTGACTGCGGTGCTGTTTGCAGCTCCATGTGCAGCACAGCTACGCTTCCCTCTTAGAGGAAGAACAGGGTTTGGAACAGTTTCTGCACTGGTTAGCGAATTGCTGGGTTTATTTGGAAGCAGATGCGTGGGACAGAGCTGTGTCCACTATTCTCTGTCCACTTACTGTCTCTGCATCTCTCTTGGGTTGGAGATCTCTATATTAATGCAGTTACAGCTGGATCCAGGTCTGAGAATAAAGTTAAGCCTAAACTTCATTTAAAACCTTAAACTCTACTCCCATGTTGCTTCAAGGCTTGCTTTTGCAAGCTAGAGAAAATGGGGAGGAGAATTATATAGATAATGATTCCAGCGCAGGATGCTGCGTATTCACTTCGGTCATCAGTGACTGAGTGATGAGACCTGGAAGCCATCTGAGTGATGAAGCCCAAGTTTTAAATTAGTTGCCTACCCTTGGAGCGTTACCAGTTTTGAGCCTCTGCGGGCACATCTATACTGGTAAGTTAAGCAGCGCGAGGGCCTTTTCTGCGGCCCTGGAGCCAACTGGCATGGTCTGACCATGTCTGTACAATTACGTTCCCTTGGCCTCCAAAGCCAGTACCCGCATCCAAGCCTGAGTAGTGGCACCTCCCAAGCTGTGCCTCACCGTTGTTTGGGCAGGGGCTAGCTGGCCAGGGCCAAAAATCTCCTGGAGAGGGTAGTAGCCATCGACCAGCGCTGACTATTGGTCTCCAGTGCTCAGGTCTGTGCTATGGTGCTGTTTCATGCAGTAAAACCAGCACTAAGCTGCTGTGGGAAGGTCAGTTCTTAATGCCTTGCCTCCCTCTTGCTAGTGTTGGAGTGACTTGCCTTTCACTAATTTGCTTGGCAAATGAACATTGCTGATGCTTCGTTAGCATTTGAGATACTTATTTTCATCCTTATTGGATATCAGCCATTTACACAGCAAGTTGACATCTGTTTTGGTTTTATCTGTGCAAACAACTTGTACAACAAAATAAAGGAGATGCAAATGATCTGTTGCTCAACTTGACAGGTTTTTTGATTTACTATTGTTAGGCTCTATGTTCCTATTTTCAATTAGCTTTGAAATCTGCTTACGTACTCTGCTGTTTCGTATTTCTGTCACAAGCAAGGAAGAGGTTGCAGCATGTGTTCAGGAAAGACGCAAACCAAGAAATACCGCTGAAAGATGTACTCAACTGTGCAAATAATTTGCTCCTGCAGTGTGTTGGTGGAATTGCTCGGCGTAAAGATAAAAGCATGCTGTGTTTGAGAAAGCATCAGAAAATTATCATTAGGTTTCTGAGATTTTCTTTTTTCTTCCACCGGAAGCTCTTATTTTGTCTTGTGGGGTTTTTTGTTTAAAAAAAAGAAGTCTGAAAATGTAGATGCTTTTGTTTTCATGGTTCAGAACAAATATTGCAAGAACACGAAGAAAGTGAGTGCGTGAAGGAGATTTTGCCCAGAGTCTGATTTCCTCAGGCTTTTGAAGTATTAACAGATTTTAAGGGTTGCCAAACCAACCTTTATCAGCAAACGCTAACAATAAACTGTGCAAGATCATAATTAGATTGGATGCAAAACAGTAATCATAGAAGAGCTGTAGCAGTTGCCAGTTACTGTTCGTATTCTGCAAGCTTGATAGCCTGTGTTGATGCTTCCACGCTTAGGTTGGTTCTACTTGCAAGAAGCGTTAATTCTGTACCCGCTGTCTCTTCTTTTGTAGGTTTTCTGCAAAAAGCCCTATTAAACGCGTTACCCTTTTGGCCCAAAGTATTTGGGCGTCAGTAGGAATACATGCTGTGTAGGTATCTTCTCTTGCCGGGTTATTTTCTGGCACGAGCTCTGCCACAAGCACAGGTGGTTCTGTACGTATTTGCCCTTTGTCATTAATTTTATCTCCTTGTCCCCTGCCACAGGAAGGCAACGTGTGAGACGGGCTCCCAAGCTGCATGCTCCGGTTGCTGTACCCAGGCTTTGCCTCTGCGGAGGAGACGGCCTCCTCACCCCCAAATCCCTCGTTTCTCACAGCACCCCTAGGAACACTCTTTGAGATTTCCAGCCGTCTTTTACACTTGGTTGGAAGAGACCAAGGAATTTTGAAGTTAAGGTGGGGGAGTCTGAGAGTGGATGGGCATTGATTTCACGTGGCCAATTTCCATTTAAGATCTGGCCAGAAACCAAGCTGTGGCTTAGTATAAAGAAAAGTTTGTTGATATACAGAACAGAAAGGGATTATTTTTCTTTTTCTTATTTCTCTCTTGCTGTATTTATTTATTCTATAGGAAACGAGTGTGTCAGAGAGGGGACCTTGGGAAGGACATACAGCAGTAAGGGCTGGGAAAATACCGGGAGGGGACACTAAATAAATGGTGCACTTCCAGTTGTTTGGACAGAATGCTGCTGTGGCTCTACTCTATATGTAAACACGATTACCCTCCTACAGTATTAATCTCTCGGAAGTAGAATTAAACGTTTTTTAGTATTTATTGCCTCACACTTATGTTGTTGACAGCAAGAAGCTGTTCACGTTGAAATCATGAGTGAAATTACGCTCACAAAGATTCACATGATTTTCCTTGAGATGTGTGCAGTAACTGTATAAATCTGTAGAAATACTTCTTATTCTGGGCTATTAAAATACAGGAAATTTTGCAGTAGGAGGAAAAAAGTGGAGCGCTAGGAACTCTGCGCTGAATATCTCTGCTGGGATGAGAGTGCAGCAGAGCATCCGGCTGCTTTCCTCCCTCCAGGCCTTTCGGCAACCGAGCGTTTGCTGGTGGTCTGCAGCCAGCTTGCCTGAGAAAATGTTGCAATCAAGATACCGTCTCGGCATGAAGTCCTGATATGCGACAGCCTTCTCCTATGAGACTTCTGGGCTGTAGAAGTCAAACCAATACAGAATGACTCTTTTCATGTAGTTATCCTGAAAAATATATGCATGCATATCATTTCATATAAAAATTTCATTTTCTCTCTCATACCCAGAACTCCATCCTCCGAAAGGGATATTCTTTGCCACATTTGCCAAGTGTGGGATGCCAATATAATTATTTTCTAGCAATACAATTAAGTTGTATAAGACCGTTTATTACATATGTCACTCCAGTCAAACACTTTACAAAGTTTAAAGAGAACCTAGCTGTTCACTCACGGGTAGTAACACATGCTGCTAGCCCTTACCTGTGCAGGCTGAAGCAGTGCATCATTGCCAGTTTTTTAAAAGCGCATTTGTATTTCTCTTTTACCCATGGATTTCAACTTTTTTTTCCCCTGCAGTGACCAAACAAGCCAGACAAGTTATTCAGTCTTTTTTTTTTTTTTTTTTTTTTTTTTTAAACGCTTTGGTAGTAGAATTTTACATTTTGCATTCTGGAATTATTGAGGAAAATGCATTCTCCAATGCTGGGCACGTGATAACTCTGAAAACTGCTTTTTGTTTGCAAATGAAAAGCTAGAGTAATTTTTTTTATGTTTATGTTACAATAGAGCCTTTAATTGGTGCATCCATGTATCTTCTATCCAGAAGCAGGGATCTTCTAATATTCACATACAGGTATTTCTCCATTGTGCCTCTCGACATAATGAAAAGGCTTCATCTTAAAGAGGTTTTTTTGACATTCATTCTTCTTCTGAATTAGGCAGATATGACTCAAGTGAAACAGAAGCAGCTGGGGTTGAGACCACGAGGTGTTTAAGCCACTTGCTTACAGGTCGAAGTAGATCATCCAAAACCCCTAACTGTAGTTTTCCTGCATTTTCACTCAATTTGCTTTCCGGGCTTTTTCTTCCTACACTTTGCTTTGGTACGTTTGCACGGCATGTGTACAGGGATGCCAGAGCTACGTGAGTGGAACCATTACCATCGTCTTGGTACAGCAGGCAGGCGTGCGGAGATGCGTTTTCCCTCTTGTACTTGTACACCTGGCTTTACAGGCACGGCGAGTTTGTGGTGGGCAATAGTTACGCCGTAGTTTTCTTGCGGTTCGAGATGTGCTTTCGCAGCTGCAGCTCCGTAGCCTGCCTCTCTCCCCAGCAAACTGCTCACGAGTAACTTTATCGTTAGGTGCCTTTTTAGGCGACTTGGGGAACGTGGTATTGAAAGTTAACGGTGCACAGCTTCCCGGAGGCTATCGACTGCTTTACTGGCGTATTTATTCAGCATGCAAGAATGCTTATTTTTTCAATATCCATGTAATTAGAAAGTCTCTTAAACTTTGCCATGAGGTGACCGTTTTGGTTCCAATTGTTAATATCTCGGTGACGTTTTCACTAAAGGATTTCTTGTGCATATGAGCCCCTGGAGAGCTGTAGTTCAGAGCTGGCAAAGTGGTGACAGGCTCCGGAAGAGACAGTCAATGAGCTTCTGTCCTGCTTTCGGCTCGGATAGAGTTAATTTTCTTCCTAGTAGCAGGCACAGTGCTGTGGTTTGGATTTAGTAGGAGAAGAATGCTGATAACACGCTGATGGTTTAGTTGTTGCTCAGTACTGCTTATGCCAGTCAAGGACTTTTCAGCTTCCCATGCTCTGCCAGGGGCACAAGAAGCTGGGAGGGGGCACAGCCAGAAGAGTTGATCCCAACTGCCCCAAGGGCCATTCCATACCATACGGTGTCATGGGCAGTATGGAAACTGGGGGGGTTGGCCGGGGAGCAGCGACCGCTGCTCGGGAACTGGCTGGGCATCGGTCGGCGGGTGGTGAACAATTGCATTGTGCATCACTTGCTTTGTATATCATTATTATTATTATTATATTGTTACTATTGTTCTTACTATTTTACTTTATCTCAACCCAGGAGTGTTTTTTTTCCACTCTTACTCCTCTGATTCTCTCCCCCATCCCATCGGGGCAGGGGCAGTGAGCGAGCGGCTGTGTGGTGCTGAGTTGCTGGCTGGGGCTAAACCACGACAGCTTTGCAGCGAGACATTATCACAGCAAAGTGAGGAGGCTAGAGAGCCGCTTCTCTCACCTGAGAAGATAATTGCAGTAACCACAAGACTGTTTCAAAGGCATTCTCAAAGGTGCATGAAAAGAGTAACATCAGAGAAATTATTTGGTCGCTGTAAGGGTTTTGCAGTGGAAAATAGCCTGTACGTGTGTAGGCATGTGGGGCAGTTACTGTACGTTTAATTATAATGTGTACATGATCCTGGATTACACAGCCCATGTGAATTTATTTAAGAAAATGGATACTCAGAGGGGTTAGGGTGCACAGAGGGCTTTTCCTCCTCCGCTGCCTGCCTTCAGGTGCAATTTAAAAAAATGTACAGCAGTGCCCAAACCTCCAAGTCATGCTGGCCCACGCAGGATTAATGTATGCGCGCAGGCTGGCAAGCCATGGAGTTAGTTTATTTTAAGAAGCTCGCCCTCCCTGACGATCCCCTCTGACGATTACTGCCCCTCAGCTGCAAGGCAGGAACCAGTGCTTCGCAATGCATAAGGTAATGCACCTTGCTCAGGGCAGGTATTTTTGGGGTTTAACTGCATGAAGTTGATTACTTGTAATCACGTGCTTGGTTTAGCTGCTTTTCTGGCCTTCTCTTGAGGGAACTTTGCCTTCCTCAGCTGCCGCAGTGTGGCCTCTTCCATGTTCAAAAAACGGGTAGATGTGGCACTCTGGGACATGGTCCAGTCTAGTCTACCCTTGATTGATTTAGTGTGGACTTGGCAGTGTAGGTTAATGGTTGGACTGAATGATCTTAAAGGTCTTTTCCAACCTAAACGATTCGATGAGTCTATGTTAACGATAAATGAACCCCCCTGGTTTGTACGTTTTGGAGAAGCAATGGGAAATGTTTCTGATTGTTGAAACTCTTTGTTGAAACTTTCCTTCTGGACCAGTTAAAATAGCTTTTTGGTGGTTTTACACTCCTGTTGGCTTCTTTTTAAATAAGTCTAAAATAAATCATTTTGTAATGGGCTTTTACCCAGTACTGCAGCTTTTAAGGAGATGCGTTGGTTACTTCTAAGAAGTTTGTCTTTTAGAAAGTTGCGTTTATTCGCAATCCCTTCCCAGCCGAAGGCACAGATTGCTCCTCTGGTTAATGCGGCAACTAACTGTGTGCAAAACCACCAGTGAAATTTCTTTCATGTACATTAAATGCCTGGGTTTAGTAAAAGGAACGATTCTGGGAAGTTACCAGAACGAGATAGCCCAGAAATTCTACTCCACCGTGACTTTAGACATGGAGGAAAACTTCTGTGAGGAAAAGCAGTAAGGAAACATGGAAGTTTTTGCATACTTGTGAATGATCGGCATTTGGGAGCGAGTTCTGATGCTGGCCGCTCTTCTGTTGCCTGTTAATTCACTTGTGTAGAAAGAGCAGCTTGCAGGGTCCTGGTAGCTGAAAAGCAGGCTGAAAACTTTTCCTGGAAATTAAATGCATTCAAGTGGTGGTTTGGCCTCATCAGCTTGTGCTTGAATAAGCGAAAAAATATGTAAAGAAGTCAAAAAGCCTGGCAGAGCTACTTTAAGGTAGTCTTTAAAACTTTTAATGGTAAAAATATGCGGTAAAGTTACACAGTTCAAATTTCTGCAGTTTTCTCTGTATTTTTAACTACTGCAAAGAAGTAGTTAAAATCCCTCTCATCCTGAGCGCTTACTGGCTATAGTAGCCTTCAGGTTAGCATAGAATGAAAACAAAAGTTACGTACCAAAAGTTTTGATGGGAAAGTCTGATTCATGTTGTGCTTATTTTTATTTTAAAAAATAAATCGGTATTCTAAAAACTCAATTTTTAAACTTCCATGACACTCACTTTAAGCTACCGCTGAAACGCGAGTAACACGATGACCTTGAGCAATTATTTGTTAAATGTTCCCAGTTAAGTTGATGCTTTGGACGTCTTGTGAGCCAGATCCATCAGTAGGGCACAGAAATGCCTTGGACGTGAATTGTCAAAAAATTTATGAAAAAAAAATTATCAGGTGTGACTCTTTCATAAGGTTGGGGGGTTTTTTTGGTGCTGAAAAGATAGTAGACATTGCATCATGAGGCAGCATTTGCGCAGCGCGATTGCTTGTCGTCTGGGTGGAACGTATAGATCCGCTGCGCAGGAGCTGGCAGTCGCGTGACTGATGCCTCCTTGGTGCGGGCTGGCAGCAGCGGAGGGATGAGGTGAATATTTTGTGGGCAGGTTTCACAGGAGCGGCCGGGCGGCAGAGGAGTGGTGAGACGTGGGAATCCTGCCCTTAGCCTTCTAGCAGAAGGGTTTTGTACACTAACAGGCTTGGATTTTTCTTCTCGCTTCCCTCCTGGACTTGGCCTATGGAATTGCGTCCCACTTCTGTCTGGTTTGCATTCCTAGAGGAGCTCTGTCCTCACGGTCGCTTTACAGACCCTGGAGACCTCCCGCTGCAACCCCGAGCAGGCAGTGCGGGGAAATGGGTGATGCGCTGCCGTGCTGGGGGCCGGCACGTGAGCAAGCTGCCGCGGGACGAGGTGCTGGTGTGCTCAGAGGGGGTGGCATTTTCTGATAGCGTAGCTGCTAAATTCCCAAGTCCTGTTCTGAACACGCGTGAATTGTGTTTTAGTCAGCAGCGTGCGGGTGGGCAAAGTTTTGCAGGGTGACAAAAGGCACGTCCCTGATGTGATTCAGCGCTTTGCTTCGTTTCAAGTTCCTGCTCTGAAAAAGATAAAATCGAATTACTAAAAGGTGCGACGATCTTTAAAAGGAGCAAGGGGTTTCTTTTCAGCTGGTTTTGTTGTTAAAAATTACTGTCTGAAGACAACACCCTTGTTTTATCAAGAAGCAATCTTAGATGGTTAAACATTGCGAGGTTCTATTATAATACAAGCAAGAAAAGCTTCTTGCTGAGGCTCAAGTCTGGTGGTACCAATTGTGTATGTGTATAATCATTAATATGTTTTATTGTTAGCGTTGGGGTTTTTTTTTAACTTCATTACATGCCAAGGCTTTTTCCTTTCCTTTTAGGATTTGCTGCAACTGCTTGATAAAGCAAACGCCTGAAGTTTTCATTTCCATCGGGCATACAATAGAACAGCAAAAACTTAGTTAATCACAAGTCTAATTATTCTAACTCGACTTTTTTTGAGAGAGAGAGAGAGAGTGCTTTCAGTTTACAAGCAAAATCAAATGCCATGAGTTCTCTAGCAGCCTCTTCCAAATGTTTGTTTTCGGTGCACTCGATGACTTTTCCTTTATGCTAGGACCTGTGCAGACAGCCTTCTAGTAAGCGTGGTTTCCCTTTGAAGAAAGAGCAGGTCTGTCTGAGGGGGAGGGGAAAAAAAAAAATCATCATTTGCAAGGTAAGTGACAAAGAGGTTAAAAACCTGATCCTCATGTTGCACTCGGAAGCTGGGTACGTCCTCGCTGCTTCCCTGTCACCCAAGTCCGGGAATTCTGAAATAATTGTCTCTGGGGAGTAGTGTGGCTTTAACAGGCTTGGCTTTTCCCCCCAATAAGTGTAATGTTTTAGTGGCATTAAGGGATTTGGCTTCTTCATAACTCGAATCCCGTGCTTGGTTGCAGAGGCAACAAAACGGCTTAGAACTTGCTTTTGAATGTCCTCAAAGAGGGAAAAAAAATTGCTTCTAGGCAGGATGTAGTGCCAAGTATTTCTGGTTTTCTTAGTTCTCTATGGGTACGTCTGCAAACACAACCGTGAGGTGGTACCAGTGACATAAATCAGCTAGATTTTGTGTGGTTTAGTGCAATGAGAATAAAATAGTATGGACGGATGTGAGAGTGATATTTTTATCAGTCCGTCCGTTGTAATCCGTCACTCTTTCTGCTTGCTATCTGAATGGCTTGATTCTGTATCTACTCCAAACTGGTGGTGTGACTCTTTTGCATAACCACTCTCTTGTCAGTTTTTTGAAATTCCAATTCCTTGACATCAACTCAATTTATGGAAGTTTATGTACAACTGTAGGTGTCCTGGCTTTGGCTGGGATAGAGTTAATTCTCTTCCTAGTAGCAGGCACAGTGCTGTGGTTTGGATTTAGTAGGAGAAGAATGCTGATAACACGCTGATGGTTTAGTTGTTGCTCAGCGCTGCTTATGCCAGTCAAGGACTTTGCAGCTTCCCATGCTCTGCCAGGGGCACAAGGAGCTGGGAGGGGGCACAGCCAGAAGAGTTGATCCCAACTGCCCCAAGGGCCATTCCATACCATACGGTGTCATGGGCAGTATAGAAACTGGGGGGGTTGGCCGGGGAGCAGCGATCGCTGCTCGGGAACTGGCTGGGCATCGGTCGGCGGGTGGTGAGCAATGCATTGTGCATCACTTGCTTTGTATATTGTTATTATTATTATCATTATTATATTGTTATTATTATCATTACCATTTTACTTTATTTCAATTATTAAACTGTTCTTATCTCACCCCAGGAGTGTTTCTCACTCTTACTCCTCCAATTCTCTCCCCCATCCCACCGGGGTAGGGGCAGTGAGCGAGCGGCTGTGTGGTGCTGAGTTGCTGGCTGGGGCTAAACCACGACAGTAGGTTACAAACAGTCTTTTAGATTTCATAATAGTCCTTTTCTTACGCTTTTTCTTTCTGTAATAAAGCAATTCACAAGGAGAGAAAGGCTTTCTCTCTCCCCATGAAGGAGAATGCTTTCCCAGTCCTCATAGAAGGGGAACGCTAGGCAGCAATGCATAGAAAGCTCAGGCTATTTAAAAAAAAAAAAAAAAAGGTGTACTCCTCCTCCAAAAACCAGAGTATTACAGAACAGAAAAGAATAAATTTCAAAGGCAGAATCTCCTTCTGTCTTGCTGTTGGGCTCTCCCTGGCATTTGTCAACTGGTGTAGTTTGTCCCCCAGTTGCCACTGCTGAGGCATCGTAAGAAGTCCTTTCCTTCATTCTCTGAAAAATTACATCTCCCAGTTTTGTATTTCTAAAGAGATAAGGAGTTTTCCAAGAAATTATGGATTTTCCTCTATCTGTTATGAAGCACAGTATGCCCTTGATCTGGAGTGCTCCATTCCATACCTTAAGAGTTCTTTTTGCCTCTGAAAACAGGACAGATATTGTAGCAATAGAGCACAGTAAGATTGAATTATTGTTTAACAAGACCTATATCCAAATCTAGTTAAAGATATAAATTTAAGGTCTGTGATAGATTTTTCTACCTGGATGATTTTCGATGGTGGCTTTTCCTTGCATTTCCTGCACACTCACCTTTTTATTGCCCTTTCTCAAGGCTCGGGTTGCAAGGTCTGTGGCTTTCCAGCACCTGCAGCTTGGAGACTAGAGCCAAGCTCAGACTGAGCAGTCATGCTGGGGCAAGATTTTGGAAAACACGGCTTTAATTGCTCTGCTTTTGCTGTTGAATGGGGCGCACCAAGAAAATCCAGGTTTGCTGGCAACACTCATTTTTTTCCTCTGGATACTTCTCCCTGCAGAAAGTAGCGCGAGCAGATAGAGAGGATGTATAAGCATCAGTAAGTTGTCCTTTTTTTTTTTTTTGGCCTTCTTTATAAGGAGAAAACAGATACTTGTGGTTATTACAGTGCACAGCAGATGCCTAGGAAATATTTTAAAAAATTATGCAGATAGCCATGAGCAATGTTTAGGTAGGCCTTTCATAATTTTAATAATTCCACTTTAGAGCAGAGCGTTGTAGGCTCCTGCTGATCCTCTCAGAATGGTATGCAAACAGGCCCTAGGATGGCTCCAAATTAAGGTGAAAACATTCGAGTCATTTAATTCACACCTTCAGTGGCCGTTGCCTGATCACGGCGTTCCCAAATAAATGCTTGATCTGTTTCATTATTTATAAGTCCTTGAGTGTTTAAAGTGTAAATTAGACTTTTCTAAACAGAGAACCATTAAACCCTGGTGTTGATTTGCTTGTGTAATGGCTAAAGGAATTGCAAAGCAAACAAGATTTACAAAAACAGTTTTTAATATATATTTGTGATCTGACACACTCTGAAATGTGCCCGAGAACTCTAAAACAGATTACTTGACTATGCAGCTTTCCTGAGGAAATGTGATGAATGGGTAGCTGCCGTGCACTCCATCTCTGTGGGTTGTGTGCCGAAACACTCATTTTGATAAAATAGTTTGCTTTAGGATGTCACTTGTCAAAGACACCCCCCACACACATGCCTGCCTCCTTGTTATCAATCTTGCTTGCCTGTATTGAGAGCTCAAGTCCCACCCTATTTGCACAATCCCAGTGATGTATTTTGGGTTAATTGTAAAGATGGGTTTCTATTGTGAGAGGCAAACCTAGCCAAAGCTTGGCATTTTCTGAGTGACGAAAATCTGTGCTTCCAAATAAGTAATTTTTCTAGAATCAGAATGCAAATTAGGTATTTTTTTCTATTTTATGTAGAATGGAAATAGAAATGCAGTATCCTCTCAGAAGAAGATAAATGAAACAGAACAACCAGTCTCTCCGATTCCCATGCATCTTGTGCATAAAGCAGCCGATGCCCAGGTAGCAAGCATTGGTCGAGGAGCAGGAACCAGAGGACCTTTGCTTCATATGCATCTTCTCAGATCCTGAGGCTGACCTGTAAGGAAAGAGCCAGGAAACGCCTGTTGCTCCAACTTGGCTGTTTCCCCCTGCGTCGAGTTTTGGGGACTTGCAGGTTCTCCCATTTGGCAGGAGGAACCTAAAAGCCTGAAGAGCCCTGGCTGCAGCCCTTCCCACTGGGTCACCCTGCCCTGGAGCCCAGGAGCCACGGGCTCACCCTGGAGATGCTCCAGGGGGGATTTTTGGGTCAAGTTTGGCATTTGAGCTGGTCCAAGGTGACACCACAGGTGTCAGCCCAGGCTCTTCTGTGTTCCTGGTGCACGTAGGCACCGAGAGCCTGGTCTTGTGTTCCCAGCAACCAAGAAAGTAAAAAATGAGGCAGATCTCTGATGAAAACCTGTTTGTATTGCAGCAGCATTTGTCAAACCTGACAGATAGAGAATCTTTCCAGGAACTTAAAAATAGTGTTATCAGAAATTTATCAATTGGGGATCTCGCGAGGAAATGGGAGGACTGCAAATACAAACTTTATCACACGTGGTCTGTAGTTGCCTCAAAAAAAGCCATTGCAGTTGGCACTAAGGAATGCTTTCAGTTTTCAGCAGAAATATTTTTTGAAGTTGCATTTCTTTCAACCTATACGTGCGTATTTCTGGCTCATTTAAGGACCGGTCAGTGTATACTAAAAGCGTTGCTGGTTTTAGCGTCTGATTTTAAAATCTGGCATGTTTGCACTCAGTATGCCAGGTTGCAGGTGTAGTTTGAGTGCATTCAAGGAAAGAGGCAGAACCTGTTAACTTGAGGAAGGGTTTGGGAGGAGAAAGCCCAAAGTTAAAGAAGGTGAACATAAATTTCAAGGAAAGCGCTTGGACTTTTGGGTTGAATGCAACGGCACGGTTTTGGGTTAGATGAACAAGAAAACGGGCAATGGGAACTGTGGTGTGCTTGCAGGTGAGGGTGTCTCTTCATAGGTTTGGAGAAGGAAGGTACCAGAGTGCTTTTCAGGTGATCTTTGCAGTCCTGTGCAAAGATCATGAGAAAACACGTGTCTTTATGCTGACTGCAGGTGCCGCCGATTCCATTCGCTGCATGAAACGCCTTTCCTCCCAGAAACATTGTGCAGGTAGAAACTGTGACTGAACTCCTAGACGTTGGGACTTCCCGGGCACATGGCATAAAATTGGCGCTCAGTTGTGTGCGCACGGTGACTTTGCTGTGTCTGGGGTGTGCGGGTCTGTCTTAATTATGAGGAGCTTGACTGTATTGCACAGACATAGTAAATTAAATCTGGAATGCGTTGTGCTAGAAGATAGCTGGTATGTGCATCCTGGGCTTTCGCTAATGTCTCTACAGTCACACAGCTAAAACTGGTTTTGCTTTGTCCTGGCTTGGTACCTATTTGGCAGATGAAGAGTGAATACAACATTTATCAATTTTTATTAATATGGTCTCAATAAAATAAAACGGGTCTGAAATAGAAATGAGATTGGTTTTGTGATAATATATTTAAATAGAAAGGCTTGGATATCCCTGGGAACATGGCTCCTTTTAAATGTAAATCGTTTTGTTTGCAATGTACCTAACTTAATAATCTATGCACATAATCAGAGAATTTGTGTTCCGGGGAGCTCGGTTCTGGCTGGGAATATGTATACATGAACTTTGTTGATATGCATGTTTTTTCCCCGATATACCAAAATAAAACTAGGAGTTTTCAACCCAGCAAGGTGTAATAAGCTTACTCTCAGAAGTGGTAACTTCCAGTGCAAAGGCTAGTTGGTAGAATTAGGTACTGTGGCGAGAAATATCCATTACTTTGGGGTAATTTCGACCTTGCGCATTGTGGCAGAACATCGCCGTTCCATAACCTGGAATTGTGTAAAGTTTCATGTTCCCGTGCCCACTTGTGCTCCAAGGTTTCCCTGTACTGGTTCTCCCTCATCTCCGAGTGTTTAGTAAGGCAAAGAATAACTTTCCAATTGTGACTTTCATAAACTAGGCCAAATTCAGGAAGAGGTCCAAGGTGTGAATGGAATTAAAACTTGCTGATGTTTCTGCTCTGTCTCTCAAAATAACAGGACCATAAAATAAAGAAGTGTCAGTCCATTCCTCTGACTCCAAGAGTAGGTTGGGCTTTCTCCTGATGAAAGTTTGTCTCATGTCTTCCTAAAGACATCCAGTGCTGAGGGTCTCTTCCTCGTAGAAGCCTCGTGATCTTTCCTGGGTTTAGGTGTGGAGCTCGTATATCTGGCTCTTAGCCCAGTTCCTGAATTCATAGAATCATAGAATCGTTTAGGTTGGAAAAGACCTTTCAGATCATCCAGTCCAACCATTAACCTAACATTACCAAGTCCACACTAGACCAATCAAGGGTAGACTAGACTAAACCATGTCCCCAAGTGCCACATCTACCTGTTTTTTGAATGCTACCAGGGATGGGGACTCCACCACCTCTCTGGGCAGCCTGTTCCAATGCTTGACTACCCTTTCTGTGAAGAAATTTTTCCTAATATCCAATCTAAATCTCCCCTGGCACAGCTTGAGCCCATTTCCTCTCGTCCTATCACTAACTACTTGGGAGAAGAGACCAACACCCACCCCACTACACCCTCCTTTCAGGTAGTTGCAGAGAGCGATCAGGTCTCCCCTCAGCCTCCTCTTCTCCAGGCTGAACACCCCCAGCTCCCTCAGCCGCTCCCCATCAGCCCTGTGCTCCAGACCCTTCACCAGCTCCGTTGCCCTTCTCTGGACACGCTCCAGCACCTCAAGGTCTTTCTTGTACTGAGGGGCTCAACACTGGACACAGCATTCCAGGTGCGGCCTCACCAGCGCCGAGCACAGGGGCACAATCACCTCCCTGCTCCTGCTGGCCACACTATTCCTGATACAAGCCAGGATGCTGTTGGCCTTCTTGGCCACCTGGGCACACTGCTGGCTCATGTTCAGCTGGCTGTCAACCAGCACCCCCAGAATTCCAAGTCTACTGACTATCAGCCCTCCGTTTTCACCGTCTGACTCGCCTTTCCGATCTCCAACTAGCTCGTGCTTTCCTCTGCTTTGCTTTTAGGCGAGGACATTGAGTTTGCTCTTGTTTCTGCACTACAGCATCATTTCCCCTCTTTACCTCACTTTTAGTCATTTTGAAAGCATTTTCCTTCTTTATCTGCCCCAATGAAATGCAGGGGTAATTCCCACGCCTGTTTTTTTTTATTTCTCATGAAAGGGTTTGTCCAGGTACAGAAAAAACTTATGTGCAAACTTAATGGCGCTAATGCACTTCCTTTGTCGTAGGATGTGTAACATCAGTAAGCTTCTCTAATTCCAAATAGCTTCATCCCTGAAAAGCCTAACTCAGAGTGGTTGCATTCTGCCTATTTATACGTATCCTTGTTGTTGCTGTGTGCTGCGTCTTAAAAAAACTCTAAATCACCATCAAGACTTGCTGTTGCCAGGGTCTTCTGGGAAGCGAGACAAGAAACAAAGTGTTTGCTGGAATAGCCCGAAGACTTTTTATCTAACCGCTGACTGTCGTATGTGCATTTTTATTATATCTGCACTGTCTGGTAAGAAGAGGAATGTTTTCTTTTTTAAATGTTCCCAGAAATTTTAGCCTGTGTTTTTGGTTTTGTCTGTTTTTGTCTTGAGAGCCTTTCCATTGGGGGGGATACTTTATAAGGTAACATTTTTGTTAATGGTCATTTTGTTTGTGCCTGTGCATCTTGTCTGGTATGAGAGCACAGATCTGGGAATATTTTTTTCAAGAATTGGCAGCTTTTTATATAGACAATGGAGAATCGTCTCTCAACCTTAACAATCTGTTTCTGGTCCTATTTGCTGAAATAAAAGAGGAATCCTACAATTCAAGGTCTTTCAAAATTGTATTTCAGTAGACATTTTACCCATGCGGGGTTGCCGGAGACTCACCAGCCTACCTAGCAGATGAGCAGGCGGTCCGGGGGCCAGGGGGGCTGCTATAAAAGCCCCTGGACCCCTGGGGGGGTCCTCCCGGCTGCCCCCCAGCCAGCAGCCCTGACCTCCTCCCCTCCAGCTGTCCGGAGAACTTCTGCTTCTCTGCATATCCATGTCTGCTGACTTGGAGAGGGGTCAGGTTATTAGTTTTTCTTGTTAGCAGGTCACTATGTTTTGAACGTATGCATAGTTAGCTATTCAGAAATAGTCCCTTGAGCAAAATACGATTGACATCTTCTCAATGTCTGCAGCTGTAAGCTTTTAAAAGCTTTTGAAGAAGAGCCTGTGTGGTTTGTAAATGTCTCAAATGTCTTTTTTACCTGTAAAGCCAGTAAGGCCATGGACAGGGGAGGTCTGGAGCCAAGGAGCATGTGGACGAGGGAGATGTAAGTAAACTTGATTTCTAGAAGTAATTTGGTGAGTTCCTTTACCAAAGCCTCTTTAAAGAAGGAAAGTGTCATGCAACGAGAGGCAGGATTCTTGCATTGATAAGAAAGCAGACGAAGAAACCCCAAACCCCAAATCAGAGTGGTTGTTTTTCACAGCAGAGGAGAGTCACTAGTGGATTCTTGGAAGAATTATGTGCTAAGACCTGTTTTATTCAGCATGTTTATAAGTTTTCCAGAAGTAGAGTGATTGGTTTGGACAGCTAGGCTGTCCAGAGTAATTAAAAAAAAAAAAAAAAAAAAAAAAAGGCAGGGTGGGAGGAGTGTGCAGAAAACATTGATATTGAGTGACTGGGAAAGGGAATGGCAGATGAGAAATGAGAAGTGATCCTCAAGGGGAGAAAAGTTGGTCCTAGCTTCATGTGTGAAATAACGGGCTTTGAAGTGGCTATTAGCACTGCAGTGAGTGCTTAGGTTTATTAAGGATTTGTATTTAAAACAAAGTAAAACAAAAAACCAGCAAGCAAAAACTAAGTGCTTCTAGCAGAATACCTAAAAGCAAAATACAGTTCCAAATAAAATGTTACGAAGTATTAGGAAAAGATCATTTTGTGTTTCAGAGCATCACTTTGCCCCTAGGTAAATTTATACCTTGAACACCATGTGTAGTTATGGTCAAATCATTTCAAAGACAACAGGGTGAAGCCAGAGAAGGGCAACCAAGATCAAAGATAAAGGACAACTGGCCTTAAGGAACAGCTGGATTGTTGAGGATCCCAGGATCCTTTAGCCAGACTGAAAGAAGTTAGGGAGATGCATAAAATTATGACTAGCCTTCGGTGAAGGTATTGGAGGGTGTCAAAGAATTTAGCAGGTTGTGAGTCCAAAACAAAAGAGACAGACCACAGGGTTTATCTGTGGAACACCTTGCAAAAGTGGGGGTTTGATGGATTTTTTGAAAGCAAAGTCCATCCGAGGCTGTTGCAGACATCAGGACAGTCTCTTGCGTGGAAAATGCCAGCACTGAGATTTGCTGGAGTCCAGGGAAGTGTTTTTGGGAAGCATCATCACTTTCTTGCTCTGCTCTGTCCTGAACATTGCTTGTTGGCTTCTGCTGGAACCAGGACACTGGACTAGATGTGTCTGTGGTCTGATCTTGTACAGGTTTTTGCAAATGCAATTCTATATGTTTAAAGAAAAAAAAAATCTGACAAGGTATGACTGAAATTTTTCCATCTTAAAAGCAATCCTTTGTAAATTATGATTTAGAAGATTTTAAAATTCAGCAATTTTTAAAGCAATTCAGTGTAAACCTTTAGATGTGTTTTGATGAGAGTCATTGCGGTTGCCTTCTATACCATTCAGAGTTTGAATGGGTTTAAAACAAGATCACAAATGTTAAGGAAAACAGTAAATTTTCCCAGAAGAAGTTTTTGAAGACTGAAAGAGAAAAAATGATCCCCTGTAGGGGAAGGATGTTCAGTTCTCTCACCTATTTCCTTCAGACTTGTTTTGCTTTGCCGTTTGCAATGCAGAGTATTGTCGGATGTGTAGTATAGGACTTTGCAGACCATAGTCTGATCCAGTAAAGACACTCCTGTGGTCTCATGTTGCAAAAATACTGCTAAACGTAGCGAAAAGCCTTCTGTGACGTTTAGAGGCTCCGTTCAACGACGGTGGCTCCTGAGCCCAGTGCTGAGTGAAAGGGAGGGCACAATGTGAGCAGCGGAAAGCTTTGGAGGGAAGGGGGGTGATGGAGGTGTGCCGCTGTCGGTGGCGTGGGTGGGCAGGTGCAGCAAAGCACACCACGAGCTGGGTACAGAAAGAGAAAGGAAATGTTGGAAAGGCCTTATGTAAAGGGTCCTCCTGCTAACTTTTTCCTTTAAGGTCTCAGAAATGTGGCTGCTGGAGGAGGGCGTAGGAAGCAGCCAGTATAGCCGTGGCTCCGGTACTCTGGGGAGGGAGCTACATCTCTTTCCAATTTACCTTAGATTGTTGCTACAACAATTGGGACTAGGACTCTGGACTTTGTGTAGTCTGTCGCAGTATGGTGGAGGAATGCAGTCTGTTGAGATCCAACAAGTATAGTTTATCTTTCAGTAGAAGTACTGGGTTCTGTTGAGGCATGGAGAAATAAAATAATGGCATGTTAAAAATCACCAAACTTGAGTCAGTCCTTGGGCACTGGTATGCTTTACCTACTTAATTTATTTTTCTCAGCACCCAGAGTCTTTCTGTCAGAAACACTTGCAGAAAGAGACTGCAAGAGCAGTGTCTGTGGCCTCAGCGTGTCGGTGACCTTCTCCCAGTGAAACATTAAAGGAGAGACCAAGAGGACCTTTGTGTGAATCGAGCAATTATCCTGCTGCTGCAACCCTGAGCATTGAAAAAAAAAAAAAGTTGGTTTTGAAAAAGGTTTTCTGAAAAACTGTTTTCATGTTTTCCTGTTTTAAGCCTTTAGTATTCATTGTTTTCAGTTTTTTCTCTAACTGTGTGAGGAAGGATGGGTGCTTGTTTTTGTCCGAGATGCTCTTTTGCTGTCATAATTTTACAGGATGGGGCTTTGTGCAGAATAACATCTGACCCAGGACTTAGAGTAAACTTGCAACTTGTAAACTTTGTCCCCGGCCAGACCCCTGGCCTCCCCAGTCCACAGTGGTATTTGTGTTAGGACAGTATAGTCTCTATAGTGAGAATTCTTTTTTCCTGTATCCCTGCTCTGTCCTCTGGCTTTTTTAAATCTCTGCTCCTCTCAGTCCTGCAGTGTGACCCAAACTCTCTGCTTCACTGCTTCCTCTTTGCCCTCTGCTTTCTCCTGGTCATCCATCTCTGTCTTTCCACAGTCACTCTTTATCTGTTCATCTCTTGCTCATCCTCTTAAAAGTGTGGGGGGGGGATTAACAAGAACATTAGTCTAGGTTTATACACCTAGGAAGGCAAGTACTGAATATTTAGTGAATTCAGTAGTTAGCATTTGACCATCATGCTTTCCTCTTCTGGTTTCTTTTCCTCCTTGTTTGTTATGTTTTGATGTAGAGTGTAAATGCAGTGGGTCAGATTTTTCAAAGTCACTTGTGCATGTGGAGTACTGAGGTGGTGCTTCTGTGGCTTTAGGGGACTCTGGTCCCGTTGTTTGTGAATGTGGGGGGAAGGCGGGGAGGAAGGACCGTGATTTATGTCCTGTAGGACAGGCATTCATATGTTCTG
Organism: Pelecanus crispus; assembly: GCF_030463565.1. Classification (NCBI taxonomy): domain Eukaryota; kingdom Metazoa; phylum Chordata; class Aves; order Pelecaniformes; family Pelecanidae; genus Pelecanus; species Pelecanus crispus. The sequence goes on along the minus strand of NC_134652.1, from coordinate 40,898,124 downwards.
AACTGACGGTGATCCCAGCGCTTCTGCCTTTCCCCCATCGGGAGCTGCCTCTGAAAGATCTTCCATCATCTTGCTGCATTGTTTCAGCCTGGAGCAGGAGTCGTTAGTGCTAGGTGTCTTGTCTTCATGCTGGCTGGGAAGCACTAGAATAAGAAAATGGGTCACCTTCACCTACAGTGGACCCAAACTTGTACTCTACAACACCTCAAGGGCAGACCTTTTCCTCATAGTACACAAATTCTTACAGTGGCTCAAGGTGGGAAGGCATAAGGTCCACGTGGGAGAGCTAGGAATAAAAGCCTTAAGCGTGAACTTGTCAAACTCCTAGTCTGGCTGAAATAACAGGCTGGGTTTAGTACGCTCTGTAATTGCTTGGAGGCTATGGCTGCGCGTGGAGCGGGATGGGAGAAGACGGGCCAGGACGGCAGGACAACAATCTTGAAACAACCTTGGAAACTTCTCAGCAATCCCTACTGATGATGCGAGGACAGAGAATAGGAAATATGTAATCCAGGAGGTGGCTTTGTAGAATTATCCTATTTTTGTGTACGAACCTGCAGCACAGGTCTAAGTAAGTTTATGGTAATGTTGAGAATTTACTTCTGCAATAAGGTTTTCATTTTCCATTGACTTCTAATTTATTGCTATTTAATCCGTCCTATGCTACAGACACACACCTTCAAATGTAGAAAAATAAGTTTATGATCCAGGTTTAACTATGAAAACTCTGTAGAATATCAAAAAAAGCAACTACCATTTTGACTGATCCATCTAATGCCTTTCTATAAGAAAATAATCCCCATTTTCAAATTGCTTTACAATCAATGGCAGGCAGAGGAGACCAGTACAGAGATACAGGTGGGTTTTTTTAATGCACATTTGCTCTGTCTGAAAGAAACCTGGCGTATTGCACGCTGTGTAAACGTTGTTGGGTGCGTGCAGGTGGAACTCGGGTTCTGCAGCATGTTCTTAATGGTCCTGAGGTGGGACTGACCCACGGAGACCTTCCTGAATCTCTGACCTCCCTCCGCCTGCTTCGGTTTCTTCAACTTGACCGACAGAAGACGCAAGTGCAGAGGCACCGCTGGGAACGTTGTTCGCCCTTTGGCAGCAGGTTTATAAGCACGTGGTGTGTCTGGCTTTGGGTTTCCCAGCTCCAGCGCGTGTCCCCACCTGGACATCAGCCCAGCTGCTGCTGACCATCACCGCCGCCGAGTCTGAGCGTGCCAGCCTGCGGCTGTCCAGAGGCGCCAACTTCAGCGGCGCTTTACAGAACAGGAGTTTCTCATTTCTTTAGGCTCCCTATTCTCACTATGCTTGCTTGGTTGGTTTTCATTTTTTAGCAGACTAAGTGTGAAAAAAAACCCCACTGCTTTAGAGCGCAGAAGTGATGTTTTTCCTTCCACCTATTGACAGCTATTAGTGCTTGCCCTTACTGCAGCTCCGTGAGCGAGCGTGTGTGCGCGTGCGTATGTATATATATGCCTTTCAAGTACCGATTTTTCTTTTCACTTGTCTTTTGGAAATTTACCTCCTTTCCCATAAGTGAATAAGTAATATGTCATGTTGCTCATGTAACGTACCGTGCCTCTGTGGGTACAGTGCATCAGGTACCTAATTCTTTCCCAAAGTCACTTCTTCCAGATGGGTACCGTGAAAAATTCATAGTTGGTGTTCCAGGGTAGGAAACACCACGTATGCTTAATGTAAATTCCCTCGCATGTTATTTGGACTTGTTATACAGACTTGATTAATATGCTGAAATGAAAAATATGTTCTGTGTGAACAGCAGAATATGATTTTTTTAATTATCTTTTGCTTTTTTGTACATTATACAGCTGAACTAGCTGCTAATGTAATTTGGCAGTATTGGAGGTTAATCATGCTGTTGCAGGTGGTTTTATCTTTCCATCTCCTTGGAAAATAATAAGTTTTAGACTGTTTTCAAAGGAAGGATAAGTACATTTGGATGAAAAAAAACTTGGGGGGACTATTTTACTTCTGCCTTGGCTTCAGACACACTTCCCTTCAGGCTTCGGCTTCAGACCTGTAGCTTGTGAGCACCCGGGCGCTTCTGGGATCTCTCACAAATTTCTGCACTGTACACAGCCGAAGCTGAACATGGCCCATCTAGTACTGAGCACGGGAAAGGCTCTGTCGGTGGTGGTCACGAGAGCCTTGTTGAGGGTAAGGTCTGTCCAGTGTGGATTTTGTATTTCATAGAATCATAGAACAGTTTGGTTGGGAAGGGACCTTTGGAGCTCACCCAGCCCAGCCCCTGCAGTGCCAGGGACAGCTTTAACCAGAGCAGGGTGCTCAGAGCCCCGTCCAACCTGGCCTGGGACGTTCCCAGGGATGGGGCCTCCACCGCCTCTCTGGGCAACCTGTGCCAGTGCCTCACCACCCTCAGTGTAAAACATTTCTTCCTTATATCCAGTCTAAATCTATTCTTCTTTAGTTTAAATCCATTATTCCTTGTCCTGTCACAACAGGCCTTGCTAAAAGCTTGCCCCCGCCCTTCCTGCAGCCCCTCCCAGCACTGCCAGGCCGCACTCAGGCCTCCCCGCAGCCCCCTCCTCTCCAGGCTGAGCACCCCCAGCCCCCCCAGCCTGGCCCCGCAGCAGAGGGGCTCCGGCCCTCGGGGCATTTCTGTGGCCCCCTCTGGCCCCGCTCCAGCAGCTCCGTGTCCTTGTGCTGAGGGCCCAGAGCTGGGCGCAGGGCTGCAGGGGGGTCTGCCCAGAGCGGGGCAGAGGGGCAGAATCCCCTCCCTCGCCCCGCTGCCCACGCTGCTGGGGATGCAGCCCAGGATGGGGTTGGCCTTCTGGGCTGCAGGCACACATATTTCTGCAGAGATACAGCTTAACTGGTCGCAGTTAGGTGTACCTCTTCAACATCACTGGGACTGACCATCCATGATGTGTGAAGTCCTTGGTCCCGCTGTCAGGCACGAAGTTGAGCCTTTGCCTGGTGCCGCCCTTTGGTAGCGTCGCTGGGGCGGGGGACGGGCTCCACATGCCTTGAGCTCAGCGACTGCAGAAAGAGAAACCCCGCTCCTGGCTCTCTTTCAGCTTTTTAGTTATTGCCTCAAGTAGGAAGAATGCGATGCTTTCCTCCAGCTGCGTGTTTAATTTTTAAATTTGAAATATTACCGCTGGAAGTAAACAACCCCCTTGTTTTTGTAATCCTTGCGTTTAGGCAACTGATGTGAATGCCTTTTAAAAGTGCTGCGGGTCTCATTCTACTAGATCCTGTTTTCCGACTCATGTGCTGGCGTAAGGGTTATTCCCAGACCAGCTGTAATTCACTGACTCCTTAAAAAAAGGGCTCTGCTGAAACATTCAACTAAAATAATCCCAAGGTGGGTTAAATCATTTAATAAGTGAGTCCTCACTGAGCACTGCAGGTCTGCTGTCTTAGTAGAGCATAAACTGCAAATTCCGTATTTCATGGCATTTGCACCCGAGTCCCTCGTAATGCCTTTCCCATAGAAAGATCATCTTCTGCGGAGACTGATCTGTAAAAACAAACCCTTCCCTGTTATTTCAGTCTAATGAAGATTTTCAGCTTCTGGATTCCTCACAAAGGAATAGTCTAGTGTAGAATTATCGTTATAATGTTTACAGCACTTTATGATCTTTATTTTTGTTGTTTTGTTTGGTAGCTACTTGTTGAATAATTCCCAACAAGCTCAGATAACATTTCTGAGTAAAGGTCATTACTTTCAGAACAAAAATACTACACCTGAAAATAGTAGATCTTTCCTCTCTTGCAGTCTGTTGTTTCTGGGTTTTTGGGGGGGTTTTTTAGCCAACAACTTGCTTGACTTTGATTCCTTGAGGCTTATTCTGTACTAATCCCTTGAAAATCTGTATGGTCTTTCCACAAGACATCTCAGTCATCATCAGGCTTCAGTGAAGGTGAAAAAGCAGCCAAATTGTGGCGTCCACACAAGATGAAAAGCCATTCTTAAAATCTACTTGTGTTGATGTGCAATCTAACTTTCACATCAGTCGTTTTTTTAATTAGCCAGGAAAAATATCCCGAACTCTAGTCCCAGGTGTCCTTTTCAATGACTTGTGCACACAGGGCAGAAGTGCAAGGAGTAGTGCTGAAACGCTATTGAGCATTTGGGCGTTTGAGTGTAACTTCCCAGAAGTCGGATACATGACACACACGTCTACGTGGATCAACTCTCTCCTCACCGCGAGTGGCAGTGTCCTGTTCAGGCGCCCTCGGCAGACTTTGACCAACCCCTCCTCCCCCCCGGTACTGTAAAATTGAACTTGCGATATAATTGCAGGAGAAGGTGTGTAACTTTTCTAACAAGGTGAAAGATTTCACTTCAGCTAGAGCATTATTGGAGCTTCTGTTTGGGCAAAGAACTACCAAAGCAAATTGTCTAAACTTACTGTATTAGTGCATTGCAAATATCGAGGGATGTGTTTGCTTTTGTGCTCGCGTGTATGGAGCGTTAATGGACAAACTGGTGATGCAGTCGCATTGAACTGCGTGTATTCAGATTTATTGTTCGTAGGTTACTTCCCTGGCATTTTAGGCCAAGGGCAGAGGCAGGATGTAAGGAACAAAATGATTGATATCTAAAGGGGGGGGGGGGGGGACGACCTACAATGCCAGATTCTTTGTAAATTAGAAGAATAGTACTTTAAGGATGGCTATTAAAAGGCTTATTTGCAGACTACTGTCTCTTGAAGACAGAGTACAAGTGCTTCATGAATATCTGAAGAAAAAACAGTCCTTTTTTTTAAGAACAAAAGAGTCACTGTATCAAAACAAACCAAATAGAAGTGCTTTGTTAAATCAAGCAGATAGCTATTACAGAGCGCAACAGAGGCAAGTCGAGATGCAGAATTCAAAGCAGTGAGGTCAGTTAAGGAGCAGTGGTTTACTAGACACTGTATGAAATTTGTCATCACATCAAGATTTAAAGTTGATTAAATATTTTTTTTAAAGTATGTAATTGCAATGATTTATTCTCAGGTTCATTAAAAAAAAAATCAAAGTTGCTTGAGCTCTTTAGGCCTTGCAGAAAGCTGAGTTTGGCAGAAGTCAATCTTCTAGAAACTAGGCAAGGGAGGACGAAGCCTCCTTGGACAAAGAGCAACAAACCATGGTGTACGTAGCCTGTACTGAACCAAAGCTGCCTGCAAATGCCAGGTAATAAAATATTTGATGTATGCCACCATAAGGACATGCTTACAACCACTGTTGACTCGTTTTGCAGCACTTTCCTCTTTGTGTAGATGTTGCAGTTTAAAATTATACTGCTTTTTCTGCCTGTAACTGAACTAGAGCGCAATCCTTAACATGCAGAAAGTGCTTCTGGTATTAAGGCCCTTGTGTCTTGCTACTACCAAATGCACGCTGTCCCGTGAGGAGTTTATACATGCCTTTGAGGTATGTATTTTTTCCTCCCATTACTTGTATGCAGTTCATGGAAGGGAAACCGCTGCCTTCACAGGGGCACGGCCCTGCAGACTGTTTTATTAGCAGTCAGAGCTCTGCCACGATTATCGGTCTAATTCCTTTAGCGTTGCATATGCTGAATTTCTCTACAGGCAGTGACGGCTGCGAAGTCTGAAATTAATTTCCCTTTCCTTCTGTCACTTCAATCGGGACCTACTCGCGTTGGATTATATTAATAATCTTGAGTTTTGTAGAAACCGGGGACCAGTTTTCATTATAGGAAAACATTTTTTTTATTTTTTTAACCACTTCATTTTTGGAGGAGAGAAATAAACCTTCTTTATGTGTCACGATTGTTTAAGCATCTGAAAGCGCTGTATGGGCGGGCAGATGGGGTAGCTCTGTGTCCCGGTAACTTGTGCTGTGATGCCCCTTTGCCCCTCATGGACTTGTTGGATTTTGACATGGGAGAGAAGACAGAAGCTGTTGCTGCTTTTTCCTTCCCCTATTTCCTAATCGTCTGTTGCAGTGTATTTTTCCACTGCTTTCATAACCCTCTCCTATTCCCTTTTCCATCTCATCTGGTTACTTCAATTGCCCCGATTCTTCCACCCCATAAGCTCTTCCTTTTCCCAGCAAGAATTTGTACGCATAATATTTTCTATAAGCACCACCTTACAGATTTGCTCTGCGCAGGTGGCCCTTGCTGAAATGCCTACTGCTGTGCTGTTTACAGGTGGAAATTGCAGATTTTTCTTTCCCTTGAGAGTCATTCAAATGGAGGTGTAGAGCCTTCTGTTGTGATTAGTGCTGGTGAAAGTGTAGCCAGAACTTTGACTTTGATTTTAGGTCTGAACAAGAAGATTGGAAGAAATTAAAACGACTGAATCTGTTAGGGTGACTGCGGTGGTTGTTATCTTAGGTGTTGGGTGGTTTTTTTTTTTCCACGGGGGCTTTTCTAGAGGCACATTTTGTTCAGATGACCTCAAATTTGGATTGCTGACCTTTCTTTGCATCATCGTTGAGGCACAGTAATGAGGGCAGTACACAGAAAGAAGCTGGTGGATTTTATAGATTTTGGAGAAATTGGTGACTAGGCATAAACACTTGGAACTGTCGCAGGGTTGGTAATCAGCTTGTTTTTCCTGGTGAAATCCTCTTTACACTGAAACCAGCGGTGGTCTCCCAAAAGCTGTACACCAGTTCAAGCTACTGGGTCAGAGTATAACCGTACAGACGGTATTGCGCAAGGAATGGTGCCGATAGCCGTAACACGGTGTTTCTCGTGTGGCTGAAAGGGTATTGCCCCTCGCACTTGAAGCAGGCCTTTGCTGCACAGTTACGGATGTTTGGCAGTATTTCTTCCCGTCATCTCTGTTGTGTTATAAAAAGTAGTTTCAAAATAAACGATTGAAAAAAAACCTTACTGTAGTGTTTTCCTCAACAGGACTGTAAACCAGTTTGCTGTGGCTAAGACTAGTTTTACTGTTTTATGCAGAAAAAGCATCAGCCCAACTTGGAACCACTCCCCCCGGATGAATATATTTATACAGAGTTGCTGCTGTTATAAAGTGAAGGTGTAAATAAACTTTACTCTCGACTTTGGAATAAATTACTTGCGCCCTTAATACAGGAGGTTGCATGATAAATATTTTTAACTAATTTCAACGTTCGGCAGCTAGTGGCGTTCACAGATTTTCCTCATAACTGTCGATGAACTTAAAGATCATTTCTTTTAATATTTCAGTGTGAAGAAAACTGGGTAGTGTTAATTTTTCAGAAAAATGAAATCTTAGAGAAGTGTTTATAAATACAGTACATGCCAATCTGAGGCGCCGGAGTGCAATGTTTAGGGTAGTTAGTAATGCTTGACATTTGGAAAGTAAGTTGGAGTGTTTTGCACAAGAAATTATGTACGTCGTGGGTACTGTGAACTGACTAATAGAGCTGTTGGGCAAAACTTTTAACTGATGGGATGGGACAAGAAAAGAAAAATAAGCATGTTCTATATGCTGAATAGATGGCTGGTCCTAATTAAGTACTACCTCTGTCTTGGTAGATGCAGTTTTCATTTCTCTATGCTGCAATTTAGTTCCCTGCTGCAGAGCAACTCAAGGTATCAAACTTCTTTTTTCCTGGAGAGCTTGATGGAACTGTTCTTTTTTTCCCTTCACCTCGATGTGTCACTTTTGCTGTAGAAAATTTATTCCAGTTCTGCTTGTTACTTCAGTGCTTTTGTTTCTTTGAGGTGAGATTGGGTGATGATTACTCAATGGAGAAAAGCCTCATCTTGTTAAATAGCTCTCTGTATATGATGGGTCTCATCGTCAACTTACGTTGTTGTGCACTGCAAGTGCTTCTTCTAATGCTGTCGGAAATAGCTTCAGTGTCAGAGGCAGCATTTCATTACAGATAATAAGGTTCAGACTTTTTAAACATCACTCAAAACATAAAATACCAGAAACCCTAGTTAGAAAACAGTATTTTTAGTGCTGCAGTTGTTATGAAAATACATAAAAATGTAGGTACACGTATAAATTTCTCCCTCGTGTGTTTATTGTTTTTGCAGGCACTATCCTGGTTGACAATATGCTGATCAAAGGGACCGCGGGAGGGCTGGACCCCACCATTGAACTCTCCTTAAAGGACAACGTAGATTACTGGGTGATCCTCGATCCGATCAGCCAGCGGTTATACCTAAACAGCACTGGCCGAATTCTGGACAGAGATGTAAGTTTGGGGGTCGCTCTTTGTTTTCTTTTTCTTCCCATAGATATTAATTTCTGAATCTGTGTATGCTCACAGAAAGACCCTAAACACAAGACCTGCTAGACTATGATAGCTGCATCTATCTGTTGTCCCCAGTTGGATGTGAACAGAGTTAATTTGATTCATTATTAGGACTTATTGGGAGCGTGCAGAAACTTGACCGTTGCTGCACAACAAATACGTGGACAAACACAGCAATAAAGACTGAACAAATAGATGCGTGGGTTGGCAGAAATGTATATCGACCCAAACTTGACTTGTTTACCGAATTAAGAACATTTTTATTCTGGTTTGCTGCCTTTGTCTGGTTTGCTGCTTTTGTCTGGAAGGAGAAGTGCTGCTCACCTCGCGTCCCGTGACACTTATTAAAAGCCTGCTCTAGCTGTGTACGTTGACTTCTGAGATGTGAGAGCGAGCAAAGGAACTGTGGATATTACAATTCACTTACAAAGCTTGACATATTCAATTGAGAATTTGCTAGTTGAGATTCTTTTTTTAAGGCAGCATAAAATTTGTGCGGTATGCTCGTTCCTAAGAGCAGTAAAGAAATATTGTCAGTCTAAGTTTGATTTTTATAAAAAGAAAGATTGAAAGCACAAAATAAATAGGAGTGTTCTCATCTGTGCTAATTTCACTGAAGAGAAACACTTTAAAAATAGAGACTTTTTTTTCACAGTGTTATAGTATTGTTGCAGTTCATCAGAATCTGAAAGGAAAATTGACTCAAAAGTGACTGTAATCAACATGGAAAGAGCGCTTTAAAGATCAGGGCTTTTTGGAGTGCATGAAAGTTTATTTTGTATTAGCTTGATTGATTAATTTGTCTCCTCCGTGTGTTTTGAGAGGTATTCATAAGTACCAGAAACAACATGCAAATTTTACTGCATTTCCATTTTTAGTTTAAAAGAGCTAATTGAATTCAGCTGTTCCTAATTTAGTTTTAATTCACAAACTGTCTTCATACGTGAAGCCAAAGTATGCAACACAAAACACAGCAGAAGGGCCACGGTGGCAAAAGACTTTTTTGGTGCATTGGCAAAGAGTTGGCGTTTCCTCAAGTGCCAAACGTTGGCTGCCTTTGAGGAGACAGGCAGGTTGCTGGAACGTGTTTGGCCTCTCAGTTTTATTTTGAGTCAGAGCAAAAAGCAAGAGCCCCTAACGGGAGGTGAGACTTAAGAAGCCCTCTAGGAAGTGTAGGGTCAGTTCTTCACCCCATGCAAGTCCGCATATCCATATGGCATTAGGAAACAAAATTAATTCCTGTTATATCAGTGCTAATACTTTTTCCAATGCCTCTTTTAGTGACATTTTTCTCTCTACAGGATCGTTCATCTGAGCTGCTTTACCTGAGTCTAACTAGATGCTTTACCAAAACAACCTTGTCAAATGATTTGATTTCCAATATTAGTAACTCACAAATACTTTAAATTATTATGAATACATACGGACACTTTACAGAGATGTTCTTTTCAGGAAGTAGACTCAAGTCGCAAGGAAGCAAGTGGAGGGTGTACATTTTCTTAATTATATATAGGTAATATCAGTGTTTTTACATTGGTATTTAAGGGGTTATTTCCTCATTTTTTACTGTGAATTGTAACACTTCTTATCCCTAGTACTGTAGTGCTGGGTAAAATTTCTCATTTGTGCTTATTCAAGTTTACTGGGATATGAAAAGAAAATCTGAGATTTTGGGTAATTGAGATTTTGGGTGTGAGCCCCCCTGTAGCTGTCTGCCGTGGTCTCAATTAATTGCTGTAAGTCATAAGCCAAAGAAAATGAAAGCAACCCAGAAAAACCCCACTGACTGAGTAAAAATGTGAAATGTATGTCATAGACTTGACTAATACAGCTCTTACCTAAAGGTTGTTTCCAGCCTTCAGAACCAGAGCTATACTAACCCCTAAAAAGCAAAATCATTCCAGAGCATGTGCAGTTCCTTGGGTTTTTTTTTTTTAAATAACAAAAAAAATAACTATTTTTCTCATCTTGCAAGTTAAAACCATGTGAAACTTAGCAGTACAAAAAAGATTTGGGGTTTTATTAAGTTGAACCTTAAAATTCAATTTTTTTTTTATTACAGAGCAGAAATTGTACTCTCTGATTCTCAAATGGTGCATATAAGATTGCATTTGATATATTTGGATACTCATCGCATTTTTCTCTCCTGTGTGCCCACTTGTCAACTCCCTGCTGATTAAGTTAGCCTGATCCTGCTCTTTGTTATTACTTTTCTTGAAATAAAATCTTACTAGATTCCATTGATTGATTTTACTAAGAATGACAGTATGTTTTCCAAACAAAATCAGATAAAAAGAAAATTCCAGACTTTTCTTCCAAAACTTTAAGTACTTAGAAAGGATGAATAGCAATAAATCAGAATTGAAGGTGAAAGGAACTGCTAAAAGGTGTTGGGATAATTTGTCCCCAGTATCATAAACAGTTTGTTACCTTGTGCCATTATATATTTCCGTTTATTGTCTATAAAAGGACTGTCGTGGTTTAGTCCCAGCCAGCAACTCAGCACCACGCAGCCGCTCCCTCACTCCCCCTACCCTGATGGGATGGGGGAGAGAATCGGAGGAGTAAGAGTGAGAAACACTCCTGGGTTGAGATAAGAACAGTTTAATAATTGAAATAAAATAAAGTAAAATCATAATAATAACAATATAATAATAATAGTAATAATAATATACAAAGCAAGTGATGCACAATGCAATTGCTCACCACCCGCCGACCGATACCCAGACAGTTCCCGAGCAGCGATCGCTGCTCCCCGGCCAACCCCCCCCAGTTTATATACTGAGCATGACGTCATATGGTATGGAATAGCCCTTTGGTCAGTTTGGATCAACTATTCTGGCTGTGCCCCCTCCCAGTTTCTTGTGCCCCTGGCAGAGCATGGGAAGCTGAAAAAGTCCTTGACTAGCATAAGCAGTACTCAGCAACAACTAAAAACATCAGCCTGTTATCAACATTCTTCTCCTACTAAATCCAAACCACAGCACTATGCCTGCTGCTAGGAAGAAAATTAACTCTACCCCAGCCGAAACCAGGACAGTATCCACCCCTTATTCTATACCATCTACGTCATGCACAGGCCCTCCCCTTTCCAATGTGTTCCAATTAATCACCACCGCTTTCTCTATCTTGATATACACACAGATATCATTCCCTTCGTCTATGGCCCATCCCTCTAAAATGTTCATTGAGTTAATTTAGCCCATGACTTTGGGTTCCATCTGTCATCACAGTCTTTCAGAGCAGGAGAGGTGGTGTGCAGTGTTGGACTGTTGCATGCTGAAGTCAGTTCTCATTCCAACATGGTTTCATCAAAGTTCATTTTCATTAAGCTGGGCAATTCTTACTGCAATACCATTGATGCGGCATATAGCAATCATAATATATAGTATTATATACTTAATATTAACCTACTATATTATTATATTAACATGCAGTTAAGAGATAACATACAGTTAAGAGATAACATACAGTATTATAAAACAATTAATATCATACAATTCAGTTCATTAGCTATTTTCACCCAAAATCAAATTCCCTTGAGGTACACATTGGGCTTCCCCATCCTTTCGCATCACCCACCAAGTGCACCCAGGTCCTTGAGCAAAAGCAATCCCACGAATGGGTTTGCCTTTGCCAGAGGGGGAAGTAACCCAGACTGTCTTCCCCAGCATATTTTTCATGTGCAGTACAGGAACCTTATCTCCTTCTACAGTACGCAGAAGTTTTGATTGGGCAGGGCCAGCTCGATTGGCAGATCCCCTGGTGTTGACTAACCAGGTGGCTTTTGCTAAATGCGTATCTCAATGTTTAAATGTCCCAGCACCCATTGCTCTCAGGGTAGTCTTTAACAATCCATTGTATCGCTCAATTTTCCCGGAGGCTGGTGCATGGTAAGGGATGTGATACACCCACTCAATGCCGTGCTCTTTGGCCCAGGTGTCTATGAGGTTGTTTCGGAAATGAGTCCCGTTGTCTGACTCAATTCTTTCTGGGGTGCCATGTCGCCACAGGACTTGCTTTTCAAGGCCCAGGATGGTGTTCCGGGCGGTGGCATGGGGCACGGGATATGTTTCCAAGCATCCAGTGGTTGCTTCCACCATGGTGAGCACATAGTGCTTGCCTTGGCGGGTCTGTGGGAGCGTGATGTAATCAATCTGCCAGGCCTCCCCATATTTATATTTCAGCCATCGTTCACTATACCCGAGGGGCTTGAACTGCTTGGCTTGCTTGATTGCAGCGCATGTTTCACACTCATGAATAACCTGTGCAATACTGTCCATAGTTAAGTCCACCCCTCGATCACGAGCCCATTTATACGTTGCATCCCTTCCTTGATGGCCTGAGGCGTCATGGGCCCACCGAGCTATAAATAATTCACCCTTATGTTGCCAGTCCAAATCCACCTGAGCCACTTCAATCTTAGCAGCCTGATCTACTTGCTGGTTGTTTTGATGTTCTTCAGTGGCCCGACTCTTAGGTACATGAGCATCTACATGACGAACTTTTACAACCAGGTTCTCTACCCGGGCAGCAATATCTTGCCACAATGCGGCAGCCCAGATTGGTTTGCCTCTGCGCTGCCAGTTGCTCTGCTTCCATTGCTGCAGCCACCCCCACAGGGCATTTGCCACCATCCATGAGTCAGTATAGAGATAAAGGACTGGCCACTTTTCTCTTTCAGCAATATCTAAAGCTAGCTGGATGGCTTTCACCTCTGCAAACTGACTTGACTCCCCTTCTCCTTCAGCAGTTTCTGCGACTTGTCGTATAGGACTCCATACAGCAGCTTTCCACCTCCGATGCTTTCCCACAAGATGACAGGACCCATCAGTGAACAGGGCATATTGCTTTTCATTTTCTGGCAATTTATTATACAGTGGGGCCTCTTCAGCACGTGTCACCTCCTCCTCTGGTGATATTCTAAGGTTTTTTCCTTCTGGCCAGTCCATGATCACTTCCAAGATTCCTGGGCGACTGGGGTTTCCTATTCGAGCCCGCTGTGTGATCAATGCAACCCACTTACTCCATGTAGCATCAGTTGCATGATGTGTAGAGGGGACCCTCCCTTTGAACATCCAGCCCAACACCGGCAGTCGGGGTGCCAGCAGGAGCTGTGCTTCAGTACCAACCACTTCTGAAGCAGCTCGAACCCCTTCATATGCTGCCAGTATCTCCTTCTCAGTTGGAGTATAGCGGGCTTCGGATCCTCTGTATCCCCGACTCCAAAACCCTAGGGGTCGACCTCGAGTCTCCCCTGGTGCTTTCTGCCAGAGGCTCCAGGTAGGGCCATTCTCCCCGGCTGCGGTGTAGAGCACATTTTTAATATCCTGCCCTGCCCGGACTGGCCCAAGGGCTACTGCATGAACTAATATCATGACTGGCAACTGTTAACAGATTCCTTAATACACTCTAGTTAATCTGTTCTTATCTCAAACCCTTCGTGCCCCACGTTGGGCGCCAAAAAGGACTGTCGTGGTTTAGTCCCAGCCAGCAACTCAGTACCACGCAGCTGCTCGCTCACTCCCCCTACCCTGATGGGATGGGGGAGAGAATCGGAGGAGTAAGAGTGAGAAACACTCCTGGGTTGAGATAAGAACAGTTTAATAATTGAAATAAAATAAAGTAAAATAATAATAATAACAATATAATAATAATAGTAATAATGATATACAAAGCAAGTGATGCACAATGCAATCGCTCACCACCCGACGACCGATACCCAGACAGTTCCCGAGCAGCAGTCGCTGCTCCCCGGCCAACCTCCCCCCAGTTTATATACTGAGCATGACATCATATGGTATGGAATAGCCCTTTGGTCAGTTTGGATCAACTATTCTGGCTGTGCCCCCTCCCAGTTTCTTGTGCGCCTGGCAGAGCATGGGAAGCTGAAAAAGTCCTTGACTAGCATCAGCAGTACTCAGCAACAACTAAAAACATCAGCATGTTATCAACATTCTTCTCCTACTAAATCCAAAACACAGCACTATGCCTGCTGCTAGGAAGAAAATTAACTCTATCCCAGCCGAAACCAGGACAAAATGCCTAGATTGAGTGTTTGTTTAAAGACCAGATCTTAAATCTTAGCACTGAGCCAGCAGAAATTGTACCTACGTGAAAGTAATATTGGTCCTGTACTCTGTCACATTTTACCAAAGGCGACAAACTATTTTTTTTCCATGTTCTAGTGAAAGTGACCAAATCCAGAACATGACATATTTACGTATCTAGTGTTACAGCTAACCATGTTTATCTTGGGCATTGGTAATAAATCTAGACAAACTCAGTAGCGTTTGAAGTTTATTAAAGGTGGCCTAAAAATTCTTGGATCCTTTGGAAAGAATGCCAGCTTGAAGAATAAATGGAGATTATAATGTTAGAGTCTTAAATTAAGTTACAGATTATGGTTGGTGTGTTCCTACCTGTGTTAGAAGTTCCACTGATGAAAGTAGAACCACATCGTACCTGGCTGCAGATCTTCCCAGCAAAGAGAATGGGACTTCGAGTTAACAGCTCATGCTGTACTTCATCGCAGAGAAAGTTGAGGGTAAAATGTGTAGGGAAGAATAGATACTTCATGTAAGTTCTCAACACCACCATAAAGCCCCCTTCCTTCCCCAGGTTGGCTGACTTTAAAAAATGGTTAGTGCCAAAGTCGGAAGGGTAAAGCAAGTCATACGGTTCTAAAATCCATTATAGCAAAACTGGAAAAATTCAATCAGTCAAAGAAATCATAGCATTTAGAATGAGTGAAAGCATAATTATGTGGATATAGAATTATGGTGTAACTGTAAGTCTCAGAATCTCAATACAAAAACCTGTTTGCATTCACTCTACAGAAGAGTATGGCATAGGCATCTTTAAATTATGTTTTTGCGTTGTTTATTCTCTTGAAGACTTTGAGGTTAATAAATTCTTCATGAATTTCTAAATGAATTTCTTCATTTTGTCCCTTCCCATGCTTGCTTGCTCTCTGCTGAGTGTCAGATACAAAATCAAAATGGACTTGCTGTCAATATTTTACATGCCAGACTGTTGCTTCAAATATGTAAATTGGCAGTTGCCATGGTGGGAACGTTGTGAATAGAAATCACACTGGAATGCTGTATTTCTGTAGCAGCCTTTCTGAATTTCCATTTCAACCAAAGGTGCCTTTCCCTTTATTCTTCTTAAAATTGTTTTATTAACTCAGGTAAGTAGTAATAGCCTTTACAGCTTAAATTTCTTTACCCATTCATCAAGTTTGGGAGTTATTTGAATATTACAATGTTCACTGGAGTAAAAGCTACAGGACTTTGGATTGG
Organism: Pelecanus crispus; assembly: GCF_030463565.1. NCBI lineage: Eukaryota > Metazoa > Chordata > Aves > Pelecaniformes > Pelecanidae > Pelecanus > Pelecanus crispus. The sequence continues at coordinate 40,882,606 of NC_134652.1, read as the reverse complement.
CTACACTTAAAGGTGACCAAGTTATTTCTAAATTACTTGGTAAATGTAAGTGGTAGCAAATTGAATTTATTTCTGACTTGACCTTTCAATTCCAACATTAATAAACCAAAGGTTAAAATGTGTGACATTTTCTAGGTATCTTTCAGTAATCAGATGATGTTCAAAAAATGTGGGCTTTTTTGTTGGTGGTGTTCTCAAGGGAAGTGTGAAGGGCTAATCGTGCTGGGGATTTTTATTTCTGGGTTGGCACGCACAGCTGGCAAAGCTCGGAAAGCAAAATACAGCTTTGAGACACGCAGGTCTACTTAAAATATTGCCAGCATGAGTTGTAGTCAGGACACTCTCAAAGAAGTTTTTTAAACCAGCCACAGAGCATTAAACGTAACACGGGCAGGTCGATGTGCTGTAAGTGAACCTGAGCAATATCGTCAGTGAGAAATTTAGCTGTTGGTTCAGATTTTGACTATGTATTCTAAAAATGTTTTTTTGCTTACAGCCACCAATGTCCATTCAGTCCATTGTGGTGCAAGTCCAGTGTGTTAACAAAAAGGTTGGCACCATTATCAACCATGAAGTACGGATTGTGGTGAGAGACAGGAACGATAACTCGCCCCGGTTCCAGCAGCAGCGATACTACGTGGCTGTAAATGAGGTCAGAACCGCTTACCTTTTTTCCTCTTTCTCTTTTGTGTGGTGTCTTTGCTAAATGCCAGCTCTCAGCTCTTTCACTTCTCATTTGAAAACCTGGGAAATTCAGCTGTTTTAAAATCCCTTCCATTTGTATTGCTTTGGAAGAACGCAGCGCAGACAGCGTACTTCAGTTTTCAGCACGTAAGCTGTTCTCTTAATGAGTACGAAGATTCATCAGCATGCTTGTAATATTGCAGAAGGCGCTAGCATCTGAACTTAAGTCTCAAGGAGCGAAGCATTGATTTCTGTTAAATTTACAAAATGTTTTACTGCATGATGCAGTTGTATCAACAAACCTGGAAGTAAAACAAATGTATTTGTGAAAAACAAATGTAAAGCAAAGGGTTCAAAAGGGTTTATTAACAATATTGAAGCTTGGCAAAGTGCAGTTTTTGTTTATGGCTGTTTCTCCTTTTTAAATGATGCCTGTGAATGGAATTATTTTGCTTTATCTTTTTATGGAATAGACAGCAGTGGATTGGACTTCTCCGTATTATTTGAAGGAAAAATTTTATTTGTTTCTCGAGCTGGTGCAAACTTCATTTCACTTTACAGTGAAGTTTTTTTTATTCTATTAGGGATTGAATGATCTGCTAATAACCAGTACAAAGGATCTGTGTTTTCAGTAAGTTAATATTCTGGGGCTTTAGGTAGTAAGAAGTGGAAGTAGGAGCTTACATGCAGAAGTGGAAATGTCCACCCTGAAACTAAGAGGAGAATGGAAAGATAGGTCAGTCTTCTGCAGGTAAAGATGTGAAGAATTACAGTCATATTTACAAAAATAAAGCTGTTAAATATGCAGTGTGCATTGCGTCCCTGTTGGGTGGGTTTTGTTTTGTGAAAGAGCGTGACTGCTTTCATGCTGTTTGATTTTTAGTAGAATTGATTTGCTGTTTCAAAAAAACTTCCATAGTTTCGTGTGTTTGGGAGGTTCAGCTTTTCAGCGTGTCTGCGTGCAGCCAAGTGATGCGCAGGAGATCTCATAGCCCCCAGGAGAGGAGTGGGAGAGTTGGTTGATGAGTTTAGGCCTAATTAAGCCAAAAGTGTGGAGGGGAGGGGCAAAAAACCCCCCAACCCCACATTATTTTTGGGTAGCGAGCTGCAGTTGAGCTAAGGACATACAGGTTTTTCACACTTAGTGGTCTCCTGACTAGTGACACCTTTTAAATTGAGATTGTTTCCCTACAGACAAATTGTCGGCAATTCCTTTACTGATGTTTCTTACCACCAGAATTTGGAGGTCACGAAATACCATCTGTATGAGTACCAGTAAAGTCCTTCTTACGCTTCCAAATTATTTTCAAGTTGGCCTTTACACGTTAATTGTAATTCCTATGTTTTTGCAGACCTGTTGCAGAAGTGCTTCTGGTCTTGAGCAAAGGCAACATAGACATTTGTCTGAAGTGCCTGTATGGGCTGCAATGCAGGTCCCGGATCACTTCCAAGACCTGCATAATTTTTGCAGTGAAAACCAAAGGCAAGTAGTATGTCAGTGCTGTAAGGAAGCAAGGATTTTCCATAATTAGAAAGAAGTCCAAAAGACAGAGTGAAAAATGCACCATTTAAAATTGTATTAGAAATTCAGCAAAGTTGCAAGTATATGCAATCATCTATTTGCATCGCTGTTGGGCGAAATGCAATGTTGTTCTTCCCACCAGTTGCAGTCCTGATTTAATTAGCTGCTTTGTTTCATTTTATCACTGTTACGCTTATAGCTTCTGACACTGCGCCACTGTGCCCTTCAGCAGTGCCCAGTGGGTTAATGCTCTCATTAATTAACCAAAAAAAAAAAGTTCACAAAGCATCTCAGACTTTCTCAAAGGTTTTAGTGAGTGATTGCATTTTTTAATGATAGTTTATTCTGCTAGTAATTGGCACTGCCTCTAGTGAATTTAACTACAGGAATGCACTGGAATGAGAGTTTTGTGGTGATTTGTTGATTACCTCTGGTCTTCTGTTTTTTGTTTGCTTGTAAACTGAAAAGTACAGAAATTTCTCTTACGTAAGGAACATAAAGCAAATCAAAGGACAAGTAGATTTTTATTTCCGCTACCATACACGTGAGCATCACAAATATCTCTTTATTTTTTCTAGCCAGGAAATTTCCTCTGTGTCAATTTGAGTACTTGTTCAGGTGCTTTACAGGGCTGTGCTTGGCAGTTCCTCCTCTCAGCTGCCACATCTGTCTCTGGCTGTCCTGCACGGGATGAAGAACACATGCACTGTGGCTTTATAACCATAGTGCAGTCACTGGTGCTTGCACAAAACGTTAGGGGGACTTCCCACACGTGCTGTTTAATCCACCTGCACGTACACACAACGTACACGTTGGATTTACAACTCCTGTGCTAAGCGGCTTGGCAGTGTGCACCCTTCGTAGTTGTAGCGTCTCCCAAAAGTATCGTGTCTCCTGTATACACCTACTGTAAGGAAATCCTGGGCAAAAATATGTCAGCCTTGCTATTACTCTTTTCTTTTTTTTTTTTTTTTTGAGTAAAGTCTAGGGCAAAGATGTTCCCAAATAGTCAAAACTTTTGTAATTATTGGCACCTGCAATACAAGACAAGTAACCTGTAGCTAGATTTTACTTTATTAGGTAGTTTTTCAGTTTCAGAAATGTCAAGGGGTAAAATTATATTTTGGAGAAATAGAAGGGGTTTTATGTCAAATATTCTTTATATGTGAACTGTCCACGACATACTAAAATTAATTTGTAAAAGAAGCTGAGGGTAGTTGTAATACCAAAATAAATCCTAGTTTCACACGTGTCTTTTCCATTGGCACACAAAAAGACATGCTTTAAAATTAAGCCCATATTTTTCCAGAAGGCTTAGAATGAGATGGATTTGGTAGGGTAGTGTCTTGGTTTACACCAAAATGTATGTCAATTGTTAGAAGAGGAGGATGCCCATATTAAGTTAGACCAAAAGCTCCACTAATCCAGTGTATTTTCTCTGCCAGCAGCCCTTGCAGATGCTCAAGGAAGAGCGTAAGGATTGGGAAACATGAAGTGGTGCTTTCCCAATGAGCTCACCTGAGCTCCGGTCACTTGTAGCTGTAAAATATGTTAGACCAAAGGCAGTGTATGTAATAGCTCTTGATTAATTTTTTTTTTTCTCCCCAGTTGCTTGCGACCATGTCTATATTAAAATTCCTATTACAAGAAATATTGACTAATCTGTATCAAACTCCTCCACGTTGTCACAGGCATCTGTCACAGCATCAGAAGTTGCATGGGTGTTAAGTTCAGAAATACCTTGGTAGCATTTACTTGATTTTTTTAAAGCCATCCTTCATCCTTTAGGAGTAGAGAATTTTAGCGTTAACACCTATTTCCTGATAACCTCAGTGTTTCTGAGTGGTAATACTCCCTTCGGTCTCCCTTCTCCTACCTCTGAGTTCCTCCTAAAATGTGTAAGCACGAAGAGAGCAAAATTTCATGCCTTAAGGCAAACTTCCCAAATCCTCCAAAATATGTGCACTTATTAAAACAATACCGATGTGGGCTCTCTTACGAAAAAGCCATGGTCCCTTCCTTCCTTACTCAAGGTGTTTTAAAGTCTTTTTTCATCTTGTCAGGTCTTATCTCCGATACTGAGATGAGAAATACCACAATTTCTCACTCCGTTGCTTCAGATATCTTCATCTTGATCCTAAAAATGCTGAGAAATCTCTACACATGGATAGTGTCTGTATAATTTGGCTCTATTCTGCATATTGACAAATGATCCTTAGCGATTTAAGTGTTTTCTTCTGTCATTTGCACACTTGAATGTATAGAAGACCTCTGGGTAAAGTGTTCCAGAATTAAAATGTGCACAGAAGTTTATGTTCCCCTCCAGTGCATTTCTGGTTTGAAAATGTATCTTTTGCATCTAAGTATAAAAATTAGAATTACATGTTTATTGAGGAAGTACTTTTTTTCAGGAGGATCTTAATTATTCTATTAAAAGCATGGACTTTTCACATGTAGCTGCAGCGTGATTGTTCTCATACTCGTTAATGTCGATGGAGCCTGTAACGTTCATTTGACATGATGGCTTAGCTTTGAGCGGTAGTGCTGGTGCTCATATTCAGTTACAGTTAAAATTGGTTTTCAAGTTCAGCTGCTCAGTTTGAAAGAGAATGTCTGTTTCCCTCAAATAACTGTGTGGTCTTTAGGCAAAGTGTTATTATCTGAGTATTTATTAATTAAATAGCTAGAGTTAGCTAATCGGAAAAAACCCACCCTCTTTTTTTGGGGGGGAAGGCAGCAAAGGAAACACCCTACATGTGTATGTGTGTATATCTACATTTATGTGCACACTTGTGTGTGTACGTATTTATGTATAAATAGTCTCCATTTTCTCTGGTCTTCAGTAGTCATAGGGGGCTAATGCAGACACAAAATAGCCATCTGCTTAAAATTAACTGGCAGTTTGTGCATAAGCGATGGTCAAGAAGATGAGGTTGTAATTGAGCTATTGACTTTTTTTAGTTGTTTGGGCTATGAAACAGATTTGGGACATAATTCAGACAACTCCTAAGCGGCGCTGTTCTGGCATCTGAAGTTACTAAGCCGATCATCACTCCTGGGCTGCTGCCGCCGTGCGTGCCGCACCGCAGAGCCTGCGCATGCACTAGGACAGGAATGGGCTCTTGTCCTTCATGTCACAACCGGCCCGGTGCTGCCTTTCTGTAAGGAGCGTGGGGCTTCAGGTTTTTTGTCTGTATTACAGCAGGCTCCGGCCTCCCCAAGAGCATAGTGCAGCACAAATGCGGGAGCCCTTTAGAGGGGAGCTACCATTTAGGAGCAAGTTTCCCTTTTCCCTTTCTTTATCCTTTTTCAAGAAGAAGAATGTAAATGTCTCAGCCAAAAGCAAATCTAACTGCTATCCACAGCATTATGAATCTCCTCATAAAAGCAAAAATGAATTAAGGTTGATGTTCAAATTTTTATGATAAGTAGAAATACTCTGCCGGGTTATTTCCTGTTTTGTGTGTTATATATTTTTATTCATATGAAAACGTCACATCATTATTCATTTAGGAAAAAATCCTAACAAAATGACATTAGCCTGGGGCTAAATTTGGCCATGCGTATTAGTGACTTAGAGTTATTACAGTATATTAAAACAAAGTTCTAGAGTTAGGTTGAAATTCAGAAGAATTATGCAACTCGGTTAATGCTCTACAGGCAAATCTATAGTATTGCCACAAGGGTTTTAAGTACATATAACCTAATACAGGGACTAGGAACTAAAATACTGTAATATATATATATGTATGTATATATATGCATATGTACATATATGTATATATATGTATGTATATATACATTTACTGTGTAAATACAGAGATAAAATTTGTTAAGATAATACAACTCTAATTCTGTATTGCCTGGGTTTTATAAGACTGGCTTTTTTTGTATTAATTTTTCACATGAGCCTTACTTGAGTGCTACAGAGGTGTTGGTAAGCCGAGGAGCACTTAATCATAGAACAGAATCATAGAATCATTTGGGTTGGAAAAGACCTTTAAGATCATCCAGTTCAACCATTAACCTACACTAGCCAGGGTTTTTTTGGAAATGGTAGCAAAGTTACTAGAATACTGTTCGAAGTCAGCATTACTTTATTAAACATTCATAACCTCATAGCTGATGAGAATTTTCTGTTTGTAAACCCAAATTTTAGAGTTGGTTTGGTTTTGGGGTGGTTTTTTCCCCCTTAAGTTGGCAGAGACGGGAATCCTTTGCAAAATGAGTGTGTTTCTTGAACTTAAGTCATCTTAAAACTTTGGCTTTGGGCTGCTGAGAATTATAACTTGTGCTGAATTTTCATTGCTTCTGGTGTAGTTATTCATATCTTTTTCCTTGTGGTATTGAAATAATTAATCTCTGCAGGTAGACATCATCAAAAGAATATTAGCTCAGAATGATTAACTGTAAATCTTTGTTCTGCTGTTTGGGGTCACTGTGAAAAATTATTCATTTTTAACTTTGTAAATAGGCAATAATAGGAAAATTTATTTTCAAAATGTTTTATGGAAGCGTTGAATGTTCCTGTCTGCATCTAGACTTCTAATAGACATAAATCATGTTGAAGGAAATGTTTAAGCATTTCAGCTGTTGGCTGTGGAAGAGTAAGATTTATTGTGGGCATTTCCTCTCTATTTGTTTAATTGCGTTCTTTTGAAATCTTACTTGTTTCTTGTCATTGTGGTTCTTTTTTCACCACTTTGAATTCCCACAGAGATTATTATCCTCAAACTGTCACTGACACTAATTTTTTTCTTCACAATCCCTAACATTATGTTGCATAAAGTAAGAGACTTAGTGTGGTCAAACAGTTTACTATGTAACTTCAGTCCCTTTCTGCAGGAGATACTGAAGTTTAATATGGAGAAACAAAATTCCCCCTCCAAGGTATTCTCTGAAGTAGGCATGGCTAATGGGAAGGAGACAAGCAGGGCTCTAGAGGCAGCTGAAGCAACGCTTTCTGGAGCCAATTTTGGGTCCTTCTGAAAGGGAGCAAAACAAAAGAGCCGGGAAGCCCCTCCGCAGACTTATTTCCATCTCTCCTGACTGCCAGAAGACTTGGTGGTGGAAGATCTTTTTTCTGAGAATGAAACAAGTTGGAAACTGGGAAAATGGGTGCTGTGCAGCATCTCTCTTACAGGTTGACATAGCAATGGTGTGGGGTGGTTGGAGCTCTAGATAAGTCTTTACCATCTAGAGAGTGTGTGTGCCTGCTAAAGAATGAATTCAATCACTAGTTTGAGAAATTACATATATTATGTAGTATATAATACAAAACCATCTCGATGTTCTGCTTTTGGCCAACGCCAAAAACCTGATGAGCCGGTTTGTTCTGCTTGGACACGCAGGTATTCAAATGGCATGCCCATTTTATATCCATCTGAGATCAAATCCAGTCTTTCAGCCTGCTCTTTTAGCTTTCGGATACATATTTTAGATAACTCCATAATATTCGCTAGAAGAATATTTGTTCCTGTTACCTGTCTGTCTTCCTAGGAATGCAGTTCCTCATGGGCTATTCACATAATAAGTAATCCTTATTTAAACAAGAACAGCGGGGATAGTCATGTTGATAAAGAACAGTGTATATATATTCTGTATATGTAGTACTATATATATAGTCACATTTTATAAGGTGAACTGAGTTCCGCCTTGTTCCAACAATAAAGTGGATGGTGACAGCAGTCTGTCAGAAAGCCCTCACAAACTGTGGGTAAAAGTGGTATTACTGGCTAATGGTGAATCATCGCAATGTTGAGATCCCAGTGTAAAATATTGTGTAGCTTTGCATGCTGAGTGCCTCTCAAATGATTAGAAGTGGAGTTTGAGACATTTAGTTAAGAGCTCATCTGAATTTTTCCAAAGGCTGCAGTAATCTCTGATGTGAGATCTTGGACAGGCTGGAAAGTTGAGTGGAATGAGTTAATTTTTTCCTAACTTTTTTAGGAAGAGGGAGTGGCAGGGGATTTTTTTCAGTGTCCTTTCTAATATCATTTGTATTGTGTAAAAGAAAACGTAGATAACTTAAAAGCCTGTGTATTAGGCTCGTGAAGGTCTGCCCATCTGCAGTCAGTTATTTTGGATGTAATACACTAAATCCAAGACTTTCGTTTTTGACTTTTACTGCATGCAATTGTAATTCTGGTGTTTGCTGCTGTTTCCTTTTTACAACTGTCTCCTTTGTTATCGCTTAATGATGTGCTTTACAGTGCTGGAGCCTTTTTTATGTTAGTCATCATTTATCTGCCCCCTGTCAGGACCCCGATACAGCTGCTCTGGATGAAACACAGCAAACAACTATTGCTGAGCAGAGCTGCTGGCTGAATTCAGTGGAAACCAAGCAGTTGCGTGCTTCTGAAAAGCAACAGAGCTCTCGGCATCCTCGGCCCCTTGGCAGCCGTGGAGGTCCCCGGTCGGGGCAGTCTCGACGCCTGGGCCGTCGCGCTGGAGCTCTGCCCTCTCCCTTTGCAGGACATGGCGTTACAGCGTCCGGCCGGAGGCAGCGGTACCAACGCCTCCTCGGCTGTCTGTCGGCTCTTGGGCTGTTCTGATGTGGCAGGATTTTTTTAATCGAGGTCCATCATTCGATTTCCCGCAGGAACTTCTCCCTCTCCTGAGAGCACGTTGGCGTGGTGGCCGCCCGCTGGCATCGAGCAGCGAGCGCTCCTTTGGCGTGAGTGCCGAGCAATGCGTAGGCAGCCGAAGGGAGCGGGGTAGTTAAGGAGCGTGGTGCTTGGCAGTGTGCTCCCCGCCCCGCTTTCCGGCCTGTTACACCGTGTGATGTCTTTGAAGCTGCTCCTCTCTGCTTCGGCCGGGAGTGCTGAGGCTTTTTCTGTTTTGACAGCAGAAGCATGGGAGACGTCCATGGTGTGCCAACCCCTGACAAGCCAGCACAGTGCCCGCCTCTTTCCACTAATGAGACTTTATCACATAACCAATGATTATAGAATAGAATCATAGAATCGTTTAGGTCGGAAAAGACCTTTCAGATCATCCAGTCCAACCATTAACCTAACATTACCAAGTCCACACTAGACCAATCAAGGGTAGACTAGACTAAACCATGTCCCCAAGTGCCACCTCTGCCCGTTTTTTGAACGCTTCCAGGGATGGTGACTCCCCCACCTCTCTGGGCAGCCTCTTCCAATGCTTGACCACCCTTTCCGTGAAGAAATTTTTCCTAATATCCAATCTAAACCTTCCCTGGAGCAGCTTGAGCCCATTTCCTCTTGTCCTATTGCTAGTTACTTGGGAGAAGAGACCAACACCCACCCCACTACACCCTCCTGTCAGGAGCTGCAGAGCGATCAGGTCTCCCCTCAGCCTCCTCTTCTCCAGGCTGAACACCCCCAGCTCCCTCAGCCGCTCCCCACCAGCCCTGTGCTCCAGACCCTTCCCCAGCTCCGTTGCCCTTCTCTGGACACGCTCCAGCACCCCAATGTCCTTCTTGTAGTGAGGGGCCCAAAACTGGACACAGCATTCCAGGTGCGGCCTCACCAGCGCCGAGCACAGGGGCACAATCACCTCCCTGCTCCTGCTGGCCACACTGCCCCTGACACAAGCCAGGATGCTGTTGGCCTTCTTGGCCACCTGGGCACACTGCGGCTCATGTTCAGCCGCTGTTGACCAGCACCCCCAGGTCCTTTTCGGCCAGGCAGCTTTCCAGCCACAATTAATTGGTGATTAATTGGTTAAACTTTCTTATTTATGTTGTAGTGGGTCTCTGTGCCCAGGCCGGGGATGAAGGGTCGCTGTGAGGAGAGGCTGGGGCTGCCCTGGGCTGGGCACGGCCGCTTCGAGCCGGTTCTGGCCAGTCCCAGACGGTTTTGGCCGGTTCCAGCCGGTTCCCAGGGCCCTGGCAGAGGGCACAGCCCAGCCCTTCAGCCAGGCCGGCGGCACCTCAGGGGAACGGATTTAAGAAAGGCGAGGAGTGAGGAAAAAGTTGTGAGGAGGAGAGGAGTCGGGAGTGAAGGAGAGAAGCTGAGCCTTGGGAAGAGGGGGTGGGGTAGGGGAAGGTGCTGTTCTGTCATCGTTTGTCACCATCCCAGTGTATTTTTAATTGGCGGTACGTTAAATTAGTTTTCCCCAAGTTGAGGCTGTTCTGGCTGTGAGGGTGATGGGTAAGCCATGTCCCCGTCTCGAGCGGGTTCTTCTGATTTTCCTCCCCTGCGCTGTTGAGGAGGGGAGCGAGGGGGCACCTGGGTGGGTGTCTGGCGGCCGGCCGAGGGCAGCCCGCCATCAGCGGGGCGGAAAGAAGCTACAGACCCCCCTGTAAAATTCCCAAATTGGTTTTCAGGTTGCTTTGTTCTTCTGTCCCCTTACAGAAACATGAGAAAGCCCCTTCTCCCCTCCGCATGCACTTCGCTGTTAACCAGCACGTTATCCTCTTCGTTTGTGGCGGTGTACTCGGGCGAGGCTCATGTTTCTGAGGGGATTGCTCTCCTGAATACCTGGCAGGCTGCTGCTGTACCAGAGGTACAAGGCAGAGACGCTCTGCGAGGTAATTATCTCGCAATTAGTAGGCACGAGGGAACAGTCAGCTTCCTACATCCACGTGTGACACTTCGACTATCTGTACTGATAGCAAGCAAGTCAAGTTTGTAGCAAAACGTAAATGTACGTAGTAATTGTGGCGCAACTGTAGATAATGTAAGTACTGTAAATTAAGCCCCGCTTATTTTATCATAAAAAGGCTTTGAATTGGCGGGTTTTATTTCAAAGATTCACTATTCTCTGCCCTGAAAATATTTCTCAGAGAAATCTGTCAGCCATTAAGCTCTTCAAGTAATTAGTACCTTTAGAAATAAAACAAGACCAGGAACTATGACTATAGGAGGAAATGAGCAGTTAATTATTTACTTTATGGCGTGAACTACAAAATATGAAAGTGAAATGGCATCCACATTGGTAACAAATGTTTGAATGGCATTTGTCCTTTGCCACCTTCTCTTTTTACAGCATTTCAAACCTTTTTAGACCCTACAGGTTTAAAGGTGTGCAACAACTTAATGTAAAATTTGGAGGAAAGAAGAGGGGTCAGTGGGTCTCTGTGAATTCAAGGGCCAAAAATTTGGGTGTGATGAGAGCAGCAGCAGGAAGCATGGCTAGGAGTAGTGTCTATTTTCAATCCAGAACTGTTTGTTCATTTGTTTTTCTCTTTCGGGTTGATTACTCACAAAGTTTTCTGAATATTAATATTCAGAAATGATGACTCCCAAGATGTCAGTTGGACTTCTGTCCTTGATCTCAATGGGTCTTGATTTCATGCTATTTATCTACGCTAGGATAATTATAAATTGATTCATTTTCAAACTATAATTTTATGGGTATTCAATTGCTGCCAACAAAATATTGGAGAAACAGCATCATTCTTGTGTTTGTTTAAAGCCATAAAGCTCTCTGGGTGTCTGTGTTTGCATGTAATAATATTTATCTGGCGCTATTTGCATTGTTATGAAGGCACTCTTAAATAAGTTGTGTTTACTTTTGCAGCTCATCTGCATTTTCCTTCCTGAGTCTGAAAAAGTAGCTTTCATTTTTTTGATCTATTTATATTTATTTCATGAATTCTTTCATTTCTAAGACCGTCTTTTTTCATCTTCATCTTGTTTAAAACAAATGGGGTTCTGTCCCAATGCAGACAATCTGTGGAATAAAAATGGAGATTGGTTTCACTCTCTGTGTGACGCTTGGCATCAGTTAAAGTACATTGTTTCTAAATAGTTGCTCATACATGAGGTTCCAGGGTGAATAAAGGGGAGGAGAGAATGTCAGCCTTGCATTAGAGACCAAAGCTGGCGGGGGGAGCTTTGCAAACAGTTCTTTAATTGTTTCTCTTACACCTTAAGGTTTTAATGGGTATCTGTCTCTGTTCTTGCAGCTAACTCCAGTTGGAACAACCATCTTTACGGGATTTTCTGGAAACAATGGTGCTACTGACATTGATGATGGTCCAAATGGCCAGATAGAATATGTCATCCAGTACAATCCTAACGACAAGGTAAGTGCATTTAGCTTTTCTTCTCATTCAGGTGTATGTGTGTGTATATATACACACACCTTGAAGCAGCAAATAAACAAGAGATTGCTGTTGGACTTCATAAAGAAATTCTTTCCTTCCTGATGCAGAATACCCTCTCTGCCTTGCTTGCCATGTAAACACAGCTGAATTTACCTTCCCTTTCATTGCTGTGCTGTTAGCAGCTGGATTACTTCAGTATCAAACATTAATAATCCCCTGTCTTCTCCAGCACTGTTCATACGCTCCATCTTGGTTTTGGCATGCCTTTTCAGTCCGTGATAGGCAGTTGTATTTACTCCCACACATGTATACCTAATAGATTCACAGCTAAGAAATATTCATAGGCATGGCTAAGTTACTCTCAAAAGAGACATTCTGACTTTTCTCATGGAGATATTTATATTTAAAGATCACTGTTTCAAAAAAAAAAAAAGAGGGACGTCTATACTAAAATAAAACACTAGCGATCCCTACCTATTAACTTTGCAAACACATACTTTTAGAGACAAAAAGCTTAAAGTATTAAAATAAATTCTCTTTAGTTGTCAGATGTGTGACTTTCTCTATTATAACAAGGTTTTGCACATGGGTGATGTGTGTGAAGTGTCCACATGCATTTTTGTAGCGTATTTGAAGTAATTTTAGCAATCCTTTTTTGTAAACCAAGCTATCTTTTGCCATGGGCTAAGAGTGCAGTTACTGTGGGTCAGCTAGTGTGATAATTTGTTCAGCAGGCTAACACGATTATATATTCATCCAAAAGATGACGTAGATGTTAAAGTGGGGGGGGAAATATATAGTATATAGACTTAGTAACCTCTCATTGAAATTCCTTACTTAAGGGGAATTTGAGCAGAAATGGTTTTGTGGGAAAACGGCAATCTGATTTTCGGTTTAATTAAAAGTGTAGGCACACAAGTTCTGATTGAATTTGCGCCATTTAAGCTGTACGCGTCATAAAGGCTTCAGTCCTATTTCCGTTGAAGTCAACAAGAGTTCAGGTATCTACTGAATTACGCTTTGTGTTTATACTTTTTAGGAGGTAGAATTTTGTAGAATAGTGGCAGTATCAAGGAATAGTTCAGTGTGAACTAATGATATAAGAGCCTACTTTTTTACTTTTCACTGGGGTAATCGTTCATTTTTTGCATAGCTACATGCTGGGGCATAATATTTACTTTACTGTATCTATGTATTTTTAGGACAGAGGTAGTTTCTTGAGCAACTTTGCAGCACCTTAAGCCACAACCTTTTCTGGGGAGCATTGTTTTGCAAAGAGGCAAGGTCTTTTTGACAAAATTGGAATTGTGATGTTAGGTTTTTGGGAGGTAGGGAATTTTCTGACTTTCTGTTATGTATATATGGAATGATTTCATTTTTTATATGTTTGTAGTTGTTTCTTAGAGGTTAAATTGATTGTGCAGAGTTGAGCAGTCTCTTGAGTTATAACACTTACTTAAGTGAGACTATTAAATGAGTAAAATTACTAGTGCATGACATGTGGGTTCATCACCTTACAGTCTCGGCTGTTCTTTCTACCAGTGGTATGTATGACTGAAGAGCTTCTCTCCTAAACTTTATAAACAAAGGCAAGGGTTTTCTATGGAAATAGAGGGTACTAAAATGTTATGCTAACATCATCTTTTAACTGTTCGCATAACGGTAGTGTTATAAATGCTATTCTGCTGCCAAAAATATCTGAAAAGTAAAAAGGAGGTAGGAAGGAGTGACAGGAATGGACAAACAGTTTCAAATTCACAAAAAATGCCCCCCAGCCTTTTGAATGTTTCTCTCCACTCTTTTTTTTTTTTTTACCCTTCATTTATAGCACTTAACAAAACCAGCTAAAATAATTTCTTCTGTTTCAATAAAGACTATGAAAAATGTTGGCACTGAGAAAATACCTCTTCCAGAAAATACTTCTTCCAGATAACTTAAGAAAATGGAAAGTGCTTCAAAAAATTAAACACTTAAGCATGCACTGAATATGTTGGTATACTGAAAACAATAACAAAATACAAATCCCTTAAAATATTATGGCTGCTAAAGTTGTGTTGTGCCACACTGAAATAGAAGAGCTGCTTTGTATTTAATTTACTATTAAGTCATAGTATTATATTGCTCAAAGGCATCCTGGGAAATCTTTCTAAAAGCATCTCCCACAAGCACAGTTGTGCCTCAAGTTCAGCAGAGAGGTTTGTCTAACCACTAGTGAAGGACATTATAGCATCCCGAAGTGGTTTGGTCTGGTGTTTTGCTACAGGAAGAGTTAAAAAACATTCCCTAAAACTTTTCCTCTCTTACTCAGTGAAACGTACTTGTTCTTGTTGAGGGGTTTCCCCAGCTGGAACAACTTCTTTGGAGTAATTAGTTGCTTTATTGTATCTTTGCCTTAGTGCTTTTAAAGTCCAGATTAAATAAATCGGATTCTTTCATCTGTAGATAACCTTTATGCGTATAATAGTGCTTTACACAGTGGTGCGTTTTGTGCGTGTGCTTGACAGAGATGACCTCGCATCGTTGTAAGCTGTTTCCTCTCAGCTGTCAACTTGCCAAGGAGTTACTGCATAGTATCTGCTACAAGTGGATTTTCTTCCTTAACCTGGGAAGTGATTATACCATGCTCAAAAATTATGTGTACAGCTTAGTGTGAACTATCTCTGCTTTTCTACTTCTAGGATCTGCCTCTTGTGTGATGAAGATGCCCGCAGTGTAGTTCGGCACCAATGACATAGTCTCCTGCCTTAGAAAAAGCCGACTGATTATAGCTCATAAGTTTCACTGGAGAGTAATTTAGGCATTTGAAAAAAAAACTGTAGAAACAAGAGGTGTTATTCTAGAAATTCAGTTTAATTAATTATTTTGTTGTTTAATTGGCAAGATACAGAAAAGCCAAGTAGAAAAACGAGTACAAATCATACTTGATATAGGGCAGGGCTCTAGGCATCATGTAAAGCAATGCTATAAAACTTTTCTTAGCTGTTAAAAGGTAAGGATCAGGTCAATTAACTTGCCAAAAAGATTCTGTCTCCTAATGCAGAGTGGGTTTTTAGATCTCTGAGGGCTCTATTTATACCTGAAGGTTGCTAGGACAAATGCATCCTCAAAACAAGCTCTGGACTCCCTCCTTACTAGCTAATTTTACTGAGATTCATTGTATTGTGTTTGGTGAGGATTCAAAATCAAACATTTTGAGTTTAATCCGGAGTTAGGGAATAGGCATAATGCTTTTGCTATACTGATTTTTCACCTGTCATCTCTCTGGGGAGTAAATCAAATGGCTATCCTGCTGACTTTCCCCATTTTAAATTTGCTGGCCCAGATTCAAAATTATGGGCCAACAAATGTTCTAAGTCATGAAGACTGCTGTACAAAAGCATTCTGTTGTCTCTGTTTTGAAGTGAATGGAGAACCAGTCTTGTTTTCTTGGAGTAAGTGGGTGACAAAGCAGTGTCGTGGTGTTCCTGACTTCCAGCGTGCACTGGCTCATTCCAGTATTGGCTGGAAATGCAGGTGAGATGTGATGGTCTCGTGCACATCTTTTAATTGCCTTGGAGCTTCGTTACCGTTTGGGTTGCTGCAGAAATAAGTGGAATTTGGAGGAGGAATCACAGGGCTGATCTGATGTGGTAACTTCAGGAGCTGTGGCACAAATTTAGGTCTGGAAGTTCAGCTTTAAATCACCAGGGAACGATCGCATTTCTGTGCTGTGTTGGAGCAAGAGGGGCCTCCGGATATAAGCAGTTTGGGAAGAGGTTGAAGTTTTCTGCTGAAATTGTGCTGATCCTTCCTAACAGTTTAGGTTGTACAGTTCCACTGAAGTGCATCCTCATGCCAAGATCTGCCAAGGAAAAGGCAGTTATTTTGAGAGTGCCTTGGCTGGTTCTCAGCTGCAGGGTCTTTTCCAGCTGTTTCTGGCCTTTTAAGTCGGAGATAAATGGGCTAAAGCAGTTAGGAGGAGAATCTTCCTTGTGAATTAGAAGCGGCACATATATGTATGCATGCACACATCGTCTTGTACAGCAGTCAAAGATACTACCCATTAGTTGCACTGTTCGCAACCTGCTTGCTTGTTTGTGCAAATCCCGTTAAAAGAAAGGACGGGGCGGGGGGCGAAAGCAGTGAACCCAACCCTACTGAACCCAACCCTACTTGGTTCTTCCTTCTTCCAGCAGAGTCTGTTCTAGTTTCCTGTTTTGCCTCAGTATAAATATTGTAATAGATTTCACCCCCCCACCCCCAAGTGGGAACTATTTTTTTTTATCCAGAGAGATGAGTGCCAAACTCGGACATAAGCAAACAGTGTCTCCGGTTATTTAGCAGAGTCTGTGATGTACTTTCCAATCCTGTTTTCTTGCACACCACAAATATCTGCAGCATGGTGAATTTAATAATTGTTATCATTTATTTGCTGAAAAACAAACTGCAATATAAGCAGATGTTTCAGCTTTTAGAGGAAAAAAAGGCCTTGTATGTTACCTAAGGAAAAAATAGTACTCTGTACCTCTGCAGTGTTTTCAGTGGAGAGATTTGGAATATTGTATTGCTATTACACGATCAACCTACTTAGATGTTAACTATATTCTACATGGATTGGAGCATGAAAAGATTTTTTTTTTTTTAATGTGATTAATTTGATAAGAGAACTGGAACCAAGCCTCACACCCGAAACCTGTGTCTGTGCCTGTAATCCTCCTCCCAAAATGGGTCATTAGTCAAAGTGAATCCTTTAAAGGTGCGTGCACCCCAGCAGTAACCTCCTGCTATTCAGTGCCACACCTTAGCAATCTGAATCTGCTTAAGCAAATACGCAGGACAAATTTAATTTCACTCGATTTACCCATCCTGATTTACCCTGAAATCTGAATTTGCTAGTGTATGAACAAGTGCATAACTGGCACCGAAGCATGTAGCAATGATGTTCTCTGCACGTTTACTACTTCATTGCCCCCATGAAAGCCAGAATAAAGAGAAGATAAGTACAATGATGTGGATTTCTTAATTTCTAATACTTGGTAGTTTCTACAGTGGTGACAAGAAATAGATGAAGGCAAGCCGAACTGTAGGAACTGAAGACCTGAACTCTCAGCTGACAAATAGGGAAAGCTTTTTCTGAACACGCTACTGCAAATGCAGCATGGCAAATATGCAAGAAGCAGGATAGTTAGCCTTCAGTTTGTGGTTGGAAGTAATAACATATATGCAAAGAATCGGAGAATTCTGTTACGTATAGATTATTTCTTGTGGGGTTCTTATGGAGTAAACTGAGTGGGGAGAAAACATAGAAAACTTTAAAATCTCTGATCTGGAAAGCACGTGCCATCTTGGTATGCCATCCAATCGACCATCTCGTCATGGCCTATCTGAAACGTGTTTTAATTTTGAAGCATGTTCAATTTTATTGTACTGTTTTAACTTTTGCAGACTTCCAACAGGACCTTTGATATTCCTCTCACTTTGTCCGGAGCAGTAGTTCTACGGGAAAGACTAAATTATGAAGAGAAGACGCGTTATTTTGTCATTGTTCAAGCAAATGTAAGTGTAGATCTCTTGATGACCATTTACGCTCCTGATTGAGGTGGGGTTTTAGTTTGCAGATTTAGATTTTTCCAAGGAAGGGAAAATTCTTGCTGAAATACCAGGTCTGATAATACTCTTCTCCCAAAGATCTTATTTAAGATTTATCTAGGTCGTTGAAAGCTTAGACATATTATTACTGGTTAAAAAAGCTTGCTCAGTGTGTATAACAAGGCAACCTTTTTGGCACAAGGAAAAGAAGTTGCAAATTTGAAGTACAGCCCATGCAGAAAAGTGCATTCTAGTGTCACTAAGTGTTCATTTTCTAACAAATCTAGTGGTGCTAATTTGATCTCAAATGAGTTTAATGGATACAATTTAGTTGTATCCTTCAGGTTTGAAATGCATTTTTCTATAAAGAGGTGATTTTTCTTTCAAGTCATATTGCAAGTGTATCTAGAGTTTTTTACAGAGTGGCTGGCAGTGGATAATGCATACAGAGAAGTGATGTTTAAACTATATTTAATGTATCTGTCATCAGAGAAGTTTTTTGTTGCCCTTGGCTGTGAAAGCTTTTTTCCCTTTTTGTCCTTCTGATAATAGCTGAAATGAAAACTTTTCCTCTGTTGTTTACCTCTGTTGTGATACTACTTCATTTGTGGGAAAATGAGAATGCTCTGCAGCAACTTCAGATAGCTGGCTCCTGAATTCATGCATTTATATTACTGTCACCTTTCTGATACAGAATTGTAGATACATTGCACAATATATTTTACAGTCCGCTTTCCTACATATTTTGTGGCACGTCCAGCATTCCCCCGACAGAAGATAGGCTCCGGGGGTGTCTCAACACTTTTTGCACTTAGATATATCTAAAGATGCTTCCCAGCTGTTGGAACAAGTCGTTTTACCTGGGTAGCGTAACTTGCTGATGTCTTGACCAGGAATACGGGAAGGCTCAGAACTGATTTGCCCTGTTGTTTTATCAATAATTTATTCTGCAGATCACCACTGCGTATTCACAGCTCTTTTCCTTTGATGTCAGAGCTGTGAGTTTCAGGAGACACTGCGCTCCTAAAAAGTAGCTGGGGTAGTTGAGCAGGTCGTGTTTTTCAAGAGAAAGACATGGTGTGCAACTGGGTGAGCACTCGCGTGAGGAGGGAAGCCTGTCACGCTGCAGGAGCAACTGGTGAAGGCACAGCTTGGGATGCCTGGTGGCAGTAGTACAAAGTAATCTCATGTTAATTTGTTCATTCCCTTCAATATACGTCCTTATGCAGTCAGTTGTCACCTTTCTGGCACCGGGTTTGGGACTGGAGCGGTGCCCGATAGCTTCTGTATCGTGTTTATACATAATGGGGCAGCCCGCATGATCGAAATGTCTCGCGAGGCCGTGTATTTTCTCAAACATACCCAAATGGGAACTGAGCTCACAAAAGTTTTGAGTGCTCACAGATGAGAAACTAGATCTCAAAGAAAGGCTCTCATTAAGCTCTGTAGCGCAGCTTTTTTAGGAGTTTGCCTTATGCACCCTTTTGTATTTTTTTTATTTTACAGAATATTGCAGGTTGCATTTAATTCTCTCTATTGTATGTACTATGGAATCATACTTTTATTCCACTCATCACATTAGCAGTGATCATTTATTGTTCTTGCATCCTAAAGATATTACGTGAAATTAATTTCTCTGTATCTGTGCTTTGGTCCAGTATTACTCAAAGGCATATAGTGGGGGAATGTAAAAAAGTTGAGCTGATGATGAAGGCTGCTCATTGTAGCTGGTATTGTTTTTCCTCATTGACCATGAAGAAAGCTGAATGCAGAAATTCCCCTATTTAGTAACTAAATGTAAAGCAGTTCCAAGAACTGAGTGGACTGCAAAGTAGGGGAAAAAAATATATACCCAATGTGATTTAGAGCAATGACCTCTATTCCTCTTACACAATGATGACGATGATGATAATATTAAACAGCATAAAGACTTTAAAAAAAAAAAATCGCTTTTTTGTTTTCTGTCAATGTTAACCTAGGACAAGACATAGCTAATGGCCCATATTCCCTCCAGAAGCTATCACAACAGTTCCTCCATGAAAATGGAAATATTTTTGACTGTTTTAAAAAGAATACTGGATAGTCATGCTGTTACTTCACTGTGAAAACAAAAAAGAAGAGGTGCACTGTTGCTAGTGTGTACATTGTTCAGTGTATAAAAATAACTCAGGTGGTTCCCACAATTCAGGAAAGTAGTTTTATTCTGTACCATCTGGAAAGAGAAAAAGGAGACAGTAAAGAAGTTGCAATATTCAGTGGTGCCTTGTGTACCCAAAGATTTTTTTTTTTTTTTTTTAAAAAAAAGCCAAACCATGATACATTGAAAAGAGCCTGTCATGCTGCATGGAGACTTTTTTGGGGATGCAGCATTGTAGCTGCTTTCTTGTGGACAGGAGTGTTCTTCAACATTTAAAACATGAGCAGTGTAACTCATTCTCTAGACAAATCAGCTTTCCACATGGAGCACAGTTTGGAGATCTTGGGTCAATCTCATTGCTGTTCTCTGGCTAGTTGGTTTTTGGGGGGGGCTGGAAGGAGGTGCTAAATCTTTCTTAAATTGTGGCGTGCAGAGGTGGATTGAGCATTACAGTCCAGGGCCTCTCCACTGCCAATTAGAAAAGAAGTTTCTGCTTATGCTTTCCATTTCTGTAAGTGAAAGTCCTTCTACTGAAGGACTACTATCTGTAGATAGGATTTGGTAGAGCTACACAAGGCAGTGTAAGAGTATATTTCACTTACTGTAAGTAAGGCACGAGGGACTTCTTATCTTATACGAGTATGCTGCATTTTTCTACATTTAACAAGACACGTATCTTCATTTCACACATTTCCTGAGAATTCATTTCTCAAAACGGTATTATTTCCGAGTGATAGACGTCTCTCAGTATTTCTTAATTCAAGAGGTGAACTTTTACCTCTTAATTGTATTTC
Organism: Pelecanus crispus; assembly: GCF_030463565.1. Taxonomy (NCBI): domain Eukaryota; kingdom Metazoa; phylum Chordata; class Aves; order Pelecaniformes; family Pelecanidae; genus Pelecanus; species Pelecanus crispus. The sequence continues at coordinate 40,861,877 of NC_134652.1, read as the reverse complement.
TGAGCCTTTATGAAATTAAAGGCTGTAGCTCTGAGGCTGAAGCTTCTGTAATTAGCTATTTCCTAGAACCTGGATAATTATGGTGCTTATATGTTTTGCCCTTAGCTTTATCTTTAAACTTTTTTGTTGGTTCTGAATTCAGAAAGTCTCACCAAATGTCACTCGTTTGCTCACAGGACCGTGCCCAAAATCTTAATGAGCGAAGGACAAGTACAACCACCCTGACAGTTGACGTGCTCGATGGGGACGATTTGGGACCGATGTTTCTTCCATGTGTCTTGGTGAATAATACTCGTGACTGTAGACCTCTCACCTACCAAGCGAGCTTGCCAGAACTAACTGATCCTGTAAGTCCTCTTGATTTTTTTGCAAGTTTTATATGTTTGTTTTGCAAGCAACTGTCATCTTTTTTCTGTGGACGCAGTTGAGAACTGTAACCAGAAAGGTCATGTATGCTTTATGCCACGTATTATGTGCTAAACAGAAGAAAACCAAGGTAAGATATATGTAGGAATAGATGGTGAAATTCTAGCTTTGATACAATGGCAAACTGCTCATTCACTACAAGGGCTGAGTGTCACTGAAATTCGGTCAACTGTGGAATTCCTTTTCCTGACCTGTCTGTGTTTTGCTCTCGAAATACCCTGAAGAAGCACTTTTGAGAAGATACTTGATGTGTTATTCCATTCAGGATTGTTACAGACCTTAGGACAAGGATTTTTTTGGAAAAGGGAGCATTAGTCACTAGTCCCTGAAAAGATTATTTGTTGCTATTATCTGGTTTCAATCAAGAGCAACGTGTGTTTATCCCATGTAGATGCTTGTACTAAGTATGTCAGTTAATACATCAGTTAGGAAAGGGATAAAGGTCAGTGTGAGGCTCGTTTCATGCTGGAATGTGTACAGTGAATCACAAAAGGAAGAGGTGAGAGCATCACTCACATCATTTCTTGATGCAAGGCGGTGCCAACTCCCCTTCCTTACCGGAGAACTGCTGCTTGGTATAATGGAGACGTGCATCTCTGTGGTGGGTGAAACAGGAAAATGAATTTTGTAATTTATATTGATACATGACCTTTGATTCATGTGTTTAGGAATATAAAAAGGAATAGCCAATTGAATCACTAGGTATTACCCCACCCGATTGACGTTGACATTAAGATAAAGTTGAGTATTGACACTAAGATCATGACTTCCCTTGTTCATTGCAGGACATGCTCTCTGTCCTGCTTCCTCCGACCAGGAGATGGGGGAAGTGAGGCTGTAAGTGTGGAGGTTTTTGCTATCCTGTGCCTTATTCATCTTGCTGTCCTGTGCCTCGTAGTCTGTTGCAAGCCACATATTATGGTTTCCTGCTTTGTCTGGCCTCAGGGTCCCACTGCAAATATGCCTGAGCAGGGTCACCAAGCACTGCCACCACCCTGCTTGGTTAATTCAGATGATACTCTTGGCGAATTTCAAAATCTCTCGCAGTTGTTTTTTTCCGTTTTAGGAACAGCTGACATTGGGTCTAATATACAGCAGTTGATCCGCTGCTTCTGAACAGGTTAATGGTACAGGCTCTGGTTTAATAACCAGTACAGTCTTAAGGAGGTGACATAAGGCTTTTTGTAATCAAGATGTGCTGTTAGTGTGCCTTCTGGATAAGGGAGGACTAGAACAAGTTTCAGGAAGGTGGTCTAAGTCAGTCTGCACCCCTTGGCAAACTTCTTGGAGGAAGACTGGGTCGTACAGGGCACATGCACCTCTAAAGGAGGCGGTGTTTCTCTCTACCGAAGAAGCTCTTCCTACCAGCTGCAGCCTGATGTGTAAGGTGTAGCAAGACTGGAGCCTTGAGATACTCAGCTTTTGACAGCAGCAAATCAGTTGGGAAAGGGAAGGGGAGAGACGTTCCAGATTTAACCTTACAATACTGATTTACGCATTTCTCTTTTTCACTTCTACACCTTGGGATTTGATAACCCTTTGTAACTGTGTTGTCTGTTTTGGACTTTGTGAATAAACCTTTTTGTATTAAATTTTACGTTAATTTGGCTTGGGCTCAGTGTCATTCTAAGTTAACTGGGTTGCCACAAGTTATTTCCCAGCTGAGTACGTGGCCTCATCAGGCTTGCTGGGGCACCCAAACTGTGAAGGATGACAGAGCATGACCCCATTTTATCTGCACAGGTCTAGTAGAGTTCCCAGTACAGAGGCAGGCGAGGCAAAAATTACGAATAGCTGGTGTTTGGTCATTACCTTGGTTTTTATCTGGTTATTTTAAGGTAGAACACAAGTCATATGATTTTCCGGATACAGCTCTCACAGATGGAAGGAATCCAGCCCTGTCTTCATTCCTGCCCTTGGTCAGGCACATACACTGTGCTGAAAGACGAGGTGTCTGCCAAGGAGGGTGTACTAGGCTAGGAAAAATCTGACTAGTGCTTAGGTGCGGAGTTGCAAAATGTATTCATTCAACTTCATAAGCTACGATCTGTTCAGGTGTCAGCTTTTTTTCTTTGATTTTTGGCTTTTTTGCGTCAAACTGCAACTTGAGAAATCTGACCCATGAAATGAGAAACTGGTTCTGTTGATAAACTACCAGCTATTTGCTGTTTGTCTATTTGTAGCACTGCAGCTGTTTTGATAAACGTAAGTGGAAGAAGGATGTTTGAACTCTCAGTTTTACCTTGGGTACTTCAGATATTTGCGTGACTTCCATATCTTCTAAATGAATTAGAATTTAGATGGTACCTAAACAGGTTCAGCTAGTAAACATGTGTATTACATGTGTCCTGCAAACAGCAGTTATAATAAAATGCAGAGAAGCCTGAGCTGTCTGGACTAGCCAGGGGCTGACAGTGGACTCATGTGATGCTCTGATCTGGCAAAGCAGCCTGGGCAGAAGACCTCGTTCAGAGATAGGTTGGAGATTTCTGCATGATGTGAAACTGTTGTGTTGCACCGCGTAGGCAAGAGCCATCTGAGTCCGTAAAGCTGTAAGACTGTAACTATGATGTCAGGTTATTTAGAAGATGGTAATTACCAATATAGCCCTCAGAATGATTTATGTGAAGTTTCTTGCACCAGTTATTTTCTTAAAAGATAATCTTTACTACACTATAGGTGTTGAATCTTCCGGTGGGTGTAGCAAATAGAACAGAATGCTGTTTGCTAAAGTTTTTTTAATCGTAGCCACTATATAGGCTAAAGGATTATTTTTAGTCCAACGTTGTCATTTTTAAATTTGCTTTTTAATTTTTCAATGAACATGAGAAAGAATATTAATGAATCTAGAACAAAGTGTGTTGAAATATGAATTATTCAGAAGCAGTAGCTTGAAAAAGAAGTCCTGCTTTACAGGGCAAGACACCTACTCAGCTGACCCCTAAAGTAAAGAATTTAATGTAACTGGTGAGAATAATATTTTTATTCAGTCTTGCACAATTACTTATCTTTAGTTGACCTCCATCCATGAATTTACTGAGGTAAAAATCGTATTTCCTTTTCAAGCTTCGTTCCCTTAGATGCTCTAAAGCAGTTGGATGCATTGGCAATGAAGAATCCATGCAGCGTGTGCTTTGTTTATGGTCTTTGGCTGGCAGAGATGGAAGAGGCCAGCAAAATTAATGGATCCCTTTGTTACCAGAGAAGCAATTTATTTTCCTGAAGAACAATATCGAGGTTTACACTATGCCTTCTGAGAGTTGGTCTGACTCATGGCAGTATTAATAATATTATTAAATCTGCTCCAGGCTGGGCAGGGTGCTGTATAATTACTATTTATACACCTGTAAGACCCTGTTTTGCCTTTCTGCCATTTGCACAGACAGCGTAAATTCCCCCAAAGCTGCAGATCTTCCAAGCAGAGCCAGAAGTTATCTGATGGTCCTCTCTGGGTGTGCGTATGGAATGAAATGCGATAGTGCCTTCTCGGTCAGCCGGGGGCTGCCTGTTACTGACTGAGCTTTGCCGCAAGCTGCGACGTTCTTCATTGGGGGTTGCCTGGTTTTGTGAGCGGCACTTTTGCCCTGCCACCAACGAGCTACTGTAATTAATTGCTGTGACGGCCTTATTAGGTCTAGGAACACAGCTAAGATCATATGAACATCAGTGTCTCTGATACCAAATGCTTGTGAGGTGCTTTTGCAACTTTGTAGAGGAGGCAGAAACTCATAGTTTGGACTAAAACTTTGGATGTTTTTATAGCACACGAGCTATTCTAAATGCTTAATCCTATGGTAGGTGAGTGGTAAGTGAGGGCTAAACTGCCTCACCACTGCTGAAGCCCAGACGCAGAGCTAAATTAAGAGCCCGTAATCCACACCTTAGATTATGTATTGCTTCCCTGGGCAGTATTTGCTTGTGAAGTGCTACCTGTTGAGTCTGATTCAGTGCCCGTGACAGCGATGGAGTAAACGGCTTTAAAAGTTCCCAGACCAGGAGGGAAAAGAAACAAATCCGCCGAGTTTTGAGCCCTCTAATAATCATTGCAAAAATTATTATCTTGCAGAAAAGACACCAAAGCCCACGATAAGACAGCATTGAAAGTCATTGTTTGAAGTTCTGTCTCATAATACATGTGCAAATCCTTTCGCTTCATTTCCTTTAGGGGAATGCAAAGTACAGCTTCAGTGTTGTTTTACAATGAGCTAGCATAAACCTTTCAAAAATTCCAAGTTCCACAAGCCAAATATATTGCCTTATAACAGAAGGAAAAACAATGTCTTTGCTAGACGGAAGGATGCATGTACGAACCTCCTGTGTCTGCTAATTGCTCCGTATACTTCTGTGTGTGTTTCCTGGTTGTCACCATCCTACTTTCTCTCTGGGAATGAATTTACTGTTGTTAGATAAATTTCAGTTTCCAAGAAAACCCGTGTTCTTTGTTGGTTGGGGGGGGGTTGTGGTGGTGATGTTACATAGTTTTACATTTACAATATATATGCAGTGTTTCTGTGTCTGATCAAATCTGGTAAGTAATTTTCCTCCCCCCCCCTCCCCCCCATTGTCTCAGGAAGACTTCAATAAATTGATATTTCTTATCAGGATGTGCAAATCATCAAATGGAGTTAAAAAAAAATACAACCGTATAAATGTCTCATAACATTGGAAGGATAATTTCTCCTCCCTCTTTTTTTCCCTTCCAGTCATGCTCTCTTTGTGAAGGTTTTGTCCGTTTCTATACTCAATTTTTTCCATCATCATACAAAGAAGAAAAGCTAATTAGTAGTAAAATATAGATTAGACTTATTTAATCAGTTGCTGGAGTAGTTTTGCAACAAACGGATTCATTATCAGGTTCCGCAGGGTAATTATCAGTCCACAGGAACACTAATAATCTCCATGACACCTATGAGGCTTTCTTTGTACTAATTCAAGATTCACCACTTTAAACACCTAGCTGCATTATGAGACATTGCTTATTAATGCACCACTGATGTATCTTTCTACATGGAAAGTATTTATTTTTTGTACTAATTATCCTCAGTATCCTTAGGAGTTGTGTCAGCAGGAACCTTACAAAGTCTGCGGGCTCAGCTGCCCTGTTGAGGAGAGACCCAAGGAGATGGGTCTGAGCAGAGGGCTGCTAGATGAAAGGCTAAAAAAAAAAATTCTCTAAAGAACAGTGTGGTCGAGGGGGGTAAAAAATGACATTGAAGAGCAGGAAGTGCCCTTAGAAGCCTTCAAGCTTTTGTTAGCAAGAAGGACCTATTTAGTTAGATTAGTTTGGATGTAGGGAAAGAAAACTGAACTTTTAAGAGGTGGTATTGTAATCCTGCTGGGTAAAAAGAAATCCTGCTCGGTCAGTCAGGGAGCAAGTCCTCCCTGAAGAGCACTGCGCGTATCCTGTAACATATGGTTTGGAAACTGTGGAAACTGCAGACTTTTGATGGTAAAGGTGAAATGAACAGTTTTACTGTACTGTCACAGAAATCCAGAGTTGAATTTTTTTTTTTTTTTATTGCAAAGTTAGGTCATTATATATTCTTTATTTAAAACTGAGCAGACTCTTTTCTGATCACTTCAACAACCTTCCCCCCCCCCCCAAAAGAAGAAAGGTTTTGAATACTTCATGCAAGGGACAAAAAAGTTCATTGACTTTCATATACGCAAAGCATAATGAACTATCATAATATTAAGAATTGTGGCTATACAGTAAATTCATGAAATCCCCAATATTTCTTGACAAAAGTGTATCTTTCTTGGAATCCAGAGTTACCTGAAGAGTTCCCAATTAGCAGTGAAAAGTGTGTTTTGCATCAGACTGCTAGTTATGTCAAAAATGACATGTGCTTTTTAAAACTCGCATTTTATCATACAATCATCAAATCGTTTAGGTTGCAAAAGACCTTTCAGATCATCCAGTCCAACCATTAACCTAACACTGCCAAGCCCACACTAAACCAATCAAGGGTAGACTAGACTAAACCATGTCCCCAAGTGCCACCTCTGCCTGTTTTTTGAACGCTTCCAGGGATGGTGACTCCACCACCTCTCTGGGCAGCCTGTTGCAATGCTTGACCACCCTTTCCGTGAAGAAATTTTTCCTAATATCCAATCTAAATCTTTTCATTTCTTGCTGAAACTCTAGGGACAATCACAATGTTTTTTCTCCAAGCCATTTCCCATGCCCTTTTAGCATTCTAGCTCAGCATCGTACAGTGACGTATTGTAGCAGCTGCAGTAAAATAACTTTCATGCCGCCTTCCTTGGTGTATCGCTGTTTGGCAGTTATTTGCATTTATTGTTCGGGGAATTGGGAACCGACCCTTTATGGTACCTTCTGGGCACCATCACCCCTTGCAGTAGGGAGACCGTGGGGTGTGGAGGTAATGGGTTATTCTCTGGGTGTGAGAAGTGGAAGTGCCGTAGGAGGGAACTGAGGTTAGAGCAGTAGAGGACAGGCTAGTTTTACTCTCCTGGGGAAGAAAAAGGAGTTTGGTGGAGGACTGAAGTCATTTGACCAGTGGGTGGGGCTGGCTTTGGGAACACAGGACAGTTCCGTAAGTAACCAGGTTTAATCAGCTCTGTACAAACCAGTTCCATGCTTATTATTGATAGCTAATTATCACTGCAGAGGATGTGCTGGTTTTTCAGTACCTCTGCGCTTGAGGGTGACAACCACTTAACAATTCTTTCTAAAGTAATTTTGTTGCAGTTCCTTGCTATCTGACTGTACAAATCCCAATTCCTTCCAAACAGAAAACCTCCTGGAAATTTTTTTATAGAGACACGTTAATATAAAACTTGCTGCAAAACAAATAAACAAATTGCAGATTAATGAAATTCAGCAAACTGTATGGAAAACTGTCTGAAAGTTTTGGAAACATCTCCCCATCTTAGTTATAACAGCAGGTATTAGTCAAAGAATAAAGTTCATAAAAATATTCTAGGGGTTTTTTTAATTTCTATTTTTTTTCTGCAGGAAATACCTACCCACAGAGGACATTTTATCCAGGTATCTACTATGCAAACTAAGAGCAAATAACCTTCCCTGAGGTTTGAGAGTAATTTGCTAGTTCAACCTGAGCTTCCATACAGATGCTAATTAAGATTTTTGTGGCACTGAAACACACAGGTTTTGCCATTTGGCAAATTAAAAATGTAGTCTGAGTTGAAGTGAAGATGTATGGTTAAATCAACTTTAATAAAACCTTTCAGCGTGTATAAATAAATAAATAAATAAACCCTTTCCTGCTAAGGAAGCAGCCTCTTTTACCTGTGTGAAGGGTAAAATCTCATAGAAAAGCAGGAGTGCTCACCCTGATGAAAGTGGTTTCTTTCTTGCCTTTTCTTGTAAGCATGACTGCTTAAAGTTAAATGTGCATGGGGGCGAATTTACTCCTACTGACAGTCAAACTGCATAAAGCTAAAAAATCAGGTTAGATTGCCAGTTTTTCTTGCCAAATCTTTTTTTTTTTTTCTTGGTTAGATATGGTACATTCAAAGCTGCAAATGTTCATGGCTAATTTAGGAAGCTGTTAGTTTCTGAAGCAGTTCTGAAGCATCTCAGCATGCCTTTTTTTCTTTGCCTTCTTTTTAGTAAGATTTGGAATCTTTTATTTGAAACATGGTAAAAGAGGTTTGCCAGCCTTTGGCTTACTTTGCCTGTATGGTCTTATGAGCTGCGCTTGTGATTTAATTGCATCAAGCATCAGGAAATTATTTCAGATTTAATTTGTTCCTAATTATTCCTTTCTCTGCAAAATAGATGCTATGCCATTTTTGGGACTGATGCTAAATGCTCTTGTAGGGGATGGTATTTACACTTCGTCCTGGAATTAGACCATGGTTGAGCACAATTACGTCCACTGGCGTGATTGAATGTAAAGTGTGACTTGGGTTTGTGACTTCCAGCGAAAATAGAGCTTTCATCATTAGGAGAACTGCATGTTTCTCTTTAAAACAAATATTTTTGGTAAAGAGAGCATTGACTTTGCATTTTGAATAGGCAGCGTCCAGCTCTGCAGTGGTACCTGGCATGTCAGCATTTTTGCTGAAATTGGAGGGTTGGCTGTTTATAGAGACAGGTCTTGCTGCCTAGCCCAGTAGATAGGCTCTGTCTCTCTCTTGTGTAGAAGTTTTTTGTTGTTTTTTTTCCCTCCATCTGTTTCTTTATCTCTTCCTGTGTTAGAAACTGATCTTGGCTTTGAACTTAGGTGTGCGTTTCTCAGTAATCAATACAGGGGAACGCAACAAATTCCTCATTAACTGCGCTCTGTTCATCTTTGACTTTAATTACGTTCCTGTTGCCTGAGGATCTGTCTTACATTTACCAATAATGAGCCCATGCATTCTTTGTATCTCATGGTTTCAGGGTTTGATAGGAAAGAGAAATAAGCATAAACATGCTTTGGCTTTAAATAAACGTTTAGTTTTAACAGCTGTTATTTCAGAGTTTCTATACAGTCTATACAACAAATGATTAAAGGTAAAAGCTCGTATTTTGTTTAACATTTCTGCAGCCATTCTCCAATGAATGTAGTAGCTCCAGAGCGCAGAAAATCAAGCCTCTTGTTATAGTCCAGACTGTTAACTTTTTGGGTTTACTGTATGCATGTGTTGTCCAGCTTCCTGTGTGAACTCATTCTCATATTTAATGCCATAATCATTTTGCCTTTTCTTCACAAATGCTCCTGTTCCAGAGCATGTGTTAGACAAAATAGCACTGGCAAATCATTCCTTGCTACTGAAAGGTTTATGTACTTTCTTATCTGTATATTATATCTTAGACTATTGATTTAGAAAAGCCTGGCAATTGGTGTTAATTAGACTAAGCTCTTTGGTGAAGGATAGCATGTGCTGTCAACTGTTGAGCTCTAAGATGAATGAGCTCCTGTGTACTTCATACCCAAAAATTATTTGGTAGACAGGGCAATGGTGTCATTTCAGCCATACTACAATAACTAACCAGAGAAGTCCTTTAAAAATTGGGGCTGTAGGCTGTATCTATATGTTCTTGGGTTGTTGCTTGTTCAGTAAATTAGAGAAGAATATCTGTCATGCCTGAGGTTTTGGATAGTCCCTTTGCCACTGGCTGAAAGATGAGCAAATTGACCCATTTTTCAGGTATTAATTTTTCATTAGCAATTTAGGTAAAACCTAAAACTCAGATTAGGAAAGGGAAAATGAAGATTGATTTCCATGACACGTATGCAGCTGCCGGTGTATTTTTTATTGAAAAAGGCAAATTGTTATGGCTGAGTTATTTGCAGTATAGTTGAGCAGCAGATAGCAATTTTTCTAATTAAATTTAAGCGTAGATGCATGATGAACTGATAGGCAATCTTGAATTGCTCTGGAAGTCGGAAAGCAATTCAAAAGGAATGGTAAAATCCTCTCTTGGGTGCAGTTTCCCCTTTAAAGTTTATGGATAAACTTTTCATTTGCATTTTTTTCACTCTTTTCACTCTAATTGCAGCCATACAGAGGTCACCAGATTGATATTAAGTTCAAGGTAATGGACAATGTTAAACAAGCAGTAGCATTCACAGTAGATTTACTAGCATAGGCTTGATATCAGTGATTTTGAATTTACTCTATGGAAATGATGCAGCAAAGTCAAAATGGACAGCTTTGATGAACTATTGATTATCTGCTAGTGCATGATAAGGAGTCATAAAAGGTGTTTTAAGGCTTCTGTTATGATTTTCCCCTATCTTTTACATTTTTGTGGTTGCTTGTCTGTCTCCCATATGCAATCTCTTGATAAGTAGAGCCTTTTTTTTTTTTAAAGGAAATGTCACCGAAAAGTAGTGAAGCATGAAAAGGTTAAAATTACAAAGATGTGATATGTAATTAATTTTTATGTATTTGGGAGTATACCAAGATGTCATGGCTAATTAAAAAGAATTGTCAGTAAAATTGTCAGTAACTTTAATACATGACTACAGGAACCTGAGAATTGTTTTCTCTAATCTCTCTTAGCAGACAGGCAAGCACTTCACTTGCTTGATCAGGCAAGGCAGTCACTGTTCAGTACCTAAGATTAACTTGTGATTTTAAATATAGATGTATTTCAGATAGAGGAGAAGTTAAGTTGGCTGCTTTTCACTTCAAGAAGAAACAAAACCATGCTTTTAACTTAGAAAATGTGATGAATGTTTAAAGAAACCAGATGTTTCAGTTATTGAAAACACTGTTTCTGGTGGAGAAAATTGTAGCAAGGCTGCAGAATAAGTGAATATAGTCTGAAAGATTCTTCCCTGCCGGGGATTTTAACCAAGTTGTGTTTCAGAAATGGAGTTGATGCCTATGGGTAGGAACAAAGTGATATGTCACAGTTGCCTCTGAGTACAGGAAACTTGCTTTAAGTGTGGGATTACTGTGGTGGAGATCTTGCCTCTTATGATTGGTGCATACTGGAAGGGGGGGGGAGAATAGTGAATTTCATTGAAAGATAGAACAGGAAGACACATGGACTCTTTTTTTTAGAATGTGAAAAGAGAATTGGTTGAGCATGATTTACATGCTTTAAGTTTTCACTGCTACTACTCCTTCTTTAAAATGCACAAGGGGAGGTTTTAAGGGAAAAAGGATCAAGCCTGACTGAAAACTGAGAAGTTTTGGACAATACATAGTTAAAAAAATGAAATGGGAAAATAAAAATATCATTGCAGATCATCTTTGAAGTTGTGTTTGGGGGGAGAGAAACACGTTTTGTTTCCTGCTAGGACTGGGTTATCGAGTGACCCGTGATGCACAGTGGCTGGGGGGCTCCCTTGCTGGCGCAGGCAGAGCAGGAGCTGTGGTAGTTCACCAGAGACCCAGTCTGGGCTCGATATTTGGTTGATGGTGAAAACAGGCACACTTCCTAGGTATTTATCAAGCTGTAAAGTGAAAGTTTAGAGAGCTAATCTCAAATCCGATTCCTTTAATTAGCAAGAATAAGGGGGGAGTAAACTGGTAAAAATGACTGATTTCATCATATACATAATTTTCTTTTTTTCAAATATGGAAATGTTCCATTAATTGCCTGATATTTATCATCATGGTAGTAACTTACTGGGGACACTAATGGGAAAATACTCAATTCTTACAGCTTTGTCAGAAGCTAAGAAGAAAAAGGGTCCTGATTTTGCTTGGAAGAAGTAACAGTGGAGCCATAATTAGAAGTTATTTCCTTTCAGAAATGAAGATGATCTGCTTTGATTCAAACTTTGGTCTGGCACATCAGCCACATAAGCCAAATACATAAAATGTTTGAGAGAGATCACCAGGGTTCCTGGGTGGGTTTGATGTGTGCGGTAGTACAGGTTCACTAGCGTAAACCACCTTCTCCTTGTGTGGCAGAACCAATGCCAAAAATCTGCTCAATTAATGAAGTACAAAAAACTGCCAAACGCCCTAGTCTTAGTTGAAAAGATCTTGCTGTTTCATCCTATTGTGTTCTTTGTTCATTCTCCAGTTTTCAGTTTGGAGTTTGTTAGAAAGAAGAAGAAAACCCCCCACCTGCTTCATAATAAAGAAGGATTTAGCATACTGTGCGAGATTACACAGGTTACAAAAATAGTTATGTGAGGACATGAGAAAAGTGTGCTTCCTCACATCTGTGAGATATCCCACAACCTGTGGCTTGAAACTGTCTTGCTTTCTGTGATGCCAGTAAGGGATTTCAGATATGAACTGATTGAGCCTTTCTCTCCTCAAAAACTAGAGCTTCAGGAGAGGAGAGAGTGCCGGAGGAAGTACCATCCCTGTCTTATTCCGAGCTCCCGCTGTATCCTGAATATACAATCAACTACTTGTGTGATTTAATTGCTCTCTTGGTTATTTGCCATGACAAAAAAAGCCACTTTCACAATGTGCGCGTCTGTTTTCTGTTTCATAACCGTGTTTGTTACGGTGTGAAGTGGAGCTATTGTCAAAGAGGAAGCATATATATTAATTCATTTGATCCTTAAATGTCATTTAGAAACATTTAAAGGTTTTAAATGTTGACATTTAGACAAAATACTTCGGCAGTGATGCTTTATCGGTGAACTTCAGAAAAATTCTCATCTATTTTGTAACAGTGATCCTTGTAGAGATAATTATAATTTCAATAGCTAGGCTATCCCGTTAAACTATAAGCTAGCTGTTCATGAAGGGTGAGGAAGAAAGATTCCTCCTTTCAGCTTCTTGTCACAATGCAGAGGGTACAGATGATATTCGTTCTTCGGTTAAATAATGATTCATCAATTAAGTAGCAGAGGAGCTTCCTCTCTGGGGCAGAAGTGTTAACCCTCGGGGCTGCGGGAGGCACTCTGGGCGCTGCTTCCCTTTTGCTCACCGCAAAGTCTCGTGGCCCCACTCAGAAACGGGGCAGCAGGATTTGCTGTCACTGTCTCGTCAGCAGTCGCGTGGCATTCTGCACCCAGGAACGCGTGGCTTGGCGCAGACTTCCTCCCCAGGCTTGGCATTCACCGTACGGCTCTTGCTAGCAGCATAGGTACGGCAGCTCAGAGCTCGCCTTGGCCTGCTCTGCCTGGCTTTTTGCTCGTCCCTGGTCATCTAAGGCGAACTTGGGAGTCTCCTTGGCCCGCTGCAGTCTGCGGTGCAGATGTGCCCTCGTTCTACTTCTTGTTGTCGTGTTCCCAAGGCAGTGTTTGCCCTTGAGGAGCCAGCAGCCTTCCCAGCTGTGCCATCCACACTGGGATCACACCGGGGAGGGAGCAGCCAAAGGAGCCTTGCTATCCCAGCCCAGCAGCTCGGTTTCTCTCCAGTGCCCTGAGCCCTTGTCTAAAACGTGAAGAAGCCGGAGAGATGTGCTGTGCTGTGCCAAAGAGCGTTTCCCTGCCGCCAGCCGTGGGCTGTACGATGCAGCGTAGGGTGAGGAGGGGGCAGCCCATCATCACCATTACCAGTACGATTGTGTTTGCCTCTGCTCTGGGCTAGTGATAATGTTTCTGTAGAAAACCTGGCTTAAATCCTAGCGGTCTTTCCTCTAGAGCACAAGGAAATTCATGGTGATCTGGAATGCCCTCTTCGGAAACAGGAGAATGCGGTTAGTCTGCATTTGGCTCTGCATCAATACATCTGTGGCTGTACAGCAGTGCTCCAGTTTAAAGCAGCTCATATGGCCAGATAGGTAGGAGTTTGCTTTGTAAATAATTCCTGCTTTTTGTTCTGGAAAAGTTTTGGGATTTGAGAAGAGACGCATTTAAACATGAGTCAAATTTCTCTATACCATAAAAAGATGTGAGGATGAACTTATGGATGAAGTGAGCCTTGTAGATTGTGAGTGTGCATGCACATATATGATATATCTGCTTAACTGCACAAATTTACTGAAAATTAAAGCATCCAAAATACACCTAGGGAAAATGATTTTTTCCTTTAACTTTCGATCTAAGTGTCGTTAACGGCACTGGTAGTGTTACCATTAAAGCAGCGTAATAAAGTGGTTATAATAATGGTGATATAGAATTTGTAGCTGGCTCTGGGCACAAAATCTCTACCTAAAATTATCTCTTGATGACAAACTTTAATGAGAAAAGGACAGTGGTGGATACAGTTTGAATAAAGTCAGGTGTTAGGTAGTTACAGCTGACATTCCCATGCCTGAACTAGAAAAGTGCCCATTTAATTGCAAGTGCCAAAGAAAACCCCCAAACCACTGAAACAAAAAAAACCCCAAACAACACCCCCCCCCAAAAAAAAAAAAAAAAAACAAAGCCAGTAAAGAAAATGTAAATGTTTCCGCACAAAGCTGAGCGTGGTGGTCCGTAGTGGTGTTTTGCTAACCGCAGATGTTAAACTCCTTTATCAGCCTGACCGATGGGAACACTGCTTGACTGCAGATTCAATACTTCCAAAAGGTCCTCTCCTTTGAGACTTTTGACCTTGCTTGTTCTTCCACGTGAGAAAATGGCTCTACCAAAGAAAAGTGCTCTGAGGGAAGATACTAAATGTGTAAATCAAACCAACAATGTTATCTTAATAAAATCTATGTGTAAAATTAATTAGTCAAGAGACAAAGGATCTGGGTCAAATACTAACCTATTCATTTCTGTGTTTACCTTTTTTTGAATATTAAGTGAGTTAGTGTTTTGTTACAGGTTTTTTTGTCTCATTTCTTACAAATTAGTATAAGAAAGGTCCCACCAGTGATACTGGTCATACTTAGAATCATAGAATCATTTAGGTTGGAAAAGACCTGTAAGATCATCCAGTCCAACCATTAACCTAACATTACCAAGTCCACACTAAACCAATCAAGGGTAGACTAGACTACACTATGTCCCAAAGTGCCATGTCTACACATTTTTTGAACACTTCCAGGGATGGTGACTCCACCACCTCTCTGTGCAGCCTGTTCCAATGCTTGACTACCCTTTTCCGTGAAGAAATTTTTCCTAATAACCAATCTAATCCTCCCCTGGTGCAGCTTGAGGCCATTTCCTCTTGTCCTATTGCTAATCCAAAAGGGTTCTCCCATGTTGCAATTAGAAGCACTGTCTTAAAAATTGGTAGTAGAGATTTTTTTGTTTGTTTGTTTTGTTTTGTTCTGTGAACCTGCCTGATGATTTTTGAGCCAAAGTGAACTTTAGGCACCCACAGTGCCTGTATTAAGGAGCACCACAGCATGCCTGTATTTGGGTGAAGACCTTTGTTGTTCTGCACATTTTGAGCCTGCCACCAGGTAATTTGTTTCGAGATTCCCGAGCTGTTGGTTTGCAAGAGGCAGTGAGCGGTTGATCCTAGGCACGCTCTCTGTAACACTGTTTCATACACCTTTGACATACTTCTTTTTTGTCATTTTTTTTCGGGCTGAAAGGTACTTGCTAAGCCAGAGTCTGTACGTATTCAGGCTATGCCCTGCTTTTGATCATACCTTTGATCATAACTTTACATGCCTTTTCTAGTATATTGTATTGTGGCTAATTTTTCTAAAGGTATAAAGAAGCCATCGGGCCCTTCTCCTTAAGGGTATCAAGTAAGATGAAATGTTTGCAAACTCAGCTGAAATTAGTAACTGTTGACACAGCTGACAACTGTGTTCCTTTTTACCATGAGAGAAATATGCATTGAAAAGAAAACTTTTTTTTTTAATGAAGTTACTCTTAGAAAAAAAAATCTTTAAGTTAGGATGGTGAAGTGTTAAAATAATCTTTAAATGATTTGTATTTTTTGTGAATCTGCGTCAAGCAGATGTAGGTATGTTTGTCTTGGGTTTTACCACTTGCTTTTCTGCAGCCGTTCTCTTGCCTCATTCTGAATCCTGAACAGAAATCATAATAATGAACCTACCATCAAGAATCTGAAAGATAATTAAGGAAATAGACTTCATAGTTTGTATGGAAAAAAGTGGAATATCAAAAAGGAAATGTTTATTGTTCTTTAATCACAGTCACCACATTTGGAACAAGTAGACCCTCCAAATTGAATTCTTGCTTTTGCCTGACTTGCACAGGAGATTATACCTGCGTGCCAAGGCAGGAGGCCCATTGCATAATGCATTTCGTTTAGTCTCCAGCACAGATTCTCTGTTGGAGACATTTCTTATAAAGCATGTCAGATACAGAAAAAAGCAATTTAGTAAACACTGTAATCAGATCCTGATGAAATACAATTCTTTTTTCGAACTGCCGTTCCTGGAAGACATCACTGATAAAAATAGTCTCTGTTTTCCTCTTTGCTCTGATTCATTGTGCTGTCTTGCTGCTCTTTCAAAATATTTTTCCCCCCTCAAAGGTGGCTTGTTTTTACAAATAAATGAAAGGAATTGTGGTTTTTGACAGCTTACTCTGTTAACAACATGATCTGTCAGGATATTTGAATTTTACACTTTTGGTTTTAGTAAACCGCATAAACATTGGACACAAGAGAAAACTTAAGACGACAGCAACCATGGAGTATATTGAACAACCAAGTACAATGCTAAAAGCTATTTGACAATTACAGTGCTGAATTTAGAAAGCAGGTCCCTTTTTAATAGTCAGTCTCTCATCTTCTTTTTTCCTATCAGTTAGTAAAACACTTTTTATACCCCCAGAGAAGACATAAGAGGTTAGTTCGGACATGTCAACTGCATAAACTATCTGCTGTTGCTTTTCATCAGTGGCTCTTAGAAATGAAAGTAAACTTCTTCAAACTAAATAAATAGAAAAGTTAGATTTATTTCAAACTCGCGGATCAACCCCCCATTATAATTACTTCCTGCTCATACATATGTTTGAACTGAACAATTTTTAACAATGATTCCATAATACCATTTTTACTACCTGCTGTTACTAGTTAGAGTTCCCTGGATGGACTGTTATAACACAGTTCCTGGTTTACTAGTGGTATTGCTAAAAGTGCCCTTTCACCCAAGTGCTACACAGCAAAGCTAATCTCCAGGAATGCTGCTCAGTGCTGCTCATATTTCATTTTCATACCAAGCGTGGACACTTCACACAGTCTGGTTGGACTCTGCAACATCATCTGGTGGTAAGAAGTATTCTTTTAACAGAGAACGAACCTTCAGATGTATGTATACAGTGTTGCAAACAAGAAGTATCGATTAGGTGAACTGGCTGCAAATCTCTAGGGTTGAGCAACATAGGTTTTGACGGGGTTGGTTTCCTCCTGTAGGTTTGCCCTTTCTTGGGGAGCACTTTCCGAGGCATGGAATTGTTGATATATAAACCTGTTTAGCTCCTGTGACAATTTGATCAGAACAATTTTCTGCAGAGGATTTGCTCTCCATTCTCTTTCAGCTTCACAGTGTGTTTTCAATCTGTGCTTGGGGTTTTCTGCCTCTCTCTTTGTATTGGCTTTCAGTTGAGATCTTAGCCCAAAAGTTTGGTGTTCTGTATTGTGTCAAAGAGGAAGGTCAGGAAATCCCATTCACCCTCTATTCCTGTACATCTTTGTATCGCGTTAGCCCTCAAAGAGTAGCACAGGAGATTGTGCAGATTCGTGATGCGAGGCACTGCCTCTCCCTGTGTCTGCTCACTGATGAAAGGGAGCCTCTGTGGGCACTTGCAGCTCTCCATGGGAAGGCAGGAAGAGAGGGAGGATGGTGAGATCCTGCAAAGAGAAGATTTGACATGACATAATCTAATGACAAGTTCTTGGTACTATCTTCAGCTGAATATACTTTTCTAGGGTGTTTCTTGCTTTGGATTTACTTCCCTTGCAGTTGGATAACTCTTGAAATATTTTCTGCATTTTACTGACATGCAAGTACATGATGGATTTGTGTTCATGAGAGTTTTGTCACAGCTCTTGTTGTACTGGCAAAGCATCTGAAGCAGCAGCAAGAAACGATGTTGGAATGGTTTTGCAATTCTTCCTGCTGTTTTAGTACTGTGTGTTGCTGATAGGGCATGCATTTCTGCACAGCATGGGTAGAACTTAGCTAATTTCTGATCTACAGCTTGTATTCTAATCTCACATGGTTCTCAAGAAAGCACAAGGAGAACTAGTGTAACCATAATGATTCATCAATCCATCATAAACTCTCTTCATTTAATATTGTAGGGCTCCCTTTGAAGGGGTAATGTGTGTTGCTTTACTAATATTTTCTATCCAGCAAAAAGCTTCTCACCCTTGTTTGTATAGAGATGAGAGTTCTGCTGTCTTGATCGGTAAATTCATCAACTAAGCTACGAGCGTGATGTGCATTGAATGCCTCCAGGCTTTATTTGAAGTCCATTGGGCACAGTTACAGCTTCCTAACTGGGAGAGCTGAAAAAAGAATACTTTTCAAGGTTTGAAATGCTAGCATGAAATGTCTTGGGTTAACTAATTGCACTAATATTGACCACCCTGTTCCGATAAAATGCATGTGTCTATATTGCTTTCAGCTGTGAGAGAAACCCACGAAAAACTGATGGTTAAATGCAATGCATTGCTGTCATTTGGAATATTTTGTGTTGTCAGTAGAAGTTACTCTGAAATACTCCACAGTTCTCAGCACTTCCTAGAAAATAAAATGATACACACAAAAACGTGTGGGAAAAGAAAAGAGTGCTGCATCTGTATGTTCATACATTTTGGATGTTGCAAAGCATTATGTGCATCTTCCTTAGTTTTGTTCAAAGCAGTAGAGACTACAAATTGTCAAACGTAAGAAACAGCCTGTGTGTTTCAGCGGTTTAATCCACTTTGCCAAACTCTTTTTATATATTATAACCTGACAACAGAGGGGCAGGGAACTCTGGTCTTATTTACTTGAAAATCATTGAGCCACTTAACCGGTGCAGAATTCAGTTCCTTGTGTCCTTGGCTAGAAATTTGGATGATTTGTACGGATTCACGCCCACAGCTTGGGGGAAGCGGGGAGTTCTCGAGCGTACAAGTCCCCAGCCTCAGTTTTTATAGTTACACTGCACTTGGTGCTACCAGTCAATAAAAATACTGGTGTTTCTTGGGGGTGTCAGTGCGTGCCAGTTGACAGGAAGGCAGCAGAAGGCATTGTGGAGTGATTGATCGTCTGGAAGCAGCAGCTGGGAAGCAGGGGTTGCTGGCGGCTGGGAAAATGGGAGGGCAAGGCAATGGGGTTTGCTTGCAGTTATCGATGGGGGATGCTGGTGGGGGTATGGGGTAGGGAGGCGGGAGAGGGTCGCCACCGTGATACTTAGTAAATGTGAAGACTGAGAAGAAGAAAAAAGGAGAAGTACTTGGAAATGTAGGGGGAAAAGATGACTTTTTTATCATCTGTTGCCAACTGAGTGATGTAATGTCATCGGTCTTCTAGTGTTGGAAGCAATCTGTGTTGCAACGCTGTCAGCTGAGCTGATGCGGATCAAAATACTTAATTGCTGCCAAATGAAAAAGTGTGTTTCTTAACCTCCCCCCCAAACTAATGAATATTATAATCTGCTGATCGGAATAAATTAGAATAAGCTAGTATATAGGAATTAGGTATGCTCTTTTCACAATTGAATATATGTTCTTATGTTCTCAAAGAAAAATGCCTGGGGAGATGTTTCAGATTCTTAATGTTAGACAACTTATTGAATGCCTTACAGAAAATGCTTAACTGTTCAGCATTAATCATCTTATAAATGTCCTGCATACCTCCATGGAACAGATCGTATATGTGTATACGAGCGCCTTAGAGCTCCTAGGACAATCGAATAGGTAACACAGGGCTTACTATGACTTAGGAAATTATTTTAAAAGACTATCAATTTATTTGGTAAGACTGTGATTTAGGACAGGTTTTCGCAGCCATGTTAGTAATGCATATTTTGGGTAAAGGTCAGTTAACTGTGTGTCTGCCTAAGAAACGCCACCACAAACTGGCAGAGTGAAATATTAATGCAAGTGAACATTCTGGTTTTTTGGTGGATTGTTGCTCAAGGCACCGTGACGTATCTTATTTTGGTCAACCAGGAGTAATGCATACTTTCATGATGCTCCTTCATTTTTATTGTTTAGCAGTCTTTGTGGTGTGTCTTAATAACTTAGTCTTCCACATGAATTAGTGGGTAGAAAACATCTCGCTGTGTTTGAGTACAATAATAAATTCTAAAGATGTAGTTTTTGTCCCTTCTGTTAGTGGATTTCATGCAGGCCAACAGACATAGGAGCGCTGTGGGTGGGAAGCTCGCCTTGATGAATCGAAACAGAAGTTTGGGAACTCTTCGTAGGGTTTTCTCTTTTGCAGCAGTTGGTAATAGTTACTTCTGCCTGCGTAGCGGCCCTGCCCACTGGCTCCCAGGAGCATCCCAGGGCAGGCAGGTGGGAGCTGAAGTGGTTGTGAATCATCAAAGCAGCATCACTCCAGTTTGTGAACCTGTGGCTGGTTCATGGTCTGTTGTCTTCAATCACATATAAGACAGTTCTTGTTAATAAATTAACTGCCTAAAATGAGGCAGTGTCCTTGTTCAGTAAGGTTAACTGTGTTTCAGTTTCTCAGAAGACAGTGGTTTTTGTGGTAATAAGCAAAGGGAAAAAAAAAGAACTCACCTCTGTGCATAAAATCATCATGTTGTTCTAACTCTAAACATGTGTCACGTCCTCCCTTTTCCTTCTCATCTTCCCTAGAAGAAGTAGTTCTGCATACATAGATATAGTTGGCGAATTTAGCTTTGCATCTCAGACCACAGAAAAGAAAGGAAATCTTTTTTTTTTTTTTTTTTTTTAAGCAGAGCTATTCTCGGTATCAGCTGTGCGACAATTATTATGGTCCCATCTTTAAAAAAAAAAAAAAATCTTCAAACCTATACCTCATAGCAAATACCAATCAGTGCTTTTTTCTTGTTTAATCGTTAGTACTTGATAGAATCAGTGCCTTGAACGAGCCTGTGGCAACTTGAATTCAGCATAGCGCTGTGTGCAATACAGCATGCGTAGCTGATTTGAAATCCTAAGTGGTTCAGTCTTGCAGTTAGGTTCTGGTATTTCATGACTCTAACGTGATTATTTAGTAACAAACAGATGATATCAAGAGAACAGTGTTAGATGCAGGGAGAAATGAGTTATTGACCTGAGAGGTTTTAAGTCACTTAAAAACTACCGTTCAATAATGCATGAAGTCGCTGTATTCTGGGGAGGTAGCTGGGTAAAACTGTAGATATGTGGCGTTAAGTTCAGCTCTCAATCCTAAGAGATTGAACCAGTTTTTATTTCATTAACTTCAAGTAGAGTATTTCTGACCTGAATGGCTTTAAAAATCGGGAAGATGAGCTCCAGGTGAACATATAAAGACAGGAAGGTACTTCATTCAGGTAGATGAGTTCCTTGAACTTGCGCTTCTCTTGCTTTTCTTGATCTTGCTTGTCAGGCATTATGTAGCAAAAATGACCCTCTGTGGGGTTTTTGGCAACGTGCTGGTTTTAAACCATTAGCAGTGTTTTCCCAGAGATGCGAGGTCCAAGCTGGTATCTTCCAAAGACTTTGTGCAGTGCTGAGAAGCAATGTTTTACCCCCAAAAAGTGGGTGAGAACAATCTCAGGGGAGGAGGATGGTGAGCAGAGTTATAACTGAGGAAGGAGGAGGCGGCAGATGGCAGCCATTTGAACAATCAATCAAAAGTGTTCATATAAGAAGACAAACCCCCTCAGTTTCAGTTTTTAATCCAATAATTGAGTTACTACGTTTAACACTTAGACATTTTACATATCTTTCTATTGAAAGTCTGGCAGTCATGGACATCTTAAAATGTTTTAAATAAAATAATGTACATGCAAAATCTTTGGAAAACATGTAACTTTAAAGACAGTCACTTTTGTTTTATTATGCTTGAAAGCACAAAATGCATATTCTGCATCTCAGTTGTAAATTTCCTTTTAATTGTTCCATACGGTATTTCAGTTGCCATGTGATGGTGGGAAAAAATACACGTTTTTACACAGATGCCTAAAGATACTCTGGGTTATTGAGTGCAACTGCAGTCCTAAATTTATTAAGCTCCATGTTAATAAATAAATTAAAAAATCAGTTGTTCTTTTTCCTCACTGTCCTTAGTAGGAGCTTAAAGCACTCTTGTATGAATGCATGCAGAGGTTTATGGCTTCCTTTGCAAGTTTTGGGCCTAGTCAATGATTTGCAGTTTAAAGATCTTTTGCTTTAGATTTTTTTTTAATGTGTTTTTCACGTAAGAAAAAATAGGGAAATTTCTGCCAGTCATTATTATTTTATCATTATCATCTATATTATCATGTTATTATCCTACTTAGACACCTGTATTCTAGCCACGTGTCACCATGTGCAGTAGAGATACCAGCTGAAAGAGTTTCACTGCGTTGTGAAGGTGTGTGTGCTGAAACAGAAAAGGAGGCGGAGGAGGAAACATCAGAGACAGGCTCAGATGTGGTGGTGGTAGTCAGTTCCTGAATGAAAGCAAAAAGAGGTTTTGTGGTTGAAGTACGTTCAAAGGTGTAAGCAGGAGTACTGGTGTCTGGAAGCTCAGTTTGTCTTCTCTCCGGGGAAAGTGGCTTTTGCCTTTCTACTGAATAAACAGGATTGTTTTGAAACAGACCTGGCTCTATTATCAGTTTCTCTTCTGAACAGAAACAATTTGCAGCCAAATTTGGGCTAATGGCACAGGTTGAAGAGCAAGACATGAAAAGAGCGTAGCAAACGGATAGAAGCGTTTTCCACCTGTACTAAACGCATTAAGACAAAGCATTTGAATGCATACTTGCCGTTGTGGTTTTTTTCTTTCCTAGCCCTTTTGATTTTATAACAGTAACTTCAGATAATGTCCAGTCATCTTTCTCTTCTTTCCCATGACAGAAACTCGATGCTGCTGCTTTTTGAAGTGTGTATCGTTTGGTGACTGGGATAGGCACATGGCACTGTTTTATGACATTTGTGAATAAACATGTTATTATTCACTGATCGTTTCATAATGAATTACGAGGGATCTTTCTGTTGAAAAGAGCTGAGGGGAAGATTCACAGTGCTCTGTCCCCATAGCCCCTAAGCAGTCAAGTCTGGTTTGACTTCATTAAAAAGGAGGATCATTTTGACTCATCGCCCTCCCAAACCTAGCTGCAAAGATTTCTCTGTGTGAGAGTACTGAGAATTTTGGTTGGTGGCTTTTCATAAAAGGACTGAATATGTACAAGGAAGATGTGAAAAAACTTGATGCACTTCATTAAGTATGTTGCCTTCAGTGCTTAAAACTGCAGTCTTTTGTAGGTGACCCTCACCCTCTCTACTCTGAATAATTGGAGTATAATCTGCAAGTCGTCTTCCAGTGCTCTCCCCTGCGTTTCTGAGGTCACGTAGGAGTGAGCCGAGCCGCTCCAGTACTAACCCAGATCCCCGTGGATCTCCCCTCTCTCCCTGCAGGAACTGAAAGCTTACTCCTGCTCTGCCTCATCTTTCTTAACGTAACTGGTTCTGGAAACACAGGTCTTTGCTTGTTTTCTGTGGAGGCCAAATTTCCTTACAAGTATTTTGTAAGGGAGCTTGTCAAAGTTGGCTGGAAGTCTACACGCACCATATGAAACAGTTCTGTGGTATCCACGTGCCAGTGATTCCTGCAGGGAGCCACAGTAAGTTTGAGAGGCTGGATATCCCTTTGCAGAAAACCAAGCTTTCCCTGGTGTATTGTATTTATTTGTGTGTTTGCTCAGGCTGTTATTATATCATCAGCTAACTTTTCCTGGTATGAGCCTCAGGCTTCATGGTGGTATTCCCCTGGGTCGCCCGGCACCCTTTTAATTTTGGTATTACGTTTGCCAGTTGCTGTTCCTCAGGTACCAAAGCACTTTTAAGCAGGAAATTACACAGCACAGCAAGTTGATACGATTGGCTCTTGCATTCCTTTAGAAACCCATCTGCTCTTGGCCTCGTGTTACTCTTCATTTGGCTTGTTCAGTCCATAATGTCTCTAAACACTATGGGGTTTTTGCGGGACCTGCGAGGCATCCCACATGGTGAAGGTGCTGGCATGGGGACCCATCAGAGTCCTTTCATGGTGAACACAAAAGAAGGGGTGGGGGGTGGGGGGGGGGGGAGGTTTTGTGCCTACTACCTTATTCTCACTGAGCTTTTCTTAATTTTTTTTTTTTTTTTCACTTGATCATCTCTTGGCCCTGCAGACTCCCTGGCAGGCTTCCTGTCAAGGTTCTGTTTGAAGAAGGATCTATTTTTTTTAATTTATTAATCCTTGTGATAACATTTGCAAGCTGGGGTTTGGGTTCTGTTCTTTGGCCTGCCTGGCGGTGTATTGATGCACCTGGAAGTCTATTAATACCAAAACCAGTAACTGAGAGATCTCTTCCCTAATGGGGAAAAGGAAATAAATTACTGCATATTTTACCCTAGAACTGACAGGATCTCCTTGTTTGTTTGGTTTTTAATCGCCTGCTACTGCCAGAGCTTGTAAACCCTTTTATGTTCTTCACTTGGAAGTGGCTGGTTTTTGAAGGCCGTCTGTTTATTCTGAGTAACCTTCCCTGCACCGCTGCGTCGCCGTGCTGATTTGCCTTGCCCTTTCTCAAGCCTGCCTCAATAAAAATCCCGTGTGCTTTTTCTTTGCCTCCAGCCGAGCATCCTTAAACAGTTGTGGGCCCCGCAAACATTTCACTCTTTCGGTAATCTGTTTTCCCTTCCTTTTAATGAGCTTCCATCTTTTTATGAAGCACTTCGAGGCTGAGAACAACAGTGATAGGGGTTTTTTTTGTTTGTTTTTTTTGCGAGGATGTTGGATCTAATACACCACGGTGGCTGTCACAGATCCCATTTTGTAGCATAGGTAGTTTAGGTTAATGGTTGGACTGGATGATCTTAAAGGTCTTTTCCAACCTAAACGATTCTATGATTCTATATGCCCACTCTGCAGAGCTGTGAGGAGGCTCTGCCTCCTCTGCTTAAGTCGGGAGCCACCTTCTATCTGTATGTGGCCGTGTCCTCTCTCTCAAAGGGCTGAGCAAACCCTCATCTTTTCCCTGAACCTCCTTCTGAGGGTGGTGGTGGGTACTGTAGCGTTGTGGTCTGCCGGTCTCCAGCAACAACTGCTAACTGTGCCATGCGGAATAACTTTTGGGGCAGGACTGGGGCCCCGTCCCAGCGAGATGGGCTCCGGGGAGCTGCCTCAGGCCCCACGAGCCCCGACAGCTTTGCTGCTGGGCAGCACCACATCACAGGGACCTGGGGGTGTTGTGAGCACCCATTCATGCCTTTCACATTTCAAAGCACTCAGGAAAGAAAGAAATATCCCTATGTAATAATCATAGTTATTACTGCTATCGATCAACGCATGTTTTGAGTACAAATTTTTAAAGTAATTATTTTTCATAGAAAGTATATGTACTCCTTCAGAAACGATCCTACACGTGCTTTTACAAATTCATTAACATACGTAATGGCCCCTTCTTTGTGCAGTTATGTTTTCACAGTTCTAATTTAAGTTTAAATGAAAAAGATACTTGCATTATCTATGGATTATTAAAACAATATGAAAGTACCTTTAGCTTTGCTTCAAGGCACATCAGCCTATTTAATTCAAAACAGCTTTAAATTATCCCTAAACACCTCAGTGGATTGCGACTGATTTTGTTGCCGTGATATCGTCTAGTTTATGAGCAGCCCATTTCAGGGTATGTACAGTACTTAGAAAAACAACTTAGATGGAATAAAAATTTACTGGATTTCACGTTTCAGTCTTGGTTTTGTTATACTTCTTTGTTTTCTTATACAACTTCTGTTCAATTGATTGCTTTGGTTCTGAGTCATCAGTGTAATGGTGGCAGTGTGGGATAAAGTATCTTTTGTTCAAGTAGAACCCGTTCCATTTCACATGCAGTTTTTTTAAATGCTTCTCTTGAGCTTCTCCTTGAATTGGAAAGTAAAGCACATGTCCTTGCTATCTGAGTGTCGTGGTTTAGCCCCAGCCAGCAGCTCAGCACCACGCAGCCGCTTGCTCACTGCCCCTGCCCCGGTGGGATGGGGGAGAGAATCAGAGGAGTAAGAGTGAGAAACACTCCTGGGGTGAGATAAGAACAGTTTAATAATTGAAATAAGGTAAAATGATAATAACAATAATATAATAATGATGATAATAATAACAATATACAAAGCAAGTGATGCCCAATGCAATTGCTCACCACCCACTGACCGATACCCAGACAGTTCCTGAGCAGCGATCGCTGCTCCCCGGCCAACCCCCCCAGTTTCTATACTGCCCATGACATCATATGGTATGGAATAGCCCTTGGGGCAGTTGGGATCAACCATCCTGGCTGTGCCCCCTCCCAGCTTCTTGTGCCCCTGGCAGAGCAGGGGAAGCTGCAAAGTCCTTGACTGGCATAAGCAGTACTGAACAACAACTAAAAACGTAAGGGTGTTATCAACATTCTTCTCCTACTAAATCCAAACCACAGCACTGTGCCTGCTACTAGGAAGAAAATTAACTCTATCCCAGCTGAAACCAGGACACTGAGTTCCATATCCAACAGTTATTATGTTAGTCTAGTTCAGCAGTCAGGTGCAGCTGACAGCTCATTATTGACAAGGCTAGATCCATCGCTGTTACTCGAGCATAGACCCAGACATTTCAGCTTTGAATGGTGAGTTTAAAACCTAGCCGGCCTTAGCAAATGAGACTGTTGTTGTGGCCGGTGTGTTTTTAACTGTAATGTAGATTTGTCTGAGTGCTTCAATTGATCTGTAAATTTAAAAATAGCATTTTAGTTTTGGACAGTTTTATGCATAATCTTATCTCTCAGCATGTAACTTTTATGCAGTCCTAAGGCATTTTAAAAATTCAAACATATGTCAAATATATCTTCTTCTCTCTTTCTTTATGCCTATTTCGAGCTCGTCTTCCTCATTACACTTTTAAGAGTTTAATTTTTTAGAGAGTCAAATGTGGAAACAGGCGTGTGACAAAGGACCTCGCCTGCTTGTTGGGAACTGTGGAAAAAGCCATGAGCAGAGAGGCGGAGTGAGGAGGTACCGGTCCCGTGTTGGGAGGCAGATGCTCTGTTCCCAAAGCCGAGAGCTGTGTAACCACGCGTGGCTGCAAACCCTGGCTCAGGAGCCTGGAAAAGCCTCGCCAGACCTCAGTAACCTGTAGGAAGTGACTTCTGGGTGGGCAGAATAGCGTGTGTTATTGCAGGTGACCTTTTGGCTACGTATCCAAAATTACAGGAGGGCCTGTTAACTCGCCCCTCTTGCAAACTGCCTTGCATCCATTCCTGTCTTGTTCTCCTCCTCCTGGCTCGCCTCTTTTCCCTCTAGGTTTATTGACAGGCATTGCTAAAGCTCTTGCAGATTTCTTCCAAATCTCAGCAAGAGGATTTCTGAAGGCTTTGCCAAAACTTGGCCAAGCGTGGACTTATCTCATTCCTATTCCCACGCTAAATTTCAAGTTCCCTCTTGCAGAACAGGGAGCGTTAGAGCTTTCCAAAGCAAAGGCTGCCAGGATTAGTTGTGTGTGGAAAGAAGGTGTCTTTTTTCATAGATGTTACTAATTTGGCCACACAAGTAAAAGTTCCAAGGGGAGGGAAAAGACCGGCGCACGTACATTCGTGGGGTAGCTATGTTTCTAGTTGATTAAGCAGCCAAGGTTACTGAAACTGTTCTGTTAGAGTTAGGAATGGCAGCTCCGGTGTTACCACTGGAGCGTGTATTGGCATAGGAAAACTTCAGAAAATATTCAAAGCAACAGTGAGGGCCTTAGTGAGTACAGGAATGCTATTAAGTTGGTAGGTGAAGAATTGCATGTACAAACACTGAACGAGATGGAAGCTTGCGAATGCTTTTTCTGGCTTTCCGGTTCCATGTTCGGCATGCAAGGTCACTTCTGAATAACGGTGTGAATTATTGCAATGTCCATCCAGACTTTTCAAATGTACCTATCCTTGAAATGTCTGTACCTTAGCTTGAATTTCTTTTGCGGTATATTTTCATGTATCACAGCCACTCTTCCTCATAAGGATTCTCAAATTCAATTTGTTTTTATTTCCCCTTTTTAAAGCATTTGCTGTATTTAACTGCTGTGATGATGTTTGAAATGTCTGGCTCAGGGCACTATTTATAGTAGCATAGTCAAGCATTTGCTTGAACGTTTGCAAGCTTCCTTTCCTTGAAGATACTATTACAGTATAAAGAAGTATCTAAAAGAAAGGAGGTTGCTGTGGAAATATATATGTTGCCTACTTAATTTCAATTTCAAAAGGGACATGTGTTGTAACTATTCTTAAAAATGAAGGTTTTTTTCTCCTGCATTTTCAGCAAATATCCTTTTCAGTGGGGTGGTTTTGTGTTAAACCTAAAGATCTGGCTTTCTAATTTTTCTGTTTCAAATCTGTCTGATTTTTCATTTCAGGCACGTGTGAATCCCATCAGTGTCACTCCACCCATCCAAGCCATAGATCAGGACCGAAACATCCAGCCTCCTTCTGATCGACCGGGCATCCTCTATTCCATCCTAGTTGGTTGGTGTCTGCTACTCTTGCTATCACTCACAATTGGTTGCTTTATTATGACCAGCCGGAGAAAGATTGACTGGGAGAGTGGAAACCTAATAAAAATTGATACTGTGGTTAGCGGGATGTTTGAAATCATTGTTCATTATTTACGTTTAATCGCAGTTTAGAAACTTATTTCAGATGGTTGCATTATTTATTATTATTTATTCAGAACAGATACAGAATTGTCTGGTTTAGTGAATGGAGCAACACAGCAAGCTCCAAGAAAGGAGTGAGACTCATCTGTGCTTGTAACTATGCTGCAATGCCTTTTTTTTTCATTCACAGGTGCAAAGGCCCAATAAAAGATGCTAAAGAAAGGTAGTTACAGCAGGTTTCCTTCCAAAAGTCTTTAGATGCTAAAGAAAGGCAATTACAGCAGGTTTCCTTCCAAAAGTCTTCTGGCACAGAGCACCTTCAGGGGTCTTACTGCATCCACCTCCAAGTTTGCTGCCTGGGAGCTTGCATGCTTTCCCTTGTAATTTAATGTTTGTTTAGTTGGCCAGAGAGGAATGCAGTTCTAGAAAGAGTTCAGAGAACACCTACTCTTGGGGTAGGGATTTGCTGGGGGATTTCTTGTATTCTGCTGTGGTTTTTGTCTTTTTTTCTTTTTTTTTTTTCCCCTCTGCTACTTTTCTGTGTTTGACATTTTTTTCCAATTGCTTAACCTGTATGATTTGATAATGAAAAGGCCTAAGGCAATGGTTTGCAGTTGCAGTCCTCCACCTGCCCTGCTCTTCCCAAAGTACAGAGACTGATGTTGTAGTCATTTCTGTGCCCTGTGACTAGCACGGGAATTGAAAATTGTGTGGTTTTGGAATCGCATCTTTTTCAGTCTTGCTGTGTTAAACTGCAGCTGCATGGCTTTCTCACCCATGGAGAGGTGGAAGTAAGGATTTTAATGAGCAGATTGTGTGGTTTTGCTTGTCATTAAAAAAAAATGCTTATGTATATTACAGTTCTGTTGTGAAAGGGGAAAAATAGTAGGTTTGATGGTTTGATATGTCTGTCATTTTAAGTGCCATCGTAAGAGGGTACTGTACGAGGTACCGTTGTACTGAAAGTGCCAGTCCTGAGCTCTGTGTGCAAAATGCAGCAGCCTGAACCTGCTGGGTGCCAACAGACTGGTCTTGAGAATGTTCTCAGGGCTCTTCTCCCCAGGACCATGGCAAGCGCCGTGGCTGTGGTAGACCAGCCTCAGCACGGCAGACCTCAGCAGCCTCTACGAAAAGAAATCGGGTTCTGTTTGGATAGCCATGAAGCAAGCTAGATTCATTCCATCAGGCTGCAACTGGATTCAGATCTGGCAGACCAAGGGATGCATTGCTGCCAGCTAGGCCTTTTCCAGCAAAACGTTTTTGTAAGGGCATTTGTAAATACTTGTAGAGCAAATATACTAGGTGGTTTTGTTTGAAAATTGACTTGGTTTGTTTATAAATTGAATTGGCTTATTTATAAATTCTCCTATTGACAGTGATGCCTCAGTGCAACATTCAGTCCATCTTTTTTGGCAAAGTTCATCAGGAGTGACCTTATTAAAAATCGTGTTTCACTAACTTGCAATATTTTTAATGTTTGAATGACTGTTTTGACCTCGAAGGAATAATTCAGAAAGGTGTATTATAGCAATTTGCTTGGGGTTTGGGGGATTTTTCAATGGAAAGGCTGTCTTTTCTTTCCTTCCCCCCCCACTGTGGTCTTCAAAAGGATTTCTTTTTAGATTTTTAAGTGTGTCTTCATCTTTGCCAGTATGCAGTGCTATTTATATTTTAGCCTTTACCTCAGGAAATATTAAATAGTTTCACAGGAAATAGGCCTTGCAGATATTTCTCATTATATAGATTTTCCCCTTGCTTTAGATCTTTAGATCTAGTTCTTCTGTATATGTTTGGATATGTCTTTTTAAACACTGGAAGGTCTGAACTATGCCCACAGAATGAGAGATTAAGCTACTTATCAAATACGAGAATGATTTTGAATTTTATTTGATTTGACTGAGTTCTAATTTGGTGGTTCTTTTACCCTGCTTTATTCCTCCCACTGCACACCTATACAAGTCAAGTCCTGGCATATGCTTTGGGCTATATATGAAGCCTGTGCATCTTTCCCGGTATCTTTAGGATCTACTGTGAAGACGCATTTCTTTTAACGAAGCCCAGCATCACTGCAGCGATAGCTCACTTCTGCTTGATGTGGCTTGCTAACCTCATCCTTAAGCACCCATAAGGATCCCTGCCTGTCAAGTTTTGAAGCTAACTAGCCTTTCAAGTGTTGAGGTATATGCCTCAGTGCTGCTTTCACCAAATCTAGTGATCTTTTCCATGAGGGAGGGTACGAGTGAACCTCTCCAGTTCCAACCGCAACAGATTCCCCTGCGGTTCATTGAAAAGGAGTTAGACTTACTCGATGAGGTAACAATAAATGCCCATGGAAGCCTTGTTACACATTCACGTGAGCATAGCGCTGCTGAAGACAAAAGTAACTTGAGGGCAAGGCACTCGAGAAATGAAGAAATATTTCAAGTGTGTTAATAGCCCATTATTTTCTGCTGTCTTTCTCATTCTGACCTCTGAGTACAATCCTCTCAAAGGATATATCAAGATGTCTGAATGTACTTGTTCAAGTACTTATGGGCTGGTACTGATAAAACAATAGAAGATTAGGTCTTAAATAAGACTAGAGAACTAGTTACAGCATAGTATTATTGGGATTGTTGTCTTCTATTTGAAGTATTGGCTAAAGTACATGATGAAAGAACTACCTTCCAAAGTACAATAAAGTACTTCAGAGAAGAGGATTGAACTGGGACCGTGCTGTAATATTTCATTTCTTATAAAATGCCTGATATCTTTACATTTGGAAACGTGATGTTTGGAAATTTTATTCATGCGCTAATTTTTCCAACCCTTGACTTTCAGGAATGTTAATATATTTGGATCATTGCAATAGACCCACATGTAGTGTCTGATGTAGGCAAGTGTGTTAGCAAGCCCCCTCCCTTTGCCTGTAGTGCGTGTGCAATACAAAGGGGGTAAGAGCCAGCTCACCTTCTCTCGTCTGCAGTCTCACCCTATTTTTTTCCTTAGTGTTAACTGCATCACAGCCCTGTGCTGCTCTTGTATTTACTGCTCTTGTATTTACTGCTCAGCCCTGTCGGAAGGTTTTGCCTTAGCTATTTTCGTTAGTAATTTTAAGGCTTTCTTTTCTCTGGGGCTGGTTCTTGGGAAAAGTAAATTTTTCCTTTAAATCATCACCTTCTGATTTTGACCCTGGAACTGTCTCTGTGACTTCTGCTGCCGATTTTGAACAATTAAGTGTTCTATTTGTTTGATATTTAAATGAAGAGCCAAAAAACACAACAACGTTTTTAAGGGTTTCTCTCCGGTCCTGTGAGCTCCCCGACACATTTGCCTGGCAGGCAACATGCCCCACAAAAGCCCTCCTCTGGCTCCAAGAAAAGCAAACCTGAGAGTGCTCCTCACCTCGTGGACACCTCCCTCTGCTGTAAGATCATCAAGGTAGAAGAGATCATGTTCCCTCCTGGGCAGTCAGCTCTCTGCTTCTGTTGCCTGGGCCAAAAGAGTGTCACCAGAGGTCTGCTGAGCACTCAATGCTCATTTTTGGTGTGGATGGTGCCATCTCATCTCCACGTGCTAAAGTACAGAAAAGAAGCCACGTGCCACCCTTCGTGTGCTGTCCTCCTGTCTCAAAGGGTGCTTACGGACCTGCCGAGCGTGCTGGCCCGCCACCTTTTGATACCCTAGACCTCTCCAAACGTGCAGACCAGATGAATTTCTGGAGGCCAGAGACTCAGAGCTCATCCATAGAGCTTTAGACCTCTCTGCTTTTCCTGGGTTACATCTGCTTGCACGTTGGACTCGTGAGAGACTGGCAGCGTAGGGGCGGTGTGAACAGTTCTCTGGTCAGTAGCGCTTGCCTGTAATATGCAGACGACTGGTTTTGAAGACACATAGTTACAGTTGCAGTAGGAAATTCCTCCTTTCTGGAAGCAGATCAGGCAACAGTGCCGCCTGAGGGTTGGTCCGCTCTGTCAAAATACAAATATTTTTGTGTATACAGAAGCAGATAACCTCTGTTCCTGGAAAACTTTACTTTCAGAACTTCAGGTATCCTGGAGTTTGGACTCTTCCTGTGGTAGGCAGCAGCTGAGCAGACATCATCAGTTAGGATTCAGGCAATCCAGCTTTATTATACTCTAATCTTTACTTTTCTGGTCGTCTTTCTTGCTGTCTTTTCCTCCTTTACCTGGTGGTTTTGGTTTTTTTTTCCTTGGATTCTTTCCTGGCAGCCTTACACAATATTGGCTTCATCTTCCCTGATGTAGGTCACTGTGTGCCTCTTACAGCTGTCTCCATCCTCCCCTATGTATTTGTTCTCCTTCGGGGAACGTCTTGGTTTTTACTTCTGCATTTAGTCTTTCATTTCTTGGTTTTTCTTAGCTTCAGCCTCAGCCCTTGTGACGTGCAGCCTCCTAAGACTACAGCAATCTGTTATCTGCCAAAAGCTTGGAGCTCCTGCTGGATGCCTAGTGCTCTTAAAAATTAGATCAGTTAATTAGGAGTTGAAATTAAAAGGGGGGGAAGGGGAGGGAGGACTTGGAGCTAGAAACTCTGTATCTATGTTGGTGGTATAACAGAAAAAATAATCCATAGTGGTTCTTCTGTTACTGCTCTCTGGGAGTATGGCGTACGCATATAGAGAGATATTTGCAGAATATGTACAGTGTGTGTGTGTATATACACACACATAATATACACACACACCATATATATGCACAATATACACACAGTATAGCAGATGATTGGTGTATGATGAGTTGCAAATTAAAAGTATTGCACATGACTTAGGACGGTAATCTATCTCCTGGGATAGCTACTGACTTTCTAAAAGCAGTTTCTAATCATTCCACTTGAAAGGTGAACAAATAATAGGATCATTTATCAGAAAAGTGGTCTTTTTTGTGTTGAATCTTACGCCCTGTTACGCTGTATTGGCACAGCAATATTTGTCCTGCTCTCATGGCTGCTTTAAGATATCGTAAGCGATGAGCTCGGAGGACTTACTGGGGCATTTATACCATCAGCCAGGAGCACTTTCTGCCTCTCAGCTTCTGCACAGGACTGTTCCTAGACCTAAAATGACTCGAGATCTTAGACTTGTAATCTGTATTTTGGTTTCTTTGGATACTTTTAGTGTTACTGATAAGCTGTGAGATGCCAGAGTTCATGCTGGTTCTGAACACTGACCTTCTGAGCGCTGCTCTGTTCAGATTTGCACTCTCACATCTCCCCAGCCGAGAGTCAGGCTGGCTCGGGGAAAAGTTGGACAGGTAAACTAAAACAAACTGGGATGAGACACAGAGGCTAGAGAAGGCGGATACAGTTTTCTGCCACGCAAATGAGGAGAGAATATCCCTTTGTCTTTTAGAAAAAAAATGGTATAGCCTCTGTTCCCGATAGGTGACAGACTGTTGCTGAACAGTATCCCATACGCTTATCGCTTCATCCTGCCCTGGCAATTAATGTTCCACCACTGCTACTTTTTGGTGTACTCTCTTTGAGAATCATGCGGCTCGAAATCACTGTAGCTTAATTCTTATGCCTTCTGTGTCGGGTTATGCTGCTAGAGCCTTTTGGCTTGAGCACGGTACCATGGGAAGGTTTTTGGGCTGCAGCTGCCTCGCTGGCCAGCCTAGGGGCCCGGCACAGCAAGGGCACGGCTGTCCGCATCCTTTGCGTAGCCCTGGCTGGATCTCCCTGGGTTTGCAAATCTGTTCAGGCTCTGACTGCTGCTCTTTTAACCGGGTTGGAGAGTATCCTGGAAACTCACAGCCATGAAGACACTATTTACTGCTGACAATAAATGGAAGCTGTTAGACACAGATGAGGTTGCATGTGGTGCTTCCTCTCTAATGAGAAACTTCTTTTCTTAGAAGGATTTCTAAAATAACAAGTCTGGTGTTATTACTTATGTATATGTTATTATTAATGCATTAAAGAGCTTGTCCATAGGTGCAACAGAGGGCTACAAGAACTAAGGTATTTAAAATGTGCATTTTAAATTGCAAATCTTTGAGCGATAGCATGGCTATCATGAACTTAGTGGTAATATCTTTGTCACATCATCTCACTGTGTATTTTCTTCATTTGAATGCGTGCACTCAAAAAACAGTTCATAGTGTTCTCTGAGACTAACATCAGTGTATGTCTGGCGATACTTCAGGGGAAACAAACGTACTTCAAAGCTGGAGAGAGAAAATCTTGGTGGTATGTGTTTAGCAGGTTGGGTGCATACAAGTGGAAGATGATTTGCAGTGAAAGCTCATTTCTCCATATGTCCTCTTATCTGATTAGATTTATACGTATCTCCTGGAAGCCGAGAAGCAGAATTTCCACCAGCTGCAGGTGTGTTTGGGCTCTGTTGTTAACAAGTACTTAGGGATTCCCAGTTGAGAAGAATCTTCATGGTTAGGGAGAGTAAGGAAATAATGGTAATATTAAATGCATAATATTAGTAGTACCCTTAAGCTCCATGTACACACGATGCAGTATTTTATCCTTATAATAGCAGGATTAGGTTTTGTTCCGTTGATGACTAATGAGTAAAATAAATATATTGTTTAACTAAATCTTTCAGAAACAGCATTTGTTCAAACCTCAATGTCTTTTTTACAGGTACTCCGGAGGATTATCCACAGTATTTCCATATGAATCTCACAACAGCTGTACTCACGCTCCTAAAGCCAATAAATAGGGATTTACACCAGAAGTTTGACTTGGTTATTAAGGTAATTTTGGCTGAATTCATATTTCCATATGCTTTTGAAAACTGCTTAGTAACAAAAAGCTCTAGAGAAAATGTGGGGTGGGCTTACTTGTCTTTCCTGCATTTTTCTTTTTTATGTTTTAGCCTGTCAGGCATCATTTAGCACAATCACAGGGAAGAAGGGTGTGAAGTATTTTAAGTATTTTTGAAAAGGGAATGAATGGTGATAGAGTTCTACCATTTCATGTCACATTGATATTGTGTGAACAAACTAAGTACCACTTGTACATTTGCTTTTTACAAACTCAGTTGTCCTGAGAATGCATTTGGTCTATATTTCATGTTTTCTGCAGTTCACAACCCATGCTAGAGAATCATATAGATACAAATAATTGAGTACTGAATATTGGGAGAAAGGAGAACAAACAAATACTCTCCATATATTGTAGCAATTTTTGCATTGTGGTTTTGCCTTTTTTTGTTTTGTTTTGTTTGGCTTTTTTGTTTTGTTTTGTTTTGTTTTTTGTTTTGGGTTTTTTTTTGTTCAGGGATGATTCAAAAAGAAAAGAAAAAAGGAAGCTCACTCCAGAGCTCTGCTACTGAATAAAAAGAAAGCTTCTGAAACATAACCAGTGCTGATCTCATTCAGCTCCTACTACTGGGAAAAGACATAAACCACTTCTGTGGGGTTGACTTTTTCAAATCCTACCATTGTTGAGGAGAATTGGCTTCCCTCCTCTTTTGTACATGCTGCTGTGTCCTTAATTTTACAGTCTGACTCGACAACAGTCTGCAGTTCGTCTTAACTGAGCCAAGTGATCAAAGCACCTATCAGTTAGTTGTGAAGACTGTGTCTTTACAGGAAATCTCAAAATGTACCTTCGTCTGGTTACCGAGTCCCAGTTTTGCAAGTATACGACATTTTCAGTATTTTCTGCTTTCTTTGCCCTTTTGAGGATTAAGAGGAAAAGGAGGTGATCGTATCAATATTTAGTTGCAAACTTGTTAAATGTAGTAAGCTATTAATTTTACTTTGAGCAAAATTGTACAAAGCCGTAAGTTTTGCTGCAGGTGAAACTTGCGTGAACAGACTGCAAAAGTCAGTTCAGTAAAGGCAGTCTCTAATGAGAACAGAGCAGAATTACACTTGGTTCTTTTGCAAACAGTCTGGAGTTGTCCCTAAAGCTGTTGTCTAATGGCACAGAAAATTGTATAGGTTTTGCTGTATTTATTGGTAAGCAGAGGAGCAAATAAAGGAGAAAGGAACGGCAGTAGTCTGTTTTAAAGTAGTAGATCATTGTGTATTTATCAGTGTGTTTCGTGTAGAATGGAGAGTGGGCTTTCCAAACCGCAGCGTGTTTTTACACAGGCGTGTCATAAAGCTCTTTCTGTCCCTTAGTATTATTTAATCTATTTCTAAATACAAGGCTTGCACTCACATGGTAAGAATTATTTATTTGCCTCTCCTACCCCCCTCATTTTTTGGGGGGTGTTAGTGGTGGCACTGGCAGTCCCTTTGGCAAGAGCAGCTCCTTCTGTACCAGCCTATGAACCTCTTTGAAATCACGTTTTGCTAGCTCCTAGCCTCGATGCTTTTGGCCTGTCATGCGGTCAGACCAAAATGCTTGCTACCGTTCCTTAGGGAAAGTCTGAGTAGGATTTTGTTCTTTGTTTTCCTTCAAAGCAGAAGCAAAGCTCAAGCTTTCAAGCATTTGGGAGTGGCGGGAGCAATGATACACGCTTCTGCTCTCGAAATAAGGAGGGGTGAAGGAACATATACAAATACGATGTGACAGAGCGACCTGGGTCCCCAACTGGGCTTGTGCATGGCCATGCAAAATCTGACTGCAGCTACTACCTGTGTAACTTGTAGGAATTCTTCTTTTTTAAATGAACTCTGATCATTTATTAAGCACAGGAGAGTTAGGGACAGTTTTGCAGGCTCCTTCCGTGCATCTCAGAGAGCGCAGCAGTTTCTCTGGGAAGATGGTAATAAGTTTATTAATATACAGGTCCTTTCTGTATCTTCTGAGGAATATAACTGATAACAGTATGACAGCAGAGGAGACAAAATTGCAGCTTATAGGAGTTTTGAATAACTTGGCACCTTTTTAAATACTTGTGTTAATTTCCTACCTCAGTTGATTGCATGTGCATCAAAGTACAAAGCTTGTATACGCGTAGAGTGAAATAATTTGTGATTGGATTCTTTTATAATAATCTATTTTTGAGCTTACTTCCTGTTAAGGAGTTCTGCTGTCACTGGGACAGATGAAAAAACTTAGGTGGGTTAATATCTAAATAAATACACTAAGAAGTTACGGGTTAAAGCCCTGTAGCACTGTTTGGTTTCGTCGTCATTGTTGTCAAAATTCAGTAGTCATATACAGTAGCACAATACATCAATTAAAAAAAAAATCAATTACACCAGTCTGGTACCACATTCTGTGTGCCTAAATAGCAAGCTCTGTTGTTAATGGAAATGTTTATAGGCATTATTAGGTTCATATTGCTGTGTTACATGTGCAGTCAAGGGGATAATAAGGAAAATTATCAGTCTGTAAGAATGATAATGTGCCACCTGCTAGAATAATAAAAGTTTTAATGCTGTGTTGTTCAGGGACCTTTTGAACTGGTATAACGTATCAGGCTTGTACCAAAAAAAGGTTCAGGTTCAGATTCTTGTTTTGCACACTCTCAAGTTTGCATTTCTCACAGTGTTGAAGTTGTTCGATCTGATTCTATTTTATCTGGAGGGGTGCAATGTGTGATGTTCCCCTTTAAGCAGAAAACATGCTATTTTTGCAGCACTTGCTAAATTTAATCTTTAAAATATTCCCTCTGATATCAGGAGATCAATTTTTTTCTCCCAAAATATTATGGAAAATAGTGAAATGGAAAAGGTGGTTAAGTCAATACGTGAATATTAGAATGCGTGAAGTAAGGCAGACAGGAAATTGGTGCACTCATCTGTGGTATAAAAACTGCATTGCTGATAAATGTTGAATTCTCAAATAGGTAGACAACGGAAAAAGATAAACTTCCTAATAAGAAATGCTGCTTTTCAGCCTCCCTGCTATCTCCAGAAGATATTTGATGATAAGCAAGGAGGCAAACTTGTTGGTCCTCCCAGGGAAGCTCCTGTCACTTCCATTCCCTGCAAAGCAACAGGGGCTTTTATAAAAGAACACGTAGTTTTTTGTGTGTCCCGTTGAAATTTCCATGTGGCAACTGCAAGGCTGTCTACAATAAGCATGTGGATTTAGAGCCTTTAAACTGAAAGGGCTTTCCAGTGGTAGTAATACTGTAACTAAAAATAGAGTCTATATGAGACACAAAATGTGTAAGGCTGCAAACGTTCTGAATCGTAAGTGTTCTTTCCCTGTGCTTAGTGTTGCTTCTGTTATGAAAGATTGTTCCCGAGATACAAAACCACACCCCATAATACTAATTCCTTTTTTGAAATCATTTTCTGCTTTTGGAGTAAGTTTTATTTCTAAATACACGTGTGTCATTTGAAGATTTATGTCCGTAAAGGCAGGGACTGGCATGTTTCTTTGGAGAGCAGACCATTTGGAGAGAGAACAATCTCCTCTGGAGCAGACGGTCCTGCTTTACAGAAGGTGGCTGCTAGAGAAATCAAACCAAAGCTAAGTGAGAGGGAGAACACTTTCAGCAACCTCAAAGGCTAAAAAATAATTACGTCTTTGATCTGCAGCCTTGCTGAAACATCTCCTGAGATTCTCAATAAAATAATAAACCTATTAAAACCTACATTTCCTTAGCATTGTCACTACGGTAGCTGTCTTTCTCCTGGAGGACAACGGTTTGTAACAGGAAGGCATGTAATCTGTTTAGTCCTCAATAGTTCACCTCTGATACCTCTTTGCTTGTAGAAGGGGATATAGCTGCTTGAAGAAAATGGCAGCAGCTTTGATCACCTTTCTGGAAAAAGACTATTGCACTGTAGACATGAGACTACGTTCTTGTTATTAGCTCTAAAAAGCGTCAGTGAGTTGTTTTGGGGTTTTTTTAAGCATGTATATTATGAAACAAATAGGAAAATTAATCAAATTGATGCACTTTGATCCTTTCCTCCTTGAAGATTGGTTATTTATCAATCAGACAAAATCTAACCTGACAGTTCTATTAAAATCAATTTGCAAAGTGGATGAACTGGTGAAGGCTAGATGTGCTTACACAGTCAGTGAAATACTAATGAATGGAAACGCTACACTACAGAGGAATTTACCACACCTGTAAGAGACCAGATTTTGATAAAATTACTCATGCCAAGTGGTAATTTAGTTCATAGAGACTCACACGGCTTTTGGAGTAGGCTGAGGATGAGGAGCTGCACTACCACAAGGGCTTGTCAGTCCAGCCCAAAGAATGTGTACGTGGAGATATGGGGGAGAAATTGTCACTAGCAAATCATAAAGAGTTTTTCCTTTATGAAATACTTGAAAACGTCATGACTTCTTAAATTATTCCAGTGTCTCAGAAAGCAAAAAGTGCTCCTCCTCTAAATAAACAAATAGCCATGTTATTTACTGTGATTACAGAAATTTGTCAATTCTGTTAAGACCCAAGTTGGTCCCACTGAAAATACGAATAGTAATACAGAGTAAAGGAGGTAGGGAAAGTGTTTTCTTAGCAACTGTTGCGTAACCAGTTGAATAATACATGCCAGAAGTCAGCTCTGGTTCTCCAGCACATCAATATTGCAGTGGGTTGGTATCCAGTAAGTAAGAATCAAGAATGTTGTTCGTTTGGGATTGCAACTCCTGCAGGTTTTATAGCAATAGGAAAAAAAAGACTGGAAGTATTTTGAGGCTAATGAAGTATCGGCATACCTTTTCGCTTTCTGGTTGTATCTCTCTAGTCTATGTTATTTGCCTGAACAATCAATACCTCAAATTTTCTCCAGCATAAAGAAAATGCATGCATGTCAGGTTCAAAATCGGGATAGGAATTTTATTTCTCTTGCAAGAATTGATTTTTCATTTGTAATGGCACAAGGATACTTGTATTAATGACTAAAATACTTTTAATATTATGAGGTGGAAAAATAGAGGAATGTTTATTTAATCTCATGTGGACACCTGTGTACTGGGGAAGTTAAATGTATAATGTAGTTTTAGGGTAGGTTTT
Organism: Pelecanus crispus; assembly: GCF_030463565.1. NCBI lineage: Eukaryota > Metazoa > Chordata > Aves > Pelecaniformes > Pelecanidae > Pelecanus > Pelecanus crispus. The sequence goes on along the minus strand of NC_134652.1, from coordinate 40,821,609 downwards.
CGTACAACCTGTATGGTTACTTTTTAAACCACTGTCTGTTGTATTTGATTGTATTTGTGCCATTGGGAAATTGGGAGGGATTCATGTAAATTGGGCATTTCAATAAAATCTCCAATTAGATTTAAAGAAAAAGGGCGGGGGGGGTGGATTGTCCCAAGTTCAAATAACATTTTCTAGTAAGACTTTTCCTTGGATCTGAGAGTTTTACAGCTTCCTAGGGAATAGACTCTTACAAACAGAATTGCTTTATGTTACAGTTGCTTGGTTTTTTTGGTGCCTTCCCAGCAGTGTTGGTAACAGAAGTGTACCTCAACACCGTGCTGCAGCTGTGCGGAATGTTTTGAAGAATATCCTTACAGAGTATTTTCTGTATCTTATGTACCTATCTCAAAAATCTGCTATGCCCAGGCGGTGTTTCAGTCAGACTGGCATTAACCTCATGACAGATAATACCATAGAAACAATTCTATAGTGGGATTGCGTTTCCTTGTTGTTTAGGTGGTAACAGAAGGTCAATGCCATGTGTCAGAGTTGAACAGACTGTTTGAAATTCCAGTGTTACAAGAAAATTGGTTTGGGGTCCCATTCTGCAAGAAGTGATGTTGAACTTCCCAGCAGTAGTATCTACTCTGTTTACTCTTCAGGCTTGAATCTCTGAATGGAGTGTGATTTCCAATTTTCAGAAGGCTTCACCCTGCCAAATTGGCTGTGACATTTATATAGGCTGTGACTAGGCACAGGAGGTTTTAATAAATTGGTTGGACTTGCTTTGAGTATGCATGTAGAGACTGAGCCTGAGTATTAGCCAGGCCAAGTTCTGTGTTAATGAAGGAAGATTGTGTGTGAAGCTTGGCTACAAATATAAAGTACCGTCCACTGGTGCATGCATTTGATTACGTGAATACTGTTGTGATAGATTAGATATTAGGAAAAAATTCTTCACCAAAAGGTTTATCAAGCACCATCCCAGGAGGTATTCAAAAGACATGTAGATGTGGTGCTTAGGGACATGGTTTAGTGGTGGACTTGGCAGTGTTAGGTTTATGGTTGGACTCGATCATCTTAAGGGTCTTTTCCAACCTACACAATTCTATGATTGTATGACAATGGCATGGCATGAATTTGTGTACCTGTTCTCCTGCCCATCCCAAGAAACCGCCTGGGAGCTGGAAAGGCCACTTTTCCTTTCTGGTGCAGGTGCTTTGGGTCAGAGAGATGTTCCCAGTACATGTATCGGCTGTTCCAGTATAGTTAAGCGCTTTGCACCATACATGATTTTTCCTGATACGGATCTCGGCAGAAATGACAGAAAGTGATGCTCTGCTAGTACTCACGCTGGAGGTTAATTGGTTTCTCTGTTCCTGTTGGGAACTTCATTGATCTCTCCTGTCTGTTGCTCTCAAGGCTGTTGAAAGCTTACTGCATTACATGAAAAGAAGGCATAGCTTCAGCAACAGTCTCAGGACCAATCTGTGGACAAATGTGCACTTTGAAGGCAGAAAGTAAAGTGTATATATGCCCTGGTTTGTATGGTCTATTCATTGCACAAAGACTGTTTTCTGTTCAGGGTGGAAGTACAGAGAGACTCAGTGAGGATGCTTTGCCAGCCATGAGCAGGTGCAGAGGGCAAGGCTGAATGATCCGTTTGAAAAAATGGGTAGGTCATTGAGCACAGCGCTAGGCCCGGGGCCCTTTGCTTTTTAAGAAACTTAGGAATGATCTCAAAGGTTGAAATACTGAAATAAAAAAGCTTATTATGATCGTGAGCTATTACAGAATCATAAAATTGCCGAGATTGGCAGGCATCTGCCACTGCTCACGTTAGGTGTCGTGTGGGTGTTGAGTATCTCCAAGACTGGAGACTCCCCAGCCTGGGCACTCTCTGGGCAACCTGATCCAATGTTTGATTACTCTCAGATTAAAAGAGTTTTTTCTTATATTTAAATGCAGTAAATTGTATGTCAGTTCTCTTTTTTTTTCTTTTTTTTTTTTTTTTTTTTCCCAGAACTGATCCCAGCACTCCAGATGTGTCTCACCAGTGCTAAGTAGCACTCAACCTGCTGGCAATACTTTTCCTAATGCAGCACAGGTTTGCTGCTAGGGCATTTTGCTTAATTCATCTGCCAGGGTCCCCATGTCCTGCTCTGCAAAGCTGCTTTCAAGCTGGTTGGCTCCTAATGCATACTGGTGTCTGGGGTTATCTCTCCCCAGATGGCAGGACCTGGCATTTTCCTTTTTCTGAACTTCATGAGACTCCCATCTGCCCATTTCTGCAGCCTGTCAAGGTCCCTCTGAATGGCAGCACACCCATCCGGCAAATCAGCCACTTCTCCCAGTTTTGTCTCGCCTGCAAACTCACTAAGTGTGCACTTGGTCCCGTCAACTGGGTCATTAATAAGATGTTAAACGGTGGTGGTACCACTGTCGACCCCTGGGAGCACCTCTATTAACTGTCCTCCAGCTGGGCTTCGTGCTGTGGGATCAGAACACTGTGTACCCAGCAATTCAGCCAGTTTTCAGTCCACCTCATTGTCCATCTGTCTAGTCCGTACTTCACCAGTTGTCTATGAGATCATATGGAGACAGTGTCAAAAGCATTACTCATGTCAAGATAAATAATATCCGCTGCTCTGCCCATACACACCAAGCCATTCATCTCATTGCAGAGGCCTATCAGGGTGGTTGACCATGAATAGCCCTGCATAAACCCACACTGACGACTCCTCATCTCCTCCTTGTCCTTCATATGTTTGGAAATGGTTCCCAGAGTGATTTGCTCCACCACGACCTTCGCTAGCATTGACGTGAGGTTGACAGGTCTGTAGTTCCCTGGATCTTCCTTCACAAAGACAGAAGTGACGTTTGTTTTCTTCCAGACCTGAGGAACCTCTCTTAATTGGCATGAACCTTTCAAATGTAGTAGAGCGGGGTCTTGCAGTGATGTTGGCCAGCTCCCTTAGCATGTGTGAGTGCATCCCATCAGGTCCCCTGGAGTCACCTATGTCCAGTTTGTTTAAATGTATCCCTAACCTGATCCTCCTCCATCTTCCGTGCTCCAGACTTTTCTGTGGGTGTTACAGATGGAGATTACTGAAGTCAGGTCTTACCTGTAGAGACTGAGCAGATGATGACATTGAGTATCTCAGCCTTTTCTATGTCCCCTGTTGCCCTCTCCCACTCAGCAGCAGGCCTGCATTTGCCCTAGTCTTCCTTTTCCTGCTAATGTACTTGTAGAAGCCTTTCTTGTTGCCATTCAGTTCCAGGTGGGCTTTGGCTTTTCTAAACCTGCACGTTAAGCCTAACCTGCATGTTCAGACAGTGTTTCTGTAGTTCTCCTGCATCACCTGTCCCTAGTTCCAGTTCTTGTAGGCTTCCTATTTATGTCTGAGTTTTGTCAGGAACTCCTTGTCTACAGACGCAGGCCTGCTGCCAACTTTCCTTGATCTCCTGCTTGTCAAGATGGACCATGTTTGGACTTGGAGAACGGGATTTCTGAAAGTCAGACAGCTCTCCTACACCCTGCTTCTCTCCAAGGCTGTATCCAATGGGATCCTGCGAAGCAGATCCCCGAGTTAAGCCAAAGTCTGCTCCTAGTGTACAGACACTTCAGGGGCAGATGTGGTCATGCTGACTTCACAGAACAGCTGCAAGAGCTTTACCTGTAATGCTGCTCTGTTGGCATGCCCTTATTTATGTGCATATGAGGGTGGTCCCCCTTCAGCCCTGCTTTAATGATTATGGGGTGTCTCCCACTCATAAAACTCTGCAGGCTTTGGTGGCCAGCTTGGGTCCACCACTTCCTCACTTGGTTGTTGGCGGTCATCTCCTCGCCGGGTTGATGGGCTGGTTGGCATAGATGCTGTTGCCCCACTTGTACCATTCTAGTAGCGAAGATGAGGGTTGACTGTAGAATTGCAGAAGGGCTTTGTGAGACCAAATGAGTGCGTGATAAAATGGCTGATAAAATTATGCATAGCTCAAAAATAAAGTGGTACAAGTCAGAAAAGGTCTTATACGCAAAATGATGTGTTTTGGCTTTTTGGCTTGATTTGGGAATGAGATGTTGGCATTGTAACTGATAAATGTGTGTGAAGGTTGGCTCGGTGATCTGTGGCTGTCAAAAAAAAAAGGCAAAAAAGCAAATTGAACATTAGAAATAATGAGGAAAAATAGAGAACAGAAGTAAAAACACTGCAGTACTGTACAGATCCAGGCTGTACATGCATCTTGACCACAGTGCATAGCTCTGGTCTTTATCACAAAAAGGACAGAGCAGAACTGAAGCAGGTTCATATCAGGTGAGGAAGAAAGAAGGATACAATAGACACCCGTAAAATACAGTGTCACAGTTCTGAGAGTGAAGTGGAATCAATAGTTCGCTCTCTCCTGTCGTGCAAGGGCTAGGAGTTACCAAATGAAACAAGCAGGTGGCAAATTTAAAACAGACAAAATAAGGTTGTTCATCTAATATAGTTTGTCTGCTTTGACAGAGCACAGTGTGGGGCTGAAAGTTGGCATGGGCTCAAGGGGAAGCAGGGTTGGCTCATGGAAGGAAAATTTATTGACATAAAGAAAAATCCAGGGAAACCTGAGCTGCGTGATTTTGCGCTGGATGGATGATTGGCCTGATCTAGTACAATTCTTCTTATGATGGTCTTTTATTATGAGTTTCAGAAAACACCAAAAGAAAACACAATGCTAGCAGGCAATGAGAAAACGTGCATCAGTTGAGGCTCACTAGACTGGAAATGCCTGGACTGCTCTTACAGAAACAGTCCAAAGTCCATGTTTTTTGAGACTTAAAAAGTACTGAATTGTCCAACTTTTTTCACCGCTTCAGAAACTTCATATTTGCAGTGTTTGGTAGGTTTTTGTCACAATGTCAGCCTCCAACTCTTGTCATCCTGTTTTGATCTCTTGGCTCCGTGCATCTGTTGACCTTTATTTGTTATCTTTGTTCAGGGTAGCTCTAATTTTCCCCTCTTCCAGTATATCTTAAAGAATATATTTTCCTACATGTAAGAGGATTTGTGCTTATTCTTTGCTCTTCTGAATTTTAAAATGGTGCAAATAGGGATTTTGGCATGAAGAGTAATGCCCCGTTTATTTAATTTAATCAACATGGTAAAGACTTACTAGTTTGAAGGTACATGTCTGGACTGCAGCAGTTGAGAATTTTAGGACAACTTCACAGTGATTCCTATTGAATAGGTCTTTAGAAAGTAAGCGATATGTTAAAAAGCTCATCTTCCTGAATATTGGTGTTTTCTCTCAAATTTCTCTGAGTACAAAGTGGAAAATAAAATACAGACCCCCTGACAAGTATGGTTTTCCAAAAATACTTTGCCCGTGTTGTGGAACTGCTTTGTTTTTGTCTCTCTCTTTTGAAGTGCAACTGAAGGTAGTCTCCTCTGATGTTCTTGCACAACAGTAGAGATGTATCAGCTATAATGGGAAACGGGGTGATTGCTCTGCCGCAAAATAGAACATGAACTGAACAAATGAGAGTGTTTTTGTACTCGGGGTGACAGATTAGAAAAAGAATGGAAGAAATGTATTTTCATTAAATAGTTGCTCAATCCACTTCCTGACAATGATAAAATCTTCAAAATCATTAGTTCGGTTGAACTGCTGTGCATCTCCTGTAGGTATTAAGTACAATAACTGCTTTTTAAATTGGCTTTTCAAATGTTCATCCCTTATGTGAACTTAGTATTCAATTACTTCTCTTGGCTTATCGCTGTCACAAAAGCGTACCTAGTCCAAACAGTCTGGAAATTTCCTTTCTGTTTGAGGCAGCCTTTTTTCCTATCTCATGTGTAATACAGTGTTGAGAGTTGATGTAGAATTGAAAATTTGAGTGCAGAGACAGGTTTTGTGTTTGTGAATAAGGAGAGGAAAAAAAGGGTGCGGAGAAACCAAACTCTTTCCTATACATCAATAAAATGTTTCTTCATATCAGTCTTCCTCCAAAGTTACCACATGCATCTTGAAAATAGCCATTTTTTCCCATGTTTAGCAGCATCTCAGCGTGGTCGATGTTTTTCCTTACCTTTAGAGCATTGTTGCAGATAGACATTAGAAAGACCAGTGATTCTGAGTTAAGATTGACCCTAAATTGCTTCTCATCACTCACAGAGCAATGAAAATATTAAAAGCCTGCAATAGTAAGTTCTGTAATGTCTTTTGTTTACAGAAATAGCTGTATTTCCTTTCTGCAGTAAACAGACTTTTTTTCATTTTAAAACTTGCACAACCATCACTTAAAACTTGGCAGAATGACTTCATAGTTGGCATTTTCTGTAACTGAAGGGACGAAGAAGGAGTTTCATTATTTGGAAAGGTAGGCAGCTATAAGTATTACTGTTCACTGCACTACAGCATCATAAGCCTTACTGATACTGAAGTCACTTAGCCTTGATTCATGTAGAAAAAAATTATGTTTTGGGGTGTTTTTCTTTTTTTTTTTTAAGCATAGTGTCTAGACACGTTATGTGCCAATTTCATTTCACTGCTGCGTCACGGGCTTCACTGATGGTAAAGTCAAATTTCTTCTATGTTCTAAAGATACTCTGTGCTTCTTGTCCTTAAGCCAATTTTTAATCCATTTCGGTAGTTCTTTCCTTATGCTGTACTTTCTGACCTTGTAAATTAATCCAGTGTGTGATATACAGTTCTAAAGCTTACCCTAAATCTAGATAAATTATGTCCCTAGTTCCACCTTTATCTCCCAATTCAGTTATGCACTTAAAAGAAGCAACTTTTGTCAGACCTGACCTTTCTTTGTATCTCTGCTGACTGCTCCTTTTTTTTAATTACATTGGTTTAAATACTACAGAATGTTTCCATCTTCTTTGCAGCTTGAAGTCAAGTTTAAGTTTGAGTATCTGAAGTTCCTGGGCTCTTTCCTTGTTATTGTATTAAACAGAAAATCGGAAGTGACCTGCCCTCAGTTCTCCAGTACAACGTCTCATTCAGTGAGCTATCAAATGTGTTTGCCAGAGGCTTTTCCTTACTTCTTTTACTGTATCTCTTGAAATGCTAGGGTATAGTCAATGGCAGGGGAAGCACAGAGGATTTTGGCGGTCTTTGGAAAGGACATGAGTGCAAGACTGGAAGCAACTACGGCAACTGAATTTAGAACATTTGTGGTTCTCGCTGGGAATCTTTGAAAAGGTAACCGGACCGAAAAAAATGACATAACTTACAGGATGCACAAAGGTGGTTGTTAACCAGGCAGCGGCTCTCCCTGGGTCTCTGAGGGAGTCTCTAGTAGCCTACTAGGTGTTCTCTCTGTCTTGTTTAGGATGGTATTTTCTGGCGGTAGAGTTTAGGGTAATTCTTTTTACAGCAAGTTTAAATGGATGCATGAATTCTAAACCCAACATTAACTCCCAGTAGCAAAAGAACATGCTCGTTTACCTTTCAGAAAAGCCAAAGGTCAATTTTTAGATATATTGTGAATCTTACTCAAATAGCATTCTATTTTTTTGTTTGCTTCATGTGAACATTTACCTATCTAGGATGCAGTGGCAATCTTTTTTTGCACAAGATTGTATGTGTGATGGTGCAGATATTTTGCAAGCTTTATCTCAGTTTTAAGCTAAACAGTTGTGTGTTGGGGTATATAGTATCATTATCATTGAATTGGAAGAAATAAAAGACATAGTATTATTTTATACAATTATTTCCAAGCAAGCCGTGATTTTTTTAATGTTATTAAAAAAAAAATCAGTCTAGCCATAGAATAGAAATTCAAAGTTATATTTCTCCATCAAAGCAATTTTTCATCTAATTCTGAATATTTCATGAATGATAACAAAAATAAGTTCAAGTACATTGTTGTGACTTACGCATTTCGCATACTGCGTCATGCAGGGAGAAAGGAATGATTTGATCACATTTTTAAAGAAACACTATCCAGAAGCTAACCTGGTTGGTGTAGGTATAGCAGGCTTAGGCTACAGAAGGACAAGGAGAACAATGTCTAAAATACGTTTTGTTGAATGAAAGTATTAAGTTGCTCAGGGAATTAATAGGGTTGTGGTAGCACAGAGTAAATGACTTTAGGACCTAACTGCAATTTGAAAAACTTTGGTTGTGAAGAAGAGAAGACTGGTGGCACTAATTTCAGCAAACTCTTTGGTCAAGTAGTGCATGAAAAAGTTCCTTTTAATGGACTGATAGGTTGCATGGGTTCCAAGAAAAATTGTTGGGGCTGATATTGGTGTAAACTAGGCTATATTCACCACTGGAATTTATTCTTTTGGTTTTGCACTTTTCTTAGATTTCAGATATTAGTGGCCCACTTGTTTATTAGATGGTGATAACCTACCTTCATTTTTTGGGGTCAGGAGGTCTGTGATAAGTTCTGTTGTTATTTTAGACATTATTTCCAGTGTTTTCATCATTGCAGCAAACAGAACATGTCTATTTTAACTGGATCAGAAAGGCAAGATATGAATTTTAAAAATGGTCAGAAACGTGCTGTTATGTGGGCAGTTGTGTGTGCCAGATTTACCAGCAACTCAAGAAAAACACAGAACCGCAAAGGAATATGGGAATACTTAGTGCTGCCGCTTAGAATATGCTCTTATTCCCTTTTGCCAGTGTGGTGGGTTTTTTTCCTGGATCTGAAGATTGCATGTGGGTACACATGCTAGAGTGGGCATTTTCAGGAGGGAATTTGAGAGACTTTCAGGCCTGATAAAGGTTGCATGCAAAAGGAAGAAGAAAGATTTCTGAACTTGAGTTTCTTGAAGCTTGAGTTTTACACCAAGGAAGGAATGATCCTTGTGAGGAAATGCTTAAAGCAGCAAAGATGAGATCCCAGTCTGCTCCCAGCAGTGTTTCTATGTTTTCTCAAATAGCTATTTAATGTAGCCATCACTTCAGCCAGAAGGATAAATGAAATGCAAGCCTTTGTAAGTCAGTCTGCTATATAATGGTCTTTAGGGGAGATATTTCAAGGTAACCTATCCAAAATTTCATTCCAACAGGATTTCTTGTAAAATTCATTCACTTTTCCCCTCTACCCTACAGAAATCTCACCCCTTCTGATCAATGTCAGTTCTGTCCAAGTGCTAGGTGATAGGCAAATGTTATCTTGTTGTATAGACCAGATGAGAGCTTTTGGAGGAGGAGTGAGCAAATAGCTCATCTTCATCACGGGTGCTGTTGAAATATCTAAAAGGTCTCCGCACTTTCTTCTCGGGTTAGTTGCTGCTACAGGTGCAGACTGTGGGAAATGATGTTAAATAGCTAACAAAGAAATCTGCTTCCAGTGTGAGCCCCTTCGCTCAGACCCCTCCTGCGGTTTACCGGGGGTGGTCCACGCTGGGCAGCCACCTGCAACACCGTTCATCAGCACCATGCTCTTGGCCAAGCCTGTGGATCTGCTGCCTCCGGAGGAAACATCCACCCACCTTTGCTTTCCTGAAGACTCTGAGACCTCCTTGTAGCTCAGTTTGCAGGTGTCATTTCCACTCTCCCACGCTGCGTGTGCATGTAGCCTGTCACCTGAAGGTGACAGGAGAAGAAAAGTTACTTACATCCCAGCTGTTGTTAAGATGTGTTAAGTTCGTGTTTATCCCCATGCACTACTTTCCCCTCAGCTCCACTTGCTCACCCTCCTGTTGGGATTGGAGGGTGGAGAGAAAGAAGCCTGGTTTTCTTTTTTATTGATGCTCAAACTGCCTGTGAGGAGTGGGCGTGAAACGTGCCCATTACTAGTGCTACAACTGCCTGAAATGCACCAGCTGGTGGTGCTTGCATGTATGTACCTTGCAATCTTTATCACAAAACAGTGTGGCATGAAGAAACATAGTTACAGGGAAGTAATGCACCTTTGCTGGACTCACACCAGGCCTGGGTGAGGAATAGAGGTTGCTTTGCCCAGAGGAGCACTTCTCTGCATGTGGAGAAACGTGCTGAAAGGCATTGCATGAAGAAAAGAAAACGGGACATCCTGGAATCCACGCTCTGTTGGTGCTACGCGGCAGCTGAGCAGGGAAACTGAGAGCTAGAGCTTTGGATTTAGCGCCCTGTATTTCACCTACACTCAGCTTTGTACTCCGAAGTCATTCTCGTGAATCTGTCTCATAGCCTTTCCTCTCCTTCCTCCAGCTATGTGGAGTTAAGATGCCTGTGTGAGTACTGAAGTCACAAAGAACAGAAAAGAAAGCCAGCCTATTTCACTGTAGGACTGACAGACAGCAAATGTTATAGTATCTTCACATAACCTTAAGGATGTGAAAGTAAAATTGTGCTGCCTTCCATGCAGCAACCGGGGTTTTTGAGAATCTGTTCATTCAGCAAAGTCTGCTATTGAGCTATAGGCAACAGTTTCCTCTATGCAGCAGTGGTCGGATGTCAGGTATTTGTTGACCCCAGCATTATGGTAGGCGTAGTTGGCAAAGTCTGGCAGAAATCCAATTTAAAGGATCTTCAGCCGAATGTTTTGAATTAAGATAATCTGAATTTGACATACGCCCCCATTACCTTCACCACATGCTGAGCAAGACCTTTCAAAGCGTGATGGGCAGAGCCTGGGAACAGACAGGGTAGTATTTATACAATGCTGATCCTGTCTTTCTAGGTCGGTTTTGAATGTGTGATGGAAGGGATGATGCTGAGATAAGTTTTAGCTGGGTTGGAAGAGGTGGCAACCATCTTCCCAGGAGGTCAAAGCTGTGAATTAACACTGCTCAGAAATAACAGCTGATATGGAGAGGCAGGGACCTGCTGCGTTGCTTAGATAAACTGCACGCTGTTTGGTTTTCATGCATCTTATGACAGATTTTCTGGACTAAGTTTTCCTTAGTATTATACAAGTGTGCAGTGCAAAAGTCGCATTCTGTGAATCCATGGAGGAAGAGGAACCCTGAGTTTAAGCAGGGGTGACTGTCTGCTTTCTACTAGATGTTTCTTTGAGACAAGGCTGTGCTGCTTTGCGCAGTGGGAGATGACATTGTGAACCTGGGGCGTGTGGGGTGGAGAAAGATGGGTGCTTCCAGCCCTGAATAATGCTGATAGCCTGCTAGGTCGTCTTAGCCCGCGGCATTCCTCGGCAGCTGTACCTCCCCAGACTGTCCGGGCATCCCCACTGTGGGTCTGTCCAGCACTCCTGTGCCTTGCCCTCTTCCAGTGGCAATGAGCACAGGGAGCAGAGATGGTGCAACAGGAGCACCAGAGAGTCTTGCCTACGCATCGATGTCCATCTGGAGGTTGTTCCTGTTGTCAAAAGTTACTTTATCTCACCAAATAGATCCCTGCTAGCTCAAGAATATTCCATACTTTTTTTATTTACCTGATGATTCAGGGAGTTTATTGCGTTGCTTTCATTTTTCCTTTCTTTTGGGGAACTGTTTTGTCTAATGCTTTGAATAAGTGACCTTCATGTTGTTTCTGTATAGAACATTTCTTCGAGTTGGTAACCCAGTCAGTTGCCCTTCACTTCTTGTACAATATCTCTGGCGAGACTGGTTTCATGTCATCTCTAGTCATCTTCCGCAAGGATAAAATTATGCGTTGGCCGCTACAAATACAAGCATTCTGCAAACCGCGTGCAAATGCTCAACACTGCACCTAAACTGCTCAAGCAGCAGATTACATACACTTTTTCACAGCAGATTATATAATAAATGTAGCTAAACATCTTTGATTTGAGAATTAACACATTTCGCATTATTTTGTCCTTTTTTTCCCTTAGGCGCACTCACCCACCTAACTAAAGCAGTAGCTGCCCGAGTATAATTCTGTGCTTCTTTCTTTGTGTATCTTGGGGGTAGTGCGAAGGGTCCTGCTGTTCTGCCATAGGCCGTATTCATAACAATGTGGAAGTCTAAAGTCTTCATCACCATGCGTGTCGCTGTGATGAAGGCTTCATTGCACGCTTGTTCTTTTTTGCTCTGATAGTGCCTCCTTGTGACTTTGTATCTTCAACCCGAACCATCTAGCCAGCTTCACTGCAGGCTGCTCTTTTAACTGAAGACCTGTGAAGTCCATTTAAGTTCATATAATACCACGGGGTTTATTTGAAAGATCGCTCACTGTTTTGATGGCAAAGCATCTTCTTTTGGGGACCAGAGCCAGAATGCTTCGTGTCTTAAATATCAGTAGCTTGCTTTCTGAAAGAAATGTAACTGGTCTGTTCTTTGTGCTCCAGAATATGTGTTAGGAAGCAAAGATGCTCAACATGTAGCCAGCAAGCCCAAGCTAGCGTTTAACAGGCCGCTATGAGGAAAAACTGTTTTCACTAACAGCACTGAATGTCTGGAAGAACTTACGTATAAATTCATCTGTTAAAAAAACCAAAAAACCAAAAAAAACCTCACCACCCCAAAAAAACCCCAAGAAAAATGTTAAGGAATAGGGGAATGCAGCAAAAATTGCTAATGTTACAGGTATTGTATATTTTTGGAGAATTATGAAGAGTATGCATCAAAGGTACAAGAACTGCTCCTAGCTGAGCATTGCTTCTGGGAATATGTTTATGTAACATATGAAAACAAATCAATTTCTTGTATTTTATATGAAACTCTTTGTATCAAACAAAAGACAACAGAACTGGCTGTTAGAGAAAATGATTTCTAAAAAAAAAAAAGTTGTTTGAAAGTGAGTATTTGTAACTAGCATCTTACTACTTTCTTTTTTAGTTTTTCATCTGCTTTGTTGGACCCATCATTATGGGTCTTTTCCTTCAGAATGACGCTGTGGCACTGTGGTGATGATGTAGGAAACACCCTGCGTAGATGAATATTTCCTCTTTTAACCTGGGAGGGGGTCTGTGCTCACTTATGCTTTAAAGCAAGGCCAGTATTGCGGCAGTTCAAGCTGTTAAGAAGATTGGGACCCTCTGTTCTTTGCATGTTCCTTTTTTTAGAATCTCCTCGTTGCATTTGCAAGGAACATCAAGGTTTGTTATACAGAAACTTGCAGCAGTTGTGTGTAAGCTTTTTACTGTGAAGAGGCCTATTTTTCTTGAAATGGAACAGAGTATTTAATGATGCTCAGCCAGAGATCTGCTTATAAAAGAATCGGATCAGTATGTATTTGTTGCTCATAGAGCAGAGTTTCTTCTGAGATTTTTTTCATGCTTTCAGTATATTAACTTGGGCAAAACCTCTCTATATCAGTACATTTTTAAAGTTTCATCCTACTGGGTCAGTAGCCAGAGTAATTCCAAGTAATTTTGGTGATGTTAGTTTTTACACACAAAGTTTATTTTCAATCAGTAGAGCATCATCTTCAAAATAAATCTCACTTCTGTAAATTACGTTCAGCGTTTGCGAGTCCCTTATCCAGTCTCCAGTGCTATTGCCAGCTACTGCTATATCGGATTTGAAATATGTCGCTGTTAACTTCCGCAGGACCAGGATTTCCCCAGGGATGTTTGATTGCCACTCTGTTGAATGAAATTCAGTGCAGTTGGAAGGTTTCTAAGTAAATGCTAATAAAACCAATATATGTGATTCTTTTTTAATGACTGGTGTGAAGGCAGACTTTCTAAGCTAATGCAAATCTCTTTAAAATTGGTTGGGATCACCCAGAAGCATCAGTCTCCTTGGGTGGACTGCAGCCTGGCATACTATTTTCCCGTTACATGTTTTATTTGAATATGAATAATTGAAGCTGGCTGGAAAAAAAAAGATATACTTAATACGGTAGTGATGATTTGAGGCAATTATGGGTTTGATCACTGGTAGTATCCTGTATCCCTGGAAGCATGTAAGAACAGCAGTAGATAAGTATGTTGCCTCCTGCACCCTGGTTACTGAAATGTTAATGTGCCAGTGAATTAACTAGCAGAACTCCCAATTTCTTCAAGAGAGTTTTGTCTCATTCACAAAAATTCATCTCCTAGGAAAAGCCTTATTAATTTTAGGTACTAGCGCCTGCTTCTGTAAATCCGCTTGCCACATCTGACCTTATCCTCATGAGTCAGAAAATGGCCACGTGCAAGCAGATAGGTTGGTGGTTGCTTTTAAATCTGCGCCAGTATCACTGGTGCCCATCTCTTGGTCGAGAGTAATGCTGATGTATTTTAAAGCCGAAAATACATTTTTTTCCTAAGAACTGAGTGTTTTGAATGAGTTTCTTATGAATTACTAAAGGTGTCATCGCCTACTTTGAACAAAATAACAATTTTGATGTTTATACTTCTCTTTACTTGAAATGGAAGTTTTTACCACCAACAGCATGTTATTGTTGCTTGGTAAACAAAGCTTTATACAGAATTAATGTTTTGCAGACAAAAAATGTGTCTGAAGAAGAAATTAAAAATAAGTAGCTGATGAGATCAAAATAGCATGTTTCTAGAAGAAAGCTCCTCGGATGTTGGATTTGAAAAATGAGGAATTACCTGGTTTGGACTGGGGGAAAGAGCAGAATAAAAATAAAATCTCGGCAAACTAAAAGTACTCTTAACAACAAGAAGATAGGTACTGTTCTCTCTCTTCTGAAATATTTTTACACCTGAGAAGTTTATCGCACAATACACTTCCTACATCTGCAGAAGGGTAACAGTGTACTACTGTTGCAGTCCCAGGGCCTGTCTGCTTACAGATTTTGGCAATGAAGCCATAGGAATAGGAGACTGTCTTACAGTGCCCTACTATTGCCTTGCTACAGACATGTGCAGGACCATAATTGGAACTGGTTTGCTCTTTATAAATTAAAGAACAAATTACTTGTTTTCTTCTACTTCCCATTTATTTACTTTAATCAGTCATAGGTAGTAAATTAAAAAAAAACCCAGAAAGCAACACTATACGTTTATATTGGATTAGCACACTGGAATGGGCAATTAGTGCTTTTATGTTTAGGAAGTTTGAAATTAAGAGTAAATCAGGTGAAACTGTATCAGTGAGTAAATCTTGGTAGGTGAGGTGTTGCCATTGAATAGTGGGGGTTATTAATTGAAGTAAAGAATTTTGCTTGACATTCAAAAATAGGCAAACCCAAAATTAAAATCCCACTCATCTAACACTAGAAGGTGGATTTGGGGGGGGGGGCGGGGGGGGAGGGGGGAGAGAAAGAGTGCAATAGGCTCTTCCAGTAATCTGTAGCAAGAACCATATGTCCACGTATACTGTCGTCATCTTTTGGTTTTAGCCCTCTTGCTGGTGGTGTGGGTGTTCTGTTGTACAATCAGCACTTTCCAGTTTTCTTTCGTCCTTTGAAGATTTTCCAAAACTCTCAATACTGATAGTTTAAGGAACTATGTTTATGTGTGTACTGTGTCGCTTTGAATTTCATTGTGGCTACTTAAAAGGTTATTGTGACTGAAACTCTGTTTGCTCTTACATCCTAGCTAATTTTTATTTGGTGTTCCTTTTTCTCCTGATGCTAAGTTTCATAAAAGGATGTTCTATACATTGTTACTTGTTTTTATAACTGGATTGTAATTCTTAAATATAAGCCAACACCAGGTAGTAACTGTTTGTAGTTTTACTTGGCTGAGAGCCTTTGACAAATGAGGTATTTTTTTTAGGCTGAACAAGACAACGGCCATCCTCTTCCTGCCTTTGCCAGTCTGCATATTGAAGTCCTTGATGAGAACAATCAGAAGCCTTATTTCACAAGATCTACGTACGAGGGCTTCATCCTCGAATCCTCCCCAGTGGGAACGACCGTCTCTGACAACCAGAATCTGACTTCTCCCCTACAAATTGTAGTGTTGGACAATGATGTGGAGGAGGTATGTTTCTTGTTCTTTTATACTGTCATACTGCTGTTTACATTTTTATTATTTCCAGAGTTCGTTCTTTTTTCGTGTTTTTTGATTGAGACAAAACTGTTTTGAGCAATAAATAGAAAAAATCTTAATGTCATGGTTACAATTTCTTTTTCTTTTCGTTCTGAGTTCAAAGAGATTTGAAAGTGTGTCTGAACTGAAAAACTAATCTGTTTTATTCAGCTCTCCTTAAGATCATGTTCTGTTAGAGATGATGAATGCTTAGTGTGAAGAGGAAAAAAAATCATTTTGTGAGAAGGATGAATCTGCCACACAGTGTGGGGAAATGGGAGGCAGAAGCTCAAAGTGGAAGGAAGTAGTAGTTTGAATAAACCAGGAGGAAGAGGAATAGGAGGGCAGGAGGCTAAAAGTTCAGTCCATTCTTTGCTCTGCACAGATTTTGATACTAGCATTACTCGTAGCAAAACTTGGGCATCTTCAAAAGAGTAGTAACCAAGTAGTAACAATACCACACCTCTAGGGCTAACGTTTTTTCTGTTCTCCCCAAGGCTGTTGCTGTTATGTGTTTTATGATAACATTTCTTTTTCCTGATTGCTGTTGTCTCTCCAGTTATCCCCTTTGTTCTTTTTTTTTTTTTCTGTTCTCCTGTTATCTTCAGATATGTAAGGAAAGCTAAGTTGTAAGCATAGGTTTTTTAGTGATATTTATAGTATATGCCAATACTCTTTAATAAAGTTCTTAACCTGATAGTCTGAAAGCAATCTTTTGTTTTTGAAAGTTTCACTTTTGACATAGGCAAATTAATTATTTTTGAGACACAGGGGAGGCCATTGTCACTGAAAGATGCTCTTGACATCACTATCCGCATTAGAGTGATTGATTGTCCTGAGAGGCTATTTTAAAGCCCAAACTCATGTAGAATATCTCCTTCCCATCCATTAAAATATCTCAGTCAAGTTACGGGCATTCATAAAAATCAGTTGGAAGGCCAGTGGGAACGGCCGTTGGAGACGGCTTTCTTAGGGGCCGGATGAAAGGTATGGAGTAAGTGCATGTGGCAGCCAGCAGCAGGCATTGCTGCTAATTTGTATTACTTGTGAAATACTCTTGTTCAGCACTGCTTTTGTTAAAAGCAAAGCAGTTTTCTTGTTTGATCAAATTAATGGGATCTTGTAGGTTGCTTAATGCAGGAATAAGAAAGGTGTGCAAGCATCAGGTATGTCTTTATATTTACAATGAATTGTCTAATTGTGTTATGTAAAATCTATTCGTGTGTGCCCGAACACAACATAAATCAAATCGTCTGAGTTAGTGTCCACGGTTGCAAGTCACGTTTAAGCTACTAATTTAAGAGATTTTCTTGGAAGGCTGCTTTTAGTTCTGTGATCCTTATGTGTATTGAACAAAAAAATATGGGGATATTTTTAGATGTTTTTAGCCTAAGCAAATTGCCGTCTAATTTGTTTTATCCGCACCTTCATGAAATTACTAGTAAGACCCTTTGGTTCAAATATGCCTTGGTGCATATCTGTTTGTTACAGAAATCTGGAATTTTAGGGTACTATTTATGCCCACCTTGTAACACGCGTGACTGAACATTAACTTTAGGGAGATGGAAAGAGAGGCTGTGATTCACCTGAAGAGTGGAAGACTGAAACCGAGCAAGTCTGTCTGCGAGACTGATAGACTTGCACATTAGATAGGTATGGTCAGAAACGCAGAAGAGGGGTTTGGGCAAGCTGGGGAGCTGGTTGTGAACCATTTCTGCCTGGGTTGCTACACTGCTAGTTTGGGCGATGGACAGCTGAAAATAGTACAAAAATTTCACTGTTAATCCACCATGTGCTGCTGGTGTTTCTCTATCTGCGAGTCCACCAACGTTCCAGGGACTGAGATATTTGCCCTCAAGGCTTCGTAGCTGCAGCGACCTAGGAAAATCCTACTGTGCATACGGAGTCTGCGGTGGTAAAAGAAGTCACACAGCATTGGCTGGTGAGGGAGGGGCTGAAGTCGTTGTGCTTGAAATAATTCAAAACAACTGTTTTAATTAAAGAGAATTCAGTGCCCTAGTTCAGACGCTTAAATTTATGTTGCATTTTTCCGTGCTGGTGGCTTTTTGGGACTCTCTCCTATTTCCTAGTAGATTATATTGTTCCACTAAAGGAGTGACAGAAAGACTTTGGACTTCGTTAACCTCCAGAGGTTTTTGAGGTTGTAATTAATAGTGCTCTGATTAACCTTTGCCTGGCAGTTGCACAACTCTACCCACAAGATGTCAAAGGCAGATTTGATAATACAAGGTTCTTTGTTGTAACTACCTATTAGATCGTATACAAGACTGAAAATGAAGATTACTTTGAACTGTTAAATCCTGAATTTGTGCTGACTCTTTGAATGAATTGTGTAACTGCCAGGTAGTTAGTATAGCACATGATATTTGTATACTCTCAGACTGCAAATATTTAATTTCAGAAACTTCTGCGTGGAAGAGTAATTTGTTCCCTTAATAGAAACTACTTCATGAGGTTTGTAATGTAATCCTGGTATTTATGTTCCCCACCAAAAGTGCTTCCTGTTACTGATTTTGTCAGTGCACGTTCAATACCTCAGGTTTTGAGGGGTGCTCTGGAGTTCGTCACAAGCAGTTTGACCATAGGGCTCCATGTTTTATTGGTGTGCCTTCTCTGTACATCAGCGTGTTCCCGTGAAGTTATCACAATATTTGGATATTGAATAGAGCGGTTCATTAATATACTTGTCTTTGCCTGCACTAGAAATTTCAACACAGGCGCGGCCTAAATATTTGCAGTTTTAGTTGCATCGCTAATAATAAAAAAAATTTGTCCAACCCTGCAGCAGATATTTCAATTGGGAGCACCTACAGGGGTTAAATAATCTGCATCCAAAGACAACGAAAAACAAGTTTTTCATTCTTGAACACAAGCTGCTTTAGGCAGCTGATCAGAAGTTGTTAAATATTTCTGTGTCTCACTACAAATAGACCTGAAATTTCATACCCAGAGGGAACAACCATTCAAGGGCCCAGAAGTATTTCATAGCGAACTTAACACTTGATTTTGTTACATCATGTTTTTATTGGATAATGAATAACAGGAGTTTGGTTAAGCTAGTGAAAATCACATGTTCAGTCACATGACACAAAATGAGACAGAGCGAAGTTTTCCAGTGACATATTTTTGTGTATTACTGAAAAAGTGCAACATTTCAGTGTTGCATAATGAGAAACTGCCAAGGATTTCTAGACTGGGAAATGATGTTGGCATAAAGACTTCATTTTGACACCCCACCCCGTCCCCCTGAAGTGAGGACAAAAGACTGAAGATCGCTGGGATGTAATGCCGTGTGCCGGGGGAGATGGGCTACGGTGGAACCTGGCCAGCGGCCCTCGTGTTCTCATAGAATCATAGAATCGTTTAGGTTGGAAAAGACCTTTAAGATCATCCAGTCCAACCATTAACCTACACTGCCAAGTCCACACTAAACCAATCAAGGGTAGACTAGACTAAACCATGTCCCCAAGTGCCACGTCTGCCTGTTTTTTGAACACTTCCAGGGATGGGGACTCCACCACCTCTCTGGGCAGCCTGTTCCAATGCTTGACTACCCTTTCCGTGAAGAAATTTTTCCTAATTTCCAGCCTAAACCTCCCCTGGCACAGCTTAAGCCCATTTCCTCTCGTCCTATCGCTAACTACTTGGGAGAAGAGCCCAACACCCCCCTCCCTGCCCCCTCCTTTCAGGTAGTTGTAGAGAGCGATCAGGTCTCCCCTCAGCCTCCTCTTCTGCAGACTAAACACCCCAGCTCCCTCAGCCGCTCCTCATAAGGCCTGTCTTCCTCCTTGCTGCTGGGATGGCTCTGTGCCTGCACGGCCACTTCCCTTGGGTGTGGGGGGATAAGGGCCAGCGGCACGGCCGTAAGCACTCATTACCAAGCCTGGGAGATACGGCGGGAGGGAAGGGTTGCTCTGTCTCAGCAACCTGAACTGCTCGGGGAACCTGGTGCCGGATTCCCTGACTGTATCCGTCTTCTCTCTTGCATGTTTTATTGATGCTTAAGGCCAGCCAGGTGTGATCCATTGGATCTGCCAGAGGCGATGCGTCCTCTCTCTTTCCAGAATGCTGTAGACTTATCTTGGCACATAGAGATTTGTCTGCAGCCGCAGAGACGGTGATCAGCCTCGTCCTCGGGTGGAAGTGCTCTGTGCCATTTCCTATTCCTTTGGCACCACCTGGCTCATGCCAGAACAGCTCTTTCCAATTCTATGAAATGATGGAGGTGTGACATGGATGTGAGGGAGGAGAGAATCAGATTTAACTGTCAGTGATTCATGTGGTGCTTATAACCTGTTGTGGGCACGAGACTTCCAGCAGAAGTCCAGCAATTGCATGTAACTCATCCATAAAACAGCCAAACTAACTGAAATGACAGATGCCTTCTTGCTGGGACTAGATGGTAGCTCAGGGTGGGTTAGTAAGCACAGGTAATGCTTATTAACTTCTGCAGATCTTAATGTTCTGATGGCTTCATTGTATCGTAGTAAATTAATGTATTTAGTAAGTAGGGGTTGCTGATGAGAGGTTGACATAGGTCCTCTACGTGCCTGTGCATGTTAGTTTCCAATACTGACACTGGCTAAACATAATGTATTCAGGCTTCTAATTGACAAATCAGTTGAGAATATATTTCATATTAAAATAAGTCCCTGTCCTCAGATAAATGCGTGAGGAAAGAGGTCATCTTAACTATGTATCTTAAGAAAAAAACCAAAACACATTCTAAATTTAAATCTTGTGGGAATTGTAATAGGGTCCCGCTCTAAACCTTCCAAAAATTAATTTATAGATGTGCTATTGCAAACAGACCTTTAACTTGAGCAGCACTGCTGAGTGCTGATATAATTAAGTGCTCTGTTTAAATGGCATAAATTAAATTAAGCCACGCGATTACCTTAAGACCTGAGTAAACCAAAGCTGAGATGAGAAATTTAAACAGTATGATCTGATTGCTGTTTGCATAAGGCTTCCTGAGCCACTTGCTTCCATGGGGGAGTACCAATTTCTTCTACTCATAGAATCATAGAATCGTTTAGGTTGGAAAAGACCTTTAAGATCATCCAGTCCAACCATTAACCTACACTGCCAAGTCCACACTAAACCAATCAAGGGTAGACGAGACTAAACCACGTCCCGAAATACCACGTCTACCCATTTTTTGAACACTTCCAGGGATGGGGACTCCACCACCTCTCTGGGCAGCCTCTTCCAATGCTTGACCACCATTTCTGTAAACAAATTTTTCCTAATTTCCAACCTAAACCTCCCCTGGCGCAGCTTGACCCCATTTGCTCTCGTCCTATCGCTAACTACTTGGGAGAAGAGACCAACACTCACCACACTACTCGCATAGGTAGGGTTGGTGAAAAAGCTACACAGTAACCATTTTACTGCTTTGTATGCCCAACCTTGTCGCATCTCTCTTAAAAACAGACAAACAAACAAAAAAAACCCCAGGATTTAACTTCCAAGTTGAAAGCAGCTAATTGGTGTTCCTGTCCAGTACGTACTAGTCAACTACCAAGGTGTTCACCGATACCACGTGCAGTGTCTTGATGAATAAACTCAGGGTGTGAGGTAATTGCTCATTAGAACACAAAATTGATGTCGTGTTTATAAGGTGTGCCAGTACATGTTGAAAAGTGTTTAAACATGTCCCAGCACGCGTTCAGAAAAGGACCTGTTCAGTAACCCCGATGCTTCTGCAGATGCTTACAGCCCAGTGCAGCATCCCTGGGCAGTGGAGTACGACGTGGGTCAGTTCCTCTCCAGATCCTTTTCTACCAGATCAGTTTCTTGTTTAATGTTTAAAAATTAATGTTTAATGTTTATGAAGTGGAAGTCAAACTAAGTAGACAGTTGCTCAGCATCTGTGTTTCCAGCCAACTTGTGGGAAATCTTAAAGAACGATTATTTTACATAAAGGGGTCTCAGTAGCAACCCAAGAGGACAGAGCAAATAATGGTTAAAATAACTTTTAAATGTAACTACAAATGCAGGTTACGGATTTTCAATGATATATCCAGATAAGGAAAAATAATTGATTTTTTTTTTTTATCCAGGAGTACTGAAGCATTTTAAGTACTGAAGCATTTTTCTCTAATATTTGCCTGATTGCTTATATCTTTCACTGTTATTGTTTGAACTTTGTTTTGCAGCTGGTATTCTCTCAAGAGGAGAGTTGTCATAATACTGCTATCCCTGTACAGCACTTCTGTGACACTCTAATAGTCACATTACAAAATAATAATTCGGGAAATATTCTTCCCAAATGTAACAGCCCATTAATATAATTATTAAAACAAACAAAAGGGAAAGGCAAAGCAAAAAGGCTGCTTCTTTTTCTTTAGGATTTATAAAGATAGGCTTTTTTCCTTTTCTGAATCTTTCCACTTAAGAAGGAAAAATAAAAATCTTAACATCGAATCGCTTCCGTAGCATTGTATTTCTTCCTTTATTTGTGTAGGATGAATATCTAATGCGTTCTGCCTTCTGAAGCTATTCTTTCTCTCTTTGAGTTCCTTGGAGTCCTGAAGGAATTTGTTTTCTGTATATTTGCCCTGTTTTAAACAAATGCTATCGCTAATTAGGGAAGTGCTGGAGATGTTGGCTTTTGTTTCGTGCCCTCTCCCAGGAGTGGCTCACTTGTATGAGGAACAGAAGATGATTTATTTCAAAACTTTTCTGTCAGCTTTTCATTCAGGGAGGGGCATGGCCCTTTGCACCTCTACTTGAAAAAGTCTAACAAGCAATGCAGCGCTTGTTAGTGCCCGACTTTGTAGTCATGCTTGTGCCTCGGCCCTTGCTTTGTGCAGGGGCTGGAGATGTTTTGGTGGTGATGGAAAGAATTCAGAATTAAAGCACTGCTCAGCATCCATCCTGGTTCTCTCATTAGGCTTTTGATATCTTTTCCTCCAAAGTGGAGATGACGTAAATGGTGAAGAGCTTTTTTTAATTATTATTATTTTAAATTGTACAGTTAAATATTATTCAAATGAACTGAACTTTAAAGAAAAAAATTATTAAGGAGAAAAAATATTCATAGGGTGTCCTGGGCAAAGCCTTCTCAGACTGGTTTACCTCCCCTAGTTTTTCAGTTGCTCAGAATTTAGACTCGATTTGTTCTTCTCCTTGGATGCTGTTGATCTAAGCTGTGCTTCAGCTTGTTTTTCCAATATCTAATGGTAATGTTAAAGATGCAGGAAGTTCACTCCAGATGCTCTGTCTACCTTGTCTATTCCATCCAAGCTGTTGTGAACCTGGAGGACCATCTCATCGGGCCCTGCATAACTCATCTCACACAAGTTAGAGAAAAACTACGCGGTCAGTGCCAACACAGTCTGATTGCAAACCCCTTGTCAGTGGGACTGAGAAGCTCACTTGCTTCGCCTCCGCAAGACTGTGAATCCCAGATTTTTTCATTGAAAGACGTGAGTGGAAAAGATTTTCTACTTGCACCCAGAAATGAGGAGGGCAAATGCTGGAAACACCTCTTCAACAAAACAGGTCTTCCATGGGCATTTCAGTGCTGATCGTCCTCCACACAAAGAATGCTGGAAAACCAAGATGTGTCATTAAATTATCTTTGTTATCGCTACAGCTTTTTGGAGACAAGCCTGTGCTAGCAGTCAGGAAGCCTGAAGCAGTTCTGATACTTTTGGAGCTTGTTCTGGCTACCCTGGAGAGTTTAACAGCCAAATATATTCCTTCTAAAAAGTCCTTGGAGATGTTGAAACACATACAGAATATGTGTCATTGTCTGCTCATTCTTGACAATATCATGCCGTTTTGGTTTAATCTTAGTAAATTGTAGGAAACTGCTTTAGGAATTGCTCGTAAGCCCTTGTGGGATGGGAGGAAAGGAGCAGCAGAAATGTAACGTTACCATCCGCGCAGACTTTCAGGAACTTCCCCAGAAATTTTCAAGCAGAACAAATTCAAATGCAGGCTTTGTTTATTAAGAGGGCACTGGAGCACTTTCTGTGTCTCGTTTTGTTGTATTTTTGTATGTGAAAAATGTAACCATTTTTTCCCCAAACGTACTGCTTTTACCATGTCCATCGGTATGGGTTTCTGTTTCCTTACTTGTGTTCATTTTGTATCGTGTGTTTTTCTTTGTAGCTTGCGCCAGGTGCCATTCCCGTAGGTATTGGGTATTATGTATGCCAAATAACTTTTTGTTTTAATTGCATGATTTATTCATTTATTTCCCCCTGTCCTCCTTCATTTTTGTCTGCCCTGTCGGTGTTTGAGACTGGGACTGTCGCTTGGTTTGTGAAGCCTGCAAAGAGCCCTTTAAGCACATTGGACCAGATTCGTTTAGGGCCTAAAGTTGTACTGTGATTGTGTTGTGATTGCTTTATGTTCATTAAAAAATTATATGTCTTTCTAGAAATCTTAAGTATAACAAAAAGTCTTTTTTAATTTAAAAAATACCTACTAGTCAGCCTGAAGTATGTAAACGGTATCAGGTTTGAACTGCATGCTTGAAATGGTCCTTGCAGGCTGCATGTATACTCTTTTGTGTGGATTCTGATAGTTTTCTAATTGAAATTATATGCTAAACAATTTCTGAGAGATAAGCTAGTCGACATGACCCAGTAATGTAGTCAGAAATCACAATGCTTGAGTCCAGGCCCCAAAATAAAATAAGAGTTAAAAAAAATGAAAGCATTGAAGTAGCGTTGGCAACATAGATGGATTGTTGTGCTCTCTCACACTATCTGCCACATAAAATGTTGACGGTTAACTCGAGCAGACTTGCCTTCAGTATAAAATGTGATAAAAATGTAAAAGCGTAACAATGCCAAGATTAAGGAAATAAATTGTTTTGTAGGTCTGATATGCATGGAAGGTAGTGGAAATAGGCATTGATTGCAGTAAAGGCAATTTAACTTGCACATTAGGATAAAATTTCTAATACAAGAATAGCTAAGGAATAGGATAGATTATTTTGGGAGTGTATGGGATCTCCATCATTGGTTTTTCTCAACAACAAAGTAGGAAAAAAATACTGTTTATTAGTGTTTAAAATGGCATGACAACCAAGAACTGTAACAGCTAACCCGGGTTTTTGTAAATTAAATTTTTGACTGACTTTGTAGTGTCTACAAAGTGAGCAATTATTGGCAATTACCTTCTGTAATTTTTCATGGAAAAAAGGAGATTGCCGTTTGTGTTGCTAGCTGTAAAATGAATTTTAATTTTACTGAAAGCTGGCATAGTTGCAGCAAAGCTTTAGGCAATAGGAAACCACTCATTTGGAACGCTTTGATATTTCTTTCACGTAGCTTTCGGCAACTGAAATGGCTTCTCATTTAAATAGTATAATCTTAGCCTTCCAAAATGTGCGCTTTAGAGTATTTTGGATTGCTAAAATAAGTTTCTCTTTCTCCTTCTGTTGTACTAATCTGTCCTCATAGTTGTTCATTATGACACGTAGCACATGTTAGCGTTAGCTCAAGTGTTTATGCTTGCTATACCGTAGGGATTGGTGAACTTTCCAGTGGTCTGTTTTCTTTTTTTAATTATGGAGGAACGACAACAATGACAGGGCAGGAGTTAACCTTCTAGAAGCGTTTTGGATTCGGGTTGAGAAAATGTTCAGAGAAGGACCGTAACGCTACTTTTTGGATAATGTGTTGAATTCAGCTATTTCTGACTGTGTTGTGCATCCTACTCTGTATGGGGCCCATTCTGTAGAATTATGTTGGGAAGTAGCAGGTAAAAAATACTTTTCAAGTTACACCTTGTGCAGCCACTGGATCTTCTGTTATGTTTTATTCATGGGTACTAGTCCTCTGGTTCCTTGTCTCCACGTTATTTGGGGCAGTTCAAAACAGTTTTTATAGGACTCATCTCCCAGCCTTTTGTGTTTTGCGTAATCACATTTGCATTCCTCTTTTGTAACCTCGCCTCATGTAACAGAAATAAACTAAATAACTAATGACCGAGTGTAGCACATTCAGTCAGGTTAAATTAACCAGATTGCATACAAGGACACAGAAATGTTTGTTGGAATACTGTAGGCAATAAAAGGTAATGTAGTTTGTTTTAAGATTTAACCGTAATATAGAGTGACCCTTGCAGTCTAATCAGTTTAATAACTCAATAGCATCTTGAAAGAGGTGGGGAAGGTGTTGAGAGATTTCATCCCAGTCACGATTCACATTTCTGTCATTTCAACAACACAGACATCCCAGAAAAGTGCCTCAATTTGTGGGGCTTTTCAGAACCACCACAGCATACAGAGCTGAAACCCCCTTTTTACCTGCTCTGTGCTGGCAGCCAGCAGGCTGCAGGGTAAGGGCTGAGGGTAGGAAGTCCAGTTTGCAGCTTTGCATCCATCTGGTAAGTTCACACTGGAAGGAACTGGATTGAGGTTCCGGACTTTAATTAATCTGCTCTATTCCTTGTGAATACAGTAATGAGTTCTGGTTCTGTCCGTGGCAGAAACGTTCCTTCCCCTTCCTGTTAGCTGAGATTCTGTTTGCCCCAGAACTAATGTCAGTCTTTATCCCCAGGGAACAATTCATTCTTCTTCCCCATACTCTTCTAATCTGCCAACCATGCTAGGAGAGAGGACGGAAACGGTGGGATGAGTTCCTGAGTGGTTGCTCAGGATATCTCACAAGGCATTGCCCTACCTTGATGATGTGGCATGGTTTTGCGCGCAGCATTAGAGCCGCAGCACCACTCCTGGTGCTCGCCCAGCTGTACCTGGAGCCACCTGGGATCTGTGTTCCCGCAGGCTACCTAGGGGAGGTCATGAGTAACAAATTCACAAAGCCTTGACTTGCTTTTTTTTCTTTCCTCTCTACCTTAAAACACTACTTCCTGTTGAAAAATTATACCACAGTTGATTTACTATGGTTTTCACCTGATCAACTGAGACATTCGTAATTCTGCATCAATATATTTCGATTCTTTTTGAGACATAAAGAGAATCTCTGAACAGCATCTATTTAGCGATACGCTTCAACACATATGATTATCTTTTTTCATTGCATCAACCCAACTGTTTTATTGCTCCATTAATCAAGATAAGTTTTGTTTTTAATATGGTTGAAGACAAATGCTTGAATCTGGTTTCTTATATTGGTGAATTAGATTTGGCTTAAAAATGATTGTTTTAATGAAAAAAAGCATTATTTAAAACTAGCAGATACAGATATTTGTTTACCATTGGGTTTACTTACTCTGTAGGTTAAAGTATATTTTTAATGTTTTTCATCAAGAAGATTCAATTTTTAGATCAGCAGTGTTATTTTTTACTTTTTTTTTTTTACAGTTTTGTAGATTCAGCTAGTCACAGTATTTGTACTTTCTGCTTATTTAGGTTTCAACTAAAACAAGCACTTGCATTGAGTAATTGGAAACTTAATGGTATATATGAATTTATAATAAAATGCTCTTTTTTTTTTTAATATTGTTTAAAGACCAAGGATCCTCAGCTCCATCTCTTTCTGAATGATTACAATACGTTTTTCACTGTGACTCAGAGTGGCATCACCCGCTACCTCACCCTGCTGCAGCCTGTTGACAGAGAAGTCCAGCAGCTTTACACTTTCTCGGTAAGCTAAATGCCCTTGAAGGCACAGCAGGTATTGTTCAGAGCAAGTGTTGAAAAATCATTAGTTATTACATCGTTGTAGATCATTCAAATGGCACAGAAGGAGAAAAACAGTGAAGGATGAGCAGCAGCAATATTGGGGGGGGTGGGGAATTGATAGCTGGGGTAGCGTGCTCTTCCAAAATGCACATGTTTTGGTTTGACAGCCCCATTTTAGATCCCCCGACCAGCACCATCTCCATGGTCCCAGGCTTGTATCCTGCTCCTCACAGCCCTCCCATGACAGTCTGACTCTTCTCTTTTGTACCTGGCCGGGCCTTTGAGGCCACCTCTGCCTTTTCTTTTCTTGGCCCTTGAGCTAGGAGCATGACACCTGTAATGGCCTTTCCACTTTATTTTAGTACAAAACAAAAAAGTAGGCTAACAAACCACAACCAGCAGTATTTATGAAAAGGGGGGGGAAGCTTAAATGGACCTAATACTCCCTCAGGCAGTTCCCAGTCTGTGAGTAAACATCTTAACAGCCCTAAAGCAATTTGCAAACATGCTGTAGGGAAACCCTGTTCCTCTGCAGGACTTCCCAGTCAATGCCTCCGTATTTTCTGCCCGTTTAGCATTTGAAAGGAGAGCTCGGATTTCCTCTATGGAATAAGAAGGCCTCTAGCTCTTTAAGTCCCACCTTCAAATGCTGTCTTTGAGGTTTAACATACGTACAGCAGCTCCTGCCTGTGGCCGTGCCCAGGTGAGACTTGCAGTGCTAGACAGGTTTGTGAGCTGCCCTGCTCCTTGAGGGTGCTCAGTGCAGCTGGGGACAGGCTCTGCCCTCCCAGCCATGGACTGCCGCTCAGATCCAGGCCCCAACCCTGGGAAACAGTTACTCCCTCTCGTTTCTCCTGCTAATCTGACACAGTATGTTTTAAAGGCATTGTTTCATTTTGCTTTTGCCCTGACTTTTGCACACTACAGGCTCAAGCTCAGCTGAAACTTCCTGTAATTCTAAGTGCAGACAAAAATGAAAAATGAAATGCTGCTTTTTAGTTGTCATACTGTATTTTCTCATAGTTGGAATTGTATTAAGAACACACCACTAAAATATGTTCCTGTTCTGCTTTTTTTTTTTTTTTTCATCCTGAAGATGACAGCTTCTGATGGTGTACAGGAGAGTGTCCCAGTGACAGTCAATATCCTGGTGATTGACGCAAATGATAATTCCCCAACCTTCTCCAATATATCGTACAATGTCAAGATTTATACAGATATGAGGCCTGGGGAAGGCATTATAAAGGTAATTTCAGGTCTTTTTATTAGCTTTGTTAACTCACTTTTTGTTAGCAGTAGATGGTCTTGTTAATACAAATTGGAAATGCACTGAAAAGAGCTAGGAATGAAGTTTGTGTATCGCCATCCACTTCATCAGTTACCTGGCTATTAAAAAGTTGCTAATAGTAAATTATAGGCCTGTCTTAGATGTATAGCTGCAGTTCAGCTGTTTCATCTGAAGTTTTACAAAACTTCTTCATCTGAAAAATCTCAAAAGAAAAAAAAAATTCTCTTGTATTAGCGGGATATTGAAATAAAACATTTTGGGAGAACAGGTAAACAGTTCAGTAGAACATAACCAGAAATGTTTTACCATGTCATAAAACCCTTTGGTTTTTACAGGAGCCTAGAGTCGTTTGTTTGTAGAGCAAATGAGCAGCAAAAAATGCATTGAAAACAGGCCCAGAGAGAGAAGCAGTTTTAATTAGAGTTTGCAAGCACTGATTTACGTTTCGGTGCAGACTGGAGGTGAATCCTGGTTGTGCTGAAGTTAATGGAAAAAGGCTTTTTTGGGTGGTAATTCTTCTAAGGTCTCAGCCGTGCTCCTGAGTGCTTCCAGTCTAGATGGGTGAGAAGACTGTTAGTGGAGGTCGGCATGCAAGGATGGTAGAAGGCAGTGGGAGTATTGGGGAAAAAAAAAATTCATCAGCTGACTTAAGTAACAAAAATACCATTTTCTGAAATGTAATCAGGAATTAAGCATTTGAAGGTAGCAGTGATGTAACAGTATTAGGAGAGAGTTCAGTGTCTGTTCTGGCTCATGCCCTACTTGAGCTGCATTGACTTGCTGCATTTGCTATCTTCGGATCTTTGTTAATGTTATTCTTGTCTTTTCATCAGTCTGGGCTACAAGCGCTTAAAAAGCATCAGTGAGAGCCATGGGGACAGTTTCAGCAAGATTTGAGGGAAAGATAAAAGTTTTAGACATAATTAAGTTCCTTCAAGCTATGCACAAGGCTGTGTGGGGAAAAAAAAAAAAAAAAAGACTAAATACTGTTGTCCTGAATGAGCAAAAGGCAGGTAGAGCTCAGGAGCTGCATGTGGGGTTTGACATCAGGAGCTGTATTTGCACCATCTCTCAAACTCCTAACTCCCTCTATAAACATGTGGAGGTGGATGCTGGTCTCTTCTCCCAAGTAGTTACCAGTAGGACGAGAGGAGATGGCCTCAGGCTGTGCCAGGGGAGGTTTAGGTTGGATATTAGGAAAAATTTCTTCACCGCAGGGGTAGTCAAGCATTGGAACAGGCTGCCCAGAGAGGTGGTGGAGTCCCCATCCCTGGAAGTGTTCAAAAAACACGCAGACGTGGCACTTTGGGACGTGGTTTAGTGGGCATGGTGGTGTTGCGTTGATGGTTGGACTGATGATCTTAGAGGTCCTTTCCAATCTTAATGATTCCTAGTTTTTACCTTCATTAAAAACAATCCAGCCACCAAGGCAGGAAACATGAAATTGCTACTCTCCCCTTAATTGGTTTAGTGTGGACTTGGTAGTGTTAGGTTAATGGTTGGAGTGGATGATCTTAAAGGTCTTTTCCAACCTAAACAATTCTATGATTCTATGATTTTGCGAGTGCAATACACTCACTCGATATTTAAGGTACAGAGATACAAACAGTGCTGAAAAAACTTAATTTTTTTTTTTTTCCCTAAAGCATAAGCACTCTAGTCCAAAAATAAATCACTACGGTTATCAGGTTATCACATGGCCTGTGTTGTGCAGGGCATCAGGTAAAGTTGTGTGCTATGGATGTAAGTATCTGAGTTATCTCAGTGGGTTTTCCTCTTAAAGGAGCATGTGCCAGGAAACATGAGGCAGAAGATGTTGCTAAATGAGATTGCAGCATGTGTGAAAAGAATGGTTTCAGTACCCACAGTTGGCCTTAAGGACGCTCTGAGCTGCCCGAGTTGTGTTCATGATACTTGGGATGAAGTAGAGCAGCTACTGTGCTTTTCTAAAACAGAAAATGCTAAAGTACTCCCGACTTCAAAGGGGATGTGCTAGTTCTAAGGGTTTGTACTTTCTGGTGTTTCAACTGCAGATATTTTCAGACCCTGGAGGCGTGCAAAGAGCGGGAGTACGAATTCGCTAGTAAATTGTTCCTTCGGGGAAAATGCAAGAGGGTGGCTCTGCAGGGCCATTTGCGTTAGCCTGTGCCACCAGAATTAGCTTAGCGGAAACACAAATTACTTCATCGTGAGCAGGTTTGGTCTGAGAGGTGATTACGTTCCTGCTCCTCCAGTGCCTGTCGCGGCAGTCACCGCTCGCCTTCCCACACTGACGCTGTGTAACTGCTTGTATAAAGAGCATCGATCGGATCGATGAACGTATGCAGATTAGAAACATTGCAGGGACGAACAGGCATGAGGGCAGAAATGGTAAGAAGAAAAGTTCAGATGTAAGCGTTGTGCAGAGCATTTGAACTTAGCTAATGCCTGAAGTAGAGCTAGAACAGGTCCCTTCTAGAATGACATTGTGAAGTTGGAAATGAGTAGTGGGGAAGTCAGGCCTTAAACTTGTCTGTGCTAAAAATTAAAATTATTTTGGAAAACGTAAGAGTTTGGAGAGTGCGGTTTTTCCCTCCTCCACACTTCTGTCTGCAAGGTCAATGCGTGGTTGCTTTCAGACTATGTGAGTTTATAATGCGGTCAGAGATGGAGGGTAGAAGATCTGGCTGTTTTGGGAGAGGGGTGGTTTTTCAACTAATCTTGCATTGCCAGATGATCTGAGCTTATAAACTGACTGACATAAAAGAAGCTAAGAGTCATCTTAAGATTTCTGCATACTGTGATAATGCCAGTAGTGACAATTTCAGGCCGCTGGGGTATTTGGGAAGTTGTTCACCTTGTTATTTTGCCCAGGCTGCAGGCACTGAGTCTTTCATTCAGTGTTACAGAATGGGAGAAATGGGATTTGTCTTGGGGAGTTACGAGTAGCCACCGAGTCTGTGGTGCCCCAAATACCCATGGGTTTCCTTAGGCCAGAAAGGTGGATATGTGCTGCCTGATCGCTGTTTGCTTCTGCTTTATAAATACCTTCTCAAATGGAAAACAGACTTTTGTTTTTTAAACTGCTACTCCGATGATTTTGATGATATACTTGGCTTGTTCTCTGTGTGCAGAGCAAACTCATCTTGTAACCCTATCTCATCGTTGGTTTAAGAATCATTTGAGAGTCTCTGCTCTGAGATGATGATCAGCTGCGATAGTTCCCAGAGGAAAATCACCCAGGTCAGATATGATTAGTCTGTAAAAACCACTTTCTCTAATCAGAGAAAGTAGGTTAGAAAAAGAACACTGACCTCAGTGAATCTGTACAATCTCATAATCATTTACACATAAGCACTGGCTTGCACTTAACTCTCTACTCAGACTTATTTTCAGAGATGAGCAAGAAAGTATTTCTTTTATGAAGCATGTCATCTTTCTACAAAAATGCAAATTTCTGATATAGCAGTGTAAGTGCTCTCATGTGGTTGCCACTTTGCTTTTATTATCCTGAGGGTAATAAAGGATTAAGATTTTTTTCTTTCTTTGCTGAGTGCAGTTGCATGAGGATGTACAAATAACCCCAGTTTGTACTGGCTGCTTGCCCCATTTAGTGGGAAATTGTTTTTTATTTCACTCCTGAAAAAAAAAAATGCAAACATATTAGTTAATAGTTTAGATTGTGTTTGCTGTCTGGTACACTCTTTTTTTAAAAAAAAAAAAAAGTAAATTAAAAAATCCTTAGGCTCCGCTTGAAAATAACCACAAATAGCAGGGAAAAAAAAATCATTACAAGTGAAATTAAATTGGGTTTTCTTCCAATTTTTTTTTCCCCCCTGGGTGGTTAGAGCAAAGCATTTCCCTCTTTTCCCTGTTGCCTTTAAGAGAAGTGAGCAAAACAGTGGAAACAAGTTTGTGTGCTACTGAGTTGCATTGGTTTCATCTGGGAGGCTGGTGGTGGTGGGTAATCTGCCTTTTGCCTTCCAGTTGTACATGTTGGCTGCAGCTTTGCACGGCTGCTTGTGTATTTTCCAGAAAGTCGGTGGGTATCACGATAGAGGAGCTTGTCTGCTTCATAGGAATGACCTCCCTCCACTTCCTGAGCATACAGAGCGGAGTGTGAAATCTCCGCTCCCTGACTTCTTGGGCAGGGGCGACGGCAGTACCATTGGGGTGCTGAAAACAGAATTGGTTTGGGAAGTTTTTGCTTCAGTTCTCTACTCTTTGAGTGCTTGTGAGATTGTTTGAGGCCTTGGTTGAGGAGAGTATTTTCTCAGTTAACTTTAAATGTCTGTATATTCTGTGCCTTTCAGCTTGAGAATTTCTTACCTGATTTTTCCTTCTGCTTTTATAGGTATTTTATTGTGCTCCCTGAGAAAGACAATAGCTGACTGAGAAATCTGTCATTTAGAACAGCTAAACATGTGGTAAATAATAATTATCACTAGAAAGACTCATTAATATTAAACCTATTAAAGTACTTAATTCCATCTTTTTTATTTTGTTATAATTTTGCTGTCCTGTTTTCCCCTTTTCTATTAGTACTTTCTTCCTGTGATTCAGATATTTAAACTAGTTACGCATTGATGGTTGGAGTATGCAGCCGTAATGCAATAGTATTTCACATCAGTAATTTAAATCCACTCTGTTTGTTTAGACATCTCTCATTTCTGTATACAGCACAAACTATGCAGGGCACAGAGAATATTGAGCAAGAAGATGAGAGCGCTGAGAGGGGACAGAGGATGGCAAAAACCATTATCCACCTAAATCTTTGCGTAAATTTGCCTGAAGGTCGAAGACTTCCTTGGCCCATGAAGAGCTTTTGTGTATGTTCTCTTTACAGAAAAACTCCTGAACTGGCCTTAAGAATTATATGCTGTTCTTACTCTGACTTAAATTTATGAAACCAAAATAACCTGGTTTAGTTTATCTGTGTATCTTAATTTCTACCTCATTTCCTGTTGCGGAGGTATGACCCCTGTTCAAGGGCTCTCTTAAAAGAACAATTAAATAACTCCATGATCAAAAATGGAAAATAAGCTACGCAGTGGATTAGTGCATTACCTGTTCACCTTGGGCGAGCTGAAAGAATTCTGCCTAAGATCACCAGTTAATTTGGAGGTCCTGCCCCAGATCCTGGTTACGCAGAGCACTTAACTTCACACGTCGCGGCATAAACGGCCATCGTGCTGAAGGTCAAAAATGAAAGCAAAAAGATAAAACATGGTAAAACAGCAGGCAGTAAAGTTTCTATCACTAACCTCTTGCTCGCAGTAGAATTAGTCTCGAGAAGTAACAGTACTTTCAGTTGTACAGGGGACAAATTTTATTTAGAACCGTTAAATAAATGCCTCCTCTGGGACTGTTTTGCCTTTACCTCAAATGTGGCTTCTCAGTGCTGGATCACTTTGTCTCTTTTAAACAGTTTCTTTTCATTAGAGAATGAAATGTCACATACAGACATGTGACTCAAGCCATCCCTACGTATGGACACATACTAAATTATGTGTTAAAGACGTGGTTGGGTATTTGCAGCTTGGCATACGCTCATGGTTTACGGGTCTTAAACATGCACCTTGCTATAAAGCCACAGAACAATTTAGAGGAAATCTTTGTAAAAGTTTTCTCCAAACCACACTTAAGGTTTTATTTCTGTGGCTATTTGCAACCCTTTGCCTTCAGTCCCATCAGCATATTAATTTCCAACTACAAAGTAAACATTATTAGCAGAAAACAAAACTAGGTTATGTTTGCATTTCTCAGTAAATAACGCTACATACTCAAGTAAAAATATAATGGATATGAAATGAAACGTCTGAAGGAAGATACTGCAAAAGTGTTTTGACCTACTCTACATTAGTGTTACACTTTGTTAGCTCAGGTTTAGGAATATCTCCATCACAATCCTGTCCACCCCTGACGCCCAGAAACTCATTACTGCTTTTCCTATTGCAACTAACGGCCGAGCTGTACGGCTGAGCCCTAGAAGGATGAGGAGGCTGTGCAGCTGCCATCTATGTTCTGGCAGCCCGGCGTTTTTCACTGGTGTGCCGCTCCGGAGAGTAACTGTGCTGTTGCCTCAGCACTGTGATACAACATAAATGTGTACTGAATGTGGCTCTGGAGCCTTGCACTCGCTTGACTGGAACGCTCGTTTCGAGGACAGCTGTCGGCAGGCGAAGCGGCGTGACTCACGGTTTCTGCGGGATTCACATTAGGTCAGTACGAGTCAGATCAACTGTGCTGAACATTTAATTTCTTGACAAATGTAGGGCTACTGGAAGGGTTGGTAATCGCTTTATCTGTTCAGGGCAAGGCCCCTAAAAGCGTTGCTGCGGAAAGGTTGCAGGTCAAATGTTGAAGTCTCATTTTCTCCAAGTGTAAAGTGAGTCTGAACAGAGCTTATATAGTGACCAAGAACGTGTCTTTGTGAGCCGTAGGGCCATCGTGGGAAATCTCCTTTTCCTTCCAAGAAAACCACTTCTTGCTGCTGTAGAATATGCGCCTATTTTCTAAAACTTTCAGTACATTAAATATTAATGTAATGAAGCCAATACTGCTGGATGCAAAAGGTTTCTTAAGAAAGTAAAATAAATCTTGGTTTGTACTTCTTTCTGTATAGTTTAGACCATGTTTCTCAAATCTTGTTAAGTATGAAGCTCTATCGGTCTGGGACAGCTGGAGATGGAATGTGTATAACCATATAGTATGGCAGCTGTTAAACTTTAATTCTGTTTAATTCTGGGTTTGATTCCTGGGTTTGCCCCCAAAACATTATTCAAATCACTTATCTTTTCAAGCATTCAGTATTTGTAAGTTTAATTAACCTTATTAATCTATGTACTTGTGTAGTCAATTAATTTCCTTTTTCATGTCGTCACAGTAAAAACTGGCCTTGTTCCAAATCCTGTTGTTAAATACTGAGGACCTTGTATTTTG
Source organism: Pelecanus crispus (assembly GCF_030463565.1). NCBI lineage: Eukaryota > Metazoa > Chordata > Aves > Pelecaniformes > Pelecanidae > Pelecanus > Pelecanus crispus. The sequence continues at coordinate 40,786,017 of NC_134652.1, read as the reverse complement.
CATAAAGCCTTTATTTATCTTTTTGTGTGCATTACTTTTGAAGTTCAGTAGAGAAGGTTATTACAGCACTTTTCTTAACTATGCCACTTAGTTTGATAGCCGCTCTTTGTGAGGTTAATGAACGCAGGCAGTTGTGTATAAAAGCTATAGGACGGGTGATTAAAGAAGTGGAGTTCGAGAGGGTTTGAAGCTCTGAACCCTAAAAGGGGTGCAGAAAGTCTGTTTTCTATGCTGAGTTTTTGGTGTGTTAACTCTGACCATTGCAAGTTAATACATTGGTATGTTAAGACAGCATATGGAGGGAGTGCAAAACACGTTCCAAAAGCGCAGTCTTCGTAGAGTGACTTTTTCAGAATTTCAAAAGAAAACATAGAGTGAGATTTGTTCTCCAAAAATAACACATGAATATTAATTTGTGTTTTAAACTTCTAAGAGGAGATGATTTCTGGTTTGTGGTTTTTGTTTTTCTTTTTAAAGGTATTTCAAGTGTTTATCCTGTGTATGTCTCAAAATACTACAGGAGGATGAATTAAGAAGATTTGCTCATCCTAGTCCAACAGCGATCAGTTTGCATTGTTGGAGGGAAGCATCTATGACAAAGAAATTCAAAGAAAATAATTTAGATCAAGTTAAATATTTCTGTGTTGGAAATTTGCTTTGGATGGCTGTGCTACGTGTGAAAGAAGCAGAGCACTGATTACTTGAGGAGAAAAGTAACTTAACTAACATGCTTTTCAGTTGATAAATAGTGCGTACAACCTGTTCCATGTTAAAAATGGTTGGTCTTCCATAAAGTAGCTCAGTCCCCAACAGCAGTAATAGCTTGCACTCCTAACAAAGAAGGTAAACCCCGCTTCCGTTAATACACCTGAATTACTTACCTGTTAGCATTTCAATGACTTTATTCTGTGTTTAAGCTACTGTGGGAGTAGTTTTTGGTTTTGAGCAAGTTTTTGACTTTTCATATGAAATTTCACTGACCTTGTGCGCATTGAGATTATCCTTTAGAGCAGCTAGATGCCTGAATTTTTCACATGCTCCCCTTGGTGTTTAATGTTGTATGCAAATGTGATTACCTTGAATATTACAGCTTTGGGTTTTATTATTCATCTCCCTTCTTGTTCTAGTTGCAAGGTTTAGTTTCTACTCTTCCAATTCTCTAGCTATCCTTGGGCAAAGGTGGTTTGAAAGCTGTAGGCAGTGCTCTGAGAGGCTGTGACCTGCTGAAGGTTGAGCCTGATGCTATATTAATTAATAGATTACATTATATCCTAATGTAGCAGAGACTTGAATGAGTTCCTCCACCTGTCTGCACTGCTGTCAACTTCGAGAGTGTCACAGGGATGAGAAGAGGGTGTCTGGCAGGCAGACATTTAGCCCGCTGTGTTGCCTGGCCCTGGCTGAGATAATGTCTGTTGATCCTGCCGTTGGCTTCACAGTCATCGCTAAGGTTTTTCGTGTCATCATGTGGTACCCTTAAATCCTGGACTTGCAATCCTACGTGCAGTGCTGCCCACTGGCATGACCTTTTGTTTGTTTGTGTCAAGAAAGCCAAAGCAGATAGGCCAGCTGAGACCTTTCAAAAAGCTACATGTCTATTCTTTTTATTTTTCATTCTCACTTTAGGAGCCCTGCAGGGAATCATTTCTGAGGCTGGGATTTCTTGTTGTTTTGTACATCCCAGGGGGGCTCTGCTGCTGTACCTGCTGGTGCCATTTCCCACCTCGAACTGCTCGGCTGCAGCTGGGAGCAGCAGGAGCCCGTTGTGCTATCGTTCCCTGTCATTTCCACTCCACTGCTGTTGGTACTGGGCAGCTGGGTGCTCAGGCAGCGCTGCTGCTGCCTGCTGCGGCTGTGGCCTCCTAGAAGTTCAAGTACTGCTCGTAGAGCTTTATGTCACCCCATGCGCTGTTTGAGGTAATATATAGTCATAGAAAATTAAGAGCCAACTGAGAAACCAGTGTGTGTATCAGCAAACTAACCCCTGCAGGAAGAAGAAATTCACCTTACAAAGTCCAGAAGTACTGGCGTAGTTTGGTGGTACTTTGGTGACTCAACCCTAAACGTAACAGAATGCTGGTCATCTTTTTGTTTCCTGAGTACGGTGATAATTAAGATGCAATTTTAATCGTAGTAATACAGGTCAAATGATAGGCACTGTGAGCAATTTGCTGTGTGATTATATGTAGTGTGTAGAATAACTTGTGTTATTCTATACATGTGTAAAGGAAGAAGAGAGGTGAACGGGCTTACCGAGGGCATGGGGCTGTCACTGGGTGTGACTGAAGAGTGGATACGTATTTCTGACTGTGTTATGGCAGGGGTCTGATTTGAAATCTCCGCTTGCTAGTTATTTGCTCTATGGCATGGCAGTCAGGGTCATTGGTACTTGACACTTGGCTAAAAGCAAACAAATATGATTACTGAGCTGTATTTTCTGGCCCTGTGTGTAAATGTTTGATTTAGCATGGCACGCTACAGAAGTGGAATAAACCCGTTGCCTTTCCCATGGGCAAGATAAGAACCCCCTAATTTCATTGGTAACGAACTCAACATTCATCATTATAATTTGGGTCTAAAATATTAGACCTTAGATTTTTCTCATGCTGAGAATCAAAACTGCGCAATTATATAGAAGAAATGCTGCATGCGAGAGTAACCACAGTCCCAGTAGGGAAACGGCGTAGGGGCAACGAAGTGCAGAAGTACGTGCTCAGTTGCATTTATCGCACAGCTCAGCTCTGAGATGGCCCCCACAAGCACGGCCTTTCAGGTAGGTGGTGTCACGTTGCCACGTGAAATGGGCCTTGCGCGTTGGCGATATGCGTGGTGGTGCCTCCTGCATGTGTATCCGTATGGGAACAGCTGCCATTTCCCTTCCGCTCGGCTTCCTTTACGATACGTGCACACGTGAGTAATGCCAACATTGTTCTCCAGTTCCACGCAACGAGGGCTTGTAATGCAAGACCTGGATATTAGAATTTCTGGCAGTAACAAGGCTGTCACTTTGAAGAGCATAGAGAAAGATGGGGACTTTCAGTAATTAAATACAGAATTAAATATTAAATAAATAAATTTTTAGATTTGCAATGCAGTAAGTGTTTCCCTACCCCCCCTTTTATAGGAAGTGTTCTAAATTCCAATCCACAGAGAGTAAATTTGGTCTTAATTAGTTTTCTTAATTCGTATCTTAAAATAATTTGCTTGCAATCTTAGGTAAGCAGTTTTTCTCTGCTTCATGATGTTTTTCCACTTGTTATCTTTCATTTAAATTGTATCCTGGTTGTACAGAAATTAGAAATTACGGCATATGTTACAGGTGTTCAAGTTTTCCCTTATCTCTGCTTCCTCTACCCCTACCGAATTGCCTTATAAAAAACTATTAAACTACAACACTGAACCGTGCGTGCTGACATTCTGGTTTTGAATTGCAGCTCACTGCTGTAGATGCGGACGAGGGACCCAATGGACAGATAGTATATGAAATTTTGGCTGGGGATCAGGGAGACTTCATCATCAATGACCGAACAGGCCTTATCACCATTGCTCCAGGAGTTGTGCTGTCAGTGGGGCGATCCTATGCTCTCACTGTCAAAGCATCTGATAGTGCTCCTCCTGCGCAGAGAAGGTAAATCATCTTATAATGAAACTAATTTTTAATCAGTGCTTAGCAGTGCGTAAGAAGTCTGGCACACCCTTATGTCCATAACGCCATACTGGATGGAATACGATTCAATGTGTTCTGCTTGGTGTAAGGATCACATTTTGGAAACGTGTCATATTAGAAGTCTTTCACTTTTTGTTTCTTACCTATATTTTCCTTACAGTACACAGTTTTTGTTATTTCATTTGCTTGTAATGGTTTATTATTTAAAAGTTCACATGTTGTGCTGTCATTGTGCATGCCCATTTGTTACGAGAAATTGAAGTGAAGGGATGTAACGAAGAAAGCAAGTGAGAAGGGAGGTGCTTTTGGTTCAGAATGCAGCTTGCTGTGATGCAGAAAGGATCAGGAATAGTCTGGTTGCTGAGCTGGAGACCTTCTTGCCAGGTACAGGGTGTGCAAGGTCATCCAGACTTGGCATGCTGTGGACATACCTGACAGGCTATCCCAATGGTGAGCAGCGCTCCCGCTAGGATCTAAATTCTCACCGGCAGAATTATTTCTGTTCTCCACCGGCTGATGGAGAAGAGCGGTCTTGCAAATTCGGTATGGATAGAATAGGACGCTCCCAAAAAAGAGATCGAGTTCTGCTTTCATGAAGGTGTAGGGGGGGTGCACAAGGTGCATGGGCTAGGTGTAGGGGGGCTCTCATATTCTGGGCCTGGTATTGATGATGGGACACCCTCATTGTCCAAAGAGGATGATAGAGACGAACAGTAGTTTCCAGCATTTAAATCTGCCACAACCTTTTCTCTTTCCCTCAAATGGGGAATGTAAGAAGGAAAGATAACACAAAAGTGGAATTTCAGTCGCTGGCTTTTCTTCAGGACCTGCTGCTTCTATCACGTCTCCAAGAAAGCAGCTCATACTGTTCTGCGCATACTTTATAATTACATTTTACAATCACTGAAGTATTCAGATTGTTAGATTGTTCATAAAACTAATATCTGGTAACACAGTCTTCCGGTTGAATTTTCTTCTCCTTTCCTTCTGTTGCTTGCTTTCTTGCTAAGCCCTCTCTTAGGGTAGCTGATAGTAGGCTGTTAGTAGTGCTGAGGAGAAGATTGTGGACTATTATGCACTTACTGTTGTGTAGTACTAGCATAGTATTAAAGCGGAGGAGAAAAATCAATAATGCCACTTCAGAGAGCTTCAGAATCCAGCCGCGTGGCCCCAACAACAGTAGCCCCTACAATACAGCTTTGATTGCTATCAGCTCCTTTTGTGTTTGAGAAATCTTTATATTGTCTAAAAATATATACTTCTGATGATGTATGTTGGGAGCATGTGCTTCCTCCTCTGAAAATGTCTTTATTGCAATAATCTTCAAAAGTGGAAAAGCTCTCCTTTCTTGTCGTTTCTGCTTGTCTCCCCTTTTATGGAATTGCAGCATGTAATTTGCTTCATAGCTTTTAATGTGCGCTCAAAAAACCACTCCATCCTAGGCAGTATTCCCTTAGCTGGGGTGGGTGGCCCCGGGGCCAGCCTGGCCTTGACCTGAGGTGTATTTGAGGCCCAGAGCTGTTTTTTCTGTGTCTGTGAAGGTTAAAAAAAAAATCAGGGGGAGGGCCACTGGAGCTTCAGTGAGGTGCCATGGAGAAAGGAAGTGGACAACTCTTACTGCCTGGTAAAGGGACATTTGGAGAAAGATTTCACTGCCTTCCTGATGTTCTTTCTGTAAGGCTGGAAAATGAGAAATGAGCTGGTGGTGCTTGAAGCAGCCTCCTATCATTTTATGCAGAGAAGAGCTGGGGGAAGCTCATGTGAGCTACAGCTCCGAGGTCTTTAAAACTGTCTTTTTGCACCTCCTTCCTTCTGGCTGTGAGGCGGTTAGTACCTCGCAGTTGGGGTTGCGTGGACTTCTTGGTCCTTCTAATGCAAAGTTGTCATGTTGTGTTAGGTGGTTCACGGTGCCTTGGTGGAGGCAGTAACCAGTATTTGAGACTTCTAGGAATGGGCTAGGTCTAGCCAGCCATTACATATCTGTGCAGGCAGGAAGCTGTCTGCCCTGTAAAATAAAGAAATAAAGGATTTTGATGTCATTTTAAATATTAAGTGCTTTTTCTCAAATCTGGGTTCTGCTGTAGGACGTGCCAGGCTAACTGTAGTCATGTGTAAACTGGCTGGGTTTCAGTTATCCCCTTGCTTATGCACAAAGCAAGACCAAACTACTAAACCCAGCTCAGGAACTGTAGCTCTGTAGCCTTTGTGAGCACAAATTTAAATTGAAATGCATTCTGCGTAGCTTTTTTGTGTAGGATGACGCGTTAAATTCTTGGCGGGTGTCTGTGCATAAGACGGTATTTTGCTGAGTATTATTAAAGTTTCTGTCTGTAGCAAGAATCACTCATGTAAGTTACTGAGGTATATTGAGGTACACTTATGTACTTTAAGTATATTTAAGTTTTTACAAAGTGTAAAAGTTTAAAGATGACGTTTAGCCCTTTAGAACTGAACTTACAGTTAGGCGTATATTGATTAGCAGTTTCTATTATTGAAAAAAATGAGAAGAGCATTCGTAAAATCAAACTATTTCATTTCACACCTTCAGCCTTTTCAGCATTGGCCTCAGATTCCTGCACAGTGGAAGCATTCCACTTGGTGATAACAACGATTTGCCAGAACAAATCCACTCTAGAAAGAACTTGATCATGAGATTATTGAAATACATAGCGGAAAAGTACACTTTCTCTTTGACTTGCATATGCAGAGATTGTTTGGCCAAAGATATGTTGGTCCACATATATACAACTATATTTATTACACATTTTGTAATAGAGTTGTATGTGGAAAACACACAGAGTTGAAGCAGAGACAGGGATGCGATCTCAGTGAGTTGTTGACCATGCTTTCCTTGCATTGGCATTTAGCTGGAGAAGCGCCAAAGCCGTATTTTCATGCGTGTGTGAGTTTGTGAGCACTACTCAGTTCCTGAGCTCTGTTCTGGGTGTATTCACCTGTCCCTGCAGTGTTAGCACACCAGCTGCAGTTATTGCAAGGCTCAGCTCTGTCTCCTTTCCTCTCCCATGCCAAAGTAGATTTTGCCAGCCACTTAAATGGGCTGTATACAACACACATAAAATGAATGGGTTAAAATTGCAAAGCGCTCATTAAAAATGGATTGGAAATGAAAAAAAGTAGCTATTGAATATTACAGTGCTTTGAGTTTGCAGACTACTAGTGCTTTACTTTTGTGATCTTACCTTAAAGATTCAAAGAAAATTTGCTCACTATTGTGGTGAACAGATTTTTTTATTATTATTATTTTATTTTTTAAAGCTTGATAAACAATAAATCAGCTTGGCTATTATTAAGATTTAGCAGGATCAGGGAAAAAATTATACAGAACAATATATTTTTATTAAATACTCAGCAGTGGAAGAAAAATGCATACTAAACCGCAACTATCTGGATGTGTATATCATACACAGACAGCAGCCTCGGTGCTCAAGTGATATTTTGTCCGCTAATTCATCGTGTCTGTTGTTGAGCATTTGGTGATGGTATTTTACTCCAACAATGTAAGTGTGGAACATCAATTCAGAAAGATTAGTGGGATATGAGGGAGTATTTTAAAACAGACCAGAAGACAGGAAACTGACTGTAGTTTATAAGGAGGCAATCTGCGCTGAATGATTGACTCCAGTCGTAATTGTCCATCTCCCCCTGATTGCGCTGGTTTTGTTTATCTCCATTGAGTCAGTAATCTGCAAATTCATCTCCTTTAAATGTCCAAGGATATGACAGATGGGAAGGCCCTGTCATTCACTGATGCGTTTCACTGCAAGTTTTGCACTTGTTTAAAATTTGATTAAATCAACTAAGGACCTGGCTATTCTATTCAAAGCAGTAAGATCCTCATCTCCTGTATTTGTAGATGGATGCGAATCCAGCACTTGCTCCGGAGAGACACGGCTGTGGCAAGGCAGCATCCACAGCATCGCTGTCCTTGGGAAGCTCGGGATTGCCCTGGACTAGCTGGTAGCCAGCGTTCTGGGGCACGGATGGATGTTTGCTAGGCTGTCGTGACATAGAATCATAGAATCATAGAATCGTTTAGGTTGGAAAAGACCTTTAAGATCATCCAGTCCAACCATTAACCTACACTACCAAGTCTACTCTAAGCCAATCAAGGCTAGACTAGACTAAACCATGTCCCGAAGTGCCACGTCTACCCGTTTTTTGAACACTTCCAGGGATGGGGACTCCACCACCTCTCTGGGCAGCCTGTTCCAATTCTTGACCACCCTTTCATGGTTAGCATGGTTGAACATTTTTAGGCTCATTAGAGTCAACATGTATATATTGTTAGTATATAGGTGGTGGGTTGACCTTAGCCTGCTGCTAGATACCCTCCCAGCTGCTCTCTCACTCCCCCTCCTCAACAGGATGGGGGAAAAAATAAAGTGAGAAAGCTTGTGGGCTGAGATAAAGACAGGGAGGTCACTTACCAATTACCGTCACAGGCAAAACAGACTCAACTTGGGGAAAATTAATTTAACTTCCTGCCTATTAAAATGGGTTTAGATGGTGCGAAATGAAGACCAAAAGTAAAACAACAACTTCCACCAACTCCCCTTTTTTCCCAGGCTCAGCTTCACTCCTTTATTCCCAACTCCTCTACCTGTGAGCGGCGCAGGGCTGGGGAACGGGGGTTGCGGTCAGTCCGTAACAGCCCCGCTCTGCTGTTCCTTCCTCCCCACGCCTTTCCCTGCCCCACCGAGGTTGCAGGGGAGTCTCTGCTCTGAGCCTGGAGCTCCTCCTCCTCTCCTCCTTGGTGCTCTCAGGGCTGTTCCTCACACTTTTTTCCCCCTCTTTTTTCTCCTGTTTAGTGTTTTTCCCCTTTCTTAAATCCGTCTCCCTGAGGCACCGCCGTTGGGGCTGAGGGGCTCTCGGCTGGAACCCGCCGTGCCCACCCTGGGTCAGCACCAGCCTCTCCTCACACAGCCCCCTCGGCTGCCAGCCTCTGGGCACGGGCACCCCGTGCAATACAACTGGAGAGCCCACCTGTCTCCTGTTCGGAGCAGGCAGCAGCGAAGCAGCTCCAAGCTGGCCAAAATGTGTGGCTGAGCTGTGAAAGGTGGGGTGCACCGGGCTGGGTTTAATCCCTTCCTCGTGGGGTGCGGGCTGCGTGTGTGGAGGTGCTCCTAGGGACGGAGCTCCTTCTGCAGCAGTTACCTACAGGTGGGACTTGTCTTTCCAGATGGAGGCGTTCATGGTTCGTTATCTCGGAACGTGGTCGGAGCCGCTGCCTGATGCAGCCCCTAAAACGTAGCTGTCTGTTCAAGGTGTTGCAGCGATGGTCTGCCCAGCTCCGATCGGTGGCGTGGAGTTATCAAACCTGGAGTTATCAAACCGTGGAGTTATCAAAAGGGCAGTGGGAAGCATCTGTAACACAGCCGTGACTGTCAACGTAGTCAGAATCCTGTGCAGCTAATTAAAACTATTGATCAGTGACATGTTTTGGTATTTAATGAACTCTGTCCGTTAACACAGAAGCTGTTTTTACTAAAATGTATCTGGCAATTTCTGGTAGGAGTCTTTAAAAATTCTCGGAGTTTGCCAGCCCTGCAAGAAGCTCATTGTGGGTGTGCATTTTTTCTTCTCCCCCCTCTCCCCACCCCAAAATTTGGGATGTCTCCCTTTGTCCTGAAGCAGTTTCATTCCTTCAGCTTGAGATTTACCAGCTTTGTCAAAGGGCTCATGGGGAGGAAATCTGCACCTGCAGTCTCCTCAGGACTTTGTTCTAGGGCAGAGGTACAGATTTAACATTCAGGAGAAGGCAGCAGACGGGATAACTGAGCAAAGACGCAAGAGAAAGGTCGCTTCATGCCAAATTTTAAATCTGTTTCAGCTTCAGGGAAACTCTTGGCCACCTTTCTAATTTTGGAGCAGTGGAATAGCAAATACATGTACAGCAGGGTCTGTGGTGGGTGTCAGTGTTTCCAGAAGAGCTTTCAACTTGCAAACGGGAACGCTTTTTGCTGGGTATTTGGGTTAGTCGGAGGGTTTGCCAGGTTTCCTCGGTGGGTCCTGCAGCCTCCTGTATTGCCGTGGCTCACTAGACTGAAGCGGGCTTGGGTTTTTCTGTGTGAACCACAGTATTGATGCAGCCTATTATAGAGTTGTGTACACCAGTCTTCTTCCAGCATTATTTTCTCCATGAACATTTTCTATTTTCTCTCTTGCAAAGAAAGGTATCAAACCGAATGACAGCAGGGACGCTCCAGGGGTGGATATTGTGCTTGGCAGCAGCAGTTACCATCTCAGAATTTGTCATCCTCTTCTAGAGGCCACAGTGTCACTAGGGGATTATGAGTTGTCTTTTTACGCGGTGTGTGCACTGATATCTTGTTTTGTTTTTCAAAGAACACTTGGGCTCCTTGGAAAGAAATTATTTAGCTTTTCTTCTCTTAATGTGCCATCCTGCTTTATTTTTGATGCAGAATGAAAAATATGTCCTGAAGCTTTTAAAGGAGCAAAGGGAGGTGGTTAGAGCTAGAGAACACACAGTGTGTAAAAGCGACAGGGTTGGTTGCCCTGTGTTTGTTGGTTTATTGATTTTGACTGGCTTTGACGACTTTTTTTTTCTCTCCCCTTGCATTGCAGGAGCTCTATTACTACTGTTTACATTGAGGTCCTTCCGCCCAACAACCAGAGCCCTCCCCGCTTTCCCCAGCTGATGTACAGCCTTGAAGTCAGCGAGGCCATGAGAATCGGAGCCGTTTTGTTAAACCTGCAGGTACAGATGCTTCCCTGTAAGCCTTTACCACATTCCTTCTGTTTGTGTCCATGCCATGCAGAATGCAGTCCTCGCATACAGGGGGAAAGGACAATTTGTAGGGGTTGAAAATTATTTAATTGTAATAAATAGCCCCTTTTACATGGACCATGTAGGAAAAGAGCTTACTCGGATATTTCTGTAACTTTGTTTTTGTGCTAAACGTGCTAAAAGGTACTGTAGGCTGCATATGGGACTGAAGTATATGAGAAAAAAACTTCATGAATGGCTCGAAACCTGAGAGGCCTGTGATTTCTTAATGTTAAAATCTCTATATATACATAAATCTCTATATATACATTTGCCAGCAGGAGCTTAGGACCTTCTGCACCTCATTCACATGGCATTTCAGCAAGATTTTTGGCACTCAGCCCTGTTTAGCCTGGCGTTTTTGAAAAGCATCTGAAGATATTTACTCCCCTTGGTGCATGTAACAACTGCTGCTAAGAGGCTAACAAAAAGCAGAGGTCCCTGTGCTAACTGACTGCCCGATACAGCTCTGCAAGCGGAAGCAGTGAAAGCCCTTTGCTCCAGTGTCGCTTATAAATAACGCTGCACTGACACACTTTGCAAAGCCAGGTTGCTTCTCTGTGTGCTGCTGCGCGGTTAATATATCAGCTTTCTCCTAGCTTATTTACTGCTCCGTGAGTTTGTGCTGCATTGTGTTCTGTCCACATGTCTTGAAAGCCAGCTGTGCAAAATAGATAAATTACAACTCTTTAGATGGGTTTTTGGGGGATCAGGAACTTAATACGATTATGAAATAATTATGGCCTCAAGTCTAAAGCAATAAACTCAGTACAGCATGAACTCTTGAGCGTGGCTCTCTCTCTCCTGTAAACATGATAGCATTATTCAGACTTCACATAAAGCCGTTCAAAGGAAGAAGACTGGAGATACCTGAGCTAAACAGAAACCACAGAGAGCAATAGCCTTATCTGCTTTAAGTCAGTGTTGCTCTATTGAAGTCTGTTGAACTCAGTGGAATTAGGTCAGTTCCTATCAGCTGAAGTGTGTGGCTCTGTGTGTTTGGCACATTCAGTAAATGCACGGGGAAAAAAAATAATCTTAAACCAAAGTGTGTGAAATAAAGGAACTCTAATTGAGTCACTGATGCAGGTGAGTGGGTACGTTTCTATTAAAATCATTTGCTGATGAAAGATTAAGATGATTATGGATGGTTAAGCTGATGTAGTCACCTGCACTGAGGGAGGATGATGCATTCAGCTCAGCGCTGAAAATTAACTGCTGGCACATCTTTAACGCCTGCAGTGAGTTCAGAATTGATGAGCCATGCTGTTCAGGAGCTTTCTCCTCACCGGTAGGGAGATGCTTGGTTTTGGAAACCCCGAAGAGTAACAGGAGCCAGGAGCGTGCTGAGAAACGGAAACATTTGTGTTTACCCGACAGGTGCTGGAATATACGGCTGAAGGTCTGGGTCATCCTTGGGGGCAGAAAAACTATTAGCAGGTTTTAGTATAAGGATTTTACACAATTTAAATGTGGTTAGAAAGCAAACCTTATTCTTGGAATAATCTGTCTGCTGTAATGTTTCACTAACCCCCAAACGATTCACCTAGATTTTGTTTTCCTTTTCAAATGATCCTTGGTAATGTATACTGAGTAAATCTGGGAGAGGGAGCCTGTGCCAGGCAGGGCAGGGGAGATGCAAAATGGTCGTGCCAGCAACTCTCCCCCTAGGCAGGGTGCTGGTGAGCACTTCGGTGATACAGAATGATCGTAGAATCATTTAGGTTGGAAAAGGCCTTTAAGATCGAGTCCAACCGTTAGCCTAGCGCTGCCAAGTCCACCACTAAACCACGTCCCTGAGTGCCACATCCACACGTCTTTTAAATAGCTCCAGGGATGGGGACTCCACCACTTCCCCGGGCAGCCTGGTCCAGTGCTTGACAACCCTTGAATTCCATGAAGAAATTTTTCCTAATATCCAGTGTGTAAACCTCCCCTGGCGCAACTTGAGCCCATTTCCTCTCGTCCTATCGCTTGTTACTTGGGAGAAGAGACCAACACCCACCTCACTACAGCCTCCTTTCAGGCAGCTGTAGAGAGCGATAAAGTCTCCCCTCAGCCTCCTCTTCTCCAGGCTGAACACCCCCAGCTCCCTCAGCCGCTCCTCATAGGACTTGTTCTCTAGAGTAAGACTTGTGCTCTGGAGATGGCTGTTCTCCTGCTACACGCCCAAGATCCCCAGAAATGACTAGTTACTGTGTTTGGGAAAGAGTGAAATGCATCAGTTAGTTTTAAGAGCTTTGGAAACGCATAGAAAATGTTGTTTTCTACTTATTGTTACTGCAATGTAGATGTATCTTATATTACCAGCATGCTATGCGTGACTTGAATTCAGCTAGACAATTTATGAAAAATACTTGTTAAATCACAAATAAGTTTGGCTTCATCTCTAGGGGATTAGTCAAAGACTGTAACTCCTGTAGGGCTGGTGGTCCTGGGCCTGAAATGAAGATGCGTTGTCTTTATAATGCTAGGTCAGCTGCCTCATTCTGCATTAATACGCCCATCTGTATTAAAGGACTTCTATTGTGTGGAGTATATTTCTGTCTTCATCTTTTTTTATTCCTTGTGTAAAATCAGCCAGGACATTTTAAACATTCATAAACTGAGTATTAAGCTTATAAAATCCTGTGCTGTCTTTTCCAGGCAAACAACAAAAAAAAAAAGTTACCAATTAGTCATCTTGGGGGTTTTTGTGGAATTTTTAACAATAGCTTAAGGTATTGCCTGTGTTCTGTAGGTAATAGGGAATATTACCAGACCTCAAATATTTAACAAGTGTTCTGATGTGTAAATTTTCACACTTTTTCTTTCACAAGTAGTCTTATCAATACATTGGGTGCTCTAGACTTAAGGTATGTGTGGTTGGTGCAGTAGCATTAAGAGGTTATGCTTTTATGACTCTCTCTTAATAATCTTTTGTTAGTGTTGCATACAGCATGAGGATTACAACAACTGGGGAAGAGTGAGCAAGTTATTCTAAATATTCCAGAGTTAGCAAATCTGAAGATCTGCAAAACAGCAGTGGCAACAGCAGTGCAAATGCAGCTGGTTTAAATTTGCCTATTAGACTTTAAAATACAAGTTCTAAAAATAAAATTTACTTTCTCCTTTTACATTAAAATTTTTCATGCAGATGATAGAAGGTTATATTTTTTCTTATACTATTATTTATTTTATAATGTACCCAGTTGATTGTGACTGGTGTTTTAATTAACAACATTTGAGATTAAGTAATGCAATATTAAATGATCTCCACAGTATTAATTTGTAAATAAACCTCAGAGTTTATTGCATGCCTGGGAGGCATTTCTTGCTTCATGTTCTGCCAGCCTTTATTAATTAAAATATGCAAATAGTGTAATTTTTCTGGGAGCCTGCAAAACAAATAGGCCCGTTATCACAGTCCAGTTATGTGCTGAACAGGGAAGCAACATGAAATCATTGTGTACAATTTATGAAGTCACTGTATACAACTGATGTGGAAAACTAGGTATAGATTGCTCTTTTCTCATGTGCAAGTCTTCAGTGTTTTTCTTACGTACATAATAACTTGCTGTTCCTTGGTTTTAAAGAAACAGCAGAAAAAGTCTACAACTTTTTTTTAAAACAATGATAAACTCTTTCCCCTGGTTTTTTTAAGTATGTTGATTGAAAGGTACATTTTCTTTGGACATAAGGAGAAAATGGAATGAACCAGAACCAGTCTTTTATTTTCTGTCTTTTTGAAAGTCTCCTGACTTGTTACGAATGAATGTAGACCATAAACAAACCTCTGAGATACCCTTAAATATGAAGTGAGGACAGGATCCCCTGCAGGTAAGGTAAAAAGAGTACAAAGGACCACTAAAGGTAGAAGCGGCAATGTGATTCTGGTGATTTAGTATCTGTGACAGTCCTCAGAGATGCCAGCTAGTCAGATTTTCGGCATCCAGTGTTTGTACAGTTTCATATTCTTGGCTAACAATTTTTCACTTGTCTTTACTGACCATTGATATCTTCAGTATAAGAACATCTGAATCCCACTTGCACCATCTAATGTGCTGGCACTTCCTGTCACTCGGTGCCATCCATGGATTTTATAAACAAATTTTCTGTTCTGTCACTGATGTTGTTAATGAAAATATTGATCGGTATTGGAAGAAATATAAACGCCTTTGCAGAATTCAGTCAATACTAAATGCTATCCATTGCTTTCTGACCTTAATTTTTATGATCAGATTTGTTCTTGCTTAATCCCATCTTCCATTTGGAGACCATGTTGTCTAAACTTGTTTGTGAAAATGTCACATAAGGCAGCGTGAAAAGCCTTCCTATGGCTAAGATGCGTTATTACATCCGCAGCTTTTTCCCTATTTACAAGACCTGTTGTCCCGTTGTAAGAGAAGATTAGATTGCTTCGACATACTTTGTTCTTGAGAAATTTAGCTTTGTGTTATCCATCTCCGTATTGTCATCGCAGGTACTTACCAATAATTTGATTGTTTGTGGTTTTCTGGGAATTGAGCTCTGCCTGTCTGGTCTGTGATTTCCTGGCTCATTCCTCTGTGAAAGATGTACCTTGTGTTTGCCCTTCAGCACGTTTGTCCTCTGTGAGTTTTCAAAGAAAACTGCTAATGGCTTTGAGATTGCTTCAGCCCATGTTTTTATACACTAGGATGAATTTCATCAGGCTTTAATTTCAGCAGATGATTTAAAGATGATCTATTTATGTATGTATTCTCTGCCTTATTCTTTCCCTATTCGCATCTGAGATTTTACCCCTTTGTTGCCACGGTTAATTTTGCTAGTTGCTTGACTGCAGCTGAAACACCAGAAGGGTTGGCTCTTTGACCTTCTCAGCGTCATCCTTTCTGCTTTTATACTGTGGCGAGGTACCACGCTCCTCAAGTTTCCTCTGTAATTTAAACATTTCTTCATTATCCTTTGTATTCTTTTCTGTTTCTATTACGGTTTTGCCTCAACTTTTTCTGCCTTTGTCCCCATACAGTTGTGCTTGCTTTTTCTTTATGCTGGTCCCCTTCATCTGATTTAGCCACTATTTTCTGTATGCTTCCTTTGGTTAAGGCAAGTTGGTATCTTACTAGATTCCCTGTTATGCCTGCACACTGGAATAGTTTGTGCTTCTGTTCTTAATATTGGGGAGGTGGTTGCTTCTTTCTTGTTTTCTTTTTTTTTTTTGTCTGAAGAACTGCTTTTTAGGTGGTCAGCCCAAGGATACACAGTTCTTGAGTGTGGTCTACAGGAAATGCTTATGGAAAATAGATAAGAAAAAGGATGGCTGTTGAAACACAAGAATACTCTCTCCTTATCTTCTTTTTAATTTTGACCTGTCTCCTATGAAATCCTGTCTGCCCTTCTTTGAACTTGTTGGTTGGCCTTCTTGCAATTCTCATAGCAGTGTTTTCATTGTTTTTCCTGCGATAACAAGCTAAATCACTTTAGATTTTAAATGCTAAATAGTTGTAACTGTGAGATGTTCAGTAGATGGTATTTTTTCCCTGAAAAGCACCTGACAGTCTTTTTGGGGAAAAGGTGTGTGTTCACTTGACAAAAAAAGTTAACAATTACATAGCTGTTTTTGGAAATAGATTAGCCGAAGCTTAATTTCAAAAGTAGTTTAGTCAACTTCTGAGAAGCTGTTTTGTCATCTAGTAGGCGGAATATACTTGTTTTGGTGCTGTTAATAGTCTGTCTTGAAGGTCTTGTCCTGATCTTCATCTCCCCAAAAGCAAATTGTGGTGGAGGGCGAGTGCTGCAATGCCTACACTGCTCAATGGAGCATCAGCAAAAAGATTGGGATTCTGGTAAACTAACAGAAAGAAGAATCTGGATAAGAGGTGGAAATGAAGAATAGGAACAAAGGAGACAAAACGTTCAGTCTAATCAGTCTCTAGCTGCATGAAAATAAAAGTAAATCAATAAAGCCTGAATTTCATACTGGTGATGCTGTGCATTTATGTGTAGCAGTAATTTGAAGGTCTGTATTCAGGATATTGTTGTTTCTCTGTAGAATAAGAATTCTGATGTGCTACAGCCTTAAGTAGCCCATCTGTAATTACCACTGTTGCCTTAGAAATAGAGAGGTTAGCGTCATTCCTGTGGATAACTTTAATAGAACTTCAGGGGTTAATTTTCCAGTTTATAAATTGAAGGAAAGAAAAGAAAGCTTTGTAACTGACTTCATTTTATCCTCTTTTTTTCCTAAAGGCTTTTGATAGAGAGGGTGACCCTATAAGATACCTCATTCAGAATGGAGATCCTCAACAAGTTTTTAATCTCTCTCAAAGGTAAGTGGAAAACCCTTAGAAAATAGACTTGTAACTTTTCAGTCAAGTGAATATGTGGGCTGAGAGCAAAAGAAAAGTCCTATAATCAGACATATTCAGCTGTTCCTTAGATTGGCTTTTAGACATTAATGAAAGCTCGGTGAACGATACTGCGCTCTGGAATTTCTCACAGGGAGCTATTTATTTATTTTAAACACTCTAGTAGGTAAAACTCGCTGAGGTGGAAACATTCTATTTAAAAGAGTGACCACGGATTAATTAAAAACCTTATACTTGTCAGCTCTTGAATAATGATAGGGACAATTTTTGCTTTTGTTTCCTGCCTTCGAGCATTTTAGTCTGTAGTGGAAGGTCTTTCGAGTATTGTTTTAAAATCTCTTTTCCTTAAATAGAATACCAACTTAAATAGAGTTAGGAAGAGAAGGTATGGTACGAAATTATAAGCACCAGGTAGGTCTCTGCCAGTCCCACCACTCCCTTCTTTATTTTACCCAAGCAGCTGTTATTTCCACTCCAAAGTATATTTTTAATTTGCCAGATGAAGGGAGGGTGGTGAGCTGACTTCCCATGGTAGATGATGGGACAAAAGTGACCTGGGACTTACTTGTTCATGGTGTGGGTATAATTGCAAAAAATTACTCTAATTCGGTGTGAGGGAGAGACTGTACTGAAACAGGTCTGTATATTCTGAGTAAGCTCTAGGTTACGCGCTGTGATAAATCTCTCGTATATGGAAAATCAAATCACTTATGAAACAATATGAAAAAAGCCTTGAAGATCCCAAGAGATGCTGATGGGGCTATCCACCAAGATTGATGGGCCCTCTGATAATAGAGACTTGTCAGGCAAGGAAAAGGACGGCTTAGAAAGGGGAGACTGTTTCCTTGAGGTGGCAAGAGCAGGAGTTGGGCTGCTGATTTTATTCATTGCTTAGGGCTGGAGTTTTCAGTGCAGATCAGGGAAGGTGCGCTTTGTTCATCAGCTCGGGGGGGAGCGCTAGGAGTTGTAGCTGCAGCACAGCACAGATTTGTGGGGGTTTCTGCACAAGCGATGCTAGCAATCCTCCCCTTATAGCGAATCTCAGTCTGACCTACTCTGTGACCTTTAGAACTTGAATAATGAGGAATCATACAATTGTTTAGGTTGGAAAAGACCTTTAAGATCATCCAGTCCAACCATTAACCTACACTACCAAGTCCACACTAAACCAATCAAGGGTAGACTAGACTAAACCATGTCCCAAAGTGCCACCTCTGCCCGTTTTTTGAACGCTTCCAGGGATGGGGACTCCCCCACCTCTCTGTGCAGCCTGTTCCAGTGCTTGACCACTCTTTCCATGAAGAAATTTTTCCTAATATCCAATCTAAACCTCGCCTGACACCACTTGAGTCCATTTCTTCTCATCCTATCACTTGTTACTTGGGAGAAGAGACCAGCACCCACCTCACTACACCCTCCTTTCAGGTAGTTGTAGAGAGCGATAAGGTCTCCCCTCAGCCTCCTCTTCTCCAGGCTGAACACCCCCAGCTCCCTCACCCGCTCCCCACCAGCCCTGTGCTCCAGACCCTTCCCCAGCTCCGTTGCCCTTCTCTGGACACGCTCCAGCACCCCAATGTCTTTCTTGTATTGAGGGGCCCAAAACTGGATGCAGTATTCCAGGTGCGGCCTCACCAGCGCTGAGTACAGGGACACAATCACCTCCCTGCTCCTGCTGGCCACACTATTCCTGACACAAGCCAGGATGCTGTTGGCCTTCTTGGCCACCTGGGCACACTGCTGGCTCATGTTCAGCCGCTGTCGACCAACACCCCCAGGAGCGTGCCTGGCTACATGAGAGATGCTCCAAAGGGGGGTTACTCAGGGGGTAGCTGTTTTGTGTAGTTCATGCTTATCACAGCACTGTTCACATCACACCATAAACATCCTGATAGCTCTCCGTACCAGAGAGGCTTAAAAAACGTGTGCAAATTCCGGCAACTTCTGGCCTGACAAACCCGTGGCATTGAAGGTATTCTAGAAGTCAGATCCCAGGCGGCTCCTGTATTGTCCAGCTTTGGATGTGTGGAGTGGTGATAGCCAGATGTCAAGCTGTTAAAGGCGGCATGTTGAATTCACAGCTGTGGATTCAGTCTGAAAACAAGTAAGAAATCTCTGGTGTGCTCTCTGAAGGCTGCAGGCGCAGCACCCCGCTGCGCGTCCGCGGGCAGCGTTGCAGCCGTTGCAGGTGTCACCTCCCAGGGCCTGTCCGGCGTGGCGTGGAGCCCTCCTCCATCCCAGCCCGCCGCCGGGGCCCGTCACGGGCAGCTGACACCCCCCGATACACACACCCCAGCCTCGCACCCCCCGGCCTGTGCTGAGCGTCACGGCACGCTGAGGGTTTCGGCACAAACTCAGGCCTGTGTTTGGCTTTTTGATCTGCTGCCTCTTGGTAAGAAGGAGAACTCTTTGAAGTGTTTTCTCCTTCCTGCTCTCCTTGCATTTGTTTTCTTGGAAATTGTTTGTGCAAAGTTTTCTTCAGGCTTTTGCACGTTTTTTTCTAGATGCTGACATGGCTTGATAGGAGATTAAAGTAGGATTAATATTAAACAAAGCATGCAGTTAATGTGAGTGGCATCTTAAGGCTACAGGAATTTATCTCAATGTTGCATAAATACATTTTTAGATACTTTAAGGCCAAGGTAGAGACGACGAACGTGATTCTTTCTCTTTCTTTTTCTCATCTGGATTATTTTCTTGCATCCTGGAGCACATCAGTTAATCCCTGTGTAATTCCCTAACTGGCGGCATGAGTACTGAATATTACCAGTTTTTACATCTACCTACTAGATCTATTTTACCCTCAATCTGAGGATTGTGAGATGGTTTTGTTCTTTCTTCTTTGCCAACACAACCTGAGCATGATCTGTAGTCATTTGGTACCTCCTTATGTTCCCCAGGGAAAGTGATGATTAAAAAGCTGGGGTATTAAGTGAATGCGAGTACATCTGAACCCTTGAGTAAAACACGGGAGTTTTTATAAATTAGTCTGTCTCTTGAATGGTGTTCATCTGTTGAAATGGAGACGGCACCTTGCAATTGTTCAAGCGGTAGGAAGGAGGAGATAAAAAAAGGCGGTAGGATAGTGCAAAAGTATTGGAGAAATTTAAATGGATACATGCAGCTAAAGGTCAGTGTTAGTAAAGCAGTATTTGTTGTCAATATTTTATTCTTAGCTCTACTTGGATTTTTCTTTTTGTGAATTAATACTTTACCACATAAGTGGTTTATGTTTTATTCACTGTTCTTTTCCTAAAAAATTCTTCTGTTCATATTTTATTGCAGCATCTTGAACAAATGCTGAAAAATATATATCATCTATTATGATAGCTATTTGATTTGCAGAAACATCTGGAAATCAGAGAATTGTTAAAATACAGAGCATGGTTTAGCATTTCGTGTCAGTTAATTATACATCTGACTTTCCTGCAGCCCTCAAAGGAAGTGAATGCCTTTCTCAGAAGCATCGCTACTGTTTCCATGTCTGCTATTTATAAATTATAAAAAGTTTAGTTTAAAAAGTTAAACGGTCTTTAGTAATATAACAAGAATATTAATAGAGCTCAGCTGAACATTCCTTAGCAGGAGACAATACACAAGACTGGAAGCAAAAATGAGATACGCGGTGTTCTTAATTTGTCACACACAAATTGCAGGATAGGTTGCTGGAAATCCCACCCCTGGTCCACTCATGGCCTTCTTGTGGGCCATGTATGTGTGCAAAGCTAAGAATTTACTGTTAGTCTAATTAAAGTCTTAATAGTCTAATCAAACGATTGTTAGTAGTCCAGTTATGACACTAATGCAAATGACTGAAATGGTGTATATATGTAAATAAAAATGTGTATAAGGTAATTAATGTGGATATATAGTTTTAGCATTTATATATGTATAATCACATATGTGTATATATACTCATATTTTAATGATATATAGCTATATATATTTATAGCTGCCTCTTATTAGAGCTATATATAACTACATATATTTATATTACTATATATATGAAAAGCAAATGGAAATATATACACAAACTTTCTAAGGTCTGTCCCTTGCTTTGGTGTTATGCTTTACCCTTCCACTTTCCCTTTGGGCCCTCAGAGCAGTAATTTCCTCTGGAGCAGGGGTCTATGCAGAGTCTTCAGCACCTGAAGTCCTGCCTTGGGAGGAGGAGTATGATGCTGATGGTTTCATTCTCACTCTAGGATCCATTTCGAGTCATTTTTCTGTTTGTTGGCACACTCTGTACCATGCTTTTCCCCTCCATCTGTGTGCAAGTCTATCTTACACCTGAACCTAACTGCATGTGGTATGTTTTACGTATGTGGAATCTCATTTATTGTTCTGTTTGTGACCCCAAACTGGTTTTGGGCAGCTCCTAAGGTTGTGTTTCTTTATCAGTAGTAGGCCACTGGTGAGGTGTTTGTAGCCCAGGGGCTCTGGTGTCATCCTGTGCTTGAGCTTTCACTGCACTAGAGGCCATGCCTGTACTGCTCCGTACGTAGATCGGTCTCCGCACCATAACCACGCTACAGCTACCTATTAGTTAAAAAAAAAAAAATCATCACACTACAAAATTGTAGAAAAGTAGGCAAAAACTAAACCAACATTAGTATCAGGTACCTGCTGGTAAGATAATTGCTGTTTAAAGCTAAACCCAACCTCTGAGCAGGCCAAGGCAAGTCCATGCAAAGAAGCATGACAGGACTGAGGCCCTGTTGTTGGCACAAGACATGTCAGCTCCGTATTTGCTGGGTTACAAAGCTACACACAACATTCGGGTGTTCCATTGGTTTTTACCAACCTCCAGAAAGTATTTGGGGTACAACGAAGCTGCTAGCTTTTTCCTTTTTTGAGGAAGCTAAACATGACCCGTGCCTATGTTTTAGTTGTGTAGCAATGAGGCAGACTGAATGTAGCGTCTCCTGAAATATTCTTTTCTTTGATTACTGAGCTTGGATATTATTTTACCTACTGACCTTTCAGTCCTAAGGGAGAGTTATGCTCCCACTCACTGTTTCCACCTATTTCTGTAGTATTTATTTGAAGAAACTGCTTGCAGTAACAGCTTGCCAGTAAGTCTTGGTATTTGCTGAAAACAATGTTGGAAAAAGTCTTGGCCTGGAACCAGTTTATTGTGGTCTTCTCTGAGAGTAAGGAATCACAGCAGAAAGTCTGCAGAAGTTTATAGTCTAGGGAAAAAAACATCACTACGTACAGACTATATACATCCAAGTGTTCCGGAGAAGTACAGCTAATGAGACCTCATAGTTAGGTGGGACTTTTTGGTTCGGTTTGGCTTTGGCTTTTTTTGGTTGTTTTAATAAAATCTCCTTCTGAACAAGTAGCTGTTAAGGTTCTAGGTTATTAATATAAAATATAGGGTCAACCAGTAAAATTTATAGTTGCACCTGACAAATGCCTGTGTCCGATTTGTTCATTAAAAATGGAATAACACATGGAAAGTCACAGCATACCAAGATCCCAGCCCGTGTGGATTTTGCACTGCAAAATCACGTGTTGTTACACTTTTCTTAAAATGCTACAAGCCGACTGTGACACATTTGGTGGAGTTTCGTGGGAGAAGCTGCTTAGCCATGCAACAAGAGGATAAATGTCATCCTGGATCCATGTTTGGCGGTGCATATTTGTTAAGTAGCCTATGGATTGGGTGGCATTTAACAGAGATCTCAGTTTGTTACATACTTGACCGTGTTCCAGTACACACCAAGATCCTGTAAATGAAATGCAGAGCTTTAGCGCTGGTCACGGAAGTACCACTTGTGCCAGTTCAGTTAAGCAGAGTTTGGCTTGCTCAGATAGGGTTTTCAGCTCAAAGGTACTTTTCTGATGCTTCTTAATATAAAAGTAATAAGTCCACGGTGGGATCGTGTCTCTGTGTTGCTACAGCACACTTCCAGGTGGCTGCCAGACTTAAGGAAATGAGATCACCCTAGAGATATAATCTAGGTTGTTTTATTTGTCAGCAGTTACAGGAATTTGCAATGCTTTCAAACAGCATTTTTGTAAAGTTTTATTTGTTCTATTTTTTTTGTGTATGTGGCTTCCAAATAGCCCTTCGCGCATCATCTTTTTTAAATAGGCATCAATAATCACAGTATCCCGATTCATTTTCCACAGCATTGATGCTTATGTTGATACTTTATTTTTTGGGAATATGGTATATGTGTGCTCGCACTGAAAGGGCATTAGCTCATTGCAGCAGTTTTACTGCAGTTATGCAACATGCAAGTTAGTGGCCTTTCCCTGTAAAACTCTACGGAGCGTCATACTTCAGACTGTG
Organism: Pelecanus crispus; assembly: GCF_030463565.1. Lineage (NCBI taxonomy): Eukaryota > Metazoa > Chordata > Aves > Pelecaniformes > Pelecanidae > Pelecanus > Pelecanus crispus. The sequence continues at coordinate 40,762,912 of NC_134652.1, read as the reverse complement.
CGTGTTGTCTTCCCAGAGTTTACTGCTGCAATCCTGTCAGGGCTATCGGGACTCCTCTGTGATTGACAGACTGCTTGTGATTCTCTCTTCTCCTTTATTATAGCATGCAGCTTTCTAACCAGTGAGGGTCCTGTGTCCAGCGTAGGTCTGTCTTTTGTATAATCCTGTAGATCGCGAGGTTGTTATTTTAATCCTAAATTACACATGTATCAAAGCAGAAAGCATTAGAAATCGGCTCATCGTTTTTATTAGCCTTTACCTACACAAAACATGCTTTTAGTTGTAATAAAGCCTAAAAGCTTATTAACTTGCTGAAAGGGAAACGTTTGTGTAACGCAAAGCAGCGGAACAAAAGTGCTTCTAGGTATCTTAAAACTGTTGTGATAACATTTTATGTTTTTGTTTTATTACTAGTTCTGGACTGCTAGCCTTAGGAAAGCCCTTGGACAGAGAAAGCACTGATCGCTATATTCTGATTGTTACAGCCTCGGATGGCAGACCAGATGGGGTGAGTTTCCTGTGAAAGTTTAAGAAAACAGGCTGTTACGATATGTAGCTAGGCACTTGAAGTAGTCTAATTGTAGTCTCTTTTATGTGGGTCTCGATCAAATGTATCTGTAATCTGCAACAATTTTCCTTTAACTCAAAAAGGTTTGTGTAGATAAAGTCTGTATATCACTGGGGTAATGTCCTTTGATCTTGAAACAAAGTGACTTTGCTGCTACTTCTGCCTTTTTGTTATTCTTCAGCAAGAACCAGCGCACTCAAGGTTTTGTGTTACTCAGATATGTGCATCTTCTTGCTATTTCTTCTCCGTGCTATTAAATAACCAGTCTTGCTTCTTACCTTCTCCTAAAGATCAGTTACGTGGGCAGCTATATTATAGGTTTGTACTTTATCTAGTCAAATGCATGGAACTTTTTTCAGAATTGACAGATGAAAGCACTGTCCAGCTTCAATTTTTTTAAGCTCTCAGGAAAAATCTGGAAATGTGCCCATGCCACTTCTCTTAAGTAAAGCTGTTTTATAAGGAGGTATTTCTAAATCTTCTGTGTTTGCATTGATCAGGCATGCAGTGACCCCACAATCAAAGCAAGGAATTACTGCTCACATTTGTGTTTAGTATAACAAAATTGTGATTTTCAATTTCCATAATAAAAAATGGAGGGCTGTTTAAGGATATGTATTTATTTATCAAGCAGAGGCAATGGAATTAGGTTTTCTAAAAGTTTGCAGCAATCCCAACAGGGGGAATTTACCGCAGTTGGGTTGTGCAAGGTACGTGGGAGTGCAGCAGTCCTGCTAGGGACTTGTGCCATGGAATAATAGCGTAGATGGAGGAGAGGTCTCGAAGTACCTGACCTTAAAATTACAGTATACAAGGGCAGATGTAAAATAATATATCCACATTATCTGGGCTATTCTAGGAGGCAGCGTTCAGCTTTGAGATCGAAACAGAGAAGTCTTTCGACAATTTGCTAAGGAGCAATCATGAAAGCTCTGTGGTTTGGACCCTTGCTCACCTCATCTTCACCGCAGCAGAAGAAAATTTTATGTATTATTTCTGTGCCATGCTCTTTTCCCTGTTTTAGCTTCTTCACTTATAAGATTTGCCTTCCTGCTCAGTATTCACTCAAAATTTTTTTTTTCCCCCAAAGTATTGATAAAGTTTTAGAGCCTTTATGCAATGTTATGGCAATATGGAGTAACTACAACAGAGCCGACACCTTTTCCATTAAAAATCTGGTTACGGTTATCTTCAGTAATTCATCTTACTATTTGTAATTTTGTTACTTGTGAACTACTCTTCATTCTTCATAGCTATGAGTTCAAATGTTTTAACCTCTAACTTCCAGCTGCGAAATCTGAAGATTTAAATAAAAGACTTATGTTCTGTTTCAGGCTATGTTATGCCGCTGAAATACTATCTGAGGCATAGAAAGGCTACTGAAAAGATACTTCCTCTTCCTTTCATGTAGAGATTCATTCTCTTTGTCCTGGAACTTAGCTGGACATCTGATCCATTTTAACACTCAGAAGTTAATAGTTGCTTTTTTAATAGAAATCCAGTTAATCATGGCATGCTGCTAAATATAAAATAGTTGTATGTAAGGCGAGACATGGCTTTTGAAGGTCAACTGTGTAAAAAACACAAAAAATAAACTGTGGAGGGCTTCATCAATATTGTCTCTGAATTACGCTGGTGCAGGGTGGACTACCTGTTGCAGCAGAAGTCATTGATGCTTAAGTCTGTGAGCAGTTCAGTAGCCAGGCTGCAGCAAGTAGTGGCCCTGTTGTTGGGGGAATGGGCTGTACTTTTATTCTTCATGCATCACCTAGCCCAGTGAAGACAGGGCTAGGGGTTCCTAGAGGTGCAGTAATACAAATAAGAACAGTAGCATTCTTAGCGTTCTCAAAAGCAATTGTAATGATATGCAAATTTCAAGGTTTTTTTTTTAGTGGGGGTTTTTTAGTGGTTTTCTTTTTTTTTAGAGAAAATATCAAGAGTGTCCCACAAAGAAATCAAATAATTAGAGCCCAAATAAGTGTTGTAACAACAATGAATGGTATTTGTGATTTCCCAACGCTGGCATAAAACTCATCATTTCTCAGTAAGCGTAACAGTTCTTACTAGTACTGCAGTCACTTGACAAGCAGAAAGATGAGCAAAACAGCAGCAGGTTGCTTGACTTTCTGGTGCTGAATGCTCTTGATGGGTGGTGGTGTTATGTTGTTGTTGCTATAACAACAGCGTACACTTTATTTAAAAAAAAAACAAACCCCAAACTCCCCTGCTATCTCATTATCTGCTTTCCTCCCCCAATACCATATGGTTTTTTCCTGGAGTTTTGTATCTGCAGGTGTGTGTGTTAATTGTTCTCACAGTGAAACGTGGTCACGCTTTCTGGCTTGTGTGTGTTCTCTTTACTGCTGCTTGGTTTAGGCTCTTCATGGCCATCTCTTACCTGGCTGTAGCTGTTTTCTTCTGTTATGATACTTTTGCCAGCGGTGGGGCACCTTTCTTCTGAAAATTGTCCAGCAGCATGGCTTATTTGACAAGCTGACTTGACTGGTCTTGCACCCTAAGCTTCTGGTGACAGCACATGAAACGAAAGGGTTGGGAGTTGGCTGGGCTTGCCAGTATCACAGAGACTGTGTAAGTCTCTCAGCTTCTATTTTACAAATAGATGAGTGCAGCTCAGCCCGTGAAGTCTCCATGCCTTTTCCATGCCAGGAAACAGTGGTTTTGACTAATTTGCAAGGCTTCCTTGTGTCTTTGCACAATTTCTTTGATTTGCAGCTCTTTTGGACTCACTCTCCACTATTTGACACACTCCTTCTGGGTCAGGGACTCATTTGAAGTTGCTAGCTGGTAACATGGCAAACTGTTCTAAGGCCATGAATGCTTATTTCATGGAGGACCTTTTCTTCTTAACTAGTTTATATCAGAAAGCAATGATGTCTCTTTAGGAAAAACATTATTCCTACAACTACAAAACTACTGCTCCCCAGAATTCACCTGCTGCTTGTCATCAGGGTTTGCTTTTTTGAACAATTCTATTACTGCCTACAGAAAATCAGTTATCTGTTTGAAGAACTTGTTTCAGTTTCCCTAAAATCACAAAGTTAATTCCATAGGTAGGTGCAACGTAATTTAGATGGCAGTAACATATTTTAGCTAGTAACATATAAAACCCGATTTCCTTCCATCCAGTAGCGGGTTGTTTGAAACTGCCCATTAGTGTCAAATATCCTTAGAGTAAGCTTTAGTATTCTGTACAACCTTTTCTGTATTTGCTTGTTTCTTTAAAATATGAAAGGCATTTAAAGGGAAAAGGTTTTATTAGTGTGTGTGTGTGTGTGTGGGGGGGGGGGGGGTTGATTTTTTTTTTTTTTTTAAAAACTAGAACTTTCCTCTTCAGTTACAACATGCAAATATAGCATTTGTATACTTTTGTAGTTAGGTTTTATGAACAGCAGTCATAGGATCACAGGATAATTGAGGCTGCATGGGGTCTCAAGCGGTGGTGTAGTTTGAGCCTGTTCCTCAAGCATGGTCAGCTATGGTTGCACTGACAATTTAACTGTGGAGCAGAGTATTTAATTCATAGCCTTCAAGTATAAAGAAGCATAAAAAGCCATGTCAATACCCTTACATAGTGGAAAAAAGAAAACATTTTTATTGACGTTTCACACTTGTCTGAGAAAGTTCAGCCGTTGTAATTTCAGCCAGTGAATTTGCTTCAGAAATTGTGAACAGTACTCAAGACATTTCAATATTGATAATATTTTTCAGCTAAATTCTGTTGTGAACAAAGATTTTTAGCCATTATAACATAGGTTTCAAAGGGGCATAACTTCAGCTCATTTAATTTTTAAATAATAGTGCATAAAATATTGCATTTTAGATGGAATGTTTCAGATGGGAAATGTTGCTATGCTTTGAATTTGCTGGAGCTTTCAGGAAGAAATTTATCCCATGCTGCTTTAAAAGTTGCCTGTCTCAAGGTGAGGACAGTTGTGTCTGTTCAACATTGTTGTTATAAAACTAGGAATGTTTTTCTCCGTAGAGGTAAGTAAGGCTCTTTACATGGGTGAAGCCTGTATTTCAGCGTTAGGTCAGCAGTCTCTGGGATCGGCTCACCTTAAGCAAACAGAAAAAAAGGGCCGGAAAGATTCATCATCGTTCCTACCTTTAACACTGGTCCGGTGCACACACTGAGTGCCATGGCCAGCCCTCGCAGGGTCGTCTTTGGCGCAGGGAGACTTGCCACAGGGGATCTTTCTTTCCGCTTCTGGTACCTGCAGGAGTTTGGAGGTCAGCACACGGGGCAGCAGGACGCTTCCCGCACAGGGTCACGCTTCTGCTTGGGGTACGGCAGCCCCAGCACCAGTCTCTTGGGGAGCAATGTTTCCTCCGGCTGCCTTTCCCGTAATCACGGTGGCATGAACCATTACCTTTCTAAACGGACAGGTTACTGGATTCCTGATCTCCTAGGGGCTGGAACTCTGCCCCCCGCAGCTGTGTGCCCTGCCTGCTCCACTCTGCTGTAAACCCCAGGGGATACTGGACTAGTACTCACTATGCAGTATGGTGTCGGCCCTCCTTTTTATCCCCAGTGTTCTCTAGACAAAACTAACTGTTCCCCATCATCATCTATGAAGTCTGTTGAACACCTTTTGGCGTTTGAAAAGTCTGTGGTCCCGCACGCCTTAAATTTTTTGGTGTTTTAATGGTTTGGGTTTTTTTTTCTGCTCCTTTTTCTGTGTCGTTAATAAAGGGTCTAAGAGACTTTTAACAATGTTGCTATGGCACTAAGTAGCTGAGGTTTCTGTATTCCAAGCCCTGAGGCTTATTTAACTGCCTAATGTTGTGTGGTGACAGTCATGTTGCCGCCTTTTGACTTTTGGGGACTGCTTATTCTATCAAAATGAATACAGACCTACTTATGCCTTTACCAAGCAATACAGCTTTCCATTTAGCGGTGTGGCCTGGCTGACATGGTTTCATCACTTTTGCATGCCTTATAACACTCTTGATTGTTTAAAATGCTCGACTATGCTTCCCAAGTTATTGTTGTTCTGATTTACAACCTGGAGCGTTAACAGGCTTGCGGTTTTTCTCTGACCTTGGAATAACATGACCTACCACCCATCACTGTTAACAGTACGACACAACAAACAATTAAGTATGCATTAGCTGAGTAGTCAGGAATATATTTTTATTTTCCTAGTAATGACCCTTAGTTGTGGACGGGCAGAAGAATGACGTGCAAATAAAAAACTGTATCAAGCTCAAATTGTCTTCACAAATTATGGTATGTTTGGATGGGGTTTCAAAGCAAGAATTCATGTCTCTGTGTTTCAGAGGGAGAAGTTAGAAATAAATATGTATGACTTGTTAGAAGAAAGAAAAAGCCTTCTGTGCTACTTATTTTTGGCTTGTGCGAGTGTGTATGTGTCAGTTCATTTATATAGATAAAACAGGAAGCTCCATTGTATTGTCGTAACTGTGTATTGTGTGATTTAAGCAGAATTCAAACCTCCAAATACAAATGTCTAGTCCTGAAGATATTCACCCAGCACTTCAGAAATGTGTTTCTGCCCAAGCGCTGGCAAAACAGAGTATCTCAGTGCCTAGTTTACCAAGCCATTTGGGAGTTTGTAAGTAGGTATTCTTAAAAATTGTCAGTCATCCAGGGGGTGTTCTCAGCCTCCCAGGCAGCTACAGCCTTCCTTTTTATTACAGCTGAAGGAGAGCAACAACATTGATGTCCCTCATCACACTCACTTTGTGGCACCCAGAAAATACTGACGGGGGTTCACATTCTCGTGTATGTCTAAGATGACTCAGAGTTTACTTAACCTGTTTTTCCAGAGTGTGTCTTAACCACCAGGCCACTAAACTACTTTGGAAGTCCAGAAACAGCTGTTGTCCGTCTGCTCTTTCAGAGTTCTGCTGTTCAATCTGAGATTGGAACAGGCTGCCCAGAGAGGTGGTGGAGTCACCATCCCTGGAAGTGTTCAAAAAACGGGCAGACGTGGCACTTGGGGACATGGTTTAGTGGGCATGGTGGTGCTGCGTTGATGGTTGGACTGATGATCTTAGAGATCCTTTCCAATCTTAACGATTCCTAGTTTTTACTTTCATTAAAAAATAATCCAGCCACCAAGCCAGGAAACACGAAATTGCTACTCTCCCCTTAATTGGTTTAATGGTGGACTTGGTAGTGTTAGGTTAATGGTTGGACTGGATGATCTTAAAGGTCTTTTCCAACCTAAATGATTCTATGATTCGCTGGATAGGACAGATCAGAGGCAGCCTAGGTCTGGGAGGGTTTCTCTGAAAACCATGAATCCCAGATCTTGCCCGTTAATCTCAGACTGTGTTCATTTCTTCTGCAATGAACACTTTGTGAAAAAAAATTGGAATAATTTTAGCATTGCAGACCCCAAAACTGGTTTGGGGCCATGTTTCGTGAGGAGATAGAGGCACCGTCAGGCGACCCTTAGAAAGGCATCTGAGAGAGAAGTGTTTTCTCGGTGATCTGGGCTGGCCCAGAGGAGCTGGGTGCCAAATGCAGGGATTGAATTGGCATTTTTTAAGACATTTTAAGGCTTTTTTGTGCTTTCCATATGTGGTTCTGGATGCCCAGCACTGGATTCCAGATTCCGCTCTGATGTTTGATGCATAAAAGTGTGAGGCACTGCAATGTTTAAGCGTGGCTAAAATGTTCATGGGTTTGCACTGTACTCAGTACAGGAGCTTAAATTGGTAGGGCTTAGAATTTAGAAACTCTGAAAACCGTATTCCTGGCTACAGTATGCAGAAGTACGGTGTTTGTAGAAAGTCACGGTAGTCTCTCTGCCACAACAATGCCCTCAGAAGGACCAACAGTTGAAAACTAATGTTTGCTCAGCTTATGATCTAGTGAGATAATTGCCACAGGATGTAAATGAAAGTAGAGTAAATACCGTTGTATTCTTGATCCTAGACAAAAATGTGTCGGAGCGGGGCAGCGTAATAGTCTCTCAGGTGTGCTTTGTGTAAACACAGATACCATGCTACATTCCTCCTCGCTGTCTCGTTCTTGATCAGAGCAGACCGAGGCTTCAAGAGGGTGTTCAGCCACTGAGTGAGCCCTAAGTAGCCTTTCTTCAGTGCGTTGTGTTTCATCATGCAAGTTCGGCTTGGGTATTTCAGTCATCTTAGAAGATCATTAATAATTTACAGCATCTATCTCCCATGACACTTGAATGAATTACATTCCTTAGAGCAAACAGGTAGCACTTAGATCAAGGTAATTTAGACAGAGATTTACTACTTGAGTAGCATACAGAGAATTAATTACAGTAAATTTTCTATTACTCCTGTAAATATTACCTGTATCTGCTCCACATCAGTTCCATTAACTATCAAGGATGAAGCATGCATGCCTCTTTCAGTAAATACTCGCTGAACAGAGATTTTGTGTACAAAAAGGCTTGTATTGAGAAAGGCTTCTACTTCACTGACCTTTTTGTAATCAGTAAAACAAGGTTGCCAACAACAACAACAACAAAAAAATCAATGGAATCTGTTCATACTGTGGAACTTTAATACTGCCTTAATGTAGCACATTTATTTTGATGTGTTGGTGCAGTGGGAAGGAATAGTTCTTAAATATATGTGAAAAGGAACAATATAAACAGATAAATGATTTTGTGCTTCTTCCTCTAAAGAACTCCTCCTCAAATGATTTTCTTTTCAACAATACGAACTGTAACTAAAGAGAAACACTACCTATTACTGTTTTCCTGACAAGTTATGTACTTTGTATGAGAAAGCCTTAAAAATTTCTGCTGATCTGTAAATTTCAGTTTGCTTGAGAAGAATTTGTCCGGCCAGATTTCCTCTTCTGTGAGAGAAGGCTTTTGTCTGTGCATCAGCTCTTCTCTTAGGACAAGCTTTAGGACACTCCCAAACTCCCAGTGTTTGTGCAACTTGTCTGCTTGCATTGCAGGGGTGATATTCCCCATAAAGGCTTTGATTTCAAATGCTAACAGGGAAGGGGGGATTTAAGTAATCCTCATAAAGAATTAGATTGATCATGGTTTTCAATCAAAGATTTTGAGCAGCTTGTAATTCCGTTTTGAAAGACGACTTTAATTATTTTAAGGTGAGAAACAGTTCTGCACCAAGGGTTATTGAATCATTTTGTATCCCAAAATAAATAAGCTGAAGTCGAACTATGTTAAAATAGATCTTGCAGCAGAGTTCACAATAGCAATAATATGTAGCATAGCATTGAGTATACATTACTGTTACTGTGTACGTACAGTAATACCACAGTCATGACAGTAAATACCATGGTCATGAGTTCTAGTTAGACTGGAAAACGTGAAGTCGGGCACACTGTTTTTCAGCCAGTGCTGTATGTGCAAAGTTAGCAAGCTCTAGAGCAGACACACTTCTTCAAGCTCCTTGCCCTGAACCCCTCTGTAGCTGAGCGTGCCTTTCAGGCAGATCTTGCAGGTCAGCAGAAACCTCCGTTCTTTTTGTAACAGCAGTGAAGCCTCCAGTTCTAAGTAAATAGCCGGCCCGTGCAAAAAGCCTAGGAGAATTGCAGTGAAGGCTCTGGCAGCCCACGTTCCTCACCTGTTTTGACATTCTCAGGTTTTGTTTATGATATAAAGACATCAGTAGAGATGCCGCAGCTTTACCCATTTGTGCTTAAGACACCGAATCCTGAGCTTTTAGTTTAGATGCAGACCCATTTTTCCACAGCTTTGTCTCTGCCAGGCTGCATGACAAACGTAGCCTACTTTGTACATTAGCCTCCAACTACGTTAGGTGATGTGCAGCGCACAGTATGCTCTAAATTTGGGTCATTTAGCCTGAGCTATATAGCTTGGGATATAAGTTACCAGCTACTGCTGGTTCATGCGGTGGAAAGAGTAATGTTTCATTCCTGTGATATTGAGGTGCTTTTCAGCTGCTTGGACAGCAGATCAATGGCCTTTTCTCTTCCACAAATGGACGCACAGGGGTGGGGCCTGGGCTGTTACAGGACTGGCATAACAGCAGAGACCCATCCCATCAGTGCAGTGCGTTTGTCAAGGACAGTTCGTGAATGTACATGATGTTCCCTTCCTTTCCTGCTGAAGTTCTTGCCTTCTGTATTTTCTTTTTGGATGTATGAGGTTTTAGTTTTGGGGGGTTTCCTTTGGGGATTTATTTTTGTGTGTTTGACAGCTTTTCTCTTTGTCTCCTGCCCAGGCTGTTTCTGATCTTTTTTCATTAGTGTAATTATTGACAAGCTCTGGCCTTGTCTTTCCCTTCAGCCTCAGACTCTTCTCTCTCCCAAATTTCTTTGCAGTCCAGCTGGCCATTTCTTCTTTGTAACTTGGAGAGGTGTAGAGGGTCGGTAGATACCGCTTTTAAAGTTCTCATGCCCTACACTGGAAGGAAACAAGGTCTGAAAATACCTGAGGCTTGCAGCCTTGCTGATAGGAGCAGACTGGAAAAGAATAACATGCTGCCCCTTCCCCATGGCCCGGTGGACGTTGTTTGTTGTGCTTATGCAGCTTCTGTGCATTCGAAAAGGTCGGTGAACAAGGCCATAACCAGGTGCGCATATTTACCCATTACTTTTTCCGACTTGGGCACTTCATTGTCATCCTCCATTGCCAGTTATGATTAGATTCCCATTAGCAATGTCACTCTTCAGGCTGTCACTCTCCTGGAGCTCTGAACTTGGGCAGCATGGCAATTTACCTGCTATGCAGTTTATGTATATTTTATCCTGGTCCTTATCACGTGCAGTATCTTAAGATCTGAGTGGCTGTTTCCCCCATTTGGTAAGGAATAGCTATTATTTTGGATAGCATAATTGAAGTGTAGTTTTCTTGAATTGAATATAGGTAAGTCGTGATACATAGATCAGAAGCATTATTTACAGTTTCTTTTTCGATCAAATAAGGCCTTGGGCTTTGCCTCAGATCTTATTATTTGCAAACTAGTTATTATCTAGAGCTGATAGCATTTGTCTTAGAGTTTGTCTAAATTAATAAACTTGCTTGACATCAGAGCTAAGAATGTTTCCTCTCCGAGGCGGAGAATGCTCTCATCAATTCCCAACTTCAATTTAAATGGCAAGGTACAAATAAAATAAGTCACAAGTGAAATTTCCTTCGAATTTATCATCCATAACATTTATCAGGGCCTGGCACACTTAGGACAAAAGATATTTGTGGAGGCGACATAAATGTTACATTTATTGCTTAGGGAAGAATTATATATGTAAGAACTATTTTAGTGGCCCTAAGAAAGCTATAAATTGCAGCTGTTGATCTTTTCTTTGACTTACGTTTGTTATAAAAGAGAAGTAAACATGGTTTGCTTCAGTAATAAATAGGAAATGCCTGATATGAGGCTGTACTGCTCTTTTCCCTGTGTGAATTTCCAGTAATAGCTTCAGCACTCCTTTCCAAACCGTACTTGACAAATCTTTTCAAGGAATCATAGAATCATTTAGGTTGGAAAAGACCTTTAAGATCATCCAGTCATGCCTAGTTTTAAAATAGCCAAAGCAGTTTTTTAGGTATCCTTACTGTATTATCTTGGTATTTGCATGAGGAGTTGATATACAGTTGATATTCAGTTGATATACAAAACCAGTTGTGAATTAGGTCTCTCTCTCATTGCTTTGGGGAACCGCTCAAGTTTGTTTAAAGACTTTTAGTGGTAATTAAACATATGTCAAGAGCTTTAGAGCAAAACAGCAGCTCCGGTTCATGAGAGTGCTATTTTACTGTCTCTTTTAGGATTCTCTACAAAACACTGCAACTTTTCATAATTCCTTAAGAAATTTGTGATACTATTTGCTTTCATTCTGAAGTATGTAATGAAGAAAATAGCATGTGTACAATCAAGTGGGAGAATTAAAAGGTTCTATCTGCAATTGATTTTCTTCAAACATCATCTTTTTCTCTCTTTGTTTTCCCCAAGCTTTGCAAGGCAAAACCTGCTGTATGCTGCTGGTAGTTCTAAGCATTGCCTTAATTTTAGTCTGCCGCACTCAGGTCACCTTGCAGTGGTACAAGACTAGAGCCAAACAGAGAGGACCGTAACGTTGTAGGGAGCTGGGACAGAGGTTCCAGATATATGTTACAGCACTTGAAGTATGAGAACCAAAGAATGAAGAGAAATTAAATCTTTTTTTTTTTTTTTTTTAATCTTGAGGCTATGAGATGTGCAATACAGCTATCTTCAACCCCCCCACCCCCACTAACAAGACAAGAAAGCTAGCTTTGCAGGAGTAAATGGGCACCGGATCGGAACTTGTCATTAAATATAACTTCTGCTGCTTTGAGAGTCAAAGGCGAGAATTACTTTTAGAGCTCCTCATGCTCTTCATCACTGACTTAAAAATTTTGATGTGATGAGTTGTGACACAGTTAAAAGCATCGCCACCTCTCTGTCTGTGTGCTGGAGGTTTCCTTGGTGGAAGAGTTTAAGCTAGTGACATAGAAAATGAAGTGCAGTTTACATGACAGCAGGGAACAGCCACTGCTACCTTGCAGTTGACAATGGTAATAAGAAATGATAGGCTTCTCTAAAGGTACAGGAAACTGAGCTTCACACAAAATATAGTGACCCTTTCTCAGTGTGTTTACTTTTATCCTCTCTGCAGTGCACTTTCTATCCCCAAAGCCTGCATTCACTCCCTGGGGTCCTTCTCGCCTGTTGACTAGCGTGCCAAGTAGTTACTTGGCCGCCGTAAGAAAGGGTATGACCCACAGTTCACTTGCTTGCTTATTTTCTGTTCCAGTGACAGACTGAAAAGAGGTTATGGCTAGCCCTGAACGTAACTTCTAAGCAATGATTATTTAGTCAATGCAATTTCAGTGTTGCTGGTGACTTCTAACATTATCCACAGGACAGATGATCATGATATTACCAATACTGCTCCATGCTGCAGTTCTGAATAAGGCACTGTAATTTATTCTGGTTGTCTAATACAGGCTATTTCAGAATAGCACATCGGTCTTAAGCTGTGGCTTGCAGGGAGCTTAAGCAAATCTTTGGAGCCATCTAATGGGGATACAAAAATGTTAGTTTTATTTAATAATTGTTGATTATAGCGGTTTCTGATGCTAATGGCAGAACTGCTGCTCTATGCATCTCCAAGAAATAAAGGTAGCCAACTGACTACCACTTCGTGTAAAAAGTTGGCATTGCTCCATCAGTGGGATAACAAATGTTTCCTGTATTCAGATGAAATAACATGATTTTTGAGTATTCCCATATTCTTTCTCAGTTTCAGCCTTTGTTTTACTGATTTAAAGGAAGACAACACAGGGGCATAGCTGCTAACCCAGAGCTTGTTTTGAATGCTCCTCTTGGTGATCCTGCCACTGAATGCATCCGCTTTTGATAGTTTGCTAAATTGTGACTAATACAAAAATGAGGATATATTTGAAATGTTGGTTTTATTTACAGGATCTTATTTCAGTACCCTTGGAAGTTTAGGAAGAATAGAAAATTTAATTTTATAAAATTATTTTCCTGTTTGGCATCTCAATAAAATATTATCCCTTTGCAAAAATACTGCTTTTTTAATTTGTAAGTGAAAGTTATGGCTTGAGAGTCGATAACAAGTGGAGCACTATCCTGTGTGGATGTGTTGGCTGGCAGGTAAGGTAGGATGCTTAAGATGTGTGAAAGTATTGCCAACAATTTGAAAAATACTAAAATTCTTCGGTAACAGAAGAGTTGGGAAACAATTCCAAATGTCTCTTCTCCTACCCCCTTCCCCCCCTTTCTTATAAAATCCCCACAAACTCTCTTTTTTTCCTTGCAAAACTAAGCTAAGCAAAAAACTCTTGAATTTTTCCAATTCTTGTTAGTCTGGGGGTGTAGCCTGACGTGGAATCCCCCAGCACCAATGACAAGTCCTGCCCTACATTACAGAATTAACCTGTAGAATAACTCAAGAAAGCTTTTACCCTTCACATACACAAGTCAGGCTGGTAGTTGATTTATTGCATTTTTCAGGTAACCCCTATCTAATGATATAAAGACATCAAAAACTTGATTCTTTACGTTCTTATCCAGGGAGTGCTGAGAACAGGTTCCCAGTGCCTGTCCACAGGCGAAGACAAGCTAGAGCACAGTGTATAGAAAACACCCGTGCCTTGTTGGGCTGAAACGCTCGCATTTGTGTCCTCATGGGGAGAAGCTATTCCTCATGTCCGGTCTGAACCTCTCTTGTTTCCGTTTACGCTCATTTTCTCTCCTGACATTGTCTAAGTGTCAAGGTGTGGTCTTCTGAAGACTGCGCAGAGGGGATGATGCCTTCGTTGGATCTCCAGGCTGGTCCCCTGCCCGTGCAGCCCATGAGCTGCCGGCCTGCGTTGCTGCCAGGGTGCGCAGCCCTCCTGCTCCTCTCGCTCTTTGCCCGCACGCGGGGGCCTTTCCCGCAGAGCTGCTCTGGGCAGGCCATGGCCCGGGTCCCTGCGAGGGGCTTGTCCTTCCCGGGGGCAGGACTGGGCATTTGTCCTTGCTGAATTTCACAGCGTTCCTGCTGAGCCGCTTCTCAGCTGGCCGAGGTCCTTCTGAATGGCAGCCCTACCCTCCAGCGTACCCACTGTTACCCCCAGTTTGGCATCGCCTGCAAGCTTGAGGAGAGCGTGCTTCATTACCTCCTCTACCTCACTGTTAAAGAGGATCTTAAAATTCGTCTTAAAATCCAGGTTAAGCAGAGCTCAGCCTTCCCTGCTGCCTCCACTGTCTCCTCTGAGGTGAAACCTGAGTCTCCTTTGATACTTCAAATGACCCCTTCTAGCCTTAGTCCAGTATTTCCGTAAGCTCTGCAGTTCTAATAATATTGCAATGATTGGGTTTCGAGAAGGCTTGAAGAGAAGTTCCCTTTTTTTGTTCAGGACTTAAAAGTATGGCTGCAGGGTCCTGTTGTTAATAGCATGCTTCCAGAGCAGAGCATTGCTTGGGTTTACAAAAACACTTTCATTTAGAAGAAGCGCTCATAAGAGTTCCTTGTAACGTGTTGCTGTGTTTATCTGAAATAAGTGTGTGAGCCCCCACCGTTGGCATGCGCTTACTTACAGGTCTGGCTTTCGGACGTAATCCACAACAGTCATTTTCCTTTCAGCGCTCGATTTGGAAGTTATTGGATGCAAAGGCATGTTTTGGCGGCTGTTCTGAGGGCTGCCGTGGCTTGATTCAGCATCGTCAGAAGTAAACACGCCACGTTATCAGACACATCCCGCATAAATTCTCTTGAATGGGGAAGAAGTGTTTTCAAAATGAGAATTACTCACTGTCTTAAGCTAATGATTTTTATGCCCTATTTCTCTCAGTTTATTAAATCTAAGAGTTTTTATTATCCTGTATTCTGTGGAATCAAGTTAGCTTCAGAAGATTGATTTACATTCAGTGCGTGTTGCACATCAGAGCAAACGTTCTGGTGTTTTGTGTCAGCAGTGATGCATAAATTGTGAAGTATGTTTTCCTTATATAAATTGAAAGTGGGAATGGCAGTTTCAGAAATAATTAGCAAATAACTGAGCATAAGCAAATACAAGAAGGCAGCCTGAAAGCATCTTTTTGTTTGTTTCAAAAATATTCGGTATTCGTGACTTTTTAAGTATTAAGTAGTTATTGTATGGTGCTTATTGCGGAACAGATCTGTTTTCTGCATTTGCCTCATACAAGAACTGTAGAAAAACTCTCACTCCAAAAGAGCTCTACGTGCATGGATGTTATTTATGCCGCTTGGTGTGTGTGTTTGGGATCTGCTCTCTGCTGGGCCGGCATCAAGAGGGGTTGCTAAGGAAGCCTGCTAGCAGAGGTAGCACCTCAGCGAGCACGTGGGACACCGTGCAAAAGCACCAGCCAGATTTACAGCCGGGAAAAGAGGCAGCTGATTCCAGTGCCAGTGACTGGGCCGCTTGCCAAGTCCGAGGATTGGGAAGGTGAAGGGGAGTGACCTCTTACGGGATCTCTCCTGCAGAGAGTAAGTTATCAGGTTGAACTGCCGACGCAGCAATGAAAGCATGACTAAATACTACTAAAACAGCAAGTACATTAGTTGTCCTTCGCAAGTGCTTTTCCCATGTGGCAGAGACAAGGAGCTTGGCCTTTAATAAAAATTAGACGATATTCTGGATTTATTGTGGGCAGTTACTGCGGGGGCCTATGAGGGTGTAAAAGTGCTTGAGGTTTGTTACATGCGAGGTACTGCACCAGAAGACAGAATCATAGAATCGTTTAGGTTGGAAAAGACCTTTAAGATCATCCAATCCAACCATTAACCTGCACTGCCAAGTCCACACTAAACCAGTTAAGGGGAGAGTAGCAATTTCATGTTTCCTGGCTTGCTGGCTGGATTATGAAAAGGCACACAAAGACGCAGGTTTACATTCGGACTTTTTTTGGTTTTTAAAGGAGGATGGGTACAGGTTGCTTTCTGAAACCTGTGAGGTGCTGCTTTCTGACAGGTTGGTTAGTCCTGTACCTAAAGCAAGGGACTTTTTCAGAGGTTACATCGGCACTGTGTAATTGCTGTGACTGCAATGTTGTATAGATTGCCCCCGACGTAGATTGACGCAAAGTAGTTTGGTATCAGAAGGCAGCTAGATACAGCACAGGAAAGCAGATTTAATACACTGTGTTTGATTTTGCACTGCACTTCACCGTAGCAGTGGCTGCGGCACAGACAGCATTATGAATATTACTGTCACTGGGGAAACAGCGCAAAACAGAGTCTGGACAACCAGCATTAGCAATCTGCAGCAATAAGGCATCGGTGTTCAACTTCACACGTGTGTCTTGCTAGCATCTGTCTCCCTTAGTATACTTCTCCAACAGGCTGTATTTATAGATTACGATAGTTTTATTTTCTTTTCATATGAACTGAATGAAATGCTGAAGGAAGCATTCATAGACTAACGACACTGTGCTACAACACCAGGTGAGCCTGCCCATCCGCTGCTCCACCACAGCATCAGCATCAGTTTACACCGCAATCAGTCATGCCAATACTAACGCGTCTTGCTCCTGGGGAAGATGCTGTAGCCTCCCTGCACCGCCTGTGCTTCTCTGTTCTTGCAACAAAAGGCTTAGACTATAATTTCAATCTCCCTTACCATGGTTTTTGCCCAGTAGCACTTCTCTTTTCCCTGTGGATGAAGAGTATTGTTCATTCCTCCTCTTCGCAACCCATGTCGCTGGCCACAGAATCTTGCATTATTAGGCTCGGCTCTTCTGTAATTGTATTTATAGGATGTAAAACAAAAGCATGGTTTTGCTGCTCTTGCCACAATGCGAGGCTCAGACTGAGGTACTTCACCTCAATGCGAAACTGTTAAACATGAGAAACAGAGAAGAGATGCCAACGCTTAGGCATATTCTGAAATAACTAAGTGCACGAAGTAGCTAGTGTTAGCTGACGCATCTGTTTCTATTACAATCTTAAACTCTAATAAACCTGAAGCTACGGTTTGCAATGGTACTTGCTGCTGTGGGGGATTTGAATTTATGGAATAAAAGTATCTCTGATAGCAGAGGTGTTAGCATTTGTTGAATTGATTTAAAATACAATAATGTATTAATTACAATAACATATTAAATACAATAACGTGGTGGTGCTTTGTCTCTGGAACACTCAGCATGTGGGGCCAGTGAAAAGGGATCTGACTCAAGCTGTGAAGATCTGCAAACAAAGTGTTTCACTCTCCAATCGCTTTGATTTGGATAGAAAATTTCAGTAGGGAGCATAGACATGTTTTGTTGAAATTTTGTGTGTGTTGAATATAGTTAATTATGCTGTTCCCACTAGGCATCTCTCTGCGTGTTAAAGTTGATGTGCTAATGCTTAATAGCACGTCAGCGTGGTGCGGGTGAAGGATGATGAGATCTCCGAGCTCACCATGGAGCTGTGGTAGCATGATGGTGCCAGCTAAGAGGCTGGCTAATCATCACAGCAGCATATTTTGATTAGTAAAATCAGTAATTTCTTTCCAAATTTGTAGTTCCGGCAAATTTTGGTATTTCTAGCTTTTTTCCCCCCACTCAGAATGAAAGATCCTTAAAATATCGTTTAAGAAAAAAGATATCTGAAGTCCTTCAAGCATCTCTAATACATTATTCAATCTTGAGCCTGTTTTGTCTTACAAGAAAACAAAGGTAAAAATAAACTCTTCAAATATATAATGCTTGCTGTTTCACAAAAACATGAGGCAAAAAAATCGATCATCTGTTTACCTGTGATTCTGTACTGCATGGGTCTAATACATAGCAGTAAGGTTGCTGATCAGTTGTCATCAGTGAAATTGTAAAATAAAGATAATTTGTTCATAATGTTATCTTTCTCTGTAGACCTCAACTGCTACTGTTAATATAGTGGTGACGGATGTAAATGACAACGGACCAGTTTTTGATATGTTTCTACCTAAAAACCTGTCTGTACAGGAAGAGGAAGCCAATGCTTTTGTTGGTCAAGTAAGGGTAAGTTACTAAATGTGCAGAGTTAAATTGTTTATTTTATTACCCAAACTGTCCAGACTAGAAAGAGCACAAAATAATTGTGCCTTAGACAAACTCATATCAAACTGTCTTAGGTTTAAATGCAAACTGCCTATTGTCAGATGCATTTATGTTAACAAAGTCATCTTTTGGGCTTTAAAATACAGAATTGATTTTTTTCTTCTCTATGCCTAATAGCTGAAAAGGCTTTTGCATTTAAAACCAGCACATTAAAAAACTGTTTTTGAAGACACAGTAAAAAGACACTGTAAAAGCTTGCTTATAACAGATTTACAGTGTTACAACATTGTCGCCATGTTTTTATACTTTTACTGATTTCTTTTAAAATATTTTTCTAACATACTGAACAAGTGACGCATATGTATATAAAATTGTCACACATAGAAATAGAAAATTTTGAGGCCATTAAGGGGAAAAACAGTTAAACTGTGGACTGCAATAATTGGTTGCCTGTCATAAAAGTAGATCGTGCTTGGGGTATGGTTAATTTGAGTGATTTGAAGCTGTGTAAATTTTTATAACCTATATGAGTCTTCTGGACTATGGAATGCAGATTCAGTCACTTGAAACGTATGTCACTTTTTTTTCCTAACATCAGGTGAAAGCAGCAAGTATGAATTGTTTGTTTTTTTTTTTTTTTAACTAACAGTCACATATAATGTTTCATATTTCCTTCGCTGATGGGTTAGCACTAAGGCTGCATGCAATATAAGCTGTAGGCAAAAGATGAATTTGGAAGCACGTTTTTCAGGAATTTAGGCGAAAAATCTGCCTTTCTTTCCAGTAGCAACCATATCAATAGAATATGGGAGCTCCTTAACTGCTGTATTAGCAGTACCCTCAGAAAGAACAGAACGTTTTGGGTAGTATGGTAACCATATTGGGGAGCATATAGCCATAATAACCATGTTTCTTTCCAAATTTATATTCTTCAGTAAGACATCCATCAATGTTTCTCATCTATCATCTTTCTTGTTAATTTTGTGTTCTTCTTGAGGGAATTTCACTTCAGTTGTTTTCTGGTATTTATAAATTGAAAAAAATGCTTCTTTGGGTTAGGTGTGTGTTTCCTTCCAGTTTTTTTACTTTTTCATGAAGTTTGATTTCATTCAAATTGTACTTCAGGTTTTGTAGGCTTTACAGTTTCATTTGCACTTACACTGAAGTGGTTCTACGTATGTCTGTGCTCTGCTTGCTGTATAGCCTGGTATCATTAAAGGTGAGTACTGCTCTGAAGATGTCCAAGCTCAGGTGTAATTTTCAAGGGAAGTAACTTTTGTCAGCAATGACGAAGATTATGGTTTTCCTAAAGCTTGATTTTGTTATGCTGGAAGTATCAGCCATGTCGAAGGCTGTTTTGAAGCCCTGGACATATAGAAATTAGGATCCCTGCAATTAAATCAGTTGCCATAAATCAATAAGCTGTTGCTTTGGTTTTGTTGCTGTGTTCATCTTATGTGATCATTTTTCATTTTGCATCCTAGAATGTATGAAAGTGATATTTCAAATCAGTACCAAATATCTTTAAATCCATTTTGTGTTTTGCTGGGTGCCCTCAAGGTGCAATAATCTTCTCAAACACTGGATCTGGTCTATTTTTAGCATAGATGGAACTATAAAATAAAACAAGTTATTGCAACAGAACCCCTCTGTCTTATAAATTAGTATAATTCATAAGTTGTGTTGAAATGAAAATATTTAATCAAGCCTCATGATAGCTCATTCCTAGTTGTGGAATGGCAGAAACCGGTTATGTCATTTATTGTCATGTTTATCACCAGTCCTAATTCCCAGTCTCTGGGTGGAAAAAGCTTTCTCTTTATAGCACAGATACTGGATGTAGTTCCTACTGTTTCATATGCACAAATGCAAATAGACAATATAGAAAAGTGTGATCTGGGCATTTGGATTTTTTTTCTGGCTTCGGTGAGATCATTGAAATAAGGATGATGAGCGTTTAGGTGTAGCTATGTTGTTTGAGGATGTTCTTCTTTAAAAACTGAAATAGTTTTTGTTGTGGTGGTGTGCTTCAGAGTACATTAGAACCACAGTCGGAATGGGAGAGGTTTCTATGGGAATACATTTGGTATAGAAGTTGTAATGTGGGTAAAATATAAAGACCTATTTTAGATGAAAATAGCCTGTAAAAGAAGGTAGCCCTTATTGTGTCATGTGCTTTCAACTACCAAGAATTAAGCCGCTGACTGGGAAGCCTGCTTTTAGGAATGTCTTTTACTATATTCACTTCAAACCTGCACCTGAAATCCACCAGAGTAAGCAGTGATAGAGATGACTGAAAAAACCCAAACATTTTTGGTGGTGTCCCTTTCCCTTTTGAATGTTGGCTTCCCATTTTGCGTGGAGAAAAATACAGCAAGAGATTTTTATCTTAAGAGCCAAGAAGATATGGGCCCTGCTGCTCATTGAGGCAGGGGACCTAGTGACGTGGGATATGGAAAAGGTTCTCGACTACTTTGATACCTCAGGTTTTTTTACTGGAAGTTTTGGTATGGGGATCGTCAGCTGCCTGAGCCCAGTGTCAGTCTGGGGGAGCAAAGCACAACCCCCAGTAGAAGAAGGTGAAGTTGTGAGCTGTTTGAGGAAATAAGACATAAGTAATGACCTGGATGCTGAAGGATTGACCAAACAACCTCCAGAGTTCCCTCCCAACTGAATTTATTTTGTTTCTAATCAGCTTACTATTTGAATGTATTTTATAGTTAAATCCATTATTTTATTCATGCAAGATCCACCAAAATCAATTACTATGTGGTTTGATTATTAGCAGCAGCTACTATTTTTTTTTTTTAATTTTTTATATTTGCCAGTTGACATGATAGTAATGCTGCTAAGTGGGGATATAGTCTATGATGTCAATAAGTAGAAAGGTAAAGCTGTAACAGTTATCAGTACCCATATTAAAATGTTAGAAATAGTCTAGATAACACGAACAGCTATTGAAATGTTTTTCCCATTCTTGACTTTCTATAAGGGCTTTCTCTTTCTTTTCTGAAGACTGCAAAACTTCACATCTCTTGTTTGCTCATCTATTCTAAATGAGTGATTATATCACATTCACACCCTCCTTTTGTCCCCTCTCCCCTAATACAGGTAAGGTTATAAGCAGTTTGGGGTATAAAAGAGTTAGGTCAAACAACCCCATGAAGAACTCCTGCCACAGACAAGAGATTTCTGTGCTCTACTTTATTTTGGGTGGGAAAGTTGGACATAAAAAGGGATTCCCATAAGGGCTTAGGTAGCATTTGGGAATTTGTTTCCCAAGGAGATGCAGAACAAGGGCAACAAAAGATTTTCTCTCAAAGGGGGAGGGCTTGTTATGGGCAGGGAGGCCGGATTCACACTCTGAATTGCTCTCACTCTCCGCCACTCCGATGGCTCTCAGTCTGGCAGCTGGAGTTCCTGAAGGCTCTGGCATAGGAGTGCTGCCTGCGGGGATTTGGGGAGCGTACTGAAGATTAAAAGAACAAAAGCTAGAAAGGATAAGGCTGGAAGTGTAGTGGATGTATTTCAAATCCCTTTTATTTTACACAGTGTTGTCTAAATTGGGGCAGTCGGAGGTGTGTTAGATTCCCTGCTGTTCTTTCATGTCTGATCATGGGGATCCCCCAGCAAGACAGGAGGAGAATTGCTGAATGAAGTTCTCGACAAGGACCAACAGGAAACCAAAAGCTTCAAATGGGAAACTTGAAAATTATATTCAGGCACCTTACTGTCTGTTGCAGTCTAAACCAGCTGAGCTTCTGCTGAAGATCAGGCATCTGAATGATTTGCACTGTACAGTGTACTATTTATCAATACCAGGTGCGTAGGAGGTAAAAAAGTGGAATGAAATTTAGGTGGGGATCAATCTACTGACTGCAAAACCTGCACATGGGTTCGCATTCTTGTTCAGCAAAACACAATCCCGAGTAGTTTGTTACAGACCTTAAAAATGCAGTCAGTGGCTAAATAAGAAACAGTTGACCTGATGGGGCCCAGGAGAGGAAACACATCACTCGACCGAAGTTTTTATTCATCTGGTTTTTATATTTACCCAGATTCGTTCACACCCCTGCATCGTTTGTTTGGTGTAGGCATATTTTTGTGTCACTGATCAGCACGCTTTGAAATCTCCAACATGAGCATGTTGGTGTCAAAGGGAGATAGGGACAAGAAAGGAAACAAGAAGGAAAGTATGGATAAAGGATTACATGGCAGTGGTCAAACCAACCCCTAACCAGATGTTCAAGTAACACCAGACCTTAAGATCTTCCCCAAAATGGAGACAGTATAAATAAGCTCCAATAATGTAATGGGTTTGCAAACTGTGTGTAATGCCTCTGTCTGCTGCTGCTTTTTTTAAATGAGAAAAGAAATGCGTAAAGGAAGTAAGTTGCTCTTCAGGATGGAGCTACTCTACCTATTGGAAAAGCGAGCTTTGGAGGACTTTCTTTGATCGTACTGTACAATGGAAATATTTTACTTTCCTATTTAGGTAATAAATGTAAATTCATGCCTGTGGTATATATCCAATAGCATCTGTCCACTACAGAGCAAAGCAAGGCAAAACTGTAAGACGAGCAAGTGAGACAGAGACAGCCTATGTGGCACCAGTCAACTGATTCTAGACATTTTCTTTTAATGGTATAGAAGTATTTTAAATGTGTTGTGTAAAGAAGCAAACTGTCACTTTTGAATGCTAATATAATGTAATTATGATGGTGATTTCCTAACAGAGCTTTCTGTCTGTGAATATCAGTGAATTCTTAGAAGCTTCTATTTTTATTTAAATTCATAAGGTGCCAAACCCTGCAAGTCTCATGCTTTAAAGCCCAGTTTAAATTTCACAGATGTTGGTAAGGCTTTTCGTGTTGGACTAAATGACCTCTGGAGATCCCTTACAACTACAAGATTCTGTGTTTCTGTATGCAGGAAAACTGCTTCAAATGCTGATGAGGTATTACGTTACAAGATTTTGTTGAAAAAAGTGTAGAAAAGAATCTCACTTTATCTGAATCACCATTGTCATGTTTTCTACGTGAAGGCTCACAGGACAGCGTGTGATTTCCCACAACCTGTGCTGTAGATTACACTTCACCTATATTAGAAGTACCAGCTGCTGAAATTAAATTCTTGGGTCTCCTGTACCTTGAGACAGCTTGTAGGAAAATCAGAGGTAGAGGAAAAAGGACAAGACCAGAAAAAAAGATTTATTGGCAGGAGAGGACAGTCCATGAAGGAAAGGAATTAAGCCTTTGGGGAAGACTAAAATCATGGCCTCTGAAGTAAATCTCAAATACCCAGAGTGAGTCCATGACTACTGCTCACTGCATAATACATTGCCTAACAGCGTATTTCGAATTCATCTAATATATGTAAAAATAATATGAGCAGCTAGGGTTTTAAAGTTAGAATCCATAAGAAATTAATCGGAATCTAAAATCAGAGTGTCATAACACGGCAGATGGACCACAACTAGAGGAATTTCAGACTTTTGTATTTGCTTGCAATGTGTGCCGCTATATCACTAATATATCTGTTACCATTTAGTGGTGTGACTCTGCAGTGTCTACGTGTGTAGGAATGAGGTGCGACTTTCCGGTGGAAAAGAGCTCATAACTCTTATTCTTGAGCTTCTGTTTGTGCTCGTTTCTGTGACTTCCATGTAGTGTCTTGTAAGTGATCAGATCATCACAAGGTCATTTTGGTAGGACCTTCGTGGTTTCATTTCCTTGCATGCTTATTAAGAAAGTTGTCTACGTGAGGTAGGTTAGAGAGGCCTTCAGTAAGACTTTCAGTACGATCTTCCTTAAGATCCTCGTAAAGATGGTGGTGACATAAAGACTTTAATCATTTCAGGCAGTGCAGAGGGGAGAGTGTTTCCAGTACGGCATGGATGTGCTCGAGTCTGGTTGCAAGTGCTTTTATTCTTGCTTCTTGCCCAGCCCATATCAGTTTTGTCAGCCCCTAATACGTGATGAAGGCGGAAGAACTGTAGCTTCTCTGAATCACTGCGTCCACAGAGTCTGCCTTGAATCTTTTGCATGTGCATGACAGGGCATGCTGACATCAGTTTGGCTGAACGCTGCTTAAAGTTGTGTACAGAAGAGGTGTTGGGATTTGGTTTTGGTTTAAGCTAAATGTTACGCTGCCTGCTTTCCTCAAAATGGTAAGTCTTGGGGAATATCTTCTTTCTGACCTGGACAGGGCTATGTAAGGAGGTGGAGAAATGCAGAAAATGGTAACTTCTATGAATAGCGTTCACTATGTATTTCAACTGAATTTTATCTTTCTTTCCCTTATAGTCTCTTAGATTTTAGACCTAGCTGTCACAATAGTTATTAAAGGCTGTATCTCTACTTAGATGGTGCAAAGAAATTAAATGACAGCCATAGCTGCAGTCAGTGTCATCATCCCACGTGCTTCTAGTTGGATTTTCACCTGTTTGTTAACAAGCAAATTCCTTCAGCCTCTTAAAACAAGATAGATGTCACTCTTTCAAGTCCAAACCTGTGGCATGAGAAGAAATAGATGCGGTCGTAGATTTGTGCCATTCTTTTCCATCTTAGACCGGCAGTGCTAAGCAGGATTAGCTTCTTTCTGCTGACACCCCTAAAGGGCTGTATAATTCCCGGAGGGTATTTCGCAGCATGTGGCTTCAGCCACACTCCCTCAGCTTTACAGCGGTTCATTGAACTTAGGTGAGCTTAAGACACGGATCAAATAGGTTTAAAAGGCTCCTTGCCACACACACCATGTGGTAAATGGGGTGACTTTTTAAACTAAATGGGTTTCAAAAGCTGTGCTCTTGTCTTGCCTGTTTCCGATATTATATTTGTGCATTAATTTACATCTTTGTCTTCAGAATAACAACATTTGTGCTTTAATGCAGTGGCAATTTTGATACTTGTCATCAGAGGAGCATTTCAATCATTTTCACATTCGTGGCAGTTGATCATTGAGAGTCCAGGGATTTTTGTATGAAAGGAATTCTTGGTTTTGTCTGCCTGAGACCTTGCCATCCCAGTGTGGTTTTAAGCCTTTTCATCTATTTCAGCCTGATGCCATACTAAATCTTCTGAATCAGTGGTTTCATGTCTCTAATACCTGCCCATTTAGTATTTTGATGGCCGATTCTGTTTGTTTAGATTTGGCTGTTCAGATTTCTGTCGCTGGGGTAAGAAATTACGGTTTTCCTGAGCTCACAAATTAGAGTGGTTTATAGTGGGCCTGCTAACTTTTGACTGCAGTCTCTCATTATAGATGTCCTTCTGTGACTTGAACAATTGCCTAGATTACTGATTCCTTCTTTGAAGACAGCCTGGTAGAAGGAGAAGTTGGGGAGTTCTCGTGTGATACATGTCAGGTGTCTAACTTTTTTCTGATATTCAGACCTTGCGTCCTTGATATCTGTAATTGATATAAGAAAACTAATTTCCTTTAAGTATTCTTCTGGGAACAAGAGAAGACAACAGAACACGACCAAGAGTGTTTTAAGCGTCTGACCGGTGAGATAAGTAGTTTCAAGTCCAGATGTTGGCTGTTACGTTCCAGCTCAGATTCTAATTCTAATGTTCTCCAATTAGGTGGGCTTATGAGGAGAGGCAGCAGTCTGAGAAATGACAAAAATAACTTTAAAATGGATGAACGTATTAGGGAAATGTTTGGGAGCCCAGCTAAATGGGGAGATTTTATACAATGTCAATGCATTTCATCTGTGATTTAGAAAGCTTTGGGTTTTATTTTTGCTAGTATGTATATTCATTGGTTTAATCTCTGAATTGCTTGATCATATCATTGCCAAAGAACACACTCATCACAAAGGCAAAATTTCTAATCAACTTTCAAGTAAAAACAGGCAGTGCAAGTCTCTAAATTTAGGATTTGGTCGCGTGCCAGACTAAAGAAAGCTTGCCTATTTTTAAGTGTTACAATGTGATTAACTTTTGTAGGAGGTTCACCAGTCCATTAAATCATGTTTTTGCAGCCGTGAGCTTTCCGATTTTCATTTATTTTAATTTATATTGGCTTGTAGCATTTAACTGTTCTTACTGTGTAGTTTTGTTTAGAGTCGCATTTAATTGGTTTCTGAACTAACCCTCCAGATGCACTGGAATTAGCACTGACTATGAAAGTAATTATCAAAGGGTTTCCCATCTTGTTTAATGGGTAAAATATGTCAGTATTTGAAAATTTACCATGTGCTACCCTTACCCTAGCAAATTACTCTGTGTAGTTATGAGAAAAATGATAAGCTTGTATGACTTGGTAGTTCAACAAGATATTTTTTTCTTTTGAAGAGTTCCTGGAGGATGTACACAAAACCCGTAGTGTTCTTCAAAAGCGTCTATGTGTAGGGCATTGGTTTGTTTTCTTGAAGAAGTAGGATTTGCTTGGAAATTTCAAGATAGCCAAAATTTGAGGGTGCTGCCTCTGAGTTTCATTTTTGCCTCTCCAATTTTTTTAGACCAGCTATACCCAATTGGACTGCCCCAGCCAGTGATAGATCACTGAATTTGCCCCCTGATATTACAATGTCCAATTTTACTGTATATTCATTATATTGTCTTTCTTTATCAAGTCTTTTTTTTTTGGCAGGCCAATAATTAAGAACATTTGAGATTTATCACATCTTGTAACTAAGCCTCTGTCTCTTCTTGTAGTGTAACGTTAAATTTTGTAGCACATCAGAAATTATATAGCAGAATCAAGTTAAAAAGCCTTCTGTATACTTTCAGTTGAGCATGCACATAGAATAAAAGCATTGTGTCATTTCTTATCTGAAACTTGTACAAAACCTGCAGCCCTCTAACCCAGCAAGTCTGTAAAAGCAGTTTTTTTCCTTTATATGAATAATGTAATTTAAATGTCAGTTTTGTAGGAAGTTCTGCAGAAATGAACTCTTGTAGTTTTTTAGGCTGCAAGGGAGTATTGCAGCTATCTGTGATGGACATACAGCGGTGCCATGTTTAGGAGCAAGATTTATTAATCTAACTGCGTGAAATGAGAAAAGTGTGTGCGAAACTGCTGACAAGGCTGGGAGGACAAAAGTATTTCCTTGTTTCCTTACTTCTTTTGACATTATTTTGAGTCCAGCTGACAGAAAACTTTCAAAACTGTTGGTACCTTCTAATCTTTTCCTTTGCTTAGAGCATGTCATGAATGAAATAGGGAAATGAAAGACTGTAAAAGCAGGCAAAAAGAAATGAAAGAGAGGAAAAGCCTTTCTGAAATACGGGGAAGAAGAAAAATTCCAAACTTTCATAGATGAATGATTTTCCCTCCTTAAAATATTTTTAAATAGATACCAAGAGGTCAGAAACATTTCAACTATCTGTGGCCTCTTACTGCATCTGGGAGATGTTAATTTTGTCCTATGAGCACAAACAGCAATCTCCCTGACAAACAAGTACAAAATCCAATTTGGCACTCCCACCCACACTTGATTTGCTATTTGACACAATTGAGGGGCTTGGGAATCTTTTAAACACCTAACAAAAAAAAAACCAAACCCATAATAATAAACCCATTAAACCCATAATAATAAAAAAAATCATGTTATCCATGAAAACAATAGCCTGGCTCTCATCAACAGCATCCTTTGTATCCTCCAGCACAATTTCCATCCCTCCCTCACACTGCAGTGTTTGCTGGAATACTGGAGAGTCTGTCAGAGATCAGGAGCTTTTGTTGGGGTAGATGTGGATCATGGGGAACTTCTGTCCCTAAAGACGACCTGAAGGAAAAATTTAATCTGGAGGAGGTTGGGTTGGTGGCAAAGTGGTCCCTAAGAAGTGTTCCAGCTTGCAGCTTTGATGAGGAGATACCTGTCACGTTTGCCTCTGCTTTAGAGACAAGTACAAATAACAACACACTGCCTTATTTTGCTGTTTTCCAGCTCCAGCAGTCCAAGCATAAACCCCCAATTAACCTGCTTAAATCCTGTTGTTACCCATTGTGAGCAGGAGTTGTGGATATTAGTAGGAGTTTCTTTTGAAAAGGATGATAATGGTATAATTAATACTGTTGACATTTAAGCACTTGTCATTATATTTCAGAGTTAATGATCCTTCAAGACGTATTTTAGTAATTCAGATCTCCCAGAATTGTATTTTCAAGCTGTTTGAGACGGAGGAAGATAATTTGTTACTCTGGAACACTGTTGGTTTATGTTCATGAGGGTTTCTTAGTAATGTTGAAGCATAGTTGGTAATGCAAATTTAGACGTACCACAACAGATAAAGGCTATCACCTTGTAGATTATGGTATCTCCAGTAAATGTGGGATGTGTTTTCTGGGAAATAAAGTAATGATTCATTTATATTCCTAGGTTTCCAGGTTGTCTTTGTCATGCAGTACTTTGTAAGTTAGCCCCATGAGAGATGGAAATCAGAGTAGTCATGTGGATCTGAGGAGTTACTAGGATAACAGCAGTAGTTACTAGACATTCTTCAGAGGAACATGCTTTTCCTAATTCTGAATAAACATAATGAGACGGGAGAGTTAGGAACGTGCATCTCATCTTTCTGCATCTCTTGCAGCAAGAGGAGCCCAGTCAGCAAGGGGTTGTTTTGTTTCTTTTCTTTGTTTGTCTAATTTATATTCCTGCAGATGTTCTCAGTTTAAAGAAAATAAATTGCCTTAGACCTATGTAAAGCAGGCTCCTCTATCCTGACAAAATCCCTTTTGGTTAGGCCACGTTGACTTAAGTGAATTTATGAGCTCTTCAGTTGTCTAACACTGCTGTAGTAAATTTGCCTAACAGGCTACTTGAACCAGTTGCAAGGAAAACCTCTGAGTGTGCAGAGGGATGGTTCCAATTTTTTCTTTTACCCAGAATAGCAAAATCAGCTTAGTTTCCTATCCAGATTTACCAAATGTGTTGCATGTGATTGCAAGCGATCAAACACCAGAATGTGTTGGTGGATTTTGGGGTACTATGATGGGTGGGAACTCGGGTGTTGCATTAGTGCTCGTGTGAAGGCTGAGCGCGCCTCGGGCTCCTTTGCTCTCTTGCTTGTTGCCCCGCTCTGCCTCTACAGGCACTTGAACTGATACTTTCCTTCCTTTTGACGACAGTAGGGATGACGGGAAGGAGGGCTTGGGTCGGGGCTGGATGCAACAGAAAAGATCTTCAGAAAACAAGGCAGAAACAAGTAGGTTCTTTAGTTGTCTGGTCTTGACATCCCATTGTGGCGGGGGGAAGAGTGAGTGATTGTCTTTGGAAAAGTGGGTTGTTACTTCTGCCGCCCTCAACTTCGACAGCTTTGGCTTCTTGTAGCGGGGAAGAGATGTGTTCTGCAGGTATCCTAACCATAGACGCAATATCAGAAGTGTAGGGATTTGAAGCTAGGGTGAGACAGAGACTGCGCTATGGGGAAAAGAAAGAAATCTGGCCAATTTTGTGCTCAGTGTTTGCCTTGATCTTTGTTGCTCCTAATGGACCTTACCTAATAGAAGAAAGTATTAAGAATGTTGGTGTAGCCCAGAGAAACATAGTATCTGTGATTTGTATCTCATTGTAGCTGAAAACAGGCAAGGGAACTGGTTGCTGTGTGAGGTTCAACAAGGCCAAGTGTCGGGTCCTGCACTTGGGTCACAACAACCCCATGCAACGCTGCAGGCTTGGGGAAGAGTGGCTGGAAAGCTGCCTGGCTGAAAAGGATCTGGAGGTGTTGGTCGACAGCGGCTGAACATGAGCCAGCAGTGTGCCCAGGTGGCCAAGAAGGCCAACAGCATCCTGGCTTGTGGCAGGAATGGTGTGGCCAGCAGGAGCAGGGAGGTGATTGTGCCCCTGTACTCAGCGCTGGTGAGGCCGCACCTGGAATACTGTGTCCAGTTTTGGGCCCCTCACTACAAGAAGGACATTGAGGTGCTGGAGCGTGTCCAGAGAAGGGCAACGGAGCTGGGGAAGGGTCTGGAGCACAGGGCTGGTGGGGAGCGGCTGAGGGAGCTGGGGGTGTTCAGCCTGGAGAAGAGGAGGCTGAGGGGAGACCTGATCGCTCTCTACAACTACCTGAAAGGAGGGTGTAGTGAGGTGGGTGTTGGGCTCTTCTCCCAAGTAACAAGTGCTGGATGAGACGAAATGGGCTCAAGCTGCACCAGGGGAGGTTTAGATTGGATATTAGGAAAAATGTCTTCACGGCAAGGGTTGTCAAGCATTGGACCAGGCTGCCCAGGGAAGTGGTGGAGTCCCCATCCCTGGAGGTATTTAAAAGATGTGTAGATGTGCTGCTTAGGGATATGGTTTAGTGGTGGACTTGATGATCTTAAAAGTCTTTTCCAACCTAAATGATTCTGTGATTCTCTCCACCTCTGCTAACTGTATACCCAGGTAATTCAGCTCAGCACTGGTCATGAGCAAATCGTATTAAATGTATTGGGATGTCGCTGGCTTCTGTTTTAAGGGTAGTGATACGTTCCAGCAGGCTGGCTTTTGAAGCAGGACTCTCTGAAAGCCCAGCTCCTCGTTGCGCAGGCCTCCTCCCCCCTTGCCCTCCGGTCGAGGCTTGTGGGACCTGTGTGCCAGCTTGCCCCCGGCCGTGTCAAGCGCAGGGCTGCAGTCGGGGTGGCTGGCAGTCGTCTGTTCTGATACAAAGCGATAGCTGCAAACAGGAGCGGAGAGCGGCCATGCCACCAGCGAGTCCTTCAAGGGCTTCTCCACGGAGCTGCTGCCCGCAGGAGGCTCTGCGAAATGATTTCCGTGTGGAAAGAGTTGATTTTGTATACCCTTGAGGTAAGATTCTTTTAGAAAACAGAGTAAACTTTTTTCCTTTCGTATCCGTAAAGAGTACCTTACCTCTTTTCAAGTTTATAGACAAAACGTTCATTAATGGAGATCTTAAACCTGTAAAAACGATCTAATTTGGTGAAATAATAGCATTCTCTGAAAGCTTTTTTTCACAGTAAAATCTTTAAAAAAAAAGATTAAAAAAAGGTAAAAGTAAAGTTCTTTGAAAACACGCACTTCAATTTTAAAGATAATACATGTGTAGGGGTTGCCCAGGGCTGGCTGCGGGGCTGAGGGGTCTCTGTGGGGAGGGGTTGGGCACAGCCGGTTCCAGCCAGTTCCAGCTGGTTCCAGCTGGCGCCGATGGCCCCCACAGGGCACAGCTGAGCCCGTCAGCGACTCCGGCGGGGACACGGGATGAAAAAAGGGCAAGGAGTGAGGGTGACCTCCACCATTCACGCACTGAGGAGGAAGAGGAGCTTCAGGCGCCGGAGCAGAGTCCGCTGCAGCCTGTGGGGAGACCAGAGCGGGGCAGGGAAAGGTGTGGGGCGGGGGAAAGGCGTGGGGCCGGGGAAGGGCATGGGGCCAGGGAAAGGCATGGAGCCAGGGAAAGGCGTGGGGCCAGGGAAAGGCTGTTGTGGGACATGGAAGCCCCTCAGCTGTGCGACAGGGGAGTCTGGGCAGGAGAAGGCAGGCGCTGGCGTGGGCTTGGCAGCCATGGCATATGACATTCTGGCCTTTCCAAGTCTCCCGGGGTCGCAAAGCCGCCTGTAGGTAGGTTGGACAGCGCTTGTACAACTTGTTGTAACTTCTCAGCTTCGCCCTTCTCCTCAGTGGCTTCTGCACGGTGTTCATCCAAGATGGGGAACACGAAGCGCCGCCCGAGCAATGGGATGGTGGCTTTGCAAATAGGCTGTGGTTTTCTCTGGCGTAACACCACAGATAGAGCGAGAAGCTTGGAGAAAAGCTGGTTCTTTTATCTAATAGATAATCAGAGAATCCATGTGGTAGAAATTTTAGTGGACAAAGCACAGCAAACTTCTGCTTGAGAGTTCAGTCAGAGAATCCTTCTGAAATTTAAATTTGCCCCATGCTGTGGAAGCACAGGGCTAAGATATGTAAAAATGCACAGAGCTGACGCCTGTCTTTGCATGTCTTTGGCTGACTTCTCACCAGTGTTATGGTGGTACTATAACAATTAGTTTAAATGGATTTAATAATGATAATTTGCCTGCTACTCTGCATGGAAACAAATCAGTCCTGGAGAATGTGGAAAAGATGTTTATGCCCAAGGATGTACACAATGAGTTCACAACATGCATAGTCGTGTTTTTAGCAATGAAATGGCAAAGACTGCCATATATTTGAAAGTAATTTTAATTTAGTTTCCTAAAAAATAAGTTTGTCTGTTCAAAAACATCCTTCTGAATTCATCTTAAATAAAAAGGTTAGCTGGTTTATTCTCATAGTTTCCAGTGGTGGTAGTATTTCAGGTTACTGTTAGAGATTCGGGGGGGTGGTAGGGGGGAGGTGGTGTTTGGTTCTTAACTCCAGGTGTTCAGTATCAATTTAATTGCTGTAATATGGCTTTGGCTTAAATTAGAGGCTAAGTACGAGGACTGACCTCATGCACATGTCGGAGATTTAAGTCTTATGAAGGTGAGTCTTGCTGGTAATGTCTTATCCAGAAGTTACTCTGCATTTCCTATACTTTGCTTTTTTTTGTGAGGTTAAGTGTCTGTTACTGTATACCTTAAACTTTTCCCCTTGAGTAGCTTTCTGATGATTTTCCAGTATGTCATTGAGGAGGTCTTTCTGCCCCAAATCAGTTATTTCTATGGAGGAAATAGCATTGACTGTAAACTAAGCAACCATACATTGAAAGATGTCGATTAAAAGGACGTGTTATCCCTAGACTGGTCATTAGGAAGTTGTAGCTGTTACTGCTTAGCGCATTGATGTAGTGCAGGGGGAAAGCACAGTGAAATTTTTCTTATTAACAATTTTAATTAACTTTTAATTGATTTCTAGGAAGATAAATGGTTTCATTACAAAGTCTTACAATGAATACCTTCACCGGAATTAAACATTCATGGAAACTTCCTGACAATTGTTCTGATAACAAAACATGAAAGTCCCTTATGATCTTCCCAGATGTCTGTAGTCTCATTCATAAAGTCAAATAACTGAAAATACCTTGCTCACAGAATGCCCTTTGTTTAATTTACATAACCTTATTCATCATGCCATAATTTAATTAAGAGGAGGAAAAATAACAGGTCAGCATTCAGACTATGTTGAGGGCCTGGTAGCTCTGGGAGAAACATATGAATTTTGTCCCTCCCTGTAAAGGGCAGTTATGTAATAGCAAGACTTATTTGGCTGATACCGAAATCTGAGACTTAGTTCGGTATGTGAGAACAAAGATACCAACTGAACAAAATCTAAATGGTTTTCTATTGCAATCATCTGCCTCTTCTGAGTGTAGAAGAATAAGGATGAAATGTGACAACATTTGGTTTTGAAGAACTCGATAAACAAACTATGGAAAGTGAAGTAGTTCTTCAGAGAGCAACAATTAAAATATCACTAAATGTGACAAACATGTTAAGCGACATGACAATTTCTAACTACTGTGTCCATTCTAGCGATCTGCTGGCTGCATCCACCTTTCATCTAGGCATGTACTCTGTAATGATTTCAGCAGCAATGAAACACCTAAATCAAAGAGCGTAAAAGATTCCCCTCAGACACCACCTAACCCTGAAGATACTTCAGCATTAGAAGTATCTGAGGGCTTGGCTTTAAAAGCATCTAGTTTGTCTTCTGCATATGTGCACAGTTGTCCAAGGCTGAGCAACTAAACGTGTATTTTCTCCTGAAGTCCCAGTAAACCTATCTTCTGCCACTGCAAATTAAGAGGTTTGTCTCTGTGGGATATTTTATCTTCAGCAAAATATCAGAGAGGGGCAAGCTGCTGTAAACAAGAAACGCTGAGTAGCCACGCAAGCACTAGTACCCTGCTGAATATTACCCTAGCTTACCTTCTTACTCCCATGCAGGTATGGCCCTTGTAGGTTTTTAAAATGTGCATTAAAACATGGTTCTTTTTTGTTTCTTTAGGCTACAGACCCAGATGCTGGCGTTAATGGGCAAGTTCATTACAGTTTGGCAAACTTCAGGAATCTTTTCCGAATCACATCAAATGGTAGCATTTATACAGCAGTTAAACTGAACAGAGAAGTGAGGGACTATTATGAACTTATTGTTGAAGCGACAGACGGAGCTGTGGACCCTCGCCGTTCAACGCTAACTTTAGCGATCAAGGTGCTGGATATTGATGACAACAGCCCCATTTTTACTAATGCTTCCTACACTGTCTGTGTGCCAGAAAATCTACCCCCAGGCACTGTCTTCCTGCAAATAGAGGTAAGAAAGCATTATAGAGCGAAGAAGTATTTTGTAAATGTTCTGCAATACTATGCATGCTCTTATTTAACTTGTTGGTGAGACTGCAGTAAAAGATTGCAAACTGGAGTGCGGGAAGTTAGGACAGTTTGACTGAAAAATGCATGACCTTTAGACGGGTACATAAAAGTACTTTGAAGCTGAGGTTCATTTGGAAATAAGAGCACTTGTTAAACAACCAAACGAACAACAAAACCTATGCTTTTTGTCATTGTCGTTTCTTGGAATTTTGTTTTACACATTTACAGTGCTTTTGATTTGTTTTTGAAAGCTCATCATATTGCTTCTACCTGTTTACATTAGTAGCAAAAGAGAGCTTTATCTCAACTGATTTAGGCATTTAAGTCAATCCTGGATGCCTAACCTCACATTATGGTTTTGGAGCTAAACAGTTGCTTCCAGAAGCAATTCATCCAATACCAAGATCATCATCTAAGGTAGTTGGAATAAAGTGAACACCTGGAGGAGGTGTCTTCTCTTCACTGCCTATAAAAGGTATTCAGACAAGTGAGAGTTAATGGTTCAAGGATGAGCTGGATCTCTAAAGGCAGCTGAGATTCACTTCCCGCAAGCAGTCTGTGTATCCTCCTGATGTTTTGGTCAGCATCCTTTAATGAGAAGAATCTGTCCTGAGACAATTTCAACAAGAATGGTTTTCTCTGAACCTGACTGCAGATAAATCTGATGTCAAATTGCAGCTAAAGCAATCGCATAGTACTCCTTATGCTGATGAAGATTAATATTCTTTGTCTAAATACTGGTATGAAATGAAAACATCCGTGCTGCCATACGGGGTGAGATCAAATGTCTGCTTAGCCCAGCATCCGCTCCCTGGCAGTGGCGGATAGCAGGTGCCCAGGGAAGAGAACAAGAACAGACTGAGCTTCCAGTGACTCTTGCCCAGAATATTGTGTTTGTTTCCTGTGGCGGGTATCTCTGGATTTTATAACCTTAAGTGGCTTTGTCTTCCTCGTGTCTGTGCAGTACTATTAAGTTCATCCCATACTATTAGAATAATATAACGAGACTAAAGTTGTTTGCAGTAGTTTGCTTTTTTATGTTCTTTAAACCTAGTAGGGATTTTTTGTGAAAATGGATTTTGTTTAAGTACTTGTTTGTTTGTTTGTACGGCATGCCCTAGGCGAAGGATGTTGATCTCGGTTCTGATGTTAACTATCGAATACGGACACAGGAAGCACTACAGTATTTTGCGCTGAACAAGTATACAGGCGAGTTATCGCTTTTGAAGTCCTTGGATTACGAATCATTCTCTGACACAGAAGCAACCTTCACCTTTCTTGTGGAAGCCTTCGATAGCAAGGGCACTATGCCTCCTGGTCTCGCTACCGTCGCAGTGAGAGTAAAGGTAAGAGGAATAACTTGTCGGTTGATAGCATCCTCTCCTCTTTGTTACAAAATACTTCATCGACCCTTACAGATGTCCTGATGAAGCACCAGAGCACGCTAGCAGTGTGCCTGCTTTCCTGCTTTTTCACTTGTATGAAGCCACTGCCTTTTTCTGACAGTAACTTGTTCAGTTAAACATATACTTTATAACAGCTATAATTACTATTCTATATGCAATTACGTGGTTAAATCTTGGATCACAGGGTTATGAAGTACAAGAATACCTGACACATATATAAACGTTTAGTCCTTTAGAATCCCTGAAAGCTTGAAATAAGTACCTAATGGAATTGTTTGCAAAAATGACACCATCACGTTTCAGTTAAAGCTCTCATAAATTGTAATTTTATGAACCATTCGGGTGTATTGAGTGCTGATGTGGCACACCACATCCTATATTTCAGATTATGCTGCTTGAAAATACAGAGCTGCAAAGGAACAGGCTTATTTAGTGGTCTTGCACAATGAATCGTTATTATGCAGTGAGTTACAGCATCATCTCCGGGTTTCAGTTATCTCACCAGTAATATGGGGGTAATGATATTCTGTTTGGTAACGATCCACAAATGAAAAGCGTTTGTAGCTGAAACATTAGCACTTACCCATCTTAATTTGGTTGATGCACTCGTGTCCAAGAGGAGAGGATATTTTAGATGCTCTAAATCATGCCTCCTTGGATTTACAGAGGTGCAGTTCTGGAGCCAGTCAGTCGAGTCCTTGTGCGCAGTTGCTTCATTTTTGTTGACTTCGTCAGTGAAGAACTGTGAGCTGTGGGAGAGAAGAGAGTTTAATTACTCGTATTTTAGCTAAGAAGCAAAAATTGTAGCAGGAACAAAAGCATAGCTCACAAATGTGAACTTCATAGCTGGCAACTTCAGTTTAAATGTAATTCTGGAGAAAGTATTTAGCGTCTATGAATCAGTCTCTGTGTATCTGCAGATGCTATGAATTGCCACATGATTTTGAGTAATTCTGTTTGTCAGTCTCTACTGAGCTCAGAATTATTTTAGGGATAGTAAATGTCTCCAATTATTAGCTTTGATGACAGCGTAAGAAGGCTTCTAGAATACCTCTCCTTCTCTGCAAAATTTCTCAGACTGAGATGCAGGTCACCTGTTTCCTAATAGTCTGCGCTCTTTCCCGGCAGTTTGCAAGTCAATCAAAGAAAACGTAGCTTTTGACATCATTCCCTGAGCCTTTTCTGTTATACTTTTAAGGAGGAAATTGCTCAAACCTGTTTTTTTTCCTAAAAGAAATTTTTTCCCAGCACAGTGGATTTTTGAAAGAATTAAGCGTTTGGGTTGGTTTGGGTATTTTTGTTCGGTTTTTTAGAGGTACTTGTTTTCAAATAGGACTGTATTCAGAGAAAAACGGCAGTTTGCATCGTAGGGCTGACCCAGCTGTATGATTGTGCATTTGTATTGTATTCATGAATGAATATTGTATTCATTAATGAAAGTACAGGGAAGCAATGCAGTTCAACTCGGTGGCCTTAATGTAACAGCAGCTTGTGCACTGTCAGAGGAGGTGGTGTGGGAATAGAGGACTTAAGAAGGGTATTAGTAGGATCAAAAAACAGGTTTCTTGTTTTCCTGGAAACTCTTCCTACACACGAGCAACAAAAAGGGAGCGTGATGCTACTTGTTTGGAAAGGCAGTATGTGAGAGGCTGGAATGCTAGGCTGGAGCCAGGAGTGACAATTTCAGCAGTAAAAGGTGTTAGGCTGGGGACAGAATAGGGCCTGAAAGTGAGGACAAGTGGCTTTTTTTTCAAACAAGAAAGAAAATAAATCAAATAAATGATTAAGTGTCATACTTGGTGACAGGCTGACTTTTGCAACAGATCAGTGGAGGTAATTAAATGTTATATATATTGCTCAGGTTAAGATGATGCTTAGGTTCCAGCCTTGAGTGACAGGTAGAACAGTAATATTTTGAGTGGCAGTCGAGAGAATGGGGGAGGGCTTGTGGAAAAAACATTTTTAATATCTCATTTGATTGGGCAGATGTCATTAATGGGTTATATGTCGGATGATAGAAATTTAGGACCTTGGTCACAAGAGATGTCTAAAAGAGAAAGAATGGTTTAATTGGAGCTTATAGATGAACTTTCCAGATACAAAATTTACAGGACAAGGGGAAAGGTGGAGGTTGAGATCAGAGCCTTGCGCTACCCCTGCGTGAGATGAGAAGGATCCACAAGAGGACACCTTGAATGGGTGATTCAAGAGACAGGGCAGCAGGAGAGGGGTGCAGAGTCTTGGAAGCCAAGTGAGAACAAGGAGAAGAGCAGGCCTCGGGTATGAAAAGAAATACACAGAATCATAGAATCATTTAGGTTAGAAAAGACCTTTAAGATCATCCAGTCCAACCATTAACCTAACACTGCCAAGTCCACCACTAAACCAGTTAAGGGGAGAGTAGCAATTTCATGTTTCCTGGCTTGGTAGCTGGATTATTTTTTAATGAAAGTAAAACTAGGAATCACTAAGGTTGGAAAGGACCTCTAAGATCATCAGTCCAATCATCAACCCAACACCCCCGTGCCCACTAAACCATGTCCCGAAGTGCCACGTCTGCCCGTTTTTTGAACACTTCCAGGGATGGGGCCTCCCCCACCTCTCTGGGCAGCCTGTTCCAATGCTTGACTACCCTTTCCGTGAAGAAATTTTTCCTATTATCCAATCTAAACCTCCCCTGGCGCAGCTTGAGCCCATTTCCTCTCGTCCTATCACTAACTACTTGGGAGAAGAGACCAACACCCACCTCCCTGCCCCCTCCTTTCAGGTAGTTGTAGAGAGCGATAAGGTCTCCCCTCAGCCTCCTCTTCTCCAGGCTGAACACCCCCAGCTCCCTCAGCCGCTCCCCATCAGCCCTGTGCTCCAGACCCTTCCCCAGCTCCGTTGCCCTTCTCTGGACACGCTCCAGCACCCCAATGTCCTTCTTGTATTGAGGGGCCCAAAACTGGACACAGCATTCCAGGTGCGGCCTCACCAGCGCCGAATACAGGGGCACAATCACCTCCCTGCTCCTGCTGGCCACACCATTCCTGCCACAAGCCAGGATGTTACAGAAGTAACAAGGCACGCTGCAATGCAGTTTGGGTTTGTTCTTAACAGAAAAGACTCGTATTCCCCCTTGTCTGAATCGGGAGAGCTGACATGCCTTTGCGGGGGGTGAAAAGTCCTGATCAGGGCAGAGAGGGCAGGCACTAAAGTTCCTTTGAGGACAGAGTTGGTGTGCGCCTTGTACAGGGCCGACGTCAGCACATCCTGGTAAGCTGACAGAGGGAACCGATTTGTGTCCAGCAGCCCAGTGAGGGTGTTCACAGGACACTGAATCCAGCCCTAGGTCTTGAATGCATGATGGCGTAAATGACGTCCATTATGTAGCAGTCTAGAGCCTCACGCGCAGTGTATTGCTGGATTCCAATCCAGGCTTTCATTCCTCTGCAATCTTAACCGCAGTCCGACCTGCTGCTTTAGGGCATAGCTAAATAGATAACTCCTCATGAGCATTTTCACTGTTTCACTGGAGTAATTTCTGATTTTTTTGTTGACCAATTAAGATATCTGCACAGGGAATTGAAGCGGTTCTAAAACTCACGGTTCCTGCCAGGCCATCTGCCAAATCAGAGCCTGCATTCAGGGACAGGGTGCTTCTGTGTGGGGATGAACGTCCCTCTGCCATGGCTCTGGAGGAGTTGTTCCCATTCAGCCTGTCTTTTGCTCCTGCTCTGGGACCAGGAACTGGATGTGTCTGATTCTTTTTAGTGCTTGTGACGCCAAATAGGAAATAAACCAAGTGCAGATGCATTGTAGGCCCTAACATAACAGTTGTGCTGATTGCAGTCTTCAGTGACACAAAATTGAACTAGAGAAAACCAGAAGCAAGCCTTAAGGCAATAGTGGGTCCAAGCAGGGTGTTCACATAGCCATTAGGGGTTCAGTCCCTATAATCCTCAGAGTATTATTGGTATTACAGAGGTCTCCAAGTCCTTTTGGGCTTGTGCTGCTCCCTTAACATTTGTCATTTTTCACAGTCCAGCCCTTAACCGAAAGCATTGTTATTTTTACTGTGTACTAGGAGTCTGTTAACCAACTGTGGACGACATCTGATGGTTTCATCTATCATTGACGTGGTATAAAACTGAACGAGCGGCAGTGCAGTACACCCATAATCACACTGATCTTTGTGGCTCGCGGGAGGGCAGATACACACAGTGACTTTCTTTAGACTCTCGCTTTCAGCCTCTGGCATGACAAGTTACAAATAGTTTGTATTAACCTTCCCTGAACTTGATCAAAACACAGATTGCGTAGAAGAATACTCACTGCAGAAAAAAAATAACTTAATCTGTTACCTGCATGTCAGTATTGAAATACATTATTGGCCATTGCTGTGGCCAAACAGCCCTTTACATTGTATGGATGTCTTATGACTCTTTCTTCGAAGAAAGCCAAAGGTAAATTAATGAATTGTTGCATCCTTTCTAGCATTACTGAGAAGGAATAGTGTAAGTGGCATTGATTTCTTGTCACCAGAAAGAGGCAAACCACCTCAAACAGGCCAAGATTTTTCTTTTTCCCCAAGTTCTTCTTGCTGCTTTCATAACTTCTCACCTTAACCTGAAAGTAGTAATGAGTCATCTTGTCTTGGGGTGGCATGGGAGATTGCACAAGTGTTCATCCAGAATAATTGATGATTGTAATCGGATCTGTAATCCAGAACACAAAACCTTTTGTTTTATCTGTTGGGGTTTTTTTAAATTTTTTTAAAATTTTACAGGTTAGACTTAGCAAATATCAGTCTTGAAAACATAGTTTAAGGGACAAAAACATTAGCAACTCCAAGAAACAATTTCTGTGCTATTTTTCAGTGGTTTGCCACTGTCAAGGCATAATTTCTCTCCCTGGCAGAGATTTGCATTCACTCGGTGCCTGAGAGGGCTGTTTGCTACGAGCGCCTGTAGCACATACTGCAGAATGCACAAGCATCCCCTCACAATAGAAATGTTTCCCAGTATTGGAAGAAGCGAAATCATTACTGTTCAAATGGTGTGCTTATTATTAGCATTTAGCATTTGGAAACAATTACTATGGTAATAGAGCATCTTAACAGAAACAGGACTAACCTTTTTCCAGTTTATATTGCTGTTAAATGAGTAACATGTTCCTAAATATATATTGTAAGAATTTCTGTATCGTGGGGCCTGTAAGGTAGTTGCATATTTTATGCTGTGACCTCCTCTTGTTATTACTACCAGCATTATTTTTGTATTACTTTATGTCTCTTTCTTGTTTGTTATAATTGCTTTTTCTCTGCCTTCTGTGTTCGGGGATTGGTTTTCTTTCTTGTTTTTCAAGCAGAGTATGTAGTGTAATGAAGCCATTATCCCTGGCTGACGATTCAAAGTGATAGAGCAACAAGAATAAGGGAAAACAGATCTATATGTTTCTAGCAATGACATATTACAAGACTGCCTACCAAATAATTTCATATAATTTCTACCATGCCTTAATCCCAGTGGACTGTTACAAACATTATACAATGAATTTCCAGATTTAGTAAAACTGACTTTACCCATGAACATCAATAAACATATCGCTATCATCAGAGAGTACGCAAACTGCAACAGTTAAACTCGTTTTTCAAGAGAAGCATGCCATTGAGAAGTCAGGAGTCAACATATGCTTTAGATGCTGCATTATATGCATTGATTGGTACTTATTGTGGGGGTGAATTTGAATCTTTCATAATCACTATGCTAAGTCTTCCCTTCCTTGGGAACTTTGCGTAAAAGAAACAGGCCAAAAATGTGTAACAGCTAAATCTTTCTCTCTGGCATGGTTGCTCTGACTGGTCCTTCATCAACATGACTGTTCTTGCTGTCCTTCTTCTTCACCTTGGAAGCAAATGGCACGATCTCGGTCACAATGATGTCGTAGCACCGCAGAGCTCCAACCTGCTTAGACAAGAAAGCTCCCTTTGTTTCTCTGACAACCTAAACCTTGAATCAGAAGGAGGAGAAACAGAAATTGTTTGCTTTTCTAGGGTGGGAGGGTTAGAAGAAGCTGCATGTTTGTGGATGAATCACCCTCCCAAACCAAACAATCGGAGCCAACAGTAAAGCAAAGCAAATAAAGGTGTGTTGGAGAAGGTATGCAGGAACCCAGCGTTTGAGACAGCGGAATAAAATGTTACAGCAGGACCCTCCCCGCCTCTCACAGAGCACATTTACCCTGCTGCTGTGCAGTGCTGGGGAGCGAGTGGCTTTCTTCTCTATAAAATGCTTCAATTATCACTAGGAGACAACGGGAGAAGAGGGATCCACAGCACAAGTTGTCATTGGGGGAGGGGGCGGGGGGGACATTTAGGTTCGAACCCTGCTCCACCAGAACTTTAAATAGCCATGCATATGTGTCGCTGCCACTGCTTTCTCTTCCTGCAGGTGTTTACTAGAAATTCACTCCAGTCTTGTTTCTAATGAGCAGGTGAGCAGTAATGCATCATTGCTTCATTATGGTGGGATTTCATGTTATGGTGAGAATTAATTACAATAATAATGAAGATATTCTGCCAGAAATTATACAGGTAATGAAGAATATATGGAAGGTAAAAGACATTAGTGAATCAGTTAAGGTCAAACACATGTCATCGGTTTCTAATAATCCTAAGATAAAATTTAAGTTCTGTTTTTTCAATAAATTTACTTCCATCAAGTTAATCCTTCCTTTCTAACATGTCATGAAAACCATTTCCATTTAAAGAATAACAGGGCAGTCCAGTACAGCAACAGCACATAACTTACACGAAGGTTAAAAAAATGAGCTGTATTGCCTCCAAAATGTAACTGCTCATTTATCTCTTTCCTAGTGGCATTAATGGAATCGCAGGCACAGTGTTGGACTGTGGTGCCAGTAAACAGTTTGGTTGTTTTTTTTTTTTTTTTCAATCTCAACTATCTCTTCAATCATCTGCTAGTCATTTATTACCCTATATATTCCACTATGAATATTATCCCTTAATTTATATTATGGGCTACTTTAGGGCATGCTGAGCACTAAATATGAAAAAGAGGCAGTTATACCATGGTAACAAGCCTCTGTTTTGTATAGCTTCAAACAAAGTATCTTGTGTAAAGAAGCACGGCACCCAATTAAAGGAAAAATTCAAAGTGCCACTTCATATAGTTTGTCATATTATCTTGTCAGCATCATCACAAAGATTTCAAACTTGCTCGAAGTTACTGAACATTGCTTGATTCTCTGACCCAGTTCCTTCTAAATTAGTCACTGTGGTTGATACATAAACCTAAAAGGTATTTCAAATACTTGTGGCACAGCTAGGAGTAGTTTTCAAGTAGTGGCTTACTTCAGTGGACTTAATGTAAATACAAAATTGAAACAATAGCTTAGCAAATCAAAATCTAGGATCGCAAATAAAGGTTTGATTGCAAACTTTGGTACGTGTCTCGGGGGATGAATGTACTGGCGGGATGCATGAACCTTAAAGGAGAATACTGTTAAGGGGGTATGTGTTTATTGTAAGAGGTCAAGAGATTACATAAAGAATGGGAAGGGACTTCAAGTTCTTGATACTCCAGTATCTGATGAAATTAGGTATT
Source organism: Pelecanus crispus (assembly GCF_030463565.1). Classification (NCBI taxonomy): domain Eukaryota; kingdom Metazoa; phylum Chordata; class Aves; order Pelecaniformes; family Pelecanidae; genus Pelecanus; species Pelecanus crispus. The sequence goes on along the minus strand of NC_134652.1, from coordinate 40,719,632 downwards.
TCTGTATTATGGCATGCAATGAGATCACCCCCACCCTCCCTCAAAAGCTGCATTTTTCATGAGTCAAAACTTTGCAGGGACTCTGATACATAAGTAATTTGAAGTGGAAATAATCACAGTGGTTTTCCATCACATATATGCTTGTTGATAATAAAATTAACTTGTTATTGCATTTGTAAAGGAAACAGTTTTAAAGCTAAGAATCAGTGACATAAGTGATAAATAGATTTTTTTCCCCATTATTTTTATCATATACATTAGGAAGTATAAATTGTTCTGCGCACGCTCACTTTCTTTGTATAAATTACAGAAACTGACTGATGAAATTAAAGTACGAATTACAGAGGAAACAAAATTGAAAATATCTTAAAAAGAATGACTTTACCTCCGTAATTTTAAGCCACTGTACAGTTACTTATTTCTAATCCCTTTGCAATCAATTTGAAAGGCTAGATACACCTGGAGGTATAATATTCTGTTGCTGTGAACCACTCCACAGAATTATTGAGGTAAATTACAACAAATCACTCCTTTAAATTAATAATACCCGTCTTTTAACTGATGGATGAGAGCTTATTAAGATCCTGGTTATTGTCCCAGTTCTAGATAGTATACTAACTGCCTACCATAGTCCTTTAGGGAATTGTTAGTGGTTATTAAGGCCTGGAGAATAATGTTGTATCCTCTCAACTTGCATGAGTGTTTGCTTAGTGAAAGAATAGATATAGTTTACATGCATGCATGAAAATATATATATATGTATCAATCAACAGTTGGCTCAAAGTAAAGATCTGTGGTTGCATTTTGCTGTAGCTGTGTACATGGCATGGTAGACATTTAAGAGAAGAGGAAAAGAAAAGATAATCTTCTAGTAAAGGGATTGAAGTTGAATAACATTTTGGTTTTCTTTCAGAAAAAATAGACTCACCTGTGAGAGAATGGTTTTCTGAAGTCACAGCTCAAATTTTCGGTTGTTTCAATGCTGAGTCTGTGACTCCAAATCCAGAGACCTTTTGTCAGAAGAGCTTTAAAACTTATTTTTAGACTATTATGTAATTTAAGATCACTATGACATGAGGGCGTATGAAATTTGCATTTTAATATTTAATACTAAATTTGTACATATAAGGTTGATTAGCATCATACTGAAAGGCTTTGGAAACTTACTAAGTTTAATAATAGAAATATAATCAAATGAGGATTTGCAGAAATTGAGAAATTACAGAAAGAATTGAGGGCACTAGATAGCTATTACCAGTTAGCATGGACCAGAGGAATGGATGGTAAGAAAGTATGGCACTTATAGATTCTGTAGCTGAAACGTCACGATGGTAGGAAAGATCTCCTCTTGAGCACAATGCTGGAGAGGTGTCTGCTAGAAGGATAACCTGCGCTTGGCACTTCCTTCAAAGCTAAGCGGAGCTTCAGGAACCAGTTGCAAAGCATGGTTGCATCAGAATGAAACCACTTGCTTACTTGGGCCCAAAGAATATTTTGTTAAAGGGCAAGATAGGGCCTTGGGGCAGAGGTCGAAGACCTGTGGGTCCTTGGGCGCTTTTTACAAAGGGTTCACTTCCCACTTCCCTGTTTTTTTCATGAAACAGATGTTCATGTTAAGATGTGTGTCCATGTTAACATGTGTGTTCATGTTAACAGGTGAAGAAATTTAAAGTTATTGAGAGAGCTTAGTGTGAGCGAGGCTGCTCCACGTGGAGGGACGAGCCGGGAGCCGAGGGTGACCCAGTGCCCTCCCCGGCTGGGCGCAGTGCCTGAGGGGACGGAGCCAGGCGGGCAGACCAGCAGGCTCCATCGACAGCCCCAGACATGGTGAGGGCATCAACCCGGTCTCTGGGGTCTGTCCAGGGAGCCCAGCCAGGAGCAAAAGGGGATGGGGCCAGAAGCAGGGCTGGAGACTGGTATCCTGTGGTGTCACTGGAGTGGGATTGAGGGCCCCAGCTGGGCTGAAATGGGGTCCAGGGCCCAGGGGCAGGGTGTTGGGGGGGCCTAGGTGAGGCCAGGCCGTGCCATTAAGGGCTACGGGTGCCCTTAGGGCCATGATATCTTGTGGCCTTTAGGGTTTTTTCATTCTTCTTATTTAGTAATAAAATATCTTGGGGGAGGGGGTGTTTAAATAAGTCATTGAGTGGCATCTTTCTATGGCTAAAGAATGCATGGAAGGAGTAGTGTTTTTCAAGTACCATGATACCAAACCGCCCCTTTCCTTTTGGTAGAAGAGAGTTTCATGGGTATAGTAGAGGAATGTTAAATGTGCCCTTGGAAGTCCCCACACATCAGCAGGGGATTATTAAACACTTGGTGGCAGCTCGGATGGAAAGCCACCATCTCTGGTAATGTGCACATAGACTTAAGTGGCAGATGTTCAAAACAAAATGACAGCAGAAAATTACAGATACATATCTGTAGTTGTACAAAAAGATTGGGAAGGTTTGAAAATTTCAGTGTGTGACATATGCCATGCTTTGAAGTAAACATTTTTACTTTCTCCCTTTGTGGGATTATATTATGTACATTTAACATTGGTGGAAGGGAGGGATCGCTTTAAAAATACATTCCCCCCCCCCCCCCCCCCCCCCCCATTTATTACACTTGTGATAACAGCCAGCAGACTGCAAAAGGAGCTGTAAATGCCTAATGTGCATTTATTAGCTCAGACACTGTTCAGTCATGCTGGTTTTTACAGCGAGGGAATGTTGATTTCCACTTAGATGTCGTTAACGAGAAACCTTGGTATCAGCAGGTATAATCAAGGAGCACAGTCCTGAAGTGGTAGGGAAAACACATGGATGTACTTACAATTGCTTTATGAAACTATTTGCAAACAAAGAAAATGCATTATTTAAGAAGCTAACAAACTTGATGGGTGATTTTGTCAACAGGTCAGAAATAGTAGAGTAAAACGTTTCCTCATAGACTTTTAGAATCTTTATGGTAAGACGCTTTCTGCTTAGCAGTTCAGGAGAGATGCAAGAAGGAAGGGAAGCTTTGTGCAGAATTGCGTTTGTAATGCAGGCTCCCCAGGTAGGCGCCTCTACACACGTACTCTGTTGATAATGGTGAAAATCTTCTCAACAGTGTGATTCTCTTAGTGGTCTAGATAAATCTACAGCATCTGTGATTTTGGTGTTCTCTCACAGGCCTTTGTCCCTCTGGGACTGTTCAGCAGGTTAATAATGAGATTTTGCTATCATGGAGTTACAGCTATTTTAATAAATAATCAATACTTGATTGTAATTAGGTCACATACTACAAAAAACAGGAATTTAAAAAATCAGACTGATTTTATAAGCTCCAAAAAATCCAAAACCTAGATGTAAAAAAAGTATAATAACCCTGTTTTCATAAGAAGGAAATTGGGAGAGGGTAAAACACGTTGATTTTTTTATGGGTGCTGGGGGAGGAGAGGCTGCGCTCCCATTTGGTAGGGCTGCCCTCTAGTGCACTGCAGGCTCAAGGCAGCAATGTTTTCAGCACAGCACCAGGGTTCCCTTTGTAGGATGAAAGGGCATTTGCACAAATTGTTATGCCTGAGATAGCTATAGACATGTATACATAACTATATGTATATGCGTGTAAATATCTATATATCAAATATATTGGAGTGTCAGCTGGAGTTGCTTCTGTTTGTGTGGAGGTAACTGATGAAAAATTATCTAAAGTTTTTACTCTTTATTTTTCTCTTACAAAGCAAGATTTCTACCAAAATACATTTTCAAAAAAATTTATTATTCTTTAGACAGTCTTGAGGTTAGTGGTAATATTCGACTCAGACAAGTCTGTAATGTTGCATTTCCTTAATTGAACCATGGTAACAGTCATGAGCTGCAGCTGTAGTGCACTGGAGCGAGAAGGGGCCGCATCCTGAGCTCATCACAACTGCCTTGCTCTCAGCAACCAGCAGGAAGGAGCTGTAATCCCGAGTGTATCCAGCTCCTTCCTTTGGGCAGGATTTTCCAAATATCCTGGAACTGCTGTAGCAACTCCTGGTGCAGTTGACCTTCCTAGGCTCTGCTGCTCAGGTTATGTTTTTGAAGTGTGGGATTTTCTTTTCATACACGCTTCTCAATCCTTTGGGAGGTGGGATTTGGGCAGGATTTTCCAAATATCCTGGAACTGCCATAGCAACTCCTGGTGCAGTTGACCTTCCTAGGCTCTGCTGCTCAGGTTATGTTTTTGAAGTGTGGGATTTTCTTTTCATACACGCTTCTCGATCCTTTGGGAGGTGGATCTGCAGGATCCACTGCGAAGTCGGAGAGGAACACTGGGACTTGCTCCAGTTTGTGACAAAGCCTGTCGTAAATCCTGGTGACTCCAGGAGCCAGGAGCTGCCCAAGGGCTGAGCCAGGATGGCCTCTGCTCGCTGCCTGTGCATACGTGGATCTGTGCTGTCTGTGCTGCACTGCGTGCACCGGACACCCGGAGCTGTATGCACTTCAGGTGAAGCTAAGGGGCAGCGATGGTGCGAGGAAGGCAGCAGACATTTGAATCCAATTCGTGTGTTTCCCAGATGAGTGAATGAGGAGGAAGAGGGGATTATTTTACCCAGCTGTTAAATGCTTAATTCTTAACTTAGTGGAGTACAATCATTAAAGGTCTCTTGGTGTCCCCATAAATCAAAAATACATTAATATCTCTGAAGTCCATTTAAGTTTACAAGTTAATTTTATGCTGGGAACGCTGTACTGCAGGTATTTTTCTTCTGCTCTGGTTGTGTATTGCCCTCCCATGTCGGCAGTCACCCCTGTCTAGGAACACCTAGTTTAGTATTAGTACATTACAGCTAGTGACTGTCGTAATGATTTTTAAATTACATATTGATTTGCTCTTTAATGCCTTTCTTCCCCCATGCTTTGTTTCTCCTCATTGGCATTCCTAGATGATTATCTTAGTTCACCAACATTTTTATTCAGCATTTTCATAATCTTTGCAGACAGGTCAATATTTGTTTCCTACAAACCTTTTGCTAAATAATAACCCTTTAAATCTTGTGAATGACATGTGTCTTGTTCAGAGGGTAGGGAAGTTGGTCGGGAAGTGGGATCATTCACATGCCAAGGGTGACGTCTCAGTTAACACGTGAGTTGGCATCAAGAAATCTCTTAATACATCTTCATTTGCTTCTGAAGGTACTAATGTGGATTCTCAAGAACAATAATATTTGAGCATCGCTCCCATATTGTGCGTCCTTCATGCTTGATTCTTAGTCTTTGTGCAAAGGAAAGATGTAAGGATGTGTCCCGTTCTGCTTTTATGTGCTGCCCAGTGTGGGCAATGTGAAACAAAACAGTGGTAGGTAAAGAGCATCTCTGATAGGGAGAAAGCTTTGGGGTTTTTATCCTTTGACTTTCACTCTGTTTTGTAAACAAAGGTGCATAAAAATATAGTAAATCTGCAGCTAGATGAGCAGTGACACAAAGGCTGTGTTGTATTTATATATGAATATGTGGCTGCTATTACCTTACTGTCAAAATACGCAGCCCAAGTATTTTAAAGTGAGATATACAGAGAATTCATTACGTATATTTTCCATTTACGTATTTTTGTGTGTGTCTAATAGTTAATAGCAGTTGGGATTTATGTGTCTGAAGCAATGAACTGTGAACAGTTGTAAGGTGCTGCAGTTTGGCCACAAGAGCACGCATAGGATTATGCCCCAGTTTTAAAAGGTGATTACACTACTTCTTACTACCACTTCGTGGCAGGTTACTACTCTATTCCTAACCTGTGGTTAGGGATTGCACTCATATGCTGCATCCATTTCTGTGCAAAGTCAGGTTTAGTGGTGTTCTAAGCAGAAGCCATCAGGTATAGAGTAATCTTGAATTATTGAGTTATGCAAAAACATGTCTGTCTATGTCTTCGGCCTCCAGTAATGACAAGAAGCCCAGCACTTTCTCTAGATGTTGTCTTTTTGCCCAAAGTCCCTCTGTGATGCCAACCTGAAAACTCTTTCTCTGCATTGGTCAGGGAATGCTGAACGCTACTCACTGCTAAGTCCACTTTGATGAAGAAAATTGAATTGGAGACCTTGACTACAGGGACACAGGTTTTGGAGGTGGGATGGGGCAGATCATGCCCATGATCTCTTGAGCTATTCACGGAAAATACGGAGTGTGCTTTCTTTCTGTGCTCTAACAATATCAGATCTAGACTGTATTCCATCCTTGGTGGTCATGCTTTTTGCCGGAAAATCAGTAATTTCTTTTTGTGACCTTTTTGGTACCTTTTAGTGCCCATTATATGTACAGAGAAATGATACCAGTTCAAAGACATGATAATATATGAATCTCTCCAACATGTCTCTAACAAAATCTCTACTTGCTCTATTGGGAATTGCCCAGAAGGCTTTCTGTCCTACTTTATGCTTTGCTTTGTATTCCTGTGTATTTTGTACTGATCCATGTATCTTGAAAAATAGGTGCGTTAAGTAGGATGAGTTAGTAATTTTCTATAGCAGAGGATGTAGTGTATCATCTTTAAACAGGATTACGCTTTCCAATACCTTAAGTCAGAGATTTTCAGGTGCTAAGGTCACATGAAGGTATTAAAAAGATAAAAAGTCACACGGTGATTCTCCCCACCCCACCATGAGCAAACAGAGTGTGGTCTCTCGCTGCTACGCCAAAGAAAAAAGGCCAGATATGGCTGTGGATTTGCAGGTGCACAGAGAGAGATGGATTCAAAATAAATGAGTAAATACAGACAAAAGGCTGGGTTATTCCAGGAACTTCACCTGCTTCATGGAGGTGATCCTAAGCATCCAGATCACGGGAAGCAGAAGCTGCGAAAGAATGTGTTACCATAAGCATAGTATTGGGTCGTTACCCCAGACGGAAACTTCATAGGACAGAAGGTGTCTTCTCCGTGTGTGTGCGGTTTGTAAAAGGTTGGATCCCACTGGGAAACTTTCAGGGTCTACAAACCAAAACGGTTCCTGCTTTACACAGTTGTAAGACCTATGTGTGTAGTGCTGTATCACATTTCTCGTATCATACTGGAGACTATTTTTAACACTCCATCCCTAAATGCCTGGGATTTCTCTACTCATAGCTACTTTGTGTCTGCTTCAAATAAGGTAATTGCCTGCCTTTTCTTTGAGGTAGAATGGCTGTGAATGGAGTCTTGCACTGTGAGATCGCTGTATGATGTTGGTTTCTTTGCCGCAGTGATACATTGTTCCGGCGTGGAGTTTCTGGGAGCAAAATGGAACAAAGGATAGCTTATTTTACAAGCACAATGTCCCTTCAAAGAGTTATGAGAAACAAGATTGTTCATGTAAAATACTCCTGGGTATTGAATTCTCAGATGAAGTGAATTATTTTCTTGCAAACAGGTCAAGAAATTGAAATTACAAGATTCAATGACTGTAATTCCATGCAAAAATGCTAATCTGTTTGAATTTGAATGTTTTTCCAAAATGTTTTCATTTGAATGCTCTCCTAGTTTGAATCGCCTAGTAGTCACTTTTTGATGATCCAGTCGTCTCTATCGGAGAAAAAGCATTTCCAGTGCCTTGAAGACTTGAATTGCAGACCTTTCCACAGAACATAATGCATTAATTATTCAGGCATTTACTACGTGGACTTGTAACAGTCTTTTATATATATATAGAGAGAGAGAGAGTTTTATTATACTGTCGTTTCCTCTGATGAGGTATGGATGAAAGTTTTAAATGATTGTGTGGCATGCTAGCCAGTATCAGCATATTGCATTTGCAGCATGAAGAGCTGTGACAATAGGTAGAGGCATCATTGCCTAAATTTTGAGTAGCTGTGTTTGTGTGAGTTACCTAAGAGGTGAGGGCACCTGTATTCCCTCAGGGCTCAGGCACACATTCTGCTTGAAGGGGAAAAAGGTCTGCTCTTCATTTGTGGATCAGTAAAGTCACTCTTGTGTGCCGAAGGCATAGGATGCTTCTTATTTGTTCTGAAGAAAAACCCAGAAAATTTAATGTATGTCATCCATATGTGCAAAACAATGGAAATAGCAGGATGCAAAAATGAATAAATCTTTTCTCAATAGAATTCAAGCTAGGGAGGAGGCTTTATGGAAAAAAAAAAGAAATCAGTTTTATTAGTAGAATAAATACTGTGATTTAGAGATGTACATTCATTTTTTTTTTACAAGAACATCCAGATAAACATTCTGGAACTCTCTGTGAGAGAATTTTGGCAAATTATTTTCTGACAACTTCTGACAGTCAGAACGAATGCCTTTTTAATAACCTGTGATGCTGGTCGAGTTTCTAAATGTTGGCGGCTCCTGATGCGTGGGGCACCACGTCACTGAGCTCCACGTGCACCTGACCGCTGCGTCTACCTTAGCGCCAGCTTGCACGACCCCACACAGCCTGGTGTTTGGGTGAGGTTACATCTTTCACACAAGGAGGCACCTGTGAACGTATATATACATATATAGGGGTGAAAGTATACACATGTGCATACACACACACTCCTATGCCAATGAAATTGGGCTTAACTCAAGCCTTTGAAGCTTCTTTTTGACAACGGCCACATCAGTCTGAAGAACACCATCTTAAGCTTTCATGAGGTGTTGGTGCTAATCTGACATTATATTTGCCATTCATTTATTGCGTATTAGAGGTAACACACACTGTCAAGCAACAGCAGCTCGTTCATTTTAGAAAATTAGCGAAGCTGTGTTGTGGCGCACTGCTTGAGAAGCAGGTGTCATGGAAATCTCTGCTTTGTTTACTTATGAGACTGCGTGTTTTTCTGCAGAATTTCCTTCTGTTGATCTGTCTCTCATGAATGTTTTTTTTGAAACTTTGGTACCTTCCCCTTGTGCGCTAGTTTTGTGCGGTGGTAATGGAATTGAGAGCCAAGAGAGACTGTGCATGGCAAATAGGCTTCCTAATGAGGAAGGAGTGATTGGGTAGAGTTTGAAAAAAACGATTGTGAATGCGTCTATAATTTTGTTTGAACTTCAGAACTAAACTCTTAATTATGTTTTGCAGGATATGAATGATTACTCTCCAGTATTTAGCAAAACGCTCTACAGGGGAATGGTTGCTCCTGATGCAGTCAAGGGCACCGTTATCACTACCGTTTCAGCTGAGGATCAAGATCCTCCGGTAAGCAAAAAGCTTCTATTAATACCCTGCACCCAAGAGGGAAAAATCTTTAACCCTCATAAGTGACCTAACTCTCTCAACAACAAAGGTGATTATTATGGGTTTCACAGAGCAGTAACTCATACATTTTTTATGTCAGCCTGTCCTTTGTCGTTCTGGACAGAGGCCGCATTTACAATGATTGTTCCTGAAGCTGGCAAATCAATGAGACAGCTCCTTTCTGTCAGGAAGATTTTTGGAAAGCTCTTTATCTGTCTTCACAGTGTAGATGAATAAGAGGAAGAGGCAGGAAGGGAAGCCATGCCTGTCTTTGGAACAGTTCTGCAGCTTAAGGAGGAAACAAAACACAGCTTTAAGATTGTCGCTTTCTTGATTCCGCAGTCATTGTGCATTTCCAGTCTGAGACATCACAGGGTCATGTGGAACCGTACAGCTCACCAGCCAGCCCGATTGGATGTGCAGTATTTGAAACGAGTGCACCTGTTTTGGGGATAAAATTTAATTCTGCCACTGGCTTTTATCGCTGCTCCCTGGTGAAGCACTTGACTGACAGAACTGGGCACATATTTTTGACTTGTTAGCTATTCTGAAGGGTAATATCAATTTTTGTAATCAGAGGTTGATGAACAGTGGTGACCAGATGATACACTGAGGACAATAAAAGTCAAAGATGTTCTGCCAGCCAGGTTTAATTTTTAATTGTTAGTGTTTGGCATATTAAGGAGAATAATCCTCAGGGAGAAGAGTTCAGAGAGAATGTGCCGTGCACATTAAAAGCTGATGGCAGTGCTTTGACACAAATCAGCTGTAGCTTAGCTAAATATGCTACATAGTAATTTATTTACCACCAAAGGACAGAAATGCTAAAGCAATGTTTCTGTAAGGACAGTCCTGCCGTCCCCTTGTAAAAAGTCCTAACACACAAGGGTCAGTACATTCCCTGCTGGTGATACATATCAGCGGGGTATTACTGAACTTGGAGGCATTTAAGGTAGTGTATAACAGCTGAAGATCTGGACTATTGTTTGTTTAAAGTATATGACAGGCAGTAAGTAGTATCATCATGTAGGTGGTGAATAGCAGTAATTGTCAGTTAATAGTGCTGCAGAGTATTTAAGAGAGGGAGCCGACTGACACAGGCATTATTTGAGCAGCAAAAAAAAGAAATGGAGAGAGGTGTGCCTTAATGGCTAGTCTTGGACAATTTGAAGGGAGACGTTGGTGCCTGATTTTGAGTGCTCTGCTTGCAGAATGGAGCCCGAGGCGTGTGTTAAGCTCCTTCCGTAGAACACGGGCACATTAGAATAGAGTCCCAACCAGACAACACGTTAATCACAAATCTGCTTAATTAAAACCAGAATAGTGAGCACATATATGCGTTAGACTGATCAGCAGAGGCAAGTGGGAATTTCCAGTGTCTTGCTTTAGAGATGCTTTAAAAAATGCATAACCTAGGACCCTTCTGTTCACGGCAGGCTCCTACACTCTCCTTCAAAGACACATGTGGGTGTACTCATAGCTTTTAGCACGCAGCAGGAGAAAGATGATGTAGTGGTAGTGCCTGCTCTCCTCTCTTTGTATCTCGCTTTGTTAATCTTGCTAGGAAAAGCCTTTCCATGGGATGTTAGAGGCCTAGGCTGCCTTCCCTCCACTGACTGAAGGATTCCAACCTTTAGCGCTCTTTCCATGTAAAATACCTTAACTACCAAGAAAGAGCTGCTGGCTGGAGTTCCTGACAAGCTTCAGGCATATCTGCAGGTGTGTGGAAGTCTTCCAAGCCAGGAAGTTGCTATAAAGGTAATGAGCTGCAGCACCTGTGAAGATCAGGGACATGGAGCATTAACCAGGGTTGTACCCACATCACCGGGTCCTTTTCTGGACCTGAACCGTTATGCCTAAGCAAGGGGGTGTATCTTAAGCAGCACTGTAGAAGTCTAAAATATGTAACTCCCTGCTGTAGCCCTTCAGAGGGCTTCATAAGCGTTCATATTTTTCTGGCCTATCTACGCTCTTGCTCCCACTGCCTTTTTGCTCTGTGGAAGTCTGGTGCTTTTGTCTGACCTCCTTCACTGTTCCCTGGGGCACACCAGGCCTAGGTTTCCACCATCGTCTTAGTCACTGTTTAAAACAGTGATTTGCAGGAGAAGGTAGGCTTGATTGCTCAGAACTCTTACTTGTTTGCTGGAAAACAATTTTGAAATTGATTTAAGACTATTTGATTCTACTCTGTGAATGACTTTTACTGTCACGTTTCATGAATGTCTTAGTCTTCCATATGTTGGGCACAATAACGTGGTGATTACGGAGTGGAAATTGAGATCAAAGTGGGCCAAGTTTCTGGGTGGCCTGCAAGAGTTTGTTTACACTATATATTGCACGAAGGTGTTAGCTCATTCTGCTAGCATTTCTTCCTGAATAAAACACTGTACTACTGGAGTACTACCACCAAATTAGTAAACCTTGCTTTCACATAAATGGGTCTGAATTGCATTCAGCATTTCAGGGAGTTCAACAGTTGCTGCTTAGCTGGAGAAGATTCTCAGTTGCTCTGCCTAGGAATGACTTGGGAACCTGGGCGGTAGGAAACACCATTTCCGTTCAAGAGCTCTCATCCTCAGCAGTTAACAGCAAATAATTCAAAAGGAAACACTCTGCCCATATCGCAAGTGGAGTCGCTTCAGAGCGATCTGCCAGTGGAGAGTTGGGAAAACTGGCTGTGCCTGACCGTTGAAACTGTGCGATTTTTTGATTGTCACAGTAGAAATCTAAAATATTAATCTAAGTTCATTAGTCACAGAGTCCTATGGACCTGTCTCTGCCCCTTGCACCAGTACATATTTGCTCCTAGCAGGTTTATCATACTGACCTTTGAGAAAAGTCTGCAGAAAAGGATGTTAAGGATCAGTGAAACTGGGTGAGAAGATTAATTTCTATTCTGTAGAAATTTCAACATTAATGGATTAGTGAGGACAGAAAAAAAATTATTTATTGGTGCTAAGGAATAACTTTTTAAGTTGGTTTTTGTGCAGCTTTCATTTAATAGTATCTGCTGCCCTACAACAAGATATTTTAGTCTCGAGAAAGTATTTGCCCATTTTGATATGAGCTCTATTTTATAATGCCTGGGTTTAATGTGTCTCAGATATCACTGAGATACTGGAGGAAACAAAATAGTTCAGAAACTGATTAACGTGTCTTTATAACAATTCTTAGTCCTGTGAAATCTGCATTTTCTAATGCAAAGTTATTTCACTTTTTCATTTAAAAAAAGCTAAACCCGTCTGAACTCTCCTCTCCTTTTCTAACATTTCTGTCACTATCACTTGAACAGATAAATGTAGCAACTGGACATGGATTAGCTTGCGAGCTGTTTTGTACAGTGGGTAATAATGGCCAACTCTAGGTGGCAGGAGAATGGCAGAATAAAAACCTAAAGGGCTTATGTCTCCCAGATTCCTTTCTTGTGATTTTTGCACGTCTTTATATGGATTTCTTTATGTGGTTTTGGGTGTTTTATATTTGAAAGACATGGGGATCACTGCTTCTTCTGTGGAGAAATCGATGCACATGCATGAGAGAGAGATCCACATCACTGAATGCAGGATCCTGTTTATTACCATATAACAGGCGTAAATGCGTATGACAGTAATGTTAAGACAATGGTCTTCAAAATCAATGGTTGCCTTTCTTTGATTTTTATGAAGACTTAAAAATAAAGCTACCCTTAGGCATTTAATGAACACAATAGCCATAAAAGTTAGCCAACTATGGAGGAAAGCTTTTAAAATAGTTGTTGGAAGTTGGTATTTTATTTCAAACTAATGGCTGATAGTTTTTCCTTTTAAAATAAAAAAAGAAGATAGGGGAAGCTATCAGGCATAAATGGCTTTGTTTCTTTTTCTGGCTGAGCCAGCCTGTTTAGATGTTTTGTGCTGCTGGCAAATCTGTATTTGTTTGGAGCTGGCTTTGACATTAAGTGGTGTCACAAAGTATTTGATCTGAATTCACCAGAAATTGTTTTAAAAAACACCCAACCTTTTCTCTGTTCAGCAAGAGTACCTTCCTCTAAACTTGCCTTAAGGGAGAGAATAGTCTTGGTTATTATCATCAATATTTCAGTTGTTTGCTTTGGGTTTTTTAACCTGGTGGAATCTTATTTGCACGGTACTAATATATCTCTTTCATCGGTTTAGGAAAAGAAATCTGTATCTATTAAGAAAATAATTGTGGCTTTAAAATATGCGTAATTATTAGGGCAGGTCCAATAAGAGCCTAACTAATTTGAAGTATACATGCCTCAATTTTTCTGTTGTCATTTTACAAGTAATGTACACTATTCCCCTGTCAACATTAAACTCAGCCCAGAATAAAAATCAAGCTGAATTTTTTTCATCATCTGCAGTAAAAGCTTTTCAGATCTAATCAGCTCTTCAGAGGCTGCCCACTGTCTTCAGCAAATCCCAACTTTGCTCTGCACTGTCAAATTAATATGGATGGTATGAGAATCCAAATTGAAATGCTCAGCAGCTGCATGTGATTTCTCTGCACACAAGGCATATTTGAATTTTCCAACAGCAGAAGAGCGGGTTTGGGGTAGGAAGGAGGTGTTGAATGGTGTCAGTGGAGTTTGGCTCTCCATTTCACCCCATAGGCACCATCCTCAGCCCGTTCCTCCTTTGAGCTGCTGGACTGGGGCTGTTGTGGTGCTGCCCTCTTGTTCCTCCCAGTCCCTCAACACCAAAGGTGACAGCAGCAGTGACGGGCATGTAAGTGGTAGAAAAAAATTCTATACCGCTGAAGTCAACCTTAATAAATCATCATCTGTAGGAAAGGATGCAGGTATTTTACCTACAGTGTAACTTTTTGACTGTGGAAGTGCTCATTCAGTGACATTCCTGAGAAAAGATCATTTGTCTGTGGCTTTTGACTTCTAAAGGACAAGTCATAAATATAAATGCAGGCATTAAATGGTCAGTGAGGGTGGCATGGGTACAAAAAGTAACGTAGGTGAAGGATGAGAGGTTGGAAGAGGCTTGTAGCATAGAGTTTTCTGGTTTACAGTAGCAGCGTATTTCCCAAGTGATTTAGAGACTTACAGCTTATAGATATGGAAGTGCCATGAGTGGCTACGATACGCTTCCAGAAACAGTCACAAGGAGTAAGAGTGAGCTTTTACTCTTAAATGAAGTACCGTTTGCTTAATGTGTTGGAGATGTACATTAAAGGTTATCTTGTTCGTTTTCTTCAAAAAAAACTCCCCCCGTCAAATCTCCATGCACTAAATTATTTGCAACTCAGTGTGTCTTACATGTATGAATGTGTACGTGTGAGTGAATGAATGGCTGAGTCAGGATGAAGATACATCATTTTCTTAATTGAACTATACAAACCTGATGTCTAAAATGTTTAGCCATCATTAGAATGCAACCGTTAATAATAGGATTGGTTTGGTTGCAAAAATCCATGGATTTCTGGTTACTATTAACAGTTACTAATTCAAAACAAAAATTATCTATGCTAGATTCAAATGCTGCCAAGTAGGTATTTCATTATGTTTTTATTTTGACCTGTGGATTTCAAAGTGGTCAAAAAAATCTTGGCCTGAAGGCATAAGAGATCTCTAATAGTTATTCCTTCAGGTCTTTAGTGAAATGTCAATTAAAACATAGAAACCAGTGCTTTTCACTAAAGGCCAGAGCAGGATTTGAAGGGCTGTCTTGAGCAAATGTCAGCTTAAGTTCTTACCAGTTTCTCCTTTCCTTTCTTTTCCAGTTTGAATTCACTTTTTTGCAGTGACTGAGAATAGAAATTGTGTTTCAGAAGTTACTTTTACATTTGTTAAAAACACTCTAATTTGAAATACCGTTCTGGTAATTGAAATCTGGTACATTTTGATTTGCATGTGTTTCATATCATAATATCGTAAATCAACATATTGTCCTTTGGTTTATTGGAACAATCCACAGTGTATTTTTTTTACAGTTTTCAAATAGTTACATGGTATCTGACTTTTCAAATTACTTAGTACATCCTATAGTTGCTCACCCTGTCTTTCCCAGAAGAGCTTACATCTAATTCCAGGCACACTACGTGTAAAGGGTAAGAAAATACTAAGCAGAAAGCAACAAAAACAGACCAGGGGAGCCAGAGGGAATTATGGTAATAGACTACAGCCATGGTTATATGGCTGCCAAGGAAGAGCTTGAGTACAGCTTCAATTATTTCTAAATAACTGGTATACCTTAGTAAAATCAAAATCTTCAATTTTACAAACACTGCATTTGAAATTGTTGAGAGAGTTGAGCCCACTTTCTGTTTAGCATTTCGAATAATCCCTTTAAGGTGTAAGTACTCATGTATTCAAAATATTTTGTTGTGTAGAGATCTGACAGAAGTGAGGGAAGTAGCTTTTAGACCAGTGGAGAAAAGCTGCACTGTTTGCGTGGGTGTCGTGGTTTAGCCCCAGCCAGCGACTAAGCACCACACAGCTGCTTGCTCACTCCCCCTGCCCCGGTGGGATGGGGGAGAGAATCGGAGGAATAAGAGTGAGAAACACTCCTGGGTTGAGATAAGAACAGTTTAATAATTGAAATAAAGTAAAAGAGTAATGATAATAATAACAATATAATAATAATAACAATATACAAAGCAAGCGATGCACAATGTAATTGCTCACCACCCGCCGACCGATGCCCAGCCAGTCCCTGAGCAGCAATCGCTGCTCCCCGGCCAACCCCCCCCCAGTTTCTATACTGCCCATGACGCCGTATGGTATGGAATGGCCCTTTGGGCAGTTTGGATCAACTCTTCTGGCTGTGCCCCCTCCCAGCTTCTTGTGCCCCTGGCAGAGCATGGGAAGCTGAAAAGTCCTTGACTGGCATAAGCAGTACTGAACAACAACTAAAAACGTAAGGGTGTTACCAACATTCTTCTCCTACTAAATCCAAACCACAGCACTGTGCCTGCTACTAGGAAGAAAATTAACTCTATCCCAACCGAAACCAGGACAGTGGGGGTAATTGCGAAGAAACAGATGGGTGAGGCATCACAGCCAGTGTGCAAACTGAGCTAAAAGGGGGATGACGCTGTGCTGTAAGTGGGAAGCAGCAGAGACAATTGCGTGTCAAGGGTTTCCCTCACATATCATCTTGAGTTTTCTTTCCAGAAGTGTCGTCCAGCTGGAGCTTAAGGACTTTGTCTGTTTATCTGGGGTTTCTCAGTATCCCGGAGTGCATTAGTTTAGGCTGTTGGACATCATGGTCAAGCGTCACGTTCAGGGCAAGTCTGGAGCCCTGCACAGTGAAGCTGTGCCTCCGAAACGTGCTCGGACTTCCTAAGCACCAGGTGTGCAGAGTCACTCAAACAGGCTTTGCTGTATTTGTGTTGCCAAAGTTGCTCCAGTGAGTCCCAAATAGGTTTGACTTGATGTATGCACGGTGTAAATGGGTGTCTGTGAAATCCCAGAGAGAAATATGATAAAACTAAGTGAGAAACCCCATTTTTTTCCACAATTAAACTCCTTGCTTTGTTTCCTGGAAGAACTCCACTGACCCTATGTGAGTTTCGTGTCCCCACCGACTCTTTTGTGTTGAAGACAGTGATCTGACCAAAAGGCAAAGTCAAAAATGGTGAAAGGTGCAAGCAGGTATCCTGTGTGAGGTGCGTAACTTTGCAAGGGTTTTGTGTGGCTGGGAAGCCACAGAAACGCTGCATCTCTGCTGGAGGTGTGTCCTGGTTTTGGCTGGGATAGAGTTAATTTTCATCCTAGTAGCAGGCATAGTGCTGTGTTTTGGATTTAGTAGGAGAAGAATGCTGATAACACGCTGATGGTTTAGTTGTTGCTCAGTGCTGCTTATGCCAGTCAAGGACTTTTCAGCTTCCCATGCTCTGCCAGGTGCACAAGAAGCTGGGAGGGGGCACAGCCAGAATAGTTGATCCAAACTGGCCAAAGAGCTATTCCATACCATATGACGTCACGCTCAGTATATAAGTGGGTGGGGTTGGCCGGGGAGCAGCGATCGCTGCTCGGGAACTGTCTGGGTATCGGTCAGTGCGTGGTGAGCAATTGCATTGTGCATCACTTGCTTTGTATATTAGTATTATTGTTATTATATTGTTATTATTATCATTACTCTTTTACTTTATTTCCATTATTAAACTGTTCTTATCTCACCCCAGGAGTGTTTCTCACTCTTACTCCTCCGATTCTCTCCCCCATCCCATCGGGGCAGGGCCAGTGAGCGAGCGGCTGCGTGGTGCTGAGCTGCTGGCGGGGGTAAAACCACGACAAGGTGCCAAAGAAGTGCTTCTAGCAACTAAGGTAGATGTGATAGTATCCTATAGAAGAACATCTATTTGTAAGTGCTGCTTTGCTTTAGTTAACGCAAATGTACGCAGCTTTGGTTTCTCTCAGAGATATTTTCAAGTCTTTACAGGAGGGAAACCTGGAGTCCCCAAAGCCTGCATGAAGTCAGTGTCTGACTCTCTCCGACACTTCTGAATTTTATTAGCACAGTCTTTAGTATCCCCAGCCAGCATCTATTGCCATCTATTCTTTGGGCAAACAGATGATCCTTTGTAGTGAAGAAATCTGAAGCCTGTATCAGGGTTGGTACAGGTGCATAAATCCCTCAATTCGACGTCGATCAGATGCTGAGAGTGTCCTGAGTGTCCTCAGGACTGTTTCTAATATGTTCTCTCTCAGTGCTCAGTGTGAGAGCTTAGCTCTCAAAGAATGACATGTGGCCTGCCCAAAAGCAGAGCTTCTTAAAATGCTTCAGGAGCGGCAAGTGAACACACTTGGAACCAGTGTCTGGACACCGCTTGGGCCATCCAGGGGAGTCACTGCTTCTGCACTCGGCTGAAGTTGCTTTTAAACTGCCTCCCCCTTGTTGCTTTTCCATTCTCTGTCTTGGGTTTTCGTTTACCTTCAACTAAAAAGAAATGCTAACGCATATTGTACGTGGCCACAAAAAAAAAAGGCACGGTATTGTTGGTTCCTACACAAGCTAATGTATAGTCTGAATTAAAACGGCAGGGACAGTCACTTCGGGAGCAAGAGAAAGGAAGGCAAAAGGACCCTTGCGGCTCTGTGGAATCATCAAGCCAAGCGCACAGCAGAGCAATGGTTTGCTTTGAAACTTTAGAGGTCAAACTTCATCAGTCCCAAGGCTGGGAAGGTTTTGGTGATGAGAAAGAGCTTTAAAGCCGCCTGGT
This sequence comes from Pelecanus crispus, assembly GCF_030463565.1. NCBI lineage: Eukaryota > Metazoa > Chordata > Aves > Pelecaniformes > Pelecanidae > Pelecanus > Pelecanus crispus. The sequence continues at coordinate 40,701,304 of NC_134652.1, read as the reverse complement.
TCATTCTGTGTTATGTACCAAAGTTTACAGATCTGTATTTTAAATGGGGCAATTGCATGTGGAGGGACTGGAATGGTGTTGCTTTTTTGCTTGGCAAAGGGGCTGCCTGTGATGATCAGCAGGTCTGTACAGATGGCTGTACGCATACCTAGCTTAGCCAAGGACACCTGAGATCATCCTCGGAGAGCAGAAGAGTTTTTTTCATTGTGAACAGTTTACGCTTTATTGAAGTGGCGTGGTGATGAAAGATGCCAGGTGATTATGGCTGTGTTCTCAAAGCTCTTAACCCTCCAAATATTTTGAAAGGAGAGCAACGTGAGCTATTTCATAGATACTTTGTTTATCACAAGGTGAATATTCCCAGGATTGCTGTAACTCGAGGTGTTTGCTTTCCCTGTATATGCCTATTTTGTATGTTTTTTCATGGTAAAAGCTGGAATATTTCTTCCGTGGGCAATTCCCCTGCATATTCTGATTTTGTTGATTTGAAATGTCAATAGAAACAGATGCAGAACACTAATTTTAATGAGCAGCCAGCTTCCAGAGCTCCAGAACATCCAATTTAATGGTTTATCCAATCTCATAACACCTTGTAAGGTTTTTGTTCAATGGAGCCCTTTTGTCAAATTGAGAGTAATTGTCCTTATTGTTCTACAGGCACGTGCTAAAAGTGAGATGCTAGCAGATATTTAATTAGAGATTTCACAGATATTTAATTGGAAATAAAAGCATTTTCAGGCAGTCCAGGGCTTAATCTTTGAAAACTATTACTGTCAGATTTCATAGTGTCTGCTGGAGATTTGTATATGGGAAACATGCTGCAAATTCAATGAGTTCTTAAAGTAATTTTATCTTGTAGCTTGAAAAGTTCGTGTTCTTTTTGTGTTCAGCTTGTTACAGTTAATTATTCAGAATATCCAGATTTAGTAATTCAGGATTTCGGTCCCTCTTGTTAAATTACATACTAAATGTCCTGGTTTCGGCTGGGATAGAGTTAATTTTCATCCTAGTAGCAGGCACAGTGCTGTGGTTTGGATTTAGTAGGAGAAGAATGCTGATAACACGCTGATGGTTTAGTTGTTGCTCAGTACTGCTTATGCCAGTCAAGGACTTTTCAGCTTCCCATGCTCTGCCAGGTGCACAAGAAACTGGGAGGGGGCACAGCCAGAATAGTCGATCCCAACTGCCCCAAGGGCTATTCCATACCATATGGCATCATGCTCAGTATAGAAACTGGGGGGCGTTGGCCGGGGAGCAGCGATCGCTGCTCAGGAACTGTCTGGGTATCGGTCGTCGGGTGGTGAGCAATTGCATTGTGCATCACTTGCTTTGTATATCATTATTACTATTATTATTATATTGTTGTTATTATTATTTTACTTTATTTTATTTCAAAATTTATTTTATATTATTAAACTGTTCTTCTCTCATGCCAGGAGTGTTTCTCACTCTTACTCCTCCGATTCTCTCCCCCATCCCATCGGGGTAGGGGGAGTGAGCGAGCGGCTGCGTGGTGCTTACTTGCTGGCTGGGGCTAAACCACGACACTAAAGAACAAAATCCTTCAAATTTTAGAGTTCATGTCAATGAATTTAGGGTGAATATACATAAGGGCACCGTTCACAATCCGTAGCTTGTATAAGACCCACCAAAATCATTCGCCTACTCTGCAGTCTGCCCCATCTTTAATGGTTACTTTACTTTGAGCGTGTTACAAAGAACATGTGTAGCCACCTGTAAATTTTGGTTTTAGCATCACTTCCCAATTTTCCCCATAGAATTAACTTTACAAAGTTTGCCTTCGTGAACTCTTCACGGTGCAACTCATTCAGATTTGCATTGAAATCTACAGATGGAGATAATTTAGTAAAGTCCTCACTGGTTTCACATTTTATCTATAATACCCTCAGAAGTTTTCCGATTTCAGTCAGGAAGTGGCATTGAGTAAAAGAGGCTTGGTAAATAAGTCTGTATTCATTATGCCACTATGCCATACTAGTACTTAGGGGTAAAATCCAGGTCGTTTACCAGATGCCCATCTGGGATTTCACAAGTAGACTGCAAATAAAAGTGAAATGCATTTTTTCCTGCTCTTTTCTGGGCCAGATCATTCTGGTTTTGTATGTCTGTTACCCATTTGGATAGTGGAAGTGATGATTCCTAGCTTCCTTTCGAATTGCTTGCAGAACTATCCGTGAAAGCATACAGAAGTTGTTGTTGTTTTACCCTTCTCACCATTTTGCCTGGCTTTATTGCATTACAATTTCTCTGCAACCTGTCTATGCCTGTTGAGAGTTATCTCAACAGTGCACATGTGCACCCTCCACGGCCTCTCTGCCCAGGGCCTCCGTGTGCAGCCTGATCATCTACGGAAATGCTGGGGACGCTTCCCTACCTGTCAGCTGTGTCACAAATGAATGTCGCTTCCCCAGAGCAAATGGAAACTTAAGGAATTGCGCAGCAATAAAAGAAATAATTGCAGCTGGATGAGCTTTAGATCTAAGTTCCATATTAGTCTTGAACTCTCAGGAAAACTTTGGTTTGAGAGAATGAACGTGGTTCCTGCCAACAACAATCCTTGCTCTCTGGTTTATTTGAGAATATTATCAGCTGTATTTGAGTTTTGCTGTAGACATAGGGATGCATCTAAATTAGTTTAGAACAGAGGCGAAAGATGATTAATATTTGAGATAATTAAAACCTGCTTCTAAATAGATTTCCCTGGGAAGTCTCTCTGGAGATTTTTCTAATTACATTGGTGCCAAAATGTAGTAAATAAAAAATAAATCCCTGTTTTGTTATTTTCAGAAATGACAGGAGAAAAGCGTACTTGATAGTTATATCAGGAACAATAACCTGATGAGGTTTTTGTTTATTTAATAACAAATTACTAGTGTGTGCAGGTTTAATGATGATGATGATGATGATAGCTTTTAGTCTTCCAAGCGAATGTGAGGACCATTACTCTGAAACCAAATGGAGTGGATTTCAGCAGGTAATTTCCTCTTAATTATAACATTGAAGAAAAATGACTGAATCGGAGAATGCTAGGGGGAGGTTGTATAATCACCTATGTTATGCTACGATCTCTGAAATCTCTCAGGTTTTCAAGGATTTGCACTCTTTAGTGTGCGTGGTCCCATAAAGTACTTTTAACTGTTGACATGGTTCTTTCATATATTACTTCACTAAACACCAAAACACATCTGGCAGACCCAGTTCTGAATTGTTAAAGGCGCTGGCTTGCCAGAGGCACTGTGTACACCAGAGGAGCGGTGTACAGGCTAATAAACCCTTCCTGGGCTGGATTTCCTTGGAGGGCTCGAAGAGGCAATGGCCTCATCGCTGCTGCAGCTAAAATCATCCAGAGGAGCGGCGATGCAAGTCTCCCCGGAAACGCTGTGCGTGTCTCGGTTGCATCCAGCCTTGTCTCACTTCCCTTGATGTGCGAGGTGTTATATGCACAGGGTTTTATGGGGAGGAGGGCTGAGGTGGCCTGCCTGCCTTGTCCTCTGTCTTACTCTCTTAGTGTTAGACTTAAGTATTCTTTTAGCAGCTGTAAAATTGATAGCACCAATTAAGTTCTTACCAGCTACCTATAATTTTTAATTCACATAAATATTCTTCACTGAAGGGTCACTTTTCTCACATTGAAGTATGGTTTATTCATTACCAGTAGTTTATTCATTATTAGTAGTCCTACTACTCATCAGAATGTAATGTGGCACAATCTGACACCATGTTACACAGCACCGTAGCATGCATTAGCATGATGTAAAATACCCGTGTTTAAATCAATTCCAGTAAAGCGTTTTGTTCAGACTAGGTGTCTTGGCTGAGCATTTCAGTGCACTTTTGTTGTATCAACAAAATGTTGGTGTGATTGAGTGAGCTTAAACCCCTTTTGTAGCTGTTTCGATTGGTGTTTACAAATGTAAATTTCCTGTTTCCTTGTTGTTAGTAGCTGACATGGCACATTGAATATGTTCTCAATAACAACAAAGCTGCTGTATACCACATTATTGAATACAGATGAAAATTACCAATTCGCTATTAACGAAACTGTGGGCTCTGATATTTTGTCTGTTTAAATACGATGTAAAGGTCAAAACCGAATCTGAGGTCCAGACTCTGCAGCATTAAGAAACTGAAATCATACCGGTGATAGGACCTGAGTTTCTAAGTGCTGCTCTGAATCTACTCCTAAATATATTTAGCAAATAACCTAGTTTGAATTTTGTGAAATGTCCCAAGTGTCTAAAACTACTTTTCAGCAGACTGAAGTCTGTGTTCCCTGGACATGTAGACACTTGGGACATTTCACATCAGTGTGCAAAAAAACCCTTTCTTTGCTTTGAACCCTTCTTTGACGCCCCTTATTCTTACAGCTCTTTAGCACATAGTTTATATTCATACTGGCTTCTCTGCTTGAGTAACCTGCTGCCACGTCACCTTGTAATCTTGGAAAACAGTGGATTACTACCAATAGTAGTGAAGGGGCGCTCGCTGAGAATGGACGTCACCTGTTAAAATTGAACGTCTCCCAGACATCCCCTGTAAACAGTCGATGGTACAATTCGTCTCATCCCAAAAGAGGTCGGGTGATGCCTGCCAGAAGCGTCTGCTGCTTTTACATTAGATGGGTACCCGGAACCATCCCGCCGCTACCGGAGCAGCTCCTCCGGGCACATGTGGGAAAGCGGCTGTTGCAGCAGAACCTGGGGTGCTATCAGGGAGCGGTGGGACTGTGGACATCCCAGGGACAAGCATTGCCACCCAGTTTTGGGTTTTGGGACTTGATAAATCGCACGGGTCAGCGCAAGCTGCCAGAGCCCTCCCGTCTCTCCGATGTGGGAGCAGCTGCCTCTTAGGCTGTGCTTACAGGCATGGCGTTACTCCACGTCCTCTGAAGGTCCATGGAGGGTGACTGCTGGAATGGGATCACTGGAATATAATGGCACTTTAAGAAACTTCATTCTTCACAATAAATGTTATTTATTTAGGCAGTTAGTGTTAAAACAGTTAAATCGGGTAAATAGCTTTCTATTACAAAATGCTGAGTTACTGATCTGAAAAAATCATCTGTTATGTGCCCTGGCAATGCCTCTTCTGATGCCTCTTTTATTTTGGTATTTTTAGGTGCATATGCCTGCAGACAACTTGTGACACCTGCATGGGCTGTCTGTGCTTGTGCCTTGTCATTGAAACAGGGTTTGAACAGCGGGGAGGGTTTGTTACGGGGCTACTCTAAAATCCGTTTGCAAAACTGCGTTTTCTGTTACCACTGGCAGGACAAGCGCATTCTCCTTTTCGCTTCCTGACGTCATGCTTAGAGCCAGCTCTGGTATCTAATAGTAAATGTTGCTGGTGATGCTCAGGCTCCCGCTGAGAGGCAGAAGCCCTCTCCTACCGGTGGGGAGGGCCATAGGTGTCCGGTCACTTCACACAAACACTCGTGACCGTCTCAGCCCTGCAGAGTGGGGCAGGCTCACCTCTTCAGTGTGGAAGGCGTGGATGTGAGCTTTGAGATGCTTGTGCCAAAATTGCTAGACCTGTACAGTTCAGCCATGGAAAGAGCATGTGTTGGAGTATGTTTGGAAGCGCCGCAGGCCCTGTAGTCTCTGTGTTTTACTACTTAGAGTTGAAGATTTTGAAATGTATTAGTTCATCATCCCTTGGCTTAGGTGAAAACTAAAACCTTCAGATGCTGCTGTTCGATTTGTATGTAAAAAAGTCCCTTTAGGCTGCATGGTGGGTTTGGCCAGGCAACCCGGTGCTGTTTTCATTTCGTTTCCTCTAAGAGAGAAGCGTCTGAATGTCACGTAGGCTGGACTGTCCTGTATGCAGAGCTATGGTCTTGACTTTTCAGGAAGTAATATGACACACATCTTCCCATCTTCAGCAACAAGCCACTGTAACTTTCAGGGCAAGCTGAATAAGTGTTGGGGTTTTTAGAGTCTTCAGAAGTTTCTTGAACCTCAGAGGAGTTTTTATAATATGTTAAAATATTTTTGAAAGGTATATTGACCAACCTTAAGCTCTGCCCATCTTCTGTTATTTAAAAATTTCAGTAGTTATAAAACAGACCACTGCTTCTGTCTGTATTTAAGTAAGCAGATGTTTTTTCAGCTCTCTTCTTTCCAAATCTCTGATCATTTTTTGCACTGGACCTCTCAGATGTGACTGTAAGATACTTTGCGGGGAGGCAGGGAAGATGCTTAGTAACAAACCCAGTTCTGAGGAAGGCAAACTGCAAGTTTTGTTTGTGATGGTCTGTTTACCAACGTTGCATTTTAATCTTTGACTAGCTTCACTAGATGTGTAAAAACAGAAAAATATGCAAGTTGCTTTGTTTTTGCCTTACAGGGCACACCAGCAAGTCGAGTCCGATACAAAGTAGATGTTGTCCAGTTTCCTTACAGTGCCAGCATTTTTGACGTGGATGAAAACTCAGGACGTGTAGTAACCCGAGTAAACCTAAATGAAGAGCCAAGTACAGTGTTTAAGGTATGAACACGTATAGCTGTATATTGTCAGGAAATGATGCCTGCGTTTGATGGAATTCTTTTACCTTCGTGTTTCTCTGCGTTGCTTTATATTGCTTAGAAGATGTGAAATTTTTATTTTGTTTGTTTCTTCCTTAATTTCTTCCTGGCACATGTTTCATGCCTTTTTGAATTTCAGAAACGTCTTGAATGGATGTGATTGCTACTTTTGGGAGGGCAGAGGAAACAGGGAGGCAGCTGAAGGAAGCCTCAGTTTTTGAAAGCTACCTTGCTGACCTATGTTTTCAACAGGGCTGCCAGCATAACAATTTTGTGAGAACTTGTAAGAATGGCAAAGAAAGTTACTGCACAGTTCAATAGTTTGGGACTTCTGTTCGCATTTGCTTTAAGGAGACTTAAGTTAGTATTGTGGTGTTATTGTTCCTGAAGAGTCTCAAGTGTAGTTAGCGCGGAGTAGTTATGATGTTAATCAAAATCATTGAGACAGACCTCCTCTCTTAAATGCATGAGTGGAGGGGGTAGTTAAAAATGAAAATTAAAGTATGTCAGTAAGCAAAAAAAAAAAAAGTATCATATGTGGGGATTTATAAGTAATTTCCCTACTTGGAAACTGCCCACCTTCTGTATGGCCATTAAGGTAGGTTTTGTTTCTTCTTTCAGTTATTTATTTTTGAAACGAGGATTAAAGAGAGGTTTATTTGCATACATTTTCATTATAAGGCATAAAGCTGTCCACTGTTTTCCACTTCTGACTATCCCATCAGGTGCTGCTGTGAGCTCGGGTAGCGTTGAAATGCTGTCCTTGTTTTAGGAACTTGTGACAGTGCTAATTTGAGTTCTTTTCAGTTTTTAACTAACGTAGTAAAACTCCAAGGAGAAGAGAATTATCTCTTGGTTAACATCACCAGAATGTAGCTTTTCTGTTGTTGCACTTCTTATTTTTACTTCTCATTAATTCTTTTGTGTGGCTGTTTTCTGAAGCTGTGATACATGACGCGCAGGTGATGTGCACGTGGACATGGAGCTACATTTCTATATGAAGACTCCTCTATATTAGGGAAGACCAATGGTAAATGTAGCAGAGCATTACTTTTCAGAAAATATGGATGCTTAGGGAAGAAGCACAGAAAAGACCCCACAAACCAGTGATGTGGAGACTTTGAGTTGGTATTTGCATCTAGACCATTGGCTTGTATCTGCCACTGAATCTTCTGTGAATTTTTCCAGTCAATTTTTATCATACTCATACCTTCTGTAATTATGTCTTGCAGTGGTGAGTTCCCTAATGTACCGGCTGAAAAAAAAGGCTGCCTTTTGTTTTAAGCTGTCTCTTCACCAACCTATTCTGAGAATAGCTTGGGCTCGCAGAAATGAGTTAAAACCCCTTTGCTAGAATGAAGTGCTGACCTGCTCCATCCAGTGATGTCCTGAAATAAGGACGAGTTTAGAGAGAGAGGAAGCTGGAAAACTGTTGCTCCACCTTCAGTGGGCTGGTCTCTCATCCTTTTGCCAGCAGGTAGCTTACCTTCATAGGAAAGCTGAAAACAGGGGAGCCTGTTTGTCCCACAAGCACAGATTAAATAAACTAGTGGACATGAGTAAAGATCAGATAAGCAAAAGACTTATAACAGGCCACCTTTGGAGAAGGTCTTCTGGTCTTGTGCATGTTTTAGCATACCAAAGATCTCTTTTCCAAGAGGATTTTTTTTGGAGGGGAAGTAATGTTAATTTTTTTGTTTTTATATCAGACCTCAGTTTTAAATATTAATGTCAGCAACACAGAATTCTTACCTAGCACTTTTTCTGTTTTACTGGGAGTTATAGGTGGTTTTTCAATAACAAGTATTCCGCTGCATACATGTAGAATTGAACTATATACTGTTAAAGAAGTTGAAATTGATTCTGGAGTTCTAAGTAAGGACAGTCTGTGATGAGATGTGAAGGGAATCCCCTGGAAAATGTACTTGAAGCTGGCAGTGTGCTTTGGAGAGGCATTTGTAGAAGACTGTTGTATTTGAATTCCAGTTTACTGTGTTCCTGTAAATTTTCTAGCAGATGGTTCAACTTCTGGATGGCTGTCACCTTTTTCCTCTATGTTTTGTTCTTATACAATGTACGATTTGCAGTGTAAGAAGATCTCATCTGACTTGTTAGACCCTGAAAATACAAGAGGTATTGTTGCAAGTCAACACAAAAAATGTACTTGCCTATACTAAGCGAGGTGATTTTCTGTATTGTTTGTAGCTAGTGGTCATTGCGTATGATGATGGGGATCCTGTGAAGTTCAACACCACTACCGTAGAAATTGCTGTACTGCAGCCTTCAGTAATTCCACGGTTTACACAGGATGAATACAGGTAAAGCATTTATTCATTCACATTACAACTGTCATTTTTTAAGCTGAAATAAGTTCCTGTTTGAATGCTAGTCTGAGATACGTGGGCTACGAAAATACTCTCTTGTCAGTGTGGAAGTGCTTCCTCTGCATCTACCTCAAGCTTTTGTACCTTCTGCTGTTCGCTTCCGCTCATGGAAGGAATAAGACGCAAAAATAAGGTTTGAACCAAGCACCAAAAACCTTGTGTACTTAGAGCTAATAACATATTTACTGATGTTAACTCTTCTTTAGGAAATAAATTGGATGCTGCTCTGAGGAGAGAGCAGGCAGCGCTCAAGTCCACCAGCACAGCTGTGTGAAATTACATGCAGGACTTCTTTGCAGCACTCCCGTTTGACAAAGTGAGAGTGGCAAAATACTGTAGAGTTGCTTCTTTCTCTTAGCCACAAGTTATTTGGCAGCCAGCCATTCCCTAATCATATCAGGTAATGGTGTAGTTTCACCATCTTAACAGGTTGTCTCCAACTGAAAAGATCTGGGCTGTAGGTGACAATGACAGTGAGGAGAGGTTTGTCTGAAATTATCCTCTAAGAAGCTGTTGAAAATGTCAGTCATGTGGGTAAACAAAAAACTTTGTGTATTGAAATTGTAGCTGGGATCACCGGGGCTCTAGGTTAAGTTTCCTCCAGTCTGTTTGAGTGTGTTTTGATCCTGTACACCATTCATGTGGGACGTGAGAGAATTCAGACTCGACCTCTTTGACATTAGAAGTGCAGATGAGAGGAGTTATTACTACAGAGTCACAATTTGATAAAGTTTAGCCTCTGACAATTTAATAAAATCAACCCCATTTTCTTAAAATTAAGTAAAAATAAAAAAAAAAAGCGGTGCACAGGCTGATTAGTGTTAAATTTTGTTACAGAGAATGTGTTTGTAAACAGTTTGACATCAATATAATAATAGGAAGTGATAGGATCAATGCAGCCAGCCTCCCCATATGAAGAAGTTACAGCCTTGCTGCAATACGTGCTCTTGACTCCAGTGTAGCGACAGCATCGGTATCAGAATATAATGGGGTTTGTACATATATTTTCAAAACAAAGTACTGCAGGTAATCAGAAAATGGAAATTGAGTGTAGTATTATTGGCTTCATTAGACCCTAATGAGAGGACTTGCTCAGCTATTTTAAGGAGTTTGGACAAAAATTCATGATGTGCATTCTATTTTTCCTCATTACAGTATTAGCATTTTGAAGCAATACCTTAAAGAAGTGAAAAGTAGCAAAGTACTGCCAGTCCTCCTCTAATTTTGTATTTAATCTTGAAACAAATATGAAATCAGAAGGAATAGTGCAAAATTATAAACTTTGCATTTAATGATAGTGCAATTGATAATCCTTTGCTGAAGGGTTTTTCTTGAGAGAGATTATTCCTGCTGCTTCCTGTATTTTATTAAATATCTTAAAATGTATGAAGTGTAGTTTAGGAAACATAGCAAAAAGTAGTCCTTTAAGTAAAAATGCTTCCTTTTGTTACTGTAATTACAGATACCATGTCAGCACATGCAATTTCTGAATAATATTTAAAGCCTTTCTGTAATAGACTTTGCTTCTGTGTTACTATTTTCAAGAAAAAAGTGAACAGGTCCTATATGCGTAGCTGTGAGGAAAAAAAAATGCGTAGCTATGTTTAACAGAAGGACATGAAAATATGAGACTGTGAGACCTTTCCAAGGTACTCCACATTTTGGGTAAATTAGAAAAGCCAATTTGCCTGGCCTCAGGAGCCAGCCAGGGGGCTGGAGCTGCTAAAGAGATGCTTCACTGCTAGGGGCATATTTAATAATGCACTTTGTTTCCTTTTTCTTTTATAACTTTATTCCGAATGATCTTCAAGGAGCTTGTCCTTGAATCTTGTGACAAGTGTGATCCCAAGCAGTGTGTTTTGGGAGAGGCTACAGTGCAGGCACAGTGCTCGACTGCTCAGGCCAAATCCAGCGCGAGTCCAGCCTCAGGAGTACCTGGAGCACGGTGTGGTCCACCTCTGCGATGTGGAAGAGGTATCTTGCAGTTCCCATGTCAACCGACGCAGCGTCTTTGTTTGCAGGACTGCGAGAAGAGCCTTTAAGGTTCAGGAGCACAGGCAGAGTTTGCATTGCCTTCTGAAAAATGAACTGAGCTCGCGCTTCCTGAGGCCACCTTGAGCTCCAGTTTTATCCCAGGAGATGGAAACTTTATTTCACTACAATGAAAAAAAGCTTACAGTGGAAAGTGGTTCATATCCCCTAATACCCTTAGATGACAACTGAATAACCCTTGCTATCTTCTCCTCCTTGCGAACACATCAGGATTAGCTCAATAGCCTAGTTTTTCTTTCCAAAGAAATAGCGCTACTCCATTCTTGGTAAATTCTTTGATGTGCATCATCGTGAAAAAACTCTTAAAATCATTTGGGGACAGCAAAGGCAGTTACTCATTTTCTTCAACGTTGGAAATTAAATGAGAACAATGCCATAACTTCCTGATTCAGCTCTGAGACTCTTTCAAACATTTTGGAGCCGGACTAGTTTTGATTCCTAAGGTTTTCAGGGATTGCCACGCTCTGCACTGCACTTTGTGTTTGGTTTCTTGACAGTGATGCAAGCTGAAACTGGCAGGTTTCTCATAACCTTATTTTTCAGTTGACATAGTATAGCTTTAGGGTAAATGTCAGCACAGAGTAATGGTGCTGCTTGCAAAATGATCAACTGTTGGATGTGGATGCTAGAATTTCTGAAGGATTGAGAATTAGTCGCTTTAGAGTGGATTAGTATTGATCTTTGCTTGCGTAATTATCATAATCTGGATGATTCCAGCATTGTTTTCTAGCTGTTTTACAAACTTCACTTCTGTGTATTTAGAAAAAGGTCACAGCTGAACAGTTTTACAGAATAAAGCTGCCTGTGCAGTTGCAGCATGTATTACAAATCAGAAATAAATACAAAAAATAGGAGAGAGGGGACCAGATGGCGTGATCAAAAAGGCATAGCCGCGTTAGGCAGATAGGGAGATAAAAGTGCAACTCTGCCTTGAGCTGTTGGTCTGGCAGCTCTCTGCTCTGTCAGAAGTACACCAGCACATTAGGGTCTCTGCTTGGAGTCCTGTTCATGCTAAGGGAGGCTTTGATTGATTATTATCCATGTCTTAAAGTGACGTCCACAGGAGGCAGCAGTCAAGTAGAGAGTCAGAGATTTGCATTTTATTCACTGGCTCCCCCTCTGCGTTATTGTTCCATGATTTGGGGCAAATACATTAGTCTATTTTTTCCCCCCACCTTCTTTGTTTGGATTGTAAATTATATTGGAGATTCTAAATGTTGCCGCGCTATACATATTGAACAGCAAAGGGAAGCTGAGAGCTCCGAGAACCATAAAATATCACACAGAGCAGTTGCTTTATGACAAGTGAGTGATAAAATACAGTTCCTTCCTAATGACTGAGATAGATGACTCCTAAAGTACATCAGAAAGATATCTGCTGCAACCATTCAACTCTTGTGGTGGGAACTAGCAAGTCAAGGCCAAGCATCTGAGTGGCCTGGGTGCAGCACGCTTTAGGACATTCCCACTCCATGGACTGACACCCTGTTAGAAGCAGAGCAGCGTCAGCCAGCAGCTCTGCATGGTCTGGTCCGGCAGCTTGTGAAGGTGCCACCCCAGGGGCTTATCATAGAATCACAGAATGCTTTGGGTGGGAAGGGACCTTTAGAGCCCACCCAGCCCAACCCCTGCAGTGACAGGGACAGCTTTAACCAGCCCAGGGTGCTCAGAGCCCCGTCCAACCTGGCCTGGGATGTTCCCAGGGATGGGGCCTCCACCGCCTCTCTGGGCAACCCCTTCCAGTGCCTCACCACCCTCAATGTAACAAATTTCTTTCTTACGTGTAGTCTAAATCTATTCTTCTTTAGTTTCAATCCATTATTCCTTGTCCTGTCACAACAGGCCTTGCTAAAAGCTTGCCCCCATCCTTCCTATAGGCCCCCTTTAAATACTGCAAGGCCGCACTCAGGTCTCCCCGCAGCCTTCTCCTCTCCCGGCTGAGCAACCCCAGCTCCCCCAGCCTGGCCTCGTAGCAGAGGGGCTCCGGCCCTTGGATCATTTTTGTGGCCTCCTCTGGCCCCGCTCCAACAGGTCCATGTCCTTCTTGTGCTTCTCTTGCAGGCTATTAGCATAGTTAATAAAGGGCCAGATGATCCATGCCTAGTGCTCCTTGCACACCACCATCTTCTTGGGACACCGATACACTGCAACTCCCACAGATCTCTCCCTAGCGCATCCCTAGATGTGAGCCTGACTGCCTTCACCGCACTTCAGCTGGTACCGCAGGCTAGCCCAGCGCTCCTAGCCTGCATCTTCATTCTGAAGCCACAGAGCTCAACTGCCTTTGCAATCTGGATCCTTCTCTACTTGGATCCTTGTCTGCCCTTGTCATGGATATTAAATATGACTTTGAGAGAGCTGACAGCAGCAGTGCCTGCTAAATAAAGTGTTTTCCAAACCAAGTGTTGTTTGCTTGTTCCACAAAAACGCAAAGTCAAAAATCAAAAAGGATGAAAGGCCTATAACAAGCAGACATTTAATTGTAGATGGCTACATCTGAGCCCACTTGACCCACTTGTCCTTTCGGGACATGGTTTAGTCTAGTCTACCCTTGATTGGTTTAGAGTGGACTTGGTAGTGTAGGTTAATGGTTGGACTGGATGATCTTAAAGGTCTTTTCCAACCTAAACGATTCTATGATTCTATGACCTGCTGCTGCCAGAGAAGGACTCTGCTGCTGCTGCTCTTCTTGCCACATCTCCCTGCGGGGTGGCGGTCAGTCGGATTTTGCTGGTTCTCCAAAGCGCTGGCAGCAGAGGGAGGCACAAGCGCCGAACCTGACGCATGGGGCGGTTGTCAGCAGTGCACGGACAAGGCCCGGGCCACCACTTGCACTACCTCTCTCCAGCCGAAGAGACAGCCTGGAGAGCAAGGGCCTGGGGGTGCAGGGCACAGCAAGGTGATGAGGTGATGGTTTTGCTGCCCAAAACAGGCTGTGGCCGTTTGCACGGTTTATTAAGGTTTTGAATGCTGACTTTGATCTCATTCTGCTTAGTGCTGGCAAACAGCCGCGTCTCTGGCAATAAATCACTTGCTTGGGAGAATCAGATCAGCTGTTTCGAGCGCTCCTTTCCCAAGCTATTATTTCTCTTGTCCTGACAGCTCCACCCAGATCACCCCTTGATTGAACTCCAGAGTGAGTAATTGATCCAGAAGTTTCCATTTCTTCCAAACAGGTAATGGCAGCACTTTCATTTCTTAATTAACAGATCATAATTAGTAGCGCTACAGAACAGTGAAGACCAGATGTGAAGTGAACCTCAGATGAATATAAAGAGATTTTTTTTTAACAAGCCTGTCCTCTTCATGAGTATGTTCTCATTTTAAAAAAAGTAAAAGTTCAAAGGGACTTGGGATCTTTTTCTTGTTTTTTTAATTAATAAATATCACATCCTCTGCAACTAGAAGGTCATTGCTAATAGCAATGTGCTGCTGTAGCACGAAATGAAATGTTAACCGAAAGCAGTGTCGTTGCTTCCTAATTATTGCCTGTGGGCATATTAAACAGGTGTTCAGCCATTTCAGAGCCGAAAAAGGAAAATACTGGAAACTTTTAGCTTCTGCTAGTACCGCATTATAGGTCCCTAACCTGTTTGAAAAGATGTGTCCAGTCATATGGTAATCTGAAGTTTGGTTCCAGTTCATGAGGAAATACGTGGAGTTGCGAATTTGAGGCTATTACTTGATGTAAATGTAGTGTGGCGTTTTATTTCTCTACTAGCAACAACACTCTACTGTGAAAATGTGTTCTGCTTAAAAAGTGAGATTTTGTGACATGTGGACCTCTCGCTCACTCAGTAGAAGATACAATGTAATTTTTTCCACTTAATTAAGTCCGTCAATACTGTAGGCAGATGTCATCCAAGCAAATAGCTGTGTGTCACAGGATTTCACAAAACAAAATTATGGAGTCATATCAGGAGTCAGTTGGAAGTGTTATTCCAAGAGGCTTTTCCCAGTTCTCTGTTTTACTGCTGTTCAGTCAAGCAGTTATTCTCATCATGAAATAGGAAATGGGGAATCCTGCACAGCGGCACTGAGGGTATGGGTAGTATTTCATGTTTGAAATCTCTCTAATTCAGTGCCTCCTCCAGAAAGGTGCCCTTTGGCACAGAACAGCATCCACAACGTTGTGAACGTCTGAGGCCTCGTAGAAGCAACTGTGCTTTTCTTATCATGAGTATCCTACTAATTCAGTAATCCTGCTTTAGAGCGCGTGAGAGAAAAATAAGAGTATTAAGAGAAATGAGTTATTCCAGGGAGAGGAACAGGTTAATCTGTACATGTCTTAAAAAATCAGGAGTGGTAAGTTCTGTACAGACATGAGGACAGCAGCTGAGAGTGTCCTTTGCTTAAACCAAGAGCAGAATGGGGGAAAAACCCCAAACCATATACACCAGGGATTTGGAGGGGAAGGGAACGTTTTTGGGTTGTAGGCAACAGTGAGATTTCCAAAGCTATTTTCTTACTGGTTTACTTATTTATCTCCGACACGTTGCTTTGAGAAGTAATTTGAGAAGTCGTAACTTGTTTCCTGTAAGTAAAATGGCATTATTCAGGGAATCAAGATGCTTCCTAAATGAAACCATGTGCCAAAGTGGCAGGGTATAAACTTCTGCCTTAGTTGCAGTTGGTTTTTCATCAGGCTGCTCATGAGTTGTATTTCTTTAAGCCTCTGTTTACTTGAGTTTTCTTTTTGCCTTCCTGTTAAGAGCTCACTGCTGTTGTAAGTAGTGCTCAGTTAGGGGGTCATTTCCACCTTCTTGTAACAGGAGTGCACGGGGTTTTAGTTTTGTCCCTCAAAAGTATTTTGTTTAAAGATGCTAGATTTAGAGCAGCCACTTGGCAATCCTTTTCCCAGGATATCCAAGTCTTACCACTGCTTCTCCAGCCTTTCCCATAATGGAATTTACATTTGCATTTTAGGAATGAAAGACACAAAAAAGAGTGAAATAGCACTGGCAACGATTTTGATGCAGCATTTTTGAGGTGGGGGGAAAAAATAGCCAATGTTTTCCTCAAACTGAAGCTGGAGGAATGGTGCATAGGTTCCAGTACGCAATTTTAATTTGCCTCACATGTCAGTGGCAGCTTGGCTTGAGGAAGATAAGTGTGATTTGTGCCTTTGGAATCGATGTTTTATGGCGGTGTTCTCCTGGTACTTATTTAGTTTGTAACAAAAAAAGAAGAAAGTACACTTTAGCGTGTGGTTATAAAAAATCAAAAGTTATATATAAAAGTTAGCAGATGATTAGAGTGTTGCAGAAGGTTCACCCTTTTTTCCACTTTTCCTTGTTTTAGTAGTGCTACATTGCAATTTATTAAAATCTTCTCCTCCTTTTTACCAAATGAAAAGGAAACTCTAATTTTATGGGTTTTTTTTTTTCCCCAATGAAATATTATGGTGAAATGGATCTAGCTGCGTGTTACCTGGTTATACCAGAAGAGGTAAGCACAGGGTCCAGGTCCATGCAGGGAATCTGCCTTGCTGTGCTCGGTGCGGCTGAGGGTCAGAGCTGTCAAGGCCACGTTGCAGTTTGATGAAATGTAGAACTAAGTCACTCTGGGAATGTGAATATGGACTAGAAATAATACACAAATGCAGTATTAAACCCTAGCGGCTTTCGGCAGCGTATCATGAGAGCGCAAAGCCATGGTGTTATCCTTGGTCTTAGAACTGATCCTGTTGCTACCTGTCTGCCTGACCGATTCAAGTAGGTGAGCGTTTCCTACGTTGTGCTTGATGGGATTTTTTGGGTTTTTTTTTCCTTTTTTGCTTCTGCAGTAATCCTGACAGAAATTTTCATGTCTTCATGTCCTTAGCTTTAATTTAGGAAGATTGGTGGGATCGTACAAATGCATTGTGCCTGATGACAGAGAGTTCATGGGGACAAAATTGGACATCTGGTTTAAGAGATAATGGGTTATGACAGAGGCTCACTGTAACCATGTCCAGACTCCCTTGTCATCTGTTTTGGAGATAAATACCAGGAAAAGGTCAGAATGTCTTGAACCAATTTGAGAATTGAGACAGAAAGTGAGGATATTAAGTACAGTAAGGAATACATGATCCTTTTCAGGACACTTTGAAGATAAACTGCTTGAAAAATACATCTAATTAAGAAGAAAATATTCTTTTCCAGAAAAAAAGAATCACTGTCTCTGGCAAACTGTTCAGATTGTTAAGTTGCACATGCTGGAAACTGAAGATTTGAGAAAACAACCAATTACGGCTCTAAAATGTGGCCAGGTCCTTTTTTCTGAGCAAGGACAGGAAGCCAAGATAGTCCAAATGCATTGGTGAAAGGATTAAAAGAGCTGCCATCATGACGCTTGCTTCTTGTTTTCTTGTTTCTTTACTTTTTGGTTTGCTACACCAGTCAGAAACTGTACGTTTTTTTCACAATTTTAAAAACTCAGCTGCATAGCCAGACTAATTTAAATGTTTCTGTTTGTAGAGCTTTTATTAGCTATTTTAGTTTCCATATAACTTCACTGTTAGCTCCCCTCGCTTTAGACACTCTAGCACTCTGCCTACACTTGACTTTTCTCCAGAAAAATACATAAATTGAGTTGTTTTTAACGGCTTACATAGCTTCTCTTTAATGCAAAGCATCAGACAGACAAAAAGCCAAATGAAAGCACTTCCCATGAGGAGTGGGATGAGAAGAGTCTGTGCAGGAACGGGTATGCTGCTCAGAAACGTGTTTCAGGTAGAAGAGGGTGGAATAACTTTAGGTAAAATGCCCTTGAGAGTTGAAAGTAGCTAAGGCCAAAATACTTCAAGAAGTGGTAATGTGAGAGGAGGTAGGGAGACGATTTTACCAGGAGAGGTCCAGATGACATTTTAATCAAGTTGAGCTAAGAATCTTAGCAATGCAATTAAACAAACAAATAAAATCTTTACGTTCTGAGGTATGCTTATGGACCTCCATGAACTAAAATATAATCCACAAAATAGAGTCGACTGAAGTGTCTAATACAGAGTACATACACATCACACTATTAAACTTCAGTACTAAACCAATTTTCCAATTTATTATTGGGTTTGCTGAGTTTAAATTTAATTTTTTATTAAATCTCACGTTCATGCTTTTGGAGATAGAAAAGTTTCATGGTGAATTTAAAGCATATTGGATATCAGGCAAATTGAAAAATGGATGAGAGTCTGGCATGTTTAGCAAAGGGAAAAGAGAAGCAGAAAAGAACAGAGGAAAAGTTAAAATTTCACTTTGGACATTAAAAATAGTTGCACTGCAATGTGTTTGATATGTGTTCGGTCTCCATTTCCCCCTCTGATCAAGATACAGATAACTGAGACACAACAAATTAAAAGATAGTATTCTTTTACAATTTGTATCCTTTTTCAGTGGTTTTCTGTATAAATAATGACTTTATTTTAAACCTGATGTTCTTCTAGTTTGGGATTGCTTTTTTTTTTTCGAGGGGCAAACGCATTTTGTGGCACGGTTTCATACTGAAGCAGTAAGCAATGCGATAGAGGCCTCAAAGAAATACAGGCAAATCTTAAACTTGTTCAGGGTAACTAAATCAGAAGAGTGGGACAGAAGACTTATTATTGAACATCTGGTTTGTCAATTTTAAATGACTCTGTTCTTCTCAAATCTGAGGCCGTCGGATACCGAGCTTATCTCAGCATGGCACAAAGCGATTGAAGCTGCTCCGTTTTGCACTTTGCTGCCGTTGTGCCCTCTTTTCCCACCACGGCTTGTCAGGAAGGCTTTGGGCAGGTTGGGTGGCTTCACGCCGAGTCCGGGGATCCTACCGGGTTTTTGTTGCACCGCAGCAATGGGGGCCCCTCCCGGTACCCATCCCATCCTGGATGCGGACAAGATACCATTTACTATTTCTGTGAAAACATAAAAGTGACAATTGACCAGCCTAAATTGCACATTGCTGTGACGGTTACAGAAGAATGCCATGTGAATGAATGAAATGTTGGTATAGAAATACATTTATTTTGTCGTTGTGCAAAGGAAGGCGTTCAGGAGGAAAGAATAAGACTGTGGGTAGGCTGAGATGGCTGAAGTGTGTGTTAATTGCTTTTTATCCCATTTCACCCTAAAGATTTTTGGGGTGCCTGTGGATTATCATGTTAATGCACGTGACTGTACGTACATGGATACCCATGCATATAAGTCTTGGGGCAGGGGAGGAATATTAGAAATCACATATTTGAGAAGGTGTTTTGTTCAGAAGCTCGGAAAGGAACCATTTCATTTAAAATACTTGAAATAAGTCAGCACTGGACTGTAAGGCCATGGTGTGCCAATCCCACGCGGGTGACAGTGACAGAAGCATGCCGTCAGGTCCGGTCAGAGCTGGTGG
This sequence comes from Pelecanus crispus, assembly GCF_030463565.1. NCBI lineage: Eukaryota > Metazoa > Chordata > Aves > Pelecaniformes > Pelecanidae > Pelecanus > Pelecanus crispus. Next base: position 40,681,974 of record NC_134652.1, on the reverse strand, counting down.
CTGGCAGGGTAATGACTGTATTGGCAGTTGCACTCAGAGCCTCAGTAAGGTGTTGCAGACATTATCAGACAAAAATACCTTCAGGCGCTCTGCATCCTAATCACGTGTTGAAGTCACAGCAGCACCTTCCCTTTCGCTATGTTGTTGGGTTTCTAAGCCTTCCCTGGGTGGCCTGGACTGGATTGCACTGCTTTGCTAGCGTCATGTCTTCTGACAAAAATAACCAGCCTTTATCATCCAGTAATGTGAAATTATTGCATAAAAATGCCCTTGCCTGTCCCCTAAAACGGCTTCAAATAGCATGTCTGCCACTTACAGAAGAAAACAACCAACCAAACAAAAGCACTGTTGTACATCTTAGTCATTCAAAAATTGGAAAATAATGAACTTATCCCCAAAGAAAGCTTATTAGAGCTTGTAGTACAGGGTAAAGAACAGTATATTGTCAGCTGAATACCATTGTCTTCTGCTGGTTCACTCCTCTACAATTCAGCAAAACATTCTTAAGAGACCAGCTGTATGTTTTAATTCAGCTGATGCATTGCTCCCGTTGAACCTGATCACCTTAGTTAAATCAGGGAGATGAAATCGATACAATTACTGTGGCAGTTTTCTGTCCACTCCCTCTGTAGCCTCTCATAGCAAACACAAAAGCCGCTTGCTAATTGATATTGATTTGTCAATTCATTGAATTCGGCTATGTTGGAGGGGGAATTACAAGGCCATCTCCATTAGAAGAATATACTGAAAGTGTGCTTCAGATGAAGTGTGGGTTTTGCACATACACCGTCATGAGGTTCTTTGTTCAAATTACGTGCCTTCAGAAGAAAAAGAAAACAACATAATATATAATGCAACATAAAAAAGGATCTTTATTTCCTCGCTGGCCTGCATCTCTGACCTCATCAAAAGAGCTACAGCTTTTGAAATGCTTTCAGATTTGACAGCCTTTTTGTCCTGTCTCTAAGATTAACCTTTGCGTTTGTAAAATGCACATTATTAAGCATTTTACAGCACTAGTTTTGCAGCTTAATAAATCGGGTAGCAATAATGAATTTTATTTCTACTGCTGATAGCACACTTGAGGCAGAAGGCTGGGAGCCAGAGTGATCTACTCTGTGCATGTGTGTTTGAGTAAAAGTGAATTTACCGTCATCTCTTTCTGCGAAAAAATCAGGAGGTCATTGTTTCAGTACTGTCACTATTACATGATCTGGTGTTGGCTCAGCCTGGAACAGGATTTTCTCCCTGTTATTTGTACAGTGGAAGGCCTGGGAATGCCCAGAAGAATTGGTACCTCACCACGCTAAGTGAGATACAGTGTTTTAATTTGAGAGAGACTGGGCCCTCCACAGGAAGCAAAACAACACAAGTATATAAAGCAATGGAAGATGTTACAAGAAGGGAAGGAAGAGTGCCTCTTAGCCCTGTGGGCCATGGATATGGTTTGCCTTTGGCATCTTTTTTATAGGTGGTGTAATCTGGAGCCATACGGTGCCATCGTTGGATTAAGCTGAGAGCAAGAACTCGGGAAGAGCAAGAGAAGTATAACCCTTAGGGCAAAGTAAGGGAGTAGTCAGGGTGAAGGCAGTCTGAGTGGCAACTCGAGGGAAGAGGCAGAAGTATAGGTAAACTTCTGACCAGCATTCACGTAGGCAGAAGGCAGTTGCTGCAGAAAGCCGCAATGCATGAAGGCAAGTACATCATCTCCAGGGCAACAGGTCGTGTAACAGGCATTGTCACCCAAACTACCCAGGTCTCTTTTTTCTTTTTTTTCTTTTTTACCCAACAGTGAATAATTTACCCGCTGAAATTTTTTAACTGAATTTTGTATATTCAGTGTCATTATCTAGAACTTTTTCTAGGATGTTCGAACCAATAATCATCCCAAAGAAAATGTTTGTACGACAGAGATCAAGGGCAGATTGTTGATCTTGGTGTGTGTGATGGCAAAGGCTTGGGTTCAGTAGTTAGGATTGCAGCCTGGGGTTCTAGCTTTCTGCCCTTAGAATGGGAAAATGTGGTATCGGGGGGAGTATTTGAAAAATGCCTGTGGGATGAAAGAGGGAAGTGATAAAATATTCTCTGAAAGAAAGCAGGTGTAGATTCCTGAATTTTGAAGAGCAGTGCATGACTGAAATACTCCTTAAAGTCTACTCCTATTTAGAAGCCTATCTCTACATATCGTCACCTGTCTTTTAATTTTGTTATATACCAGAAGAGTGTAATTTTTAAAAACGGAAAATACTGGATAATGCTAGTTTTAATGAAGTTGCGTCTGCATTTATGGACGAGTGCAAAATTTTCCTTTCAAATTTATTTGTTCACTAGCATGAATAGTTTTAAGCATGGATTCAGCCTTTACTTGCTGTGATGAAAATCTGAACATTTGATTTGAGATTAGCTCAAGAGTCTCACTTCTCAGTGTTGAAATTGTTTAGATTGCTGTTTTAAATATATTAGCACAGACCCTTTGTTCATTCTGAAGTAGTTACCGTTTCCTTGAGGAAGGAGCACCTCAAAATGTTACTCATCACGTTTTCTCAGGAGATAACATTTGAGCAACAGAAGAGAAAGAGTGAAGTAATTCTTTGCTGCATTTCAGGAGGAAACTCATTATTTATACATGATGAAACTATGCTGGATATGAGAGGCTCAGTTTCCAGTGTTCATAGGGTACGAAGAACATGAGATACCAATGTGTTAGTGTTGTAATCTTTTTTCTTTTTCTTTCTTTACACAAATCAGTGCTCAACGAATCAGAAACAACTTACTGAACACTTAAAAGATGTGTATGTATACTTGGGTTGCAGCTGATTTTCTGAAGAGCATCTTGGCTTTTAGTACCAAAATGGGTTGACAGGAAAATTTTTGGATCTTTCTGAAGAGTAGAAGTTCCTGTGGAGGTGGCTTTAAAGTGCTTGCTTGTTTAAATGATAGAGGTTTACCCATGAATGAATTTTCCTGCATGCATTTCTGATAGATTACTAAGTTGTTTTAGTAGAGGTGAGTATTATAAAAGAGCTATTGTGTTCTAAATTTTACTTGCAGTTTATCAGTCTGTGGTGGTTCTTGTGTTTCTGTTATTTTCTACACATTATTCCCTGCTTTTCCATTTCTTGTATCAAAGAAACATGGTGTTTTTATATTGTCACCTCTTGTCAGTTAGACTTCTTACCATTTTTCGCATTTGCAGAGGCGCAGGTTAAACCTTTGCCTTTTTAATGTCTTTTGTAATAACAGATCCTCTTGCTTTGGCAGCCTAATAGATGGATGAAGCTGCTAACCTGAGGAATAAATTTCAGTGATCTGCTGTTCAGGCAACTGGAAGATAACACAAATACTTTTATTCAATTCTGCAGACCCCCGCCAGTGAGTGAAAGTGCGCCAAGAGGAACTGTGGTCGCAGTTGTTACAGCAGCTGCCTTGAACCAGACAATTGTATATTCAATTGTTTCCGGAAATGAAGAGGGTAAGTATGAATATTTTGGTCTTAGTGGTTATGCTGAGCCTAGTGCGCTCATCGGAAGTCTTCAAGAAATAGCGATTAGAAATAAAGCTGCTGAGGTGAAATCCCACCTCGTCTGTACAAGCAGAAGGGCCTGCCATTACCAACCCTTTAGAGATCAGCTAAAGATCAGATTAGTTAGCAGAATTACAATAAAAATTAAAATACAATGAAATTTTCACTGATGTGAAAATTCACATCGATGCCACATGGTGTGATGGCATAGTGAAATAAGAATATAAATATCTTTAACGGAGTTGTGCTTCTTGCTGAGAAATCTATTTTAAGGCATTACAGACTTTGCCATGCTGCAGCCAGAAGTGTTAGATTAGAGCCTGATATTTAAACAAAGCATCATTCCTGTATTTGCATCCTTCTCAGGTACTCTCCGTGACCCATGTTGAAATCTCTAAGCAAAATTACACTCAATTATTTGGAGGGATGTGGAAGAATTCCGCATCCCAGCCTCCTTTTTGTGAGAGTGGGCTGTTTGTCTCGTCTGCTCTTGCCAGGATGTCCTCCAGTTGGTTATTCCTGTACCAGGTCAGATTCAGCTGCTGCGCTCCTTTGAAGACGGCTTCAAAGAGGAGTTATATCGGCTTTCGGAGGCCCGAGGGAGGGATGGGGATGACTTTCTGAAGATAGTGGCAGACAATAGCGTCGTCACCAAAATAGAAGCACTTGGGTATTAAAAAAAGTGTTTGTGCATCTTAGAAAGTTACTTCTGTTTTTGCTGGATTTCAGATGTGTTTGCTATTAATAACAGAACAGGCGTGATCTCAGTTAAAAAGTCTCTGGATTATGAAAGCATGAAAAGTTACGAGCTTCGAGTTCAAGCAGACTCCTTACAAGTGGTACGATCCAATCTGCGCGTCCCTTCCAAAAGTAAGTTCAAAAATCCTTATTTTTAAATCCCTTTTTAATATACATACTTATTGTTATTTCTTGAGGATACTGATAACTGCACTCTAGCTCGTGACCTTGTTTTGTTACCAGAAATACAACGGTGATGATGATATGCAAGCAGCAGGGAGTGCATTTGTGGATCTCTACGCTTCCCTTCCATACATGGAGATGATCAGTCTTGAGCTAAAGCCTCACAAATCATGTCAACATTACACAGTTGTAGGTCTCGCCCGATACAGGCAAAAGCCATGTTTATATAGAAACAGAGAGTTGATGGCACAAACTGAACATTTTCAGTGTAATTAGGGCTTTTTGTGATGGAATGTCACAGTTCCTTTTTTGTAAACACATTATACAGCCCAAGTACAGACTTCCTCCCTGCTGGGCTGGTAACATCGCAGCAAATATTGGGATACTACCGAGAGGAATGGGGAACAGATACACAGCAAGGGTGACAGGAAGAAAAAGACTCCCTCAGCACCCCTGAGGAGTTTATTGCCACCCTGACTGAGAGCAAACTGGAGGCAAGGACCTGCTGTGACAAAGACAAGAAGGTTCTTTGCAGCATCTAGGCAGGAAGGAGTTTATTTACAAACTGGTTTGCTTTGGCTCTGCCTCATGGTGAGGGTTTTCTTTTTCCCTTTAACGGTTTACTTTTTCTAATAAAAGTCATTCGAAAGGTCTTTTCATGATTTTTGTCATCCTCCCTGTAAGGAAAAGGTCTGGGAAGTCTGGCTTTCAAACATCTGGCTCACTTAGTGTCCTGTCCCATCCTATACAACTTCCCGTTTAAGGCACAGTTGGGCCCTAGTATAAAAAAAACAAACCTTGTACTTGTGTTTTGGTACACGTTTTTACACAGACTGTGTGTTTGTCTCAATTTTTTTTCCCCCCCCTGTATTTTTGGTCTCTGTGAGTCTCAGTTTTTCCCTGCTCTAGCTAAGGAGCATCATGGATGCAATGAAAATAAGCCCAGGGCGGTGGACTGTTGCCCTGAGAAAAGGGCAGTGAGGAATTGAACATTTGTTTAAAGGCTATGAAAATACTACCTTCTTTCATTTCAAATTGAATGTAAGACTATTTCAAGTCATTTGTTCTGCAGTCACAGTTATTCCAGGATGAGCCGTGGGCCAGATCTGTTACAGGTGGCTGGAGCTTTTTTCTCCTCTACACTTCTACCAGTATTAATCACAGAGCAAATCTGTAGCGCTGGAAAAAAGCGGGCTCGTCCTGACCAAAAACACCCCCATGAACTAATAGGTTGAGGGGAAGACTTCAGCCTCTTTCATTTATAAATGTCTGTCCAAGAGACGCTGCTGTACCATCATCCCATTGCCCTTGTCCTGTGTGAGCTGAGGGGTGCCCAGGAGGCCAGGCTTTGGGTACCGCTTGGTTAGCAATGTGTGTGTAAAGTTCATTCAAAAAAGGACGTCACATTGGTATTTTGAAACTGTGAAATACAAATGGAGTTCAAATTTATTTCACGCTTCTGTTTTACACAGGTAACCAATATTTAGTTACTCGTCAGCCCAGGCAGACGGATCGGGGGAGATACCATAAATAAAATGCCAGTACTAGACTGTTCCTAAACGTCAGTGAGATTTGGGCACTTATCAAAGTGTGTACATAATAAACCTTCTTACAATTTTCGGAAGCTCCCAGTAATATAAGGAGCGACTTTAGTTCGAGTGCATCTTTTAAAGCATTGCTGGCAGTATGATGCTGTAGGGATTGTGCTGCCACGGACTTTGTTTTGATCTCTGTTCCCAAGGAGTTCTGCATGGCAAGCCAAAGGCAAAAAATTTTCCATCAATCTTTCATCTGTCACTAATGTTAGACTGTCACCTTTCCACCGGCCCTGAGTAAGAGATAATTCATTGCGCCCATGTCCAGGCACAGAGAGCACTGGGCAAATTAGGACTTGGAGGACAGTGTGATCCCTTTTTCTCCCTTGCTGCAGGGGGGACTGAGCTGTGTCAGCTTTTTTTGCTTTTGCTACTCACTCTGGTCTCTTTGGCTGGGACGTTGGCAGGCAGAGAGCCCAAGTGTCACCCCGTTATTGTCAGAGGTGACAAGGTTGTTCCATGATGGACAGAGTCTTTCCCACACTGCAGGTTGTGATCCACAGAGTTAATAGTCTGAGGGTTACAAAGGAAGGGCCAGCCTTAACTAACTGGGCTGATTCTGCTGTCCTTTTTCTATAATTAGTCTTCTAATTATTGTTCTGATGGATACAGTAATAGCTGTGAGTCTCAGGAAACCCATCTCTAGCTGAGTGCAGTGCCAGTTTGGTGCATATGTTTAAGAGTATTGTGTGTAGATTAGAGTTCAAAATTCAGATTTTTCGGGATAGTAATTTAAACAGGGTGCAAGTCTGTTTCTTCTATATAAAGATACTGCTGTAGAACCTGCTTGTGATACTGAAATTGGTACTTCATGAAAATTTGCTTACAGATTTTTAAAGTTCTTAAAGATTTTAGACTTAATGGCCTCAGGTATTTGAGAACATGCCATAAAATGGGGTGATAGACTATAGCCTGAGGCATTGTACAGGGGGTGGCGGATAAAATACATTCATCAGGCTTTCCAGTACTACCCATGTGACCAGCAGAAGATTTTTGGAAACTGAGCATGTATTATCATGGGTATTTCTTCTTCCTTAAGAAAGAATTGAGCATGTGTGTGGTGTAGCACGGAGGGGTTATTCAGCGGTCAGAAGTTGAATTGCATTAACAGCAATGTAAGATTCCGTTGTAGCCACCGTCGATGATGTATCTGGAGAGGGAGAGGACGAGAGCGCTCCTGCCAGGGGACTGCATTTCTTTGTGTCTGGGAGAGGTTCAGTTAAGGATAGAGTCTTTAAAATGCAGCCAGACCTTACACAGTGAGCGGATAAGGCTTCTGTGCAGCGCACAGCTTTTTTCAAATCTTTCTCTGACAGGGATGAACAGACGAGGGAGTCAGCAGGTTCCAGCAGAGGTCTTTGGGCAGACCTCACCGGTCAGGGGAGCAGTGGCCTCTGTATCCCTCTTCCAACTCATAGTCTGCACTAGAGCAGTTCTCCTAGCTGGGCAGCAGTTTTATAAAGGTGATGGCTGAATTATTTTATTCAGGGATACTTGATAATGACTGGAGTTTGATTTCCGTCCAATTTAAAGGAAGGCTTGTACTTTCTGTCTGTGTTTGGATATCAGTGAGTATACAGCATGTATTAGGTTTTGAATATGCACTGCGCTGGATGGGTAGCTGAAGAGTTTGGTAGATGTATGTTTTTAAAATACTTTACAAGTATCTGGCTAACTAAATCAGTTATGTCTTGTAATGGAGATCCCTTGACCTCTAGGTTTGATTCCTACATTTGTAGGATGTAGGTCTTTCCATTTTCTTGGCACCTTTTTCTTTCTGGATGAGTTTTAATCAGGTTAAATACTACTTCAGAGTTTCGGGGCACTGAATTGATGAACTGCAGTGGAAGGAGATGAGACGGAATTAACGCACCACTGTGGACTTTGGTGACATTGAAGTGATGAACCACTTTGGAAATAGGTGACTTTGGATGCACTTCTCTAGAATTACGTGACATTGAATTAATACACCGCTCTGACACTCAATGGCAACGCATTGCTGCCGGTTCTGGTGTTAGATACCGCTGAATCGGTGAACCATTCTGGAATTTGTTGGCAGTGAATTGATTACCTACTTGGGAGCTGCAATGATGAGCCCTTCTGGAGCTAGATAACACAGCACTGATGAACTGCTCAGCCACAAAACAGTGCTGAATTTTACAAAGCTCAGAAGCTAGGTACCAAATTGTTTTTAACTGTATGGTATTGTAGAAGATAATTATATAGAAGTTTGAGTTTTCATCTGTGCAGTGTAAAAGTGGATGATACTGCATTAAGTGTAACTAAGCTTGTCATTCAGTGATAGTGCCAACTGATAGCGTAATAATAACTGAATAAATAAACGAGGAGAGAAAGCAAATTGAGATGGTGTTTGGAGCATGAGAACATAAAACTGGTGACTTAAACTGGGTTTTTAAAATACAATGCTATGTCATGCAAAATCACACTCTTACTTTCAGCAGAATCAAACTCTTTAAATGAGTTACTTTAACTGAAACTTTATAATATGAAGTTGCAGTGCATTTTTACTTCATTTGTATGGAAGAAGAGTTCGGTCTTCTGATGGCAGTGAATTTAAAATGTTGGAACTCTGGCTTGAGGAATCAGCAACTGGTGATGCTGAGCCCTGAAAGACCTTCAGGATTAATGGACTTCTCCAGTTCAGTTGAATTTAGCAGCCTGGGTTTTTTTCTGTCTGCTCTTTGCTTCTTAGATTATCTATCACAATAGACCATAGTCTAGTAGTATACTGTAGGTCAAATTAGGATTGTGATTATTAGCTTCCAAATAGAAGCTTTCAGTTTTCTCTCACTGGATAAGATGAAAAAAAAAGAAAAACTAGTATATAGGGGGAACATCCCAAAACTGCGTGTGGCAGGATGTGTTCTGCAGTCAGAAGGTGCTGCTCTGTAATCTGTCACAGAGCAAGCAGTTCCTTCCTCCCAGAAAGAGCTGTGAATTAGTGAGCTGAAGGGAATGTATCAGTACAATTAATCATTACTAAACCAGAAGTACTTCTTGAACAAGAGCAGGAGAAACATCACCTTTTACCTCGTTTGAGCACTGTCAGCTGTTCGTAAAGTTTTCATCAGCATCTCACTGTCCTGCAGTCTGATGCCCAGAAGAAATGTGGTCAGAGCAATTACCTTGTAGGTTATTGCAAGGAAGGAAGGGACAGGAGGAGGCAGAGGGGTTTACAGGAAACCAGAGCGAGCAGCGAAGAGAAAGTGCTGCCTAAACGCCGTAAGAAAGAGCAACGAAGTGGTATAGACAAGAAGGGGCGAAGAGAGGGTCTTACTACCGAAGTAAACATGGTCCCAGTTTTAAGAATCAAAGCATTAGTGGGCACCTGGACCCTGCGCCAGGCAGATGAAACATGCAGTGTGGTGGGAGACACCGAGGCTTCCTGCTTTGATGTGGAGAGAAGGGTATACGTACAAGAGCGCTAGAATACGTTTGCTTTTGAACACTGCTGACAAAAGGGCCCTCCAAATTCCTCCAAGTACAGAAGCGGAGGATTCAGTCTCACGTTTTCCAGTGTTCACAGTTTATAGCATCTGAGAAGAGCGGGTCTTTTCATTCCCTGACTCCGTACATATGACCCTTTCAGCCCGCTGCCGCACTCTCGCTCGCTGAACTGCTGCTGACAGCAGTTGTCATTTGCTCTCTTATCTCGACTTATCGTCGCCATCTGTGTGTAGCTTCATCCGTCCTCCATGGCTGCTCAGCAAGGGAGCCTCCGGGCTGTTCCGGTGTCTGTCTGCAAGTGGACATGGAAGCAAACAGATTGTTTAAAAATTAAACCTTGCAGGCGAAGGTGTTACCAGTTGGCACAGCGCTGTAGGAAAGGTTTGTCTTTATTGGAAGTTACCTGTGTTAACGGCTTCTTGCTCAATCAGTTGGTGAGAGGGAGGCCAGAGGGAGTATTTTTGACTGCAGGTTGCTCTACTGTAGATTTTGTCTTGTTTTGATTGTCTCTAAGACTGTGAGACGCCTCTGCCTCCCAAGTCAGTCATGTTTTCGTGGCAGGGAGGAAAAGGGGGATTTCTTGTGTCATGGACTTGTAAATGCAGCAGAACTCTCCCCTACATCCCTGATCTTGTCACCTGCATCTTCATTAGGAAACTTCTGGCATCACTTGTAGTCCCGCTGTCATCTCTCCTGCATCCTCTTTTTTGTTTTTGCTCGCACTCTTGCTGACTTGATTGGCTCTAATTAAAGAGTAGGGAAGGGAAGAGCACCGAGTGCATATTTCACATTCCTAGAGATGCAAGGATAATGACAGAACTGCATGGTTGGTTTCACTGTCTTTTAAGAGGAATCAAAAAGAAATGAAAAGCACTGCAAAGAATGAATTTGTTGGGGTTTACAGTTGTGCTTGTGCTGGCTTGATAAGCAGATTTCTTTTTTAGAAATTGCAAGTGCTGTCTTTGTGCTTGCATCCAGCCTGCTGCAGGTGAGAAGTACACCGAGATATCCCTCCAAACTCTCACGGGTGCTGCAGAATTCAGAGTAGCATGAATTTTTATTAAAAATCAACTTAGAAGTAGAATTCAACAAGCAAGAGGTAAGGTATCTCAAGAGTGTTAGACCAGCTGAGGAGGGAATACACTGCCATGTTTTTTCATTTCAGTCAGGTGTGCTAAATATTGCATTCACTGCCAGGTGTGAACACGTGATCTTGGCAGAGATGTTTTTATTTTGGTATTGAAAGATTTTTAAGCAAAAACGCACCTCTCTATTTATTATTTACATGTTTTATTCGTTCAGTTAGAGCTATTTTTCGCCTTTGGCACAGCCCCAAGCAAGAAGTGGTGCGTACCGATTCCCCAGATGTATGCAGAGGCACTGCCCCAAGGATGGTCATTTCTGTTGTCACGGTGCTGCTGTAATCACAGCTGTGGGGCAGGGCTTTGCTGTGGGTGTTGGAGGGTATAAAAGAACAGTTCTGTCTCTCCTGTGATGTTTTTGGTTTTCTAATCACAAACCATTGGGAATCATAAAGCGAAAAGGGATAAAACCAGTTTTGCAACCAAAATTCTACAACTGCTCCATACTAATTGGGAACGATAGTTTTACTAAGTGAAATATGAAAATGAATTCTGTATCCCTGTATTATTGACTTTTCAAGTAGCCTTACTTTTTCGTTTCGAACATGTTGTGAAAGTTCATGCTGATGGTGTTTTATAAGTTGGCTGCCGTGCCAGTCCCTGAATCCGGGCGACGTGACAGATGGACAAAATGTGCTGCAGAGCCTAAAGAGCCGCGAATCTGCCGCCTCTGCCACGCAGCTCTGGGGTAGTTTCCCTGAAAGCCACTGGGACAAACTTCAGGTTTATCTGGGCAACGAAGCAGTGTATTTTAGAGAAACTGCATAAAATGTGAGCTCCCTTTCAATTAATTACTTGGTAGAAAAAGATGTTTTATATTTATTTAAATCAGACCTTGGACCAGTGCTGTTCCAAATACGTTGCTGTTTACGTCTCGTCGAAGCTTCTTTTTGCACTGTTCTTGATCAGCTACAGCATATGATGAGCTTCTTCAGGCTTTATGGGCACATGCTGATTTAGATCAAAATGCCACTGAAAAATATTCGGTGCCGATTCCTATTTGGTTCTGCCAAATTTAGTAGGGCGAGATTGAGCGCAGCTGCAGTTCAGTTTAGTTTACCTGCCAAAGCACAAAGTCTGCTCGACAGACTTGTAAGACAGCAGTAAAGCAAAGTGCTGTTGAACCCTGACGAATTACAGTTCTCATTCCCAGTTTGATTAAAATGAACTTTGAAAAGACAAGAATCTGCTGTTGCCTACTGCAGAACAAACAGCCTCTGCTCAAGCTAGATGCAGTTTTTTAATGTTAAAATTACCGATGCATGAAGAGCAGCTGAACCGATGGCTGGTTCGGCATATCACAGAAGACAAGTGCAGTATCGTTGGTGAAAACACAGTGTACAACAAATCTGGTAACACTCAATGCATACTTGACACTGTGCCAGTGTTCAAAAACGTTGCTTTAGTTCAACTTAATTTCTGCAATCTGGCAAGAAACTACAGGCTCACATGAATCAGACACGTTATTAGCACTACTTAGATAAGCACAGTGATACTGGAAAAGAGTTTTCAACAAGCGTGTTTGGGAAAAACTTCTGGAAATGCTAGGACACACTAGTTCTGACCAGCTCCCTGGAGTTTTTGTTGTTGTTTTGGTTTTCTGTGTTAGTCATTCATGATCTCCTAGTTTTCTGTGTTTCAGAGGAGCCTCAGGTTTCCTTTAGAGCAGCTTTCAGGACGTTTTCACGCTCCTTAAGGAAATCACAGAAGCTAAAAGATCCAAATGCCTCGTCTTCCAGTCTTGGGAGCGATTATTTAGCTGGAGCAGTGCGTGCGATATGTTTGGCTCTTATAAGCTGAAGATGACTTACAAGCAGCTGCAGTTCTGTGTGCTCTGTGCGCTGCGGCTCATCGCAGGGGGGTCTAGAAGAGAGGAGGCAAATGGCACACAGGAGACCTTGCAGGAGATCGTGGTGCAGAAATTTCCTTTGCGGTGTATTGTCTGGGGGGCTGAGCTGACCTTCAAGACTGTTGAATTAATTGGTGTGAAAAATGGAGACAATAAACGTGTCTTCACAATAAAAATGTGCAGTAAAACTGTAGAGAAACTGTTTGCTTATCAAATATTCTCTGCATACTTCGTGTGCAGAGAAGCACTTCCCTTACAGCTGAAGGGAGGCGGTTGTAGCACTCAGTCAGTTTTCTTCTCTGCTCTTTTTGGCCACCTTGGCAATCCTGTACTTCTTTGTCCAGGGAAAGATCCTTTCTTCTTTCACCTGGACAGCTATTTACATAGCTCAGTCACAATAATAAGAATTCTAGTTTGATTGCACAAGATCTCACAAGAAGTACCCTTGAGGAGTAAATTCCGGTTTCAACTCCTGGAATCCATGAAAAAGAATATAACTGGAGCTGGATTACGGATCTAGAATACGAAAGCAGCCAGGTTTTACATACATGGGGATACAATATTTCCCCTCTGGAAGGGGAGTGTGAATATGGGTGTGCTTTGGTGTTCACTGTCCTACCTGCGAGGGTGTCAGTAACTGGCAATGCACATTACGTAGTGGATGCTGTTGCCTCCCCTCAGGCAGCAGAAAAGAGGGCTAGAGCCACACAGAAACAATATTTAGAAGAAGCATTAACAAATTCAGAATATGAAGGAAAAAAAGAGTCTACCACTAGAGTCTAAACCAGGCTCTGTAAGAACGTGCTCAGGTTGGGTGGTCTTTTCAATCGGGCAGGGCGCTGGAGGCGCAGGGGCGCTGGGTGTCCCGCGTGCAGGGGATATCTGACTGACTCGAGCAGAGCGGCTGGGGAAATGCCCACGGCGAAGGCTCTGCCACGACCTTCGCACGCATGGCATGGTTTCTGATGAGGGATTTTAATGTGCACTTCTCCTAGGCTTATCCGAGGTAGGAATAAGGCAACCTCCGTTACTGGCTGGGAGGCGTTCGCTACGGCCAGCTGTAGATTGGAATCTTCTAAAAAGCACACGGTAGCCAGGAGTTCGCAGGTGCCACGTTCCCTTCCGTCTGCCAGAATGGATGAGCTGTAAGCTGTTTATAAAAATCAGGCAGTAAAATAAAATGAAGGTATATGTTTAATTTAATGTTAACGATGCTAATGTTAGTCTCTATATATGCAGGATATTTAATTTGCTTTGTGCTTATTGTGATAACTTTCATTTCTCATTTTCAAAGCATTCAACCATCGCTAAACGAATCAGCATTTTGGCAGCCCAGAGGACTACCAGCAAATTAAACAAATGTTTTTTGAGCAAATTGCAAAGCAAACTTTGCACGAGGCTAAGCCACCTCACCCAGACAGGCTTGAAACGATGAAGATGGTGAGCACTATGCAAAAGATGTTTAATTTGCATTAGAGAGAACTAGTGCAGGTTAGCAAATGCCTCGTCCTACCAGCACTGAACGTGATACAGTTAGGATCTTCCCTACAGCTGTAAACTGGTGCCGGCCGTTGCTGTAACTGTTTACTATTTGCTCAGCAGGGCAAGATCACTTACACACATTGCCTGTAATCCTGCTTCAGTTGATCTTCTTCCCTAAAGAGCGTAGCTGCAGTGAAAACGCCTGCCTGGGAATCGCGTTTTTCTCAACAGGGCTGCGGTTTCTAACTGTAACTCAGTCTTGCAGCCAGAAACGTGAAGGATCCGGTTTAACAAGGGAGAGGTTTGACTGTTCATAGGACTTTGCAATACCTCCTTGTCTGAAGTTTTTCTTCACTGTAATAAATAATGTAGTCAAGGTAAGAAGCGTTCTTTTAAAATGAGCATGAGCAAACTAGAGATGATTACAAATAGACCATTTGAGAAGAGGAGGCTGAGGGGTGACCTTATCGCTCTCTACAACTACCTGAAGGGAGGCTGTAGTGAGGTGGGTGTTGGTCTTTTCTCCCACGTAGTCAGCGATAGGACGAGAGGAAATGGGCTCAAGCTGTGCCAGGGGAGGTTTAGGTTGGATATTAGGAAAAATTTCTTCACGGAAAGTGTGGTCAAGCATTGGACCAGCCTGCCCAGAGAGGTGGGGGAGTCCCCATCCCTGGAAGTGTTCAAAAAATGGGCAGATGTGACACTCTGGGACATGGTTTAGTGGGCATGGGGGTGTTGGGTTGATGGTTGGACTGATGATCTTAGAGATCCTTTCCAACCTTAGTGATACCTAGTTTTACTTCCATTATAAATAATCCAGCCACCAAGGCAGGAAACATGAAATTGCTACTCTCCCCTTAACTGGTTTAGTGGTGGACTTGGCAGTGTTAGGTTAATGGTTGGACTGGATGATCTTAAAGGTCTTTTCCAACCTAAACGATTCTATGATTCTGTGATTCTATTATGTCTGCATTACGCGCATTCAGATGCTGGATTACGGCTTTTTTTCCACATCCATAAAAAGAGAGCTTGTTATGAAGTCATTTTCCCATGAGCTAATAGCACCTACAAATTGTTGAACATACCTGCACAGATCAATGTGGAAGGTGAATAATTGATTATTCTTCTGAGGAAATGTAATTTCCTTTGTTTCCTTTCCTTTCTCTTTTTTTTCTTCTCTCTGTACTAACGTACTGGATGGCATTTTAAATTTTTTTTCTCAGATTTCAGTTTCCTTTATGAAATCCTCATTTGTTCCCCATCAGTTGGGACCATCAGATAGACAGAATATCTTCGGTGACTTCGGAAGTCTAAGAAATAGTCTGGGTTTTAAGTTTTTTGTCCCCTAAAGATAGAGTTACTAAACTCTTTCTAAATGAGACTGTGTTTTGAAGCTAACTCAGATCAGCATGGCACCTGTGCAACATTTAAATTACCCTGGCACTGAAACAAGTTGGGAAAACCAACTCTGAAATGAGGCAATTTGTCACTTGAAAATGTGGTTTTAATGAACTGGATATCATCATTTCCAGCAATCTTTCTGGATTATACAATTCTGAAAGAGACAAACAGATGTTGGTTGCGCAGTTGAATCTTTTTTGCGCTAGGTCCATAATTTTTGCTAGATGGTTTTTTTCCTTGCAGGAGGAGAGAGATGTTTAGTGTTCAGTGGGGTGGATCAGTAACTGCTTAATAAAACAAATTAACAGCTGTATTTTGCTTTGAAGGTGTGTTGAACCTCTAAGGGGGAAGCAATACTTCTTGAGTTCCCATGGGCCAGGCCAGGTGCGTGATGAAGACCGGCTTAGGCATGCAGTCAGTTAACGCAGTAGATTCATTAGGCGTCGAGGCTGCTGAGCGCATGCATGGACAGACCTCTCAGATGTTTGTGCTTTATGGCTCAGGCAGGTATAGAAAACGCTGCGTTGACCTGCAATGTAAAGTATCACGTTGTTCATCCAGAGGATGTTGCTGCCAGCGCTACTGTATGAACATTTGTGAGTTTATAGACACCGTTGGTAGAATCACCTATTAGGTGTTTGCATGGGAGTTAGGAATAATTAAAATACGTAAAGCGAGCTGCACATGAAGTGGAAAAAGCAAGCTGCTGTTTGCAATGTAACTACTAGCGTACATCACTTGTTCGTTACCTCTTCATAACACATGTGAGAATTCAATGTGACCAAAATCTGTGTTATGACAGTACAATATTCTTACTTGTGCTTTTCTGTTGATTTGAAAATTTAGTTACAGGTCTTTTCTTAGATTTTCCCCAAATAGCTTGCTTTCTGAAGAAAGCCATGGCAGCTTTTTGCTCACAGGCAAATTCAGATAACCGTAATAGTGAAGTGCAGGCGTACAGATAATGGGAATAATTTTCTATAAAGTTACATATTTCAGCTCCAAATTCATTCAGAAAAAATGGCAAATGCAGAAACAATAAAGGTAGAGTAAAAAAAAAAAAACACAACCCATGAAATCTCTTTACTTCCTTCAAGTTCATACTTTTCATACCAAATGTGCTATTATTTCTAATGTATTTATTTTTACGGTGTTATCTGTGCACTTACTTTACATGATCTGTTTGGGCTGTAAATGTTTGAGCTGCAGTAGGTGTTAAAGATTCATTGCCAAATGTTCTATGTATACTTTTCATTCCTTCTTTTAGGTAATACAGCCAAGGTGTTTATTGAAGTGAAGGATGAAAATGACCATGTCCCTGTCTTCACCAAAAAAATGTACATTGGAGGAGTGTCTGAAGATGCCAAAATGTTTTCTTCTGTGCTTAAAGTTAAGGTAAGACTGAAATTTATTTTAAATAACATTCACTTGCAGTGGGAAAGTGTTTACTCATTGGTATGATTTTTCACAGGAGGTTACAAAACGTGTTTCTCCTAAAACTGCTTGAGCTCCTCAGACACTGGCAGTAATTTCCATTTTACTTCTTTTTCTAATCAAGTATGGTGAGCACAGAATGGGTAATTCCTCTTATGAAATCCGTGTTTGACTGTGAATACGAGTGTGAAGGTTTCCATTTGTGTGTGTGTGATTGACATGCATCAGCCCAGTATTCCAGCAGTTACCGACACAAGGTTGATTTTGAGCTTAGAAGAGTTTTGCAGGTTTTGCCTATATTCAGTTTACGTGCTCGTTTTTCGTTTGAAGATTTGTAGCTATCATTTTAGATACGTTAATATTTAGAGGATTCTTTTATGCTCAGCACTAGTTTTACCCTGAATTCTTCTGACTACTTCATTGGCAGCAGCGCGTTTATGCTTTAAAAAGGAAAGAACAGTTTCTGTTTCAGGTCAGCAAAACAATTTCAGGTCTGTGTACTGTGATGCAGTTTGTAAGTAACATTGGCTACCCGTAGGGGGTTTTTTGTTTGTTTGTTTGTTTTAAAAAAAGAGAAAATTCAAGGAAATATAATATATAGAATGTAATTAGCATCAGACAGAAAAATAGCTTAGAATAAAAGCTGTTTGTTTTCCATAACATGCTTTGTGATGCGATCTTTTGTGCTAGAGACAGCTTGAGTTGCCAGGACTTTCCAAGTCAGCTTGTTTCCTCCACCTTGATTTTGTTACCTCAGCAGGCCTCCTGCATCTTTTTTCACCTTAAGCATTAGTGGAATAGCTTTGGAGTTGCTGATTCTAACTTATGCGTGAAAGGGCACAGAAATATGACCTGCTAAGAGTTTTACTTTGACCTCATGAGGTGTTTAGAGCACCAGGAATGAAATAGAGACTATTAGAGCTTATTCAAGTTGTCCATTGCTTTTTTTGTTTCGTGGTAGTCCTTCCCAAAGTAAGCCCAGAAATGGCAGAATTTTGGGGAATTGTTTAGCGTTGACTATTGGATAGAGGCCTCTGTAGATGAAATTGGTTTACTTTGCACACTAGTCCAGAGTATTTGGTTTTTCTTCTTTTTTTATACAGTGCTTATCATAAGCGATTTTTTTGTCCCCAGAGTATGCATATTGGTCTTTTCTAGAAACTCATACAGCAATCCAAGGGAACAGCTGAGAATTTACTGAACGTAACTTGGAAAGGGAACATTATAGTGTATAAATCTGCCCTATGCCAATTCTTCCTAGCTCTCTCTCTATTGACTCTGAAGACTCAGTTCAGACTTTGTAAATGAAGCCAAAAAAAGTCATCTAGCATGTGCAATGTCTGTGTTTACTTTAAAGATTTACTTGTGTGCGAATAAAGAAATTAAAAAGTGAGTAATAAAGCAGCGTTGTGTGTTGGAAATAATACGTTCAGAAAATGAATTGCAGAATTTCCTTTTATAAATTTCTTTTCCTCCATCTTCCGTATTGAAGTTTTAAGGTACACGAGATTGCTACTCTGTACGAAATAGTGACATATAACCAGATGTCTGCTCGATTCAATGAAAAGGAAATTCCAGATGCACAGATTAAAGAAATTGGGGTAGTGTTGCTGTTAGGGTGATCTGAGACCATAAGTGAGCAGAGTTTTGAAGGTCGGGGTAATTTCTTGTTAACGTCTCTTTTTCCAGACATTTTGCCAGTTACTGCTTCTGGCTACGAACCTTAAGCTGAAGCCCTGGCATACTCAAAAATAGGAAACACAAAATTGTGTCAAATCCATGAACTTCAGAAGTGCTGAAGATACAGAACTGCACAAAGATAGTGGAGTAGATACAGAATAGTGAATAGCAAAGGTACTTAAGATAAAGGAGTGCTGTGTGCGTGAAAGTAAATGAAACAGAAGGCACAAATGTGAAATGACATTTTGAGTTGATCAGACAAAATTTGAACAGGCTGTGAAATCCTACCTGGTTTTTGAAGAGGCGTTCCCGATTCCTTAGGCAGAGATATTCATGTGTGTCAGTCGAGGGGATAAGAAGCGCCTGAAAAAGAGCAGGCATGCAGGTGAGGGGTGTTTGGGGGTGAAGAAGGGAATCTGCTTTTACCCTTCAGAAACATTTGACTCAAGAAAGGTGATCAGAGGACAGAAAAGGATGACACAAAGGAAGACACAAAAGCAATTACAATTTTATGTCTCTAACCTGTTTCTGTTAAAACAGAAATTTTGTATTCTGTATGACAGAATTCCTCCTGACTTTGCTGACAGGCAAAACAGAACAAGGTCTAAGACAGAAGTTGGTACTAGTGGGTGGCCTCAAACATAGCTGTGTGCTTAGTTAAAGTAAAATTAGAAACAGTTAAGAAGTGCTTGTTGCAGAAAATCAGGCTGTAATTTATTGTTCTAGCACCAAGCATTTTCAGCAGTTGGTGCTAGTTAGCTTATTTTCTGTCCTTTAGAAAAAAAAGAAATCTGCTCTGTTACTTAAATACGATACCCATTCCAATTAGTGTTAAGAAGAATTAATCAAATTCATTCTTGAAGAGTTCAGGTGAGTAGAATTGAATGAGTAGTTTTCCAAGTTGAAATTTTAAAGAGCATTAACAAAATACATGCAGAGCTTGCACTGTAGAAATTATTCCAATTTTTATTCTGATAAAAATTACTAGAATTTGTATTTTTTAATTATTATTCAAATTTTTATTCTAATTAAAAAAACTCCTTAGTAGGAGGTTTTAAATGCATTTGCTTTCATCTTCTGCATTCATTAATAGTTGCTAAATTTTTGAATGACATCTGAGTAATTCTGAAAAGAAACTGATATTCTCCACATATTCTCATTCTTTTTGTCACTGACAACAACTTTCATGATCCTTGAACATGGTATTGACTAGCAGAAATATTTTTCCAACCGAAAGATGTAAACGTGCATATTATAGATGGTTGAAATCATTGTTATTTGGACTCATAGTGGACCAATATTTTCTAATTATGAATACCGTGATGGTATTTGTCACAGCAATGCCATGCAGTCACTGCTGTGGAAAAGTATGCAATGCTTCCTGCACGCTAGGGCCCAAACTTGGCATTTTTGCCCCTGCACTTGAGGGACATACCAGCAATAAATAGGTACTAAATATGTAGAAGTGACATTAACTTTTGAATTGGTTTCTTATGTACATTCCATTATCCTGAGGGAAGGAGAAAGTGTTTATTTTAAATTAAAGCGTAAGATTGTTGTTACCGAAAAAAGAATGGATTCTGAATTGAGCCAGTGTTTTCCTTGCATTAAAAAAAATCACGCATTCTAGAGGTACTGCAGGGACTCTTGCTGATTAACTCCTTGCTTCTTTGGGTTTTCTCTTGATTTTTATCTATATGTGACAGATTTTGCTTGAAAACTTGGAAGTCGAAGACTTTTATTAGTAGTGGATGATTTGGATAGTCAAGTCAGTTGTTTCAAAATTCCCATTCCACCTTTTCTTTGTCAGTCATTGCCTATGTGTATGTTTAATACCAACTCCTGCTCATTACTCTCCAAGGCCCTTATTTTTATATCCCTGCGTGTGAATATCCGTGCTCCTAAGGATGTATGTCAGTCCCTGCACCCGTGGACAAGGCTAGTGTAAGTCATAACATTGTTTCGTAGCGGGCGTTTACTGTGCTGTCAATACGTAGTTGTCAAGGTTTGGTTCTCTGAGTTGAGATGCTAAAGAAATTGCACAGGGGAGAGGATAAACTGAAGTCTGCAAAACAGCAGGGCATATTAGAAGAGAAATGAGGACATCCCAATTCAGTGAAGAGAGAATCAGAAGGAAAGAAAACAGCACTTGATCAGAGGTGAGATAGGATCCATATTCTGCTTTTATATTGTAAAAATGCAACTCAAGTTAACGGTGATGTATTATGTACTATAAAGATGGTGTAGAGCATGGAAAGGGATATTTAAGTCACGGATGATGATAATTCACATTGTGAGCACCTACATTTACTTTCTCACGTGAAAGTGATAAAATAGTCAAAGTTCTCCTGTTTTGAGGTGACCTATTTGCCCAAGTGTTGGAAGCATTAAGGACAGGCAACTATTTGGCATTCTACTCAATTACCTTCATATAGTAGCAAAAAGTTTTGTATAACACAACTTTTGTAGCATAATTTACTAGTTAACCATATTTTAGCAGGCTTTCCGAGAAAATGAATCACATTCAGTAATTATATTTTTATATTTTAAGTACAAACATGTGTTTAATTTGCTTCAGCGGGTACAAAAAAAATTCCCCAACAAGGGCTTTCTGGCAGGCTGGCAGAGGATGCTGCTTCTGGAAGCCCTAATTTTGGAAACGCCAGCGCTGGCTCTGTTAGCAAGAAATGCCTTTCTCTGGAGTGGCAGCAGATATTGTTGGTTGAAAATAAGGGTCAGATTTATTACAAGAAGCTGGTCATCGCTCATTTGTTTATATTGAAAGCAAAGCGGGGGTTAAGTACGCAATACTTGAGGTAACAACTCATCATCTGGGTGCCTCTGTCTACTTCAGCCTTTTACATCTGAAGATCAGGGTCCAGAATTTCATGTTAAGCCTAAGTGTCAGATAGTGGTTTGGTTTCTGTTACCATTTATCCATGCATCCATTTTTGAGGAAAGTATCATGACAGAAAACCAAGACTCATCTTGAAACTTTTCCTTTCTCCTAAAAGCGCGAGGTGAAAGCTGTGTGTGGCTTTAGCAGAGGGTTTGCGTGAACACCAACACGGTTCTTTTGTTGTGTTCAGATGTCTTCGGTTTCAGCTTCTTGAAGTTTGCAATGCGTTCCTGAGTTGAACGTCAGAGACCAGGGGGAGACCGTACTAGCATGGCTGCACTGAGCTCGGTGCAGAGCTCAGTCTGCCGCAGCTCCGGGGCAGCTTTACATGTGGGCAGGTCTTTACCTTCACCGTTGGAGCTGCTTTAACACGGTGTTTTATCCCAGCTCCTGTTGGCTGCCGAGAGCTTGGAGCCGGCCTGTGCAAACAGGTTTGCTCTGGCCAGTCGCTGCTGGTGGAATAACCGTGGGAAAAGATCAGTGGACGGGTGGGTTAATTGCATCCGTCGGAACGGCTGGTATTCCGATATCGGCATGGCTCCTGCAGTTAGATGTGATTTACAGGGAATGCCTGCTTTTATTTGCCATTGCTGTAATCAAATTAGTTAAGCGTAATAATCACAGGGGCAGGCACTTGCCAGCAGTTATCGTTTAGCAGCAGTTTAAGCACATATAATTTTTCCTTTTTATCAAATAGGCAATAGAAAAGATGGGCTGAGAGACATTAGCTAGGAAGTACTAAATTACAGGTGTTTACTGGTGTAGATACTAAGGAGGTTCAAAAATTATTTTGTAATCTGGGTTGACATTCACAGTGTCTTTATTACAGAGAGTATATGGGTTACGTTAAGCAAGAGGTAAAGAATATTTTAAGTTTTTAAAAATGTGTCTAGTTTTGCAATAGTTTAAAAAGCAAAATAGTCTGAAATGTCAGAACAGCATTGGTGTTAATACCTGCAATGCTTATGTTGCAGGGCAGGATTAACATCTGTCTTTGTGCCCAGATCCTCACCTCCAGGTGATCCCTACCCCACCGAGATCCGCAGTGGCCTCTTCCAGCAATTGCCCAGGCCAAGGGATGCGTTACGGCACCCGCAGCTCTCCTCCCAGCCGTGCACCTGCGCTGCCCAGGGGAAGCCGGGGTGTGCGCAGGGCAGTTTCTGCTCAGGCTTTGCCCTGGATAATTGTGTCCTGCTGACGATCCCTTAAGCTGTAGGCAGATCTCCAGTTCTGTCTCAATTTGGCATTTAATAAGTTATTTTCAGCTACCTGTCTGTCTCTGTACGACGTTATTGGCACATAAGAATGACTCATTTTTGGTGAGTGCAGTTTACATAAAAACAAGACAGCAGGCTTTATTGCCCTATGCAAAAACTACAGCTTTCAAATTAAAAAAATTAAAAAAAACCCACACAATTAGTTCCTCTTTAACAGTACCTAATGATTTGCTGTAGTCATTAATTTTTAATATAGCAATTTATGTAAGCGGGTTTTAGATAAATGCATCAGAAATATACTGCTTAACGTGTGTATGTTTAACTTCACTTGCTTAAATCCTTCTGTACTCCATGGCTTGAACACAATTTCACCCTTCCCATCAAAGCACAGTTCTTCCCCTCTTGAAAAGTATTCTGTAAAGCACCCCAGTCTTGGCACTAATTATGCCATACAGCCTAAGGAGTAGCACTGGGAGTAAGAAATGACCTAACTGCCATGGGCCAAACACAAAAAAAAAATGCAGGAAGGGAAGAAAATGAATACTGAGTACATAATCTTACACACAAATTTAATTTAGAGACAAATAGGCCAATAAAATATCGGATAAACACTTCTCTCATCATCACAACAGTTACGTATGTGACTAAGGCAAATACTATAGATTGCTTCTCCAGGCTCTATAAGGTGCAACAATTTTGCTGGCAGCAGCAACTGCTCTCTTAAATACATACATTTGAATATAAAATCCTTTTAGAATAGGGTAATGTGTTGTCTTGCTCTAGATTTTTAGAAAGATCACTGTAAGCAGATAAAAAGGAAGCTTGAGCTCAGAAGAATGCCACAAATCATTCTCAAAAAGTCACTTTTAATTAGGATTAATTTGGTTAATGATATGCCGTATGAATTCTTCTATATGAATATAGTTGTTCTAAGGCTAGTGTCCTCCAAAAGCTGATCAGTACTCATGTCTCCAAGAAAAAACATAAAAGGAATATATTTATTCGAATGGCAAGTTTTAGCCGAGGCTTTAGTCCTTGCATCTTAAAGCCCATGTTTATACTGCTGATAGCTCAGCAGGAAGTGTGGAGCTGTGTTAA
Source organism: Pelecanus crispus (assembly GCF_030463565.1). Classification (NCBI taxonomy): domain Eukaryota; kingdom Metazoa; phylum Chordata; class Aves; order Pelecaniformes; family Pelecanidae; genus Pelecanus; species Pelecanus crispus. The sequence goes on along the minus strand of NC_134652.1, from coordinate 40,658,265 downwards.
ATACCGTTTCTCTTGAGATGATGGCTGAGGCCAATTATCGCCTCTCAAATCTACAGGCAATTTCACGCAGCCGTCTTTTTAAGCCTGCTCCTCTCCCCGAAAGCCTATCAAAGGCATCCAACGCACAGCGAGATCTTTCGAGGCCAGGTTGGGGATCTGATGCAAGAGCAGGGGTGGTGAGAAGGCGCGGGGGTAGGACTGCTGCGGGGCGTCTTGGCTGCGGGTTATTTGGGTTTTCCTTCTGTTCTGTAGCCGTTGCGCTGGGCCTGCAGTGGTGGGACAGCCGGAACAGCAGTCTGCATAGTGGCTTTAATTACAGTTCTGGTGCTGCTCCGAAAAAGGTTTCAGGTGTTGGACAGCCTTGTTCAGTATCTTTATCAATGATCTGGATGAGGGGATTGAGTGCACCCTCAGTAAGTTTGCAGATGACACCAAGTTGGGTGGGAGTGTCGATCTGCTGGAGGGTAGGATGGCCCTGCAGAGGGACCTGGACAGGCTGGATCAATGGGCTGAGGCCAACTGTATGAGGTTTAACAAGGCCAAGTGTCGGGTCCTGCACTTCGGTCACAACAACCCCATGCAACGCTGCAGGCTTGGGGAAGAGTGGCTGGAAAGCTGCCTGGCTGAAAAGGACCTGGGGGTGTTGGTCGACAGCGGCTGAACATGAGCCAGCAGTGTACCCAGGTGGCCAAGAAGGCCAACAGCATCCTGGCTTGTATCAGGAATAGTGTGGCCAGCAGGAGCAGGGAGGTGATTGTGCCCCTGTGCTTGGCGCTGGTGAGGCCGCACCTGGAATGCTGTGTCCAGTGTTGGGCCCCTCACTACAAGAAAGACACTGAGGTGCTGGAGCGTGTCCAGAGAAGGGCAGCGGAGCTGGTGAAGGGTCTGGAGCACAGGGCTGATGGGGAGCGGCTGAGGGAGCTGGGGGTGTTCAGCCTGGAGAAGAGGAGGCTGAGGCGAGACCTTATCGCTCTCTACAGCTGCCTGACAGGAGGGTGTAGTGGGGTGGGTGTTGGTCTCTTCTCCCATGTAGTTAGTGATAGGACGAGAGGAAATGGCCTCAAGCTGCACCAGGGGAGATTTAGATTGGATAATAGGAAAAATTTCTTCACAGAAAGGGTAGTCAAGCATTGGACCAGCCTGCCCAGAGAGGTGGTGGAGTCACCATCCCTGGAGGTGTTCAAAAAACGGGCAGATGTGGCACTTCGGGACATGGTTTAGTCTAGTCTACCCTTGATTGGTTTAGTGTGGACTTGGTAATGTTAGGTTAATGGTTGGACTGGATGATCTTAAAGGGCTTTTCCAACCTAAACGATTGTATGATTCTATGACGCTCCTGATGTGGATTGGTGTTACAGTAACCTTTTATGTTCTCTCCCCTTTTCTGCAATTCTCTTTTTTCCCCCAGAATTTTCAACATATAGAAGAGCCGGTTTCCATGATTAAAGGCCTTTTTGTGCTTTTCGTTATGAATATATTAATTAAAAGCAGATGTAATACTCATAACTACTAATTTATTAATTTTGTGGTTTGAGATTTGCTTTGCATTTCATTATATTAGAATTAGTTATTTTGCTTTGCCACTGGTATTTCATACAACTCCTGGTTTTCCCCCCAGAATTAGAAGCAGTCTTCCTTCAGCTGCATACACTATATTTTCAATCTGCTCTATAAAAGCAAAACCAAAATCAACACAAACTCTAGGGAAGTTACTAGCGGGAATTGACCTTCCGCTATCACGGTGCGTTGTTAGCCCTTTCTTTTTAAACATTTTCTTTTACAGCATTAATCTCTCTAATTTTGTTTGTTGAAGTGTATTTAAATGAGGAAACACTGGATATGCTAATTCTAGTAAAGAAAGTGAGAGGTTCTTTTCGGAATTACTCCTCAGTTTATGAAGGTATTTTTTGTACTGAAAATGTTTGCAGAAAAGGAAGCTGACCAAGATAAATGCCAGTGAATCAACGTCTCTGGAAGTGGCTGACCTGTATTTGATAGAAGTGGCTCTAATGTGAAGCCAGCAGAGAGGTTTGACCATGGTAATAGGAGCCAGTGCAGTCGGAGATGCAGTTACATCCTGAAGGAAACTTGATTCTTACAATACGGTTGATCATGTTTTCATTTCAGACCTTTTCTGTGGTTTGTGCCCCTTGCTGGTAGGCTTCATAATGTGACTTCATCCTTTATTACTGTTTGAATATCTTAGAACAGCAAAATAAAGCAAAGCCATTTTATGCTACAGGTTTTTACCCTAATGACACACAGGGGAATGGGAATTACTCTTTACTTAACCGTAATCCTTGAAAGCAATATATCGTAGTGGTTGCATAGGGATCTAAGGCAATTGATAGAATAAATGTTTAAAATTCCTGGGTATGGTTATGTGTTACATACAGAGAGAATACTGGGATCACTTTTTTTGCCCAGATGCATTTATCCATGTTAAATCTCCATTTATTTTCTATTCATGCCTATAACCTCTAGATTCCTTTTGGTATTTCCTTTTGCCTTGGGATGACAGGTAAATCTTCACAGTGGCAAGTTCTGTAAAAGTGAGATTTGACCCTCAGCACCTTGAGACAGCCTTCTGCTGTGAAACACAAAGTTTTCCTTTCTCTTAATTTTGCTTTTGCATGTACCCAAAAGAACCTCTTTGTCAAAATGAACTGCTTTGCCAGTCACAATCTTTTATTAGTTAAAATATGATTTATGAATCACAGAGAGTAATCGGTAAGGAGAAAACATAACTTGGTAGAAGTAAAAATCGACTTTGAAGCCTATTTGCAGTGACAACAGCACACCCTCAAACATGCGCATCTGCTGTAACATCTGGCCTCTGACAGGAAGCTGCTTGCCCTGCTAAGAATAATATTACAGTAATTCCAAGCACGCAGGTAATTTCTTTCAAAGAACCTATCTCTAGATAATATGTTGGCTTGCTAAATTTTTTACTATAAAAAACCCAGTACTATTGGTTTCCTTTGGCAGTGTTCAGAAAAAGTTCTACCCTTTGTGATTTTTTTCCCAAATGTAATATTAGATTATTTCAATTACTATGTTATTTTCTAACATTTTTAAGACTGTTAGTCCTGCACGTGCCTTCCGGAGTAAAGTACCTCCTGCAGGGGCTGGAAGTATGCCTGGAGTGTTCGCAGTGCTGGATCATTCCCATCCCGTGGAGGATCAGCTGCGTGGTCTGCGCTCCCTCGCAGCACATAGACATAAACCCACTGTATCGAGCACTAACTGCTGTTGGCATAGCAGGCAAACGCTATCAAACCCATGTTTCTAATTTTTTTTTTTCAGAATACAAGTTTGGGACCACCTCTTAGTCAACACTTTTTCCCATGAGACAGCCTATCAAAATTGATCCGTGTTTCCACACCTTGGGTTTTTTGGCACCATTGGAGGAAAAAGTGAACAATTCTCATTCCCTTTTTTTTTCTTACTACCTGTGTTTCTCAGAAGTTTCCATGGAGCTGGGGTTTACTCAGAGTGGGCAGCGATCAGCAACATGCTTAGGAGAGTCCGTTCTTTTCCTCTTTGTTGTAGTATCTTTGTAAGCATGCTTAACAAACGATGCATGTAAAGCGTAAATTAATTAATCTTTGGCTCCATGCAGCCCTCATGAAAGGCGATTATTTGACATTTCTCCAATCTGCACGTTTCCGCAGGGAATATCGCAGTGTGAGGCGCACCTACGTGGCCGCACAATCACGGCGTTACGGTACGGCGCTTATCCCCTCCCCCGGAGAGACTTGTAAAAGCAAACACTCTGATACTGTCACCAGAATTGCCAGTGGGCTGACATGTTTGGTGGCTTGTTTGGGATGAGCATTAAAATCTTCATTAACTGTAGCTCCGGAAGCTATTGCATAATCATCAGATGATTACAGTTTTTATCATTCTCAGCGTGAGCTAAAAATCAAACTAGCTGCTTAGAGTTAAATGCAATTGTTAATTTTAAATGTTTTCCAGTCCCCTAGCAGGGTCACCCTTAATCATGAGCCTGAGGATGCTAACAGGGCATGTAAAATGAATGGGACTGGGCTGCTGGGGTTTTTTTCTTCTTCCTAGCTTAGTGCCACTAAGCAGATGGCAGGTTCGACTGTTTCCAATCAGTTGCTGGCACATAAAATAGCTTTTAGAACAAGACCATTTTTGCCGGTAGGAATTTACAGATTGTTGAATGTTTTCAGTTCTGGAGCCACATCTGCCATTGCACTGTTTTAGAGGTGGTTTTCCTTTGTGATTTGCAGACACTTAAGCCAGTAAGTTTGTTGTAGCTATTGCAGTTTTCCTTTTTTTTTCCCTCCCCCCCGTATTTCTTCACGACTGTGTTCTTTCACAGTTACCTGTTTCTAGCCCTTTTGAACTCACAGTCATCAGCTTGTTTCTGCCACAGACTGCCTCAGAATTCCGTAGCTTTGTATCTCCTAGCATCTGCTCCTCAAACTTGCCGTCCTTTACAGACCTCTTCCCATCAAATTCTTAGCTGTGAGATATTTGGATGGCCTTTAGGGACAGCTGCTGTGTGAAGTGCTCAAATGCAACCCAAGTCTTGCGTTAAGAAGTTAAACCAGAAAAACCATGTGTGCTAGGACAAAACTGTAACTGGTTACAGAGGCAGCACTAAAGGCATCTCTGTCACTCCTCGTTTTCAGCTCATCTATTTTCGTCTCTTGTCTTCCAGACATGCAGCTTGACTCAGCTCTGGTGAGTCCTCCATATTCCCATACGTGAGCTAATGTTTTTTTCCCCTCTCAGTCCCCCTAAAGCTGAAAACCAAACCAAACCAAGTACCCTTCTGCTCCCTCTCCGTTTTAAGGCAACTGATGTGTTAAAAGCACTTTTTGTTGGCAGCAAAGCAGCTGTACCCTTCATCCCGTTGCCGCTGCAGTGCCGGGCTGAATCAGGCATCGCTTATCTGAGAGCGAACCCGGCGCCGACAGTGTCCATCTCTTATCATAGAATCATAGAATCATTTAGGTTGGAAAAGACCTTTAAGATCATCCAGTCCAACCATTAACCTACACTACCAAGTCCTTCGCTGCCTCTGCAGTGCCAGGAATTTTAACGTTTCTAATGACTCGCTGCGAGTTGTGCTGGCAGTCCGCGTATAGGAGATGTAGTCACTGAGAACGCTTGGCTTCTTGGGCTTTTTGCTCCAAGAGAGATCGCTGCCAATAAAGTTACCAAAAAGTGACTGTTAATGACTTTGTGGCGAATACCCTCAATGCTGGGGCCTCGAGCAGCGTATTTCAGCTGATACCTGGCTGGTGCAGTGTGCTTTTGTGGTGGGGTTAGGGAGCACCCCAGCAGTTGCACCCCTTCCACCGGGGGAGAGGATGGGTAAGCGCTGGAGGCAGCGGCCGGTGGTGCCAACAAAACTCCGCTGGTGTGGGCACACTTACGCTCACTTACAGGAGGGTTGAATTTGGCCTGGTAATTCCTAATATCATACATATTTATCAGTACTCAATCATAGCAGAATTTAGGAGACATCTGTATTTCTTGCACATAACAAAAGGAAGATATACTGCTGTAATATTAAGATTAAGCATAGCTCTTTCTCTTCTTTTGAGAGTCATAACGCAACTCTTGAGATGTCGTATATCTCTTCCTAATGAAGTGTCAAAAATATTTACCTTCAGGACAAATTACAAGAATAGCAAACATCCTACTCCGTATTAAAGCAGTTGCTACAGTAACGTCAGCAGCTCACAAGCTCTCTCTGGTGGTCCTGCAAAGCTGAATGTTGTTGCACTGAGTGTCGCTAGGTTTGATCAAAGTATAAATAGCGGTGAAAAGGGGGGGGAAGTGGAAACAGCCAAGTTAAAATATTTGCAGTTGGACTCTGATGATTTTTCCAAGTTCCTCAGGCTGTTTTGCACCTGGCTTTGCTCGTGTGTGTGTAGATGGTTTATGGGATGGAAATAGCCTGACCTGTAATGATCTTGAGGCCACCGATTTCTCTGGGGTGCCACTGAGTTCTCAGAGCTTCTGAAAATTACCTCGTAGCCTGTCTACCAGCTTTGGGCATCTGAACTGCAGGATTTCAGAGGCTGCATGCTTAAAATATCAAAATTCCTTTTTCACTGGAGCTTCATGCGTTAAACTCGGCTGCAAGACTTACAATACCGTTACTTCTAAGCAACTACACTACTGTGATGTTTGCTCAGAAAGGCTGACTTTATTTAATGTCTGTGCCTGCAATATTGATACCCTAATTTGGATCCAAATTTTGTTTGTCCTTATTTGCACACTTATGCAAGCATGAAATACTGAAGGTGAAATTGATTTCTGTTGTTACTGAAACAAACTACTATTAAAAGTCGTATCTTTCTACTGAGATAGAATTTGCTAATATTAAAAAAATGATAGGCTTATGGCCCAGCTGAACCAATCTAATAAATCCATTTTAACAAAGAAATTGGCTTTTTATTGAAAGGGCGTTGTGCTCATCTCGCAGGGTGGCTCCAGAGAGCCTTTGGCAGTTAGCCAGGCAGTCGCTGTAAATCCTGTCTCGCTACAGTGAAGACCCCGAAGGAGCCAGATCAGATAGTGCTCTGCTACCTGCGCCTGTGTGCCTCGTGTAACCCCACACGGCATGTGTTTTGGCACAGGAGGTACTTCTCCCCCCAGCTCCAGTACCAACGTGCAAAGCTAAGTGAGGATAAGCCAGTCGGTTTTGGCAGACTGATCTTTTCTATGTTGTTGATGGCTTTAAACTCAGCTATGTTGTACAACCTGTGCTTGCCTGGTCTTAGATGCACGCACACAGTGATTTTTTAGGTATGAGGCAAAGAAGTGATTATTTTTAAAAATTTTAGCCACTCTGCATCACCATCGTTGTGGTTTAACCCCAGCCAGCAACTCAGCGCCACGCAGCCGCTTGCTCACTGACCCTGCCCCGGTGGGATGGGGGAGAGAATCGGAGGAGTAAGAGTGAGAAACACTCCTGGGGTGAGATAAGAACAGTTTAACAATTGAAATAAAGTAAAAGAGTAATGATGATAATAACAATATAATAATGATAGTAATAATAATGTACAAAGCAAGTGATGCCCAATGCAATTGCTCACCACCCGCCGACCGATGCCCAGCCAGTTCCCGAGCAGCGATCGCTGCTCCCCGGCCAACCCCCCCAGTTTCTATACTGCCCATGACGCCGTATGGTATGGAATGGCCCTTGGGGCAGTTTGGATCAACTCTTCTGGCTGTGCCCCCTCCCAGCTTCTTGTGCACCTGGCAGAGCATGGGAAGCTGCCAAGTCCTTGACTGGCACAAGCAGTACTTAGCAACAACTAAACCATCAGCGTGTTATCAGCATTATTTTCCTACTAAATCCAAAACACAGCACTGTGCCTGCTACTCAGATGAAAATTAACTCTATCCCAGCCGAAACCAGGACAACCATGAAATAATTTCCAAAGGGGTTTCCTTCTTGTGTCTCGAGCAGCGCGTAGGTGGTCTTCTGGATGGGTTGTACCAAGTGCTGCTACTGCCCTGCTACTACAGGCAGAAGCTTCCTGATCTCTTTTTTTGAGTACATGGAGGATACAAAGCTCTCCTAGAACACATAGGCAAAATTGATCCAAAAAGCACCAAGAGAAGCTGCTTTGAATGCTTCCGTAACCTACAGTTTGCATATTTTCAAGGATGTTTTATTTCTCTTACCATGCTGGTTTTAAATGTTTCTTTAGTAAGAGTAATTTTAGGAGTAACAGTAATCATATGGAATCTTTTATTTGTAATTTTAAGATTTCCTTTGCATTTGCTTAAGAACAGGTACTTGAAGTGAAATGTTTGATTTTTAGATGTGTACATGGTGCCCATGCCCAGGCTGGGGCTTGAGGGGTCTCTGTGAGGAGAGGCCGAAGCTGCCCTGGGCCAGGCACAAACAGTTCCAGCAGCCCCATGGCCAGGCGCAGCTGAGCTGCTGTTTTAATTTTTGTCTTTGTTTCTTACCATCTGAATCTCTTTATATGGCAGTAAATTAAATTAATTTTCCTCAAGTTGAGTCTGCTTTGCTCGTGACAGTGATCAACAAGTAAGCTCGCTGTCCTTATCTCAACCTGTGAGCTTTTTTATCTTACTTTCTTCCGCATCCTGTTGAGGGGGGCGGGTGAGAGCGCGGCTGGGTGAGCCTCGGGCAGCCGGCCAAGATCAACCCACCACAACATGCTCATTTGGGAATACGTCAGATGAAACCGTGGTGGGAGTAAGAGTCCAATAAGGTCACTGAAGTTGGTGCGGTGGCTGGAGGAATGAAGATAACTTGTGCAACTCGGGCGTTTACGCACTTCTTAAAAGGGCTGACTCGAGCTCGGCACTGAGCTCTGACATTTAGCTCTCAAATAGCGATGACTGTTAGCACTTGTGTATCAACCTGATTTTTAGGTACAGCCGCTTCCTTGTGCCATATAGCCTGCCTTCACATTTATTTGTTCCTTCAGCAATTTACTTGTCAAAAGGAAAGCCAAAAACGAGCCTAGTCCTGCAGATCCACCTGTCAAGCTCCTGTCTGCTGGCTCCGTGATGTTTTGGGGTTGTAGTTACCCATGCCAGCTGGATAGCAGGAGTGCTCTGGAAAAGCTCAACGATATCTTTACCTTTTGACTGACAGAAAGGGGTAAATTTCAGAAAGCTTTTAACCTTCCCCATCTTTCCTAAAAATGCTAATAAAGGGGTTTGAGATCACCCAAGAGGTAGTAATCTTGATTTTAAAAGCCTTAAAAAAAGCAAGCTGTAGAACTAGAGAACAAAAGCACTTTAACACATTTTATATTTATGCTTTTTGTAGCCAAGCCAGATAAAGCTTTGTCAATTTAGAGAAAAACAAAACATTTACAAAGGATGCAAGGACCATTTTAAACCGTTCTGTCTCTGTGATGAGTGGCAGCCAGTGTCATTGAGGGAGCTCATCTTTTGGGCAGCTCTGCGGCACATTGGTGTGGTGTGTGAAACACGTTTGCTACCTCTAGCTAAAGCAGCCCAGATATTATCGCTTAAGCGCTGTGTAGTTCTATCTATTCCATCTGGTGTGATAGCAGTCGGAATAGCATGGAAAGCACATACAGTTTTGAGTACCTGGATCTTTTGTCTGGCATGGGTATCTCTTGATGGTGCACAATGCATCGCTGTGCCGCATGGACTTGCTTGTTGTATCTCCTCGCTGGTATTCCCTGAAAATCATCAGAAAATAAAGACAAAATAGGAGTTAGTGAAAGTTTCCACCAGATAGATCTTGTTCGCTGAGGGTGAGGAAACAATTAATGATGATTAACGGCCATCTGTTGAAGGCTTAATGACCTTGCACAGATAACGCTTTTTTAGTCGGCTGTGGTGTGTCATGGTAAACAACTCTTCACGCTGCCGTAAACACTGCCTAGATTGTGATTATTGGTTTTGGTTTTAAGTCATGGCGAAGTACGGATTTTACACAAACACCTGCACCTTTTTGAAGTTAAGGATGCTTTTTCTCCAACGTTAGCTGAAGCCACAGCCTTAAGAAGTCATGCCAATATTTTCATTAAAGCCTGCTAATAGACGCTGAAGTGAGGCAGTGCCCGAGTCTAATGAGTAGGCAAATGTACAGGCAGCAATTAGCTACCGTCTCGCTGACCCCTTCCTAGACGGAGCACGTGAAAGCATTGTAAGGGTCCTCAGAAACACTCCTGTCTGAATATGGGTACTGCCTTTTGAACGGGAGCGTGATGTGTGCAAAGGAGTAGGTCTGGAGCGGCCAGAACGGGGCTGCGCAGGGTCGTCAGGCACAAGGTGGGTGAAATATCCTAGCTCCCGGGGTTGCCTAATTGATGCCAGGACTGCGCCCTACTTCTGCCGCAGTTCAGCAATGGGCGAATGCCAGGGCAGCTTTGTGCCCTACGCTGGGTCTGTACATCAGCTCCGTTGTGCAGCATTGCAGCAATGTCACGCAGTCTTTTTTTTTTTTTTTTAATATCTCTTTAATAAAAAAGGATAAAATTACTCCAGAAATACCTGTGCTCAATCAATGAGGGTGCAGAATGTCTCTAAGAAGAGGGAGGACATTCTTCTTGTGTAAGTTTGTGAATGCGTTGCTGGTTTCTTTGATATTTAGCGTTTGTCAACAACAATTTGGCAGTGGAGGTTTCTGGGAATTAGACTGTTCTTACCTGTTCAGTTTGTTGCAGACATGAAAAGTCCATTTATATTTTTCTTCTTTTTGTTCCTTTTTTTTTTTTTTTTTTTTGAGCAGTTTAGTGCCAACACAGGAGAAAGAAATTGCTGGAAAAGCAGAACTGTATGCAGCAAAGTGAAATGAACCATTTAAAGTAATAGCAATATCTGCTCTCTGGAATCTAATGTTTTAAACGTCAGAGTGGAAGAAATTTGCTGGACGAATATGCAACTTTATTTAAAGGACAAGGTTAATGATTCTTTGCATGCATATTTACTTTATTTGCCTCTGCTTGTTTTCTTTTTCCTATTAGGCTGATGATAAAGACACTGGGAATTACAGTGCCATGCAATACAGACTCATCATTCCTCCAATCAAGGATGGTAAAGAAGGTTTTGTGATTGAAGCTTACACAGGGCTAATAAAAACTGCTATGCTGTTCAAAAATATGAGAAGATCCTATTTCAAGTTTCAGGTCATTGCAACTGACAATTACGGAAAAGGACTGAGCAGCAAAGCAGAAGTACTTGTAAGTATGAGCCGGGCATTATCTTTATGGAATAATTCCTGAGGAAATTCAAACACTACAGAAAGTTTAATTCGAGGCAGACCTATAGGAAGGCCGTAAACTGTGTGTATTTAATCTTTTTAACTCAGTGAAATACAGCTTTTTTTTTTTAAACCAAAAGCTTTTATGACCATCTGAAACGTGTTCATTTTTCATGGCAGAGATACTGATCTCAGTTACCACACTAGACATGATGTTCAGCATTTTATTTATTCAATGAGCCATTGTTAATGGTTCAATTTAGATTCTAATTGTTTGCATGAAACATGGACCAAAGTTATGGTCTGGGTCTTCTGGACCCAGATGGCAGCAATATAAGTGCTGGTTTTGTCCATTACAAGTATAAAGTGGGTCACATCTGCGTGGCCAGACGCAAGAATTTACAGATCATCTCCACCTATTCGCTAAGCCAGCAAGGTGCAGCCAGCTCCCGTCTCAAAGCTGTGAAGCAGGGTTAGCATGGCATTAAACCCCAGTTAATAAGCCTAGCTGAAAGCTTGCTGACTTGGGCTGTACTCTGTGTTAACATGAGTACGTAGCTTCTGGGTTGGAGTTCCATCTGAGCAAACCGTCTTTGAAAGCTAGAAGTCAGTTGGCTTACTAGGGAAAGCCAAGGTTGCCATGTTTTAGTTGCTCGTGTCTGGAAGGAAAATGCAAGGAATAATTTGGGGCTGAGACTGTACTTTAAATTTTCAGGGAAGCCACACTTCAAAAATGGCACCAGCTTTAGGCCTTGAGTTCATGTTTTTGTGCTGAGTGAAGGACATTGCCTTAGTCCAGTCACAGAAACCATCCAAGCTAAATTTCTTTAAAGCCTATATAACTTGATGGATTGGATTAATATTAGCATAATGTCGTAGGGATGGAGTGCATTATCTAGTTCATGGGAACACTGTCAAATGATACAGATGATAGCCATAATACTTGGTATATTGAGTTATGCAGGAATTCAGCAAATAAACATAATGTCTGGTGTCCTCATGCTTGACCTCCCAAAATGATAGGGCATTCTCATGCAATTTATGCAGTAATAGTATATTAAAATATAGCCAGAAGGTATCGACATTAAAATTAGAAAGTGAAATATGTCTCATTAATTTATAGAGGGATCTTTAGGCTGTCCAAGTGAGTGATGAGCACTCTGGTACAGTGGTTTTGAGCAAGGCGTGAAAGCTTAGAGTAGCTGTAGATACAGTTACAGACTGACACCATCCCACCACGAAAGTTTGGGTTTGCACTGAGCATGATCTGTATGTGAAGATCTTTCTAACTAGACAAAGCTGTTCCTGGGCTTCATGATTTGAACAGAATTTATCCTGCTGTCACTGTATTGTGACTTTGTCAGGTGCTCGGACTGGGAGGTGTTCATTCCTTTCAATACAAGCTCAAGGAGTGCACGTAGATAAGGGAAAGGAATTAAATTACTCACATGCAGAAGAATAAGATGCAGAGGAAGAAGGTCAGATTGCACTGGGAGGAGGCCCGGAGGGAAGAGGTGGGGCGACACCAGGGGGACAGTACTGTGTGAAGAACCTGAGCAGAGCAAGGTGTCCTCCAGAACGGGGGCCAGGACGCTTCCTCAGAGCCCCGGCACAGCTCTGTGAGCCGCATAAGCTGCCAAACCCCTTGGTAAGGTGTCTTCATGCTGTAGGGGACAGTCCATGTGAAGCATACCGGTCTGCTCCTGCTGGCTGGGACTGGCAGGATGGCCCAGGTTAGACATCTGTGGATCTACTGTTTGGTTCCATAAGATGGACTTTCCCTTTATAGCCTCTGTGAGACAAAATAAAGAATTGAGAAATTAAATTTCAAGGTAAGTTTGCTGCAAGTAAACGCTCTAAAGAAGGAACCAAGTGTGTGTGGACAGTGAATATTCACTATGATACCATCTTTAGTCACATGTTTGTTGGGGTTTGGGGGGGGTCCCAAGACCCCTTCCTCATTCAGCTCTCAGCATAAGCTGCTCCCAGCAATCCATTGGTGCCGTATAATGATCAAGACTGTGGGCTCTGCCTTGCTTGATTTAAAAATTGGAAAGTGAAGCCTAGTGAATAAAGCAATGGCTCAAAGGGATATCGCTTACAGGCTAGTGGTTATCAACAGTTACATGTTTTCCCTGCCCCTGCTGCAAACTTCCAGTTTGTTGTGCTACGTACTTAATTTAAGCTGGAACTTTCCTAGTTCTCAGCAACGTATTCTTCAGATACTCATGAACATGAGACATCTGAACATGCTGACTTCCAGCCCTATAATTTAGGCTGGTGCCTCCTATTTAGCATCACAAGACCTGGCTGTATTTTTGCGCAGTAGACTGGAAGTAGCAAAGGTTTTCTAAGGAACAGGGGGTCGGATGATCCCTGGTAGCTGTGCCCCAAAAAGCTTCCAGAGAGCGGTGACGGTGGTGCCTCAGGAAGAGCCTTTGCTTTCCCAGGCCTTCCACCTCTGCTCCCAGCATGTTTCCAGCTCTCCTCCAGTGGAAGGGAACAGTTTCTCCCCACAGCTTTTCTTACAATGTAGCTAAATTGGACTTAGTTCCTCAACTTAATGCTATTTTTAATAATTGAAAAATGAAAGCCTTTACAAATGTGGATAGCAAGCAAGTTAATGTTACTATGGAAACCTTAACTTTTTCTTGATTTCTGTTCAACAGCCTTGTTTTACTATAGCTTGTCATGAATGTGTGTTTATTCATATTTTTGTATATGAACAAGTAGTCGTAATTGTGATTCCTTGAATATCAAAAGAACTATTGCCTTTTTTTAAGTGTTGCGTTGATGCAGTACTCAGTACATAGGCGCACAGCGGTTGCTTGAATTGGCTAATGTAGTTAATTCCATTGAACTGTTCATTGCTTCAGAGTTCCTTTCAACAATTTTAGTCTAAAATTTATTTTGGGTTCATTATAATTCTGTTTTTCTTACACAGAAGTCTGTACATGCTGATCAGTGCATCTGATGACATTTCAAGAACATTTAAATATTTCAAGTTGAATTAAGCTTCAAAGCTGGTGAATCAGTGTTTGATGTGAAAGTATATTATGGCTTGTCTGCTGCAGTGCTTACAGGGCTCAGACTTCTCTTTTGAAAAACAGGAGCTGTTTTTTGCTTTTAGAATTGAATCGGCTAACTCTGTTGTTTAAATTTATCGGCTTTAACGTTGTCCTACTTTTCCAAATTTACCTCCAGAATCCTCTATAGGGAGGTGGTTTGGAGTATAGGGTTTGCCGTCATGCCTATATGGACATGCACCAAGTTTTAAGAAATGTTTTATTTGCTCCACCAGTACGGGAAGTAACTGTTCCTTTCACAACCTAAGGGGAAGTTGGCTGTGCTAGTGAAGAGAGAACTACTACAAAATGCAAAAATATTTAAAAGGGAGGAAAAAGCATGCAATCATTTTACTGGAAGGCAGCCTTTTCTTGGGATAAAAACAGCTTGAGGAGACTAGATCAGGAGATGTGAAGCAGAGTTTGCCAAATCTGCTGAATTTCATGCATGCGTGTAGTCCCTTCTGCACCCTGACGGTCCAGCCTGCTGTGGAAAAACAGAAGACTTACATTACTTTTGTAGTAGAAAATGCCAATACGAGAGATTTGGTCTGAGGTGAATTGGTTCTTCCATGGAATCCTGGAATTTTTTTTTTTTAAACAAAGCACACGAGTACTGAGTGTATTAAAGAGGCATTTTCATGTCCTTTTATTTAAAAGTGCAGTTGTAATTGGCTATGCACAGTTTTATGCCATATAGAAGGAGAAGCTAAAAAAAAATTGGAGATTAAAGTAACTTACACTGATGACTTCAAAACAGATGAACAGTTTCCTTTGTGATTTTCTAACAAAGTATCATTGATTTAGTTGAATTAATCTGGTATTTGCATTTACATTGGTGCAAACTGCGTATTTCCAAGGTTGGATTTTCCTATCAAGTCATCAAAAATACCATAATGCTCATAAGTGATTTTGAATGTGACACGTGGGAGATCCATGATTCTGTAAGTAAAGTCTAAACTATGAAGAACAGGTTTCATAGTCCCCACCTTAAAAAATCTATAATGCTGATGCAGTCCTGCAATTAGAGTTCTAGTTAAATCTTTGCCTGCTGTTTATTGGTTTTGGCTGCCAAGCAAAGCAAGATTTCCCAGCTCTCTTATTCGGAATTAAAATGAGAAATCCGTACATCAGGGCATGGCTGTGAAGGCAGGAAGGTAATTATTCCAGTCTTTTTGTATGGGGAGGATGTTATGCATGGGAGTGCCAACTGAATTTCACTCTTTTGTTTCCAGGTCTCTGTGGTCAATCAGTTGGATATGCAAGTCATCGTCTCTAATGTTCCTCCCACCCTTGTGGAACAAAACAAAGATCAACTCATAGGGTAATAAATTTATTTACTCTACAAATATCAGAAAATTCTCTGGTTTTGTGTTTAGATTCAGCACGCTCCCTTTATGCCACGATCCATTTTTTTACCGAAAGACTTGAAAATGCGCTAGTAGGTGTTTTGATGGGGAGCACAACCAGCTGAGGGACAGCACTGGCCCTCCCCAAACCCACATTTTGCCCCTCTTCTGGAGAATGCAGAGGCACAGCACTTCTTTGCTTGCACATTTGCCCGCTTTGTGGGCTCAGACTAGGTTCAGAGCTGCCCCTAATACAGACCATAGTGGAGGCTCCAAACACTGAGCACAGAACCCGCATCTGTCACAATCCAGGCTGTCAAATGAGTAAAGCACATCTCCAAAAGGCTGAGGCAGTGTGTCTCAGTGAGCTGTATTATTTGGGTGACGTAGCTCTAAGGGAAAAAAAGCAGAATTTAGAAAATTTATACTGGTACAATTAATACCACTAGCATCACCACATAGAATTTTAAGCGCAAAAAAATTGGTAATGGGGTGTTGTTATTCAGGTCTAGCAGGTATGAAATGTTGCGATGGGGGACGGGTAATTGGAAATGTTAATGCTTTGCAATAAAAGCAAAGTATTTTATCATACTGGAAGCCAGCTAAAATCTTTTTGGTAAAATATGTTTTAACAGCACTCATACCCACAACATCATCAGCTTCCAGGAGTCAGGTTTTCACTTTTAGCTTCTTTTTGTAAGACAAGGATGATTTTCTATACTTTGTGTCATTAGGCATATAACCATGAATTAGACAATATGGGGAAAAAAATACAATAGGAAATAGTTTAAAAACAATCTTTGTGTTCTGTCACTTTAATTGGTGATGAATGGCATTTCTCAAGATTTCAACAGGCCTGTTCCATCCTGACTGTTGTCATACCTTTACTTCTCCACGGAAATTGAAATACCTTAGGGTTGATGATATCATCATTCACCTAAAAAGAAGTGTGTTGTCTCTAAATGGCTCATGTCTTCACTGGGCTAGGAAAAAATATCGACAGATTTGCTTCTGGAGATTGTAGGACATGTTCCCCTTTTCTCCCTCTTTTTTGAGTCAGCTGTGAGTTAGCTCTGATAGATTCTAAGGTCAGAAACACTAATGAAGTTGTTCAGGCAATAGTCTGGACTCACAGGGACTCCATTTCCTAGAGCTAAGAATAATGAAGGAGTCTGCTTGCTCAACACTTAAGATGTAGCTTTCCAGAAGTGTCAGGTGTTGGTGGTGGCTGGAGAGTCAAAGAGCAATGCATCTTTTAGTGACAGTAATAGGAAGAATTTGTTTCTGCTTTGCTACGCCTTCAAGTTCACCTCAGCGTGCTGCACTGTACACATTTTTCTTCACACGGTAATTTGTAGCCTTCCTGAGCTTCTGTTTTCTTGAGTGGAGAAGATGAACACGCGTTCTGTACCACGTGTTTCTGCATGGCGTAGCATAGATGTCATGCTAAATTGGACTTAGGCCGTGTTTGAGATCCTCCCAGTTTTGGACTGTCCTGGAGCCAGAGGAGCCACCAGCAAAATACAGATGGCTCTTACGGAAGGTGGTAGGGCAGAAGGCAGGGCAGAAGCAGCCTGGCTTGAATGAAGAGTGTCAACTGCGTAGCACACATGTCGTGGGACTGAGAGCATGAATGCTGCAATGGGTGGCACGGCGAGGACGGCAAGAGCAGATTGCGTCTCGCCCTTTCGCCATCCCTGCAAAAGTCTCCTTTTGCAAACGCTGGAGCAGCTTGTTTCCAGCCCCCAGCAGACCTCAGCAGTGTTCGCTGCCTCGACAATAAATTGTACCGTAAGCATACCCTCACTCCTCTCCTCCGGGGCCCAGAGGAATAGCTGGCATATCCTGCCACAGTCTTGGAAAATGGCCCAGAGCCACGTTCCTTGGTCTCTGTGCTCCAAAAAAACCTCTTTTCTGCCAGGTTGGAATCTTTTAAAACTTGTTTCATGCTGTTCTGGCACTTGTGCATGGAAGTCTCTGACAGATGTGTAAATATTTCACAGTGAATGAAGCTTTTGCATGGGTATAAAAATAAAAAAACACGTCCAGGTTTTGAATTCTCAAACTTAGC
Organism: Pelecanus crispus; assembly: GCF_030463565.1. Classification (NCBI taxonomy): domain Eukaryota; kingdom Metazoa; phylum Chordata; class Aves; order Pelecaniformes; family Pelecanidae; genus Pelecanus; species Pelecanus crispus. The sequence goes on along the minus strand of NC_134652.1, from coordinate 40,641,066 downwards.
TTGGGAAGCCTTCACGAACACCGTGAGGCCAGCAAGTGAGTATAGCGTAAGAATTTCACTTCTAAGGATAGGCTTTCAAGGACAACCTTTGCCAGAAGAGATTGCATTAGCTTGTTTTAAAATTGTCACATCCCTTATTGAAAATATTTGCAGAGAAGTCTCAGAAATAATTTTGCATATGTGCATTTGTCTCTTTCACATGGAAATGTATTTATTTCATTGCCATCTTCAAATTTATTGGATTTTCCTCCTGAAGTTTAAAAGAATGCTATCTCCCTGTTTTTATAAAGGCTTTAATAATTCATGCAGGATGTAAAAACAAAATAATAGGAATTTGTGATTTTTCATGTGCTATTCGGAAGATATAACCTCAGGCAAAGGGAAACCAAATAATCTGGAGACCTTCTCAGGCTAAAGTACTTTTGCCCAAAGGGGTTTCTGAGCCATTTCAAGTAATGCAGTAATTTATAAAATTAGAACACATTGTATAATTCGTTAACAGATAGAAAGACTGGATCGTTAAGTCAGTTAGTAACTACAGAGGTTATTCGGCTCCTCTCATTTTAGGACTGGAGTGATAGTAAAAAATAATCTCTGAAAATATAACATTTAACCGCCCGTTGCAATGCTTGGTCATGGGGGATGTTAGGGAAGTGAGTAGTTGGGCCGTTTTTGAAATGATAGTGATTTTTCACAATAAAATAAATAGTGATTTAAACAACTTGGGAGAACAAGTTGTAACAGGTTCTCCCCAGCTGCCTGTAATTTTCACTAGAGAGTGGATAACAAGGTATTAAGAAATATATAATTAATGCAGTCTTCCACACAGGGAAGGCTTACTCAGCACAGCCCTGAGATGTACGTCGGTTAACGTTCCAAAGAAAGGAAGCATACCATAGAAGAAAAGATTTAAAATGTCCCTGTCTGTTTGGCTTAGGAGTTTGGGCTTTTTGAGGGCTACAATGGGTATGTCTTCAGCTGACATTTCTGATAGTGTCATGATCCTCCGCAGTCATTCAGTAAGCTCCTCAGTTTTCCTCCAACGGCTTTAATGTCGTCAACAAGCTGTTCATATCCTCTGGACTGCACATCAATGTCAGATTTGCCATTTCTCTCACCCACTTTAATTATGTCTGTTCAGATAGGTCCATTTATGTCTGCTACAGAAGATGACAGGGAAAATGGAGTGAGGCTTAGTGGAAAATTCAGTGCGTGTTCCTCTCCTTCAGAAAACTTGGGGAAGGCAGACGACAGTGTTTGTTAAACGTGTCGATGTTTGTGAGTGCTTATTGCTGGGCAAGGAACAGCATTCCAACTAGAATAAAATAGGCAACTTCATGCTCAGAGCATTTAGTTCTTTGGTTTTTCACATGGCTGCAACTTAAACCTCTAGCTAAAATCAGAAATACCAATTTACCAAGAGAGACCTGTGTTTCTCTCATCTCATAAGTAACAGAAATGTCTTGCGAATTAAATTCCTCGTACACGCTTCTGTAGATGGCAAATAATTTTCTCTGAAATGGAATAATGGAGTGGCTCCAAATGAGTGCTTTGATTAAATACTGCATAGACATTCCTCTTGAAAAGGCTGGTTTTGTCCCACAGCCTACAAACCCTGCAAAATGGAGATAATACTGCTTAGGGAACTCCCTTTTTTTTTTTTTTTTTTTTTTTTTTTTTTTAATCTAAAGCTAGCCAAAACCATTTTGGCCTCATTTTCAACGTTAAAGTTAACATTTTTTGCATCGTGTGTGCTTTCTGAGCTGATCAAGTGGGTAAAGAAAACACATTCAGCTGCACTTGGACTGCTCTGGAGTTGTTAAAGAACAGTAGGATTGTTTCCTCAGTTTCAAAAATCATATGAGGTTTCCCGTGTTCTTCTTTCCTCCCTGTAGTGAAAAGTGAGCCTGGAAAGAACGGAGTTTCTTTTCCATCCATATGAAGAAAATCTCCTAGCGTTTGTGTAGGAATCTTTCATTGGAAAAGAGGATCTGATGGAATCACCTTACACTGCTAATAAATGTGCATAGATACAACAATAGATAGTTGTTTTATTATTTAATAATAAATTATGTAATAAATGGAAATATTTAAATGCTGAAATCTTGACTTCCCAGATCAAGAAGTTTCTGTAGTCTCCCGTATTTTCAGGGTGGTCTTGGTGGCGATTCCCTTTTTTTATATTTTGACTTCATAACAGACAAGTCGCGGTGCCTGTATTAGTGCACAGGTAGAGGTCCCAAAATGCTTGTACTTGCTGCACGTCGTGGGCTTTTGAGCCCGCCTTCTCTCTGCATCACTCTAGCATTTTCCGTTCTCCTGGGCTGAGGAATGTAGGTGCGCACAGCCTCCTTGGCCAGACCTGCCTCTGGAAGTGGAATTGAAGTGCAGGTGTTCTTGAGTAGCAACTTTGTCAGTCTTCTGGATGCTCCTGTGTATCGTGTGGATCTTAATAGAGATTATTCCCTACTTTTTAAGACATAATTACTGGAAATAGCACCTGTGATAATTCCAGGGAACTTTCCTTCATGTGTTTTTTGGCCTGTTATAGGCTGCAATCCTTAATACCTTAATGCTTACAAAAGAATGGAGCTGTTCCATAGTTAAAGAAAATCCACACTCAAACCTCTAATGCAATGTAGAAGCAACCAGACAGTTTTTTACCAGAAAATCCGAATATAAAATCAAGTGCTGATCCTTGGAGATATGCTGAGTGTCTCGGAATACAAACATTCAGCCTGCTAACTTAATAGTTTGCATATATAAAGTTGACTGCCATCATTTCTCAAAGGAGCATCTGCTCTGCTTTGCTGCATAGGAACTGTGGTCCACTTAAAAGAAAAGTCATAATATATACCATAGCAATATATATTGCTATAAATTATATATCATAATATACATCACAGGTACATTGTACATCATATATAATTTTATGTAGGATCATCGTATATGAGATAATATATTTTATATATATGAGCGGCAATGCACAGTCCTCTCTTTAGGGAAATGTTTCCGAATGTGGACGATTCCCTTCAGTTACATTTTGCTGTTGACAATGTAGCAAATGGTGTTTTCTGATCTCGCTTGCAGAAGCGAGTCGGTGGCGTGTAAAAGGGACAGCTGACGTGAGTGCTTTACGTGGCACTTGTGTATAGCGTTGTGTTTTATTTGTGTTCCCGCTTTCTTTTTGTTAGAATATCGGTATGCTCAGTAATTGGGAGGATGAGTGAGTGCCTCTGAAATGTAGCGTATTTATCAAGAAGTGGCTGCATATAATGAAGTCAGATGTTACGAGGCATCACTGGGATTCCAGCGTTCTTGGTATGTTTAGTGAAGCCAGACACAGCTACCCCTCAGATGGGCCGCCTTAGAGGCTCTTGTTTGGCAATGCGGTGCCTCTGAAAGCGCTCTTGACTGTATTAAAATATCCAACCTTAGTGCACCAGTGTTTTTTCTTCTCCTCTGTCCATGAATTGGTAGTGTCTCTCCTGCTGGATGCAGTTGCAGTATATAAACCGCTCGGATGCGGTGGCTTTCCCACAGGAGAGGTACCATTCTGTTGCTTGCTTTATGATTCTTGCCACGTAATTACTGACTGAAGCCTAATTACAGGTGGCCGGACTTTTTGCATATTGGGGTGGTGGCAGGGAACTTGCCATTAAGCACTCTTCAATTATTAAATGTTTGTTAGTCGCAAACTGCTGCAGCTGCCTTGTTCTTTGCCTCAGTGCTCTCTGACGCTGTTCTATGGGTTCATTTTGCTCCTGGCTCTTCGGTCCACTTTCCCCCACCTTTCTCCCCCTCTCGCTTGTTTGCGCTGTATTGTTTCATTCTAAATTAAATTGCAAAATTAGCAAATAAATAATGAGATTAGAGGGACATTTCCCACCAACTGGCTGCATCATGTTTCATAGCCACCCTACATTTGGCTTTGCTTGGAGAACGCGTGTCCTGTAGTTGTTGCCTTGTAGAGTGTTTAACAGAGCCCATGCCATTTTTTAGCTGACCTTAGCCTCCCTCCACTATAATCAGGATGATTAATAACATTAGGCTACCTTTATTAAGTTAGGTAATAGAGCCCAAAGCTTATTCAGCTCCAGCTTTTCCACTTGCTACTTCCACTGCCAGCTGGGAAGCACTGGTTCAGCGATCTCCTTCTCCCTTCTCCTCTCAATAATACTGAACGTTGTTCTGTTAATGTATTTTCTCTGAAGTGCAGTGCGTGGCTTCTCAGATAAAGCTGTAAACTTCTGCTTTATTCTGAAATTGCTTACTATTGCAGTAAAAACCCTTTTGTGCTGAGATGTGAAGATATGTCTTCTGGGTCAAAGTCAAGATGTCTCTGTGTATTACTCTTCAGGGTGAGCATAGCATAATGTTCCTTGTACGACCGGGAAAAATGATACTGAAATAAAAAGTTGGAGCGCGTGTAGGTTTTTTGGAGGACAGGATTATACAAGATGAGCACAAAAAAAAAGAAAAGAAACTTCAGCGATATGTAAGAAAGCAAATTTCCTTTATGGTGTGCAATCCAATACGCTTTTATAGGATTAGGGTAAGTATGTATAAAGACATTGTCTCTGGGTTGTTTTCTAAATGTTTCAGATGTTGCTATATGCAGAGTAAATGGGCTCAGCGGTGCTCCTTCCTGCTAGATACATGCCTTGCGTGTGATATAAAAGTAGAAATAATCTTTGTCAAAAGGCTGTTTTATATAGAAGGAATAGTCTTAGGCTTGAAATAAACCCCAGTCCTGGATTTTTTATTCTACATTGCAGCACAAAGCAGGCTGACTTAGCTGGCCAGGAAGGGTTTCTTGAGTCGTGCTGGCAGCTCCAAAGCAGCTTGGTGCCTCTCTGGAGGCCGCAGAAGCAGTGTAACCTCCCCGGTGCTGGAATAAGGCAGCTGGGGCCCATGTGCTGGAACTGGACCTCACCTATTTGCGAAAGTACAGCTGAAAATCCAGTTCAGTTGTCAATTATTAACCTTGCAAAAACCCAACACAGCCAGAATTTGGCTGAGGTTGAGCAAAATTGATAGTGTGTATTCAACTTAAATGAAAGACTTGAGTCTTGAAAGTCTGTATTGATGTGTGGTGGCAGAGCTGAATGCTCTTGTCTGTGCATTGTTGCCAAATTTGCTTGCATTTTCAAATACCTAGAATATAAATTCATTATTATTACTACTAAGTTATTTTGAAGAGCTAGAATTTTCAGTGGAGGAGCCAAAAGTTATGCAGGATTAAAAAAAGATTAAAAAGGATTAAAAGTTAAAAAAGGATTAAAAGTTATGCTACAAGTCTTCAAGACTTGTAGCTCCAAGTCTATGATACTAGTTATTTCAGAGTCCTGAAGGAAAGAATGGACTTTTTTTTTCTTCTTTTCTTAAATAAAAATATTTTTATGTGCTCCAGAAACACAGCAGGCTATCAAATTAGGGAACTGAAACATTTTCTTTTCCCATAGAATTTTCTGCAAAGAAAATTGTGCAGTAACTAATTTCAGGTACTGGTGAGGATCTAAAATATTCTGCAAATTGAATTGTTTCTTTTGTTTGTGTGCTGATTCAGAGGGTACGCGTGCAACTTAGCAATTCAGCTCGAGGGTATAAAACTACTGGAACGTTGCGGTGCTCTTTTGGGCCCTGTCATGCATCTTCTCTGCCACAGACAACAGAGGGTCATTAAACCTTGCTGCTGACTTACCAAGTCTTACACGATGACTATCAGTCTAGTTGAGTTGCCAGTGCTGCCAGGCTCTCACGTGGCTGGTGCCGTATCTCATGCTTTGAGGTGAATTAACCGGCTCATGTGGACCTTTCGCATTAGTTTCCAAAGAAGCTTCCAAGTGGTCCTTCGCATCTTTCCCAGTAGCAGGATCTCTCCTGTGCTGGGGCATGTGTCTGGCATGCTGGATTCGTGCAGCTGTAGGGAGAAAGCAGCACAATGCTGCGGTGCCAGGGTGCACCCCTTAATTTCATAGAATCATAGAATTGTTTAGGTTGGAAAAGGTCTTTAAGATCATCCAGTCCAACCATTAACCTCACACTACCAAGTCCACCACTAAACCAATTAAGGGTAGAGTAATAATTAATTTCATGTTTCCTGGCTTGGTGACTGGATTATTTGTTAATGAAAGTAAAACTAGGAATCGCTAAGGTCAAAAAGGACCTCTGAGATCATCAGTGCAACCATCAACCCAACACCACCACGCCCACTAAACCACGTCCCAGATTTAGTCCTGTGCTCAGCAGGGTCTTCTCTGCCTGTAGCGGGGTGCAGCAACCTCAGCCCTGCCCGCGGCACGATGCCTCAGGTGCGCATACCAGCCCATGGGCACGGCACTGAGCGTGGCCCAGGAACGTGGTGCCTTGTCTCAGATTTGGGGTGTTGGTCTGCTGGTTTCAGGAATGTTCTGAGAAGCAGAATGCCACCAGCCAGGGGACAGCTCAACAGAGCAACACACCTGTATTTTTTTGCCTTTCCATTTCTTTTGCATCTAAAGATGAAAAAATATCATTTCTGAGTTTCCAGGATATTTAGGGCCACATCATGTCTGCAACGACAGTGAAAATCCTCTTGTCCTTCATTTAATTTCACTGGTGTCGCTGGTGGGACTTCGCAAGGTGATGGTAATGAAGATGCACTGGGAGGCATTTCTGGTCATTATGTTATGTCTGCAGAGCTAAATGGAGTTAGAGCAGTAGGAAAATCTCGTCGCCTGTTAAGTTGCTGGTTCTTCCTCTCACTGCACCACTGTTGGGAGGATGGTAATTACCCTTGTTGCATTAACAAGTGACACTAATTTTAAGCTAACTTTTGCTGATGAATACAGCAGAACTGCAGACGCTGTTGTTACTTAAAGTATGCGTTTTAAAAATTGGTTCTTGTGAGTAGTATTACAAGCAGGCGGCTGCTTTCAGGAGAGTTCTAAAACACTGCAGTGCTTTCAGCATCACAAGTTCAGCTGAATGGCTTTTAAAATAACTCTACAGGGAACTGCCTGTATTTTTAAGTGCATTCTTTAATTGCTTCTTTTCAGTCTTCAGTGCATTTTTATTATATGTTTCAACCTAAACATGCAATTTGTGCGTTTCAGATGAAACATTACTGTCATTCCACTATACTTCGTGGTGTTTCTTGCAAAGTCAGTTAAAGCCAATGGCTGCGACGTACTTATTTCTCATAGTCGGAAAGCAGTATGCTATTTGTTCTTCAATCTTAATAGTGTTTTAGACAAAGATATTCTCAAAGGCAATGAATTCCAGCAGAAGCCATGCCAGGAATTTTTGAGAAAAGGGAATGTTGTTACCAATTCTGCTAAAAGTGAACCTACGTTATAACCTTCCAGCCCTTACAGGGCGTTTCTGTCTTGGGTGAAATAATAGTTCTGTGCAAGGAAACAAAAGCATCCCCCCCTCTGCAGCAACAGAAGATGATTGTGTACCAATTAGACCAAATACATTAAAGATTTACCTCCCTATCTGAATCCTTGTGCAAAACGCCATTCTAAAGACGGTTATGGCTTCTTTTAGTCACTTACATTCACATAATGTTTAGGTTTGTTTTTTTTTATAGTAATCTGCATCTCCTAGATTTGTTCTGTCAAGTTTTACCTGGGAGAATTTTTACTGAGGTGCCTGTAACGGGTTATCACCCAAGCTGCCAGTTAAGCACGTGCCAGAAGCAGAGATGAGTAGAGTTTACAGTAGAGTTTACCATATCTGCAAATGGCAGGAGTGCTTGCTTAGAGGACGCCAGTCACTGAGCAATGTGTCAGGCAATCTACTATTTTTATTTTCCCTACAAAAACAGCTCTACACTAAGAGAAGACAATTCACGGCTAGGCTAGGACCTGGGTCTAACAGACTTGGATTTTTCAAAATCTTATAGAAAAGCTTCTATTTTTAAGGGCACATTAAACTTTCACACACAGAGCAGAGAAACTGGATGGATAAATGTGGATCAGTGGTCTTGAAAAATTATGAGATGGTGATACTGCTTTGACAGCATTACTGTACTTTGGAAATCTTGTGTCAGGAAAAAAAACAGCAGCAAAATGTAACCTCAGCAACTGCAAAAGATTTTGTTTAAAACAACAAGTGACTTCTTAAAGTCATTGATGTCCTTTTTTATGAGATTTGTCTTCCTCCACACCCTAGTGCAACCTTGATCTATCAGGCAGCATGTTCCCTCTCGTTCCCTTGCTTTTGCCTCCTAACTCAGCTATTGCTTTTCAATTTGATATTCCAATCACATGAATTAGCCCAGAAAAATCTTGTGTTTTGCCATAACTCATAGTTCTGATGGAGTATTTATTTAGCCTTCCAGCTTCTCTTGTTTATTTGTCCGTACTTTTTTGCCCTGGTATCCACTGTGGATGATACTTGTTTTTATGCCTTTGTTTATGCCTTCCCACTAAAGCAGTGGACCAGACAAGGAGGAAGGAAGAGAATATATTTTTTAAAAACTGTATTAAGGTGTTGTCCTTTCTTAAAGCAGTTTGTTAGAGCAGTAGTGAGTTACGCTTACAACTTTCCATAAGCCCTCCATATCTGAGATGTAAGTGTGCTTGCTCTCTGTGCAGAAACTTCCCGGGTGCTCGGTGAGGTCCTTTCCCCATTGGTTTGGTGCTTCTGCAGGCACGCTGAAGGCATTTCAAGCTGTCACAAGTATTTTTTGTTTGTTTGGAGGATCATTCTCCAAACAGCCATTCTCCCTTTGCCTTTTTGAATATTTTAGGAATAACACCACATGTTAGGATTTCTCCCGTAAACAGTTCTGCATGGAGAACTGTAGAAAAATAGGAGATTTTGAATTTAGAACAAAGGCTTCCAAAAGCACTTACTAAGATGTCTGCGGACAGTCAGTTGTCAAAAAAAAAAGAAAAAGAAAAAAAGAATATTCAGTAATAAAGAAAATTGGTCACATGACAGTAATTAATAAAATGACCAGTAAATGTCACCTTTTCTAGTAAATGCAATTCTAGGGAATTAAAACTTATCTCATGTATTGGCACATTGCCATTTAGGTACATATCTGCAGAGTGTGCCATTCTGTGCTCTGGAAGCTTGTAATGAATCCTTCTCTTTGGAAAAAAGAACAGATTTGTTTTGGTTTATAGTTGTTACACCCTTGTTATCTCAGGCAATAGCTGCCGCTGAATTCTGTCAAACTATCTTTCTTCTGCTTGTAGAACTTCTGCAGTTTTGGGGTTTTTTTCCTGTAGTAAATGTGTCAGATCAATATTCCAACTTTTTTATGGCTGTAAAACTTGCTCATGCCTTTTGGAGTAGCAGGTGTTCTGGCATCTGATATGTTGTGCTATATTGGAGGGCCAGATGAAATATCCCACCGAAAATGGTTGAAGTAGTTGTTTCTGTGGGTGAAAATTTATTGTATGCACCCTGTATAAGGCTGGAATGGAAGACCTCTGAAGTCATATAGCTTAATAAAAGGATGACAGGTTGGGGTTTTTTTGTGAAATATAGGTGGTGTTTCCCATGAGCCATTTAAAACTCAACTGATGTCATAAATACAAAGAGCTAGACTTCAGGACACTATTTCTGGTGACCTCTCCTAACCCTGCTAAGCTTTTCCCAAGAGTTCAGTGTTTAAGAGGTTATATTGGAGCAGAGGTTTTTTAAAAGTGCTCTGAAGGTTACCATCCTACTAAGCCTGGGGGTTTTTGTCTGTTAGTATCTCGTTTGGGCTGTTGTCAGCCTTGATCAGCACAAATAAATCACTGCAGCTTTCTGGCTCCATCTCGTCTTTAGGATTTTGGAACGCTATGTCCAAGATCAGATTCCCGGTGCGACGGTCGTGGTGGAATCCATCGGTGCGCGGAGGTTTGGGGATGGGTTCTCTGAAGAGGATTACACCAAGTCTGACCTGATGGTCTATGCAATCGACCCACAAACAAATAGAGCTATAATGAGGAATGAACTTTTTAAGTAAGTATATTATTTGTTGCTTTTCCTATATTTTTATGGACTGTTCTGAAGCTTGTTGGTCTGTCTCTGTTAGCAAGTGGTTCAACACAACAGGAACAGAAAAATCTATTGAAGCAGGTGGTGCGTGCCCCTACACCTACCCCATGTGCAGCTTGGGAGTACAACTTTACTAGATTCAGTCCACTCCCTTGAGCTGGATGGCCCCAGTACGTGTGATTTAGACGCTGCTGCCATGAGAGCTTGCAATACATTTGGTCCCCCCTGTGGAGGAGCTTCCAGTTTAAATTCCTCTGAAGGGATTTACTTTCTATGTACCAAAACTTCTCTGTGATCTCCAAGCAAGGGCTTTGGTGCTCCCATCATTGACCTTCAGGCTTTCTGCAGTTTCCATTTGGACCATACCTCTTTCTCTTTCTTTTTTTTTTTGTGGAAACCAAAGAAGAAGAAAGGGAAGGGGAAGAAAGAGAGGTGGTGTGCATCTAGCCTGAAGCACAGACATCAGGGCATGACCCAGGTGTTCATCTACATGCAGGAAATCAGTAGTGCTCACAGGTGCCCAGTGGGCTGAGAGGACAGATCTGCAGGGGCCCGTCCCACCAGCTGCTAGAGGAGATGGTGAACAGCAGCAGACAGGCCACTTATATTCATCATTTGACAGTGTTTTGCCTTTTCAATTGACTTCCAAATGAGCAGTTAAATTTCAGTGTCACATAAAACATGAGGCGGCTTTGTAGTGACTGAATATACTCACAGCATGTTGCCAGTGAACGGGCCGGCTCTGGGCACTGCAGCAGGGCGGTTTGCTAGGGCAGCGCTCTGCCAGGGCGCCGGCACCTTAGCAGAGCTCCGGTGGGATTCCACTCTGGCATGCTACTGCTTTGGGGGCCAGCGGTAACTCCGCTCTCTGCCTGCATAAGAAGAGAAGCCAGAGATTACGTGGGTAAGGAAATGAAATGAAGGTAATCTCTTTACGTGGCTTTTTTCTGAGTCGTCACTAGTGACAAGTAAACACTAAGACAAAATTAGTATCTTGACCCATTCAGCTGCTGATGTACCAATATGGCTGTAGAATCATTTTGTTAGAAACTGTATTTTTGCGTTCTATTTTTGTGTTCTGCATGTGGTTCAAAACAATGGAAATGCAAATCAGGCTCTTCTTCTAAACCAGCTGCTACCTTTTGGGGTTTTTTTGCATGTGTTTCACCTTTGTGTTTGCTTTTTATCTCAGTGAAAACTAGACCAGACTGTTCCATGATGGTATAAAAGCAGCATGTCAGTCAGGAGCCTGAAAAGCAAATGGCTGTGAGCCATCTCAGTGGACTGTGATTGAAAAAGGGCTCATTCTCCCGAGCTCTTAATTTAGTACAGATGAATTATAGCATACTAAAGCTCTGCATATATTCAGAGTTTATAGGTTGGAAAAGATCACTGTGATCAGTCTGACCTAGTATAATAAAGAGCATAGGAACTCCCAAAATTAATTCTGCTTTGAGCGTGTCTTTCAGCAAAGCAACTGTTCAAGAAAATCCAGTCAACTACAACCTTTGTGTTGTTATTGCAGGGTAATTATTTTTACTGTAAAAAATTAGGCCTTTTTTCTTTTTTTCTTTTTCTTTTTTTTTTTTAATTTGTCTAGAGTCAGTCATAGAGTTTCATTATAACTTTGGGTGCTAGACTGAAGGATCCAATTTGTGCCTTCAATTTCTGGTTCCCACCAAGGTCCAGGCTTATGATCACATCATCTTCTTAAATCTTTTTCTTGAGAAGTTCCTTGACCTCCACACTCTGGGCTATGTTTTAATTCTTTTAATCATTTAGAGTTTTCTCTGAACCCTCTCCAGTATCCCTTTCTGAACTAGGAATGTAAAAATCAGATGCAGTTTAGCAGCGGTAGCTTTCAGAGCAGTGGCCATACAGCCTCCTTCCTTCCGGTGGCCATTTTTTTTTTGTAGGTATCTCCATGGTCGTGCAGTCTTTTTAGGTCCCTGGGAGTTTGTGTTCACTTGTCCACTGCCAGAGCTGCTGATCGTTCCCAGAATGGGGTATCTGTGATTTTGTTCCCAGTTTTTATTCAAGAGTGGAAGTGGAAATTAAGGAAACCTGGCAGGAAGCCAGCAGAAATCCCTAGTAGATAACCATTTCCCTTTCTCTGTAAGGAAAAGTGCCAGTAAATCTGCTTGCAGTGCTCCTGTAAGTGACTGTTGTACCCCAACCCGCTCCCAAAACTAGTCTCAGTAAAATGTATCTTACTGCTCTACACCCAGACTACCTACTGATCCCTCTTTATCGTTACTTCTCCACTTTTACAGTTTGTAAATTTGTTGAGGTCTGTGTTTTCTTCCAGTTGTAGACAGTTTAGAGTACAGCCAAAGTGGGATCCCGTTAGAAATGCCCAAGGTCAAAAGGACATTATTTGGTGCTGTCCAGGTTCAGCAAATTTATATGACCTCGATGACAGTTGAAAATTCTGACACCCTTTTACTCCTCACTTTGGAAAGCTCTCTGCAAATCTACTATTATTAGTATATGAAAGTGACCTAGTACCCGGGCATGGAGGCAGTTAGCTCTTTCAACTCTATAAAAAGAATCTTTTCTGATGCAGACTCTCTTAACGGTCAGAAGAGGTGTCCCTCTTCATTTTGGTGCCCTTTGAAAATACAGGAATGTCTTTTTAGGGATGTTTGTGTCTCCAGTGAAATACACAGAATAAAGGTAGGTGAAAAAGCAGTTTTTCAAATGTGAAGGGAAGGTTATTCATTTGCCTGGTCTGCAAATGTATGGGGTATCAGCTTAGAATCAACCTCATTAAAATGCTCCCTGTGCCTGCATACTCAGCTTTTTTTTTTTTTCCCCTACCTCTCTCTTCAAAAGCTTTTAAATATTTAAATATCGGCAAAATTCCGGGGAATGCTTTCCTGGCTTTAGGGTAGACGTGAGTAAGTGTCAGCTTACTAAAGTAAGGAGAAAAATGAAGTGGGAGTTTTGTATCTTGACATCTGAAGTTAACAAGTTTTCACTAGCAAGTGGGTGAACCTCAAGAGATTTGGCTCAGCTCAGATGCTTACCCAAATCTAAAAAGAAATTCCTTCTGTGACCATCTTTCATGGAGTTTTGATCTTTAGAGGGATGGCTTAATGTTCTTCCTGCCCCAGTCACCGTTGTCCCCTCATTGGGGAGAGATTGCCAAGAGTCACAACCATCCTTCTGCCAGCCAGGAATCTGCTCTGGATCCTAGCAGTAGAGAGATCAATAGGAGAAAGGATTATTTAATAAACTGGATATGATGGGAGAAAGGTTAGAAAGTCAGAAAGAGATGGAGCCCCCTGTTTTAAAAACTTCATTAGCAATAAGGAATATAAATTTAGCCAAGGTATTTTCCAAGCATTCAAAAATTTCGTGATGTGTACAGAAGAGAGAACTGTACCAACACCACAGATTTAGCACATGAATTCCGCCAGTTGCGATTTTAACGCAGCTTACAAAATTATTGGGTATTGGAAGATACCTGTGGCTTTCCTTAAATGGGCTTTTTGGGAACACCTTGCTGTGTTTCTGCTTATAACACATAGAGGAGCCCCTGACTTTGACAGAGTCTATGTTAAACCCGTCACTGTTTGAAAATAATTATCTGCGAAGGTCTTTTAAGGACCGTGGGGGTAAGTTGAGGACAGAGTGGAGCAGAGCGACCTGTTCCCCTTCGCAGGTGGAGCGCTGCTGGGATGCAGACAGACAGCACCGGTGCCTCATCCTGGATGGTGCTGGCAGCCAGGCACAAGTCAGAGCGGTGCTGGGGCCCCGAAGGTGCTGGGCTTTACGCTGGAGCTGGGAGGAAAGGAGAGTGAAGACGGCTAATGCCCGTCAGCAGCTGAGCAAAGTAAGCTCAGCTACAGAGCTGCATTTCTCCAAGAAGTAAACCCCACTGAACCAAAGCTAATGTCTGAGGCTCCCATAATCACCTCTGGGAAATGTCGCTCCAGTATGTCAGGTCGCGTCCAACAGTCATTTAGGAAATGAAGACATAAGAGGCGATGCAGGGTGCTCTGGATTAATGCTGACGTGCACGAGGACGGCGCGTGCGCGGACTCTGCCGTACTTTCGCTGCCAGGCTATTTTGAATGGGCTGCCTCACGTTCAGAAGTCCCAGACGAGTAGCCCAATCCCGCGTATTTGCATTCATGCAGAATGTTTGGCTGGAAAACAGAGACGTGATTTAGAAGTCATGGGCATAACAGCCGCGCTGTGTTTGTCACTGCCAGCTGGGGAAAACCCATGTGTGTCTCAAGACATGCTGATTTTTCCCTATCCTGTACTTTGTAAGACTGATACGCAATGAGAGATTCATGCTTTTCCTTAAGACTGTGATGACTGATTACCTAACATTTTTATTAATCAGGAATCTGTCTGGTTACCCCCAAAAATGGGTCTGAATACTAACGGTGCTTTGTTACTCCTCCCTCTACCGCAAACTCCTAAAAGACTTTGAGGCCACTTAGATAATTTTACAGACTGAAACGATCAGCCTCCTTTTTTATCTTCTATATGAAAGAGGGTTTGATTTATTGGAGCATAAAAACCAGTGGAATCCAGAAAATTTCTCCTGCATATATTAAGTGGAAAATGTCCACCATTAAAAATAAAATGCTTACCCTGTCTGAATCTTTTGCACAATGTGTCATGTTTCATCATGGAGTAAATGTGCATGGTTGAGTTACGAACCTGTTAAAATAGGGTTTGTCAAGAAAATGCTAACAGAATTTTAACTGAGAGATTGTTAAAATCATCCAGAGGTTTAATGCTGTCCTACTTGAATGCTTTTGCCAACCGAAAGGACGTGTAACATGCACCAGTGACATCTAGCGTACAATAAAAGAATTAGAGCTCCGTTTATACTCGGTTTGTGTCTTGTGAGCCATCATTGCAGGTCTGGAAGCTGTGAAAAGGGATTTTTGCTCAAATACCAAGAAAACGTTTTAAGGAAGAAATCAAGGAATTAGTTCTGAATATCAGCAGAGCATACTAATACAAAGGGAAATTATTCTTCAAAACGCCTTGGGTTGTTTTTTGTGAGAGTGTGGGTCCGTGAGTGAGCGGCCACTGCTCTGCTTTGAAGTTAGTATCTTGAAACCAGCACCATTTCATCACTCAGGATGAATTGTTCAGCATGTTTTGAGATCCAGCTAATACTTTACACGCACGGATCAGAGCGCATTCTCCCCAGAGTTCAAAAAAAAACAGGGACAAACAATGCTATGAGGGTTTATCAGTAAATTAATTTGAGAGGAAATAAATTGTAAGAAATTAACACCCTTTAAGAAATGGTCTTTTAGGAGTGTAATCATAGACTCACAGAATGCTTTGGGTGGGAAGGGACCTTTGGAGCTCACCCAGCCCAGCCCCTGCAGTGCCAGGGACAGCTTTAACCAGAGCAGGGTGCTCAGAGCCCCGTCCAACCTGGCCTGGGATGTTCCCAGGGATGGGGCCTCCACCGCCTCTCTGGGCAACCTGTGCCAGTGCTTCACCACCCTCACTGTAAAAAATGTCTTCCCTATATCCAGTCTAAATCTATTCTTCTTTAGTTTAAATCCATTACTCCTTGTCCTGTCACAACAGGCCTTGCTAAAAAAGCTTGCCCCCATCCTTCCTATAGGCCCCCTTTAAGTACTGAATTTCTGTCTCACAATCAGACTAAGGAAATAAAAGCTATTTCAGACTTTAGACATTCAGAGTTTATATTGAGAAGTCCTTTTGGAATTTTTTTTTAGCTGCTTTTTTTTTTTTTTTTTTTTTTTTTTTTAACCTTGGTGTTTTTCACTCGACTTTCTTTCTCCAGGAGGTAAGGGTCTGTAAGGGTCTGGGGTTCTGCTATAGCTCAGAGCCAGCAGGATCCTCCTCCATCCTAATGGGTGCCTCCTACTTTGATCTCTATAGCTGGAGCCTACTACTTGGCAGCTTGTGAGACGGTCAATCCTCACTTCAAAAGTGATCCAGGAATTGTTATTTTCCTTTGGAAGTTAAAGCCTCGGCCAGTATATTTTTTCAAACAAAGCCTTGGGCAAAATATGTTTTCAAACTCCTAAGCTAAATTTCTTTAACAAACATACTGTTTGCTATCAAAAAGTCATTCAATAGAAAATTTTCTGTCATATGGGAAATGAGGTCATTTGTTTAAGATTTACCTTTGGCTACCTGTCTTTAAACTGCCAATTTTCAGATCAGATACTGAAGTTCTTCCACTGCGTTTCCTTTTTCCGAGACTGTTCCGGTCCTTTGCTGGGTAGCTGTGTTTTTCCCAGTCCCTCTCATAGGTGATGCACGAATGGAAGATGGACATTGTTGTAGGTTGCAAGCAGTGATGGCAGCGTGTGGTTCCTGGTTAGCGAGCACCCGAGTTTTGCTTAGGACCTAACTCTGTCTTAACAGTGTGCCTTGTAGGCCTACTTGAAGCCAGTGTTTTTCTGATAGCTGTAGAGATAGCGATATTGTTCTCTATTCTAGAGATAGAGATATTGTTCCTGTAATTAGCCACATTAGTCAAGATTGTTCTGGTATCTGGCAGTGTTTGGAGAACCCTTGAAGTTTAAATTACAGTTTATTATAAGCATTTAGTGCTTTTCCTTTTAGAAGAGGTGTGCAACTCCAGAAGAAATGGCCTGCATCTTCTCAAAAAGAAAGAGGAGGCAGTTTACAGTAATCTCTCTCTCTCATCTTTTGTGACCTCCAGTTTGACTTTTAGGACACGAGTCCAGATGATGCAGCGTTTTCTAAAATGTTATTGTTTTCCTTGCTACAACTGTCCTGTGCCTCTCAGGAATGTTGCTACAGATTCCACCCAAAAATTGCCGTGATGGAGAGGATGCTGTCAGACAGCCTGAAGCCAGTGAATAAACTCCCTCTGCAGTGTGCCAAGCGTTAGGAGGGCACGTCCTTCAGCTGCTCTGATGTTCGCTCCTCCTGGAGACGAGTTCATCCGATCATTGTCCCTCTGTGCTTTCCTCTTGCCATCAAACAGTCACTACAATCGCTGCAGTGTAGTACCAGCACTACAATCTAAGAAAACAGCAGAGACGTGGAGGCTAACTAGACAGAGCAGATGGGAGGACAAGGTTCAGAATTGATGCAGCTGGGGGGAAGGAGGTGGGGATTAATAAAAGCATAGTTTTTCCAAATCCCTTTTCTTTTTAATATTGAAAGGGAAGTCAAAAGGGAACAAACTGTAGGCTATCCCTCCAGCTGAAGAATTTCCTGAAGAAGCTGAGCAAAGTCCTCTGAAAATCACCTGCTTTTAGAGTAGCATCGAATTGATCTTTAGGTCGGAGTGGTCTTTAGGGCTGTGTGCAGGGGGGTGAGTTAATCCTCTGCAGCAGACCCCTGTAGGAAAAAGCACAAAGGAAGCCATTTGCCATGCTGCTCTCAATGGCTTGGAGAACTTTCTGCCCCTAGAAATTAGGATAAGCTTCAGCTCACCTCTCCTTTTCAGTGTTTGAACTGCGTTCCGGTATTAAGTACATTGGGGTTATCGCTGACATAGGGATTACAGGGAATTACTAATACTCTTAAGCACATAAAGCAAAGGTATGTGCTTTATCAGACCACCGTTATTAACCCAACCATGCTGTAATTCAAACACAGTTAATGAACTTGGCTGTAATAGTTTTCTTTTGTGGCATTGAAGGTTCCTGGATGGCAAACTGCTGGATATCAATAAAGAGTTTCAGCCGTACCTGGGGCAGGGGGGACGCATCCTGGAGATCCGCACCCCAGACGTGGTAGCAAACGTCAAGAAGCAGGCGCAAGCTGTAGGCTACACGGAAGGCGCGTTACTTGCTCTGGCCGTCATCATCATCCTTTGCTGTATGCCAGCTATTTTAATAGTTATGGTCAGCTACAGACAGTAAGTACTCCTCCTCCTTTTTGTGGTAGCAACGTTGTAGTAGGGATGCTACATTTCTTAGCAGAACTGCTTTGAAAATTATCTTTTGTTGCAAGGAAATTGTTATACAGGGAAATATTTTTAATTTCCCTCTCGCCACAAGAGTTGGTCAATGCTTGATGTAGGCTGTGCATGAAAGGAGAAAATGCACGGGAAGTGTATCTTGCTATACTTTCTAAAGTTGTGGTGCACTAACTGTTGTAGAGTACGTGCCAAAACACAAGATCAAAAGCCAGATGTTTGAAACACAAGTGTAGATTCAGAGCTGAACTCCATGCCAAAAAAAGAAAGAGGAAAAGGGTGCTGTTTCAATAAATGAATCAAAAATCAAATTGTGTAGCTTGGGCAAAAAAAGAGGACTCAACTTTTTCTGTTTAAATCCTAAAATACTCAGAATTATATTTTTTCCCTAGCTGTATGCTTCTTAATTGCAAATGTTTCATGAAGAATTGATTTTGTGCCATTTTAGCGCTATCTAAAGCAGCACACACCAGAGAGAACCTTCTTGGTATTTCCACTCACCTCTCATAGACTCAAGAGGTTTAAGTAATTGGTCTAATAGGCTAATTAAAGGATCAACATCACTAACAAGTTCCTCTCAACTAAGCCTTTTCAGGTCCACTCATATTTAAAATCAATGCATTTGGACTTAAAGGCTCTATATTTATTCTTTAATTTCTTCTCGTGAAAGATTTCTAATTATACGTGCATGCTTTGAGCACTCCAAGAATCACAATCATCACAAAATCAAACTGTAAATAATTTTGTGCATCTTCCCCAGTAAATGGCTATATTCAACTTCTGTATATGTTGGTCTGTACCTCCATATCTATCTTCATTTTAAATTTGGTGATGTAGCTGGAATGTAACATGCCCTTATCATGGAAAACCTGTGCTCCACAGGACCACATAGGAAGGGTTTCCCAGAGACCTGCTGGATTGTTTGTTTGTTTGTTTTTCTTTTGTGTTTTGTTTTTTGTTTCTACAAAAAAAAATGCTTTGGCATCTGCTCCCTTCATTGCGTTGAGGGCAATGAAGTGTCAGTGCCTCTGCAGGCTCCTGCTGCAGTGTTGCATCAGTCTGTGGGAGGAGAGGGCACGGAAGAGCTGATATACACGTATTGCAGTAAAACAGTTACAGTCTGAATGCCGCAATAGATGTAGTGTGGTACAATATGCCAGGTGAGATCTAAACTGTGTGTTTTTCCTTCCTGCGCTGCAGTCAGGAGTTAGAAAAGCACTATGTTAGTCATCATTTTAAAAGCATATCCTACATGAACAAACAGCAGCCTGCCTGAGAGCACTCTCCTTAGTGGCATCAGAAAAACAGCCAATTCCTGATGGTTACTGCACGTTCTTTGGATGACATTTACATGCCAGTTTCTCCAAACAATTTGAGGCAAAGGGATCAGTATTTTAAAGCAGTTTGAAAGAGCCTGACAAACTTCTGCGCCATTGGGATGGCAGCGCATCTCAAAGCTGCGTTACTTCTCCCAAAATTGTATATAAAATTTGCTTCCAGTGAAATGCTGCCGAGCCAGTTCAACCTACAGTTAGTTTGTTGTTGTTGTTGTTGTTATCTGAATTGCCTGTTTCTTTAAGAAATCTTAATAGCACTATTTTTCCTTGACATCTGTTAGATTATCAAAAGATTATCAATCTCTTTTAAGAGCTTTAAGGAATCTGCCTAACTTCATTTCATCAAAAAATAACATTTTTGTTGTCTGGAAGTATGACTTGGAGTTGGATTTATAGCAGACCAATGTGAATAAACTGTACTTTTATGAAAAAATATATCACTGAAGAGTGCCAAAGAAAATAAAAGGAATTTTAGCGTTAATATCAACACCAACAGCTATCCTGAGCCTTACGGTTTGTTTTTGCATTACAGCCTTTTTTTCTCCTTTTCAAAAGCAGTTTCAGTATTCTTCCTGATAATGTTCTGGCAAAGTAGGTGCTCCAGTCTGCCACTGAGCATAGAGCTTATAGCGGGATAAATGTAACTGTCATACTCACAGCACATATAATGGAAATGTTAAGATTTTCTCACTGTTCAAACTTTTTACATGCAGTAGGTCCATTTTTCAGTGCTTTCCAGATCTGCGATCAGCTTGCTAAATTTTGTAAAAATAACGGTTATTGAAAACTCATTTAATTTATAAAATTATCACTGTCAAAGTGCAGCTCGGTGCCTACCTTTATGACTTCGTAAACAAGCCAGAAACTATCATGATTATTCTTTTCTATTAAGTAGTGTCTTTGAACTGCACTATCCAGTCCAACCCCATAAGGTAACTATAACTAATATATTATTTGCTAATCACAAAAGACCAGTATCTTCTAAATAAAACCAAAAATAATACTCCTTCACTATTGAAGATGTTTTCTATAGCATTCTCGAAACATGTGAAAATGGGAAAACAGTTACAAAAATGCCCCTTTAATAGTCCACCTGTTAAAGAAGTATCACAAGGTATATTCATGTTTTCATGTCTTACTCTTTTCCCTCTCTGTGTGTGTGTGTGGCAGGCAGTTGCTTTCTGGAAGCCCAAAGCAGTTTTCCCCGCTGTAATTCCTGTTTATGCTGACTGCAGAATTGTTTCAAGAGTATCACAAATAGCAGCTAAACACTGTTCAGCTCTGGAAATGATGATTCTTTAAACATCATTAATTCTGTAATTTTATGTGTGGAATAATTAAGTAGCATGTAGTTTGTTACTCCTATTAGGTTCACTGTTTAGGACAATTGTTGCAAACTGAATTCATTTAACCTTCCTTTTTATCTCTTTATCTTTTTTTGCATAACAAAACAGATTCAAAGAGTAAGTACTTATTTTCAGCTTTGTTTCTAACAGATTGCATAGGAATACTGAGAGCTTGACAGCTTGCCAGTCTTTATTTTTAAGAAGAAGGGGTACTTGACATTCAGTAAGAGTTACTTCCTATATTCCAACTTGTTCCTGAACACCTTGTATGGCGAGGTTAAAAGTTACTTCTATGGCTACTCAGTGTTTTTTGTTATTGCATGCTAGCACGCGTTAAGGATACCGTGGTTCAGGACATCGCCTGTTTCCTGCTGAGAAAAAAGTAAAGATTTCCATGTGCGTGGGATTGCTCAAGCCAGCAAGTGCATGTCAGGCTAGAGCGCGTAGGGAGACTTCCCTAAACAGGGTCAGGTATCGCCCACCCTCAAAACAGAGTGAGGTAGATCAGTCGTGTCACCGCAGTGGCGCTCCCCCAGTTACACCCATGAGGAACCACAGCCTTTGCTTTCTAGATAGAAAATAGAAAACTTGTTTCATAGTGAAAATAATTTTGTCAGGAAGACTGTTCATTGAGACAGAAATTTCCCAGCCACGTCTAATGAGGAAGGAGTTGCAAGTGATGACTTAAACTTTGCCAGAGAGTTGTTCTGTGTTTAGAATTACAGTTTCTTGGCACTTGAATGAAGCACTTGACCAAAGAGCTTACTCCCTCCACTGCTGGTCTTGGGCAGCCAGAACAGATAAAGCTCCTAAGGAGAGCAGCGTCAAAGCTAGCAAATACATTAATTCCTGGGAAATACTTCCCGTGGCAGTGACGTGCTGCTGGTCGGGAGGTTTCTGTCCAGGGGGAGCTCTGGGATTCCACCAAGAGAGAACAAGTTACGGAGGGATGAAAAACCAAGGAAAAGATTATCAAGTTGTTACTTTTCTTTGAAGAAGACAAAACGCAGGGACGTTTTGAAAACTGCAGGAAAAAACATAGA
The DNA here is from genome assembly GCF_030463565.1 of Pelecanus crispus. Lineage (NCBI taxonomy): Eukaryota > Metazoa > Chordata > Aves > Pelecaniformes > Pelecanidae > Pelecanus > Pelecanus crispus. The sequence goes on along the minus strand of NC_134652.1, from coordinate 40,619,438 downwards.
AAACTTTATGTCTCGGCTTATGTTAGGGTATAGAGTGTTTCTAATGAGTATTTCTCCTTCCCTGCGTGGCTTACCAAAGGCGACAGGCTGAATGTGCGAAGACTGCAAGAATCCAGATGGCTTTACCAGCAGGCAAACCAGCAAGCACCGCTGCCAATAACCTCTATGAAGAGCTTGGCGACAGCACCATGTGAGTATTCCTTGTGATACATCAATAAAATTGTTGGCGACCAAAGCCATGATTTGCTTTCCAGGGATATCGCTTCATGCAGTCTGTTGTCAAAAAGTCTTTTCTTCATGAAGGGGTCTTTCCCCAGCTGCCTGCGGGTCTCAAATGTCCAGAAAATAAATAGGATGACTCTGTAAGGAGAGAAAAAACAATTTAACCCACTAATGGGGATTTCTTGTAGCACATAGGGGAATCTTTAACAGGTTTTAAGTTGGCAAAAACCTGTGTAACCAGGGTATAACCAGATGTTTTTTTCTAGAGCGAGAGCCTACAGCAGGCCATTGCTACCAGGGTGAGCCAGGACTGGGCTCCCTTAGTGCCTTTGCAAATCCAGGTCAGCATGCCACGTTTTCCAAAGCTGTTGACTAAATGCATCCAATGAAATTGCTGCCCCAAACTCCCCATTTGCCGTAGTAAGAAATAATTCTGTTGGGTAAAGTGTGTGTGTGGGGTGTTTTAAATTTGAAACTCTTTGCATATTGAAATTAAAGATAAAGGAACTATCAAAGTAGAGAAACGACTGGCAGTTCAATGAATGTATCTTTTACCTATTATATGCTCGTAAAAAAATAATAGTGCAAAGATGCCTATGTTTTCATGCTTCTGTAAATCTGAAGTTTATGGACTCCAACAACAATTTAATTCTCAGTGTGAAAAAGTTACAAAAGAGAATAGGCAATTAATATTTGTATCATACTGGGGGGTTTTGTTGATAAGCTTGCCACACTTAACTCGTCCGTGTTTATGTTTTAAAACCAAGTAATGTTGAAGAGCATAGCATTAATAATATGTTTGGAGGCAGGTAGAAAGCGAGCTGCTGGTGGTGGTGTGAGGATTGCCCATCTCCTGCTCTATTTTCAATCATTATTTGTTTTGCTGAGAAAGTTGAAATTTTACAGATGCTGTATTTGAGTTTATAAAATGCTAAGGAAGCATGACAAAGTGTATCACTGCTGCTTTAACTCTTGGCCATCCAAGCGCACTCTCTGCGTTTGAAATAATCCCAGAACTTGAGCTTTTCTGTGTAAATAGAGGAGCTGTTCTTGAAACAAGAACAGCTTCTCCGAACTGCTGAATTTCCTCCCATGCCTGTTGCCTTTGTGAAGTGTTACTGCTTGGGCAGGAAAGGAGGAAAAATGTATGTTCGACAGTAGCTTATGGTGGCATTTTTGAATGTGAGCACTTCTGCTTGTGAACCATGTGAGATCACATCTGTAACGCTTACACATACAGTGAGGTGCCCTGATGGATAAAATTCCTGTTTCTTTTGCATTTAACTAAATTTCTACCGAAATTAATGACTCGCTCCTGCTACTTTTACTGGCAGTGATATAAAGCTGATTATCTGTGGGAACTGGATATCCCAGTGGATGAATCTGTGTTTTGTACTGACAAATACCTTATGCTAAACCCAGAACAAGCCTCGTTGTGTTGGGTTTTTACCTGCACAGATTTTTTTTTTTTTTTTTATGTTTTAGTACTGCAACATAGAGGTGCAAATTTACAGATTTGCAATGTTGACTTTGAGGCTTAGATTTCTGTTCATTTTGACTAAAAATAGCTTTCATTGCACCAAAAAAGATGCCATATTTGGAATAATTTCTCTCAGATGTCTTTGCATACAGCTAAGATATACAACATATTCATAATGCCTAAGGAACTAATTAAACATAAACTAGTAAAAATCCTTACAAAATACATGAAAATCCCTAGGATTTTAAAGAAAATAGTGTGGTTCAATAAAAATAATTACAAATTATCTTTTTTTTTTTTTCTGTCAGATATTTGATTTCAAGGCACTGGTGTATCTTAGGAAATTATTCTTCGGGAAATACCTTTTATTAACATTTTCCATGAACTGTAGTACAATGTTTCCTGTCTTTAGTTGTCCTGAGACAGTCATCTTTCATTTGCAGTGCTGCCTTGTGTCTTGTTTTCTTAATTTGGTGTTTATAGCAAATGAAATGGAACTAAGCTCTTTAGTTTTAAATCTGCCTTGTCTCATACTTTTCATTTTTCTCTGTCTTTGGATACGTAGGCATCAGTAAGTAAGCTCATTTCATTGTCTTAATCTGTGTAGCTAGTAGAAACGCTAGTTAATGTTCCTTTCAGTAATTCCCATTGAACCTTGCAACCTGAAACTCATATTTTATTTGTCCATTGATCAAGTACAGGAAAGACATTTACTGTGAAGTTTTGATACTTCTGTGCTTCTTTATCCTTTTCTTGGGAGCAGAGATGAAGTAGGATTGCTGAACTTGAATGATATTATTTCTAAAGCCAAATAGTCCTACTACCTTAAAAAAACTACCTTAAACAAACCCAACACCAAGGTGTTGCGTCCAGTTTATGGACTTAAGATCTCACAATTGGATGCAAGCAAAATCTTTCTTGTCTGCTTTTTACAATTCCTTTCAAGGCAGGTACTTTTCTTTCAATTTACAGAAATGTGCTTCAAACTGGTGAGCTGATGTTTCTCATTGATTAAAATACCTATGCATGAGCAGAAAAAGATTGCAGGATAATCTCATCGTTGAGAGGCGTCATGTGAAGTGAGGAAGGAACTAAGAAGCTTTCGAAATAATCTGTTCCAGTAGCATAAAGGTTATGTCATCTTGCATGAGCTTTCTGCTGGAGGGTCTCCTTCAAGTTCAGAATCGTTTATTTCTCTCACGTCTAAATAGACTGAGGGTGCTTGACCAACCTCAAAGTATGCTGCTTTAGAATAAAGAATTAGTTTATTATTAGTGTGAAGTCAGTTATTTTTCATACAGTTATATTCTGCCCAACGGCAAGCCTTAGGCATACTGGTTTTTGGAGAACTGCAGTGCTCGGGGAGAGTTTATTCGCTGGTAGAACCCGTCGTGGCTTTGCTCGTGTTATTTGAAAATGGGAGAGTGATGCCTGTACTCTGTGCAGTGATTCTTCTCATCGGTCCTCTCAGGTCCCTGTGACCATGAGAAAGCTGTAGTTTCTCCCAGTCAAAACAAGAAACAAAAGTTAAGAAGCAAATGTGTTTCATTACTAAATACAGACTTCCGTGGGACTTTTACATATTAAAAAACTGAGAGAAGATTTAATATCTCTCAATTAACGCCTATCCAGTATCTAGTTACTTAAATTTCTCTTCCAGTTTTGCTAGGGAATATTTCACCACCAGAGATTAAATTTGCATTAATTTAGATTTGGTAATATTTTCTGAGATATAAAAAAACCACCACCAAAAAAGAGGGAACTATCTGACCAAGAGGTCTAAAACTTCATCTTCCAGCATTCACGTAATCATGTAACATGTAATTTTTTTCCCCTATTCCTTTTGTTAGTAAAGCCTAACCCTTTTTTATCTAAATTCTAAAGAATATGACTCAAATGTTGTTAGAGAAAAGACTTAGAGTTTTTAACTTGGGAGGTTTTGTGAAAGTATTGGACAGCTCTAAGTCACTAAAAGTAGTTTTATGTGGCATTTTTGATTTTTGTGTGTGTGTAGAAGTCACTGGAACTCATGCTATACTTTAGCTGCAGTTGCTCAACTGCAGCAAATAGGAAGGTTTTAAGTATGGCATTCAAAATGTGGAGTACCAGTATTAGGTGGAGGTAGTGAAGCTATCAGCAAATTGTACAAAAGAGGAATGCAATCTTTCTACCCCGTTTCTACCATAATGTCCCCTTATACCATCATATTCTCGCCATAGCCTGTCCTACAGATAAATTTAATATTTCAGAGAGCTTTTTAGAGTAGCTGTCCTTTTTAAGACTGATTTTTGGTGGTGGGGTGTTTGGGTTTTTGGGTTGGTTTTGGTTTTTTTTTTGCATCCCCATGCTAGACAGCACATCTGTTTAGTTACAATACATTTGTATATGGCAGCAATGGAAATGCGTTTTGATTTGGTCTCATTGCTGATGAGGGCAATGTCTTCTTTGGAAGAATAAGAGGTTTGGTTGTAGCTCTAACTGACGTTGGCCAGTATCTTAAATTTGTCACAAGGTTATTTTCAGCCTCAGGTAAGCATTATTTAAAACAGGGCTCTAAGGACACACTTTTCTAGCTTATCTTAAAATCTGCTCAGGAGTTTGTGGTATTAAAAATATTTGAGGAAGGTAGGTTAATGAGGCACTCGGAGGTGCTTCATGACTTCCAGAAAATGGTGAGACTTTTGGGGGTAGGAATTCAATGTAATCCAACTGCAGGGGTTTTTCACTTGGATTAACTTGTTGCAGAGATGAAATTCATACACATACTGATATTTTTGTGTCAGTATGTGTATCGTAAATGCAAGAAACAATACCCAGCTTGGCAGTTCTTTAAGAATCGGTGTCAGGAGTATGGTCTGAGCACAATGTGCATCTCAGCTGACCGGCTTCAGCTGCCGTTGGCCACCGCACAGAGACCCTGCAGGTCTGCACTTCAGGTGTGCCCAGGTGCCGCTCTGACTCCTCCTGGGGCCACAGTTTCAGGCTCACCGTAGGCTCGAACCACAGTTCTAATCTGGTGTGTGACCTATAGCCAGTCCTTAAAAGGCAGTGCAGGCACACTTAAACGCTGCCTCATCGTACACGTGTTTTATAGAATAGCAGAGTTTCGATGCACAATTATTACAGAATAGGTTTAACATAAAAATCGCTGTGAATATTCTGTGTTGGCTGTGTGCGGTATGGCACAGTGCCACTGCCACTTGAACAATGGAGGCATAATTATAGGTACATACAGTATACATACCATGATTCCGTATTACCTCATAGAGAAACTGTATCGCATAACTACATAGCACTGGTATTTTGTGTCACTGGGGAGATAGTGTACAGTATTGACTGATACTTTTGAAATCTAAGAGGGTTTTTTAAGAGGTTAACTTATTTTTGAACTTGATGAAAACTTGTTTCGATTTTTCTTCCTCCTCAAGTCCTTCTCCCCTAAAGAAGATGTAAAAGTAAATGTCTTGCCCAGTAGTCTAGTAAATGTGGTCTTTCTGTTGGATAGTAGTAGTTTGCTAGAAGTAATTTAATGGCTCTGATTCATATCATAAGTTCTTTTTTTCTCTCTCATAAGTATCTATGTCCATGCATGTTTCCTCACATGTGATTATCTTCTTTTCTTTCAAGTCTTTTTCTTCTCTACCATTTCCAACAAAGCAGGGGAAAAAAGTCAGTCTTAGAAGAAGGAGACCGTCAGAGAGTTATAAGCAGCTTTGCTTCCCGTGCTATTGAGGCTCACAAGCAATCTAATATCAATGGATCACTGAACAATAAGCTCCCCAAATCTTCAAGTAACATTACTTTTTTATCTGATGAGAACCCATTAACTACTCAAAACCCCTTGTATGTGGAAGGTGTCACTCAAAGTCCTGCTGCTGCTGGGTTTCTGCGGAAAAGAAACGATACTCTAGATACTCTCTCTCCTTCAAGACTAGTCTTGAGAGATGCCTCTTTGGGAGGCAGTCACCGTGCGTGGACGGTACCAACTCACGTTACTAAGAGACACGCGCCTGGTTCTCTGAGCAGACCAGTCATCATGGACCCCGTTCAGTGGCAACAGGAGAGACTCAAAGCAGAGAATGAAGGAACTGAAAGTCAGCAGAGCAGTGTCGATATTAGCAGTCCGCTATTTCAAAAAATGAGTGGCCCCAAGTTAACTGTAAAAGAGAAGGCAAGACAGTTTGAGCAGCAGGCTTTGCAGGAAATGAAGCAAGTGAAATCTCCTGATGTGAAATCCATCCGATCGCCAACGCACAGCATCTGCTTCCAAGAAGGAGAGAACGTGCTAGAGCAGTCTGCTAAAAGTGTGGTTGCTTCTCCTTGCCTTCGCTCTTCTCCTCTGCCCTCTCCAACACCTTGTGCTGAAGTAGTCGAACCGGAGGCCTCTGCGGTCCCCTCTGTAATCATCACTCACCACGGCTACCCTGAAGAACTTTCTCCTCCACCAACTCACAAACCAACTCCTCCGTCTTTTAGGACAAAGAAATCAGTTTGCCAAAGTCTTCTAGCTCCTCAGACCAAAGAAGTTATAGAAAGCATTCCAGATCCGCCTAAAATTCCCCCACCCCCACCTCCACTGCTGCCACCTCCACTTCCACCACCACATCCATCCCCTCCTCTGTTGCCACCACATCCTCCGCCTCTGCCCACAGTTTCGTCTTCTTCATCTCCTCTTAGCACCCAGCTCCTCTCCCCTGCCAAGCATTCAAAATCCCCTGCCAAACAGCCAGCTGTACCACCACCGGCCACAGTGCCAGAGCCTCCTCCCCGTAGGGAGCTGAAAGGTATTCTTAAAAACATTCAGAATTTAGCGGCGATCGAAAAGTCTGTGGCCAACATGTACAGCCAAATAGACAAAAACCACGTTCTGCCCAAGCACGTTTCTAAGCTCAAACCAGTTGCAACACCCGAGCTGCCAACCCCAGAAGCTGAGGCTGAGCACAACCAGCAGAATGGCAACTTGAGCTGTGTTGTGGAGGAGCTTGAGAAACGCTTTCCGTCTCAGTCGACAGCACTGTAATATTTACAGTCGGATGTTTTCTGCATGTAACATTTTGAGTGAGACGACTCTAATGCAGCACATGGTATCTGCCTCAGACTCTCTAGAAATTCAGGCTTTTTCCCTTTCTCTGGTGTATATCACTACTTACTCAGTCCTAATCCCAAAATTGAGAGACATTGTCTTTCCTGTTCACTTGGAAATTTGTAATGTATAATAATTCTATGAGCTGTTCTCTCAGAGCTACATCTTACTGTTCTATGATGCTGGTTCATAGTCTGTTTACCAAAAATTCTTGGGGAAAACTGTCATAGACAGCAGAGGGCTTGATACTGCTTTACGTTAAGCAGCCTTCACTGTAGGTAATATCAGTAAGCAGAGCGATTTTTCTGCAGCTGTAATTGGAATCTCTTGCTTTGCCCATAAAATGTACCACCTGGGAGGAATCTTACTGTCAAATATTGAATGTCAAAGCAAGCCAGTACTGGTAGTAAGCAGGCTCAGCAATCATGAGCCGGAGTTATTGCAGTAATGCATCACCGTATTCCGTGAGAGATGACGCAGCGCTCTGCTAAGCTGGCATGCTTGCTTTCAGCTCACGTTTGCATCTCAAGTCAGAAGAAGGGGTTTGTCTTGATTTGTCAGGAAACCTGGCTGTCTTCCCTCCTGTTACCTATGTTCTGCCTTCTGGTGCATTTTTTTATATTGTAACCGCATGTTAAAAGTTTTTATTTTGTAAATTTCTTTAATGTACAAAGCATTTGTTTGTTTTTTTATTTTGCATGTGCATGTTGTTGGCATCTCTCTTCAACTTTCATGCTAGTTTGCCATGAGCTTCACAGCTGAAACATCTCACTTAAATTGTAATAAAGTCACTCTAGTGTCACCAAGTGAAGATTTTTCAAGTACTTGTAAAAATCCATGTAATATGGATTTACTTACTGGCTTTTTTGCTCACAGTCATCTAAATCAGACCTTTACATTAAATATGTCGATTATAGTAAATTAGCTTGTCCTTTGAAAAAAAAAATGGTAAGTAAAAGCAGGTTTGGCATTTAACTGAATGATAGTTTGGTTCAACTTGCAAGTTTCCTCTTAGTTTTTGCCAAAATTCAAAATATTCGTATTTAAAATTACAATTTTTAAAAATATATTGGGAAAGGCAAATACTACGTAATGAAGAAAAATTAAAAACCTAGTTCAATATCAAGTGTTGTAATTCTGAGCAAAAAGGTAATTAAGTATTTATCAGACTGTCTAGAGATACTCAGCATTTCCATGGTGCTTGGCTTTTTCTCTTTTCTCTTCTTTTTTTTAAATCCGCAGTAAGGACATGCATGGATGCTTCAGCTGGAAACTGCTGAAGGTAGTTTCTCTTTCTTTGTCCCAGAGCCAAACTCCGTGAACTCCATCACACAAGTTTCGCTGATAATACAGCAGAATTTTTCTTTCCTTAAAACTCTTGTTGGGCTAGATGGTAGTTCCATGACACATATAGTAGCTAAATGTGTGAGGGGGATGATTGTCGGTCATAGCATTTTTGCTGTAGCAGAATCTGTATAATTTACAAGATGCACGCATGTAGAATACCTGCCGATGATGCTAAATTCTCCGAGAGTGGCACTACTGCAGCACCAGCAGCAAATTGTCAAAGTTCAGCAGCTATTAGGTAGAGAAGATTTAAGAGCCAGAGTCAGAAGACAACTTACACGTGTACTTGCTTCTGTATGTCTGCCATGGGCCAGGCGTGGAGACAGTGGGACAGTGGAAAGTGTGCAGAGATGAGCGTGAGAAATTACTGTGCTAAGCATGTTCAAGGTGGATCAGCCCTTAAGACAGAGATTTGAATTGGTTAATTAGGGCCAGATGTGACCCTGGATATATCTCTTACCCTTTCATCATCAGCTTGACTGGGTTGAGTTCTGAGCAGGAGCAGAGACGGCATCAGTGGCGAGCGCTTCTTTGCAAACCCGTTTGCAAAGCTGAAATTGAGCAGTAGCGTGCGTTACTCATCTTCCTTCCAGACTCTTTCTCCTCAGTTCCAGCTATGAACTGCAGGAAACCTCCATTTTAGGAGTCAGGGCAAACTGATAAGCAGTTGCCTTCTCTGCGTAGTATCTGTACTACTTGGGATTTATGATGCTTTTGGTTTGAATGTGAAAACAGATGTAAAGTATGAAGTAGCAAATGCCTGCTGGGATGCCAGTAATTGGGAAAATTGTTGTTTTAGGCAAATCACAGTTCCTTTAACCTATGTTAGCGATACTGACCTGTGAAAGTTCGGCACATTTGGTACGTGTAAATTCATTCTTGTTTTATCTTTCATGTTAAGTACCAGCAGTGTATACTAGCTGTCATATTATCCTACATCATCATAGGCACTATGGCCTTGCTTCCCATTTTGCATTGAAGATTTCTCTCTGACTGACTGCAGTGAAGTCTGGCTGATAATGTTTATCCAGAAGCAATTCCTCCCTCCGTGGAGAGCTTTAATTCCTTCCTGCAAACAAATGACGCTGTTTTGACCTTTGCCTTTTTGCCAGAATAGATCCTTGTGCTGTATTGAGTGAATGGGTATTTTTTGTCTTTTGGGGGCTTTTTTTCCTTCTAATCATGGCCACACAAAACTATAAGAGAAGGATAAGCATCTCTCAAAACACAGCATGGTGCTGTTTTTGAGAAAGTTGAATTCCAAATTGAATGAGAATTACTTGTATTACGCTTTTAATCTGCAATATGGTGACTACTCGAGAGCAATTAAGAGTAATAGGCTTAGTTTTCCTCTGTGCAATGCAAGACCTTCTTTATCTGAAGATTGTCGTAGGCGATATGGAAACTAAATACAGTATTCCTCGAGTGGGCTTTGAAAAGTCACATATCATCTTTTGATGATAAATCTTCATTTCAGTTGTTCATTAGTTTTATATTATATAAGCAACAGCATTAATTTAATGCTGATAATCAATTCCATGTGCTGAATATTAATAGAAAACTTAATAGACGGTGATATTAAAGAATTAAAAGGACTCCTACTCTGTTCTTTATTATTTACTCAAGTGTAATTAAAGAATTCTCCTAGACTGCTGTCTATGTACTAGGTTAAGCTCAACATAATTTTGAGCATTTACCCTTTCCTTCTTAAAAAAAAAAAAAAAATTAAAAACCCAGGCTTATCCTTAATAATAATGCTAAGACTTAAGTTGCTGTTCCCTAGTTCTGTCTAAACCATTTTAATTTTCTGGCACAAACTGTGAAAATAGAGAACTTGATAGACAGAAGTGCATTTGTCATGCATATGAATGGGTCCAAGAAAATGAATTAAAACAACAACAAAATTTTTCCAATAAGATCAAAAGCACAAAGCCTGTGGCAAAATAATCATAGATAGCCAAAATAATTTAACTCCCCCCCTGCAGAGGAGATGTTAGGAAATGTGTAATTTTAATAATAATGTTGTTACAAGAAATTAGTAATAGAACCTCCAGGCCAATTTCTAGCAAGTCCCAAGTGGATACAGAAAGTCCAGAAGTAGAAGAGAGACTGTTTCACTGCTTAAGCAGATGTGTGAAATAAGAATCTCTTTGTAGGTGGTCTCTGAGACAACAGAGAAGGCGGCCGGGCTGGACCTCTCTTATGGGGACACAAGGAAAACCAAACACAGCGTTCATCCCCTTTCCCTTGGCTGTGTTCCACTGGGTGCACTGGCTCTCTGGCTTTTGGGGATTGGGGATTTCTTCTCATTCATTTGCAATCCAAAGCAAGAAAAGATCCCAAAGACTCACTAGCCTTTCTCATGCAATAATTTGTATTTCCAGAGCAAATCTAAAGAAAAACATATTTTGTACTGTAGATATGTATTTCTTTTCTTGCTAACAATATTTCTAATTACATTATCTTTTCACCTCTCTCCAGAAAGAATGGCTATATGCATCTTTATATAGTCTCACAGAAGTATACTAATTTTTTTTTTTTTCCTTTTTCTGACTTGTAGGCGAGGATATGCACAGCAAGAGGTAAGGCTGTTCCCCAGTTACATTTAAAATATTAATCGCATCAACACGTTTTTCCCATACAGCCTATGTTGTGAAACTCATCGCTACTGGGTGTTTTAGAGGCCAGAAATAGAAAGTGGTGCAAAAAGTTCATGAGGCATCGATTCACTGGGGGCTGGCAACCATCGTGGCACAAACGTAACCTCCGCGCTAGGAGGTTGCTGCTCGACAAACTGCCAAAAACGTTTTCCCAAGGAATTCCCTCTGCTCTTGCTGCGTTTTCTTATGGCACATCTAATTGTCTGCCACAGCCCACTCCCATGGGCTTGGTGCTGGACTACACTGACCTTCTCTGCAGCTCAGTGCAGTCTGTTGCTCTTGCAGCATCTTTTTCTCCAGCAGTGAGTAACACAGAATCACAGAATCATAGAATCGGTTAGGTTGGAAAAGACCTTTAAGCTCATCCAGTCCAACCATTAACCTAACACTGCCAAGTCCACCACTAAACATGGAGAGTTTCCTTCAGAAATCTGAATGAACTCATTTAATAGTTGGAAAGTTCTCCAAAATACATTTCTATCATAAAGGCTGATATTTACTCCTGAGAGCTGGATCAGTTGTGCTAATCTTAAGGTGTGCCTCTGGAGCCTACTGCTCCTTATTCACTAGTGTTTTACAAATGGCAAGCTTTCTGTTGTTCTGCCATGATTTTTCCTCCTTTTGCAGAGCTGATTTGTGTCTCTTAATTCAGACACGGACCCCATCTCTCAGGGTTTGGTTTTGGCCAAGAAATTGGCTGAAATAGTGCCACCAAATTTTGGGAGGAGTGCAGGGACAATGGTACTGATTTTCCTGAGTAAATCTGATCCTAATTTACAAAACAGCAAGCGATGTGCATCGGTCTGTCATTAATTAATGAACAACATGAGTACCAAAAATGACCCATGTTTAGCTGTGACACACCTGAGAGGAGCCGTAGCGTCCTGTCGGTCCTCTCCGTGCAGCCTCCCGGGGTCTCTTCCCTCACGTCAGCATGCTTTTCTCACTGCATGCCGCATACTGAAAGAAATCACACATAAGCTGTAGAGAAAACAGTTGAGATAATCCTTCACTCTCGTATTGGTATTGTGAATTAAAGTCTATAAGTGGTTGCGAGGTACTGAGTTAAAAGCCACAGTACTATATAAATATAGATAGAGAATTAAAGTGATGGTATTGCAGTAGAAGCTCGGGTAAGAAATTGAGTCGCTTCAGGTTTTTAATAGCTGAATCACAGGCTTCCCTGCAGATTCCCATAGATTTGCTTTCTACGTGTTGCAGATAATTTTTTGTCTGCCGTTGTCTCCCTGCTGTCTCCAACATACACCACGCAATAGTTCTTTTGGGCTCTGAGAGAAGTTTTTAGTTAAATAATTTAAAGAATCGCCACATAAACAGGAAATTTGAATTTATATTAGGCAAAAGAAATAGCAGACTGTAAGTGATGTGACTACCTTAGGTGCTTAGCAGCGTTCTACTCCTCACTGAGTATGGCAGTATCCAGGTGACTGCTGTGCAAAGGGCTCTGAAGGACCCGTGGTGTTAGGATTTCTTTCCAATTTTAACTCAAACACAAATGACCTGCACTTTAATTGTTACTGCCTAATTAACCCCTTTCTAATTTTCTTTTGTAGCAACAGCAGTTGCTGAGACCTTCTCTTCTCAGACCAGAGGTACCACTATTTTTTGTTTCTTAATTATTCTATAACCTTTTAAATGGCTTTTATATAATTTCCTAATAAAAAACTTGTCTGTCTTAGGTAATATTTTTCCCCCTGACTCTTTTACATGAAAAGGGAAGGCCTGACATGGTTACCCCATTTATGTTGTTTTAATTAAATACCTTAAATGTACTGCGTCTTGGTATTTTCCCCTTGAGCATCTTTCAGTTGCTCCCATGGACTTCATCACACAGACTGAAAGCTTTCCTAGCTTCGGGACAATTTCCTCGCTGTCCAACGGCGATCTGTTTTTTTCAGATGTCAGTCAACTGATAATTGATTATGGTACCTAGAGATGAATTAAGCAGTTGGCCTGCCGAGATAATGGAAGCATTAGCACACTGCTGTGAAGTGCAAAGGCGGCTCTGGATTATAAACGCAATGCTTTCTGTTTCAAATCTTTTAGACCCGCTATCGTTTCCAGAATAAGCAATAGAGCAATTGTAGCTTTTGTGAGACGCTGCTATCGATGGTATTTTTGTGGTACAGAATGGTGGTCGTTTCTGCAGTCATTAGTAATTACAAGATGCTCTGACACAACTTTAAATTCATTGGACTGGAGAAGAACCTCTAGGAAGGTGTGAGATAGAGACGACATGCAGCCCCTTGCCAAAACCCGAGCCTGGGTTCTCTGTGTCGATCCTGCAGTTCAGAGGTATTCCACAGAGCAGCCTAATACTAAACAGCAGGTGAAAGCCGCTTCAGGACACGCTGGCGCTTTCATAGGATACAGACAAGGACTTAGCTTAGTCGCATGCCGCTCATGATTGTTGATGGTTGAGAAAACTTTAAAAACAGAGACCTGACAAACACAGCGAGTAAAATAGCCCTGATCTTTCAATACAGCTTTTTCTTTTGAGAGAGGCGCAAGAAGTGACAGCGTATTTGCCTTGAGTCCAGTTTACTGAATGAGGGTTTTGTACAGGATGAGTGAGACAGGGTCCCACGCCAGAACAGCGTCTGCATTTAGCTGACTTGGAACAGTCGCTCCCAGGGAACAGACCAGGGAAGGGGTCATTTAAAGCTGGTGTTGGCTTCTCATTATGGTTCTTGACAGTTGTCAATGTTCCTCAAATTATTATCATTTTTTATTTTGCTTGTTTGCACAGTAAGCTACTGTTCTTTGCGCCTTTTTCATCAGTCATTACTGTGTATAACTGCTTGCATTCAATCAGTGTTTCTCTTTTGACAGGAGTTAAGTATGGAGTCTGGAATTGATCCAGGGCAGGAATACTATGGGCAAGATTACTACAGTTATGAGCATGGGTATATTTTCATTTTTCCTATGTATTTCTGAAAATGAAGCTTTTCCAGGTTGATGATGTTTATTATTACAGCATCTAATCTGGAGACTTCCCTTCATCTCAGGATTACTTTAATCTTTGTGTCCACGAAGGCGTGTGCTGACAACAAAACTCTTTTAAAAAGTTAAGGGGGCGTTGTATAACTCCCCACTTCTTTAGGAATCTAATTATTATGCCACAGAGTGTATACCCCATCCGTCATGCTGGGTTTATATTCACTTTTTTATTTGCATATTTCTGCTGTCTTGGAAATTAATTTCCATCATCTCCTCCCCTTTTGTGGCTCACCGGCCTGAGTTCAGTGACTGATACTTTCTGCTCACAGTTCCCAGCCAGCGTCTGGCCTTTTACATTTACCTAGAAAACATTATCCTGCCTTGTTCTGATAATGCCCATCTGACTGAAAGCACTTCAGGGATTGTTGCTGTTCTTACAAGCTTGCAGGCATTTCCAGAACCGATCCCAGGGAACCTGCTCTTTCATCCCCCAATTTAAAAAAAGATCCCCCCAAAAAGCAGGTACCTGGAAAGAAGGTCATTGCACTTGGGGGGTTCTTGACTGATCCCAGAGACCTGGCAATGCGGGTCGCCCTCCAGTTGTAACGGGCTTACAGCCCATGCAATAGAAAGAGGTTTTGGACTGTGTTACCGCTAAGGAAAAAAAAAATAATAATCTTCTCAAAGGTAGAGAGAAAAGAGCAAAGAAATTCTTGTCCTTTCGAGATGTGCGTGCATTTGCTGCTGTGTGTGGAGACACACGTGAAGCCGTTGGTGCATGTTACGAAGAGACAATGGTGTTTTTGCCAGGTACGAACTGCCTCAGTATGGGAGCCGCCGCCGATTGCTGTCTCCTTCGGGGATGTATGATGAGTACGGGGAAGTCGTGGTGGAGAACGATGGTGGCTACTACTATAGCCCGCATGGATCGACTGCGGAAGAGGTGAGCGTCTCTGGTGTGTTGATTCTGTCTCTGCAACAAGGTGAAGGACCATTAAGCCTTGTCAAATACATTTTGTAATTGATTAGAATATTGTGTTCTGTATAGATCAAATAAGCAGCTCTCCCATTGCTAATCATTGTTTGCCCTTCTGATGACCGGTAAAGTTTTGCATCAGCACCTCTTTCCTTTTTTCTAGAAATAAAAAGGAATTGCAGAGTTTCTTTTAATACCCACCTCTATTTTTTCCTCAATGTAGATTTCTTGTTCAATGAAAAATCCACATAGCCTTAGGTAATTCCATTTTATATTGTTAACCAAATGGGGTATTACTAATATTCAGCCTATAACTGGTGATTTTCCACTGAGAAAAGCAGTCACCTAAACTCATTTATCATAAAGTTCACAACTGAATGTAAAGAAATTTTAAAATGTCAGTGGCAGCCAGAAGAAAGTTGACATAAATGTTCCTTTTTTTCTAATCTAATTTTCAGAAATACTACACTCTTAATCCATGACGTGGGTTTTAATTAAATGAGAAGGGATAACGTTTCTGAGCCAGTATTTTTCCCTGTTGCAGAGTATGGTAGTTGTGCACTTGCAGCCTATTCTAGAAGTAAAACTTTCCCCATAATTTTGGTAAAAAGCTATTTCTAAAATGGGTAAGTTAGTTTAGATGCTGGGAAAAAATGTTCCATTTGTTCCTACTGACTTGTTTTAGGGTACGAGTTTTCATAACCACCGTCTTTCCAATTGTAATCAAGTTCCATTTTCATAATTTGCAGGGGATGAGTCAAGGCAGAGGTCCTTCGAGCAGAGGTATAAGCCAGAGAGCAGGGGCTCAAATAGAAGGTAGACCTGTAGATGGTGGGATGGATCTAAGACATGGTTCTGGAAGAGCGTATAGGACCAGCCAGGGAAAAAGGAAACTAAAAGCAGTGATGCATTTAAGTCGTGTAGCAGTCAGTGTTCACAAACCGGTAGGAAGAACTGAGTCTGCTCGTTCCCCATGGAAGAAAGCAAAGATATTCCCGATGATTCTGCAGAAAGTAAAAGGCGGTAGGAAAGATTCCAGTTATGCCAAGTTGATGTCAGCTCGCCAAGTGGACAGTGAGAAAAGCATGATTATCAGGGGAAGCTACTTCCAGAAACTGACAGATGACAGACCTTCCATGAGAAAACTAAATCATGTGTTGAAACGCATTAGTGTCTCCAGAAAATTTCAAGAGCCTATTCGCAAAGATTCAGTGCATGCAAGAGGAAAAGGAGAGGAAGAATATGAAAGAGATGAAGCAAAATCAGGCGTTTCAATAAATATCACAGCAGAGAGTGAACATGAGGATAGTGATTATGAGAAGAAGAAAAGGAGGAGAAGAAAATACACCTCAGATGAGTCATCCATGAAGAGTAGTAGCTCTGGTTCAGAGTCAGAAGATAAAGACTACTTGAAAGTAACTCTGGACCAGGATGAAGCCACTGAAAGTACTGTGGACTCGGATGAAGAGACGGGGCATGATTTGGGGGATTCTGATGACGACTCTGGATCTAGCTCTAGCAGCGAATCAGAGGAGGACTCATCTGAAGAGGACGATGATGAGGAAGACTCTGACAGTGATGAAGATGGTAGCCTGTCAAAGAGCTCATCTACGCGAAGTTCGTACAGCAAATCAGGGACTAGTGAGTCCAGCAGTAGAAGAAGCACTGAAAGGTCCAGTGTAAAAAGTAGGGGAGGTAGCTCTCGTGGCAGAGCAAGGCAATCCAGCCAGAAATCAACTATTAGCTCTAATGCATCAGGTAGTGACAGGGACACGAGCTACCGGAAAACTTCAGGATCCAGCTATAGGAGCAAAACCTCCTCCGCCAGCCTTGAAATAGAAGACACGATAGAAGAGGTGTCAGAAGAAGATGAACAAGGGGATGTGGAGCAAGTCAGCGCAAGCCTCAATGAGACGGCAGATAACGCAAATACGGCAGTGTCTGAAACGTCTGCCAGTGCAAAAACTGCTGCTACTGAAGAAGACAAGAGAGGAGAATCAGCTACTAATGGTGAGGATAGCACGGATGAAGGCACAGAAGAGGTTGATACAGATGCTAGTGACAGGGAGGATACTATCAGTAAGAATGAATCTTCTTGCCTAGAAAGTCAAATCAGTGTTACTTCCAAAGGTACTGAAGGGACAAAAAGCACAACTAGTGCCACTTCTGGTAAAACCGCAACTTCCCCTGATACTGAGAATCAAAGTTCAGACACCAACATGAAAAGAAAGAAAATAAGAGAAAAGATGTCCCAGGAAAACAGTCAGTCTTGGTCAAATGAGGCCCTGGATGCTGCCGTTACGGAGTCAGAGACTACTGGTGATTCTACATCCTTTTAAAAAGGAGTGACAGTAGGTGGACGTTTTGCAGTAAGGAGTGATCTTGTTTGCTGTGCTTTCTGTGTGGTCTTTCCTAAGCAATACACACTTGACTCGAGAGAGCCAAAAAGAAAATGTCAAAGCTTATTGCTTCAGCATTTGTGCCCTGTATGCTATCTTAGGGATAGAACTGTAGAAAACCAAACTAACAAAGTTCCTCTGAGAGACTACTCGGGTATACTTAGTGGTGGATATAGAAAGATTAATTTTCATCAAGCAATGGCGGGAAGGAGTACTTCTTTTTCTCTGCTAATTTCAATAATGTAGTTAAAGAGGCATTGTGTTGATTCTTAGATTTAATCCTTTTTGCATTATGCACGTTGTGAAGCAGAGTAACATTGCATTTCGCATTAGCTGTGACGGATAGCTTGATGAACCTGATGGCACAAACGTATTAAAGGCCTTACGTTCATGCAGGTTATGTCTGTCACAAAGTGGAAAGCTGCAGGAAGGAAAAGGGGCAAAACATAGAATTTGGTGAAGAACAGGAATGATGATGAGGATGAAAAGACTCAGAAGTCATACATGGTTTCACCTTCTGTTCCCCTACCTGTACAGCATTTGCTCATCTTCAAATGAGTTCTCTGCTGTAAACATCAGCCCTGTTTGCAGGGGGGACAACTGAAATTGCAGTGAAGGAACTCTCCCAAACCTGCAGAGTATTACTAGCACAGCTGGGATTAAACTGTTTCTGGATCATGGGATTCGGGTTTCAGGTACCAGTGATGTACTGGACAGGGATGCACGGATGGCTGTACGAAGTGAGCTTGGTCAGAAAAGGAAATCGATTACATTCTCCAACTTCTGCCCCTCCCACCTAACAGTACAGTGATTTTATTTATTTATTTTTTTAAACATCTATCTAAAAGTTTGAGATGTGTAACAGCACAGTGTTGCTGAAGGTAACCATTGCCTATGTTCTATATTTTGGTATCTGCCTTTTAAAATTCAGTAACCTGGAATATCTGATGTCATTCAATAGCGAAATCTTGTAGCACTTTCATTAGCACAGTTCCACTCAGAATGAGTGCTATTACGTAGGAAGGACTTCTGTTACGGAAAGCACAAGTGGCCTTTGTGTTTTCATATAAGCAGCAACCTCTGCATGACGTACTTCCTCATGGAGCTCTTATCCGCGCTGTCAGCCCAGAGAGTATGCAAGCTCTGTATACACACGAGCTATCTGTGCATTATTTACCTTGTACCAAAACCCACAGAGCTGTTTCTCAACCACTAGATTTATCCAGATAAGCCATAAGAAGCCTAAATAAAAACAAAGCCTTGAGCCAGTATTGGATTAGTCTTGTGAGTGGGTGCTTTAAAGCTGGTGCAAATTCTGGCATATGCACCAAAGCTCTGCCAGGAAGTCTCTGTTAGACGAGGGAGAGAAAAATGTTTGAATTTTTAAGATACTTGAGTCTGCCGTGGTGTTTCCTTGGCAGGACAATTGGTGCTGAGCTGCAAAGCGTGATACTAACTTTTCAACTATTGTCTTTAATTCCAGTTGCAATATGAACTAGATTTATGATCACTTACCTACTTTTTTGTATTCCCATATAGCAGAAAGTTGTAGCTGCCCACAGTGCTTTAACGTAAATCCCATTTAAACAAGTCAATCTTTTCATCCACCTGAATATATCTGTGTGAAGAAAAATTATATGTCTTTATCAGGAACGCAAGAATAGGTCTTTGAGTAATTTGTACAAAGTGTAACTTCTCAAAAGCTTAAAAGTAATCATCACGCGTTTGTACGTTGCATGATTTTCTTTCTCTAACTGGCTTTTGTGTGCATGTGTATGTATTGCAGTGGGAGTTAAATGTGATGGTATCTGCTGCCTTAGTGAAATAACAGTTTTTTCATTATTAATTCAAGAATGATAGTAGCTTGTTTCAGTGTACTGCAAGGAGGCATTTATTTTAAAAAGATCAATTATAAATTAAAAGAAGTAATGGGTTTTGTGTAATCACTATTAGTACAAAGTCACAGCAACATGGAAATTGTTTGCATTAACTCTTCAGAAAAAATATATAAAATATATAGAATCTAAAGTCTCATTTCTCCACCATCTTCCATTCGATAGCAAAACATCTCCATTGATCCCACTAGATTGGAACTGGCACAAAGCCTTATATCAAGCTTTTCTCTTTTTTAACCAGCCAATTTTGCCAACATCATGCCTGAGGATTTCCCTTGTGTAGGTCCCGAAATCTTTCTCTGCTTGATGTGTTGTGCATATAAAACACACCTGCTCAATGCCATTTCTGCACTGAATTTACAACGTAGTAATACTCTGGGAGAAAACTTCTAAGGCCTTCCTAGCATTTACCCATTAGTACACTAGTTGCTTAGAACTATCACTTAGACAAAGGCTTCATCATCAGTGCCTCCCAGTTTCTGTTAGAAGGGGTAATTAATCTAGTTGGCTTTCATCTCTCTCTGTAAGACAGACTGAGACATTGCTTTGTCAAAATATGATTGGCTTACCAATATCATGACTTGCAGAAGCTTTCTTTCAGAAAGTAATGTCTCCGTCCTCAGAATTCTCCAAAGAAGGTGCACTTTGGCTTAATGGGAGCACAGCTGAATGCATCTTTAGCGGGGGGGAAAAAAAACAAACCCAAAAAACCCCACAAGTTTGTCACTCCTTTCCAAACCTGAAACAAAAAAAATCACGTTTTTTATACACTCTGACTCGTATTATGCAGTTCACAGACTAAAATGAGTTTATCTTTCTTGTAACTTCTTAGTACAAAGAATTGCTTGAGTGTTCACACAAACTGGCACACAGTGGTAATGAAAACAATTAAGAAATATCTGTGTACAACCTAAAAGGAAGGGTACAAAAGACCACGTTAATAAAAATTCCTATGAGTGTGTAGCTAACAGATAGCAAAAGGTCAGGAAACTGTAAGAAATAGTGCTGAGATTTAACGACATTTCTATTTATTGTCAAACAGTGGGCCCGGAAGAAAAGGATCAAGCTGATAGTCGACCCAGAGTATGAGACCAGCTCCACTGGAGAAGACAGCGCTCCTGATTCCAGCCAGAGGAATCGTCTTAATAACCCGAATATTCAAAACAACATCAACGGTAACATCTACATTGCACAGAATGGCTCTGTTGTCAGAACCCGTCGTGTTTGCCTTGGTAATAATTTAAAAGTCACATCTCCAGTGAGGCTGGGGAAACAATTCAAGAAACTGGACAAGCTTGCAGTGACACATGAGGAGAATGTCCCACTGAACACGTTGTCAAAGGGACCATCTTCTAGTGATAAAATGAACACAAGACCTTGCAGCGTCTCGTTTGCTTCCTCTACTATAGGGGCCGAAAATGTAGTAACAAAGCAGGGGGGCTCCAAAATGAAAAGCACAGAAGAGCAAGAATCGGTTGTTGATAACGAGGATGTCAAAGAGCCCTTGGAGTCGCACAGTGAACACACACAGTCAGATGAAGAGGAGCTCTGGATGGGCCCTTGGAACAACCTTCACATACCAATGACAAAACTGTGATTTTTTTTTTTTATTATTATTATTTTAATTTTTACTTCAGTTTATAATAAACTGCGCTTTTTATTGTCACTGAGGAAAATGTATGAAATTTGTATCGTGCACATACGTTGTATACTACAAACGACACGCTTTAAAGTTTAAAAACAAAATTTGCACTCACATTTGTACCAATTAATTGTCCTCCCCAACAACTATTTTGACAGGCTCCCATTTCACTAAACAATACTTCGTTTAAATTAATTAGTTTTTTTGGATCTTGATTTATTGTTTAATAAACAGTAAACTACTAATAAATGCACAGCAACATTTGGTTAACTTTTGAGACAGTTCTATACATGCCTAGCTTGTTTTTCTGTATGGTATTTGTGGCTATACTGTTTAGATTTGGAAATTGTCTATTTATGTTCAAGATTTATATCCAGAGCTCTTGATTCTGAACTCAGAGTAATAAATTAAAAATAAATCCATGGAAGTCAATGGAGCAAATCCTCGGCTGGCTTAAATTTGAGTAACGATACGAAGTCGGTAGCGATATACCAGTTTATGCAAACAGAGGATCTCGCTCAGCACCCAGCTAGCAAACTTAGGGAAGAGTGGAATCAGAGTTTATAAGAGTATAGCACTGTTACACAGAAAAGTGGAATAGAAGATTAAATAAGATAAAAATTGCAAAGAGGAAGGAAATGTGTAGCAATTAATCTTATTCAGAGTTACCTGGCCGTGGTTTGTTCATTTTCTTTTGTAAATTAGCTCATTCCAATTTTCTTCTCTAGTCAATTTTTCATCTTTTCATCTCTTCCCACATCAGTTCTGTTTTCTTCTTTATACGGTCTTTAGCTCCAGTTTTTATGCTCCATCAATAATTGTCATCCTATGGCTATATTCCTCCAAAATAAACCAGGATGATACACGAGTCTGTGTGATAGAAACAGGCATTAAAGAGTAATTAATAGGAAGGGGATGGATACGTTTTCAAGCCCAGCTAGCTGTTGGGTTAAATGGTACAATCACCATTCCATGCCAATAGTGTTGAACATAAACCTGCTGAAGAGACAAATGGATTACGGCAAAGAGGATAAAAAGTGAATATTTTATGAGTCTAATCTGCATGAACAGATCTGTGAAGGGCAAAGGGTGTCGGAACACACACAGAGAATTGTTTCAGAAACTTTAAGTAAGCATTACTTGTAAAATACACTCCATAAATTTTGGCACCTGCTTATAATTTCTATTTGCACCTCAAAGCAGTGAGTGCATTGTGTTACGACTTCAGTAGGGAGCTGAGAAGTGCCACTGTTCATGATCACCAATACCTAAAAGACACTCGCAATACAGAGCAAAGTATTTTTCTCCAATGTGATATAGGAAAGAAAAGACGACGATCCGTATTCACACGAGAAAAGTGTCCTGTTGTATTGTGCAAACTTTTCTTTCAGGATAAGACCAAAGTAGTTGTGAGAACACTATGGATACCTCTCAAAAGATAGGAAGGGTCGACAGATAAACATGTGCAATTAGGAAGGAAATGGTTGGCAGCATCCTTCTTTCCCTGTTACTGTAGTTGAAGTTTCACCACAAGATCTGGATGACGATGGCTGTTGGTTCTGCCCTGGCAGGAAATGGACTTCTGCTGCTGTGATTGTGTTTGTTTTCCCCTTGCACAGGTTCTCCTCCACGAGATTCCTCCTAATGTTTGTCTCTAGAAGCCGTTCGCATGTTATGCCGATGTAAATGTGACATTTCTGTCAAATACCTCCTTTTCAAGCTGAGGTTTCCGACCAAATATTTTGAGAGACGGTGCTTGTTTTTAGGCATGAGAAATGCAACGTAGCCTACCACACAAGGGGGAAAAAAAAAAAAAAAGACCGGGTATTTCTTTCTCCTAACTCTTTTATCTTGGCATATTTGCACTTGGTACCTAACAAAAAATAGCTGTTTGGAGTTTAGCTAGAGTCTGAATATACAGATAAGAATGATGGAAGGAAAAAAAAAATCTATTCTTTGAAATACCTAGTAAAATATTATATTTTAATCCTGTTTAAGATACTGTTATTATTTCGCTACATGATTTTGATTGCAAGGTCTGTCAGTTCGGTTCTTACTGAAGTATTCTTCAATAAGGTCATACGCTTTTAGAGAAACATTTTCTCCCAGCTACTCTCAATTTTCTGAGGGGAAGAAAACAAATTGTTTCTTTTTCTAGAGACTCAGTGCTGTGCACGCTTATCAAAGGCAGAACCTGTCAATACCATCTCGCTTGTGCTGTCCAAGAGCTCGGAACTTTTCCCCCAATGCAATAAGTCTAAGAAATTCATTAAGAAATTTCACTTTTTAAGCAATGGGTGGGGTTTATCTGAAATCTAACTCGATTTTAGCTAAACTTATAGTGACTTTCAAAATCTTGAATACTGTTGGCATAGAGAGGGCTTCATGAAGTCTTTCACAGGTGCCAAAGATGGGGGGGGGGGGGGGGTATTTTTAATTTTCTGTGGATGTAATACTGTAAATCAATACAGAATTCAAATTGTCTTTTCTGGGGATGCCACACTGTAAATTAATACAGATTTTAGACTGTCAGCAGGCAGGGGATGCCAGAACCAACAGCAATAACACTACAGGCTGATAGAGTAAAAAAAAGCTCACTTCTACTTTTCCTTTGGGAAGTTAAGTGTTAGCATGGCTTTGGTGGCTACAGTAAGTAGAACAAAGTATCTGAGTTTGGGATATAATTTACCGCTATTTAACTGCTGAAATTTGTAAAGCTGATGCAAGGCATGAGCATTTTCCGCTGGGTGGCAGAACTACTCGCTGGCTGACCGATCAAGGTGATAATCATTGCTCCCGACACTGATTTAATTTGTATGCTCTTCCAAGCAGGCACTGATAATTTTGTGGTTTTAATACGGCATCTGCTACATTTTCAGTATAAGCAAGGTTCAAATGACCGATGATGTGGCTGTAGAAGGGCAGTGTAATGCCCACTGTGAGGCAGAACAAGGAATGTCAGGAGAAAAATAGAACCTTTTTTTCCTCCCCCTTTCTTTAAGTATATGCTACTGTGAACAAGGTTGCAAAGAAAGCCCCGCAGATCTATCGGGGACCTGTGAGGAAGCGTAAAATATTTATGCGTTAATGGTAGGCACTCCTTGCACCCAGATTTGCCTGAGTTGGTGCAGGGGAAAAGACAGTGCGGTTGCGGGGGTGCTGTGTGTGTCCGTCCTGGTGCTTTCTCCTGGCACGGTGATCGCTTGGCATCCCCCGGGTTGCATCCTTCCAGAATTTGGTTATGTAGCTGGAAAACTTGCACAGTCAGCAAAATAGAAAAGAGATGGGGGGGGGGGGAATAGAAATCTGAATTTTTAGCAGTGGGAGAACAGCACCAATCTCTTACACAAATTTCAGCTTACATGGTGGAAAAACACATAGTGGGAACTGGGTATTTTGGGCCAGTCACAACCACGAAAATGCCTTCTGGAAAGGGTCACACACTCCTAAGGGAATACAGCTTGATATTTAAAAAACTCCTTGATGGATCAAAGCCATGGTGGTTCTGGTTTCTCGTGGCGGTCACCCCCAGGTTGCTTGTGTGGGATGATCTCGATGGTTGGGAAGTGGCTTCTCCTTTTTCCATCCGCTTGCCTCTAGCAAATGTCGGTTGTAACTCAAAGCTTCACAAATAAGTGTGTTTTGCAGCTGGCGGATGGTGATAAATGCTTCTTACCTTGTAATATTTATAATTGCACTGCAAATGGGGGTATAAATTTGAATGGTTTCTCATCGAGCCCTAGTTCGTGGCTGCGCCAAGACACAGAGCTAGCCAGAAATACAAAGGACAGCAGCTTTCTCCTGCTCAGCACATGCTTGCTTGCCGACCCTTCAAATGCTGCCCACAGAAATGGTGACTTTAAGTAACCATGGACGGCCTCGTCGTTGATAGTCTGAGAAAGACTTACACTTATTACAAACTACTGATAAACCACAAGCTTTGATAAACCCAAAGAATGGTGCAGTTTGTCAAATGAATTTTGAAGGCAGCTGGTTCTCAAAAGCCCATTAGATGAGTACTGAGGAATATTACCTTTTTTCTTTATTATTGGAAGAAGAGAGTTTCAGTACTTTCACTGTTTGGACTAGGAGCACTAAGCCCAGCTGATCAAATGATAAAGCTGTAGCACAGGCCCGGATCAATAGTGTAGCAACAACTCGAGCAGAATCAGGTAATTCACTCATAGCATAACAAAACCGAAGCTTTCAGGGTGGCACCGGCCCGGGCAGCTGGAACACAGTTTATCTTTCTGGCACTGATGGTTGCTCTTTACCAATACATGATAAAATGATGTTGTTCCTTTTGTGAGCTACCCAGCACGAGCAATGCCAACGCTGCAAAGTGTTTGCATGTTGTTAAGCAATGGCCATCCGCAATGCCCAGAACGAGTTGCAGCATTCCAAGGAGCGTTTGCCTGTCCCCATATGGATGCCATTGAAACATATGGGTGGCTGTGGCATTTGGGAATTGCTACCATTTGTCTCTGTCCAAGGAGCCAGTGTGGGGTAAGCAGGCATGGGGAGCCTGTGCTGGAGTTCAGCAGGAGGGGATGCAAGCTCCCGGTCCCGGTTGTGTGGAGAGGCCTACTTGGAAAAGCAAGTGGTTCTAGCCCAAGGGGGCTTAATTTGTGTGCTCTCAACCTGGCAAGGAGCAGCAGTTTCCACAGAGAGCTGGGGGAACCCTGCAGAGCTGCTCGGGCAGCAAATCCACCAGGGCACTCTGGGCAGTAACACGGAGAGAGACCCACGGAGTTACCATGCTTTGCATTGTCCCATAGGTTTTAACCAGTATTTGGCTTTCAGGAAGTCCCACCAAAACTCCAGCTCTGGACAGGCTGACCTTGCGTTGAGTGGATAATAGCAGGTACGTTGTTTGTGCTGTATTCAAGTGTGTTTGGGAAGGGACGGTGTCTGTACAGTGGCTCTTTTGCTGTTCCTCAAGGAGCAAGGACAAGATCCTGTGTCAAACTGCTAAAAAAAAACCCCAACCTCTTCACTATTAAAGCTCTGCTGGAATGCTTGAAGAATAGAAAACATCATCACCTTTTTAAGGCCACAAAGGTAAAATTAGCCTTTTTTAGTGCGTCCTGCTGAAGACTTAGTTCTCTACTCCCGGAAGACTGTGGACATGGTACTGGCAAAGTCAAATGCGAGGGAAGGAACGGGGCTTATCTCATTGCAGTGGCTATCGGAAACTTTGTATGTGCCTGTTCCTGGCAGCCCTGTGAATGCTACAGAAGTACAATCAAGATTTTGGGGAGATTTTTGGGGAGCCAGGGACAGGATGCTTATAGGGAAGGGCAGCTTTGGTGCAGAACTGAACGTTGCGTTACACTGAAGGGAGGTTTAGTTTCAAGAGTTTAGGGAGAATATAAGCCTTTATATCAATGACGCCACAAAGCCGTGCTGTATGTCAGTGCTGCTGAGCTTGAGAGTTAATGGCTGCTTGGTGAAAGCCATGGTTGGTTCTCCTCAGCAGTTAGATTCGCAGTACGTGTGTGCATCATCTCTCTGGCTGCCTATAGATCATCTATTGTCTTCTGAGGCATACAAACATCTCGCATTGTGTCTCCGACCAACTGGCGGTTGCTTAAATATGCGTGCTAGCAAGTTTGCGTTTCAGAGGGCAGTGGTCTCATAGGCGCGTGGCACCCTGCAGTCTGGGATCTCGTAGAAGCGCTCCCTGCAGCGCAGGAATTTGCCACCGGTCACGTGGGTTGGAGCTGATGGTATTGCATTTGCACCAGACGCGTGCTGTCACATTGCTCCCCTTCGGCAGGCTGAGCCCTTCCCATGGAGCTACCGGCAAGTTGTGCACTGGGGGATGTAGTCAGTGGTTCCCTGCCATGCCCCACGGCAACTTAGCAGTGGGTCACTGTTTTTTGGGAGAAAATGTGGCAAAACCACAGTGTTCAGCGCTCCTGTGGCTTAGTTGCTACTTGCTGAGGTAACGCTTTAGATTCTCCTTAATGCCCGTGTTGAAGGCCAACAGGAGAGTTCAGAGAAACTCTACTTTGCCATGATTATTTTTAGTAGCTAAGAAAGATTTTCTTATTTCCTTGATAAAGGTCACCAAGGGAAATTGTATTAAGGTCGTGATTTAATCTGATTAATTTTTCACAGGTAGAAAGATTATTATTTTTTAATGTATTACATTTTAGAAATTAGACCTAGACAGCATTTCCCTAGCAGCATTCACAAAGAGCTATTTTGCTCTAACTTGTTATCTCAGAAATGCTGGTAAGAGGCTGTTTTAATGAAAAAGCAAAGTGCAATTTTTAAATATATAAAATATTAAGCAGGGGCTGCCCTGATTTAGTGTTAGAAAAAGCTACCATAGCATGCTAGTCCTAGGAAGATGGGGTAAACGAAGTGGTGAATGCTGGTTAATCACCACTGTTTAAGTGAGGAACACAAAGTATAAGAATGCAGTAAACGACAAAACTTTATACCGTCATCAAGCCAAGTGAGAACAGTAAATATTTGTCTCTCCCATCAGTTTAATTTACTGATACACGTTTTTTTTCCCTTGCAGACTGAGAAATCTGCATAGTTACACTATCAATATGCATAAATAAATGAATTCTGAGCAGACATGAGGGCACAAAGTGGCCTGTAGGCACCTTGAAAGACCTTCAGATGTGGTGAAACACTGGTTGTAGATAGGATTGCTAAACCCTGGTGAGTTAGAAGC
Source organism: Pelecanus crispus (assembly GCF_030463565.1). Classification (NCBI taxonomy): domain Eukaryota; kingdom Metazoa; phylum Chordata; class Aves; order Pelecaniformes; family Pelecanidae; genus Pelecanus; species Pelecanus crispus. Next base: position 40,592,079 of record NC_134652.1, on the reverse strand, counting down.
ACGGGAAGGGAACAGAAGCACTGCTCCCAGATCTTGAGTTCAGAAGCTCAGCCACTGGCTCCTTCTTTGTTTCCTTAAAAAAAGGTGAGCAAGGACAGGCAAAAAGAGAGACAGGACTCTGCGCAGCACGCGGAGAGATACCCAGTCTAACACGGGTGCCAGAGTACAGCCACACTGGGCACTGTGCTGCCCAGGCTAATTATCCTGCCAAGATGACAAATTACAGTCCCTTTTTTTCTGGACTTACAGAATAGCCGTGCCCTTGTTTGCTCGGAGGGCATTTGCTCTCCTTGTGCACATACGCGTGTGTATCTGTACACACGCATGCACCTACCTCTACATCCATCCTTCTCCATCTATAAATGTATAGCTATGACGTAGGCTATCAGATAAAATAGAACTTCCTGTTAAAACAAGCTAATGGCTAAGGAGAAGCTACTGTAAAAGAAAGATGGAAATTCTGATTTAAAAATTGAATATATCTTAAAGGGGGGGGGGGGGGCGAAAGAGCAAAATGATGAAACGTGCAGCCCTCGTTCTGACCACGCTATACCATGACCGCCAGACCCCGGCAGCTCAGGCAGCGGGGCCACGTGGCTGCCGTACGGCGGTGCGCACCGGGAGGACTCTGCGGCAGCAGTCACTCCATGGCAGTACAGCACCTTTCCCTCCTGGTCCCTCGTGCTGGACGCGCGCCACAGCTGGGACTGAAACGTGGACCCGGAGCTGCCTGCGTGCTGCCCTGTGCCTGCAGTCGTGAGGTGTAGCTCCCGTTGAAGCCGGAGCACGTTGCTTGTGCCACTGTGAAGGTAACACAGCTCAATAGCTTCTGGTGCCAAATGAGTTCGGGTTAGTGGGAGGCAAAGTGCTCAGCTGTGGTCTCCACAAAGGCACGCAGAAAAGTCACATTGATTTCAGCAGCTGCTCTGTTTATGACACAGCTTTCCAGCCTTCCGGATAACCTCCACGTCCTCAAACTAATGAGGATGTAGTCACCAAAGGAAAAAAGTACAAAAAGAAAAGACAGCAAAACTTCTGTGGTGTAAAACCAAGGTAACAGGCTGCAAGTACAACAAAACACCCCATCTGCTGCTGCTGCAGGACGTGTCACCTTGATTTCTTGTGCTTCCTTCCCAGCATCCATTCACCTGGCATGTTGCATGAGAAATCAGATGAAGGCAAGATTTTCTTTTTTACAAATTTTGGGGAGGGTTGTAGAAATGAATTAATCCCAGGCTATGATATACATTCATCTGAGTGCTGCTAGTTTAGCCTCCATAGAAAATACACTCTATTCTTAAAATTTGGGGGTAATAAAATCTATTAAATCATATGAGGCAGCAGCTGGAACTACAGTCCTAAGGGCCACTTAAGAGCAGAGACTTCGCCGGTGCGTAAGCACACCACCCGGCTGTTGGCAGTACCCTGAGCGCAGGTAAGTGCAAAACTGTGGCTGCTACAGCTGGATGGGTACACCTTTTCCAAATGTTAGACCTTCTTTTGCTGATCTATAGACCGATTGTAAAAACTTTAAAAAAAAAAAAACAAGGTGGGGGGATTATGGTCTTGATACTTAAGGCCTGGGGTAGTTAGTCACATAACGTTGCAGATAGGGTCTGAAGGGATAGTATCAACCTTAAGTCAGTCTTGAGGAAGCTTCCTGCTTTGGAAAAAAAAAAAAAAAAAAGGGTGTTAACTTGCTGATGAAAATCAAACCATCTCCCAGAATTACTTAAACTTGTATTAAGTATGTTTAGCATGTGCTGGGATTTTGTGCTGGTAGTATGCTATAGTAGTTGAGGGCCAAGTCTGTTGCATGCACCTAGCTGGGGTAAGTGCCCAAGTACGACTTGCCCGCTGAGCCTCAGTCTTGGTTTCACTGCAGATCACGAGGAACGTAGCGATTCCTTTTGCAGAGGGCGCATACGTTACTGGGACGCTGGCTCCTTGCCAGAGCACCCTCAATCCTTTGTATCTTCTCCTCCAAATGTCATAAGCACTTTCAAAGAGCTAACTGCTCTTTTTTTTTTTTTTTTTGTCCATTGTCCAGGAGATCTCTGATAGCTTTTCAGCAGCTGCATTGTTTGCATTGTACACCTATGTATGGCTGTATAGGAAAATGAAAGGCTGGCTTAAGCAGTAATTCGCTAGTGGAGGTTCACAAGAAATCATCACAAATACTTCAGGTTTGATCTTTTCCTGCTGAGTCAATTAGGGGTAGGCTGCTAAAGCGATAAAAGTCTTCGAAATGCAGTAGCTGCTGCAGCGCTGAGCATGACTGATGTCAAAATCAAAGGGTGCTCAGTGGACATCCCCCGCCCCAACCATGCCTCCATATAGGAGAAGTCTCTGCGCTGCAGTAACATGAATTCCGACTGACGGCAAGCGTGTTAGAGGAACGCATCATCCAAGAAGAGGGATGTTTTAGGAACTAATGAAAAATATTCCTTCAGTGCTTCTTGTTGTTGCTGCTGCTGAACTGCGGGTTTCTAGTTGCATTTAAAAAATGGAGGAGTGGGGCTCCTCAATAAAGCGCAGAAGAACAGACCGTCCAGGGACAAACCGGTTCTTACACAGCCTTAGCAAAGGGGACTTCTGTGAGGCCATTTCATATGAGAGTGTGGCCTTGGCTCTTATTACTGATACATATTTTAGAAGCTTTAATAATAAATGAAAAAGTTTATAACTATTGGAATATGGACCCTTCCTTATATTCAAGCAACGACATGCTACATGGATTTATAAAAGGAGCCTATCTTTATGAATGCACTGAAATAACTACAAGAAACACTGTAAGACGGGACTTGGTTTGAAGTGCTTTTTTATAGTAAGCTCATTATGGAAGCTACTCACGACTGGTCTTTTTCATGCACAGCTAGCTGGAGCCACCTTAGGTCTGTATTGCAGAGTTCAGGGCTTAAGGCCATATTCCTTTTAAGTGTAAATATGTAACTCCTCAGACTGATTCCCTGCTGTAGGTCCCACTCTTGTTTTCACATTTCTCTTTTGGCAGGTTGGTTTATGGGCATTGATTCCATGCTGTTTCTATAAAGGTGGATTTAAAAGCAGATCATCTGTATTGAATGCCAGAACCAGGACACAGAAATTAGCGCTAGTAAAGCAGCCTGGCTACAGCATGCATTGGATAAATATAAACTGACTTTTCAATGAAAGGTGTTTTTCCAATGAAGGTTCACCATCCAAGGCAGTTTTCTTCTGTCTTTTTTTGCAAGTAACTTCTGCAGCAGGCTTGGCATAGAAGGAGTGTTTGGCCTAGCGTGGCTTCTTTCTCATTTCATGCAAATATGAAGTAGAAAAATGCCATCTCTGCCACAATCTGTCTGATGACGCCCAATTATTTTGACTATTTTTGGTTACTGATACCTGTTGGGCTGTGCCCTGATTTCTGAGAACTGCCAGTGATGACGCCAGGAGCTCTTCCTGCAGTTGTACCTATCGGTTAAGAGTTCAGCATCTTGCCGGTAGTGTTTGGGTTATTTTTCCCTACATTTATCTCTGCTGAGAGTCACCTACCTCCCTTTTTTTTGTCCCCTCATTCAATTCTGTGAGGTTTCTCTGGAGTACTTTAGCATCATTGTGGCATTCGACTGTCCAAAACTACTGGTTTATTTGGTTTTGCTTGCTTTAGGTTTGTTGTTTTAGGTTTTTTTAAAAAATACATTCCATAACATGGAGTGAAATAGCATTTGGTGGACAGGTATTCTGGGTTGCTGCTGGTGACAGTAGCATTTCTTTGTATTTGAACAGTGCAGTAGGAATGGGACATTCCTAGCAGTCTAGCAATAATGTGAGAGTTTAGATGCTCTTTAATCGCTCTCCATCTCTCTAGGAAAGCTTATATTTATATATATTTATATATAAAAGATAAAATAAAAGGTCTGGTCAGGGAGGTAGTGTTGGGGAGATCTTACTTACAGTTGCATACAGTGGCTGAACTGAAGAGGAAAATACAATCCCCAAACCCAGCGGGGAAAAACTGAGGCAACAAAAGGTGTGGAGATTAGAAGCAAGAATCTCATGTGCTCCTGCAATTGACTTTGCTTAAGTGGGCTAATGAAGTTCTTGTAAAAATACATATGCTATAATGTAGTTTGATTATTCCCTCCTTTTTAAACACCACGTTGTTGTTAAAAGTTCAGCCTGAGCAAGCAGTCTGCTGATGACCCTACATGTACAGACTATTGTGTTAACATTGCTAGTGTTAGCCTGTGAATTTATTGATTTGCAAACCAGGCAGAGTGGATTTGTTCTCTTTCCTAGTCTACATTACAATAAATGTTGCAGACTTACCTTCTGAAAAAGGTATAGGAAAGAAGTTTTTACGTTTTACAGTCTTGCTTAACAACATGTTTCCAGAATCTTTCTAGCTGAATCCAGAGAAAGGAGTGTTAGTTTTGATCATGTAAGATCACTAGTGTCTCCAAAACCAACGAAACAAAAAGATTCCTTACAGTAGCGCTTCTCATTAATTTAAATTCTATAGGCAGACTGAAAAAACCTCTTGTATCATGATCACTACCATTGCTTCTGCTTCAGTGCCCAAACCACTTCTTATTTCCTCCCATGAAAACCCTCAGAGTTTGGGTTGAAGCAATATCATTCCTACTGACTTCCTGCTTCATCACTTCTAAGACTTGGTTGTGTGGTGCCTTCTTTCTATGCTGTATTACACATGGACTTTCCATTGACCTTAAACTTGACGGATTGCATTAAAAAGCTTTGGCTTTGTGACATGGCACAAGCATCTCAAGTCTGGCCAGTATTTCAACTAGCTGCTGCTGCTGATTGCCCTCACTTTCAGGAATTCAAGTTTTTTTTTCTAAGTGATTGTTTTATTTACAGATTTGACTGTGCTCTTTATATTTGGCAAAGAGCCCTATTACCCATCATCATGCCCCTATCTTGTGGGAAGTGCTCACCCCAGCTCTGCGGCATCACTACACCAATGTGCATTTATCACCCAGTACTTTCCAGATGCCTGGTCAAAATTTGTTCATCAACAATTAGTCCTTCAACAGTTGTGAGGTACTAATTAGCTCTCCTAAGATTTGAGGACCTCTGGTTTTCTAATGTTGTTATTCTCTTGTTCTCAGTTTGATTTCCTACAGAAACACACTTGTGTGACTGCAGCGTCCACCCACCTGTCCTCCCTGCTCTGAATAATTTCTGAACCAAATGATTGACTTCATTCAAATTTGAAGGAGGGTTAGCAGCCTCCAAATTAATTAGGTTTCCACAAGCTTCAGGAAAATTGACAGCTGGGTAGAGGAAAGTGAGAAGCAAATTAACATTTCTGTGCCCTCAGAGGAAGACGAGAATTCAGCCATTCCCCGTTCAGTTGGACACAAGCGGATGGCCAGCCAGGATGCACCCAGTTCTTCCGTGACGGCTGGGGGTGTCCTGGTGGCCTTGGGATGCCTGATGTGACTGTGGTGTGGGTGGCAGAGGGACGGATGAGAGAAACCCAAATACTTTCTTCACTCATGGTGCAAGTTACTTTCTTTTCCTACTGTTGTACACAGCTGAGATCTTTAAAACCATTAAAGGGCCAGTCATCATTGTCTGTTATGTACATCTGCCATGAGATGCGAATGTGCTCGTTGCTGTTGCACTCTGACTAGCAGAACATTTCAAGCACTGTCCTCCAGCATAGACTTAGAAACGAAGTTGACTTTTGGTTTTACTTAATGTTTTGAAGATATAATAGGAATTTAATATGTTGTCTAAGAACAATTATTTGGCCACTTATAATGAGAATTATGGCAGCTGTGTAATGCAAGGTTTTTTTCCTCACTAAAATGAAGTTCTAATTAGAATGATAATGTCTCTTCTTTGGGGAAGCTTTTAAAGTAATTGTGAGGTCACCTACAACTTTGTTTGAATAGCCAGTTAATTCTCAGTTTCATTTTAGTCACTATCTTCCGTGACTTTCACCATAAACCCACAGCCTCCCACTAAATGTAGTTTCACAATGGCAGAGTTTCAGTTAGATAAATACTCAAGGTTTCTTTTGCATGTTAGCTAAGAAAGGCACTGTACAGACAATTCAGGGTGGTATTCATTGACCCTGTTATATTCACTTCCTAAAAGTGAAAACGAACAGAGCTTGTGTTTTTTAAATCTTGATTTTCGCTATATCATCTTAAGTGAAGTCTCAATGCAATAAGCCTTACAACGTGTGCTGTATCTGAGGTAGAAAGTGGTGCATGCAGCTGTGCAATATCAAGCTTTCATGGTAGCTGAGCATTAGTAAGCAGTACAGCAAACCACGGTTAAATATCCGCATGTTAGCAGAAACCTTAGGTTGTGCTTTTGTTCATCTTCTGGCAGTTTATAATGTGTTACTCTAAGGCAGGCGCTACTCCACGGATGGCTCAAGTTGATCAGCCCTGGGCCACACACCTCCTGCCTCCCTCCCGGCAATCTTCTGCAGCATATTCCCCTTCTGCTCTGCTGCCTGAACCCCAGCCTGCAGCCCCCACCCGTACCTGTCTCATGACTTCTCTGCATGCTCCATCTATGCCACCATCTGGCTTCTCCTGTGCTGTGTGCACGGCTGGGGACGTGCCTCAGCGGCCCAGCAGGTTCTTCCAGCCCTGGCATATAATCAGAGGTTTCTGTGGGTGGTCAGGTTTTTTTTCTTTGTAGTTTCTATCTAGTGGCTCGACAAAGTGCCTTAAATTCCCCTCTGTTAAGAAAAATTAATAGGATACTGGCAATGTGCAACATGCAGTATAAAGGCAGGAGCTGAAAGGAGCCAGAACAGCAGTTGGACATGCACATAAACTGATACCTGTTAATGAATTTTGCAGATTGACAGCTCCTGCAGGCTTATAAACTTAAAGCCTAAAATGGTCTCTGCACATTCAGCTGCAGAACTGATTTATTCATCCTTTCCCTTCTCTTTGAAATTATTTTTGCCCTGTAAAGTTGTAGAAGAGTCCCCCTTGTGGTACATGCCATAAAAGCAATAGGCAGGACTGTGATTTTTATCTGTGGTCTAATTTCCCCCTCTGGTCTGCAAGTTAAATGTATAGATCTCTATTAGATCAGAAGCATTAACAAATCAAAGTGTCCCCTGATTTCTTCTTGGGGAGTTTTGCAATTGGTGTTAGAACACCAGAAAGTAAAGACATTAAGACTGACTTTCTTCCACTTATCACAGCTCTAAATTCACAGCTTGTCAGCTGAGGGCTTCTTCACAGCTTCTGCAAAATGTAGTACTGGAGGGGTGAGTGCGGAGGGTGAGAAAGCTGCGAAGAAGGCATTTGGCAGGATTTTCATCAAGTCTGAAAAGCTGAAGTGGGGGAGAGGAAACAAGTCAGTGGGTCTGTGCTTCCAGAAATCCCAGTGGTGCTGGGAAAGATCAGAGCCACTCAGTGTGGCTGTCAGCAGCAAATTTGCCCCTTGGTCTTCTGAGAAAAGGCGTAGCATCTCTTCTTCTGGCCACTGCCACTTTCCTTCTCCCCTCTAATGTATTCAGATTTGTTATTACTGAGGTATACAAAAGTCTGAGCACTGTGTGGGATGGCTTATGGAGCTGCGAATTATCATTTGCATGTTGGTCATCTCATAATGTGTTTTCTGCTGTGGGTGTGTTAATAACTTTATCCACTAATGAGCTGTTCAGGGCAGTTGTGCTTTGTGGGCTGCTCCATCTCCCTCACAAAGCAGAGGGCTTTCTTGAGCACACAGTGATTTTTTTTTGGCAATGCATCTGGTTCTGACTCTGCCAGGTCACTCTGTCCCCAGCACAAGTGTGACTGCATTAAGCTCCAGATGGTAGGGAGAAGGAACTGTAGTTTTTGTAGCATGTTTTTAAGGCTGAATTAGTGTTTAGGCTGTCTTACCTGCTGATGAAAAGAATTGCCCTCTCCTTTGAGGGCTCACACCATGCTCTTTTTTTTCTTTTTTTTCAATTGCAGCAGCCACTGCTCCTGTGTCCATTTGTGATCTCTGCACAGCAAAGAAGGAATGCGTAGCTTGCCACCGTACAACTTTGATGCAGCAGCATTTCCGGGTAAAGCCTGGTTTGACTGTTACTGTTTCCTGCAGTGTGGGAAAAAACAAAAAACGAGGCCCGAACTATACAAGAATTCTGCACTTTTAAGTAAAGTGGTCTTTTTAAAAGGGATGTCCTTTCCATTAAACCACAGACAGTCAACTGCCCGGCTCTGAGGGTTGGCCATGCAGACCCTGTGGAAGTATTTAAGTGCTATAAACTGTTTACCCTACCAACTCACCGAACACGCAGTTGCTTGTGAGGCTTCCCCCTCACCCTTACCGCTGTAACAGCCCCCAGTCCCTCCCTTCACCTGGGACCAGGGACAATTTCCCACGTGGGATGGGGTGGGGAGGACATCCTGTCTGATGTGCTCTGGTGACCAGGAGAAAGCCGCAGTTTCGATGATTTCTAGTGGACTGGGTGTGCCCAGGGGCACAAAACAAACAAAAAAAGTATTTGTTGGGCTGCACTCAGAAACCAGCCAAAGGCTTTGCTCATTTATCTGCAGGGTGCAGAAAATTTTGCATCTTTGTGGATGCAAAATTATCAAAAAGGTTTAGAAGTGGGAAGAGAGGGGAGACAGAGATGAGACACTGGACAGTTGTCTGTGGTGCTATAGAAAGCTCTTAATTTTAAGTATGCCTGCACTGAAGAGGTGATTTTGTGTGTGTGTATGCTCGACCAAATGCCAGATCTGTGATGCAAAGCGGACGGGGCCTTTTTCACCTGCTTCCACCACCCCATACTTACTGCAAGTCAGCGCAGGGCAGCAGCTCAAGTCTCTCCTTTTCTTTGTGCGAGGACACGCATCATACAATCTCCAGATAACCAACAGCCTTTCTTCCAGCCCAAGTTATTTGGCTTGATATGGGGGAAAAGGGATAAAATTAGTGCCCTGTGACAGAACTGCATACCAGACTCTCTGTGCTAATGCACCCTTCTCCAGGAAACAGCTAATTTGGCATGTAGTTACATGGCATCGTTTTTGTGTGACAAGACTTGTATGCAAGCCAGCAGCACTTAGAACCACCGTTAAAATTACCATTGACTATTCTATGTACCGTCAAGTCTATTTCCCGTGTTACAGGTTTATTTAATTGAATGAGAAGGTGCTGAAAGACTTGTGTGTATTCACTTGTTAAATACACTGGACTCCTCACCTCTGTGTTTGCATTGTTCCAGTTCATTATCCATGAGGCTATAGCAGGCGAGAGCTGGGTGATCAGCTGATCAGCTCATCTGAAGCCAAGAGGCCCATTCTCAAAAGGATGCAGGTAAACTAAAATAGTAGAAATGAGAGGCCTAACTCTGAAATTATATTGCAGAACCTCCTACTCTGAAACTGCTTGACCCTGGAGGCCTGTAGCTTCAGTAAGCAGCTTCCTGGTTTTTGGCAGGGTTCCCTAGGTAACACTTTGCATGGGCAGAAAGTGTTTTCCTGGGGCATGTGACCAGAGGCTGAGCCCAAAGGCAGGTCAGGACCCCATCAGGTGGCTGTTTCAGGGCATGTGTAACATGTAGAAGGGCCCAGACGCCTGTGGGGAGTCTGTGACACTGTGAGGCCAGTGTCTTTCAAGGTGACAGAAGAGAAGTGCAATTTATCTAGAGTTGCTTAAGCATTCAGGGAGGAGTTGGGGGACCCAGGGTACATGTGGGTCTGCCTTGATGTCATCTGCAGAGTTGGTACATAGCTGCCTCCCTAGGTAGGGTGCTAGTATCTCCTGAGGTAAACCTGTTTGCTTTTTCTGATGGACAGTTGTTCAATATGCTCTAATGCCTGTCCATGTGAGGACCGGTACATGTGAGGACGTTTTTGTGTTCAAAAAACATGTAGACGTGGCACTTTGGGACATGGTTTAGTGGGCATGGGGGTGTTGGGTTGATGGTTGGACTGATGATCTTAGAGGTCCTTTCCAACCTTAGTGATTCCTAGTTTTACTTTCATTAAAAATAATCCAGCCACCAAGCCAGGAACCATGAAATTAATTACTACTCTCCCCTTAATTGGTTTAGTGGTGGACTTGGTAGTAGTGTTAGGTTAATGGTTGGAGTGGATGATCTTAAAGGTGTTTTCCAAACTAAATGATTCTATGATTCTATGACCAAGCAAACCAATGTGCCAGGTGAGACAGGGGCATTAAGCTCTTGGTCAGACCAGCTTGCAAGTATGCTGTGAAGGCATTGGGTGTAGAAGAGCTCCATACCTCATGAAAGAGTTGTGCAGACCAAAGCCTGGGGGTAATTGTCTTAGATGCCTCTATTCACGGCTCCATGATGAAAATGCATAGCCAGGAACATTCCCATTCTGCCTGGGGAAAAAAAAAAAAAAGAAAAAAAAGCTTTATTTGGGGATACAGCCAGTTTTGGAAGTTGAAGTAGCCTTTGGACAAAGCAGCAAGGTTCAAGATGCATTGTACTGGGAAGCTGAGGGGTGACTTACACCCCACTTCTGAGTCCTCCTGTGCTACAGCTTAATAGTGGTGCAAAATAAAAACAGTAAAGCGAGTCAGTTCTTAGGCACAGGGTTGGGGTTTGGTGGGTGGGGTTGTGGCCAGCCAGGAAAGCTCTAAGGAGAATAATCCTTGTGGGAACACAGAAGACTGAGATTTTTTTGATCCAGTTTAGCAATCTCCTAATGGCCAGAAATTGGAGGGTTTCTGAGCTGTCCTTCACCGGTGTCGCCAGTTGTGTTTTTGTGCAGTTTGAGTAGGGCCCAGAAGATGTCACCATAGGACAGTAGGAAAGCAGGCGAGAGCCTCGAGTCCTTTTAAAAACAAAGAGAAGAGTGCTAGATCTATGGAATAACCCACCCAGGCAACCTCTAGGGTTTCCGTTATTGGATTTATATTTAGAAAACTGCTGTGGGTTTTTTTTTTTTTTTAAATAATCAGAGGGACGTTAACACAATTATGGTAAGCGAAAAGCCAAAAATGCGGTAGTAGTTGCAACACTTCTTTTTTCCGGGGAGGATTTTTTGGTAATTTGCATTCTGGGATAGATATTTATAAGCAGCTTACAAGACAAACCTGAAGACTATTTTTGAACAGTCATAAAAGCAGTCATGGGAAAAAACTCGTTCTTCTCCATAAAAGGAGTGGTCAGATGGTCAAATGAGTGGGTTTATTAAAAACAAGCAGTGTCCTGCTCTTGATTTTGCATTGCTCTGGGGCTGTACCTCTCATTTCCTCTTCCGTGCTGTAAGTTTAACAAGTTTCCCATTTTTACTAGAAAGCCAAAGGGTCGTTTTTTAAACCTAACAATGATGTTCAAATAAATAAAGCAACTTTTTCTTTTGCAAAGTCAGCGTATAAAAAATGATGCAAACCAGTATATCCATGACATGTCAAAGCAATCCACTTGGGACTGACACAGGCATCCACAAAAACTTTATGAGATCTGCAGCTGTACGCTCAGATGTATTTTAGTTGCTTGCACTTACTTAACTCTTGACTCTTCAGTCTAGTCCACCGGGAGATCAGGGTAAAACTCAGCCTATCCAGAGCCTTGCAAAACTTGCCATGAGTATACAGAGTAGCTTCAAGCAGCTTCGCCCACTTGTTTCTGTAGGAAATCCCAACCTCCACAATATTTCCCAATGAATTATATTTCTTATTTGCCAGGAGTAATAAGACTGTGAACATAGTTATGGAAGAAATCTATATGCTACATTATGTGCTAAAAGGGGTATGTTGCATGTTGTTCCCAACGTTACACCTGCGACTCCCCTTTTTCGAGTTTGCACATCAAAACTGTCGCAACGCTTCAGTTACAGTAGAAAATATTTAGATCTATCCATGCTATGGTCCCTTGGCCCCCTTCAACACAGCATATCCCCACTTTGCAGGCCGTAAGAAAAGCAATCTGCCTCTCTGCTGCATGAGTCGGGCTCTTACAACTCCCAGCTGCTGCCTGTTTCTCCACCTCATTCCTCTGGGCCACCACCGTCCTTTGGGTCACATTGGAACACGACCTGATTTCTGAAATATGTTCGCTTCGCTGATGCTATTTGAATAAAAATGTATGTCAAGAGAAGCCGCTCAATATAGGACATCTCCAAATAAATTACTTTTCAGGCAGTCGCAAAACTTGCCAACATCAAACAGATTGTCCCCTAGGCTTCAAGTCACACACATGAGGTGTGGGGACAGTTATTTAATAACATGCATTTTGTAAATGGACAAAGTTGTGAGCTTTTCTTTAGGTTCATTTTTTTAAGTTATTTATTTATTTACTTACTTACTTACTTACTTTTAAGTCATAACAAAGTTGCATTTTTTTCTAGCAAGCCTTAGCAACACAGCAGGGAGAGAATCCCAAGGGAGGGAATTTTTTTTTCCTTCCTGTGTTTAGGCCTGAGACTCATACCTTTGACATATGACTTTTCCTATTTTGTGGCTTGCATTGTCAGCTGAGTTTTGAGAGCCCACCAAAGTAACAGCTCACTGTGGTCACTCTAATTGAAGGCTAAGCCAGTGCTGCAAGCAGCCATCATCGTGAGCCACTGTGCTGGCCTGGGGCTGTGCACAGCCTTTATGGGAAGGTCAGGGGCATCCTGGACCCACGCGCTGCCCAAGTAGCAGGTCTTCAGGGTATATTGCAGTTGTGCAAATAAATTCATGGTTATCAGCAGAGGAATTCTCTCTGGCAGAAAGTGACAGAGAGATACAGTTCCTGGTAGGGGCACTTCACGCGTACGCAGCCTACGTTCATCCGTACGGATGCCGTAATTCACCAGGCTTGTGCACCAGGGCACAAACTTTCAGCAAATAAAAAGGCCAAGATGTGAATAAAAGCTACAAATAACTAATACTAACAAATAAAATCTTTCCTCAATGGTATCTATAGCTCGAGATTAACTCAATATATACATCCCTGACAATTCTTCCTATAGCTAACTAACGCTTCCATAAGAGACATCAGCAAAGAAAAGCTTGTGCAGCAAAGTAAAGTTTAATTCAAATATAAACCAAAAAATATACACCCCTGCTTAAAATCATTATGGAGGACAGGCCAAATTGAAAAACCTCATGCTAAAAGAAGCAGGTGGGCTGCAAAGCCAAGGATTCAGCTTCAGAACTGAAGTTACCTGATCAGCCGTAATTGCTCACATGCATCACAGCGGAGTCATTATGGCATTGTTTTCTTCTGTTAACTACGTACCAGCACATAGGAAATCAAGCCAGTCTTCTCTCATGCACTGAAAATACTTGGAGCATCTCAAAAATTTGAAGAAATATTTTTTTTTCCTTGTCTGTTTACCAGCAAGAACATAAATAGCCCAACTTTGAGTGACTATGGGATTATCTCCCCTTTTCTATATGCTGCCAGTTAGGTGAAAGTATTTACCATCTCATTTTTGTACCCTGATGAGTGAGGTCTTTACTGTGAGACACCAGAGGAAAATTTCAGACTCAGTTTTCTGATCTCACCATGTTCCCATGAAGAGCACGTCTCTACTTGGTCAGGTGCAGACATTAATGCATTAGCTCTGCCTGCTCTCAGTGCCTGCACATCCTCCCTCCAGAAATTCATGGCCATCCTAGCACATCCGTGTTTGGGAGTCAGGATGGGATAATATGGGGAAAAAAAAAATGTCTAATGAGCTTCCTGATTGATGCTGCTGCTGCCTACTGCAATCACGAAAGAGTCTCTGCCTTCTGTGGCCTGTAGGTAGCACTGACCAATACACAATTTAGCCAAAATGAAACCCAGCCAAAAGTTGGAGAATGGGATGAATACATCTGGATTTCTAGATGTTTTTCATTTCCATACTGTAGTATTGTTGTAGACACTTTGACAAACAATCTGGAGAACTGATGCTCCAAAATCCAGCTTTTTGTGCAAACAATTATTTGGTTTTGTATTGAAAAGTCTATATTTTATAAAAAAAGTGATGTGTTGCATTATATTTGAAGTTTTTCCTGTAGGATTAATTGCCTTTAAAGAATGTACATTTTCCTTTTACCTCTTTCACTGTAAGTGAAACATTGCATCTTGGCAAATGCTTGCCTTCTTCTTTTTATTTCTTTTTTTTTAGGGGTTTTGGGGTTTTTTTTAGATTTTTTACCTAGCTAGCATAAACTGAAGTGAAAAAAAAAAAAGTAAGATAGTCCTAAAGGGATGAACTTAACATTTTGAATTAGAAGCTGAATGTAGCAGGTGAAAAGTATGGTAACTCAGTCATGTAGTTAAAAGCTGTTAAAAGTTAAAAGTCTTCTATCCCAGATTGCAAAATCAGTTGTTTTAACTAATTTTGAATGGCTTTTGAAATGGTTCTGTGATAACTGCTTATACACAATTCAGTTTAGCTTCATTGCAATTTTAACTCTCATGTTTCAGTACTGTAGAATCATAGAATCGTTTAGGTTGGAAAAGACCTTTAAGATCATCCACTCCAACCATTAACCTAACACTACCAAGTCCACCACTAAACCAATTAATAGGAGAGTAGCAATTTCATGTTTCTTGGCTTGGTGGCTGGATTATTTTTAATGAAAGTAAAACTAGGAATCATTAAGATTGGAAAGGACCTCTAAGATCATCAGTCCAACCATCAACCCAACACCCCCATGCCCACTAAACCATGTCCCAAAGTGCCACGTCTGCGCGTTTTTTGAACACTTCCAGGGATGGGGCCTCCCCCACCTCTCTGGGCAGCCTGTTCCAATGCTTGACTACCCTTGCCATGAAGAAATTTTTCCTAATATCCAATCTAAACCTCCCCTTTACTCTCCTTTAATCTCCCTGTACTTTCATTCTCTGCTGTCGGCATCTTCACTGACTTATAGGGTGACTAAGAACCACCTTCCTGCCTTTTTTTCTGTACTTAAAATAGTGCAGTCACTACATCATCACACTAGATGGCACTGATGTCCACAGAGAAGGAAAACAGACTTGAGCATTAAGTTGTGCGGAGGAACTGAGTTGCTCGGGAGATTTCACCCCCTCTTATTTAAAAAAGAAAATTATATTGGCTAGGGAAATCAAGGTTGAAAAAATAAGGCAACAGCGATTTACTTAAAAGAACTTGCCAAGGTGTGTAGGTGAAATGTGTGTTTGAGGACAGCACAGCTATTTTTTCCAGGGCTGGTTACATTTGGGATACTATTGATGTCAGAGAAATGAAGGAAAGCCATACCTTAAAAACTGAATGCTGATGTCTAATACTGCAGTAGACGAGCTAAATTACAATATAATTTCCTTTCAGCACATTGTTTCCAGAATTCGCTTTCAAGCCTCGTCTTGGATGTGTGCTTTCTGTCTTGCTTCATCCTTCATTTTCTTTCTTCATTGAACCATGTAGCTGTAAATCCAGAAATTAATATTTTAGGCAAAAGCGGCGGGGGGAAACAGCCTGTTACCTGTTAGAACTCTACAGATCATTTGCATAGTTGAGCCTTTAAGGGCAGCAATCTCTTTGCAATGTGTTGCTTTCGGTGGAAAAAGGATCAAAATGTTAATCTGCCCTTGTGTTTTTGTACACATATACAGATGTACACACACACGTGTATATTTATAAGCGTACATGTTTATATATAGCTGTGTGCACAATCAAGTGTATTTTTATTACCCCACAGCTTGGATTTAGGTAAAACTTAAACACAATTTCCCCCTCCCCAGGACAGCCCAGCGCAGAAGACTCATGTGCCTCTCTCAGGCTTTATCCTGGAGGAATTTTTGAGCACTCTCTCCCTGTGATCCCTTGGCTTTTCCAGGACTGTGTGTAGCTTCTGGCTCCTTTCCCTTTCCTTGCAGCAAATTGGCTTCAGAGCACTTGCAGCTGGAGCTATCAGTTGGTGCTGAGTGGGGAAGCCCCTCTTGGCCACTCCTGCCACAAGACATTACTGAGAAGAGAGAAAAGGGGTAGCACAGAGTCAGCACCCCGCAAGACCGATGGGGGAATCTTCCTTTCTACAGGTGGCCTCAGTTTAAAAGGCCAAAGCCTTCTATGCAGGAGCAAAGCAGCTCTGTACGTGAGGGTGACCTGTTTGTACTTGTCTAAGTGGGTCCTGGCACGTGCCAGCGCTCACCGCTCTCTGGTTCTCTCTCCCGGTGGGCTACAGAGACCCAGCTTTTACAAGCCAAAACAGTTTACCCTGCATAACCTCAGCGTAATGTGAAGGTTTGCGGTAGGTACAAACTGCAGAATACACATCCGCCTCTTGGTTAATTGCCTTGTCTGCTGCCCAAATGCCAAACGGACCATCTCCTCAGTGCCATATACTTTCTTCCCCAGCAGTTGTGTAGGATGGCAATGACCTTTCACAAGAAAAGATGGAAAAGCTTGGCGGCTGCAAGACGTAGGTGCTGAGCTCAGGGGTGTATTTCCTCGTTAAGGGCAACTGTGTGTCCACTTGTCCAGCTCCAGCACGGACAGCTGTGCTGTCTGCCCACGAGGACCCAGCTCGGTGGGGCTCTGCCGCTGAGCCAAGCTGCCTTTCGCAAAGGTAAGCGAGTACACGCAAGGAGACCTCGCGCTGCCGTGTCTTTAAAACATATGCTTTTCAGGAATGAGTTCCTCATGTTTTCACGTAATTGACTTTTCCTTACTGAAATGAGCAGCCTGTGCTACGCTGCCGGCTTTCTAGTCCTCATGACACAGCAAAAAACAAAATTCTGACATTGTACATTGCCTATCTGCCCAAACCTAAATATTTTGGTTTTAAAGTTCACTTGAAATCAGACCTTTGTTTTGGAAATAGGGGGTCTCAGAAAAGGTAAGTAGGCTTTATCTCTAAATCTTGCTATTTTTTTCAAGATCTTGAAATGTTTCAATGTTTATTCAGTGGAACTTTTGCTATTGACTCAAGGGAATTACAGACCAGCCCCAAATCTTCCAAATGGATTCTCTGCTGCCAATAAATTATACTGTATTTTCTTACTTCAGGGCATTTCTTACACTTAATGTGGGAATTCAAAAGGCTATATATAGAACTGGGAGCTATACAAACAGAATTATGTTTACAATGTAAATGTTTACCATATAATCTGACCTGTTCTTGCCTCTTGGCTATGGTGCTGTTACTAGCTAGTCTGGCTAGATATTTTTAGTTTTTCCTGTTTACATAGCATCTTCATATACTTTAAATTTATCCATTCCTTTTTTTACATGGAAAATTTTATCAAAAAATAGATTTGGGGGGGGGGAAGATATTGGTATTATTTGGATACAATATGTTAAAGAAATGACAGATTTAAACTGTATTTCCTAGGGTTATAAAGTTGCCTGCAAATGTAAAGGAAATTGAAGGCACTAGAACTGATTTTTGTTAAATTTTATCATGCTGGAGAAGTTTTGGAGGAGTAAAGCAGAATTAGTATTTAAAAAGGTGAACAGGCCAATATAGGCTGGTTGGCTTGACAGTGAATCTGTGGCTGGATATTGGAAAGATATGGTCAGATGCAATCAGTGAAAGATTTAAGACAACGTAATTAATGCCAATCAAGGGCATTTTGTGAAAAATCATTCTTGCAAAGCAAATATGAAATCTATTCTGACCTGGTCAAAAATGCAATCAAGAAAATTAACTTTTAGTAGCGGGGCTGTGAAATCATTTGCAGCACTTAATGGAAGTCACAGGAAAGAGCATGTCATGTGGTATTAAATCGAGACTAGACCGTTTAGGAAAGCGAACAGTACAGTTCAAACAGGAGTCAGACTCTGATGTTGCTAAGTGAAGTCCTGAGGCAGCCAGCCTTGGTGAGCCACAGTCTGTTCTGCCCTTCAAATCTCAGCGGTGAGTTGGGCAGATTTCCTCTAAAGCTCCCGTAGGTATTCATGTGGACACAGGAAAAACAAAAAGCATTGCCAACCCCAAGTAACTGTCGATCATAGGCTGTTAATAGCCTGTTTGGGATGCTGCAAGGTTGCAGTGATGCTGGGGTGTATTTTTTTTTTCTCTCTGCTCACAAGCATGTTTGCTTCTTGTTTTTTAATCAACAGTGAAGATCTAACACCTTTGGTATTACCTCATTACCCTGGTCCCAACAAAATCATGAGGGCTGGCAGCGCTGAAACAAACATTTTCTATGAAATATGGAGTCTCAGTATACTTTTCTGTATTCTGTTTACCACGAATGTACACATTAATCAGTACAATTGCACTGCACTGTAATTATACTGATTAACATGTACATTCATGGTAAAAAGTATATAGCAAAGTACAGAGAGTTAGAAATACTGATGCTAAATTGTTTGCTGCTGTTTTCAGACAGCATAGATATGGAAAAAAACAGGACTGGAGACCTACCAGAGGATCCTAACTAGGCAATGCATAAAGGAGAAGGTATCTCCTCTTGTAGCTTTGCTGTGGATGAGGAGCGGAGAAGCCCTGCAAGTGCACAGGAATCCCAGGGTAGGCAAGGAGAGGCTTTCAGTCATCCTAACCCACAGGTCAGATTGCACTGGAAATAAACAGCAGGGCTTGTAGGAAACTGGCTATCGAGGTTTGCTCACTGTAAAATGAAGTCAAGCTACATGTCTGGGCTGTGAATTGTATAAAACATCCAACCTCAAAGCGTGTGGTGGTGCAGCACATTCTTGCACTGTTTGTCCCTCTGGGAAAATAGTGTCAGGCTTACTCATTCATACAGAGGCATCCTTTTCACAGGACTTTCACAAAAGAATAAGAGAATAAGTCTTGATCTTGGGCAAAATGTGACAACTACTTGCTGATAACTGCAGCTCCTTATCAGTGTTGTAAATGTGATCAGCCCTTGATCAAGTGCAGTGTTTTAGGCCTCCTGAGGGTGGTTACAGGTTCCTAGAGAGTTAGTTTCCCCCTCCCAGTTAGAATTAAATTCACAGCTTTAAGATACAATAACATCATTTAATCCTGGGCTAACGCCCTTTTATGCCTATTTGCCTGGCTATAACACACCCTTTATGCGGCTTGATCAAAAAAGGTGCTGATCCAAATTGTTTTTAAAAAGTATTTTAAAGGAGTTGACTCCAGATAATATAAGGCACTGCAAGGCAGCTGCTACAATTTGGAAATCAACCCAGATCTTCAGTATGAGGGAGAAAAGAAATGGTTCTCCTCCTCTCTAGGGCCTCTGTTGTGGCATTAAACCATGGGTTTGATTCTATTCTTTGTGGTGGTGTTGTTGCATATCTGGTACAAAATGATGTCTGAACTTTTTTCATAACTGGTTTTAGGATAACTCCCCTGAATTCATCTTTTATCACCAGATGTGCAGATTGGCAGCATATTGGTTTCCTTTGCAAGGAATAGCAGAATTTGAAGTACTTTTATAGAGAATCATTGAAGATGTTCAATAGCCTAACTGTATTTCATAGGTGGCTATTGCTCTGGCTCTTCTCAGTTTCAGTGCTAATTTATATAATGAATGATTCAGTTATTTTGAAATTGCAGCTAATCCTACAATAAATCAAGGGATTCAGTTATACTTTACACCATTTAAAAAATGGAATAACAGGTATAAATGATACAAACCAACTAGTAAATTAGCACTGAAAATACATTTTGAAGGAACTAACACAATCAAGCCAGAATTGCATTTTCTTCCAGGAAGATAGTCACTCCATCAGTTCCCCTGAAATCAGAAATGAGGTAAATTTGCTCTCTCTTAGATGGAATTGATCATTTATAAAATACAATGATTTCTGCAGTGGGGGAAGAAAGGGTTTAGCAAGGGCTAAATAGCTTGCAGGAGTGCTATTAGGTAAGTTTAGTCTGCCCAAAGAGAGTCTATTTTGTGCCAGATTGAGTGAAACCATGTCTAATGAAGATTTTGCCGAATAGCCTATATCTGAGTGCCCCAAAAGCTGTTGAACTGGCACGAGTGATAGACAGCTTGTTTCTATGTCATGTGTCAGGGGACCAGAATAAATCTAGAAAAATAAAAAAAAAAATTACAAAGGCAGAGGGAAAACTAAAGCAGCAGGAGGAAAACTTGCACCATCCTGTCACTGGGAGCACTAGCAAAAAACAAAGAGGAAGAACTCGCATGGAATCAAACCATACTTGATGTGACGGTGGGTAGTAGAAAAGTGTCTGGAAAAACGACTAGAGGCTTCAGCAAACCTCCCCTACCCGCATCCGCAGAGACTTAATTTGTTTCTGGTGCCAGAGCAGGTGAAAATGGTTTGCACTAAGAGGTGCAGCCTGTGGGGGATCATGAAGGGCTGCTTTCTGGGAGTCTGTAAAACCTGGCTTGAAGAGAAAAATAATTTTTAAACAAGTTCCTTCTGCTTCTTTTCCTTCCCATTATGTTGTCTCTTTTCCTCTCTTTTGCTTAATCTCACCTCTCGTTTCCCAGGAAGTGCCTAGGCAAAGGCACTTCAGTTTTGAGTAATAGATTGGGAGTTTTTCCTCACATTTTTTTCCCTGAAGGACATGTTTTGGGGGGCTTTTTGGGTGCCAGAACTGGCATATTTTGAGGGTGAAAATACTCTTCTTTTTTCCTGAGCATTTTCCTCAGAAACTGCTGGGTGTCGCTGCCGGCTGCCTGACAGCTTTAGCACCTCTTTAGCCTTAAAGCCGCGCACCTCTGGTACCCCTTTGCCTCGGTTCGGCCCCCGAGATGGGGGACCCAGCTGCAGCACAGACTCAGTACAGCCAGCATTTGGGCGGGAAAGCTTTCCGCCCCTCTTACCGCCTCCCTTGCGCAGCCGTCAGTCCTCGCCTGTTAAAAGCTGCTGCTGGAGCTGGGCTTGGCTGCATCTCCCACCTTTTTGGTGGCTGGGGTGCTGGTGGGCCTCACCGAGGAGAAGCAGGCGGGTGGGTGAGGGCAGCCTGTGAGGAGGCTGCCTGCATGGCGGCCTGCGTGGCCAGTGGGGAGGCTGCCTGCGTGGCCTGTGAAGGGGCTGCCTGCATGGCGGCCTGCATGGCCTGTGAGGAGGCTGCCTGCATGGCGGCCTGCGTGGCCTGTGAGGGGGCTGCCTGCATGGCGGCCTGCGAGGAGGCTGCCTGCATGGCGGCCTGCGTGGCCTGCGAGGAGGCTGCCTGCATGGTGGCCTGCCTGGCCTGTGAGGAGGCTGCCTGAATGGTGGCCTGCGTGGCCTGTGAGGGGGCTGCCTGCGTGGCCTGTGAGGACGCTGCCTGCATGGCGGCCTGCGTGGCCTGTGAGGACGCTGCCTGCGTGGCCTGTGAGGATGCTGCCTGCACGGCAGCCTGCATGGCCTGTGAGGGGGCTGCCTGCATGGCGGCCTGCGTGGCCTGTGAGGAGGCTGCCTGCATGGCGGCCTGCATGGCAGTGTCTGGGGGAAAGCTCAGCCCTCTGAGGCAGCTGTGGGCTAGGCCTTGTGTTTCTCTGGTGATAACCTGGCTTCAGAGAGACGCGGTTGTGCCTCGACCATCCCTCGCTTCTCAGCGAGCCCAGCGCAGGTATAACCCTTTCGTTCACCCCAGAGCGCCGGCCTGCGCAGTGAAAACGATAAAAGCGTTGGCATAATAACAGGTGTTGCAGTCTTAAAGCTGGTGTCTGGCTGGGCAGGAGTCTACAGAGTGACAGACGCGTTTAACCCGCAGCGCCAGCTGCTTTTGCCTCCGTTCCTGTGTACTGGAGGGTGAGTCAATTTGTAAAATTTGCATTATCTGCAGAGTTCTCTCCCTCTGCGCAGATGAGTCAGGATTCCAAGGTCAGACAGCTTAGCCTGAGGCCGGCCATGTCATTTAAGTGAGGTAAAAGATTCAGGCTGTCGCTAGAAAGGCTTGCTTAGGGGAGGGAGTACGGAAATTTGTTTGCAAAACTCTCAGTTTTATGCTGCTCTTCACTATTGGAAGTCTCTTCCACACACCTTCAGTGCTAGTCAATAAAGGCGGATCATTTTGATTCCAGTCTGCCAAACTTCTGGGCGGTTTTGCAATTTCCAAATTGCTTATAAGGCAGCAGAGCTGTGTGTTGGCTGAAAATCTCCGTGCACGCTCCTGCAGCTTTGGCTTTATGGAGTGACAATTGTTGACTGAGGGACGTCTGGAAATGCTTGGATTTGTGGGGAGATGGAGGGAAGAGTCACCTGAAAGATAACTGAGTAAAATTTATTTATTGTCCCATGACACCTGTCTTAGTATTGTGTAGGTTCCCATATACATACAGATTTTTAGTGTTGCAGGGTCCCAGTGAACATCAGTTGTTAGTCTGCACTAATATGCATGAAGCAAATAAAAATGATGTCCATCTGTGTCTAAGAGTACCAAGAATTTGGCCACTGTGCTGCAGTTTGCAAGGAGGGTTGGGGACATACGCTGCTTTTTCTTCACAGTCTAGAGGTTCATCTCCTGCGATGTTCAAGATGCAACTCGACCCTAAATGGCTTCAGGCTTAACTGCGGGGGACCCAGGCTTCAGCCGAATGCTATCAGGGAATCACAAACTTCTGTGGGGAAGACTTTAGAGTGACAGCTGTCAGCAGCCAGAAATACTATTGATTTCTTTTTTGCTTCCTTCATGAAGTTCAGATAGCACAGGGTTTTGTTTCTGGAATTGTTGGTGCTGTAATTTCATCTCCTCATTTGAAGACGTAGGGGGAAAAGTTGCACTAAAGGGTGGTAGTAGGGTTATTGACGTGCAGGTGGTTGGATGCTTATGTACGAGGGTATCTATTGTAAGAGCACGTGTGTTTGTAAGTAGCAGATTGTTTTGTTGGTGGTTTTGTTCTGAAGTTAGATTTAAATATAAGTTCTGGACATTTCTGACTATGGTAAAAGTGTTATGTTTGGGATATTGTCTAAATCTGAGTGAAATCAGATACAGGCTACAAGTACAGGTCTTGATATGTTTTGAAAGTTACATTAATAGACATAAAATCTGCAGATTATTCGTTGACAACTATTTGCATTGGCATCAGTGCTGAGTTCAGAGCGGGCTCCACTGCAATGCTGAATCTACAGGTTATAAAGAGGGCACGGAAAGAGCTCGGGATGCAAGTGATCACCCTTTTTATACTGCAGTTCAGCCCCCAAAACATGGCAGAAAGATCTATGCATCAGGTGAATGTACTTAATAAGAGACTTACAGTTGGGTTTAAGTAACCATACTTTGCGTTGTGCTTCTGTTATTAGACAACACTACACATTATCAGACTGTGAGGTTTGCTTTGCCATATACTGTTAGAGCTGAGAATAGTTTCTGGCTTGTGGCTTACGTATGTAAAGTTATGGTTTGTAAAAGCTGTTTCCAGTGTTCAACTGGAATCTACTAAAAGGTCCAAAAGGCTGCATTTTGCACCTTTCTGTACTGAGACTAAATGTGGTGAAACTAATACTGTGGCGTCACGAAATTTCAATTGTAAAAAGAGCCAAAAGGGTAGGAAAGGCAGTGTTCTCAGATGTTGCAGTTCTCTGTAAACAATTATTTCAAGGGTTCCCTGTTATTGCATATATTGAAGACAACATAAAGCGGCAATCTAAGTGCTGTTACTGTTCTATGGACTCATACTGTACTAGGTAAAAACACAAGCTTTGTGTGGAATTGCTTGTTATGTGTAATATCCCTCTACAAATATTAGCATGATGTCGTTCACGTGGCCGCCTTTGGTGACATCACCAGAAATGCTTACTGTGAGCTCTTCAATTTTTTTGTTACAGCCCAAATCTTGTGGGTGTCAAGGCATCTGTCTGTTGCGCAGGCAAGCTGGTATGCCAATAACTTCTGGCTCTCAAAAACAAAGACAAAACTCACACTGCAGAGTAGAAGCCTGGAGACTGTACTTCAGGGCCAGGAGTCAAGTCCAGCAGCACTCAAATTCAGCAGCCCATCCAAGGAATTTAAACTGGAATTAGCAAGGTCAGAAAGGCAGGGGTCCCAGAGGACATGCCTTGGAAATTTCAGTTAACCCACAACATAATGAAAATTATTACAAGTAGCAGCTGCTGCATTCTACTAATTGCATACTGTATTTGGGGATTTTGTTCAGTCAGACCTGGATACCAGGATAACCTAAGCAGTATATTAGCTTTTAAGAAAAATTAAATTCTGCAATGAAACTTGGATTGATGGTGATTTGAATGCAACTGTTACACTTCTTGGTGTGGAGCTGGGAATATCACGTGTAGACTCGTGGTCTCAGGTGTCACCTCTGTAATATGTGCGGAAGCAACTTTTAAATATGAAGGAATGATGCTTTTCTGGACCTTTGGTTGTTTCTCCTTCTGAATATATTATCCCTTAGGAGCCTTGCTTGCACTAGCACTTGTTCATATACGTTTCTGTTGTGCAGAATTTTGATATCTTCAATAGAACTGAGACAGTTGGTAGGCTTAAAGCCACCTAGTAAATTTAAAGCCTGAGAAAAATTAAGCAGAAAGAAGAGAATAAAATTCTTCTTCAAAACAGTGCGATATCAACTATGATTTGGACTGTGGTGAGGTTTATGTCCAAATTCATACATGCTAAGACTATTTTTGGATCTAAAGCTAGCATATTTATGGAGACTAGTAGGTAAAGCTTTCTGTTCTGAATAAATCCAGAGCTTAAAGTTTCACACCTAATTTTCATGCTGGTTTGTTTAGAAGGAACTCCTCCTTCCTCCAGGAGAAGAAGTTTGAAGGTTGCATGAGAAATTAGGGCAGGATTAAGTGTATCATTGACTTACGTAAACCCGCAAGGTGATTTGTAAAGGCCAAGGAAAAACGTGCTAGTGAAAAGGAAAATCATAGGAATTCAGAATCACATTGCTGATGTGTAAAAATTAATCTAGGATGAACTTCTTTCTTAATTGACAGTAGTAAATCTTTCACTTTGTGAATCTCTCTCCTAGGATGCAGGAAAGACCAAATGCATAGACCTATCTAGGACCTAGCCAACAGTGAATTGTACAGTTCAGGTTCGTATATGGCTTCTCTGGAATAGATGGATGTGGGGTTTTTTTTTTGGAGGACACTTGTTCTAGTTCATATCCTGTTGGAACAAAGACCTGACCTCAGAAATAGTGGCAGGAAAACATCAGCAATTGCTTGCATGCAAAAAGCTGGATAGTGTCACTACGCCAACCAAGTAAGGGACAAGCACTGTCTGTAGGCATTCTGGTTACATTTGCAGGAGAGGTAAAAGACTCAAAATGCATGTGGAGCTGCAAAGTTACACGGCAGCTTGGTAGAAGGTCCCACGAAGGAACCTTTATGCAAGTTCACCAGTTTTGGTGAACTTTTTTGGAAAACCTGCTTTTAAGTTTGGACTCACACTTGATGTAACAGTGGTGGTACCAGGAGATTAGTCTGTAATTCTTTCTCTCCCAGTATAGCTCCAGGTATTGAAAATAATTTCAGTTTTCTTTTAAAAATGGTCTTGTTTTCTGTAAAGTCCATTTTCTTAAAAGACTAGTGAAAGATGATGAGTTTGTAGGGTCTAGCCATATTTCTTCAAAAGCTCCGTTTTAACCACAGCGGTATTTCCAGAAAAGACAGTAGAGGGGGCTCGTGAAATGCACATGCTTTGTTGGTTTTCGCAGTAAGATACCGAATTTCTTCACTTTGCTGCTGCTGGGGGTAGAGGAGGGTGCTGAAATTGTTTTTCAGGCAGACAGTGCACCAGCGCTGTAGACTGGAAGTTGAGGATAATTTTGAGAGGATATCAAGTGAGATCTACTATGGGAAAAAGCCTAAGGTGCCTGAGGAAGTTAACTTTGGGTTATGTTTATTTTTTGGGTTTAAGGTATAGAGTGTTTACGGAGCACGGAGTGACCTCAGTTCCTTCACTGTGCAGCTTGCGGTGCTAGAGTCAACAGCATGAGCTTTTTAAAAGGACTTTGGAGTGGCTTTTAACATTTTATCACCTTGGCAAAAATTTAATTCTTTTTTTGAAATAATCACGAACTATACAGAGATACGACCAAATAGTGGATTTCTCATTATAAGGACCCGGTCTTAAATGTGACATAAATATAGAAGGGTGGGAAAGGCGAGTCAACAATGAACAAGAGCCATATGGGTAAAATAACCCAGTTAGTAGTATATATCATGATGCAACTATAATACACAGACATAAGCAATTCCTTTGAGTGAGAAGTTATTTCTTATTTAATCAGATCAAATGTTTTCCTATGTTTCAGGGCTGTTTCTTCAATATTTTGTTGTGCTTAATGTGTCAGCACGTTTGCTGTTGATAAGACAAAGTATCACAAATACTAGCAACAGAAAAAGAGTCCTGCTGGAGTTAACCAGTGTTGTTCTAAATGTTACATGTATGACAGCATTTTGTTGTTTTCCACCTATGTTTTACAAACAAGTTGCACTATTTCAGTGCCTCGTCTGCCTGTGTGCCCGGGACACTAAAATATCACAGGATTAGCACGTTACTTGTAAACAGAACAAATATACTATTGACTCAGAACAGTACTACAAACAGTAGGACATAATACGACATCGATTAAATATGTGCTTAACTGTTCTCTTAATGTTTACTGTGCTGTTGAACAGATTAGAAAGGTGAACAGATTTCTTTTTAACTTGAGGTTTTTCTCACTGAGCCACATTTGCTATTTGATATGCCACCTTCTGACGTGACTTAACTGTTGACGGGAATGACCTTTGATTTGCTGTCAGTGACATCGTATTGAACCTTGGTCAATATTCTCTTGTAGACACATGGTCATAATGGTGTGTAGTGTGTTTAGTTCCACATTTCCCTTCCATAATAGCAATGACATAATAACCGATGCACTACTGGAACTATAGTGTATTTTTTTTTCCAGGTAATTGAATTCATATGGATTTTGGCCTCATGTCCTGTAGGAAACCACAAGTACAAGGTGCTGAAAAATCCCCTGTAAAGCTAGGGAATGTAAGTGGACCTTTACAGAATAGAGCTTTTGCTGAAACGTTGTGTCCTGGAAAGAGTATCACAAATGTTCATTGTTAATGACATTTAGATGATACCTGAAAACAAAACCCTCCCAGTAAAATAGCCAAACAGGGTGATTTTTTTCCATGCAAAGGGCCACAGTCCTGTCATGTATGTGTGTCTCATGCACAGTAATATTTCCTGGGGACTGTGGAAACATACCAACACCTATTACAAGCCTGTTAATAAAAGTACTTCATTCTGAATACATACTTTGTCCAAAGTACTTTCTTAGTAAAATATCAGGTAGGTATAAAGCACACACCCCCCTTAATTCTTCACAGACCAAGAGCTGTAAAATTTAAGCATTTTTCACAAATCCTTGATGGAAAGATTGTATTGTTGAGTTTTTTCACTGCAGAATAATTAGGAATGTGTTCATATAGAAGGGCTCAATCGTGCCACAATGTGCACTATCTCTGGCAGGCCTTGTATAAACCTGAACAATGTGCAGAGTTGTCTACTGACTTTGGAGTTAGCCTTGAGGTGTGTTATTGATGGCTGTTCCCCTTCTTCTTTCGTGGTCCAGGAATATTGTCTGCCATAGTGTTCATGTGAATGATTTGGTTTGGGTTTTGTATGTTACTGGCAGGAAGAGGTAACTAGAGTGGTACTGTGAGCAGCTGAGGTGAGGGCAAGAGGAGATGTATTGGCTGCTGAAGAAAAGCAACCTCCAGCACCTCTCACTCTGCCTTCTCATTGTCTAGTGATTTTTTCTAAGTACATGGGGTTTTTTCCATTTTTTTTCAATTTTATCCAGTTGCCTCATAGTCCAGGTCCTGTATGTCTACTACACCTGCTAGCCACAGCCTCACCTGTAACTTGTTTTCCTTCTGGAATAGCACGTCCCAAAGATTCAGTAAATCTTCTTCCACCTTTCCTTAGCATGTCAATATATGAACTGACTGCAGGAATTGCATTATTGGGGCTGACTTGAGACCTGTCTGCTCCTGTGGCTGACCCTGAGCGAAAACCTGGAATCAGGTAGATTAGGGATCTTTTGATCTTTTGTTTCCCCGTACTGAGTGTCATTCTGGCTGGAGATAAGAAGTCGTCCAGAAGTGCAAACACCCGGGTATCGAAGTCTAGCTTATGTATTGAAATCTGACACGAGGTGTGGTGGAAAGGTGCTGTGCTGCTCTACAGCTCATCTCAGCCCTGTGTTGCTCTGTCTGGTCATACACACATGACAGAATATCCTAGCACCTCCTGGGCTGTGCTTGGTGCAGAAACCAAGCGGACAGTTCTTCATTGCTTTTTGCAGCTCTACTGCAATTTAGGTTTACCTTGAAGCTGTAATGAAATTGTTCCATTTGTTCCCCATACTTTGATCTTGTGGCCTATGTTGAAGAGTGAAGTTGCTGGGCTAGGAGGAGGTGTTTTACAGGCAGCAAAAATCCTCTGGGCGCTGGCTAAGCAAATTCAGGACAAGAGCAGAGCTGCCAGAATCTGACATGTGATCCTAAATTGTAGAAACCTTCAAGTTCCTGAGACTTCTGAGATCTTAAATATCAATCAGAGGTAGAATAAAACCCATCAAAACCTTCCCTTTCTCTCTTTTTTTCTTTCTTTTTTTTTTTTTTTAAACTAAGGCACAAGCAATTATCCAGTCACTTCCTGTTGAAAGAAAAGGATTCAGCCTCTGATGCTTAACCCTGCCACTATTGTCTTCTGTGTCAAGCATAGAGGAGTTACAAATTCTTTTGCTTTGGGGAATGGAGAAGCAAGAAGTAAAAGTATATGCAGGTAAACTGAATATGAAAGCCAGAAGTTTTAATGACAAACCATAAGCTTTCCCATATAAAGAAAACTTAGAGCAAAATAAATTAAATTACTTCAGCATTTGCTGCAGCAACTTTACAAATTTATGTATTTTTATACTAAACTAGCTTTTTTTCCTTATGTTTTACATGAGGGTTAGTGTCAGCACAAGTCTTTCTGTCTTTGAGCTGCTGCAAGCCACAGATGCTACCTGCAGGACCAGAGATCACTCTACAGGAGTCTAAAGTCTATAAAGTCTATTAAATTTAAAGGAGGGGGGGAGATGCTAAAAAAAAAAAGGTAACAATAGCTGAAAAGATGAGACTGCACTCCATTTTTGCTGTAGATTTTGAGCTGTGTTTTTATCTATGTGATTTTGTTTTAAACTACTACTGTTAGTTTTCATCTTTTTTTCCCTGATAAATGCAGAACACTACTCTGAAGTATGTCCACCACATGGCGTCTAATAGAAATAAAACTGTCCAGCCCAGATTTTTTATAACCACAGCAAAATTCAGCTTTTGGGTGCACATTTTCAGGTCCTAGCAGAGACTGGAGGAGATGATAGGAAATTCCTCTTCTCAAGGCTATAAAACTCCAGTTTTAGTTGGACAGTAGATATTGCCAACTTAAATGTCTCACCTAATTAAATGCCTCAATATCTGAATCAAAATCCTTTTCTACTCCAAATCAATATGATTTGTAGGGAGAGCTAAGAAAAAGGAACTGAGCTGGGTATTTGTGATGAGAAGGAAAAAAATCCCTCCCCTCTTCTTTCTGTGAAAATGAAAAAAGAACCATTAGCTCAAGTCTTGCCAAACTTACAGTTACTGGAAGCTGAGTGGCTGGACAAGCCGGAGCTGGATTAATGAGCAGAGTACAGGCGGGCTTATTGGCGCAGAGGTCCGTACTGCATGGAGCATTCATATGAATCACTGGGTGAAATGTCTCCTGCAGTCCTTGACATAAGTCTTTCATGCTGAGGTACTTCCAGTTAAGTGGCTCATTAATGGTGAATCTTTTGCATCATCAAATTCCCTTGGGAGTTGTCTCAAATTTCCCCTCATCTTTGTTGGCTTATGTACAGAAATATCCTTCTAAGTCCTTGGCATCTGTCCCTTGTATGTAATTATGCAGAAATTAATCTCCGTGTATCTGAATAGTTCGTTTTCCAAGATTAGAATGAGGGCTGCTTGCATCGTTATTAATAAAGCACCTAGATTTATCAACTTTGTAAGGAACAGGCACATAAACTTCGATGTGTAAATAATACACTAATATTCTAGCTGTCTGGTCTACAATCAGATGTTAGAACGCAAATACTTTTTTCTGTGAGGACAGCAAATATTACATGTTTTCCACTATGTAAATGGCCTTAGTTAACAGTAATCAAAATTGCTTATCAGCTGCAAAACACACTTCTAGATGCGCATCTCTAGGGCAGCCCAAAGCCAAATGGGTGACAGGCTTCTAATAGATATCTCATGAAACCCTTGTTCCGCCGGCACTTGTCTTTGTTAAAGCTGAACTCTAGTCCACGTTCTCATCCTATGATACAGGGGCTGGTCTTAGAAACCGTGACTCCTTCATGCTAGAGGAAAAACAGGAGCATGAAAGCAATGCAAATATGCAACCCAAACGTAGGCAAGTTTTTTCCCACAGATCCCTGAACTTTGAGGGTTTCTTGCAAGGCTGTAAAAAGCTCACTCAAAAGAAGCATCCAGTCAAATCCATACAGAGGTTCCCTCAGAAGTCTGATGTCCCAGTGGGCTATGCCATCATTTCCCGTTTGAGGAAATGTGCATTTCCAGTGGCATATGCTATTACTAAGGTAAAAATTGGAGCCCATACTAATACAGTAGTTTGGCTTCTCTACAGGGAGCAGAACAGAGAGTGCGTCAGGGAATGGGCTAGAAGTCAGCAGTGAGACTGCTTCACAAGCAACTAATTTTGCATTTTGGGCTGAGAATACATAATCCATGAACTACTTCAAACTGTATATATAAAAATGTGAGGTTGCAACAGACCCTATTGATAACTTCCTGATCAATGGTTTCCTGTTACTTTCCATGCAGCGGAGAGTTAGCCATGTTAACAAAATGAGAACTGAATGTAATTAAAAGCCGCCTCCCCGTTAGAGCAATACGGTTCACATGAGCATAGACCTTCGTGTGCTTGGCAAGGTGGGGAAGCCAGTAGTGGCACGACAACAGCCTAGACAGTCTGGTTGGTTGCTCAGCCTCACATCAGTCCCTAGAAAAGCATGTCCTCTTGGATCCCATTTCCAAATATTTTAAGAGCAGGAGGATAATAGAGGGTGCATTTGTCAAGAGCAAATTGTGCTTGACCAGCTGGATTGCCTTCTCTGATGAAATGACTGGTTGTAGGGTTGAGGGGAGAGCAACAGATGCAAACTGCCTTGACATTTAGAAAGCCTTTTGACGGGATCTATCACGGCATTCTTGTTTGGAAGCTGTGGAAGGTATGGGCTTGAAGAACAGCCAGCCAGATGGACTGAAAGTTGCCTGAGCTGCCAGGCTTGAAGGGTAGTAATGATGGGCCAGATGTCCAGCTAACAGCTGGTTAAGAGTAAAGTACCCCAGGGGTTGCTTCTGGAGCTGATACCATTCAATATCTTCATCAACAACCTGGATGATGAAACAAATTGCCCCCATGGCAATTATTAGGTTGCCCTTTATATACGTGTACTGGTTACTAACAGAACTGGTGAGGCTGCTGTATTTTCTGGTGGTAGACTTGGGATTTTTGCTAGTGCTGGGTTTTGCAAAACATGATCTTCTGTGAAGCTCTGGAAAACTTTTAAATAGGCTGAGTTTACATGCCAGTATTAGAATCAAAAAGGGGCCCTGGTAAAGTAATACGTGGAACCTTGCTAGGTCCAGTTCCATGAGCAGCTTAAAACCTTATAAGCAAGGTGAAGCAGTCCAGCCCCAAGGGGGATTCAATTATTGTTTTAGTAAATCTTATAAATTTGACTTGCTGCATCAGTTTAGTATCGTCATGCAATCTAAAAATTATATTACAGTGTCATTTTCTTGCCAAACAGTGGCACTTCGAAGTAGGTCCACTTTCCTATTTTGGTGTAATTTTCCAGAATAGCAGCTTAATTCATGATCTACGCTGAGAGGTCTTTTGCTCATACAACACCTTTAAAATACAAGCTAGAGGACTAAAATCTATTAAAAGGAGTAATTTTTTTCTGATATAATGTCTTCAATTCTGAACTAATTATATAGTGACTGGAAATATGCTGTGATCTCACATAACATAATTTTCTGGGTGAAAGGACAAAAATAGTAGCTTACTTCTGGTGCTCCCTGAGGAGGGCAAAAGTAAAATATTGTTTCCAATACAGAGTTTCAAGATTTTTGGCATTAATTAAAAGCATATTTTGGGGCTGTTACCTGTTGAAGGGCTTAGAACATGCAGTGCCTAATAAAATGATCTAAAAAGAACTGACTTCAGTTATGTGTCATGGATGTTGGTGCTTACATCCAGGTTTGTGTTGTCATGACACTTGTTTTGTAAGAACGTAGTATGAGAAGAACATGCAGTGCCTAATAAAATGATCTAAAAAGAACTGACTTCAATTATGTGTCATGGATGTTGGTGCTCACATCCAGGTTTGTGTTGTCATGAGACTTGTTTTGTAAGAACGTAGTATGAGAAGGGCAATACTGAGAAAAAAAGGTACTTTTGCAGCTTCTGGTCACTTCCATTCAAGGAACCTCCTAAGCCCCACACAGTTTCTGAGTGCAAAGAAGCTCGGTGAACTTTTCTTCCACATTTGTGTGCACCTCCCCGCTGAGTACATGTGAACTGTTCAGATCCACAACATCCTGTGGCAAGGAATTGCACAGTTTAACTAAATTTAACTAGATTTCCAATTGTATGGGAAAAAAACCCATCCTTGTGTGTGTTCTTGAACCTACCACCTGCTTGCATCATTTGATAACCCCCAGGTGTTGTGCTGAAAGAGTCAGGTAGTAGCTGGCCCCTATTCCGCCTCTCCTTGCCACCCATGATTTTATAGGTATCTGTTGCTCTCCTGTATCATCTTTTCTAGATGAGAAAGTCCTAGTGTATGCAGTCATTCCTTGTATGAAGCAATTGGCACTTCCAGACCACTGGCCATCCTTGTTCTCCTTCCTTGAGCTTTTTCCAGTATTTGTCAGGCTTCTTGAGGATGGGTGAGGAGGACCAGAACTGCAAAAATTATCTAAGCTCTGGGCAAAGCATGGGTTTAGACTGCAGCATAAAGATGTTCTCTGCTTTTTTTAAGAATGCTGAGTGATTTCTGGGTTTTGATGACTGTGCACTGAGCTGATGTGTTTGTTAGATATCCTGCCTAACCCTGAAATCGTGCTCCTGAATCAAAATAGTCAAGATGTTCCCCATCATTGTATCTATGAAGTTAGGGTTGGTTTTGCACTTATGTCACTTTACCTTGGAGTTGATGTGTCATTTTAACACCCTGTTACTCAGTCGTTTAGGTTCTCCTGCAGCTCTTCACAACCTGCTCTTCTCTTTACTAACTTGAATAACTTAACATAATTACTAGACTTTATGAGTTACTATTTATCCCCTCTTCCATGTTGTTTGTGAATCCCTTTCCACATATACTGCATTGTGACTTGTGGTTACCACCAAGCAGCCAAATGCATTGGTTGTTTTGAGGTAGAAAAGCTGTAATTGCTGAGGAATGATGGAACCGATTCTGATTTAAACACGGACTGTGTGGCGAGTGTGTTTGCTAGGTCGTTACTGTTGATTTTGGACCTTACACCCATTACCTCAGGTCCACTATCTCACCTACAGCAGGGAGACTGGGGCTGCTGTTGCAGGATCCCCTCAGATTATGTCTGCAGTTTGCTTCCTTGCTCATAACCTCCAGTCCTACCTTTCCAGGCAGTGCCTACACAGGGAGCCTGTCTCTGCTTCTTGGCAGAGAGCTGCTGACCGCTGGCTTCTGCTTGCTTTGGTTTTTACCAAGTTTCCTACTTCAGTCTCCATGGTTTCTAATCAGTCCCGAATGAATTCCTGCGGACCTGCTTGTATAAGCTTCTGCTCAGTGTTAGCCATGTTTCTGCCAGCACTTGCCCAGCCAGCCTGGATCTGGCTTACTTTTATCACTTCAGGCTTGTGTATGATTAAGCAAAATTTCATTGAAGTTACTGGTATAATTCTTCTTAGAAACAATTTTCTGTGGAGTACAAAATAGTTTTCTGTCAATATTTTCTACGTGAAATACACAAAGATACCTTACAGAAATCCAAATTTGCCAATACAAGTTCATTTAAAAACCTAATCTCATTTCTTCAATTTCATTGGAAGAATATCAGTCATTCATAAAAACACAAACCAGAAAGAAGTTTGATTCTGCATTGGTATCGTAAGGTAGAAAGCTATGAAGTTTGGCAAAGGTCTTTCCAGCCCAGTGTCTCATCCCCAGCAATGACCAGTAGCGGATTTTCAAGGCAGAACCTAAATCTATGTAAAGACCATGCTGTTCTCCTGCTATTTTTTTTTGTCATAAGCAGAGGTGGTTTTGCAATGTTTGTCTGGGATCCCCTAGGCAGAGGGATGCACACGCAGGCCGCAGTCGGTCAGGGTCAGGGCTGGCTCCACGGTGCCTCGGGATGAGCTGGCTGTACTTGCCCATGTGCTGCACAGCTGGGCCTTCCCATCTGCGGGAGTTGGCACCCAGAGCTGATGCATCCTGAGTGCCCTGGGTTTGCTCTGCATGCGTAGGCCGCCTGCGCAGCACGTGGGCAGCAGATGTTGCATGGCTGGTCAGCGCTGGGCATGCGTCCTGCACGTGTGCGCTGGGGACGATGGTGCTGAGGGCTTCTCTGAGACTGGGGCATTGCTGATCGTCTTGGTCGTCTGAATGTCTCAAACCCGCAACCTGTATATGGACAAAACATCCTTTGGAAAAAAGATGATGAGTCCCGATGAATTTGGATAATGCAGGATATGCTCAGCAATAAAGAGGTTTTAAATAGCCACTACAGCTACATTTCTGGTGCATCTCAAAGTTCGGAACTAATTTATCTTCCATTGAAGCCAGGGCCAAAAATCACACTTGTTTGTACCGAAGAAGGCATTGGGACCCCTTTCCTCTTTCACCAAAACTCCTACTCCCAAGTACATATGAGAGGAATTGTACAATAGGGAAGGGCGAAGTGCAGTGAAGTCAGCTCCTGTTTAAATCATGGCAGTCATGTCAGCGACTTGTCTGGAGTCAAGACTTTGGCCATGGATTTTAATTCCTCCAGTGCTGAACTTCCATTCTGCTGACAGTGAAGAGGAAGGAGTAAAATCATTGAATTCACTGGCTATAGGAGTAGGTTCAGTTCATTTCTTTGCTACAAATGCTCTTTGTCTTGGGTAGCTCCCTGATTGTTAAGAAAAATCAGTCTTGATGCATCTAAGTCACAAGGGTTCCACGAGGCTTGCAAACATCTCTGAGGTACTCACAGCTGCTGAAGTGCTTTCGATTGACAATACCACTTTCATGTAATTCCTCTATGTTTCCTTTTGTATTGTTTTCAATTACAGTAATTTCAACAGAGCTGTCTACAAACAAAAACTATGGAACTTGAATACAGAAAGATGTAATATTTCAAGGCAGAGTAAGTATAGCAGTGTCATTTTTTTCCTAGTGAAAGGATATAGATTTCTCAAGACCAGCTCTGTATTCTCAGTTTAACTGGCAGACAGGAAATGTTTTTTTTTTTTTCTTTAGGTCCCAAAGGATGTTTCTTTGTTAGAAAGCCAAACCTCCGTTTCCTCTATTCCTTGTAACTGATAGCAAACCTGGTGAACATAGAATAGACTTGGCACCAAATGCATGAACTTGTAGCCTATTTCTTTTACAAACCAATTCCGTTTGAACACTGGAAGTCTGCCTTTGTTTTCTGCTAGATAACTTGGTAGGCAACTAATTGATTTTCTTGTGGCCAGATGCTAGAGCCTACCCTGATGTTAATGAGACTTCACTTACACAAACAGTCTCAATGAGGTTAACAGCAACCCACGTGTGCATCAAATCCCTGATGCAGCTGTTTTATGCTGAGAAATGTTGGCAGTGGCTTTGTCTCAATCCCCGCTTTGACCAACCCCCTTTCTTCCCCAGGATCGTGTGTGTACACTGGATATGGCTGGACTGCATTGTGCATACATAGAGGGACCCAAGCTAGCTTTGGTAACAAAAACAATAGCTATGTATGGCCACAAACCTGCTTTTAAGAGGGCTAATTGTAGTTTGGGTGGCAGAGCAGGCTGTCCAAATTGCTGAGCAGCTAACACC
The DNA here is from genome assembly GCF_030463565.1 of Pelecanus crispus. NCBI lineage: Eukaryota > Metazoa > Chordata > Aves > Pelecaniformes > Pelecanidae > Pelecanus > Pelecanus crispus. Next base: position 40,556,156 of record NC_134652.1, on the reverse strand, counting down.
CGGACTCATGTCCTCTTAAATGGCGGGATGGAAATTTCAAGAGTGCTTTGAAACAAATCAGTCTTGTAGCAATCAAAAAAGCTTATGACCACAGCCAAGTGGTTAGGTTGAGTAAGTCCAGTATCTAGGATGCCAAGTAAGTGTGGCCTGATGATTTGGAGCAGGTACTATGTAGCTGAGATGCTTGGAGAAGTATTGCAAGGATATACAGAAGTACCATCTTAAAAAGCGCAAAACGGAGACACAGCAGAAAACAGCACTGGAAGTGAAGCTTCTGGCTATGGTCAGCTGGGGGGCTGCAGGAGCAGAAGCATCGTATGGCTGAAGCTGACCTGGTGCTGATGGATGCAAGACTCGAAGCACCAACTGTGTCTTTTCATTTTTCTGTATAGAGGTTAGGAACCTTGGTTGCAGGTTTGGAATCTTGGTTGCTGGAGTCTGCCATCTCTGCAAACTAGTCTGAGTCGGTATCTGCAACATAACCCCTTCCCTGTCTTTATATTTTCAGGGGATGATTTTTCTTGATTTACTTCAGATCAGGACATAATACCCATGTGCTTTAAAGGATTGCTGCCTAATGAGTTTCCATGATTCTGAACTCCAGTGTAAAGTTTCTCAGCCACAAGGCTCTTCTTTGCAGAGCAGCTGCAATTATTTTCATTTACAATGATATGAGAGGTAAAGTTTAGCCTCCCATTTTGTTTGGTTTTGTGCCCACACCTCTGAATTGCTTCTGCAATGGTTTGTCTGACCACGCAGCTGTAGAGATCAGACAGAGACAAGGAAGGCTTCAGCTATTTGCTTGTCACCCAGCTGGCAATACTAGTGTTTAAGTTGGATTTGGGGAGTTTTCTAGCTGATAAGTAGGGTTATATGTTTGAGTTTCATTATTCTAGGCTGACTGTTGTGTTTACTTCTAGCTAAAATGTTACTTGAACAACCAGTTGCTTACTTTCACCCCATGCAGACGTTCACACTTTATTGGTGAATTAGCCATGTATTTCTTGTTTAAAAGTTCCAAAATATTCCCGCATGCTGCTTGTCCTTGATATGTGAAGCACAAGGAAAATGGCAAATTCAGGAAGCCCCTTGTGACAGGCATACAAATAAAAATTAAGAACTCATAAAGGACCAAATTATAGGCTAGAATTGTGATAGATATCTTAATTTAAAAAAAAAAATTGTTCTGCTTGCGAACAACCTGCAGAAACATTTTAAAAGATTATCTGTGAAGACAGTATTTTCAGAAGTAAATACTATGTTTTCTTAGAGGAAACTATAGCAGTGAAGGAGCACAGGAAAAAAAAAGAAAGCATGCAAGAAGCAGGCCTATTATGTTGCCTGACTGGAATTGTATACTTTACTTATCCTGAGGTAAATTTGATCTTGATAGTCAGTTCTGCAATGAGGTCATTTGCTGTGGCACTCTGTTGCACTACCATTCAAAGACAGCAATGAGGCTTTTTGACTGGTGTAGTCCAGCTTTTATAAAATGGGAAGCTAAAATTGCAACTTTATTTAAGCCATCGGTAAATTTCAACTGTCTTAGCTGGCAAGAAAAATAATATAAATTTTAATAAACTTGATAAAAATAGTTTTATGGTACGAGATGAGTAGTCAGCCTCTGAAAACACATGTAGGATAACTACTGATTGGTTTTCATGTAAATACTTGTAAATACTGTTAATAATTTAATAATCAGTCTAGCTTTGATAAAATGCAGTCATTAGCACCTACCTATTTTGTCTAATGCTGAGACACCAAGGTTCTTCTAGGTCATGCTCCCAACAAGAATTTGTTTTGTCCATTTGTCTCCAACTGCATATTCCTTGTAAAATCATAATAGCAGGATGTGGTTAGAACATCATACATGATATCATAGCACTTAACAACAAGGCTTTTCCAGGAAAGGATGTTGGAGACTCGTCCGATATAGTGCTTGCAACCATGCCCCAGCAAAGATACCGACATCTTGTCAGACTGGATGTTTGCAGTTAGCTTACCAACTACAAGAGAGGAGCAGCGAGGCTCTGTGAATTGGTGGTCTTCACAGCTACTCTCACTGGTCTTCAGCAATGTCCCTTCACCCTTACTGGAAAGTTATTTGATAAGGTGCTTTTGTTTTACTGAAGCAAACAATTAAACCCAACAAAACACCCCATCAGTCTATCATTAACTTACTCCAAGCAAAGCAACAGAACTGTACTTTTCCAATAGATAATATGGACTGTGATCTTTTTGTGACAGCACAAAGCAAATGTCACCTATTTGCAAAGTAATTCTCCCTACGTGTTGGCTGGCTTTGCCACTGAATTATTTTTAAATGAGATCCAATTTGAATGCAATCCACTTTCTTAATTTCCTCTTAATTAGTTTTCTATGGATATTATGTAGGTCAGTGGTCCCTCGAGATAGAGATGACCTGCAGCAGGAAGGATAAATAGGACTCCAAGGTTTGCTCACAGGCCTCACAAATCCATGTTGCTCTCCAGAGTGTTGGTTTTCTGTCTTTCTCATTCCTTTGAAAAAAAATCTTTGATCCAAAGCAACCTTGAAAAACATAAGGTAAATGCAACCAGCTCAGATATCTGAATCTATGAAGAAGCTAAAAGCAGGTCCCAGAAATTAGCTGGGATTCATATGCCAGTTCTGTGATCTCTTCGGCATGTTCTGAATAGAAATTCTGCTCAGAAGATTTCCAACTAGTGTGGCCCAAAACAAAGGTTAAAGCAGAGTTCGTTGGGCATGATGTTGAAGACAGACAATCTAAGACGTGTAAACTTTTAATGTGGGGGGGCTTTTCCTGAGCAAGGGCTCAGTTGCTGGTGGTTTGGGAAGCATTGCTGTGGTCATGTCAGGGTTTTGTGAGAACAGTTCAGCAAAGAATGAGGAGAGAAACTGCAAAGGTTTCTTTGCTTGGGCTTAGTCCCTTGTATGGGACTGAGATCTCAGAAAATGAAATGACAGATAAAGCATCCCATTGCTCCACTTGAGTTTTACTTCGTTATAAAAAACGTAGTAAACAAAGAAACTTATCAGAAACTTATCAGAAACCTATTAAATGAAGAAACTTCTTCTATTGGAAAGAACCAATTGTTTGGTTGCTGTGGACACGTGAGATGGACCTCAGTGCTTTCTGCATGCGCCCAGGGACCTCACTTAACTTGCGGAAGCCATATCCTGTAAGAAATCAGTCCTCATTCAAGCAGTGTTTGGACAATGCTTGGCATGCAGGAGAGCTGACAGAGCTGACAGGAGCATGACCAAAGTATGCGTGTGTTTATACAGCTTGTGCTTATCATGAGGCAGAACTTTTCTTCGCTATAGTAATACCCCAGTGGATGCTGCTGTGCTGGTGTCCAGAGGTTTGCTGTTTCCTCTTCATTATGTGGTCACTCTGCCTTGTGGGCAGAGGCAAGGACCTCACCAGGCCCAGGATGGCCATTCTTGCGGGTGCCTCCTGTGTAGCACGGGGAGAGAAGCTCAGAGAAGAGCAGCATGTTTGCTATATGCTTGGCCCATGGGAAGAAAAAAAATCTTTGAGGTTTTACTCTGCACACTGGTGTTTTCCTTTCCATGGAGAGCAGTGGTGAGCCAAAGAGGCAGCTGTTTCAGTGGGTAAAATACAAGTAACAGTCACCAGTGGCAGTGGGTCTCCTGTTGATGAAGCAGGTCTTTTCCTGGTTCTGATGACCCAGCGTAATTATATAAATTATAAATTACATAAATCTCCAATCTGATATTTCCCTCCTCCCCATTCGTCAGATGAACTCTAGGTTTCAATAGCTACTTAAGATCCCGCGGTTGAAATAGGATCCAGAGGTGTATGTGTTTATACTTACTAGCTGCCCTAGTAAAATCTCTGTGGTTTGATGATCCGGTTTATTATAAATCACCACTTCAATGCTCAGTGGCATGTCATAGTGAGACATCAACCTTTGAGAAGGGTCTTTGTGGCTGTACGGTGCAGTCATGAGGCCAAAAATGCTTGCTGCTCTGAGTAAGGATCATTATTAAGGTGGACTGACCTACTACTGTGTCAACCCCTGCAATCCATAGCACATCCTTTCAACAATCCTTGTTTAAACTGCAGGCCTTGAAGCTACAACTTTCTTAGTTGCTATACCAGACTCTCATGCAAACTTTGCACAAATGCTCTGTGCTGCTTCTTCAGAGCTGTTAGTCGGTGCCATGGCTTGGTTCTCGTTTTTTGCAAGAAAATCATGGTACATCATGTTTGCTGATTCAGTTTGGGAGGGGGGGATGTGGTGAAAAACTCGTTCATTCCTCTTGAAGTAGATTTTACGTTTCTGCCCCATGTGCCATTTTTCCTGTGCTGAAACAGCTGGATTTCCAAACAGACATTGTGGAGCCTGGTTTGTCCAAGAAATTTTAATAAGGGTTTCCAAATATTTCAGGCAGGAAGGCTTAAATACTAATGCTCCTAGGAAAACAAGAAACTTAACCCACTTCTGCTGTGTGGAGTCAATTTGTTATTTCCAGAGGTGCTGCAGCTTCTCAGATAAGACTTCTGTGTGTTTTTTCTGTTTAGGAGTTAATTCAAGTTTAGCTACGTCCATCACCAAGACTGTTGATAGCGTCTTTGTTGTCATGATGTCTAATGATGTGCATGAAGATACCACATAATAATTTATTCCTGTCATTTGAGTATGATGCAAAGCGTGTAAGAGAGAGAGAAGAAAAATAGATGACGTCCGGGAAAAGAAAATTGAGGTGTTTCTGTAAAGCTTGTGGAGGTGATGAATGCTGTTGCTGTAATATTCAAACAGCAAAACAAGTGGTTTGGCAGCCGTTGCAAAGCAGTTTACCTTGCTGACCAGTATCACCTCAGTTGCATTTCTGTGCTCCTTTTATGGCTTCCACACTCCTGCAGTTCCTGGTCTCTAGCTCTGTGCATGGGTTGGCCAGGGCTGTTTTGTTTCTCTTGGTGCCTAAAAAATGGTGTTGCACAACTACTTGTTGCTGAAGATGATAGCAGCTCCATCATAGCTTTCAGATCCTCTGTGGGAATGCGTAAGCTCCTGCCTATTGCTGTGGAGCATGCATGGTGGTAGCAAGGAGGCTGTGAAATCCCCTGGGATTTTCCCAACCTGCTCTGGGTATCAATTTGATATGTTAGTCAAACATTGAGAGGACACTTGTTAGCCTGGACTTTAGGACACTTTAGAACAAGTGAGAGCCCTCAGTCTGATCCAGATTTCACTGAAGACAGATAAAACACTGATGTGGTCCCATCTGCCAGGGAGGAGGCCACGTCTTCTGGCTGGACTGCAATGCTCTATGGCATAAAACTGCTAAAAGCTATGACAGCAAAACAGAACCCTAGCTCTGTGGGAGCTGTACCCAATTTGTAGTGCAAAAGCTGCAACACAGCACTCGGAATGTGGCTGATCCCGTCTTGGATGCAGACACTGGTCTGAGGTCCCATTAAAAAAGGTGGCAAGCTGCTCTACCCATGACCGTCGGTCTGAGAGGATGGGATAGCCCAGCTGAGACTTCAGCAATGAAGCATATATGGGGCCAAAATATCAGTCCTGTTCAAATACCTGTAGCAGCAAAAAGTTTCACGTGTGATGTAAGACAGTAAGTGAAGGACAAAATCAAGTTCCCTCACTCCCTGCCCACAGTGACGATGCTGTTTGGAGCCTGGATTGCAGTGCTGGCTCTGTGGAGCCTTCAGCCGGTGCTGATGGTGCTCCTGGACCTGGGAGCGTGGCACCGGTACTGCTCCGAGCGGGCGTAGTTACTGAGGCTCTGCTGGTAAATCCAAGCAGGCCCTTGAAATACTCCCATGGGTATACAGTGCTGCATCACAGCCCCTGAGACTGTTTTGTTAGAGCTGGAGGCAGCTCCAGCATAGAATCATAGAATCATAGAATCACAGAATCGTTTAGGTTGGAAAAGACCTTTAAGATCATCCAGTCCAACCATTAACCTAACACTACTACCAAGTCCACCACTAAACCAATTAATGGGAGAGTAATCATTCATTTCATGTTTCCTGGCTTGGTGGCTGGATTATTTTTAATGAAAGTAAAACTAGGAATCATTAAGGTTGGAAAGGACCTCTAAGATCATCAGTGCAACCATCAACCCAACACCCCCATGCCCACTAAATCATGTCCCAAAATGCCACGTCTGCCCGTTTTTTGAACACTTACAGGGATGGGGACTCCCCCACCTCTCTGGGCAGCCTGTTCCAATGCTTGACCACTCTTTCCATGAAGAAATTTTTCCTGGTATCCAATCTAAACCTCCCCTGACACCGCTTGAGGCCATTTCCTCTCATCCTATCGCTACTTACTTGGGACAAGAGCCCAACACCCACCTCACTACACCCTGTCAGGTAGTTGTAGAGAGCGATCAGGTCTCCCCTCAGCCTCCTCTTCTCCAGACTAAACAACCCCGGTTCCCTCAGCCGCTCCTCGTAAGACTTATGCTCCAGACCCTTCACCAGCTTCGTTGACCTCTGGGCACGCTCCAGCACCTCAATGTCCTTCTTGGAGGGGCCCAAAACGGAACACAGTATTCCAGGTGAATGTCATAGAATGGTTTAGCTTGGAATGGACCCCACCTGGAGTACTGCGTCCAGGTCTGGAGCCCTCAGCACAAGAAGGGCATGGACCTGTTGGAGCTGGTCCAGAGGAGGCCACAAAAATGATCCGAGGGCTGGAGCACCTCTGCTAGAAGGACAGGCTGAGGGAGTTGGGGTTGTTCAGCCTGGAGAAGAGAAAGCTGTGGGGAAGACCTTGTTGCAGCCTTTCAGTACTTAAAGGGGGCCAATAGGAAGGATGGGGGCAAGCTTTTTAGCAAGGCCTGTTGTGACAGGACAAGGAATAATGGATGTAAACTAAAGAAGAATAGATTTAGACTGGATATAAGGAAGACATTTTTTACAGTGAGGGTGGTGAAGCACTGGCACAGGTTGCCCAGAGAGGCAGTGGAGGCCCCATCCCTGGAAACATCCCAGGCCAGGTTGGACGGGGCTCTGAGCACCCTGCTCTGGTTAAAGCTGTCCCTGACACTGCAGGGGCTGGGCTGGGTGGGCTCTAAAGGTCCCTTCCAACCCAAAGCATTCTGTGATTCTGTGACCTAGCATCTCTCTATCAACAGCAGCCTAACTCTGACCAGTGGCCTGTGGATGTTAGTTAACTGGTCAGCTATCCCTGTTCTATGGGTTTTGGTGGGCTTTTGGGGACTTGTATGAGCAGTAATGAGAGTCACCTGGGTTGCCCAAATGACTGTCAGTCAAGCAAGAACACCTGTATTTAATCTGGAAGGCCACTCCCTATCTGATAAGGAGAGCAGGAGAAAAGGATTGGGTGAAAATTGCTGGGTATGAAGGATGATGTTGAAATGGAGGCACCAAGTACTGTGCAGCTCAGAGAATGCTGGTTCACAGTTATGAAAATATTGGCTGGAGAAGATGAATTTTGACCTTAGGGTTTTGCTTCTTAATGTTTCCTCTGTGTGGGTCTTCATACGCAGGTAAGACAAATCAAAATTAATATTTAGTGTGAGTGGGTGCAATGCTGGCTTGCAAAAGCCAAATCTACACTGCAGAAGTTTCTGTAGCAGTGTCTGTATAGGGTGGGGAAAAAAGCATGGATGTTATAGATGTTTAGTTTCTTTGTTATTGTTGCTTTCCACCTTTACGTGTGGCCAAGATGACTGTGCCAGCTGACATGCTCTGGTTTGTCCAAGTGTTTTAATGCCCTGTGACCAACTGAGACAGGCTGTCTGTTTTGGTAGATCTCAGGAGTGGTCTCTGCCACAACCGATCACCTTTTCTGTTTGATGGATAATTGTGTAGGTTAATAGTGTGGCAGCCTGGTTAAAGTCTTACCTCAATGGGGACTATTTGCTTGGCTAATTCTGGTCAATAAGAAGCAAGGTCCCTATCCTGTGGTATACCACTAGCATTTTGTGTATTTTCATTGTTATTGTAGCAATGGTAAGCTGTCTCTTAACAGGAATATTGAGTGGCCATAAACCAATGCATGTTTCAAAGAACAAATGTGTGTGCTTAAGTTTTTAAGCCATGGTTAAGAGTGGGAAAGCATAGGTAAATTTTTTCTTGGTAACATCTACTTTGCATTTAATTTGGCAAGTCCCAGGTGTGTTTCAGACTAATTACTTCAAAATACACTTGCTCACAGCTGTAGGCCAGCTGTGCAATGACAGCTATGAAATACTCAGAATTTAACAAATCTGGGCTGTTAAGCCTATGCAACCCCATAATCCATGGAAATGCTTGATAGGAAACAATTAATTCATTCTAATACTAAATTAAATGAAAAAGGGGGGTCCTGATTTGCAGCAGAGAGCTCACTGTCTTCAGTCGACAAAGACTGTCTAAATTTTTTGCCCCTCTCTAAATTTTATGATGGAGAACAGGAGTTATTCTGGATTTTGTAGCTTGAAAAACCTTGCTCTCCTCTTCATATTTGTCTCTTCCAGTACCAGTTTCTCACATCATGGATTGTATTTAAGTGATTGTCATACCCTGTCTGCAATGCAAAAGAGTTTGTGGTGTCTGGCTTTCCACTTAACTGCTCTCTTTTCTCCTGTACCTCTTTGAGACCTTACGCAGTTTTCTATTTTCTGCTTTTAGAGAAATGCTCTAATTTGGTGCTTCAAAGGTGCAATAAGCTATTTTAAAAGGGCACAGTTTGGACTGTTTCCCCTTGCAATAGCTCGAAAAGAATTGTCTTATATACTTTATATTTCCTGAGACCTGTTTTCTTCTCCTTGCTTTTTCCTGGGTGAGGAAGTATTTATAAAACTACTGCTTTAATTCTGTCTTTCCATATTGTTGTGACAAAAGAGATAGTCTGCATTAATGTCACAAAGTATCACTGAGGGGATTATTAGTACCTTGGTTCTGTTATCGCAGCTGTAAATACCAGTCAAATTCTGGCAGAGAGGTATTTCTTCCCGAAAGTGCAGTATGGTAAGATGTTAAAACTGTCAGTGATTCAGAACAAACTCTCCACTGTAGCAAGTGTGATTGCAAGGATACTTGTGTGATGAGAAGCAGTGGGTTGGGAAAACACCTTCTGAAACCATCCCTCAAAGGCGCCCTGCTGCATGTTCTTTGCAGCCTGCTTGGGAAGAAGGAAATAATCAGTAATTACAAGGGAATGTTAGGCTGTCTGTCTGCATGCTCTTACCGCCATGCTTTGCTGTAGCCCTACACTTCGCTCCTTCCTAGCACACCTGACTTTTGCTGCACTTCAGAGCTAAGTACACTTTTGTATTCTTTGCAAAGAGAAAATCATAATTTTTGATAGTAGGCTCAGAGTTGGCTTTAGCAAAGAAGGGTAGGGAGCTAAACTGCGGTATTTGCCTACGGTTGAAGAGATGAGCTGGCTGCTCTGAGGGTAGGCTGAGCTACTAATCCTTCCCTCTTGCTTGTACAGGCCTATGCTAAGATGCCTTTGGGCTGGCTTTGAAGGAGGACTGATTCACTGAAAACATCTGTTCCCATGTTCTTGCCTTCCAAGTAACTATACCTTGTGGTGTGTCCCACACTCAGAAATTTGGATTAGGAAGAAGTAAAAGGAGGTTAAAAAGGCAGTGTTATGGTGGACTGGAGAATAAAAGAATAACCTTTCCCAGAGTCATGGCTGGATGTAGTGCTTGGGACACATCTTTCTGTGATGATGTATTTTTAGCATAACTTCACAGCATCCCCTGCTCAATGCTTCTGTTATGGAAGCTGCTCACCCCACCGCCCTGCTGCTTTGACTGTGCCCTGTCTGCACCTCTCCTGGCAAGCACCCAGATCGTTTTGGAAACATCTGCTCATCTCTGACATAGCATTGGCTTTGCTAATCTACAAAGGGATTCACTACTTCAACGAGTCTGTGTATTTTGTTATATATGTAGAAATACTTGGGGCGGGGGGGGTAGCTAAGCCAAACTCTCAAAGTTTCAGAAGGGCAGCTGCTACTGTATCTGCCTGCCTGCTCACATGCTACACACACAAAACTGGGTGACAGAGCATCAGGAGGGAAAAACAACTGAAGGTTACCTGTAATTCTGTACATTTGTCCTTCTCATTCTTAGACCTTTTCAAACCAAGGTTATAAATTGTCTTGAAAATGTGGTAGTAGCATGAATCCACTAAAATGTCAGCAAGCGTGGAGTGAAAGGTGCCTGCCATGACATACCTCCTGCCAACACACAGCCCAGCTCTCCCTTTTGCAGCCCACAAGAAGGAAGCTGAGTGCAAACACCCTGAGTCTGCAAATCCAAGCCTGAGGTGAGGCTGTCCCCTCCTGAGCCAGCTCAGGGCACAGCAGGAGACTGCATGGCCTGGGCCACCCCTGCACAAGACCGTCTGTCCTACCTGTATAGTGAGAGCTGCTGTCCCCTGCCTTCGGGGCAGGAGTAAGGAATGCCCTTCTGTCCAAGACCTCTGCTGGCTTTTCCTCTCAGCCCTGTCCTTCATCTTTTACACGTTGAGGAGGAAGAGGACTCTGTTCTCATTTTTCTGACCCATCCCTTCATCCTAAGGGGTTCAGGGTGGGGTTGATGAGCCTTTGTAGAAGGAGTAGGTAGGGGACTTGTAGAGGGCTTGCTGGTGTATTCCTCGAAGGAAGAGGATGAGAGCAAGTGATGGGAAGGGGGCTTTCCTCCTCCCTCCTGCTTTTAATCTCGGTGCCCTCTCCTTACCTGCTCTGCATCCTCCAGGACACATTCTGCTGCTGTGGAAGCAAAACTGAACTTTGCCCCTGGGGCTGAGATGCCTTGAGTGCTGAAGTCTCCTGTGTGTGTCAAGGAAACTGTCCCACATAATAGCGTCTGTTTGGGGTGTGACTCTGCATGGGCGTAAGGTGTTCCCCGGTGTTCTGGGAAGTTTTAAACACTGGGAATATGGTATTACGGAAGAAAGACTGCTGGGAAGGATCTCCAGCAGTCGGTAAGTCGAGCCCCCTGCCCAAAGTCAAGAAAGGTCACAGCTAAACCATTCCTGTGAAATTCTTGCATCATCTCAGTTGCAGACAACTTGTAATCTTCCTGGACACTCTCCCTGTATTTACCTCTCCATTAAAAACCTTCTGTTAGCCTCTCCGTTACTTCTTACCCTATCCACTGCAGATCCAAAGAATGGGCAGTCTGTTTCCTTGTGGCCTGCAGTGGCTTTTTATCAGTTTGAGGATGGCTATTGCGTGTCTCCCCTGCCTAGCCCTTCTCCAAGTACCCTGGAATGGATGAGTCTGGTTATTCCAGATGGATGCTACAGGAGCGACTCTCTGGACTCACTTCAGTGGGTCCTTACCTTCCAGGAAGGGTGTTGTGCAGTACAGGTTACCGTGCTCTGACAGAGACCTCCCTGATACAGTGTGAAACTACATGGTAGAACATAACCTTTCCTAGCTGAAAGTTAAGCTGTTTGGCTCAGGAGAGAAGAGAGAGAAGAGCTACTTCTAATTTTTTTTTTTTAAAAGAAGTAGTTAGGAAAAATATTTGTGACAGAAGGGAGACAGGTTATTGTCATTTTTATTTAAGACAGCTTTGCAGAAAATCTTCTTCCTCCTCCTGACAGACACGGATCCATCCCGGATGGCATTGATCCGCCTTCAGCAGCGTGGATGTATTGACAAATGAGAGCTGGGCACTGTAATGGCTCTGTCTTGTTGGCAGGATGTCTCGTTGAGGTGCTCCTGTCCTTGACATGATCTAAGCCTGTCTTCTCCCCAAAGCACAAGGCGGGCTTAACACTTGCTGACGGTTGAGAAAGGAATTAGTTTTTGCTTGTACATTAGGCGTAGGCTGCAACTGGTGTTGCTGTTACGCAGTTGAATGCTTCCCTGGCTGCAAACCTCTTTTTCCCCCACAAAAATCTTGTAGTAGAAGACAAAAAACATTCTTTATAACTCTGTAATGAACGTGAGCAAAGCAGTTCACTTACTGCCAACCTGAAGTGCTGAGCAGTGAATTTTGATCAACTGAAATGCCCCTAAATTAATTGTATGTCTGTTCATCAAAGCTGCATATAGGATCACAAAGCTTTGCTGTCTCAGAATGGAGCCTTCTTTTTAAACCTGACATACCACAAAATTTATCACACGCAAGGAAAACACTATTTCTGTGCAAATTTTTGCTTCTGTTTCTTTTCCATTCCTTCTTGTTATGGGTTTTTCCCCTGGTGTTTTGGATTGTGCCTGTTGTGTTAGTATCTGAGTAATTCCTAGGTTTATAGTTGTCGGGCTGTGTTGGAAGTTAAGTCCTCCTGTGGGAATAGATGTTCCTCTAGCCTGCCTGCAGATTAGGTACGAGCAAAGCAAAGGAAGGCTAGTGGGGTTTGCAGACGATTCCTTGAATCTTGCCTGGCTGCTGCTCCTAGGGGAAGGGTGGGTACAGTTAATAAACTGTGTTTGAGGAGGCACTTATGCTCCTGGAAGAGATGCAAAAGGCAACACTGATGGAAGTTTTTGTACAACATGGGAGATTATAAGAAAATTGCATTCTTTCAATGTTGTTCATATTGATAAAGACATAATAAGAAGGGCCACATCCCTACTCTTTGACATGCAAAATGCTTCACTCCAACTCTACCAAAAAGGCTGGGTGTCAGAGAGGCTCTAGGATACTATGAATGACCAAAACCTTATCGTTGTTATCCCAAAATGCTTACATATTGTCCAGAAACCACCTCTTGCTGACACTCCTATTTTCTGCTGGCTTCTAAGAAGCCTATTGAACTTGATTTCCTGCCAGACATTTCCAGTAAACACCAAAAATAGTGTTGTTTTTTTTTCTAGCTGTGCCATGTGTGATTAAATAAGACACTGTATCTGTACACCCATTTATAATGTGTCACTCGAAGAGAGGTATCAGTTTCTCCCATCTTCTAATGCTTTTATAAATAGCTAAGAGCAAACATGTTTTTAATGTTTCTTTACAATAACCAAAAACATTATTATCTCTGTTAAAGCATAAAAAAATAAAGCAAGTTAGAAGCTTTCATCAAAATATCTTTAAGCAGTAAGGTAGAAACTTTCACTGCCTGGCTGCTGGGAATGTGCATGTATACAGATGATTCATCTGAATGCTTGTAAAAATGCACATATAATTGCTCAACTTAATCATGAAATTTATGGGACAGTGAATGAAATATCTTGGTGTGCTCTAGAATAACTGTTTATGATGGCCCTTCAGGAACCACAACTTCAGTTATATTAGAATATTTTTCTGACAAGTCGTAGCTTCTTTTAAGCCAAAGGCGTGGTATTGCAAAAGGAAGATAGCCTTTGATTTTAAAAATACATAGGACAAGATTTGGAGATGATCCCATTTGCATTTGGGATCTGCTTGCAAATGACCTGTGCATGCTATGTCCTATTCATGCAATTGCTGTTTCTTTAATGACTTTGTGCACACAAGTAATTTTTTCAATGCTCTGCATGTACTGGGAAGAGAGGCTGATGGTGGGAGGCTGTCAAAGAGTAAACCGCTTGCAGTGGATGAGCAGAAATGTGTGAAAGTGAGCCTGGCCAGGTTTGCTGGTGGGGAAGAAATAACATGCAGTGGCACCTCTGGGAGGGGAGAAGAAGGTCACGAGGCTGATATGGCTGGTATCAAACTAGGAGCTGTGTGGCAAGTTGAGACAAATGCCAGAAAGCCTTGGGCAAGAAATGGAAAACAATGAGCAGCCTGAGCAAGGTTAGGAAAAGGGGAAACTGAGCTGTAAAACTGCTGTTGTTCAGAAAATGAGTCACGAACTTTGCAGAAAAGGCTGGACTTCATCCTCTGGACGATGAATGCCCTGGGGAGAGAAGGAAGCAGAAACTGGGAAGTCTGAATGGGGGAGTTTGTTGTGTCTTGTCTTGGGATTACTGTTCAGGCTATTTGGTGAAGACCAGTTAAATCTCTATTTCCTTTAATCCAATAGATGCTTCCAAGCAGGTAAGATGTCACAACAACAGGGACTGACTGAGGAAGGAGAAAATTTGTTAGTATGAAAGGAATCTAATGGCTCTACACTAGGCCCATGGAAGTCTTATAGTGAAGGGTGTTTGCCTCTTCAGTCCTCTCTCGGATTTCTATCTCACTGTTGCCCTTCCCAGGGCAGTAAGGATGTCCCTGAGCCATCGTCCTCTCTGAAGCAACAAAACTCAGTTTTGTCCCATGTTGTTGAAAAGGTCAGGACTGGCTTGTCTGAAAGGGCTTCAGATTTATCTGTCACTAACCAGATATGACGACTGTTCTGGGAGATTATGGACCTCTTCAAGCTCTCTGCGTTTTCAGGAGACCATCTTGGGACTTTGACATTTGTGTATATTTAGCTCTGGGAAGTATTGCCTTGCAAAACAAGATTTTTATCAAGAAAGGTGATAGAAATATAATGGGAACACAGTCAGGAATACTTTGATGTAACAGTAGCCTGAGGAGATAAGACACGTGAAATGCTTACTATAGCTTTACACACAGATTTGAGAGAGGATGGATTTGAAATGGATTTGAAAGAGAATTACTGATTTATGCATGTATGTTTTCTTTCACTAAAGATATCTGATATGCTTCCATTAATATTTTGGGCTATTTTTAGACAAAACAGTGGTATAAGCAGCTGGTCGGTAATTATTGGTAAATGCTATAGTAAATGCAGTCGATCAACAGCTTAGAGAAGAGCTTATGGCTGCATGCCATTGGAAAGACAGTGAGGTGGTGACCTACCCATTTCCTCGAGACGTACAGGTTTTGACACTTGCTAGATACTAAAAAGCAGAAGGCATCAACAGCATTCTTTGTTGCGTTCTCTGAATATTTCCTTAATCTCTAACATGTCGCTCCTCTGCCTGTGCATTAACGTGCACTGTCCAAGCAGACGTATTTCTGTTACTGTCCCAGTGACTCTGGGTTCCTCTGGGGAAAAGGGGCTGGACTGCTCCAATCTCTTATCTCTTTTTGCAAGTAGAATGCTCCTCCGTGAACACAGATTTGTCGTAGCAGAAATGTACATGCGTTCTCCCTCCATTTGCATTTTAATCATATCTGGAATACAAAACTTCAGATAGCACTTCACAATCTATCTTAAATAGTTAAAAGAATAATTTCTATGTATTGTTGAAAGATATGAGGCATCTAATTTAAATCCAATTTCAGCTGGGCCATGCCTGCTTTTAGTATCCCTCTGGCACTCGCTTATCTGTTCCAAAACTTGGTGAAATTCTGTTGAATTTCTTCTTTCTTCCTCTCGCTATTTTACACTTGGGTCTTTTTCGGACACTGTCCTAAAAAGGAGCAGTGCAGAGGACTGCAAGATTGTCCTATTGATTTCAGTGAAGCACTTGAATTATCTCAGAACTGTTGCTTTTATTGGTAGAAGGGTGTACTAACAGGTAAGTCCAGGTTCTGTGTTTCAGCGTGAGGTGGAGGGGGAATGAAGTGCCTCCTTTGAAAGTTTCTATCTCCAGCAAAAGGGCAAACTGCTGTGTGTGTGATGTGGTTTCGGACAAAAATGCTGTTGTCTCAATAGATATTAGCACAAGAAACAGTGGAGAAGGGGACAGTAGCACCCTGCACTGAAGTACACGGCCTAAGGCAAAAGCGGTTGGTGTGGTTGGTGTTAGGGAGGGAGTGCAAGATCGTTTTGGTTAAATAACTGAAAACTTGCCAAATCATTGAACTTGCCTAAATAATAAAGTGAAACAGGTTAGCTGGGTAGCTGAGAGTTGAATATGGACAAGACCCTTGTACTTAGCTGGCAGTATTTATTATGTCTGATTCATGCAATAGAGAACTGTGCCAGCTCGATGTGAGGCTTGCCGTAAGCGCATCGTATTATCTAACTGTGAGGTCCTGCAATGTGCATTTTCCTTTGATGTCGCCACTTGATCCAACGAACCGAGGAAAGCTTTCCTGGAACTCCTTCCCAGCTTGCAGAGCTTGCTTCCAGCACACTGCGCTTCTCGAAGAAGCAGCTGAATGACAGGTAGAGGGGCAGGGAGGTCTTTTCTTCTAAATATGTCCCAGTCTTTCTGGTTGGACTTTGCTTGCAGGACCCCAAACTCAGTGATGAAATACCCACTCTTGGCATGTTGAAAGCTCTGTACGTTCAGAATTAAGGCCCCAGCCTCAGCATGGTAGTTTTAGGTGGCAAAATGTGGGTTCTTGGCTCCCAGTACAGCCAGTGGAGAGAGCGGGGCACCACAGGGTGATATGTGGGGAGCTGTTTAAAGCTGGCTGTGGGAAATGGAGCAGATCTGAGCTCTGTCCTATCCCAGCTGCTTTTGGGTCCTTGTTCTGAGGTTGCACATTGGACATGACAGGAATCAGGGCCCACAAGTTTCTAATAACTGCTGAACAAGCAAAGCTTCAGTTTCGGAGCAGAGCTGTCAGAGGATTGAGCAGCAACTCCCTTAATACTGTAGTTTAGTTAGTAAAGCATGGGCTTGGGATTATAGATGTGATGGTTCGATTCACTTGCAGGCTTGAGTCCTCACTGGCTATCTTCATCAGGGAGCCACTGAGTATTGCTTGGGGCACCCATGGTGGCTTCTGCACGTGATGGGGCACACACTTTTAAGTTCTAGGTCTCCGGCTCTAAGACTTTTTGCCTTCCTAGTTTTGCCTTCCCATCATTTCCAAGACCTACTGCTGTACATCCCATAGCCTACAGGGAACTGAAGGTCAGATTCTCCCTTCTGGATGCTAGTTGCCAGGCCTCCTGTATTGCTGATCGGAGAGCGGACAGGGCTGCCCTGCCTGTCTTCCCCTGAGAGCTGGCAGTGTGTGACAAGGGAATGATATTGGTAAAATGATGCAGGTGAGGATGCCACTGCTTTTTTTTTGGGGGGGGGGCGGGGGGGGGGGGACTGGAACAACATCTCAGTGGGAGCTGCATGCTGTGGCCAGGAAGGTGGATGACCTGCATCATTGCAAGGCCCTCTGTACAGCACCGTGCACACATACAACATGTGTCTTTGCCAGACTGCTCTCCTGCAAGCCCAGCTAACAAAGGGTCTTGAGCTTTGAAGAAAGAGATCTGGTTCTTGCCCTGAGTCTCTAAGTCACTTTTCAAAACATGATTCAGACTCCCAAGTTATACAGGCTCTTGAGAAAACAGTTTCATTGACTGGATAAAATCTCAAAATGTCAACTCCTCTTATTTTGTGATGTGTTCTGCCCAGCAGCACGCTGCTGCTTTCAAGTAATTGCAAAGAATATGGGCTCATACACTGGTTGTTTCCATATCTTATGCCAAGAAAGGGGAAAAACAGGAGAAAGAAGAAAAAAAAACAAAAAACAAACCAAAAACCCACAAAACAACCCACAATCTGTATTTCATCCAGGGGACATATGAGGAGAAGGAAAACTCCCCCTAAAAAAAAAAAAAAAGCACTACCAAAATTCAACTGTGTGGAAGCTACCTTTCTTGGTTCACTGAAGGGATTGATAAGAACAGCCTGAATTTTGTTACGTGTGCAGCTGTATGAAACATTGTGTGAAAAAGGGGAAAAAAAATGCAAGTGCCAAGGTTTCTTGAGGGTTTTCAATCTGTAGACAGAAAGCACAGCTTGCACTGGGGCAAATGTATCTGCTCACTTAAAGCCTAGCTTGAAGAGTGAATAGTTCTAGTACATCACAGCAGTCTCCTCATGCCCTCCAAATTAAAAACAAACTCTGGGATGCAACTGGGACAAGCTGGTGTTTAATAATGCCTGGATATGGAGCTACTACTCCAGAACTAGCGGCTGCCAGTTTTGAGATGTGGAATCGGACAGGTAATGAGAAGTCCTCTAGCAAAACTTTGCCTTTTTTGTTTTAGTTTTTGTTGTTTGAGGGGAAGGGTAGACAGGATGTGACATGACAACACAGCTCCCCTCCTCCAAAAAAAATATAAAGTACTATTCTAGTCCTCTAAAACTCCTGAAATAAAGGATTTAGGAGAATGTAGTTGTCTGTTTTGATCCCCCCACACCTTTTCCTGTGCTGCTTCTAACCTCAGCCACAAAGTCTGCAGTGGAGAGTGTGAAGCAGCACATCAGATGGGGATGAAAAGACTGGGTCTAGAGAGATGAACAACAAGCAGGAGGGAGAGATGAGAGGAGAAATAAAAGAAAAAGGTGTGAGAGACAGGCAAGTGGGGGTGGAAAGTGGAGTTAAAAATGGGTAAAATTGTCAGGGGCTGAAGGGTCTGTTGTACTGAAGAGGGGCTGAGGGAGAAAAGCTGAGCCAGGTACAGACCTTTCTAATAGATGTTATTTTACCTCCCAGCTGTTCTCGCCAGTAAATACACGGTTGTAAGCAGACAGATGAAATAAAGGCTCCATTGGCTGCTGAGGCTCCTGCCAACCCACCCTGAGCACCTCTCGGGAGTGGGGACTTACAGTCTGATGTAAGCGTGTGAGGAATGGGATGAGAACAATGAATAGCTTGTTTTTGTCTGATTGAAATTAGAATAAAAGGCTGGCCCAGAGACACGCTAGCATAACTCATTATGCTATTCAGACCCACTTTTGTTTTTCAGTTTAATTGTACGATTAAGCAGTAGGATGCTTATGGAAGCGTAAGAGGCTTCTAGAGAGGGCTCTGGCAAACTACGCAATCCTGGATATGAAACAGCAAAACTGAGAGAGGTTGTACACAGAAATCTAGTGTTACGATACCTACTTTCCTTTTTCTGTATCTTCCATCATTTCTGACTTCTGAAAGCTGTTCTCGCTGTGGTAGGTTGCTTGGTGTGGGTGTACCAGCAGATCAGAGTACTCAAAGGATTAAATATCTGTACTTGATGCTTAGCAGGCAAGTGAGATTTGTGAGCTAGGAACTTGTTTGCACTGAGTTTCCTTTTGGGCAATGTCAGGCTCCGGGGCTGCCAATCTAGCACCTTTCGGGAGCTCCGCATTAACAAAAACAGAAACTCACTGTTGAACACAAACACATACTTAATAGAATAATCCTTAATTTCAGGGCCTCTCTGAGACGTGGGATCTTTGTCTGAATTCCTTTGACAAAAGAAAATTGAGGGTTTGTTTTTTTGTTTTGCTGTGTTTTTGACTAGGGCTCCGCTAATTAAGTAGCAATTTAGTTGCTTACACTTTGAAGTTTCATTCATTACCTGTCCTGTGTTAAGTCAACAAAAGGCTACATCTAAGGCAGTGAGTCTCAGGCCATCGCTTTTTTGGCTGCCTAATTAAATGTAATTACTTTATTTTGTGCCAGGGTTCATACTTGTAACATTGCCTTGTAATAATTTAAATTGCATGTATGCTGCAGGGGGACTGTTTGACGCCAGAGAGGAGACGTTCCTGCTGTCCTTCCTTGCAATAGCATGCAAGTCAAAAGTACAGAGACGTCATTTTCCTACCTACTTATTAGCTGCCCTACAGGAGAATCACCAGTAAGGCATTCATTTTATAGGGACAGGATGTGTAACGGACCCACTATTGTGCCTAAAAATAGCCCGCATTCGGGACATGCTGGGATTAGCCACAGAGGGAATCCTAGACATTTAAAAGTGAGTGACCTTCCCATGGCACGTGAGCTTTGCATCCGTTCTCTTTTATTTTATAATTATGACAGATCAAAAGCATTACGCTGCCACTCATTATCTCTTTAGAGGGATTTGAAGAATTACTGTCCTCTTGACAAGCAAAATACTCCTGCTGCTTCTATTTGTTGAGATCAAGCAGCAAACACAAAAATCACCTGTATTTCATTTTTCCCCTCGTGCATTAGGAAAAAGGTTGTGGCAGAAAGAGTAAATGAGTAGCCCAGCATGGTTAATGAGCTCTGGTAAAGCTCCCTGACCCATGGAGTAAGTACAAGCCCGTCTGAATTTTGAGTCAGACTTTAATGATTAATAATATGGTAAATCTCGTCTCACTAGCGCTAATAATAGGGGCCGCTTTTGGCTCTTTGTTGGCCACCGAAATGAGCGCATCTTCGTGGTGTGTTGGAGCCCTCCCTTTTTGTCAATGGTGCCAGCAGGTCTACAGTGAAGCAGTTAAAACTAATGTGAGATCTTAAGCCTCTCAAGCTGCATTCAAGTTTAAAGAGGAGGGGGGAAGAAAAAAGCCAAACAACTTCTGGCTTTCTAAGGGCTAGATAATTTGTGGAGTGTTTGGAGGAACATCACAAAGAATACAAATGGAAAAACAATTAATCAATTTAATGTAAAAGACGGATGGGAATGTTTCTTTCCAGAGGCAATGTCATATCAGTATTTGGGTACAAACAGGAAGCGGGAGTGCATTTGTAGTGTATTTGGTTCACTATGAAATGGTTTGGTGGGGGGAAGACTAAATTTTTATGGCCGTTTTGTGAGGGGCAGCACGATAAAAATCAAACATGCGTGTATTTGCTGTGGGGTTTTGGTTTGGTTGGTTTGGTTTTGGGTTTTTTTTTTTTTTAAATACTGTTAAGAAAACCTGATTCATGCTACATATTGTTTCAATTTAAACACCTTTGGAGATTCAAGTGCTGGCTATGCCTGAGCTAATTCTTTATCTTGCTGCATGCGCTTGGCATCCAGCCCACTAAGTTTATCCTATCTGTGACAGAGAGCACATGTCACTTGCAGAAAACAGTGGGAGATATTGGGAAAATGTTTGCTCTTTGATTATGGTAGTAGGTCATCAGGATTTTAGTCTGTTTCTTAATCCGCAGGAATACGGGGAGGGGGGACTATGTGTTCAGCTGATCCTCTTTTGTCTTTAGGACCCCATTATATGTTGTGTCAAGAGAGTGTTTTATATGAGGGATGAGGGTGTTCATCTCCACAGAGCAGGCTAGACAGCATGAAAAGCATTTCAGTTTTGCCTCAGTAGGTAGATAAACTAAACCATGTAGTTTACTTTTCTCTTTTAACTTACATTTACACCCACTTATAGCCCTGTTTGCCAGCTCATGATGGCATATGCTTACCGAAATAGGGAGCCTATCAGTCTGTGTTCGATTTTAGATGTGGGGATATCATTAATGATTAACTTCCATTGAATATCAATTTAAATCAGGTCCATTTAGAACATTAATTTAGAGTGTTGCAAACGCAGAGTCCTCAGACTCAGACCTCCTTATCATTTAAGGATAAAAGATAAACAAGATTGTGGTAATACAGGCAAAAAGTCTTTATGGACACCCACTGTGGAGTGTCAGAAACATGCTTGACATGTAACTACTGGTTTGGTTTGGTTGGAGAGGAATGTAGAGCCATGCCTACTACTGATGAAAAAAGCTTGAAACACATGGAAAATGCTCCTGCTCAAATTCTGCCTCTTCTGAAGCCCTCTCCACGCTATGCTGGCAGTGCCAGGGAGGTCAAACAGCATTAAGGGAGTAGAGGAGGGCTATCTTCATAGCTAAGATTGTACGGCCTCCTTAAACCAGCAGGTCCATGGTTAGGTGTGTCTGCCCCTACAGAGATTATGGGCCATGGAGATTCAGTGGCAGAAGCAGAGCTTGTGACCTGCAGTGGGGCCACACATGTAGAGCGGGCTGAGATGGTCTGTTTTGCATCCTCAGATGGGCAGTCTTAGATGAGTGGGCAGGTGGCAGAGCTATTTAAAGCCAAAGAAATGAGGAAAATCTGAGAGCTGATATAAAATGTAATCTGCTCTGTGTTTTCTTCTCCAAACTGTAACAGGCCTGTATTAAGAGAGATTGATGAGGTCCCCATCTTAGCTCTGCATTTCTTGCCTCTTGCTTTGCCAAGGTTCAGGGCATCCGAGTCTGGCTGTGTCCTACTAGAGAATTACAATGGAGAAGAATTTGTACATTGTACAATAGAAGCTAAAAAGAAAAACTACTTGTGTGAGGATTGTGAGCCGGTCTTTTTCCGTTTCTGCAAAAGGACAAGTATGACCCAAGTCACCAAGCAACTATGCAGCATATTAAAAAGAAAAACCACAAAACCAAACCCAAACATGGAAGTGTTAGCTGGCTTAAAGCAATGCATAATGGTGCATGTTTTACTGTAGCTTAAACACTCGTGTTCCCAATTTGCTTCCTACCAGACTGTTTCAAGCACAGCTTCTGCTTGTTGTAGTGCACTTGGTGGACTCTTGCAGGATGACTGGCAGAGTTTTTTCCAAACTGAAGAGTCTCAGTCTACACTGTCATTCCTTGCCCAGGAGCAGTTCTGTATTGTTGATAAGACTGCCCTGACTTACTCCCCCCAGCGCTATCTGTTACAGCCTTTCTTGAGATGAGGAGACCAGACTATTCAGGTTGTGGGTAAACCAGGGATTTGGCAGCATAATGATAATATTGGTTTCATTTACTGTTTCATTCCTAATAGTTCCTAATGTTTGAATTGCTTTTTAACCTCTAATGAACACGGAGATGATGTTTTTGTGGACCTCTTGACTATAACATCAAGATTTGGTAATGGTCAGCTCAGCTATCACTATTTCTGTGTATGCAGTGTTTTTTTTTTCCTTATGCATCATTTTACATGTACCAATGTTGAACTTGATCTGACCTTTTATTGGCCAGCGTTTCAGTCTGATATAGTCCTTCAGCAATTCTTATCAGCCCTTATTATCTTGAACTGCTGAGCGTCATTAGCAGACTTTCTCATCCCTCTGCTCAGATCATTTTGTTAGTATGTTGAATAAGGTTAACCATTCAAATACAGTCAGGGCAAGTCAGTTTGCGCATAAAAATGTAAGATGTTTCTTACATTGGGTGTAAGTACTGTTTGGCTCCCTTAACACTACTTGGATTATTACCCCTCCATTACATTTGAAAGAGTTATTTGGACCCAGCGTGAAACTGTGAGGCCCTAAGAAATCTCTCCACGAGCTGTGACCCTGTTGAGGTCAACAGATTCAAATGGATTTGGGAGAAGTAGTCACATCATCTCCCTCCGATAGATTTCTGGGCTGTGTATAGACAAGATGGGAAGCCAACATCCAGCTCTTTGTCTGCCAGGAGCCGATGAGGCTCAACTTGAACATCAAAAATACCAAAACAAAATACTTCCAGCCCCTGTGTCCTGTTATCAAACAGATGGTATTGATAGGCTGTTCCACAGTAAAACAACAAAGCTCTAACCAGGATCTTTAAAAAATTGCCAGTGGGGAAGAGGGAGGGGGAGGGTAAAGAAGAAGAAAGATGGTGCCTTTAAATAGAAAGGAAGGAAAGGGAAAAGATAATACTTACCGTTTTATAATTGCCCAAGTCCTGGGGCCAGGAAGAAAAAGACTCCATCCTATTGGAGACCCACAAATGGCAGCAGAGTAGGAGAGTGAGGAGAGGAATGGAATTGCTCACATTTTGAAGCCTTTCCAATATTAGAAACCTTGATTGATATCGGGGGAGTGCCAAACCACTCAGCAGCAAGTATAATGTACATGAATTCAGTTTTCTTGTACATGCAGCAAATGTCCCCAGATCTGTTGTTGTCACACCCCATTTCAAATGGAGAGCTACGATTTTTTTTACAATATGGTCATTTAAAAGTACATTTGCCTTTCTACCAACTCTGAAGTTCTGCCATTTAGGCAATTCCAAGCAAAAAGCTGTCACCTAGTCTTGAGAATAGGGAAAGCAGCACTACAGTGAATCCCAGACTGGGAAGCCTGATATCAGAACTGGACAAATAAGGAGGGACTGTCCTCTAAACCAGACTTAGCTAATGCTTTGATAAACATCACAGACCTGGGAGGAGCTGGTGGGGTGTCCGCCAA
Source organism: Pelecanus crispus (assembly GCF_030463565.1). Classification (NCBI taxonomy): domain Eukaryota; kingdom Metazoa; phylum Chordata; class Aves; order Pelecaniformes; family Pelecanidae; genus Pelecanus; species Pelecanus crispus. Next base: position 40,532,487 of record NC_134652.1, on the reverse strand, counting down.
GGCAAGTTAAGTCTTACATTTTTTTGAGTTCTTTGAGGGAACCCCGTTGCTGTGTGTGTCCCAACTCCCAGTTAATACAGATTTTGAAAAAGAATCTGAAAAATACAGATTTTTAAAAAACTTTTAATTACTTTGGTAATTAAAAGTACTGTGGGAGGAGAGGGAAGGTATTTACGTGGTAACTAGTTAAACAACAGGAAAAATTGAGTAGTAACTGGTTAGTAGTAACTAACCAGCCTTCAGAAAGGAGAGAGATCACCAGCAGGTTGTGCAAGGATTTGTTCAATGTTCAATATACTGAGAAATGAGGGGGAGAACCATATGGTGACTAAGTTTGTTGAAGATACCAAGCTTTTCATGGGAATAGGGCTGAGGATCAACTACAATGGGCTGCAAAAGGATATTGAGACTAAATGACTCATGTGACGAGACATACAAAGCAGTGAAAGTGGAGGTACATGAGAGGGTGGGGGAAGTGCTCTCATGTCTACACTTACAGCTCTAAGCTGACTCTTTCCACCTCAGTTATAACTAATAGCGCCATGAAAACACTGTCCGAGTGCAGTAGTGGTTGAAGGAGGAAATCAAATGTCAGGAGTGGGGATGACTATAACACGATCAATCTGTTGTAGGTCGGTGTAGAGCAGTCTGTGCGGTTCTGCTCCCCTCATTCCCAAAAGGATGTGGGCAACTGGAAAAAGGCCAGAGAAAGTTGATGGGATAATCGGAGGTCTGGCGTGACTTCTGTATGAGCAATGACTAAATAAGAGGACTCATCAGTCTGGAAAAACACCCAGGAGGATATGATAGAATTATATGAAATAAGGAGTGTCACAAAGAGGGTGACTGCAGACCAACTGTTCAATGTCAGTATTTTTTTTTTTTTTTCTTCTCCTCTTCCCTTTGTAACCAGGTTTCCAAGTTTTGATCAAGGTCTCCAAGTTTGGTCTCAGTCTGCCAATACCTTTGGCCCGTGAGTGATGGCACTGCAAAGTGGAACAGCTCACAAGTGAAAGCTGCTATGTGTTTTAAAGTTTAGTGCATACTTTAAAAACCCATTAGCTGAAATACCGTCTATACTTTTATACATCAGAATATCAATGTATCGGTCTCAGAGCAGTTGCAGAAGAAAGTACTTAATATTGAATTTTCTTGCCTTTAAATCTGAATTGTAATGATATATACTGTTGTGGCTTTGCATTTTACAATACAACTCTAAAAATACTACACAAACGCTTTAAAATACTTTCCTTATGATTATCATGTCTGCCTTGGCAAATGGTGTGCATTATAAAGATACATTATAGCTGTGTTGAAGGTACAAGTTACACCAAAAAAACCCCTCATTAAAAACAGATGATGTATTAATTATAAATGTATGTTCTTTTTTGAAAACTGAAATTGCTCTTAAAGCACTTATCAAAAAAGTTCAAGTAACAAACCCTTTTTTTGCTTTGTCATTTTTCATCTTCCTTATCTATAGGGGAAAAAAGAAAAATCCAAACAGTATAGGGGTTCAAGTTGTAATGCTGTTGCTATTTTCTTGATGCTTTCAAATAACTAAATGTTGCAGATCAAATGTTGGTGTGCTGCATGAGGAACTCTGTGTTCTCTCTCCCTATACAGCTTTTGCATCTCAAATTTACTATTGCATGTCAGAATAGCTTCTTTAGAGGGCAGGGTGTGTGTGTGAGTGTATATGTATGTGTATATATATATAAAAAGAACAAGGTGGTGCATGGAGAAATTCTGAAGAGTAGATTAAGTATTTAATCAGTCTGGAGGTTGTGATAATTTAAAAATGTGTTTGGGTGGGTTATAAAGGCCCTTTTTCAGGTATAAGGTAACACTAGTAAGTTACAGTTAGCAGAACTGCTGAAAATATTGAGTCCATTTAATCTGCAAGAGAATCCTTTGAAACCCAAGAAATGTGTAATAAGGTTCGCTGTAAAAGCGGGGCAAGAACATGCCGGATTCCCTCTTAGGGAAACACTTCATTCCTGGTCAGGCAGACTGGATATTGAGCATCTGAAATAAAACCTATGTTGTCCTAAGCCACCATTGGTACCTGACTCACTCTGTCTCTCCACGTAACTGATTCAGTCATGTGTGATGTGTGTTCAGTCATGTTAATCCATGCTACTCTGAATTCATTATTCTTTGATTAACTGTGATTGTCAAGACTCTTGATTTATCTTATTTTGATTGCAGTGTCTTGTGTCACCCTACAGCATTGTAAGTGCTGCAGTTTTCTCTCTTGATGGGCTGGCTATCTTACCACCTCTGTGCCTCAGACACTTCCATCTGTAATGTTACTGCCCAAATTCTTCTTTCACCTCTGTTTTCCGGTGCAATCTTTTTTAGCCTTTGAGGTTTTGGCACTTGGAGTTGTCTCTGACATAAGGCCCATTTCATGCACTCCCAGTCCCTCTTTCCCATATGCATTTCACGTTCTACTCCAAACTCCTCCATTATGTCCGTAGTGCTATCCAGGATAACTTGTCACCTTCTTATCTTCTTGATAGGCTATTTAAAAAAATAGTAGGTCAGTTTGCTTAGAACATTTCCTTTGAATTTGTCTTTCAAGCTGTGTTTAGTTTTTCATGGATGCTGATGACTGAAGACCTGGTCTGTTTCCTGAGTAAGCTCTGACCAAGTTTTACTGCAGAATGATGCAAACATCTACAAGATAATCCATTTTGTAAACACTAGGAAGGACAGAGAAGACCTACCGGAAATTGAGCCAGAACAGAAGGAAGGCCATTCAACTGCCGACTACATGTTTTTGCTGTCGTCTTCTCATTTCAGTCAACCTCTGGGAAAAGGTGTTTCAGCAGAGGCATCTGTAGTTAGACGCCTGATTGCTGTGTGAGTGTACGTGTGGCCAAGGAGCATAATTCTGTTGTTACATTTGATAGATACTGCAGTTAATTAGCTACTACTGGGCTTTGTTGCTTCGGCAGCTGCTGGGGACAGTTAGCGATGGCATTGCTCTAGGCGGGGAGGGAAGTGAGGAAAGAGGTTGTTCCAGTAAGTGCCTTGCCTCCTGTTTGTAGCTTGGCCCGTTGCATCTTGCCAGACACACAGACTCCTCCGAGTACTTTCACAATCATCTCTTGTCTCTTCAATTACCACTTCCTCCTCCCCCTGCCTCTCTCTTCCGTTTGACCTTCTGGTAATTCCTCCGGCGCTAGTTCAGAACGGTGCAGTAGGCTACACTACCCCCTCCAATTAAAGATATAAGTATGTGGCACATTAGAAGTCACCTAACAAGCCTCTAAACCCCCCGCAAATGAGAGCCCACAGTCTCATTGATCTTGCTTGACCCACTTTGAATCCCAAATTTTTGTAGGCTGCAGTTAACTGTCTGTCACAGCAATTTCAGGTTTTTGGAACCTCGCTGTTGCTTTGCTTTTTTACTTTGTGCTGTCAGCCAGGAACAGTAGGCTTATACTTCCAGATTTAGGCACGGACTGATTTCCCAGGTTCACATACTACACTCGGGGTTTATTTTTAATTCATAAAGACCGCTTGATGTAATGATCAGCAATCAAAGAATACGCAATTATCACTCTTGCAAACTTTCCTGTGCCTCAGTAATTAAACCAACAAATTAGTTAAAGGCTCCAATGCGGAAGAAGATTGGTAGACTGTGGTCAAGACACACATTTACGGATTTTCCCTTAAGCTGCTTTTCTTGAGGAAGCTTTGATAAAGACCATATGATATCAATTATCATTAACTCTGTGTGGTTTCTCTGCGTTTGGAGCTCTCAGACACTAGTAGACAGGAGCCCTGTGTTAAGTCTTTAATGTATAACTGGTATTTATGCTGCATAGCCTATTCTCATTTTGATTTGTCAGCTGACATTTGAAAGGGAAGATTTGAGACAATTTATATGCGCAGACTGTGGCCTGTTGTGCTGAGTGACACTTCCTCCTCTGATCTGATTTGACAGAGAGCTATTCTAACAGCAGCAACAACATATTTTAAATGCCAGATTCAAACCCAAACATTTTAATTATACCTTGTGTTCGGTTACTGCCTGAAAAATTGAAGGATATGTTTTGTTAAGGTGTCACTGCCTGACCTTGACAACAAAGTCAGCGTGATTTAATAAACTGATTTAAACCCTCTCTTCAGAGAGTGCACACTCGTATAAAGTCCACAAACATCAAAGTCTCTCTTGTCTTGAGCTCTGTTCTACAGTCTGTCGGTGCGAGCCTTCCTTCACAGGCAGCAGAAGGAATTCAGCAAACATGTAGACGTGATTCATTCTTAAGATCTTCAAATATCTGGATGAGTCACTGATAAGTACATGTAAGTTGTGCTGACCAGATTTAGAGTGCAGCAACCAGCACTGGAAATTACAGGATGTAGCTGGGAACAGATGAGGGAGCCTGAAAACTCTTATAATTAAGGAAGTACGTATGAAAATCCACAGCAGCCTGGAGAGTTCAGTTCACTGGGGTGGGGGGGAGGCTACGTAATTCATTTTACTAGGATTTACAGACAAGTTTAGGCCTGATAGTTCACAACTCCTCTTTGCTACTTTTTCAGTTTGGGGTTCTCAACAATTTGGGGGTGGGGGGGGAGAAGGCAAAGAAAAGCCCCGATCCTGAAATGTCTTTATTTGTAACTTTTTGGAAGTTGAAAGGTTGCATGTGATTGGCAATATTGGCTCCTACGTTAGCTGAACTTTATGTCCATGTCTGATCTGGATGCTGTGAGCTGGGGGGGGGAGTGTGGGGGGTGTGTGGGAGGGGATGGGGCTGTTGTCGCATGGATGTGGATAACCAGGAGGCAGAAACATCTTAAGAAATTATATTTTCATTATATTTAGGTGGTGGGTTTTTTGTTTTGTTTTGTTTTTTTGGTTAGCAACAGGTAGAGAGCTAGATCATAAAAGCCAAGAGAACCTTGAAAATTTTCTCTTGACCTTTTGTTTACGTGGCAGAGCCTGTGGGTTGCTGCTTTACTTCATATGTAAGAACACCACAATTTCAGGGACAAGGAAGGGGGAATTATGTTTGAATGCACCACATGCTCTCAGGCGATGTTCTTCAACCCTGAAAGTGAAAGAGTGTGCAGCATTTTATACCCTTGTTGGCAGAGGAATCAACTTTTGTCTCCAAAGAGAAATTTGGAGACTTCAGATGACACTTCTGTAGAATACCTTAGTCAATTTGACTGACAGCTACCTGAGGTTATCACCTACTGCTGTTTGTCTTTCTGACTTAGCTCATCATTTTGAGGCAGTCCGATGCTACTATGTCTTGTGTCCTGTTTTACTTAGGGCTTTTCTTCTGTTCATCCAAAGCTTGCAAAGCTGCTTTTTTTTTTTTTTTTTTTAAAGCTACAGTAGTCAGCATGAAATAGTACAGGTGGTGTTTTCAAGTGTCATAACATAAAACTTGTATATGTTTTGCAGCTACTAAATATGCAACAAACAGCCTGTTAAGCAGCCAAATTCTTGCTTGATGTCAGCACAGCAGGGCTCCACCTGCACAGCAGGCCTGGACTTGACCTTGTGATTTTTCACACTGATTCATCAGAAGGTTATTTGGCTGGGATGTTGCTATAATCATGGTGTAACTGGAAAATCTTATGCTGTTCAATCACCTTTAACCACCTACTCTTGTAGATGAGCAAACATCCTCAAGGACAGCATGCCAGGGATGCAGATTCCCATGGCTATCAAGAAGAATTAAGTGGGTTCCAATTTTTCTCAGAAAGTTTCAGAACTTTTGGGTTAATGGATGCTACAATCAAAAATATCAATTCAACAGCTTTTAAAAATACCATCACCTTTTTGCTAGACATCATTTAAAATAGCAGCGCTGTCTTAATATTTCTTATTTTTCAACATTTTCAGTCTTTCTTTTCCCTAGCCATCTCTTTATGATATTCTGAACACCTCAGTGTTCAGCTTGAGAGTTTGCTTTTTAACTTCAGATGTCTAATAGCTCTTGCTTAGTTGAATAGAAATGCTTATCCTGTACTCCTAATTTCTGAGATTTTCTCCACCAAAGGTAGTGGGAGCATAGCCACGCACAGATTTACCTTTTCTTCCCAAATTATTCCACAGCAGGTTACATGCTGCATTAAGTAGAAATGCAGAGCTTGTGAGAACCCCCTATTTCTTCTGTGAAACTCCAATATTTGCAGTGTCCTCTGACCCAGGCAGTATATAAGCCCATGACGCACAGTGTAAACTTCACAGATTACAGGTTTCTGTAGCGACCCCTGATGTTATTGAACAACAAAGCCTAGGTTTTTTACTTCCATTATTGCTAATTTCAAACTTCAGTCTATCTGCATTAAATTTACCGTCCCAGTGCATAAAGGGCTGATGATTACGTACAAGACTTCCATCCCTCCAAGAGGGTGGCATTCCAAAATGATGCAAAATTCAAGATGGGACCAAGCTAAGTGGTTGATCCCAGGGTGTCTTCACCAAGAGAAGGTCTCTTCACACATAGAGCCCATTCCTAGAAGTTAGAGCCTGAATGTGTTGCTGTCTGATTAGATGACCCAGAGTTTTGGTAAAACCTCTCCCAGGTAACGATGCCACTAGATCAAAGAATGACTGGCAGCATAGCACTAGAAGAAGTGGAGAGAGGTAGAGGGAAAACAAAGAGACTTTCACCAGCCACTTGAAAACTGCTCTGTCTTTATAAGAACTGTGACAGGCAGCTCAGAAGAAAACCCAGACAGGAGAGATGAAAATTTCCACCAGCAATCTGAAAACAAGAGAGTTTGGAATGCATGCCCATGTTAAACAGAGGCTGGCCCCTGGCTTAAACACAGTCCTTGCTTAACCAAACCCAGCTAAGAAAAGCTTGTGGTGCTCGAGACATGCAATTTCTGAGCATGGTTAGTGTTGTAGTGAGAGCCACCAAAGAAACAAAAATTTAAATACATCACAACAGCAGAAATGCTGTGTTTTGATTGAGTAGCCTTGCTATTGACAAGGATTTGAATTAATGGAAATAAATCATTTCCCATCAAAACGTTTTGCAAATTACCCCAGTCTTCCCATTTTAAGAGCAGATTAAAGCAGGAAAAACTTCTTGCTTCAATCTTGCACTGCTACTCAGATCATCTTTAGTGAAGCTAGCAATTAATTATATTTACTGAGGTACATCTTGACCATTCATTGAGCTTTCTGTTATTGCTGCATTTTATTAATCTTCCTCAGCAAAATATGCTGGAATTACATTTGCTTACCCTTTGTCTAGGCTTTTACCATTTACACAGAGCCATCTCCAAACTAAATACTATGCATGCATGTAAAGCCTTCAAGGCAATACTCTTAATCTGCTGGGTTTATGCAATGAAAGTTGAATAGGTTACTGACATTCATAGTGATCTCATCACCTCTGCTCCTTAAGCTAAAACCTATTGGGATATATCCTGCAATGCCCTTTTCTCAATTTTCAGGTTCTTATGAAACAATACTTAAAAGGATGTGGGAGTTAGCTTTAAAAATCCCATTAGTAAACTGGATTAGCATCCTGACAGTGTGTGGCCCTGAAGCAGACACTGGGAAGCTAAAAATAAGGTGCTATTTTAAAGAGTCTCAGAGAGAAATCATGCCCTCAACTTCTCTTAACTTGCATGGACCATCTTTCCCTGCCTCACTGAGTGACTGTGTATTAGCATGGAGTCACGACAGTCCGCACAGCAATTCTGCTGTGTGTTTCATTGCATGTACAGCTCTGCCAGCCCTGCACAGCTTGCACTCTGGAAGCTACAAAAAATAGTTAAACGCAGTTTTGTTTGTCTTCTTTTAAAAGAAATTATTAAAAAAACCCAACAAACTATGAGGAGTGATTAATTAATTGGTAATGTGATCACCATCTGTATAAGACCTAGGCAAAAAGCCTCCAGTAGAGGGAGTGACCAAATTAAAAATCCCATCTAAATTGCCTCTGAATGATATGTTGCTGGTAAACATTGTTATTCCTCAAGTGTATGTGCCCTGGGAAGCAGGGAACTATCTTAAACAGGACTGTATTTTACAGAGCCTCATGCATGAGGCTGACAGTCACACACCCACGTGCAAGCCAGTGCAGTTCAAATATATGACCAGGATTAAGAAGAGTTTTTTCCTTTCTGCAGTTCATGCACTGTGGCTGCTGTCACCCGTGTTTACTGCTCTGCATTGCAATATCCAATATGTCACAGGCATGCATGGACACTAATCACACTGCCTTTCTGCTCAAAAGAAATCCAAATATTCCAGCTTTGATCCTCAAAACCCTCACTGAGCTGAAGTCCAAATACAAGTCATATTTACTTCTCCTTCTAGAAAAATATTGTGATTAATCAAAAGGATTAAAAGATTGGTTAGCTTTTAGGTAGCACCTAAAACACTAGTAATGACACCTTTGAGGTACCTGTGTATTTCCCTGATGAAGAGGCTAATCTGTCCTCTTTCAAATCCATCGTTATTAGCCTTCCACAGTCACCCAGGCATATGCACCTAAAAATGACTCTTCTTCAAAGGCAGCTCAGAGAAATGAGTCGTAACCAGGGTGATACTGAAACATAAAACCCTCTTTCTCAGTGAACTTTGTAAATGCACATTTTTTCCATCATATCTCAGTTTAATCTTTTTTTTTTTGTATAAAGTTTTTTTACATATAGCATGACTACTCTGAACTGGGATCTTTGTGTTGCAAGGAATCAGACAGTGGAGAACCAGTTTCAGTAGCCTACAGACAGCATCTACAGATGCTCACTGAACAGTATCAAAACCTGTCCTAATGTAAAAAATAGCATAGATTCTATCTAAAAATTGGGGATGCTGGGGAAGTGCTGCACTTGAGAAAAGAATTGGGGGCGGGAGAGAAAAACCTCACCTAGAAAAGAACATACAGCATTGGGTTTAAATGTAGTTTTTGATAGACAACTAGCTTTTTAAATGATCCCTTAGCTTTGTACTTCCTTGCAGCTTTCAAATGTAGGTTTTTTTTTTTCTTTTTGTACCCAAGTTGAACTGTGTGTAAAGTGGTAGTCCCATTTCAGGTGAATTTTTAAGTTCTATAAACTTCATAATTGTAGCACACAAACACTTTTCCCCAAAGACAAACAATATAATATCCTCTGGGGAAAACAAGAGGTCTCCAAGTTTAGAAAACAGGCTGGAGTGATCATTAGTGAAGCACAATTTCATGGCAGGAAGTCGGCTTGGATCCCGTCTATGTATCCCAGACATTTTATGGTCTGGATACAGAAAGCTCATATGGTGAATGTTGGGGTTTTTAACAGCCATATTTTGGGCCCATAAAATAACCAACTACAACAGTTAATTTTCACCCACACACCCAAATTGCTAGTTGGTATCACAATTTCAGTCCCCTGACACCCCTTACACAAACATACACTATTCACCACCAAAAAAAGTAAAACCAGGAGGGTAGTGTTTGGGGATTGCAATGGAAGTTAAAAAAACACACACACCATACACACAAAAACGAGCAGCAGCTGACTGATTATACCTTCCAGCAAGTCACAGAAGGAAACAGTTTACAGAATGTGTTGCCTCACAGCTCTTCCATCTCTCCATCACCTCCCTGTCCTTTTCCTTTCTTTTCTGCTCTGGTCTCTGTCGTCCTCCTTTCATAAGCTGTTGTAGCCCAGAGCAGAATCAGCAGCTTCCAAGAGTACCGGCAACTTTAAATTTCACTTTAACTCTTTCCAAAAGAGCAGGAGTGTTTGAACAGGAAATAAAACAAATCATAATAGGTTGCTACTGTGTTGTTTTGTATTGTGAGAAAATATAAGCAGGCAGTTGGTTATCATCTACTCATCCTAATGAGCGCTTAGCCCTACTTAAAATACTGCCACACTGCAGAAGAAAGAAATAGTGATCTTCTGGCTCATCGGAAAATGAACAGCATGACCAAGCTAAGTTGTGAAACACATTAAAGCTTGTTGGGCATTCAATTTGGTAAAAATAAAAAAAAAAAGGGGGGGAGTGAACACTTATTAAGATGGAGATTTTGTCTTAAGCTATCTGAAGGATTTGGCTCCCAAGTTGCACCAGAAGTTAGTTAAAGTGAGCCCCAAGTCCCAGAGGTGCTTTTGAAAAGCTTGTTTAGTGTCATTTTATTTTCAGCAGAGACATGTGTTAATGTGTAAATATGTATCTTGCCTGGAGGATGTAATCTTTTTAGGGAGAGAGGTATTATTTGATAAATTACAGCTAGCTACTCAGTAACTTAAACTGGGTTGAAATTAAATGGAAATTTTCTGGGGTGCATAGGTTGTCCTGAGATGTATGAAATCTGGGCTAAGCATCAAGAGTGGGATGCTGGCTCAGCAGGCTCTAAACCAAGGAAAATGGGCAATGGACTTGAAAGGTGCAGATTTATAGACCAGTCCTTCACTTACAGAATGAATTATGTAGGTGATTTAAGAGGCCCTTTCTCTTACCATTTTAGGTCCTGAGCACTTTCTATGGGAAAGTTATATCTAGCATAGAAAGAGGTCAAAAAAATTCTAAGGTACTGGAAAACCTAGCTGTAAAATACAGATTTAAAGATGACCAAGCCACTCCAGCCAGCCATGTCACCTTTCTGGCTGCCTCATGTAATCAATCTTGCCTAAAACAAGCTAACTACTGTAACACATTGCATCTCCTTTTACTGTGTGTTCAGACTGGTCATCTTCTTCCACCCAGCTAAGCCAGAGGGGAGTTCAGCGCACAGCTTGTAAACACAATTCCTTTGGAGTCTGCATGGGAGAGGTGGTGTTTTTCCTGAAGCCACATCCCAGGAACTTCTCTTCTTAAATTGCTTCCGTAGCATCATTTCATAGTTCCTCATAAAAAAAGATGACTGCTTCCTTATGGCCTTCCTGGGCAGAGAACATGTGAGAGAAGCTGTAATCCTCTCGACCTTTCCCTGCCAGAAGATGTTTTATCCTGTTGAGGGACTCAAATCAAATTTCCTGGGTGGAACTTGTCTACGCCGCGCACTTCAGCGTTCAGAGCTGGTCTCCCCTGGCACCTTTCCCTGCCATCCCATGGTATCCTTCAGTTGGGGTCCCCAGCTTCACTTCGCACACTAGTTCTTTGCAAGATTTTGGCCTAGTTTCCAGTCGCCAAGTTTCTGTTCTTGCTTGGTCTGTATCTGTCTGCAGTCTTCCAGCCTCAATCAATGTTTCCAGCAAGTGTCTGGACTAAGCCCTAACAGCATGTTTCTCTCTGTTTACCTGAACACAGGATGCACTGCAGTAGCTCTCAACAGCATCCTGGCCCAGGGGCTCTTTTACTAAAAATATGTGTTACAGGTACTGCTGGTGAGCGAGGTACGGGAGGGGATTTACAGCTCCCTTAGCATCAGCTCTTCGATTTATTTTTTATTTTGTAAATGCAGGTAATTTGGCCAGTAAAAGCTGCTGCTCGAGAACGTTTGAGAAACACCGTCTCAGATCGATGTGCCCTGCGAGACTGGCTTAGCAGACAAATTTCACTGGTACTGTTTTAAAAGTCTTCAGCAGGGTTTGTGCTATTCGCGCTAATTCTGGTCAAGTCCCATGTAACATGTCAAAGATAAAACGTGCAGGTTTTGCAGACTGCAACATTTCCCAGGTAGTGGTGGTTTTAAGAGGAGGGTTACAGCCAAACCTGAGTTTAAACAGACTACAGTCTAGCATATCCACATCTTGAAACGTGACAGCTTTGCGGGGTACAATGAATGTCTAACTTTGCAGATGCATGGAAATTCAGACTGTAAATCTATTATTCTAGCATGTTGGGGAGAATAGTGAAAAAACAGCTATCATCAAGATTATGGCATACACTTACTATGCAAAGTATTATTTATCTACAGTCTTATGTATATTCCTTTGGGGCCTCAAATCCATGTCTAAAAGATAGAAGGGCTGAAATGTTGTTGCCTGACATGCAGAGCTCTCTTTTTTGAAATGTGATACATAGAGCAAATTTCAGCTTTAAATATGTAATAATAGCAACAACACTCTTGAACTAACTGTTTACACCATTGTGGAAAACAGAGGACTTCTGCCATCTATCACTCAGCTTGAACCAATACTTTTCCATTTCAGAGTCTTGGTTTGGGGCAAACTTTTTCTGGCTTTAATTTCCAAAGATTTTATTTTATTTCTGATCAAAGCGAGACAAAATGAGCCACAATGAACTTAGCCCATATAGCACCACTAGAACTAGTTTCCAGATAGCTCATTTTCATTTTCTGTAAATCAAATTACAATGGTTAGCCTTATTGTGTGGTTTGCGTGATTGCAAGAGAATTTAAAAGCAAACTTCAACACTCAGCAAATTCATGGAAATCCAATGACAAACTTACTGAGCTAAAAGCAGCTAGAGAATGTTGAACATGGGAGACTGCAGTCTAGCAGAGCGCAGCTGGCAGCCTTAGTTTAATGATTCATCTTAATAATTACCATGGAAAATTAAAAAATTTAATCCGTCTATAAAAGGCGCCCTCCCAGCATTTGATGTTCTCTTCTAAGGCAATATCAATTAATACAACAGAGTGAAATCTGAACCACAGTGGAGAACCACTGAAATACTGGCTCGGGTCAGGGAGTACCGCCATGTGTTAAGAAAAGCTTTGGAGTTGCTAATATTGGTTGGAGTTGTTTTTCTAAGAATTACTCCTCCGATGCGTAATGTGGAGCATTAATCTAAACTTGCAGGGCCATAATCTGCCATGAACTCTACCATCATAAACTCTCTGCCAGTTATCTTACATGCTGAACTAGTGTTGACTGGCAACAGCAGAATACATACTTGCATCAGCACAACTGAAAAGAATTTAGGTTAAATGTTTGGCTACTGCTTCTGTTCTGATGTCCACAAAATGGTATATGAAAATGGCTGCCTGCAAATTCAGTGTTCCCAAGTGTAAGAGATGCATGTCTTTCCGATATTTTGGATTGTCTTGCTTACCAGTTCCAAAATTCCCATCTAAAACTGTGCCAAAAATTGGTTATTTGGATTACAACAAATCTTTCAACCTTGCAGTGCTTTTAAAAGGCAATCCTACATGTAATACACAAAGTAAATTGGAAGTAGCCTCAGAGAGAAATTTTAATTAGTTTTCCTTCTTATATATGGGTAGTATCATAGCTAACAGTCTGCATATGTATTCAGTTGATCAGGTTGGTTCCTGCTGGAGGAGTAGCTTCAACTATTTTAAGCAACCATATTTTATGCTTTCATCGGCTGGGTTTGTAGTGTAAAAAGAATGGTGACTCCTGCTTTTAAAACAAATCATTACATGTTTGCTGCTATTTTTCCCAGAGCCCTTTTCACATCATTTTCTACTAAAAACCAGAACAATCTGGGGTTTTTAATAGAAAAAAAAAAAAAAAAAGAGAGAAAAAATTAAGTTAACCCCAATCGGAGTATCGCCTTTGCAACCATTTTCATCCCAGAACTGCGAGTGGCAATACGCTGCAGCTGAGGAAAGCATTTCCAAGCCTCGCGACTTTGAATGCAGAGTAGGGCTTGCGGTGGCTCTCCCGCATCAGACAGCGGCTCAGGCTGACCTGGCACTCTGTAAACGTGGAAGATGTGAGCTAGTCTGCAAGGGAGCGTGTTCGCAGGCAGAAAGCCAATTGTGCGCCACCGTTAGCTCCGGAAGCTGCTAAGCTGTGGAGCGCCAAAACCTGGGAGGGCAGCCCAGGGAAAGGCTGGTGCTAAAATTGCTGGTTGTGTTTTATTGAGGCCTTCAGTACTGGGGACAGTCTGAAACGGAGGCTGGAGCAGATGATTCCGGAGGGCTGTCTCGCTATAGCTGTTCCTATATTATGTTCAGTGCATGACATTTAGCAGGTGTGAACTTCCCATGCTTCCTAAACCCTGTTTGTGCAAGCTTCCCTGACCCTGGGGGAAAACAACCAGCCCAGATAAAAACCACTCACCCAGTGACATTTACTCCTCTGTAGTATTTTAGAAGCCCAGGTCCAGTCAGTGCCAAAATTGCAGGGCACATTTTAGGTACTGGTGTGCAGAACTCCATTTTTTGTAACATAAGAGGGAAAAATTGTGATTCGGTGAGTTGAACCAGACAGTAGCTTTCTCCTTGCTGAGGGCAGATGACTCTCTGTATCTCTCCTATCCTGTTGTTCCTAATATCTACCACAGGGAGCAACCTAATCTGCAGCTGGCTCACTTTTTGAGTATAAAGCTCAATCTAACAAAGTTTTAACAAGTATCTTCTAAGCAGAACCTCTGGATTAAGCAGGCTCTTCTACCTGCTTACTCCTCCCCTCTTCCTCACACCCTTCCTCCTACTGCTCCATCCTGCAGCACATCCCTGCATGACTGCACCCAAAAGTGTACCAGGAGACTCCCCTGAAAACTAACCCATTTTCTTTTCTGGGCAATTATTCCACCAGACGGCTTCCCTAGGCTGGCAGCGCTCTGTGAAACTCCTTGCGGAAGGCTTTGCATGGGGCTGGGAATGAGAAGATGCTTTAGCAGTTTTGCTGACAAATGTTTTAGCCCAGTCTAAGCAGCGTGACCTGGGCGACCTACGAGCATAGGGGTGCCTGCCTGGCGTCTCCCGGGGGTCTCTTGTGTGCGAGAGAAGGTCTGCGGAGCAGTGAGAAACATATTTTTTGAACTTTTCCCAGTATGTAGGCTGTGCCACTTCAGAACTTTCAGAACTAAAAACACTAAAGGGAAAAAAACCCTCCCTTTTTATAGCCTACTGTCTTGTTGAAAGTGATTTATGAAATGAAGCTTCCTGCCCACCCAGTGCACAGAACAAATACAGACAGTGCTTTGAAATAACTACAGTACTATGCTATTTTCAGTAATATTTAGCTCAGACTGAGCCAAGAAAGCCCACTAAGCTTAGCAGACAGACATAAAAAGAAACGCTCTTTCTGCATTTTTGTGTGCGCATGCATCTATTTTAGGTTTTACTCCTCTTTTCTCCAGTTGCATAGCTGACTATCAATGCAGCAAAGTACCAGTTCAGGAAAATGCTTTAAGCCCACTTCTCAGTACAAGTAACAGCTCTCAAGCACACACCTAATTTTAAGTGCCTTAATAGATGTGAGCATGTGCTTACATTGAGATACTTCTATTTACTGTAGTGAAACTTGTTGAATAAATTCACTTCAATGGCAGTGGAAAATATTGTGGTCCACGTACTTGCATAATTTGATTATATTTTGTGTATGTGTATTTAGGAAGTACTTTTACCTTTTCTATGACTATGAGGTTTTATGTTGTTACAAGATTATTACCTGCCACAACTGGCATCAGGAGTGCAGCTGAAGAGGAAGCTCTAGCTGACACTGTCTTGGCCATCACCTACTATATTTTCTTTACACCCCTTTCTTCCCTCTCTGCAAATTTTGAGCTGTTCCTTGTTTTCACAGTTGCATTTAGGAGAAAAGACAAAAACAAACCTACCAAGTCATTTAGGTCTGTCAAGTCCATTTCTCCTGCCTTCAGCAGTGGGTGCCTAGGGCAGAATATAAAATCAGGTTGAGCATACAGTGAGAGTCCTCCAAAATGCTCTTCCTTTTTCCCCAGTGATTTGGAAGTTGAAGGACTTCTTAAGCCAGCAGTGTTATTTCTGCACTAGGTGGACTTTTATTTGAAACAGTCTAATGCTTTTGAATGCACGCAGAGCTCAAGCGTCCACTCTTGCAGCAAGGAGTTTCACAGTTTAATGGGATGTGGTGTGACAGAGCATCTCCTTAGCTTGTTTTGAACTTGCTGTCTCCTGGTTCTGTGTGACACTGCCTGGCTTTTGTGGCATGAGGCAGCAGATTACAGTTCCCCTTTCCTCTTCTCTGTGCCACCCAAGCAGTCACAGAGCACTCTGTCATCTCCTGCCCTCCCAGGTACTTATTTTCCTTATTAAGAGTCCTCCTGCCTGCAGGAAACTCTCACTTGAGTAGTTCCGTTGGCACCAATGAAGATGCTTGCGGAAGCGAGTGCTGGCAGGATCACAGCGTTACTCAAGACCAAGAGAGCAGCGCTTCGTTTAGGTATTGTGGGTCCTGTCTGCAGTGAGCATTTCTGTCTGCATCAGGATAGCTGGATCCTTAATGTAATCCAGTGTTTGTCATAATGGTGGAAGTAGAGCTCCTGCCACTTGGGTTTCTACTCTGAGATTTGTGGGATACATACGCATTTCAGTTTCAGACTTCTCCATCATGTGAATGTCCTCACACATAAACCTATGAAATATCTGTAAAGCTTACCAGCTTATTTCAGTTCGCCACACCCCGCCCCCCCCCCTTTCCATTTTCTAATTTTCCTGGTTCAAGTTGCTTTTGTTATTCTGACCAAGCTTTGGGATCTGTCTCATTGATGAAAGAGATGTCAGGGTGCAAAACTATCTAGAAATCTCATCATGTTCAAAACACAGTAAGAAAGGTCTCTCTTCTTGGTGTTCCCACGCTGTTAACACGTGGTTTTCTTATTGTGGTTTACTTTATAGATCAAAACCATGTGCTGTATTAGGAAATGCTATGGAAGGTCCGTTTCTCATGATAGTTTATCAGACAAGATCCTTTAGAATATACATTAAAAATACATCAAACAAAATCAGTATCATAGTTCACTATCTCATTTTAAGGGAACGGTAGGAAAGCACTGCTGATGATAAGGACTTGGACTTTGTGTCTGTGTTGCCATGTAAGCAGATAAGCTCTCCTACCCAAATAGGTCTCCAAAGAAGTCTTATATAAAGATATCTTAAAATGATAAATAATGTGTCTTTTTAGTTTAATGAGGCATAAAACTCGGTTGCTTTGTCAGATTTAAAAAATGCGGAGACTACTAGGTAGAATAATAAGTAGTAGTATTTAATTTACATCCTACCCATGACAGTACATATCACTGTTTATTTTTTCATGGTCAACTAAGGCAAACTTTTTGATGTCCTTTTTCCTCATTTAAAGCCCATTTGGGATGTTTGTGTCTTATAGCCCTGAGATGGAGTATGTCTTTTAATGCTCTAAGAAACAGGATAAAAATTTCAAAGGCAGTAGCTGCATGCTCTGCAGAAGAGCCCAGGTATAATGGGATGCTTGGTCCTCAGCCCCATAATTACAAAAAATAGTTCCTTATCAAAGACTAAGATACTGATTTGCAGACTTTCCGATACATTAGTCGGTGAGACGCATTGCTCCTTTTATATAGCTGTTTTTCTTTCTTCTCCTAATTCAGGAGAGACTTTGACCCAGCACTTTCTGTCATGCATTAGTAACTCTGAAAACATGTTTACTTAAGTACAAAACCACATTAGCTCAGCATTATTGTATGCCTCCAACACACATAAATTACAATATATTGTGGGGCAGGGACTTTGATCAAGAAAAGCCCACACTGAATTAACTTGGAGGTGGGGAGGAGGGTTGGAACATTAAATGCTCCTCATCTCCTTTTCCTCTCATCCCTACAATTCTCACTGCTGGTCAGTCTTTCCAGTTGCTTGCTATGTCTGCACTGCAGGCTACAAGAAAGCACTAACAGTAGTAGCCCTAGGAAAATCATGCTATTTCATGGATCTAATCTCCTTCTCTAACATTCATTTCCATATGCAGAATCTCAAGTGTCAGTCATAGAAAATCCTCCCTCATTCTGCCCAACATTGCATCTCTTAGCCTAACAGCACCAGGTTTCTGGAATAGAAAAACAGCTTTGGAAATGAAAAATGCTTATAGAGACCCCCAAAAACATAACTTGTAGCCAAGATTTTTTTTCCCCATCAGAGGGCCTATACTAGGATTTTTGCCCCATCAATACTGCAGGAATCTTGTACAGTGGTAGAGGCAATTACCTAGCCTGGGCAGCAAGGAAGGTGCTATTCACATACACTCTTGTTGGTAGAGACAGAGATGGTGAAGGGTGGCCTCAGGGCTCCCGACAGCGCTGCAGCAAAGGGCGCAGCACGCCTTCTGCCACTGAGATGCCAAGTGCCTGCACATGGTCCAGCTGGCCCTTGCTAGCCAGCCCTCCTGCTCACTGCAAAACAGCCTCTGGATGGGAGGCGGGCAGAGCTGAGAAGCACAACCAGCACGTTTCTTCATTACAGACCCAATACATTTGGCCCAGTATATGTCTTGCAGGTTACCGAGTCTAGAGAGCATGTTTTTCCCTCCGTCTGGTAAAGACAAAGAACACGCATCCTCCTGCTCCTATGCTATTTTTTTTCTGGCAGCTCTGCTGAGGACCTTTTGACTACCATTACGTGCCGCACTAAAAGAACAAGTGTATGACTGCTCTCCAGTCGATTCCATTGCCATTGATGCCAGCACCAGAAAGCACGCAAGAAACAGCCTCACTGCCTGGGTGTGACTTAAAGATTGAGGAACCAATGTTGCTTCCACCGAAGCTGGGAGAAACTTTGCTCCTGATGCAGATGGAAGCAGAAATCAGTCCTTACTTGTATTTGAAGCATTAATTGATATTGTTGATTACACAGCATGATACACTGTTAATCAGCTACTAAGTAAAAGCACAGATTCTTCCTGTGCCAAGTATTTGATTTTTTTACTAGGTATTTGTTTGTAAGCATAGACATCTAAAGCCATAAAGTTTGAGAAACCTTACACTCAAAGTAAGTGACTTGCTCATCTATTTATATATACACAAGTATACAGAGCATTGCATGATAGCTTGACTCTGATACTAGCATGTTTTCTGTATTATTCCTCACTTGTTTTTTGCAAGTTAGAACATCCTCCAAGCCCTAGGCTCTATCTTGTGCTGTACATGTTTAAGAGCTATGTACACTAAGAAATTGATATTGCTGTTGTGTGCAGCTATGTCATTTTAAAGGGTTTGGATCCTGCAAGTAAGTGATATGTCTTGTCCAGCAGTCTACCCTTGTTGTAATAATCCTGAAAAAAATATTTCTCTCTATTTAGTTTGGGGGCTTATTACAAAAAAGCATATTACAAGAAGTATAAAGTTTAGCAAATATGTGAAAGCGGAGAGGAAGAGTACTAAGAATTTTTTTGTACTTGTATTCATCAGGCATCACCTCCCTTTCCTTGCTACATCTGTTCTACAATTTGTAGTTGAAGTCATTGTGAAAATCAAGCCACTTTAAACAATAAAGATAGCATGGCATTTCAGAGAGATAGATTGTCACTGGAGAGCTTCAGTATGTCACCTAGATTAAAGGTGTCATCTCTCTAGCTCCAGAATTCTTGTTTAGAAGTGGACCCAAAGATAATGAGAGGAGGATGGGTTCATTGCAACTCCACAGAGATTCGGGGCAACACACCAGTGCAAAGTGAGCCGTATCTGGTCCAGCAGGCCTACAGAGTACATACAGTCCCCAGGACCTCTGGCAGCACATCAGCCTGTATGCTACTCCACACCATCATAGCTAGTGGGGGCGGACATTAGTAGGGAGGGAAGACGTGGCTTTTGTACTTGCATAACGCTTGCATGGTGAAATGTCAGATCAGTTGCCAAAAAACAGCAAGTGAAAGCTTACATCCCAATAACGTATGCATTGTAGGCTCTACTGAATATACGCTACACAAGAAACAAGACGGAAATCTGGCTCAGTTGAAGCCCAAGGAGCTTTTTCCCTATTAAATATTTGTCTTGTGTATGCAAATTAATATTAAAGAAAAATATAGATTCCATAACATCTGCAAGGAACTGCTGAGACATGTTCAAGTATTTCCTATGCTGCACATTTTATTTCTGTGTTCCTCAAGGCTGTCCTAGGAATTGATAATTATCATTCATGAGCTAATTCACAGCAGTTATAGCAATTATAGGTATTATAGCTGCCATTAATTTTTGTTATTTAATATAACCAAGTAACTGACAAGGAACTTAAATGTTGCTTTATGTTAAAGTGCCATGCCACATTATGGTTGTCATCTTATTATGCACATATTATGAATAAGCAAAAAAGAACTAGAGGATTTAAGAAGGAAGCCTTTCTCCAGAACTCTGGTAATTTACAACACACAAGGAAACAACCCATGTTTGTTAAGGAGTGTTACCTAGTTTATCTTTTCTCTGATCAGAAAAAGAAGAATTAATTTATTTAAGGTCACTGTAAAGGTCACATCTGAGGGAACAAACTGGTTACGACAACACTTCTTATTTTTAGTGAAAAATTCAAGCCATTACTGTTCATGGATTTCTACATGCTCATACAGGCACCCCTTCTCTAAGCCTGCTAAAGCATTTGAAATTAATTCTTGGTACAGTGATACAGCCCTTGTAATAGCAGAACTGGATTTATATGCTTTGATTAGTGTCTACAGAAGCCATCTAGCAGCATCAGTTTATGCAATAACTTATATTTCACTATATGCACATCATCTGTGTTCAGTTCCATTGAGATGTCTTGTGCTTTTGCAGGCTCCCAGCACAATATGTAGCTCTAAATGACGTAAGATGGCACACTCCCAGGAATCCATCACAAGTACAGCAGGGTTCCCAAATCAGAGTTCAGCTATCACACTTGTCATGCATAAACTTACTGGAAGGAGTTTGCCAAACACAAATAAAACACTATCTGCTGTCAGCTGCTGTCAGAAATTACTACTAATCCAGGCAGAGCTTTGCTTTGACCTGACAAGGTACAGGAGTGACTGGGTTCAAGTACGTTATGCTTTGCTGATTTCCTCATTGAGGCTGAAGGAGCCTTTAGGAGTGCCATTTGAGTCATAAGAAAATGCTGTGCTCACACCAGCAGCCCATCAGGCTGCTGTCACTGGAAATCCTCTTTAAGGCTAGCACCTGAGCCTGGCCACTTTTAAGGTCCATCCTCAGTATCTGGGGAGGTGCACTCAATCACAAATTCATCTAACTTTTTGAACCTGCTGGTGCTGCATCCAGTGGCAACAAGTCCCAGAAGTTTGTTATCTGGCTGGCACTGTAAATTGAACTGTGGTTTCAGAAAGCCATCAGTGTTAACTCTGGGATGTTTTCTGACTGTAACTGCCAGTTCAGAGTTCAGCATTAGGTGAGTAGGCTCTGGTTTGTTTTGTCCTTAAATACATTGCTTAAGTTTATCTACATTGACACTCCTCTACGCCCTTTTTACCCTTTCACTCTGAGAGATCCTTAGGGAGTTTCTCACTGTCAGCAAAGCATTTGACTACCCAGAAGAGCTCAGTGTCATCCACAAGCCTGGAAATTTCACTGCTTGCTTCCCTCCTCAGCCATCACCAGGGACTGGCTTTATTCCACAGCTTCAGGGAAGCCACTCAGCCCTTCCCTCGAGCTGCCTGGTACAGCAGCAGTTTGCCATGACAGGATACACACCCTGGCTAGAAGTTTTGCAGTCTCACAGCTAAATTCCTTCAGGACTTTCAAAGGATGCCATTCAATTCTGGGGTTTAATCACATCTGTCTAGTGTAACTCAGACCCACCTTCCTCCTCTGATGAGTCTCTGCTGCAGAGCATCCACGTAATGTCTCCAGTATTTTCAGGAGGAGAGGGTGATGCAATTACTGTTTTACCTGGCACAGCCTTTTTATCCCTGAGTGCCCCTTTTACACCTTTGTCACTGAGTGGTCCTACTGATTCCCAGGCTGCCTTTCTGCTTTTGCAAGAGTGTCTACCATCATAGAATCATAGAATCATTTAGGTTGGAAAAGACCTTTAAGATCATCCAGTCCAACCATTACCTAACATTACCAAGTCCACACTAAACCAATTAAGGGTAGACTAGACTACACCATGTCCCAAGGTGCCACATCTACCCATTTTTTGAACGCTTCCAGGGATGGTGACTCCACCACCTCTCTGGGCAGCCTGTTCCAATGCTTGACCACCCTTTCCGTGAAGAAATTTTTTCCTAATATCCAATCTAAACCTCACCTGACACCACTTGAGCCCATTTCCTCTTGTCCTATCACTAACTACTTGGGAGAAGAGACCAACACCCACCTCCCTACACCCTCCTTTCAGGTAGTTGTAGAGAGCGATAAGGTCTCCTCCCCTCAGCCTCCTCTTCTCCAGGCTGAACAACCCTAGCTCCCTCAGCCACTCCTCATAAGGCCTGTGCTCCAGACCCTTCACCAGCTTAGCTTGATCACCCTTTCCAAGGTGGTCTGCAAATTGTTTCAGCCTTCCCCATGTTTTGCTAGCATCTAGCCTGCCTCACTTGGAGATCCCTGTTCTGCTTCCCATTACTGAATGCTGAGCTTTCCCTATAGCATTTCCTTAGCTTCCCAGCTAAACCGTACAGGGGCTTCATAGACTGCTCTTCTTGAGTTGCCACACAGGCTTTACCTGAGCTTATAACACAGTAACTTTTGAACAGCCTCTGGTTTGCTTGTAGGCCTCCTTGTACCCGTCACACCCATGGCCACATGCTCTTCTATACAAGATATAGCACTCCTGGACACTCAGCAGCCTGACAATTTTTCCACTGATTACCCTCCCTCCACCAGGTCCGAGAGCCCAACTGTACCAGGGCTGTCATCTCACATCAGGTACTGCAGTTACCCCATCTTCCCTTAATGCTGCATGTCCCACTCCCCCAGCACTTGGGGCAGTCTGATTTATTGCTCCTGTTTATTGCAGTTGTGCTGCTCGTACCTGTCCCGGCCTTTCCAGGGCATGCTGAACATCAGACACATCTTCCTTGACAGCCCAAACCAGGACCTCCCGTGAGCCTGCCAGCTTTTCCCTGGCTTCTCACCAAGCTACTCCTCCAGAGCCATCCCCAGGGCCAGCACCCACTCCTGGGGCAGTTACAGTGCAGCCCGTTCCCCATGCACAGAGTCCCCCTGCCCCAAAGGCTCTCAGCCCTCCTCTCTGCACCCCTCCTCGGCCAAGCACCGAGCCACAATGCTTGCTGCCCCTTGGGCCTCATGGCAGGGACAGTGATTGAGGGAGAGTGTCAACCACAGGGCTCCTGCCTGGCAGCCAGCGTATCCCTCTTCCCCACCATGCCATCAGCATCCATGGGGTCCCCAGCTCTGCCAAACCCAACACCCTGCTGTGTCAGTACATTTGTTCCAGCAGGCATTACCAGCCCTCCTGCACCTCTTGTGCCCCATCCTGGCCCCAAAGGTCCCTCCAGTGCAGGAGGAGGAGGCTGCTTTCAAGGGAAAAACATGACCCCCCTCCTCACAAGCACAGCCACCTCCTGGCCCCCAGCTCCCCCTCCTCAGCATAGTAGGGACCATGCAGTGCCAGCACTGCCCCACACCAGCCACCAAGGGAGCTCAGAGACCTGGTCCCAAGGGAGCAACCCCATCCTCCAGGCCCAAGAGCACCTCACCCCCAAGCCACAACTGGCAGTCACCCACACTGAGCTCTGCACAAGAACCCAGGGGCTTCCCACTCCTTTGCTAGAGTGATACCTCTGTTCTGAGCTCTGGTTCTTTTTTAAGGTTTGGATTAATTCAATTGCCCCTTTGAGAAAGGGATTAAGGCATTAGCTGCCCCTTGCTCTAGACTTATTACACTAGCAACAAAACAAGATCTGGCTTTGCTGAAACAAACCCATAGGCAAATGCATGGGAAGAAATCAGCTGACCTGAAGCCCACGTGCTTCCTGCTGGGTGTAGATACTCACCTGTACAGCCCCTTAAGCAAAAGTCATGCAAAAAGCCCCAGGTTAGGGACATACCACCCTTTTATTCTCTCCTGGTTTGGAGGAATTCCCACCCCCTTGGCAAGATTAAGGCATCACATGACACAGCCACCAGCCTCCACTCCCTAATTAAACAATTAGCAAATTCAGCTGGCCCTCGCCCCTCCCGCATGCTCACCTGGCCTATAGCCACAGCCATCCCGCTGATCCCACAGGCACCACGCTCCCAACATTACTCGCCCGAAGGAGCCAGCCCTCCTCCCTTGCCTGCCTTTCCTGCACAAAACTGGGCTCGTTTGCCTACATCCTGTCTCTGCTGACCCTTGTTTTACCCTTAGATACTCATTTGGCCGGCCGTCTGTCTGCCTGCCCGGCATAAAAGCTGCTGCAATGTTGTTCTTTGTGAAGTTAATCTATGAAAATTTCTCCCATTTCAAACATGGGTTTCCTGTAGTGCGCTTTCCTTTCCCCAGCGGCGCAGGCTGCTGGGTATGGCACGTGAGCAGGCACAGCCCACACCAGCTGGGCTATGGCAGTCGCGGTGAGGCACCAGCATCCTCGTTCATTCCCTGCGCATCGTCCCAGCCAATATTTTATCAGCAGCTGCTGGTGAACTACAGGGACCACTACTAAGACAAACACGAGTCACACAGAGTCATGTTCCACAGGCTGTCAAATTCACCTGACATGACATTGTCTGCTGCATCCTAATAGTTGTCCCAGGTGGATGATGCCATATGATGAGCGAAAATACTTATTTAACATCTTTTAATAAATGTACGGCCAAAAAAGAGCTTGATGTCGATGCCTATGTGACCTTGGGTTTGCGTCACAGGCTGAAGAGGTGACCATCAATTTTATGGTACCTGTGCACACATTGCATCTCTGAGCCATTGAGGCCAGCATTGCTGAGAACAAAGGGTAGACAGAGTTGACTTATACATACGCCTGTCTTCTCTGACATAGATCCATCTTCCGTCACATGGCTTTCATATCATCTTGAAAAGAGCAGATGAGGCTACAGGAGCTGTCAAACTCTCTCAGCTTGCTTAGCATGTTTCAGACACTTGCCTGACTGATAATACACAATGCCTTAGGCTAATCAATACAGATGCAGGTGCTGGTCCCCACCTTTTCCCTGAATTTCCTTGTCTGTGAACTGTGTGTATTTATATAGGCTATATATACTGTACTAAGATTGAGCTGTAGTGTGTCAGGACTGCAAACCTGTTGTGAAGTTGAACGGCACCTGCTTGACACCTGGTCAGAGTGATAGACCAGAGCCTTAAAGTTCAGTAGGAAAAAAAAAGTAGCTCCTAGAAAGATGTCATGCTAAATGGAAATCAAGAGAAAGATCAAATAAAAAGTAGAATCAAAATACTCTCTCTGTTAAGGTCCACCCATCTCAGACTATGTTGTTCTAGCAGTGCTGTAAGTGAATTTTCACTTTGGAAATACAGCTGCCGTAGTTTTGTTTAACAACTGTACAGCTTTGGGCAGCAGCTCCATCACTGAACACTGCTGGGTATTGTATAGATCGAGTGAATGCAGAAGCCTTACCCCAAATATTTACAGCTAAGCAGACAGATTTGTGCAACTGAACATATTGAACAGAGCTGATGTGTGGTAACTGAAGCAGTTGTCATTTGCCTGGTCTCATTTGTGCCTGGAGACTCCCCCTCCCTATTCCAACCTTTGACCCAACCCAAGGACTCACTGAAGTAGAGCCAACGGGGATAGTGTGGCCGGGGGCAGCCCCAGCCCGTGGACATGGGGCTGCTCTGTGGGGATGGGCTGAGGCCAGGCACAGGCAAGTCACGGTCAGGATGCAGATCAATGAGTCCACGGCCAGGGTGGTGGCTTGACCCTGGCCAGCAACCAAACACCACCCTACCTTTTGCTCACTCCCCTCTCCCAGGGTATGGGGAGGAAAATGGAAAGGGAAAAGACTCATGGGTCAAGATAATGACAGTTTAATACGAAAAGCAAAAGCTGTGCAGGCAAGCAAAGCAAGAATAAGCATTCATTCACTCTTTCCCATCAGCAGGCAGCTTTTCAGCCACTTGCATAGAAGCAAGGACTCAGCATGCGTAGTGGTTGCTTAGGAAGACAAATGCTATGACCATGAATGTGTTGCACCTCCTTTCTCCTTCTTTCCATAAGATTTTACTGTTCAGTACAATGTCATATGGTATGGGATATCTCTTTGGTCAGTTTGGGTCAGCTGTCCTGGCTGTGTCCACTCCCAAGCTCTTGCCCACACCCAGCCTACTGACTTTGGAGTGGGGAGGAGAGAGAAACCCTTGACACTGTGAAAGCCCTACTCAGCAGCAGCCAAAACACTGTTGTATTACCAATGCTGTTTTAGCCAAAAATGCAAAGCAGGGCTCCACAGGGGCTGCTATGAAGAAAGTTAACATCATAACTCCGTGCCATTCAGACCCAGTACAATCTCTACCCCTTATCCCATACTGTTTGCATCATGCTCATGTCCCACATTAGCTATACATCTAAGTATTCTGTGATGCTTACAGGGGCTGTGATACACCCAACCAGTGCTGTGTTTCTTGGCCCAGGACACTATGAGATTATTTTGGAAATGAGTCCAATCATCTGACTCCATTCTTTCTGGGGTACCATGTCACCACAGAACTTGCCTTTCAAGGCCTAGGATGGTGTTTCGGGCGGTGGTATGGTTTACATGTTTCCAGCCACCAAGAAGTCGCTTCCACCACGGTGAGCATGTAGTGGGTGCCTTGGCAGGTTTGTGGTAGCTATCCAACATACTCTATTTGCCAGGCCTCACCACATTGATATCCCAGCCACCACCCTCTATTCCAGGGACACTTTGCTCATGTGGATCACTTGATTGTGGCACGTTTCGCATTCATGGGTGACCTGTGTGATGACCTCAGTGGCCAGGTCCATCCCTTGATCATGAGCCCATCTGTATGTTTTGTGTCTCTCGAGATGTCCCAATGATTCATGGGCCCACAGAGCTACCAATAACTCACCCTTACGTTCCCAGTCCAGGTCGACCTGAGCCACTTCAATGCTGGTAGCCTGGTCTACCTGCTCATTGTTTTGATGTTCTTTGGTAGCGCAGTTTTTTTGCCATATGAGCATCTACATGACCTATCTTCACAGCAATGTTTTCTACCTGGGCAGTGATGTCTTGCCACAATTCAGCAGCTCATATGGGTTTACCTCTGCATTGCCAGTTGGTCTGTTTCCATTGCTGTAGTAGTCACCCCCACAGGACATTTGCCACCATTCATGAGTCAATATTGAGACAGAGTACTGGCCACTTTTCTCATTCAGCAATCTCGAGGCCAGCTGGATGGCTTTCACTTCTGCAAACTGACTTAACTCACTGCCACCTTTGGCAGCTCTGATGGTTTGTTGTGTGGACTCCACACAGGAGTTTTCAACTCCAGCGGGAGGCAGATGCTCTCAGGACCCTTATGCTGACCAAGGCACGCTCACTGGTGAGTTGAGCTGGCCCCAGTCTCAGCCCCAGTCATGGTGTTGTTATATGGGAAAGTGAAATGATGAGCTTTTCAGTGGGTGCTGTGGTCCCACTGCGATGAGCTACTAACTAATCATTAGATGTGGTCTGTTCAAGTATAATGTCAAGCACAGTGTGTTGAAGAATGGCCCTGCAGTCACCACCTAATAGTGAAATTAACAATTATTAATAAATAATGGATAGAATTATTAATAAACTGAAATTACTAAATAGTGGGGAAAAAAAGGGAATTGTAATTTCACTGCAATTCACAGTTTTGGTCTCTTTCTTCAGTCATTTCCCACCCTTCACAGCATGTGTCCATGGTGGGAATGCTGCCAAGCAGAGGGCCGTAGAGTGAAAGCCTCAGTTAGGACTGAGCTCATAGAAGACAAACCCCTCTCAGTCACATGCAAATCCAGAGTGGCTCTTTTGGTTTTCCCCTCAAGAATACTGAAAACTTATTTCACAGGTCTGTCTTTTCCATTGAAATGAGTGACTGCTCCCTGTGTGCTACTGACCCTGCAGATCAGGTTCCCCTAACCACTGTAATCACTCTGCTGCTTCTCCTCCTACTCCCCCACTAGACGGTGCCCACACATACTAGAATGGCATGTTTTAGCCTTCTACCTTAAGACAATTCTCCTTTTCTTCTGTTTATCTCGCATCTTAAGGAAGAAATCTATTATAGTTCCATGGTTGCAGCTTAGATATTGGGCCACAGAGAGCTGTGCTGTGGAAGAAGAGCTTTAGGTGGCGGGTGTGTGTGTGTGTGTGTGTGTGTGTGAAATTACGACCAAGCTATCAAATATGCATTGTCAGACTGTATATGGTCGTAGAGCTTGGCCAAGACCAAAGTCATATGAGCAAGCATGTTATGCCATTAGGGACTTGTAAACTCTTTTTATCAAGTAGCAGCTCAGCATTATGTAGTGAGGACCATTTTATGATGTTATTAAAACTTTTACTCTATTACTTATCTATAGTATTGTCATGGTTTAGCCCCAGCCAGCAACTAAGCACCACGTAATTTCTCTTCCCCTCACCCCCCTAGAGCTCTCTTACTCCTCTGATTCTCTCCCCCATCCCATTGGGGTAGGGGGAGTGAGCGAGCGGCTGCGTGGTGCTTAGTTTACTACTTTATTATGAGCTTAGAATATGGATTATAGAATATATCCTAAAACTGCATAAGGTCATAGACTTGAATGTAGGCTCCAACCAGGGCTTACTTCTTGTCCAGCAGCACCGTAAGATCCTTGCTAGCAGAGCTGCTCCCTGGCCAGTCAGTCGCAGCCCTTCGTGATGCATGGGGCTGGTCTTCCCCTTTTTTTTGGTGAAGTTGATGGAGCTCCCTCTGAGCCATTCCTGCAGCTTGCTGTGGCCCTGCTGAATGGCCACCCAGCCCTCCAGCACCTCAGTTTCTCTGCACAGTTTGGCATCTCCCACAAATTCTCCATCCCATCATCTGGGTTACTGGCAAGGTTAATTGCTACTGCCCCCAGCACTGACCCTTGAAGAATTCCACTCCAACCACCCACCAAATGCACTTCAGACAGTTGACAGCCCCCCATTTTTGGGGCCTGGGAATCCAGCTGCTGTTTCCCTCACCTTACGGGCCACTCACCTAGTCCATAGCTATCAGCTGGGCTGCCAGCATACTGTGGGCAGCTTGTACCGAAAGGCCCATGTGGTGGCTTGACCTTGGCCAGCTGTCGGACACCCACCCAGCTTCTGTCCCCCGCTCTTCAAGAGGACGGGGAAGAAAATAAGATGAAAAAGCTCATGGGTTGAGACAAGGACAGGGAGATCACTTTCTAATTAATGTCACAGGCAAAAAAGACTTCACTTAGGAAAATTAATTTATTTTATTGCCAATTAAAATAGCTTTGGATGGTGACAAACAAAGACTAAACAACACCTGTCCTCGTTCCCCACTCCCCACCCCCTCCTTTTTCCAGATTCAATTTCACTCCTTCATTCCCAACTCCTCCTTTCCCCCCTCCACCCAGAGTGGTGCAGGGGTGGGTGGGAAGGGGAGGGGGAGTACAGTCAGTCCATAATGGTTCCTCTCTGCTGCTCCTTCCTCCTCACACTTTTCCTTTGCTCCAGCGTGGGTCTTTCCCATGGGCTGTAGTCCTTCAGGGAATATCTGCCTGGTCTGGTGTGGGATTCTCCACAGGCTGCTGTGTGTATATCTGCTCCAGGATGGTCTCTTCACAAGTTGAGAGACCTTTCATTATCTTTTTCAGTATAATAGCCAATATCCCAAATGCTAGAAGAATGTGGTTCCTTTCCAGCAATTTTTTTGAGTCCTGCAGAACTGAATGCATTCTCAAATAAGAGATGCCCACAATTGCTTCTCATTCACAAATGGTTAAGAATTGCCACAGTGGGCAAACTAAACAGCCGTTGTGCTCAGTGTCCAGTCTGCGTTGTGTTGGGGAGGATTTTGCAGTACAGGAAAAGCAGACAGTTTTGTACAGCCTTCAGAATACTGTCAGGTGTGCTTTGTAGGGTGAAATGCAATACTACTGGCCCCCAAAAAAGAAAAAAAAAAGTAATAGGGTAGTAGGACAGGAAGAGGCGTCTATGAATATTAGTTTTATCCTATTACAGAACCACATAGGAAAATGCAAAGCCAAGATCAGATTTCTATTTAAAGAAAAAGAAATGTCTTGAAATTTCTCTAAGATAAGACATTCTCAAAATGTTGTGCTCAACATTTGTAAAGTCAAATACTTAATAACCAGAAAACTCTGGATGGTAGAAAGGGAGCAGGGAATTCATGTAGCCTGGTAGCAGTGTTTCAGTTTTGTCCTTTGTAGGATGAGCCAGAATGACAGAACAGTTGAGGTGGGAAGGAACCTCTGGAAATCACCTTGTCCAGCTCCCCTGCTCAAGCAGGGCCACCTAGAGCAGGTTGCTCAGGACCATGTCCACTTGGGTTTTGAATGTCTCCAAGAATGGAGACACCACAACCTCCCTGGGAGACCTGTGCCAGTGCTTGGTCACCCTCATGATAAAAAAGTCCATTCAACTTCTTAGTGGTCTTTTGCTGGACTCTCTCCAGTAGTTCCATATCTCCTTCATACTGGGGAGCTCAGAACTGGACCCAGTACTGCAGGCGTGGCCTAACCAGTGCTGAATACAAAGGAAGGATCACCTCCCTCAACCTGCTAACACCACCGCTCCTAGTGCAGCCCAGGATACCATTGGCCGCCTTTGCCGCAAGGGCACATTGCTGGTTCATGTTCAACTTGGTGTCCACCAGGACCCCCAAGCCCTTTTCTACAAAGCTGCCTTCCAGCTGGGTAGCCCCCAGCATATATTGGTGCCTGAGGTTATTCCTCCCCAGGTGTAGGACTGTGCACTTCCCTCTGTTGAACCTCATGAGATTCCTGTCTGCCAATCTCTCCAGCCTGTCGAGGTCCCTCTGGATGGCAGCAACACCCGCTGGTGTATCAGCCACTCCTCCCAGTTTGGTGTCATCAGCAAATTTGCTGAGGGTACGCTCTGCCCCATCATTCAGATCATTAGTGATGATGTTGAACAGGGTTTTACCCAGTATTGACCCCTGGGGTATACCACTCATTACTGGCCTCCAACTGGATGTCATGCTATTGTTCACCACCTTCCAGGTCTGGCCGTTCAGTCAGTTTTCCATGCACCCCACTGTCTGCTCATCCAGGCCATGCTTTAACAGCTTCTCTGTGAGGATCTTATGGGAGACAGTGTCAAAAGCCTTAGTGAAGTCAAGGTGGACAATACCCACTACTCTTACTTTTTCTACCAAGCCACTGATTTCATCATAGAAGATGATTGCAGTGGTTTTGGCTGGGAAGGAGTTAATTTTCTTCATAGCTGCTCATAGGGTGCTATGTTTTGGATTTGCGGCCAAACCACTGTTGATAACACACTGATGTTTCAGCTATTGCTGAGCCGTTTTACACAGCATCAAGACCTTCTCTGTTTCTCATGCTGCCCTGCCCAGTGAGTAGGCTCGGGGTGCACAAGAAGATGGGAGGGGACACAGCCAGGACAGCTGACCCAAAATTGTGAAAAGGAATATTCCATTCCACGTGATGTCATGCTCAGCAATAAAAGCTGGGGGAAAGAAGGAAGGCTGGTGGGGAGGATGTTCAGAGCTAGGACATTTGTCTTCCCAAGTAACCATTATGTGTGTTGGAGCCCTGCTTTCCTGGAAATGGCTAAACAGCTGCCTACTGATAGGAAGTTGTGAATTAATTCCTTATTTTGCTTTGCTCATGTGTGCGGCTTTTGCTTTACCTGTTAAATTGTCTTTATCTCAACCCATGAGTTGGTTTTGGTTTTGCCCTTCTGATTCTCTCCCCACACCACCTGGGGGAGGGTGATCAAGAGGCTGTGCAGAGCTTAGCTGCCTACTGGGGTTAACGCACAACAGCCCTTTTTGGCACCTAACGTAGGACTTTCAGGGTTCAAGGTAACAACAGATTTGATTGGATTGTGCTAGACCAAATGTACAGCTGTGATAGCTGTTTATTGGCAGGCTCCTGTGCTTGCCACGGGGCTTGCTTGCCTTACTGTATATTAGAGTTTTGTGCTTGTTAGTGGCTGCTCTTGGCTTTTGCAGTGCTGCTTATCATCTTTTGCTGCTGTGCCAGGGAACATTTTGTTAACAGCGATAGCCATGTGCCAGCTCTAGGGCATTCCCGCTGTACGGGGCAGGCTGGAACTCCAGTGTGAACTCAAGTGAAAGGGACTTTGACCTGTGGCTAAGGCCATGCATTAGCAGGTACACCCTGAAGGGACTGTGGCCCGTGGGTAAGCACACACTGGAGCAGGTACATCCTGAAGGGACTGTGGCCTAGCAGTGACATAACCCAAGCTGGCTTTGGTGCCCAATAGCTCCACACAACACACCGTCTCTCCTGTCCTGAGTAACCATTGTAACACATGGAACCCATGTCATGGACTAAATGAACTCAATGAACATTTTATGGACATTTTGCAGGGGTGGCTAGACACCTGCTTGCCAATGGGAAGTAGTGAATTAATTCCTTATTTTGCCTTGCTTGCACATGCAGCTTTTGCTTTACCTGTTAAACTGTCTTTATCTCAGCCAACGAGTTTTCTCACTTTTACCTTTCTGATTTTCTCCCCCATCCCACTGGGAGGGAGCAGCTATGTGGGGCTCAGCTTCCAGCCAGGGTTAAACCACAACAGCTGTCCAGTGCTGTACTCAGAGACGTCTGACTACAGTCGGCAGAAAATGCTCTCCTGAGCTCTGCTTCATCTTAAAAGATGACCACTAGACAAGGTAGTCCCCCCAGTGGGCAAACATCCTTCTCAGCTCTGGGGAAACTGATTAAGGATCATCTTTTGCCTAAGGACATTTCAGTGGACGTTTTTTTTGCTCATCACCACTTATAGGTATAGGCAATTTCACCATCTCTTCCTCCTTTTTTGCCTCCTCTTGAAAAGAATAAAGCATTTTCTGGGTTCAGAAGTGTGCTGGAGCAGGGCTGAAGAGCCTGCACTGCAGTAGCTGAAGAAGTCCTGGGTTACAGCTGCTATTGGAAAGTATTTTGTACAGTAACATTTTGGTAAAATACATATATGAGTTCACTGCAGTTCTACATCAGGACCCAGGTACCTAAATACTATATTGTTGCAATGATGTTGAGCATTGTGGCAGACAGGTTCCTTACAGGGCTAAAACCTTCCTGAAAGTACTGGCAGAGAAACAGTTCATGGTGATGGTGAGAGACCACTGACAGTGAATGCTTTCAGGAGAGGGTTGTGATGGGACTGGCTCACAGCTTCTTTCAGAATCAGACATACAACTCTCAGGACCACTTACACTTGCAAATCTTTTGGAAAGGGATGGCATTGCATTGCAGTGTATTTTTAAAGTGCAGCTCCCAGCTCTCTAAGCAAATTGATAGCATCAGTTTCTAACTCAGAGCGTGCCCTTCAGTGACTGCTGTGCAGATGATTAATGATCTGTGGGACTGCCACACAAACCCAATTAGAAGTTGCTCATTCGGACTGTGGCCCATTTCTTGGGGCCTCAGCCCAGCAGGCAGTGACATTGGATCATTCTCTACTGCTATCTTATTCCTGGCTGGTGCAGTTCACAACCTTAGTGTACCAAAGGGTTAAATAGCATTAGGGCTGTTAGAGTCCATTAAGTCTCTGACTGAGCAAAGCACTTAAGTAAGCATACACTTAGCTAGTTTGGTTATCCTGAACAATCCTTACCTACCCAAACAATCCCCTAGCAAAGGAAGCAAGCCAGAATTCACAGGATATAACCTTCTTTTACCATTTGCAGGAAGAGGCTGAAGTGTTTTCACTTAAGCTTTTGCTGGTGTGATTCTGTACCCACGTTTATAAATACTTCCGAACAATGAAATAATGGGAATAGGTTGAAAGGTTTGAGATAAGCTAGTCTTAGTCTTTGGGATTCAGGGAGCTGTGCTGGGATAAAACCCCTTGAATATGTACATCTAGAAAAATGTGCAAATAGCCATGATCACAGGCCCGTCTTCAAAGTCAGGGAAGGGTTTTGTTCCCTGCACACACAAGATAATGAGAGTCCTCCTTCCTTTGGCCAGGGCCAGTGGATGTTGTCTGCCCCAGACTCATAGATGGTGCCCAAGAAAGTTATCTGGTCTGGAGCTGCCCCCACGCAAGCTCAGCCTATTCTCAAAGACTGCAGTCCCCCACCTCCGCTGGGCAATTCCTGGGCTTCAGGGTCTTACAGACAGTGTTTCCTACTGACCTGAAGCCTCGTCTCAAGACAATCCCACCACAATCTATTCATTATGACCATAACCTGACACTGTTCTCACCACCTTTGCAGTGCCCTTTTCCAAGTCCCTCACCTTGGCAGCGATTTCAGTCACTCTTCAATAAAGATGGATCTCTTCATTTTTATTTTCTAAAATAAGTGTACGGGGTGTTTTTTTTTTAATGGTTTGAAAGTACAAAACTAACTCCTTGTACGATTCTGGGCCAAACATATGTAAAGTCACATGACCTGACACTTCTGACACATTTTTGCGTCCTGAAACATTTTTATGTGACAACAATAGGTATCAAAGACTTGAGAACATGCTCTAAGCTGGACAGAAGCAATATAGCACTCCAGTCCCTTGTCTGTTCTTAAATGATGAAATCTTGCATTAAGCCAATGATGCTGAATTTGTTTAAGTATGGGTAGGTAAAAGTACTCAAGTGCTTATACAATGTCGTCTTTTATATTTGTAATGCTGTAAAAGACACTGTAAAAACATCTGAACAGAAATATGTTGTTCTCTGTTTTCATGATCTGATTCCCTTTTATTTACTAATCACATTTGTAATTCATGTCCTCAGGTGTGCTTCTGAGGTTGTTGCAGCATCGGAGAGGAGGCTCCAGACATGGGACAACAGGGAATAGGTCGCAGCATGGTCAGGATAACAGCTCTGTACCAAGGACGGCTGACAGCTGTTCAAGTTAAGCAGCAGATCTTGGGTATTGGCAAACCATGGGTACTGCACTTTCCTGTATCCCAGGCCCTCATGTTAGACAAATTCTCTGCCTCTTTGATTCCTGTATGTCTCTAAACAGCCAAGCACTATTTTTCGGGCTTGACCTTATCTGCAAATTACAAACCACATTCAGACCTGGAAGAAGATAAGATATTGCCATGGATTTCTGCAAAACTATCTGTAGCTTGTCCAGCTCTTAATTTAGCTCTTCTTGCTTAATAGCATTCATAACTTTGTACAGGAGGCTAATTAGTTCAGCGACTAAACAATTTGCAGAGAAACCAGTGCCTTCATCAAAACGAGAATAGCTCTCCAGGAGATGATCTGGTCAACTGATTACACTGAGGCTCCATGACTTCAGAGAGGATCAGGTGATGGGCAGTGAACCCTGTGGCATGTTTTAATTCTCCTTGCGGCCTTTGCCTTTGTGAACTGCTAGAGTTATCTTACAAGACTTTCCTGTCCTGCTGCTGGGATCCTTATCATTTATTGATTGTGTCCTGCAGATTAAAGGAGTTGTTTCTGTTTAGCCAAAAAAAAAAAAAACATTCTTGGCCAGCACCATATGGGAGTGCTTCTGCAAAGTGTCCCACTTTCTGAAGTTTTCGTCTGCCTTTGACAGCAGGAAGGTATTTGAGTTATGTTTTCCACAGTGACTAGCCCCTGTACCCAGGAGACCCTGAAACAAGCAACTAATGCTATGGATTAGAAATTCTACCCCAATATCCTTTCACGACTTAACCCTTTGTGCTCAGACTTCTAAAATCAAGGAAACACTGACCATTTAGGCTGTTTGATAGATTTTCCTCTAAGCCAGTTGCTTGGTATAAAGCAAAGAAAATATGATGGGGTTGAGAGGGACATCAGGTGTATCAAACGTATCTTTTTCGTCTTTATTTCACCAAAGTTTTTTGTGTCTGGTTAGCATTTTGCAACATACAAATATTAAAAAAAAACTGTTAAAGGTGGAACCAAAGCTAGAATTATATGGCCATGAGACCACAATTAGCCCCGACTCCACTCCAATATCTTACCTCCCACTGTCAGTCACAGTTCACACCCCTGGAAATTTGGACATAGCTCTGGAGCTGACAAAATATCCAGAGCCTCTTTTGGCTTAGCTCAACAGTGCAGCGCTCCTGTGTGTGTTGGGGAAGCCAAAGGCACACTATAACATGTGAGGGTTCACTGAAGTGTGAAATGTACCTGGCCATGAGCCCTCTGTCTCAGTCTGTAGCCATTTTAATTTGATATTTAGAAGATAAAAAAAAAAAAGTGTCCTCTCAGTTGCTCAGAGCAGCCCAGTGTGCTATGCTTAGCAGATGTTATGGGGAACATGTCCTGCCTCTAGAGCTTCACCAGGGCTGCAGAGCCAGTGAAGAAAAATACTGCCCAGGGTTCCTGTTTAAAGAGAGTAATTTTTCAGTGTATTTTAGGTAATTTTGTGGGTTTGGAATTTGCATTTCACTGTGGCCAACTGAGGGGGAAGTATCAACAATTATGTTCCTTTTCAATATAGCCATAATTATGTATACTTTAATGTCCTTTGCAGGGTCAGAGTAGTATCTGGGGACATCATATATGTGAGACTCAGCCTCCCAGTCTTTATTCAGTAAACTTTTATAAGAGACCTTTTATGTTTATTATGATGTCCAGGTGCTTATGTGGAAATTTTCATAAATTCTTTTGGTTTGCTATTGGTATTATAAGCAAAATAAATGTGTGTATTATGATGCAAAGTAACCTGCAGATATTTTGGGAGTTTCTGCATTCAGTAGTCCCATGCATCTCCGGATGTCATTTATCAAAAACAGATGTTCTTTATATCACTATGTCTTGTATCAATGTCTATTTAAAGTTAAACTGAGAGCAACCGAAGCCAAAGAAGCATGCTTTGATTTAAATAAATCAAAGCATATTACAAGTCATAGCAATTAATAATCCAAGACTGGAGCAAACATGAAGAGTAGGAGAAATCCATTCAGACAGGACTGTTTTTGTTTGTTGCTGCTCTTCTAAAGCTTATTAGAAGCAGCAAGTCTTTGATTAAACTAGATCAACTTCCATAAAAATCCCTTGGCAACAATAGGTATTAAGAGGCTCAATCCTGGCAGCCTGAGCAAACAGCCTGTATAAATCAAGGCTGGGGTTTTGATTATAATGGTCCCTTATTTATGACAGGTCATAGAAAGCAATTCTTCACTTGAATCATTCTCAGCATTAAATGCAAAAGCTCCTGCTAATGATACAGGATGAGGTCTTGAGCTGTAATTACGTTACTTGCATCATGTATCAGGCAGAGATACTAATGAACCATGATTCAAGTAATTAGAGCTGCGGGAGAGGGAGCCTTGGATTATAAGACAAACTTCAAATTGTACTGGAGCAGCAAAATCAATGTCTGCTTTTATTCCTGCTAAAGCCAGTTAGTATTTTGTGTCCCATCAACTGGAGGACATCTTCTTCCCATCTTCTCCAGCACACATTTACCACAGCACCAGCTCTGATCTGACCAAATGCTGTTGTCCAGAGGCATCACTGGAAGGCCAAAACTTGTCTATTTTCAGAAACATAGTTTTTGGGAAATGGCAAAAGAGAGTCCTGTTGAGAGGGCCTTGGTCTCCAATGCAGATGTAAGGGAATCACTGGAGAAGAAAGTTACTGGTGGAAAATAGCAAAAAATTCAGCTTCCTGTTTAGAGTAGTTGAGGAAGTCTTAACAAACCTTTAATCTCCTTTCACTGAGAAATTTTTCTGTAATAGTGGAAGATACACAGCACATTTTAAGGAGAAAACACATTTTCTTATCGCACAGCTAAAATGGGTATTTGTTCTATTAAACTCTACAGTGATAATTCCATTTTCCTGTAGGTGCAATTATTTTGGAACTAGGAATATATATATTTTTAGCTACTTGTAAACATTCCACAATGATTTGAAAGAATGGTACAACCATACCACTGATGGTTTATCAGTACCCTTGAAGGCTGGCTTAGGAAAGACTTCATGTCCACAGGCCAAAATCCTGCCCTCTGCTGCATGCAGACAAGAAGGGCTCAATAGGATGCAAGTCAGCATGCAGGAAGAAGCGTGGAGGCATAAAGCAATAAGCTTGTCACATTTTCTGCAAGCAGTAAGCTCATGTTTTCTACAATATGTTATTCCTTTGCCTTTCTTTCCTTCACCAGCTGTAGCCCAATCTGCTCATTCTGAACATGGGAAAAAGAACATTTTGTGTTTTTGGAGAGGATGGCTCAATCGCAAGCATTCACAAAAGCTGGGGTGGTGGAATATTGTTGAAAGCATCATTAGAAACCTAAAAAAAAAAAAAGTTGTGGTCAGAACCTTTTTTTCCATCTAGAATGTATGTAGTGTATCCAAACAATTTATGGCAATTGAAAAAGCCAGAATAATGGGGTGTTCCCCCCACATTTTCACATTTTTTTTGTTTCAAAAAGGCTTTTCTACCCCATGCCAGCTCCAAGGACAAGTCATAATCTTGTCTGGCAAGCATTGCCCTCCCATCTCCTTTAACAGCAGCTCTTTGCTCTGCATCTGCGGAGCCAGCGCTGAAACAATTGGGAACATGAGCCATTAGGTAACGTGTTGGTAAGGCTTAGGTATAAGCTTGTTATATCCATAGCTGCTAAAGCAGAGATTAAAATGATTAAAGAGAGTATCGCTGCACGCAGTTTAACTAATCACCCAAATGGCAAATTTAAGGCATTTACTTGTTTTCCCCTTACCACTTGGATGGCAGTGCCTCGCTCTATCAGAGATTTCAGCCGTTCGGGAGCTGCTGTGATGTGTCTCTCGACACAGCGTGTGCCATCGTGGTGCACGTGGTCCGTCTGCTCTCCAACGGATTGCACAGGCACCCAAGGGGACGGGGGAGCCGACAGCAGCTTTTCTCCTCTTTTCAGCAGATGCTCAGAAGTCTGGTACTTATTATCTTCTGAAGAAAGGGCACAGGTTTCTGCAAGCAACTTGAGCTCATATCAGCACTGAGATCACAGCGCATGATGTAACTGGTCAGTTCAGAAAGACAAATTGGCTTGAAGAGGAAAACGAACACAATGCTCCCACCCTCTGGCTTAATTACTTTCTGCTCCCATTGACAGGCCGGGGTTTGGCAGGCAAAACGTGAAGCGAGGCAAATGGAGACGCTTCATGTGAGAGGAGGACGTAGCCCCATCTAAGCCAGGAGATGATATATTGCTTGCAGAGCTGACTGTGAAAACAACGGCGCCTAAATAAAGCTGTGAATCATCCCCCTGTCTCACACCACTTCCACTGGAGTAGCTTCCCTTCTGAAAAAATGTGGCAAATCCTTTGATTGCAAACATTGCAAATAAAGATGTCAGTCCTGGCAACTCTTTGCACAGACTGGAGGTAAGTGGGTACGTGTCCCCCCAACCCCGCTGGGGTGCCCGCTCCCTTGCAGTGACGCAGGATGGGACCATCTCCACCATTGAATTAAAGTGAAAAAATATCTTGAGCCTTGGTCCGGTTCTGATGCCTTCCAGATCCTGAAATGACTGATAGTTTTCTGAGCAGAAAAAAACCATGCGTGTGACATTTGCCTTAACGATTGACACTGAATACGAGTGCCACTGGTGGTGTGATTAGGGATAGGTCTTAGAGTCACTCTGGTTGCCTTCACGGCTTGTGGTACAGGCTCTCAGACCAGGAGAAATACTTGAAGGAAAACCCATGAGGTTAATTGAGCCAGCCCTGGCTTCCACTGCCCCTGCGTTCTACTTTTTCGATGGATACATTGAGTGAAAAAAAAAAATCCCTAAAGGGCTTAGCATGCATATTTGTTTTCTCCATTTTTCTTTGTAAGATATAACTCCCAGGTACATGAGCTCATCTTCATTTAATTTAGATGGAATATTTGAGGGATGAACCAGGATAGTGGATGTACCCCATAGTTCAGTCTTGCCTAGTCACTAAAACCAAAATGCGGTTCACATGGTGTTTCACTTAAATTCTGAGAAACAAGGGGAGGGAAAGCAAGGAAAAAACCTAGAGAACGGGTGAAGCGAAAAACGTGTACTTTAGAAAGCGTGGGGGGGACGACTACATATACATAAGTCAATAAATAGAGTGCCTATTTGTGCTGCTGTGCACTTTAGAGGTGTTCTGCTCTCCCCAAGGTAGAAAAATATGTTTATTTTTTTGTAAACTGTGTACCTTGGATGAAAACAATATGATTTGAAATGGTGGTGAAATACACTTTTCTACCCTAAATTAGCAAGCAAACTCTGTGAACCTGAAACAGACGTTGCCAAATTCACAAAACCTCAAACACCGCAAAGTTTGCCCACTTCTAACTAGAGGTCCAGGACTGTGTGAAGGGGATCTTTGAATGGCTCAGCGTAAGCCTGAGATCTGGGGAGGGTATTAGAAAGATGAATATTTGCCGAATAAATGAGAGGTATAATCAGTGGAAACTTTGGGCATCCTTCATTAGCTATGAAGTTTCAAAAAACAAACCCAGAAGAAATGCTGTTTGAGCATTGGCCTCCTGACAGAGGTTTGGCTGAGTTTGCAGGCTCTGAAGAGTGAAAAACCTAGAAGCCCCTTAGGAACAGAGTTTAAGTTTAGTGCTATAAAACACCTAGCTCAGGCTTAAGGAAATCTTAGCAGTACACCTGTAAAATCCAGCCAGCCATGAACCAAGCTGGTAGAAAATTAAAGACACTGCAAATAGTTATAACTACAAAGTCACTGCCTCCTGTCTTTGACAATGGTACAGTCACACTTGATGGAAGAGAGCGTAAAATAACGCGCCTGTAGGAGCCTCGCAGCTTGGAGCACACGGGGCCGTTCCTCTGTGCACACAACCGCTGCGTGCTTTTGTA
Organism: Pelecanus crispus; assembly: GCF_030463565.1. Lineage (NCBI taxonomy): Eukaryota > Metazoa > Chordata > Aves > Pelecaniformes > Pelecanidae > Pelecanus > Pelecanus crispus. The sequence continues at coordinate 40,492,039 of NC_134652.1, read as the reverse complement.
GGCATAACTGCAAGCTAGATGTGGTGTACCCTCTCTAGCTGTCATTTTGCCTGCAGGCTTTCTTGCTTTTCACATGGGACAGTGAGATGTTTTTTTATCTTCTGTGAATCGGTGGAATTCAACAGAGATTTTATTTCTCTCTTTATTTCACTGGAGGAATATCAAAAAGGCCTGGAAAATTTGTTAACCACGGAGCAAATTCCCCTACAGGTCTTACTTTACATGGCTAGAAGGAGCTGAATCGATGGTCTGGAAGAAATGAGAAGCTGCTTTTGGGTTGTGTGAAAAAATGTCGACTGTCACTGCGAAGTCTAGCCCAGGACTTGCTATTTAAACGTGCTCTTGTTAATGTCCTCACAAAGTCACTACACATTCACTGGACAAGAGACCAAGCTTTTGGCAGCAGAGGACTGCAGGGTAGAAGAGGTCTGAGAGTTGGCAGCAGCTAATCTGTGGTCTTCATTTAAAACTTTTTCAAAGATACAATTTAAAATAAATAAATTGCTGCAGCAAAGCCATGAAATTCAAGGAATGGTGCCCCGAAGAGGTCCAAGAGCTGAGCCAGTCTTTCAAGAGTTTCTTAAACCACTCACCATGCATACAAATGTAATTTTACCAAAAAGCTGTTTGCTTTCAAATTCTTTCCAAAGCATGGTAGACCATGGATGCTTAAAAATTTGCTCCAATGTGGACATTACGAAAATGAGTATGGAAATACTGGTTTAATCATGATAGGTAATGGAAAGTAAGTCAGGGCAAAAAAGCTGGCATTGTCTCGAGCATTGTATGTTTTGTGCCTTGTCACAAATCATGTGTTTTTCAAACGGTTACCTCTAGTTGGATCTTCTTGTCCCCATTTAAGCCATCTGATTCCTGGGCCAAGACTTGAAACCCCAGCCATGTTTATCCTCATGCCAATAACGCAAAATGGTGTATAGGATGCACATAGGAGCAAGAGTCTTCAAAGACATGTGACTGTTTAAATGGTGCCATGGCACTAAAGGACAGAGGATCAGGGACCACCTGGAGGACTTTTCTTCTACCCCTCCAGCTTTCTCCTTCTGAGCACAAAGAGACATGAATGGGTGTAACTTGCCAGTTTGGGGAGTAAATTGGCAGAACGATGGCTCACATCTTTGTTGAATGCTGCCGCTGTGACAGAGGGACAAGAAGTGTGATATAACAGTCAATGTGAATGAGCACAGGAGGAATTTAATATATATGACTCCATTTATGGCAAGTTATTTCTTGCAGCGGTGAAATAAATACTCGACAGTTACAGGCTCTTTGACTTTTTTTATCACCAGTGATAAAGGCAAAGCAGTGGCCCAAGTTGATTTCTTTCTGTTTTTGCATTGCAGTTTCCAGGAGAAAAAGGAAACATGATGCTTTCATGAATTCAATAGGGTTATCGTACCTAGAGCAAGGGAATGCATTATTTTTTCCAAATCATTTACTGCAGTTTTGACATACAGATTTTTATCCTGTCGAAATGTGAGTAGGAAGGCAAAATGGGGAACACATCAGAAAATTTATCAGATGGCTTTGTAGGAGAGGTGGGGAGTGGACTGATTTTCCATCTACAGCTGGATGTAGTTTTATTAAATGCCAGGATACGCAGGGGGTTTGGGGTAGCTGACAATGCTAGAAATGTTTTAGTGGTAAGTGATTAGGAGAATAAATTCTCCTTCCTGTACTTAAATAGGATTGTTAGAGATGGTTAGAAATGCTGAAGGAAAGTAATGTCTCCCATTAAAAAAAAAATACGCTTTTGTTAAGTATGCTGAGGGCTTTCCTTTCAGAATTGCACGAACACAACTTACATAGCGTTGCATTTAAGAACAACAACAAAGTGGAGAAGCAGAAGCATATTAATTCTCATTTGTTTTTGCTTACATCTCAAAACAGAAGAAAGATGTTGATCAAATAGAAAGCTTTCCGCTCACCAGCTTTTCACTTGCTTCCAGCTTTCTGAGCAGAAAGGACAGACTTTTGCTCCTGCGAGAACAGCACAGATTTAACCCAATTAAAATGACATTAAACCTGCAAAGAGTGCCACCAAAGCTACAGCTGGAACCGCATCTGTTGCCAACTTAGTATAACCTTCTTATAGTCAAATGTTTTTCAAAGGCACTACTTAGGAATAGAAAAGAGGCAAAGCTTTGCATCCTGAGCTCTGAGATGGGGTACGTGTGTTCTCAAATACTCAACAATTTTTTATATAAAGCCTCTACAGTTTGGGGACTACATCCAGCATAGCTAACAAAATACGGGTGTATGTGTTCATACCAAATACCCTTGAAAGGCTGTAGGAAAGTTGCTTTAGGAAGGAGGTTGATCAGGAGAGAGTGATGGGTACTCAGAAAGGCCGGCATTCACTCCATGAGGCTGACTTTCTTAGGTTCCCTCTAGAGTCCATGCCAAGAGACAAGAGAAGATGACAGAAATCCTTTCCCTGCAGCACATCTGGTTATAGCTAGACTGCTTTATAATGTATGATAGGGGTATTGCAACATTATGTGCTTTCCCATATGTTGGGGGGGTGGGAAGCAAACAAACAAAATAAAATCCAATTGCACAAAATTCCCTCCTTTCTTAATTTCTCTCCAGAGCATGGAGATGATCTGCGCAGGAGATAATTAAAAGCATGCTTTGCATGAGCCCTGATGCTGTGCAGCTTCTTCCCTTGGCCTAAGACTAATTAAGGAGGGGTTATTTTTTATTATTATTATTATTTACAGGACAAACCACGCCTATTGTACAAACGGCACCTTTTTCTGAAAAGCCAGAGAGGGCTGACAAGCTGTTTCCTCCTCTTGTATTGATGGCAGCGAACAGCAGAGAGCAGATCTTCCTGCAATGCAACAAGCCCGGAGCAGCACATAGCAAGGACATGCGAACCAAAACCCATCAACATCCTGAGCACTGGGGAAAATGGGACACTCAAGCTTATTTTCAAACTTTTATTCAGGTTTGCAGTTTGCTAATTGCTTTGCTTCCTTCCCCCGTAGGGTTTTCAACAAAATATCACCGACCGAGGATGGGAGCATCTCATCTCCTATAAACAGCCGAGCTTAAGAGCAGTGTTTCCATCCAGCATGTCATATTTTCCTTTGCCACCCAGCTTCAGTTTAATGAAGCTGACATGTTTTCAATCAGTTTTAAACTCCACATTTGAAAATATAACCATATATTTCAAGTTACATGTAAAATTCAAACTGGAACCATGTTCACAGCAATGTGATTGGGTTTGGTTTCTTCCACACAACTTGTTTCCTTTTTTCCCAGCAGTCTGTCCTATCGTTCCTTGAAGTCCAACATTGCTCCAACATGCCAGAAGTGTAATGCATTTACACTATTTTCTTTAGTTTGTTGATTTGTTTTATGTGATGTCCAAGAGAATTATTGCCTTGCAAGTAGTTGATGCTTCATCTCTAAACTCCCGCCACACTCATGGCATTTTAGGCACCCCAAAGCCATTTCCCAGGTTTGTGGAGCCCATCATTGCGCTTCTCTTCCTCCATAAGATGGTGAAGCAGAGGAGGGCATGGAAGGACAGGCTCCTCTTTGTGCTGTTTGACTACCATTTATATGGTGTCTCAGCTGGACCCTATTGCTCAGCCTTGGCCTCGGAGGTCCTTCAAGACCATTCAAACAAGACCATTCAAAGCTGCCATGGGAACAGATGTTCATGCTGGGACGGTCTGACAAGTACTAGGCACCAATCAGAGCTACTCCGCAGATTTTTTCAGACCTTTGTACTGGACATAAGCAGCTAAAACTTGCCTGAATCCCTCCTGCGGGGCCATGCCCTACACCTCCTCACCCCACATCCACCCCCTTCCATGTCACTTCTCCCAAGCACTTAGCGATAGGACAAGAGGAAATGGGCTCAAGCTATACCAGGGGAGGTTTAGATTGGATATTAGGAAAAATTTCTTCACGGAAAGGGTAGTCAAGCATTGGAACAGGCTGCCCAGAGAGGTGGTGGAGTCACCATCCCTGGAAGCGTTCAAAAAACGGGTAGATGTGGCACTTTGGGACATGGTTTAGTCCAGTCTACCCTTAATTGGTTTAGTGTGGACTTGGTAATGTTAGGTTAATTGTTGGACTGGATGATCTCAAAGGTCTTTTCCGACCTAAATGGTTCTATGATTCTATGAATGTGGTGAGGCATGGTGGTACCCAGCTCACCATCTCTCCTGAAGAGATGCCACCAGGGTTACTTTTTCAAGGTGACAAAGGGCCTGAAGCTGAAACCTGCAGCATGCTGACTGCTTTCGAGGCAGCCACAAGTATTTTGCCCCCCCATCACCTTGCAGGAGAAGGGGGTCTGTGCTGAGCGAGTTGTGCCAGAGCCTGGGGACAAGAAAAATCAGTGGAGCAAAAGATGCCTTAAACATCCCTCCCCCCTCGCTGAGCAAACCCATACTGGCCACCAAACAAAAAGGGAGAGGGATAACTGTGCTGGCGAGCCCACAAACTCCCTCCCCGTCTGAGCGAGTGAATCCTGCCTTTAAATCAAGGCTTCCACCAGCGAGCTCCCCTCCGGATGCTGCTAGACACCGCTCCTTAATGAGACTGACGTGTATTTTTAATGTGGTAATCTTCTGGCTCTGGCAATTGTACAGACACTGAGACTACAAAAGAGTCACTTCAATGCAATGAGCTGCCAATGAGCCTCACGTCAAAAAGCCACTCTGCCACAGGGACGAAGACATTGCAAATAAACACTTCTGGGGAACTCTCTCTCCTTAAATAACACATTTATAGAGCATCCAGATGTTGGTTTAACACTTAACGATTGTGGGAGAAAACAAAGCATGAAGGGCTGTGTTTGGTTTGGTTTGCGTTTTTTTTTTTTCTCTCCTTGATCTCATATATTGACTGTGTACATACAGATATGGTCTAAAAAAAGTATAGGAAATCCATATAAAAGTATGTATGTATGTGTGCCAAGGTAGTTATTGGTCCATGATAATAGCTGGGTCCTGCGAGGATGGAGGGAGGAAGTTGACCCAGCAAGAAGTGTGTTCTGCAACACCTGGAGACAGGACTTTGCTTCGCTTCGGGATAGTTGCAATGAATCCATCTTACCCAAATTATTTCCAGTCTGGTTGCAAGAAGCACAAGGAGGAAAAAAACCAAACCCAACCAAAACCCCAAACCTTTGTAATGAGGTGTCAAAGGTCCTAAAAGAAGATGTGAAAATTGAGGAGCAGGAACCAGTTTAGGGCTTACAGCTTTGACCACGGCTTTGCAAACGGTGCTGTGCATTTGCCTGGTCTGTCAGGGGATGGGTCCTGCCTTTGAAAGCGAGGAGTGCCAGAAGGTTGAGGACCACTTGTGAATTGAGAGCGTGGACCCATCACCTTGTCCTCCAGGTTGAGGCGGGCAAGCTTGCCAGGCAGCTGGGCACGGGCGAAGACAGGGACCCTTCCCCAAACCCCAGCAGCTCTGTCCAGAAGGCCCTGTGGATGTTTTGGAGAAGCTCGTTATGGTCCTGGGAAACCACTTGGAGTGAGAGATGTGTTTGGAAGCAAGGGGGAAAAGCTTGTGTTTTAATGAGTCATTTCACAGCGAGATTTATGTAGAGGAAATCTGGCTGCTTAATCCAGACTTCCTCCTGGCATAACCTATTTTTTGCTCGCTGTTGTTCTCCTCACTTCCTTTGTTCCTCGGGTGGGGGGAGCCCTCAGCATCCTACACAGCTCTGGCATCAGAGAGGCAAGAGCAGTTCCAGCTGTTGCTGCTGGATATCGGACCGCCTTCCCGTTCCTCTCCGGAGCCAGGGCAGCCTCACCTTCCCAGCCATTTCACAGCTTCCCCAAGCCTCCCCTGCTGCTCTTAGCAGATCTTCCAATTGCATAGTGAAGACTGTTCTTCCCCTAAAGCATCAGCAGTGCTGAGCAACGGCTATTTCTATATGGGAAGAAGCAAGAAAACAAATAGTGGCTGGCATTTGTAAATCCGTTTCTGGGCATCCATGCCCTAAAGAGTCTGCAGGAGTGAGGCCATTCCCAGCCAGCATAAAACCATTAAACTGAGCATCACTGCCGGGATGCTTGTAGGACTCTGAAGTATTGAAAACGTCAGAAACGACAAACTTAGATTAATACGGGGCTTGCCCCGGGATGGGGCAACTCCATTAATGTGAGGTGACTGTGGGAAGCTGCTGCACTATTCCAGATTAAATCACAGTAACAGAACATAGCCCGCAAGCACTGGTGTCCTCTGGCGACCACAGCACTAGGCACTTCCAAAAGGCAAAACTAGTTTTTGAGGCTCCACTGCCGAGCCCAATGGCCACACGCCTAAATTTTGCACCCATGGGAAACTGGTCTGCGCTACAACTGCGTAAAACCTATTCTGCAGAAAAGAGCTGAAAGCACGGCGACTGTGGTGCTAAACTTGGCTATTTTGGGATAGCTTTGGGGGAGAGCAGCATCCGGGCTGCCTCAAGAGCTCCTGGCATGTTTGACACCAAAGAGACTCTGGATGAAATACAGACCCCTCGCCTGAGCCTGGGGTGTCTGTAGGGATTTCGGATCACAGCTGAGGTGCCTGCAGGGTTTAGGCCCCCTTAGATAAGGCAGGAGGCTGGGGATTTTCAAGGTCAGATTTTGGGGTTTAAGCGCATAAATGCTACACGAGTTCCATTTTAGGCACCATGCCCCATCTTCAAGCTGGTTTTAGTTTTTTGACCACTAAAGTGTCCAGGTGGCTTTTCCAGGATGGGGGCACCAGTGGACACATGGGACCATCTGCTCAAGGTTTGCTAAAAACAGAGGCTGAGACTTGAACGAGGATTTGGAAATCTTTGGCCAGTTTGGCGGAGTGATGGGGATGCTGCATTTGGAGGAAAAAAAAAATCACAGCTTTGATGCTTTCAGTGCTGATCATCCTATAGAATAGCCCAGCGAGCAGCGGCTGAGCCCTCCCCGCAGCCAGCTTGACTCCATCTTTCTCATTCCACCCTGACTTTTGGGATGCTGCCAGGCACCCACATCCCCCGCAAGGCTGTGCTGAATTGAGGGAAGTTGTGATGGGTTCAGAGGGTTGGGGTTTTTTTTCCCCCCTTCATTCTGGCAACTTTTCTTCCCTCCTTGCCCCAAAACGTCCAAGACGATTAGGAGCCACAACTTTCTTTAGGTGGCAAAACATTGAGGAATGTGTATAGATAGAGCAGCGGTTGAATGATTCGGTTTTGGTTTTGGTTTGGGGTGGCTGGTTCTCAGGGCGGAGGCGGGTTCACACAAGTCAGAGCCTTGCCTCTCCCTCCACAGGCAGCATCCAGCACCACCCACTGAGCCACAGCTATCTGAAATCCCATCCTCCAGTGCCTCGGCCCCTGTCCTTCCAGCCATCCTTGCCACCATCCCCTGGTCTGAAGGCAGCAGCTCCACTCCTGTGTGCCGCTGGGTTGCTCCCAGCCCCTCCCACTCTCCGCACTGCATCCTGAAAGTATGCTCATTTGGAAAGTTTAACTTGTGCCCTTTTTTTTTTGTGCACTCGCATAGTACATATTTCCCAGCCTGAGTTTCCCCTTTCCCATGTCTAACACACCGTTTCTGAATTTTCCACCTCCCAGTTGTGCTACATTGGTGCCTTTACTTTCCCAATCCCCTGGCCTGGGACCAACTGGCTGGCTTTCCTCCGAATCAGGTTGTTTGCCTTCCTCAAATCCTCATCCTCCAAAAAAACTCAAAGCATGATGATTATTTCAGGGCCTGCCATCAGTGTCAGGGACGATTTAATGAAATGCTGCTCGCAAAGACTTTCTGCTTAGCATCCCTGCACGCATGCTCCTCTGAGCGTCTGTTTTAAAAACTAATGCTTAATAATACAGAATTAATACCTGAACGGAGGTCACACTCCCCATGCAACATCCCCACCATAAAATTCAGCAGATAGGGTCTATCTCTTTTTTTTTTTTTTTTCCTTGTAGGAAACTATTATAGCCTAGCTGCAAAATCTGCCCTGGAGTCTGGCAGAGTGGAACGAGGAGCCGTCGCTTAAAAATCAATTCATGGTGGTCTCGAGCTATGTTTTTGTTCTGGCACATTAAACAGAATGAAGACATATGTCTGAATTTAAGACATCCTTTTGGTTCCCTGTATACACGAGCCAGCCGAGAAATTTGAACTATTTCAAAGCGCTAGGAAAAAGAATTGTAGACACATCCTTTGTTTAGGCATATATTTTTAATTATCCTGCCTTTTAATATTCCTCTCCATTTGAGTATAATCAGAGAAAATAGATCCTGCTGGGCATTGTCATGCTTAATAAAAGTAAGACTGAACATCTGCAAATTTGGCGACAGTGTGGCGCATATGATGCACCAGCGGCTGAGCTGCATTCTTGGGTAATTATAACACCACATGCAGCTGTAATAGTGTAATTCTCTGTTTACATTAGTTCTAGCACTTATCCTAAACTACGCTGGGTTGGGGTGCTAAGCATTTGCAAACTGGTAGCATTTTTTTCCCTTACCAAAGAAAGCCGAAAGGACAGGAGGACTGTATGCTGTCTGCCCATCGGTGAGACGTTGGGTTGGGGGGAACAGCTCGTGCAAGGCAGGAGCCTACCCCGCTGTGCAAAGCAGGGCTGGTGTCGCCAAAATTAGTGCCGTTAGAATTAAGTCAGCGAAAGTGAGAGCAGACTTCAGGCTTTCTCTCTTCCTATTTTTTTTTTTTTTTTTTGGCAATGCAAACCCCACATCCTGCAGCGGCTGAAGCACACGCTGAACCGTGGATTCTGCAAATTGCACCGCTGCCCCCGGGGGAAAGCATGGTTTCACCCCCATCTAACCCTTGGCAGGATGGAGAGCCATAGGCAACGCTTTCTCCATCTCCCTGGAGAAAGCTGGGCCATCCCGCCCTTCTGCAGAGCTGGAAGTTGGATGTAAACTCCTCCGATGCACAGGGGCATGTGTGGGAGGGAAAGCAGGGAAGGACTTCTCCTGGCAGGCAGCTGTTTGCCTCCTGCATGCTTCACCTCCCACCCGGCTGCCGTACACCCCAGGTGTGCTCTGTCCTTCCAGGGTTGGGGAATAGGGAAAGCAGGCAATGGGAAAAAGTGACGGAGGAAAGGGAGCAAGATGCCCGTTAATGTGTTCCCAGCCCTGGTAGATATGCAAAGCTCAAGCTCGCAGCAAATATAAGCCTCTCCCTGAAGCATACCTTGCCTTGCCACCAGCCTTCCCCGCACAAGCGCTTCTCCCAGAAAAAGAACCGAATTTAGACCTCTCAGCTGGGTAATCGAGCCTGGGATTATTACAGATTTATTCTGCCCTTGCACATCCAAAATCTTGCTGCATGTTCAGGTTGTTTCTGTCCAAAAGCACTTTGGTACCTAACATAGCTTCCACAGCTGTATTATTTAGCTTTCCCCCTGAATGCCACGGCTCTTCATTCGCAGCGTTGTGTGTCCTGGCACCAGCCCACTCACAGAAATCCAAGGGTGACGATGCTGCAGGCGTGCGGTCATCTCGATCCCAGCCAGAGGTGTGGGAGGGAGCGGGTGGAGGATGTAACGGACCTCTGATGCCCTGGACTGTTTCGGGGACAGGGATGATCTCCCCCTCCTGCCCTAAATCAGCCCCCAGCAGTAGTGATAGGAGGAGATGATTTTTACGCAGCATCATAATTCCATCTCCAGGAAGATCTTGACCTTTCTCTGGGACTGCAACTGGATATTCATGTGCCAAAAAAATGTCCCAAGCCATAAAGAGAAAATGCAGGGGGTGAGTAAATAAAGCTATCGCCCACCTAGCAGATGGGAGCTTCACTGGCCCAAACCTTCCAACTTGCAGCGTTGATGTTAGAAGCCGGTAAATTATTTCGTAAGAGGCTCAGGGTGGCACCTCTGCTACAATGGCAGAGTCCTGATATTTTGGGGGCATTTGCCAGCATTTATGGCTGCTCCCAGTGAGGGGAATGGGAATGGTCCTTCTTCTGCAGCTGGAAAGAGGCAATGCCCACGGTGCCGTGCTTCCCAGCGTGCTCCTATATGGACTTGCTATGCCAGACATTGTCCACACCTTCCAAATAACCACTTTCCCAGCACATTAGTGCTACTTAGGTGCCTCTAAGGCACCTTTTTTTTATAAAGGCAGTGCCAAACTGAAGCTCTGCCATACCATTCTGGCTGTTCGACCCAAAAATTGAGACCTATGTGCTGGCAATGCGACATCTGATGCTTGAACGCTTCGGAGCACAACCCACAAATCTGAGCACCTCCACCTTTCAGTGACTTTCTAAATCATTGCTCTGTAAGGGGAATAAAATGATCCCCCCTGTACTCAGCCTGACATTCACCGTTGGTGTGGGAGCTGCTTTATATCGCACTGAAATCGCAGAGCTCAGAGGGTCCAGGAAGCCACCCCCAGCAACGACGGTGCTGCGGAGAGTGAATGCTCTTATTATAGCATCGCTTTAACTAACAGGCAGCGCTTTCCCTTTGCACATGTGCTCGGCAGCTGCCTGGCTGATCTTTTGAAAGGATGCCACAAGATGCAGCACCAGATGCTTGAGTTTCCAGAGAGGCTGATAACGGTGAACTCGACTCTGTCTTGTTCTTGGCTGCTGTGCCAGAAAGGAAAAGGATAATAAAGGACCAGCTCACCATGGCAGGGGCTGCAAGCTGGGAATTTCTTTATATAATTTAAAAGTGATATGGCCAGAAAGGGAAATGATGCTGAAGGTACTAGGCCAGTTGTGCCAGTTGTTGCATCTTCAAGCAAGATGGGACCTTCAGCTGCTCTGACCTCTCTGAGCTGCGACGATGACCGAAATCTGTGGGGTTACCTCATTGCAAAGTTGAGGCACAGTGGTGGTTTGCAGTTTACAGGGCCTGTCTAGTGTTCCAGTCTGCAATCTTATGTGCTGATGACAGCAGCAAGCACTAGCAGGGAGCGGTGTACCATTCCTGTTCACACGAGTGGCAATTTCTCTGCTCGAATGCGCTGCCAGAGATGGGCTTTGCCATGGGTTTTGGGATAAAACAGGCTGGGATGGAAAAAGGGAAGTCAAGATTTCAGGTCTAATAAATTTTATGCAACCTATAGCTGTGTCCTATGAAGAGTAAAAGAGTATCACATCAGTTTACCAAGCTTTAGAAACCTGCCTTAAATCTGGCATGCCTTTGTGTCTGACAGCTTTTTATTGCAAAGTGCTTTTGCATTTCGGTTTCAACATAACTTTGTTTTCCAGTGTATTTTCATGACTTGCTCTCATGGCCGTATGCTTCAGAGTCGTAATTACTGTACCAGGAATACTTCAGAGGTGGCTCGCAAGCGAGGCTTGCAAAATCATACCTCCCTAATGATGTGTCCGATGGGTTTCCAGATGATTCAGGCAGGCCTATCAAGGCAAGAGCGATGGGGCAGAGAGGACAGCATGACCTGTTGCTGCTCCTGCTGAAATCCCTGGGTGCAGGATTCAGTCTCAGGTGTATTCGCCTCTTGACCAAGCCACATGTTAAATCAACTCCAATCATACAGGAAGCAGCTAGCGTTACCAATATCACCTAGAAATACAATAACGCATAATCACAGCTGTAAAACTTCATTAAACAAAGCAATTATGAAATCTTTCTGCTGGTCTTCTGCAATGGCTCTGGGGGCAAGGAACATAAACTGTTCCCAACCCATGCTTGATACGAGAGGGAACGTGTGGCTGTAGGGAGGGTGAATCAGCAGATTGATGTTAGAGCTTGTCTCTCGGTCTGTGTGGCTTGTGATATGCCCCAGTACAGTCCAGAGAAGATTTGATTATTGTTTATTATGCCATATATATATGTAAATACATGTGTGCGCACGCTGTATGAATCCCAGATGTCTACCACTCTCTGCAGAGACCAGGAGTTTTTCCCATCCTTTGCATCTTAGCTTGGTTGCTTGGAATTTTTCCCTCCTCTGTAGCAACAGCAAGAGATGGGCTGTTGGCAAGGTGTTTGGCCCAACGGCTCTGTCCTGCTCATGCTAATTTTGAGATCAAAACCCAAGCAAATTTTCATGACTTTTGGTCTTCTGTACTAAAAGCCTTGTACTGACTAGAAGGGAGTGTTTGGGGTATGGAGGGCGGGTGCTCCCCGGACCAATTTTTTTGCTTGATGGCTTTTGACCGTGAGGGCTGGTTGTCCCACGCTGATGGTCCTCTACTTCTGTAAATGTGCGGGTGAATGCTTCTGCTTCAGCCGTGGAAGAGGTGCACTCCCAGCTGCATGCTGTAATGGTGGAAAAGGGGAAAATGTGGAGGGTGTCAACACCACATGGCACCCCAGGAGCTTTGTGCAGCCTCCTATTAGGCAAACCACTTGCTTAATGCTCCAGGTGTGACATCCAGCCCTTTGCTCGTCTCTTCTGCAAGTGCACAGCAAAGGGCAATACTGTCTTCCAAAAGAGCTCCTTCCCTGGCACATTTGAAACAAACCCAAAGAGCCTGCCCCAAATACTCTGCAAAGGGATTTCCCTTGGGAAGAGCACAGCTGTGGTGCTCCATGGGCTATGTGACCACACTGTGATATTGCAGTGACATTCCTTATATTCCCTATGCATTATAGCATTATGTATTAGCTTATACACCCACCCACACTGTTCCATATTTATTCATCCTTAAACAAATACAATCAACCCCCACATTCCAGAAATGCGCCGGCTTGCAGCTAATTAAAACCACTGTACACTTTGTTATCCCAGTTTTTCTTCGGCTCCAGTTTCCACAGTCCAAAAGAAATGAAAAAGAGTTGGTTCTGGCACGGCTTTTCCTCCTCCGGCTCTGCATTCCTCAGGGTCTTACGGGAATTGCTCGAATTCTCAGATGTTGTTAAACAATCAAAGAGTAAATATTCCATCACATCCTGATTTTTCTAAAATGGTTGTGGTTGCAGAGAACAGCTTCTGTAAAGGGGGCTGAGCCCAGCAGGCCTGCAACTAGTGGTTACTGAATGGCCACAAATTAAAGGCAGCCAAAAAAAAAAAAAAAAAAAAAGAAGCAGGTCCGGACCGCAAGCAAGCGAGATCGAGACGTGTGCTGAAGCATGGATGAGTTTTGTGTCCTCCGATCGCCACAGGGAAGGATGCGCTTGCTTTAGACAGACTTCCAAATTGTAATGTACCCCTTCTCAGCATTCAACCCGAGTCCCCCAATAAAGGCACCAAGTCCCAGAAACCAGGTGAGACTTAAATGCAACAGATTTTGTGCAGGAGCTGCAGGTGCTAATGTACACATCTTCATAGCTGCTGTCCTCCTCAAACCATCGTGAGTGATGTTGTATACCCAAGGGTTTTCAAATTCTTTTGGAGGTCAAGTTTTAGGCTGTGGCTGTCCCAGAAGAGGGCAGAGGCGCTCCTTCCAACCCAACTTGGCGTTGAGTGTGGCTTCAGGAGCCACCAGTACCCGCCACCAGCTCTGCAGCCTTCGCAGCATCTTATCTGACACCTTTGGAAAGTGTGACATTCATCATGTTGCTTCTCCCACTCCCAGCATGTCACAGTTGAATGGCGTGGGCCATTACTAAAATGAAGAGAAAAGAATTGGGGCTTATCTGGAGAAATCTTTGGGTTGCAAGCATACTGGTTAATGGCATGGCTCTATTTTCATGAGCAGATAAATTTAGATGTCAGGTCTTCAATGGCAACTTCTTAAAAGTAGCCCCATGTCTGGAGATGTTGTCAAGAGATTTATTCAGACTGATATTGTTCAGAGATTTAAAATGTGCAACCAAAAGCAACTCTAGTGGTCCTTATGTATTTGTCCTCAATAGCATACAATACAGATAAAGGTGAAACATGGGTTGTACTTATTTTTAAAGGATTTTCATGTAATCTTTTTTCACTTAAATGCCTATTAGTTAAAATCACATCACAGAGACAAAACATAAGGTATTAAGATCACTGATTCAAACACTAATCCTGGCCTCAAGGATCAGCATTTTACCTCACCATGAAAATAATACCTTAACATCTTATTTGTTTAAAAGGGAAAATTTTGAAAGCTATAATACAGTTTTTAAGTTCAGTGGCATTTTCATGCTGGTTGCAAGACTTAGTAGTGGTGGTTGTAACCACAGAGGTCTGCAGGGGTAGGAGGGTAGAGGTCTGTAGGAGCGGCAATAGCATCTATTGGAGCAACTGAGATCTGGAAATACAAAGAAGCATTGGGAAAATCGCCTCTGCTTCTCATATTTTAATTTTCTGAAAGGAAAAGAAAAATATGGGGTTCCCTCCCCATGGCTTTGCTGCACAGAGCATCCCATCCTTTGGACATAAATGCTGTATTTTATCCCCCAACAACATCAAGGGACTGTCCCTCTGCTTGGCTGTTGTGTTTGCCCAAGCAGCAGGTGACTTCTCCAGTCTTCATCCGCTTCAAATCCTCTCGTTCCTCCTTTTAAAACACCATTGCTTTCAGGAGGGCTGAGATGAAAGTTTCCATTAAAAGAAGCCCCCTCCATTGAATGAAGGCCAGCTCTGGTGGCGCGGCCGCCAACACGCCGAGGGGATGAGCCTTTCATCTCCCAGCTGCCCTCCCCACCCGGCTGTTTGTCCCAGCCCCAGCAGCAAAGGTTGTTTGTCTTCAGTGCAAGACTTCAGCCTGCAAAACTTTGAAGTTTCATGCCTGGCTCGGTGTCACCTACTGTTCCTGTCAGCAGCGGCCAGATAAACCTGATGGGCTCAAGGTGTCTGCTCTAATGCCTTCATTGACACGTAGGCTTGTCTTCAAACGCTTGGGTAAATGGCTGAGTGTGGAGATAGTAATGCATCATTAATCCCCTGCCAGATAAGCACCCTGGTGTATGTGCTGGCCCTCGTTTCCTAAGGCCCTAACAACCCCCAAATCTTACAAATTAGCACCTCACCAAGATCAAAGATTTTGCTTTCCTTTCTTTCTGCCGTTACCTACTGGCAGGGTTTAGACACCGAGCCCTCTCCGGCCCATGCACTTCTTCCCCCAGTTACAGAGCAAATGGTTAAACTACACCCGCATGAAGGTCTGGGTGCCTGTCCGTGGTCATTTCCCCAAAGAAATAATCTGGGAGAGAGCTGGGAGAGGAAACCTGCTGACATACAGCAATTTAATTTTCTTTCATTGCCCACATAAGCTTATGATGAAAGGCTTGTGATTACAAATATGTTGCATTGTGTGCACTCACAGATTTAAAGGACACTTGATACTATAGCATATTATCTAACATGACGGAAGGGATTGCTTGGTCTTTCCTGAAAATGCCCTGCAAAGCCATTGACTGGTCTTGTCCTGCACAACAGACCAAGCCCAGAACAAGCGCTGTGAAAATAGTGTCCTCCATGGACAGATCTGAGAAGTGCAATGCACTCACGCAGAGAATCTTACAAAAGAAAATAAGATTTTTTTTTTTCATCCAAAGACTATTTTAATTTCCCCTTTGACATAGTATGGACCACCATGCAGCCAGGAGCAATAGCTACAGATAAATACTACCCTATGTACATCTTTTGCATATGTATAAATTGTGCAGTGAAAGTGAATACTGGCATCAGCCATGCTGCAGCTCTCAGTGTTTAAGTCACGCATACTATGTAACGTGTTTTATATAGAGGTGCCTGTCATTTAAAAAGTGTCAGAGTGTTTAAAACAAACAAACAAAAATTGATATTATGATGAAGGTGTTTGAGGCGTTACTCTCCCTCAACCAGCCGCCTCAGTAAGCAACCAGATCCAAAACAGGGGCATCTGGAGCGGAGGAGATGAAGACTGGTGTAAGCCAGTGAGTAGAAAATGGTGAAAAGGTAAGTATAGTTAAGGCTCAAAGAAATCAGTATGTCTTTTCAGGCAGGGTTCATCACTCTGGAGGTCTCAGGAGGTCTTGAAACTGCTGCTGGGTTTTGCCCTAATACCTTTTTTCAAGAAACAACAACAAAAAAAAAGGTCCTTTCTTCCCAAAGGCACCCTCCTCCCTCTCCTTATGCAATATCTCAGTGATTAAAGCATCCGTTTAGGATGTGGGAGATGCACATTGAAGTTCCTCCTTGCCTGGAGGGGTTTGGACCTAATCTCCAACATCAGGAGAGCATCCAGCCAGCTGGGCAAGCGCATGAGCTGAGGAGCGGGAGGAGGAGAGACCTCCCTCCCACCCACCCAGCCCCACATCACAGCTCCTGGAGGGCTAGGTAGCATAAAATAAAAAAAAAAATCTTCTCTTTAAAATGAAAAGAAAAGAGAAAAGAAGTGTTCCTGTAGGTCATACATGTCATACTGTCAAAGAGGAGAGTTGGCATCTTCCTTTTTACCCACAAAGGTAAGTAAGAAAAAATAATACCCTGGTGAAACCAGGATTTAGATGAGATTTCATGAAGTTTTAATGAAGTTTAATGAAGTTTTCATTATTAATGACATTTCTCTTTTATGCTATTAAATAACTCCTCCTAACCATGAAAGAGCTGCCAGTGACTTTCCCAGGACAAGTGAAGGGTGGTTTCTGTACACGGAGGGCAAAGCTTTATCATCCATGGTTTGTGCTATGAGCCAATTCCTTGGGTAGGAAAGAAATTATTTAGAGAGCAAATGCTCATAGTACCTTTAGCAAACAGTGCCCAGAAAAAATGAGGCTAGGTTTGGTTCGGCTGTGATGGCTTGAACGTGCCGCTGCTTTAACCACAGAGGATACTGTACACACTGGCTTCTCCTGCTCCATTCGCTACAATAACTCGTGTCCTGGACATGTGGCAGTGTTAGCAGTAGTGAAAGCACATGAAAAAAAATTGCTATTAGTAAAGAATGTATTATTTTAACAGTGCTTTAAGTCATCCCTTCCAGAACTGTAAGGCGGGGGGGGGGGGGGGAAGGGGGGGGGGGCAAGCTTTTCATCGACCCATTTCCAACACTCCAAACTGTTCCTACAGCAAGACCAGTGGATTTTCTAGATCTGTTCTGTTCAAAAGGGTGGATAATGGATGAAGGAATGGCTCCATCCTAAGTTGGAGGAGGCGATGCTTATCATTAGCTTTTGCGGCGACTGACCTTCACCACTGAGGTCCTGCTTTGCTCCCAGACCCTGGGAGGTCTGCAGTGAGCTGTAGCTTCCTCTGAAGCCACAGACACAGCGGTGGGCTCTGGACCCACCAGGACCCGTTACACCAAACTGGAATCTGGGGCAAGGCGCATTGGCTTTAGTTAAAAAATGAGCTGGATGTATCCATGGGAGTACTATGCAGCTTTACACTTAGAGACTAGGGATAGGATTCGGTTACCTAAATGTTATTTGAGGTGCTATGGGGGGGGTCTGTGGAACATCTCCAGCTCCTGTTCCTCAAGCTACAGGATTCCTGCAGGTCCTGCGTCGTATCCGCTGGTCCTCTTTGGCTGGAAGTGAAAATCTGGGGCTCCTGGCAGGGTCTAGCAGGCAAGGAGGATGCTAGACCACGCCATTATCTGAAGTCAGGCCGTGGCAATCGGCAAGTGGAAGAGCAGATGTGAGATCTTCCTACTCAATCTCCTGCCTCCCCTTTTGAAGTGTGAGATTAATGACCATATCAGATTGTTGACTTTACAGAGGCTGTAGTCAGGGCTAATGTCATAGTGTGATACTTCAATAGCGGGAGGACGATCCTCGTGTCTGACAAAAGCAGCTAATAAACAAAGATAAATTGAATGTACTTCCAGGTTATTAATGACTTCCCAGCACAGTAATCTCTAGAAACAATAGGGAAATGTTTACTCAGCGGGTTATAGTTTTACTTAGGTTAATGGCTGTTGAATTAACCGGCAGCTTGGGCGATGCATCAGTGTGTGCTTCGCGGCAGCATCCTGCAGGGACGGATCAAATGGTATGTTTTGGGTTGGGGGGGGAAGGAGAGCTCAGCTGTGCCCTGTGTCTTCTCCAGTACGTGGAGACACTGGGAAAAATAATTGGAAGCACTCTTTGCCTGGTGCCGCTCAGAAGATGAAGCACTCTGTTTATCTGCCCGTGTTTGTCTAGTCTTTCTTCTTCATCTTCAAAGCACTTGGCGAACATTATCCCATTAACGTCTGAGCGGGAAAGGTAAGCAACGAGTACCAGTGTGGGGACAAGCCTCTGTGCCGCTGACATCCGCAAGAGCCATTGGGAGCTGGCTATGGGGGACATCCACCCCCCAAAAGGTGCATATTTCCCATACCCAGGGCAAGGAAAGTCCCACCCTGCTCAGGTCCTGCTCCTTCTGGGATAAGGATGATGCCAATGGTATGGGCTGAACCACTGCTGCCCATACATGGATTTACTGGGAGAACTCCGAGGCAGATGCCTGGCCCTGATAAGCCATTTCCAACAGATAAAATGAATCCTCCCGCAGGGGTTTTGCTGGAAATAGGAGCTGAATGTACACATACACGTTCACCTGTGCACCTGAGCTGCCAGCAGTGACTGCCCATGGATAGGGCAATACTGGTTTTAAATACAGGACTTTTTCCCATTTGAAAAAAACCAGCGTTTTCTTTTTTACCCATGGTTGCCCAGTGGAAGTAGAGCCAAAGTGTAAACGGAGCCACTGAGAGAAACTGAGGTTTGTTTTTCTATTGCTTTTCTGAACAATTTGAACACTGTAATTTGGGCATGTGGTTCAGCTGAGGGCAATCCCACCAGGACGCTGCAGGAGGTAGAGCAGTTTCTCCAATAGGTAATGGTTCTCTAAGGAAGAACTTATTAATTTCTTTCTCTTCTTCTGCCTTCCTTCCAGCCCAAAACTGCTGAGAAAAAGCTCATGAGCCTGGGTGCCTGGGAGGAGAGATGGAGGGGGCTGCACCAGGGGGTGAAAGCAATACAGTTTTAAAAGGAAAAGAGGTAAAATCCCAAATATTTGGAGTAGCAACACAACCCCAACGTTGCTCTCAGCTTTGCAAATCTTTGGGTGTCGCTCTCCATGAATTACCCATCCACTGCCAGCTGGAGGGCAAGAAAACCAACATGAATTACATCTGGTCTCACACTGCCAGGAATGATGCATACGGTCTTACGTTGAATTAAAACCTTTATAATAAAAAAAATAATAGCCCCCATGCTTTCTTACCTCCCTGGCAAGGACGCCACGAAGGGCAGCATCTCATTTTCCGCGTGCAACGTCTTGACACGTCGGTTTTTTTGTCGGGCACTTAAATTATAGCTCGCTCGTCGGCGGTCACCTGCTGAGCGGCGCTGTCATTCGCACTCCCCATCTTCCTGTCTGCTGGTCATGTCAGAAGGTCGCGCAGCGTGAGCGGGCTGATTTATGGGCTCGCCGGAGCGCACAAAGGCTTTTGGAGGAAGTCGGAGCTCTCCCGCCAGCGCCTTTCAAGGCCGGCGACTCAGGCGGCGCGGGGCTGCCGCGAGGAGCTGCCGCCCAGATGAGGATGCTGCACCGGCAGCGCGGTTCTGCAGGGAGCGCGCCTGCCCAATTGGAACGGGCTGCTTGGTTGGGTTTTTTTAAGCAAAGAGAGAGAGAAAAAAATCAATATTTTTAAAAAAAAGTCAAAATCAATATTAAAAAAATGTAAAACCCAATATAAAACAATCAGTCTAAAAAAAATTAGTATCAAAAATTTGATACTTCACCTAGAATATCCATTGGTGCTTATTTAAAGAGCTGATGCTGCTTTACAGGGCTGCGTTATTGCTTTGGGAGCGATGTGTCTCAAGAGAAACCCAACCCTTGTTTTTTTTTTTTTTTTTTAAGCTGGGTTTTCCCCTTGCGCATTTGTTGCCTGGGTTTCCCGGCCATTCAGTCCTCATCCTCCTCCACCTGTTTTGCCCCACTGGGTTTTCCAGCTTTTCCAGCTCTGTGCAGGCAGGTCAATACCGTCACCTGCACCTGAGTCAAGCAGAGGTTGCAATAGCCCATGTGAAAAGGATGAGAGCTAAGCTGAGGTCACTGGCAAATATCCTGGGATTTTTTTTTTAGCCTCAGTTTGAGCATTTGCTGCCCAAAGTCTCATGGATATTTAGCATTTAAAAAAGCTAAATAAATGCAGCGCTCCCCACATGTGTCCAGGAACATTTGTTGTCTAGAGAGCGGTGCAACATTAATCCAAACAAACCCGCTTTCCTTTTTTATTTTACTATAGGAAAAAGGATCCTCGTGCTGATTTACTAATTTTTAAAAATTTCTTGGCAGATTTTTTGTGCTTGTGTGCATCACTTCCACAGCAAGTCTACACTCAGCCTGCGCTCAGCTACACTTCACGTACAGCATCCGCTCTGTGTGAAACAGGAGACCTGTAACATGCCCCAATGGCTGTGCTGATTTATGATATTAATCTTTATAGAGGAAGATTAAATTCTTGTCTTGCAGCCTTTTTTTTTTTTTTCTTTTATGCAGTAAATAAATGTGGAAAGTGCTCCCATGGCTTATTAAGGGGAATGGCATGCTACCTTCTCTAGGTGAACACATAGGGGGAAAGCATCTCAATTTTTGTGTTGATATCCCATGTCCTTGCCATAATACTTGTAAATCTCTTTTGAAAAAATAATCTTCTAATGCAGAAAGTATATTTACTTTACGGCTGGGACAGCCATGGCCAGAGCAACCACAAAGGGCATTTATCGTTACATTAATGTGTGTGCATGTATGTGTATAAAAGCAATGATATATATCTATGTTTAGATTATATGTTGATATATGGAGAGTACCATCGTGCATATAAACATTTTCTTTTTCACTTAGGAATGAAGGATGGGGGGAAAAAAAACCCAAACAAGTTCTCTGGCCCTGAAATTCAATGAAAAATTACACTTCAAAGTATCCAACTGTATTGAAAGGGGAAACACCGCAACAGTAGTTTTTCTTGCACTGGTTCATCATGGTGTTGGATACAGTTAAAGGAAAAGTTTGCATGAATCTCACGCAGCAAATCAAAATGTTTCAGTGAAAGAAACCAGCTTTGAAGGGACCACCTACCATAAACATTATTCTGAAAGCCTAAATTCTTAGCACAAGCATCCAAAGAGTAAATGATAAACAGATGAGGGAGCAAACTGAAATTTCACAGAGTTGTAACTTTAACTTTCTGCATGTGTCGAAGAAATACTTCTCTTAAAAGAGCAGGGGAGCTGTTTACTATTAACAGCATCATTTTATTTATATACACAGCACCCGGCACTGTTCTGATCCACTTGATCTGACACTCAAAGGGATTACTCCTCAGCTGCCAAGCTACAGTTTAATTTACTGTGATACAACTTTTATTTTTGCTGGTCACTGGTGTATGCCTATGTTGTAGTGATCAGATGGCACGCATTCTTTTTTCATCTTTAGGTGTTCTAGACAGCATATCTCCCGGTGCGTACAACTTATATTACTGACCACGCCGGGAACAAATCAATTACAGCAGCTATAATGCAAATTTGGGCATTTAATAGCCCTGGATTGGCTTTTCTGGTTGCCTTCCTCAAAGTTGCCCATCACTTGCTGACTGGTCCAGCAGCGTGCAGCACCCGCAGCATCTTCCAGCATCCTTTGGCCAGCCACACCACCCACTCTGCCCTGCCCCACCATTTCCAAATGATTTCTACTGGTTTTATTTTGTCACCATTGTATAAATTGGTGACAATTTGTAAATGAGTTCGACAGCTCGTACAGCATTTGGATGTGCAGCTCCAATATATCACAAGCTGTGTACAGGGGTTATTTATGGCTGAGAACAAAAAAAAAAAAAAACCCAAACCCTGAACCAAATATATTTTGCTGGCTGTCAGCTCACTGTAAAAATCCTGGAGTGGTCTGAAAAAAAGCCACCACCTGACATACAAGGCAGCAGTGAAGTCTCAGGCCAAATAAAACACACCCACAAGACTCTTTTGTAATAAATAAACAAATAAATAAAAGGCTCTAATGAACAAACTGTTTGCCTTTCACAAGATGCTGTGGAGCCCTGAGTGCCCGAGCGCTGCATCCCAGAAGCTGCTGGCAGTCACAGTCTTCCCTGTGAATCATCCCCAGCATTTATAAATACATTCCTCAACCAGCAAGTTGCTGGCTTGCCCTGGTACAGCTGAAAGAAAATTATTTGGTCCAAACCCTTTTGATTTTGGAAGTGTCACATGTTTGGGACAGTCTGACCTGCCCGGTTAGATTTGTCTTGTATGGAGGAAACTGGACTGGTGGTGGTGGTGACTTGTGTCACCTTCTAGAGACACCGTCATGGTCCAGCAAAACTAGGCGTCTTGTGGAGAATAAGGCTTGTGGTGTGATATTTAAGTTCCTAACCATAATGGGAACTGTGGACTGATCTGAGGGTTTAAGACCTTCTTGACCCCAGAAATTCAATTAGTATTTCTGAGACAGCAGATTTTTCTGCTGGATTTTTCTGTATCTGAGGCAACATCCCACCTTCACTGTTCAATACCAGTGAACCCAGCATTTCGAGATGGGAGTTTGATAAAAGCCATAGGGGTAACTACCCAAGGACACTTGGGATGTCTATGCCCTACTAGCACCCTCTTCTTCTATATAATCTTCTTTAAAAATCCTTTCTTCCCTATCCCTAATTTGGAAAGTACATGAACACCACAGATCCATGGGCTTGGCCAGATACCCCAAACCCTACCTTGGACATGGCTTCCCCTTTCCCTACCTCCATGGGTTCCAAACTGAAATGAGCTTGCAATGGTCTCTCTTGAAGCAAAATTAACTGTGCCAGGTAGTGGTGCAGCTGAAAGGGAGCATGGACTCTTTGTATTTGGGAAGAAAAAAAAAAAGGCAATGAGCTTAAATCCAGAGCATTTAATGGTTGAAACCGCAACCATTTCATTACAGGAAGCCCAGGTCTCCTGTAGCTCCTCCTTGCACCTCCAACCTCACCCAGCAAAGGGCAAGGAGTCAACAGAAGGTGAGTTTTCACATGCTCCATGCTACCAGCCATGACCAAAGACCATCCAGACAGGACTGAAATGGTGATGGCATTTCAGTGTGGTGGCCAAGTCTTTCCACGCTGGGATCCCCAATAACAGGGTTTGGAAACAGCTACCTTGTGCTCGATGGTTGATGGAATTCAGTTTGCGTGCATGTCTGTCCAGGCTTTAATGAAAGGATCCCGGGTGAAATCTGTTCATCTGCAGTCTCTCATTTCAACGCATCCCTAAGTATACTGTGTGCGCCCTGGAGAACTGGTAACCTACTATCAAGGGACTGATACTGTGAAATGTGGAGCAATTCCTGGGAGGTGCTGAGCATCCGCAACCCCCAGAAGTCCCTCCGCGCTTCCCAGCACCAAATAAACAGGGAGAGTTATTCCAAGGTCTGCAAACCAAAGCAAGGATCCAACCCAAGCCAGCTCTTGCCCTGTGTTATTTGCATCTTGCTATGTTTAACTCCAGATCACAGTTTTTAGTAAATTGGGCTCGAAAATTATTCGAGCGGGTTAGAGTTTGGCTGGCAGCTGGCAAACGTTGGGTAGTTATTTCCTGTTCCTGTTATTTAGCTACTTTTGCATTGGTCAGAGTTAATGCGGTAGGCTTTTAGCAGCAGGCATCTCTTCTTTTTAGGCTGGAAAGTCTGTAAGAGAATGGGACGATGAAGTGTGAACTGGGGCCACCAGCCCTGCTGCTGCTTGAAAGCCCAAGAGGACACTGGGCTTATGGTGGTGGCCAGGACAGTGACATGGACTCTCCGGTTCATACCTTGGGATACCAGAGCTGGAGGTACTCTGGCAAAAAAATCGTATTAGAAGAAGCCAAAGCCTTGCTTTCCAAGATTTTGACCCGAAAAAAAAAAAAAAGTGTGTTTACCTACAATTCTGGGGCATTAATCTTGGTCCCATTATGCGCAATGAAATAATTTGCATTTTTTTTCCAGCTTGCCTACAGACACTTGCCAACAAACATGGTGACGCAGGTTTGGATTTGTGCAACGAGACAGCTGTAGCGTCTGAGCCCTCTGAAACTTGAGCTGCCGTAACACCACAGAACAACCACTGTTAATAGAGATGTACGATGACCGAGTATGTGGCAATGCAATACCTGTCTTTATAAGCAGTTCATGCAGATGCTGTACCCGGTTGGAGAACGGACCCTCATGCAGCTTTGCTCGTATTCACTTTTCTTTTTTGAAATTACAGGAGTTAAAGAAAAACCAGCAAGCCCCCCATGCGACAATTGGCATGAAAGCAATTTCAAATGGGAGCCTCCCCAGGTGTCGGCCCCACAGCAGGAGTGTCACTGCTGCATGATGATGCTATGGTCTCGCCTTTTAGGACTAAAAGCATCCCTTGGCTAATCATCAAGCCGTACTTAATGTAATCATTATTTCAATTCTCTGCTTTAATTCAGTTCACTGTTTGTAAAGCATAATAAACCCTATTTCACAAAAAACCCCACCCTTATAATTTTGGGCTATTAATTTTTTTTATTTAATTGTGTTGAAACATCTGATGCAGTAAATTATGAGATATCAAGTCTACCGGTAAAAAAGCTAAGTCCTACGTTAGAAAAATAGTTTTTTATGGGGAATCAAACACTGGCTTGAATCACTTACTGTCCTTCTGCTCTTCATGCAGAGCTGCCCTGTGGTGTTAGCTATATTACACATGATTATTCTCCCAAAGCTGTACTCTTCTTCTTACAATAGCTTCATTACTACTTAATTCATAAACAGTTCAAGGGCAGCTAGACACTTGCCTTTTCTTTCACTCAAACACTGCAACACAGGGCATAGTTTCACTTTCAGTGTAAGAATATGGCCAAAACCCCCCATCACTGTCATTGTTATCCCGCCCCATGCAAGAGCCTTGGGTAAGTGGACATCACTGGCAAGGAGTCAGGTAATTATAGGACTGAACTCCGCTGAATAATGCAAAATTGAAACCGTTCAGGCCATGGTGGTTTCTGGGACGCTTCTTGCTGAAGTGAAACCTACTCACATGAGGAAGGGCTGGCTGCTGGGACATGGTTTAGGGCAGAAAGGCTGAATTTAATTTCATCCTAACCAGACCAAACATGGTGCTATTTGTGTGTGCTCTTCCCCAGTACGATGGTGTAAATGCTTTCTTAGCCATCCCCTGGGGTGCAGCACTGGGGAAAGACACCCAGAATTTAAGTTCCCACCATGTATAGAGTATATTGTAATCCAAGCTCTAATTTTACTTACAATTTATGGGGTTCCCCCCCCCCCCCAAATTGTCATGCTTTCCTCCAGTTAAGTTATAGTCACATGGACAAGACCGTGCCTTGGTGATCATGGGACTATAGTAGGCAAATTTTCTGTGGGTGTTGAGTTGGGGGAAAAGGTGGCTTGGAAATAAGGGCAGGAAAGGACTATTCCTGTATCCTGGGGAAAAAGGAGTGATTCCCTGGTTGTAGGCAGAGGCAAAGGCTCCTCTATTCTTGCTGGGCACATGGGCAGCTCTATAAATTTTAGCTGGTGTATCCCTGAAATCCACCTCTCAATCCCACCAGAGCCTTGGAAAAACTTTGTCTGCTGAAACCACCATATGCCAGGGCAGAGTTAGATTCAAAACTCAGCTAACGTGGGGTTCTGCCAAAAATTGAGCCTTGTTGTCATCTTCCTCCCATTCTGCGCCCGGCTCGATGTGCTTTGAAGAATAACAGGTCATGCCAGTGTCTGACAAAGGACTCCGGTGATGCTGAAGGTCACTTTGTGTTACATGTGTGTGTGAGACCAGCTGAAACACAGCAGAAGTTTTGCTAGGCACAAGCATCACTTCTTCATGCCATGTCAAAACACACACTGAGCTCTACTGCTTCCAGGCTGAGTCAACAAGAAAGATTGTATTGATAAAAGTTAAGGGAATGAAGTTGACAGAGGCTCTGCTGTTGCTACCTGAAAGGAAAATAGATTTTGGACTGCAACGGCGAAGGGCAGAAATCAAGATGCTCTGTGCCATGAGCTGAATCAGGAACCAAATCTAACCCAAGTTAGGTTAGAACAACTTTGTGGGCCATAGAAATGGAGTTGAGGAGAGGATGCGGAGCTGAACCTAACTGTCAAACCCACGATGGTAAGGCTAGCCGCAGAGTAGCTCTAAGGTAAAGGTAAGTGGCACACAAACATGCGAGTTCCTCGACATGCAACACACAGGTCTCTTTTTTTCGTCATTTCCCTTTAAAAAAAAATTCATTTCGGGTCCCTGTTTTGCTAGACTGTCAATCCTTTAAACACAACAGGGTTGGTTCCTAGTTGGGGAATAACCACAAGCCAATTAGAAGTTAAATTGTTGAGCAGTATGCATCTAATTGAAGTCTCTACTTTCTGCCTGCTATTTTTAGTGTTTGGACCAAGCTGCAGCTCCACGTAGGGTATAATCATGTTTATTTAAGAGCAACGTGTACCTCAGTGAGAAAAATAAAATCCAGCAGGCAAAGCTGTTTTTTACCAAATATACATGGGCGGGTGGTACATTTCAGGTCTAGACTGCTCTGTCTCTTGTCGCATGCTATCTTCCATCGGGCATGCATCCTTTTGGCTTCAAGACTCTGTCTGCAATACGTACATGCACGTGCTCTAACGCAAAGTGCTTTTTCCCTGTTCTGTTGTTGTCATTTATTGTCATCTGTTATCATCATTTCCCGATCGTCTTCTACGTCCATCGGAGCAGTGACGAGAGCCTCTGGTTGTGCTGGAGCAAACAGATGGGCTGACACACTTATAACTTAGAAGGTAAAAAGCTGAAGAAGGTGCTGTGAGTCAGTCCTGAGGACCCTCCCCTATCCCAGGGGAGTTTGGGGGGTATTTTGTGTATGCTCTTGGGTATTTAAGAAGTGATTTGAAGGGCAACAGCAGTTGGAGTTTCTGGGTAGCTTCCAGCAAGGGGTGGCATAGAAAATGGTTATTTGCTTTAAGTTTTCAATGTCTGGGCTCTAAACAGGCAGGGGATGCGTGGGACTGGGATGGGACAACCTCAACATCTGGTTGGATGTCTTGAAAGTCAAGACATTTTTGTCTATGCTTGATGGATGAGTAAAGGGCCAGGAAGGGGTGGAAAGAGAAAGCAGGACAAGGGAACCAAAT
This sequence comes from Pelecanus crispus, assembly GCF_030463565.1. Lineage (NCBI taxonomy): Eukaryota > Metazoa > Chordata > Aves > Pelecaniformes > Pelecanidae > Pelecanus > Pelecanus crispus. The sequence goes on along the minus strand of NC_134652.1, from coordinate 40,465,083 downwards.
CCTGTCAAAAGCAGGAGCAGAAAAGGACCTTTTGAGCAACTTGTCAAGTGGACATGAGAGGGTTGAGACAAGTCAGCAGTAAATCTGAGGGTGGACAGCCATACTATAGCTGATGTTGGGTTGCAAATGAGATCATCAGGTCAGTGCTATAAGAGGTGAAGAGCAGTGGATAAGGACACAACCATGCAGGACACACGTTGGGAATGAGAGCAGACATGAGCAGCTTTGCAACATGACGCACAGCCTGAATGATGAGGGAGGGAGAGCTTTAAGCAGTTTTTTTAGCCAGAGGTTGCAACAGAAGCTTTGGCTCGGCCAAAATACCGCATCAGTCGTCTTAGCTTTAGTAATGATAAGAAGGGAGATAGGGAGGCCGATTTGTGCCTTAAAAAGCTCTGTCTGTACCGTGACTGCTCATCCTGACCTCATCAGCTTGTTTCCTTAAAACACCCCAAGGAAGTAAACAAAAACAAAGCCCCAGCATGATCCAGTCTTATACTTGTTCTTAGTAACATCTGATATTTCTTATTCATCTCTATTTTATATATCTGTTGCATAGCTTGCATGCATGCCAAATCACAATGGGAAGAAAATAGTGGGTTTTTTTTTCAGGAATTGTGCATACAATTCCTCTTTCTCACCACAAAAGGGGTTTGAGTTTAAGTGAGAAACCGTAAATTTTATTCCAAAAATTCCCACACTGATTTATCCCATCTCAGTGGCTCTGCAAAATATAATAAAGCCAGTACTAAACAAAACCGAGCAGCACCCTTCCTAAAATACAAGCTTGGAAAGATACGCCTCAGAACTAAAATCAAGAAACACGTGCCCTTGCTCCTTGTTTCACAGAATTAGATTTTAAATCCTCAGATGGAGTTGATTTGAAAGTTATTAGAGCAACGTTGACAAAGAGGAAATAAAAACCAAAATATATGCAAAGTGATGTTCTCAGGCTCAACAATATTTAAGGGATAAACTAAGAAACTGAGGTTGTTGAGTTACCCAAACACTCCTATAAAACACATTTATCTTTGTAGCAGGAGGATGCAGGCAGCAGTCTTCAATTTTTAATGAGAGTGAAGGTTTTTAATAGCAATATGTTACTTACTAGTAAGAAATGTTCGGGACTAAGGTGTTATGATAACAAAGAAAACTCCAGATTTGACAGGCTCTTGCTTTACTGGTTATTTATTTAATTACATCCCCAGCTTAACACAGAGTCAGATCTAAGAAAGGATCAAGATGCCCAAGTAAGAAGGGTCTGGGTTTTCTAGGCCATTGCATTTCTGACACAATGAAGAGTTGCCTAAAAACAAAAGCTGAAAAATGCCATCAGGAACAGGACATCTGGTCCAGTCCCGTCTCCAGGGGGTGTTTAGACACTTCTTGAAGCTGGTTCCCCCATCCAGATGATGCTTGGGTTGCGCAGCCATGTTCACATCAACACAGTAGGCAGGGTGTCATGAGCTCGCAGGACACGGAACCACCCATAGGACATGCCAACAGGACCCTGTGCAACATCAGAAACTTCATGGGGGAGAACCTGGCCTTTTCCCAAATCCAGAACCAAAGTTCAGCAACGTGGACAGACGATCTGTTAAGCAGCAGACGAGTATGGGAAAAATGCAGACACGAAGGCTGCAGCTAATACCTGAGGTTGCTCAACAGCACAAAAATCAGGCGCAAGACAGCTTCCAAGTGTTAGAAGCATTTGCCACTAGTTTGCTGAAGATTACTTTATGAACTTTAATAACAAAAGGTCAAACAGCAACCTATAGGGTAGCACGCAACTCAATATTCAACATGTCAGTAAACTTTTAAAGAGCAATGAAAGCTGGAAGATCTGCAAGGGAGAAAACTAATATTCTTCTGTCCAGCTGGTTTCTGTTGTGGCATCTTAAAATGCTATGGTACCTTGAAGACTCCACTATAAATGCAATGGACATTTATAATCCACGGGATACAAGTAAGTCCACAGAGGCAGCAACAGGATATTTTGCTGGATAATAAAGATCCTACCAGAGTTGTGTGCTGTGATGATTCCTTGTCCCAAGTTGTCAAAGAAACCCCTTGATGAGCTTTAAAAGGGATCCATATGAGCTTTACACGTCAGATGGAAGCTGGAGGTCTCTTTTCCCGATACAATGCTTTGGCCAAGAATTAAACTATATTTTTTTTAAGAACAAGATATCTAAACCAATATAAACATAAGTTATTTACAGCTCTGGAAAACCCCCATATTTAGAAATTTTCAATGCACATGACATGAACTGAAGGAAGGGTTTTCCCCTCTCTGCCAATCACTCTGGCTTGCAGTAGCATGAAAATATGACCTAAGAAATATGAAGCTGGTTTCTCCAGGAACGCATCACACCTCACCTTGCCAGTGCCTCCACTTAGGGCGGTAGGACCATTGCAGCTGCTGCCAGCTTTCAGCGACATTGAACTTTTGCTGTCCTCAGCTTCTGAGCTCCCAGGAGAATATAAAATCATACAACAAGGATTAAAACACATCAATGTGTCACAAGGGCTTCCCTTTTGCATTCCTACTGCTTTCCAGTTGATCAGCCAAATAGGCTGACAGCAGCTGCTACCAACAAGCACTGCTGGCTTTCTGATGAAAATAATATCAGACTGCTCGGGCAAAGGGCATCCAGCTCAGGCATGGGATTAGCACTTTATCACTGCTGGAAGTAGAGTAGATCACTGGCACGTGGCCAGGTTTCATGTACTAGAAAGTCCTCATCTGCCTCTGAAGGGACTCCTCACCAACGAGGAGCTGGAAGCTCTCCCTAGCACATGATGGGACAAAATTCTTCAATATTGCTCGTAAAGGTGCCTTGCCTTGAAAGGGGAATCCAAGACAACATCTTGCATGAATAAGCCTTCTCTAAAATTCACATAAATACTCTGGGGCAATGTTGAGTTTGACTAGGAGCGTTGCCTGTGAATGAAGGTGTTGGCCCCAACCAGCCTGGGGACAGAGAGGTCGGACTGTTTCCTCAGCAAAGATGCCTGAACAAAAGTAGTGTACAACCCGTAACCCTGACAGTCTTAGCAAAATTGAAAAGCTACATGTAGAAGCAGATTTCTGCACAAAGGATTTGGGGTTTAGGCTGAAAGCTCAAGAGCCTGTGGGATTAAATTGTCATGGTGGATGGGAGTGGAATAAAGTACCATCTGAAAACAGCTCCAGGCTCTTCCCTTACCTCCTCTCTGAGCGCAGCCCATGGGTTGTGGTATGCAAGAAGCAAGTCTCCAAATAGGGGAAAGATCTGGGCTCGTTGCTATCGTGGCCATCGCTCATCCCCCTATACAGGCTGGGCTGCAGCCAAAAGAAATTACATTTCTTGGATGATCATTTATGGTCAGGCATTCCTCTTGGCTAAGGCAGCTAAAGCCTCACTAATGTGAGACGTCTGGGACAGCAAAGCCACCGTGATAGGGAAGGATCATCACAGGCCAGTCCTTTGGGAGGATGGGCAGTTTGGGAAGACCGAAAGTCAGCAGAGACTTGCTCATATACAAGTTAAAGAGGGAAGGGCAGAGCAGAGACCTCCCGGCAGATATTTGTGATGGAAATCAGCTCCATTAACATTTCACTTTTCCACTTCCCAACCCACACCCCACGGACCACAGCCTGCCCTCACAAGCTGAGAAAGAGCTGTCATTTGCGTGAGCCTTCCCAAGCTCCTCCTGGAGACAAGATGACCTCAGCTTGGCAATGGGTGCAAAAAAACCTGCTTTTCATTAGAGGAGGGGTCAAGGGAGGCTCTCCACACTTCTAAAAAATGGACTGTGGCAGGACCTTTTATACCCTCCGTTCTCATTCTGCTACATAACAATGGAGAGATGGCCCTCGAATATGCAAGCTAAAAAATTAAGTTATTAAAATTAATTGTTGTTTTGATTTACTGTTCCTTGTGTGAATCCAATTATTCTGAAAAAGAAGCGTGCAGTCCGGGTCCTACACAACCAGGATTATCTGACTTCTTCCCAAGTTGTGAAGTTGTCATTTTGAAGTGCCACCTGTACACTACGAGGCTGGCTATAAAGCTACAAAACCCCTGTGGATCAACAGAAAAAACAGAGAATTAATGTTAAGGTGCAAGATCAAAACTGTATAGAAATACTTTCATCTGTGGTGAACTGTCTCTCAAGATTAAAAAAAAGAGCCAGTGAACCAATTTTGGAACACATTCTTCCACACTTTGGCCTTCTGTTCATTAGTGATTTATGATCGTGTTGGCGTATTTTTAATTTAACCTCATAAAACCCAGGAATATTAAGCAGTGCACAGTGAAATTAAATATTTCATTTTGGTTTTTTTCAAAGCATATCCACATTAAGGCAAAAGCAGTTAGACAACCTGACCCACTGCAGGAAGTCCTTCATTGGGCATGACAAATACAGATGGAGGACGTGCTTCTCTCATCAGCCTGGAGTTTCAAGGAGATCATTTCAACAAGGACATCAGGACAGAGGATGAGACAGGGCTTGGAGTCGCTGCTGGCTTGCCAGGGTTGTGCTTCCCGTGATGAAGCCCTTGCATAATGGCTTATTTTTCTCAAAATCAGCATCTTGGACCAATTATGTGTTTTAAAGGAGGTTCAGTTTAAAATGAAAAATAAATAAATAAATAAAAATAGGCCAATACTTCCCTGTGGGTCTGACACCCACGTACTTGCAGCTCCAGATCATGTTCTCCAAGAGGCAACAGCAGGGCCTTAAGGAGCCAATACTCAAGGAAAACAAAACAAAAGTAATAATTAAAAAAAAAACCAACCCACCCCCCCAGACACTTATAGTATCATCCTTCCCACTGCCAAAAATCAGCATTTAGAGATCTCCTCTGCCAGTATTTGCATCCAAACCTCCATCTTCTATGAATTCTCCTTGTCCCCATGTGACTTAATTGACAAGTTTTCAGCTTTGTGGCCACCAGTTACACAACTTGTCCGTGTGCTGGATTTGTTTTAAACCCAGCTGGCTGAACAGTCCATCTCCTTCTTGCATTGTAAGAAACAAAAATAACCACTCAGTCACCTCTTCAGCATTGTTTACAGCTTTACAGACCTCTCATACCCTCCCTCAGTCATCTCTTTTCCAGCTGAGAAAAGCTGCCAAACGTTTCCTTGTACGGGAGCATGCTCTCACCTCCTTACCCTTTATTTTCCATGGTTCTGCTGTATGATACGTTTCTGGAATCACTTGGTATTGCCATATTGTCCTGCAATATTTTCCTAGTCTGCTACTGGGATTTTTCAGGTTTGGTTTGTCCCCCCCCCCCCCCGCCCCCCAGATTTAACTATCCTGACTCTGTATCACCTACAGACTTACTATTAGGAAAAAAAAAAAAATATATTGGAAAATAAAAGGTAAGTAAAGCTGTAAAGCACAGGTCCCAGCACCCATCCTTCTAGGATATCATCACCTCCTTCGATCACAAGCAATAACTGTTTGCTCCCATGGCGCGCTCCGCAGTTATTTCAAAGGAGGAGAAAACCTTTGTTTTCTCCAGCAGCAGCAGCTTCATCCCTTTGGTGACGCTCCTCACCAAGGTCTTTGCAATCAGCTGGATCACCTTCCTTTACCTCCTTGTTGATTCCTTTAACGGCTTCTCCTAGACTGCCAAAGCACCACTTTCTCATGCAAAACTCACGCTGACTCTTTGCCCACGCCACAATATCCATCCATTCATCTACAGCTGCTTCTCTTTACTCACCCAACCGTTCAGATCTGGGATTTGGAGAGGTGGGGGACACCCCTGCCAGATGCTCGGAGGGGGGAGGCTTAACATCCCATTGTGGCCCAGCTGCGCCTCTCGCCCTCCCCAGCCAACCCTTTCATCGGGCTATGGCCATTTGCATGCTGATGGACTTATTACTCACTTAAATCACCTGCTAATGGGTCCCCTCCCTCACTGAGAGGTAGATTAGAAGCTCTGCCCAGAAGTGCCCTCAGTTATCCTCACCCCCCTCTTAAGGTGTTAATTAGGGACACAAGTCAGGCACTGGGGAGGAGAAGGGGGGAAAAAAAAAAAAAGCTACTTAAGAGAAAAAAAAATAGTAATAAACATCACTTTGGATTAGCAGGGATGTAGTATACTTGTTTGAAGAGCACGGCGTGGAGGAAACCATACCTTTCATGCTCTGCAAAGGGTGATGAGGAGCTGGGCCACCTGGATGCTCCGCTTCCCACCCCAAGTGAGATCAAGGTTTGCTTCACCAAGCCCTCAGCTGAAAGCCTTACGACACAAGAGCAGCTTAGGCAGGTGGGTTAACTCCCCACAGGAAAAAACCCAGCCCCAAATATAAGGGGAAACCAAACCAAAACACCCCAAAAGCTTTCTGTATTGCGTTACATCCATAAAGGTTTTCACCTGCTCTCTCTTGTTCAGGGCTTTCATCTTTCTGAGCCAAAATGTGCAGTTTTCTGCTCTGTGGCAAGAGAGGTGAGTAATAAAAAAAAAAAAAAAAAAGGATCTTTTCTCATCTTAAGGTGGATTTAAGGACTTTTGTAACCCTTTCTTGCACTCTGTGAGTATAGAGAGGGGTTTTATTCCGCAGACAAGTGCATTTAATGGCATGGGGGTTTAGTTTTAAATGCGATGTGAAGATCGGGGGAAGCAAGAGGCGTGTGAGCATCTGTTTTAATGCTTTGTTTAAAAAAAAAAGGGGGGGGGGATATTTCTTATGCTATAACTTGTGAAACTAATTTCTGAAAGAACTTAGGAAGAAAACTGGAAGAAAATAGCATTTGCCTCCCCGAAAACTCATTTCGCCACAAATCATGGTAAAAGCTGCGCTGTGTCCCATCCTCCCCACTTCTTCCCTTGTAAGATTAATGCCTTTATGCCAACATTGTCACTGGTGCCGCAGAGAGGGGCTTTCTGATGATGCTTCTGTGAAAACATCTCCTCGAAATCTGTATCCACAGCACACAAAAATCAGGCAAACCGTAGCATAGTTGGAAGAGCGATTCAATTTTCTTTTTGAATCATTGAAGCCATCTGCGGTTACGCAGCCAGCGTCATCTCAGCGCTGGAGTAGGGCTGTGGGGTTCTGGGATGTTACTTTTATTATTTTTAGCCCGGTGCTGCAGAGATACAAGGTCCATAACAAGCCAGTGGTTAAGAGTCCAGAAAGGGTTTCCAAAAAAATTTAGACAAATTAATAGCAAATTGGCCCGTAAATGGATATTGGAGGGAACAGGACCTTTTAAACCTGGAATAATGCAATTGTAGCTGTCAGGAGGAGGAGGAGTGGAGTGCAGACCCTGATCCAGCCCATGCAGACCCCTTAAATACTGTCCCCTAGCACCCCGGGGGCTCAGACCCCACCAAGTTATGTGCTGCTTTTTCTCTTCTGCCCTCCTTTAGATCCTCGAAAGGTAAAACTTTGCAGGGGCTGTCACCAGCACCTTTCCCCTGCCGCTGCTAACCTGGGCAAAACAGCTTAAGGGATGAGGAGGGCAAGCACTGCACCCTCATGGGTGCAGAGGTCTGTGCTCCCCGGATAGCGGTGGCGATGGCATCGTGCTTATTTATGCTTGGCTGGGGCTGAAGCCGCTCTTCCACCGGCCGTGCGTGATATAAGATTTAATTGGAAAGAGATATGAAGGGGAAGGGTTATATTTGCAGAAGACTGTAAAGCAGTCATTAGGGGAGGCTGCTTTACAATGCTTTGGGGTTTTCTTTATTGTTATAAATAACAATATTTAACTTTACAGAGCTCTACTGGTAGCTCTTCCAGCCCTATAACCAGGAACAGCAAGTAAACAAGAGGTGCTAAACCTCCTCATCCACCCAAGCCTGCTTCTTGTATTAGCTCTTTGCTTAGAATAAAGGTTTTTTCTGTCATTTTTTGGGGGCAAATAATTTCATTAGAGAGGAGACAGGTGGGGGAAGCTCATCCTGAGACGCCTTTTATGACGGGTGTTACTGGATTGTGTGCCATGTGCGGAAACAACATGTTTCTCCGTATCTTCCCTCTTCGGATCGGAGCATGAGATCCAGATCCAGACACACCAGCCAGTTCAAACTTAAGGGCTTGCCACATCCCATTTTTTCCAAGTCTGACTACTATACGTTCAACTTCCCATCTACTTTTTTTTTTTTTTTTTTTGAGGTTGCATGTGTTAATTCAGGCATTTCTGAAATACGGAGCATCCGCTGGTGGGGAGATGAACACAGGAGGGACAGCAGTGATGCTGCCTATTTATTCATTGGGACATCCTAACGCTCCCACCCATCTTCCATTTATCCATGTTTCTGAGTTGCTGTTGGCACTAAATGGATATTTTGACTTCTCCAGCTGCCGAAGCCCTTAACGCAGGTTCAGGTTCTGGGAGCTGAACGGTGTAGAGGGAGAGGGCAGACTGAAAATCTCTCCCTTAAAGAAATGGGTTTCAAAGTCTTAACAGACATGGGTCATATTGTCATGAGTTTTTTTTCTAAGGGTTGTTACTAAATCCAATTTCTTGCTGCTCTACTTGAAGAACAGACCCTGAAAGGTCAAATGGAGCAGAAATGGGAAGAGATCCTGACTGCTCGCTGAGATGTGGTAAGAGGAAAGGGGAGGGGGGAAGAAACCCCACCACAAAACCCTTGCTTTTGTGAAATCTAGCCATGAAACTAAGTATTTGGGAGATCTGCTGTGTCAGCATCCATCCTGCTGGCGATGGGCACAGGCCACAGAAGACAGATTTGGAGGTCCCTTCTGCCTTGTGTCAGACACTCAGTGCTGACCTGAGCTGCTCCTCTTGCCTAAAACGGTCTGTTAAAAATGCTCTTTTTTTTTCTGTAGACTGAGAAAGAGAAGAAAATCAAGGCATAAGCAGCACATAAAGTAATTTTTGGTTAATGCGTGGACAAGCACGGAGATGGCCAAACTGCCCGAAAAAAAAGGAGGATGGAGAACATGGTACTAATGATGACAAGAAATAGTACCCAAGGATTTTCAGACCGAAATAATCACTTGGTTACGGTATCTGAAGTGCTGAAGAGTGCTGGCTGTCACCGCAAGGCCATCCTGGTGCTAAAATGTGTCTGCAAGGATGTAGCTGGGTGTGCCGATGCTGAGCTCTGCGGCCACCCAAGCATGCTTGCCAGCGGGCAAGGTTCAATATAACGTGATTCTGAACCCAAAAGATGTGTAATTGGTATTTAATGCCCCATGAGCATAGTTTTTCACTGCCTTCAAAGGTGTCAAAGCTGTATTGGTCTATCTGGGAAGGAGAGAGTGCTGTAACTGTATGGAGAAAAAAAACCCTAAATGTAATGACAGTATTTTATATGTACTACAGATAAAATATGCCACTGTTAATGTCAGATCTGACCTCATCGAAATAGTTATTGATGCTTTTATTCATAGCCAGGTACCTTCATTGCTCCAGTGCCATTGACTATTACTGAGCATAGTCATTATTATTATTATTAAGTATGTTATGTAATAGTAATCTTTTTAAAAGTATCTATTTTTAAAAAGTATTGTGAAATGTGTATTTTTAAACCACTTCTTGAAGCCTTGACCAATGATTAAAGCACTAAACTCAAGCCTTTGAGTCACGAACTCTTTCAGGGGGCTGCTTCAAACCCCAGCTCATGCCTCAGCTCCAGTAAAAGCTGTTCCCCAGCGCAGACCCGGGATGGTGAGACTCAAACGCGTGCTGCCCAGCAATGTCACCGTGCAACATCGCTGCGGCCTGCGGATCGCCGTTCGGCTTACGGTACCCGCAGCACCGTCTGCAGTCGCTCTGGCTATAGCAGCCTTCCTCGGTTGCCGCAAATAGCGTGATGGGGACAAACGCCCCGGTGCATTTAGGCGGTTTAAGGAGAATCGGTTTTTTACCCCGTGTTTTGGGGCAGCTTTGGCTGTTCTCAGTCTGTCCGGGTGCCACCCAGCCCCAGCCTTGAAAAGAGCTGGAGGAAAGATGGAGATGACCCTTTGCCTATGCAAGAGGAAGGCTCCTTTTTTTTTTTTTTTTCCCCTCTCCATCATTTCCCTCTACATGGGCCAGTGTGCTCCCTCCTTTGCATTTTTGGTAGCTGTGGGCTTGGTTCAGCACCAGCTGGTACTTGCAGACTCCGAGAGCTGCAGTTTGGGTTTGTAATCATAGAATCATAGATTGGGTTGGAAGGGACCTTTAGAGCTCACCCAGCCCAACCCCTGCAGTGAGCAGGGACAGCTTTAACCAGATCAGGGTGCTCAGAGCCCCGTCCAACCTGACCTTGAATGTTGCCCAGGTACCAGGGTGGTCAGAGGTCCCTAAATAGGCAGCGTTAACAGTAGAGGCACCAAGCACTAGTGATCAGGTTGCATTTTAAAAGAAGAGGTGGCACTGCTGGAGCATCCCTGCGAATGGGACACGGTGCCCTCAGAGCCACCCAGGGATGCGCTTGCTTTGCGGTCAGATTTGGACTTTGGGTACAAAGCGCTTTTGGGATGTACAGGGAAGACTCCGGCATGGTTTTGCAGCCCCAGCACCTTCCCCAGGTGGCAGGGAGGCGCAGGGCAGAGCTGCCAGCACTGCACTTGCTGCCCACCAGTCCCACGCTGCACGAGATGGCCCCCCCACTCTTGCTCCATGCACATTTACAACCACTTCCAGTATTAGAAGCTGAAGGGGGTGTGTGTGCAGGGGCAAAAGCATGCTTGCAGCTTTCCCTCCCTCCAAGCCATCCCGAAAAGGAGCAAACTCACAGTAACAGGCTGCAAAGTGAAGTGAAAAATAAGTCTTTATTGTGCACGGAGCAAAGATTGCACTGATGGAGCGGTCAAGATCATTGTGCTCCTCAGCACCCATCCTGTGGTTGGCCACGCGCCGCAGGCCAGCACAGCCCCTCCGGTGACCCTTCGCTCCCTCCTTGCCCCATGGAAAAAAAAATCAGGCAGGAGGGTGTTTTGGTGCCGCCTACCCTTCCCAGAGCCCTGGCCACGGTGCCTACCCTTGACTCCGCACCCAGAGGGTATTGGTGGCTACCATGGCAAACCGTAATTCCTAAAAAGCAGCTGAATAAATAGTGATAACCGAACGGCCTTTCCTGTGGGGTGCCAGCGATGAGCCACCCCACTCCCCCCTCTCTCTTTGAGCATCTCCCCCCCTGGGGTGCATCTCCCTCCTGTGGGGCAGGGAAGGACCATGGTGGTTGCGCACAGGCAGGGACGTGCAGATGTCTCGGGCTGATTTTTTTTTTTTTTTTTTTTTTTTTTAAAAGAACGGTTTATTCGCTCGCTAACAAGATGGTCGCATCCCTTTGACCTAGATTTAAAAACCCAGTGTGTACAAAGTCACAGTCACGGCTTGAAGAGCACAAGGCAGCACCCTCGGAAAAAAAAAAAAAAAATGTCATTAACAGTCCCGGCGTTATGTACAGCTAAGTGCCAGCTCGAGTATTCACAACACAGTAACGTACTGCAATTAGTCGCTTAAAAGTAGTTCCCTTGAGAAACAACCTTCCGCTCCGGCGGGGCCGGAGTCCGTCCCGTCCCGTCTGTCCGTCCGTCCATCTGGCAATGCTCAGTGCCGCTGGCAGGTGTGCAGGCGGGAGGTGTCGGCGGGGCCATGCTCTCGCTGGAGGCGGCACGCCAGCCCCTCGGCGCATTGGCAGCGCTGGAAGATCTCCAGGCCGTGGGTGCCTTTCCGCCGGTGCCGGGTACACACCTGCCCTTCCCGCAGCACCGGCTTGCAGATTTTGGACCAGAAGTGACGGGCGCAGCACAGCCCGGCCGCGCAGTCCGACGAACGCAGACAGAAATCGCCTTCCTCACCTGCGTGGGGACAGCGTGGCACGTGCTCAGCCCGGGATGCTCCCACGGCGGACGGTGGGGCGCGTGGGTACCCCGCACCAAGGGGGATGGCAGGGCAGGGTGGGCATCCCGGACCAACCCCACGGGGGACAGTGGGGCAGGGTGAGGAGTCACCCACGGGGGACAGCGGGCTCACGATGCGGGGGACCCCCTTACCTTTGGCAGTGGGGAGCCAGGCGGGAGCAGGCGTCCGTCGGGGCAGCACCTCGGTGCCCATCTCGTCCAGCTCGGCGGCTCCGTGAGGAGGCTCCGGGGGGGTGCAGAGCCCTGCGGGAGGCAGCGGGACGGCTGTCAGCCAGGTGGGACCCCGAAACCCCCCCGGCCACCCCAAGGGTGGCCCCCCCCCCCCCCCACTCCCCAAGCCCCCCTGCCCCTCACCGTTGCTGCAGGTCGTGCCGGGGCAGCACATGGCGTCGCGCAGGCAGCGCTTGCGGCGTCTCCGGCAGGCCAGGCAAAGGGGGGCACCCCCGCCGCGGGCCGCCCCCCCGCAAAACTCCTCGGGGCCGCAGTCCTCGTCCTCGGCGCAGGGGAAAGGCTTGGGGGGGGGGCGGGCAGAGATGAGGCGGAGGGGGTCAGCGGGGCCGCCATCCCAGCTATGTCCCCCCCCTCCATCCCCGCTGTGTCCCCCCCCCAACCCCGGTGCGTCCCCCCCCATCACCAGTGCCTCCCCCCATCCCCGCTGTGTGCCCCCATCACCGGTGCCTCCCTCCATCCCCGGTGCCACCCCCCCATCCCCGGTGCCCCCCCCCCCCCGGACCCCATCCCCTCTCCTACCTGCCGGGTGGCGGCCGGCGGGGGTTTGTTGCTGCCGTCGAAGGGGAGAGCGGGGGCGGCGCTGGCCTCGGCCGCCCCCCCCGGGGGGGGTCCCTTGATGGCGTTGGAGCTGAGGGCCCCCCCGGCTGCCGCCGCCCGCCCCGCCGGGCCCGCGCAGCTCAGCGCCGCCAGCAGCGCCAGCAGCCCCCGCATCCTCGTCCCGTCCCGTCCCCTCGTCCCGGTGCCGTCCCCCGTGGGTGCAGCAGCTCCCGCGGCCCCCGAGCAGCAGCTACCTGCGCTGCCCGCCGCCGCCTTTATACCCCCGGGGGCTGCCTCCTGCGCCCGCCCCCTCGGGGAGGAGGGCGCGGCGGATGGGATTTCAAAGGGCCCCCGGGGGGTTGTGCCGATGAGCCCCCAAAAACCACCCCCCCCCCCCAACCCCACCCCGCCCCGAGGGCTCCGTCATTGGCCGCCGGCCCGGGAGGGGGTTTCGCAACGGAGGGGGCGGACACCCCCCGCTTCTCCTCGCCCCGCATCCCCCCCCCCCCCCCCCCCGGCCAGATGCTCCGCACGCCCCGACGCCGCCGCTGTCTCCAGCCGGGCGCGCCGCCGCGCCCGACGGGTGGGACGGGGAAAGGGCGGGGGGCGGACACGATGGGGCTCACCCCATGCAACCCCCCCCAGTGGCTGGGAACCGCGGTGGGGTGCAGAGACTCCCCCCCCCCCCCCCGGCGTGGTCCCGTGGTAGAGTCGCTCCTTTGGTCTCCTCTAAGTCTGCACCCCCCCCACCCCCCCCCGCCTCCCCCGCGCCCTTCCTGGCGCCAGCGCAGCTTTGCAGGAAGGGAGGGGGCCGCTCCGCACCCCCCAGCCCGGAGTGGGGGTGGGGGGACGACGGACGGACCGGGACACACAGACACGGCGCGGGGGGGGGAGGCTGAGCCCCAGCACTTCCCCCCCCCCCCCCGCACTCGTCTGACCCCATCGCAGGCAGCGCCTCGGTCGGGATTGGGATGGGGGGGGGGGCAGCAGCGGTGGGGGAGCTCCCGGGCACTTTGATGCGGGGAGATCAAAGGGGTCGCCCCTCCCCATTCCCCCCCATCCCCCCATCCCCACCCCAGAATCCCCCTGAACCCCCCCGAGCCCCTCCCGGCCCCCCCCGAGTCCCCCGGCCCCCCCCCGAGTCCCCCGGACCGCCCCCGACCCCCCCCACCCCCCCCCCGGGGCAGCGCGGCACGGCCGGCACCACGGCGCCCCCTGGCGGGCGCGGCGGAGCAGCGCCGCCCCCGGAGGTTGTGCAAGGGCAGGAGCAAAACCCAATTAATTAAATTCCCCCCCCACACACGATCACGGCCTAATTCTTCTTCTTCTTTTTTTTTTTTTTTTTTCCCCCCCTAAGCGAGGTTTGAAGGAAAACACAGGCAAAAAGCCTGAACACCGCAGCGCTGCCCAAGCCCGCCCTAAATATTTATTCCCATCAGGGTGGGGTGACTTCAGCCGTAGTCGCGCTCCTGCCCTTAAAACCCCGGCAGCCGTCACCCACCTCCGGCTCTCCGGGGAGCTGCTATCAGGTATTTCAGGCCCAAGAGGCTCAAGCTGGGCTAATAATTGGCTGGGAAAGTTTCGGCGAGCACCTAACGCAGGTGCTGGCGGAAGCGGTGCCGCTGAGTCAGCGACCGGCAGACATCCCCGCCGCAGTCAGGTGAACGGGGGCCTCGCTATTTTTAGCCCGCAAGAATGACGGCCACGCCTTGCCCCCAAATCCCTGTATTCCCCTTGCAGTTTCAGGTGAAGGCCACGTCACCCTGGGCTTTTTATTGCATTACTAAGTCGTACCTGTGCTTGACGCATCCTGCAATATCATTTTGTGATGTTTCCCGGCTCCTGCTTAGGCAGTTATCCAATTTCTTTCCCTCCTGGAAGGATGTTTTCTTGCTCCCTTCATCACCTTCCTTAGTTTTTACCCCTCTCTGTGTCCACATAGCACTGAAGTACACCCTTAACCTTGACCTCACTGAGATTTAGAGACAGTTGTGTCACATGGGGAGGGCGAGCAGTTTCCCAGGGATGGATTTAAATCCACTGGGACGGGCAGAGCCTCAACATCCTGAACGCTGCAAAATGTAGGCACCATCCCGCAGAGAGCGGTGACGGCCTGATGACATCCCATGGCTGTGCTGTGCCTCCACGTCGGCGCCTCTTGGCATTAACCAGAAGGGACAGTGATGGCAAGGACACCATCGATGGTTTTTTGACACGGGAGGGTGTTTGCAGTCACATCCCGTCTAGGAATGACGCAGCTCGTGTTGGAAGTACTGTCGCTTCCCAGCTGCGTGCCCTGGACTCGCTTATTTTATGGGCTCAAGCTGTGCCAGGGGAGGTTTAGGTTGGATATTAGGAAAAAATTCTTCATGGAAAGAGTGGTCAAGCATTGGAACAGGCTGCCCAGAGAGGTGGGGGAGTCCCCATCCCTGGAAGTGTTCAAAAAACGGGCAGACGCGGCACTTTGGGACATGGTTTAGTCTAATCTATCCTTAATTGGTTTAGTGTGGACTTGGTAGTGTAGGTTAATGGTTGGACTGGATGATCTTAAAGGTCTTTTCCAACCTAAACGATTCTATGGTTCTATGATTCTATGATTATATTGGCAACAATCAAAATATAAAGTGAGTTCTTCACCTCTGAAGAGTAAAGGTGCTGTAAATGTGCTTATTGCTTAGCACACTCACAGAATAATTTGGGTTGCAAACAAACTGGGGGGGGGAGGGTGTGTCACCCCTTGCCACCCTTCTCGAAGCAGGGCCCCTGTCGGCCTCGGACCCCTTCGGCCAGGCTGCTCGGGGTGCTGCCAGTGCTTAAATAAGTGCTGAAGTACAGTAACTGTGGCCTTTGCATCCTGCAGAAAATCTGGATGAAGATACAAGCCGGGACCTCGGTACTAATCTGTAAGTACCACATAATTTTGTTTGGTTCTCTCTTACTGCGTATCATCATAAATGAGAATAAAAAAATCTGATTTAAGCACTAGAGCAAAAGCACTCTCCTGAACTTGGCTTCTGCCGTGGAAGAAAGATGTTGACACGCCGTTCAAAAGTAATTATTTTTATTTCAACTCTATAAAGTATACAACAGGCACTCGGCAATTACAGCTGCAGGGAAAATACAGAGCAAAACAAAAGCGGTTAAAGTTTATGAAAAAAAGTTCTTAAATCTACATCAAAAGAGTGCAACCGGCCGACGACCGGCAGATGACCGACATTTGTCCGACAAACAAAACCTCTTTTATGTAAGAAGAAAACTGGAGAAAATAAGAATATAAAACAAAGGGCCAGTGTAAAAACAGCGTAAGCTGGGACTCAGGACGATAGGCAACTCCAAATGAGAATTTCCCCTTTTGCCGCTCAAGCCCTAAAACCGCCCAAGTCTCAGCGTCACGCCTGGTTTACGCGGCCGGGGAGCTGCGGAGAACGAGGAGCTTCCAGCTTTCCAGCTCAGCTCCGCGGGAGCGCCGAGGGCTCGCCTCCGCCGTGGGTTGCATATAGAAGGAGTCGGGGGAAAAGCACGGATCCTGTTTTGTTGAGTGGTGCAAACGAGCTACGCCTTTGCGTCGGGGTTTCAGGTCAAAAAAAAAAAAAACACACAGGTCGGGTTGCACAACCGAGTCACTCATCGTTTTTTTCTGGGTGGGAGATTTCTATACGGGGTTTGTATAAGACGGGAGGTTGGCGCTGGACGGCACAATGGGTTGAATCTGCACAGCTTAGCAAAACAGGAATACCTGTCTACGGACTGATAGGATGTCATATATTAATTTGACCCGCACATAACATTTATACATTTCACAGAAATGACTCTGTATCTCATTAACAGATACACAGCTCTGGTACATTGAACAGAAATAAGAGAACGACTTCATCATTTCTGTAATTCATCAATATTATATAATAAAGGCTTAGAAATTGGTAGCAGAAAGAACTGTAAAACGCAGCAAGCTAAGAAAGGACGACATTTTGAGGTGTGTTTGTCTTTGTCATGCAGCATAACACCAAATCTGTAATTTTTTTTTTTTTTTTAATAGGATGCCATGGATTTAAGGCACTTGCAACAATGCCGGATAGCTAGTCATGTTCTAAAACTATGGGACAGATGAGTTAACAGTACAGTTGACATAAAGTTTAATAATACTGACAATTATGACATTAATTCAAGTCTACCTTGAGCTAAAAACAGTACATTACAAATAAGAAAATGGAAGTAATAATGCCATGGAACTCGAAAAGAAAAAGTTATATGTGTACCACAAAATATCAACACGAAAATACCTATTTACATAAATACTCGCTTGTGGTCCTGTTGTTAAATAAGAGTTTGCTATGGATAATGCAGCACTGTGAGAAGCTACGGATCGTCCGTGTCTTAACGACACCAATCTTAATACAGTTGTTTTAAATACGGGAGCCGATTTCCCCTTACGTAAATACGCCATCGTCCCATATATTAAAAAAGGAGACAAAGAAGAAAGGACAGGAAGTGGAAACACAGAGGCAATCCGTTGTTGTGAATATATATATATATAATGGAACTCAAATATATTACTTATAAATGAAGGCATTTATCATATACATATGCTAAGTATGTTGTTTAAAGTATGCTTCGGAAAGGTGATGGAAGTCGAGTGAGGTGTTCAGTATCAAAATAAACTTATATTCGGTACAGTGCATGCCGCACGCCGCAGGTATTAATTACCCTGCATGGCACGGGGAAAAAGGGATAGGAAAAGAAAAAATAACTCATCAGCCCATTTTAAAGCCTTCTTCCCGTAATGTTTTTGGGTTGTCCCTCAAAACTGTTGTGATGCTCTTTTTCCTCCTGGCAGCCCCTCGACTGACATACTGCATCTCAGCTACTGATTCTCATAATTTTGGGACAAACTCCTCTCTACGTTCTTCTATAGAAAGTTACCAACTGCAACACATTTTCTCCTCCCACATCGCCGCATCCGTCGAGAGAAAAACCAGGGGAATGTGAGCAAAGAATTCGGTTTTTCGGCAGCAGCCTGTTTGCTAAGATGCCTAGTGATTATTTTAGCCCTAGTATTCAGCACTGGCATTCAGTGCCTTCCATCCCTCAGAGAAAGGCTGAAAAGCAAGCGTGTATTTGCCCTACATGAGTAATTCCTGGGAGACAGAGTTACTGTCTTTTCCCAATGGTTTTCAAGGCAAACGATGATTAATGAACAGTGGAAATAACCTGAAGTTATTGTGCCGACGGTGTCGCCTCACCCTTCGGAAAACTAGAGAGGAAATTCAGCGACAGACTGGTTTCGAAGGGGTCGTGGGGACCGAGCTCTTTAGCTTGCTGGCAAACAGCAGATATTGTCAATGCTGTCAAAGAAGGGGAGAAAATAGCTTCGTAATAAACTCTGTTAAGTTGCTTTCTTTAGGAACATGGGAAAGAGTTGAGATCTAACATCACGGAAGCAATTTTTTACTGTTAAAACATAACATTTTCCATGTACTATGGAGGCAAAAGTCATATAAATGACTTTTGAGCAGAAGTTAATCTTTTGACTTCCAGCATATATGACAGCTCTTGGCAGCTCTGAGATGAAATGTGGCAGCATCCGCTTATTTTTTGGGGCAGGGTCTGTTCTAGAGACTGAAAGCTGAGAAACTTTTAGTCCCATGCCTACGCAACAAGCAGGCACCCAGGCCAGGATTCCTCTGTTACGTCCTACAAATCAGAAGAGACTGCACTAAAGCAAAGGAAAAGCAGCAAAATTGAGGGAAAAGTGTACACATGATAATATTTTTTTCCCCAGCTCTTTTTTTCATACGAGCTGACTTGGCTCTAGCCATCCCTGTACCTTAAACATGGGTCACTGGGGACCTGGTACCTTGGCGACACGGAGACCTCGCACAAACATATCCAATACTGGTTTTCCATTTAATTCCACTGACTTTCCTGTGGAGCTCCTTAGTCTGGTCAGGCATTAGAATTACATTTTTACAGGCAATGTTACAAATATAGCCAGCAAACTGGCCCTGTACCACCTTTTATTTTAATTAGCTTTGTACTAAACACGGAAGAGATACAGACATGGAGAGAGACGTAAAATCATCTAAGAGCGTGATGGAGAATGATGCCTCTTGCTACATATTTCTGAAACGGTGGTTGACTCAATTTATATTCACAGATGAAGGATGTACATAGCACCTATAAAGTACATTATGGGTCTTACGTGTTCCCTTTGGGTTCTAAAAAGGTAAAAATTAAGCTTAGTTTTATGCCTCATAGCTAATCAATAAGACCAGTGGGCTGCTGTTACTTTATTACAGGACCATTATTTAAGCACTACTTTATATGTATGTAAAATGGATTAATTTTATGATTTTTTTTTTCATGCAGTTATGTATTTGTACCAAGGGAAAGGGAAAAAAACCCCAAACATCATGTTACAGTATGTTCTCAGCTGTATGAGAAAAGCAACCCATATCTGCCTTAACAGGATCTAGAGCAGTTGTGCTTTTGTTTTACCAGGCTAAAAAAAAAAAAAAAAATCTCAAAAAGAAAGAGGAAAGGTAACATTCAGTTTTGTCAAGAATACTGCTCGGAAAGAAGAAGGACAAATTTTACCACTGCTTTGACGTGAACTCTTTGACCAGTACTGTTGTGGTCCTCCTTTGCTCCTACACTGGCCTACAGTAGAAGACCTACAGAGTTTGGAGGGTGGGAGTAGCCCAAATCCTGCACTGTATTTAGCTACAGCACTTAATAAACTACTACTGATCCTACCAATAAAGCCAGTACCTTGCAGCTAGAATTAAGTGCGTCTTACACTACGTATCTCTTGACTTTTATAATTAAGAGCGTAGCAAGATCATCGCAGTGACAGAAAACGTGTTTCTTTACTGGTGAAAGGCTTTGCGTCAGGACCACCATGTCAACTGCTATTTTAAGTTTGAACATAAAACATGAAGAGCACTATTGTCATCTAAGCAATAAGTCCTAATGCCACTGTAGTTACTGTAGCAGCATCAATCAAGGCATCATGGTGACCCCGAGCACTAATCCTCCCCAATTCTTTCGGTTTCGCTGGCAGCCACGTCCCAGGAAGCTGTCTTCAGCAAGGCAGAAGCAGGTAAGAGAAATACATTAAAAATCTATGTCCCATCCTGAGTTGTCGTCAGGGGGTGGTTCATCACTGTCCTCCGGGAAGCTGTCAAAATTGCTTGTGTCTGTTGGAGATGCAACCTGCGGAAAGAAGAGAGTGACAAGAAGGGGACGGTCATCAAAGTGGACCTCTGCAGACGTTTCCTCTCCATCTCACAACTATGATCATTCAAAAACATTCATTGCTAACTGCAGCAAGCAAGAGAAGTTCTGCATTCAACAATTTTTTGCTGAATCCCAGGAGGACTTCCCACAGCCCCCCTACTCTAATGATCCAGGCCTTCTAGGGTCTCTAGTTCAAGAGCAACTGTCCTACCCATGGTTACAAAGTTGGCAAAAAAGACATGCAAAAGCCCTGGGCCTCCCCGAAGCCCAGGATTTCCAATTTATGGCGCCAGGATCCTGAATCTGGGGCTATGAGCTGGGCCTTGCTGCCTTCGAGTTTCCTGACAAGTACTGCTCAGCTTACGGAACCTACCAGAGAAGCCCATCTTCCTAGGATGAAGGCCAAGTATGTTTCTTTTTTGGAAATAATGTCATTTCAAATCTACCATAGCTAGATAATTTCTAATTTTTTTTTGCTTTACAATGATGACTGAAACTTTCTTACAATGAGACCCAGAAACGTTCAATGCAGTTTAAAAACATGAAACAATACAAAACCAGACCAGCAGCTCTCTAGACCAAAATAATCAGTGTCTTACTAAAGAAAACTGGTACTTCTAAGCCGTACCCAAAGTAGCCAGTGCAGGCTGGAGGGGACTGCACTTGCCATAGGACTGCTGTGCAGGAAACCCTTGCTGTATTCTTTAGCCATTTTGCTTGTGCAGCTGGTGGAGAAGCCACGGCCAGAGCCCAGCCTACAGTCCAGGAGATGTATTTGATGCTGGATGCTGCTATAAGCCTTGAGAAAAGACTATTTGATCAACAAGAGCTCCAACATCAGCTCTAAATTTAATTTGCTGCCTGGCTGCATCAGCATTTCCCTGCTGTTGAAAACATCTTGGGGAAAATTAAGATCCTTGAATACCCAACTCACTTTGAAGAAAACCAACCTGTAAAAGCTTCATGGAGTACTACAGAGTGATGAGATGCTTCACTATGTACTGAATACTGTTTGCTTTGTCAGTGTCGACACTGTTGAGTTGGAGAGCCTTCACCCTTTGGGTCCTCACCCTTGGGGTGCTCCACACACACTCCTCCATGGTGCCGTGGGCTGGACCACATCCCTCTGTTTCTCTCAGCTCATCTCATGTGAGCTCTCCCTCTGGGAGCAGAAGTGTTGGGGACGTACGTACAAAATACCAGCCACCAAAGCATAAGAGATGCAGTTGGTGTGGCCACTCACAGAGGACGCGCATGAGCTGTAGCTTCTTACAAAAGCCTCTCAGCAGCGATGGACAGTGCGTAACTGGACTGCATGGGGTGGAAATATCTACAGAGTTCCTCAGAGCTCCTCTGCACATGTCCACTCTGGGAGCACCTAGCAGGGCAGGCATGGTTTTTTGAGCTCTGGTTAGATGAGGCTTTAAGGGAAGTAAGTCCTGCTTTGGGCAATGGATTGCCTTTTGTGTTCATCTGACAAAATAAAAAGGCTGAGTATATCCAAAACCTCAAACATAGAGGGTTTTCTTTTTCTTAGAAGAAATATGATTTGGGGAAGAAAGGTTGGATGAGTTCTTACTCTGCTGATGGACTTTATGCGATGCTAACACTGTTGTATGCAATTCCCCACAGCTCTGAGGTTCAGGTCACCTACACCGCCTGCAGTCCTTCACTGTCAGAGATACGGGAGCAAACATCCCTCTCAGTGCCCTCCCCAGCCAAGAAGGGACACGCTAGATTTATCTCCTGTCCATCCAAGAAGATAGAGTGCAAACGTGTCAGCATCAGCTGTCTGGCTGCTTACCAACATCAGGGCTTGAGATGAATCATGGTGCAGAGATCTGCACATCTTTCTCAAAGGCAAGAGCTGTGATGCAAGACAGCACGTCTTTGGAAAAGTCAAGAAGTAGGATAAGCTTTTCAGGACAGCTACTGTCACAGATTGAAGCGGTGGTATCGAGGCTCAGCTGCTCCCTGAAGCAATGTCCTAGGAGCAGGCTGTAAACTGAGATGTCCTAAAATCCTGTGGAATAAGAGCTAAGGAGCAGCTTTTCATTGCCTCCCCGGTAGCACCACATAACTGCTGATGAGGGTTTAAGAGCTGAGGAAGGCTTTTTTCTTAAGAAAATAGCTAGTCTCTATGTTTATCCCTGCTGGCTCCGTTCCAGCTAACAAGGAGAGGTGGACTGATTGAAGGAAAACCTGATTTCTTCTCACAGAGCTATGTATTTTAGGTCACTTTTCAGATATGGCCCTTAGTGGCAGCTGGGACCTTTGCCAAAGCAACTGAGCTGGTTGTGGAAAACAAGGCTGAGTGGGACAGACAGCTTTGGGGTGGACGAGGTTCACTAGGTTAATGGAGGCAGGTTTTGGAGAGGATCTCAAGAGTAGGTTTAGAGAAGATATTAGTCCTAAGAGTTCTAGGAAAGAATGAGCTGTGTTGAATTGGGATTAGGGTAATGTATGGCTGTCAGCACTAAGTTGTCCTGGAAGAAGGATTCCTCTGAAGGGGGAAGGATGCTCCCATCTACTTTGGACAGCCTTGATGGTGGTGTACTGGCCAAAAGGGTGACAGCACTGTCTTGGGAGCAATCACAGACATGTTCCCTGGTAGGACGTCACCAGACCCATGAACATACAGCCTTGATGATGCCAAGAAATAACACCGACAAAGTGAACTGGGTGCTCACACAACCCTTTTCTCCTACTGTGTTGGACCTAACTGAAAAAGCAAAGAAAACGTGATTTCCTGCACAAACAGGCTGGAGAGCAGCCTTCCTCTAGGCAATGCCAAAGGAGCAGAGACCATTTCTGGTGGTGGAGCAACGTCCCAGCTCGGGGACGTCAGGGAGCCCATAGAGAGCAGATACTACTGAAGTCACTGTGGCTGGTTGTGCTGTTTGAGGGTTAGACATGCAGGGTCCATATGTATATTGGGTAAAAGCAGTATTGGAAATGTTCTTACTAAACTAAAAATCCACTGAAACCAATTAGAGAAACATTCTGGGGCATTTTCAGGCTACATTGACATCCTGCACAGGTAAACCAGGAATTGAAACCGGATGTAAAGGAGCAAACTTGACCTTATTGCCTGATTTGAAATGTGGTGAGCAGTACTGCCGACAAATTAATAGTCATTCTAAAGAAGCTTACCAGAAAAAACACAGTGTTGGTTTATAAAACATTTTTATGTTCTTTGGGCATCATGCTTTAGGCAGATATTTGCAAAGTCCTGCTTTCTCCCACCAACTGCCAGTAACTTCTGCAGCCCATAGGGCAAAAAGCGGGGGGATGCAAAACCCTCTTGCTCTTTCATAGCTGCTAAGAAAACTTTGGGATGGCAGATTTAGCCCCAGAGCCGTGCCTGCCACTGCTGCGGGAGGTGCAGGACCACGGGTGGACGGAGCAACGGGGTGCAATTAAACTCGATTGCTAATGTCATTCTCTTGGTGATCCCGCGGGAGAGGCACGGAGAGAAAGGGATTAAGTTGAAACAAGGACAGGAGGCTGCAGAACAGAAGGGGCCAAGGTAATTTCTATCAGCTAATCCTGTTTGGTTTCCCTTTGCGGCGGGCTTTGTGGGTAAAGAGCTCACAAAGACATCAAAGGAAGAGCTTTGCTCCAGAGCAAAATGAGTTGAGCTGTCCCTCTGCCTCTGCTCCCAGTTAAACATAAACTAGGCGGTAACAGGGCTATTCATGTAGGACAGGGACGCAGGAAAAAAAGGGTGAAAAGCACAAAAGAAAAGACAGAAAGGAAGGTTAATGCAAAAGAAAAGGGAGATGGCATACAAATCCCACTTGCCTCTCCAAAAGAAATAAGAATAAAGGAGAAAGAAAGAGGACACATCTGAGAGAAGGGGTGAAAGTGGCAGCTCTCCAGTAAAATGTGAAAAGTAGATGAAGAAACAAGCAGAGCAGGTGAGGACAAGAAAAATGTGTAGCAGTGAGCGATCCTGCCCCGATCTCCTACTGCAAAGGGCATTTCATTGCAGTCGTGCCCTCCCTAAACCACCTTCTCCTGGAACAGACTGCCCAGAGACCAAGTACAGCTGGAAATGTCTCTAACGTGACTTCAAGCATCTTCAGAAGAAATAAAGCACATACTGTCACCATTTACCTATAGTGTATTAGTGCCTGAAGCTCACAACATTCATGTAAAAGAAACCTATTGGCTGGGAAGGAGAAAATAAGTAGGAAAACTTACACTTGGTATTATAGGAGGTGTCAGTGTCCCTTTTCGCAACCCTTCCCAGTTAAAGCCTTCAAACCATCTAGAAGGGAGGGAATAATGAAACAGTTAGACATACGGTGAAAATGTCTCTGTAGCACAAAATGAAATTTAAATCGCTTAAACAGTGGGTTTCATCTCCTGCAGTCATCTTCTTCAAATTCTCCAATTAGCCTTAATAATTTTTCCTGTCATCTTTATAGAAGTGTTTTGGGATTGAAAATGAAGTGTGTATAGCAAACCAGTGGTGATACTATGGCAAATGCAAATTACCAGTGCTCAGAAGAAAACCGTTCCTCACTGCAGGTGTCCTGGCAGCTGCTTCTTCCTTCCTATAGGGTCAAACCCTCCCACATGAGATCCCTAATGTTCTTTCTTTGCAGGAGATTGGGAGGTAAGGGCACGTACAGGAATGTCCTCGTCCTGGTTTGGGCACCTCGGGTTTGCTCGAGCTACAGCAGCTTAGGTGGGTGCATGAGCCCTGAGCTGAGCCTTCAATCTGTCCACCCCAAAATGTCCATCCAACCCATTTTCTGTTGCTTTGGGGATGGGAGAAGAGAAGGACCAGCATGGATGGATGAATAACCTGTTTTTACAATGGCTCTCTAACTTGTTCTTATTCCCCTCCAGCAGTGTGAAAACATAATTATGAGACATCACTTAACTCTCCCATCAGACCAAACTTAACTCTCCCATCAGACCAAAAGGGATGATGATGAATTAACATCATGGGTAGACAGCAAGTGTGTTGGGCTGGAGGGAAGGGAAATCAAGGAAAACCTTGGAAAGTGATTCCTCAAGCCAAAAAAGAAAATCCAAGCAGGCAGTGGCCGAGTTGGATTGCTTCCAAATGCTCTTCCGCATTAGAGTAATGAAAGTGTGCAATGTCAATGTGCAATGGGTTTTGTTCATAGGCAAGGCTGGCACCTACGCTGAAGCACTGGGCAAAAAAAAGTCTGACGGAAATTCAATTAGAGTCTAAAGCACACTAGAAGGGAAAGGCCAAAGGAATTTAAAAGGAGTATTTTTTACTGAAAACTGAAGTGTTTGAAATTCATGTTTGTGTGGGTTGGATCTGATGGATGGTGGAGAAGACACTTACTTGTGCTTTTGGATATCTTTCACTCCGTTTTTCAAGTTCCCTAATCTTTCTGATGGATTGTCCCTATAAAACGAGTAACAAATCAGTTACTTTCTGAATCCTTCTGAATGATTCATTTCTTTGCAAATAAGATCAAGGTGATTATATTTCATGCGCTTACCTGCATAGTTTTTTAATTAAATTAGCAGCATTTTTGGCAATCTTCTTTGGAAATTCAATCATGTCTATTCCCCTTAATATGATGTTATAGGTCTTCATGGGGTCTGGGCCTGAGAAAGGGGGACTTCAGAGGCGAGAGGAAAAAGGTTAAAAGCTTGTGCTTTAAAATGGCATTGAAGATTGATAAAAAAAAAACCCAAACACCAAAGCAAAACATAGTACCCTACTAGAAATGAGAAAAGGTAGATGACAACTAGCAATTGCTTTGCTGCTTCTGATCTTAACCAGTTCTCAGCCAAGGAGCGCTGATACTGTCAGTGGTGCTGGCTGCAGGGAAGTACCAAAGAGTAGTGTTTTCTGCAGCAGCACATGCTAAACCTCTCACTTGCATGACGGCCCATGTCCCAACAACCTGAGGAACAGGGGTCCGAGCAACGCTCGCTGGCTTATTCTCCGTTTGACGTCGTGACAAGATTTCAGTGGGGATTAATTAGGTTTCCATTGGTTTAACAGAATCAGGGCCTGCGCCTAGCCCCAAAGGATAAGCAGGTTGAGGCGACGGCTCCTTTTCCAGCTCCTCTACTCTGGGAGTGAGTGGTGGGGGATGAGGTGAGGAAGCGCAAGGAAGCTGCTACTGCCAGCATGAGCAGTTAATATATACACCCAGAACTAAAGAAGGGAAGGGATGGATATAGGGACTCAAGTCCCCACGGTGTCAGGTCTACCTCCTCCTTTTGAAACGTGCGGCAGCCCATCGCTGCGCCTCCCTGGTTGAATTGCAAACCCTTTCCCCACCTCATTCAGCTCAGTCTCAGTTCAGGGCCAAAAATGAGGTTTTGGGTGTCATTTCACAGCACTTCCTAAAAAGCCTGCTCATGTCTTGCCCTTTTGAGAGGTCTGCACGGAAGCTGTGATTTAAAGTAGAAAAAATAATTATTAGGTTCAGCAGCACAGTGCTGTGCTGCTACAGCACACGCCAGCTCTGAACCTTCCCCTCGCCTAATCAGGGTGACAACGGCAGAAATATTCGGGTCTATTTTCAGCAGTGGCGCCGGCCCCGATGCCCATACCTGCCAGTCAGGAGTTCATACATTAAGATTCCCAGTGACCAGTAGTCTGCTGAAATGTCGTGACCTTTGTTCAGGATGATCTCGGGGGCTACGTACTCCGGGGTTCCACAAAAAGTCCATGTTTTCTTTCCAAATCCTATTTTCTTTGCAAAGCCAAAATCGACCTGCGGAAAGGAGCAGAGTACCATCAGGGCAGAGCACGAGAGGGAATGTCAGCCATGTGCTCCGCTCCTCTTGAAGTGAAGCAAAGCAGAAAGGAGGTTTCCTCGTGGGAATATTCTCCTAACTAAAGCATCGTGGGTTGTCCCAGAACCAGGCAACCGGAGTGACCTTTTCGCCCGTTTATCCTTCGTAATATAAAAGGAAGACTCTCATGAGGGAAGAACAAATGCCAGCACAGAGGGTTTCTTGGGAGATGTAACTTCGTATCATTCACAGCTCAGGTTGATTTATTTTGCCTTTTTTTTTTTTAACTCCCAGCCTTAACCTGAGCAAGGACCTATTTAGGCTAAATACTGACCATTTTGGCATCTACTGAAAAATTCAGACTTCTCTCCCAGTACAAAGAGCGATGCAGTACAGCAAGCATCCTCCCAATTTGCTTGAGCTGTTGGAATGTGCTGGCGGGCTCACAAACCTCAGTGTGCCCCTACAGCAGTGCCCCTGTGGCACTGGCAAGCATGGAAAATCAGGTTATACCGGGAACCGAAGCTGTCCCTTGGGGCCCAGGCAGAGCTCAGGTTAATAGGCTTACTGTATTTTTAGCTCTACCCCCTCTGCCCTCCCCTGCCCGGCGCTGTGGTCTGTAGCACACTCTGCTGTCCCTTGATGGCTGTGAGATGCTCCTGCGCCTTCCTGTGCTGGTCAGGGGCAAAATATCCTACACAGTCACAGTCCCACAAGAGATCTGGGACAATTCTTGTGCTATCATGGATGTGTTCAGGGAGATCAAAATGTCTAAGGAGCTGGGGCTCGGTGACGGGACCAGCAGAGACCCTAGTCCAGATCCTCCTGGGGTGGGAAGGACAGTCCTGCACCTGCTCCTCCTTGATCATCCAACACCTCGCTGGACACCCCCCTGGCCTTAGCGAAATGCTATAGAGGATAAACTCTGATGTCATTCATTAGGCTTAGTGTCACGGTGAGAGACGGTGGCTGCCACCAGGCTGTAAAGGTCCATGATGGAGGTGGTCTGACTTACTGCTCCCACCTGCTGACGCCGCTCCCGGGTTTCCCTTCCCAAAGGCAGGGAAAAGTCCCCAAGCCGAGAGGCAGAAATGTTGCCCCGCCCATGACTCTCAGGGAGGGCATCAGCCCCTCTTGGATGCAGCTCTTTTGAGGAATCCATTGCCCCGTCCTTCACTGGTGGCTTCCCAAGCACCCACATCCTCCAGCACCTCCCACCATCTTTCTTTTCTTCTCCCCCTCTCCATGGTCTCACATGGCATTTGGGGTGCACCTCTACCGTGATTTCTGAGGCAAAAAAGTAATCTGAGTGAAAAAGCAATACAGTGAAACCCATCAGAAACTCCCTAATTTTGGGGGTCATGATCTCGCACATGCTGCCATTTGAGGAGGTGGATCTTGCAGAGGGACAGCACTGAGGAGGACCATGACTTTCTGGGAAGAGCAGTTTCAGGCAGAGCCTTATGCAGTCATCCCAGAGGAGTTTGCACAGATCAGTCAGGCGTGTTATCGGTGCTAAAACACAAGTGGCCCTCCTAAAGCAAGAAGCTGTATTGGCCACAGTTCAGCCACACAGGCCAGAGCAATTAATAATAATAATTTCTTGCCATTGCAGGGTCATGATTAATATCTCCATTAAGAACACCTTTTTTTATTGCTTATGCAAAGGACCTGACACAGAAACAGCAGCTTGCAAAATCTGCTTCACCCATCACCTGTAAAGCCCACAGATGCACATCCTCCCCCTCTCCCACCAGTATTTTAAGACACCTATTTTCAAGTTATTTTTCCGTTTTTCAGTAGCTCCAAAACAGCTGGATGGATTTCTCTTGACGCTCTTCTCTAAACATTTCCACTTCAGGACCACAGATCTGAATTTCAGGCCAGAATTAGTGTTTCCCAGCTCAGCTGTACCCTGAACCTCGGTCTGCTGGAGGTTGGGAAGACGTTCCGGTGGTGGGTGCGAAACCGTTGCCCTGATCTCATCTCAGCATCTGCTGATGGCCACCACCAGAGACAGGACCCTGGGCTGGGTGGACTTTGCTTCTGACCCTCTATGGTTAATTCTGTGTTCTCCTCTTCCCCTAATACTAGTTGTCTGATAGTAGTGGCGACTTTTTTGGCCAAACCAGATGTTGCAGGCACTCACCAGTTTGGCATAACCTCGATGATCCAGAATGAGGTTTTCTGGCTTGAGGTCCCTATAAATGATCCCTTTGGAATGCAAATAGGCAAAAGCTTCGACCACGCACGCTGTGTAAAACCTGGTCGTCGAATCCTCAAATGAACCTCTGTGTAAAATGAGAGAGGGAAAGGGGATAAAGTGATTAGATCTCTTCTCTTACTGGACTTCACTCTACTGTTAAAGTACCTATACAGTTCAGTGGAATCACCCTTAATACCTGGAATGTGCCTGTTGCTGAACTCACCTTTATATATAAATTTCATTGTATTTCCACTTTTAAGTTAGCATTTTGACCTTCAATCCACTTTCACATCAAACATCCATATCTAAAATATTTTACATTTTATTTTATAATTTCATCTCATAGAATTAAAATTTACAAATCATTATCTTGTAAGCAAGAGGTGATTCTTTTATTATAATCTTTGACTTTTTGGGGATTTAAGCTGTTTTGACCTGTGGAGATCATGAACTCCTGTACTAATGTTCATAACCGAGACAAAAGGCAGAAAAATTGCAGTTGCTGGGACTTGAAGTGTTAATTGCAAATGCAGCATATACTGCACTTTTGGATCCTTGTTTCAGCACCAGTTTGCAACCAGTTTTTCAAAGCAAACCATACACCACTGCCTGCCGGGAGTGCATGGTGGGAGCTGGCTGAGCTCCGAAGCGTGTCTAAGCTAGGTGGCAGCAGAACCACAATTTAAAGCTGAGAGAATTAAAGATGAAATTATCAGCCTCTGACAAAGATGATGAAAAATACAACCCGGCACCTGCTAACTTTGCCACGGTTCTCATTTTAACAGTCGGGAGAAGGCACACTGTTAGGAAAAGGAAGAATTACAAAAAAATTCGTTCTAGGTAATTAAAAAAGAATTTAATCTTTTCTTTCCGATCAATCTTTCCGATGCATTTCTTTCTCTTTCCAAATTTAATTAAGTTATGTTCCGATTATGAGCCTATTACATAGTTACATACAACTCACCGCATCTTCTCCTGCCCCGCGGGCGTGTTACGTGCACAGCCCACGTACACCCGTGCAACCCACCTGCCACCTACCCACCCACAACCAAAACCAAATGCTGCAAGGTCAAACTCTCCCAAGGCAGGAAATACCAGGACCACATTTGCTTGTGCATTATGGCACGGTATGTAATTACATGCTTTCCTAACTATTTTTTTCCATGGCACTTCTGTGTCCCAGCAGCGTAGTGCTCCTTGCAGGGTGTGGATGTGATGCATGATCCTGTTTCCCGCTTTGATGAGTGGCCCTTGTGTAATATGTGATATCTGGACTAAAAGCCCATACAGAACTATTGATTTCCTCCTGCTCATCGCTATCATACCTGACTGTGTCATAAATATTAAGAAATATTAATAGATACTATTTGTCACAGTGTCTCTGTGATAAGAGGTGGATGTTGCTATTCCCAGTTACAGGGGGTGGGCAGCGGAGCAGACGCTGAGATGAAAAATGCAAGTCTTTCTGCGATGGGGAATTGTGATTTTTCAGATGACTTTGAAGAACTCTGCATTTTTTACCTTGAAAAGGCACTTTCCCACGGATTTCATTCGCTATGTGAACTCTCACTAACGCCACTGCCGCCTTAGGGCCTTGGTTTGTAAGTCCGGAGTCTAACATGGCCACGGCAGCAATGCCTAAAGGTGCCACACTGGAAGGAACCTATCTCCGGAGCATGTCTTGCAGGAATGCAGGAAGGCTGGCCTTGACATTGCACCTCCTGCAATGCCTGGCCACACCCTGCAGGGTCATTCTCTGCCATCGCACGTGGTGCCCAAAGTCTTTGTCACCCTTAAGACAGTCCCACGTTTCTCTATCAGGTGTCCAAGCCTCCAGCCAGGCTCCCAAATGTGAGAAACCTTGGTGTGGGCACCAAGGACACAGCCGTAATTTCTGTGGTTGCAAAAGGTTGTTGTTCTAGGTAATTAAAAAAATAAATAAATTAAATAATTAATTATTTGGATTAAAATTAAAATATGCTGCCAGCTGTTTAGGGGTACCCTTTAGAGATGAAGACACAGGGAAAGGGCAGTCAAAGACTTGTCATAGATGCAATTTATCACACGACTACCATCACTGGCTTCTATATTTTTTCAGAGAGGCCATGAGAAAGTAGCTCTGGGTAAGTCTCCACTTACATAAAGCCTTGTACATGTTGGATACAACCTAAATCAGTCCTTATTCTCAGTTATAAGTGGATTCACTTTGTCTCTAGTCAACTGCATAGGAACAAAAATAGCTCCTCACCTTTCTGGGATCTTAAAGCAAACATAGCATGGTAAGATCCAGATTTTGCCCATGAAAGATAAAGACCTTCGGTTATCTGGAGGCGTATTAGAAAATATTCCACTTTGTAGGATGATAGTTTCTTAAAACTCACCTGTCCCTGAGAATTGTCCAGAGCTCTCCACCTAGACAAGCTTCCATCAGCATGTACAGGTACTTGCTGTCCTTGAACGTCCTGTAGAGCCTGTCATTGGCAAATGAGAAAATCATAAATAAATCCATGATACAAGCGAAGGGACCAGTTGTTACCACTTCTTATGGACCGTGGGCTTCGTCCCAGGAAGCACCACAAGACTAAGGGGAATCTTTCAGAGCTAGTGCTACGTTTAAGGAGATCATTTCAACGTCTCCTCTTGGGTGGGAAATATTTCAGCAGAAAAGGATGGGCATCGGGGTGGTGAAGCGTACTGTGGACCTCAGAAGAAGAGGTCACCACTCCTCTGGGTGCTACATATAAAATCTGCCATTTCTAACAGCATAACCTGAACATTTGGCTTTCCAGATGTGCTTGAAAGAGAGGTTTTTCTACCATTTTTTATAACAGCCACATCATCTTACTCTTCACGCTACAGAGTCCGGCTGCAGATCGGCAGCCTTCCTTCCATTTGATCATTTCAAAGGAGCGCCACCCAGTTTGTGAGTCATTTCCGAACTTAACCCCGCTGATTTGGTAGGGTTTAAATAGAACCCACTGACATGCAGATATCTAAAAGTACTCTTCCTCTTCCTCCCAGGACTGAACACAGAGGAAAAATTGCCTAAAGGGACAGATGGGACAGGCTTTATGAACCCGTCCTCCTTCTCAAGTGCAATCTAAATTGTGTGGTAAAAATCTGTGCTCTGTGTTTAATACGATATATTAAACAAATGCAACTATGAAACTACGGAATTAAATATAGGAACTTCAGCATTGGCTGGTTTTTTTAATTTTAATGTTGAACTACCTTTGTACTTCTTGTTACATGTGTGGGTGTATCGGTTCAGGTTGCCTGCAGGAACGAGCCCGCTACATGTGGATACCGGAAAGGTTTCTTTGCAGCAGCACTGCTTGGAAGATAATTTTAAAAAATCGGAGCTCTGCAGCAGAAGGGGATGCTGAGGGATATTCTGTTGTGGTGTACTTGCTCCATTCATGGGAATATCCAAGAGTTAAAAATTAAAGGGCTGATGCAACACAATATAAATTAAAACAGGTGGCTTTGCAGATTCTAGCTCTTCCCAGCTAGTGATAAATCCAGTTATTAGTACCTTTTACGGAGCTGTGTGATGGACCAGGGGGAAAACACAGCAGGATTCAGTTCCTTTTGAAGGCATTCAGGTAAATATTAACTTAAGGTATGTGGCAAAACACCCCGGCAGTTACAGCTTGGCTCCGATACGCTTTCACATCATGATACTAGACAACATTTGTCTCCTGTCTGTGTTTGCGTAGCATCCAGCACGCAGCTTAGCAGCAGCTACCCGCTATGTTTTTGGCACGTTTTAACAGAAAAACATCCCAGCAGGTGCAGCTGCGATGTAGGCAGGAGTCTGGGTACTGAATATGCTCAGTGCTGATCTACCTGGGCAATATTCAGTAGCTAAAAGGTACTATTTGCAGCCACAGCCAAATTCAAAGGAAAAACAAAAACAAACCAGTGTTCCAGATCCTTCCTTACTCCAGTATT
The DNA here is from genome assembly GCF_030463565.1 of Pelecanus crispus. Lineage (NCBI taxonomy): Eukaryota > Metazoa > Chordata > Aves > Pelecaniformes > Pelecanidae > Pelecanus > Pelecanus crispus. The sequence continues at coordinate 40,432,338 of NC_134652.1, read as the reverse complement.
ACCTATGTTGACCTTTAAAACCTCAGTTATAACACGCTTCTCAGAAAAAGTTGGAACAAACTTAGTGACCATTTCATATGGGTAAAATTTACAGGTTTAACAAAAAAGCCCTACTTCTCACTACTTGGACGAAATATAATTTATCTTAATAAACATTTCATCTACATTAAGGTTTACAGAAAACCTACATATTCAAGAATCCAAAATATGAGTAACTAAATATTTTTAATTGCTTGGTAATTTAAATGCTACTGAAATAAAGCATTACTTTCTCTAGTTAAGGCAGCCCTGCTGAAAAACTGCTTTCCAGAAAATTTTATGGGCCTCAAATCTGGCCTAAAGTGTGCAGAAAAAGAACAGTCAAATATTGTTTAGCAACTGTAGTGGAAGCGTAAATGATGAAACCACAGTATTTCAGTAGATCAAGCAGTTGTAAGTGTGCAATGTCACAATATTTGAATTCATTTTTTATTCATTTTCTCAGCCATCTAAGTATTTGCAGATCCAGTGCAGACATCCACGGCTCAACACTTGCTTGGCCCTTTACCAAACCCACACGGAGCATTTTGGTGTGTAAAACTCTTAGTTTATCTATGAGTAAGTTTTATTTAGTGAAACCTGGCCTCTTCTGCTTCTTTTGCCTGGTTTAATTCATTTTAATAACCAAACTGAATTATTCTTCAAAGATTTTTAACGAACAGTTTCATGATGAATTAAGAAAATAGTCGGGTTCTTCGGGAATTTTGTCTTTCCCGTCCTGCTGTCCCAGAGATTGTGTCCTTCCTCCAAGATCATTTTAAGCCCACCTTTCACCCGGCATCTCAAAACACGATCTACCAAAGTGATAAGATTTCTGCCCGTAGCACCCAGAAAAATATTATCCCATCTGGCCCAAGAAAGGGTATAAACAGGTTATGAATAATTTTAGGATAGAAACTATAACAACTTCAAATCCTGGTGGACATACAAAAGGAGAAGCGAGGGGGAAAAGCAGACACAGAGTTTGCTAAATGAGAGGATTTTCCAGCTGTGGCACATGCAATAGCAAAAGGTTGGACTTTATGGAAAAAGTATGGAAGGAAAAGACTTATGGCTAATGTATCCCTTTTTCACCTGCCTACTGAAAGCATAAAAAGTGGGAAAGACGTATTTATTTTATTAGCTATGAATATCAGTGGCTCCATTAAGAAACGTTTGCAGGCTCGGGCTTTTTATTTAGGAGGGGTTATTTCTGGATATGGTGTCAAAACGTCCCTCCGGTTGGCTGGGCCTGCACTTCACCTCCCTTTACATCCCCATCCCGAGACAGCTCAGGCTTCTGAAAATAAATCTATAGGCTGAAATAGCCCGCAAGGTATATTTGGCTCTAGCCTAGGTAACGGGGGCATGTTTGTGAATCAAATATTACAGCGTGAAGGAAACTGCAGCCGGGTAGGGTGTCAGGCTGCAGTTGTCACCCATGAATCAGAGGCGAAGCCACGGCCTCCGGGGGAATCCCAGGGATCAGGCTGGGAAGGAAACACCCCCTTAGTGACTGATGGCTGGCCGTCCCGGCCACGCGCTTGCCTTTGCATTTTTATCACAGGGGTTTGGTTTCACCCCTGGGTTAGTATGTCTCTCTGGAGCAATTTTTGGGAGCGGGGTTGATCTCCTCCAGCAAAAAAGCGAGTGCTTCAGGCATCTCTTCGAGGGTGGGACACGGCACCCTTGGCTTAGACGAGAGGTCGCCCTTTCAGATACCTCCAGCTCGGTGAAATGCATTGCCCTGCCAGAGGTCCTCACCACCCGCTGCTCTTCTCCTGACCTAAACCATATAAAGAACCATCTCTGCTTCCTGCTGACAATCCTTGAAGAGTTAGAGAACTTCGCTGTTAGGGTTAAAACAAACAAAAATACCCAGCACCTGATTTTATTCACTGAAGAATTGCATCTGCTTAGGTTTTGGGGAACAATACGATTTAGGCATTTGCCCATGATGAGCCAACGGATGCTGAGTGGGGTCTATCTAATACAGCCTAAAGAGAAGTGCTGGATACAACTATCTATTCACATGGCAGCACCTGATCTCAAAAGATCTCTGCCTTCTGGCTTTACTTTGCGGGAAGGAAAATAGAGAAATGCAGAAAGAAGAGGAAAATTAACCCTGAGCATTGGCAACGCCAAGTCACGCTGTGTACGTCTGCATGGAGCATCGCCCGCCGGCATCGGCAAGCTCTGTCCCCGCTGCAGGCTAGGGATGGGCTTGCTCCTGGAGCCACAAAGCCATGTGAGCATGGGATGGGGCCAACGCAAACCAGTTAAGACACGAGTTAAGTTTAGGCTTGGCTGGATGTGCCCCATGGGCAGAGTAATCTCATGTTTGCCTGGAGAAGACCTTATTCCATGCACTGTATCGGCAGTCCCTTGCAGGGAAGCTATGGCTAAAGGGTTTGCTGGTGATGGGTGGATTATTCCTATGTGGTTTTATGAAATGCTGAGATCAGCTGTGCTTCGCTCCCCCATGGCAGCGCGTAAGGCAGAGGAACAGTACCTCACGATGAAGTCTGAGTGCGCACTCTGCATGATCTGCTTCTCCGAGCGGATGTGCTCCTGCTGCCTCGTGTCCACTATGTGACGCTTCTTCAGTATTTTCATGGCAAACGTTTTCGATTCTTCGCTTTTCAACTGGACCTTCGGTAAAGAAGGCAAACGCAATGGTTAGAAACAGGGCGCATCCCCCACCAAGCTGACAGTCCAACAGCATGGGGACCCAGTAATCTCACCGCCCTACCTTCAAGTAATTCCTCTCACTCCTTCAGTCACCAGCTTCACTTCGGTACGAACCAGATTTCTAAGTACTTGGCCTATTGCTAAATTGAAAAGCCATTTCTAAAACTCCAAGTGTTTTAGGGAAAACCCAACCGTCAGCATTACTCTCGGGTCAGAAGATGTTGCTAGCTAAGGTACAACTTTCACAAAGCCTTTTTCTATAGCTAGTAACAAATGCACCGGCTCTGGCAGGGAAATGCAGTCCTTGGATGTTTGTACGGGATGAGCAGAGCTGGCTTGTCAACAGCACTGCTTGGTCACGTCTTTACTTTTAACCTTAAGCCTCAGCAACCTATTTTTAGCCTGATTTCCTGAGATGAGGTGGAAGGGAGTTGTTTGCTTGCTCGCCGGTGTAACCCTGGTAACTTCTGAACCCTGAGCCATCCCCAGCCTGCTCTGAGGGACCGGTACCCATCCCAAAGATAGCTGGAACGCAGCCATCCTTTCCATCTCAGCCATCCCCTCTTAGTCACCACCAAATCAGAAAGGAACCTCATCATTGACCTACCAGGCCTCTTAGTTCGCTAAATTCCCCCAGCAGCTGCTCACAGTAATATTGCCAGTTAAATGCTTTTCCCCCTTTATAGTAAGAGGTGCCATTTGGTGACTTCTATTTTGGTTTTCTTGTAGGAATTTGGCTTCAGCCAGCAGACAAGCGGCTTGTCTGTCGTCAAGCCCCATCAGAAATCCAGCTTGCCTTTTAGGTTAGGAGACAACATTCATGCAATTGCAATTTATTTAATGTAATACCTATTTTTATATTTTCTTGGTAACAGAAATGCGGGCTGATATGAGACATGGCACCTTCCACACTCTTCCCAGGCTGCGTACCATAACCTTGAACAGTTCCCTCTGCGTTTGCTTTGTTCACATAATGGTTCAGGTCGCAGGGAAAACGTAAGGAGGGATGGTATCCTCAGCATCCCATCTTTGTCAGAAATCAAACTGGTACTCAGATGTCCACAAAGACACATACAGCTTACGCAAATCAAACCCAAAAGGCTGATTCTCAGCTGGCAAAGAGATTTCCAACACCACCACAAATGATTCAGAAATAAACCCTAATACATGAGAGTCCACCCACCTATGGCCAAAGTTTTCATCGTAAGTTCTTCAATATGTATATATGTATGCATGTATTTCTCCATCTGTTTTAAAACCACTTGGGGTTTCAGTCCCCAGATTTGTGGCTTCTTATTTTCCCCGCAGCCACAAGCATTTTCCAAGCCCACATGAAACTTTTCTTTTTCCAAAGGAGCTATTCTGCATTTCACACTGAGACTGATAATTATTAGCTTTGCATGAAGCCTGTGTTTGCCATTTAATCTTCAGGGAGACAGGGTACAAAGACCTAAACAATCCACATAAAATAAAGAAAAACATTTTTCCTCTTCTATGCAGTAGAGCTGCCTAGTTATTTATTGAACTGGTGCTACACGGCGCTGTCTTCGCTATGTGGTTTGACCACAGCTCAAAGCAGAAAGAAATTCTGCATTTATGGCAGACTGAAAGTGATAAAAACATTTTTGGTTTGGGGTTGGGGTTTGGGTTGGTTTGGGTTTTTTTTTGTTTCATTTTGAATAAATGGCATCTGGACTTTAGTTCAACTGTTTGAACTAAATGATTTGATATTATCCCATCTAAATCAAAGCAGGCTGTTTCAAGGGAGCAGGGCGAGAAGTGAGCTGACACACAGGGAATGAAGCAATGAAGAAAAGTTAAGGTAAAATCTGGGCTGAGCAGAATTTACCAAAACTTGCAAAAAATATTAAGGTTTAATATCACTAAGCATATACTTCTGGAGAACTTATCCCTCTTGCTTCTGATGGCAATCCAGATTGCGTAGTTTCCCATCAGACCTGTCCATCTGGTGATGGACAAGCGCAATCAGCTGCCACACAAATTATTTCAAACAGAAGTCTGTGCAAATCCCTATTAGATATTACAGATCAGATCTGTTTTCTTTCAGCCTTTATTTTTTAACGTTAGGCTGTCCACAGGCAAATAATAATGAACAGTGGAACCAAGAAAGTAGCTCCAGTAGCAAATTTGAATGTTTCTTGGTCAATTTGGACATGAAACATTAAAAAAAAAAAAAAAAGTATTTAGCACTCTAAACTTACCTGAAACAGAAATTCCTATTTTCCTAATGTTAAATCTGTACTAGACATCAGCGCTAAAAATAAACACGACAACCTGGTGGAGGCTCAGATGAATAAATTCCAATATTTTATAATAAAGGGTAGTATGAATAAATCCCGTTGTGTCCCCTTCTGGTATTATCATTTTAATAACATGGATTCTGACTACCTAATTTTTGTGTCTTTCATTAAAAAGGCTATTTCTTTTATTAATTACTGTTTTTTCAGGGATGCCCGGGCACATGATGGACAGTCCGGGGAAGTAACCTGCTTTCCTATACGTACCTGCACAGCTTCAAAATAAGTACAGGAAAGGAAATTAATATAAGGAAGCACAAGGCAGTGGTTTTATTTGGTGTTCGATGATGTTATCACTGCCACAAATGTTTAAATATAGAACAATCAGGCAGCTACAATTAGTTAATGCAAGACTTCGACCTAATGCCACAGGAGAATTTAGATCCATTTTCCATTCCCACTCCCGTCGTGCTTCATAATGCAGAGGATTTGCAACAGTTTGAGAGTGCGGAGGGATTAATTTGCGTTAAATGTGCTGATGCACCGAAACAAGTGGCTGAGGTACAAAACCTAAGGCTTACATTTTGGATCGCCTGGTCGTCCACCTGGAAAATGAATCCTGCAAACTTCTCCTCCTTCTTTAACATGCCTGAGTCCTCCCCTTGCTTTGGTGTTTCTGCGAAAAGCGCTAACTGTGAGGACTAGTTTTACGACGCAAAGCTGGTGAACTCCAGGTCATTCCTATTATTCTTATGAACAGTAATTTGTAATATTAAGCTCATGATAGTTAATAGAAAAACAAACCCACGTCTAATTCCAATCTCATTTCAAAAGTAAAAAAAAAAAAAATATCCAGGAGTCACCTGGACTTCTAATTTAAAAAAAAAAAAAAAAGGATTAATGTTGAGAACATGAGAATGGGCTGCTCAGAACACCCTGTTCTCCAATTATAATGAGAAAAATAGCACAGGGAGCCACAGAAGCCACAAGGATTTTGACTCTCGGCTCAGAAGGAGGGGGGTACGTTGGGCAGGAAGCTCAGCCTCCCAAAGAAACCCACCACAAAAATCTCCTAAATGCTTCAGAAAAGGGAAAAGTGTGCAGTTTTCCAAGGCAGGCAGCTTGCAAAGGAGTCATCCTTGCTACACAGCTCATGAGATCAGCTACACTCACTTGGAAGCACCATCTAATATTTCAAAGGCCCCAGGACTATTGATTCGGTGGAGACCTGCCGGAGCCTTGGGTTTCAATTGCTCTTCTCTGAGAGCCGCTGAGCCACTAAGAGGATCGACACAGGGTAACCACCAACCTCCATCTCTCTCAATCCTTTTTTTTGCAAGTTAAAAGAATTTCTGATTCATTCCTTCCTCCTTTTTTCACTCCTCTCCTCACATTGACCTTACCCAGTCATTGACCTTTCACCAGCACAAAAATCTCCAAAAAGATCTCTCTTGGAGATTCAGTGCACTGATGGTAAGAGCAAACATCAAGGCCACTGTAAGTGTCCACATTCAACAATAATATTGAAGTTGCGTATCTGCTGAAAGGCCCAGTGGCGGGAAAAAACTAGAAATAAAATTTATAGCACTGAGTATACTCCTTCCCTGTCTCTCCACCTTCATACCCACGTTTCAGTTTTCCATTTTATGTCCATCTCATCACTGAGCACATGGTCCATGGCTGCAATTCTGCCTCCAACTTGCACGGACTGAATCGCAAAATGCAAAGCAGGCTGAACAGGTAACCTCCGCCAAGAACAGACCCATACCATCCTTTCTACTGCAATAATCCCCAAAATAGTGAATCCTTGTAAAGCTGTAGTTACTACTGATGCTCTCCTGGTTGGACTCCCTCCTGGTGAATCTGCCTGAGCTCTTGCCCACTCTGCTACAAATGAACCTCTGGAGGAGAATATAAGCTCTTTCAGTTGTGGAACTGGAATACATTTTCTCTCCAAAAGACAAGAAAATGCAATAGGCAGCGTAGTTAAATAAAGCCCAAGCACCACCTTAAAGAGGTGATGGACAAAACTAGAGAGAGAAGAGGTAAAATTAATTAGATCAGGTCGTTCTGCAGGATTCTTACCCAGGAAATGAACCGCATCCCCATGACAAAAATAACAGCAGAAATGTTCAGTACTAAACGAGCCAATTGTAGAAGCACAATAGAATAAGAAATAGTTGCTTTTATTTTACATATATATGTCTTTTGCATATATATTTTTGCATATGTATATGCAAAAAAATTTCATTATATAAAATCTATATGGCATATATATTTATATGCATATATAATATAAATATAACATTAAAATACGTATACATATATATTTTGCAAAATAGTGTGGTCCAAGCACTGCAGTGATGGGATACCACACTTAGATGTGGAGCTGTGTCTGCATCTTAAACCAGCAGATATTAACTGGACAGGGCTACATGGGAAGAGTCAGGCTCCTCCACCTTTTTAGCCCCTTCCCATCGCAGGAGCTTACAGTGATTGCCAACCTCACGAAGAGGTAGCTATTCCTGTCCTCCACATGTGACACCCTTCCAGACCTCTGAAGCAAGGAAGCCCCGCAACATCGGAGTGGACAGGAGTTGAAGCAAGCAGCTTTCTTCTGTGCCAGCCCCAAGGCTGCCCTCTCCCGACGCGACGTGTCACCTGGGGAGTGCCGTTCACCCGGTGTCATCGTCTTATCATCTCCCCTTTCGCTGTGCCTCAGCGTGATGCCCCATTCCCATGTCACCAGGTGGTTTTTTGGCAGTCTGAGTCATCATGACAAAGCTACCCCTGAGCGAACCCAAACAGATGGGTCACTATCTGAAAATACGTTCGACCAGAAGTTCTCTTGAAGAGGACACAAGGACACAGCAGGGAAATGGGCTTCATTTTGCTGCTAATAACTTGAATTCACAGGACTACCTTTAACTTCTCAGCATTGAGAAAATAATGCTGCTTCAGTGGAGAAACTTTTAAAAGTTCAATATGAAGGGGGTGAAGATGTCTTGGTAGTGAGTTGAGTAGAAGAGGAACGCTACAAGATTGGGACAAGATGCAAATGCAGGGGAGAAGAGGAAGAGAAAAGAAGAGGAGAAGGAGAGATGGCGAGAAGAGGGACAAGGACAAGAGAAAGGGAAGAGATCCAACCTCTCCTGCTTTTCTAAGTCCTCGTTTCATTAGACCTCAGCTGGCTTCTCCTGGGCTCCCCGTGCTTATATGAAAATGTTGGAACTGCTCCAAAAGCGTTGCTTTGCTTTACGGTGTATAAACTTCTGCAACTTCCAAAACACACAGTGCGCTCAAGGATTTTTTTTTTTTTTTTTTTTTAACACAGCTATAATTCACATACAAATAAATATGGTTTTACATCTCAGTGCTTTTTCAGACTTTCTGGGAAAATAGATATTGATGAGATGAAATCCAGGCCTCGATGGAAAAAAGGAGTAAATGGGTGTATCTGTATGTTTCTTATCCTTCCTCTTTCTCTGTCTCTATTTACTCTAAATCATATATGTGTATTATATATAGTCTGCAATGTGAGCAATTTCCATGCAACTCCGGTGAGAGCTGAACTGACACAATGTGAGCTGACTTTGAGAATCTGTAAACGTTAATAAATATTTACCAGGATGTAGAACAATCCCCAAAAGAAGGATTTATTTTCAGTGAAGACTAGTGAGGTGCCTGAACCCTCCCATACCTAGCCTGAGGCTATGCTATTTTAACTGCACTTATGTCATGCATGTCTGCTCTTCTATTCCTGCGTGTTCTTCTAGGAGAAGAGAGCAAAGACCCTCTCCTGATTTTCTGAATTCCCACTTACCGCAGATGTCGTGCCTGTGGGTTACAGCTCTTGCATGGCTGTGGGTTTTCCAAGAAGCCTTATAATTTTGTTTTTTTCTCCAGGGAGCTGCTACAGATAATATTTGCCACTATGGTACCCTGTGCAGACCCCTGAAGCCATGAAAGAGCAGCAGACCCAAAGGAATGAAAGCAGAGCTGAACACATATTTATAGTTTATCCTTCCTTCATTTTGGCAGCTACATAGAGGTTAAAACTGAAATGATGTTTGCCACTTAAAAATCCCCAGATTTCTTCTCGCTGATATAATGGACTTATTTGAACATGAACTTTCACAGCGTCTGGACACCGCACTCACAAAAACCTTGCTCATGAATCTTTTCTGCTGATCTTCAAGGCAGCTGGCTGGGCTCCCAGCTAAACGGGAACACACACGGGGAGCGGAGTTTGTGCAAGTAAAAAATATTTTGTTTACTCTGGAGATGTGGCTTTTTCCTAAACATGCAGTAACGGTGAGCTTTTAGGAGCCGGACAGAAGCTTTTCTTGAACTGTTGCATCCACGACTCACAGACAAGTTTCTTGTGGCTCATGTCTCCTGTTGCACTCCCTGTGTGGGCATGGCGATACTTCTATAATGACAAAGATGCTTTTCCAAAGGGCTTTTGCTAGCCGTGCATTTTGCTGTATGTGTATTATTCGGATATAATGGAGCCACAAATTAGTGCTATCATGAAATGTGAATACCTTCTTATCATGTTAAGTAATAACCGACTCAACAGCAGTGCTCAGGAACTGAAGTGCAAATGCTTTTGCTTGCTGGGTATGTCCAAGGTCCTTTATTTTCTACCGTTTCCCAGCTAGATGCATTCAAAGTAACAAAAATAGCAGCAGCTGTTGCTGAGCACAGCACTTGCAAGCTGAGCTCTCCTAATCCCAACAGCTGAACTGCTGCACGAACAAAGCAGCGACTTCTCCCCCCCCAGCAAAAAAGTACAGCATGCTTTTAGTACTAAATATATTTATGTTCTTCCAGGATGGAACAGATTTCCCCATCATAATACTCATTGCCTTACAACTTGCTTTCTTCCCAGCAATGTCTTGTAATTAGGCAAGCAAGGAAATACCTCGCTCATATTTACGCCTCAAAGCCTACTGTGGTGCTCGGTATTGCAGATCTCTCCGTTAGGGTTTTGAAGGTACTTTGCACATGTCCTTAAGGCCAGATTCAGCCACTCTCCTGACCTAAGGCTTAGAGAGAAATTGTGGTTTGCACATCCAAATTATGCTACCTGGTGCTTCCCGCTATATCCGTTCCGCCTCGTGCTCGACATCACGTTAGTTTTGGGTTAGCAGCATGCTGCATGCGAACAGGCATGGCCATTGGACTGGGTTAGACTGGAAAATAAGTCAGGACTGGAAAAAAAAAGACCTAAGATGGAAAGAAAAATACCGGAGTAAAAATTAAGTCTTTAGGGTATACTGTAGCCTGAAATTTTGAAGGATGAATCAAGAATTAATTACACGTGGGCAGCAGGGTGGAAACGGTCCATGACAGTGACCTTATTTGCTTTGAAAAAATCTAGATTCAGCTGGTTCGGAAAGCACTAAATATCATATCACAATCTGAGCGCTATGGGACTCTACAGGAAAATAAACTGCAGAATTATACTCTATGAATACACCTAAGTATCCACTAAAAAATGCACAGTCCTTAGGAAACCTCAGCTATTTAACAATTAAAGTCGCTTAATCAAATACTGTGCTAAAAAGCTGTAATTCTATGTTTTGATCCCTGTACTGAAAATTGATATTCAATGCTTGACAACATGCACAACTAAGTTTTTTATAAGCAAGGGAAATGTATTAAAATCTGTGTCTTTCTATAAAGCCCAGAGGTAAATATTATTTTTCAAAAATGTCTAGAATGAAAAGGCTAAAAAGCAGTGAGGAATGTAAACGGTTTCATGCATAAAATCATTCCAATAAAAAGTAAATAGCAGAAGGGTTATATAGCTAAAATATGCAAAACCAAATGGAAAAACTCACTGCTGTGGTTTCTTGAAAATATCGGATGGACCTAAACTCTCCAACCCCATAGACGATCTGGCCCTGCTCCTGAGTTTGGCTTTGTCCACAATATAGCACCTATTTTTACGTCTTATTCCTGCCTCCAACTGGAGCTGAAGCCTCCGGCTTGACAGATCCTGATCTGGCCCATGACAATATTTGATGGGCTACAAACAGCATCTCATCTTTCCAAACTTTGACAATATCCCGTCCATTAACCGACAAGCCCTGAGAATACGTTTCCGTCTACAAAGGATGTATTTAATTCCATTAGGAATTAAGAATCAAAGGAAAAATAAAAAAAAAAGCTCTGCTGTGGTCCAGCCCCATCTAACAGTATCATTAAAATTAAGCATCCTGCATATAGTTAAGAAGGGAAGGAAAAAAAGGACCAAATCTTTGTAACCAGTATTTTGCTCAGCTCAGTTGCAGTAGTTTCACTGTCAGATGAATGTGGGAATTACTCAGGAACCTGATCTTCAAATCCCTCACTTAAATCCCAATTTCTTTGCCTTGAGGGCACCCAAAATGCCCATTCTTTCTATAAAGGAAGGAGGCCAAAGGATTCCTGACAATCAAAAATAAAAATTAAGGGATTTCAAAGAGAAGACTGATCTTTCTAATAAAAGGCTTCGTAACAGCTGGAACAAAAGGATAACTATGCAATTGGAAATTTCCACTAATAAATATGTGAATTATGCATCTGTCAGTTTATTGGAAGACAATTATGGCGTTTCTTTTCCTCGCCATCTAATTAATTCACTAATGGTTTTGTTTACAAAACAGGCTAGAGGCTAAAATAAATTTGATTGCACTTCATAATCTGTGGACAGATTTCTCTTAAAACACGAGTAAAAATGAAAAATGCCATACTGCCCATTTTAAAAAGGTCTTGTATAGCCCCAGTAAAATGTGGCTGAAACTAAGGCTTCGTTTTTATGTGTATGTCTTTATTAATCTCCATATTGTAAAGGAGTTTAGCTTTTAGTGGCCACCATCAAGCCAAAAGGACTTCAGGGGGGTCTGTCTAGTATATGGCACCATAAAACACTTTGATTAATGCCTGGGATTATGAAATCAGAAGAATGTTATTAACTTTGCATCTATTAAAATCAAGCTGGAGAGGGCTGGGAGCACTTTTGAGAAGAGAAAGGGAATTCAAACTAATTTTTAAGAATTGAAGTGATGACTTGAAATAAAACAGACACCATTTAGCACTGGCAAAGCGCTGCCCTGAGTTGTCCAGCTCTACCTGAGCAGAGGAAGGTCCAGGTTGGACTAACGTGCCTGGTTTGGGCATCATTCCAAAGAGGTGAGAGCCAGCTGGAGACTGAGTAACAAGAACGATCACAGGCCTGGAAAGCATGAATTAGATGTAAAGCTCAAAAGCAGCGCATTTATTCTTTTAAAGAAAAGAGTTCTTTGGGTTCATGTGATAATGGTCTTCAAATGCATACAACCCAACCTCAAGGGTCGTATGTATTTCTATTCAAGCCTACTACACATTACAGCAGGGAGATCTTAAGTAGTAGGAAAAACCTGCCTGGGCACGTCCTTCCATAAGGACTCCAACAACAAATTAGGGAAAACTGGTGAGAAATGGTTAGGTACATTTGACTCTGCCTGCATGACGATTTCTTTAGGTCCCTTCCAGCCTGAGGTTTAATGACCATATGGTTGAAATATGTGCTCTAAGTGCCACCGACTTCCGCAAAACTGCTGAATGATAAAACATATGATTAAATGTTTTGTCAAGTCAGGGCTAAAAACTGAGACTGTCCCTAATCTGCCTATTGCCTGCTGCCTTCAGGATGTCCCAAGCCATATGTTACCCATAGGAGTGCAGAAGGCACAGCTCCGTCCAAGCTTGTGTACGTGCAGAGACGGCGAGTGAGTCTATATGTTTTCACTGGCATATCTGTCCTGAGAAGTGAACAAAGATGTAGCTGAAACCAAGTCTCAATCAAACTTGTGACGGGGTGTGGAGAAAATACATTATTTTTGCAATTTTATAACAACAGGAGTGATTTAAAATCTTCTCCTTCCTCCATCTCTGAGTGATTGTTGGACGTGATAACTGCGTAAATCAATATAACAAAAAGGCACGTGTTCAGGTGCGGACCTGATTTTCAGTCTACCTGTGCTCAGCCATCACCTACATGAACTGATTTCACAGCAATAATCATAGAATCATAGAATCACAGAATGCTTTGGGTTGGAAGGGACCTTTAGAGCTCACCCAGCCCCCTGCAGCGAGCAGGGATGGCTTTAACCAGAGCAGGGTGCTCAGAGCCCCGTCCAACCTGGCCTGGGATGTTTCCAGGGATGGGGCCTCCACTGCCTCTCTGGGCAACCTGTGCCAGTGCTTCACCGCCCTCAGTGTAAAAAATTTCTTCCTTATATCCAGTCTAAATCTCCCCTCCTTTAGTTTAAATCCATTACTCCTTGTCCTGTCACAACAGGCCTTGCTAAAAAGATTGTCCCCATCTTTCCCGTAGGCCCCCTTTAAGTACTGAAAGGCTGCAATAAGGTCTCCCCGCAGCCTCCTCTTCTGCTCTAACCTCTTCTGCTCTGACTCTAACCCCGTACGTTCAGATACTCCAATACATTTATTTCAGAGCTGTCTAAAATAATCTTGATTTAAATCCAAAATAACTGACCTGGGGCAGATGATTAGAAACACAGGACTTAAAAGGAAATTAAAGAACAAAGACAAGAGCAATAAAGTTCAGGAGAGATGATTTATGAAGGCTGAGGATACCTGACCTACATCCCTGTCCTCTGCAAAGCAGTGCTTGGTGGGATATGAACCTGAGATGACATATTCATTCCCTGTTCCAATGTATTATTGAGGCACCTGGATGCCAACACAGAAGATGCTTAACTGATACAGTGCTGAGAAGCTGAGTTGCAAAAAATAGCGGATGCATCTGTTAATCCGGGCTATTAAAAAACAAGAAGTCCACTCCTACTGTTTTCTTCCTGCCCTGCTAAGGGAGGTGTCCACCGGCTGGGCAGACATGTCCCGGAGCAGCTTGGTCCTACTTGGCAGCCCTCCGAAATGCGGGAGGGTTGTCCTAGGAATGTGACACCGGCCGGCCCTGGGCAGACTGTGGTCTTCCCAACCCGCCTGTTTGCTTTTCAAACATTGAGGATCATACAGGTCCTGCTGTAAGTGAACAAAAGCCTTTATTTGCTCTTGTTCCAGTGGCTGAGCTGGTTCCCTTCTAAAAGAGCACAGACACTACTCAGCTGGTTTCTCCCCTCGAGAGAAGCCTGGATAAAAGCTGATTGCATAGCCCAGTTGCGGATGAAGAAGGAGAACAGCATCCATAAGGACAAGGCATGTTGCAAGAGGCATCAGGTAGCCATCAAAAAACTGAGTAAATGATGTACAACACCAATGCTAATCTGTTGGGAACGTCTCTTGATGTACAGAAAATAAAAATACCTAGAAAAGCAAGATGAAGAAGATATTTCTACATGTAATCTCCATAGAATGGAAAATTACTTCAATTTGAGGCTGTCTCGCCTAAAAGCCACGTATTTGTGTATGAATGCATTGAAGGGATGACCTCTCCAAACAGGCAGCATTCACAGAGGTGTCTGGAAAAGCAGTGTATATTGATACAAACCACAGCTGGAAATTAAAATGCAGGCTAATAGGAATGTTATTCCTTCTTGGCCAGCAAGACCCAAATTAAGCCCGAGACATTCCAGTTTCCAACCAGACACCACCAGTTGCCCTCCTGAAGGGTATACAGAGATGCCCTGGGGGGGGCTTGCCCACAGTGGCCAAGGTTAAGTTATAAAAATCCTCTTCTTTGCTATGTACTTTATTTATTTGATCAGTTTTACTCTTGGAAAACACAAAAATGTGAATGTTTTCCAGGAACAAATTTCAATGTTGCTGTGCACCAGCAGGCTACTGTAACACACGCAGGCAATAAAAGAGTCAATTCCTCTGACGCATTTTGCATTAGTTCATTTTTTAGCCTTAGATTATAAAACCTATTTTTCATGGAGAATATAGAAGCAAGAGGTAGCTCAGTTTTAACAAAAAGAGTATCTTCTTGTTTTAGTAACTATATTTCCCTTGGTGGTAAAGAAAAATAACAAAATCTGGAGTGTTAAGTTAAACTTTTAAATATCTTTTGTCCTTCTGTGTGTAATTCAGTACTTAAGAACTACAGAAAATGACCTTAACTAGCATTTTCCTGCTTAGGAGAGGGGCACCCACCCTTGAAGAAAACCCCTGCGAGGTAATCGAAATGCTCCTAAGATTTCAATATTTTCATTTGACTGTGATCTGATACATTGAAGTGACAGAGTATGTCCACTCCTGCTCTTCCTCACACCTGGCCAAGCGTCACGCATCGATAAGATCTGGGTTTTGTTAACATCTTAAAGCTTCCAAATTAAAGCTGTGAGCAGCCAGAGCTAGAGGAGGGGCCCAGGGCCATCAACAGCACAGTCCAGTCTGTTTTGAACCACTGTGCGGTTTGAGGGTCCCATAAACAACCCTTTATGAAGACAAACTCAAGCACCTTCCCAGGAACATCTTGAGGTTTTCAAAGTTTGACAGCATGCACCAAAAAAGCCTTAAAAATGAAAACAAACCTCATGAGGTCTTCCACAAGATTCAAAACAAGCCCCAGACTGGTGGATCCCTCACTACAGGTCACCTCAGGCAGCAAAGCCAGCGGTGATGTTAATTTAGGAGACAAACCTCCAGATCTTCATGCTGTTGTCAACAGAGGGGGAAGGGCCTTCAAAAGGGAGGTTGAGCACAAATGGAATTAAACTCCTGCTCTAAAGCATCCTCCACAGCAGATGACTATAGAAGGAGCGGGGCAAGGACAGCCTTCCCAGGCTACGCATCAGCTCTTGTGACTGTCTTCCAAAACAACAGTTGCTAATATCAAATAAAGAAACAAATAAAAAACCAAACCCAAACTCCAGGAAGGGACCAGCATTCTCCTCCACACGATTTTACATACATCCAAACAGGAAAAATCAGAAATAAATCACATGGAAGAGTGAGTCGCACTTTTAACACAGAATTTACCCATTACGTCACAAATAATCACTGAAACACTTCATTTTGCTGGTTTTCCAGTTCCCAGCACTAGGGGTGTGTTTGGCTCCCACAGGGTTACAGAGTGGGGATTTTCCCAAAGTTTCATGATGGCAGCAGTAACTCTGTTCGCTTTTCTGCCCCTAACTTACAGGAGTTCCTAACATACTCTACCAGTGTCCGGTATCGGAAGCTCCTCTGTGGTCAGCACTGTGATGTAAACTAAGCTCCCTCTTTCTATTATAAGTTTTTGTATTTACATGATATTACACACGGGTCACACAACGGCTGCCATTTCAGTCTCCTCCCGCTCAGGCTTTGTTTTAAAAAAGACTACAGAGCTCTAAATCCAAGCAAAGCAAAAAGCAAGCTCAGATTTTCCCCTTTCTCTAAAATTCTGAAAAAAAAAAAGTGTTTTTCTGTGAAGTGTTGTCATAGTTCAGACACTGAATTTACAGCTTTTGTGATAACCAAGGAGATCTATCTCTAGACCTGAACTAGAAACTGCTTAGAAGGGACATCATACCGTTACTCCAGTTTTGACTAAGATTTTAGGTTGCTTTTTCAATCTTAGCACTCAACAGCCGCACAACTCTTCAGATTGCTTTTAAAAGGCAATCGATGCCATGAACATAGGACCACTTGGAGAGAGAAGACGTATGCTCCTCTCTCAACCTAGCAAATAAATTCTTCTTGGTTACTGCAAAGCATTTATTTGTACATATTTATTCACCGGGAAATGTAATTCAGCTTTCATCAACCATTGGAAAAATATGTAATTCTATCACATAATTTTCTTCCAGTTATTCATGTGTAATAACAAAGAAAAATTAAAAAACTCATAATACTACTTATTCTAGGACATCACGCAAACTTCAAAGAAGAAAAGGTTACCTACCAGCTCAACTCGTCCAAACCCTCCGACTCCAAGGGTGTCAATGATGTTGAAATCAGACAGTTTCAGGTTGGCGAAGAAGGCAGCTTCGGCTTCGTATCTGGATTTTTTTATGCGAAAAAACGGAAATTTCTTAGAGGTGCAAACATGAGTACTGCGCAATACCATACCCGAATGGCATGAGCGTGGAACAGCCTTTACCTGCTTAATTTCCATCTTATCTCTTACAGTTTGCTTTTATTCACACTCATCGTTTTGCTGGTCCCAATTATAGCATCGCTCCGATGTGCACGGTTTTCCAAGTGAGAAAAGCAAACATGCCTACAATGCAAATGTCTGGTACTGCAATTCAGCTCCAGCTACCCAGCGAACGCTACATTTTGATATTTTCTATTGATCTTCTTGTGGGTGGGGTTTTTTTGGTGTCTTTAAGTATTTTTGGAAGATAAAGTCTCTCATAGAAGTTTCTCTTATCCACAGGCTGGCAGTAGTTTCTATAAATGTTTATTGAAAGTGGCAAGATCATTAAGGTCCCTGGAGAGAAATCACAGCCAGGTTTTATGAAATCAGATCCGATAAGCTGCAGGCTGGTGTGCAAATGCCTGAAATGAATGACTTCAGTCACATATCAACATTGCTGTAAGAATATCTTCACTTCTTTTCCTCCTATAAACTCACTTGGAGTAGACGTCCCAACCCAGGAGGTCCCAAAATCCAGATGCTCTCTCTTAAGCCCATGTCCAACTGGCTCGCAACACAAGTTCACCAAGCCCTTGACTAAGGAAGCATGCAAATTGAACACATGCAAGCCTGCCAAAATAAGCTTCCCATGACTATCCTCATGAATATGATTCCTCTAAAATAGCTCCTTGTCAAGGTTTGTGGTATTTTTAGAAAGGCTCAGAGGGGAAATGGCTGAACAGGATCCACCCACTCAATAAAGTTTGACATTCAGCTGCCAGAGAAGTCCCCGTGCGTGTACAACCTTTGGCCGCTGGTGACACTGACTTGTATGGGAAAAGAGTGTTGACGGGATTATGGAAAGAGGCATGGAGGCTGTAAAGGGGGAGTTGGCTTGGTTTTCAGTACTTAATTTTAGCCATAATATCCTGCAATGAACAGATAGACCATAATCCACTATTTCACCTGGATGCTTCATTTGAGCATGAGAAAGCTAGCGTAAAGATAAAGCATCATAGCGTTAGCCACAATCATATCTACATTTCCACCTCTCTATCTTTTTAACGTACCTTGCCCATCACGCCTGTCTCTAATTCAATAATGGGATGGAATTGATTTACTGACTTACTCCCTTCAAACCACCTTCTTTAGTCTATTTAAAACTGCAATGACATTGGGGGAGAAAGAAAAAAAAAAATTGAAGTTGAAAGGGAAAACTAAAAAGAGGTCTCAAGAAAGGAGAAAGGTCACATCATCAAGCCCCAAATCCAATGCAATAAAGCGCAATTTCATCTCGGGGCTGCTGTTGACAAATTACTTAATCACTGCTTTATTAATTACACTGTCACCAGATCCTCTCGGTGACATTGCTCCTGTGGCCACAGCAGCCTGATGCATCCGATTTTGGAAAGCAATCAGTACCGAGCCTGCTCTGAACTTGGGATAACCTTGTGTGACACAGCTGCTTATCGATTGCTTTGTACTCATCATGAGGTGCATACTAAACCTGCCACTAAAAACCTCTGCTAAAGGAAAGATGTATTTATATGTTCCCTTCTAAATCACAGCAGACACGTCATTTTAGGGGTGACAGAGCAATGAGATGAGTCTAATTTTCATGATAAACGTATAGACAGCGCATGAATTACCTTTCATGTTCCTGACCGTTACAATATCCTTAATGATTTATAATTGCTAGGGAGATGAAATCCCAGCATGGAAAATTACCCTTCAACAGTCAGACAACGGATGCAAAAATTCAGGTCAAGAAGCCCTGCATTACCTTTGCCCAAGGCTTGGGAGCCTCCCTTCTTGGTGGAAGGAGGCAGGAAAGAAAATGCGGAAGGAAGCCACCTCGTGCTCCCAGGGAGGCAGGGGACCAGCTACCCCGTCTCCCCCCTGGGCAACTAGTGAGGATTTCTCAAAGCTGAGCAAGCAGGTGATGAGAGATGCCAAACAGCAGTGTGTCAGAAGGGTTAGGGTCTCCAAAAACATATGGGAGAGAGAGGGGAAATGTTTTTTCCCCTGTAGTACCTGAAAGACAGCTAAGTCCTACAAAAATGATGTACAGTTCACATCACGTGATGCTGAGAGGACAAAAACTAGGTAAGACATGGCACGGTGCTGGCAAGACAAGCAGGACCGTAGTCCCAGCCCCTGCAAATTCCACCAATTCTCCTGAAAATCCCTCAGTTCGATGGGGGACGGGATCTGCCGCTCCAGTCCCAACTCCTTCATCGTTTTGTGTTTTGAGTCGCAGGAGCCAAAAGCTCTGCTGATGGTTTTCAAAGTAAAAAAAAAGTGTTCATTTATTATTTTGCTTAAAAATGTGCTTGCGAGCACTATTGTGATTGCTTCTTTGAAATCTCTTGGCTAATTCTCTCTGACAGACTGCTTATGTGTAGTTAGTACATACAAGTGCAATGAAGCTTATAAAACAAATTGGATGCAGTTTTCTGCATACTGTGCAACAGGCATCCAAAAAACAAAAGAAATTCCAAAAATATATAGCGAAACCAAAATGCATGTGAAAGCAAGCAAGCAAGCCCTTCACATGCTTACGAACGACAGTCACACCTGAATTCTGTTTTATTCCCAGCTACAAAGGTCAAAGTCCACTTTCAAATCAAAATCCTGTAAACTAACAGGAGTTACGCACTTCAGCCCTGCAAAGCTTAAGAATCTCTTCAGTCACTTAAATAAAAATATTGAAATGCAAATACTCCCAAGCCATCTCCTAAATCAGAAATCAGGGCGTAATCCTCATCCTGAAATTTAGAATATGAATTCAACGTCTGTCCTTCAACTTCCTTAATTTGAGCATGTCGCTCCCTAAACAGAACATCCCAGGGTTTTGGAACATGTGCTCCTCGCTCGACAAAATTATAGTGAAAAACATATGTGATATCTTAATTTTATCACCTCCGAAAGAAAAGGGACCCTTTCAAGGCATTGGGAGGACAGTGCAAAGAAGTACAGAACAAGTTTAAAAAGTAATATTGGTGTGTCTGTAGGAACATGTTCGGTTCTGGACCAGGTTGAAGAAATCTGCTACACTTAGATACCGGGGAGGATGCTTGGGATATTCCCTGGGAATATAACAGAGGTGGGATGAATGGTAGAGACAGTTTGGGCACACTTGCGCAAGATGACCTGGAAATAACTCAGCACTCTGTGGGAAAAATACATTTGTGCCAGGTCAGGGCGTATTTCTTCTGGGTACCACTTTGCAGATGCCACAGCGTCTTCCCATCTGGTACTTAGCAGTCTAATGAGAAAGGTGGTTATATTCTAAATATGCAGCTGTATGCTGGTGCTCTGAGACTTTTCAAACAAGCAAATGACTTTTTGACCTCTGGAAGAGTTAGTGATTTAAGTTCCTAAATTAATAGATAAGAGGTGTACTGGGAAGATATCTCGGGCAAGCTTGGAGGCATGAATGCTGATGAGCAGCACACCCCCGTTCAGTGACATTCTGGAGCTACGCAGATGCAAGGCTCAAACTTTCTATTCTGAGATTTCTGGGGTTTTCTGACTCTAGTTGACTTAGACATAACTAAGAAAGAGCCCTTCTCCGCTCCAGCTATTCTGCTGATTGTGCATCTTGCCCCAGCCATCACAGGCCAAAACGCCTGGAAAATCACAGCTGGAAGCGCACAAAAAGACAAGATACAGAGAACGTGTCATCCAAATAGGGAGAAACAACAAAAAGTCTGTTCTTTAATAAAGAACTTTTAGAATTAAGGCTGAGATTTTCACAAGAGCTTGTGGGAGGCCAGGTATCAACTCCCAATGCACTCTTAATGGGACTTTTTTTGCTTATTGAAACCAGGTTTTGTCACCTACCCTACCAAACCAACCCTGCCAGAGCTTATGGTCCACTCCTGTAGCTAAGAGGAGCGATACCTTCTCTGTAGGGGATGTCTGAAAACATTATGGAGGAGGAAACGCTCAGATCTAGGTCAAACACGAGCATGTTGTGGAATCTCCCAAGCTCTTCTCCAAGGTTTCTTGCAAATCTCTGAATGACAGAGGTACCTGTACCTACTGAAATCTCACTCAATCGACTGGCTTTCTGTAATGATCTTGCCCTAACGAGTATCAGTGCCCTCCTGTGGAAGAACTGGGGCTTGGGTCCACCATTTCTTTCTCTCATTCCAAATAAAATACATACTCTTAAGGATTCGCTAATTAAAATGCCTTGATTCAGCCTCCTGTTCAGCACGGAGAGGCATCACATGCAAGAAACCAGAGTAATCGGGGGGATCAGGAGTAAATACCATCGTCCACATGTCCCATTACTTTGAAACAGCAGCGCAGGAGCCACAGCCCAAGCATTTGGGCAATGCCTGTTATGCACAATGGGAGAGGAAAATGTGGCTTCTTGCACTGCTGGAGGTTTCCAACCATTTAAAAGAGTGATTGCCTCCTAGGACAACAATTACTCCAAAACACATTTCAAGCTTTCCCCCGCAAAACTACAAATACAAAAAAAAAAAAAAAAAGAGAATCACCTTACCAAGGCAGCTAAAAAGAATGAGAAAATGCGAGGAGCAAAGGTTTGCAATTACCCAACTGCTCAGCTTTACTAAACTAGCTCACGATTCCTATCACATGAGCTAAATGTGTTGGGAAACATTAGACATCTGTTACCAAACTGTCATCTTGATAGAAAACTTGGCTTCTTTCCACCTGTGCGCTGCCAACTGGATGTAAATTGCAACCAAATGGGAACCAACCACCTACTCCGTGATAAGAGCGAACGTAACCATTTTGGGTGGACAAAACCAGAATTTTGGAGCCTTCCTCAGTGACAAACACCTGCTTGTTTATCATCTATTTTGTCGTCCTTATATTCAGTTTTGTTGGCTGGTCCGGTCACTATATTACCCATCGTAGAGGCAATGCACTTCTGCAGATAGAAATATTGAATCTCTGGAAAGACTAGAATAACTTGAGTTGCAATACCTGGATGGTGATGATGAGACCCAGCCCACAAGAAGACACGCTCCTGCAATGAGCCTAAGAGCCACAGGTGGGCTGGGGAAAAAAATACATCACAAAAGGAAACCCTATTTCCAAGTCCACTACGTAAGAGATTTATCTCAGTCCATCTCCTTATGATTCTTAAGAGATAACTAATTTCTTTTTAGGATGCTGCTTCTACTGTTGCTGCACTTTAAAAAAAATGAGTTTGTGATAAATGAAAGCAAAAGTGACCTCAAATCTTCAATTTTGTGACTATTTTTTCTATACATCTGAACCTAACATATTTTAGTCCTAGCGAAATAACCCACCTGGGTCTACTCTACTCATGGCACCCAGCTGCTGTTTGCCTGCCTGGTACCCTGAAGTCACGGCAGGTTTTCCGAATTGGATTCATGTTATTAAGAGAGATGCATTTCCAAATGTGAACGAAAAGTGGCAGAGGACATGAATCGAATTCATGTAACGAGGAGGCTTCGTTATCTGAAAGTGATGTAAGGAAGAGCAGATGCAGCAAATGGTGGTAGGGCTCCCATGCCTTCCCTTCTGTGCCAGCCAGCCCTCTTCCCCACCTGTTCAAATGACTCCAAAAAGCTCAGGTTCACATATTTCTGAGTGATTTTGGACAAAGGGAAATCTATGAATGGTCGTATGGGTGAAAGCAAAACAAAAAGCACCTTGTGTCATGTCCACACAAGATCCTTACCTTCAACTACGCCCTGTTTGAGTGGGGCTCAGAAGATCTAGCCACATTCAGGCAACAGACAGAATCATGGCACAGCGACAGTGTATTTTACACAACCAGCAAGATCCAGAGCCTGGAAATGCCTGAAAGCAAATTCTTGAGAGGCATTGAGAGCAAATCTGTATTTCTTTATGGTGCGTTGCCACTCATCCTCTCAGAGGTCCCACCCCGCACGCAAAACCCTTCACATTCAGCATTCCCTCCAGATATCGATCCATTTGGGTCAGTACACTTTGGGGGCGGGGAGAGATGTCCCTTGACAAACCCCTGCAGCAACAAATCCACCCCAAGGGTATGAACTCAAAACGCTGTTGGGGAAGACGATAACATGCTCATCAGACCTCTCTCAGAGTCTAATCCTGCAACGTGAAGAGCACTCTCAGGTCTCAATGGAATTGTATTGGCTGAAAGGGAGATGCTTGCCCCCAGATTAGTCAGGCAGAGCAGGCAGTGAGAGCAGAGAATAAATATTTCTTAAATACTGTCCCTGTATATGGGAAATGCCTATGTTTTGTGTTTCTTCCTCTGGGTACCAGATGTCCTTCTCTCTCATGATGTACAAATGTAGCTTTTTACTTTCAAATGTCCCTTTCAGATAAACGCTGGCATCAGCAGGAACAAAAATATCAAGAAGAAGACCAGCTCTTTACCTATTTTACTGTCCATTGCATAACATTACAGTAAAGTTGAATTTATTTCAAGCTCCGTCACATTATCACAATTTATTAGCTCGTTCACAAACACAGGAACACAAAATTGTACCAGGACATCTCCATTGACAGTGAAAGCGGGAAGACGCTGATCAAAGACACCAAGCTGTTGGATTAAAGTACCGGCACAGGATGACTGTGATTTCTCCCATTGGTAGTAAGGTCACTGTTGCCCACCTGGCGCCAAGTTGTATTAATCAGGGAGTGCTGACATCCAATTGCCCTAAATCCAAATGGGTGTTTCTGCCCTTTCACAGAGACAACAGACTGATGGCATGTTACTACGCCCATAAATAATTTCTGCCTGGTATTTGCTATCCTAATGCTAACCCATTCACGGGAGGGATGGGTGCTACGGTGTTACCCACAGACTTTTTAGAGAGGATTGACTTGTGGACGAGGATTTGCTGCCCTGCACCAAGGAAGACCAAGGAGGAGAACATCAAACTCATGTTCTACTCTTCCATTTCTTCTAATTGTAAACAACAGGGAAAAAGTAAGAGACATATATTGATCTATCTACATGTATCTGTAGATAGATATAGGGAGAAAATATGGCAACTAATAACCCAGCTTTTCCTTAGTTCAGGTCTCCTTCTTCCAGACCATCCTTCTGAGGTCAGCAGTGCAGTGGCTTTAACTCCTGATTTAGCTGCTACTACTTCCTTCTGTCTTACACCTTCGACTGAAAATCCAAATCAAGAGAGATTTCATTTGGATTTTTAAAAGCAATGTGCTAGTGGTGATGATGCAATCGAAAGCTACAGCTGCACGGACCATTGCATCGAAAAGAAAGGCGGTCTTTCTTTTCAAGTTCATGTTGTTGGGGCTGGGAATTTCTCTTGGACCCACCAGCACTTGAACTTGCAGCGTACTTGCCTTTAATGACTTTCACGTCAGGAGAAATAGCATACCTCCTGGTTTAGATTTTCTTATAGAAAGTGAACATTTGAGTGGCAGCTAAAACAGACATTAAAGCTATGGCATCTCTAACTTCCTCTGGAAGGGGAAGGAGATCTGAAATTAAAAACATAAAGTTAAAAAAACTAACAGTGAAATTATTTTTTCCTCCTCTTTTAAAAGCACATTACTTTTCAATTAGAACTTGGCAACGTGAACATGATATTATGCTGTTATAATAAGCTGCGCTCATCGTTAAGTTGTTTCAGTAGTTAAGCAAATAGAAGATTTGTTTGAATTATGGGGCTTTGAAGAATTGCTATTGCACGGAGACCAATTTCACCGAGAAAGGTAATTGAATGCACTCAAATACAGTCAGTTAAAACAGCTCAGAAAGACCTTCTCATCATCCAGGCTCTTTAAAAAGTCTTAACTTGGAAGCTAATATTGTTGAACTCCTAAATGTGCCGAGAGATTGGTAATACCTTATTAAACAACTTACGCTGATTAGGTTCTGTACCTTCTGTCTAGCAAGAGTACGAGCACTGCAGTGGGACCTTATCTGAACACAGGATGTGCAGGGTGCAACTTTATTAGGAAAAAAACCCTAAAATCCAAATTTCACCTTTTTTTCAGATGTTCGCTGTGTGATCCTCTCCTCTTCTAACATGGGGAAATGCATCACTCCCTTTAAAATACACGACTGCTCCCATGTATCTAAGCTCACAATCAAACTGCTCAGAAAAAAACCCCTTCCTTCTCCCATCCAAGCAAACATAAGGGTTTTGTATAAATGTGCGTGTACTTTGACTGTCTGCACCCTGTTATTACACATCCACACAATGCTCATGTGCCAGAAACAAGCAAAGAATTTTGATGGAAGAACCAAACTAACTGGGATATAAAATGCCAGCTGACCAGGGGGTGATAATGCCATACAGGTATGAAGCAGAGTGTTTTCAATAGAGCACAAGGTTAGCAGGATGTTTTTTAGGGAATTGGGTCCCTGCTTTTCACTCAAAGTCAAAGGGAGGTCATCACTGAAATGCTAATTTTATTTTCTAGATGCACGTTTCTCCTTCAACTTCTAACGAAACAGCCCAATGCTTCCAACAGGACACTCTCTCAGGGTCCTACTTCGGGAAGTCCTGGTTTCAGCTTTGGTTAAAATAACATTTGCACTTTTGTAATACGCCTAATGCCGAGAACGTCCTGAAATAGTTCAAACAAGATACTCTACAGGACAGATTGACTTACAAAAACAAGACTTTAATAAATTTTAATTAAAAGGGGCGGAGGGAGGATGTGGAGTATTCCTTCCTCTGGTGGTGTTTCCTGTTCTGTACAGTATTAAAAGATATTGCTTTTAAGGAGGGGGGTTGTTTCTCTTTTTTTCCGCCTTTTTTTCTTGTCTTTTTTTTTTTAAACTCTGGATGTGGCTAGCTGGAGACTAAAGAAACTGCCTCATTGCCACTGTATTGCAGATGTATCTTGGCTCAGCAGTGAGGGACTGAACCCAAAACAGTTGCTTATAGCACTATTGTGTATGGTATGCTGGGTTAACCTGGCTGGGAAACTCACTGGTAACAGTTGAAAAAAAACCACGTGAATAACTTTCTGACTCCAAAACAAGCAGCAACACAACCTGAAATTGCACATGAAACAAAATTCTAAGGAAAGCAAGTGATTTTTTACAGCACCTCAAACACTGCACTGCAACCTTGACATCTTAATTTCATTTCAATGGAAATAACATCAAATATAAAATGAAAGATCACTTAAAAATTTTACTGATCAACATCTTGTATCACATATTTCTGTAAAGCAGATATATTTGAAAATTTGGGTGGGAGAAATACTGGTTTACTCTCCTCCCTCTACACATACCCCAATATCATCACATTTCAATGCCAGCCGGTATGCAGTACTGATTTTTTTGAGTTTTACGGAGAGTTTTTTAAGGATATTCAGTTGAAAAATTACACCTGCTAGATAAAAGGTAGATATTATATGCTTTAGCTCACTGTAGTCCACGGAGTTTCATGTCCTGGCCACCCCATCCCTACTTCCAAAAAAGCTGATGGTGGGTTTTTTTGTGTTTTTTCTTTTCTTTTTCCCTATAGCTGTGCTCATTACAACAGAAGTGTGGGGTAAGGATCACATTGCAAAGAAAAATTTATCGTGCTCTAAGACACATGCATCGTAAAGAGAAAGCTCTTCTGCCTGGCTAATGGGAATAAACTGAGAACGCCATGCACTTCACTTGGCTTTTTTATCTTTGCTACGCCAGCACCCTGCAGTATTATGCCTTAATGGCCGCCTTGGCACATTTCACTCCTCACATGCTAATGCTAGTATGAATAAGCAACCTTTCAGAATAAAATATTCGATTTATGTTGTTGGGTTGCAGCACAACATCTAACAACCCACGGCAGGGTGACATGGCTGGAGTCAAATGCAGTTCATTGAAGAACTGCCAAGGACTTATAGCATATTAACTCCTACTTTACCTTCCTAAATCATGGGTCACTACTGAGACAAAATTCATGTTTAAATTCGTGTTTAAATCCCCAGATTCACCAGCTAAATCAGCTAGTTTGGATATACTTGGTGATTCTGAATTTTTTTGTAGTACTCGAATCCTAACTTTTAAAGAAATATAAAGTTAGTGAAAAATAAACATGCCTTGGTTGCATGCGTGTTTGTCCCTGATGCTAACTGTCCTTGAATCACTTAGAAGAAAAAAAAAAGTACTATGGTAAGGAAGGAGACAATCCATTAACTTCCCTCTATTCTCCATATTAGTTCTGTATTTAACAGTTTGCATCTGTAGACAAGAAAATATATTTGGAAGATAAGGCATCAAGGGTTTTTCCTTTCACCTTTCTGATTGACCTCAGAGAAAATACCTACAGATCCCTCACTTCTTCCTTTGGAAAACACCAAGGAAAACCCACACTTATAAGATGTACCTAGGAAAAACGCATTTCACATTAAAACTCCAACTGACTTCTGTAATGTCAACAAATCCCAGCTACCAAACTGGGATCAAGTGTGCCACTATGTACCACAGAAGGACACTGAAGTTATTTTAAGGCAACTTTTTGGGAGTCACCAGGGAAGAGCCATGGCCACGTTACAACTTTGGCAAGTGAGATGTGATCTCAAGGAAAATTCAATCTAATTACAGCTTGAAATTGCTCGAATCACAATTAGTTCTGTTTGTTGTTCTTCTACTTTACAAAATCTCATGATCTAAGTGCAAACTACTAATTAGATCCCATGAACCCCAAATCTGCTCATCTAAGCACGTAAATGCTAAATGGCCCTTTTGCCTCCAGCCTTAATGTAGGACTGTGTTGCTTGCATAAGTAAATGCTCACCATGGCAACAGCAATGCTCAGGTTAAAGAGACTTGGTTGCAGTTTTCTTTCTCTTAGTTTTTTTAAAGAATGTGGAAAACAGATTGATATATCGCTGATGTTGGACATACTTATTTGTCCAACTCACTGTGTTCACTACTTATTCAAGTCCCACGGGATTCAGACAACAGTGTGTGCTATGTTTTGCCCTTGATTCTTTTTTCAAATGGCCCTAATCACTTACTAGAAAAATCACTTACTAGATGGTTTCCAGCTTGATGGCTGCTAAGAAGTAGAGGTTTACCTTGAGTGAACTGGTGTCCCTTCTCCAAGGGCTGCCCAGAGACATTTCTACAATGTTTCCTGCAGCCTCTTCCAAATTCTCAAGTAGACCCATGTGTGATAGGAGCTGGAGATGTTGCTGTAGCAGATGGGTGAATGATGTTCTCTTAATCCAGTGGCTCCCCCGATCATCAGTAAGAGCTTCTAATTGCACTGGGGTCACCAGACTAAACCTCCCAACGCGTTACTGCAAAACCCTCAAGTTTTTATTCCTTTGACCAATGTCGGAACACTCCAGCCATGCCAGCACTGCTGGTGGAAGTTGTTGCATCCGGCACGTTTCATCCTAATTTACTTTGGAAAAAAAGGTGACAGATAAGGGGAAGGTGGGGAGGAGGGGAATATTACATAAAATCCTACCGAAAAAGTGGGAGCAGGCAGGAAGCAGATTTTTCCTTACAAAGCAAGTACGTGTGCACACAAAGTGAGATATTTCGCTCTGCTTGTTTATTCTGGCAGACAGATGAAACTGTGGGAAGAGATCAGTGAAACTGGGTTCCACATAACCAACCCCATCCCGGTATCACCCTGTGTCAAACCCGCTTTTAATTTGATTTATCTGCTAAGATTTTGCTTTCTTGTGTAAGTATTGCTTTCAAAAGCAAAATCAATGTCTTGGGCCATGCAGGTCCTTTTGGCTTCATGTGGGAGAGACTCTGCAGAGGCAGAAAGTTTCCCCTGGAGCTTAACAACTCTACACAAATACCGAAGGCCAGTATCTGGCAAAAGTCAAGAAAAAGCATCAAAACAAATGCCCAATTTAAAGAAAAACTGGAGAAATAGAAAAACCAAAGCAACTGTGCATGCAGCATCCCACAAACATCTAAGAAAGGTCTAAGAAAGAAGAAAGGGAGAACTAGAAAGTCTAGCTCTGAACAAGGCTGTGGCATGACAAACGTACAGGAGGCATGAAATGACCGTTGCTGGGATGACATAATACCAGCCACAGAAGACACTGGAAACATGAAGGCTACACCAAGTAGCCTGTCCTAAGGGAAGAGTGATTTGTTGTGTGAAATCAGGTTAACAAATCCAATTATCATCTGCAGGGCATCTGTAGATGGAAATTCCAGTCTAAACAGGGAAGGAGAGTATTGACCACCCATCAGATGGGCAAGAGTGGCTGTGAGCTGCTGAAGGAGCTCCAACAAGATCTCAGCAAAGACAAAACACCCAGCGTGAGTGCGCAACAAACTCTAGATACACTGTCAAGCCTAAAATTTTAGACACAGTTAATGATTATTTTAGGACATGGTTAATCAGGTGGCCCAAGAACAAAGAAAACTTGTGACTTGATGCCGAATGATATGCAAGACGTGTTTCAAAGTACAACCATTGCAGACTCTCCCTGTAACAGAAACCGTGATGTATCGAGGTTTAACACGGCTGGAGGTCTGAAAAGAGGTTTAAAATAAAAGCACCACTCTTTCATTTAAAAATTCAAAAAGGGAATTCAAAGAGTAGCTAAAGGAGTTGATTAGGAGAATTAAATCTTAGCAACAGCATATAGGTATCTGGAAGCATACAGCAAACATACCATCTATCAAACGTGGACCTAGGATAGGTCAAAAGGAAGCTGGCGTGGCTGAACAGCAGGATGAGACAGTACATTAAAAGCAAGAAGGCATCCTTCATATTTGAAGCAGTTTCAAACAAATCAATAAAGAGAAAAGAAAAAAAGAATCAAACCCTGTCCGGTTGAAAGGAAAAACACCACAAGGCAAGACAAAAAAACCCCAATGCAAGTAACAACTTCAAAAGGCTTAAAAACAAATAACAAATCCTTCTCAATCACAGCAGCAGCAAGGAGCCTGACCGTAGGCTGTAGGGTCTCCAGAGGCTCATGCTCTAGAAAGAGCACACTGAGAAGAACAAAGCCATGTGAGAAAAGCTCAGTGCACTTTTTACCCCTGAGTTCAACGTGGAAGATCCTGGGGAGATCCTCCCACTGCGATCTTCCTTCCCAGGGGAATCACCAGAGTAACCGCCTCCAATTGAAGTGTCAGTGGGGGACCCAAGTCGACCAAAGGAACGTTAACCCATCTCCAGGCCCAGATGCTGTTCACCCAGTACTTCTGCATGAACTCAAGGTGAACTACTAACTGTGGTTTGTAACCAGCTCTGCTTGCTGAGGGATGGAAGCGGCTTTTTGATGTGATCCAGAGCGCTGTACTTGACTAAACCCAACATCTGTCCTAACAGAATTAGTTGACACATGGATAAATCTGACTTCTTTGGGGAAGAGCCAACATGCTTCACAAGTCTACTGGAGTTCTTTGAAGGAGTCAACAGGCACATGGGCAGGAGAGATCTGGTGGATATAGTTGGCTTGGATTTCCAAAAGGCATTTGACAATGTTTGAAAGGCTGTTAGAGAAATTAAGCTGCTGTGAGATAAGAGAAAAGGTCTTTGCATTGATTAAAAAAAGGTTAAAACCAGAAAACAGCAGATAGTAATAAATGGCTGGTTTTCTCAATGGATGGAGGCCAACAGTGCTGAAATCTTTCCTGCTCAACATCTTTATAGATGATGTGTAAAAGGGGGGAATAAGTAAAATGACAACATGGGTCAAGGATATTAAATCACCAAACATAGCAAACAAAAGCCCAAGGTGAAAAATTGCACAAGGACTTAAAGATACTGAGGGACAAGATAATACATTCACTTGAAATCCTGTAGAACTGAAGTGATGAACATCAGAGAGAAAAAAAAATCCTGATCTTACGCATACAGTAGTGGATTGATTTGTCCACCTTTATTCCCCCTCCCATCTCAAAACCTACAGAGTAGAACTGGAAAAGGTACCGAGAAGTGTGATGGTAAGGAGCACAGGTCCGGATTGGTTTCTGTTGCAGGAATGACTGTGTTAGGGGCTTCTTCCTGGGAAAAAGACAACTCAGGTGACAAAGGTCTGAAACCTGGGTGTGCCACGGAAAGCAGCTAGGCAGATTCAGGGAAAAAAAACCCTACCAACGGCTACTAAATATATTGACGGTGCCTATATGCAGGAATTCCCTGAGTCTCAACTCACTGGAGGCTGGGGGATCACAAATCAATAAGCATCTCTTTGCTCTTATTCTCCTTCCTAGATGCCTGCTGTTGGGCATGGTCAGAGACGGGATACGGGGTTAGCTACATCTTGATGCAGTGAGGCCACTCCTATATTGGCACTTCCAATGTATCTGTATATAACTGGAATAAATTGAGAAACTCAAGGCCCCTACTTGTGATGTATAGTAGCATTAAAAAAACCAGACAGTTGTGTTTCACAGTGCCTGGTGCCTGATCTGGAAGCCTGTTCGTGTTCTACGTGGTGAGAGATGAGTTGTTCAATCTTACGACTTGTCTTGACTAGATAAAAGGAAGTTTTTATCAGACATTCTTTAACACATGCTGGCTAACATGAGGAAAAAGCATAGTTCTCACTTATTCACTGATGCTAATCTTAAATTCACCACATGAGAAAACTACCAAGTGCTTTGTCAACCTTTGAATATTATGTGCTAATTAGAGAGAGAGAGGAAAGAAAAAGGAACCAAACAAACCACCCTAACCCCCAAGTTTTTCTACTGCAGATGACTCCTGCGCTTGAAAAGTGATGCAAGTCGTCTCATTTGGGGAAGACCAGGAAGCTGGAAGGCTCAAAACTCCTCACATCACAGCAGTTCAACAACTCATTTGCCACTCTTCTAATGGAGGAAAATATTTCCTAACACTCCTCCCATGTACTCAGCTCATTTTGAGGAAGGGCTCCTGGCATCCCAGGAACTGAACATGACTTACATGGTTGAGCACTCCCCAAAACACACCTCCAAGCCACACTCCCATACTACAACACTGAAATGTCACTGGCTACACATCATCTACTTGGTTCAGTGCCCCAGATTTGGAAAATTTTGTTGAGTAAAGGTAACGATGGGCATACCAGCAGTATGGGCAGCTGAACCTAGAGAGGACCAAGGGGCTCTGCTGAGAAATACCAATAATAATTCCGGGGACAATGGATCACAAGCAATGAGTTTCCTGGAAGCTTTTTAGCACCCCTTTGCGGGCTCCCATCCGTTTTCCAGCCGAGGCAACTTCTGAAAGGCACTTTCCTATACTTCCACTGGAGGGCAGGAATATCCCACATTTCCACAGGCGACCCTTCAGCTCCTTGCCACACATATGCTTAAAACAGCTTTAGCAAAGCCTGGCCTTCGGGACATACTCTTCTACACACAGCCTTTAATTTGTTTTCTACCCTGCTTTTATGAGCAGCTCCATTTTTTTCAGAACATCATTATTTTCATAAAACAACTACAATATTCCCAGTTTCCCCCGTATCAATACCTCCTCTCCCAGTGCCCCTTTGCCTCTGCTCCCTGCATTACCTGCAAAGCTCCAAGGTCCCCCATGTTCCCCACCTACCTTTCCTATAGGTAACATAGTATTGGAAGTACGTATGTATGTGCTGACCAGCAAGTTAACATCCTCACTGCTTCCCCAGGAGGCAATAAAAATATTTCTAAAGGCTTGCAGAGCTGATCTGGGGAGCTACGGCGTGTATTGTCTGTACCTTTATTAGTGAAAACTATCATCAAGAGTAGAATTAGCGGACACAGGAACAAATTTGATATGCTGTCTTCTGCGAAGGGACATATTGAAGTTACTGAAGGGGTCATGCATAAGGTTGATCTGCTTGACAGAGTTTATTTGGTTTCCAAAAAGCATCTCAGAGGGTTCCCCAGAAAAGGCAATTAAAGACACAAAGCTGCCAAGGAGACAAAAAGAAAGATCTTCTCATGGAGAAGTAACTGCTTCAGAGAGCAGAGGTCAGCCACCTGCAATCCTGCGTGGTGCTGTGCTGGGACCTGTCCTGTTCGATGGATTTAAAATTCATGTGGATAAAGGTTCAATAGCAGAGCGCCCAGATTTCCTGTTGACATTGAGCTATTCAGAGTAGTAGAAAAAAACAGGGTGAACCATGAAGATCTGCAGAAGGACCTTAGGAGATTCAGTGACTTGCCAGTAAAGTGTCAGATGAAATGAAACAGAGATGTACTGATACACATAGAAAAAACAACCCAAACTTCTAACATCAAAAGACAGACTCTGAGATGATCACTCCCCCTCAAGAGTTTACAACAGTCCCATGAAAGCATCAGCTCAGTGCTCAGGCACGGTCAAGAAGACAGACTGAATGTCAGGGATTACTAGGAAAGGAGGGGAAACCAGCCTGCCTTTACACAAACCTACAGCATCCAGTACCTCCATGCCCTTCTAGTTCACCCTGGTGCAGGCAGAGCACTGCTGGGAAGCACACATGAGTAACGACTGAGCAAGCTGGGACTCTCTGGACTGAAAATTGCCTACAGTTTGGCATTTTTAAGGTTTACTTAATAAAGGGAGACACTACTTCACTAAAATCTGTGGGTTTTTTTGAAGTATCCAAAGGCTTAATACCTGGGGTAATGCTGAACACTGTCTGCGATAAGGAACTCTTCTCCACATTTAAGTACCTAAGTTTTGCAGACTAATTCTTTCACAACTGAAACAAAAAATGTCAAAATTTTCTTGCTATTGGCTATAATGACCCCATGTTAGCTCATTAAACAGGAAATAATTCTGCAGGTGAAGCTTTTTCCACTCTGTCTCTTTCTCTGCCAGTTACTTTTACATCTCAGGATTGAAGGTGGAAGAGAGTAGGACAGTGCCAGCTCCAGTTCTGCCTTGGCTTTTCTGACTTCTGGTTCATTCACTTAATCTCTCAGTATCTGTTTTCTTATCTGTAAAATGAAGATACACTAGGAGACTTATTCAGGAATAGATCACCTGTGGGATGTCTGGGATGAGGCCAAAGGTCCATTTTGCTCAGTATCTCCTCTGGAGAACAGCAATGAGGAAGCACACGGAGAAGCAGAGCAAGCATGTAGTGATATTTCCTTGAATACTCTTGCAGCCTCTCGAGGCTTGATGGGTTTGCAGGAGCTATTGCAAAGGCGTTACATGAAGGAGCAGAGTTTTTGCACACCAAAATGATCCTGGTGGTCATGAATTTCATGAGAGGCTCCATAACAAGGGCTTTGGGCCCAGGAAACATTGCTTAGCATCCTCCTTGGCCCACATAAGAGGAGGACTGTGCCACCGTTTCTACTGTTGTAATAAATCCAAGGTTTTTTCATTAACCTCTTAAGTATCTTTGTGGCACAGGGATGCCCAGAGCTGCTTTTTCCAACAGAAACCTAAGCAGTCGCAAAGGGATGATCCCCTCTACTCCATGATACGATACAAAGTCCAGATCACAGCAAGGATTTCTTGCACTGCAAACAGTTCTCCAATATCACCCGGTGGTCAACCTATACACACACACTTTCCAAAAATCCATTTCTGTTCTTGAAGAGGATCATGTGCTTCCTTTAATGAGTAGGGTCTTCTCCTCCCTCTTTCAGCATCTTTAATAAACAACAAAATTCTAACTGCTGCTCACCAAGAGGATGGAGAAACCCAGTAACACTTATTTTTTAATGTAATAAAATAATACTTAGCCAAAGGGCAAATAGTGCCTTCTGGGGAAGAACTATATAGCCAAACACATGGTTTCTGATAAAGATCGTCTTCCTGCCCTTCCCCTCTGCTGATGGCTACGCTGTCACTTGAAACTCCCAAGGGAGACTTAATGCCTTTTTCTTTTCCTGGAATTAGCAGCGGTGGTTTCGAATTAGCCTCCCTTTGCCTGAAAATGAATTAGAAAAGGCCTGATCTCAGCTACATGCCAAATAAGTGCAATTTTGTGAAATTCTACTGTCTGGCACTTCAGCGTCAAACACTGCTGACTCCTGATTAATACCAGGCAAGCCAGGGAGGGTCAGAACTCATTTCAAAGTAATACAGGGGAATTAGGACTGTCTGCACCCAGCAGGGCTAAATAAAAACTCGCTTTTTAAATAGTTAGCAGTGTTTTATCTTATTATTGCATAAAATTAAGTGTTTTGGTTTTTTTTTTTTTCCCTAGTAGAGTGGGTTTCACTGCTTTCTAGGCAAGGCTATGCAAGGCCTGCAATAGCCCTTTTGACAGCAGTCGTGATATTTCCAAAGCTGCCGGGGCTCTAAGCTGGCCAGACCCTTCCTTTGGGTTCCCAAAGGAAAGGACAAGTCGATGACCAGCCAGGTTAGCTCAGTTGGTTAGAACATGGTGCTAATAACGCCAAGTTCACAGGTTCAATCCCTGCTTACTGCAGGGGGCTTGGGCTCGATGATCTCCCAAGGTCCCTTCCAACCCAAAGCATTCTATGATTTTAGCCAAAAAGCTGCAAAAAAAAAGGCTTCTCTCCCCCAGCCTCCAACCAGCGGCAGCTGCTGGTATTGAGCGAGGGGCTACGCCAATAAATGCTGCCTTCTCTGCCTCCGCTGCGTGCTTTCCTTCCCTGATATTAGTTTCCTGCTTAGCTGCTTTAATACTCTACGTTACTCTTATATTTCTCTTGATTTCTCTACCTACTGTACAGCTTCTCTATTCATCTGCAGTGCTGCACAGGTCGCCCTCCCAAAAAGCAATGAAAAGTTGGCTGGAGATACTCCTTTGAGACCCAAACATATAGGACCTTAAAATATTGGCTCTCAAATCATCAGGTCTATGCACTACTCTGGTTTTTTTAGTGTCCAAGGTGATGGAAGTGGAGGCCTTTTTGGCAGCTGCATCTTCTCGAACAGATATTATTCCCAAATTAATCTCATGCCTTTGTCCCAGCAGCTTGGTGTTTTCTACTACGCCGTCTTTATGTGTGTAGTTTCATGCTTTATTGCTGCTGACACCACTAGGCTGCAGCAGCATCAACCCATCCTTTCTGTGATATTTTCCATTTAATCCTCAGTTTTTACAGCAGTTCCTCATTATGGATGAGGCAAGGGGGTAAGAGCCTTGCCAAAGACACCTGCATTTTGGAGTAGCCTCCTTCAGCTTGTCTGTGTTTGGAAGCATCCTGATATGGTTTGGATACTCCTCCAGAGCACTAATTGATGTTAGGTGCCTATTTAGGACAACTCCAGATGTAAGTCTTGTAGAGGAAACACAAAAGCCTGAGGAGACCAGGAGAGACGCAGCTCTGCCTGCCGCTGCCCAGCTTTGGGAAGGAGTGAGGAAGCCCCAGGCTCCGGGCATCCCGTGCTTGGATGTGCATGGGAGTCAGTAGCGATGAACCGGAGGGATTATGTTTCCCCCATAAACCAAAAGACCGGGTGTCCAGTAGATCAAACAATCAGGCAGTGCACAGCAGGCAATGTCTCTGAATTCAAGGGCAGAGGTTTGAGATCATTGCAACTTTCCTCCTCCACATCTTCCTGTGGGAGCTGGAGCAGAGATCCTGTGTGGTTATCACAGGGTCTGACAGCCCACTGTCTGAACTGGGAGTCCAGATTTTGTTTCAGGAGCTCTCACAACGATGGGGCTACACCTGCCACCTGGGTCCTCAATGTCTACTACACAGTCAACCTCTTTGTGCAATCATCTCTTCTCTGCCACCTACGGATCTGAGCTATGATGCTACGAGTAGCACAGCGGTAGGGCAGATGTACCAGTCCTACCAGCTCAAAGTCTTCTACACCAAGCACTGGAGCCCCTCTCATTTCTCTCATTGGGGGGGGTGGAAGAAAAAAAACATCAGTTTGAACTACGTTTTGGCCCATGTACTCCCACCTTTGATAAAACCTGCAAAGGCAATTTCATGGTCAACAGACAGCTAATACATACACACACACACACACACACATATATATATGGGGGTAAGACCAACTATAAAGAGATGCCTGAAAAGAAAGATCCAAAAAACCAACTTCCTGGCATGGTTAAAAAACTATTTCTAGATGCTGTGTTGAGGTCAAGTGCTCACCACTCCCCTTTTGAACATTATTTTCAAAGATCATTTTAAAATCACTTTCCTGCAAGAAGAAAGCGACCAGGAAGCACAGAAGTTGTAACTAATAAGACATATCCTGAAGTTGTAACATGGGATGACGGAGATAATAAAACACCTTGGATTAGACCTTAAATGCTGTTTTTCAGATCAGGAAACCAAAGGACAGAGAAAAACACCTCACCCAGGGTTATTCACAGTGCTGTTCAACACTACTGAAAAGGTTTTTAGCTACCCTGTTCCTTCCAGGCCCAAACAGTGGGAGTAGGGGAAGCCACGCAAGTTCATCTCACACTACAACTTACTAAACCTAACTCAGCAACACCACCTCAAACCAACTTCAAGGCAGGCAGAAGTGAGAAGAAAAGCCATCTGTCAAGAGCAGGGTTATCTCAAGGTGATGGCCACATCAACCTGCAGAGAAACACAGGTTCTGGAGAGAGCCCCATAGACCCAATAGTCTCAAACAGGCCTGCATGACCTTAAAAGTAAGAATTTGTGAGAAAAAAATAGCCTGAAGATAATACTACTTAGCATCCCAAAGGGTGCCCTTGTTTCAGCTGATTCTGCAAGGAGTATCTCACTGCTGATAGACATTTCTAGATATTCAGGAACACAGCTGTGAACATCCACCTTGATGCACATGAACACTAAAACAAATGGATAACGTGTTTCAGGCACTGCTTGTAAGTCTTACTGGTATTAGCCCTACCAAAACACACTGTTTCAAAGCCTTTTTTTGTGTGTACATCCTCACAAAGTTTGCCAAATCCACTGTTTTTTAAATCCAGACCTGTTGAAAGACGTAAAATTTATCTTTACATTTTTAGCACAGCCTTAGCCACTCTGTATTCAAAGTATTACATTCATATTCTTCCAAGTTAGACTGAAATGCAAACATCTTGTACGGAATTCACATACACACCGTGGCGCTGCAAGAAATGTCCTTAAGGAGGTTTTTCTAATTATTTCCTACTAATTATTTCAGCTCATCTACATTACTCACCTTGATTCACCAACAGATACTGAAGCAACGGAAACTAAATGATATACTGTAATATATGAACTAGAGTATGTTTCTCTGCAAAACATATGGAATTGTACACGAACATCATGTTTCCAACTCAAGAGCTGTAATTAATTATGCCAAAAGGAGAGTGTTTTTTTATTTTTATTTGCAGTGGAGCACTTTGCACTAAAACAGCCATAAAGGCAAGCAATTCAAATTGTTACCTCCTCCTTGGAAAATGTAAACCTAACTTTTAAGCATCGTACATGGATTTTCAAAGCAAAAAGCATAAAAGCACCCAATCAAGATGTTTCTGGAAGGAGGAAACTTGATTACCATCAACTTCTTTGCCTTTAACCTGCCTTGATTTTTCCCTTTCCAGTTTATTTGGCTCCAAGTGTGTTTGTGCCTGGTATACCATGCTGACAATTCAGCAGAGAAACGGAGTTATGTTTTCGAAGACGTCTCTTCATCTCTTTATTCTCTATTGCCGTAACAGCCCAGGTTCCCATAGAAACTGAGAGTAAAGACCAAAAGTGTAAAATACAAATGAACAGGTCTAAGCTGGCAGTGTTATGTTTTATTAGATGTATGAATATGACAACAGGCATCAGGTACAGGTTCCTTTCTAATGCCAGATAATGCTACACCTTATCAAATAAATACAGGGCATATAAATTTTAAAGACTGGAGTCAATGAGTGCTGACTACTAACAGGTTGATACCACTTTCTGGAATTTAATCATTTTCTAGATTATTCATTTTCGGAGTAAGCCAAATACCTTCTCCTCATCTGCAGGTTTGATCCTGAATCTCCCAACCACCCCAAAACGTTATCAATTCTCACCTATTGACACTGGAGCTTTGCATTGCAGGAACAGGGTGGCAAGCACTAATTGCACGGAGGTTTAGGACCTTGTAAGGCGGACTTTATAATTTTAAATGAATATGGGTGTACAGATTGAAGTCCTCTGAAAAACTGCTTCCATTCTAAATACTTCTGAGCAAAGACCAGTCCAGACGCTTTCTTCGCACTTTTGAAGAAGTTGATGTATTTTGAATGCATTCTTGGATTTTTTTTTTAACAGAACTAGCTTCAAAAATCTACCAAAAGGGGTTTATTAAAGATGGAGGACTTCAGGAAAATTATCAATTTGATTGCCCCAGTGAACTGCCAATATGATAGTAGGATTCTTCTCATCATAACAAGATTACTGAAAATGGGAGAGAGATACTAATGCGACTATAAATTATTTCAAGCTCTGAACAGTTTTTAAAAGTCCATAATAAAATATGATTGAATATTTGCTACTATACGCTTAATTGGTTTAGTGGTGGACTTGGTAATGTTAGGTTAATGGTTGGACTGGATGATCTTAAACGTCTTTTCCAACCTAAACGATTCTATGACTCTATTCTATGGTATGTGAATGTAGCAATTTTTTTCTAAGGACGCTTTCAAGCACCCATATACAAATATCCCATTAGTGTTTATCTCTGAGCACTCTCGTGCTGTCTCTGAAAGGGTGACACAGATAAGCCTCTCCTGAGGCCCAGCAGTAGAAGGAGTGATGCCCTCTACTAGAAATGTTCATCTTCTAAGCACTTTCATCCACTAAAACTTGTGGAAAATTAGGAAAACTTTAAAATAGCTCAGGTGAGCATGATTTTTTTTCCAAGCCAAACTGTGACATGCAACATTCACTGACTTGAAAGGGGAATTTGTCATCAGTGGCTCCTGTTGACTTCTTGAGCGATATGGCCCCCGGCACACCTAGAGCTCAGCTTTTTTATGTTTGGTTCTTCTAGTAAATGGCATAGGAGATGCTGCAGGTCAAACAAACTTTTGAATTTCTTTCCCCCATCCACGTTCAAAGCAATATGGCAAAATGCTTGAAGCTATTCGAAGAGACTCGCTATAAAAGGACCCTTCACTTGAGAGACTCCTACCTCTGTATATGCCCTCATCTGCAACCATCACAAACCCTTATCCATCACATTGGGAAAGGGAAGGTACAGGACTGCTTGTTTCCAGCCTTTATACCTTCTACTTCTCTCCTGAGAAGTCTGAATATTTTTTCCACTTCCAGGAGCAATAGATGGTAGCTGTCCTGGATAACAAGGCAATGATAAAAATGTGCCTGCTTTAAAAAATTAGAGAGGTTGAAACATATAGAAACACGAGAAAATGCTCTGAATTTTGCTTCTGCATTTAACAAGTTCACTTAAAGGAAGTTTAGGTTACCAGAGTTCTGTTTTAGTTGATTGGAAGAAAACCATTTGATTATATTTAATTTTAGAGCGGACTTTGTGAGGTGCTGAGCATGCTCCATGACCAGGGGAAGACTGTCCCCAGCACTTGGTCTTGCAGGACTTTACCCTTTGCAAAGGCTGCAACAGTCAAAGATGAAAGTAACTTCCTTTTTTTTTTTAAATGTCAGCTTTGATACTTAGCAAGGGTGCATTTGAAGCAGCAGTAATCCCACGCAGGTCTTGCTTTCCCGAGATGTGAACTTTGGAGCTGTATTTTCTCATTGATACACTATTTTTGCACGCAAGAGGTCACGCCTTCGCTAAGCACATGCTCAACCCTTAACAAACGTTTTCATGCCTGAATCTGACCCAGACGCAAAATACAACAATTCAGTTATCGCATAGTTATTAAAATAGCTTATTTGGAAGCAGTGGGGTTGATAACGGGATTGTAAAACGTCTTTCAAAGATAAACTTAAGGCATTCATTTCCCTAAGTGTATGAAATCAGAAAGCAAGCTAGGAAGCCGGGGGGATTTAAGGAGATGGCTAATGTTTCAAAGCATTCAAGTAGTTAGCTGTTTTGTTTTTTTTTTTTTTTTTTGCAAAACCAGCATCTGTAAGGACTCCCTGGCAATTTCCCTGCATGTTAAAAAAGTCACAGCCATCTGCTGGCCTGCTGCCAGCCCATTTCTGATTACTGGCTCCTAAAAGAATTTTAAGCAATAAGAATTACATTTTGCCATCCAAGATGAATGATATCACTTCTGCACAGAAACAGCCTCCAAATGAAATAAGGCATAGCTATCCATTAAAATCGCAGTGTGCAAGAAATACACCTTTATTAGAAAGCATTTTCTTAAATCATAAAGGATTGGGAAATGCACCAAAGTCTGGCAAAGCTTGTGATTTAAGCCAAGACTAAGATTGGTACAAGGATGTGAACATGCACCTGTGGCTCTGATGGGTTTGGGTGGAGGTACAGCACGGTTATCTGTAGCAGATAATCAACAGCCAAGCAAATTGCAATTACCATTCCACAAAAAGTTTTTCTGAGCCCCACTGTATCAGACTAATCCCTTGTTTCACTGTATCAGACTAATCCCTTGTTTTGCTGTCAACAAAATTATGTTATTTGAGGTCTTCTGTACAGCGACCCGACGATCGCACCCGAAAATGAAGTAACAAAACCTGAGAGGTATAAAAGACAGAGCGCAAAACCGTTCACGTGGGATGGTACGCTGAGCAGATAAAGATAGAAACACTTCATTCCCATTACTAAAATGAATTTTAAATACAGCCATGAATGAGGTCCTTTCAACTTATATCAGAAATTTAATTACAATATCCCTATTATAAACCTCCAGGTAGTTTTATATTAACATCCAAAATAATGGGCAAGATCAGACTTTGATCTTCTCTTTAAACGTTTACAGACACTGAGCTTTCTCACATATTCAAAATTTCATGTTATCTACATTTTTTATGGTTTATCTTTCTATACCTATGTAAAAGCTCTGGGATCAGTTAAATCATGAGAACAGTTTTTCCTTTCTTTTTTTAAGCAGATGATTTAAAGATTTAGAGCTCAGCACTTCTCAAATCATTTAATGGAGTATTCAGTCAGGCACTGAGAAAATACAGCAAATGCAACCGAGGGCAAATCAATGTAAGCGGAGCACAGTGTAGTCAGGATAAATAAGCACACTGCCCAGCTGTGGGGTTTGGAATACCCTAAGTGCTGCAAACAAGCAAGTGGAAAAAATAATAATACTATCACATGGCAGCAGTTTCTCAGCATCCATCAAGAATATTGGAAGCCTCAGGGTTTTTTTTTAAGTAAACCTCCTTTACTCGGCGTTGCAGAGTAAGTTATTGTAGTGGGAGGTTGTCGCCTTCCCGTGGCACACAAAGAGGGGAGCATTGCCTCATGTGGGTCCCACAGCAGGCTGCCGGCAGC
The DNA here is from genome assembly GCF_030463565.1 of Pelecanus crispus. Classification (NCBI taxonomy): domain Eukaryota; kingdom Metazoa; phylum Chordata; class Aves; order Pelecaniformes; family Pelecanidae; genus Pelecanus; species Pelecanus crispus. The sequence goes on along the minus strand of NC_134652.1, from coordinate 40,390,192 downwards.
AGTGAAGGCAGAGACCCATCTCAGCAGTATCATTTGCTCTTCGTCTACAGTGCCTCGTGGCCTGCCTTTGGTTTAGTGCTTAACGTTCAGCAAAATTAAGAGAAATCAAAATAACAGAGCCTTGCAGTTGAGTGTTGGCAATATAGGTGGCACCACATGGCCAATATTGCAGTGGTCCAATACTGCTCATGCTCACTAGGCAAGGATGAGATGCGGGTAGAAATCCTGAGTTTAACGTGGACTACATCTAGACTGTAAGCTATATATGGAAATTAACTTGAGCCTTCAGGAAACACAGTTATGTGTTCTTTAAAGGGAGAAGGGAAAGAATAAAAATGGTCTGTCGTGGTGGATCAGCTGCTGGTGGGATGGAAGTGTCAGCAGTGTTTGGATTTAAGGCTGCACTGAGCTTTTCACTTACAGTGGGATTAAATTTCTTCCATTTCACAGTTCAGTGATTGAATTTCATCTTTGAATCTGGCACAATTACTGTTCCAGGGTCAACTGAATTTGCTATGCAGTTTTCGGGTACCACGCTTACTAACTTTCACAGGGAAAATAATTAATATTCACTCACCTTTGCAATATGGACCTCCACCTTCTGCTCTTTCCCCTCTCCCTGCTGTTTAAACAACTGCATACACCAACATTTCAAAACTTCGGAGCTATTCCCATCACATCCCAGCCTGGGAAGTTTCTCGGGTAAATGGGAAAAACCGTCTTTATCTGGCAACACCTCTTCCAGCTTTACCAAGCCAATTTGGCAGTGGGGAGTGGTGTTTCCCCACCTCCTCCCCTGGTGCTGCCCTCCCGGAGCCCAAATCTCTTCCTCCATACCTTCCCCAGGTGCCAGCACCATCCACATACTTGCTCTTCAGCTCTCACTGGCTTTCTTTCTTTCTTTCTTTCTTTCTCTTTCTTTCTTTCTTCCTTCCTTTCCTTTCCTTTCCCTTACCAATGCTTGTGGATCTCATAGGAGTTGGTGAGGTACAACCAAGGACAACTGGCCTAGCAGGCAACTCTGGCACTGGAAAAGCCACAAATAATCCCACAACTATTTCCAGCAGTTCCAAAAAATCAGTAGCTTCCTATAGTAGAAGGATCATGGAGTTTTATTTATAATATATTTGACTCCGTTCAAGTGGCTCTCTGTTATTTAAGTCCTCCTGACGAAAGTGGGACAGAAATAGCTCATCTTCCAGTGGCGTAATACTTACAAAGCTATTTAGATAAATCTTCAGGACAGCTCAAAAATGTGCTGGATGCCAAATGTACAGACCCAGAAACTGTGCAAAAATGTTTTAATGCCACCTCTGCCTCTCCACCCCTCATGCATGCCAACGTTTGCCAAGGTTTCTGTTGAAAGCTACCAAGACTGTGCTACACAAAGCTCTAAATGACCATACTGGGATTAGTATAAGTATTCTCAGCAGTTTCTGGAAAAAGTATTTAGATAAATGTCAAAGGAATGGTTACTATTTCTAATGTGCAGACCTCGGTTTCCATCCAGTGCTACCCTGTACAACTTGAACTGCTGAGCACACGGATGCATTCGCCGCAACATTTTTCTGTTTCCTCTGGAGTGAGACTCCTTGTTGTCAGAAGCTTTCTGCTGCATTTTGATTGCATCAGTACAGGCCCTAATTTTATAAAACAAATGCAGTAAAATACTGTAATAGCAGCCTGCTTCAAAGGCACTGCTTCTTCTTCACTAGTGCTCCCATCTGACACAGCCCATTATCATATCGAAAGGGCAAGTTAGCAAGAGGAAAGCATATAGGTTATCACCCAAATAAAAATGACCTGGTTTTAAAAGCTAATTTAATATATCCCTCGTGAACGACACAGTGCATTACACAGTGCATTTTCTCAAGAGAAAAGCAGCCATAAAGTCTACCCAGCACAGATCTCTGCATGAGTAATGCAAGTCTGCAAGCAAACAGCAATTCACCTTCAAAAAAGAAAGTCACAATTTAGCAGTCTCCGCTACCTTAATTTAGGGATATCAATCTGCATGTTATCTTGACGGGCTCTTGCATTTTAAAATGATTCCTGAGATCTTATTTTCTAAGTAAACACCTACTTATTCCAGCAGCTGGGAAAATCTGACAGCCAGCCTTGGATACAAACTACCAGTGGCTTCAGGATGAAATTACAAATTATTTAAGGCTAAACTCTGTTACATGCAACATTCTCCAGCAGAAAGAAAAAAAGCGCTTGCATACCAGAGGCCAAATAATGCCATCCAAAGTCTCGGTTTTTCTGAACAGCAAGATATTTAAACTCATACAAACTTAACAGGTATCAATGCTCAGTTATGATTTCTCCACAGCACTCGCCAAGTAGGAGAATTATTTTAATTATTTACACAGCTTGAAAGAAATGATTGCAACCTCTGCTTTTTATAGCATTAACGAGCTTTTTTCCCCCCTTTTTGCACATCCCACGAGGTTCTCCCCCCAGTCTGGCACTGCAGAGAGACAAGGCAAAAGCTTGTTCCCATATGGTCCCTAATTCAGAAAACAATTGACACAGAGGGAGATGGAGCCAATTATTACAACTCTTAGGCTGCCCAGACCTTCCTAATGCTGTAAGCCAGAAAATATTTTCTCTTGCAGAAAAATTACTAATCTACTTGCACTCCGTGCGTCGCTGAATTATTTCAGCCAAAGCTTTCCAAAGCTGTGGCCCAACAGAAAGTCAGACCTTAATTAAATCATTCGCTTTAATTGGTAGCTCCTGTTTTGGAACTTTTAACCCTGAAAATTTCCCTTTTGGCAGGAGTTAAAATCTTTCTTGGTTTATCTTACCTGTATTTCTGAAACAAAACAAGATAAAGAAATAAAAAGCATCCTTTCCTCATACGCAGGGCAGTTTATTATTCACGCAAAATCCACGGACTGGCTGTAAGTCAAAACCACTGCATACCAGTGTGCTTGCACACACAGCATCTGCAAAGCTTGCCCACCTTACCAAAACAGAGAGTTTGCATCAAGATAAACTGGGTTCTGCCTGTGCCATGGCCCATTTTTTGGAGCTGAAGGGCCAACTCCAGCCTTAATATGTTTATGGAGAGGTTGGCCAGAACTTGCACCCTGGTACCCACAGACCACCAAAGAGCAGATGTCTCTACTACAGGTGCACCAACATCTATGGTCAGATCACTGCCAACCACCTTCAGACAAACACGGCAATCAGGTTCTTAATAACGAGCAGTCTTTATACATGAGGTGCATTAAAATATCTCTTAGCCTAGATGAGGAGTGTGTTTCTGAAGCAAGTCCCCTGATGGGTCCTTCTCCTGTCTCTGAGTGGGACAAGAGCGCGAAACTGGGCTCCTCTCAGGTGATTCTAAACTGGAAGACATGCTTCAGGAGCTGATTTATGTGCTGCAAGCACTGTTTAACATTGAGTCCAGGGAACCAGACTTGAAGTACCCCAAAGGAAAACCCCACAGAAATGCAAACAGTCTGTACAGCAGGTCCCTGTCATCAACATTTTTTTCTCTACACTTCTATTCCTCTGGATCTGTGCTACTTACTAATACCTAGACCTATCCATGTGCAATAAGCTTTCAACTCTCAGAGACAACTTCAACTCTTAAAATAACTCTCAAAGGTAACCTCATGAAGCAAAAGAAAAGGCTGTATAGGAAGGAGACACACATAGAGCCAGCAGTGGACCTCCAAGGAGCACCAGCGAGGAGCCACACAGGACACTTTTGACAATACTTCCTCTTGTAAACACGCTGGCAAGGGAGAAATGAGACAGCCTGGGGGATACAGGGATTTCATCTGGCAAAACACGATACTTGGACGCAGCTCGGGGGAAGACTTCAACAGCAGATGGCACCTGAACACCAGCTTCCAGCCACCGGGAGACGTCAGGAGCAGGCTTCAGCCTATCCACGCACACAAGCACTTGCTTACGTCTGGGAGATGAAAACTTCCTAAACTGGCATCTTCAAACAAATCTAGTGCTAAAAGGTATTGCAGTACATAGTACCATTTTGTAAGCAGCAAATGAAAGGAAAAAAAGATGGGGCACCATACCACCTTGCTTGATCAAACTGTAAAGCTGTATCTGTACCTTTCTCATTAGAATAAAGTCAATTTTACCTTTAAAGACAGAGTGGAAGGGGAAAAATATCTATAAAGCAAGCATATAAAATTGAAAAATATTAATAACTGCCCTCTACACCTAAACTAAGTCAATGAACTGCTAGGATGCTTTGTTATCAATAAATGTAGTGAGAGGGGAGGTGTAAAGTAAAAGAAGGGACGACTGGCTGGTAAAAAAAAAGGTTCAGATGGAGCTCTTTACTTAAACACAGCTTAAGTAAAGACAAAGGGCATCTGGGGCCAGAGCTGCTAGGCAAGGAAGAGGTGTTGTATAACCACACAGAGGTCCCTGCCTCCTCAAGTCCTATGAAAAGGAGACACTTTTGGCTGTGAGTACCAAGACGTACTCCCCCAGGGCACCTGGAATCAAAAAAAATAAGCAAAAAGTGCAATCCAAATAGCCTACATCTGCAGAGAGCCTGGAGCAACAGCATGAAGGCACCAGTGTCTGGACTTCAATAGTGTATTAATTTCAAGCCCCGCTGCCGCAGAAGATGTCAACATCAGCAGATAATTCTGGATGTGACAGGAGAAAAGGAGTGCAGGGACCCTGGTCATCGGAGCAGATACGCTCTGCTTGGCCAGGCAAAGCCCAGGCAGCTACCAGCTTTCCCAGCTTGGTGGTGAGGGCCACCTTGCTGCTGTCCTTGTCCCTGTGACATGGGAGAGGCTCTCCCTTGCCACAGCCATGTCACGGAAAGGCTGGACCAAGCCAGAGGGGACTTCATGTGATGACCTTGTTAGTGGTTGAAGTAGTGTGCAGAGATTAACTTCATGAGGTTTCTGGATGGGGAAGACGCCAGCACAAGGGATTTGTGTGCCTGGAGATAATGGTGCTTGCTGAACCCTCACCTCACTTGGCACCAAGAACTCCAGTAGAAGCCACGTGTTTCCTTTTAGATTTATGAGACCTGCAGTAGTGGCTCCATCTGGAAGTAATCTACACTTAGATGGGTCTCCTGCTTATTTAGCTATCTCCTTCATGCCCTAAATACCAACGCTGCTGGGCCTGACACCGGGACATGAGCACCATTCTTCTGAAAATCCCGTTTCCTCAGAACATGAACCGAATTAAAGGTTTGCCTCTCTCCTTCACCTTTACTCTGGTAAGGATGTAACTATAATATTCACTAGTTGATTAATTTATTAACTTATCTGAATACATCTGAGGAGTAGAATATTATATAGCCTCACTGATAATACATCGATGATTTCTGACTTAAGAGACTGGACACAAAGAACGGACATTAAGGAGAACTGCCAATCCCAAGCTTGCAAAAAACAGGGAAAAGTGTCTCCAAAATAGGTATTAGTTGGGTAGTAAGGTGTTAGTAGTAAAGAAGTAAATCAGTTCCAGCGCTGGAGTAAGCTCATGTTACAAAGACAATCTCTGTAATCATGAGAATAAAAAAGGCTTCTTCTATTTAGGTGAAAGCCACAATTTTTATAGTCAACTGACTTTAAGGAAACTCACAAAGTGGCATCAAAGCTGACTCAGCTCAGGCACATGAGCCACTCTGCTGAATCCCACTGCTTTCAGCAGCCCAGGTGCACACTTGCTTTCCTAGACAGAGAGATGTCTTCTTGAGGGAAGGCCAACGCCCTTGAAGAACACAACTTTCTTCAAGGTCTGCTTGGCAGGGACTCCTGGGCACCTTCCCCCTGGAGTGTTGACACAGCCTTGTCTTGGGCATTCCAGCTGCCTGTGCAGGCCAAGAGCCAGGTATTGAGGACACAATCCAAAGGTTCCCATGCAGAACAGAAAGATACCTACAACCATCACGGCCAGTATGCAGAAACCTGAAGCCATGGTCCCCATGTGACACCTCATTTAGTGGTGCAGGAAGCGCCTCTGCTCAGCCAAACTATTTTTGAATGGTGGTCCGTATTTTCTTTGCCTTCAAGAGCTAAGCAGAGTTTGCTCTTTCCTTCAAATCATGCCCAAGGGTAGGAAGTGGTAGATCAGTTGCCTACAGCACCTTGATTGCTAGAACATTTTCCCAGGTCCTAGGAGCACCCTAACCATATCTCAGGGCTTAGCTGGGAAAACGCCAGGTCACCAAGGGATAAACTCCACAAAAAGCTGTTCAGCCCTGTCAGACCTGGAGGACTGTTGGATACGTGGAAAGATCTTCTGACCCTGTAACTTCTCCCTAACATCCTCTCAAGTCATGTCTTGCACTGGAACTACCAGCTCTGTAACCCCAGGGTCACGCTCTAGCATGGAGATAAAAAAAACTGCACCAGTGCCACTGATTTGGTAGATATTTCTGCAATGAACTCCTGCCCATGGCCCAAGTTTAGGAACATGAACCCTGCATTGGACGTAGTCTAAACCTGTGCTTTTGCTGAACAGGAGCCTACAAATGAAAAGGAATTTAATAATCACCTTGATATGGTAGATTTATATGAAAATATATTTGCTGCCATTTTGTGGGTATTTTTATATGTATCATTTCAGTTCAGATTTCTTAATCAACAGCAACTGGTAAGAAAAAATTAAACTGTTCATATTTTGGCCCTCAATGTGGCCACTGCACCAACCAAAAGCAGGCTCTGACACTGTAATGATGTCTCACAACAATGTCCTTTGTATTTACTCTGTGTGGTTACATCTGCTGAACGTCTGACCTTTGCGTGGATCATCCTGATCCACCTGATCCACGGTGAGACATGGGTATACAGAAAATTTCTATCATCCAAAGGCCTTCTGCCACCTGCCATACAAGCACTGAAAATGAGATGCTAGCTACAAGGAAGCCAAGAGAAGGGAAAAGATTTTTTAATGTGATTTGTGTAAAGCCTCGCCAAACCCGAATGCGCTTATGTGCCGAGTTCTTCCCTTTGACAAACTTCCCCTCGGAAAAGATAAGCCCTTGAAAGACAATTAGCTGGAGCTAATTAACAGCTGCTTGAAAAGTAATCCAGGTTAAAATTTCTGCCAAGTAGCTTTTTCTCCCAGAGGAATTTTATCTTGAGAGATATAGAAACAGTAACTCTCAAGCGACAAAACTTTCTGCAGCAGCTTCCAATGCATCTCGCTTTACTCTCAAAGTAACTTTGCCATTTTTCCCTCTTCTATTCATCTTTTTGCAGGCACGCACTTGCTTTCAAGGAGTCAAGCAAACTTGAATATGGTATTTGACTAATAAATGCCATATCTTTCAAAAGAGCATTCCTTTTTTTTAATGTTTCTCCAGGCAGACAGCACCGATCCCTTCCGCTTTTTCAAAGTCAAAATGTCAAAATGCAAAGGGCAATAATGTCACTGTCACCTACAGTCTCGAGTGACAAGACTCAAGCACAGGCCTCTGACTTTTAAGATAGAAAAGTTGCCATCAAAATTAATCAATTCCTCCTTTTGGGGAACAATTGCTCCATCACCAAGAATCCTTCGCTTTGCCCTTCCGTTGGGATGTAGTACTTGGCATTATAAGAAAAGAAGAGGAATAAAGAAGATAAAAGCTCAAAAACATTAAGGTCAACATTGGCCCGTTGGTTCCCAAAATGAAGAGTTTATCCAAAACAGGTCCAAACTGCACAAGGGATCCTGAAACCCCACCCGTAAAACTCACAAAAAGATCCCCCAAAAGTCTCCAATACAATCTGCACACACAAACATTGCCTGTGATAACAAATTACTACGTGATACTCTATTAGTAATACAGCTTAAAATTGTAGATGTGAAAAGACAGACTACAAAATGGGGAATGGCAAGTCCTACTTGCAAATTTTGCTTGGGTTGTGGCGTAACCATATAAAAGCTTCTGTGATAATCACATCATGTTATTACTAAAACCAAAAATCCCCAGTTTCATTACAAATGTTTTCTCCCTTTTTTTTTCAGATGGAAATCAATAGAATCCAAATAGCAACACTACCAAAAAAAAAATTCTAAAATAATAATAGCACATGCCTGGGATAGTTCGGACCACCTCTCTGAAGCTGCTTAAGTTAATTTACCAGCACTTTGTAAAACACTTTGCATAAGCTGCTACTGGCATTAAAATGCCATGTTTTCAGCTGGTACTAATAGCTAATATATATAATAATACATATTGATCTATAATATCTAATAGCTAGTTATCTGCTGCTCTAGCACTGTGTCCATTTGACTTCGCATTCTGTGCCCCAACCACCTATTTTCTGGGATGGTAAAAGAGGCTGATAGCCTCCTGCCTTCATAATTAAATGAACAAGAATTTTAGGGAACTTAAGCATTTGAAGAAGAAAGCTTACAGGCTTGATTTGGGGCAGGGAAATATTATTCTAAACAAAAATGCAACTGTGGGGTGCCTTCTAGTACTTTAAAATAAATCAAACGTGACGAAAAATGTATTTCAAATATCACTCAAAGATGATAAAAAAGAAAATACTATCTTAAATTTGTGGGTACTTTGCAATATTAGCCGGCCTGGTCCAAGAAACTAAGTTTCTTCGGACACATTTTTACTTTCTGAAAGAAACAAAAAGTTATTTTTAATCAACTAATTAGGTCTTCTCTTCTTCTGTCCACAGAAGTGCCAAATTCCTTTGTTACAAACTATTTCAAACCCCTCTGGTTTAATGAGAAGTTACTATGTATAACTTAAGAGCAATCTTAAATTTAGACGGCTGCAGACCACTGATTAACAGTCACACCGAGCATTTGACTTTGAGAAAACACCTAAACCCTTCTGTAATGTGGTAATAATAATAATAATAATAATAAAAAAAAAACAAACCAGAAGAAAAGTAAAATAATTTTGTACAGAGCAACTTCAGTTTTCTTTTAAACTACTTTTGCCTTTGAATCATCTTGGCTTATATTCCATATCCCTCTAATCACAACACGTTCCTCTTCAAAAGCTTTATTGCTGGTATAGCATCAAAGTACAGGCATAACAAAGTTTTCCTATTAAAAACAAATTGTAGATCAAGAATGAATGAAGAGTGAGTTTTTTCTGGAAATATTTTAAAATACACTACAGTTCACTTCTGAAAGGAATGAATATTTATAGTAGGACTTCAGATGAATATATTGCTTCACATCAAAGTAGCTTTAGTATTAATTCAAAAATGACAAACTCGTTTTCCCATTCTTTGTCTCAGAACACATTTTGACTTTGCGAAAATGTCTGACCGAGTTCTCTAAAGAAACAAATCGTATTCAACAACAACTTCCCTCATTACCCGAGCTTTCCAGGATCTGTAATTTCTCAGCTTAAAATATTTCAAAAGAATTATTTTTCGATAAATTTTGAAGATACAGTACTTCTGTGGACTCAAATATTGTGATTAAGACGGACCTTGGGCCCACTCATCTCTGGGCACTGACCTGAGGAGACCTATCTCCCTCTGGTCCTCCCATATTCACCGAGAGAGCCAGGGAGACAGAAGGAGGCTCATCCAGAGGAAAATTCAGAGTAAGTACCTAATTCACTACTTTTTAAGCTGTTTTATACTATTGTGTCTAGAAAAAACAGGGTTTTTTTTAATTACAATGATGTACCATCAACAAAAACGAGGTTAAGATTTTACGCTGAACACAACAAGCAGACACTTACTTTGCTTTTGCTTCTGCATCTTCGTAGGCTTTATTGGAAACGTCATCTAGGCCGCCAATCAGATGTTTGAAGGAGCTGTAAAAACAAAGGGGCATTTTCAGAGGAAGAGTCTCCATTTGGGAGCCAAGCAAGCCAACACGGTTCTTCAGCAGCAACCAGGTGCCATCCCTCAATGCCGGGGATGGCCGTGACCGACCAAACCTGGGCCAGGGCTGGGCATCTGCTGGGAAACGTGGCCTCAGACATGGTGGAAAGGGGTGGAAATGCAATAACCAATGCCAAGAGATCCAAACTTATTTATCCACCTTTTTTAGGGACTGAACCCCCTGCAATTACTACTAAGATTCCCCTCCCTCTAATACAGATTTTAGAGTAAATCTGTCAACGTGGCTGCTAAGTCCCATGCTGGTGAGGTGCCACCACCATATTCCTGTCCTCCAACCAGTAACCCTAGAGAACTCCCTCCTTTCAAAGTGAAGATTAATCTTTATTTCTGTATCTTAGCTTTTTCATCTTAAGAGAAACAGTGACCAAAAACACAGCAGAGAGAAATAAAATGGGGGGAGGTGGAAGCAGAGAAGGAAAAGAAAGTGAGGGCAGAAAGGCAAGCAAATTGTCATAAGCCAAATCACTTAATGACATTTAAGAGGAAATCTGGCTTTAATTGGGTTAAACTGAGTAAGATGGGGTGAAATGTTAGGAGTGCCTGATACACTTGGTGCAGGCCTGTCTTCTGTACAAGCTGTGAGTAGCTTCAGCAGTCCCCTAACACCATCCTCTGCCCCAGGGGAGATACAAAGGGCATAGCCATATTAGAAAGAGAATTAGAAAATTTTTTTATATCGTGAGTGACTCAAACAAATGGACCCAATGACCATTTGATTAGCTAATGAGCATCACTCCAGAGAAAAAAAAATATTAAAAATATAACTGTTATGTCTTTGGTAGTGATATTACACAGCTTCAGAGACTAAATAAGAAATACAAATTGAATATTTTTAGTGATTTTAATAACTGAAATGAATTAACACCTATAACTGAAAATATTCCAGGTGAAAACCATAGTTCCCTACTATACCTTTCCATCATTTCCAATGTGTCTGTCACACACAGGTTTTCTTTTTTCAAGAAGGAAAGAGCCATTTGCAAAATGAGAAAAGAGTTGGGCTAATTTGAAAGGATGAACTGCTGAAAACTACATTCTCCTGACTAATCTCTGCCTTAAGGTCACAGCTTCAGAAAGTCCTGCAGTTCCTCCAGCTTCTATATGTTCGTGACACTCTTGAGGCACTAAACACAGAGCTGAAGAACAGAAATGGCTATGAAAGAGTTGAAAAAAAATTAATTGAAAAGTTGAAAAAATTGGAAAAAAAAATCACCACTTAGGACCAAATTTACAAATTTACTAAGAACAGAATATTGAATATGTCCCTCTCTCAACAAAGACTTTTAGGATGAATGAGAATTAATGCTCTTCAGCAGGTGAGGAAAATATAGGGTAGGTTAATAAAGGTAACAGTTTGCAGATCATTTGCATTTTTCCCCCTAAATCACTTGGTTTCAGATCACATGACATTATATAGGATAAAGAGCCACAGATGAAAAACCTACTGACCGAAAAGCTCCAAACCCCAGCTGTTTGTGAAAATACAGCAACGAGCAGAACCCATCAACCTGATGCATTTGGGTTGAGCGGAGTGCAGCTTTGCGAAATGCAATACCCTGCTACGTACGAGGTTAACCAGGGTGACTTCGCGCTCCCTTTGGCCTTGAGTGCGATGAAACTGTTCGGACCGTGCTTTGCCTAAGCAGCTTAAACATGCCGTATGGTCTTAAGTAGATATTTAAGTGTTCTGCTGCATCAGGGGATGCCTGACCCTAAGCAAGGTACCCCACGTGCATGCGGCAAGCGGGGACATGACCTCCAGAAGAATGAAAGGAGGCTTAATTATATTGCTTTGTGAACGGCAGCTGGGAAAAGCCATATTTTACCCATTATTGTAATAAATACGAGGCAAGAGGTCATAGTTGGGAGAGCTATTTATACTGGTTTGGATCTAGAGCTGCTTGCTGTAACGGGCTTTTCCAGGATGGCCTTTTGCATAATTACAGTCATCACTGCTCTGGAAATATCCTCTGCCCACACAAATTACCCGAGTTTTCCACTTTGTTTAATTCATAGTATTTTAAATGATACAATCTAGGAAATCACTTATGCAGCACAGGGAAAGCAACGGGAACTCATTAACGAGGAAGAGAAGGCAAAGACCCCTTTGGTCCTGCACGGAAATTGCGTTAGGGTTTTTTAACAAGCCAGGCTGTAATTTTCAATATTAAAACGTGTTAATCACCAGAGCATCTTTTTGACCCCAAATTCCTTACTCAGCAGTGAAATTAGGAAAAATTCAGCTCATTCAACAAATCAAGGTTTATCTTTCTTGTGCTGAATATGTACCATAGGATGAAGCCAAACCCTTGAAAGATGGCAGTGAAAGCAAAGCATGGTAATGGTCACCTGCACCACAAACAGATATTTAGGCAATTAATTGAGACACAGTAATACCGTAATCCTCCTGGAACGCTGTAAGACATGAGCTAAGCCTTAAAATGCAATTTAAAATAGCTAGGCTTGGTTTGCTTTCATGTGATTACAAAATGTGGCAGCGTTAAACATTCAATATTTTTTGGCAATGCAAATAAATCTTTGTATAGCAAAACATTATATGGGCAAGTAAGAAAAAGTTGCCGAAAGGAGTAACAACAGTTAGTCTAATATCCTTAAGTTTTTATTAAAGTATCTTAAGCAAGACTTAGGACTGGGCGAGATTTTGAAGTTCACTGGAGTCACTTCTTTATTGCCTATCTCAACACTGTTGAAGTATCATCCCAGACACAACTTCCCCAAGAATTTAATCAGAAAACCGCTCCTTTTTTTTCTCCACATAGCCTTCTCTCTTCATTTTTTCTATTCTCTCCTCATAACCAATTTTCTCCATGGATAAACTTCACCCCAACTGGGAAAAACAGTAAAGCAGCAAAACCTAAAATCTCCAATGAAAAAGCTCAGCTCAGCTTGTATAGAGTCAGTCATGCTAGGATAATACATTTTTATTTTATTTTTCTCCAATTTCCATTGCCAAAAGGGTTGATAGACCAACCTTTCTTGACACCTCATAGCCATCCCCATCACAAACCATAATCAGGCTTTCCAATAAGGACAAAACCCTAAAATCCAAAGTAAAAAATCTGAAAATACCTGAAACATTTAAAAAAATTTCCTTAAAAACACTGCATCATCTTGATATGTGTAACCAAAGAAGACAATAAGCAGAAAAAACAGCATTTAGCACTCAATATCTGCAAATACCATGTAGGTTTATAGCACTACCAGCTACAGCAGCAGCTGTGCCTTGAGTTTTAGTGGCTCTTATCCTTCAGGTCCTCTCTCTAACATTTGCTTTAGGCAATTCTATACTCCAAGCACCCATAACATTTACACATGGTAAATCGGAGTGCTCCAGGAAAATATTGTTATCAACATAAATAAATTATATGGAGGAAAAAATCACATATAAATAAAAGATGAACCTCAATCAACCTCAGAGTAAATATTCTTAACAGTTCCTGAGAATCTATGAACATTTTCAAAAACTTTTTCAGGTTCAAGAGGTACATGTTAAAAAAGAAAAGTTTAAGAAGTTGCACCAACTTTTCTATGATTCTCTCAGGGTTCCAATGACGATCAAAATGTTAGGAATGCGTTTTGAACCTTTTCCTCCTGTTTTATCTCCCTACAAAGTATCTGCAAGTAAAGTGTGTCTGTATGTGTTTATTCAAATTGATTTACAAAACAGATGCTGAAGGTTGTCCCACTTGTGTCTACACAATTTTTATCAGAAGATGTTTTACAGAAAAAGTCCTAGAGGACCAATCCATCAAATACAGCATATTGTAATTGTTAATTTTTCCCCAATCAGTCCAACTGTATTTCTGCAACAAACCTAATAACCCCTCCAGAGAGCTTGAAAATCCACTAAGATGAAGTATGACAGGGCCAAACTTGAAACACTTCACAGACACCAATGTCATGCATCTCCCACAATTAATTTCTTCCTAGAGGATGAATTACTGCAGTATTACAATAGGAAATACTTAAATAGCAGCAGTCTCCATTTTATTTTACATAGAGTCTTAGAAAGTCATAAACACAGAAAGCCTACAAATCATGAAGAAAAATTGTCCTTGGAATTAAAAATGAATAAAAGACATCTGACAACTAACAACCACTATAAAATATTAATATGTTTACCTAGATGATGACAGAATCATAGAATCATCGAATCGTTTAGGTTGGAAAAGACCTTTAAGATCATCCAGTCCAACCATTAACCTAACACTACCAAGTCCACCACTAAACCAATTAAGGGGAGAGTAATAATTAATTTCATCTTTCCTGGCTTGGTGGCTGGATTATTTTTTTAATGAAAGTAAAACTAGGAATCATTAAGGTTGGAAAGGACCTCTAAGATCATCAGTCCAACTGTCACCTCAACACCACCATGCCCACTAAACCATGTCCTGAAGTGCCACGTCTACCCATTTTTTGAAAACCTCCAGGGATGGTGACTCCCCCACCTCTCTGGACAGCCTGTTCCAATGCTTGGCCACTCTTTCAGTAAAGAAATATTTTCCTAATATCCAATCTAAACCTCTCCTGATGCAACTTAAGGCCATTTCCTCTCTTCCTATTGCTAACTGCGTGGGAGAAGAGACCAACATCCACCTCACTACAACCTCCTTCAGGTACTTGTAGAGAGCGATAAGGTCTCCCCTCAGCCTCCTCTTCTCCAGACTAAACAACCCCAGTTCCCTCAGCCGCTCCTCGTAAGACTTGTTCTCTAGATGATATGTTTGATCAGAAGAAAACTGTATTTTTCCAATGAGCTGTTTGGCTCCCCATGGATCCAAAGGCTTCTACAAATTCCTTGAAATGGTCAGACACACAGTTTTACAATTCCCATGAACAATATGTGGATTCTGCTGAACTTTTCAAGCCAATTTCCTAAGCCCCCCAGCTGAGTCTATGCTTCACAGCTAGCAGGAAGAACACCTCCTTCCCTCTAGACAGCCTGGCTGAATCAACCCAGTCTTACTATTAAGCTTGAGCACGGAGAAGACACTAGCCTGCCTGGTGGCAAAGTCCCTTAGCAAAGCTGTCATCCTCATTCGATCAGCCTTGTCACCGTCTCACTTTGCTTTCCCTACTGGGTTAGAGGAACCTCCTCTTCAATGACAGCATGCATGGACATGTTGAAACTTTGAATATAAAATGAAATTCCCTGGAACTTTTTCCTACTGATTACTAAGCTTGTTTCTTTGAAATACACCTGAACAGGTAGGACTACACTAATTTTTTCTGGCAAGATGACAACTCAATGTTATAGCAAATAATCTATTTGCTGTCATAGTCCTCTTCCTTGGGTGATCAAAATTAACGGTACTCCCAATGTGGTCACTGTAGACCTTGTACGACTGCACCACAGCAGTTACCTCACCTCAAAATCCCACCTCTGACACTCGCTTCATTTTCTATAGGTTTTCTAAATTCTGGTAGTGATCTCAAACCAGTCAATTCTCTTCAGCCAATCCCAAACACAAACCCCTATAAATCCCTATAAATCATTTCCTAAATGTATTGTCTTTCTGTGATGCAGATTTCTAAGAACTGAAGCCCATTAGATGAAGCAATCGTAGGTGCCCCTGTCCAGCTGTTTTCCCAAAGAGCTCCTTTAATTTCTCAATTTTCCATTTTTAGTACTCAGAATCAATTACAGACCTATTTTTTAAACTATTTCATTTAAGCTAAATCAACAAATTATTATTTCATCCAAGGTTATGTTCCACAGTCTGCTCATCACTGCTTACCAAAAAACAACCCGTGACTTTGTGTTCATTACGTGCCAAAACCTGCTCCAACCAACTCTGCCGTTTCAGTGACCACTTGCTACACTATCCTATTCAGGAATATCTGGGATTTTCCATTTTTAGTAGCAATTATGTTTCTCTCTTCTCTGGAAATCTACAGTCTTTTATAATGATGCAGGTCCAGAAATCTCTCTTTCCACAAAAACTTTTTGTATTTATGCTATTCATATCTAAACACATCCACATCCAAACACATCCAGAAGTGCCTTTACTACTACTCATTTACTATCTTCTTCAAAGCAATTTTGACCCAAAACAGATATCCATGCTGGACACCTCCACCTTATTAGGTTCCAGTCTATTGAATCCCTATGAAATTAATCCCTATTACCTTAATCAATATTTTTCTCCAGCTGTGTTTCATGTGTGGTTGGTCCTCCATCATATTGCTGTTATCTCTGCATAAATTTTGCGCCTTTACTCCTGACACACAACATGCCTTTCTGGTTTTGGGATAAGCCCATGATTCCCGCTGTTTGGGGGGCCCCAGTTTGCCCTCTCTGGCTCCCTGCACAATCCCCAGTTTTACAACAGATTCCTTGCAGAACTTCCCATATCAGCTGCACAATCTCCTTTCTTTGTACAGTCACAGCTTGGATTTCTTCACAGGTTCCAGTTCTTGGCTGGAGTTAGGTGTTCTTCCTTGCTTTCTCATCTTCAGTAATGGCCTGCTGCTTATTCATTATTATGTTCATTCCCCAGCACAACAAACCTATTGCTTTATGCCTTTTTTCCCCCTGCTAGCTCATGCTTCCCCCCTCTTTGAAGGGGGGGAAATTACCTTTGAAGAGTCATGGTCCTTATCAAGACATCTGCCATCCACTGACGCCTCAGCTGGTATCTGCAATGTTTCAGTTCTATGTGCATCCACTTCTCCATGTCTTCAAAATCAATCCAAACTCCAGAATAATTTCCAGTTGCAATCTAAACTCTCATTTTTTCTCCTCCACGAACTATAGCATGTGATATATTGTCCATACACAGCTTCCAGCTCAAGGATCCCATGCACTGATCTTCAGTAACTTACATTCCCTGAATAAATATACTTCCCCTGTTGCTATTAACTTACACGCTGTTACATTCTCTTCCTTCTTATTACCTTAAAAGAACACACCACACCTTCCCTGTGTTCTGCCCCAAGTTTACTGACTCCCACCACTTATTGGCTTCTTATGTCTAGGCCAAAACGGTATCAACAGACTGAGCTAAAGCACTCATTTAACACAATGAACACTCACATTCATGTTTCTTCTATGCCACGCATGCTAGCATCGGAAAATACGATGCAGAGTCTATGTGAAATAGTTCACCGAGTTTAAAAGAACAACCAAATTAAAAGTTCACGCTGAGCCTGTATCTTCTTCACTGTTGGGTTCAGATTATTGCTGAAGGACATCTTCCTGAAGGTTCATAGAGTCATAGAATCACAGAATAGTTTGGGTTGGATGGGAACTTTAAAGGTCATATGGTCCAACCCCCCTGCAATGAGTAGGGACACCTTCAACTAGCTCAGGTTGCTCAGAGCCCCGTCCAGCCTGACCTCGAGCATTTCCAGGGATGGGGCATCTACCACCTCTCTGGGCAACCTGGTCCAGTGTTTCAGCACCCTCATTGTAAAAAAATTCTTCCTTATACCTAGTCTGAATCTACCCTCTTTGAGTTTAAAACTATTACCCTTTGTCCTATCACTACAGACTCTACTAAAAAGTCTGTCCCCATCTTCCTTACAAGCCCACTTTAAGTACTGAAAGGCCGCAATAAGGTCTCCTCGCAGCCTTCTCTTCTCCAGGCTGAACAACCCCAACTCTCTCAGCCTTTCCTCGTAGCAGAGGTGCTCCAGCCCTCAGATCACTTCTGTGGCCTTCTCTGGACCAGCTCCAGCAGGTCCGTATCTTTCCTGTGCTGAGGGCTCCAGGGCTGGACACAGGGCTCCAGGTGAGGTCTCACCAGAGCAGAGTAGAGGGGCAGAATCACCCCCCTCGACCTGCTGGCCACGCTGCTTTTGATGCTGCCCGGGATACGGTTCATTGCCAGCTCATATCCAGCTTTTCATCCACCAGTACCCCCAAGTCCTTCTCCTCAGGGCTGCTCTCAATCCCTTCAACCCCCAGCCTGTATTGCCCTGACTCAGGTGCAGGACCTTGCACTTGGCCTTGCTGAACCTCATGACGTTCACATGGGCTCACTTCTTGAGCTTGTCCAGGTCCCTCTGAACGGCATCCTGTCCCTCAGGTGTGTCAACCGCACCACTTGACATCATCTGCAAATTTGCTGAGAGTGCGCTTGATCCCACTGTCTATGTCATTGATGAAGATATTCAACAGCACTGGTCCCAACATAGACCCCTGAGGGACACCACTCATCACTGATCTCAATGCAGACACTGAGCCATTGACCACTACTCTCTGGATGCGACCATCCAGCCAATTCCTTACCCACCAAACAGTCCATCCATCAAATCCCTATCTCTCCAATTTAGAGAAAAGGATGTTCAACTCGCAGGTTGTTCACTAGCAATATTTATTCATTCACATGGGAGTGAAACACAGCATAATTTGATGTTAAGCCTTAGCAAAATCAGCTGAAATTTCTCCTACAGCTTGGTTGGAGCCGGATGATTTGCTTTATCTCACCTCCTGTGTGGTGGAGACTGCTGATGAAGCCAGAGTGCATTAAGGACCAAATCCCACTGAAATTCATTATTCTAGCAAAGGAAGGGACTTAAAAAGATAATTGCAAGACGGAAAGAATGTCAATGTTGTCCTTCCTAACAAATATTTTCAGGACAAGGACAAGTGGAAACAAAATGGCTTAAAGTCCGTGGGACACATCAAACGCTTGCTGTGCTGCAGGTTGTTTTCTTTGGTAGATCACGCTCTGCGCATTTCTACATCAGAAAAGGAAGCTGAAAATCCACTGTTGCAAAGCATGTCTACACAGATTTGCAAGAAATAGCTATACTACTTTTTGGGTGCCTTTGGGGTGTTTTTGTCACTGTAATGGCCTTCTTGTTTCACAAGGAAATGAAAAAGCAAGCCAACACAGACATCGTGAGAGTTTGGTAATTAAAGACCCATCACGTACCACTGTTTGGCTTTCCTCGTGGTATTTTCAACTCCCACTGCTTCATCCCTGTAGCATTTTAATGCATATTTTTTGAATTTCCAAAATTATTTTAGGCAAACCATTTCATCTTTTCATGCTTAAGCAATGTGCCATCTCAAACCCAACTCTCCCAGAACTTGCTTGGTAGCCTGGCTCATCCCTATAAAGAAAGTTTCTTGTATTATTACCCTCAAAATCCTCCAGCAAATAAAACAGCCCTACAATTGCTCATAATATTGCGAAATCCAGAGACCAGTCTTTCATGTCTCTTAGGAATAACTTGCGGTGATACCAAGGTGTGACCCTTACAGTTCAAGCGTTAACTAGATGGGAGTATGGCAGCTGTATTAGCAGTGTGGCTCTCAAGTGTTCTGTGGAACAATTTTTGGATGTCTTGGGAAGACTTTTAAAAGGAAGCTCGAAGAGTTACTCTGATGACAAGGTAACGCCAATGGGTAATTTTAACCCCTACCGTCAGTAAGACTGAAATGGTCCAGTTTCTCAGAGAAATGGATTGACCGTTAAGGAAATTATATTTTCCCATAACTCGTTCTTTGAAATTGCAACATCAATTTTGCTGAAATGTTTCAGATTGAGACACGCACACAGACATGAAAATGGCTGCTTCGATAGTTCTGTTTGATTAAGCGAAGAGCTCATCTTGTAATAGAAAATATTAGGCAACCTTAATGCCATGTGTCACTCCTTCTGTGTGCGCAGAACAGCTTCCGACTGTCGGTAAAGCTGTCCTGGTTTCGGCTGGGATAGAGTTAATTTTCTTCCTAGTAGGAGGCATAGTGCTGTGTTTTGCATTTAGTAGGAGAAGAATGTTGATAACACACTGATGTTTTTAGTTGTTGCTCAGTACTGCTTATGCCAGTCAAGGACTTTTCAGCTTCCCATGCTCTGCCAGGCGCACAAGAAACTGGGAGGGGGCACAGCCAGAATAGTTGATCCAAAGTGCCCAAAGGGCTATTCCATACCATATGGCGTCATGCTCAGTATATAAACTGGGTGGGGTTGGCCGGGGAGCAGCGATCGCTGCTCGGGAACTGGCTGGGTATTGGTCTGCGGGTGGTGAGCAATTGCATTGGCCATCACTTGCTTTGTATATTATTATTGTTATTATCATTATTATATTGTTATTATTATCATTACTATTTTACTTTATTTCAATTATTAAACTGTTCTTCTCTCACGCCAGGAGTGTTTCCTCACTCTTACTCCTCCGATTCTTTCCCCCATCCCCTCGGGGTAGGGGGAGTGAGCGAGCGGCTGCGTGGTGCTGAGCTGCTGGCTGGGGCTAAACCACGACAAAAGCTGACTTCCAGTTTCCATTGCTACTTTGCATATAACTCAACGTGAACACTTACTGTGACCACTGTAACAAAGCAAATGTTGTAATATTCTGTGTATCTGGTGTCCTGGTTTCGGCTGGGATAGAGTTGATTTTTTTTTTTTTTTTCCTTCTAGTAGCTGGCATAGTGCTGTGTTTTGGATTTAGGATGGGAATAATGCTGATAACACACTGATATTTTAGTCGTTGCTAAGTAGTGCTTACACCAGTCAAGGACTTTTCAACTTGTCAGGCCTTGCCAGTGAGAAGCTGGGAGGGGGCAGAGCCAGGCCAGCTGACCCAAACTGGCCAAAGGGACATTCCATACCATACGGCGTCATGCTCAGCATATAAACTGGGGGGGGTTGGCGGGGGGGGGTGGGGGGGGTACCGCTGCTTGCGGACTGGCTGGGCATTGGTCAGTGGGTGGTGAGCAATTGCATCGTGCATCACTTAATTTGTATGTTCTTTTATCATTATTATTTTTTGCCCTTCCTTTTCCATCCTATTAAACTGCCTTCATCTCAGCCCACATATTTTACTTTATTTATTTATTTATTTATTTATTTTTATTCTCTCCCCCATGCCACTGGGGAGGGGGGGAGTGAGCGAACAGCTGTGTGGTGTTCAGCTGCCTGCCAGGTTAAACCACATCTGGATATAGAGAAATGCTATTTTTCCTCATTAACAGAACAGCGTCTGCACAATTTTCCAAATTTAAAGAAGTCTTAGTAGATTTTCTCTGTGTTAAAACTAGCTTCTATAGTTATCCGCATACCTATCAAATAGTAATCTAAGAGAAGAGTTATGACAAGGAAATCAGAACTGGCCAGGACACAGGACAACCTTCTTTGAACTATAAATAGTGCTATAAATAGCATTACTTTTTTTGCACTATAAATAGGATTCTTATAAATAGTCTTACTCTGCTACTAATTGCAGAGCATTACCAGAATCTCTGGTATAGATTAACTACAGCTTCATCAGTTTAAATTGAACTTGTACTTCCTTACTATTTCAAGGGCATTGTATACCGAGAAAAAGGCACAGTAGGCAAGGAAAGAAACAGTCTGTAAAATGATCGGTAAGGACTGACTCTGCAAGTACTAGTTATTCGGGGTTTTTTAAATGCTTACAGTACAAACCAAAAACATTCCTTGCAGAAGCATTCAGAAAAAATGTGTAAATTAATCACTTGTTGCTTTATATTTCTCTGAACTAATGCTAGCTAAATTATCTAATTATGTCGATTCGTCTTCTCTTTGGCCCATGGAACGATAAGGAATAAGGCGTATTTTATCTACCAGACTACCTTGCTTGCATATGTGCAAGAAAGCCACTCAGCTGACAGTCCTGAAGTTCACCATCTGCTTTCAATGGATAGACCGTAATTTTTTAAAATTGATTGTAACCAAACTAACATATCAGAAGACCTAGGATTTTTGAAGTATTACACCCCCGTTCAGCCATTACAGAATGCTAGGTTTCTAGAAATGAAGGACTGTAAGAAATCTCAAGAGATAACGGAATACAAAACACTTGTATTAAAGCAGGACTGAGTGTAGATCATCCCCACAACATCCTCCAGCATCTCTCATAGATCTCATCAGAATATAAGAAGGGCTTCTGAGGTCACTCTTAACCCAGCATCCGACCTTTGACCGTGTCTTGCATCAAGACTACGTGGCCGGGGAAGAGCTCAAGGACAGAGCAACCATTTGGGATATTTGCCTCGGCACTCTCCTACAGCTCTACAAAACTTCCTAGCCCAGAAGTAGGTCTTACATATTTAATAAATCCAATGGATTTCTTTTCCTTTTGAACACTTGCAAACTCTTCTCATTTTCCTACAGCTCTGTGAGCAAGCCCTGCGTGAAAAGCCGCCTCCCTTCGGCTTTTACCTCCCTCCTGCAGGTTTCTTTGGGTTCTTGCACTGGGGAGGCAGTGAAAAGTCAATCCCCATTCATCCTACCCGTGTCTCCTACAGTTTCACAGATCTATACTACATTCCCTTGGAAAGATTCCCTGTGGAAGATTTGTCAGTACCTTTTGATGGTCTATGCCAGTGCTTCACTGCCCTCACAACCAGAAAACCACCCCAAGAGTCATGTTGAATTTTCAACGTAATGCTGATTTTTTAAATCCCATTCCCAACAACTGTAGAGAGCAGTTGAATTTGCAGCACTGTTTTCTGGAGCCCAGGCATTTCTTTTCTAGATTAAAACCCCCTAATGCCTTCAAGCTCCCTATATAAGACATTATTTTACTCTTCTGATCTCCTCCATCTCCTTTGAGCTGCAGAGCTTCAAGCAGGGTTATACCCTTTGGCCGAGGGCTCTCCAACCCCATGTGGGATCGAGCAACAACATCTTGCTTTAACATTTGCCAGAAGCTTGATGCCTTTCTTGACATTTTGCTGACACAAACTCAATCTGCGTTGCACCATAACGCCTGGATCTGTTTCCACAGTAATGCTATCTCCCCATTTACTTCCACTTTTGTCTTTCTGCGCGTCTTAATTTTCTCCATGTGTCACTACTGAGTTTTGTCTTGTTGATTTAGGGGGATCTTCCCTCTACTTCATCAAGGACTGTGAATGTATTACTCAAAATTAAATGACCTCTCTGGAGAAAATGATGAAAGGCCCTAGTTAAAAACTGTAAAAGGTGCAAACTGGAGATACACCCCCTCCTCAAGGCAGGAAAATGATGTACTTACTCTCTGTCTATGACCAGACAAGTTACTGCTTCAGCTGCAATGACGTTGGCCGTTCTGACATCCTCCCTGAAAGAAAAAACACATTTCTTGAGCAAGCTGTATTATTTTCATGACCATCTTTTTATTTCCAAACATACTGCATTCCTAAAGCACTTCAAGAATAAATTTCTGGGTTCCACAGTTTTTTCCCCATATTGATTTGATGTTCATCATCCATACAGGCTTCAAGCACGACAAGCTAAAAACCATGCATGAGCAGAAAAAGAGGAACAGGTTGCCCTCGTAAATAAGACATCCAGCCACGCATCAGCCCATGCTTGTCATCTGTTTTAGGCAAAGTCTCGTTTCTAACTACGCACATTTGTGCACAGAAACAGTTTTATCAAAATATTAGCTATTTGCATAGATTTATTTATGAACTTTTCAACTTCTGCTCATGTCCTTCTCTGCAAAAACCTACATAATATCTCAACGTTGGAATGTGAAGCATCCAGCTAAGTAGGACGTCTGCTCTGCTACTCAGATCAGGTACAACATATATGGTACGCTATAGGACTCGCTATGCGTTTGCTCTCTGAGCACAACAGAGGTTGGGACTGTGCCTACAAAAAGGGTCTGTTTAGGATGGAGCTTTTGAAAGGTCTCAGCATTAAAACATTGCACTGGTACTTTTCACCAGCTTTTCGGAAATAAAAAATATCACACTTAGAATTTTTTCAGGATCTTCATTACCAAATGCTTTGTGTTCTTCCTTTCCCTGCCCCACCGAGAATTTGGCCATGGCCAGCCCAAGCTATAAAATATGAAGTTAATCCACTTTAATCAGACCGATTTGGTGTTTCGCCAGGGTTATAGAGATGTCGTTGCATTTTCTGTGTCGGCCAACAAATGCACAGGATTCAGAGCTGCTGTTTTATTCAAATCCACTCCAAACCTTTCTACATATGAAGGGTAAGTGGATTACAGGCAAAAAAGACCCACCTCTTTTAAACACACCTAATTCATTTAGACTGGAAAACCACCGTACATTTCCACTGAAGTAGAAAATGAGATTTTAAAATGCTGTTAGAAATAGCAGTTCCCCTGTTTAAAGACTGGAGGTATTAAAGCAGTAATATAGTAAAAAAAAGCCTGGTGCATGTCCACCTATACAGGAATGTGCACTCTCCCTTTAAGGTAATAATTAATTAATTAATTATAATTACTTTTGAGCTATCGTTAATATCTTTAAAACAGAGCAAGCAGAAATACAAATGAAAGAAACATTAATATTGAAGCCTACATTCAAATGCTGTCTTTGAGTCTATTTTCAATGAAATTAAGTGTGTATTAGTGCTGACTTATCCATACCGATAAATAAAATCATGGTAATTTAAAGTAAGTAGAAAGGAGTAGCCGAATAGCAGCAGACAATTATCTCTATTAATCTCTCAAACTTTGGTAAATATAGAGAGGATAAGGAATGATAATAGTTAATATCCCATTAAGTTGCTGTAGCCAACTTTTGCCGGTATATTAATACATTAAAACAAGTAGGCAAACCTTTTGGTTGTCCATTAATTCCTGTTAAAACTTAACATATTTGTCCCATTATCTCCGATGACTTTCTGCCACAAAAATACAGTTTACACCTTTACAGTTATAGATTATAGACATGATTATAGTTACTATATTGCAGTTATATAACTACAGACAAGTAAAATACAGCTATCGGTGGCTTCAGTTTAAACATTTTAAATAAACCTTAACATTAGAGATTAAAATGCACAAGTAACTGTTACAGTTTCCACTATCTTGTACGTAATACAGCCTTTTAATCAGCATGAAATTAATGTAGAACGAAGGCACTTTCCCAAAGGGCATCTCACTTAGCACAAACACCAGAACCGGAGGGATGGCAGGGTTTTTGTAATGCAGAACGTCACGCGATTCGGAGGTTTCTTTACATTCTGCACGAGTAGAAATAACTGATAAGTCAGGAAGAAACCACTTCTTTTTAAATGAACGATGAAGTGGCTCATATATGACATGTTAAATCGAGAAATCACTATCTCTGGCTATCTCCAAAGCCATCCTGTGCATCCTTGCCTACAACCCCCCTCTGCCACCACTGCAGGACCCTTGTCCCACAAATGCTGAACGAAGGGACCGATGGGGGAAAGCAGCCTTCTGTTTCCACAGTTTAAATCTATTGTCAGTGGGTTTATAAACCTCACGTGCTCTCCTGTTAGGGGGTGTTTACCAATCAGGCTGCAAGCAGGATTAAAAATCTCATCAAGTTTCTAAGAACAGAAGGAAAAACTCAACATATTTGAAGTTCTATACAAACTTTAAACCTTTGCGTGCATCAGCTGTGAAATACACGACACGCTCAGACTTCCAAACACCGCCAACACCTCACGTACACTTAAAAATGACAAACACACCTAGGGCTGTGCCACTGATCTACGAATTAACCTCAGTCACCTTCAAGCAAAACAAATGGTCAGTTAGTGTTTTAAAAGGTAGTATTTCGACAGGTGGCCACCACCTACAGTGCATGGCATTAAATGCAACAAGTAATTATTTGAAGCCTATGGCATTAAATGCAACAAGTAGTTATTTGAAGCGCAGGGCATGAAATGCAGAAGTAATTACCAGAAGTGCATGGCATTAAATGCAAAAGTAACTACTAGAAGTGCATGGCATTAAATGCAAGAAGTGATTATTTTCAGTGCATGGCACTAAATGCAAATAGTAGTTATTAGAAGTACACAGCTTTAAACACAAAAGTAGTTAATTGAAATGCATGGCATTAAATGCAACAAGTAATTATTAGACGTGCACGGCGTTAAATGCAACAAGTAATTATGTGAAAGCCTTGCTTGCGAGCACTGACTCGGGCATGTTCTGGGCTTCATCACAGGAGTACTCATCGCTGCTCCCCGAGAAACAGCACTCTTCATCAGAGGAATCGCCTTCACTCCCCGAATACTCCATCGCTACTGTTTGCCTGCACCATTTCCTCCCGGGAAAACGCCTGTTTCCTTCCAGCCCGTTACTATATTTTGTCCTCCAGGCGAGCTCTGGTATTTTACAGCCCCTCCAACTTCAAACTTCGGGACTTGGAGAAAGGTCACAGCTGCTGGGGGGAGTTTCTAGGGCGCATCATCGGGGAAATACAAGCAGAGGGTATTTTGGAGCCACAAAGAGGTACAAGGCTGCACACACGCGGGCAGGCTCCTCTGCCAGGCATGCGCCTGAAAAACTGGGGCAGGAGACCTTGTACCGCTGCACTTCAGCTCCTTAACCCCACGGTGGAATTAGATGGCAGCATTATCCAAGTTCCTAAAGCTCTTCCAAAGTGTGTTATCACATCACTATAAACATGAGTACATTATTTAGCAGATGAAATGCATATATATATTCGTTTCATTACAATTTCTCGCCCAGCCCACCACATATAACTTGGGAAGTTTCAACAATTTTGCTTCTGATAAGCTGCCAGCAACTTAAGAACTACGATTTTTTTTTAACCATTTCCAGGAAGTTTTCTGATAGAAGTGTATTGATCCCACTATTTATAAAAGCTGTGTTGGAAAATGGAAATATGAGAAATATAGGCAGTTTTAATCAGAGATAGGGTCATATATCAGCCTTTGTTTCCCGATTTTACCTTTGACTGTAAAAATTTAACTGAGAATTTAAAATCTTTGCAATGACTCCCATCTTTGTGCTTTTTTACCTTCCTACATCCCCTAACTCATCGGAGTCCTGCTCCAACTCTGGCTCTCATAGTTCCTATGACACCTAACCCCTTAATAATGCTGATATAATTCTTCAAATAAATGGAAATCATATTTGGATGATTTAATTTAACAATATACCATTATATTTACTTGAAACGTGCTGTTAGGCCATGGGCAAACACTGCTGTGCGTTCTTCCCAGAAGATGGACTCAACTGGCACAACCTTGGCCTGATGTCTGCCCATCTTTGGGGATCAGCCCCCCCCCCAGATGCAGCCTCCCGGCACAAAATAGCATTTATTGAGGTGTGAGTACCCTGCTGCAGGAAGTATCACATTTGCAGCAGAGTCAATTCCGCTTGTCTCCTGACTGACATTTTGTGAGTCAAAACTGATTTCAAGCTAAAATATAGTAGAGACATTTTTAGGTCTCCAGGCAAGCAAAACGCTCTCCTTAAAAGATAGAGCTAGGGCTTGTTTCTCAAAAGTTCTCAGAATTTGGGTACCGCTTCTCAGAATACCCAATAAAGATCATTTTTACCTCCCATGTGAAAGCGAGGGTGTAATCAGAAAATACCCAGCAGAACAATAAAAGGAGACAGAGATACTGGGTTTTGAGCTATTACCACTAATTTCAAGCTGTTAACTTTTCCCATAACTTATTTTTTTCCCTTTCACTTATTTCCGACATGCCTTGTCCTAAATACTTTAAATCAACCTTATTAAAAATACTGTAACAAGGTCGAGCATACAGCACCGGAAAGTGGTAAAATGCATTAAAGAACTTGAATATCAGCAAATTAGGAACCTCTGGACAGTCTTCCTGCGGCAAATTTTTAAAACCCACCAGGGAAGAGCTAATTTTTTCTTTCCATCTTTTCTTTGAAATCCCTCATTAACACCATTCTCAAGTTTAAATGATCTAAACACTCATTTCCAGAAGTCCCACGGGACTTGAGCTTTCTACCACAGACCTCTCCCAAGCAGCAGCAGCTTCTGCAGAGCAACCACCAAGGACCAGACACTGACACATCTACTCTTGGTGTCTGGTCAAGGTCTTTCAGTTGCTTGGTCAAAGAAAAATGGGTTGTCATCATCAATTTTAGAGAAAGAAATAAAAAAACCAACAATCCTAAATAAACATTTTGGGATACTGCTGCAGCCAACAGCCCTTTGGCAGTCTACAAGCCCATTTAGATAGGATGGCCATTGCTCTTCCCAGGAAACACAGTCTCATCAAGATCCCAGGTAGTTTCATCTGAAACATTAGGACTATCTTTCCAAATGATATGATTACCTAACACACATGGAAGCAAAAATGAGGGTTGACTTTATGGTACCATCAACTGCACCCTCCTCTCTCCTGCTTTTTCTCAGTAGCCATCACTGAAGTCAAGTCGACGCAGACCTACAGAAAGGTGATGTGGTCCATCATGACTGACGGTGTAAGCCATGGTCTGTATCAGTCACCTGGACCTACTGACTGGAGAAAAACGCCCGCCGTAGACTGCGGTTTGGTTTCCCAACACTTGAGCTTTTTGCCATTGGTTTTGACTACAAAAATATGTTACTGGAATTAATAAATACAATGTGATCTACTAAACTTCTAAAAATTTTAATGTGAACCTAATAGAATGCGTACCTTGAAAAAGCTTCACTTGAAAAGAGTTATGGAATTTAATAAAATCTACAAAAATCCCTATAGTTGGAGAAGGCATTAAAATCACACCTTCTACAAAAGGAAAGAAATACGATGTGAAAGAGATTTTACTTCAAGGGACCCCAGTTTGAAGGCATGTATCAAAATGCACACACAACCACCTGCACTCCCGTGCAATTTAGGCTACATGGCTACTGGGAAAAAGAAACATTTCTTATAGAAAAACGTTTCAGTTTGCACAGACAAAATAGTTTAAAAATACTATTTCACAAGGGTTTTTTTATTCAATATAAGCAAACTGTACGACTCTCCAAATGGGCTAGAAGATGTACCAACCCCTTCTAATAATTTATGTCTTGTGAGCATATCATTAGCACTTCCTTACTGTTTCTAAAATGTATTTATACTCTCAGTGGCTCCAACTGAGAGGTTTAGGCCCTGGAAAGGGTTGCACAACAGGATTTACAAAAAAAAAGCCCTTCCTGATAACTTAGGTTAATATTTACGAAGTTAAGGACTCAGAAATGGTGAACAGGTCTTTCAAGATGCTGTTGATCAGAAAAATTCTGCTCTCTCCTTACTGAACTGACGCTTCTGAAAGCAAATGAAACTCCCAACAACTGCTGCTAAGATTAGGGCAAATTTTAACTCAGAACTCTTCCAACAAGTACGGATTATTTCAGGATGCTGTGTGAAGCCTGATCATTATTTTGCCCTTCCTATTAATGGTGGATGTTATTTCATGGAAAGGAAATCACCTGGAGGGCTTCTCCTTCTTTTCAGTTTCATGAATGATGGAAAATCAGGTCCAGTTTACATAAAATACTATTTATTTTAGTATTAATGCAAATGTCCTAATTTAAAAAAATATATATAATTTTTGCAGTCATTGTATGTACCTAGGGAAACAACTGCTGTTACAAATACTGCACTGGACTGCGACTGCTCCCTTGACTGCCCTGCCACAGCCTTGAACCAGCCATTTCACTATCCGATTCCTATATTCCTCTATTTCACTATATTCCTATATAGGAATATATCTCTCCATATATTAATATTTCCTGTATTTCACTATATTGTTAAATTTCACTATCTGATTCCTACATTACAATGAGAAAAATGCTTTAATTTACTGTGTGATGCCCTGGGTCTACAGATGGAAGAAACTATGCAAGAGATGGCTGCCGTTATTTTTATTGGCATTACAGATCTGACCTAGTGATGCTGCTGAATTAACAAGTGTTACATTATCAGACTATGCTGATATCAATAGATGTAATGCAGATAAATATTGCCAAGAAAACAGTATTAATTAAAGCAGAAGCACTATGGCAGGCACTATCACACGTAACATGATAATATTGACCCCGCTCCTGCCTCTTGGAAGCAAATGGGGAGATGCAGAGGGCAAAAAGTATTGATAACAAAGAGACCTGCTGTTGCATTTTTTAAAGTTGGTGTAAAATCAGCCCCTGCTGGCTACCTTTGCATTTACATACATGATTCTAAGCTGCCAGCGATTCAGGAGACCTAGAGGGGGTTGTGTCAGCTGAAAACTATTCTGAGAAGAGAAGGGTACGCGCTCCTCGTGATCTGAAAGCAGAGAAAAAAGGTCTTGCTACCTCTTGATTACCGTGAAGCTGGCATAAATCTGACGGTACCTACTCTTTTGACAGTCAGCATGAGGATTTTCCCCTTGCTGCGAGGCATAATCAGTTTCTTCTAACTCCTGGCTGCAAGGTAATCGTGGCTGCAACAATGTGAAAGGGTTATGAACCACATGAGTCGCAGCGTTCATAAAGAGATAACTCTTTAGTAACTTTATTATACACTTTTGGTATATTCTCACTGTATTTAATCTGTAATTGATAATTGCAAACTACTCAGCAAATAATCTATGACCTCTGCCACAACTGATTTAACCCACAAGCACTTGCCCTGAGCGGTAAGTTACTAATTTGCCATTATTTACAAAAACAGCGATATTAAAATCAAATTAAACTGTGATCCAAGAGCTAAAGTAACATGATACATCTATTACACGTGAACAATATTGATACGGCGCTTAAGCAATGTCACTTTAAACCATGTGCAAGAGGTTCATATGGTCACAGTTAAATCTCAGAAGCAGCTAAGGTATACGATAATATCTGTAAATGTGTTTTATAGGCGAGTAAACCAACGCACGAGGGGCTCAAGTGAGGTGCATTAGATTATACAGACAGCAATTATCAGACAACTGGCAGCTGGCTTCTCTTCAAGAATTAACGAGGCCACCATCCATTTGGCCCAACGTCTTTACCGTGTTCGTAAAGCTGCACGCATGTGATCGCTGCAGAGGCAGGGATCATGTTATCCCTTAACTGTGCCGCTCGGACACTGTGCCAGCCTTACTATCTGTAGCCACTATATTTATATCCCAAACCCTACATTAACACGGAATAGTCTTCAGGAAGATGAGTGGAAACAATTGCATCCAAAGCAGCTTCTTACAGGCTGAGGTCCTTGCATAGCAGGTGGTTTTTTTTTTTTCTCCCTTCAAGTATTTCTACAACTGTTATGTTCTTTTTCTTGCTTGGCTGCTTTATGCATTGAGAGCACTGGGACAAATACCCTTTGTCATGCTGAAGCGATGAGGGATGTATTTGTTTATTGAAACCACGTCTCATCGCAAAGATGTCTGGCCTATCTGCAAATGATAAGAGGCTCTTTCAGTTGAGAACATTTTTTAAGGGTTTATTGTGGATTCATGACTTTTTTTTTAAAGAAGAACTATATTTTAAACAATGCTCTTGTTGAATTCCTAAGCACTGCGAGGAAGGGAAAGGGAGTTCCAATGAGATTATGGCTTCTCCTTTATGGATGCCAGCAGCAGGATCTAGATAACAAGCTGTGGCAGCTATTTTTTCACTAGTGCTTGTCCTTGGCTGACACTACTAGCCTCCATGTGCTGGTTTGGCTGGGGTAGAGTTAATTTTTTTCATAGTAGCTGGTATGGGGCTGTGTTTTGCATTTGTGCTGGGAAGAGTTGATAACACAGGGGTGTTTTGGTCACTGCTGAGCAGTGCTGACACAGGGTCAAAGCCTTTCCTGCTCCTCACCCCACCCCACCCGTGAGCAGGCTGGGGGGCACCAGGAGCTGGGAGGGGACACAGCCGGGACAGCTGACCCAAACTGACCCAAGGGATATTCCATACCATACAACATCATGCGCAGCATATAGAGCTGGGGGAAGAAGAAGGAAGAGGGGATGTTCGGAGTGATGGTGTTTGTCTTCCCAAGTCACCGCTACCTGTGATGGAGCCCTGCTTGCCTGGGGATGGCTGAACACTTGCCTGCCGATGGGAAGCACTGACTGAATTCCTTGCTTTGCTTTGCTTGCACACATGGCTTTTACTTTACCTATTAAACTGTCTTTATCTCAACCCATGAGTTTTCTCATTTTTTCTCTTTGGATTTTCTCCCTCATCCCAAGCGGGATCTCCCTCACCCCATAAGCGGGGCTTAGTTGCTGGCTGGGGTTAAACCACGACACTCCATCACCAAGCTTTCTGGGTACCAAATTCCCACTCCCCTATACTTCAGGTTGCTGCAATCCCACCTAAGGCACGTGGTTTGCACCATACTCTTATCTACCTCTTCCCATGGCCAATGCTCTGCCCATGCCAGTGGGTCCCAGTATCCCCACCCTGGTGACTGTGCCCATCTTCCCTTCCTCCCCATGTTACAGACTCCTCCAGGTCCACCCATCTCTTCTTCACTCTGCAGGCCAAATTCACTGCATCCCTCCTTTACCCCACAAATCCTTTGACTTTCTTCCATACTACCCAACTGTTGTCATTGATGTCAAGGGCTTAAGTTTATATTAATAAAATAAAGAGCTTGTCATTGCCCTGAGTGCACCTACAGGCTTTAATTGCCCAGAGCAGCCTCATTGGGACCACCTTCACCCACATCTTCTGCCTATGGTCCAGAAGCTCAGCATGGGACCCTCAGTTGTGGGTATGGACTTGTCTCTTGTCTTGTCTCTGGCCCTAGTTCTCGGATGGACCTTGGATCTACAACGTAGATAGCTCATGTCCCATCTCCTGGATACACCATGCCTGATGCTGCAGCCTTGTTTCCAGCCCTGTCTGTGCCCATCTCCTGCTGCTCCTGGCAGAACTCCCTGGGTGGACCTGGGACCTAGGCCATCCCCTCCTTGTGTTTGGGAGTGCAGGAGTACTGTGTTACCAGCACCCACCTCAGGACCCAGTTTCACTCAGAATGAGTTTTGCTTGGCTAATTACACTGAACCCCTTCTCAGATTTGCTGCATGACAGGTCATACCGATGACAGGAACAAAAGCACCATAAGCAAGAGCAGAAAGTGCCCAAACCCTTCATTTTGGACTAGAACAACAAAATTAACATCCTGGACACCAACAGTTAATGACATGAAGGACCACACTGGCACCTGCTGATGCAAGTGCAGCAAGGGAGCTGGAGATGCTCGCTGCTGCTCTTTCTCCTGCAGCCTTTTCACGTCTCATTAAGCAAGGTTTCACAGATAGCTTCCAGATGAGCTAGTGGGACACCTGCAAGACATCAGTGTCTTCCACAAACTTCTCAAAGCCTCCCACTGATGCAATTAGCTCTTCTGAGGCTCTGCAAGCCTGTGCTTCCCATCCAGCTTGTGCTTTCATTTGAGCACTGCTCTAAACTGTAGCAGGGAGGCACTTGACCCAACTTTCAGCCATCTGGAATGGGTACCAGCAGCGCTCAGAAGAGCTACAGAGACTAAATCAGCCCATGCTGGGCTCCACACTGCCATGCTTGACTCCTCTGATGGTGAGGTTAACTCCTGCAAAGCCAACTAGAGCATCCCTCTGCAACATCATGGTCTGCACTGCTGACACACTGATGGGGCCCTATTTTAGTCCAAGTACTCAATTTCTTGTTCTGTGTGTTATTTTACGGTGGAAACAGCACAGAAGGGAACATTATGGGCAAAGTTGATCATCAATAAAGATGTAAACCTGCCCATTTTCTTCAGTCTTATTTTCTCCTTTCTGTGCACGGAGTGATGGAGCAGATTTTATATTTTGGCTCTGTGATCACCTTAAACTAAGGTGATCAATGTATCCGTACATCTAAGATACATCAAACCTTCTGCAGGCTTAGTTTTCTGGTAGATCAGTGCAACTCACTTCACAGGCAGTAACCACTAGAGCTAGGGAAAGGGACGCAGTGGGAACAGGCGGCCAAGAGGGAACGGGGAAATTCAGGACCAGTCTCTGGCACAAGCACAGCCATATGCTCACTTATGATGACTCTATAACTGCATCCTAAACGACCTGTGCTTGCCTAGAGGACACGCATGGCCAAACCTCCATCCCTGTCTTATCTGTCAAAGGTGTGAAGGTGGGACTAGAAATCCCCCCTGTCTTTCAGACGCTCAGTTTGCACTCCCTCGTGATTTCACCATTTAAGCAACCACTGACTAATCACAAAACCTGCCAAGCTATGGAAAGGCTGCATTTCTACTATAAACCAGCACAATATAACTGCTTAAAAAATGCATCAAAATGAACTGAAAAAGCAAAAGACGTTTTGCCCGTGAAAGACATGGTCACAAGAAACCTATTTTTTATCCATTAGAAAGTATTCCTAGACCTTAATGAACAATCTCACTAGTAAAAACAGAAGGATACAGTATATTTTAAAAAACATTGCTAAAAACCCCCTTGATTATGCTCTACCACCAGTAATATATTTACTAAAAACCCCCTGAACCCAGTTACGTAATGTCTGGAGAGCAGCATAATACAGTCTTAGAAAATAAAGTGAAAAATCTGAAAAATCGATTTGCTGCAGGCTGAGGAGAAGCTAAAAACTTTGCAGAAGCACTGAAAAAGCCAAAAGAGATTTCACGCTCCACCTACACCAAGCCTAGATGAGCAGGGGAAAGTCCTTTCAAGGCAGCATTTACAGTCTTCACTCAGTAACCGCAATACTGAAAATAAATCACAACTTAAAACAAATACAAACCCAGATTTGCTAATACTCCAGGCAGTCCTAGCCAACTCATATTGGTAACTTCTCTCCAGATTTAAAAATCACTCCAGAACAGAGTTTGTGGGAAAATGTGCCATCGCCCCTGGATGGCGATGCAGAGTATTTCATTGCTCTTCTACTGGCGAAGCAGCTGTGCAGCACACATCTTCATTTGCATGTCATTTCGCATTTATGTCGTTAATGCTAATTACTGCGGAGGTGGATGTATTTATTTTTCTGAAACTATTTCAGTAGGAAATCATTGGCCATGTCTGAAAGCTGAATTGCACTAGAAATACATAGGGTGCTTTGTGGCTGGTACCCACTCTCCACTCGTCCTAGTGAATTTGCACTCACATCCTACAGAAGCAGAGGACACGACACCTAAGCACTCACCAGCACACAGAAAGAATAATGTTTTTGGCTTTCTTACATCTTATATTAACTCAGGTGTGGCTGCCTTTGCCTTCACAAAATATCCTGAACTCCATCTGGCTGGTTTTTTTTTTTGTGTGTGTGTGTCTGTAAAAACCTATACTTCTATATTATAACACGATTTATGCCATAAATTAATTTACATTCTAATCTTCACAGTCACTTAGTTGAGATGAGAGACATTGTCCCACTGCTTTTAACTATTCCCTTTTACCATTCTTCTTCATGCTAAAGGTTTTGTATGGCATATCATGATTTTTGTATTATTTTTTACCCTGTGATTTTCTGGTGGAAAATTTCCATGACTTTCAAAGATAAAACCTTTAATTTAATTTTGGGATCACTTTCTCTCTTTGCTATATTAAGGAATGGCAATATACTGACTTCACTGTCAAGAAAAGCAGACATATCCATTTTTTTGGTCCCCATTAGTACACAGAACTGGACCTCAAACTTAGACTCTAACCCGCTTTTGATTTCTGGGTCTGTGGAGTCAGGGCTGAACGCAGATTTCTACCAGAGCTGGACTTCCTGTCAGTTCTGGAGGTAGAGAAGAACAGGACCACCTCCTGAGGATCCTCATTTCTGGTTCTGGACATCACTTGGAGCTGGTGAGATTTTCCTGAATCTCATGGATGACAAAGTCCATTTTCCTGCTATTTCAGATATGCCATAAAATAACCTTCACAAACTTACAGATTCAAATTAAAATCAGTTTTGTGGGTATAGCCATTGAAGATGCTTCCAGAACTTGTTTCTCTAATGGTTAGTCACTTTTTCTGTTTCCCAGTCTAAATTTACTCATTGCAAGCTTAAATCTAAACCAATGGACCAAAAGCATCCTCAAGTTAAAATAATTATTTTCTTCCCCTTCATACACAGAACTCCAAAACCTTCTCAGATTTTATTTCACCAAGTGAAATGAATCAAGGTCTTCTAACTTTTTGTCTTAAGCTGGCTTCTCTGTACCTGGACCAGCATGAATTCATCCTCTGTGAACCTAAGTGTCCTCAGTTTGGTTTGGAATACTCCAGCCCAGATCTCACTGGGGTTTTGTACAAGGGTACAAATATTGTCCTGTTCCCACTGAACACACCTCTGAATGTCTCCTAGAACTCCCTCTCATGATGTTTAATTTCCGCATCTGCACATGGTGCCACATACAACCTTGTGTTCAAGTCCAGACAGATGATAACTGCTGCGGTTCCCCTGTCCAAAAATAGGGCTCTCCTGCACAGACACAACATGTAGCATTTTCCTTCAAGCCTTTGCAACAAATTTGGAAGGAAAGGATAATTAAGGATTGTGTAACATTCCCGTTTTCCAGCCTGTAGCAGCCTGAAAGGCCCCCTCCCTTCTGATGCCTCTTGTTCTTCCCAGTTACGACAGCACTCATGACTTGATAGTCACAGACCCAGTTTCAGAAACTAGACTGATCTGAGCTTGAGGGTGGAGATAACGAGGTCCCCTAAGTCTGAATCTACTTCTTTTTAAAGCTTTGGTTACCTTTATCTGTAACAATTTCTGCACCTTCATCTTAATCTTGGTCTACAGTCACAGCATGGCCAGCTGTAACAACCACCTCCCATCCAATGCCTACTCTTTGTTTAGGGGAAAAAAAAAAAAAAAGTCAAGATTTTACTTGATAAAACCAAACAAAGATCTCACAGTTAGTAGGCCTGATACCACTTCAGTCACAAGACCATTTAATGAAGAAAACAACAGTTGGCTTTGCTTGGAGGAGCAGAGTGAACCAGAGGAGCTCCAGAGGTCCCTTCTGACCCAAGCAGCTCTATGCTCCTGTGATGAGGACAACACATACAGTATTTCAGAAAACCTCAATTTAAGTATTACACCAACCATCTGGTTTACAGCCTTTAAAGTTAAAGAAATTAGATTAGCAAAGATAAAATTACAAGGACCAGAGTAACCAATAACATGCTATTGAAAATAGAGCTTACACTTGAAGAAGAGCCTAATCTTCAACTAATAAAGATTACTAGTCTTAAACAATACGTCGGACACATAGGATGCAACACGCCCCTACCACAGGATTTTGCAGATCTCGTTTTCCAGAATGTATTTCCTTAGTAAAGCCAAATCAAAGCAAGGAATCACAGAACAAGCATCCAAGATGCGACGTTGGACTCTCCACGACTCTGCTCTATCTACCAGCTGCAGAAAAGCATCAAAACAAACTCTGATAAACACATCCTTATAAAAGGAATAAATGCTCATATTTATTATCTGACAACATTGCAACTGCTAGAAGTATATTATGCTGATTAAAATGACTTTTTTTTTAAAAAAAAAAAAGCTTTAAATTAAGTTTTACAACTGACATGTCTAAGAGAATTACAAAGAGCGCCTGTGAGCAGCTCTTCTGTGTCGCTGCAAGAATCCAAGGAGTCAAACTGACGTGGAAAGAAATGAATTACTTTCTGGCACCGGTGGGGGTGACACTTCTCTGACCTACAGGAAATTATGCTGCTGGGAGTATGATAGAAGGGTTAAGAGAGCAATTAGGGTTGTCACCTAGCATATTCCCAGGAGGAAAGTGATGGATCCTCGTTCCCGGCCTTGCCTCCTACTGACAGCGGCGTGTTGATGAATATTGCTACTGCTTTGAACAACCCCAACAAAAGGTATTTTATGGCAGCGACAGTCGCTGGCCTCGACAGCACAATGTTATACCAGTGCTTTTGTACTGCGGAGCGGCCGGTGTTCTTCTGGGTGGACATATACCACCTTGACATGACGGATTTTATTGCTTCCGAGAGCTAGGTTTATATAATTTTATATGAATTTTATATGACACTCACTGATGAATACCTGAATATGATGGTGGAAAATTCAGCAGCCAGCACTGGGGAACACACAATAAAAATCTAAGCAATTATTATAGCCATAATTTAAACCCATTATAACCCTTCAAGAAACCTTCTCTTTCTTTTATAATATTTATCAGCCAAACAGATATTTAAGAACAAATTGTGATGAATCCCAACATTGTGTCTGAGGCCATTTAACTTGGGAAATAGCAGAATAACTTGCATCAGTAAGTATGAGCAGGTACAAACTTGTTCTCCTCTTCCTTCACACATCCAGCGTGCAAAGGTATTGCACAGCAGGACTGCAGCTCTTCTCCAGCTTCTTAGCCCTCCAGTCCACAGAGAATTTATCGGACCACCATCAGCTTCACCTGGGGCCCTCCGTACACCACAGTCCCACGCAACAGCCCTAGCTCATTAAATGGCTCCAAATAAATCAATTTAAAACCATACCTATTATGGTGGGGCAGACATGCCCCACTATGTATTGTATTTCTAATTCAAATCTGAATTTGAAATGATGGATGGACCTGAAATGAAACTGTGAATTCTAGCACTTTGAGATCTGAGTGACTTGCACCATGGATGCCATCAAGATGAGTCCAAGCTCCTCTTCTGATGGGGTGAAGTGCCTCTCTGGGTCTGCACTGAACCACTCTAAGTGTTAAAATGGGTGATGTCTTATTTCACAAGGGATTATAAGGTTTAAAAAAAATGTCTGGCTAAAGAAGAAATAGGAACCAAAGCTTAAATAAAATGATCGAGAACGTTGAAGCAGGTCGGCTTCCAAACATTTTTAATTGATTTAACATTGAACCGTATTTTATCTCAATATTTATAAAGAAAACCACATCTGTCCAGAGCTGGAAAGGGAGGAATTTTAGGTAGGATTAGAATTTAGGCATAAATCCCATTAAAAAGAAAACTTACATTATCTAAAACAAAGCACTGGAGTTTTGCTTACGGTTTGTTGTCATATCAAGTTACTTAAAACCCACTGGTTTAGTAATAACATCTACAGAACAAGAAAAAGAAACCTTTTCATATCACTCAATATGAACAGAAAGATTACCTGTGCTTTCTTCCCTACAATCATTATTTAGCTTAAATGCCAGAAAACTGCAGCAGAATTTTAAACAGGCTATACTTGTAATTTCTGCGTATCACTTTTCATAACTCACACACAGCTTTACAAAACAACTATGACAAGGATTACTTTGTACTGTTTTACTATACTATGGCCTATGTCATCTTCTATAACCACAAAAGACAAACCCTGCATCAACGATCGAGAATGGGATATTGCTTTTCTTTCTTTTAATCTACCTACAACTTTCACCTTACCTGCAGTGG
Source organism: Pelecanus crispus (assembly GCF_030463565.1). NCBI lineage: Eukaryota > Metazoa > Chordata > Aves > Pelecaniformes > Pelecanidae > Pelecanus > Pelecanus crispus. The sequence continues at coordinate 40,351,340 of NC_134652.1, read as the reverse complement.
TCAGAGCAGTGGCAAGCCCAGAAATCTTATCTATAGAAATGAGGTCTGCGGCTGAATTATACAGATGGCTTTTGAATACAGTAGTCTAAATATTCTGCGAAAGTCATCTGTAAACCAAGAATTATGTTTCTTTATAAGTGTTTTTCTTATTGTATTAATATTCACAATATGGATCTTTCTTGCTTGGCAGTGACAGTACCACCACATCTTCTTGGGATGCCAGTGTCTCTTTGGGAATGCAACTTCTACTCAATTAATTTTCTAAAGATGTGAAATGCTGGTGCGTTCATGATGTAGTGAAGTTTTAGATAAAAGTTACTGTCTTCCCAGAGCATTAAAGTTTCACATGCGTATTTCAAGGAAGGATTCCCATTAGCCTTATGTAGGCAAAATAAAGGCACCCCTAGGTCAACACTTATCAAACTTTTTGATTCAAAGACATTGTTTGAAAAAATTGGGTTGTTTTTTTTTTTGGAGAAAAATCCATGAAACAACATTATATTGTTTTGTGTTTACAACCAGTAAGTTAATTTAAAGTATTTGCTAAAGGCTTTTTTTGCATTCTTTGCATGTGTTTGCACGTGACAATGTGTTCAAACTGGGGGCTGGAGTTACTTCAAGTCCCTGGGCCATACTATAAAATGAGTATCACAGGCTGAGCCCTATTTCATTTACCCCATAGCAGAAACACATAGACAGTGACGAAGAAAACCAGTTGATAAGAGTTCTTAGGTCTCACAGAAAAAGGCTGAAGGTAAGCAACTGTAAGAAAACATGTTTTCACTCCACCTTTCAGTTTAAAGTATAAACAAGAATGCAGAAGATTCAAATGAACTAAACAATGGGAATTTTAACACACTTTCATCTCTGTACCACTGCTATCTTGGTCAAAGACTTGATCTGAGTCCCTCAGTATAATTTTATGACCCATATTAAAGCCATGTCTTCACTAAATGCGTAAGAAAGCTACATAGTAGCAGTATTTTGCTAAAGATGCACAATACTGCATTATTTTCTGATATTCTATATATATATAAAGATAATAATACCACATTATTTTCTGATAAATCGCATTTACCAAGATTCACAACTAACAAAACCCAACGTGAACACAATTTCCTTTGGCCCTTTGTAGTCATCTCTGCTGGTGAATGAGATACAAGCCAAAGCCTGATGTTTCCAGAAGCAAGTACCGCTGGGGAAGGTGACAGATGAACTTGGGAAGTCTGCCTATACACCTGCGAGAAGCGGTATCCTCACCTCAGCTGTTCACCCAGGTGTTAACACTTGAAAGTGGAAAACATCACTTACTAAAGCATTGGCGCCTGCAGTCAGAATGAGGTATTTTGCAAAAATAAAATAAAAAAATCCTTCTATTAATTTTAATCAGCTTTTCTTATTGCTTCAGGGAAACAGAAGGATTATTGGCAGTGTCGGGGTGTGAAGACTTGCAAGTCAGGTACTTGTAGGCTGTTATCTGACACAGGGTCTGCCCTGCCTTTTTACTAGGCAGAGAAACTTGACTTTGTGCTGTCCCCTGGGGAACCCATCTGCTTGGGAAGGGAAATCCAATAAAACACAACAGCTGCGAGAACGCGCTGAGGAGATACGCTGCAGACAGTCACACATTCTGCTGAAATCTTTCTTGTTGCAGTCTTTTAAGGGTGAAGAAGAAAAAGAGATGGCTATCTCCTCCCTTATCCTTTGCTACCGAGTCGTGCGTGGAACCTTATCTGGTTTAAAACAGTGTAATTGCACCCATACCGTCATGGTCGGATTTGCTGACACCCTGCCGAGCATCCCTCAGTACGTGCCAAGGACTATTGCTTTGCTAATTCACTCTGAAGAGCGAGCCGAACGCAAGGCATAAGGAGGTGCGAGTGGCCAAGGGGCCACAGCAGGTCTACAGACAGTCCAACTGAATGATTCCCGAGGTTTTAACAGCCTGCCTGAAGACCACAAGAAGGTACACAGCTAAATTTCATTTCCAGCTCAGTTCGATTTGCAATTATAAATTGAATCACGTAATAAATTGAAATGGCAGTAATTCAATCTTTAACAGGTGATTTTTCATGGAGACATTAGGTCTCTGGTGACGATGGGTCCTGCACAGTTGGTTCCTTCCCTCCCAAGCTTTTTTCTTTCCTATTCACTGCCTTCAAGATTTTATCAACCATTTTAATTTTTACATACTGAGCCCCATCAGGGCCGCACTAGTCTGTGCTAGATGCAGGGATCCACCTTCTTGCATTTATTTTTTGTACCGAACTCTGCACATCACAACGGTAAGGCTCCAATCCTATAGACCGATGCCAGAAATGGGCTCTTTGCATTATCAGCTTATGTGACAAGGATGGAAGTTAGACTAGATCATCTTGTCTCAGAATAAACATAAATGTTCCATATTTAGAAATATGGAATAAATATTTCCAGTTTCATTTCTACAAACAAAAGTTAACGTTTCCTGTATCTACACAAGGATTTCAGAAATATTAATCTGTATATTTTCCTGCCTTGTGAGCCTAAAGAACAAAACCTTACTCATTTTGAACCTTTTAATTTCCTTCCCAGAAATGCTCATTTTAACATGTATTAAAAAGAAGATTTGTATCGTAGCAGGTTTTTGCATGCTTACTAAGCAGCATCACTCCAGCCTTTTCTTTACTGAAACCACTGTTGCTGCCTCCTGCTTCAGTATTTAATTCTTGTCACAACCACAAGGACCTTGTGCAATATGTTGACCATGATAGATAAAAGTGAAAGTGCTCTACTTAAGCAAATAAATCCAAATTTCTTCTGGAGCTATTTATATACCGGTTGTTTACAGGTCAAACTGATGAAAGGATCAGAAAAACATATGTTTAGGAGCTTTATTTTTTTTTGGTTGCTTGGAAGTCGTCACCGCAAGAGCAATGTCGCAGTTTGGCCCACGCAGGCAACTGGAGTCTATACTGTGAAAGTGGAGCTCTCTGCCTTGTAAGCAGATACTACAACAAAATTTACCTGCAAATTTAAAACTACCAAGTTTTAAAAGTCCTGCAGATGACACTGCTGCGGTGTTTTGCACGTGCAGTCATCACTGCAGTGTCCTTTACTCTTTTTGTATAGCAACGGTTATAAAGACTTCCCCTATTTGTGCTTGCAACGGTTCCTTCCCCCCACCCCTCCTTCCACTCATTCCATCTTGTTTATCCCCTTTCAAATCTTTGCCAGTTTTAATTTCACTTTATTGCACTTTTTTCTGCTCTTCCACCATCACACAGAGCCAGTGTGGGGGAAAAAAGGCACATTTTGCACTGAGGCAAAATACAAGGGACATGAGGGACCCAAAGAAGAAGCCAATCCAAATTTATTAGTATTTTTGGGATGTATTGGTTTTTCTTAAGTGACCAATATTTATCGCGCAACACTTGTCAGCCTTGCAGCTGAGAGAGCATTAGGCAAAGATGCCGAATTTGACTGTATTCCACCACGCATGAGGCAGCGGGGTCCAACAACAGCGGTCAGAGCTGTTGACAGGCCTCCAGGAGCGTGCTTCCCATTACTGAGATGGCAATAACGCTTAGAAAGCACCTTCTACCAATGGGCAAACCATCTCCAGTGGGCCCACTCCATCAGGAGCATGCCCAGTGCCTCTCATAGAAATCACTCAATAATATTTATACGATTTAGTACTCTGTTTCCAGAAGACCCAGAAAGACAGAGAAGAGCAAATGCAGTTGTCTATAGGAATTAATATCAATATTTTTGTACGTAAAATGTGGCTTAAGTTTATTATGGATGAAATGAAAGACTAAAGCAGAATCCAAGTGATATAACGCCGATACTAGGATGTTAATACCTACTTGCTTGCCAAATCTATTAATGATTTAAACCAGTTATTCTTGCAATTTATTCTGAATTATTGTAATGAACTAGTGTCTCACGAGCAAGTAATTAATAATATACCCTACACGAAACAACCCAGAGGTATGAAATGACCAATTTTTTCATTAAAAAAAAGGTGCACTAGTATCCTGTCACACACAGTACTTTACTACTTTAATCAGCCAGTGGGTGACAAGAGTGTCTTTAAGATATATTAAATGTTAATTATCACATTCAAGGACAATTCAATTAAACCTTGAGCAAATCAGAAGAGTTCTGGAAACTCAAGCCCTGCAGACCTACTCTGCATGAGGTAAGTACCTTATGCCTTGATCAGATAATACAAAGCTAGACAAAGCCAAAAAGACTACAAAACTTGCACAGGTAAAGAAGAAACCATTTACCTGCGCACAGATTTCCTCAAAATAAAGAGCAATGTAACTGAACAGAGCAGGTGTCACATTTTAATAAGTTCTGAACTGTATAAACTGTTTCATATGTACGAGGATGACTGCTTATGTATCTACACACGCACATTAGTGTTGCTTTTCTAAGTCTTTTTACTTCTTTTAAAAAATTGGTAACACTAATAGGCTCTTATGAAAGTATGTTGAAAATAAATAAAAAGTAGCAAACCACATAATTTTGCAAAGATTACTTGCAGAAAAGTAATTTGCAGAGCAGCAGCAACAGAATTTGGCACACATGAAATGGTCTTTGACCCATTTTCTTCATGAAGGACTCGACAGCTGCACTTTAGCATATTATTTAATAAGTCATTAGAGATAAACACAAACAGGGAATAGGAAAAAACTCACACTCTCTCAAATAATTACTTCACTTTGGGATATATTGATGTTTTAACCTTGTTAAAGAATCAAAGAGTTTGGAGGAAACAAAGTCCAAACCAATTAATTTTCAAAACACATTAATGAGCAGAATTTCATCCTGTTGAATAGCATGAAGAAAATCTGAGCTCAAAGTCTAGCTAATGAAAACAGATGCTCTTCTGAGTAACTTGTACAGAATGAAACAGATTAAGAACTTGGGGTTTCTGTTTAGTTTTTCCTTGTTTATTTAAATCAAGGAAGACTAGTATAATATTTTATTTGAATAAAGTCACAGGAATTTGTTATGTGTCTGATTCTTTACGGCTTATTCAGGCCAAATTGCCATCAGAAGAGACCTATTGCTTACAAAGACAGGACCCGCTGAAGCAGAGAAGAAACCAAACTCTTGTACCTCTCCTGTTCTGGCTATGACATGAAAAAAGATGTGCATAAAATAGCTTTTCATTTTTCAAATGAAAATCGGAAAAGCAATGCAAAAGCTGCTTCTCCAGTTCTCTATTACTGAAAGATGACTGGGACAGACAGCAACCTTTGGACAAGCCACATGATGCCTCTACAGCTCAAAACTGACAGCATCAGCAACCATCCCCGTATGCTCTTCTGGACCTGGGGAAGAAAACATGTTGCTTCATGATCTGCAAAAGCAACAAAAGCTTGTTTCCAATGCATTTGTGCATTTTCTTCTAGGGATGAGTGTAGGAACCTACTTATACCTTAATTTTTGCCTTTCAGAATTGGACAAAGCTGGCATGAAGGCTCACAACCTACCACTGGATGGAGAAGGGAAGGAAAACAGGGAGGTGGGAAAGAACAACTAAATCGGATAAGCAACATTTCCTTGCACAAGGAAGGACATGGAGAAAACTGAGGTCCTTCAGCCTTTGCTGAGTATATATACACCATGTATATGTCCTCAGTGAAGCCCACTCACACTCTCTGATTATTTGAGAAGCTGGGAAACCCATGTCCAAGACCTGCTTCTCATTAGTCGTAGACTCATAGAATTGTTTAGGTTGGAAAAGACCTTTAAGATCATCCAGCCCAACCATTGACCTAACATTACCAAGTCCACACTAAACCAATTAAGGGTAGACTAGACTAAACCATGTCCCAAAGTGCCACATCTACCTGTTTTTTGAACGCTTCCGGGGATGGTGATAGTCCCTACAGCTCCTGCAAGAGACACAACTCAAAACGTCGAGGGGACTGGAAAAAGATGACATGGCCTGCAAGCGATGAGTTATTGCCTGATTGCAGATGAGTAAACGAATGGAAGCATGCCCTAATTAAACTGTGGCTCTTGGAGTGTATCCTTCCCCAGCAGGTCCAGACTCACTGCAGACGGCGTCATATAAAAGCCATAAACCACCATAGATTATGTGAGGAGGGAACACTGCAAAGAGTCAGGGCAGTAATTAGCAGAAGTCTGCAATGCTACTGGCAAACGAATTCTAGCAAAGCCTTATCAAAGCCCACCATCAAACACGTCACCTTCATTGTAAACTATGTGCACATCAATAACATGCTTCCTATCAACTGGGCTGCTCATTTGGTGGTCGGAGTATTGGATGAGACCATGCTCCTGCTCCTCTGTGAACACAAGAAACCGTATTATTCTCATAATCTCATAAATCTCATCACATGCTCACAGTAATGGAAAGAGATAAAATACATGCCAATAACCATGACGAAATCCAGTATAGTGGATTTGATCATGTATAACATTATCCACTAAACTATGCCTTCAGAGATGAAGAAATACCATCCTTTGGTACAGTTTTAACATCTCACATTATTAAGTTAAATCTGCTGTTCATGAAAAACAACCTCGGAGAAAAGTGGCCTTTTTTTTATCCTAGCTAAATCTGAAATGTAAAGGTTTGCCTACGTGGCAGAGCAGTGCTGCGCAGAGATAACCTGGCTGACTTTGAACATCCTAAATGAGTTTGGGGACTGGCAAGACTCGCTCTGCTGGCACAGGGCTCTTAAGGACACAAATCCAGCCGGCTGGATTCCCATATGGTTACTGGCACATATGTCGACTAATTCCCTGAACGTGGTGCCTTGCCTTTTTTTGCACAACCAACATATTTTAAATAAACATGACTGCTTTCCCCTTGTATTTTTAGAAATGAGAAGGAACTTAATCATATATATTAAAATATTCTTCTCTGTTAGAAAAGCAAAGGAGATGAACTAATATTGGAAAGCATGGCAATAAAGTGCAAATAATTTGGAAACACTGTAGCCATTTGAGTATGCAAATATTGCCAACAAAACTGTCACCAAAATCACAGGTAAACTGAGGACTTCTGCAGCTGTTGGGGAATATCAGCAACAAAATTTATGAAAATTGCTGGGCTTTGGGGTCTGAAATAAAGTCTCTTTTCCCGTGGTTGACCCATCTCTCTTTGAGCCTTGAGTACTGATAACATCTTGAGCCTGGATGGAAAATGAAGATGCACAAATTGTGAAGTGGTCCAATGCTTCTCCTCAGTGCCGGGAGGAACACCAGTGTCGCAGCGTCAGTGTCTCATTACTAAATCAAAGCTCCTGACATTCCAATATTTCCCTTCCACTCTATCACTATTAATCCAGAATCTCCACATGAGAAAAGTATCTTCTACAGCCATAAAAGGAAAAAATAAAAAAAAAGAAAAATAAGGCTATAAGGTTAACTACAATACTTTATTACAAGCCTGTCGTGAACAGTTTTAAAATGATAAAACATTTTCGAAATGAGCTTGCATTCCTCTGAGATGCCCTGCTTAGAGAGGCGATATCTTTACCCGTAACACATCAGACTTTGCTCAAGGACACACGCTGGGGTTAGTTTAAAATCTAAATATTTCCTAAATTCTTTGTAGCGTCGGGGCAATAAACTAACAGTACAAAAGGCCCAGAATTTCCCAGTGTTTAAAAGATCTTCAGCTGTCCTAGGTAGAGGGATCTCTCCAAAACTGCTGAATTATTTAAGTCTTTCTCCAAGTTTCTAGGAACCTGTCCAGAAAGGACACATGATGCAGGATTAAAAAATATACTGTGATGTATATGGATTAACTCCTTTGCTCTTCTAGACCCCACCCCCAAACCCCATGCAGATTAGATATATTCCCATTTTCATTACAACAAAAGACTGGGCTCAATAGTTTTTTTAAGCAAATAGCTGCATAATCCCTGTTAAATGCCAGACTGTTTGATTTAAATTACTTCTGTTGGTATTTTTTCCCCAGGAATTTTTTTGAAGAAGCAGCAGCCACAAGTTGTCATTTAGGAAGTTCAGGTTGGACATGATGGAAAACTTAAGAAAAACTTACAGCAGTGCAACAGGTCAACTGGTGACCAACTTGCCATCCTTGGAGATTTTCAAGATTAGGCTGGACAAGGCAATGATGAATTTGCTCCAGCATTTATGACAGCCCCACTTCAAACAGGAGGTCAGAGCAGAGACCTTCAGAGCTCCCTTTCAGCCAACATTCATCTGATTTTTATCTCCTGTACGTGATTCCCTTCTCTCTCCAGTAAATTCAACTAATTTTAAGAAATACATAATACAAGGGTCACTTTCTAGACTAAAACACACTTTCACTCTGGCACTAGAACTGTTAAAAACCATGGTACAAACTCCAGGTCACCTGAATAACAAGAACCAAATGCCTTTTTGTGCTGCCTCTCAGCTTTCCTTAAGGCAGATATATTCAGAGAAAGCTTGAAGAGAGCACTAAGAGAATTTTAGATGAGGATTTCAGATGCAAGATAGGAGAGAAAATCACAACTAGAGTCATCTTCACTTTAAAAGCACTACATTAACCTATGGTAATGTAAGACGTTGGAAATACCTTGCTTCAGAACAGAATAATATTCAGTTTAAAATTCATTCCATCTCTTTTTACAAAGTTTCATCCATTACTGGAGGAAATTTCAAAATGTCCAAGGTCAAGATATTAAAATCACAGGGAAGCCTTCACCAGCAGACACAGTGGGTAACACATATTACCTCCCAGTTATTTGACGGAAGAAAGATTTACTCTACAGCTTTCTCATAAAAGCTTGGGCGCACTTTCTGCATGGGCCTTCCAGGTTATTTATGGACTGATGCATACACCCAGATCCGTTTAACTTCCAAATGTTTCCATCAAGTTTTACCTTAATTCCTGTCCTTTCAGCACAGAGATGAGAAGACACTCCTGACCACTTCTGCAATCAAGTGTGTAGAGGAGCTCGCTCTAGACTGGAGTTGCACACCAGCTTGGCAGGAAGGAGCTGTATGTCTTCAGTCTATAAAAGTAATTCTTTGACAAGGAACTTTACACACATTTCCCTCTTCTTGACTTAATTTCAGGGTTTTTTTTCTTTTTCCCCTGTGTTAAATGTGACCCCCCCTACTCAACTGTAGAAGACAAAAAATAGTTCTGAAGGTTACAATCCAGGACCGAAAGAAGTTCATCTACATATTTCACGTCACCATCTCTACCACAGCATGGTGCAAAAGTCACTCAGGCATTGGACAAGATATACAAGAATTAAAAATAAGGGTATCCTCACAGTAATGCCTTTTGTAGTTTTTTATCTAGATTATCATTGGGCTCTTGCTAATGTTACTGATTCTTCACTCAGACTTGACTTGGTCTGGTCACCTCAACACTGAAGCTACCCAAAAGAATAGATGGCTTAATTTGGAAGAAATTTAAAAAACACAACTTATTTGTGACATCAGCACAGGCAATATTTTTAAAAAAATTAAACACTAGGAGAATACAAAGTGGATTTGGACCCAAGAGAGCAAAGTCAAGCCAACAAAACCATCATCCCCCTCTCCTTACTTAATGCTGAGCCCCTCTTACACGGTTTATTTTCTTTTCACCAGTTTGTGGTCTCTGTTTGAAAGAAAACAAAAGTACAAGACTCGCATTACTGCATAGTTTAAGACAACTTCTTTGTAAAGTTCCCAAACATCTTATATCTAAAATTACACTATGGAATGGGAAAATAAAATAGCACCTAGGACAAATGATGATTAACCTTCTGTAACAGTCATTATCATCTTTATAAGATCATGGCAAAAACTATTCTAAAATGTTCCTGCTGCTTCTCAATTCTATAATTGAAAACATTTTTTCATTTAATGGTAACATGATTGAGGAAATAACGGAATTTAGCAAGTGCCTTAAAGATGTGCGTTTTATAGCTTTAGACTTCAGGAATCAAAAATTTGATTTTACAAAGTCCAGAGGCTGGGGGAAAAAGTTGAATTTGATAGTAATATAAAAATTATATGAATTTAAATCTCCGCCAGCCCCCTTAGCAGTCAGAGTGAAATTGTTTCATTAGGGAAGTTCTGCCATATAAACCTGTAACACTTGTTTCAGCCTGAACAAACCTAAGATTAAATTGAGATAAAGTTTGGCCACAGCCTTAGTACTTAAAAAATGAGCTTTTTCTCTTTTTATTGAATGTAAACACAATTAAACCTCTGAAAATGGCTGCACTCAATCCAACGCATGCAGCTCAACATTTCCCCTCTCATATTGTTGGACTTGGGATGATTTGCATTGCACTGACGGCGTAACTCCTGAGAACATGATTTCCATCTGCAAACTGGCCACAATCACACTGAACTTCAAACAGCAAAAGCCTGCAGAGGCCTCGGTAACAAACACACATATTTGCTGAAATAAATACAGAAGATATATTTATCGTCAGCAAATTAGCACTTTCTAAAGGGTCTAGTGGTGAAGACCTGTATATTTCCTAACTACAGCAGGAACAACTTATTAAGTTGGCACCAAAATCTTCACTCCAGTTCAAAAGCCAAGAGAAAGTGGGTGGCTGGTGAGGAATGGAAGCAAATATATAGAAGAAAGCTGTATACAACGGCTCAGAATAACAAGAGGTGGTCTTACCATGTTGCTAGGACTCTATTTCTGGGAATAACTTCACACACATGGTAGTAAAGATGAGCTCAAAGGCGGACTGAAGCCTGGCAACCTTTGTGGGTCTTTACAGGGAACTTCTCCCAGGTTGGAGGGCATCAGGAAGAAGCAGAAAGTTACTTTTTAGACAAGTGTAATGAATGAGCATTAGATGCCAAAATCACTAGTGACTATGGGAAAAAGTTGGATGGGGGTAAGTCACGAAAGCAAAGAGGAAGAGTTGCTGTTTGAGGCAAGAAAGCAGAGGAGGCAGGACCCAAATGAAAGAGTCCTGGTCAAAGCAATCATTTAGGATAACAGTAATTGCAGCAGCAGTTTTACAAGGTCTTTGGAGTAATGAAAGACCATAAAACTTCTGGAGGATTTTGCTACATGAAAGCGTCTTGGAGACTTTCTATACAGAGAACTTGCCAGATTTGAGGTTTTCAGAGAAAAGCCTGAAGATGACACACGCCTTGGAGACATGAAGGAGAGACAGGATGGCACTGCTGTGCATGAAGAAAGAATCAAGTGGGACGTCTGCATAATTTATTGGAAGCCCACTGATACCCAGTCGTCTCTAAGAGCTATCAAAGAAATGGCTGAGATTCCTGTTTGGAGGGAGACAAGTCCAGAAATGAGCTGTGAGACATCAGGACAGAGATAGTGAACTGAAGTTACAAAGAAGAGAGGAAAAAGACATGAAGGAGGAAACAACCCCTGCGAATCCCTGCGCAGAAGCTGAAAAACAGACACAGCTTCTCTGTTGCATATAATAAGAAGAAAGTTGGAGATGCCAAGAGAAGGCCAGAGCTGGCAGCTCTGAATTTCAGTGACAACTCTAAAAGGACAAAAATGGATTGCTGGTCCTGGGTTTTTTATGAATGCCTAAGAGTGGCTTCACTAAAAGGCCAACAGTTGAGTTGATAGACCAGAAGCTGAAGAAATAATAAAAAAAAAAAAAAATCCATGCATTTAGAGTAACGTGTGGACATGCATTTGGACACGGCCCTGAGCGACCTGCTCTCATTAGACTTGTTTTGAGCATGGAGCTGTATTAGATGCCCTCTGCAAGCCCCTCCCAGCTTAAATTTTGAGTCGATGATGGTGTAATATTGGAAGACAAGGAATCCCAACAGCTTTCAATACAATAAATAGTATCGGTGGTAAAAAGAGAGAAGGGGGCAGCAGTTGGGAAGTTGGCATATCTCTGCGACTGAGGAGATTAAAGTATGTTCATCTGGTGAAGGATAAGATCTAAGAGACAGCAAGTAATGAAGCAAAAGGGTAAAGGAAGATACAGATCACAGACAAGATATGTGTTAACAGGGGCACAAAGATGGGTTAGAAGAGACCAGGTGAGAATATTTTGCATCCGCAGCAGCAGAAGGAGGAGAGAGTTGTGGTGGGACGTGGGACAGCAAGTCAGGGGAATTGCATCTTGTCCCTTTTCTCTTCAGAAAGGGAAAAGCAGCGAGCTGTTGGGCAGAGAAAGGAGATGCAAGCTTGATGAATGATGGTCAGGGAATGAAAAGACAGCTGGGAGACTGTTGTTTAGTTAGAGAGATGGCAGAATGGAGAAGACAATAATCGTAATTAAGGAAATGAGCCTGCTGCAGGATTTCTGCCAGCACAGTTTGTCAGCACAAGAGCAAATGGATTTGGGGATTAAGGACCTTGTGTTTAGAGAAGGACAAAAAGAGAGAGGAGGTTTGGAGCCTTAAACCTGCAGAGAATCAACTGCTGCAGGGCTGGGCACAGGAAGACGGGGCCACGGGAAGGAAAGGAGAGGTCTTGGCGCTCATGAGAGGGGCTGGATGGGCTCTCAAACAGCCAAATGCCTATCAACAGTCCCAATACAACGGCAAGGCTCTAATAAAGCAGGTAACTTAGTCGTTGAGAAGGCAGCATGATCCAGTCTATCACGTAAAGACCTCAAAACAAAGAGTTAATCCTAGCACTGAGGCCAGGCTCCTCTTTCTCCTTCCCTCATCGGGCAGCCTGATGCATTGACGAAAGCTGCCTAAGGCTCCCATATCCATCAAAGGTGTCTCCTTGGGAAAACCCCCCACTGTCTACCAGAGCACTGCGGAGCGCCCCAATAATAAACCTGTGTTTAAGCCCTGTTTGCAGGGTTTGCAGTATCCCAGCTATGAAGGTTAGAGGGGAGCTTACCAGCACAGGTCCCATTCCAGCCATGGGGTCAGGCTGGTTCACACACTGTCCCACACAATTGGCACAGCTATAGTTCATTCCCTGGTTAAATTTGACTTAAAAATGGAAAGCTCGAGCCCCATACAAAGTTTCTGAGGGTCAGTGATGACACGGTTCAGCCTAACAAAACGTTAGTTGGTCTTTAAGCACCTGTAACGAGCACTCCTAAATAATGCTGCATGTAACAACCTGAATCTTTTGCGTTAAGTAAACGGATACCTTAGGTGAACATCCACATCGATGTTACAAATAAATAATAAACTCTCCTAATAGGAAAACCATTTCTAAAAATTGGCTTTCAGACATTTGTTATGGGAGCCAAACATAAAGGTAACACGAGCTTTGCACATGAAGTCCCAATGCTGTAACAGGAGCACCGCAATGTCTTTCAAAAGCTATGTTCAGATTGCGCCTTTGCCTAAAATAAGATCTGACTTTGTTTAGTGATAACACAATCTATTTATTTTTAAATGTTAAAACACTCAGGGTGATATTTCCAGCCAGCCCAGTTGTTCTCCAAGATCCCAGTGGTGAGGCTGGCTCCAGCTTCCCTTTTGGAGCCCCAGTGACACCCCAAGGGGACGGGGACAGGCTGGGACAACACGTATTTGCTTTAATGCACCATGTACTTAAAAGCTTAACCGTATCATTTGCACCGACAGTCAATGCCACTTACTTCATGTTCAGAGGCTGTAACTGCAAATGGAGCCACCAGAGCCTGATTTGCCATTGCCGGCATAAACAGCCCCTCTGCCAAGTGTTGAAATGGGGAAAAGATCTGTTCTAAGACTTAAAAAAGTGCTGTTAATAATAATTAAATTCAAAGCAGGGGTCTGGTAGACTGTTGACTATCAAGAAATAGAAATAGATATGGTATAGAATCATAGAATCATAAAATAGAATCATAGAATCGTTTAGCTTGGAAAAGACCTTTAAGATCATCCAGTCCAATCAGTAACCTACACTACCAAGTCCACTCTAAACCAATCAAGGGTAGACTAGACTAAACCATGTCCCGAAGTGCCACATCTACCCGTTTTTTGAACACTATAGGAATAGTATACAGTCTACAAAACTCCTTGTACTTATGAAGGGATGATAAGGAGAAAAGCAAACCTTAAGAGACTTGGTCTAGAGGTCCTGCACCCATTGCCCAACCCCGATGCGCATCTGCTCGGACAATAAACCCATTTTCACGAAGGGTGGGCACCACATCTCGCCTCCCTGGAGAGATTACCAAGCTGCCAGCCCAGGTAATGTTTCTCATGCTGTGCCCATGCCTGGATTAGGAATTAATTTGTCATCACCTGTCCACAGGACACACAAGCACATTTCCCACTGCTAGTGCAGCCAGCACTTGTCTACTGTCCCCGATGGTTAGACCCACGCGAAGTAAAAGCTTCCTACCCTGTAACAAAGCTGTGAAAAAACAGCTAGAAGCCAGCTAAAAAGGTGGATGGGAAAAGAAAAAAAAAAAAATCAGGTTTATCACTGCGTTGCTACTGGGCTGATATTACCCATTGAGTGATGCTTTGCAGATGACAATGCCTGTCTGTGTTTCAGGGTGACGCACCGTGAGCTACGAAGGTAATTAGCCCAGTCAGATATCATTAAATGCCTACACAGGCATGATTTCTTTCTGAGGTTTATTAGCCACCTTGGTCCATGTGGTCTGAATGGTTTTTTTCCACCGCAGGACGCACTACCTACATAATCACACAACAGGTTTTCCGCAGCCATCTTCAGCTGCTTCCTCGCCATCCTCCCCTTATAACAAACTGCACTAGCTTTGCTCTTCAACAGAAAATATTTCCAGGATGTAAAACTGCTAGTGCCTGATGTGCTCCAGGAAAAGGAGCCACTTTTTTTAACAAAAAAAAAGCAACAAAGAAAAGAGGATTTCTCATTGCATCAACATTTTTGCCTAGCATTACGGCGGGTGCTTAATCCGTTGCTTCTGCCCCCAGTTCCCAGCGAGATGGCCGGCATGCAGCCCCAGACTTTGCTCCATTTTCTCGGCTGGGAAAGGGACAGCACTGGAAGCAAAGACTCTGGGTTGTAAAAAGTTCAATTACTTGCAGAAGTGCTCCTCGAGGCAGTTCACTGCTCAGGGGACAAGCTGTAGCTTTGCATAATGGCCTCAGGTTCTTTGCTCCAGACTTTGGAAACGCAACTGTGAAGTCTTTTGGGTACAAATGATGTTATAGCTCTGCCACAGAGAGAGACTTTAGCCCATCACCAAGTACATTCCTCAGACAAAACAAGCAAGCAAACCAAAAAACCTCCAAAATTGGACACTCCGGGCTCAAACAGATTCTTAAACTAAATGCTATAAAAGAGCACAATGCTCTTTTGATGTCTTCTTGTCAATTTAAATGAGCATTACTTGAAAAGGGTAATCTTAAAATGGTCTTTTAATAGTGTAGAGTTCCTAACAAAATAGAATTAAATAGGCGTTCATACAGACAAATAGCCAGCTCCAGTCCTATAAATATTTCATCCTTAATTTTGAGCGTGTCTGTGGCAGTTAACTATGTTATTTAATGGTTGGATGGCCGTAACATAAAATCTGGAGAATAGATGTTCATCCCTAGGCTTCCCACTGGTAATACTTATTATATGCAGCCACTCAGAACCTTTTTCTTTTTTTAGTCCCAAAGGAAATACAGTCGATGCCTCTGAGTGGGATTCAGCTGCCCTCCGTGAGGCTGGGATCCCATCCAGCTGTCTGCGTGTCCCGGGCAGCTCCGGAGGGGACAGACGGCAAAGGAGTTTCGGCATAGGATGAATCACCCCTCGAAGGGTCACTGTGCTCCTGTAAACCTGTAGACTACTGACCCCTAAGCAAAACTGGATGGGATATGCAGCTCTCTGGGGAAAAAAGCCTATAAATTAGAAGGGACATTGATTATTTCATGGTGTTGCAGAACTATACAATCCATCTGACTTTCCTTAAGTGCTAATTTATCTAGTTTTAGTCTTGCTACACAATTATTTCCCTTCTTCACTCATAACCTACTGCATTACTATGAGCAAAACCAAAGGACCATCGCGATTCTGGGTCTGCTGCACATAGGAGATAACCCGTAGCCAATGGCTGATGCTGCAGAACGTCAGGGTCGGGATCCTGACGGGCAGGAGAGCTCAGAAAGGGAATTAGGTCATTGAATGACAACAGGTTACAGAAAAATAATCTTAAAAATAGCAAGTCTATAATGGTGAAGACCCTCCCCCCCTGCTGAACAACCTGGATGACATAAATTAAATCAAGCCATTACGTGTTGTTCATAACACTGAATATGAAAACACGATTAAGAAAATAACAGGTTATCAGAGATGGGTACTAACTGCAAACTTGCACCAACTTCTTCTTCCAAGGATGGGGGCCTAATTTAGTATACTATGGCTAAATCATGATTGTGTTAAAATCACTAGATAATTTAAATGGCCTACCCTTTGTATTTAAATTACTCAGCATGCAAAATGCAAGCCATGAAAATATAGTATTCTGTATTTTTAGAGGTGGAATTATTTTAATATGCTTCTATAAGGAATGTTCTACTATTTTTAAATCACAAGGCTTAATGTTAAGTATTTGATACTATGATGGTGCCTTATAACAATCACAAAATGACTAGGTACTGCATCCCAATACCGGGTTACTACGCATCCTTGCAGAAAAACCCCTCAATTTTCTATGCATGAAAAATTTATAAATGATAGTTATTTTATATGGAGTTACAAGCCTGACACACAAGACCAAATCCATCCTGGGTATAAAAAGATTTGAAGAGGAGCCACATCACGTTATGCTGTAGTAAGTTTGTCTATAAATTAAAGCAGCCATCCCGGAAGGTGCCATAAGCAGGCATTAACACCATTAAATAGGATGACACTCAAGGATGTAAGTTTAAATGCATGCATAGCCGCGTAAACGATATAGGAGTTAGGCAAAAACCCCCCAACAAATGTAGAGCATTTTTTGCTCTTTTCCCCCCGCTATGATGCCATATTGCTGTAAACCTGCTCTGAGGCTTAGCTAACATGAATTATCTTGTCTGCATCACGGGTAGTTACGCAGAGCAGCTGGCAGGCTGCGAGTTCGCATGCAGCATCCCCGGCAGTAATTCGTACTTCTGCCTCTGCATCCCCGGTGGGCATCTTTAGGTTTGTGGTTGGTTTTTTTTTTCCCCCCAAGAAAGTCAGGAGAATTATAATTCGGTGCTGTGTTTTCCAGTTCCACTTAATGCTTACAAACCTGAACAGAGCTAGCAGGAGTATTTTGGTGGAAGCGTTTTCCCAAGAAAATGTGTGATTTCTCTGGAGGTCTTCTAGAAGGATTTTTTTCTCCTGTTCCTATTAAAACATTTATTTTTGATTAAAGATTTTTTTTTTCCAACTAGAAATATTTGTCATAAGCCAGCATTTCAGCACTTTGACAAAGCCATCATCATTTTGAAATTTTAGGATAAAAAGTTTTGATTCAGTTGTCAACATTTATTGTTGACAGTAGCATGTTGAGATAAAGGTCTTATTGTTTAAGAATGTAAAAACCCCAAAATACTACAAGTCGCTGCAGGACAGAACTTAGGTGGGGTTTTTTTGTTTTCTGTTTTTCTTTTGCATAGTACAGGTATTGTCTGAAAAAAAAAAAAACCCATAAGAAGAGGCAAAGGGGAAGAGCTTGGAGGATTCAGCCAGCACCAGAAGAAGCCTTCAGCCCTTCCAGGCTATTTCACATCCTCCGAACGAGAAAAGCAAACTGCAATCTCAGGTTTGTACTCTTTTCAGTAAGCAAGAACTACCGCATCTGAGCCCTGCAATCATTTCTATTACAAACCAGTTTCAGTCATCCCTGTTCATACAAGAGGATACATGCCCCAAACTGTGCTATTTTAAAAACTTTATAAGAACAGACACTTTTTTTTATATGAAAAATATAAAAAAGCAGCTTTGTTACCTAATAAAAAGCAACAATATAATACCTCCGTGGTATTTCCTATGCATTACCTATTTCAGCAATAGGGGTTCTTTCAAGCTCTGAAATAACGCTCAGGCAAAAAGCACCAGAAAAATTTTCAGAGATGTTCACTGCAGTAAGCATAAGCAAACATATTTGTAACTATAAAACCCCTGTAATTCTGCTTTCCTCCATCTGGCACAATCTTGTTGCCCAACATTATATATGTTTTAAACTCAGTGGGAGGAATATTGTGCTTGATCTGTAGGACTGCATCCCCAAAGGAAAGCAAATATACAGTTTTAGTTCCCAGGCTATGATTCAGTTGTAAAAAAGCCAGAACTATTAATAAGCTGTGCTCTTATAAACTAGGAATTATCTTTAAGACTCAAAACAACCTGATTATTTATTAACTACATTTGAGTCATGAAGTTGGCTCTGAGCGTAACTTCCCTGCAGAAATTGGAGCAACTTCATTGATGTACTTTTTGTTAGAAGAAGAGTAGAAAAATTTTGAATTTACTGCTAACTGTTTCCTAATGGCTATTTTTCCCAAAGATAGTTTTCTGTTTGATAGAGTAAATAAAAAGCCAGATATTTGTTTTCTCTTTCTCTTAGAAAATAAATAAATAAAAAGGGCTTATTTTGTGCACAAGCTTCCTATTAATATGGCTGTCTATATTCCTTCAGTAACTGATGTATTTTTGTGATTACGTATTTTATGTAAACAGGCTTGTGAAATGCAAAGCGGCAGCTCAAAATGCGGCACGAGGCAGGCGATTGATAAGGCACAAAAGACTCCAATTCTGGTGTTCACTGATCCTGCTTAAGTACATAATCATTTGTTTTTCCTTCTTAACACCATGTTTACTGTCAGTCGACTGCAACAGGTTTTGTTCAGCGTTATTATAAAATAAAGCTGCATCTCATTTCCAAGTCAATTGCCCCCAAATTCAAGAAATTTGGAAGCAACATATTTGACAATGGGGAAAATCAAGCAGCTGAAAACCCCCAATTCATCATCTCACCACTTAACTCCAGCCCTACTCAAGCTTTTTAAGTGATCATCTAAACACAGACATTGAAAGAGCCTTTGTGGGTGTAATTTTTTGCAATCACTCTCCTTGCTGTATTACTTTGGTCCTAAAGAAACCCTTTGCCTATTCAAGCCTGGAAGAGTACTTCTTGTGTAACTCGCCATGCGGAGCAAATCTGAAAAGCTGCACAGCTTTGTGGGAAGGTTCACCAACACCTGCTTGACTAAGATGTTACCAGCTTTCTATATCACCAGCACACAAATTAGTAAGAAACAAATTAGTAAGAAACCTCAAATTATTGACTGAACAGCTGTTTGTCAAAACACAGAATGATACTGCAGTCGGTTAGCTCTAGTTCCAAATATTTTTATATAGAAAGCGTGGTTCTTGTTGAAGAAGAAGTAGGACTGAGTTCCGGAGATCTTACCAAGTCATTTAAGATGCTAGAAACTGTAAACATAGTAAAGAAAAATTATTATTTGTCTTCATATTAAATAGCTTGCTGCTACGTTGATAGTTTCAGACTCAGACTCTCGAGCTCTCTACAAATCAAGAAGTCAACTGCCCATCTGAGAATTTGGAGGCAGCTCGTAAGAGGAGCAGCTGGCCCATCCAAAAAAAAAAAAAAAAAAAAAAACCAACCCACTCACATTAAAAGCAGCATTTCTTTTCATTCTGCATGCTTAAACTGTGGAACTAATTGCCACAGAAGGTTGTGGATTGGAAAGCTGCTTGCACGTGTTTGAAAAGTAAATCAACAATGCACCGAGGGTTATAATCAGCAATTGATTCTGGTTGCTGTAAAAGATAGGATGCCAGGCTAGATGGACCTTTGGTTTCACCTGGTGTGACCCACTCTGCATTTTTGTTTAAGACACGAAGAGTCTATAATATCAATTCATTCCTGTTGGAAAAGCATAAGGTAACCTTCATCTCGGTAGTCACAACGCAGCGCTCCCAGGCAGGATGCTGTTAGAGCCAACACATCTTGCTCTGTCCCTATAGGTCCTTTCCCCCGCATTTCTTGATATACAGGGTGGCTTAAGTCAACACAGCTCCAAAAAAACCCCATTTATTTTTGCTAGGTAACGAAGGCATAGCTACATTTTTGTGAGTTATAGCACACCTAACAACAACCGGGGAGAACCTGCCAGCTCATTTTAAAAGACTTTGGATGAGTCCCTTAATTGGGAGCCTCTTTCCTGCCAGGGAACTTCCCAGAGCATCACGAGCCTTTGGCAACCTGTGGAAACGCTCACCACAAGCTCCTGCACAAACCAAAGTAATATCGGCTTGCGTTTTATGAAGAAATAAAGGGTGAAGAATGTGTACTTGGAGGAAGTGGAGCGACTACCTGAGCGATCAATACGTGCTTGCAGTAATGCAATTAAACAAATCGCAAAGGCCCTGATGAAGATTTCATAATTTCCTTTGCAACAGCAGTATCATAAAATATCTTGATCTGTGCTAGTGCGATGCCCTATCTAAGGGCTTTGAGACCAGGGCACCCAAACACCAGAAGCCAACCTGGACAGGACAGGGAGATGTTTTAGTAGCATTTAATTACCACCGTTGTGTGTCCTTAAGAGATCAATCAGACTGAAGGTCCACCCGGCCACCTCTCCCGACCCAAGCCGGGGCCAGATGCCTGCAGGAAGAAAGCCAACCCCGCAGTGAACCATATGGTGACACCATCTCGGTGTCACTTTGCCTCCTTGCTTCCAGCTGTCCCGGGCTTTTGAGCTCTTACCCTCCAAAGCCTCTGGGAGGGTTTTGTTTCAGGGATTTGCCAACAGCTTTTCTAAACCCTTTAAAAGCTTCTAGTGTTCCCTGCATATCAGGGTTTTTGGTCAAAATCCATTAGCCATCACCCCCTGCTCCCATCTCCCAGGTCTCGCCTGACTATGGGCAAGGATCTACCCGGGGTGGGGAAGAGGATAGGAAATACCGCCATAATGGCTGAAATACCTTTTAAGATCACACAACGGTTGTAATAAGTGTAAAAAGCAGCTGACGTAATGGATGAAATAACTTCCAGCAGGTCCTTGGAGGCTGTGTGTTGCATCCACAGTCCATGAGCTACACACACAGTATTGCAGGTGCCGGGCAGGAGAAGGGCTACAAAACACCCTGAACTTAAAGAAAGCCCTGTTATTTAGCAACAGGGGTGATAAAAAGTGCTTCCCAACTTGCCCCCTCCTATTAGCCAAAGTTAAAAGGGTCTTTTTTGGTTGTTTTTAGACTCATTCTCCTGCACATCAACATTAGAAGCACTGCTTCAATTTTATGGTCACCACCACCGCTATGGGTACGTCTTCATCTCCATGGGGCTCCTGGCTGGAAAACTACGTTATCCTGAACTGAATTTCTACCCTATGGCTGGTTTTTCTTTCTTTTTTTTCTTTCCCCTGTTCCTAACTGGGCTGAAATGGGAATAGTGAACCTCTTTGCACTGTGACCCCTGACATGACATGCGAACAAGGAACGGCTTTGTGCCAAGGCCATGAGCAAGAGAAATCGCTGTAGGTGGGATCCTTCCACAATTCTCCCAGCCAGGACCACAAAGCCCATTTTCCCATCCCTGTTCCATCACAGATTCCATCTGCTTTCTTACAGTGTAATTTCTCTGCTCCCCAGATCCTTCCCCACCACTCTTTAGTGGTTGGATGCCTCTTTCCCCAAGAACACTGATTGCAACAGAAGGACTAGTACTTCTCCCTGGAGAAACAGAAATTAAACTATACTATTCTATAGGATATATGTACCTTTTGTATATTTTTTAAAATATTTTTAAAATATTTATCTTATAATGCCACCCTGAGATGAGACTCCTGTTTGCCACATATATACTTGCGCGATCACCTCTATGTCACAGAGCAATAAACATTTCCAATCTTTCATCCTGTTCTCTTTTCCCAAGAAAATTCAAGACGATTAGGTTAATAGGTCAGCAGATGGTAAGGTTTTAGTAGAAGCACGGTATCATGAGGAAGGTGTCTGATGAAGATGAAAAATGACTCTAACGTTCACTGAGAAGTTCAGTCAAGGACATTGAATAAACTTTGACGCACAACTGTTCAGGCATAGCGCGGGCTGAGAAAAAAGACAGGGTATTTAGTAAATTAAAACTTGTTAGATACCTCCCAAAAGGTGATGTGTAATAAGCAGAAATTTGTGCGTGTAAAATAAAAGGAAGAATAGGCAACGTTTGACAGCAACGGAGTGTGAAAAATGCCCTGTTTTACCGTGAGAGTGAAGATCAGTCTGAACAGGAGCATCCATTTTACAAAATAAAATAAAATAATAATAGATTTAAAATAAAATAAAATAAAAGCCACTCCAGCCTGCACTTTTCCTCTCCAGGAGAGCCAAGGCGGCTGTGAAGTGTACGAGGCACTGTGTGTGGGTCTTGCAAAAATGAAAATATTTGAAGATGCCAGTGTGCAAATCCGTTTTACCATTTACCAAGTTAGCTATTTGCTAACTTCTGAGAATCGGTCTTATTCCCCCAGCATTTGAACCAAGTAAATAAATCTCTGTAGTCTTTCAAAAGTTATTAGTGAGTAACAGGGGAAAAGAGTTTCAGGGAAAAAAGAAATGAAACAGGTAAGAAATAAAATGAAACAGGTAAGAAATAAGATAGAAAGGGCAAGAAAGAAGATAGCAGGGCAGCAAGGTGGGGCATTTAAACAGGTTTCCAGGTTTTGGCAATTAAGTTTTTAATGAAAAACCAAATTCTCATGTTCTTATCTGGGAAATGGAGTAAAGCAAAGGTCAGTTTAGCGGTAGCATCAGTGCAACTACACAGAAGCAAACTCAGAGCAGGGAGAAGAGGAGCATGAGCGGGGCCTCAGCACCTCTTGCAGGATTTACAGAGATTTAATGAAAACAATTAATTCTGGAGTCTGACTCATAAACCCTGGCTGCAGCAAGAGAAAATCACCATAGATTAGAAAAAGAAACAGATCAACAGCATTGCCAATACTCTAATATCCTATTTATTGATGCCTCATTCTCCTCTCAGCCATCAGCTACTGGACCTTTTAAAAAGTTTTCAGGATTATATTCAGTTCCTACATTATGACTAAATAAAGCTCTGACCTTGCCAGCTGAAATTCTGATTTAAAGAGGCTCTAATATTTCCCTGGGCATTACTACTTTTTTCTGATGCCTGATGACAACATCCGTCACAGCAATTCACACTATTTTAAGTGGGGAAACATGCTATAAAGTTTTTGGATGGCCAGCAAGGAAATTGTCTTTTGACACTCCTACCCATACAGATATATACTGTTTTACTGCTCCTGTGAATTATCAGCGTACAAAACATACCCCAGGGATTCTGGGGAGTTAGAAGAGAGATGGTTTCCGTAACATTGGGAAAATAAATACACAGGAGCCTCTAGAGGCAGAGATATAAATGGGAAACAGTACCAATTTTCCTGAAAGGAAGATGTGTTGTTATGTCCCATGAGACAGGTACTACCATACTCATTTTCAAATCATTGTGAAGGTAACAAAAAATTCGTATAGAAATCTGTTACTGTAGCTCAAATATCACTATAATTGTCACCACGGCAGAGCACCTCCTGCACGACCCAAAGACCACAATTTCTTCTTCATCCTATGCACCACAAACACATTAAAAAAAAAAACCAAAGAAACCCGAAGTGTATTTCATTCTTTACAAATGAGAAGGACAAAGGGAGGATACCCTTTGGATGGGGCTGTCTGCGCCAAGCGGGAGCTTCCTGCGGTGGTCCCATCCATGAGCCGACCCGCCGCGACACCCGGAGGCAGGAAGGCTTCCCAAATTCCCACACCTTTTCCATATGCCATGCCCTAAAATCATTCCCATCGGTCGCTGAGACGTTCTTGTCTCCTCAGACTGGTTGTCAGTCTGCTATGGCTTTGCTCGCGGTCAAGTGAGTATGTTTCACTTTGGCTTAACTACATCACAAATACACACCCGCGTGGATTTATAAATCAACTATTGGACCCTAAGAGTTGGCCAGTTTGGTCAAAGCGTTATGAACTGAACTATGAATATTTCTTTCAAAGTCCCTCTCCTGCTCACCAAGGTGGGCTCCATTGCTACCTCTCCAAAACATCAACCCTCTGCCATGTGCCTCTCTTGCCCCACGGTCTGGAGCTCCTCCTGAATCCCAAAACTGGGTGAAATCCCGAAATGACAACTCGATCTAAATGCAATATATGATGTAATATATAATGTAACAGGAAGAAGGCAATAGCTCAAAACTGCTCCTCTTTTGAGTTGGCCTGTAGGAAACAATTTCTGAAGGAGAAAGAGCCTTCTTTTATATTCCTAAAGATTTGCTTTTCTCTCCTCTTTTCTTCCCCCATCGTTCTCCATAAGACTGTCCGCCACAGACTAAACCATGTTTTCCATCCAATGAGATGGATGGATGGCCACTCCAAAACATCACCTCTGGAAAAGGATGAGGTGTGGTCCAGACGGATGATCTCCTGCAAGGATTCAGCAGTGTGACGCCACCAAGGCGGCACACCGTAATTATTAACTAGTTTTTGTACACGAGCCACAAAGTTGCATTGAGGTATTCTCCTTTGCTTATTTGAATGAATTGTTATTTCCCTGTTGATAGGAATAATTATAGTAAACAGCCTTATAAAATGTTTTCTTTCCAATTAAGAAATCATCACCAAAAAAATAACTGCGAATAAACTGTAAATTATGTATTGCTATACTGTAAATTATACATCTGCTATCTTGGCACCAATTAGCCAGGAAGGTTAAGAGAACAGCGTAACAGTTGGGAGCCTTGAGTATTCCTGTAAGATGATGTGGCTCATCATTTCACGACTTGTTTTGTTCCTGCCGGTGTGCAACGGGATACAGCAAAATACCGCGTGCCATCTGGTGCGAGCACAAAAACCAGAATAATGTATATCATCACCTGATGTCTATGTCAGTATACATATTTCTGTGAGAGACTAGAAGATATTTGTTATCTGTCCTCCTGCTGTGCAGCACTACACTGAGTGGACGCTGCAACTCTTCTTTCATATTGTCAGGAAGAAATGTCTTTTAGTTGTTGCTACATCCTACACGTACGAAATCACAACATGATTTAATTAAGTATTGCTAAGCAAGTCCCAATAAAGTTTTGAAAAATTAGTCAAAGATGAGAAAGTAAGTACACTAAAAATTCGATTTTATCTTGAGCTCTCAGCCCTAACTGTATTTTGCAGTAGTAGAAACATCCTAAAGGTTTCCCAAGTTGCTGAACAGTGATGTCTTACACAGTCCTGAAAGATACTCATTGATTAGCAATTTATCGAGCTGCTGGATGCTTTACATTACAATATTTTCACGCTATTCAATTTAAATCTAGCTACAGAACTACTGAGCTTATTAGCAAACTGGAGGTATGGTACTTCAGGTATGCCATCTCCCTACCAAAAAAATACATCAGTATTATGCTTTCCTTGCGTGTTGAGAACATACTCTCAATTATTAAGTTTCTGTTTAGTTTCAGAAGATCAAAGTTATTATGTACTGAATATTTAAATATATGCAGACAAGTATTTATTGTAAATTAACTAATCGCAGTCTGAGCCAGATAGCCAAAATACTGTATTTGAAATGCTGAGAAATTCTCATCACGGTGGTGCCGTGTGTCACTAGAACTGTTTAAGGATGCAACGTAGGAAATCCCTTTTATTTCCCCACGTTGGGTCGTCTTCAAAGATGATTTTGTTTGGCACACTATTGCTATTAGAGTGGATGCCACGATATATTTGGTGCTGTTTTAAAAACATACTAGCTCAAAGAGTCAAGTTCTGTGAGGCTCTAAAATAAAGAAAAAAGCATTTGTATCTTATGTGTTTGTGGGGAGAAATTTAAAAGCATATTTCACCTCCATCTTAGTAGTAAAAAAAGTAACTGAAATAAGGACATTTATTTAATAACCATATTATTTTGTAATTAAGATGTAGATTTGCAGGGGCAAGACTCGAGTTTTGTGCTGGATACATCTCCCTGGCTGCCAAGAAGTGACATGAAATTTGGCCTTCAAATGTTCTGCCGTCTTCTTTTTGGAAAAAGGCTGATTTAGGAGGGATTGAACACATCATCACAGCGTCAAAGAGAAGCCCAATAGCTCTTCTGCACAGGTAAGTACCCAGGATGGGATGAGTGTTTGTCCATTAGGATGAATGGGTGTCCCAAATTCCTGCCTAAAGCATGTATTTTACTATACCTATTCTTACTCCTCCCTATGGAAATAAAGCATATTTTTATAACAATCATCTGTTGAATATGATTTACAGCTTCTCTTCTTTTAGATCATCCTCAAAGGAAAATGTTATTATAAACAGGTCACTTACACACAATTCCCACCTCCACCAAAATCACACAGTAAGACAATTTAAAAACCACCACCACCGCCGCCCTGCCTTCTGCCATCTACCCCATCAAGATGGCTACAATTACGCTCTTACTGTACATGAAAAACACTCCAGAGTTGCAAAACGTCAAACATTTTGACCTTCAAATGCATGGTCAGGGAAGACAGTGCATAGATAAACTATTTTCTGATGCCTGCAAACACAGGAAGATCTACATTTGGCCACTCAACTGCAGAACAAACCATATTTCCCCATTAAGGTGCAGCCTCCTTGCAACATGCAACACCAAGTGACAATAATAGAATCATTTAGGTTGGAAAAGATCTTTAAGATCATCCAGTCCAACCATTAACCTAACACTACCAAGTCCACCACTAAACCAATTAAGGGGAGAGTAATAATTTCATGTTTCCTGGCTTAGTGGCTGGATTATTTTTCAATGAAAGTAAAAACTAGGAATCATTAAGGTTGGAAAGGACCTCGAAGATCCATCAGTCCAACCATCAACCCAACACCCCCATGCCCACTAAACCATGTCCCAAAGTGCCATGTCTGCCCGTTTTTTGAACACTTCCAGGGATGGTGACTCCCCCACCTCTCTGGGCAGCCTGTTCCAATGCTTGCAGTGCCCGAACCCAAAAGCATAAACCCACTCCCAATCTCTTTCCAAACTGCAAGGGCCCTCTGAAGACTGCAAAAGACCTTGAAAAATAATCTTAATGTAAGAGCTACGTCATATGGAGCACTTACCCTTGAAGAGCTTTTTCTCCAAACCAATCTCCCTTCCCTAGAGTACGGAGAAAGACTGGATCTTCACTGGGGGAGTCTTCACGAGTAACATTCACCTGTTGAAAAGAGAACACCCCCCAGCATTTAGAAAACTTTTAATTAACAAGTAAAACCTGTTTGTTCAGAGCGGGATTCGTCATCTCCCAGATCTCTCAGGAAAAGCTCCGGTCTGTATCTCCTCTGGGAACCATCTAATTCTCCAGAGTCCTGCACTCTTCCCTCAGCATCACCAACCAACCATCCAAGAAAATGAGCAGTTATTTTCCACTAAGGTACCTGCTACTCTTGCAAAAACACAATATTTATGGTTTTTTGAAGGTTTTAACTCTAAAAATGGAGTTGGCTGCACAAGCACAGTCACTGCCTGTATGGAGTCAGCAGCAGAAATAGGTTCCAAATATTTTCTGCATATCAGACACACACATGGCATAGGCTTCTGTTAGCTTTGTTCCGCATGATTTCTTGCATTGCTAAGTTCATTTAAGGGAAAGGAATAACAAAAATAATCTACGTTTAGACATAATTGAAATGAAACAGTTTGGAGCATTACAGGATGAACGATGCCTCCTCTCCTTTTTTAACTCTCAAATTCAGGGAGAGAATAACACTAGCTGGAGCAAATATCAAGTATTTTCATTGAAGTTTAAACTAGAATACCATCTTCTTTTTTAATTTTTCATTTTTGCAGTGAAAGAGAAAAGCATTACTGCTGATGGAAAGCAGACTTTCCATCTTTACTTTACCCATGTAAAACCATGGGTAGTATAACCTAGTGTAAGCCTAAGTTGAAGAAGCTGGCACTGCAACAACAGGAAGATGACTTCACATCTGAGAGTGATGATTTCCTATCGCCGGGAGGTCCTTTTTATTTTCTGAAATTATTTCAGAAGAAAAATAGTAATTGATCATCTGAACACCCTTGGCTCTGGCTTCCTGTGACAGTACGGGATATAAATCCCAGCTGCCACGTAATGATAAAGTCCCTGACATGGCACTGGGTGCTGAGGATGGCATGACATACTAAGGATGCAAAGGGCTCCACGAAAGATGAATGTTCTCAATGTAATGGCCCTCCATGAGAACTATTTCTTCCTTTTCAGCTGTTGTCAGAGGTAAGTCATACCTCTTACGGTATGAGAAGGCAGGTGAAATACTACCCCCTGCTATCAGTGTGTGGTCGGGATCACCTCTCCCAATGTTAACCAGTTATAAATCTAGTTGTCCAGTCTCTGTCTATGGTCAGTGGAGAGGGACAGGCATTTCCAAAGCCTGAGTTGTCCAAAATTTATTTGGCATGAGCAACTCTCTGGAGGTACTTCGCATACACAGGGAAGTCTCTCATCTGCTCTCCTTTTCAGGCTGTTTAGCTTTAATCAGAGCTTTTGTATATGCAAATGCACAAAGCCAAAATCTGGGATGTCAGACACATCCTTTCAGATTTAGAGACATTCCAGTTTAATTTCACTGTTGAATTTACAATTGTGGCTCTCACCTTCTCCCATCTCTTTTATGGATGGTAAAACTGGTGGGTTTGAGTCATTAATGAGCGCTCAGTCCACACCACACTACATTTAACATCTGCAGTGACTCACTGAAGATCAGATGAGGGTAGGGAACACGTAATGGATGAGCCAGGAAGATTTGTAGCTGATGAAAAAAAAACTTGGACAAATAAAGGGAACTTTAATGCATATTTAACCTCTTTCTCCATGACCTCCACTGATCCTAAGCAATGAGTACTAAGGGACTACAGGAGTGTGATAATCTACGTGGTTCAAAGCAATGAGCCATTTGAATAGCCATGGCACCGATGAAGAACCCGCACAATCCAGCATTAAATTGGTGCCATGCTATGGCTTTTAAAGGGAAAATTGTGCACAATGGCACAGCGTGGCACACGCCGTCTCTGGGTAAAGGCAAGGTACAGAGCAGGCATGGAACAGCAACATTTAGCAAGCAGAAGGGATGGAGCTGTTTTCCTCTGACGTTATTCAACAGATTTCTGCATGCAGGGCATTTTGAAGACACTTGATTTCTGTTCACTTGGACTCGAGGAAACACACGATAATAAATAACCTAAATGAGCTCAGGAGTGGGATCAAGTGCGGTGGATGGAGTTGAGGGAGAAAAAGGTGAAAAGGTTTTTGCTTCTGTAAGAAAATTCCAGGGAGCATGGGCTGAAAGAAACCGGAGCAGAAGTCTTTCTAAGCATCTCTGAGAGAAGTGCTGGGCTCAGATATGTAGAAAATTTTCTCTGTTCACTTGACTGTCACTACAGGTGCTCTGACACATAAGGCAATACAGAGTTTTTATTAAAAGTAGCTTTCACCGATAATACTTATGCCATGCTGCTGAATGCAGAAAGTACATACAAGGTCCCAGGTACATGAACTGCAGCCAGCATTTTTTCTGGCTTATTAAGCTGCCTGGGTTGGGTTTTAGCATGGGACATGGCACATTATGTTCCCCTGCTTCAGAAAGTCCCAGGCAGCATACATTGATTTGTTAATTCTGTATTTCATTGCTATTTATTCCATGTTTCACTGCTAAGGCTCTATTCCTCCTATCCTGGGCTGTATCCTTAACATGGGTTAGCTCTTATGCCCCAATACAGGCATTAATATTAAACACTCTCCAACTCAGTCCATCTTCTATCAGTCACTGATACCTCTTTTGCAAATCAGGAAGCTTAGAAGAGAAAACTGGGCAGAATTTAACTGTCCCTGTGGGAATTTCTGTCAAGCCATCAGGATCCAGCTGAGGGTCTGGGAATTTCTCAACAAGCCCATGTGCACAGTTTCATTTTAGCTCCCTTTTTCTGGCCGTCAGCTGTCACAGCACGATAAAATTGCAGAGGCCAGGGATAAAGCCAAGGAGCATCTCAAGCAGGACTACAGGGCTCTGGAGCAACGGCCAAGGGCATGGGTGGTTTTCTACCCCATCCTGCAGGCAAGGTGCAAGGACTTGAGGAGGTGCAGGTCAACAACTGGTTGCCCAGCTGGTGTCAACAACAGGGATTTGATCTTTACAACCAAAGGCCTCTTTTTGGAGATCAAGGACGGCTAGGAAGGGACAGGATCCACCTGACCAAGTGAGGCAAAAGCATCATTGCCAACAGGCTGGTCAACATGGCAAGGAGGGCTTCAAACATGGGATGAGGGATGGAACACACCCTCCCATTATTTTTGCCCATTAGAAAGGGGGAAGAAAAAAAAAAAAAAGGATTTGAAGCAAGCATCATGATTGTCCTTATTCTGGGAGAAGAGGAAATATTACTTCTGAGTGGAGGGAATTGAAAGGGCATGAAGGAATACCATCAAACTTGGCTTTCTGCAGTCCATGATTATCTTAATTTCAGAAATTTGTCCATGACACTCTTATTCATCTGAAAAAGACCTTTTTTCTTCTGATGAAGATTGGCTCCCAGAGATAGAGAGTGGAAGATGATGGTGAAAATCTAGTTTTAGTACCCGAGAGCTGACAGCTGCCTTGGGAAACAACTCAATGGCATGTACAACACCCACACTCTTCCTCTACAGATGCCACGGGGTTTTTGCTACCCTTAATTATGCAAGGGCAACATCAATATGTGCCTTGGTGCAAACATCAGATCCACGAACCAGGAGGCTGGGGTTGGCCTACTTTCAAGCATATTTATCCATTTGTGTTTACTTTCAATGTATCACATCTCATCTGCAGTGGGAAATCACTGTGTATTCCCTTGAATCTCTCCATCCTGCTATGTGGAAAGAAGCCAAATGTTTCTCAAGTGTTTTAGCCGGCATTAGGCCGGCTAAAAAAATAACAAAAAAAAGTTGAACGGAAGGAAAAAACCTCTTATCTATAAAATCCCATCAGGACTTTATGGGAAAAGAGGTCAAACAGCATATTTTCCCTGTGACCAGTGGAACAGAAACTTAGACCTTTTTTCTTCCCCAAGGAGAGAGCTCAGACCTCTCTGGCTTCCTATTATTTGATTTGGAGAAGCTGAGAAGTGATAGCCATGGGAATGAAGTCTGGAAGTCAGCCTTGTAAGAGGGATACTTAGCAAAGAAAATGTTGAATACTGTAGGGTATACTGTTAAAAAAAACCAAAACATTGAGCTTTTTGGTCATTTACCAAGAGACCCAACAACCATTTTCAACCCCAAAGTCTTCACTGTGAGCACATGTGTAAAACAGCATGAGATCTACTTTTTCCCCTTCAGGCCACTCTTCCCTACTGATACAGTGCCAAGAAGTTTAATTAAATGTCAAGTGTTGCAACATTTGTGCCTCAGGGAGGGGAGAGAGGAAGTGCTGGCTGGCACTGAATTTTGAGAGCACATCACCACCATCGTTGCCCATCATCCTACTTGACTGTGAAAGGGTGTCAACTTACCTTTCCTTTGCTGATTATAAAGAAAGTGTCCCCTCGAGCACCTTGTCGTATAATATACTCTCCGCTTTCATAATGTGTCTGAAAAAAAAAAAAAAATTAAGATGAACAAACAGAATCAGAGACTGTTATTCAGCAGATAGTTTGGCAGTTTTGCAACATAACGCTTATGGAAACATAACCCTGGACCAATTTTGTCCCAGTCTGACACTGGCCACAGTTTAAAAATTGTCCTGTGTCAAGGAATATAATAATCAAAATGGAACCATTTATGGCTTGCCCATTTTTCTTCTTACTGTACTAGTGCCAGCTTTTGCCCAGATGAATTATCCTCACGGCCTAAATCCATTTATACTAAGTAAACCAGACAGAGGAATTTTCAACAGAGAATACAGTACATGAACTAAACTGCAATAATATGTCTGTGGTAAAAATAGTTCTTTTCCACTTTTTTTGTTGGTTTTGGTATTTTTCCAGCTATGCTAGCAAGGGCTTTATTCAACAAATAATTTTTGCTCTTCTCCTGTTTTTACAGTAGTTTAATCCACCTTTTTTGCCTTGTTTTGGGGAATATTCCTTGCTAAATTTATGTCACAGCTTATCAACACTTGCATCTAAACTTAATAGGATAGCTTCATCCCTTGTATTACCCCATCAAAACCAATATGCATTCATACATCAAAAAAGAAAAAAAAAAAAAAAAAAAAAAGCTGGTATGTTCTAAATAACGACTCTACATTCGTATTTAGCTCCCCCCCAAACCCTAGCATTTTCTTCAGAGATGCTCTACCCCCTGCAAATTCAACAAACATCGGTTCAAGAGCAAGCAGAGGCAGGGGAATGCTAAGAGCTTCCCACCCAACATCTTTGCCTACATCTCCTACTGGACAAATGACTGCTGTTTTTTTTTAATCAAGCCCCCGCAGAGAGCTGCAGGCAGCAGGTCTGCTGTGCCCTAGCACCAATTTGTGACAAAACCTCCCCAAAAATGCCCCTGTGCTCTGGCTCGGGTGTTGTTTGAAGCTACACTAAAGCACAAAGCCCCAGAAAAGACGGCCAGATCTTTTAATCCCAAAGTATGTATAAACAACAGCAAAGATGGATTTGAGCTAAGACAGAGGAATTAATCAGAATCCTAGAATTTGGATAAGCTTGAGATGTTTTCTTTCAAGGGTATTTTATTGACCTGCGTTTGTTTATTTATCTTCACACTCAACCTTTTTCATGCCACTTAGAGACTGATAACAGACTCCAACATGAAAATAAATAGGTAAAGGCTCATGTAAATCTATCTGCTACATCTGAGAAAAACAACTCCTTGCTTTGGGAGCACTGGACATATGGGGATATTAATGAAAAGTAACTGTCCTAGGAAAAAGACAAGATATCTAAGTGAACTATAATATGGAATTAATTAGGCTGTTCTTTAAAATACATATAGTTAGGCTGTGGGTGCTTACACCATCCTAAAAAAAATTCTGGGTAAATAAAATCAGAATGTCAAAGCAGTATGTTAGTAATTAATACTCTTCAGGCTCTCGGGAAGTTTAGTGAATTAAAAAACAAAGTTCTCTATCAGAATCACAAATACCGAATATTGTCATGGCAGTCTTCAGAAAAGGGACCAGAGAAGGTGGGTCAGGAAGACTTAACTTGTGGGTGGCCCTGATCCTGAATGGGCTCTGATGGATCTAAAAACCACAGGGTTTTTTCTATTTCCATGTGCCAGAGTGGGAAGAGGGAAAAAAGCTTGGAGGAGGCTGTGGCCACAAACTTCCAGTTTTGCTTGTTACGTGGGGTGTTTCTGGATAGCAGATTCTGAGGATGCACATTTTTGAGCATCCAGGTTGAAACTCCTTGAAAGGGACTGATTTTATAAGGTGTTGGGATCATATCCTCTGAAAATACTGGTCAACAGGTTTCCAATTTTAGTATGGGCAACCTATATTGATTAGACATTTTAAACTGCTACTGCTTATATGACTTTTGTGCAATTTTCAGCTAATGGTGTCTTATATCTGATCTCAACTTCTGGTCAAGTAACACATTCAACATGACAAAACCTTCTTCCTAAATGGTCAGTTCTTGGTCTTAGTCACCAGTTACAACTGCGCCAATCACTTAGCACTGAGACTCACGGTCCTGCTGCCATACCTGATTCCCACCCATGAATCCCCCCAACCATTCCCACCCAGGTTTCCACACAAGGAATGAAAGGAGAACAGATGTGAGCTTTGAAGGATCTGAAGCTGCCTCCTACTTTAGCACCTCTTGCCTACTGTATATTTTTTTCCCCAGGCTCTAATCTCATTCAAAATACTGCAAGTCTTTCTTCCAACATTCAAATCATATTCCTCTAGACCTTCCTTGAGTGCCCAAGCGTGCAGAGCTTTCATTTCGCTTGACCTCCTCCTCATCAGCACCTCTCTCCATGTCCTTCCTGCAGTCCACATCTTCATCTTTATGTATTTCAGCCCATTTCTTTCACAGCTAATTCTGCCTGGCCTTACTGCAATTCTTCTTGCTTGAATCAACCTGTCCTTCCCCAACCTCTAACAATGCTCTTCCTCTTAAATCCTCCTTTTCTAACACAAATCAACTCATCCGTGTGCCTAGCCCTTCTAACCAAATTATTTCTGTCCGTTTAGACTGAAAGCACTGTGCAAATCAGGCGAAGTGCGTAAGTGCTCACTTACGACACATGCAAATAATAATTATAAGCCTCTTGCTTTTAGCCAGTCAGGTATAAGGTAGCAGTATGTTCTCAGGTACATATAGTACCATTATACAAAGTCACATGAAGAAGCGCTTTGGCAAATGTTGCACATATTCATGGTATAGCTAATTCATATTTTAGCAACACAAGCTCCATTTCATCCAGAGAAAACCAGTCCAAGAAGAATATGAGGAAAATCAACAATTCCTACAGCTTTACGATGGTGTGGTGGCACACGCAAAGGGAAATATCTGAATTAAAATCACAAAAAAGAAAAGCAGTAAAGCAAGTGGGTTCAATGCATCTTCACTAGCTTTAGACTGACCCACTGCTTCTTCTGGACTTGCCTTTGCAAGATTAAATTCAACAGCTGACCTCCAGCAAGCTGCTGGAAGCCACACTCTGTTGAAGGGGATCCTTCTGATGGAGAGAACAACTTGTTGGCATCTTCTTAAATTCTAGCTTCAAAGCCCTCTATATACTGGTCAAAGAATTTCCAGAATGGCTTTAAAATAGGTAATAAATATTTCTATCTCACCTTCGCAGTCGCAAATGAATGAAAAAATTATGCAACTAGTATAACACCCCAGATTTGGGCTTAGAACTTGAATCTTTTTGGGTTTAGAATTTTCTCCCAAGAGAAAGGGAGTCTGGATGGAATACTGTATTTTCAGAGGCAATACCAAAGTTCAGTGATGAAAGCTAATTTAATCTCTCAGATAGATTTCACTGAAACCTAAGCATCACATAGCTTTTTGAGCATACTTCTTAAGATACAGCTCCTTCAGGCCACAACAAAATTAAAGCAAAACACAGAAATTAATTCCTAGCTGGAAGAGTTGCCTAGACCGTATTAACTATTCTTACATTTTCTTCTCTCCAGCAGAAAACTGGAGCTGAAATCCAGCATAAAAACAGAATGGAGCAAACCCACATAAAAAAATAGGCTGCAGAAGTACAGCTGCACGACCTGCCAAGGTTGAGGTAACCAGGCAGAAAAGCTAACAGTTACAAGGGTCCTGTGTGTGTAGGCATTAAAAAAAAAGGTTATAAGCTAAGGCATCAAGGTCCCAGTTTGGTATCAAAGTCTGAGAAAGCCGGCACTCAAGAAAACATTGATGATAAAGCCAAGAAATTACTGCTGGGAACACTCACATACCAGCAAGCCACAAATGTATACTTTATATGCTTTGGCAAATGGGGATGAAGGCTTAGCTTCGATGAATTATAAATGCTACAAAATTTAGAGTACATCATGCTAACCAGACTATTGTTTTATAAAGTAACACCAGGCCCTTAAGGTACTTCTCTATGGAGCGAGAGCTGCTTTATTACCTCTTGAATAAACCCCCAGACCCCCAGAATCCCATTTTCCTATATAATAAAAAATTGTCCCAGTATAAACCAGTAAGGGGTTGCATCCTTAGCAATGCAGAGGTGTCCATGGGCATGCAGAACACAAGCCAAGCTTGCAATCCAAACGCTCGTGTGTTTATCAGAGGACAGTTAAGTGCTCCAATAAGAGGTTTCTTCCTAAGAAAATAAGTGATAAAATAAAATCAAGTGATTAAAAGAGAACAGAAGTGTCTTGGTTTTCCTGCTTTTTTGGCTCATGCAACACATCCGAAATTAAAGATTGAAGGTTTTCTTGAAAAGAAAGTTCTAATTCTTTCATTAATATTCATGACTTTGATTTCAGTACTGTGTCCTATACATGGTTTAACTCCTATAAGCATTTAAATACTTGTAAAATAAAGGTTCCAAGTCTTTCCAGTGGAGCTCAACTCTGAACTCAAAGCCACGGCATTATATTCACAGAAAGAATGTGTCGGGCAGGAAAAAAAACCCAAAAGACAAAGGTCTAATTAGCTTTCTCAGGGAAAGAAGAACAAGTCCTTAACAAAAATGTTTTAATAGGAAACAAACCCAAAATACCTATAAGCAAAAGAAAGTCAGGTACGTATTACATAAGCTCAAATTTCAGTGAAATTTACTTCATCAATGCCAAGGCAAGCCCAACAGGAGGGGGGAAATAAAAAAAAAAGGAAATTAGAGAGCCAATTAGTATTTCAAAGTCCCTGGAGTGTTTCTCAACTGCGGTAAGCCAGCACAGTGTCAGCAGAGCGTTTCCAGCACCTCAGACCAGCCCATCCTCTGACCCCTCAATCTTTATTTCTTTATAACTCT
The DNA here is from genome assembly GCF_030463565.1 of Pelecanus crispus. Taxonomy (NCBI): domain Eukaryota; kingdom Metazoa; phylum Chordata; class Aves; order Pelecaniformes; family Pelecanidae; genus Pelecanus; species Pelecanus crispus. The sequence goes on along the minus strand of NC_134652.1, from coordinate 40,315,040 downwards.
TTTTTTTCCCCCTTGCAAATTCTGCATAATGCCAACTTGCTAACTCATGGATCCTTGCCTCAGACAACTGCCAGCTTCTGCTCTCTTGTACAGTGTTAAATAAGAGTTTTCAGGATCAGGAGCACCCTTATTTTTAACAATACCTGGGATTTTTTTTCAAATATCTTTTGTGACTAACACAAAATTAAGGAGCTGAACTAATAGTTGCTTTTCTTTTTAAAAATCCAATTGCTTTGTTACAAACTAATACAGCATACTAGAAAACCTTTGCAACAAGGAGACCTGTGTAATCATCTGTTTTCCTTTATAATCCTCATTTTCTCACCAAGACCTTAAGAGGATCTTTGAGTTCAACTAAATAACATTGGAAAGCGCTAGATCTCACCTGTGGGAGCTACAGCCCATCTGGGTAACTCTTTCCCTTCATGCTTCTATATCACATAACATCACGTAACATCAGGAAGGCTCGAGAGGATGGGTTTAAATAGCATTTTTGATGGATTATGGGGTCAATACATGACTTTTGAACTGAATGAAACTCAGAAATTTAAAACAATTTCTAGGCTAGACCTGTAAAACCAGCATGAAGGTTTCTAGCCAGTCCATCTTGTTGACCATCAACAAGCCAACAGCCATCCCAGTGACACCAGTGACTCGTCTGTGCTCCTGGTGCAGCCCCGTTTTAGGAAACGGCAATGCAAAGGGGGTGTCAGATCTCATTTCTGACCTACCTTCAACCCCAGATCTCCAAAATTAGCCACGTACGATATGCAGTCTCCTAAAGTTCCTCCTCTCTTAAAGTCCTCCTATGTGGCCCATCAGCACAACAATTGCCTCTCTCCTGTAGATACCCAGTTCGCCCAGTAACAGCAGCTTCTATAAAAATCTCTTTCTTTTTCCTCCCTTTTTTCTGTTGCCAATTTTACTTAAAGCTAAGAAAAAATCCTAGCACCAAGGGGAAAAAAACATTTACTCAGTGGGTTTGATACAGTAAGACATTGATAAGCCTTCCTGATGTGCTCAATGTATCCCACAGAAGAACTAGCAGAGGTGCAGAGCACCCCTTGATCGAGTCATTATGCTCTAAAAAAAGTAAATATCCTGCTTTATGAAATCCTCCGTGCTGTGCAGAATGCCAAAATGCTGCCCCAGCCTTGAGTGGAGAAACACCCCATGTAATTCAAGCTCTTTTAAGAAGTAATTGGATTTTTATGAGACCAACCTTGCATTGAATATTGACAAAATTAGAAACAGTGAGGCATTAACTGCAACAACAAATAGCACCAGATTTTGACAGTAATGGCTTTTTTGAGTCACTGTGCTCCCCAAGACCAAAACCACAAGTCCTCACCAACCAAAACCTCCCACTGATACACGACCCAAATGAACGGGCTTGTGTGAGCACATGCACAAACCAGATCGGGTGCTCTCAGCGATCACCCGATACCGACCCTCTCAGAAGAGTTATTTGTGCAATTAATTTCCTCTGCTAGCCATTACACAAATACAGCATCATAAGGCTGCATTTGTTTTCTCCTTCTTCTCTTCTTTGTTTGCAATGGTGACATCATGGCTAGAACAAGATGCGAGTGTTTGAAGTCTGAATTTCCGCACCTTGTCCTTCCCAGAGAGGTTTCTATCACATTCCATTGTGCATGGAAACGAGTCACGGCTCATAAACTCACAGCATTCCACTAATCGGAGGAAAAAATCAGCTTGCTTTCGTCCCAATGCTAAAATGCAAAGAGCCAAAACTTTGTTTGGTGGGAGCAGCCAAAGCAGAACAACTCAGATGGACACCCCTCCAAGAGTGGCCAGATGGATGCGCCACATCTGGGTACCGTGCAGGACCTAGCCTTGTGCCACCGTCTGTGCCAACCACAAGAGCTTCCGCCGCCTCGCCTCGCTTTCAGCACTCCTCACGTGCCGCTACGTCGTGACAAAGTCCTCCTCCACAGCACGCCAGCAGACACCTCACCCACCGCGCAAAGAAAACATGACCTTTGCAACTTCAGACACCCATGTTTGGGTGAAGGCTTTGGTCCACCAACCTTACTTTGTCAGTCACCAACTTCAATCGGAGCTTCTGTTCCTAACCACCGTCAAAAACTGAGAAGCTTTTAAAGCCTGACCAAGTGTTGACACAGGCTTCATGGAGAAACCTCGATGCTGGAGACCAACCCAATGGTTAATCTTCAGAAAACCTCATTTTTCCTCCAGCTGGATGCCTTTGACTGCTGTGTTTATACTGAGAACATTTGGAAAAAGGTGGAAAATAGATTGTGTGTTTGGAGTGCTATGTAACCCACGTCAGCTGTGGCGCTGAGTGGCCAAAACCCTGCCAAAGGTCACGCCAGGGGAGCAGAAACACAAAGGTGGCTTTGAAATGAGGAGTTTCACTCTCTGCAGCCAGGTTTGCACCACATAAACCAGTGAGGGTAACACGGGTTTGATGACAGTGCTCAATGTATAATCCATCTCCCCCAGGGTGGTTTGTTTGTTTGTTTTTTTTTTAAAATCTAAATATGTTATTTTGCTGGTGGTTTAAAAAAACATTCACACAACCATCAGCAAAACTCCAAACATAATAATCTTTCAAAATACTTTTCTTTCTGTTCTGGACTTTCTACCTTAAACATGTTTTCAAGCCTGCAATTTTGTTAGCAGTGCTAACAAAATAGAATTTAAAAAAAAAAAAAAAAAATTGCTGAAAAATGCTGCAAAACCAAGCAGGTTAATATTGGTCTTCTGTATTGAATTCCTTAGGAATCATAAAACTTTCTTTCCCTGGTTTTACTATGTGTCTCACTCCCATGAATGATCTAAAAATGCTGCTCCTTGAAATAGCCAAAGGGCAAAATTATCCTATTGTGGTCTTCTTACTTATCCCGTGAATCAAAGCACAGTGGGTGGGTCTCATTTTTGACACTCAAGATGTCTCAGTGCCGCTCCAAACAGCAGCTTAACTAAAGGTAAGCAAGTGGGAAATGAAAATATGAGAAAGATGCATGGTTGGTGGGAAGCAAGGGTTACCTCGTGTCTTTGAATACAACATCATCGTGGAGCACAGGGCTGGGAAAGCAGATGAGGACGGATAAACCCAATGGACGGGGATGCTGCTGAGCAGCTCGTCCCATGTCCACCTGCCACCATACATTGGGGGATGAAGCAGCACAGACTGGTCCGTGGTGGGGTATCGCAGCAGGAGTACGTACGTTATTAGCACACCTCCACCATGCCAAATGGTTGTGAACTTGAGCTGGAAACCTGGGGATGACCCTACAGCAACCTGGGGTTGCAAACCCCTATTTTCAGATTCAGCTGGCTCTAACTGAGCTGCAATCTTCTGCAGAAAATTTTTCTTTTTCTCACCAACAGATTACAAATTTACTCCTCCTCCTTAAAAATCAAGCTATTTGAATTCAAAGTAGGTATTTGAATACATGTTTTAAAGTCAAAGCTGTGTTGTAATAGTTATAGGAAACTGTCGCCTTGGTAAAGCCTTGAGGTAAACATTTTATTTGTACTGCACTGATGCACTGTGGCTTCTTAATGGACTGTGACAGCAATGAGAAAACAACATGCTCCTGGGCATGTTTTGGACAGTCTGGGTGTCTTCTCCAATCATGGTGTCTTCCACAGTTTACAGGTTGCTTCTGATTCCCACACAAGTGTCCCCTGAACAACAATAGTCTTAATGCACCTAAAGGGACTATTGCGTGTAGACGCTCAAGTCCAGCATATAGAGTAACACAAATCACTCCAAATGGTGGGTTTAGTATGTCCTCAGCTCAGGTTGTCTTCACATCCTCCTGAGATAGGAGGGGAGGATCTGATAACAAAACAAGGTACAAACCAAACAACAAGGAGCAACCGATATGCTCAGGAATGCTTTTTTCCTAGACTGAAAAAAACAGTTGGTGACACACCTCCTAATATCAAGATATAATACATGCTTCTGAGAACTCAGTCAAAGGAATATAACAGGATGTATGGGAGCAAAGAGGTAGATTCAACAATTATTTCGTTGAAGCAAAAGCAAGTACAGCCTACACCTACTCCACTGGTACAAAACAAAATGAATAAACCAGCAGTCCTACAACAGACCTCTGCTGTTTCTGAAATGTAAAGATGCAATAAATGTTCCTAATTTGAAGTTCTCTGGTTAAATGATTGCTTTAATTTCCTGCTTGTTTCTTTTGGGGTTTGGCACTACTGTTCCATTAATCTGAATTTCACCATGCTGTGCAGAGAGCCAGCGGGGAGGAAGCATGCGACATGGGTAGGGATGGAGCTGGGGCTGGTACCCTCCTTTTCTTCCTCTTTCTTAAAACCTCCTCCAATTTCTGTATCCCACAGACATACAAGACATCCACGAATTGAGCTGGAATCGGTCCTCTCCCATATGAGCTGCTGGGTGGTACCCACCAACACTGCTGGAGACAAGGCAAGATAGGTGATGGAAATAAGGTTATAAATATGGAAGTTGTGGAAGAGAGAAACAGCATACTCCGTTTAGAACAAAAGAGAATCTCCAAACTGTGATTTTTCCAACTCTGACAACTGCTTAGGTGAAAATGCTGGTTCTGAAACACAGGCTTGAATTTTCAGCACAAATTCAAGACTTTGCATTGACCTGTAAATATGACATTACAGTTGTGATCCTTCAGGGGCTTCCTGAAGGTTGACTTCTCGCATGGAAAGCAGCAGCAGTGCCACATCTGGCATTTCCACAATCCAGAGCACACAGCTGATCAGTTCGGTTTCCTTTTACAGCATAAAAGTTAAGGTCTTAACCCCAGAACATAATGGATATGGATAACACAATTGGATAACCTTAGCGCAACTCTCCTCAGGGTAATAAATAGCGGATAAATAGGACCACTTGTAACTTTTGTGAGACACACTCAAGATTTATTAGGTTTGACACTAAACAAACATGTCTCATCAAAGACATCCCCTAAACCAAGCAATACTAAGGAGAAGGGAATGAAGGAGGGATAAACTCTAGTGGCATCATCTTCTAGTCATGAAAAAAAACAGCATTGTCTTTTTTGCTCTGATTTTATCGTCCGTCTTCTAGATTCCACTGGATTTCAACCCAGTGCTCATCAAGTGCAATTTTCAGGGATAAGTAAAAGGCAACATGATATATAAGGGACCATATCTGGCAAATGTTGGCCCAGGTTCCTGCATTCAAAAGGGAAGACACATGCACAAGATGGAAGGAGCTTTTGGCTCTTTCCTTTTCTGACTCCCAAGCATCTTCCTCACCACCCAAGGCAGTGGGTGGCACTGTTACAGAAAGAAATGCTTTTTCTGTGCTCCCCATGACTTTTTCAAATCAACAATTTTCTACCAGGGATTCTTCTCTTTCATACTCCTTGAAAGTCAGCGAAGAGTCCTGTGGTGAAACAAGGCTGCTCTGTCCCCTCCCATATAATCATCAGGTTTGCTCAACTCTTCCTTTACTGGAATCTTCTGATCTGACATGGCTAAAAATTTCTTGGGCAGGAGGCAAGTCCTGCTGTCACCTTCAAGTTTCTTTCCCAGCCCACCCTCAAAACCAGCAGTTCTGAGCAAACCTGAGCATGTTCAGGGACTCTTGAATGCCCGTGGGTCTGACTGAGTAGTAGAAGCTGTCCTGCATAGATGAAGATTTGTTGAGCTTCAAAGATTTTTATACCGCCACCTCTAAGACTAAAGGATATTGCAGAATATCCAGTAGACAATGGGACATGACTGTGAGCCAGGATGATTTGGACTGGATGAGTCCATTAGGTTTGTAATGAAGACCTGAGATACAGTCTTGATTCCTAAATGCACCATGCACTTTTAAGGGAGAAAGAGTAGGAAAGAGAATCTAAAAAAAAAAAAAGCATTATTTGGTTTAATGCATTATTGCTGAAGAAATTTCCTGCCTTAATTCGCTCTAAAAGTAGACACAAGGCATTAGAAACCACATTTTAACTCCCATTGCGTCCCCACTGTTACTGTAATGCAGTCCGACAACCGTTTTTGGAGAGCAATCAGGCTTCCTAAATTGCAAACAGCCTGGGAGGTGACCACCTCTCAGCTACTTTTTCTCCGCAATGCTGAGGCAAACATCTGTTTCTCTGTTTCTGCCTGGAAGACAGACTGAGTCACAAAATGCTGTCACCAGCTGGTGCAGGGGCCACCACCTTCCTGACCCCCGAGCCTGACCCTGTCCCTGCTGCCCCACCACGTCAGTGACAACCTCCTTGAGTGGGAGCACGTAGGGCAGAGGTTGAAGAGCTGCCCAAGCTGTTGCCTGCAGCCCAATTATAAAGCAAACTTGTAGGAATATAGCAGAAGCTCAGAAGTGCTAATTTTTGGAGGTGTAGCCACTGAAAGCGGGTTATCTATCCACATACATAGCAAAGATTGATGTGAAAATATAAGAGGAGAAAGAGGAGACAAAGTAGGTGGCACTCGGTGAAAAGGATGACTGGAAATCCTGATGCTTTTGGAGAAAGACCACATGTAAAGATGTTTGAAGGATGAGAAAGGGCAAAAGGAAGGATGAGGGGATCAGAGAAGGAAGTTCAGCCCTGCCACCACACGTTTATTTGATATCACGAGAGGCCACCAGAAGAGATCAACTGCAGAAGTGCTGTCAGTGAGCTTCATTTCCTTACGTGCAGAGAAACAGGAAAAGAGAAATAAAAGGAGATTAATGGGCAGGACAATCTTCTGAGAAGAAACAGGAATTTCAGAAGGATGAGAAATGGAGGAAGGAGAGGGTGCTGAAAAAGCTGGAAAGTTCAAAGAGATACAGATGGGGATCAAGGGGCTAAAAGGTCAAGACAAACCTCAAAGATGAAGAGGGAGAACTCAAAGAGAGGTAGTTCAAAGATTAAGGGAGCACAGAGATGATACAAGTGGGTGAGAGCAGCACACTGGGACAGGCTAAGGAGAAATAGAGCTTTAGCAAAGAGGGTTGCTCAGGAAGACGAGAGAGGAACCAATATGGAAAAAATAGGATTTATTCCCATGAGAGAGGATGATGATAATGAGAGACAGCAGATTAGTGGGGTGAAAGTTGATAGTGGTATTAGGCCACAGATCACACCGTCAATGAACTGGGGTAGAAAAACCAACGCTTTGCTTGCTAGCTAAAATAGTAACTGATTCACAGATAACCAACACGAAATGTGGAGAATTAACTGAGCGATAAGTAATTAGCAACAGGATACCTAGGCAACAAAGTGGAATTAATTAATCAGTTACCCCGACTAAAAATTAGCAAACAGTAAAATCAAGTAAAATTAAGTTTAAAAAAAAAAAATTCCATAGTAAGTTGCACAAAGTTGATGCTGACTCGGGGGTGGGGGGGGGGGGTGTTGGAAATCAAACTGCCAATTGGAAATTGAAAGTATTAACATGAGAAAAAAGTTTGCACGCCCATGACCAGCCGTACACATTTAATTTTGAGTATAAACTTTTGTAGGATTGAAATCTCTAACTGAACAACCCCCATCCCATGACATTTCCAGCCTCCTTTGAACATTAACACACTGCTGTGACTCGTGTTGCTTCATTTCAATAGACTGTTTGGGAAGAGAAAGGTGCTTTGTTGTTTAAGTACAGAGATTGAAAGGTCTCCCTCAGCAGTACGACAGCATATCGACTTTGACAGCTTTGTTTTGAGGAAATACAACCAGAAACAATATCACGCTATGTCACTGCACCATAAAACATCCCTCCAATCGCAAGCAGCTTAAGTATGTGGGGTTTTAATTAAATTTCATTGAAATGCAAGAAAAGTAGCTGCTCTTCTCTCCTTCTTTCCTGAATAGCTCTGATTTGTTTCTCTCTTTGTAATGGAAGAATGTGCATGGAACGCTAATTTCCCTCTGTAAATCCAAAGACCAGTTGCACAACTATTAAAATGGCAATCAATTCCTTGCAAAAATGAAATTGGAAGTAAACTACGTAAATCAACACATTTGTTTCATATATTTTTCTTAATTTGCTGCAAATTTTGTTTGCTTATTCAGACAAGTTATTTGCGTTGCCATGAGGATCCAAACTAACTTTCTAATCTATCATGAGCAATAAAAACCCCATATTAATTGAATATATTCAGTCACTCTTCAAGTAACCTGCGATGAAATGTGTTTTCTTTTTGTGGTCCGAATCAAAGAGGAGACTCCACCTTTCCATATGCAAAGGCACTCCTTTAAATTGTCACTAGAAACCAACTTTACTGGAAGCAGAATTGTGAAAAGCATTTGATTCGGCCAGACTCTACAGAGTTTTACTGAAACAGGTAATTTGCCCAATTCAAACACCTGAATTCACCAGTTGCTTCCAGTTTGGCAACTTCTTCAGGGGTTTGTGTAGATGACCACCAGTTCTGACTTAACACGTGGGCCTTGTGGCACCAGATGAATGAAACGCTATCACAGCTTATACTCCCTTTTATACCTCCACAGATTTTGGCTGTTGCGAGCAAATATTCTCCTTTTCCCTTGATTTCTCTCTTTAACTGCACAAAGGGGAAAAAAAGCAGAGTTTTCTCAGCCTACACACATACAAACTCAGACTCTGCTCCCAGTCTGCCAACAAGCACTCTGGATTACAAGGAATTTTGGAAGGGAATTACACTGGAGTAACCAAGATAAAATGTTTGCCTGAAATATATTTATTAAAGCAGCAAGTGAACTTTTACTCTGAGTGTGCAATCAAATGGGAAAACCCCAAAGCTCTATTATTTTAAATAGCAATAACATTTTTTCCTCAATGGAAATAGAAGTTGCCTTGAGCCATGCACCCTAACCTGGATTGCAACTGTCGTCTTGACAACAGAACTTGCCCAATTCAGATAAAAACTACATTTTAATATAGAAATGCAAAATATCCTCCCCTAAGTACAGAATTCAGTATTTATTACTGTTAAAATAGGCTCATGGAACTCCAACCATGTCAATTTGAACTTTGCTATGAAGTTGTTACAAAGAAAATTTTACTGGACCTTTCCACTGCCTATTCCAGGCTTTTGCACAACTAGTAACAAAACATGAAGCTGTAAGAAAAAAAAAAAAAACCATGCTATGAATTCAGAACATGGTAAAAGTTTAGATTACTAGAAGATAAAGCATGTCAAGAATTAACCCTGCAACAGTTAATATCTTCATCAATCTCTCATGCAATGCCCAGACATTTAAATATTTGACTGAATACATCTATTTTGTGCTTTCAAGCAGCTTTTTTTGAGTATGTCTTAATATCAGTCCTGAAAAGAAAACCAGACCGACACTGGGAAATGTAATCTGGGTCAGATTTTTGGCACAAGACGCAGCACTGCTACCGGACAGCTGACTATTTCCTCACCGGGCAAGGACAGTTCATCGATCCAGAGACTACTTCACTAGGGCTTTTTTTGCACTCCAGAGCACAGAGAATTGTATCTTTTGTGGCATACTCTGTGAGGAATTTGGAAAATTGCAATTTGGACTTACAAGCGGACAAACATGGGATTGAGTCTTATTGCAACAGAGCCGGGATCACCCATCATCACAGTTAGTAAACCCCATTCCTACACAGCCAAGGAAAACCTTCTCACCCTGGTAAAAGAACAGCATAAAACTACGTGCTGGTAACAGCCATGTTATTGACATTTCCCAGTCTCTTATGGTGGACAGAAATCGGAAAGGACAGGAGGAGGAGAGCACATCTGTTCCACTGGTGCCCCGATTTAGGACATCAGCATTTTCCACTGCAGCGGCATCATAAGTTTTCCCAGCAATCAGCTATTTTTTGCACTTGCCTTCTCTCTGAATTACCAGTATAGTCAGTTATTTTCATTTTGTATTAATTTTGAGATACTTAGAGCCTTATTATTCAGCACAAGCGTGACGTTGAATAGAGGAAGGGCATCTGAAGGACACAGATCTCCAGCAAGAGATCCCTTCTTGCCTGTTTTCCACGACTTTCAGCTGAAGAACTAAAGACAGACTTGGCTGATCCCAAGAAGCCTGCAGCCAAGCAGGACGCTGAGTTTCAGCCCTTCCCAACATATAGCTGGGCTTTCGGGGTAGGTGGGGGATTTCCCCCTCTTTTTTTGGGATACCCAAACACGCGGTGAACTGCGCTGAGGTCAGGAGACCTCCTGAGACCCCAGCTGTGCACTGGGACCCAACTGGGCGAAATTCAAGGATGAACACCGGAGCAGCCTCTCCGTGCTACGGCCCCCGAGCATACGGCAGCGTGACAGCAGCTAGTGTTTCACTTCTGATGCTAGGCATCTGTTACCAAAGCTGCCCACTGCTGATGGAGAATCAAATGACTCAAGAAGGGGATCAAAGTGCTCTTTAGTGCATCTAGCTGGAGGGCTTTGGGGAAATGCTACCCCGACCCAGTGCGCTCTGACCCCTCGTCTCCCATCTGGTGTGTAATAACAGGGACGATGAGCATTTACCCACTGCAAAGCTGGGTTTCCCTTCTTGTCCACAATGCATCTCTGAGATCTGACTACAAGTAAGCTGATGTAAAAAAACACTCACAGAAAAAATAGCCGACTTCTTCACCATCCCTCACATTTGCAAAACTCTCCTCTTTTTTTAAATGAGAATAGCATTAGTTTTCCTGCCATGCTGGCAAGTTAGACCTGAATATTTTTAGTAGTTCCAGTAGATAGAAAGCAATGAAGGAGTGACCTGAGCTGACTTTCAACGGTGCAAAGAAAACCTGTAAATTATCCCTGGAGTTCTTGGTGGGTATGTACTACAGGACCAGGCTTTGCCTTCACCTTTCCAAACCCCTCACCAGCGAGGGGGGCAAAGCAACCAAGGAGACGGTGTCACAAGATTAAACTACGTCAGTCCCAATTCCTTATGCTTTATCATCCTTAGGCTATGGGCTACACCAGCAATTCAGGTTGCCTAAATAGCTACTAGGCTGCTTGAAATTGTACCAGAGAGTATATGAACCTGGACTCTGCTCCAAGGTCAGAAAGATCAGGTTAAGTACACCTTGCCACATACTACAGCAATATTGCATTATGCACAGTCCAAAACGATACACATCTCTCATATTTTCTTCTAAATTCTTGGAGAAATACACATATTCTGATCCAAGTACGCATTTTAGAGGCTAATTTCTCTGATATCATGCTTAATTTCTGTACATTCTGATCACGAGATTTTTTTTGATGGAAGCCCACACCTTGATTTCCTTCCAGATACCTGTTATCGATGCCAACTGGTGTGGCACTGGTGCTACCTTCAGCTCCACAACACAGGCAAGATCTGCCAGGAACCAGGAGGTTACAGAGCCCATCCCAGTCCAACCCTTTCTTCAAGGTAAAGATGGATCTATTATGAGGATGCTCCAAAAAAGGTACTGAAGACAGATCTGTTACAGGAATGCTCTACGAAGAGGTTCACCTCCAAACTTAAGATATACAACTTTCGGTGGCCTCTTGTGACAATGTTTTGAGATGATGAGTTTCATCCCTGTTCCACTACTACAGGGTCTGAAGCCATATACCCAAAAACCTGTGTATGACCCCGGAATATGGTCCCATGCTCTTATTTCCATAATCCCTGAAGAGTTCAAATGAGAGGCAGAAGTTCCAAGCTGTGCTCAACTCCCTGGAAGCTCTGAAGATTAGGAAGACATTTTTTAATTTCTTCCCTTCTTAGGGTCAGAAGGAAACATCTGAATCAGCTAATCCTCAGAAACACAAAAAGCCAAAACCAAGGCCCCCTTCATCTAACCTGACAACCCATACCAGTCAAACCAAAAAGCTTCTCCTCCAGAAAGACATCCCATTTCCACTGAAAGGTGGCACAGAAGGAGGACTTAGCCATTACCAAGCAGTCTGTCCTAGTGGCTGATAAACTTATTTGATCAGCAGGCAGCCCTGCAATCACCCATTGCCGCTTCTGGCCTCGTGTCCCCTCATGAGCCCCATCTGGCAGACAGGATCTGACCCCTACAGCGGTAAGAAATTTCACTTTGGGAAGTTTCACAGGCAATTCCCTATTAAGAAGGACAGAAAGCCACGAGGTATTAAAAATGTAAATAAGAAAACTTATCGCAAATGGTGTTTTGCTGCATTCTGTGCAGTATGGAAATAAGGCCATTTCAATTTTACCACATCAGTAACTCCATTTCTAATGTCTTTCTCCCTTCCTCCAGTGGCTTAGTCTTGCAGTTATCCATTAAGATATCCGATGCCTACTATTTCATGGTTTAAGGGTGAAATGGCTTTCTGCTATCATAAAGACACTTTTCAATTACTATCATTACAACTCGGAGATATTGCAAATACCGCACCGATAGCGGGAAACACGAAGTTAGTTCAAATGTATCCCAAAGACCTTAATTGAATGTTTAATAATATACAGGCACAAAAATGAAAGCAACCCAAGTGAGCGTGAGCAAGTTCATTTCCCAAGGAAAATAAACTCCCTGAAAAAAGAAACACCTGCCAGCCAAGGTATATTTTGAGAAGCCACCAAGGTCTGGGGAAGGGAGGAGGATCTAGGATCTCCCCATTTTAACGCTTGATCTTTTGCCTAGCACAAAACCGGGATTTAAAGACCAGCTCCATTGCTAGAGGGTCTTTTTCAGCAGGTGCAGGAAGACTCAAAGCTTGATGTCCCGGCTCAGCGCAGAGCAGAGGGCCAGCATTCAAAGCTTGGTGGCCATTACTTGGGTGGCCACAGGTGCCTCCATGACCACATTTACTGTTCTCTTCATTTTTCCTAATTAATCCCTGGCATGACTTGCCCATGAGGCTACAGCCTGCAGGCCAGCCTTGTTCAAAATGCCAGTAGGTGTCACTGTGGGCAATGGTATAGGAAAAACCAGCGGAATAAAAGTTTGAGTCAAAGGGAAAACACCCATCAAGTTAATTAATATTTGTTTTTTTAATATAATTGCTAATTATATTTTTCTGCTTTTACAGATAAAAGTGCATTGTCTGCGCCTCACAGATAAAGGAGCTTTATTAGAAACCATTCTCTTTTTCTACTTCAAACCATTCAGGGTTAGAGACTGGAAATCATGGAATATTTTCAAGTAAGCACAAGGTTGGATTTTGCTTCTTTGGTTCATTGCCACCAAAATTAGCCTACATATGTACGTATTTATTTAACTAGTGATACGTGCATTAAAATTAGGGATTTTTGGCAACTGCTATTAAAATAAACTCATGGAAGGAGATGCTCGGCAGACCGGACAGAGTTGCGCACACTCTCCCTCCAGGCTTCCCATGAAGCCAGCACAGCAAAAGCAAAGCCCCCAGCCGCCTTCTCCCCTGTGCCCGCACAAAGCCATGGCAATGAGCAAGCACTTCATCAACAGGGAGATCCATCCCGGAAAACATTAGGTGGCTGAGAGAGCTCAGGTTGTCAGAAAAGCTGCTTTTTTAATTCTGGTATCAGCCCCCAGAGATGCTCCATCCAAACCAGGCTGCTAGCCCTGAGCTGAGGTGGCTGATGCAGGAGCAACCAGGACCATCAGAGATGTTCGTGGGCTTTTTTCATAGGTGTAGTTCATTAACATTATACAGCTTTGTTTTATCTCAAAATCTGTAGTCAAAGCATTATTATCATTATATTTAAAAAAGGGAGCATTTGCTATCTGGATCTATACTCTGCCCATCACACTGGAGCAAGACAGTGCCACAGCTTGCTGCTGATACATCACCAGAAAGAAAGGGACTTTTAGAAGAGTATTTCTTACCTAATGTCTGATCTAGGTTTTCTAGTTCAATTTTAAACGTAGCCAGATGGAAAGCGAAATATCCCAGCAGTGTTTCTGGCCCAGAGGCATTGCCCATGTCCCAAGGGCGGCAGCAGCCTTTCCTCAGGGCGCTGCTGGAGAGAAGCGCTTGAGTTGAGCCACATCGGCTGCAGTGGAAACTACCAGATGCACAAGTTTAAATTATATTTCAATTTGAATCGAATATATTGTATTTGCTCAAGACGAGAAGCAAAGGGCAACCACCAACCCATTGGCCCTGACCTGTCTGCAGGGACGTTTTGCAAAAGCAACAAATAAAATGCATAGGAAAACAGAAACCACGTGCACTTTGCCCGAATGTATGCTGCAAATCCTCTTCAAAGTGGAAACAGTAAACTAGTGGATATGGGAAAATTAAGCAGATAGCTGGATCACGGAGGAGACATTGACTTGGATCTCCCGAGTTGCATCCTGTGACCTCCCCAATGTCCCACATCCATCTTGCATGTTTCTAAATCAGAGTCTGCAAATCTGCCACTGCAAATGATAAATTACGGATTTATTTACATCTTTTTTTTTCATATCTATGAAACCCTGGAAAACATCTAAGATTACCAACGAAGAAAACAATTTCATGGGCGGGTTTTTTTTTTTGGTTTTTTTGGGTTTTTTTCTTCTTTTATAGCTGTGACAGACTGTCTGAAGAATCCACTTACAGAGAGCATAAAAATATATTCCAGATAGGCCAGAGCTGGGTTTAATCCAACCTGTCAAAGAGCAAACGCTTGTGCCCCAAACCCTGTATAGCCTGAGAGCGGCGACGGCAAGCGCAGCAGCTTTATAAATTAGTGTCTTATCACCAACTTATCACAGAAAGCTTTAACATCCACTCAACCCACTGTTACCAAAAATAATAATAAAAATAAAATACTGGAGCTCAAAGAGCTCAAAGCAGCATTGCAAGTATTTTCTTCTCTTCCGCTGGAAACCGTTCCACGATGGTGCTGTTGCCACGTACCCTGATCAACTACATCATTGCTGGAGCGGCTTTTTCTACCCACTGATCCGGCTGAGGGGTGTTTATTAATGAGAGAGGGATGCCTAATGAAGGGGGATGGTGTAATAAGCTGGAAAGGACGATGCTACTCAAGAGGCAGCTAAAAAACAGGCAACTATAAAACTCTTTTGGAGCATACATTTAAAAAAAAAAAAATCGCAATACAAACACTGCCCTGGAAAATTCAGGCTCCAGCACTGGCTTTTGCTTCTTCATTGCTGGGTGCTGTTGAATAGACAGGATTGCTAATGTTTGATGCTAATGAACAGCCTACGGCTTCTCCAGGTGGCTCCTCAACAGCATGGCAAGCTACCATGCTGCATTAGCTGCTGAGGAAATCTCTCTTTACAACCCCAAACTCCTACCCTTCTGAGCATCCTTTGGGATTCTCATGGAGATTTACATTAATACATACATCCACATGCTTTGGATGGCCTTAGAGGATGTAATTCTCCAGCTGGGCTGCTTTGACCTAACTTCAGCAGATTTCACAATTTGCACTGGAAAAAAAACTAGCCCAGATCCTGTGTTTGTGGTTTAGGAAATAAGCCCAGATAAAAGGGCAGCAGTACGACTGACAGTAAATTAAATAACAATAAACTCCTGCCATCTCCAGAGGAATCTGGATCCCTGTGGAAAGCCTCTGAAAAAAAGATCCCTCTGAAGCCACTTGGATTTTCAGTGTAAATGCAAGCTGGTTCTCAAGAGATTTTAAAATTCATTTCATAAAAAAATCAGTTAAAAAAAGAGAACATAATTTCCTGACTGCAAAGCGTATTTGGCAGAAGCCCTCCGTGACCGGCAGGTTTGCATGGCTCAACGGCTGCACCCACCGCAAACACCCAGCAGGTCCCACCATGAGAAGACTTGAATCTGTTAATCATGCCAAGTGGGTGGAAGTCAGGGAAAAGGCTTCATGTGTGTTCATTAGAGGGATTTCATTGGAGAAGAGAGGGTTTTGATGGTAAATGACAGAGGGGATGGGGGAGAAAAGGCAACAGAGATTTTGTGGAGAAAGGACAAGAGAAAGACCCAGCTGGCCTATACGGTTAGTGGAGGCACTTGGAAACAAGACCAGATTCAGCGAAACTGTAAGGGCAGCAGTGAAGCTTTTAAAAGCCAAGGAAGGACTTAGCCAAGACCTTGGTAGGGAATGGGGTGCATCAGGGACAAGAGCGTCTTTCTGGCTAAACGGGAGGCACGGCACAGCAAACCCTGCAACGCCGATGCCCACGAGACCTTGTAGATCCCTTGCAGCCCAGAAAGGGAGCCCAAGAAAGATGAACATGCCTTAAAGAATTTCAAAACTAACCTTTAACGTTTTGCCAAGGCTTGTCAAGATGGAAATATTATGCTGTTTCTAAAGAAAACATTCCTGTGAGAAGCAGAACACAAGTGTAATGTATTTTAGATACAACACATGAAAAAAGGATAATTACATCCAGCACTAACTGATCACCCTAGTTGTACACAAAAACATACACATCTGAGGTCTAAGGTATTTCTAGCTTGATTAGGGGGTTTGTTGAAGGGTCAAATCAACCCCTAGTCCCCACCGATGCCAATGGTTCAAACCAGAGCTTACCTACCACCAGCAAGGAGCCCAAGTAAACTAGAAAAGGAACACTGGCATTCACAGGACCTTCTCAGCACAAATCCTGCTGGTTTTAATCAAAGTTGGTTTTTGGGGTTGTTTTTTTTTTGGACTGTTAAATCCAGGCAAGTCTCAGCACAGGTTGGCAGGGACCCAACCTCAGCAGCCCTTGTTGTTTTTTGTTGTCCGTCCCCTGTTCCCCCACCCCCCCACTTCTTTTTTTCCTAAGACACATAATGTACAACTCATTCAAAGTCTCAGCCATATGGATGCTGAACCTTTTCCCTATGTTCATTACAACACCTACATTTTGGAAAGGACAGAGATACTGCCATCTCCTCATACATTCCTAATAATCCCATCTTTATAGTAAAGACTATATCCATATTTTTAGAAAGTTTTCCCTATTTACAAACCCTCCTATGCTGGTTTTCTAAAGAAGTCTATATACTCTGTTGGTATAGATAGCTCCAGCGTTTCCTGCATTACACACTCTTCTAGAAACACAATAAAATTGAGAAAAAGAAGCCAATCAGCCAGGGACTTGATTATACCTTGACTTTCCAGCACCTTTATTTTAACCATCAGCACTCCATTTTCCTCAGCCACGGTCATATGAACCAGATAAATATTTAGCCACGTTTATCTTAGGTATTCACATGAGTTTACATTTTATGAAACATGCTGCTCCCCCAACTCTCTTTTTCTATCCCTGTTATTCACACAAGACATTATTTGGTTGATTTTTGTTTGCAGAGACAGCGTTGCCTGGCCCAAAGGCAACTTTCCACCCCGCTCCCAACAAACAAAAGCAGCACAGTGGGATGCACCTTGGGTGCCAGATCCCAAACAAGCAGAGAAAGAAAAAGAAAAAAAGAAGTATCCCATATCAGCATCATCTCATTTAGTTTTTATGGGCTTCATTTCTGCTACGATGGATTGGCCATGGAAACCATCAAAATAAATCACATGCTTTTGTTTTTTTAGTAGGATGGGAGAGTTAAAGGGCTCGGTTGCAAATTTGGATTTTAACAGACAACTTGTCCTGTTGTCCTTCAGCTTTCTTTCAAATGAAATAACAGCCTCAAATCCAAATAAAAGTTTATGCTGTAGTTAGATTGAATCATTCACCTGATGAAATTTTGAGTTTGCTTACAAGTCACTTCATCAGGCAATAATTTTTTAATAATTTCTTTGTTACTTGTATGAAGAGCTTGGTAGATCCTTGCTGGTCTTGCTCTGAGCCTGTAAGCTTTGCTTGAGCATCGAGGGTCTCAATTTACCACTCTCAAGGGATGCTTCAAGCATCCTCTTCAACCCACAAAGCTTTTCTCCATCTGCATCACCCTCTAACAATACATTTTGCAGATCCATTAACTGCCGTGTGAAGAAACACCTCCTTCATTTCTACCACTGCAGAAGAACAAAGCAATCAGATATCTGCAAGGGATCAGGGAATATTTAACTCCTTTCCTCTGCTGTGGTAACTAAGCCTAAGTTTATTTGTAATTGCCTTTAAATGATCAGTGCCCACAATAAAGAAAACCAAAAGGAAAACAAAAAAACCCCCAACTTATGTCAAAAAGACAGCTTTTATCCCAATGCAAGCGCTAGAGCAGCTTCTAAAGCGAGCATCACTATACCCTCACATCATCATATACAGAGAAATTATCACGTTTCTCTTTTTCTCCCTAATATCTTTTAAAATTAGATTTAGGTAATTCATCTGCATTTTGTACTCTGATAAAATCTGAAAGAGGCAGAGATATTTTCCAATTAGATCAGCACTCCTTGTTTCTCACACTGGAAGAAATTGCTTTTAATTCTTTGAACAGCTATGATTTCTAGTGGAAAATACAGCATACATGCACTATACATACACACATATTCCATCGGTTTAAAGGCCAAAAAAAGCTTATCAATGACATAAGAGGACACTATGCTACTCCATTGCGCTAGACATTGCAACCGAGTACTTCATTGTACTCCTGCATATCATTTTTTCCAACTGCATTTTATTTTCCTAGTGCTTTTTCTTTTTTTTTTTTTCAGTAGACCAGAAAAGCTTTTTTTTCCTGGAGCACCTGCAAAACCAAAGCTGTATTTTCATGAATGTCATTTGAAAAATTAATATAAGTACAAATCAAGTGGAAACTTTGTCCATATATGATTGAATCAATCGTGACTGAATCTATTTGGAGGCTTGCCAACGTGACGCCCATCTACAAGAAGGGCCGGAAGGAGGACCCGGGGAACTACAGGCCTGTCAGCCTGACCTCAGTGCCAGGAAAGATTATGGAGATTATGGTTTATGGAGAGGTTCATCTTGAGTGAACTCAACAGGCAAGTGCAGGTCAACCAGGGGATCAGGCCCAGCCAGCATGGCTTCATGAAAGGCAGGTCCTGCTTGACCAACCTGATCTCCTTCTATGACCTGGTGACCCGCCTGGTAGATGATGGAAAGGCTGTGGATGTCATTTACCTGGACTTTAGCAAAGCTTTTGACACCGTCTCCCACAATATTCTCCTTGGGAAGCTGGCAGCTCACGGCTTGGACAGGCATAGTCTTCGCTGGGTAAAAAACTGGTTGGGTGGCCGAGCCCAGAGAGTAGTTGTAAATGGAGTTAAGTCCAATTGGCAGCCGGTCACGAGTGGTGTTCCCCAGGGATCTGTTTTGGGGCCAGCCTTGTTTAATATCTTTATCAATGATCTGGATGAGGGGATTGAGTGCACCCTCAGTAAGTTTGCAGACAACACCAAACTGGGTGGGAGTGTCGATCAGCTGGAGGGTAGGATGGCCCTGCAGAGGGACCTGGACAGGCTGGATCGATGGGCTGAGGCCAACTGTATGAGGTTTAACAAGGCCAAGTGCCGGGTCCTGCACTTCGGTCACAACAACCCCATGCAGCGCTACAGGCTTGGGGAAGAGGGGCTGGAAAGCTGCCTGGCCGAAAAGGACCTGGGGGTGTTGGTCAACAGTCGGCTGAACATGAGCCAGCAGTGTGCCCAGGTGGCCAAGAAGGCCAACAGCATCCTGGCCTGGATCAGGAATAGTGTGGCCAGCAGGAGCAGGGAGGTGATTGTGCCCCTGTACTCGGCGCTGGTGAGGCCGCACCTGGAATACTGTGTCCAGTTTTGGGCCCCTCACTACAAGAAGGACATTGAGGTGCTGGAGCGTGTTCAGAGAAGGGCAACAAGGCTGGTGAAGGGTCTGGAGCACAGGGCTGATGGGGAGCGGCTGAGGGAACTGCGACTGTTTAGCTTAGAGAAGAGGAGGCTGAGGGGTGACCTTATCGCTCTCTACAACTACCTGAAAGGAGGTTGTAGTGAGGTGGGTGTTGGTCTCTTCTCCCATGTAGTTAGTGATAGGACGAGAGGAAATGGGCTTAAGCTGTGCCAGGGGAGGTTTATGTTGGAAATTAGGAAAAATTTCTTTACGGAAAGGGTGGTCAAGAATTGGAACAGGCTGCCCAGAGAGGTGGTGGAGTCACCATCCCTGGAAGTGTTCAAAAAACAGGTAGATGTGGCACTTTGGGACATGGTTTAGTCTAGTCTACCCTTGATTGGTTTAGAGTAGACTTGGTAGTGTAGGTTAATGGTTGGACTGGATGATCTTAAAGGTCTTTTCCAACCTAAATGAGTCTATGATTCTATTTTGTTGCCCCCACAGGCAACACTTCTCTAACTATATCCCATATCTCCTTTGGTACATATACCTCAACAGAGTGCTGGCTTTAATCAGAAAAGACAAATAATAAAATAAAAATAAGTCTTTCCTAAGCTAAACAGCTTATTCTTCCCTGAATTCCCCCTCAAATCTAGTTTGTGCCTCTATATCAGATCAGTACCTATCTGCTGCTGATCACCTTTGGTCCAGGCAGACCCTCCCATCAAGCCCCACATAATGACAGTCATCACCTGCAAGACGGACCAGCAAAGGATTATATTAAACCTGGTTTCCTTTACCTGAGTGATCCTCAGTCTTACTTAGGCAGGGGGGAAAAAAGAAAAAACACCAAACCACCTAATTATATTGAAAGCTAATTAATTTTGCATATTTTTCCTGTTCTATTCACTGTTGCCACGCAATTCTGCATAAAAGGAGGACTGTATTCAGACTCCGTTAATTAAACGGAGGCATCCTAAGAATTTCTGATCCATACTAATTACACAATGTGGAGCAAGACGGATGGATGGCGTCTTTGCATGAAGTCTGGCAAAACATGACAGGTCTGCCCAAGGCAGCTTGTGAAGCTGAACTACGCAATGAAACCTTCTCCAAGATGGCCACTCTTCATCAGCACCTGCACCAATAGCAACAGAGATGAATTTTGTTTTTCTTTTAGCATTCGTGCCTTATTCAATCTATTCTTTAATTGGGAAAAAAAAAAAGACGACAATAAAAAAGAGCAGCAAGCAACCTCATCACATAAATTTACAGCGTCGTTAATGAAATGGCTGCAGACAGGCACTGTGATCCATGCTTTCAGCACTTTGAGATCACACTCCCAAGATGTGCTCCGCACGCAGCCAGTGAGCTGCAAGAACACAGATTTCAGGCTTGGCATCATCCAATGGTATTTAACACATTTCTCTTCGCTTGTACTGCTCAAATAGTTTGGCAGCGCCGTTTGTCTATGACCGTGTACGTGTTGGGACCAATGAGGTAGCCAAATCATAGCTGCCTGGATTTGGAGAAGCACATCACTGGCACTTGGACTTGTGTAATGCATTAAATTAAGTTACTATTTTGAAATATCAACACTTCTAGTGAAATAATTTCCAAAATGCACACCAGGAGTCATGGGGAATAGCAGTCCCAGGGCCCTAACGCACTCTCTAGCCAAACTGTACCATCAGAGCAAGGAAAACCTAGGACTTGTTAATGAAGTGGTATGCAACCTTGATTTAGGGCAATTACTCACATTCATGTAATACTTCACATTATACAGATTTTCTATATTTCATATATAGTATACAATTGCAACATATCATCTAATAATAATATAGAAGTGTATTTATATACATATAAGAATAATACATATATGGCAAAGCTATGTAGAGTTGTAGACACACAATATGCAAGAAGAATCCATTTGACGTAGTTTAGATTTGACATTACGCAAAAACAATGTCCAGTATTTTGGTAACCAAACTGAAATTGCATTTGTTGCTTTCTGTCACTCAAACTGCTCAGATTCATACATACAACATCTTACACGGATTAGTACACTAAATCCCAAACAGCGAAGGAACATCAAGTACATAGGATTTAGAAAATGCTAGAGTTGAAAAATGCCACCGAAACCTTAATTCAAGCCCTTCCTGTGTGTTTATAACTACAAAACTCTTAGATCACGTATTATTTTCTCCAGCTCCCCCAGGCTCTCTAATTTCCTGCCTCTTTCCCCTACCTTGAAAACCCTACATAACTCAACAGAACTGGCACAGATATTCAGGCAGATAACAAGTCCATCCCTGACATACAGGCAAAGCAATCTCTTTCTTTGAAATAGGATTAGTAGTTTTGAGTTGCAAAAAAAAATTTTAGGAAAAAAAAATTATCACCTGTAGGCCAGCAGCTGCAATGAATAATTTTAGATCAAATAGATAACTCATCAAAATCATAAGCAACTGGAAATGGTTTCAAAAGAGACAAGGTCACGCAACCTTAATTATACTTATTGTTACTTGATTTTGGATATGAATCTTCCAAGGATATAAGCTTTACATTTGAATGACACAGAGGAATATCCTTGAAAGAGGAAAAAGGCTACTAGAAAGTGAACCAACTTCAAGATGGAAAAGAAATCCCTACTTTTTTCCCCCAGAGAAAAAAACAAAAGGAAGGAAAAAAAAAAAAAAAGAGAGAGGAGGAGATGCCAGCCCAGAGTCTCCGAGCACTGCCCATGCCCACTATAGCTCATCCTCCTCCTCAACCACGCCAGGAATGCAGACCCCAGACCAATGTTCCTCTTCAGACATTTCAAACATCTTCCTCGAGCTCGACTGTCCTTCTGCCTGCCCACTGGTTTCTCTTTTTCTCAGCATCT
Source organism: Pelecanus crispus (assembly GCF_030463565.1). Lineage (NCBI taxonomy): Eukaryota > Metazoa > Chordata > Aves > Pelecaniformes > Pelecanidae > Pelecanus > Pelecanus crispus. Next base: position 40,292,617 of record NC_134652.1, on the reverse strand, counting down.
GCTCTGCCTCCTGCCAGAAGTACTAATTTCTTCCTGCTGAGCTCTTGGAAAGCTCTTCCAAACACATGGTCAGAGCTGAAGGCCACTGATAGGAGGTCCACCCACTGCTACCCCATGTGCATCTCCAGAGGTTCCTACTTGTTCTCACACACACAGCCAAAAGGTGATGAGCTTTGACTGTGAGCACAGCAGGGAGAAAATGCCACCCTTGCTCCATCAGCCACTCGCCCGATTTTCCCCCCCTCCTAATTGCAAAAGCAAAGCAAAGGCGCTTAACAGTGGGCACGCACATGGCCTACATGCACCTTGCTATGCTATCGGCAGACAAAGCACCTATACGTTTACCATGAGGAGTCACATCTTGAGAAATTGTACTAGAGGTGGGGCATTCTGGGGCTTTTGTTTGTTTTTTCTCCTCTATGACCATAAACTCCCTTTTTTACTCTCACCTGTGGTGTAGTTCCTGGCAATTTGATCCACTTCTTACAGACTCACCATCCTCCTCCCTGGATGGATTTAAATTTCATTTAACAAATGAAGTTAATCCATAAAGACTAAAAATACTGGCAACCTTAGTACCTTCCAGATAATCACTGGGTGAGACACCAGATGCACATTGTCCGTATAATATTAACTGTGCTGTGACCCACAGGGCTTTTGGCAAAACCCCAGAGTCCTTATGGATACCAGTTTCTCCACTCCCATGAGAACAAAAAGAAAAAAAAAAAAAAAAGGTGAATGCTGGGGAAGATGCTCTTCCCTCTCCCCCCAAATTTCCCATTGGGGCAGCTACGTCCTTGTGCTACCTTCCAGTTTGGGGGCTGGATGAAGGGACAGGACCTTAAATGTTGGCAGTAGCGGTCATATGTAGATGGCACCTCAGTCACTGGAAGTTATTCTATGGGTGTTTCAATGCATTTTAGCTTCCGAAATAAAAATAAACTAATACTTTATTCCTTTCTGTTATAAACTGCGACATTAGAATGAAGTGCCGTAATGCTAAGGCTACGTATTCTTAGAAGAGAACTGCTTACTACCACAAATCCATTTATTTTTGTGATATATAACTGATACGTATTAAGGGTGCCTGATGGAGAGAAAGAAAAAAAAAACCTACCACCTTTTTTCTTTTTTTTTTTTTTAAACTCTAAGAAAATCAGAAAATCTGTCTGTAATCAGAAAAGACAACCATAAATTGTTTCAAAGCCTTCAGAAGTGGGGAAAGAAAGGTCAGGCTTTTGCATTTTCACAAAGTTTTTCAGGTTTATTAAAAAAAAAAAAAAAGAAAGGACTTTTAAACTTGGCTATTAATCATCTGCAGCGAGTCTTTCAATTTGCAAACAAATTCCCCTTTCACTCAAAGAAACTAAAATTATTCAGATGTTTCATGAATAAAAATAATGTGCAAGGAGGCACTTTTACCATTTTCCAAAGGAGATCTGTGTTCATCTGGAGCAAAGATATTTATACAATAAATACCAATACAAGTTATTTAATCCAAGATACGCAGCACTCGGATGGGGGTAAGGCACACAGCTATGTTTAAGCAGCACCCTGGCAGCTGTTACCATTTCCAACTACTTTAATCCTCCAATATTTAAACATAAACATGATGATTTTCTTTACCAAAATACAGTACAGTGAAACTATTTTGCCACCACTTCAACTCTGTTAAGCAACAGAGCCGTGAGCACGCATGCCAGAGGCATCGGGCAACAGGTTTTTTTAGGAAGGAGCAGCTCAAGGCACGATGACTGAAGAGTCACAGGGAGGTCAAGAAGGGCTTTTTCAACTGAAGAAAAATATGAAAAAGCAGGCACCGAGGAAGAAAAATTAGGAAAACACTGCAAAGAGTATTAAAAATGTCATTACTAAACTTCTAGGCTCTAGTGCTACGTGTTGCTTCTTGCATCCCAGACACACAGCGAATGCAGGATGATATGTACCACCCTATGCAAAAATAAAGATAAAATTTGTTCCCCGTACAGAATAACTGATGAATTTGGGTCCTTCATCCCTTGCACAGCGTGAGCACGACTAACCCTTGCTTCCCTGCCTCTCCCAAACAGCAGCCCCCTGCCATCAGCTCAGAGGCTGAGCTGACCACAAACCTGCGCATTTATTTTGACTCAACATCCGCTAATTTAAATCTTTCTTCTCATCCTACCCCGCAATTTGGATGAATTTTGCAGGAACTTTGCATCAAATGGGTTCTGGGCAAGCAATTGCAAATGATTTGAGAGGACTGTCCTATAGGTAGATTTAAAACCAAGACACCAAGTTACGAAAACCCAAGTAAAACAAGAATTAAGTCTCGAGCTGCAGAAACATATCATTTGTTGTCTCAAACATTATCTTTGGCAAGCAAGAGAATAAACAACGCAGAGACAGCATTCCAACCAAACTAAATCAACCTCTGTGCTGGATGACATGCTTGGCTTCCCACCATGGTGAAAATCACCGCAGTCGTCACCCAACGGTTTGAGATACGTTCATAAAGTCAGCTATACATTACATTGATGCTTGTTAATATGTAATGTTCAGAAATAGTAATATAATTTTTAAAAATGTAATGGAAGAACAACAGAAGGGTCAGGTTTGGGTGCTGGGAAAAGCTGTGCTGGGGTCTAGGAGTGATTAACCAAATTCTGGGACTGGGTCTAGGGGTGCAACCTAAAGCTGCTTTGAGATTGGTGTCAACTGCAACAGCCTACAGCTGGAGAAACCTCCACTCCCAGAACAAGGGCCTGGAAACAGGGTAAATTATAGCCCTAGAAAGCTAATTCCTGGGAGAAGATTTCTTGGCAGAAACACAGCATATCAGTAGCTTAGGTTTGAATGTGCTAAAACTGAACTCAGCCTTGTTTCTGCTCTCACGTATATAAATTATGAGCAATTTCATTGATGGGAGTGATCTCGCACAAGTCAAGAAGCCACTGCAAGAGGAAAGGAAATTCCCCTGGGTTTTGTTAATTCTCGAGTTATCCAAGGAACTTGTTGTAGTGTTTCTATCAATTCTAGAAATGAAATTACATTATCAAACACTGACCTTTTTTCCTCCCTGCTGTCTTTATAATGTCATTTCCAAGTTTGATTTGGGTAATGGGCGATTAAACCAGGTTTTTTTCCTTGCTTCTGGATTTTAAATAATTTCTAAAAACTGTTAACTAAAAAATGTAGGACAGAAGTGTTGCATTATTCACAGCACTGTATCAAAAGAAAAGCTGCATGAAATCCTGACATTAAGAGAGAGATTTTCTTCCCCCCCCCCCCCGCCTCAAACTGTGCCAAATCAGTCACTTTTATCCAATCCTTGTTACAGCAACAGAGAGGATAAAATAAAGTTATTGATGCTTAGTTTCAGTACATTGGATACTGTTAAATACAAAACACATAATGTCATAGTAGAGTGGTATTTTTTTGTTGTTGCTTTTCTGTAAAATATGATATGTTAAATGAAAGACAAACCCAGAGGGAACAACAAAGGCGATTCCAAGTAGGAAATTGGGAGCCATGTCCATATTAAGGACATGGAGCTGCTGGAGCGGGGCCAGAGGAGGCCACAGAAATGCCCCGAGGGCCGGAGCCCCTCTGCTGCGGGGCCAGGCTGGGGGGGCTGGGGGTGCTCAGCCTGGAGAGGAGGGGGCTGCGGGGAGGCCTGAGTGCGGCCTGGCAGTGCTGAGAGGGGACAATAGGAAGGATGGGGAGAATCCTTTTAGCAAGGCCTGTTGTGACAGGACAAGGAATAATGGATTTAAACTAAAGAAGAATAGATTTAGACTGAACATAAGGAAGACATTTTTTACAGTGAGGGTGGTGAAGCACTGGCACAGGTTGCCCAGAGAGGTGGTGGAGGCCCCATCCCTGGGAACATCCCAGGCCAGGTTGGACGGGGCTCTGAGCACCCTGGGCTGGTTAAAGCTGTCCCTGGCACTGCAGGGGTTGGGCTGGGTGGGCTCTGAAGGTCCCTTCCAACCCAAAGCATTCCATGATTCTATGATCCCAGTACAGACTGGGCTGGCCGGCCTCTCTTGCCATAGCACCCACCCTAAGGGTACAGAGTCATCCCCACAGATGCCACTTTCGTGCCTCATTTCTTCATTGCTGTTCATGATGATTTTTTTTTCCCCCTGCCATGAAACTTTTAAGCGTCCCTGGAAAAGTTTTATTGACTTTATTTTTTTCCTTAACTCTTGATAAGGAGTTTAATGCTGGTTATGCGATCCAAGCAAATTAAACTACCTGTTTCTGGTTAGGCATGCAGTTTTGAGATAGGCAAATTTAATTCATGGCGTAGCGAGTTAATATGCCTTTTCTCTCTAAATCCGAACGCTTCTCTGGCAGTAAAGGAAATAAAGTTTATCTATGAATATGCAATTATTCTGTATGACAAACAGCTGATTTGTTCGGATTACAAAACTTATCTGTACACTAAATAAACCAGCAAGAAGTAACAATGTCCTGTCAATGCTCTGGGAGGGCGGGGGGGGGGGAAATCAACTTAAATGCCAGCAGCGCCATTTCTTAAAATCAAGGTAGAGGTGCTACACATGAACATTTTTCTATAAACACAGTTATTAGGGTTACTCATGATGGCAAGGCATGTATGAGAAAAAACAATAAGGAATGAAATAAAATACTGTTGTACACAGAGATTTCCTGCAGTTAAATCATACAGGGCTACATTTTGAAAGGTTTTATTAACAGTTTCTGTAATATTTAATCACATGCAATTCTGCAGGCCCAGAACAGAGCTCTATGTGAATAAACTATGTGGACAAACTGCCTGCAATGCAACTCAAATATTTTACATCCATTTTATATGTTCACTTACAGGGCAAGGTTGGTGGTTTTGGTTTGTTTTGGGGGGCTGTTTTTTTTTGGGGGGGTAGGGTGCAGTTTTGGGTTTTTTTGGGGGGGGATATTTGGGGTTTTTTGTGTTTGTTGTTGTTGGGGTTTTTTGTTTGTTTACGGTGGGGTTTTTATTGTTTTGTTTTTTAAAAAAATAAAGACTCATTAAAAGCCTGACACTAATGAGATACTAGTTATAGCCAGGTAGGCAAAGCACAACTCCATCCAGACCATCAGGTACTTCAACATACATATATCAACCCTCTCTGCTGTAACTCTTACGGGACCAGCTTTTCCATGACACCGCCCTCTAACATAAGTGTCCCCTTAAGTTTGAAAGAAGATGGTATTTTCGCTTTCCCCCTTCTCCACCACTGAACCAAGGGCTGGAGAAGGAGGTTTCCCTTCTGTACACTGCAGGAAACGATTGTTTCGCTCCCCAATTGGATGGAAAACCAATTAAAAAAATATGTAAGCCCTGTTCAAAACTGGATTCATTTTTCACACAGCTCCTCTCCTCATCTAATATGCTGGAATAGTCAACTGTAACTGGGAGCTAAATTGTGAAGCTGTTCTTTTGAAAAAGAGAGCCTGGATATTGCCACCAGAAGGCTCGCAGACTCTGAGCTCATTAGCTCTCAAAATTAAAAGCACTTACCTCTTCAAGGACATCTGCAAGCTTACTAAGTATCTCCTCAGGAAGGCTCTGGAATGTGGGAACGCTGCAATACAAAAGAAACCTCAATTAATGGATCCCTCTATACAGGTCATAAATCTAGCTGCATTTCTCTCATCTATCTTCCAGAGATATTTTGCCATCATCATCTGTGGCCGAACAAGCGTTCGGCAGAAGAGCAGCATACATAATGGAAATCTGATCTTCTAGCAGCCAAGGTGTATTTTGTGATGATGGGAGACCACTTGCAGTAAACATCTGGAAAACCACTTGTAAAGCTGGTAATCAACTAAGAATCAATTAAGGATTTACTGGAATTAATCTGCACTGCAAACCTGCTCAGTCACATGTATGACTGTGCAAATTTTTTCCTGGGCTGGTTCCATCCCACCAGAAATAAATAAAATAAATAATAATTAAAAAAAAAAATAGAGAAAAGATCAGCTCAGAACCAGCAACAGATAAGATTGACTGAAACCACATGCAGACATAACAAATGCAGAGCACGACATCGAAGGACTGCTAGAACTACTGAAGACTTCATTGGGCATTTTATATCCAAGCTTGTTTCGTTCCATTTGCCAAAAAGGCAACTTTTCCTCTTGTTTGGTAGCATTTCCCTCAGCAACAGTCTCCCAGGCCAGGCTGGACCTGCTGGTCAAGGTGAGATGGTGATGCAGCAATAAAGAGCTCACTGGCCCAGGGTCCACAGGACTGAGATTTAATTCAGTTTGGGGCAGGATGAGGTACATGAAGTTGGGTCTCCAAATCTCCTGCAAATTACCCTGACCTTGAAGCTGTATCTCCACTACCTTACAGGCTGCCCAGCGAGGTTTTGGAGTCTCCCTCTCTGGAGATCATCAAAAGCCATCTGGACATGGTCCTGGGCAACCAGCTCTAGATAGCCCTGCTTGAGCAGTGGGGTGGACCAGGTGACCTCCAGAGGTCCCTCCCAACCTCAGTCAGTCTGCGATTCTGCAATACCTTGGTCTCCCATTCTCTATTTTCCACAAAAATTTGATGTTCGTCAATATTCCCAAGCGATGCTAAATGAAACACATCGACAAAATGTACATTCCAGAGGCAGGAAAGCAGCTTTAATTAAAAACACTCATCATTGGTAGACTAATTAGCAACGCATCTACATGAAATATTAGCCCAAGCCTAGCACTGAGCTGATACAGCTCTGCCGAGGCTATCTCCAAGAACAGTTCGCTCAAGAATTGCTTTATCACGGTCCATGACATGGTGTAAACATAGTCCTGTGCTCCTAATATTAAACTGAGATCTCCCATGTGTTGCCCTGATTTCAGGAACATTGATGATTAGGTGCAAAGCAAGGAGGGAGGGGGCTCTTGGGAGGGGTTCCCTGCTGAGAGGTAAATATAACCCCAAATTATGTTTTCCCTTTCACACTGGGTTTCACTTTTTTCTTTGGATCACATAACTGCATAAGAGTTTTTCTCCACATTTTGAAGAGCTAAAAAGACCCAAACCAAACCCATACTTTTTTTTTTTTTTTTTTCCAATCCTGAACTCTGGAGAGTAAGTCTTGGCATGTGCCTTTGGGGCAATCACCCCACCTATGTTTCAAGAGCCCTAAACACTTCCCAGATGCACAATTTGCTGGCTGCTTCTGCACCCAGAGAAAACCCACCCATAAAAGCAAAGGGAGGTCTGAAAACCTTGCAGAGGGCTTGATAGCAAATCCCAGTCTTTTGTCTGGGGCCAAGCATGAAGTGCCTGGTGAAGTTAATTTGTGAGCAGAATTTATTAGCTTAAACATATGCTATGCTGCAGTGGAATTAGAAAGTTTGGAAGTCTTCATTATTTCTTTTTTTTTTTTTTTTTTTTTTTTTAAGAAAAACCCCAAACTTCAGCTGAATGTGTTAACTGATAACAAGACAGACCTCGCCAACTATGTACAGAAAAATATGATTGATCATGCTCTCAATAACATCTTTTGTTTTTTCCTTAGGAAGCACTCATTTTCATTGTGGACCCATGTGTTTCCAGTGTAACAAGAGCAAAGAGAAGCAACTAAAAAGGAGTTATACAATGTCTGGGCCTAAGTATAAAATGAAAGTTCATTATACCAACTCTAGCATTCCCAAATGAGGAATAAACTGATGGACGAAAATAATACTCCCAGACATCTGGACAAATTTTACCATGGTTGCACCATTACACTCCCAAATTGGGAGAGAATGCATCACAGCATATTTTTACAGATAATTATGTCTGTGCAATCCAAGGGAGGGTAGCAGAAGACATCTATTATAGACCAAATGCGTGAGCAATGGAGAAATAGCACATGAGCTCTGAACACATTCTAAATCTTACTATTGAAAATTTAGCATATTAAGTAAACAAGGAAAATTTCCTAAGAGAAATGCTTACAACTTTAACACAGAAACAGAGCAGATAATGGGAAAAGCAACTCGTTGACAAAACAAACTCCAACTACATCACGTTACAGAATTACACAATTAACATCACAGATTTATGGTGGTTTATGATGGGACAGTAATCTTCTAAACAGCTAGAAGTGATGATAACAGCCAAATTATATTTGAGTCTCATAGGAAGAGGTCTTACAGAACTGCCCATCACTTCAGTACCAAAAAAGACCTGTACTCAACAAATGCTTTTATAATAAAATATTGGAAAGAAAACATTTATTGACCTGTTAAAAGATGTCACAAATCAAGGCCAAGAGAGCTGATGATAACACTGATAGAAGAACAAGATTTGAAAACATACTCAAGTGTGTAAGACAGTACTGAATGCTTGGCTTGATTCTCTAGGTCAATAAAAATAGGCCCCCACTCTCTCCATGACAACATTAAACAGATTTGTAAAATAGATTTTTGCTTTCCCCCAAAATCTGCCTGTATTATTTAAAGGTTTGCATATGAAGATCATTGTCTCGGAGATTATTTCCATGTGGGTACTTGCACTCAAAGGAAAATAGAGCCTCAGCTCCAAAGGGAGAGCTTAGAGGAAAACAGCTGAGCAGCAGATTACTGCAAGTGGGAAAACATACACTAGGAAGACAAATAGGAGCAGAAGACTCAAAGGAAATCTTTGAAGATGTTGCAGCACAGCAACAGGTAAGAAAAATTACATTTTTTTTTTCCACAATTTTGTGAAAAAGTCTGAAAATACACGTAAGAGAACATTCAGCACTTGAATTCGGATGTATTAATTATTTATGATAGAAGAAATCCCAGCAAGTGCAGCTTAATCTCATAAAAAAATGATTTGCTCTGTACCTGACAAAGCAGAATCAAGCAAACCCAGACTTCCTCTGACAAGTTCTTCTCCAGCTGCTTCTTAAAACCCATCAATAATGAAGATTTTAAAACGTCCATTTTATCTACTCTAGATAGTAACAACTGCTACAGGTAGGAAAAAAGGTATTTTGGTATGTAATGTTGAAGTCTCTCAACAAAGTTTAAAATTTATGACTCTTCTCCCTACCTGCAACACACGTGAAGGACTTCACCACACTTCTCTCCACAACCATCCCCTCCTTTGCTCAGGAACTATGTCTTCAGTAGACTAAGTGCTACCAACTTGCTCAGCCTTTCTTAGCAAGCTGTGTTTCCTACCAGTCTGGTTACCCAGTCGTCCTGGGGACTTCCTCGAGCTGCTTCTTATTCCATATAACAAGGAGAAATTTCTCCACCTGAACCGACTATACTATTGAGAACTTGCCCTGAAAGGGAAAGATCTGCACTCCAACACACCCATGCTAAGGTGGGAACCCCGTCTTGTTCATCCTGGGTGAACACCTTGATCATTCCTGGGCCAAAGAGAAGATGACCAAGGCCTTCTCTGCTGCCTAATCCTTTACACATATTTTGAGAGAAACTGGTTAAGCACTTAATTGCAGAAGAGGCTCCAGCTCTGCTACAACTTCCCCCACGAAGCAAACAGCTGAACAGTAATCAGCACTGCCCCACCTAACACCTCTAACACTCATTATTCAAAAAACAAACCCCCACCCCTGTGTGATGAGGTTATGGAATAAAGCTGGATATGGAATAGAGATGCTTTCACAAATGACATTCTACTCACCTGCAGCCTCCCCCTGCTCCTCAAAGATATTTATGGTGATATGGGTATTAAAAAGTATTTCTACCAAATTATTTATGTCTATTTTATATGCCCCCTTTGCAGGAGTACAGTCCAAGGTACACATCAAGAGATGCCTCCAGGCCACCCTACAAAGGTGCTGGTAGCACACAAGGCAAACCAGATCCATAACTTAAGGAAATTGGGTTTTAACAGCAAATGCCAATAAACATTATTTTTTTTTTTAATCAATCCACAAACATCACAATGCTTTATCGTGAAAGATATGTGACTGCCATCAGGGGTAACAGGATGAGGAGCAACCTCTGACCTTCTCCAGTCTCCCTCCCCAAGCCTCGTTAGACTTTCCTTTGAGCACAAAAAGAAGTAGCTGCAGTGGTGGAGGAGCTGCTCACACTGGCAAGGCGAGGTGACTTTTTGCTGGCTATATTCCACGCTAATCAGCTACAGAATATTTTGTGGGCAATGGCAGTCCATGTAGCTGGTGAGGGCACCATGGGGAATTGTTTGCTGCCTGCAGGAACGGCAGAGCAGCTATTTCAGTTGGCTTTGAAAGCGACACATTTTCACAGAGCGCTCAACATGCTGAACAGAGGCTGCCACAATAGGGGAAAACAGCTGTGCCAAAATGTCCATGTTGAGTCTCTGTCCCGATACAAAAGCAAAGACGTGCCCAACCTGAAGGCAGTGGAAGGAGGCGTGAAAGGTCAGGTTTCCATCCCTGGTGATCTGCTCTTGACTTTTAGGTACAAGCAATATTGCCCATTAGCAACGCTTTGATTCATCCTTTTGCTTCATCCTATGGGATTACTCCTGTACTAAACCAGCAAGGGCTTCCAGATAATCCTGACTAACCCAGGGTATTGATTTTACCCTAAAATATACTCGGTGGCCCAGGTGCCAGCACTCCGACGGGACTTTTATCTTCCGACATACACAAAAACTGTGCAGGGTCCTTGGCCATCTTCTGTCTAACACAAAAGCAGCTCTTCACTTTCTAAATGCATTTCAAGATGTGTTACCCAAACATTTGAAGGGCATTCATTGAAAGTGTTCATCCAGCTTTGTAGTTGGTGGCAGACAGGCCTTGTGTGTTAACTCCGAAAAAAACCCTTTATCTTTTATAATTGGCTGGAACCGTAACAAATGCAGTTGTTGTCACTGTTCTCTGCCTTGGGCCAGATGGGTAAGCATAGTTTAAAAATTAAAACAGATCAGTAAAAGGAAATGAAGTCTGTCTGCATTCCCTGAAACTCTTTTTTTTTTTTTTTTTTTTTTTCTTTTCTTCTTTTCACCCAACTGGAATGAAGGTTGAAAACCACTAACGTTTTTGTCCTTGCTTTACCACATTTGGGATGCCTCTACAGCACTGCCTCTCTGCTCTGAAAGAACTGAGGCTAAACCTTACACAGCAGAAGGCGAGGCTTGATTTACGATAGTCACAAAACCCAACGTTTTGAACAACTCAAGCTGGAAATGCTATGTACAGGCAGCCACCCACTGGCCATCAAGTTGTCAGGTAGGGACTGCAGGCTCTGTCAGGATCATGGCCTTAAAAAAAAAGAACTAAGAAATGTGTTTGCAGCCTTATTCGTGAAAGTTTACAAAAATTTACTTTGCAAACTTTATTGTTGTCTTCTCTTTGCTTTCTTAAACTGGGACACGTTGCAGCAGAGAAACCCATGTAGTCCCACCTTTCCCATGTAGACATCTGTCCTGAGATCTGGCTGGTATCAGTTAGAGTGGGATCTCGTAGAAGATAGTTTCAGAAGGAAAAAATAAAAAAAAAATCTTTATTGCTCTTATGCCACACTTATATCTTAGGGGACAGATTCTGTCCTTGTCATGCACGCTAATACAGCAATACAGAGAAAAAAAAAAAGCTGATTACAGAATAAACCCTAACCTAAGCCAGGAAGGCAGAGAGCAGAAGCACAAAGCAAGACCTGCCTCTATGTTTTGCATTGTCCCATATGTGGCACTTCATTCCAGTACTTTAAAAATGCATTTCCATCCTGGTAAACAACTTGCACACTGAGTTTCAGATCATTGGCAAAAACATCTCCCAGGGTGCTCGGAGATGTCACAGGGATTATCCGGGGTTAGAAGTGCCTGGCAATGCCAGAGCGCTGAGATCATGCAGTGACTGGACCGTGTACAGCTTGCTGGGGAGAAAATGCAAAAATTTTTGCGGAGGTGGTAGGATGGGGAGTCTCTTTTGAAGAGTGAGAACAACTGCAAGTAGTGCCTGAAGCCAACACATCTGCTGGATGCCTCTGTGCATGAGCCACTGTGCAAGAGAGGCAAGCGTGCGGAGTGAGAGGAGTCGTCTATGCATTTTGTATCGCAAACTGGTGCATCAAAATAAATTCCCCTTTTTCATCAGATTAATAGGTATTATTTGGAAGAGACAGCGTTGGGTGTTTTTCATACACGGTACCCACCACAACAGGAGTGACAGTAAGTTCAGAAAAGGTGTATTCAGTTCTCCAGCAACTCAATCCTTACCCTATTACAAATGTAATTGGTAAGACAAGGCTAGTTTTCCTGAAGCCATTTCCTGCATGTTTTGCTTAGCTTAAAGAATATTAGAGAAAAAGGAGAAAGGGAAATGGAGAGCGACAGTCACTCACACTCGCATTAATTACACTTACGTCTGGCCTTGAAAGCAGCTCATACAACACAACCCTTAGGAAGAGAGAATAGATTTGTTCTGCAGGTGCTGCAGATGACATGTCGGGTGTGCTAAAGCTACAAAAGCATTAAAATAATTTGCAATTGTTAATCTTGGAGAGGGTGAAAATGTTATAGCTACAGTTTGAAAGCTCTGCCACTCATGACACAGGCCTTATTCTGGTAAATAAACTCCTGAAAGGGGTTTGTACTAAATTTTTTTCTCCCAGACATCTGGCTATATACTAAGAGCTGCTATAAATATGAAAATGGGAGAGATGCAGAAAGCAAATGAACTGATCTTTTTCCTTATGAGCAAAAGACTAAAGTGAAGCAAGTGTGAAGGGTTGCATTTTTTTCCTCTCGTGATGAAAGGATAATAACGATGCTAATGGATGAAGTGGTCTGCTGACATCACGAGGCCAAAACTCTGATTTCCCTGCGGGCAACGCACACAGGGCATGCGAAACAATGGCAAAAGGATGCAGTTGCACACCCTATTTTGGTCCAGGCTCTGTTTACGTTCAAGAGGCTGCTCAGGTACCCTGGAGTGTTATTCTCCCTTGCTTCTGTCAATCCCTGTCGTTCCCTGACAAGGGTTCATTACCAGAGACAGCCCTCCTACTGCATCTCATTTTGCAGTCGCTGGGGAGACAGTACAATTTTTTAAAAAATTAAATTGTTGCTGTCATGGTGAGGGGGAAGGAGAGAAATTAGCAGGTATGTAAACCCCTTCACCTATTTTACATGCATTCACTCAAGATTATTCATCCTGAAAAGCACAATTGCTCCCACAGAACTACAAATGCTCAGCAGCAGCAACTACTTTGGAAACATCACTAAGCTTTAAGCAGGCACAGTTTTGGTTACTCGTCTCAAGCCAGAGGATTCCCACTGCCCAGCAGTGCTGCTCTTGTGCCAGCCTACGGAGGAAACCTACACCTGCTCTTACCGTTTGAGTATGTTCTGGGATTTTTTTCTGCTGTGGCAGTTGGTATTTCTTCATATTGGCAAACCAAATTATACCTATAGTCCTAAAAGGAAAGCTTCTGTCCCTTCCAACTCACCCGTCTTTTCCAACATCATTAGACAGGTTATTAAAGACAATAGCTGTCGCAAGAAGCCTCACACCCCTGTACCCTGCGTGTTTTGTTCCTATGATCCTGCATCCGCAATACAGCCAAAATTAAATTGTCCTTGGCTTGCAATGTAATTATTACCTCTTCAAAACAGTTTACTGTCAAGGAGTTTCTCTCCAGCATTTTTTCCCCATTCTCTGTGAAATTTCATGGGAAATGAACCCTCACCCTTCAGTCTCTGTGGACAACACCAGAGTGCATGCACCGAGCCCAATTTCTGCTTCTGCATCTTGACTGAAACTACAAATGATTCACTGCAGCACCGGAATAAAGTCAAACGAAACCCATTATCTCACGCAAGATGCTAATGTCGTGCCTAGAAAATGAAAGACGTTTGCGACTGACTCTCATGCTGTGTCTCAAAAGAGATCCTTAAACACTGATCGATATTTTGAAGACACGGTAGAGTTTAAAGAAGTGACAAGTTGCATTTGCATGCACAGTCTGTTTTGTCCCATTCCTTCAAATTGGGTATTTACAACATCTTCAAAACCAATTGAAGCCAGGCGTTTTGTCTCTAACAGATGTCTACTGCACTTGACAGCAAATTGTCATAATAATATCTTTTTCACGAAGACACTGACAATACTATTTCCAAAACATGGACCTTGTTTTGCAATGTTCGCTGCTGTTGTAATGCTGCTTCCCGCCTCCCTCCTTTTAACCGTCACCATTAAATGAATGTATTAAAAAGATTACCATCATTTTCTGTCTTCATAATTACATACATAGAAAAGAAAAATAAGCTGGAAATGTTTTTAAAGTCATCTGAATCACAAGCATTTCACATTCTCCAAGGCAACTTCTTTCAGTGCCCACCAAACCAAAGGGACCTCAGAGTTGGGTCCCTAATATTGAACTTTCAAAGAAAAATTACTCCTCAACATAGATGTTGGCTAAATCTACAGGATTCACAATTAAGCATTAAAATATCTTCTTTTTTGTTATTGTTAATTACTACAAGAAGAGTCAGAAGACTTTTCACACTATAGCAAATGAATAATATAGGATAAAAAAACATGGAAATCCTGCCAGACACATTCCTACGTAGTTGGCAGGGGTGACCCCATGGTTGGCAGCGTCATCAATTAATTGCCAGACGCAGCAAAAAGCAGCAGAACTGGCTTTGGGGGCAATCTTGAGCTCCTCACTCTGGATCAATGCATCTGAGATGATTTACTGAGGGACAAGTCCAAACTAAAGTGCTTTTGATCAGTAGAGTATCATCATCATTCTTCCAGGTATTGACTTAGTTACCCCATCTGCAGAGAAATAAGCTACAAAAAAGATACCAGAGTCCACAACAGTTTGTTCCTCTTCATGGTAGAAACCTAGGACAACCATGTTTGCATGAAATTATGAGAGTGGCCCTATGTAATTTCATCTCAGAGTGCTTGATAGAGACATTTGAGACCTTTCTACAGACAAGGACTATTGGTGCAAACCGCAGGTAATACCAGCAAGTACTGCAAGATATCCAGGACATCCTAACCAGCCTAATTCAGTGATTCTAACCCAATACATTGATGGTGAAAAACCCCTTCCTCCTAATTTCTAACCTGCACAGCCCTGGGGCAGCGTTGAATAATTACTAATCATTTGGAGACACAAAAGGAACATTGACTTCGAGACATGCCCGGGGCAAAAATACACAGCCAGCAAATCCCTTCCTATTTTAAGCAAAGTCATTCTCTCGGCAGTGTGCTCATTTGCCGGTCGCAGCAGAAAGGACGGCACAAGCATTATTGATTTGGGGGTGTAATTCAGAACATATATCCTCTGCGAAGCTCTGAAGGCAAACAGATGGTGGCTTGACTTAATTCCTTATTTCTAATGGCTTTTATTCATATACTCTTGGGAATGCTGCTGCTGTTGCTCTTTGTCTTTTCGTAGAAGAGCTCTGTTATTTCTGAATGCCTTTTTATAAATGTTACAGGGACTTTTGCCTGAGTTGAGTTTGGATCTACTTGAAATGTGTAATACTGCATGCGTTAGGAGGCTCGGCATACCAAATACCTTTAAAATGACTCTAAAGCCATAACTGGTACATCTCTTTTTCTCCAGGATATGCTTCAGTCCCCTTACTGAAGTAAAGAGAAGAGAACGGTTTCATCTTTGAGTTTACGATGCTGTTGATTTTCTCCTCCCCTCAGTAAAACCCTTACATCTAGGGAGTCCAAAATTTGCTATGCACGGTAAGCCTCCATAGCATTTTTTTTTTTTTTTTGCGCTGAAAATAGAATGCAGCTGAAAGTGAATTAAATGTTGAGGATTTTCAAGTGGCTTGGATTGGAGAAATAATCAAATGAGCCTGACAGATTCGAAATAAGGTTTGAAAATTCAATTGTTTAAGAAAACATAATCTTGGGAATATTACAGACAGGCAAGCAGTATAATGGGTAACAAAATACCCAAACCAAAACAAAGAAACCGTGCTGGGAAGACAATTTCAATTATTCAATACAACTCTACTCAGCTGCTGTCAAACTGTCTTTGCTTATCGCTTCCTCTGCATTTGCTCGAAGAACAACCCATCTAGGGGCTGCAATCCTAAAACCGGCTCCCAGATTCTCGATTAGAAGACATCTCTGTTAAGGCTGGGTGTGACCCTACACCCAGGCTCATCCCAAGGTCCCTGTCGGGAGCACGGTGCCCAACCCACATAGCCCTCCAACTGGAGCATCTTGGGTTTGGATGAGCATCAGTGTGAGCACAGATCCAGCCACGTGGACACCCTACGATCCACACCGTGATCCGCCACGCACTCCAGGCACAAAGTGGTTTGGAGAAGGGGGAAACTTTCCGGCAGGCAGTAAGCAGCGAGACCGATCGACCATGGGTTGGTTGATCCGTGTAATGGCTGCTCTCGTGCCGGAGGGGAAACTCTCAGGAAATTTTGTGTTGGATCCAAGACATGTTGGATCTGTCCCCACTTGAATGGCAACAGATGTTTAACTTCTCTCTATGCAGCACATCCTATTTTCCCATTATTTTTTCTGCTGCAACATGAAAGCTTCACTAACATATCAATTTGTTTAATTAATTGCTAATCAACAGATTACAAAAGATCAGCACATTACACAAACGCCTCTGTTTCCCAAGAACGAATCTCCACAGGCACACTGCTACATCAATCCTTCTGAGCTAACAGGGGACCGCAATCATTGATACTCAAGGACTGTTTGCCCATGGTTGAACCTCTAAACCTTTTCCACTGGGCATGTTTCGAAAGAGTGATAAAGCCAATATTGAAACTTGAGTGATTGGGAATTTTTCGTGGGTAGTCCCTGAGCCAACATGGTTGATATTTAGGTAGAGAAGTAATACATGGGGAAGGCAGGACACAATTTCAGGACTTCGCTGCAGACATGAAGCAAGCAGAACAGAAACCTGACCCTGAAATTAGCCCACAGGTATGTCAGTGAAGGAGAAAGGACAGGGGAGAAGGATCTAAAAGGTATGAAGTGGGTATAATCATTTTTGGTACTGAATCTTTGCCCTGAGCCCTGTAACCCAGGATGTGCCACGCTGCCCCTTTTTGCCCATGGCAGCATCCAGTGAGCCTGGCTATGAGTACAGCCTGTCCTCATGAAACAGTGAATCCAGCACCCTATGAAAAATTATTTTAAAAATATAATTTATGCCAGTCAGCTTTTTGGTTTTTTTCATAGAAAAAAAGGTCGTTATGATAAGATTACAGCTCTGGCTGACAAAGGCAGATGTGGTTACTGACTGTGCGTTGATTTATTCAAGGCCACATGGCATCTTGATTAAAAACGTCATTATACATGTTTAGAAGGAAACACTTTAGATTAAAATCCAACTCACTGACAGAGATGAAAATATAGTTAAAAGAAGTGAGCAATGGCTGTTGAAAGCACTTCCCATAAATCCATTTCTGTCATTTCTATTTTATTGATGATCATTCCTCAAGTTTGCAGATGAGGCAATTTACTCCTCTCAGGTGATTAACGTCTAACAAAATGCCGTTTAATAGTCCAAGTATTCAATAACTCATTTTTGGAACAGGCATGCAGATCACAGCCACAGCATCAGAGTGAGCACACAAACATTGACTTAAAACAAGGTAGCCGGGTCCTCCCCGATAGCCTCCTCCAAAAAAGCTCTGTTAAGATTCACTGAAATAATGCATTTCTCATTCGATATGGATTCAGAGTAATTATTACCTGCATGGGAGAAAGATCAGGTGGTGAAGATCATCTTAGAGGTAAGGGAAGGCAAGGTCCAGTGGAATTCGAATCAGATAAACTGAGATTTTTACCTCATCCCAGTTTCTATCAATAAGACAAGTACTAGAACAGCCTTATCTGGGACAGAGCCATCTTCATTTGGGAGCCTATCAGACAAGGTTGGATATTTTCTTATAAAGACGTGCTTTTGCATTTCTCTAATAAAAATTCGGTGGCATATGTCTATGGAGGTTGTAATGGATCTTAGTGGCTTAGGGAGACTGTCGCTTTTCAGTTGTCTCTTAGACATCCAGGACCCCATGAAGCAATAAAGTTTGCTTATGAAGGGTGGAAAATTATTGAAACATCAGTTTGACCTGTCATTTGAAAACACAGAGGAACAAAAAAAGCTCCTGGATTTCTGGTGCCATTTGGAAGGGTAAATCCCATTAGCCTGGACTTGTAAATCCAGGTCATGGATTGCAACCCTGGTTTCCTTCAACAGAGGATCCAGCAGATGCCCTTAATTGGTTCAGTGGTGGACTTGGTAATGTTAGGTTAATGGTTGGACTGGATGACCTTAAAGGTTTTTTCCAACCTAAACGATTCTATGATTCTATGCTGAGCATGTCCCTGCCCTACAACTGCAGTGCAATAGAGGCCGTGTGGGACAGGGCATGTACTGCCTTCAGACTTCTCTATCTTGGTTTGATTAGCTCAACCTCACCTTCTGTTTTGAAGGACGGTTTGGACCAGATGACCCCAAGGACCCTTCAAGCATGAACTACTCTGTTATTCTATGCTCTGAATGAAAATGCTTATTTCTTCTGTATTTACCTACTCCAGATAAGGGCTTACACTTTATTTGGTTGTTTCGAATATCAAGCCGAAGAGATTTTTTTAAATAACATCTTTTATCTTCCCACCCTAGTGCAAAGCATTAAAAATCCTGCGTATATGGACGTCTGTGTTGGTGCACACGCATATTCCAATTTCCTCTGAAAGTTACCTTCAAAGTTTTGTATATCTAGCAGTTTGGATTTTCTTGTTAAAATCAGTATCTTATTGATTTGTAACATGCTTTAGCCAGCTCGTCCTCCTCAGCCTCCTTGTTAGCAGCTTAACAGAATACTAATTCACTGCAGGTCAGCTGTAATTTTCTAAATTATTAAGAAGTTAAGTATTTTTACTATCCCTCTGAGGACCAACTTTAGCCTAAGCCTGACTTGTCTTCATCTAAAGTTCAATTCAACAGCATAATTCCTGCAAGCATGTTCTCTGAGATCATTTTCACTGTATGTAACGCCCTTTCTATTTTCTCTACACTTTAAAATACATATTTCTAATTGCACTGTGGACTGCTGGGGCACATAGCGAGTTTGTCTTCATTGAGCTGTAGAAACTCGTTTCATCTTCTTCCAGAAATAATTATGGTGGTTTATTGGTCTCTATATGAAGTTTAAATTATTCCTCCCAGTATGCATTACCTTGTATTTTTTGAAGTCACAAGTCATATGCTGCTCAGTTCCCACAGTTTAAGTCACTCTGGTGATTACTGTCCTCCTTAGTTTTCGGTAATCTATGAGTTGTATTTATTGGCAAGTCACTTGTGTGATATTTCCAGACAGTATATAATTGAATTTAAAATGCATTCCTGATGCTCATAAAAGCAATAAAAATGTCACCTTCTGCCTGCACATTAAAAATTCATCCCATGCAAGTAGAGGACAAATGCATAAAATGATCATCACGATGTGCAAATGTACTAGATACAGGAAAACGAGACTGGTCTCTGACTGGACATAAAAACATTTAATATATCTGTGCTCAAATGGCAGTATTTATTGAACTTTTCAAAGTCGCCAAAGAAAAAATGCTCCCATTAGTAACTTGACTAAGTCCACTTTACCTTGCTTCAAAAATGTGATTTGTACCGATATTAACAAGAATGCGGACCCTGTGTGAAATCAGAATTAATTCCCTGAAATAAAACCAAAGAAGATATATAATTTCATGTTAGGTGATCCTATCCAGACAGTCAAATTATCTATGTGACTACTCTTCTGATAAACATATAGCAGCAAAGGGGAGACCATTAGCAGCAAAGGGGAGACTATTAGCATTTTAAATCTATTCCCACTCAGAACAGAACTTCAACACTTATTTAAGGTTCAGAAACTCATCCCTGAGTTTGCTGTGGACAGCTGTCTCCATGAAACTGGGCCAATGGAGTTGCTGTCATTTGTCTTTTCTCTTCTGAAATGCTGTCTACATGCACCTCCTAGGTTCATATCTCTCTATTTAGTTTTTTTTTTCCCATATCTGAATTTATATTAAAATCACCAAAAGATTCAAGCTAGCCTGCCCCCGTGGACAGGGCATGGAAATAACATTCAGAAAACCCAACTGTTTTTCTTGACTTAAGCCAGTCTCAAGCAACTGGTTGTTGCATCGCAATGCTTTTGTTTTCCCTCTTTTTATCTTAGCCAAAGAAGCAATAAGCCTTTCAGGGCAGTCTACTCAACTCTTTTTTTTTTTTGCCTGCTCAACAGAAAGTCACGTTAACAGGTAATGAAGCACATTGTGAGTCATTAACTCCTCTCAAGATTCCCAGGAGACTTCTTCAAATTGGGGCTAAAAGTAGAAATTAAAATCCATCTTTTGGTCATATGGATTATTTCTCATAAGCATGAAATATTACATGCGACCTCCTTTTCCCATGTCAGAACTGACTGATTTTGGTTATTGCAGCTCTGGGGCCAAGCCCCAGTCATTCCACACTGTTGTGTTTGGGAACCTTGCTGAGAACCCTGCATCAGCAGCACCGCAAAGTGTGCACAGGTTGATGAGTTTTCCTCCTCTGCTTGCCCTAATTCAAATGCAAACGCCTCCAGGAATTCAGCACTGAGGATTTTCTATGCTCCATGTTGTTGTGGTGCTGATAGCTTGTTATTCCTAAGATACTCTGTAGAGTTATTTAAATACAATAGTTTGAAATTATTTAACCAAGCAGAATATCTCAGTTCACACTCTAGCAGCAGGCAGGTTTGCTGGAGGTGGTTTTTATCGCCAGCCTGACATTGCTGTGCACCTTCATCTACTCACTCCGAGTAATTATTTTCTGACCAAAATCTACACTAATAGGGGATTTATCTTTTAAGTACCAGCATCAAGGTGCAGCTGGTACCTTCCAAAGAGGGGGAAAAATCCTCAAGGCAGGAACCTACTCCTCAAAGTACACGCAACAAACGAATGCCAAAATTTCAAAACCAAAACCAAACCATAATTTTAATTAAAACTCATTGACAATTGCTCAGGAAAGCCAAGAATGCTTGCTTCTCCAAATGCAATATTTATTAAAATGGAGTCATGCAGTTTTGGCCATTCAAAAACTATTCTTACGTGCTACCACAGTTTGCTGTATGGTTTTGCCTGGAAGATCTCAGGCAAATACTTGCACCATGCAAAGACTGAGTGTGCTGGGAAGGCTGTTCCCAGCCTTTCCTGGGGAAATTGCTCTGTCTGGCTTGGAAAAATGCCTTAATTGTCCAGCCAAAAAAAACATCTCAGGGAAGCAAGAGTCTCCTGAGATCTGGGTCAAGCATTGGTGAACATCTGCACTTCTTTTGGAGAGTCTCTTCACTTGGAGTCTCTTCACTGGCAGAGACTGAGAATGGGCCACCCCAAGTGTCTGACACCACCATGGTTAGGACAGTATCCTGAGGAGCAGGTTTAGGTCAGCCCAAGAATGAGAAAAGAACTTGATCTTCAACTATCAGATACAAGTCTGTATCTTTTGGCTTAAAGCAGATTGAAGAAAGAGCAGACCTCTGTTTCTCTCCAGTTTGGTGAAAGCTCCTACACTCACTCTCAGTTTCACTTTGGTTGGAAGCTCCCAAATAGGAGCCAGGTTCTTTATTTTCTTCAAATCAACATGAATTTAACACTTTCAATTCAATAAAGGGGAAAATGTAGTTCATTAAAAGCCTTTCCTTTTTTCTGGTCAGCTCATTAACCAAAATCCCCCTACCACAGGCACTCCTAGCCTTGCACACATAAGTAATATCAGCAATTCATCAGAAAATTGGCTCACATAACTTAGAGAATATTTTCACACATACCGTGACATGAAGAGAGACACCATGAGTTAAGGGCGAGGAAGACAAAGTAATCAATTTACCAAACTTATAATCTGTGGGAATTTAGTGATCAAATAAGTTAATTTTACTCAGCAGGATATCACACTAAACAAAAGCTTCTGAACGAGATCTACTGTCAGAAATGCCAGTGGCTACTTTCTGTAACAATTTATTTTCTCCTAATTATACTTGCCTATCTTTAGATCAATACTTTCTAGATCTTCATACTTCAGCTTGTTAAATCATTCGGAAGGGAAACTACTATTTGTATGTATAAGGCAGATTGCCAAGTCTCAAGACAATTACAAATAATAAATGAGATACACATCTAAGCAGCTATTTCTAATCACATTAAAGACTTTGTACTTAATCTTTCTTGTACTTTGCTAATACAAAACACAACACTTACCAGGTAAAAAATATGTACTCTACTCAGAGAGATGAATGAAGATGTGCTTGGAGAACAGCACACACAGGGCCCTTCCTAACCTCCAAGCATACCACAATAAAATCAAGAACTTACCCTATGTGTTTTCCTGTTGGAAAAGCATCTTCACATTTGAATGTGCAAATAAGCTTCTTATTCTCACATTATCACAATACACCGCCCCCGTAACAACGGACCACAGCATTCAAACCAGCACCAACATGGTCTTTCTCTTGTAACTATGAATACTTCTGGCACTTCAGAGTCCACTGCTGTCTTATCTGCTGGACTTCTCAATTCCCCCATACTCCTTCAACCGGTTTTGTACATCAGTGGATGTAGTCGCCACCCAAGACTACAGATTTCACACGCCTGTAAACTGCACTGTCCATCCAAACAAGCTGCATTGGACCATCACAAGCTAAAACTAGCTCAAATACTCAGAACAGCGTGGGCTGAAGCAATAGTAAAGGCACGAGTACCACCTTCAAAGCATTCCTCTTGCAGTGAGTTTCTTCCTTGTAAAGGCTATTAATTCATGCCAAAAGACATTGCAAACATTTTTTCTTGCTTTTGAAGATCAATGTCCAATTTAATTCCATGGGTTATTTAAAGATAAGAATAAAAGCCATCACCTTCATCATATTTCTGATCTTGTTCCAGGCTACAGGACTGAGAGAGAGAAGCATGCAGAGGACAGACACAACGACTGGAACCATGTAAATCACAAAAAGATACAGAAAATATCCCCAGCGGCTGGCCAGGTAGCAGGACAAGCTTTATGAGCCACCACCATCTATCATGCTCTACAACCCATGTCCAGACCACGATGGTAATCTCACACTGCTCTCACTCAGCCTGTCGGGTGAAACTGAGAAATCCACTGCTATTGCAACACGGTGATAACCCCCGTGGCAATAAATTAAGAGGTACTAGATAACTAAAAGCAGTGAAAGTTAAACTCAATGATAGAAAAAATTAATTCAGGAAATATCTGACATATTCCCTTTGCTCCTAGGTCTGTCAATAGTCATGGGTGGTTGTAGTGGGGTTTGTTTGGGTATCAAGAGGAGGAGCAGAACCTGCCACCGAGCAAAGAAGGAGTAAAAAGCTCCCTAAGCCACCTTCTTAAGATTTAGTTCAAATATTTGTTAAAGCAAATTTTCTTCTTTTACCTGCTAAATTAGCTATTGATGAGCTCCCCAAGCTGCAGGCATGCAAGACAAATAAGTATAGTATTGCAATATCTGGGATATAAAAGTGGATAAACACCAACGGTATAACACATTTAAGCGTCCTTCATCCTCAACATTTTGCAGAGATACAATCTAAATACAGAAAGGAACTCTTTTCCTTATGAATCATTGTTATTATCCCATGAATATAATGAAATATTATCACAATATTTCACTCACACCTCTAATTGCACCCAAATAGCAAACTAGCAGCTTTTTCTACGCCGAGGCTTCATCTCCAACGCAGCATGCTTTCACGTCTCTAGCAGAAGCTACAGCATCTTTTTGTAATGTCAAGGCCAAAATTAGACATGCTATTCCTTGCCAAAGAGTATCAAAGGGTGGCCTCACTGCACGCTTCCTAGCAGACAATCCAACGGAGGGCTGGAGTTTAATGAGCTATTCGTTTGGAAGCATTCCTGGTTCTTTACTTAATTTGGCCTTTAAACTCTAATACAGTTCAGAGTACAAGATGTGCTCCTGAGTTATGCGTTACGACAAGACGAATTCAAAGACCATATCCCTATTCTTCATCTCAGTACGGTTTGTTTTGTATTCAGCAACATGGTTTATTTGCAGTCAGCAACTGTTTCATCCAGATTACTAATGAAGATTAAAATCGCCCCTTCAGAAAGATCTAGACCAATTCATGCGTTTTATGCTCCCATATGCATGGTTCCAATTTGCAGAGGAAGTAATAATTCATTTTATTTCAAAGCTCCTAAGAGCCAGCACATGCTATTTCATTTTCGCTTGAACAAACATAGGCTTCGACACGTATTAATCCCCAAAGGATTTCCAATCAGCAAAACATGATTACATGTTCTTTATTCAAACGTGTACATCTGAAGGGTTTTGTGTTTATGAAGAGTTAACTGAAGTGACAGCTAATCAGACTCTTGAAGAAATCTTTGTTCTTGTTGAAATACATTTTTCGCAAAGGTTTACCAAATGGCCCGGAAAAAAAAAAAAAAAAGAAAGAAAAATATTTCAGGGCCAAGTGGCACATCAATTTCCATGTTTCCATCAGTCTGTTTCTCATCCACAGCTGGGTTAGCTGGGCAATGTGATAATTGTCAGCCATCCATAAGGAAAGAGGAAATGAAGGCTAAAGGCTTTGATATGCAAGTTTGCTTACAAAACCATATGGGTGGGGTTTTTTTTCACTGCGGTTCTCTTCAGAAGTACCAGCCAGCCTTTTCCAGCAGAGAAAAAAACCACTTCTTCATAATCTGTCTAAATGTATTTAAGTAACAGTTATCAAAATGCCTCCACTTGTGAATCTGTATCGGATCTTTCTGATTTACAAAAAATAAATGCTAATTACACAATGTGACGAAATAACACCTTTCTTCGACTTCTGCTGTGATCTTTTTTACTGACCCCATTAGAGGGAGGTTGTGGCTGGCAGACAAAGGTGTTGCTGATATTCCTCCTATCCTGTGACCATTTATTTCTTAAAAGAAGAACTTGAACCATCTAAGCACCACATTACTCTCTGGAGCGTAACTCCAGTTATCCCAAGTTTTCCCTCTTCCCCAGCCACAGCAATTTAACTTCCAATGCTCTGATTCAGGCCGCACATCCTTCAGACCAGGCAACCCGTTTCAGATTGGTGTTTCTCAAGCATCCTTTATATTGGAACCTGAAGCACATTTTTAGCCAACACCGTGTTACTAAGCACTCCTAAAATGGGTGCCAGGAGAAAGCAGCAATGACAGAGGCTGTTTTCATCAAGTCTAAAGCCTTGTGCAAAATGCTGGGTCTTTGCACTGCAAAACCACTTAGTAAATACTAAACAGCTTCACAGCAAATTCAAACTTCAATGGACCCTTCATAAAAAAGTGGACGCCAAGTTAATTCACTGCTGACTACTTACTGACACTGTAAGTCCTGCCTGAATATTTCAAACCAAATCTCAGTGTCATCAGAAGTCTTCTATCTCCACTCCAACCTGAGGCCCGACTTTGAGGGTTTAGGAATGGTGTACATGTGGGACCAGCTATAAGGCATACAGTCAGCTGAGACACAGTCATCAAACATGAAATATTTACTATTTGCCCTCTAAGACCTGAAATTTTACTCATGTTTTCACTTCCTTCCCAGATCTCAACTTTCCTGGCTGTGTCTTGATGCTTAGGACTCACCCCCGTAGCAGAATCTATTAGTGTCAACTTGAATTTGTCGAAGTAACATAACAAGCCTGATAATAAAATTACTCTGTGTTTCACTCATGTAAAGTGTGTGGAAGTTGCACACCAAGATCTGTAGCTTCATCAAAACTACCCTGCGAGTTCTGGGAGTGAAGGAAAATTTCATCCCACAGGAGCTAAATACTGTTTGAAGCCCCAGCCAGCTTTCTTGCACACACTGCTATCATTTTAGGAATTTTATCACGTCCATTCAGTTCTAGACATGATAAATAAAAGGATAAAACTCAAGCACATGTAAGCCCTGTTGCCACTGTGGCCTCCTTCAATGCATGAGTTAGACTTTCACGTTTCCTATTTTGTCATGTTGTTTTGACATTGGATCTGGACCTCTGAATAGGAAAAAAAACCCCAACAAACCTCACAGTCCTTAAGTGAGGATGGCTACAGACAGCTACAGCTTGAGATTCTCACTGAGCTGCAGTGGTGTCACCATGGCCGGGAGGAGGAAATCCCCATACACCCTTCAGCTGAAAGCTCGTGCGTTGGCAAACTGCAACCTTGAGTGTGCAGAAATATATAAAAGAGCCTAAAATACGATGTTGAACTACACACAGGCTATTAGGAAGCTAACTGCTGTTTACTGTGATTTCAATGCCCATCAGGTCATAATGAAAATAAGCTCATTTAAGAGCCAGCAATGAAACTAATGTAAAGAAACAACACTTAGGCTCAAGTTAGTGTTTTCCACTAGTGATTAAGCAGTTGCCATGGAAATGAAGCTGATCCTGCCTGACCTATTTTTTCCTATATGTGGTGGTCACCATGTGAAGCATTACTTCTTGCTGTGGCGTTTTGCCTTGATAAAGATCTAAACTTGAAATAAAAACATCAGGTTTTTAACTATTCAGGCATAAACAACACCCCGTGTTTGGGGTTTTTTTCCATCAAGGCTATTGACTGCAAAAGTCCCAGCTATATTAATTTAACAGTCAATTTTTAAAGTGCAGTTTACATTTTTAAACTTTATTTGAAATGTGAAGTCATAGGAAACACGTGCTGCTACTTGGAAGCCAAAGGTATTTAGAAGTGCTCATTACTGCAAGAAAAAAAAGAGATTGAAAAAGGCAGACAGCAAGGTGATGCAAAAACACTGTACGCCATGAATCTACTAGAAGGCAAAACAAAGGTGATGGGTACAATTCCTGTTAAGAAAGTGGCATTTTTGTATTTAAGAGGTCTACCCAACACTGGCTGAGTAACCAGCATGCCCATGTCAGTCTTCTGCCACCACTCTCCTCTGAGGCTGGGCATGGTAGTAGGGCAGGCTTTTCCCCACATCTTGAACCAGCTATTGCTCTAAGCTAGCTCATGGCTAGCCACCTGCTGCCAGACTGCACTTAATTTCACCCTTTCTAGTGCCAGTTGACCAACCACGATGCCAAAACACAAAGAGGCGCCAACAAATCCAAAACTGGCCCATTTAATTCCTCCTGAAATCTTTCCACAACAGTATCCTCAAACAAACATATACTTCGACATGTCCTATTCTTGCGGGCAGAGATCCCCCCCACCTCTCTGGTGACCTGTCCTGACCTGCACCATCTTTCCAGGCAAGGTACTTGCTCTCACGTCCAGCCTGAACCTCTCAAACCTCAACTCAAGGTTGTTGCCCCTTGTTTTAGCACTTACCAAGAAGAGTTTGACTCTGTACCTTTGCAACTGCCCCTGCAGTAATGGGAGACTGCTCTTAAATCCCCTCTTAGCCCCCTCTGTGTCAATCTTAAGAGGCTTACCTGGAGCTCAGAACACCTTGCTCCAGGTGTGGCCTCTCCAGCACTGAGTAGAGGAACTTAATGCTTACCTTGACCTGCAAACTGCGCTCTTCCTAATGGACTATTCATGGTGACAGCATGATGGTGGCTCCTACTCAACTTGGCCCCCACTGTATGGCCCAGGTCCCTCTCTACAGACCTACAGTCCAGTCAGTCAGTCCCCGGCCTCTGCCAATGCATGGGGTTATTCCACTCAACGAACAAAACCTCTACCCTGTAATCCATGTTGAGTTTCATGAGGTTGATTTTGACCCAACAGAGAAATTTCTCAAGGTCTCTTTCAAATGAAGGTCCACTCTTTGGCTTGGTACCAACAGCCCCTTTCCCCTAATCTGTCTGTGGATGGACATTTGCTGAAGATGACTCTGTCCCACATCCAGGCTGTCAATGAAGACATGGATCATCTGCTCCAGTATCAACCCCTAACATACTCTGCTTTTCACTGGCACCAGCTAAACATCAAAGCTGTTAAATACCTCTCTCCAAACCCAACAGTGCTGCCAACTTTCACCCCATGTAACCATCCGTGCGTCCAGCCCATTCGTCCTCAGCTTCCAAATGACAACGCTGCAGGCAACAGTGTCAAAAGCCTTTCTAAACCCAAAACAAATCCGCTGCTCTCCACTCATCCTTGTAGTCATTTCATTGTGCAAGGAATCCATCACCAAGAGAGCAGAAATTTCTTTCATTATTTCTGAAATATTCCGACAACAAATTATACAGCCCTAAAGCTGCATTTTTCATCAAATAACTCGTTTGCCAAAATGCTTTGCTTGGCATTGTGTATTTGCAGGCAAACCCAGATCTTTCATTAGGCTCAAAAGACAGTTTGGATACACAGTTTTCAAACATGAAGCCTAAGATATCCTTCTAGCAATTAGTCTGTACTCAAACTTTTCCACCTGCTGTGGAAAAAAAGGCACTTTTTCTACTACTTCCTCTCCCTAACATTGCACATATTTCATATTGCATATATTTCAATTTGCACACAGATAAGCATGGTTTCCTTGGAGCCTGTTAGTAATTCGCTAGAAGTTTTATTTTCACTGGAAACCTCAGTTGGTTTTCCAATTACCAACTGAAGGCAGTGAACAGTTTTGCAAAGAGAAAAAACACCGGCAAACATAATCCAAAGGCATGACTGACCCCGGCCAGACCCAATGCTTGCATACAAGCACTGGCAAGAGCATTTCTCTGCCATGGACTTTCATGGTTAATAAAACAACATTGGTGAAAAACGCTGGGATTCATTTAATGTGACTGGTCCACTGCCTATTTCCAAGATCAGTATCAGGCCATTTCATCAACAGTAGCCTGACATAAACCCTGTCTTCCACTTCTAGAACCTCTGAGCTGCTGCAAGATTCATTCAAATCAGTGTTAATGACTAAAACCACACCCTCAACAACTCTTAAAATAATTCTTTGATGCAAGCTACCTAGACTTGTTGATTTTAAAATAACTAATTCTAATAGCTGTTGAATTTCATCATCAATGTACTGCATGGTTGGATTACTGCATATTTCCACCATTTCCGATTAATTTTTCTTTCATTAGACAGCATTACCATTTCCACACCTTACAACCCAGAGTGGGACCAATATTGTGACGACCATTAAGTTTTTTCCTCTTCCATGGCTCTTAGCACTATTATTTCTGTATTTTTTCTCGTATGCTTTTGCTTCTTTTATCACATGTCTATGCTTTACTTTTCTATAGTTCCTACTTCATCACCACCACTGTGCCTTAGCTATCCCGAAAGACAGTCATTAATGTCAGTATGCTTCAGCAGCTGCCTGTTGCCTTCAGTATCTCCTAAATACCATATTTCATCTCACTGCTGTTTTGTCTTCTGTCTATCTCTTCCAGTCTTTTGGTATGGGATCCCAAACTGGGATTGTCCCCAGCTGGCTTCTTTGGACAGCTGATTATCTCTGGGAGCCCACGGGTGGTTTGGGTTCAGGTTGGACTGAACTGCTGCTCTACGCTGCTTCACCGGCATGTCACCAAACTGGTCAGGTGTCAGGGGTATCTTCTAGTTCCTGCCATGACATCAGGGATATCGTCTATTTTACAAGATCAGAGACTGCCTATTGCCATCTCTCTACAGCTCTGCAGAACCTCTCTCTACTTAATCCATCCACTAAAGTCACAACTGCTGCTCATCATTGCTCATCTTGAAACAAAACATAAACAGGAAGCATAAACCATGCTCTGAAAAACCTCCAAAATGCCTCACCTTCTGCAATTCACCACAATTCATCCATCTTGAATGCTTTAATACCAAGCATCACTGTTCAGCTCTGTCCTACCGCAGCTAGGGCGTGAACAACTAACCTGGGCATTTTAAATAGTTGATAGATCAAAGGCCCAGAGATTATCACCATATAGCATCTGCAAAATAACAACTTAAATCTTGCCCAGTTATTCTGGGCTGCCTCCTCAGCTCATCTCTTGTAAGGGAAACCTCAATGAAGCCAGCCAAGGCTGTCCAGGATGTAGATTGTGCTGCAGATCTTGACTTAGAGATCATGCTACCTTTCCAGAGTCCTAAATTTAAGTAACACTATAATGTGATCAGAAAAAAATAACCTTAATATCTAATAATTTAATCTACTTTAAGTATAAACCCCAAATCTTAATTAGTCTATTCTTCACGACATTTTAGCAAGCAATGGAAAACAATCTTCTTGGTATATACAGCCTCAAATATCCACATAATATTATAATACAAAATGTTAATTTGGTAAGGATGAATTACTTCAAACAAACCCTAACACCTTAATAAATCTCCAGTTATGCCTAATGTTCTGCATCGAGCTGTGAAGAGCTTGATTTCTTCAAGCTGCAGAAACCACAAACATCTAAGTCATTTCTCAGCCCATTTGCACAGGAGCTCAAGACCCTGCTGTCCTCTGAATCATGACAGCAACTAATAGTTAGGCAGCAAGCCAGGATCGGTTTTGACCTGACACAAAATTACAGACAAGAGTTTTCTTTCTCCAAACAGGCAGGATGTCAAATGTAACCGTCCCTCATGGCTCTGAAGCACCACTGCAACAACAGAGGACCAGACTTTGGTCCCCTTTGTAGCAGCAGAAAACCATCTGGTTTACCAGTAATTACGTCCTGCTGATTGATCTGTACCCGAGATCAGACTCTTGAAAAGTAAAAAGTGATTCTCATCATGGGAAGAAATCATAACTGATGACAAATAAAAAAGACAGCGGTCACCCTAAAAAAAAAGAGATTTGAAAAGTAAAAATAAAAATCAACACCATTAATTTTAAAGGCTAACAGCCAACCACCCAAGAAGAAAAAGTCCAAGATTTAATTCCTGACATCACCTTGGCTTCTTGATTAGTGAGCAGCTATATTGAAGCATGGGGCTAAACCACTCCAGAAATACAAGTGTCCCTGGAGCTCTAGCTTTCGTATAACGCTGCCAGAAGAATCATAGAATCACAGAATAGAATCATAGAATTGTTTAGGTTGGAAAAGACCTTCATCCAGTCCAACCATTAACCTAACATTACCAAGTCCACCACTAAACCAATTAAGGGTAGAGAAGCAGCCCCACGCCTCCTGGCTTGGTTGCTGGATCATTTATACTGAAAGTAAAAACTAGGAATCATTAAGGTTAGAAAGGATGTCTAAGATCATCATTCCAATCATCAACCCAACACCACCATGCCCACTAAGCTGTCAAAAGTTTTGCTGAAGTCCAGGTAAATGACATCCACAGCCTTTCCATCATCCACTAGGTGGGTCACCAGGTCATAGAAGGAGATCAGGTTGGTCAAGCAGGACCTGCCTTTCATGAACCCATGCTGGTTGGGCCTGATCCCCTGGCTGACCTGCACTTGCCTGTTGAGTTCACTCAAGATGAAACGCTCCATAATCTTACCCGGCACCGAGGTCAAGCTGACAGGCCTGTAGTTCCCCAGGTCCTCCTTCCGGCCCTTCTTGTAGATGGGCATCACATTGGCAAGCCTCCAGTCATCAGGGACCTCCCCTGTTAACCAGGACTGCTGATAGACGATGGAAAGTGGCTTGGCGAGCTCCTCTGCCAGCTCCTCAATACTCTCGGGTGGATCCCCTCTGGCTCCATAGACTTGTGAGCGTCCAGGTGGCATAGCAGGTCATTAGCTGCTTCCTCATGGATTATGGGGGCTCCATTCTGCTCCCCGTCCCTGTCTTCCAGCTCAGGGGGCTGAGTACCCTGGGGATGACCGGTCTGGCTATTAAAGGCTGAGGCAAAGAAGGCATTAAGTACCTCAGCCTTTTCGTTGTCCTTGGTGACAATGTTCTCCCCCAAATCCAGCAAAGGATGGAGATCCTCTTTGGCTCTCCTTTTATTGTTGATGTACTTATAAAAACATTTTTTATTATCTTTCACAACAGTGGCCAGATTGAGTTCTAGCTGGGCTTTTGCTTTTCTAATTTCCTCCCTGCATAGCCTAACAAGATCCCTGTACTATTCCTGAGTTGCCTGCCCCTTCTTCCAAAGGCAGTAGACTCTCCTTTTTTCCCTGAGTCCCAGCAAAAGCTCCCTATTCAGCCAGGCCGGTCGTTTTCCCTGCCGGTTGGTCTTACGGCACATGGGGACAGCCCGCTCCTGTGCCCTTAAGACTTCCTTCTTGAAGAAGGCCGAGCCTTCCTGGACCCCTTTGCCCTTCAGGACTGCCTCCCAAGGGACTTTCCCAAACAGCGTCTTGAACAGGCCAAAGTCTGCCCTCCGGAAGTCCATGGTAAGTTTTCCTGCCCCTCCTCTTTACATCACCAAGAATCGAGAACTCTATCGTATTGTGGTCGCTAAGCCCAAGATGGCCTCCAACCACGACATCTCCAACCAGTCCTTCTCTGTTTGTAAACAGCAGGTCAAGTGAGGCACCTCCCCTGGTAGGGTCACTTATCAGCTGCGTCAGGAAGTTATCCTCCACACCCTCTAGGAACTTCCTAGACTGTTGCGTCTCTGCTGTGTTGTATTTCCAGCAGATCATAGAATCATAGAATCATAGAATTGTTTAGGTTGGAAAAGACCTTCAAGATCATCCAGTCCAACCATTAACCCAACACCACCAAGTCCACACTAAACCAATCAAGGGTAGACTAGACTAAACCATGTCCCAAAGTGCCACGTCTGCCTGCTCCTTGAACGCCTCCAGGGATGGTGACTCCACCACCTCTCTTGGCAGCCTCTTCCATTGCTTGACTACCCTTTCTGTGAAGAATTTTTTCCTAATATCCAATCTAATCCTCCCCTGGCGCAGCTTGAGCCCATTTCCTCTTGTCCTATCGCTAACTGCTTGGGAGAAGAGACCAACACCCACCTCACTACAACCTCCTTTTGGGTAGTTGTAGAGAGCAATAAGGTCTCCCCTCAGCCTCCTCTTCTCCAGACTTAACAACCCCAGTTCACTCAGCCACTCCCCATCAGCCCTGTGCTCCAGACCCTTCTCTGAACACGCTCCAGCACCTCAATGTCTTTCTTGTACTGAGGGGCCCAAAACTGGACACAGTATTCCAGGTGCGGCCTCACCAGCGCCGAATACAGGGGCACAATCACCTCCCTGCTCCTGCTGGCCACACCATTCCTGATGCAAGCCAGGATGCTGTTGGCCTTCTTGGCCACCTGGGCACACTGCTGGCTCAAGTCCAGCAAGTTGAAGTTCCCCACAAGAACAAGGGCTAGTGATTGCGAGACTTCTGTCAGCCGTTTTGTAGAATGTTTCATCTATCTCTACATCCTGGTTGGGTGGTCTATAGCAGACTCCCAACAGGACATCCGCCTTGTTGGCCTTCCCCCTCATCCTTACCCATAAGCACTCGACCTTATCATCACCACTGTCGAGCTCTATACAGTCAAAACACTCCCTAACATACAGAGCCACCCCACCGCCTCTCCTTCACTGCCTATCTCTTCTGAAGAGCTTATAGCCACCCAGTGCAGCACTCTAGTCATGAGAGTCGTCCCACCACGTTTCTGTGATGGTGACTATGTCATAGCTATCCTGCTGCACAAGGGCTTCCAGCTCCTGTTTGTTGCCCATGCTATGTGCATTGGTGTAGATGCCCTTGAGACGGGCTATCGATTTCGCCCCCAATGTTGCCATGCCACCCCCAGGCTCCTCACTAGTGAGCCTGGTTATATCCCCTCCCCCCTTCAAACCTAGTTTAAAGCCCTCTCAATGAGTCCCGCCAACTTATGGGCAAGAATCCTTTTCCCCTTTGGAGACAGCTGATCTCCATCAGCCGCCAGCAGGCCCGGTGCCATCTAAACCTCCCCATGATCGAAAAAATCAAAATTCCACCGATGGCACCAGCCTCTGAGCCACCTGTTAATTACGTGAGTTTTCCGGTCCCTTTCAGCATTCTTCCCTGCCACTGACGGGATTGAGTAAAACACTACCTGCACTCCCGATCCTGCAACCAATTGCCCCAGTACCCTGAAGTCCCTCTTGATTGCTTTAGGACTTCTCTCTGTAATCTCATCACTGCCAACCTGCACAACCAGCAACAGGTAATAATCGGAGGGCCTTATGAGATCTGGGAGTTTGATAGTAACATCCCTAACCCGGGCCCCAGGGAGGCAGCAGCCTTCCCTGTGGGACAGGTCCGAAGAAGAATAAAACATCACCAAGAAAAGCTCTTCTGTTACCTGATGGTACAGAACAGATTAATTCATTGAGAGTCGCGGTGTTATTCTGCTTGGCTCCATTTTTTTGCCATCTCTGCCTTCCCCGCAGACTCCAACCCCCTTGCCAGTTTGCTTCCATGGCTTCTAGGCTGGTTATTTTCAGCAAGTTTTACAAAAGAGCAGCACAGCCCGGTTCTTGCATTTACCTCTGGGAAAACTGCAATAAAACCATTTGCAGCTGCTGTTGGATGGTGTTTTGAATTATTTTTTGTCTTAAACTAAAGAATAAGACACTCCATTGGTCTTCCTGAGCGCATCTGCATTGTGAGGCTCGCCATGTAACAAATAAGGGCATTTTGACTGAACTGAATCATGAAATGTCTTCAGTTCTCAACTGCTTCTTGGTTTTTTCTGCTCATTTAAAAAAAATGCTCTCTTCCAACTTAGATGGCAGGATTGCTGACTCAGCTGAATTCTTTTTTTGTGTGTGTTGGTTTTTATTCCCGCAACAGTGACTCTTTCTGTGGGATCTTTCCTTCCTTCTTTCTATTCAAGGTTACAAAGCTTCGTCACTTTTACCTTTCAACATTTAGTGGTGAAGGAATTGTCTTTTTCTTTTCTTTCTATGCAAATAAGCTTGAAGAGCCCGAATGGCTACACGTGCACCTGCAGAATAGATTTTACCTGGATGATGTTAACTTGGAACTACTACAATAGAATAATCTAAAAGAATGTAGCAGAGATTTAAACCAAAATAAGATCTTGTGTCTATTGAAATCATGAGTGCATCTTTGAAGGCGTTTTTCCTTACTGATAGAGTCACTATGGGGGGAAAAAGGATGTTATGTGGCTTTGTTCTCCTTTGAAATGTAAAAACGTTGTGTCATGCAGCACAGCAATCCTATCAGCAAATTAGATTTTACCTCACCAAGAAAACTCCGAGTTGAATGACAAAAAAAAACAGGCAAAGAAAGGAAAGTCAAATGCTTCAAAACCCTCACCATACGCAGACGTCTTATTACTGCTACCACCTGTGGCCTCTGTCGCCAGCCCATGGTTTCCATTTCTGCACCCCCTGGTCCCTGCACCCGGCTGTTTCCTGCTAGACGTTATCAATTCATCATTTCTGCTAAGTCCTAAATCGCCCTATGGATGGACATCGGGAGCAAAGTCACTGTCTGTCACCTGGCTTGGGTAAATTATTTACTGCCAAATTGCAGATCGGCAGCAGTAAGTAGCAAAAGGGAAATCACAGCATGCCCCATCGAGACTCGCTTCAGCGTGCAAAGGAATAGTCTGTGCAAAGAGGGTAGGTTTAGACTGGACGTAAGGAAGCAACATCCTATGATGTGGGTGGTGAGACACTGGCACAGGTTGCCCAGAGAGGTGTTAGATGCCCCATCCCTGGAAACATTCAAGGTCAGGTTGGACGGGGCTCTGAGCAACCTGATCTAGGTGAAGACATCCCTGCCTGTGGCAGGGTTTTGGACTAGATGATCTTCAAAGGTCCCGCCCAACACAAACCATTCTATGAGTCTAAGAGCCAATGACATTAAAATGAGATATAGACTTATTCCCATTTGTACTAATTCACATTTCAAATACAGCTGACACCAAGACCAATGTTATCTTCAGCATGGTCCAGGGGCTGCTGTCTTCAGTCCCCTTAATGCACTTAACTGCAGCTGCCTTGAAATGCTGCCTTGAAATGCTCCAATGTAAAAAAAAAAAAAAAAAAAAAGCAATTATTCCTTCCCCTTCCTCATGCTCTGAATCAACAGGAACATGAGACTTTCACTTTCTCTTCACCTCTCCTCCTTTTTCCTTGTGGTGCATTGTCTCCAATAAAGATTTTCCTTAGATTAAAACATAGTTGGTCAATATTAAACTTCTATTACTTAAAAAATACCTGCCCCAGGCCCTGCATATGCATTAACAGCATTCACAAGGGATTATGAAAGCTAGATTGTGGCTACTAAAATAACTCATTACAAAAAGTATTTCAAAAAAATCTTAACCTGGCCTTCTCTCCACCGGAAGATGAGAAAGACTATTTTTCTTGTTAAATGCCAAAAGAAAATTGACAGTTTGATACTGTGGCACATCATTTCAGTTCTGCTTCAGCGCTTCCCTGTGCACTGTGGCACGGTGAAACCACCTCCTCACGCTCAGCCACCTGCAAACAGAAACTTCCTTCAAGATATCCTCAAGCGTCCCCAGCTCAAACTGAATTTAAAGCAATGTGGTAAAAAACAAACAGACCAGACAGACAAGATTTGGTGCGATTTCCAAAGCTGAAACACATTTTTTTTTTCCACGCAGGGCTACCGAAATACCACAAAACCCGTATTGCAGGCTGTCTTCATACTTTATGCATGAGCCTGGGAGGTGCAAGGACCTCCTGAGAGCTCCTGTGGGCACCCTGGCTATCTTCGCCATCTGCAGCCTTCCACGCAGCTTCTCACATAAAACTATCCCTGAATCCTTCCCACGCCTGCCTGAGGAAATACAACAGCCTTTTCCTTCTTTCTATCTTTAGGCCACCCCCAGCTTGTTTCCTGACATCTTATTTACTCTCCGGTTTGCATCCTGGGGGCTGCTGCCATCCTCCCCCGTTGTGGTAACTCAATAACGCTCTTCCCCGCGGTGTCCATCTCGGTCGCCCTCCCGGCTCCAACCCGCTGTTCCTCCCTCTTGCTCTTACCAGGGGCTCGGTGATCCTTGGCAGCCCATTAGCTGCACCCTGTTGACATACACACAGGTTCGTGGCGGTTTGCATGAATTACAGCCCAGGATGTGGCTCTCTGTACACTCCAATTTGTCATTAACAGTGAGAAATCCAAGCCGAGAAACACAAAGCTAGTGGTGGTATGCATGGCTTTCTAAAATGTCTCTTTTCCCCAGTGCCAGCTATAACAAATGATTTATCTAATCAAAATGCAGAAGACTAGGGTTTCAGTCTTGCAAACTCTCTCAAGTCATCTTAGCTTTCCCCACTAAAGCTCCTGGTGTAATTCAGTGTAGCTCTTCATGACATGGTGAATTTAACATGACCTGCAGAGGCTAACCTGTACTTCCATCTCATCTTAAAAAAAATAAAACAAAATAACTGAAAGGGACTGTATACAGAATTTTTTTTTTAATTTGTTGCATACAAGTATGAATTCATTCTTTATTTTGAGGATCAGTGAAGAGTCCTATAACAACATTAAGCCTTCCTGCACTAATTGTGCTCAAAATTGAGTTGATTTTCTGCCTGCTCGATAGTCCCTCTTGCCTATTCTTTTGCTCACAGTTATGAAAAAAGAATAATTTTAACCCTCACCGTGGACTCAAGGTGGCTGTAGACCTCAGCCAAGAACAAACTAGGTGGCTACCTGCTCTGAAAGAGTCCCCATTGTTTCCAGGTGCCCTCTTCAAAGCCGGCCCTTCTTGTGATGTGGGAAGACTCTGTCCACTTATGCTTTCCAGCTAAAATTGCCACGTAACAGATGTGCTCTAATGCAGATCAGCCATTCAATCTTCCCTCTCTTAGCAGACTTAGCAGGGTTCAGGCAGCATGAGGCGATGGAAGGAACACGGCATCTTCAGAGAGAAAGGAAGATACTACTTGACAGCTCTGCAAATTGGAGTAAAATTGTGGGTGGCATATGATCTGCCTCGCTTGAGTTATGCTAACAGGAAAGAGAGGGCTGAAAAATGTCATGTGCAAATGCTTCAGAAGAAAGAAACAATTCAGAGCTTTCCACAGACAGGAGTCAGAAAGCCAGCTCAGCTGCAAAGCAGTCAAATTATGTATCTATTACCTCTCCCTGGTTTTACTCTTTCCTGGGCTTCTTATTATGGTCAGTATGGGGCATGGTAGAGGAAGGTGACCCTATTTTCAAGTTTTGTCATCTCATTTAGAGCTCTTGGGAGATGTTGTTTGCATGTTTCCAGCCTTCCTGGCTTCATCCAGCAGATCATAATTGACATAAGCTTTCTTGTCACCGTATCAATAGCACAGTTAATGGATTGAATGTTTGATTTGGTGTTCATCAGCTTGGACAGCAACAGTGAGAGTAAAAGCAGGGTAACTTGACAGAATTCTTGGTTGCCTCTGAGGTCAGATGGAACCTGATCATGACGTAACACTCCAGCTTGTTCCCCCTAGAGACACTCCTTGGACTGTCTTTGAAAATTTGGACATCCTAAAGGTGGGTGATGGCCAGATCTTGTGGTTGTGAACACCCTTCAAGATGATGCTCTTGGCCTTCAAAGTCTTGGACTGCACACCCATCCTAGTGGGGATGGTCCTCTCCATTTTGGCCTTGAGTAACATCTTAGGAATGAAAGGACACTGGTCTAGATGGGCTCCTGGTTTGAACCAGTACATCTGTTCTTATATTTAGCTTTTCATTAATAGATGCATTTATTTGCCTTATAGAAATAATTTCCCCTTTCCTCTTTTTCTGCCATCCCCTCTGTTCACTTTGTCTACATCCCAGTGCTCCACAAAAGTTGTCTTCTTTAAGCCAAAGCCCGTTTTGCAGATTTAGTCAGCTGAAACAATCTTAATGTACATACTTCACCAACTCACCATCGATCTCCAACTTTCTTTTTCCAAAGTCTCTCCTCCCTTTGCCTCACTGTCTTAATTTCTCTCCCACTTCTATGCAGTATAATTTCACCCTAAGATGCACTTCAGGAAACATTTCATGAGAAACTGCAGGCAATCTTTCAAAGACACAGTCATTTAATAAAGCTTCACACATTTTTGTATTTGCTTTCCTCTCACTGACAAACGACTCGCATAAAATGCAAAACCTTCACTCTAAAATCATCACGCTACTTACATTGACCAATTTCAGTACATGTTGCCACAATTAAGTACGTGGCTACACACCAAAAACTCTACCAACCTAATTCCCCATGCAGTTAAACCACAAGTGCATAAACTCCTATTTCTTAGACATAACCAGCTCAGTTCTGCCATGTCTGCCCAGATCAAAACTTCCCACTTAAGCAAGTTTGGAGTCGGATAAAACTGTCAACAAGACTCAAGATCAAGCCAGAGCGCTATGACAAAACATTAAAGGCTGAAGAGTGGGCATTGCTTCAGCCAGGTGAAAGTTTCTGACGTTAAGTTAAAAGCTTGGGCTAACAAGATACTTTCATTTTCTTTCTATTAGGAGTACTGAATTTTTATTTATAAGATGCAAGATTGTGTGTGTATGTGCAAACTTCCTTTAGGTTTCCACTTTTAAAGCTAGATCCTGCCTCCGAGGCGACACAGAAGATTCATCATTTGTTCTCCTGATCTGTTCCAGGGTCTTGGATGAATCAGAGTTTACACAGTGGACCGGAACATGAAGCTTCTTTTTATAGAACATTTAGGAAGACTTTTTGTAAAAAAATACAATATTTACTCTTCCAAAGCATTCTGGTCTTTTTGAAGAGTGGATATTTGTACCCCGCCTTAAAACTTTTATGATTTAGCAGGAAATTAATACACTTGCCACAGCATAAGGCTTTTTCCCATCTTTTATTTCCTGGACAAATTTGTTTTATAAATAGTTGTTTCCTTAATGGAAATATTCTGATCTTGCTTAAATGGAATTATTTTTAGTACAGGCTTGAGAAGGAGATTATTCTAATGTTATAACACTGAACATTGCAGTGAGATGTACAGTTGATTTTAGCATAGCTGTAACCTCCACTGCAGAATGATGCTCTTTCTTGCTTGTATAAGGGCAAATACATTCAGTGATACACAGAAAGTACTAAGCTGAGTAAAAACTAAAGAAATGTTCAGTAAAAAACCCTGTACCATAAGCAGTTACTAAATCTACAGCACAATATTATATTTTAACTTTCTACTGTTAGCTGCATGATGAGCTAGCTTGATTTAGCCACATAATGAGCTACCAAAAATTGGTGTTTCAAAGGGAATCATTGCTATGATTTGTCATTCAGCATACACACAGGCATCAAAAAATAGTCTGGATTTTCCATCCCTTACTTGAAGCAGGTGCTGCTAGGGACTATCTTTTGAACACTTCAAGGATCATTTGTTGACGTTACAAGCAGCAGAAAGGGATACACAGACGGGTTCCAGTATATTGCAGTTGATTTATGTAAGTCAGAAGAGTTATCTCAAGTTTTATAAGCCCATGAAAATGATGCACTACTCCTTGGAGCAAACCAGGAGACAGCCTTCTGGCCCAGGACCCATTAGGAAGGTAGACCTGCATTTCTTAACAAGGAAATGTATTTTTTATGGTTGTCTTAGGACATTCAGAAGAAAGGACTGGACTATACATACTGTGGACATAAAAGGGTGAAACTAAGAGAACAGTAGCTGACCTGTGTCATCAATATGTTCCTTCTGTGGAAAAACACAGCAAAACCACAACGCTGATTGTGGGGTACTCTTTTGTACAACGACTACAGGGACCCCCCGTGACACCAGTGCTCAGACTGCACTTATTTTCAGCAAGATAAATGAGAATATATGAGTAGTCTTATTTCACCCCCAAAAGCTTAATTTCTATTGTATTTTGTTCATAGGTGAAAATACGTTATTGAAGACAACAACCATGACATGACGTCATTGTGACATGACAAGATTAGAAAGGGTATCTTTTTCAGACCAATGTCAGCAGAAAATAATGCTGTCCAACCCCACTAACTTTTCTGTGGACAGGTACCATTTAAACCTTTGTTTCTATTCCATTTGATTTCTTAACAAGAGCATTTTCATTCACTTGTTAATATAGGAAAGGAAAAAAAAAAGAACAAAGAGTAAGGTCAACAATTGACATACTCCTTGTTTTCAAGATTTAACCTATTTTTTTCCTTAAAAAGTTTTAGAAGGAAAGCATCCTTAAAAACGAGGATTTAATGTAATAAATGGAATTTAAGTTGAGCTTGAGATAGCTGTTGACGCGCAGAGCCCAACTGGAAGACACAAAGGGCAGATACCATTTTGTAATGACCCTCCTACAGATATCTGCCCCATGCTACAATTGTTGCATAGGAAGAAATCTTTTCCTAAATTCAAACTGTAAGATTTAAAGAAAACAATATTTGCTTGCTTTAGGCCTTTCTAATGAGCATGAATATGCACCTTGACACATGGTAATAGGCTGTGTCCAAGAAGCTCAGACACAGTGTGGGAAAATGCTTCTCAGTTTCTTCCTCACAGTATTTGCTTTAAAATTAAAGCTGGGCAGGCTCTGTGAAACCTGCAACCAGATTAATCTTGACAATCTTCTAGAAAATCTCTATTAAAGCTCAAAGCTTAAGAGCTTAGTACGTGCATAGTTTCTGCTTTGAAAGAGAGCCAGAGGCTCTAACTCCCAGACCTGATCTTATATTCATTTTTTGGTTTCACCCACCAGCACACAAGGAAGGCCAACACTTGTTAACCATTTGAATTTAGGATTTTTTAAACCCTTTCAGTATGGCAACAGGTTTTGTTGTCTCTTCTGAGGTTGGTTGTTAATAACCATAAACTGGGACACCTGCAAAAAGCTAGACTTGGATGACTATGATTTCATGCCATCTCTGAGCAGCAGAACATCTCCATGGAGCTCCTGATCCTCTCTAGGGAAACACCTTGTCCTCATCAGAGGCCATGCTGCCTGGCCAATTGTTTTAGTTTCATTATTGTATTAGTATTTCTAGTCACAACTGAAAATAATCCCAGGTGAAACTCCTGGCCACAAGGAGAGGCCAGGAGGTGGGATGTCAACCCAGCCGAGAACCAGTGTAGTGAGTTGGGCAGTTCTTTGCTCTCGTATCTAAGCGGCTAATGGTGTCTGAGCTTCGAGTAATTCCTCACCCATGGTCCTGGTTGAGCTGCGGCACAGCCACACTCGTGCCCAGGGTGTCTGTCCCACGGGATCACCTTCCTGTCTCCCGTTGCCCTGCCCCATCCCTAAACCCTTGCCTGCAGGTCACCCCATGGGACAGCCCAATTTTGTGACTCCCTGACAATATCATCACAGAGATTTAGTTAGTTTATATATATATATTTGTATATTACTGTACTTATATATTATTCTATTATATATGATACATATCAAATAAAATTAATTTTTTTTTCTAAGTCCCTTTTTTCTCAAATGCTAATTGGAGAAAAACGAATTTAAAGTTGAATGAACACAGGCTACCCCTCAAGTTTACATTACTGAACACCCAAGTGAATTTACTGTGCCCATTTTTCTCATTTTAACAGCCTTAAGTTTGAAAACACATAAAAAGCAGGTCAGAAACAAAACTAAACCAAGCATGTGACATGGCATGGTAAAACTTAGTATGCCCAAATTAGGGAGACCCGTTACCTGTCATCTGATATGGCTGAGTGGGATTAATTTCTCATCCAAAACATCCTTTTTAAGGGGGTGTGTCATTACTCAGGTCACTAGTTTGCAAACTGTAAGATCTTCTGGATCCTACGACAGTGCATGTCCCTGAAAAGCTCTCTTTGGAAAAAAAGAAGCAACTTCTGGAAATGAAGCCAGCATTTCTAAAACATTTTCACATACTGAAACCTAGCTGAATCCGAAATAAAAAAGAAAGAACTCGAGTACAGCTTCCCCCTGGTGAGAGGTGGGGGAAAAGGAGCCCAAATCTGAAGGAATTTGTGCACATCCCCATCCACCATCAAGAGAAATCATCTCTCGGGTATAATTTTACCCCTCACACTGCTTCTGCACAGCGAGGGGTTGTCGGTTCAGGGGGGGAATGATGCAGCAGGGAATGTTTTGATTTGGGACAAGCCTGATGTAGTGAAGTCTTCATAATGATAGAATTACTTACAGTGTCACATTGACTTGGGTGATTTTTTTTCTCTAGGATTCGGTGACATTATGCTTCTATTTGGGATTATTCTGCTGACATGAAACATAGCCCGTTCTTCACTGCTGTGGCACACTTGAATTACTGGGGTATTAGGCATTGCTTTGGTAAGGAGGATTTGTTCTAGTTTGAAATGGCAGCATGAACCAAAGGAAAATTTGAGAGAGTCAAATTTAAGGAGTGAAAGACTTGGCTTTATGTCTTTCTTGTTACTTCTCTAACCCATCTTTTACTACAACCTACAGCTTTTGCTTCTCTAGAAACTTGAATTTACCTCTAGAAGCACAAGAACACACTTGGAATGGACTTGCTTCTACAACAGTTTATGAACCAGATTTTTCACTATTGAGGGTGGGTTTTTTGTCTCATGGGTATTTTCTTCAATAAGGTATGCTTCAGGTGACTCATATTAATGCTTTTTCTCTTACACATCGGCTGCGTGACTCTTTGACAATGAATAACTCCCAATGGGAACGAAACTAAACTGCGGCAAGACTCGTCCAGGGGCTGGAGGATATTGCTGACAGATGGTTAAACAGCAAATAAAAAAAGAGAGATGAGAAGGAAACAAAACAAATACTGCACTCACAAAAAAAGTCAAAAGATGAGGATGGCAGATTCACTGTATTTTTTGATAAAGTAAACAAGTGTCATACCTTTTTAAAAATTCCATATACTCAGTATGCTTGATGAGGCCTGTCCTCATCATTATTGTTTGAAAACATTGCCGATCAATAGCCCAAAGTTTCACATTTACGAGAGCTGGAAAAAACAAGACAAGGGGAAAATGTAATTAGCAAAATGTCAAAATTTGAAAAACCTGTTGTGAACTGCGGAGGAAAACAAATTCATTCATGAGAAAGCATGAAAATGGGTACACGCTTCAAAACAGTAACAGAAAACTCAGCCACTGGACAATGGACTAAGCATGCACTGAAATGATCCCAAATATCTGAAATTTTAGCTGTGGTACATGGGCTTTTGGAGAGATCGCCTAAAAGCAACTGTGAGATGAGAAGAAATCAATGCAGGCTGAAAGCGAGCAAGAAATAGGGGGTCAGTTCATCGTAATCTGGGACACATCATTGCCTATGACACCAAATGATTTGGGGAGATTTTTAGCACATCATCCTGTTTCCAAGACAGCAAAATTCATTCAGGTTTCATCCTACCCCCAAAGTAGATGACAAATTTCTCCTTGACCTTGGTTTTGAGTCATTTTTTTTCCAGCTTTAGTTTTCAGGTCTCTGATAAATTCCAAGACTTCAATGTTACACGCCATACACGACATCACATACTTCAGAAGCAAAGCCCCGTTGTAAAAACAAGCATAATAGATTACCATTGCATAAAGTACAGATGCTCAAAGAAAATAGGATCATGTGAACTGGATGCGCAGAACCCCAAATGGACCAGATTTTCATCTCAGATGTGGCTTAGACATCTGCACTGCTTGCATACGTACAGTTTATAATAGAGTTTCTCCTTGGAGAAACAGTTTAATTAAACAAAACTACTCTAAAGACCTCTGCACTTGTATTAATTTTTTTTTTTTTTTAGTGAGTAATCACAATAGATTTCATCCCCATATTCCATTTCACTACAGGAAACAAGAAATGAGCAAAATTACTTTCAACAAAATATTTACAAATATTCTCATGAATAAAAATCCCAGAAATTACTCTGCTTTTATTTGCTGGTTCTTTAGTTCACAAACACCCTGGCTAATGAGTTTTTATCCTTAACTGCCTGTGCAGGATGTAAAAACTTCAACGTGCAAATTCAAAGTTTTCTTCTCAAACTGCATTGCAGAACTAAGCGAATGCATCGCATCATTTAAAGTCTCTTCTCATTTTCTAGACAGCAACTCCTTTTTGAGAAGCATTTTTAGTTTTATAATCCAACTGATGGGGAAGAACGACCTATAGCTTTAGTATGAGAGATTTCTGAAAAAAAAAAAAAAATTAGCCTTTCACTTTTGTCAGAGTGGAAGCGACAACTAATATGAATGGGATCTCTATTTTTCTGTTTTTTTTACTGTCTTCTGCAA
Source organism: Pelecanus crispus (assembly GCF_030463565.1). Classification (NCBI taxonomy): domain Eukaryota; kingdom Metazoa; phylum Chordata; class Aves; order Pelecaniformes; family Pelecanidae; genus Pelecanus; species Pelecanus crispus. The sequence continues at coordinate 40,247,667 of NC_134652.1, read as the reverse complement.
ACTAGGCGTTTTAATTGCTTTTTAGACGAGCTCTATCCTAGAGGAAGAAAAGAATATTATTCAACAGGGTGGGGGGTGGGGGGCACTCACTGAAAAGGATGGTCTCCTGCTGTACTGCCTGCTGCCGATGATGAGGGTTAATACCAAGTCACTAAAAACTCAGTAAAATCCCTGTAAATTCAGTGAGAGCATGAAAAGACTATCTTGTAAAGTATGTGCTTTCTATCAGAAATGAAAAAATGTAGGGGATTTCAGCCAGCCTGGCAATTTCAGGATAGTTTTTATTCAGTGCAGTGTATGATTATCACACAAGGCAAAAAGATGACTTGCTTGGTCGTGACTGGCAAAACCACCGATAACTGAATATTTTTAAAGAAGATGTAGTGAATGTGAAAATAATGAATGAAATAAGAATTTATAAATTTTGTTTTGTTTGGAGTAAAATATCCAACAGCAACCCAGTGCCATATCACAGGCATGTACCATAAACACATCTTAGTCATTTACCAGAAATATTTCTTCCAAGTACAGCCATCCTTTAGAGTAAAATTCAAGTTTTCACCTGTATTTGTTTCATACAGTCTTCATAGCAAAGGCATGACTATTAAGCTGACACCACTAATTGAATAAGGTCAGAAGACAGCAAATACTTAAGTTCACCTTTTTTTCTGTTGTCTCATGTAATTCTGAAAGACAGGGCATCCCTCCTATAAATAGTTCTATCTCCTTCTGCTTCCCAATGTATTTTAATGGATTCATCATCTTACACAAACAAGTAGCTCTGAAAAATAAAAGTTTTCATCCCAGTCTCAATCCCGGCCAGCTGGTCCTTAGCGGACACATTCAATCGGCCCCTGGGACCAAATTCCTGTTGGAGTCCGCCACAGCACGTAGGAGCACGGCCTCCGAATGGCACCGTCCCCATCCTTGGCCCCTCAAATGCATTTATAGGCTATAGCTTATTATGCCTTAAATCAGGGACTGATGGCAATCGGCTAACTCTTATTTTTCACGTAGGTAGTGAATGATGAAGGTGCTCAGTGGGTTTTCCTTCCTGCAAGCGGTTCAGATATAGCTATAGGGTTCAGATATAGCGAAGATACCACCTATCTCTGAGGTCCACGCGGGTACCACGGAGCCAGGTAAGCGGCCAACACTCACTCATTCTCCTCTGATCCACAGATGCTTTATGAAGCATCACATCATATTCGATTCCCCGAAGACCAGAGAGCATCGTTGCTGCATGGCCCCTGCCAGGTAGGCTCGCACTCAATCTCTTAACGCACTTAGGTAAATGGCAAATGTAATTTAGTACCTCTCGAGCAAAATGAAGATCCATTTATTGCTGCTAGAAATTGTTTTGTTAAAACAAATCTCCGCATCTGGCAATCTTCAGGGGAGCGCAGGCTTACTTAACGAGCCTAGAACAAGGCACATTCCCCTGAAGGTACCCCTAGTTACCCAACTTATATATACATTCAACTATATTTATATATATATACACATATATATAAAAAATTACGTATCTACACACACATAATTATGTATATTTTTTATACAGTACCTACAATTATACAATATATATTTTATTACATGGGTTTTTTATATACTTCCCCCAATTACCCATATAGCTGCGCACCAGCTAACTGTACTAACAAGGACCACACAGCTCAGGAAAAGCAAAGTGCAGACAATGCACGTCTGCACTGCTAATTAGAATCGCTACTCAGACTTTATATTCACGTTTATCCTGCCTAATGATAAACAGATGTTTTAATAATGGCTAATTACAGTAGAGCTTTAAATGTCAATAAGACCCTAATAATCAGGTGTGAGCATCATCTCCTGTTATGCTTAAAATCCTCCGTAAATGTGTTAGAGGGTTACTGAAGGCACAGTATGAATTCTGGAAGATTTGACAATATTAATAACTTCAAAAAGATGTATTTATGAGTTCCGTGAGATGAGAAATACGTATACGGGATGTATACCACAAAGTCAATTCCACCATGAGTAACGGAGTCATTACAGATACAGGCAGAGGTGATGCAGAGATTTTCCTGTCCGTCCCTCTGCAAAGAGTGTGCTTTGGATGCTGGAGGTAAAATTTTCTGTGAAGCTTGATTTCAGGAGAGTATCTTATTCTCTGACTGCAAGAACTACAATCATAAAGGAATACGATAAATAACATTACTAAAACAGATGTGCGTACATATATCTGTAACGGGAGCTTCCTAAGACTACTAATAATATAAAATATTATACTGCAATCAAAGCAGCTAGACTGGAGTTACACTACAATTAAAGTTTATTGCCTCTTTTACACTTTTTCATAATAAAATGTTATAGCTGGGGTTTCGTTTTATCTTTGTAACAGCACGTAGTGCAATCACTGATCATCCCAGAGGCCACTGAGATTTTGGCCGGCATGCAAAAAAGTAGCAATGCTGTAAGGCAACAATATACACGCTCACAAACTAAGGTAGATTATAAAATATATATTGTCATATACACTCCTCCTTCACTCTGAGGCACGAATAAAAATAGGGATTCCCAGAATTGAGACCTCTAAATGATTGATCATATGATATAGCTCTCCAGGTGAGGGTCTTGGACGATGCTGGGCATTCTGCAGTCATTGCAGAATATTTTAATTGTGCGTTAGAGATGAGCAATCCCATCAAAAATGAGGATTCGGTGTGAGCTCCTACCAAAGGCGCTAGGTAATTAGAAAAATACAGTTAAAAACTGGAGTGGTTAAATTAACCTCAGCAAAGGCACAACTTCTTATGCTTTCTGGCAAGATTTCCTTTGAGAAATGGATTCATCTGAATCCGAAACTCCAAATGAACGGGAGTCAGTGCAAGGGCTGAAACCAAAGCGAAATAAACAGGGATAAACAGGGAAGAGCAGTGAGAGCCAAAGCAAAAGAATCAGGATTTCATGGGTCAAATCTGGACAAGGGTGGAGATTAAAGTTTAAATTTGAAGTGTTCATTGTGGTCAATACTTAATTTCTGACAAAAAGTTGACTGAAATTATTTAAATCAATCATTTCGGTATATAAGTCAGACCCCTCTCTACACCAAAATCACTGATTTAAGCAAATAAACAATTTCAATAAACAATTTCAAACTTCTTTTCCCAAAAGAAGTTTTTCCAACAAGACGTTTTCTTCCTATTCATTTACCTGGGCAACCTAGGAATATATATCCCATTTTTAAACAGGTGAATACATCCCCAGAGATATACAGTCCCCAACACAGTCCAAAGCTTGGGCTACGTCCTGGCTGATTTATCCACGTCTTGTGTGCTGGGAGGTCTCTGACCATAAAGCAAGGCAAGATAAAGGTATTTTCTCCAGTCGTAAAGGATCATATGTGCATATCCTTCATGACGCAGCACAAACCTGATGGCTTCAGCAGCTCAGAACCTCTCTGAGTGTTTTCTCCCTGTCCAAGGCAGGGCACAATCTCAGGGCGATGCAAAAGAGGAAAACGAAAAGCAGATTTTTAGGTTGCAGGCAGTCTTGAGCTGACCCCGCAGATCTTCCCACCACCCGATGGGATTTCATCACCAGCTCGCGCAGAGCTGCAGTCCCTGCGGGGCCACCCCAGCGCTTTGCACCACCGGGTCGGAGCCGGAGGGCGGCCGGGGACGGCAGACAGGCACGGGACATGGCGCCGAGGAGGGGAAGGCCAGAAGGTCTTGAAAGACCTTTGCAACATTTTGGCTTCGATATGTCTCCTTCTGAAACCATAGCATGTGTTTTAAACTGCAATTTCTCTTTCCCTGGTCTTTACTGTATATACTGCTATCAGTTACACAGTATTATTTCAGTGTCAGTAGGGGAAGAATACATATCTCCATAAAGGTTAGAGAAAGAATTCAGATTTTCTCCATTAATTGCACTAAATAATAGGAACTCTGCATTACTGATCCTCTCCAAGGCTTAATTCTCTTAATTTCTTATACTTGTCATTGCATCCCCAGCCTGCTGAAGGACAAAGTTTTTGCTCTTTGGCTTCTTTTCTTCTTTTGGACCCAGCAGCTGAAAATGCTGAACTTCGGGCTTGGATCCAAGCTACTCCATTTCGCTGTATCACATGCAAAGGCAGTGAAATAGGGGGAAAACGGCAATGATTTAAGGGAAAAAAGGATTTACAAAAGAGCAACATAATTTATGTGTGTTATATGGTATTATATATTATATGTTAATATAGCTGGGGAAGTCCTTCAGATGCAGCTGCTAAGATCCACCTGAAAATAAAGCATCATTTTGCATAGCATTATTGGAAAACCATCTTCCCAACACAGATTTTAAGCACGGGTTACTTTTCTGCCAAGCCAGGTCAATCACAACCTGTCCTTATAACCACAGCCAGTGCAGCAAAGCTTTGTCAGTAAAACATCAAAAGATGCTTTAAAACTTGAACATCAGAGCAACCACCAGAATAGTGCCCAGATAGGTGCATTATTTCCAAATGAAGTGCAATACTCATACGGCCCTGCAATCCTTTAGCATCTTTCCCAGGTTTTACGTGCTCGGTGAAACCTTTCCAAGTTTTTCAAGGATCACCAAGTGAATCATCCTCAGCTCAGGTGCTTGCTGGTGGCGTTATCGGACCTGAAACTTTTCGCCTTGCACTGTAGCCAGAATTCATCGCCTCGCTTTTTGCTTTTAGGCTATTTTATTCAAATAACTGTTTATCTGCCCAGGAAAGCCTCAGGCAAAGGAACAGAGGCATCTTCGTGTCCTTTGGGCCTTTCTGGCAGCTACGATATGTAAAATTTCCACTCAAAATTAAGCATGCTCCCACTTAGGTTTGATTTTGCAGGGATTATTACGCAAATTACCACCGGGGAGAACACAGTCATTTCCAGTTACTTGTGTTTCGTCATGTAGGTCTTATACAATGATGATGAAAAGTACATTTAACTAAACAGAAGGACAACGATGACAGAATAATTGAATTATTTTACTCCACCAGACACACTGTGAATCACGAACGAGGCCCAGGCAGACTCCATTTCGGGATACGGTGCAGAGCAACACAGAGGGGATGTGTTTAACAGCTGCAGAAAGAATTAATTTTTCTATTCTCAGATGTTTCTGTTTCAAGTTTCTAACAACGATGGCACTGGTACAATGATGACTTCATTCCTATGCTATCTGTTTTCCCAACAGGTCCTTTCCCGTAACTCCATGGGGGGATTTTGCTGCCTCATACCGTGCAAAGTTGTAATTTTACCTTGGGCCATGGAAAGATGCAGCTTTCAAGCAGACACAGATAAACATTTAAATATGTTTTTTCTCCCGGTACAGTTTATATCCATGTGCTCCTAAACTGGGACAGCTTGTTAAAAATAATGTTTAGTAATAAGAAATGAAAACATACCCACAGAAACAGCAGCATTTTTTAATTATTTTGCATTCTTGGGATAGAGCTGTGGCTTTTCCTGGTACACAGAGAGCAGGAAAGGAATGAAGGAGAATAAAGAAAGAAAAACAAATAAGCAAAAAAACTTCCAGCAGACCCAATACTAATCCTAAAGATGGAGCGCAGGATGATCGTGGATGCCCAGCGCTCGGCACGGCATTACGCTCAATGCCGGCACTATGGCAGCGCTTCATACCGTGCAGTGAAGTTTTGGGGTGCAGCGTCAGGATGGCAACAGGACACCCCAGCTGTGGTCCTTCTCGTGGTGCTGGGCTACAAACTGGGGAGAGCGCTTTTGCCCGCATGTTGGCAATTCTGTGCTGCGGTGTAGGTGCATGATGAAGGCTGAGGTTGTATCATCTCCATCCACCTCTGTGCAGACTGCCAATTTGGTAATGGTCCTCAAAGCAGAGGTCAAAGATGCACTTTTGTGAGTGCCTCAAATTATCAGCATATTACCGTGACCTGAAGTAGGTAGATCCAGATTTCATCTTTACTCTTCTTTCACATTTTTTTTCCCCATTTCCCTCCCTGAGCTTTACTAACTTGAATTTTGTCATCAAAAACGTCTGTATTACATGCATTACAAAACCCCATTGCGCAGAAGTTCCTGGGCTGTGCGGCTCACATGGAGGAGTGATGGTAACTGCTGTTCAAAGGCAACAACTGCCTCAAAACTCGAGCTCTTTTCAGGCCATAAATAAAATTAATTTCTTATTTGGATTTGCACGATCTTTCAATAAAATCTTTCAATAAAAAAGAGCCTCTGCTTTGCCAGGAATGCTGCAGCAAAGGGCGCACTTATCACCATTCTCTACCTACCCCAGCCTTTCCCCCTTGGAACCAGACCCCATCCCAGTGCCTAACACTGAGCAGGGGAGGCAAGGAAATCCTCAATGCTTTGGCATGACTGCACCCGCGTGTCTAAAGCAGGAGATGCTCTTGCATGTGTATCTGGGATCATTTGTCATTAAAGAGAGCCAGCAATCCTGAGAAACCTTGCAGGAGGATGCTGCACCCGTGCATGTCACCTCTAAGGCATCTACCAAGCTTCCTGGCAGGTGATGCTGGCCGCTCACGTACACGTGCTGTAGATACAGGTACGGTAATCTGCTCTTTGCATGAGAGAGGAGCCCTTTTTCTTTTGAAAACTACGCACTGTTTGCACTTTCATAGTACTCAAAGTACAAGCTGGTCCCAAATCACATTCTGGAATCAAGGCTGCTGCAGACTCACAAAAACGGGCATTTTTTTCATCCTAAATGGATAAAACATTCAAAAACAGATTAATGGGCAAGTCTCAGAATTGTATTACTTTTTAAAGAACTGGTTTTGGCTGCTCTTTAAGCACTGGTCTCAGAGGTGACTAATAATATATTCAGGTTACGTGAGGAGGAAACAAAGCAGGAAGGACAGGACTCAATGAAAGTTCTCCAGATAGCTCTGCTTTCGCTACAATAAACTATGAAGACCCTGGACATCCCAAGGAACTGTATACATTTTGCATAGGAATGAAACATGCCTGGATAACATCAGGTACGACTAAGAAAAGAAACGGATGGAAACTGTTATTAACAAACTCTGCTCTTTTCCACCAGAATAAAATCACCTCTAGTACTAAAAAGTCAGTGAAACAAATTTTAGGGGTAGTAACATTAGCTGTGAAGACATCCAGGGAAAACTGGGGCAAACAACATGAAACACTGCAGGTGTACTGTAGAAATGACTCAGTGGAAATTACGACCATGCTTTCTGCTCATCTTTAGTAAGAAGCCAGTAAATAGAATAATACCGTTGATATTTAACTACAATTAGCAGAATTCACTATTGGTTTTACTGTGGTTTTGGTATGTTATGCTGGAGAACATGGGCTGACTCCTTCTCCCACTAAAGCGATTGGGCTCTGCGGACTCAACAAATAGGTCTATTTAAAATAAAAATTAAAAAAGGATCAATTCATCCCATTGCCCGTGTTATGCTGTTATTATTCTTTGAAGGAAGGGATGCACTTGGTGTCTGAAGGACACTGAGGGGAGACCTTTCCCATCTGTGCTATGGGCTGGCTGTCCCCACCGTTCGCACGTGTGATTCAGAGGAAGAGCTGGTCCTACGCCAAACCCCCCCAGTGTCTACCCTAGGGAGGTCCTGCCTCTTTGATTCTTTTGCTGTGGGCCATCCCTACCAGTGAAAATCCCGTATCGCAGCAGGAGAGGAATGAGTATGTATAGAGAAATGGCAATGGGAGTTAGCTGACTCGTGCAAGCCCCAAGGCCCTTGTAAAGCTTCAAGCCAAACACTGGTTGACTTCAATGGAGGGGACTTCATCCTTACCCCTCCATCATACAGCTTACAACTTGAAATACCCTTATGCTTAAGATCTGACAACATCTATCACCCAGTGCTAAGTACAATAATCTGTATTAGACACTATGTAGGATCCCAGGACTTTTCTTACCAGAAGAGTGAACCAAGTAATCCAACCTTCTGCCCTAACAACCACCTTCACCCAACGTTTCAAAGAAAACTACATGTCTCCTAATGAATTATTCAGGAATAACCCCAGCCTGGGTGGTTTTATTAATTTAAGGCCCACAGTGTTTGGCTGAGGATATATATTGTCATCTGTTTCTATCTAATGTAATTCCCAATCTTCCTATTGCCCCCGCCCCAAATATCTCAGTCCTCTTCTGAAGACTCGCAACTGCTTGGCCTTAATGAGAAGTCGTGACAAGGATTAATTAAGCATTATGAAAGTCTTTAATTGTATCAGGGTTTTTTTTTTCCTTGGAATTTCAAAACATCCACATCATTGTATTACAGGACCTGCTAATTAGGTGTCCTAATATGCTCTTTTTAAGCTAACTGCTATTTTACATAACCTTTACTACATCACCTCTTATTCATCCCCTCTGTGTAAGCGTAGTTCTACTATTCTTACATTCCTGTGATACAGAAGTTTTTCTAGGTTTTTAATTAAACCTACCTTGACAGAGCAAGAGCTCACAAACTACTTAAGAAATTGTATTAATTGTAGTATTGAATGTCCATATAAAAGCTGAAAGCTGAAACAGGTCCTTAAAGTAGTTTAAGAAGAATCTATTCAGAACAATTTGAAAGCCACAAAAAGTACTTTCAAGTACTATTTTGAGTTTGATGGAGAGTGACGCAAGTTGGATGAGATTAATGGAAAACCAACAAGGGTCTAATGCAGGTCAGAAGCCTAAAATTTAATTGTTCAAACAACTAATTTAATGCAAGGAATGCAAGAGGGGTCAAAGCAAAATGTCTCCAATTATCGGCAAAAGGAAAAGGAGAAAACAACCTAAACCTCTCATGGGGGTGAGAGATTCAGCCTGGGACACATCACCTCATTGGCATGCCAAGATCATAAAAACATTACCAAGAAACCTTGTGTCTAAGAGTAATGAGCCAAGTAATATATTCACATTTTAAAGAGACCTACAAATCAGTTCTAGCTCATTGCCTAAAGGAGCCCCAAGAACAAGGAAATTGAATATAACAAATTAAAGGAGGTATCTTAATACTAACCTAATTTGGAAGGGAAGGCATTGATAAATGAAGAAGCCAGCTTGAGGGACCATTAAAAAAGCAACAGAAAAAATAATAATAAAGAGCTGAGGTATCTCAGAGACTCCCCAGTGTGGAAAACGGCATCCTGCAATACAGATGGGGCCACACCAGGGGTCTGCAATTTGGGAAGGGAGGAATTGCTCTGCTGATAGCAAACAAATAGGGCCAGAAGAATTGCATGTGACTTTGTGGTATTAGGGTGGAAAGAGAAAAGGTCCTAAAAGCAGAGGAAAATCCCAGGTGGCAATACCTGTAGCTCCTGGGGTCTGACCAGGAACACTGCCAGGAGCCTTATGGAAGAATCTGTAAAGACGGTATAAACACGTCCCACAAGTTGTTCAATTTCTTGAAGGCATCAAGGCTGGACAAGCACCCCTTTGATGGGCCTTCTGCTGAAAGAGCCTCTTTCATACTTGTCATTTGCAAAATACACACGTTTTGGTGTTCACCCTGAAAAATTATCTTGGAAGGTACAGTGGCTTGGCTAGTTGGTAAAAAAAATAAATACAACGAGCGGGCACGAAAACATAAACCTACAGGGCAGAACTTGGGGTTAATTTTTAAGATGATCCGCACAAGTTTAGAACTAGTTTGATTAGTTGTAGGGGCCAAAGGTTTAAATGAATGATTAAAGCCAGTGGTTGGTATCCTAACATATGCTTGAAAATTGTAATGGAGCTGAGTATTTTAGGAATGATTGGAAAATACAAAAGAGATTTTACACTCTATTCGAAAGAAAATAGCGCTCTAAGGATACACGGCTGCCAGATAATGTTTTCTTGTTAAAATAATATAAAAAAGCACACACATAACGCATCTTTTTCTAAAAAGAAAGCTGAAGCACTTTATGAGCAATAATTATGCCTCACAACATTTCTGAAAGCACGAAAGCACTGTATGTTGATACCACTGGAAAAGAAGAGAGGGAAGTGTCTCTGCCACTGCCGGTAGAAAGCTTTGCTAAGACTTCAGCTGTCCTGAATTCACCGATTCTCCGGTAGACATGCTCAGCTCTTCACCTCAGAAATAAGCATTGGCTCCTTCATTGCTCCATTACCACCCAAGGCAGTGCTAACACCTAAAGCCAGAAGTTATCCTCTTCATTCCACAGAGTCATCACCAGGCCTCCAGCAGGCATGGAAATAGGGGAAGAAGATGGTTTGAATGTTTAGCTTCCCAGCAAGCCACAAAGCGATGAGGTCCTTTCCTCCATCCTTACTTCAGGGTCTCTCACTGAGCTCTGCAACAGATCTTGATACTAAAAGACCTAAAATGAGCAGGAGTTTCAGCTTCATTGACTGATTTTTTTTCTGAAGGACAACATCACACAGGTTCAAGAAATCTCTTTTCCACTCTGAGTTAATAAGAATGGGTTTGTAAGAAAGACAGTCTTTAAAGAGCTGTTCACATATAGCAAAATCAATGATACTTTCTAAAAAGTAACAAACCTAGGTGCTAGTCAGCTATTTAGCTACAGAAGTAGCTCCTATGGCCAACTCCCCATAAAGCTTATTCAACCAGACAGATCAGCATGAAGCCATGCGGAAACCCATTTACACAGCCAGCCACTCTCACTTATAATTCTGCACCGCGGACACTTTAATTCATGAATAACAAGAATAAGAATGAGAAAAGTGCCATAATAAGAATGAGAAAAGTGCCACATATGCCTTCACTAGGTGTAACTAATTGACCAGGGACACCTTTCTGGCAAGATGCTTTTTATTGACTGAAAAGCCTAATCAAAGCAGCACATAGTATAGAATAGATGAGATTTTCTTTATGTAACAAGTACCCAAATATCCCTGCACTAATTTTCTCAGCCTTGGTATGCATTGAAACTCGTTACAGCTCTAGCAGGCAGCTTGCTACAGGAGCTAATGGGATCCCCAGGGTCCCATTCACGTTTCCTGGATCTTCCCTCCTAATGCAGCCACCCTGGGGATGCATCGCACAGTCGGAGCTGTGGAGCGGCGTCTGCCATATGCTTGGCTCTGGAGTTTCCAAAAGGAGGATGACGCCACTGGTTTTTAGAGCTGTTTCATAGCTTTTACGGAAGGGGCTTTGTTATATGTTTTTACTTCTTTGATGTACGAGAGAGTTCAAATGCGGGTCTCGAATTTATTTTGCTCCTGAAGCTCATAAGAAGCTGCTCACGGGGGCTTTTCATATGCAAACTTAAAATGTATTCTGAAATGATGGCACAAAAAATAGACACACAAAGGAAAAGCAAAATTGCGACTATCCATATGAAAGCAAAGTAACGTAAAGAATTTCTTTTTTACGTGATGTTATTAGCAGATATAGACATAGTAGTTATATTAGCAGAATTAGAAGCATTCTTATTCTGCTAAGCAGAAGGACACACACATAAAATGAAGGATGAATCTTTGGACTGCGTAATTATTAAGCAAAGTGATGGACTAAAGTATTCTGTGAATAGAGTAAAATCAATGAAAACCGAGCCCTGTAATCCGTTATGCAGCAATGGCCCTGGTAGGACACTCGAAAATGGAAATAATCACAAGACTGACATATTTGCACATTCCTTACTAGAGAAAGGAAGAGCCAGGGCACAACCCTTGCCCAAGAGGCGCAAGGCTCAAGGGCTGGTGCTCCCCTTCCCCAGCTGGGATATTCGTTTCATCGTGAAAAGGACACCAAGGAAAAGGGATGGATGGACAAGCTACTGCCTTTCAGAGGCTGTGAGGAAAATATCATTCTCACGACAAAGCCGTGACATGTTTTGAACCCGACTATTTAAATTCTTATTGTCACCTTCTCCTTGACCTTCTCTCTCTTTTCACTACAAGCCTGAAATGTTATTTTATGCCAGACCTTTAATTACTCTCTGTGATGGTGTTAGCAGAAAAAAACCTGGGTTTTCGCATTTAAATTAAAATTCACCTGAGTTTCTCACCACTAGCCACATAAACATCAGTCAGCACAAACTTGCCCAAGTACAGGAGCAGAAGTGAAGATTTTGTTACCTTGCGCCATATTCAGCTACCTATTTTCAGCAAAATACTGCATATAATTCTGAAATTTAACGTAGTACGTTGCTGCTGTCTGCCAATAACACTAAACTTTCAGATACGAGTTTGAATAACGGTCCTTTGAGAAATTCAGAAAAGTTAAATGGCACCTTGGTGGCACACTAGGAATATTAAGTGAGTAGAAACCTCAACACCACAAAAGCTGCTCTCTCGGTGTTAAAAAGAGGCAGTTTGCTAAGTGAACTTTATAATAATTCCACATTTTTAAAGTACGTCTTTATTTCCCAAAAGCAGTGTCCCCAACAGAACGGTTAAATAACTCATCCCCAGCTCCCTGCCATCTCAGGAAACAAGGACTAAAAGCTCTTGCTTTGCTGCATCAAAATACATGAGTTCCTGGGTCTCGCACAAACCCCATCGCACGAAGGCTCAAGATTCTTCTCTCTTGAGCACAAACTACTTGCAGCAAGCACACTTTTCAGAAACTTGTCCCATCAGCTATCACTTAGATATATTCACTTTGCCTTTGCTTTTTAAAGGGTGTCTTATGGATGTCATGAGAGTACCAATGACAGTCTTAAACCCCTCCGTTCCTGCCGTTCATCACCTCTCACTGCCTGAAGAAGTAATTCCAGCCACCATTTTTTCCATTTCCCTTTAAGTGCCCGAGCTAGCAGACAGGGTGTCCACCTCTGCACATTTTTCCCCATGACCCAGGAGCTTCCCCAGTTTGGAGATACCCCCTCCAGCAAACTGCTTCACCTCCAGCCCCATGGGGCAAGTTGCAGACCTGCCTGGAAAAATGACTATTTTTGTTATGACACTGAAAAAAAACTTTTTCTTTTTTTCCCCCCTCTCAATATTAATAATCTAAGCCATGTATAAACTCTGTGGTGCTATGCACTGGGTACTAAAGATCTGTGCTAATGGTTTAGCTGTACTGAGACAGCATGGAGTAGGGTGCTGAGTACAGGCTGGATTAACACCTCTGCACCACATCCACTGCCCAGGGTTATGTGTTTCTGCCCTCGGGAAAAGCTGCGTTTTGGAGGACTTCATCTATCGAAGAAATTGAAAACCCATGCTAGACCCCATCCACAGGAGGTGTAGGTATCTGAGGTAGCCAAATGTATCTGAGATACCTGCAAGGAAAAGACCCAAAGGCAGACACCCATGGTGTAATACAAATAACACTCACAGATTAAAAAGGGTACTGAGAAGCACTGGTTGTGCTGTACAGAAGTAACTGAATTACGTGACAAGAAAATATTCTTCTAACACTCCATCTGAGGTTTAAGCGATGACTCAAATACTCGTCTTCATTACATCTCCTTTGCTGTACTTCCAGTCGCCGCAACTTCTTTCTCCCGCTCATTAACTCTGACACCTTCAAGCTGTGTAAGTGCTGAGCCATGGGAAGAGCACACCAACTACAGCGTTTGGCTGAGGGAAAAAAAATTCCGCAAGACTACAAGCTAGTGCAAACTAGCTATCGATAACCTCCACATCCATAGACCAATAAAACAGCCAACGAGGGCTGTGTGAGAATGTTTCTGCTTTCAAAGAGAAGGGACTGTGTCTTGAGAGATGGGCAAGCCAGGTAATTCAGTCTGCCTCTATGGCTTTTTTTTCCCTAAATTTTAATTATTAGATTATTACAGGGGAATTATCAGATATACTTGCCCTGGTCATTGTCTTTACATTAGGGATCTACTGCTGGTGGAAAAGCACCATCAGGAAAAGCTGTGAGCAACTAAACGGACAGTAGGAAGAAAAACCTGAGATGTTACAGCTTTTTCTTTTGGCTCACACATCATTGCCCAGCCAAAAATATTGTTAAGCTTTTAATAGCTCCATTAATTCAACAGCAAACACCGGCATTTGCCAGTGCAATGCCTATGAGAACAAGAAATATAAGTGCAGCTTCACTTCTGCTGGCAAAGCAAAAAAAAAGTCACATTTCTGCTTAGTTCTTGACCGGCTTTAGCTCTGCAGCGTGGAATAGCTGGCAAAAGTAAAATATACAACCAGTCACTTAAAAACACCTAAACCAAACCAGCAGACATTGCTGCTGCAAGCTGGGTATGGCTGCTGAAATGCATTGCTGTTTCCAGCAAGAGTCAGAAAATTCCCTCGCTCGAGCTGCTTCACTATTTCTCTGTTTTGACAGCGCATTTACTTTAACAAGGTTTAACAAGCAATCACATTCAGGAGCCTAGATTAAATTTTATTCAGTACCAGAGTTAATATTTTGGGCTATAATTATTAAACCAATCATTGCCTCCTTGATAAACACATAATTATAGCCAAGGCAGGGATTGCAGGCTCACCCTTCCTTCAGAAAAAAATGGTTTGGGGAAGAATTACAGTCCAGCCCCAAGTATCCACACTTCTGTTACCCCGAGCATCCCCTATTAAAACAAGACGCTAGCACCTGATACCTATTAATCAGATTTAAAATGTCTTTCCGGAGGATTATTTCCTCCCCGTATCCAGACTTCCCGGCGGGTGTGCAGATAACTGCGATCAGGTCCTGCTGCTGATCCTCCTTCATCTCATGCAGTTTGAAATTTGTTTATTCACACCAAGATTACCCTATGCCTCCCCAGCACGACCGGCTGCCTCCGAGACCACGGGGACAGTGGGGAAGCATCTCCAGCATCTCTCCTTCTCCTCCCAAGCAAAGCGGCGCTGGGAGTGCAACCCACCGGCAGAGAAATTAGAAAGAGACTGCAAAGCTTTTTCCCCTTGGTGCACAGCTTGAAATCCAAACAGGTCGAAGGGGCTCAAAAATTAGCACCATGTGCTGGTTGTTTGCTGGCTGAAGTAAAAAGAGATGGTAGCTTCAAGTCCAGCTGCATGAAGATAACTGTGCAAGCAATTAGCAAACAGCTTTCTCTCTAGTAAATCTTTTATTCCTTTCTGCAGTGTGCTGATCACAACAAAAATCCCACAGATTAAATAATTAAAAATAGCCTGTACAACTGATGGGTCCTCCAGGGGAAGGGTTTTTGCTATCCACGTGATGGGCAAACCGGCTCTGGGACAGTCAAAAGCTTCTCCTGCCCGTCACCATTCCCTCCCCACCCTTTGCCAAGCATCGTATATAATTTAGTGCTATTTCTGCTCCTACGTAGCCTGGATGTTGTGTAAGATTTGACATCCAGTCATGATCTAGCCCGTTTGCTTTGTTTTTCCAGTCTCTGTGTCTACGTCTTCCTGAAATGACCTGATCTCAGCAAAGGGACTTCTCGCTTCTCTATTTGGAAACCAGTGCACAACCACAGTCTGAATAAAGCGAAAGTCAAACAGCAGCAGTAACAGTGGATACCGAAGAGCAGCGGCAGGGAAACAGAAAAGGGCAATTTTAAAATATCTCTTATGAAACAGAAGGACTGAGCGTTATGCTTTTTGAAAACAAGGTCGTGTTATTCATCCGATGAGAAAGCACAAGATATGACATTGCCTTAAAGCACCCTGAGAAATTCAAAAACATTACCACCTTGATATTTTCCTAAGCACAGACAGCAATGGTTGGCCTCTCCATGTAGCATTAACATGGGACTGAGAGAGAAACCTTCTCCTCCACCTTCCTTCCCCAAGCAACAGGACAACATCTATCCTGTCCCGTCCACCCTTTCTGCAGAGAAACTCTGCTCTTGCTCTGCACTGGGGTGTTTGGTTCAAACACTTGTGTCGGAAAGGTGAGAACTTGACGGTGAGATGGGTGAGAACTATATGGTGGTCCCTCCAAACCGCGTGGCCCACAGCCAGGTCACCTCCATCCCCCCTTGCTGCCCTCAGAGACCAAATCCTCCAACCACCCACCCACCCAAGGGCCGAAGGGTAGATGGTGCCACAGCAGGAAAAAATGGTAGAAAAAAGGGATAATAGTAAAAACAAAGAAGGTTTTCAGGAAGGGCTGGGGAGGCAGAGAAGACGAGTGAAGGCAGGCAAGGGATGTCACCCGGAGAAAGGCACAGGAAGAAGCAGCAGAAAGCAAACAGGAGGGCACGTTTCAGAGAGCACGAGAGCCACTTTGGGGTGGTGCAGACACTCCTCATCGTTTGAGAGCATTTTTGGGGTGTCTGCTTCGTAAGTCAATGTGGGAGGACCTTGTAGGGTTGCAGGAGCAGGTCTGGATCCACCAGCACTTGGATCACACACGGATGGGAGCTCTCCACTGAAAGGAAACTGGTTGGCACGTGCTGAAACCGCTTTGCATGCCAAAGCAACACACGGTGAGTGGGGATGAGCAGGGGACTCCAACACCAGAGTGCTGCTCTGAACCAGACTTGGAAGTAGATAGAGCCACTGGCAATGCAAAGATCACAAAGTCCGCTTAAGTACAGCTGCTTATTGGCAGAAAGAGCAAAAGTAAAAAAGGTAAATATAAGCATTTTTTTCTGCAGAAGTAAAGAGGGATATAAAGAAGTGAAAGCAACAGTTGTTGCAGTGGGTTTTCTGCCTTGCACTACTCATCTGCACACAAGGCTGGGAAAAAGGACCAGCCCCAGAGCACATGGCCAAATCTGCACACATATAAAAGTTGCAATTTTTGCTTAATTTGTTTCCTCTGGGAGATGAATCCCCTGCAAAATGACGTGGCAAGCTAACTCTCCTTTCCCCAGCAGCACATGGAGTTTTGCAGCTTTATTTCGGCAATGCATCCAAAGGCACGACTGGCGCCTGAACGTGCCGATGGCTCCCCTTCCATCCCTGAACCCTGGAAACCCCACCGGCCTGCCTGGAGGAGAGGACCCCAATTCCTCACTCCAATGTAGCAGCACATCAGCACAGGGGAAAATTATTAATGCTTGTCCTGAGCTTCCAAATCTTGCTCCTCCAACCACCTGATCGTGGTGGCAAGAACATTTTGTCTGAGCGGAGGGAGACATTTGTTTTCTTTGGATGACAGCGTATTTAATGTGATTCATGAGAAGCTATTTTCCAAGCCGTTAAATACATAATACAGAAAGAAAATAACACTGTGTATTTCATTAGATAAACTTGTGGGTTTTCAATACATGCTGCAAGGGACAGTTTGGGAAAAAAAAAGGTTTTCTTTATTGAAGTCATTAAGGGGCATACAGCTACAATGGCTGTTGATTAATACATACATCAAATAAAAATCCCTTGCTGATATGCAGAAGCATCATTCCATCATTACAGATCATTTCAACTTTGATGAAAAATGCTGCTAACTTAAAACCAACTGTGGTAGCAGGCATCTCGGCTGTACTGAAGCACTTTCGTGATCAGAAATCATGTTTAAAAACTGACTATTAAAGAGCCTTTTTTCTTCCTATAATAACATTTATTAATTATTTTTAAATTTCTCCAGTCCCCAGACAGCAGTAATTTTTCATAATTCACATAACACTTGATGTGGCATCCCAAAGGCAAGCAGTAATTGAGGTTAAAACGTGCTGAAGACTGCCTACCCTGAAAAGTTTGCTCATCTAATTTGGAGCTAACTAAATGTCACTGCTGCTGTTCAGGATTTCTTTTATTTTTTTTAGTTTTGAGAGCCAGCAGTGAGCTCAGCTGTTAGGAAAAAAAAATACATAAAAGAGCGAGCTAACAAGCACGGAGGTATAAAACATGAATCAAAGCTGGACTTGGTTGTTTGCAGTTGGTAAGGAGAGGGTGCGAAGGAGTAAGGGCAAAAGGGAAGGTGGCTGTCACCGGGAAAACCAGACTTAGATAAACCTTAGGAGAACTTAAGGTAAATTTAGATAACCCTTAGGACAACTTAAGGTAAACGTGGGACCGGTGGAGTTGGGAGAGAGCGTGGCAGACGCGATGCAGAGAAGCCCGCGAGCCTCAGCGCAGAGCAGTGATGCTCCTCCATCTGCCCAGATTTCGAGATGAAAGTTGAAGGAGGGAGGAGGTGGATGCTAAAGAAGAATCTACTCTCCTCATCTATAGGGAAGGCATTTTACAGCTCATTTCCAACAATTCAAACAGTTCAGCCTATACAGCCAAGTAGGCTGGAGCAATTCCAGGTATCTATTTCTCCCCTAATAAACAGGAGCTTGAACTTCTTATTAAACAGAGAGAGGGCATCACACTTCCTTGAAGTGCTCCAACAACCAGATCCAACAAACTGCCAAACCTTATTGAAACAGTAATTTCTTCCTGCCTGTACCCTGAAATTTGCTACTGTACATTTTCCGATACTAACATTAAATGACGCCTACCACTACACATTTAACCTCCCATAATAGCTGTGTTTCAGCTACCTTCGCAGCACATATTTCTTCTGATTCAGGGAACTGTAACATATTTATGCCCTAAGATTTCGATTCTGCAAGATGTGGAACGTGCTGGACAGGATCCAAAGCAGCGCGTACGTGCATATATACATTAAGAGAGCAAGTAGCCGGACTTCAGCAGCATTATTTATGTGCTTACAGCTCCCCGTGATTCCGTGTATTCAATTTATTTGGCCTGTGGGCCAGATCCCACTATCAAAAGTGCTGAGAATTCACTGAATTAGGGCTTTAATGAGAAAGAAATTGTTTTCTGCAAATCCACAAGCTCTGAAATGAAGAAAGAAATCAGATTGAGATGAGACACAGCGAGAGCTGCAGCAATAACTGCAACGCCAACGGGGTTTTCCATAGTTATTCCTTACTATGCTTTTGTTGACAGAATACGGTAGGTACATTACTGGCCTCAGTGATTTTGGCCAGGGAGAACTTAATCCTTAATGTTTATTTTTATCACTTTCAATCTTTGCAAAGTGTGTTTTTTTGTGTTCTTCAGAGATGAGCTTCAGGCTTATTAAACGTGGTTTTTCAGTACATATTCAAATGGAGATTCAGAACTGCCTTATTTTAACAGAACTTTAATAGAAAAGAGCTGAAGGCAGCTACAGGTCATTTACTGAGGTCTGGGAGTTTGGGGTAGTTGCTTTTAATTTGGATCTTGAATTTTTTTTCCCCACTTTCTCTTCCACGATCCTTCCGAAAAAATGGCTCAAGGCATTATTTGATTGACAGGAAGCAAAACAGGTAACTGCAATGCACAGCCAAAGCACCCTGGGTCATTCCTGTGCCACAAAAAAAGCCAAATATTCTTCTCCCCAAGCCTCACAGCTTGCCAAATTTCTGCCAGTACACTAATCAAAGGCTATAAAAAGTAACCTTGAGAAGACAGACTGCATCTGTGCTCCTACTTCAGCCATCTCTCTCTGTGGACTTCCAACCAGCAGATCAGGTCTCCTTCCCAGAACTAATGACCAACCCCTTCTGATGCCCCCAAAATTAAGATTTCATTGGAAAGTTTTCTACAACAAAGAACAAGGACAGCTTAGAGGAGTGCAAAAACATTCGTTTCAGAACAATACAGTCCCTAGGCATGAGTGGCTTAAAAACTTGATAGCCTAAAACAGATAGGACAGTAGTACCAGCCAAGTAGGATTGAGCAGAAAGCTGTGTTTAAACAAACCATGCAAAATCAGGTAGCAGAACTAAGACCGACTGCAGACGCTTTCTATACAAGTGCTTGAAAATCTATAAATTAAGATCCATGAATTACAATGTCTTATTTTAACCTGAAAATACTCAGCATGTCAGAATCTTGTTGGAAAGGACTTTGTAACACAGTATAAAATACCTGGGAAACTGCAAAGTCAGAATTACTGGAAGACCTCAGTTATCCTTTGACCAAGTGAATACCAAAACTGTCTCAATAATATTGAAGTCTTCCCTTTAAAGAAGTCTTGGTTGAAAAACAATTCTCAGACCACTGCAAAAGGTCTGCGTTCAAAGGTTTCTGCTGAAAAGTCACCTGAACTCAAATTTAGCATCCTCATGAAAGTGAAAAATCAAAACTACTGCTACCGCATGGTTAGCCTCAAAAGAGAAAATAACACAGAAATGAGGAAACTTGTTAAAAGGAAATGAAAAGGAGCAGTCAAAAGGGAAAAGAAAAAATAGTGGTGGCATAAAAATTGTCTCGTTGTATCCATGAGAGTTTTGGAGGAAATATATACTGGCTATCCCCCAAGTGACTTTAAATAAAGCGATAAAAAGCTGCAATAGTTGAACAGCAAAGTGTAGAAAGGTATGAGAAGTAAAAAGACAACCATTAAAAATGGCGATTGCACCTGCATAAGGAAAAAATAGAGAAGAGCATAGACTCTAGCAAAAGAAATGGAAAACCACAGTGTGGTACCCAGCAGAGATTTTGAGGAGCATCTGGCAGAAGGTTGCTAGTAAAGCCTTTTCCAAGCACAGGAGAAGTAGGAAGCTTTCTGGAGAACCTGTAGGACCTATGATGCCAAGTTTTAAAACAAGCACGGAAAGCAGATGAAGTCAGAGGAGAAAAGCTGGATCAGGACCAGACCCTGCTGCTCGGCTGAGAAGCTACGGCAGCTCGCTGGCTGTCTTCTTATGAACAGGAGACATGCACAAAGAAATAAAGGGTCAGCAGAAAAGATTTACAGCAAATAGGGTAAGGAATTGCCTAGGTCGACTCATGCCGTCTTTAGCACATATGAACACACGCTCTTCAGACTGTTAACCTAGTCATTTTAGCACGTAGTCCATTGCTTAGATCAGCCTTTGCAATAAAGGCAAAAAGAGGTGGTAAATGCAACGCAGCTCTTTGAACGACTCCCAGAGGCTTTAAGAAAACTGCATACTGCTCAGTCTGGTTTCTGGTACCAGACAGATCAGTAAAATTACAACACGGTGTAGGTATAAATACATATGAGGAGTCAATAGAACTCTTCCCGAGTGTCTGCGCAGTTGTGTTAATCCCTTGATTCCTTTAACTTAGCTATGCGGACAGGGTTGACCCCGCTGTAATGTGTATCTGAATTTCAAGTAAGTTTTTGACACAGCCTCTTAATAAAGGCTCTTACAGAAACTCAGCTGTCACAGGGTAAAAAAAGTAGTAACCTCTTCTGCAGGAGGGTTAAAAAACCAAAGCGTACAAGAATCCGGGGATCTGTAGTGGGATTCCTGCTGTCCAACATGCTCTGAAAAAGAAGAGGAAGATGAGCGTGAAGGAAAGGGGATAAAGTTTGATGATCACATACAACCTTTTGGAGGTAAATCCGGAAGAGGAGCTGCTGATGGGTGCTGTGTAACCCAGACATAAATCTGGGCTTGGATTCAGTGCTGATGGATGCAAAATAATGCACGAATCTGACTTACTACCAGACAGACAAGAGTGTTATGGCTGTGCAGAAGTCACCAGCTCAGTGTTCAGCCATGGTCAAAAAGACAAAATTATTAGGAAAAGAAACAGAGAACCAAGAAGAAAATCCTGCTGTGATGCTGTAAAAAACCACTGTGGGTCCCTATCGTCAATCCCACATGCAGCCTTGATCCCCACATTGCACGGAGACCATAGCACAGCATGAAGGAGCACAGAAAAGGGAAGGGGAGGAGGATTAGGGGCGCCTGGCACCTACGTGAGGGATCTGCTCCAGGACTTCTGGAGGCTGGATGGGAGCTACAGCCTACTTCTGATGTGCTCCCAAAAAGCTGGAAAGAGACTGGGAAGCTTGGAAAGAGGTGGTAGGGATAGGTGGACATAACAAATGCCTGTAAAATAAGAAATGGCATCTAAAGCTGAATATTGGGTAATTTATCACTGCACCTTCTCACGTGAGAAGCAGAGGATATGAAACAGAGCGTAGAAAAGGAGCGCTTTCACAGAAAACAACGGCAACGAGGACTTCACTGCCACAGGCTACAGGAGCCAAATGTAGATGCTGTTTGCAAAACAAAAATTAGAAGAAGAGAAAACCAGTGTGGGATACTGCACCACTACGGACACCTCTTCTAGCTCAGGGCATCACGGAGCCACCAGTAGCCAGAAGCTGATGGATGCCAGCAGCACCAGCAGCAGTGCTGTGTATCTGCTGTGCTCTCATCCTTCCCTGGCCCCGAGCATCATCATGGCCCCGGCACCCGCAGACTTGGGCAGCATGGTGCTAATTAACATCACATTCATTAATCCAAAGGAGCCAAGAGGATGATGAGCATGCCTGCCACAGAAGTGCGTATCAACGGCACTGCCAAAAACATCAACATGGAATGGACCCTTGGTTCTTATTTAGAAAAGAAGGGATACATCACCGTCCTTACAAGGAGGTTTTTCCATGTGATTCTTGTGTCGTGACTGTTAGACAGCTAAAATCCTGCAGTAAAAAAATGCAAGGAAGCTAAAATGTAAGCAAAAACCAGTGAAAATAATTATGTGACAGCAATTCAAAGAGCTCACACACTAGCATGAGATTAGAAAGTGGCAGTTTCAAAGGGTTTTACATGATTAAAAACCTAAGAGAAAAACCTAGTAGGTAAATGAGATAAAAGGTCAGATAAGGGCCCGTACAAACTCAAATGCAACTTGAGTCTTGTGAGCAGCACAAGAATAAATGGCAGGCAAATGTATAGGAATGGCTGCTCTTTTGTATATTGCACTACAAAGCTCTACAGACACTCGCTGCACGCTGATGCCTTTCATAGAATCATAGAATCATAGAATTGTTTAGGTTGGAAAAGACCTTCAAGATCATCCAGTCCAACCATTAACCTAACATTACCAAGTCCACACTAAACCAATTAAGGGTAGACTAGACTAAACCATATCCCAAAGTGCCACGCCTGCCCGTTTGTTGAACACTTCCAGGGATGGGGACTCCCCCACCTCTCTGGGCAGCCTCTTCCAATGCTTCACTACCCTTTCCGTGAAGAAATTTTTCCTAATATCCAGTGTAAACCTCCCCTGGCGCAGCTTGAGCCCATTTCCTCTCGTCCTATCGCTAATTACATGGGAGAAGAGACCAACACCCACCTCACTACAACCTCCTTTCAGGTAGTTGTTTTCCCTCTCCCCTCACAGGTACAACCAGAAAATATCCTTTGGAAACACTATTTTTTTCTCTGTAGGATCAGCTACAGCTCCCACATCAAGTTGCTGGGGTCTTTTTCATTGTGGCTTCGATTGCACAAAATATCCAAGGTTGAAAATAATATCATTTGAGATGTATTCATGCAGTCCTCCCCTGCACTAGCAACCCTGTGCCATGGAGGACAGGTAATTCTGTCAAATTAAATTAACATTGCCCACCTCATGGGCAAGCCATAAAAAAGTGATGAACAGCATAGGTGGTTTTCTTTTCTTTCTTATCATGAAGATGTTGCCCTTTCAGGCTAGACTTAAGCCAAAGTTCTTTGAGAAAAGCAGCTAATGCCTTAACTTCAAAAAGGCGAATTTTCACGCTTTCCCATAATTCCTGGACAGAAATTAGGTTTGCAGAGGAGGGACCACCAGCCTCACATTTCAGATGTTTAACGTTCATTCTATAGCACGCATTTCAATGCAGTTTCTGTTACCAGATTACTGCAAATCCCATTTTCCTAGCAAATGAATTGCAATTAAATAAGGGACTGTGATATCATGTGTATCACAGACCATTTGAGCAGATTTGAGAGATCAACATAAATGGTGTGTCCTCATCCTTACTTGGATCCTCTAAACCCCAATAGTCTTCCAGTCAAATGAAAATTTTACCACTGGAGTGTCTGAGATTTATTTTCAGATCACTAAGAAATACCTATGGCTGACCCATGCCCACACTAATTCTGCCATGCACTAACTGCTGGAAATCAAAATGATGAGCAGCACCAAACCAAACACCCTAAACCAGCCTCAGCATGTTAGATCTGCAACAAATGTACATCTTCCCAGAGGAAGAAACCAGGCGTGTCTGGCCAACTCTAGTTTACATAAATCCATACTGATTGCCATTGCAAATATCTTTAGCTTTTAATCCTTCATCAGCTGGACCTTATAGAAATGTTCTCATTATTTCACCCGGCATCAATATCAGCGACATTACCTATTTGCCCATTTGAACAGGTTTTAACCCATCTTCAGCCTCAATTGGGCAGAAATCCAAGATTAATCCCAAACAAGCACCAGGGGGTTAAATCTCTCAGATGCCAGGACTGCTGGCCACGTGGCTGTCCCTACTGCTTCACAAATAAATGCTCACATCTAGCAGACAACTTTTAACATCCTTCTTAATTATCAGAAATTGCTCCAGGTCCAAGAAGAGCAAACTCAGCAGAGAGATTTTAAAACGGGGTCAGGTGCTTGGCTCTGCTGAAACCTGTTTAGAAAATATTTAGATGATGTGTTTTTTCAGAGGGCAGGGCAGGCCATAATTATCTTCCCAAATTACATTGTTCTTCCCATATTTTCTGCATCCAGTACCGCCTTTTTGGTAGTAATGCCAATAAGCTCTTAGATAAGCAAAGACCTACTGCAAAGAAGCACGTGGACGTGATACAGGAGGCGACAGAGTTTTTTAGCAGCAGCCTCTGCTCAACTACACGTAGCATGAAACTGCTCCCTTGCTACGACCCAACTCTTCACGTAAATGTTTTGGAAGCCGCCTAAAGCTCAAGCAAAGTGTTGCACCTTGACCGCTCTCATTTAAGCGGCAGTGCCGTGATGCTTCATCGCATTTGCGGTGCCGACAGCCTCAAACCTCAGTGACCGCCAGCAGTTCTGCTGCTCCCAAGCAATCACACCCACTTCTGCATCAGTTTAGTACCGGCCTGCTTGCAGCTCTGTATTCCACAGCCGGGAGTAGCTTTATTTAACAAGACTTTTACTGGAATCCTTTTAGAAAATTGCTGGGACTGTGGATCATTTGGACAGTCAAAATCCATTCTTACAGGGTTGCTCTTATCTAATCTCGATTAATCCTCTCCCGAGATTACAATTAGCAATGGGAAGTAATAAAGTGAAGTATATTTGTCTATAAAATGCATTTTTATCAAAATACAGGCTTTTACGCTATACAAAGACTCAGAAAAAATATGCCACAGGAAGAAGTGGAAGCACAGTTCCTCTACAGCTACAACCATTAACACAGGACTCTAATCTCTTGGGAGGAAAAGCCTCACCATTTTTGGTGCGTGCCAACACACGAAGGGTTTTGATGCCAATGAGCTTGTGTCAAGGCTTAGAGTATCTTTCCGCATGCTCCTTTTCCTCCATTTCTTCAATTTTACTTTCTATCCACCTACACCTGGTTATTTAGACATATCAGAGGCATTATTAAACTCTTCCTAACTGCATTTTTTCAAAGTAGGTACAGAACCACTGCAAAGCACAGCTTACAAATCTCTGTCCCAAAGCAGACTCCTGGCCTCTCGCCGTTTGGGACAGCAAGGTAATCTTCAGGTCATTGCTTGTGCGATCTGGTAAATTGAGGGCAAGCAAAAACGGTGAGCGGAGGAAGGAGAGCTTGCTACCTTGGGCAAGTGGAGCCCATGCAATTAGCTTCACACTTTCCAGTGACTCTTCAAATCCTGAAGTTTCACATAGGTGCCTCAAAACATGATTACTGCCACTTACATGCAGACACACCTGCCAGCTGCTAGGTATTATCCCAATTAATGAGAATTTCCCTATTCCCATCTGTACTGACACCCTTAAGCTGTCAGCTCAACTTTAGCCCACACCAGCTGCCGCTCCGCAGCCAATTCCTCCCAAAGGGCATAATACAGGAATGGAAACGCAAGGACTCGTGTTAAGCGAGCTCTTATGACAGCCGTATGCATGGAGCAAGTGAGAGGATGCCTACAATAGACTTCTGGCTCTCGTAGCACAGTATTCCTCAATGCCACACTTCAGACAAAGCACTGAAAGCAGCAACTAGATCTAAAAAGAAAGAAAAGCCAGTTTTCATCAGACAGTCTGATCTCTTTTCTGTAGTCCAGCCCAAAGCCACGCAGAATGAGGCTCAAAAATTTTGGAGGCGTCAAGAGTTCAGTTAGTTTACATTGTTTTCTGATACCTGAAAATAAAATGATCTTTCTATTTCCCTAGGAAAGCTTTAACACAGAGTTTGCAGCTTTGGCCCCCAAAATCAGTGCGGAGCCAGCAAGCTGAGCCAGTGAAGACTGCTCACCCGAGCGTAGTCATGGCCACATGGGGTTACACCAAAGGTCCTTCTCCTCCCACGCTGTTGGTTTGTTGAACCTGCAGCCTGCTAGTAGCTTCATTCGCATCTCCCAAATTCCTGTACTGGAAGAATTAGTGGACAACTGATCTGTCCTTGGGTTACCCATGATCTTGCAGATCTTGCTCATCAGTGCTCTGTCATCTCTTTTCTAGATGAAAGAGTGGTAAGCTTATTTAATATTTGACTGTACGGAAGCTGTTAAATACCTTCATTACCCTTTTTCACTCTTCTTCCAATCTTCTCTAGTTTGACTAGAGATTTTCCAAGATGGGGAACCAGAAGGGTACGCAGTATTCAAGATATATGCAAGCCATGGATTTACGTAAAGGTAGAGACCTTCATTCTCTCTTTTCTTTTTAAATCACCATTGCTCTCATAGTGCTCAGTTTGGCTTTGTGGAGAGACCACTGGGCTGACATTTTCACAGCACAACATATCACAAACTTGAGACCTTATTTCTAAATTATGAGCCTCAGCTTGGAGGTCATCAGCTTACACAGAAAGACAGAAATGCTGTATTTTCTATGGAGCTTTCCATTTCTCTGCCTTCATTCTCCTTCTGAACACTCAGTCACACACCTTCGTAAGATGCTGACAACACTCCTCACAACTCAAAACACTCAATTTTGAATAAAAAAAAGTATGAACAGTCTGGATTAACCATGGCAATAACAGAGGAGGGCTGTGCAGAGGTGACGAAGGCAGGAAACCTCTCTGCATCCTTCCCAGATGCTCCACACGACTGCAAAGACATTTTCTGGCCTTACAAATCTGAGTCAAAGATAAAATCTCTCTTGCTATTGTTTTAGTCGTCATTTCTTGCTGCACTTTAGCAATGGATCAGCTGAACGCTGTGATCACACAGATTATGAGCCAATATGCCAATGGCCAAAAAACCCCAGAGTATTACAGCATCCCCCAAAATACTAAAGGAGACTGTCAATCTGGTTGGATTGGGGCACTTCTATTTGGACCTGCCAAACTTTCACTGGAGCCTAGTTCTGTTAATGTACTTATTCCAGGGGGCTGCCAGCAGCGTTTTTTGGATGGTTATATTGTGAAAATGCCCAGTATATATAACAAACTACTGATAGTGGAGATTTTTGTGGTTTTTTTTTTTTCTCTAATAATCTTCAGCAGTTGTGCCATTGATTGACTGCAATAGCTTAAAGATGATGAGTTACAGAATTGTTTTGCATTTACCAGCAAGACCACCGCTTGCAGCACATAGCCAAACTCGTAGTTTAAAAATAGACTTGTCTTTCAAAGAGCAGAGAAGCAAATGAGACTTGGACAATGTATGACTGTTGAGTGAAATGCTATTTCTCCCACTATCGGAGATTTGTTCATAGGCATTTGTCATCCTATAGAGATACTTTTGAAAGTATTTACTACATAACATACTTTTAAAAGTAACTACTGCAAAGACAAATACTGTTTCACTATTCCATAATAAGATGCCATTTAAAATACCCCACATCAATATGTTCAGATTATAAAATCGGGGGAATTGAAGAAAGAACACAAAGTAACAGGCAGCAGGATAAATATTTGATGGGCCTGCCACATATTTTACAACAGAGTAATCAGTACTCAAACATTTGGTGATAAAAAGTAAACACCTGCTGGCTATTTTGTATTAAACCCACAATATTACTTAATCATAGATTTTATAGCTTACTGTATAATCTAGTTGCTATTTAGTGTTCACTGTGTTTTGTACAATCCTACCGCTTTTCAAAGCCAAAAATTTCACAGTGAAATCCTTACCCTCATGAGGGGACTCTTATTTTAACAGAGAAATGGGATCTGGACCATCAAGGCTGGACCATTTGTTTGCTGATAGTCTTTTGTATAATTGAACCTTTCACGTAAGAAGCTTCTACATTTAAAGCCTTTTTTATATCTCATCTCTACAGAAATAATTAACGTCTGTGGATGTGCTGCATAAGGATCTGGGTGACAGAACGAGCACCCTGGATGATGCTGAATGAAGCAAGAAGTGAAGATGGGCTTCTCCTTCTGCGATCCATCCCTGCAACGCGTTCACCATTTTGGGTCATCATGGTGCCAGTGGGGCAAAACCAATATTTGGGCATATTCCTCTCTCTGCTGTTGGGAATTCAGGTGCTAGACAGATATAATGTCTGACAACAGCATTATTATATATACTGCTATATATTGCTATTGTCTTTCTGCTGTGTTAACACTCAGAAATAACTTTGGTCTTGGGTATCACTACATAATAACTATGCTACGTTGTCGACAAGCTAAAACACAATTATTAAAAAAAAAGATGCGTTAAGGGAACCAGTAAATTCTTGCGTATCTGTAAAAACAGGAGCTGCCAATTGTAGAATATAAGCTCGTAATCAGAGCATGAGAAAAACAGATGTCCTCGATTACTCTGACGACACACATCAGGGCTAAAAAAGCTTTAATAGTGCCCTATTTTACGTTGGCTCAGACCACTTTATCCACCCTGAAAAACAAAGAACAGCCTTCCCCTGTCTCTCAGGTTTGTTTTTGTTTTCTTTTTTTAATTTATTTTTTACAAATTAGGTTAGTCCTGGGAAGCCTGTGATGGTCTTCTATATCAAATAACAGCGTGCTACATCCCCATTGTACGTGGGATCCTGGAGTTGTAAGCACACCCAACAGCTGCTCCGTCGTGGATGCTATGACTTGCTAACACAGTACTGGGATTTTACTAGGACAGTCTCTAAGCTGTAATTCATGATGGAAGGTTAGTTATCCCCACCTCAGTTATGCTCAACTCCTAGGACAGTTTCACATCATTTCATCTTCGGCTGAGAGAAACAGCATTGCCTACACCTACAAACTGGTGAGGCACTTGCCTGAGCTTTAACAGTTTCTGAACTAAATTTGTATTCTCTTTTCCTTGTGAATCCACGGGCAAAGACTCAAAACTGTATACTGAAGAAATTACTCTCTTAAATTGGCAGTACTTTATGATCCAGCCATAAAAACATGATTATGAGATAGGCACGGCAACCTTTTGGGTAGTGATGGACAGCACGCCTGGTTTTGGTCTCCTTAGGAGCCACAGCACATCCAGACAACAGAAAACACAAAATTCTCATGCTTCTGGGCTCTGCTTTTAGCAAAAGCTATCAAGTTATCTAAGGAATGGAGCAAAACAGACTAACTGATCTTTAACACACCGTTTGGTTTCATAGGCTGGACTAGTTCAGAAAGAAAAAAGCTATTAAACAAAAGAACATGTTAAAATTTTAAAATACAAAAGTGCTATTCATTTGTTAAGCATTTTTCTGGCATTTGTGAATGAAATGTTTTTCCAGTTTAATAACCTCAATATTCCAATTCTGGCAAACTTTGCTGTTGACTACAGAGAGCAGATCTGGCTCTCCATGTGGCCGTGCAGCTGCAATGAGATGGTAAAACGGCCCAAGATGTCATCTACCGATTGCCTTTCAACATAAAACTAACACCTTTCCTTAATGGTGGTAGGAATATAATTTAAAACTAAATCGATGAGTCCAAGTTTGGAAAGAAACAGTTCTGTGCTTGCATCATGTTAATTAAAAAATAAAAGAAAGAAAAAAAGAAAAATCATGCCTAAATATGAGCTCCAGAAGCAGCGTGCAATCCCAGATTAGGCTTAGTTTTAAACTCATTTGCAGACAAAATTTAGGATCATAGTTTGAGCACCCGTTTAAGTCTAAGGGTGCTGAAATCCAGTGCAACCTTCTCATCAGACAAGGGCCTTGAGAGGCAGAATTATTATTAATCTACCTATTTGTGCCATGTTTCTGCCAGCTTTGGGTGAACTGTCATGTTTTCCCAGGGGAAAACAATTCAGTGTTCAATCATAAAGCTGAACTTCTCTTTAATCAAAACGGGTTCATTAGACAGCTGAGTTTCAGCAGCATGGGTCGCAACCTTGAGATGAAAAATTTAGTACGAGTTTAAAAGAAAGAACCTGTCCAGTATGCCAAGGACGTATCAACAGAGTGGGTTTTAGTTTGTATACCAATGCAAAGAACACCTAATTTAAATGTATGTCTCTGAGTGTTTAATGGATCAATACTTTTGTGCAATGCACCTGATGAAACAAGACAGCTTCTGGACTGAAAGGGAAGAAGGAAAGCAAAGTAGAACGAGAAGATTTGCCTGGATTTCAGTCTAGCAATTAATTCCCTCCTTGGACAGAAGCACCGTAATCACAGTAATTTGCAATTTGTTAAGAATACACAAATTTGGGTGAACCTTCTTTTTGCAGTGTAATTAGAGGGACCTCAGATGCTGTCACAGGTTTTGTATTTGCATCGTGTTCTCTACCGCCTTGTGCCTTATTTTGCCTAACTCATCACCGCACCTAACCGAGCTGAATATGTGCATCCTCTTCAGCTGAAGAATTCTTAAATGTTCTAAGGTATTCTGAATACCATTAATGGCAGTTTTTTTATATTTCAAATTAGCTAAACTACATAGAGTTATGTCTTTATCGCAGAAAATAATAGTGGTAATAACACTAAATCATGAATACAGAGCATTACGCAGGCATTCTCGGGATGAGATGAACTTTCTTTTTGACTGAGTATGCAGACTGAGAGCAAACTCTACCCAGAGACATATATTTTGCAATTCAGCCTGGGAAGAAAAAGACCTTCAAATGCTGTATAGGGAATATGAAGCATTAACATGCTACATGTGGAAATAAGTAACATTAAAAATGCTACCTAACATAATACCATTCAGGGATGCCAAAGCTTCCATCAATATCATGAATACTGTCACTACTTAATCCTATTCCTTACACACTGATCATTGCTACGTGTACATGAGAGTTTGAATTCCTGTATCATCTCTGTTTAAATAAATTCTGATATTAATGACATCCACTGCATAAGATTAAAGAAAGCAAGAAAGACTTAGCAGTAAAACTCCCATTACCACCAGGGACAGAGACTTGGGCCCTTCAAAGGAAACTTCAACAACCAAAGAAAATTCAGAGGCTGAAATATACTCCAAAGAGGCACTAACTGCATCCTCTGGATTTTTTTTTTAAAGAATTAATTGAGCTTGAAACCCCTCTCTAAGCATCATGTACTCACACCGCACCCTGGGGAAGCAGGGAGGGGGCTCTCCCGCTTTGCGTGCTAACCACTCAAGGCTGACCGAGTCCATCAGCACAGACCTTGTATCAAATTGCTGCCTTCCAGAAATGCCCCTTACGGAAAAGTCACGCGGAGTTTATCTGAAAACTCCGGCGCTCTCCCAGGTCGAGAATCAGGCAATGCAACCGGCGAAAGGCAGCCAGGAGCGTCCTATTGTGTCAATGTGAAAGAGCCAGTGGAGGTCCCCCCGCAAAATGCACGGTGCCTCTGGATGCTGCGACTCCTAAGCAGCATTCCTGCTTTGGAAAACTGGTTTTTGGTTGCAAAACCCAAGGTGAATGGCACACTAAACACTAACATGCTCAAAGATGCCAAAGGTACCAGTCATTCTCAACTGTTTTGCTGCATGGAAGCAGGTGGATCCGTGTTTTTCTTTGGAAGAGGCAGAGAAATGCTTGTTTGAAGATGAACTGGATAAATTCCTCAGTTCACATATACTCCAACGCAACTGAGAATGAATAAAGAAACGTGAAGTCCTTGAGAAAAGCTTCCCTTGGTACTCAGGAGTAATGAGCAGATCCAGGTAAAGCCTCCCCTGTTGCTCTGAACTCAGATTTAAGGAAAGCTATCAAAAGTATCCCTTTTCAAGTATTTAAAACTTCCAGGAAACCCCTTATAAATATGCGGCAATAAAAAAGAAGATCTTCACACCTTTTACCGTATCTGTGAGCTTGCATCAGACAGGACATGAAGAGCTTTCACACCCTACAAGCTCTCTGCCGATGGAAGACACTCATACAATACAAGAAAAAAGAAATATATTAATTAAGTCTTCTTTCCAGCCTCTTTTAGCCTCAAAAGTGCACTCTCTATTGCACTGGATCCATCTGGAGTTAATGCATCTTTTCTTCTAAGCTCTTTTATCACTGACCAGAAACAGTTTCTCCTGCCTGCTACCCGAGCAATAAATGCCTTCCAAATAGATGGTGTTTGCCAGAGGATATATCCATCTACAGACCAAGCGCGGCAGGGCACGCCGCGATAACTGTCTTTGCCCAGATGGGCAAGCGGGGATGCTCACATTTAGACAACTCATCAAGGATCTGCAGTATCAATTCCCTGCTTCTTGTGGGGGTTTTGTTGAGTTGCTTTTCATCATTATGTTTTTGGCAGAAGTTTGAAGGAGAAGTGCAGAGCTCTGGAGTTATTGCTAAGTTCAGCAGCAAGAAACTTCTCGTGGAGATTAAGAGGAGTCCAAAATGCCATTCCACTTATTAATGACAGCCTATGAAGAAGCTAATTCATACAATACAAATGTAAAGTTGTTGATATTAAACACTTATCAAAAGATTTTACAAACAGGGAAAACAGCTTAACAAAATATGGATAGGCAATTTTGCTGATGAGAGAATGATTGATTTTGAGCATAGAAACAGCACACAGGGCATTAGCTCATGTTAAGCAGATTAAAATAGCTGGACTTTTGAAGACTTCTCCTGATGTCTCAAATTATCCTCTGAAATGCAGGGGGGGTTGTTTGGTATGCGTTTGTTTGGTTTTTTTTTTATAATCACTTCATGGATGCTCAGTTTAAAGATACATACTGATGAAAATAGTTTTTTGCTACAGATGATTAGAAAACATAGTTCCAGAAACAGCAAAGCAATGCAATTTTTTGAACTAAAATTCCACATTTCCATCAACAGCTCCTTCCCCAGAGATGGCATATATGTGAAAACTCTAGAGAACTGGGTGTTTCAAATGTTGCATTTCTCACAGCTGGCAAAAAATTAATCCTTTTCACTTAGGAACAGAAAGGTTAAAGGACAGAAGATGGAAATGTAGGGAAGGTTCGGTCCAAACCTCAAGTCTCTCAAGAAATAACTCAGCATCATCTCCAGAGTCTATCAGCCAGGTCTGACCTGAAAAAGTACACCACAGCCAATCCTGGGAGATTTTTAAGCATCCTTTTTAGGCTTACAAATCCTGTAGGGAAACCTTAAAATTTATATTTAAGATATATATATATATAGATTATATATATAAAGTTAACAATAAAAAATGAACTGTACAAGGGTGTATGTTTAGCATTGGCTAGGAGCCTTCTTGAGAATTGTATCTCGAGAAAATAGCTATTTTCTTCTTTGTATACTGTCTTTTGTCCTAAATGTTGAAAATTAGCCATATAAAACTGTAGAGTAGGCAAATTGCTTCCTTCTTTAGAAAAGCATTTATTTAAAGTAATTTTTGCAGGAAAGTTTTTCATTATGCTCATTAAATGAACAACAAAAAAACCTATGAGACTTCCAGAGAACTGTCCAGTTGTGAATCGATGCTTTGTTAGAGCCAAGCTGTAATAAATGCATTTATCCTTTGAATGTGTCAGCTCCTTCTCAGTCATTTCTCAGCTGGCTAGAAAACCTTTTTAGAAAAAATTACTAATTGGCATAACTGGAAAATGTTATGGAAGATGGAGAGATGAGTTGTGACCCGCCTATTTGTCCTTCAACGTAAGGACGTATTATTCTCATTTTCCCTTTCCCATAATTTTACCGTGGATATAAACTGCCATTCATACAAAGCCAAACAAGATTTTTAATGATGGATTCAACATTAAAACCAGGAGCCCTCAAAAAATATCAATTGGGATTTGCTTTTACCACCTATTCCCTGACAAAGCTGCTTTTGGAAATATTTTTTGCCTGCACACTGGCTGCAGGACAGAGACTTAGTATGAAGTTAATCAACCTCATTCATGCCTTAGATACTGAGTTATCATATTTATTCCCTACATTTCTTTAACCAGGCTATGCAAACAGGAAACATGGAACAAAGTTTAGACGCGCTACATAAGATACATATTTTCCTTAGAACCTCTCCAAGTTCACAATATAAGCAAAGAGTAACAAAATTTGCACGCAGTTAAATATTTCTGTTTTCTCAACATTTCAGAGCAGCTCAGAAACACCACATGCTGGAGATGTCCACCGGGATGGCTGAGGTGTTGTCCATAAAAAAGTCCACAAAACCCAAACCTGCGCGCGTGGGTGACATGGGGCACTGGATTGGTTCCTGTGGGTGCTCGTGTTGCACAATGCTGACCCTACTCCCTAGAATCCAAGTTTAGGACAACACTGAAAAAAAATGCAATGGTCTTACCCAAAATCTTTGTGGTTCCTTCTGCCTATAAAGAGAACAACACTGTTTTCACCACAATCTCCATTACTAGGCAAAGTCATGTCCAGAATGCACCAACGGTCCCATCCAACATAAGGGTCAAAGCACCAGTTGCTCAATTACTAGTTCTTGTTGGCGTTATTGGTCTCACTCTTCTGCAATCCTCAAATTTCCACATTTTAACCAGTGTTTAAATAGCTTTGGAAAAAAGCCAGAGGAAAACTGTAAGGGATCTACCTTTTGCAACCTGGGTCCTGTTGCATTTGGCATGTGCTGCTTCTTCCTCTCCCTTGGCATCAGAGTTTAGTGTCTCCATTCAACCTTTCACGTTGTCTCCACTTTGCAATACAGCATAAAGACATTATGAAGGTCAAGCAAAAGTATTTTTAAAAAGCCATTTTTAGTGGTTGTCATATTCCAGCCAGTTACAAGCGCAGTAAATGAACATAATTTTTACATAAGTTCAGTTATATTCAGCTGAGGCCAGAATGGCCACGACACTGTCAACTGTAGAAATCCATCTGTGCCAGCTAAACGCATTCAGAGTTTTAACCCCTAATTCTTGTACAGAAGGAAATGCGTCCTTCCTTGAAAACAAGCCATTTTTGTCAAGATATGGTGACACAAATATATCATCACTAGAGAACGTGACTCACTGGAATTTATCTAGAACAGAAAAATAGAGTCATTCCACTACTTCCTTTCTCAAGCTGCACAAAACTGCAGCTTTCTTCTTGCCAGAAAGAACCAGAAGACCATCACAAATGCCAATTAGAGCACTTCTCTATAGACTACCTCTAACATCAAGGAACTATGTAAAAAAAACAGATACTGGAAAAGATGACAAGGAATAAATAAATAAAAGCTGTTGAATCCTTCATATTTCTTTTCAGCTATTAGCTGGTAAGAAAATCACAGGTAGTTTAACAGTGAAACCCAGTACTAGGATGGGAACACTGCGTTTGTTTGCTGGAAGGGCATGCAGACTCAATGGCATCTTGTTGCCCATCTAGGTGACTTGCTCCTGCAGCGTAGTCCAAACTCTTGGGTAGCCCACGCTTGAGACAGGTTTTGTGTGGTTTTTCCCCAAATGCAGCCAGCCTGCAACACACCAGGGTCTGCCCAATACCCAAAATACAGTAGCACCCTCTGTGGTACGTATTCTGTACCTTTGTTTTCTCTTTCTGGTACGGTAGTTGCTGTGTGGATGAGCTATGGCTAGCAAACCCAGGCCGTTCAGCTGACTTCTTCTCAAGTCTGAGCCAGCTAAATGCCTTGAGGGTTTGCAAATTACTCCTTGAATGTTAATGCCAAGTTCAGGGCAATGATAAAGCAACTGCAGTTTACACCATGAGAAAAAGAAAACAACATTAACTCCGAACCTTGGGAAACCATCTCATCACAGAGGAACTGAAAAGCCACCCCAACCTTATTGATAAAAGACAGCATCTTGACCAACCAAAGTAAACAACTTCATGGGTTGGAGGAGTCGAGCTCAAATTTAACCGAGCACAGGTTCACAATTTAACAGAGCAGCAGGTTTTGGCACAGATGTAGGGAACCTCTCCAGTCCCAAACCAGCATCGTGTGGTTATGCGCCAGCAAACCCTTCCCCCAGTTGATTAAGTTCTACCTAAAAACCAGCTCTGAACCCAACCACTTGCTACCAGAAAGCCACTTCAGCCCTCAGTGCTGTTGCACTAATTCATGATTATTTTTTTGTGCCTGTTGCTTTTTTGTGGGTTTGTTGGGTTGGGTGTTTTTGTTTTGTTTTGTTTTGTTTTCTGGGGTCTGGTTGCTATCAAGCGTAAATGCAAAATAAGCCTTAGCCCAGCATTAGGTTTTTGGCTGCAATACCAGACATCGACCATATTCTGGGAAGGAAACAGCCTTCTTCTTGGGGCGACTTTGGTGGATTCTTTTGTTTTGCTTTTTTTCCTGAGATTTACTCAAAATGTTTTGTATTTGATCTTATCTGATTTTATAAAAGGATAATCAACATCAAAGTTGGCCCATGTTCGACAATTATCTAGATAAAAATAAGTTAGAACTTTGTATTTTTTAAAAAGTCATGCCTTTTTACATATTTCAGTGGCATACTAAAATAGGTAAAAACATAACTGCAGACATTTAACACTTTTTGCCATTTAAGTAACATAAAACGTATAAATGATGGCTTCATCACATTTCCTTGAAGTATCACATGGAAAACCCGAAACAATGGTACAAGGGAACATTTACAGTTTTTCAAGCATTGTTTCCCCATGGAGAAGAGAAATATTTCAATCTATTAACTCCTAAAGTCAGTGTGGACAGAAAAGACACGGGTCCATGCATTGCTTCGGATAAAACTACATCGATATACAGACATATCATGTATGGACACAAATACACATATCTACATATAGACTTATCTAGATATCTATGAATGTAACACATGCGCGTGTGTGTATAAAATATAAAAAGCATGTCCGTAAAGCTAGAGGCTCTGTTTTCTGGATTATTATTCATGCAGCTAAGCAAGGATGTCAAAATTTCCATGAGCGAATCAAAGCAAGACCCAACGTTGATGGATGTGTAAGGAAAGGGATTTTGATAGACAACATCATAAAGTCACGTAGGAATAACAACTGCCCTCAAACTGAAGGGCTGTCAAACATCAGCATGACTCATCTCCCTTTGCTTTGTCAGTGTAAAGAAGCAAGATAAAAAAAAATACTCAGTTACACGGGCTGTGGGTGATGAAGATGCAACAAGTGGGACAATATCTAGAAGAAAAATCTCCATTTGTAAAAATTTACATGTAGGCTCTGTTGTCAGCAGTTGAACTATTTCTTCCTGAGCTAATTTTAATTCAGCCAAATATGCATATCTCATTAAAAGTACATAGAATGTGGACTCTGAGGCCATGTCACTACTCTTAGCTAGTGTAGTGTATGATGATCTAATCTAGGAGTCAATCAAAAATCACGCAATTACTGCAAGGTCTTAAATTTCTTATTCCTCACCAGGAAAGGAATCTATTTTTGGATTGACATCAAACTCTGTCAGTTGTAATCCAGCCTGAAATCCAAAAAGCCTACAGTACTTAACCCCAGAACAAGAAAAATAGCCTGACAGTTTCTCCCACAGAAATCCCTCATTTGCATGGTTTGTACCGGGACACCAAGGCTCAGCACAGGCTAAATGGTCTTTCATGAATGTTGACAACAAATACAACTTTTAAGATGAAAAAAAAGACTACAATGTCAGAGTAGGACTGTTTTGCTACTTATAAGACTTTATTACTGATTGATATTACTAAGCTGATCCAAGTTAAGCTTATTAATTCATGCTTTCATCAAAAGAGCAAGGTGAAAACCATGTGTTAAATACTCGCGATACTCACACAGCAGTTATGAACTGCTGGAGATGACAATGTTTGAAAGTAACTGCAACCTGGATTTTAGCTTAAAACCATATGAGTCACATTTTTTTGTTACTCCCTTTTTTTGGGAAGCATTTAATAACACTTCTAGACATGCCAGTATCTAAGGGAGCAGTGGGATGGAAGGAGAAGACAGCTGTGGAGCTTCTTTAGCTTTCTTCTAATTTGACGCCAAGCTTAAGTGACAGCACCTTCTCCTGCACTCCAAAAGCTACTCATCAATAGTGGCTGGTATTCAAAACAGGACTGCTACCTGCTGAATGACGCTAATTATGAGCAGAAGCAATCATCAAACTGGTAAACTTTGCCTAAAGCATTTAAATCAACTTTTCAAAACTTTGCTGAGTATTTCGGAAAGCCTGTAAGAAAACGTTACAATCCATCTAATTGACTTAGGCACCAAAGTCCCATTTTCCAGTGCTCATTATAAAGGAAGAAGCTGAAGTCCCATTGATTTTTTTTAATGGTGCTTTGGTTCCTAAATGTCTGGTGCTTCTGAAAATGGGAGCCGAGCACTTTAGCTGATCCCACATCTTTAAGCATTTATGCATAGTGCAGACTGCATTACCATTATGTTTTCCTTTCCTCAACAAAGGAAAAGAAATCGCAAAACACTGAAGTAATAGGAAAACAATGGTGGGACATGACACTGCTTTATAGAGACAACTCAGCTACAACTAGACCAATTACCATGGCTTCTGACACAGGTTTCTTCTCCAAAAACTCCAGGACACCATCCATTATTCTCTTACTACAATTTATCCCAAGGTGCTCATGCTCATACTCATCAGTGAAGCTCTAAGGTTGCTTCTGCTTTTCGTATGACTTCCCACTACAGTGCAGGATACCAGACATCCCATCATCTCATCCTCTTGGGCTCTTTCTCAGCGTGGTCTTCCTCTTTGTTAGTGAGGTTTGGGAAAGTCCAAGTGAGGGTTTTTTCACACCTCTGCCTTGCTTTGCTTTCCTGAGACATCATCCACAAATTCCGTGACCTTACCAACTACTAGCAAAAAACATCCCTTCTCTTGCTTTTCTGAGCAGTCTGTGGTAGACAGAACCTTTTTATTATTATTCAAATATCACACACTCTCATATTCAGAAAGTCTGTACCTCCTTAACTCAGAAGGCGGCCCTTCCTTGGCTCATCTCTCCTGAACAAGCTGCATCCTTCTCCACCAATTTTCCAGGAATGTAAATTATCTCAGCAAGCCTTAGTAGTGTAATTAAGTCATAACATTGATTACATACTCAGCCTTCCAATATCTTGTTTATTTTTCATTATTAGCATACAAATATCCAAGAGATTCATTCACTGCCTAGCAACTTTTCCAGGTTATTCTTACTTCAGGGCAAAGTAAAGGCACATCTGAAATAGTTTTAAACTGAGAAAGAAATATGTTCATCTGCACATACATAGAAAGCACTGATGACTATTATAAAGCAATCCACACTCCACTATTCATCAAAAACAAACTCATCCTGTACTTGTCTTACAGCTGAAGAAATCCTGCAATGGTGGTCTAACAAGTGAAAATATGTTTGAAGAGGGGGAAAAAAAAAAAGATTTTTAAAAGGTTTTATTTGTCCCCAAATCTTTCTCTGATAAAGTAAGTCAAATGGATAACTTTGGAAAAAGCGATCATACCAAGGGTACAATCCTGTGATGTTTCGAACATCTCTTCATGGTTTCTGAAGTCAGCTGAGGTACAGGCTCAACTCTAATGACTTCAGACACTGTCAGTCTGGAGTTCTTGATGTGAGGATAAGTTATTAGACGTCTTACTATGACTGTGTGTGTATACATATGTATCCAAGGATGGTATATGTGTACATACATGCACACACACACAAAAAATCACAAGCCTTCCTGTATTAGCAAGATCTACAGCCTCTCCAACAGGCTGGCACGATTTTCCATGACAGAAATGCTACGAGGATCAAAGATAAACACACTTTCAA
Organism: Pelecanus crispus; assembly: GCF_030463565.1. Classification (NCBI taxonomy): domain Eukaryota; kingdom Metazoa; phylum Chordata; class Aves; order Pelecaniformes; family Pelecanidae; genus Pelecanus; species Pelecanus crispus. The sequence continues at coordinate 40,207,967 of NC_134652.1, read as the reverse complement.
AATAATACAGAAAGTTTTAATATACCATACGCATGATTGGTTAATATTATAAATATTATTTGTTGGACACATGCGCGGGATTCATTTTGCTCAGCTCTTTTCTAAAGGCGAAAGTTACAGTTCTCAAGAGAGAACCCTAAACTTCTTATTAGATACCAGTGCCTGATTTTCAGCTCTATATAATTTCAGATAGAGAAACCCAAGAGAACCTGAGATTTAAAATGGCAAGTAATTTAGGGAAACATTTAACGCATTGGAATTAGGTAATAATTAACAAACCCATTAATATCCTCAGAAAAATTCTACATTTACTGAGCTTAGCGTATCATTTACACTATAGTTCAACTTTTGAGAGCTCATCTCTCCTTCCAAAAACATATATTCATCCTTCATTACATTGCAGTAAGGTAATAATCATGAAAGCAATTTACATTCAGTCCTGCCTTCTTTTTGCCCTGCCTTGCCAAAAGTCTTCCAAGCGTGGGCAGGAGGTCTCCCAGGTAGGAAAGGACCCGACGTTGCAGGAGCCTTTGCTGTCAATGTTAATGGGGGCTCGATGATGCTGTCAACATGCTGTGACTAAAATTATCTCTGCACTGGAGATGATGATTTTGCTCGTATTTATTGAAAAGTAATTAGCCATGTTTGCCCATCCAGACACTATATTGCTTCATTTTACAGGGTTTCAATTAGCTTCCTTTTAAATTGTTTTCTAAGAGCTTAGAGTTTTGTTTGTGTGGCCCTGGATTGAGGCAGAAGCATTGAACAAAGTAAATAATCTCTTTCCTTCTGGATGGAAGGCCCCATTCTGGTCTTATGTAAGTGTGGCTTTTGATTATATTATTTCCTGGTGTCTGGTATGTAATATGCACCAATTTTAATCACGGGGATAGATACCTGACACTTCCAACCTCATCAGAAGGTTTCCCACGGCTATGAAATATTGAGTTCAAGTATCCTTCGACTTGATTTATGAAGCATTAAAGGCAATTCATGTTCACATTTGTGATTCTATAGACCCAATTCCTTTCCTGCTTGAGTGTATTTTCACTGAAGAGTGAGATCAGGTTAACAACAGAGGCTGTGAGGATGCAGCACATCCAGGGAATACAACGTACCAGCAGGACTTCACAGTGGCAAAAAGGAAGCAAACCCAACCACCCGCATCTATGACATGAGGGTTTCCCAAAATACCAGACCAAGGTCTACCTTCATTTAAACCAGAGCAATTTTTCTGTTCTCAGATGGATGGTGTTAATCACGGTTGTCATGTCGGAGTTCAAATTGTATGTTATTTCAAAAACAATGCTTACTGTACTTGATCACACTGGACTTTGGGTGGGGTTTTTTTGGTTTATTTTAATAAATATTTAGGCCTTGAGAAAAATCATTAATAGGTGAGAAGGAGAGGTGGCTGGTTACACAAACAGTATTTTAAATTTCAGTGGTTTAGATTTCCAGGAACAGTATCTTAGATTTCATCTGCCATGATACAAGATCAAAGCCAGAATATTACAACTGATATAAAAGGCAATCAACTGACAAAGCGTGCCTTACTGGGGAATTAAAAGCAAAGATTGGAGAATGGCTAAGAACATACCATAGGCATGCTGGAGAACATGTAAGCTTAAGTTGGTCATCAGCATCACAACACAAATATCTTATTCTAACTATAAATAATATTCTCCTTTGCTATCCACGCAACTACGCGCTTTTCAGTCTTAAAACATGCACGATATCATGAGCTTTACTAATAATTGGTACACTGCATTTTCTCTCCATTCATATCTAGAGAAATTCTCATTTCACATGTATAGAAATAGAACTAAATTATATGATATTTGTGAAGCGGTTCATCTGCCTTTTCTTAATTTCACTAGTTTATAATTTACAGCTCATAAACTCTCTTGCAGTAGACTTATTCTCAATTAAACACTTGCTAAATGAGAGGGTAGAGTCTCTATTAAAATGTCTATTTGGGGGAAAAAAGAAAAAAAAAAAGAAAATTCCTTTGTTGCCAACAGGTGAGATAGATAAACTGATGTATGTCTGAGGGATTGCAACTATGCCAGAAGGACACTTCTCGACACATTGAGAGTACTTTAGGGACTAAATCCAACTAAGGACTTCAGTTATCCTTTGGGATTCAGTTTACTCAAGTATTTGCCAATGTTTGCAGTACTAAGAGCTGTACTCCAGGCTAGATGTCCTCATGCTCAGCTATTAAACTGGCAGAGCCAGCAGATTTCCACAAGCATCACTCAACAGAATTAAACATATATTTTATACATGTGTGCTGAAATATATATGCTATCTAAAATATACATAAATATATATTTATATATATATATATATATATTTACATTTATATAAATATAATATAAATAAAACATGTATATATGGCAAACTCCCCCAAGCAAAGCAGCTCAGGGCTCATATCCTCCTCTATGAATTGTGCTTTTCCCAGTAAGGCAAACCCAACAATTTCAATCATCACCTTAATTCTGAATTTTCCCCATTTTATTAGCTTAAATGGGACTGGTAATCCAATTGCACCACAGCCTCCTTTAAATCAGACCACATGCTCTGCCTAAAACACCCACGATAAATTCATGCTGTACCCACTCACTCAAATCAGCCCAGTCAAACCTCAGAACTGCCTACCCTGTCCTGGCATATTTTCCACATAAAAGGCAATTACAAAGATTGAAACAAATACGGCCTCTGTCAAATCATCGCTTCATGGCTTATAAAAATTTAAAGCCTGAGCACAGGTCCGACTTTGTGCTTCGGTGTCTAAAGCGAATCCAGCCAAGATATTACCTCCTGCTGGTGAAAAATGACTTTTTAGACATAACCAAGGAGCCTCTAATCTCTGGGACTGACCAAGACTATGTTACCAGCAATTAAAAAAAAAAAAAGAGCTACAACTATTAAACTTCATGTCTTGTTTCTGAAATTGGTCCATAATGTACTAAGTCCTTGATTGTGAACTATCCAAGGGACAATTTCTGACTATAATATGCACAGGGCTTAATTCAAATCTGTAGGTAACACCATATCAACAGAAATAATTTATTATAAAATAATAATACCAAAATAATTAAAAATAAAATATATAGGACTCTTGTCTTCATTTTAAAGAAGAGATTTGTGTTTAACAGCCAACTAAATCAGGAAATACAAAGTAATTAATTTTTTATGTTTTCCCCTATTACTCATTTGAAAGTACGACCAAAACTGTATGAATTAATTTTTACACCTTGTTAAACATATTTTATTTTTCATTCTGTATCACTCTTTTCTCTAGTCCTGTGTATATATTTCAATTCTGTTCAAGAATTTTTTTAGTGAATGTCTACAGAGTATGCAAAATTGTTTCCCTCATTCATTTCAGATGACCTGATCACTCTAATACTGAATGTCTCATTTGCCACAGTGTAAAAGAATAAATAGGTCACACTGAGATGTATAATCCTGTAAGAGTATCTAAAACTTCATCCACACAAAACGTTCATGACTCACATTTTCCTGACTCAAGGTAATACATTATTTTGTCCATCAATGTCCCCTTCCTATCACTTGTACAGATCATAAATAGATTTTTGAGCACCCTTCTGTATATCATTCCCAAGCCATCTATGAACAGAAGAAATATCTGCTCTTCACCCCACATCTTATCCAAGCAATGCCCATCCCATATCTTCTGATACTGCACCGACAGCACACCTCAAAAGGAGTCCAAACTAATCTGAATCAGTTCTGTTTGTGCTGTCACCAAATATCTTGATTTTTCTTATCTCTTTGCTTTTAGGACATCCTATCAACTTGACATTTCTTAATCTGAGCCTGTTTTCCAGGTCAACAATTCAATTTCTCAAAGCTTTCGCTTAGTTGTCCAAGATAGCGTCTCACCCACTGATCTTTCTCTCTGTGTCTTCCAAGTCCACAGCTCCCAAAATATTTTAAAAAAACCCACTGCGCAAATAGTGGGCACCGAGTCACATTGAGACTTTCACGGGGATCCTCTAATGGATGTCAAACACAGTTTGACACATCAAATCCATATTTCCTCCTGACGTGAAATAGAAAGCAATCAGATCTGCCTCATGGGTAGCAAAAGATGCATAATATTTAGGGCACAGAAGTTATTGGAGCAACATTTCCCCACCTTGAGGCAATGCAGAGGACTCGGTCTCACTTACAGCTCGGTTCTGCCATTCATTTAACACTGCGCTTATGTTTCCCTGCACCTGGTGACCACCAAGGAATCCAAGACTTTGTCTTCAGGGCACTTCTTTTGTGCAAAAATGCATCTGAGGAAAACTTGATGAAGGTCCATTCTGCACTGCTCCTTTTGTGGACTTTTTCCAAAGAAGGCACAAGCAAGCCATGGAAACATCACAGCCCAACACCAAACCTGCAGCACTAAGAGTCAATCCATGGCCATCAGAAGCTCATTACAGTGGTATTTGGACTTTAGCAATCTTTGTGGTCCCCCAAGGATCGATACTGGGCCCCACTCTGTTCAACATCTTCATAAATGATCTGGATGATGGGACTGAAAGCACCCTCACTGAATTTGTTGATGACACTAAACTGGGTGGTGAGGTGGACACATCAGAAGGGGGAGCCATCTTAGAGACAGACCTGGAAGGTCTAGACAGGCTAGAAGTATGGGATAGTAAGAACTGTACAAAGTTTAACAAAGCCAAGTGCAAAGTCCTGCACCTGGGACAACATAACCCAAGAGCCCAGTGCAGGCTGGGATCTGCGTGGCCGGGGAGCAGTCTTGCGGAGAGGGACCTGGGTGGCCTCGTGGACAACAACCTGAACACGAGCCAGCAGTGCACTGCTGCAGCAACGAAGGCAGAGCGGATCCTGGGCTGCATCCGCAGGGACGTTACTTGCACAGTCACGAGATGTGATCATCCCACTCTACTCAGCGCTCATCAGGCCGCCCCTGGAGTACTGTGTCCAGTTCTGGTCCCCACAATGCAAGAAAGACATGGACAGACTGGAGGGGGTCCAAAGGAGGGCCAGGAAGATGATCAAAGGGTTGGAGAACCTGCCCTATGAGGAAAGACTGAAGGAGTTAGGTGTCTTCTCCCTGGAGAAGGCTGAGGGGGACCTCAGTATTACAGAACTTAAAGGGTGGCTACAAAGATGACAGAAGCTCTCCCTCTTCACAAGGAGACACACAGAGAACACAAGGGGCAATGGTACAAGTTGCACCAGAAGAGGTTTCACCGAGACCTAAGAAAGGTATTTTTTCCAGTGAGAACAATCATTTGCTGGAATAAGCTACCCAGGGACGTGGTGGAGTACCCAACACTGGAGGATTTCAAGATGTGACTGGACAGGGTGCGAAACAACCTCATTCAGGCTCCCTTGCCCATGAAGGGTTGGACCAGATGATCTTTTGAGGTCCCTTCCACCCTGGACTGTTCTATTAGTGTATGATTTGACAACACACATAGCTTTTACATATAAATTTGCTGCTTCTCAGCCGTATCTTACCTCCCTTTTTAAAAATATAGATGTTATCCCCCTAGGTTAATGATGAAATAAATTGTCCAGCCTTTCCTGCAGAGTCCACAGCAGTGCATTGCGAGACTCGTGGGTGCGCTCAGCCTATTTCAGAGGGGAGTCGCTGAGAACAGCGGCATACCCAAAACCCAAACCCAACCACAGTCACTGAATCCACAGACTCAGGGTCTTTCGAGAAAAAGGTCAACATGATTAGAAGAGGAATTTGAGTATTTTGGTTTATAATTTAGGCTTAGTCAAAAGTTTATTTCTCTTTTCAAATCAAAAGACAAGAGTGATTGAAATAAGAAGTCATCTTAACAGAGCAGAACAAAACGCTGAGTGCTGGCAGGAAATGTTATTTGTTACAGGCTGCAGCCTGATGCCTTTGCGTACTATTTGGCACCTCTCCGCACAACATCAATAGCTTCATTTTTCTTATAAAGATACTAGTCCCATCAGCAAGGGGCAGCAGTTGAGGAGTCCGTCCAATCCTTCTCAGCAGAGCAGCTCTGATCATCACCTTATTAGACAAACATCAGATATAATCTGCTCTGCAGTTTCCGATAGCCTCTTACAGGAAAAATCAGAGTGAATTGTATTACTGGAGAACAGCACCATGTAATTGAAACTTAAGTTTTCCTTCCTGCTCCTCAATATACACTTTACTTCAGCAGATACTGCTTTTCTTTAATGAATTCTCCTATTATTCAGGAGTGACAATAAAGGTCTCCAGGAAACTATGCAAATCTGTAAGAACCGTAGAAAAGAATAACTAATAAAAACATGCAAATCTCAAAAAAAAAAATCTCCACAAAAAGATCTCACAGTCCATGCAAAGCTTCTGCTCCCCATCTTAGATTATTTGGGGGCCCATAAGACTAAAATCAGTGGGATGCTCAAAAGCTGGGTTACAGGGATTCAAAAAATCAATAGTAAAATCTATAACATGCTTGAATAGAAATTTTATACCAAACCAATGTAACAAACTAATTAATAGAGAGAATATCTGAAAGAAAGTTACCGCTGTAGTGTATTTTGCAGGAAACTGTTCCAGGAAATGATGGAATGTTGATATTCAACAGGAGCCCAAAGGATTTGCTGTGTTCTAAAAACAAGTCAGATGTGTAGCCACTGAAATTACTGGATTCCCTTCCCCAGAGGTTTGAGTTATTATAGCATTGCTGAGATGTTCTGCTACTTCTTTCACCATTAAGGCATCCTGCCCTGCTGCATTGAACACGCTCGGTTTAGGCTGCAGTAGCAACCATTCCTAGGCAGAGAGGGCAAAACCGTACTACTGGGCTCGGCACGCCTGGAAGCAAGATGTGCTAAAGGGAAATTGCCTGGGAATAATCCTGACAGCTTCTATTTTCAAACAAGCAAGGTTTATGATTTCAGTCTGAGTTATCTTACTGAAATCCCATTTTACATCGATAATTTAGAAGTAATTACAAGGCCAAGGCTTCATCTAGTACATTTTTTTCATTACAACATTGTTTTAAGACAAAAACACGTTAACCAGCTTTGATTACAGAAGTATATCTGAAGGTTTTCTTTCCTTACGTAATGATTCTTTTCTTATGTGATGATGGCAGCTCTGTGAAAACAAGACAACTGCCTGGTGCCAGCGTCCAAAAAAATGGGAGTATGAGAAAATACGTATTGACCCTATTTTTGTTCTGAGAGAAAACGGCCTGCATATAGCTACTGATGTAAAAATGTTTATACACTGGGATTTTTTAAAATATGTATTTATACAGAAAACTGTGTAAGAATCAAGATGAGAAAATACAGCCCAGGCTTATTCCATCATTTTAACAAATGTCAAATGAATGAAAATACATGTGCTAGAGAAGGGTAAAGCCAGGAGAGCGAGAATCAGCAAAAGAGATTTTTATTCTGCGCATTTTTATATGCAACCCTAGGACAGTATCTGCCCAAATGACTTCTATTTGCAATCTAATGACTCCATTATCATCCTCTAAAAGACAACACTCCTGCTTAACTTGCAGAGCGGCAAGGCGGGGAGCAGCGACGCAGAGATGTCACGTTACTAATGCTCAGTTAGACGTGGAGGTAAAAGATACGGAAGTGATCGTGCTCACGCAACCGTAATACAAAAGGCACAACCTCCACCTTGGGTTGAAACCCCTGTTGCGGCTTTCGCTTCACAGCGCAGGCTCTGCTGAGCCGTACCCCTCTGGACACGACAGCATCAGGCGGTTCGGAGGTGGCAGGACCACTGAGAGGTCTGAGACACCGCGGTGTTGGAGTTAAAGCAAGCACAAAACCAGCGGAAGACATTAAAAAAGTATTAACTACTTGGCAAGGCTGCAGTCATTAAGGCTTTCTGCGCTAACCTAATTTGATTCATTAAAACTCTGCATTGAAAATAATAAATTTCTCAAGATTCAGCATTAGTCACAATCTTTCTTGTGAACTGTACAAATACATTAAGCCCTGAAAAGACTAAAGGTAAAAACAATTTGGCTGCATTTGTACTAATGGCAATTTCAAACGGTTACTCTGTTGTCTTAGTTCTTTATTTTCAGTTTTCTGTCAAACAAGGATCTTCCTATCCAAAAGTATTTAAATTACTACGGAATTTCTAGGCCATATGGGATGAAATCATCCATTAAGCCCCAAACAGAGTATACCTATACTGACACACAGAAACACACACAATCTTTTCTAAGGAAAAAAAACCCCGAACAAATCATTTTGACATCTTAATTTTTGCAGCAGCGCTTTTGCCTGCCTGCTAACAACTTATATAAAACAGAAATAAATGAAAGGTACGACTGCTGCACAACAGAAGTTGTACTTATAGGAAGTTTCCTCCCGGTCCCAGAGGAGCCAGTGCTGCCCCAGCGTACCTACCATTTGCTTGGGTGCATTGACAGGATCTGCAGCCTCACCTTTGGTGGCTGTGGCAGATCCAAGATGTTCGCAGAGCCCTGTGCCTGGGGTCAGAAAGCGAACGGTGTCCTATGCCATGCTCCAGCTGAAGCGCAGGGGTGCTGGAAGAAGGGGTGCAAAGGAATCCCTCATTTACGCTGCACCATGAAAACACGGCGCGAGCATCCGGCTCGGTGCACGCCCCAGGAGTGGGAAACTGCGGCAGGCAGTAAAAAGTCTACTTTCTTGTTTCCTCTGTTCCCTTTGGATAGCATGAATCCATTCTGCCTTCAAAAAAATAATTCTCCCCTTATCTGCAAACCTGCAAACCTTCATCACTCAAGCCTTCGCTGCTGTTTAACCATCTTTGCCTTTGCTAGACAGGTTCCCAGCAGCTGCCAGACCACAGACCCCTCCCGGATCTCCCCTCGCAGAAGGACTGAGTTTGCAGAGGCTTGCTGGGGGTCAGCACTCCCAATTCTGAAGAGGTTTTCCCAGTTCCACCACCCTCCTCTATACTACCTGGATACACACTCATTGCAAGCAGTTGCAATATTTTTTTCAGTGGAAAAGTCTAAAGGAAAACCTTTAACGCAATAAATTCTAAAGCAGAAACACTTTTGCTGGAGATAAAAGAAATGATATGATTACTCACGTTCCTACATTGCTCACCTGCATCCCAACACCATTAATATACTGGGATATAAATGTCAAGATACTTCATTTGATGTTAATATGTTCAGAGCTTTCAGGGAATCTTTGCCTTGGATTTGGGGGAAATGCCACGATGCGGAGACAAACAGCAGGACTCCGTGACAAACGTGCAAGCAGACACCCACTCCTTGCCCTTGCACCACATTATTGTACCCCCCAAAATCCCTTCTGCTGCAATAAACTGCCCTGGGCTGCTCTTCCTGGCAAAATGATTTCAAGAATCATTTAAATTCCAGGCTGGCGACAACCAGGCTCACTTCACGCTCAACATCAAGCCAATTTTTGTCCTGGGCTCAGCATGGTCAGGCTGGGCTCAAGAAAGCTTTGGCACTGATTTAAAGAGGCATCTTTGCAGGCAGAGAAGAAGGATGGGTTAGAAAGGGGATTTTTAAAACAATACCAAAAGCTCCAGGATCTGGATGGCAGAAGTGGTCGTATTTGGGATTCAGCGTAACCACATGTGGTTTATCTGCACCTTCTTCTTTACACGTCTGTCAGGAAAGGCTTCAAACTCTTGGCTGTTCATTTTCAACCACTGAGATGGCCATTTGGTGACTGCAAAGTCAACACTACAGTGATGGCCCAGCCTGGCTAGAGTAGCGAGGCTGGAACAGGAATGAACTAATTAGGCCCAAAACCACCTAATTTACAGTCTGTGGACTTCAGTGTGGTCTGAATCTTCACCACAAGCCACCCAGGTAAAAAAAGGACTTCAAAAAGGTGGGAGATCTACCCCACTTGCTAACAAGAGGGTAATTTAGGTCCTCTACAGGTCATCATCTTCCACCAAATATATAGAGTATTGCAGGTTCTAGCTCAAATTAACAGAAAACAAAGTGTTCCATGTTACTGAGTCCCTAATGAATACAAGCATTGCAAGCAAAATCAATTTAAAGCAGATTAAGTCTGGGATATGCCCAGCTCTTTCTGTACATTTGTTATACACAGTCCCGACACTGAGCATCAGGGAGCAGCTTGCTCATTTAGGAGGAGACCTCACAAAAACCCACTCCCACCAAAGATTTCTGTATTTGGGAAATGATACCGTTGGCAGAACTGGATTCAATCGATTGATATGGAAAAAACCTAATAGGGCTGGCTGGCAAGGAGCCTCCTGGCTGAGCGCTCGGAATAATAAAAGCTGTCTTTGGGGTTCAAGTAATGCTCTGGCATATCTACAAGCTGCGAACAAAGCATTTCCCTTTTACAGTCTCTCAACCCTGAAGTGCATTGGGGCAGGCTCTTTGCTTTTATAATTTAGGAGGAGTTGTCAACAGGCTTTCAAAACTCTTTCGGAGGCCAGGAGATTGATTAGCATGGGAACGATGTGGCCAAATCTGATTTATTTGGAAGAGCTGGCTGCTCTTCCAAATAGGGAGAGAGGGAGAAGGGGAATAGAAGAAAGTCATACAGAAGACAACAGGAATTATTTTCTATATATACAAGATGGGATTTGTTACCTTTGTGGCACCAGAATAGAGCTCTGTAAGATTCTTGTTATGTCATTAAAGAAAACCCCAGCTATTTTAACATTAGATCAGAAATATGGGGTGCTTTCTCTATATCTGGAATATTTAAGGAATCTTCCTTCACTGGGGTTTCATTCCCTCGAGGAATATCCAATATCACCGTAATACCAGTGCATTAGAGATGGGTAAGACTTGTTTTTATTTCTTCACAGTAAATGCTAATCTTTAAAAAAATAAAGTAAAAAAGTTTAATTTTTAAATTTGCTCTGAAAATATTTTGTATCCATTAAAGACTTTTCAAATTTGCCTTCATTTTTAACTTGCATTATTTCTGTTTTATAATTAATATAATTCATAGAATAACATTTTCAAATAAAATATCTGTTGTTAAAAGAAAAACAGCTTGAGGCCAAATGGAACAATCTCAGCCTTTCTTAGTGATTTATTTACTTTTTTTGTTACCAAAGCTAAATGCAATTAAAATCAACATGTTCCTGTACAGCAGTCTTGGCATAATGTAGTATTAAAAAAAACCTAGAACCTTCTAATGAGCGTTAAATGTCACTCTAACAGTTGATATAAAAGCACCAAAGTAGAAGGTATTGAATTATTAAATGTAATACGGGTTATTTTTCCAGCATGATGACTCTAGAATCACCAGAGAGTTGCAAGTAACTGTAACTGGAAATCTGACATCTGAAATTATTTTAAATAATTAATGGTACCCAGCAATGCTTTACGTTCGAGTTTTTATACTGTTTAGATTAAAATTAATCATTGTGGGGGAAAAATGAACTTCTGCTGAAAACCCGCTCGCAGAAATGGTAGATGTTGACAAGCATCTCTTTCCATCAGCCTGTGAAGGGCCTTTGGTTTTCCAGCAGAACTTTGTAGTAATAAATAATCCACCCCTTCCAGACTGGGTGGGTGAGATTTACCACCTCCCTTCAATGGCAGGATGGGTGCCCCTCTCCAAGGAAGCTGCCACATTACTCACCTCTATTTAATTCCACATCTTCAATGAGTATTTCCACTACAATGTCTTCTAAAGCTTTGCGCGCTTTTGATCTCAGACCACGAGCACGAGCTACTACATCATTTTTCCATTAACCTTTCTTAATTCAAGGTACTCTATTTGCTGTTCTTTGTTTACAGGATGCAATCTTTGATGAGATCGAGATGTGTTTACCATTTCAGGTATCAGTTCTCCACAACTTCTAACATAGAGACATCGTTTCTCATACGAACCCATCAAAATCATTATTTTAGCATTTACATCTCCCTACACCAGAAACTCCCACTAACCCTCCTCTTGGTTCAGTGCCCTTCCTCTTGCTATTCTTGTTGCGTTGGTTTATACCGCTGCGAAGAGCAAACCCCGTGTTTGATACGTTCAAGTCTCTAGGAGGCCCTTGACCAGTAACCTCCCAGTAATTACCCCAACAAAATAAGATATACATCATATACATCACGGACTCATAGGCACTTAGTTTTGCTTCTGGACCGGCTTGCACTAAGCAGCAGGTATGTAGACTATTTATATGTATGTATCCTGGAGGCGTATATGCTCAGCCTCCATTAACAAAGTTTCTTTTACTTTGTCACTTCAAAAGAGTGATTTTGGGGAAAAAAAGACAATATCCAAGTAGGACTTTTGCAAATATTCCCACTGAAGCACAGTTTAGCATTACTGTTCCTTAAACTGGAAAATAAATGAATGTGCTAACGCCCCTCGCCCCACCTCTCTGCAGCTCATTGCCTCCTACAACATAGGAGGAAGAATTTTTCTTGGAAATTAAGGATTTCAGTGCATTCTTTGTAAAGATGCCATTAACAGAGGCTGGTTCACTGCTTTACCTACGCTTGCCTGCAGCCTTACAATAGGAAGAAGTATTGTCTGCTATAGAATCATAGATTCATATAATTGTTTAGGTTGGAAAAGACCTTTAAGATCATCCAGTCCAACCATAACCTTACTGCTGCTCTCTTTTCTGGCACTGTATTTTTATAAGATGATTCAGAAGTCACTTCTGAAGATGGCTGATCGAGAAGTCTATACATGACACAAATACAAAAAAAAACCCCAACTTTATATGGTAAGATGTTTCCAAGTGTCTGCATCCTGTTTTACCTGAGATCTGAGACCAAAGCTCTTCAGCCCCCCTTGGGAACACCATAAATCATTACTTTTATGCATCAGCTCAGGAGCTCCTCTCATCTGCGGCCGGTCAACAGCAAGAGCTCTGCATCACCTCAACACTTTGGACTTTACTACCTGTAAAGCAATGTTTTACAATAAATTGCAAAAAACATCTTATAGAATATATTCACCATGTTGTTCATGACTTCTAGCTGACTTTACAAAAAATAATAAAAAAGGTGTCTACTGAAAAGTAACAGTAAAGCCCGAGCTTAAAATTTCATTGCTAATATTTGCATTAAAACTAGCAATTCCTGGTCAATAACATCACGGTCTCATCTGCTCTGGCAGGGAACAAATCGGTTTATACGCATTTTACCTTAATTGCCATGAATTCTGCATGGATTAATTTATTTTTTACTTTGTGGTCTGGGCACATTACTTGCTTCTGAGAACACCGTCCCTTTGTTTTCTCCAGCTACGGAGGACACGGGGTAACGCAGAGCTACGCACACAGCTTCAGGCTTGGGCTCTAGAGCTTGGAAGAGGAATACACAGCCGTACTGCCAGAAAGGGAGAAGTAGGTTATGTTTTGCTCGTCCCTTTAAATTCATGTGGACACATTCATATTAAATGCAGTTTGTTTGGTTTAAAATAGGAGGATGTCTTAAGCTCCAACAGGAGCTTTAGAAGAGTTGTAAAGAACCTTGAACATGCAGAATAGCAGCATGTTTTGAGTATCTTTGCCTGAAGTGAATGAAACAAAGGAGCAATTGCTTCTGTGATATTAAATAAAAAACTATCTGTTCAGCATCTCAATGCACTAGTAAATTTGCATGTAGATTTTTCATACTGCAAAGAAAATTTACTATTTTCCACCTCTGCCCGTTCACAAGGTAGCACCACGTGAGCTTAGTGAAACACCCCAACCGGAGAAGGCATTTCATTCAGACTGACCTTCTCTTTCAGTTTAGAAAGTTAAAACTTGCCAACACTAAACAGTAACTTCAGGTCAAGAGGCTTATACACAACATCAGTGCCATGTCGATTTTTGGTACAGATCCACAGTCAACAGCAGCAAAAGGTTAGTAACCCGATATCATGGAAAACTGTTCCATGGAGGACTGACCTTTGCACAGGATGCTGGAGTTATCAAAAAGCACATCTTCTCAACTACAGGAGGAATGAACTACATCTAAGGACAAACCACCCGCTACCAAAAAGAAAAACATAAACCCAACCCTGTCCATCAGATCCCCCTTTCTCCATCCCTACGTGGCGGTGTGCTCCCCCAACCCCGCGTAAGCAATAACCACCAGTGGGGATGGCGATGGCCGCATCCAGGTTATGCTGGACTTTGGGGACGGAAGGTGACATGGTAGCCAAGGGCCGTATGGAGACAATCATCTTGCTGGGATGCAAATATTATCATTCAATTATCTTACTCCATAAACAGTGGACAGCCCAGGGCCCGTCGAGCTTTCCTGCATGGAGAGCGGGCTGCACGCCAGGATCTCCCCTTGAGTAGGGACGCCTCTCAAGGTTACTCCTCGAGGTCGAGAGAGTCCTTGCCCCAACAGATCCTCAGCAAGTGACTAACAGCGTGCTGAACTTCAAAATCTTAGCGAAGTGACATAAAGGATTGATTGCGCATATCTAATCCTTTAGACATAAACCGCTGACCAAGTCTGGGACTAGGATTGAATCCAGCCGCACCTAGACTCCGCTTGGAGAAGGAGTTTAGAAAGCAAGGGGGTCTTCTCTGAACCTCAGGACTCAACAGGAGGGGCTCCCTGACAGTTTTGTCTGACCCTGTCCTCTATGCAGTAAATAATCAAGTGTACCTTGCCATCAAATCTTGTTAAACCACTGTCGCATTTCCCATCAAACCTTGTTAACTCACTGTTTTATATCAGTGGAGTATATTGTTGCTTCTCTCTTACAAGCAAAGTGCACTCTCACTCCATCCACGACACCCTATTCTCCATCTCCTTAAGTGGTCATAAACACTGATGTGCTAATGCAGCGTTTGCTTTTAGATCTGAATTTATGAGTGCTGAAGTGCGGCAAGACAGTTTTAAAAGCAGGTAGAGCTTGTTGAGAGACTCCCAGGGCACTTTTTTATGCTGCCCTTACAAGAAAGCTGCTGCAGGTCAGTCCCCTCAAATCCACTGTCACTCCCAAAATGTCCCGGCTCTATAAAGAACCCCAAAAGAGTTATAGAGGTATGGCCAGACAGCCTTCTAGGTGAGGAAATGAAGACTTTTTGGGTGGAAAAAAGTGCAGCAGGTTGCCAGAGAGGCTGTGCTCCATCCTCAGATGTTCCCAGGATCCAACTGTATGAAGCCCTGAGTAGCCTGGTGTGACCCCAGAGCCGCCCTTCTTTGAGGAGCTTGGACCAAAGATCTCCTGAGGTCCCTTCTGACCTGGATTATCCTATGGGCTATTGTCTTTGCTACTTAATCTGGATGGATTTTTTTTCTTTTAAATTCAAAATAAATTGCAAGATTAGTGCCTGTTTAATCTTCAGCATGGGGAGACTGCACTGGATGTGCAGGGAAAAGTCAATGTGGCAGATGGGAAAGGAGAGTAAAGCAGTTCACGGGACTGGAGTGGCTTATCAGTACGTGCTAGGTAAGGAGAGTCATCAGCCTTCTCCTTGGGCAGCCTCAAAAGCTTTGGTACCTGAATCCTGGACAAAGTTACCTGGGAAATCAGAGCAGACTCCATACGATGTTCCCTGAATCTAGCAGCACTTTTACAGCGTGTTGCACTGCAGCACCTTCCTCCTCCTCTAATTCCTTTGCAAATCATAGATTGTCCCTTATTTCAGATACTTGTAATTCTGCCATTTAGTTATCCATGACAGAGCATAAGTATTTTAATCGGCAAGCATATTTTTATGAGAAAATATTCTATTTCTGAATAACAAGGGCTAAGTAGGAATTTCTCGTTCCAATAACTATGTATTCAATGTAAGTACCTAGAAAATGTAAAAAACACCCAAAACTCTAACTCAGAAAACCAAACCTTCTTTATTAGCATCATATCTGCATCTATGCAGAGAATCCTGTGATACCTGGCAACAAAGACCTAAACATTTTCCTAGCAAAACATACTTTCAGGTCAGGAATGAAACCAACCTGCCCTCCAGAAGCAATGCTCCCAGCCGCGCTTGCACCAAAACAGTGGAGATGGCTATACGTTGAGTTGCTCCATGTAAAAATTTCCAGGGAAGAATATGCTACATTCCTTAAAATGTACAGAACCAATACAGACTTAAAGATGACCTTGTGTTCAACATGACCAGAGCAACCCACCCACCCTTTGAACCTCGATTTTGCAGTCCTGGTTGGCATTAAGGTTCCCTAAGTTGTACCCCAGCATCGCTCTAAACAAGTACAAATGCAGCTTTCGGGTCTGCTGAGCAGCATGTTTTATCCGTACGTCATAATCGCAGGAACACCTGGGCTAAATAACTCTGTATTTATTCAAATCCACAACATGGATAATTCCTCATTACTCATCTGTGATTCTCCAGGCCCTGCAGCTTTGCTGCGGACCAGGAGGCAACAACTGTGGAGAAACAGTGTTGGGCTGGCTTTTCTCGCTGGAACTCTAAATCTTGAAGACTTTAATTATACTTTTATGTTATTTACTCCAGATTTTTAACATTTGCCCATCAGAAATGCTATAGAGTCCCAAAGGAACAAGTGTGACCATCCTATGTGGCTCTATCCCTATGAAAGATGTTAGCAATGAATATAACGGCTATTAGGATCATGATGAAGGGGAGAGAAAATGAGAATTGTGACTATAGGATGACTTGGTTACACCTATATTATGGACCGATACAATGAAAACACAGAGCAGGGACAGTGGGTTTGTTGGTTGGGAGTTGGATGAAAAAATCATTCTTAATCTCACTGATTAAAAGGAATTACAGTGAAAAATTGTTGCAAATGAACTTTCCCCCCCGGAAATGTTCTTTAAACAACCTGGGAACCAGCCAGGTTGCAATTCAACAAAATCCACATATCTCAGTAAAATATTTTACTCTCAAGACGATGTAGCAGTATTTACATGGGAAAAAATGTTTTCTTGTAAACAGCTCCTACGGTTGGCTGGAGAGGAAATACTAAAAAAAGAAAGCCTAAAATAATTTGTACTATGCAGTAAATCTCTTGAAACTGACTCCGCAACATAATTGCAATACAGCTAAAGATAACTTTATTGAGCCAAAAAAAATTTCTGAAGCCCATAATACATCCAGCTGCAAATATAGAGAGCTCTGCTCTTTTTATGTATCATTTATAGCAGCACACACTATGTAATAACCTGCACCTGAGAGGGAGAGGAGATAGAATAAAAGCGCTTACTTGCACACCTCGCTCCTCCTTGCTCTACAGAGGTAGCGTTAAATTTTGGTACAGATTGGGCTGGGACTTTGGAAATTTAGTTCCAGGATAAATTCTGGCTTGGTTTTGGACAACTCAGATGTGCTTGTCCTACCTTGTCTCTCCCTCGGATCCCATCACCACTTTAATAAAAACATACTGATACACTAAATTGCCGGGAAATAAAATGGAAAAAGGAAAAAAGATGGAGGAAGTCGAGGCAATTAAGTTTAGGTAATAAGCACTAATCGTAAACACTAAGCTAATGAGCACAGTGTTTCTAAATTGCACCTCGTAATTAAATATATTAATTTAAAAATGGTTACATCATATCTCATTTCCCAGCTTTTCATACTTCTATGCTGCAGGAGAGGATGAGAAGGAGTATTGGACTACTACTCCTGGCGTCTAGCACTGTGCTCTTGGAGGGCATGAGACACCTTGCCCTCCCTGAATGCATCAAAAATAATCATGCTTGTAGTAAGACATAGAGATATTCTTCATGCTCAATAGCCAAATGGTGTTTATACACATGCTGGAAACACACAGAAATACTAAATAGCGTGTTATCTAAATCCTGCAGGCTCTCTCTTCGGGGTTACCCAGGCTGATACAGAATAATGATGTTACCTCCTTGTCTTCCTTGAAATCTCTCTTTAAAATGCTCCCCACTGGCTAAAAATAGGGCTGGACTTGGTGAGACCCCTGCATCCACACTGCAGAAAGCTGTTCCCTCTACTGCTCTTGGTCATACGTACAGATCAAAAATATTCTTTTTCTTGCTCCTGAGTTGGGCCATTTGAGGTCTGCTTTTGCTGGGGACAAAAGCCTGGTGAAGGAAGCACAGGGCAAGCAGAGACAGAGGCTCTCCGCAAATTAGTGCAAATTAGTAACATCAGCAGCAACAGTTCAGAGTGGTTGGTTTTTGGTTTTTTTTTTTTAATCCAGATGCTGCCTGACAAATTATAATTGGAGCTGGGGAAAAGGGCAATTCCCTTAATTTTAATCTCACTCCACTAATCTCATGCCTTTATTCCAAAAGCACAACATTTTGCAGACACGCTTGCTGAGTTTGGGAAGGTAAATCAGGACTGAAATCTAATACTAGATTCTTGGTATAAACACCTTCTTTAAGACCAGATCATAAACATGGATTTTCTTTGCTGTCATTTCCAAAAATTAAACTTTATACAAATGACCCCGGGCAGTGAAGCTGAAATGTCTACCTCCTCAATCCTGCACCTGCCTCTTCCTTGAGCAGAAAATTTAATAAAATGATTGCAACTCTCCCAAACTTGCACTTGTTAAACACAACTGCAGGCTACGGAGGTTCGCCCCATTCTGCCACAGCAGAGAGAAGATCTAGAGTAAAGGTTTTTTGGTCTTTAACCAAAATGATCAGATCAGACCTAACCAATCTTTACCTCTTAATCTCCAGTAAAAGCTCTGGGCAGCACATTTAAATTGCATTCAAAACCCTTGTGCAGCCCAATTTGAGAAGCAAGGTGGTTTTTAAAGACTTGTTAGGTGGTTTATTCATAACCAAAACTGCATTTACAGAAACCTTTTAGCAGTTGGAAAGTCCTGGGTGTCAAAGACTTTCAGTTTCATTTTTTCTTCTTTAAGCATATACAGATGCAATCAAACTCCTCCTTTCTCATCCAAGAGGAAAATGGATAAGGAGGAATGGGAAGGAATAGAGCCAGGCTCTTTGGGGATTATATCACTCTCCTCCTCTGTTATTCTGAAGGAAAAAAAAATGCAGCAGAAAAGGTACCGTGCCCAGGGAAAAACGCAGAGGGGATTTCCACCCTGTTTTGTCAAAACGTCCTCCCAGGCTCTCCCACAGAGAGTCTGAGGCTCAAGCCAACAATGCCAACGCCACACATCCGTGCTCTGTACTAGCTTCAACATTTACAGCAGGACTACTGAAATACATGCTTATAAATTTATATCTATTTTTTAAACAGGTTTTTTTGGTGAACCTCATTTTCTCAGTAAGTCATTTCAATTTCCAGCTGGTTTTCCACTCAAAATGAGAAGGTTTCAAGAAGTGGCTGAAATTCCAGGATGAGCAAAGACACCTATGCTAACCACTCAGCAGGAAAAACCACCCAGCCCCAACACTCGTCCTATACCCTTCTTCTATTTCCCAGCTAACAGTGATGAAAAACGACAGCCTGTTAAGCTGAAAGCCTGAGCATCCTTCCCTGCGTGCTACAGCAATCCCATGGCCCGGGTTGACCTGCTGTCCTGAAAACAAGCGATGGCAGGGAGAGGGGAGGGAGTGCGAACGCGATGAGAAAATCCAGCCAAGCCTAGGATGTGGCAGCAGCAGCATCGTATCGGGGAGTTAAACAAAAGCAACTGGAAAAGATAATTTACTTGGTCTTATTTATTTCTTTGCTGCAGGTTTCTCTGGATAGCCTGGAAATAGCTGTCACACACTGATGTGAACACAGTTTTTCTACAGCACTGAGCATTTCCCCAGGATCTGCTTTTTCCCCTGTCTCATTCTGAACTAACCTGTGGTTTTCTTACCTTTTTTTTGAAGTACAGACAACCCATCCCAGCACTTAGCCCAGATGCCAGTAACACCTCAAAGGAAAATGTAGGTCTTTAAAATGCAGGATTTACCAACCCAGCATTTTACCCCTGTTAAATAACTTCTCGCAAATGTAGCATGGATTGATATCACTTCAAAATAGGAGATCTCAGCAACCAGGAGGCCTTACAGCCAGAATCAATACGGTATGTCAAGAAGAGCGCTATCAAAATGTGTTGTCTCTTCTGCACATAAAACACAGAGCTAATACATCTAATAACAGAAGTAGGTTTGAGAATATATTAATACTCTGACAGTTTTTCATCTTCTTGAATAACGACCAAATTATTTAGGCAGAAATCATGTGAAGGATAATACATACATGTGCAGGAAACTAAGCTGAAAAGTGGTTTATTTCCTCTAAGGGCTCAAAAGGGGCCACGATGACCATTTAGCAACCTCCGACGCAATGTCGTGGTGCCAGCAGTCCTCATTTTTGTGAGAACAGGCAAGTGCCAACAACGAAACGCTTGAGAGAAATAACCACTCGCTTCAGCACATCTGCTCTACTGACCTCCAGCCTTACACCTCCACTCGTGTTCCACAGCAGCCCCAGCACGGCAGATACAGGTTCAATTAAGTAACACTGAATAGCTCTGAGAATAAAAGTCTCCTCCAAGACCCCAAGAAGTTTCCATGTTCCTAGTAGTTGTTAAAAAACAAATTTAACGTACAAAGGGAAGATACAGAGATAAACAGGTTCATTGGAACAGGCTGCCCAGAGAGGTGAGGGAGTCCCCATCCCTGGAGGTGTTCAAAAAACGGGCAGATGTGGCACTCTGGGACATGGTTTAGTGGGCATGGTGGTGTTGCGTTGACGGTTGGACTGATGATCTTAGAGGTCCTTTCCAACCTTAATGATTCCTAGTTTTACTTTCATTAAAAAATAATCCAGCCACCAAGCCAGGAAACATGAAATTAATTATTACTCTACCCTGAATTGGTTTAGTGGTGGACTTGGCAGTGTTAGGTTAATGGTTGGACTGGATGATCTTAAAGGATTTTTCCAACCTAAACGATTCTATGATTCTATGATTCCGATGTGCTCCAGTGCAGTAGCGCAACACTAACCACTTCCTATTGCATACTTAGATATGTTAAATATTTCATACACAAAAAAGCCCAATACAGGCTGCTTCTAGAAGCACAGGGTAAAAAGCAAAAGTATCAGTTACTGAAAATAAAAATGCATTCTGTTGTTATGGCAACTAAACTTTTTAACAACATTATGGAAACGATAGCTCATCAAGAGCATCTCATTGTTATAGCAACAAAAATGTTCAAAGTAATTGCTTTTAAAGATTCCTCTCTTTTCCTTTGCATTTAAAAAAAAACCCAATATAATAATATGCTCTTATTAAAAGGATGGAATATTTTGCCTTTTTGCAAAATGAGCAACATTCGTAGTGTTTTAATGAAGCAATTACTTTTGGTACTCATTTGTGGACTAGACTGTTAACCATGGATCACAAGGAAAGGGGATGCTTGTTGCACCAACTCCAAATGACTGCTGTAAGACTCATAACTAATCATGATATTGAGATTGTAAAAAGTTTGATACCAGGAGCAACATTTTTGATGGAGAATAATTAGTTATAATAAGTATTTTGCTTTACTAAATGCAGCATTAATCCAAGACGCACCATGCAATTTGTCTAATACCATTAATTTTCATGCCGTGTTTAGAAAAGGCAGGTTTTGCCCGGTTTTGAGAATCAGGAAAGAAGCAAATGAGAAATATTTTTATGAGCCAGATGCAATGGATCAAAGAACATACCTTCTCCAGGTATTTGATAGATTTGTTGAGCTTTAACTCAACAGTACTTCTCAATCCCAATTAAATCTTAACATAGCCTACTGCATAAATATAATTCAGTACCACCAACAGAACACTTCATGCCAGCACATAGCCGTGATGTGTTGTACGGACCGAGAATATACCACCTTTAATTATGGTAACATTAGACCAATGAATACATTTTGTTCAGTTGTGTGTGTGCAGAAGATATAAAAATGTAGTCATTTTGTACAAATACAGAACTCTAAAAGCAAGTCTCCAAAGCAATGAGAGCATTGTAAAGAATAGAACAGTGCCAAGAAGTCCTATGTATTCTGGTTTTAAAAAGTGCAGAAAATAACCTATCCTCATTTGGCAGCACAATCCTGTTGAACAACAATTACTTTTTAATCCAAGATTATGGAATAATCAGCAATACAAATAAACATGGCAGTGTGGCTGATACAGATAGGTAAGAAAACGCAATGGCAGAGATTTATTGCTGGAACTGGGTAACTCATAGCAATGAAGCATTTGCTGTCCCGACCAAGAACACCCTGCTAACAACGCCTGCCAAGGACCAGGCCCCAACACTTCTAGCATCTTTGCCACATCACTTTCTCCTTCCCCAAAATTCACCTGAATCCTTATTAAAAGTTTAGTCTTAACTAGAAAAGTTTCCAGGATGTGGATCTCAGCATGCTGCCTGCTTTGTGTTACAGGGTTTTCATTTATGGATGGTTCTGAAATGAGGTTTTAGACATAGTTTTTTCTTCCCCCCCACCCCAATATATTTCTTCTAATGCATTTTCATGTCTTCAGTTGTGTCTAAGCATCAGCATACTCCACAAAACTGTCAGTGTGCCCGTCCATATGTGAGAACAAAAAGAAGACCATTTAACTTCATGAACTGATGGATATTTTAAAAGTAGCACAACTGCCTCTAGCTGTTTGAAATGTAAATTCTAATTTTGGTCTCTTTTTCGAAGGAAACCCAGCCATACAGGGCAGCACACAGCCTGCCTCCATCCCTCCCAAATACCCAGTGACCTTTTGGCCAATTTTGTTCAGATATAATGGGGGTATAATTAAACTACGCTCAAAAGCAATTAATCACACAAGCCTTCTGCCAACAGGTGATGGGGTTTGAAGAGGAGATCTCATAATATTCTGAGCACCAGAAAATAGCTCAAACATTATTAGAGACTCTGTGAAAGCCCCAAATAGGAGAAAAACTTCAGTCTGAATATGTTTTCCTAGATGTCTGTTTTCCTAGACATATGTTTTCCTAGCACAATCAGGGGAAAAATCAGGCAGCGTGCCTTCAGGCTTGCAAAAATATATTAGTTTTTGTGATGCTCTAAAGAAAAGCCACTCTGTTAGCTGTCAGCAGGGACAAAAGCCATGGGGATGTTGCTTCCCCTAAGTGAGAAACAAGAATGCCCACATTGGGGAAAAGTTACAGGACAGGTATTAATCCTGATGGTCAGGCGAGCGCTTTCATCCTAAATACAAAGCAAACGAGATTTGGTTTTCTACCCGGTCTCCCTAGCAACTGCGTTGCCTCTTCCGAGCAATAAACCGGGGATTGTGCAATATTACCTAACGAACAAACCTCTGGCATTCATACAGGAGCTACCCGCCGGCACGAAGCCGCTGCCCAAGCAGACGCTGAAACTGCAGAGAGGTCTGTATGGTCCTCCACTGGACGGGGAGCTTGGCTTTAAGTGGGTGACGCCCCTCGAAAAAGCTGTTTTGTCGCTGCACGTGGCTACCTGCGCTCGCTTGGATGCTGAACGGGAGGGCAGGAGGCAGCCGGCACAGACCAGGAAGCAGCACTGAATAGGCAGAGCTACGAAGTTACTTATAATTATGCACGCTTCAGATCTGCCTTGGTACCTGTTTTTACTACATACCAAATACCCCCTCCTAAGAGAGACGATTTAGAGATGACCACCCTAAAGTTGTTCATGTGCATCTCTCTCGCTTTTCTACGCATTCCCAGCCAACGCCACGCCACTCATGCTGAACATGCTGAACATGCTGATGCAAGGCTAAGATGGGTGATTTTTGTATCAGCAGAGGATCCCCTCTTCCGCTTCGCATCCCTCCAAGCGCCTTGAGAACTCTCCACAAGGGCCACCCTGTTACTTCTGTGGCCTATTACATTCAGCTGATGAGAACTGCTACCGGCACGTTTCCTTCTTCTTTATAAAACTGCCTTAAAAACTAACACAACCAACAAACCCAACTGTTACTCACCTCACAAAGCATAAACAAATCCGCTTTTACAGGTTACAAGTGCTGGCAGCATTCTCTGGCCTTTAGTTTTAAAGGTTTGAGAGAACCCAGGAGAGCAGTACTGCCCTTCTGATGACATACTGCTAAGGCATCCCTTCCACCAAGGCTCCTCCACACAAGTTTAAACCCCCAAATTTCAAGAACTCCTTGATGTGGCACCTTTTTTAAAATTTAAGATTATTTTGCAATATCCAAAGCGTTTGTTTTCATATGTTTAAAAGGCTCAGAAGCAAATACACGTTGATTTTACTATTTGGGCATTTAATTTTCTCTTTACTCCTCCGAAGTAAAACTTTCAGCATATATGAAAAAGGAGGTGATTCACATTAAAAGCACTTATCGTGTATTTTAAAGCAATGGGGAACACTTGCATTTAGATCATCGAATGCTGTGGCAGGTGGGAAACCCTTCCTGAGGCTTAACTTGAAAGCTACATCAGTAAGAGATTTTACTGGGATTCAGTTGCTGTTTCCTATGTTCAATTTTGGTCTGGGCCATCTCTGGGAAGACTCGTGTATTCTCAGCTCCCATAAACTAGAAAATATTAGAAAGTATTGGTGGATGGGAAAGGGAAACCCAGGACCCTAGTGTGCTGGAGTGGGGAAACGTGGCTATAGGTCCTTGTTGCAGATTATAAGACGACGGCTGAGTCCAAGCTGCACTGGATGCTGTTCAAGAGTACCCAAAGACACAGCACTTTACACTGAATAAACTCATAGTGTGTGTTGAAATGTTTATAGAGACAGAGCTGAAACACTACCAGAAACCAGCTTGCTGTCATTTGCTATGAAATAAAGATTACCTGTGGGTGAAAGATATAGCACACAAGGGGTTTTAAAAACTTATTTTAAAAACCAGCTCCATGATCCTACTTATAGATAGCTCCGTGATCCTACTTACATTTAAAGATCAAGTGGAGCATATATGATTGCATTTTGTACAAAATTGCTTTTGGCAGATCCCAGTAAACTCAACAAGCAGAATTAACTCAGCCGGCTTAATGCCACAGCAACCAAAAGCATCCCTGGGTGCTCAGTATGTCTTGGGTGAACTAGGTGATACCAAGTTGCTGAGCTTACCCACCACCACTTCATCTGGTTACCTGAAGAAAATCCAGGACAAAAGCAGGTTGAAGAGGCACACGTAGGACACCCTTGCAAGCATACTGCCAATCCCGATAGTAGGTTTACCTCACACACAGGATGACCAACTTTTGACTCGATGGAGAAGGAAATGGTGAAATAATCTGATGTGATTCTGTAACAAAATGCAATTCCTCCATCCTTACCTCTCTGACACTGACTGCTGGACTGATCATTGAAGGAGGAGGATGCATGCTTTCCTCCTCTGAAATATTTTCTATAGTGATTTGGTGCTGCCTAATATCTTGTAGATACTAAAATAATTGATTGAATGAAAAAAAAAAAAACCCAAACACAAGCTCTCTGTGCTCCTTTCCACACTGCTGCCATCCAGTTTCCAGGGAAGCAGGGAGAATGACACAGGATTTAGTATTTATCAAGGACATGACCTCATTCTTAAAAACACCAAAATAAAACACAAAAACCCCACTATTTTTTTGTTCAAATAAAAATATATTGTATCTGAATATAGTCCATGCCATACTTATACTGATTTACTAACACATTTCAAAAGGAGACTCAGTCCTTGCCCAAAGGCAGAAATCCCTCCTTCACTGGACTTTCTTGTCCTTCACACACTCTCCTCTTATCCCCTTAACAAATCTCTCTTTTTTTTTTTTTTTTTTTTTTTTAATGTATCAGAAGAGAAGAAATATGATTGGGACTGCCCTAATTTGCTGTGATTTCAAGAAATCTAAATGAGATCAGGAGCTGCCCAAGCATCACCTTATCCTCTGTGACTCTGCTTGGTGACATGGCGAACCTACAATCTTCATCATTACGGAAACAGACACTGTAAATCCAGCTCCGAAGCACCATCTAAATTTATAACAGACAATACCTGCAAAGGTGACCAGAATATGCCACAAAGAACAACCAGAGCTCTCCATCTCCCCCAGTTTTCCCAGGGAACGGTACAAAAGGGACATTTTTGGAAAAGGAAAGAAAACTGGATGTCATCTGCTACTGCCGACGAACACAAAAGAATCACTGTCTCAACACCGTTCTGCAATATTTGTATTGCTGGTTTGAGTTACGCTGACAAGTTAAACAATGCAATGTCAGGATGTTGCTGTGATTATTTTCTGTTTTGCTGCACATCCCCTAGATGACTAATTGGCTGCTCAGCCATTTAAGGTTGAACAACAACGATGCAAATGTTCAAGCGACTGCACGTATTAATACAGTCAATGGTATTTTTAATTACACGGAAGCAGCCAACGCCGCCAATCATTAACAACAATGACATCCATTTGTACCATAAAGCGTGCTTAGCAAGCTGTTGCTCTGTAAGGGAATACGCTTAAATGTTGATTTAAAATAGTGAAGAGTAACAATTCTTCTGATGATACTGAGGCGTTAAAAAGCTGCCTTTGCCTCCACTGCGCTTTGGTATTATAGATATTAAGCTGTCACAGGCATCATGCTTGGAGCAGAGTAAAATGAGCAACTGCAGAAACAAACATTACGCCATTAAAGAAATTGGAAGAAAATTCTAAATCCTTCCAGTAAATGATAAACCTGGAGGAGTTTTGTGGAAACTTATTAAGGAATGTGGCTATGTATTTTTAGAATTAAAAATAAAAAAGAAGTCACAAGTAGCACTTGGGTCTGACAGGTCTCATCCTGTGTCTAAGCCATCAGGCTTGTATGGAGGTGACCTTGACCTTAAGAAATGAACTAACTTTCTCGACATTAAAGAAATGCTGGGAATATATGATAGAGAAAAGACATACTGTATCGAAACACCTTCCTCTTTGCTATTTTTCAAAAGGTTTTTCACCCCTTGAAGAAAAGAAATTGTGTTTCAAACTACCCTATAAAAATGTCTATAAATATTACTTATTGCCATGATCACTCTATATTGCAAGAACAGTAATCCTCATTGGGAAATAGCTCGTGGCAGACCTTGGTTGCCTCAAGAGGGCCTGAATGCCCTTGGTGTAGAGAAAGCTGCACCTAGTACTCTCATGATGCTAAGAGTTTATTACAGCAAGAATTTTACCAGTAATAAAGACTTTGTGGCCAGCAAGTCCAAAGGATGGGGGAAGAAAGGGCAAGGAGCAGTCCACTGGCTTGCCATACACCGGCAAGGACGCAGGCTGGCTTTTACAGCCCATTAAAAGCCCAGTTATTCAGTTCTTAAATAAGTCTTGGAATTGCTTGAAGGAAAGCACTTAAGTGCGGAAACTATGAAAGTCTTCCACATTTGACAATAGGATCATGAATAGCACTAAAAATCATCAGAAAATGCGTAAACGTACAAGGGTGCTAGAGCTGAATAACAAGGAGTGAATTGTGTATTTACCAATTCTGGAGAAAAAAAGGAATAAACCGGGAGAGCAGAACATTTTAGGGAACCACTTCTGATGATGCTGGTCACTGTTTTGGAAAGAAGGGGCAAGAAGTAGACCTGCTACAGTAAATCAAAAAATAAACCCAACAGGCTGCTGGTTCAATAAAGAGTATTTTGAGCTATGCAAAATAAAAATAAAACGCTAGCAGGTAGCAGTTAAGAAGAGTTTTGTGGATTCCAGAGATGTTCAAATCAAGCAAGAGACTAAGAAATAGGCTAAACTGAACCTAAAAGAAATACCAAGGGACTGGTGAGATGAAGGAATAGCCAGTTCTTGTGCACCTTGCTAGAAGACCTGGAGCTGGGAGATGAAGGAAAGCTGCAGTGGTGTTTTACCAGCCTGAGAGCAAAGGGATACATTTATGAATCTGGTAAAGAGGAGAACAGAAATCTTTTAGGTACGGACTACAGAAAATATTGAAAGACGGAAGAATGGTTTAATTGCTTTTTTGTGCCGAGACCAACGTTTCTGAAATATTTGCTAATGAACTAAACGTTGAGGAGCCCAAGGTGAACAAGAACACCAAATAAAAATGTTGGCAATGCTCCTGCTGAATTGCTAGAAGAGAAGACAAAAGGATTTGAAAATAAATTACAAAGCATTAGATGCCTGAAAAAAATTCTCAGAGGAAGAAGGAGGCATTCCCATGTAGAGCAGGGCAGCTAAGACATAACTAGGGGGAAATTTTGCTTTGAATTGACCCAAAACCTAGTAACTACTTGAGAAATGAAAAGACAAAACTGAATCGGGTCCAAGAAAATTTTTGTTTACTCTATGTTGTGATGTTTTATCCTGAACTCTGAAGACAATCTCAATAATTTAGAAAATGTATTCAGTGTTTAAGAAAAATATTCCCTGAAGATTATGGATTCCCAACCTCTTCTTAGTCCAAGTTCTGGTTTTCTTTCAACACAGCAGAACCTGAAGTGCAAATCAGGATGCCGTAGAACTGATTGGGGATCATTTAGCAAAATGCTTTCCACCGCACTTTCTAGCAAGGCAAAAAGTAAATTTTGCATTTCAGTCTCTATTTCAAAATCCATTTTGCCCTGAACTTTAGATTCCACAAAAGGATTCTGCTATAGATAACACCCATGACACAAAACAGCTATTGTAGGAGCCAAAAGGGAGGGCTGAGTCCGCATGTTGGTTGTATCCCATCAAACAAGTGGATTGACTGGCGCTGCCAAGCTGCGCTGGAGAGATCCGATGTTTGAACAGCGCTGTGAGTACTATTTCTGAATGCAGAAACACTGCCCGCTCATCCCCTCTGCCAGCCTGCCCTTGGTGGCTCGTTACTTGTAAGCCATAACGGAGAGGAATGCAGGGGTTCTACATACCTGCGGAGCCACGGCTTTGATTTCTACACCACCGTTTCCCCGCTCGTTATTTTTAATGGGTTAGCAGACAAGCGGCTGGAAGAGGGCTGGGTTTTGCTGGCTGGATCTGAAGAGAGATGGGAGGGAAGGGAGGAGGCTGTGCTGGCAGTAGGAGCAGCTATATGTCCCATATAACCCATACTCCTCGCCTCAGCGCATCCTACCCTCCTCATCCCATAGTCTTCTTGCAGCTTGTGAAGGCGCGTGCCCACCCAGCGCAGGTTGCCCACTCAGCCTCTGCCTAAAAGCAACATAAAACACTCTCTGTCCATCATTTGTGCAATCCGGAGAGCTAAACCATCATTGCTGCTCTAAAGAGGTTCTTCCTCAGCATCACAAAAGAGCATCCTTCATGGTTGGTATTTTGAAGTACATTTAATAGGTAAAAAATGAAGCATTCCTGTTATTTCCCTGAAAATATTACAAAACTGATAAAATAAATGTATATTTGGGGCAGGGGGCGGGGGATTTTGCAGGAGAGCTTACGCATATGCCTGCAGAAAACATCCATGTGAGTTACAGGGCAAACAGGAGCCCACCCATGCCAGTGGGTTCACTTTAGGCAGGGGAAAGCATTTATCCAGAGTTTATTATAATGGCAAATATTCTTCTGGGTAACCGCATGCTGAGTTTTTTGTACACATCAAAGGATCAGCTATTTAACCATTACACTGTACCATGTATCAAACCATTAGTCTGGCTTATTGCTAGCTTCACAACAAACTTGAGTTGAGCAGGGTATTTATATAATTATTTTTGGGTACAATTTGGGGACAGATGTGAACTAAAAAGGCACAGGGACCTCCAGGTATATTGGTTCAAACCCAACACACATATATAAGAACATGTAGCATATTCAGGTGGTCCCAAATCTTTCCAAATGCCAATGGGGACCAGTAGCGTACAGACAGCTTTGCTGCTGCCTTGATCTATGTCCTACAGAAGTCACTTTGTTTCTGTGCTTTTCATTACTTTGATTAAAATGGAAATATTAGCACATCTTAAACACACAGGAGTGCTGCAGGCATTATCAGAGTGGTAGTAATGATGCTTGATGAAGCAGAAGAGCATCATGTAAATGAAAAACAGTATTAATGCACTGCTAGATCAACTTGTTAGAATAAAGCAACTTGGAAAAAGAAACAAACCTAACTTTCCCTCATGGTCTGAATCACTAAAAGCTCCAGTTTACTGCAAATATTCTCAAAGCATTTCTAAAACTCTTAAAAAATATGGGAAACAACGTAAGACAACATGTTGCCGTCATTCCAGTCTGAGTTTTAGGATGTGGAGTCTCAGCCAGCCCAATTTGCTACTTGTCACTACTGGTACCAGTTTAAGGGTTTGTGAAAATTTGGCCAGCTCCTCGATTCAAGCTGATGGAGCTTCGATTACTACCAACTCTCCTGCACAATGCTTATTTTCATCACCAACAGCAGGCCCAAAAGATGGAGGTGCGCAGAGAACTATTCACATGGAGGACGAGAGCTAAATTATTTTGGCACAACAGCAGCAGGAAGCGTGCAGGCGGGTCTGTCATCAGGACGGAGGAACAGAGGATTTAGCTCTCAAATTTTTTCTCTTGCACGTTCACAAGCACCACATTCATGCTATCGATCTCCTCCAAGCAGCAGCAAGCTGGCGCTCGTGGTACAGCCATAAAAAGCCCTTAACTTTGGGGTCAGTCCCTCCGAATTCAAACCGCAGGGTAAGGCGCGGCTCTCCCTGGTGCAGGATTCCTTTTGCTTTCAAGCACACTCGGCTGTGTCCTGGTTTCAGCTGGGATAGAGTTAATTTTCTTCCTAGTAGGAGGCATAGTGCTGTGTTTTGCATTTAGTAGGAGAAGAATGTTGATAACACGGTGATGGTTTAGTTGTTGCTAAGTACTGCTTATGCTAGTCAAGGACTTTTCAGCTTCCCATGCTCTGCCAGGTACACAAGAAACTGGGAGGGGGCACAGCCAGGACAGTTGATCCAAACTGACCAAAGGGCTATTCCATACCATATGACGTCATGCTCAGTAGATACACTGGGGGAGTTGGCCACGGAGCAGCGATTGCTGCTCGGGGACTGGCTGGGTATCGGTCTGCGGGTGGTGAGCAATTGCATTGTGCATCACTTGCTTTGTATATTATTATTATTATCATTATTATATCGTTATTTATTATCATTACTATTTTACTTTATTTCAATTATTAAACTGTTCTTATCTCAACCCAGGAGTGTTTCTCAGTCTTACTCCTCCAATTCTCTCCCCCATCCCACCGGGGTAGGGGCAGTGAGCGAGTGGCTGCGTGGTGCTGAGTTTGCTGGCTGGGGCTAAACCACAACAGGCTGTTTGAATGGACAAAAAGCAGCAGATTCCAGTGACACCGAAGTTACGAAATGCCACTTTAAAGTGGTTATTTGCAGCACCAAAGAGTGCCAAGAAGAAACGGGGATAATGCTAATATCCAGACTGAAATGCATTAATAATTGCTACGAGAACTTCAACAGCAACAACACATTTTCTTGCTCAAACTCATCCTAACCAGCTTCTTGAAAGAAGCAATCCTTATTTATCGCTATTTCTGGATAAACAGAATCAGAAGGGTAAATAACCCATTTCTATCACTGCAAGCAGAGAAACCCAAAATAGATGTCCTCTTGAGTATTCACAGCAGGCTGTGGGCTACCACAGGGGCCCTGCCACTTAATTGCTCATCAATCACTCGCAGCTCTGGCCAAAGCCACTTTTTAATGAATTCACATAATCCCATTTGCTCTCCCCAGCCCCTTGGACCACAGCGGCGTTCTGTGTCATTTTGAATGTAAATGATGTCCTAACACAAAACCAGATAGTTATGATGTTCCCTCGGCAGCATCGTTTGTTTGTAAATGCCCCGTCACTCAGAGCAGGTTGACGGCGCTCATGCATTAAGTCAACCGACTTGACAGATCATCTCATCTTTGCGTTGTCCTGCGGTGACAAACATTTCCTGCCAGTAATTTGTTTTCTCTATGAAAGTTCACATTGGAAAAAGGAAAAATGCTGGATTGATTTGCACGTGGTGCTCGAGCGCGGTGTTCAACTGAGGAGGTTGCATGAACTGGGGAAGGTGATCAAAGCCCACCTGCACGCAACACAACGTACCGTCTAATTCCTGGCTGTAAGTAATATACACTGAAGTTTGGCGCACGGATTTGAGGTGACCATTTCCAATGTTACAATCAATTCATTTGTTGCCAAATGAAATTTAAAAAATGAATCCCGCAATTTCTTTAGGTCTACATTAAGTCCATGTTGACGTAAGTGGTTGTTGCCTCTGTATCAAAGTTATCTCAAAGTAGTGGGTTGGGGTGGGTTTCTTTGCCATTTCAAATACTGTTCCAGAAAATAAAATATTATAATTCAGTGATAAAATACATATACAATATCTCCATGTCTAACTGATTTATAAACAGGAGGTGGATTTTTCTTCTCTAACTGTTCAAGCTCTGATGTGATCCCATCTGGGCCTGATCTCAAATTTCACGCTCCCAGTAGAGCAAAACAACGGCGGCCGTAGTCCACCGCATGAAAGGCCACCTCTGGCCCTAAGGCTTACTCTAAGGGTCTTCCTCCAAGCAGCCCCAGTGCTCTCCCATCTTTCTGCTGCCTTCATCTGCCACCTGAAAATTGCCCTTCAAAGTGCAGGGCTTAATCAGTGTGTTCAGGAGAGGGGGAAAAACCCCATGTAGGCAACCCTTGGGGGAATGCCTCTTTGCTAGAGAAACTTGTACCAAACCAAGATGGCAAAAATCAGACGAGAAGGGTCTATCTGCAAAGACTGCAAGAAGCAGGGTACTCCGAGCAATCAGGCACATGGAGACTCATCCACCAGCTAAGCCAAGGGACATAAATTAAAGCACCGCTACATCTGCCTGCGGTGGCTCTTACCCAGGAGTTAAATTGCTTTAGGTGCACTGTAACTTAATCCTCTTCAGGATTAAGGCCATTTCGTTCCTGAATGAGAGCTTCGACACAGAGCTCTAGTGGTACTTGAACTTCTGGTGAGGGTGAGGGAAAAGCAAAGCCAGGGTAGGAGCGCTCCAGAGCTGGAAATCAGAGAGCAGACGGGCAAGACAGCCTGGTAGCAACAGGGACGTGCACGCTGATACATCAAGGTTGAAAACTTAAGTTTTAGCCCTTTCATACTCCACCATCACAAAAAAATCCAGCAAGGCAGCTCATGTGCAGAGACTGCCATTACATTGCCAATTCACAACAGTATTTGAAGAGGACCAACATTATTTTAATAAAAAATTAAAATATTGGGGCTGGCAGGGCGAAAACTGATTTAGAGCTGGCCAACAGAAGCAACGCTTCCACCAGCTCGCATTCCCAACTTGCACAGGTGAGAAGAAATTCTACTGAAGTTATTATTTCCTCAGGTTTTGTCCAAGTCGGTATTAAAATAGACTTTCCAGGAACCAAAGCACAGGATCCCTAAGGATGTAAACAGGAGCTCCAGACCCCGGCGGAGGTCTGGCTGCAATGTGCTGGGCCTGTCCATGGATGCTGTCTCCTGAGCGGTGAGGAAGAGATAGCAGGAGAAAGGATCCTACTGTTTAGCTACAGGCTATTGCAGAGATTATGAGAAAAACTTGTTCCTCGGTTATTTCACTTCTGCCCTTAAAAGGACAGATTTTCTCACGGTTAAAAGGATTCACATACTTCTCTTTCATTTAATCCTTGCTTTCTTCTCTGAAAAATAGAAGTACTGACCTGAAACGTAGCCCAGACTATGACATAGAATTTGGAATAGCCAGACCCATCTCTGGAAAGCAGGGATGGTACGGCCTGATAAGGGACTCCAAGTTTTATATTCAAAAACCAGAAGGTTAAAAACCTGTGTTTGCCAAAAAGAGAAAGGAAAGAATAACAAGGAAAATCTGTGCCATGGGGAGAAAAGACAATCTAAAATGCAAAGTAGCATCACCATAAACATGTGTATTTACAATTTTAGCTTTTATCTCAAATTATTTTTATACTACACTACTAAAGTTATAAATATTACCAGTAAATCAGGTGAAGATAATCTTTTATGAGAGTGTTATATACAAGAAGATATTCTTCTTTTACCTACTTTTACAATTAATACCATTAGTCCATCATAAAACTGAGAGCTATAAAGTTGGACCATATTATGTCTATTATTTATAATCCTAGCCCAAAAGGGTCATGAATTTTCAAATATGCATTCACATGCATTATGCTCCTTTAGTAAATGAGTTAGTAAATGCCATGCGGTGCTCAGTTAAAAAACTGCACCCAGTTCTCAGCAATGGTACGTTTACCAAATCCCTGGGAAAATCCCAAACCAGCAAGTAAGAGATGAATTTTGGTAATGCCACAGGAAAATTCAAAGTCCCACTGGCACATACTTCTTTCCCTATAAATGGCAAGTAATCTTTAGTATTGTGGAGTGAATGTTACTTCATTATTACCAGCTTTAAGAAGGATAACTCCAAAATACTATTTTCCAGGAATGAAGATGTCGAAATAATGTTAACAACTTGACAGAGTGTTCACTTAGAAACTAAAATAGTTCATCACGTTGTTTTCTAATGCTCTTGGAGCTCATGGTTAATCAGAATCAGATGAATTCATTTGGAGATAGAAGGTCTTCGGGGGCCCAGGTGATACAAGAAGTTTTGGCAACTCCATGAATAACATCTTTGCTTTGGCTACATACTTAAATTCCTCACCATGTAATCACTAGGATCGGTTCTACATGATGGACCAGGAAAACGTGATTTTCTAACAAAATCTGATTGTTAAACTTCACAGGTGGCAGCTCCCTAAGCCAGGAGATGCTTTGCACGTAGGGATTTAACCAAGTATTGCAGCTGAAATGTAAAACTCTTCCTACAGTCCCTATTTGGATGCAGTATTCGCTTCCTAGCCTAGCTGGATTCAATATTTACTCCTTATTCCAAAATCCTTTTGTTAATTTATTATGCTCTGTTAAACAGACATTATGCTTCACACTAGGTTCAGCTGGGGGGAAAAAACCCCACCACTATTTGAGAGATGTACACTTTCCAAAGCCTTAAACAATACTGTCTGCCAAGCCTCCTCTTCCACATGTATAAGAATTTCTGAGCATCATTAAACTTTCCCCACAAAGGTCTCACCAGCTGTTGCAACACATTTGCATATTTATTCCATATTCGTCTTAACTTCAAACAGCTACTATTATCTGAAGCCACGCTTAATCTTGCAAACCAGTTAATTCACTAAAATTAGGAAATTGTAAGAAAATGCTGACTGATCATTAAGTCTGTGCTGTATAATACTACCAGACCATGGTGACTTCACCTGACACCTTCTCGTTTCCATTCCAGAAATGAATTTTCATGCCTGGTGTGTTCCCTCTGTTCTTCTGCTCAATATTAACATGCACATCAAAGCGAGGTGAGATTTTAAAATGGGGTTAGCCAGCAGCAGAGACTTAACAACCAATGGGTGCTTTGAATTTACAGCAACAGAAAGCAAAATCCTTCGTTAGCTTGGAAAATAATCAAATTGATGAATGTTGGGGGTTTTATAAACAAAATTTTTGACACTGATGACAGTTTTAGATGGTTATCTAAAGATAGGTGATTTACTCTAGACAACACTCATGACAACAATCTTTCCCGAGTGCTTTCAGAGCCCTACTGCCCTGACGAAGCAGGCACAAGTACATGTCCCAGTGCAGTTATGCCTTTTCAAAGCTTTACGTAAATACAAATTAATATCGCTAATATATTACCACAAAGGCACTTTGAGCATGAAATGATACAGGACCAAATGCCTCAGCACAGCTTCTGCAGTTGTTAAGCAACTGCTGTTGCATTCACTCCCTTCCCCAGGGTAGTCCGTAGCCCTGAAGGAGCCATCTGCAAATCCGCATTTGCTGGACAGCTCCAAAGGACGCACCTTCCTAGTTGGCCAAATGGTGTTCATCTCCTACAGCTGTTTTGAGGACACAGCTCACTGAGATGAAAACCAAAAAACACCCTCAGAGAGATACATGCCCCCAGCTTGACACGAGGCACCATGCTGGTCCCTCTGTGCAGTAGAAATGGAGCAGGTGAAAGGTGAGAATTTAGGAGATGAGAGAAAGCAGAAGGAAAAAGTCACATCAACGTGCTTCTCTTGTGTATCAACATTTCTGCTGCTAGAACAAAACACAGCCTTGGTGGTGCCAACATCTCGTACGCAGGTTAGCGTCCCACAGTACCACGGTGTGGGGGGTCTTCTGCTGAACTGAGCACGATGGTGGGATACACCAATAGGGAAAATTCATATGCATGTTCCCAGCAAAATGACGAGCTCTCAAACAGATAAGGTACGTTAGGAGACCTGTTAAGTTTGATGGGTTTTCAGCTATGCCTTGTGATTTTGCAAGGAGGCTCTGTCTGAGGTGAGTGCTCCATACACCTCACCTTCTCTCACTCCCTTTACCACTGTAGGAATACTGGATTGCCTTTGAAACTTATTTAAAAAAACAAAAGAAAACCCATAAATACAAGGAATCAGAGCCTTTCAAATACTGTAAAATCAAACTACTGGTTCAGTATTTGAAGGAAGTCAACCCCTAAGAACAAGAGCTAAAGAGTTTAAAAAAATCAAAATAGACATCAGTAGAAGAGCATTATAAGCTAATTGCCTGCCAAGCCATTTTTTTATTATTTTTCAGAAGGTATGACTTTGAGGAGATTATTTCTCAATCAAGATAAAGATGGCCAGTGTTTGCTGGTACACTGGCATTTTAGGCATTTCAACTTTGCAGGAAGGTTTATGAACTCTTATGGCCAGACATCACTCATATGGACATCACAACCTGCTTAACTGGGACAAATAAGCACGGCAGCTGATTTTTTATGTGCTTGGTTTTTTAACGTTGGATAGCTTGTCTAAGTGCCTCCAGTTGTCCACGGCAAAAAAATCTCCTGGAATTAACTTCACCATCAGGAGGGTAAAAGGCTCAGATCACCTGACAGACTTGTTGACGCTACGAAGACGTGAATCTGTAATGCTGGCTCCTGAGGATATGTGAAATTGTGCTGATATAATTAGAGAATAGGGATAATTAGGTTTCTCCACTGGGGAAACAAGACAGACATTTTACATGGACCACATCAGCGACCAACAGTGATGCCAACGCAGTTTTCTCTAATGATACAAAACCACCTACTTGCACCACAGAGAAAATGGTGTCTTTTAAGGTTTATAGCCAGTGTGTGGGTTAGAAATTTCCTGCTTTAGATGCAACATATTTACAAACATAATTTCTTAAAGAAAATCCTCTTATTTACTGATTTTGAAAACTGCTAAGAATATGCTTATAGCATGCTGCTTCTGTATTTGTTGGTAACAGAACGGTAACCAAACCTGTTAGGTACCTAACTGCAAGCAATCAGCTGTGGTTGCCTACCATGCCTAAGA
The DNA here is from genome assembly GCF_030463565.1 of Pelecanus crispus. Lineage (NCBI taxonomy): Eukaryota > Metazoa > Chordata > Aves > Pelecaniformes > Pelecanidae > Pelecanus > Pelecanus crispus. Next base: position 40,170,798 of record NC_134652.1, on the reverse strand, counting down.
AAAACCATTTACCTTGTAGCAAGAGTTATCTGTGAGTAAGAAATGGATTAAATCTGTGTTCTAGGTAGAAATAAACCAGGAGAGACTTCACCCGGCATTATGTATTACAGCAATGTGATTAATACTCCTCTTGGCGGTGATTTTCTCCTCCTTTTCCTTACTCAGTGGCTGGAAGCTGCCCTGACATCTTACATCCTGGTTTGATTTTAAAGATGGACAGTAAATAGCAACAACAATAATCACAATAATCACATATGCTATCTTGACCATCAACATCAATGTCCAAAAATTACCCCTGAGAAATCAATTCTGGACTCTCTGAATTGCCCGAGCTTGGGTCTGCGAAATGTAGTGAATTACTGAAGCGCAGTACTGTGGTATCACCAGGACTTTTATTTCTGACCCTCTGTTTTACAACAGCTCTTGCTGTTGGAGAGACTCACGCAGGCAACCATAACCACATGTTCCCCAAATCTAATATTTAGCATAGGTTTCAAATCAAGGCAGCAAAAAGCTACATCTGCTTAAATAACCATCTCTATGGGTGACATCAAAAAATACACATTTATAGTAGGATGTTGGGATGGAAGTAAGGTGAGGATTTTCTTGTTGCTTAGAGGTGATGTTATTTCTGCCTTTTAAATCTAACCTGTTTAGCCTGGAGAAGAGGAGGCTGAGGGGTGACAGTATCACTCTGTACAACTACCTGAAAGGAAGGTGTAGTGAGGTGGGTGTTGGTCTCTTGTCCCAAGCAGCTAGCAATAGGAAGAGAAGAAATGGCCTCAAGCTGCGCCAGGGGAGGTTTAGATTGGATATCAGGAAAAATTTCTTCATGGAAGGAGTGGTCAAGCATTGGAACAGGCTGCCCAGAGAGGTGGGGGAGTCCCCATCCCTGGAAGCATTCAAAAAACAGGTAGATGTGGCACTCTGGGAAATGGTTTAGTGGGCATGGGGGTGTTGGGTTGGCAGTTGGACCGATGATCTTCGAGGTCCTTTCCAACCTTAATGATTCCTAGTTTTCACTTGCATTAAAAAAATAATCCAGCCACCAAGCCAGGAAACATGAAATTATTACTCTCCCCTTCATTGGTTTAGTGTGGACTTGGTAGTGTTAGGTTAATGGTTGGACTGGATGATCTTAAAGGTTTTTTCCAACCTAAACGATTCTATGATTCTATGATTCCATGATATGGCTGAACATTAAAACAGGGTTTTGAAGGATTAGCTTGTGAACTATTCAAAAAGTAATTGTGTTAAACTTCTTTTTCTCCCCCCCTTTTTTTTTCTTTTGAGAAGCTTTCCAGTTTGGTTTTCAGATGCTGAATTAACTGCAGCCCCAAGTGATACTGTTAAAGTTGCAGGACAAAATTGCCTGTGAAGCCGTTACACCCAGTTACGGTAGTCCATCTACTTAAGGCTGTCACTCATAAACAGACTATTTTCAACATTTACTCTGTTATTTTGTTTCTGGTTTGTTTGTTTTTTCCCCTTATCAGGAAGAATAAATTGCTACTTTCATTTAGGAGGAAGTACAAATCATGTTGTCATTACAACTGAGCCTGTACTGCAATGCTAAATGCTAAAACCTAGAAATTTTTATGCTACAATGAATCATCAAGGCACTTAGCAGAGTCCCTGGGAACTGAAAACTGGGGAGCTGAAAATCATCTCGCTCTTCTATATTTTTAATAAAGATTTCTTACCTACCCTGTTCTCTCTTCAAGGTAATTATATGGGCAACTGCAATCAAACTATATAAATTCACTCAATAAAAAAGTTTATTGCAGTATGTTTTTAAGGAGCCATAAGGCTCCCAGTATTTTCTTCAAGTCTTCAGAATTCATCAAGGTGGATGCTCCGATCAGAGAAATGCCTTCGCCACTCGCCATGAGAAACCACTGCACATTCACCCAACTCGACACCTCCTCAAACAACCGTCGCTCTTGATTTTGCTTGCACGTGTCCCCAGGCTTTGGCAGCCCCCCTGAAACAATAACCCCCGACTGCACCCATGCAGCTACGTGGCAGGCACTGACAGGGTCCACGTTACTGCCTGATGGAGCCCTGCTCCATGTTCACCCCACACGCCTGCTGCTTTTACAAGACTGAGATGGGAGATCTTTGTGCCAGTTTTATAGACAGATCTAAGAATCAGGAAAGCTGAACTATTTAATTAAATGGGGAGTCTGTGACACAGCAGTATCAGATCTATGTATTTCAAGTTTCAGTTTGCTGCCCAATCCTTTCCGAAAAAAACTCACAAACTCTTCTGAAAAGCCCTAAACCTTTTAAATATGCCTCCGAACACCAAAAGTAATAACTCAGACTTCCCATATTCCCCCCTCACCTTGCAGAAATGAGTACGTCATTCTTTCTGTTCACAGCCACAGATGGGAGTAATTTAAGATGCTCCTTAGCCCATTAGTCTATACCTTTTTGCCTCTGATTCTTGCACACAGAAGAGCAAGTACAGAGTTAGCAACAACGCCATCCTATCCTTAACCGCAGACTTTGACTGCAGAACCACAAGACTGTAACTTTACTGTAGACCGCGGTAATAGAAGAGTCAGAGATGAGGGCTGAGATACCCGCTGTAAGAGAAATAATAACAACCAATACAGAACATGACTAGAAAACTAACTAGCTTTGTGCATATATCTTCGCTTATCGTTTGCTCAAGTGTGAAAAGCCTGTGATGATAGCATAATTATTAATACTTACAATACCCACTTTTCTTACAGGTAATACCTTTTATTATTCTCATGAGCCATTTCTGTATCGCCACAAGCATTTCAAAGTAGAAGTGACTGGGAACAAAGTAAAGGCAGGTGCTTTAAAAATATTTGTAATAGATTATTGGGCTCCAATTTTGAAAAACAGTCAATGGATTAAAAAAAAAAAACCAAAACCAAAACCACCTTAAAGGTACAGTTTGCCTCATTTATGGAAAACCACCATTTTCCCCCTACAGCTACATGTTACTGCCCGATGCACACGTGAAAATGGAGCTCTGTACATCTTGTGGCTTGCAGGAGCAGCCCACGAAAAACAAAACCAGCCTGGGAGCATATTGGATAGACTGATTTTGCAGCCCCTTTTCTGTGTCCACTGAAACATGAAGAATGGGAAGAGCTCATACTGGAAATCGCTTTATTACAGCTGGCCAGCCCCAAGCACCTTTTTTGGTCAGCTGCTGCATCTACAATAGCAAGGCAGTGGGTGAGACCGTGCCCCTGCTAACGCAGAAGAGCCACCGGCTTCAGGGGAGCGCAGCCACCATGCCCTTCCACCACAGCGTGGGCAAAGTGACATCGCTGGAAAAAACCGCCATGAACATTAAAAAATGCCTTTTCAAACTATGCCCAAGGCAAACGAATTACTTCTCAGGTGGCGTGGTATGAGGGGAAGGTAGCAACACAGGGCTCCTCTCACTTCTCCAGCAGCACATAAAGATCTCACTTCCCAGGAGCTGGGCAAGCACCGAATGCAGAAATGATTCCTGTGCCATAAAGATTACCACTTTGTTGGGAGACTCAATTCTCTCTGCCTCTCTCTAATCGCAAGAAACGTTTTTATCATCTCTTCCATAACCTCAATGCCATCTCTTAACAGCAGAGCTCTTCCAGTAACATGTGTCTCAATCGTGACTACAGTGACTGATCCAGGACTCATAAAGTCAATAGGAAACTTCGCCTTTGACTTTAATGGGCATTTAATAAAAACAATCTCCCAGAAAGGCACTTGTCCCATTTTTTCTCTGTGCAATCTGTGCTCCAGAGCTATCATTTTGTCACTATCAACACAGCAATTTTCAAAGAGGCAGCCAGAGACTTAAGTAATGCTCGCTGTGCCATCTACATCAACACAAGAAACAACAGAGCCTCTGTAACACAGCTCGCGACCTTGCCAGGCAAAATTTGGATGAATTCATTTTATACAAAGACAACGGTATATCCTCTCTAAGTATTTCAGCGGGTGGTTAGGGTGAGTATGCCAAGATGATTGAAAACATGAGCTGTGGTCTTCCCAGCTTTTTCTTGTGTTAAAAGTGCTGTGCTTTCCCTCATGCTGGGTCACTGTCATCTTTTTTAGGAAGGTTTTAGCCAATGGGACTCCCATCGTTAATAAAAAATTCATTTGTCATCCCATAATCTCGAGATGAACTCTTTGAAATGTTTTGGTACACTCACACTTTATCACAAGGACTTGGGATCTTCAAAAGGTAGGCGTCCTCTCCGAGATGTCTCTCTCGCTAAAAGTCTGCCCAAATTACAGTCGTAAGCTTTGAAAAACAGGGATGCAGTTTTGTACAGGCTTAGAAGGTTGACATCTAAAAAGACAACAATTTCATCTGCGTTGGCTGGAAGAAAGAAGGATTCCCCATGATGGAAACAGCTGAGAAAGGTTTGTGGACTCAACCAGAAGTGGCTGCTCCATATAGAATGGGCTTATCTGGATGTGCTGGAGCCTACACTCAAAAAGTCAAAAAGTTCCCAAGACACCCAACTCTCTGCTCTCAGGAAGTGTTGTAAGAGCCCCGGTAAACGTACCTTCTTTTTCTGCTACTTGGGTAACGCAGTACGTAGGTCACTACCCATTCAGAAGCCAATCTGATGGACCACCTGCTCCTGAAGCTTATTTGATGCCATATGATGGCATTTTCTTCTTTGATTTTGGTTTGATTTTCTATGAAACTTGGGTAATGAGAGAAAGCCAACATTAAAAAATACAGTATTGCAAAATCAGAGGGCTTCTTTAAGGAAAAATGTACATGCATTATTAATTCCCTGCTGAATACACATCACGGTACCACACTTAGCCAGAAGACTCTTCTCTTGGGTCTCCCTTCTTATTCCACAGGGCTGAGCAAAACCAGTACATAAAATAATTTAATTAAACACTAAATCAAAAGCAAGTGGCCAAAAGCACAATAAATAGGTGTTCTCAAACTTCTGAGGTCTCTGGTTTTGCGATTCCAATTGCATTTTTGTACCCCAAATTTTTCTTTGTAATACAGAAATATTGCTTAACAACATTATATCCTGGCTACTAAGTACTTGCTTGTGTACGTGCCCAGTTGAAAGTCATTTTCAAGTCACAAAAAAAAACCTCAGAACAAACCAGAAAAGGGTATTATGTGGAGAAGTGGAAGGATTTCTTCCAGAAACCATGAAGAAAATGCTATTAAAATGAGGAAAAGCATTAATTTCAGAAGCAATTATTCTCCTTTATCAGTGATTAGATAAAGCTGCAGTTACCACCATCTTCTTTTTTTTTTTTTTTTGAAAACAAGAGAAAGGCTGGACTTAATGAGACAAATTTAGTTTAATACTGTTAATATAAACCCGCATTCTACTGAAGTTAGGAAGCATGAAAATTAAAGTCACCAAAGTACTGTAGAAACACTAACAAATTAACTCATCTTTATCAAAACCAAGCAAAATCAACACAGAAAGGAGGGGGTTTGCCAAAGGCAACCATGAGCACACAGCACAGAGCCAGGAAAAGAGCTTTAGAGGCTTATATTCAGTCCAAGAGACCATCCTTTATCACTTTGTAAGGAATCGTTACTTGGAAAGCTGTTCCCAACCAAAATAAAATCATGCAAAATCTTCCTGCCAGCAGACAGATGTCTTTACAAACTCGGATACATAAATAAAGGGATTCACTAGAGGCTACTATGTTTCTGGGTAAAACCTGCAATGCGCTTGGTAAAAATATATCCAGGCCTGTAGTTTGGCACCAAAATTCATTGAGAACAAAGGAGTAATGGTATAGTCATAGTCTGATATTCTGAATTTTTCAAAGCTAAACTTATGGGAGATGAACTCACACACGGAGCCACAGGGGTGGCTCTTTTCAATGATGGATTCGAGCATCGCTCACCTCCACCATCGCGGAGGCTGGACACAGAACGAGGAAGTAAGGAGTCTGCACTACACCACGTTGGTTTCAAGTTATAGTAACGTACATTTTGAGCTCAACCTCTGAAGCCTGCTCAGCAGCTGGGGCACTATCAGAGGTATTCACTGCTGGACCATAGGTGCTGAAGATGTCTTATTAGGATAACGTATCCCGAAGGAGAGCGGTAGGCTTCTCCAGGAGGTGATTCACAGCATCTCTTGTAGCCAAGAGACTGTACAGGGAGGTTGAAGTTGAATGACATCCCCTATCGTGTCTACAATTACACTGCATCACTTAATTGCTGTCAGAGATAAAGTATTTCTATAATACAGAAAGCTACACGAAGAGGTAGCGTGGTGGCTATAACGCAATGCATTTGTTCCTTTTACCAGCAAACAAACTCCTATGCCAAATAATTTGAAGATATCAAACATAGTTCTTACTGAGGTGCAAAAGAAATAACAATTTTGGTCTACAGCTGGTGATCGAAAAAAGCCAGTAACAGCATTGAAAATGCTGCAGAGCCTAAAGACCAAAACCTGCTATTTGATTCCAACCATGCCTATCAGGATGGGAAAAAATGATAGCAATCAGAAGTGATTTGGAGAAAATACCATTCCAAGAAACAGGAACACTCTCAATGGCACTTACCCTCACACTTCTGACCTCCCACTACTCCAAGATAGAGACAGCCAAGGAGAGAGACCAAGATAAAGCCAAGGATATTGTTTTCGCGTCAGCACGCAAACACAAACCACTGCAAATTTCACCAGAAGACCACACCTGAGAGTCTGCAGAAACAACATCTTGCAGCTGTGCCACTGCAAGAATAACGTTTAGCACATTGGTCTCTTACAACTTATATAGGCAGTGGAATAATACGCTGCTGACACCATGTTCACATCTCGGATAAATCATAAATCGCCTTTTGACATAGCTCATCTCCAGATGAATAAAAAATACTGAAATCACCAAAGCTCATTAGGACTTTTGACCCATGAAAATCTTAGGCACCAAGCCATTACCCCGACTCTTTCAATAAAATTAATGCTACAAAACGTGGTCCCGCTCTAACAACGGCCAGCATTTACAGAAGCAGCAGCTGAGGCCAACTACCTGGCATCTCGCTTGGCTTGCTAATAAAAAGATGGGAAAATAACCCATGAAAACTGGGTTCCATATGGATTTTGGGTCTAAAACATGATTTTACACTTGAAGAAGCAAGTCAGTTGCTGCCACTGAGCAATGCCCGGCTATTCCAAGATCATCTTGTTCTGCTCTGTATTGCCTCGAAGCCAGCTACCGCCCTATGGGGGTCATCAAAGCCGTTTTGATTTGCAAACTTTAATTCTGTGACTTGGGAAATGTGTCAGGAAAATGAAAAAGCTTAAAAAATGACATAAAAATCATATAAAAGTAGGGATGGAGAGTCAATCTCCAAAATGAGCTCACATCTATCTTAAACTGTGGTAGACAAAATTGGCCCCTACCCTCAGCAACAGAACGAAAACTTCCACGTGCTCTACAGGCAATTTTATGAAAAATGAACAGCACCAAAAGACGTTAAAACAGTAGCTGATTAACACGGATTTTTATTTTTAGGATAACGTTCTTTCTATTGCAAGCCATTTGTTTTGTGTAACAAACTTACCTTGCAAACAGATGAGGTTTCAGTGTGCTCTTCCAAAAGGCAAATATTAAATTAACATTACTTTCTAACTGACAGGATGTACTGTGGCTTTTATCAGTACTTTTTATTAGATCTGGGAAATGAAAACACTCATCACATTTTCATAAAGAAACCATCACTTTTTTTCCCCTCCAACCTCTGTTACAGGTTCAGTAGGTGGGCCTTCAAAAATGACCTACACATTTCACACCTTTCAGGACTGTGTTTCTCATCACAAATTCATTTGATAATTTCTATCCACTTTGTGATTTTTAGCTTTTGTTTAGAAAACCCCAGTAGGAAATGACATAATGAAAATAAAATTCCTTAGACTTTTGGTACCTCGGTTCCCGCCATTCATTTTCAAATGTTTCTCTTAACGCCAACAATTTTTCTAGATTTGGCTCCGTATTTTCTCACCAATATCTATCTTCAATAAGATGGGAAGCAACAGCTTGTTGTCACTACACCCCTGAGCTGTTTGGAAATTTTCAGAAATGGGGCAAATTTTTTCATAAGGAAGTTATAACCAGTTAAAATCTGAGAAAGAAAGCAGCCAACAGTTAGGGAATTCATGTAGGGATACAGGAGAACAGGGCTGGTCTCTTGCATCTTGCTAGAACACCCTGTATAAGAAAAGTCCTTTCATTCATGCAGTTTGCCCATCATAAACCCTGCGTACAATGTGAGATAGCTCAGTCCATCACATAGAGAGTAACACTGCCCACCTGGCGCATTTTCCATTTAACAAATTCTCTGTTTTTTTCCTTAAAGGGTAACTCCTGGAGTTCATGTTGAAATTGTAGAAGAATAAACTCAAAATGTTCCATTTCTATTCCATTTGCTCAGAGTGATATGGAGAAGCTTAAAAGCGTGCATCTTAGAAGCAAACATAAGCTCGGCTTCATAATACTGAAGGTTGGCTTCCCAGCTCTGTGTGTCCTGGGAGCGATGGGCTGTTTGCCTGCATTTCACTGAGGCTGCCTTTCCAACCACCTGAAAGCTCCATTTGGTGAAATCTGTGTTGTGTAGTTATGAGTATGATCCCCCCAAAGCTTGTCTCACCTCTGGGTCACTCCTATCACCTCTAGATGTGGATTCTCAAGTGCCTAATACATGGTGACACACTTCACCTCTTCTCTCTCTGGCACGGGGCTTAGAGGGTTTCTGCCTTCCCTTTGCCAATCTGTTTTTACAAAGCTTGGAAGAACTTCCTACTGTTGAGATCGACCAATCTCTCCACCTTTCTGGTGCTATTGTCTAAGGACTTCAAAAATGATTTCCAGACTGATGATAGGCAGGTACACAGAGCCACGCACTCGTCGGTACTCCCTGTGAAGCCCACCGCAGGCGAACAACTGGAGACATCTTCATTTTGACATCTTGACCCTTTTTTTCACACACTTCAGTCATCAGAAACACTATCAAGGGCCCGGCTCCTATGTTATCTATTACCCCTTACAATTAGAAAGGAGAACAGTACATGTGTTATGAAGCCCAAGCCTTTTCCTACCTGAAAAATGTTATTGCCGCTTTCATGTTGAAGGACGTTCCCCTTCAAAACCTGGAAATGTCAACCTGATGTAGCATGAAATGAACCCAGACAAACCTCCCAGCTGTCTCTACTCCTGAGTCCTGTGAGCCACCCCCAAAACAAACAAACAAAAAGAGCAATTTAGGTCAAGGAGTCTTCCTCCCACACTCCAAAATAACCCACTCATATTCCAGCTAAGAGTGGACATCTGTGCATGCAGCGGAGCCTCTCCATCCAGACGTACGCTGCCTTCCAGTGCCTGCCATGACCTCTCAATTAAACCCTCAGCTGAGGTGGCAGGTAGTAAAATGGGTGCAAAATAGACGGAAACTTCAACTACAAACTTCCCCATGCACGTTCATAAAGAAAACCAGCTGAGCTTGGGGGTTATGCTGCCATACACTGTCGCCTCAGCCCAAAAAATTAACCTACAAATTAAGTTAGTTTACCTTCATTCCACATCCCATAATTTATATAATCCATTATTTCTTGTGCTCATCATAAAGCCACACAAATCACAAATCAGGCATACAATAAACAGTAGTGAGAGGATTTCCAAAAGATTTTATATGTCACAGCTTGGCCTGTGAATTGGCACAGTGGAAAGAGAAAAGCAGCATTTTCTGCAATACATTTAGAAAATGGACCTTTAATGAAAAAGAAAAGATTATATCACAGAGTTTTAGTGAGTTACTTTTCTTCTTTTATTATTTTTTTTGTTTATTTTGAAGTTCCCAAGCTGTGGATTTACTCCCCACTGTTCTTTCTGCAAAACTATTAACAGCAGAAAAACATCATACAGTAGCAATAGAGCAGTGAGGAACAACAAGAACAAAATTACTGAAATTAATCAAAAAATAAGCCATCTGGTATTATAACACAAGTGTGCAAAGCAGTGGTTATAACTCAATAACCTTACAGATTATTGACAGGAAAAAACAGGAAAGAAGACAGGAAAAAACTGGAAAGCCAAGCTGCACAACAACAAAGCAGTAAATATGTAGGGGGCTGAAGTAGTAAATGGGGAGGGTTTGGGGTTTTGGGGGAATTTCATAGAATCATAGAATCGTTTAGGTTGGAAAAGACCTTTAAGATCATCCAGTCCAACCATTAACCTACATTACCATGCCCACACTAAACCAATTAAGGGTAGACTAGACTAAACCATGTCCCAGAGTGCCACGTCTGCCCATTTTTTGAACGCTTCCAGGGATGGTGACTCCCCCACCTCTCTGGGCAGCCTGTTCCAATGCTTGACTACCCTTTCCATGAATAAATTTTTCCTAATATCCAATCTAATCAGTACTCAGCTTATCACCTGCGGGGGAGAAATGCCTGGATTTGTAATTCCCTGTTGCCTCCAGGAGACTTGATCCCAAAAAAAACCCCAAAGCTTCTGAGAACTGCAATGCAGTAGCACAGGAGGGAATTGCAGGGTGTCCTGAAGACGGAGACAAAGATACTGGAGAGGTGCTACTGAGTCAACAGCAGACTTCTCCATTCCCACTTGCTTTTATCTATTCATCTTCAAATTGAAAATGAATAATATTGTTCTAGGAGTGAGAGGTCTCATACGGATATTGTCACTGGGCTACCACTGACAGAAAGGATTACAGGCTCCCCTCCCGTCTGTTTTCCTTCCAGCATAATTGATTGAGCTCAGTCAAGAGATAGTAGTATTGGTCTGCACGTACCAACCTTATTTATATGTTTCTGCAAAATACAGATATTTTCCATGCACACGTAAAACAGGAGGTTCCAAATACTGACAGGTTTCCTGTTGAGATACAACCGCTGTCTTACTGGGTGAGAAAAAGTGTGTTATCTCATAACGGGTTCACAGTTTGTCCGGTGCCTGTGAGCAAATATTTAATTAAACACTGGGGAAATATCTAATTAGCAGACTGTTTCTAATTAGGATTGGAGATGATGCGAAGGCAGTTGACAGCCCATGAGAAAAGTCACAAAACTGCCTGCTACAGAAGAGGTGAATCGATAGCCTCAGTACCAGGGGAGAGCCCTGACGCTAGCAGATCACAGGTAATTCTAGGGTTTCACGTCATATTAAGCAAATAAAATAACAAAGCACATGACGCATTAGTTGTATCTATTTTGCAGACGTGAACAACAGAAATCTGGGGTCAACTTTTAGCTGATTTGTTCTGCCCACTGAAGGTGGTCAACGATGCCATGTCACGTACCTACGTCTGCCACGGGGCCACACGTCTGAACCCCGACGTCGCAGGCCATAAAGCATAATGCGCACGAGGCTCTTACAAAGAGGACACGACTGTGAGGACTACATCACTGTGGGTGTGAGGAAAGAAAAAAAAAACACACAGAAAGAAAACATCGTCTTAAAATGCACCAAAAAGATGCACATCGCATTTGTGCACCAGGTGGTAAGAGTGTGAATGATTGCTGTAGCCATGAACTCCAAGAAACCCAAAAGCAGCCTTGAAAAATCTTTCAGCTAACAAACTATCAGGTTTGAGATTCACCATGCTAAAGTTCCGATAGCCAATCCCACAAACATGTCAGTGCTCTAGCTGCTTCAATTAAAACCTGATTTCATTAGCTCTGTAAGCTAAGCAGATGAAGAGAGAGCTAAGTTTCCTTACTCTATTCCTTTCCCTCCTTCAAAAGCAAAAAGTGTGTGTTGTTTAAGGACTGCAATTATAAAAACATCTATTTAATGTGCTTCATGAGAGTATCCAAACCAAACCAGCTATTAACTGCAACAGCATACTGTTTATTTTTAAAGCCCTATGGATGCATTTAACCCTTCAACTCCTAACAAAGTCCGTAAGACCCCTGCTCCTAAATCTCACAAACTATTCTGATATCCTACAGATTTTGCCTGTTTTTTTTATAAAAATAAATTACTATTGGGAAAAAAAAATCATACAAAGCCATTCAGAAATGTATTAGAAGAGTCGATATCCTCCTTCAATTATCAGATATGTAAGGAATTTCCTTGCAGAGCGCGCTCACCCATTTAACCTACATGCACCTTGATGCAGGGAAATAATTATCCACTTAACTTACTCATTTCTAATTGGCTTCGAAGAGTGCAATTATTACAACCAGGAGGGGAGGCAAGGCCACGAGAGGTAGATGAGAGCAGCTGCGCAGGAGGAACGGCACGGGCTGGCGCAGGAGCAGGTACACGGAGGAAGAGATGCCGCAGGGCCAGGCAGGAAAGGAGGAACCACGGCAGCTGCTGTTGATGCATGAGCAGATTTCGGGTTCGGTCCAGGCAAGGCCAAGAGCAACAGCCCTGTGCTTCACTGATGTCAGCTGCTACACGGAAAGATTGGGTATGAGGAAAGCTGGATGGAAAGGGGAGCTCTGTTGGGCATGGAAAGCTGGGGAAAAGCAGCACAGGAGAGGTGCTTCAGGGTCAGCTCATACAGAAAAAGCTTCCACACCTCTTCTTTGATAAAGAGGAGAATTGCCACCTACCTACCCACCCAATTCTTTCGCCCTCATCATATTATAGCTTGGAGAAAGCATTTCAAATGGTGCTGCGTCTTTGTAGGTTTGTTGCAACCTCTTAGCAAAGACAGAGGTAAGAAAGCTCTCATTTCAGGCAGTATGGTACAGTTCCTGTTTGCAAATAAAATACATTTTCAATGGTGATCAACATGTTATGGAGGCTTCTTTATTTCTATGAATTATTCTCCTTCAGGGCAGGAAATACCATACTCGGTATTTTTCACACTGTCATCCTTCCTTTTAAAAAAAAATAGTTTTCTTTTATGGGAAAAGTAGGCTCTTAAAAAATGAGATATCTGACGACTCTATTTAAAGAACAGTCTCGTGTATTTTTTCTGACTATACCTCCAATAACATTTTCTAGGCTTTTGAGACTAGAGCCCTCCTTTTGTCTGGAAAAATTAAATTATTCTCACCCTCTCGCAACCTCAGTATTTGGTGCTAATCTGCTAATCCAGTAATCCCTCACGCACCCATTGCTCATATTCTTTTGCTGCCAGAGGAGGTCTGGAGACCGGGTCTTGCCCAAGGGTCTGAACCTCACCTGTGCAGCTCATAAGAATTAGATAACAAGAATATCAAATGGGAAAATGATAGCATACAGTAAGTGTTCTAGAAGTTCCAAAGCCATCTGGAAATAAATTAAGAATTTATCAGAATAAAATGTTCACTGTGGAGGCATTTGTAACGGCATCTGTAACACTACTTGCATAAGCTCCCTTTTTTTCCATTAGCTTGGGTAATGTACAATTCATGAGTCGTACTGGCACCTCATTATCCAATTAAAATTACTCATTTTTAACAAAGAAATAATGTCAGAAAGGGAATTATTAGGTTAATGATTAATTCTAGCTAGTCATATATGAAATAGCTTTGCAATTAATTTGGGGAGGTTTGCATCTTTTAAGCCCTTCAGCATAATTACGACAAGCTGCATCACTGGGTCTTACGGTTCTCCTCTCAAATTAATTTGTTAATGTAAGCACAAGAGGAATCACCCCTAGAAAATAAGAGGCATTGCCAGAAGTAACAGGAGAGATTCTTTAAAAAAAAAAAAAAAAACCAAAAAAAAAAACCAACAAAAGAAACCATTCAGGAATAGTTTACTGACATCTTTTCTATGGTCAAGGAGAGGGTTTTTTCTCTTTCTTTGGCAGCAGACCTGCCACCTACTTCCGTCACGCTACTGGAAAGACTAACACATTGTATCTGATCAGTTAATTAAGTGGTTTGATTTAATAAGAGCATAACCATTCAACTTAAGAACCATCCAACAAACAGTTTTGTAGGTGTTAAAATCTGGAAATTGCATTTGAAGATGAAGGCTGTATTCTTTTAATAAATTCAGTGTGAGATCCTTATGAATCGCTTGGAGGGAAAGGCGTTGAATGACCTCAGATGTGCTCCTCTGCTTTACTTCCCTTATTTTTGCTTAACTCCCTATTTAAAGCCCCTTTCTCTTTCCTCATGGTAGTATTTTGCACCCTTGGTGAAAACCAGCTGTGATTCCCTCCCCCTGAAGGATCCCCAGGCTCTGCTGTCAAGCCCTGAGCATGCACGAGGACCCCCCAAACACGTCCCAAAGGCATGCAATAACATAAAAAGCCTGTTTTCATGACGGGTGGCAGTTCCTGATGAGCCACAATCGATGGTGAAATATTCCTTTGGAGCTAAACCCATTGGGGACCTGATGAAATTCTTCCTTTTGGTCTGGATTAATGGTATTTAATGTTTATGTCTCACCTAGTTTTACGCCTTTTTCGTGAGCCGTCTCTTGGCAGCACACCCTCTGCTCTCAAAAGGGCATTAATTACAAGGTACAGGCTGGATTTTGTCGCTTGGCTTGTGGGGGAAGAATAAGAAGCACACTGCCACGGTGTTTGCCCCAGGGACAGCCCAGGGCTCACCTCTCCACGGGGAGGTGCAGGACTGGAAAATGGACGTGGTCAGCATTTCCCCGGGCTTGCCGGTCACTAGGTGTCACCTGCAGGTTGGGTTACTGCTAATGTGATCTATAGTTCAGCCAATGTTTGAGCACCTTCAAAACCTGAAGAGAAAACACAATTTTTTGGCCATTTTGAAGGTTTGACATGTGCTGTTGTTGCCCGTGAGGACACGACTAGGGTGGTGGAGGATTTTAATCCTCCTGCAGAGTAGGTGGGAGCATAACTGCAGCAAACTTAGACATCCCAGCAAGCTTTGGCAGAGAAAGGTAACCTCCACAGAGCTGCCAAAAAATTATTTGACCGCTATGACAAACTGGAAATCACATTTTCCCTGGAGAAGCTTTAAAACCCAGGTAGAAGAGATTTTGGAGGGTGAAGGTCCCACATTCCTGGCTGTGTTGGAAGTAACGTTCTGGTGCGTTCCTCACGTCCACTCCTTGAACATCGGGATGGGTCACAGTCAACGAAGAGGCAGAGCTGGGACACAGGGCCAGCGCTTGAGGAGAAGACACAGCAGCTGCCACCTCCATGTATGCCTGCCACGTGTCCCCAGAGACACACAGCTACAGCTGCTGCACACGACTCCGAGAAACTCACCACTTCATGGTAAAAAGGGCTGCGATTCATAGCAAAAGCTATCACTGGAGGACAAACTTCTCACAAGCAATGCTGGGTATTTCCCGATGCAGCACAAAAGCTCTTGCAAGCAGCTTAACTGGAGTTGTAGGGCTCTGCATCAGTTTTTAGCCTCCTGGGAGAAGGTCCTGTTACTGGGACATTTTGCACGGTTGCCGAATCACCATTGGTATGACTTGCAGCTGCTTTAAGCAAACAGGCATCATCTTTAAGGACTTCATGATCTGGTCCATTAGCTTTTTCGTCTCTAGCTTGCTTGTGATGGCCCATGTCCATTGCTGATTTGTTCTGCATAGCCTCTTCCAAGAAACTTCACCGTGAATCATCTCCCTTGTCCCATGGCATTCAGTACAATTATTCAATGTGTTTTTCTACCTGTTGTCTGTTAACAGTGTACTGATGTTAACTTTATGGAAATAATCTCAGCAGCTTTTAATTTCTCCATTTTACAGTTCAGACATACCACTTACCATTAATTTCCCTTCTCCAAGCACTCACATCTCCTGCCTTGTATTTCATATTAAAACCACGTAAAAAGCATTAAGTTTGGTAAAAGCTTCTCTATCCCATTCCCCCGCCACCCATAGATCTCAGCCTATCCAAAAAGCAATGTGACTTCAATACCAAGAAGGCTGGTGCCATATGATATCCACTGCAGTGCAGGTCACCTAATCGAAGCAACCTGCCATGAGAAAAGTGGTACCCAACTCTGAACCTTCCCCTCTGCACAGACATGCTGGACGTTTTCCGTAATGCATCGTATTTCAGCACTAAGGGGGGGGGGGGGGGGGGGGGGGGCAACAAAACCCCAGCTGTTTCGCAACGCTGCTTAGCACACGTTATCTTCATTTCTTTTTACTCTAGTGATCACTCTCAACAACACACTCGGATGTGGATCAGGCTTATCAACCGACCAGTATTTTCCCTCCTTGATAAGCCAGCCCAAGGGTGTGAAAACACACATTAGCAGGATTGCTTCTCCCAGCATCAACGCATTTCTGAGATGTCTTATACTACAGCCTTGACTACTCAACAAAATCATATTGAAAACAATCCAAGAGCTAATTCAATCAAGTCAAAAGCACAACAGCTACAGGCTCCAGGCTGATGAGAAAGAAGGCTTTATATCAAGGAATAAAATATCCGCAGCCCCAACTACTCTTTATCTGTACACAAAGTCAAACTTGCAGGGCTTTCAGGCACAGAAACAAACGGGGGAAAAGCAGAGATATTTGCTGCCAACGACCCGCTGCAGAAGGGTGAGCAAAGCCACGGGGACGTCACGTCATGAGCCCCTTGCTTTCTCCTGATGTAGAAAAGGTTTGTGGTTTTTACTCAACAGCAGCCACCAGCCAGGAATGGGAAAGGCTGATATGAAGATACAGGATGTGTCACTGTAGAAGTTGCTAAATGACAGTTATATTTAGAAAAATGTAACCTGATAGCAGTCAGGTACTGCTGACATCCATCACCTATGTTGTGCTTTCAAAGCCGACTTGGTGATGTAAAGCATAATTATTTCTGCATTCACTCTGCATTTCTGAGCACAACTACCAAACCCATTATGTATGAACATTGCCTTTTTTCAGAGAGGCACCAATTAATTTTATTATGCCAGTCGAGAAGTTTGGAGATGGAGTTACAAAGCATTTAATGCTCAAAAAAAAAGTGAATAATATAAACAGAGATGTCCTCCCGTTTCCCCTTACCCTATTCACACACCTTCTAATAAAATAGTCTCCAGACCTCACCGTGAATTATGCCCATTTTGATTTGGAAAAGCACAAATATTAGATTTATCCCTGGAAGTGTTCAAAAAAACGGGTAGATGTGGCACTTCAGGACAAGGTTTAGTCTAGTCTACCCTTGATCGGCTTAGTGTGGACTTGGTAATGTTAGGCTAATGGTTGGACTGGATGATCTTAAAGGTCTTTTCCAACCTAAACGATTCTATGATTCTATTCTATTCTATGATCATTGTGCTGGTTTTAGCTGGGACAGAGTTAATTTTCTTCATAGTAGCTGGTATGGGGCTGTGTTTTGCATTTGTGCTGGGAAGTGTTGATAACACAGGGGTGTTTTGGTCACTGCTGAGCAGCGCTGACACAGGGTCAAGGCCTTTCCTGCTCCTCACCCCACCCCACCAGCGAGCAGGCAGGGGGGCACAAGGAGCTGGGAGGGGTCACGGCCGGGACAGCTGGCCCCAACTGACCCAAGGGATATTCCATACCATACAACATCATGCTCAGCATATAGAGCTGGGGGAAGAAGAAGGAAGAGGGGATGTTCGGAGTGATGGTGTTTGTCTTCCCAAGTCACCGTTACCTGTGATGGAGCCCTGCTTTCCTGGGGATGGCTGAACACCCGCCTGCCAATGGGAAGCACTGAATGAATTCCTTGCTTTGCTTTGCTTGCACACGCGGCTTTTACTTTACCTATTAAACTGTCTTTATCTCAACCCACAGGTTTTCTCACTTTTACACTTCTGATTCTCTCCCCCATCCCACCAGGGGGGAGCGAGTAAGCGGCCATGTGGGGCTTAGCTGCCAGCTAGGGTTAAGCCACGATTGGTTTAACCAATTTAAATTGTAAGCGGTGACTGAAACAGACTGACAGGGAGGGGAGCCGCCACCATGCAAGCAACACTAGAAAAGCCTTTCCATCAAAAAGAGAAGGGGAGACGGCCTTTTGTCACGCTAACTCTTCCACCCCACAACTTCCAACATTCCTTTTTTTCTTTAACTTTATGGTCATAATAATATCACTCAGCAAAACAGCCCGTTAAAAAAAAAAAAAAAATCCAGCCTGCATATATTCAAGTTCCACTGTCATTTGGTATCCAGCTTGCTCCCTTCAGCTTCCTATCAGAGCTGCTGAGGTGCTGCACGGCAGACGGGATTGCTGGCGCACTGGCGGGAAGAAGGAGCCAGGGGACCATCACTTGCCGCTCACACAGCAAAAGAGGGGAGAAAAGGTGGCACTTGTTGCTAGCGGAGTCTAACGTTGCCAGCACCGCAAATGAAATGTGATGTGCAAGGTTGATGCTAGAATTCAATTTCTTTGCAAATACTCTTTCTCTTGAACAAACACATGGCTCCAAATAAAAACATAATCTAGTCTTGTTATTTCCTACTGCAAATCTTGATGTATTAATATTGCTCTTCAAAATAACTACTAGAATGGCAGAGGTAGTAAACCAGTGGTGCATTGCTCTGTGCATTATGCATTTTTTCATTTGGAATTATTTCCTTGCAGGAAAAAAGTAACATTTCCTTTGAGGGTAATACTCCCATGGCAAAGTTGCCTTTCCATTTTAAAGCACGTCTTTGGTGTAAGGGATTGACGCTTGTCCACAGCATTTGAGTAGATAGGACCCAGGAGATATTTGCCCAAAAATAGAATCACAGAATCATAGAATGCTTTGGGTTGGAAGGGACCTTGAGAGATCATCGAGCCCAACCCCCCTGCAGTAAGCAGGGATTGAACCTGTGAACTTCGTGTTATTAGCGCCATGTCCTAACCAACTTTCCTATCACACTTCTTTCATTTAAAAAATTTTCATCTTTCATGTAGAGCTAATACCTTACCCATCTGCTTCATTGGAAATAAGAAATCAAAGACCAATCCCCACCCCTGCCTTCCAACAGGATACAAGGTAGTTTTTCCTAAAAGTAAGCAGCATGATTGTAAAAGTCTTTCCCAAGACTTTTTCCTTCAGAACAGTGAACCTACAGAGTCAAATCCGGCAAAGTTGTGAAATCCGCACACTGTAGTTTTTCTGCAAAAATTGCCCGTGGATATATATATGTGGATGGAGCAGAAACATCAACTTCAGGATGGCAAGGGGTTTCTGTTCCCTGGAGTATTGCACATAAACCCTTCGAAATGAAAGCTCATCCCAGGAGGATATGCCTGCAATGTGAGGGCTGTGGAAGAGGGAAAGCAAATTGGGAGTGGTTTTTGAAACTCATAATAATTATCAAAAGCTTTATGGGGCTTTCCACCCTCTCATCCATCTTCTTTACAACATAAAACACAAATTACTTTCATTATTTGATATGTAAGATAGCAAAAGGAACACTTGTATCTATTTTTTGACTGTGTTAGGCTTTGGTACTCATTGCAGTAGAATGGACTAGACAACATTTCATTTTCTATTATGTGAAATTCCACTATGATTTTACATAACATGCTAAATATTCTAAATGAGATTTCTGAAGCCTCATAAGGGATTTGAATAGCCAGCTGCTATTAAAACTGAAATTATTTGCAAATATTCAGCCTGTGAGTGACTTTAATACTTGTTCTCAGTGAACTAACTTTGCACAGCACAACAAAATCAAAGCTGCACTGTCCTGTTTGCACTATTTGAAGATATTTCCCTTGGGTGAGCAATATTTTAAATCTCATATCAATGGAAGAATATTCTCAGTCTAATTATACAAACTATTAAAAAAATAATACAAGCAAACCAAGACATTACCATGGAGTTTTATCTGTCTATAGGTGGGTTGTGAAGTTAAGTTAAATTCAATTAACTTTTTTTGAGTAGCACAGATTAACTGAGGGATCAGTACAACTAATGAACTACTTAATGAGCAGGATTAAGAATGCTGAGGTACAAAATGACAGCATCCATTAAAAGAAAAAAAGTCAGGTGAACTAAGGCCACTGGAAATGTACTGAACAGGAATGTAAGCTTTGGCTTATTTTCCCAGTGGCTTTGCATTCATGGACTGAAGTGATCATGTGTAGGTGGACAGAGAGTGCTGGGCTTTTCCAACGGGTGAGATGCCAGATCTACTGGTAAGTATCCCAAAAATCTCATTCCTCTGCTACACACCTTTGATGGGAAGATCAAGGTTTCCAAAGACCAGCATGGCTTGGATTGGCATGGATCATTGACATTAACAGGTTTCACCAGAGCATGAGCAGGATCTGGCCCAATGACTCAGTAAGTGGCTGATTCTTCACTGCACAGCAAGCTTGCTCCATGGTGGACCTTCAGTCCTGGTCCCCAGGACTGGAACCTGGCCACATCATCACTGGAGCCGAGCATGAGACCCAAGTGCTCATTACTGTAAGAAAACTTCATGAGAGATGAAGCTGAAATCACTGCAGCACAGACAAGGGGCCGAACACAAGGCAGTAGCTCACAGGCGGCCAGGGAGTGAAGAGCTGCAATGTTCAGCTGGGACACAAGGCCAACATGAACCCCAAACAAGAATTCTGCTCCGTGGCATCTTTTGTTTGTGGTAATTTTACTGTAATGTCCCACTGGAGGTCCTTATATGTGGCTGATAAATGGCATGTCCACACATACCAGCAAGTGCACTGGGGACCACAACAGGTAGTGATGGACCCGATGGGCCCACGTGTCTCACTGCAAGAATTGCTTGGGGGAATGTTGATCTTCAAAGGGGTGTCAGAGCCACGCTCCTATTCAGGATTCGAGTTTCTTGTCTGCTATGCACTGAAAGGGCACATACTTCAGCTCTGCTTCAAAAGTAACTTCCTCTTACCCTGCTTTCTCCCTAACTCCTTGGTCTCTTGGGAAGGAGCTGCATTATGTGACTACAGGTCTAGGTAGCCCAGTTACCTTTCTTTCCTTCACGTACATCTACCTCTAACAGGAGGACAGACAGAACTAGTAATAAAAGTCAAGAAAATAACCAGCCGGCTAAATGAACTGAACTTTCCACCATGTGAAAAATCAGCCGCAGACCTCCAGATGCTCCAGCAAATAAAGAATCTGCTAAAATGAACTGTAAAAGATATAAGTAAATAAAGGCAGGCAAGCTCTCAAACTCTAGCGTATCTGTTGTACTAGCATCATGAGCTCCCAAGTCAGCCCTATCTCACTGGTCTCATTTTACAGCTTATCTGTTAGCAACATAAAATGATCATAATCACTCTGGGGTCTGAAAGTCAGGCTGGGTTCTTGCTCCATCATGCATCATTGTCTGCAGTCTGTTCTGCTCACAGCAGTCATTCCAGCAGTTGCTAAAAATATCCAGTTTGTCATCCCAAAATGAATCACTTAATAATTTTAAAAGATACTTAACAAAACACTAAAATTTTAAGCAAACCATCAAAGCAAGCGCACAAGTTTGCATGTATGCAGAGAAAGCTGACCTATTAAGAAGGCATGTTTCCAACCTTAATATGCTTAAAAGCATGGAGAAAATTAATTCTCCCATTAATGGAACCATTGACATGATCATCTCCATTCCTTTTTTTGTTCTCACTTCTTCATTCTCTTAGCCTGTTTTCTCACAGTATACAATTTCCATTACTGCAAATATATGATACAAGCACATTTACGAAATGGTAACCAATTGTGCTTGTACTTTAATATATTTTCTTTTGAACCAATAAGGTACATTTTAGAATGAGAAAACAAGTTACCCAATGTATGTGCACACTGAAATCAAACTAAAAGATGTTTTTCTTTGATTTAATTCATGGAATGGAATCAGATTCATAAAATAATTTAGTTTGGAAGGGCCCTCCGGCAGTCCCTGGCCAACCACCCTCTCAAAGCAAGGCCCAAAGCAAGTCCATGTTGCTCAGGGCTTTGGCCAGTCCAGTTTTTGGTATCTCCAAGGATGGAGATCCCACCACCTCTCTAAGCCCTGTGCAAGCACAGCACCACTCTTTATCATACATATATACAGACACAACACAGTCACTAGCAAGAAAAGACAAAAGGATAAAGGCACAATCGCATAAATCCAAACAAGGTTTTGTTTTCAAAAGTCCAAAAGGTTTCACTGAACTCAAGCCAAAACCCATCACCACTTGAGTCAGACAAACTACAGCAAAAGGTCTACAGCGTAAGTAGGCAAAAATCTTGAAAGACTTAAAAAAAAAAAGGTGCAAGGTATTTTTTTTTCTGGCAGTTTACCTCTGCTTGTGTAGTTAAGTAGGACCAAACCGTCTTCACCCTGAAAAGCACTTCCTTCAATCGCTGTTGGGGACATGCAAAAAGTTCTTGTGTGCAGCACGCTACAGCACAACACATTAAATCTTCCTTCAGTGATATTTGATTTGTTTTCTATACAGTTTCTGTTTCTGTAATATTCTTCCTTGACCTTATCTGATCCAGCTTTCATATATGATGGTGCCATTTGCCATTTCTACCTCTTCAATTCAAGCTTTGATCAGATATTGCTCTATTCACTGTGCATTTAGATCCTACATCAAAATAACTCTTAACTGGGAAACTTTATAACAGACTTCAATGAGGGCTACACTTGAGCCCATTTCCTTGTTAGAAAGTTATTATATACTAACATTTAATAAAAAATTTATTAGAATGTATTATATATTACTCATCATAAATGTGCGTAGTAAAGACATTGAGGTGCTGGAGCGTGTTCAGAGAAGGACAAAAAAGCTGGGGAAGGGTCTGGAGCACAGGCCTTATGAGGAGCGGCTGAGGGAACTGGGATTGTTTAGCCTGGAGAAGAGGAGGCTGAGGGGAGACCTTATCACTCTCTACAACTACCTGAAAGGAGGCTGTAGTGAGGTGGGTGTTGTTCTCTTCTCCCATGTAGTTAGCAATAGGACAAGAGGAAATGGGCTCAAGCTGCGCCAGGGGAGGTTTAGGTTGGATATTAGGAAAAATTTCTTCACGGAAGGGTTAGTCAAGCATTGGAAGAGGCTGTCCAGAGAGGTGGTGGAGTCACCATCCCTGGAACTGTTCAAAAAATGGGCAGACGTGGCACTTTGGGATATGGTTCAGTCTAGTCTACCCTTAATTGGTCTAGTGTGGACTTGGTAGTGTAGGTTAATGGTTGGACTGGATGATCTTAAAGGTCTTTTCCAACCTAAACGATTCTATGATTCTATGATTCTAATTCCCAGTAAATTCTGCTATAGCACAGGCAGTCAACATACCTATAAAATAATCCGATGAAAATTGTGGATTAATTAGAATGTGCAGTCATATAAACAAGTTCTGATCTGTATTCTGATGATTTATTAAATTTTAAATATATGGCACTCATGCAGTGTAATTGGTTGTGGTATATTTTGCATTACTAACACAACAAATTTGCTTTTGTGGAGATGTTTCAAGCAGAGACTCAAAACAAAAAAGTAATTAGTGAAAGCAGCGTTCAGTAGCAAACTGAAGAGAAAAAATGGTTTTAACCAAATCTACTGTAAAATCTCCACCACGCTATTTTATGCAAGCCTCTCAGATTACAGTTCCTTTCTCAGTATTTTAGTGCATTTCTGTTACATGTAAACATTCAGAGACAAGTGTGTAAGTAACAGTTTAAAGAACAGAGCAAAATACTTCCATGAGACTTGAGAGCATTGACCAAGCCAGGAAACATGAAATTGCTACTCTACCCTTCATTGGTTTAGTGGTGGACTTGGTAGTGTTAGGTTAATGGTTGGACTGGATGATCTTAAAGGTCTTTTCCAACCTAAACGATTCTATGATTCTATGACTTTGTGATCAGACAATTTTCAGACCACGAAGTTATTCATTTTATAAACACAGTATTTTCAGATAGTTAGGAAAAGCAATTGATATTGGAACAGAAGAAAAAAAATAGATCTGCACTGGCAAAAAGGTATGGTCTTACATTATAGCCTGTATAAATCTATGGATATAGATACATGTACATATATACGTATCAACAAAAATTATAAAACTGCATAAAACATGAAATCCACAAGCCAAAACAGTAATACCCGGGTGCATATTGAGATTTTCTCTCCTGCAAGTTGAATTAACAATAATTGTGCAGGCTCTGACCCTAGCATAAGGCTGAGATAAGCAGGAAAACCCAAAATGGGCACTAGGAGACCAAATCTGTGATGGAGTCTCCAGGAGGGACCTACCACCACCACTACTATGGGCAGACACTAGTTTAAGCACCTTATTTATATAGCTTTGCCTTTTGCTTGATAGAAAGCAGGCCCTGTGCACAGTAAAATAAATGGACGAGTTCTAAAATGTGACCGTCGCCTCACTGATTGCCAAGATATACAACCTATAAGGTTTTATCAGCATCCTTCCATATTAAGACTATGTCAGGTTAAGAAGGCAAGAGTGTGCAAATTAATCCAGACTTCTCTATGGGCAGAGAGGAGGATTTCTGCAATACCACGCGGTGGCTCGGGACCCCGTCTCTGTCACCGGTGGGACAACTCTTCTGTGCAAACCAGAAACCAAGCTATGCCAGCCGGGGGGAGCTCGACGGCAAAGCACAGAGCTCTTTGCTTTGTTTCCCCTCTCATTTCTCCTTCCCTGCAAAGCAGAGGTGGAAGGCAATGGCTTCACCAGCCCGGGGTGGAGACAGCACAGTGAGATGCTTGAGACATTTGAAGTGCAAAGAATTATTTCCACTGATAAATATAATCAGGAATTGCATTGCATCACCATATAGAGTTACAATCTTATTTCATTCTTCTACGTCCACCTGGTTGAACCTCTGCCTGAAAAGAATCTTTGCAGAAGCATACCCTTCTAAGGTTAAATCTTGTCTATAAAGCTCACTCCCTGTGACCTGATAGGCGCAGGGCTCTCCATGCCTCAGCGATCAGGAAGCACTCTTAGAGAGTATGGGATAACTCTCCCATCTATATGCTCTAGTTAGATGTGCAGGTTCCCCAGAGTCTGCAGAGCGCGCCCCAGCCGTTACACAAGGACGAGGCGGTAGGCAGGTGATGGAAAATGCAATGTCTGGGGCGGAAAAAAAAAAAATCACCCTTGGTGATTCCTGGCCAGAAATGTCTTTGGTGAGCTGCAGAAGATGATCAGACGGCTGCCTGCCATCCCCAGCATCTCACACCAATATGATTCGACTTCAGAGGCGGCGAAATATTCCCATGCCAGCAGGATGCACAAATCAGAAGAGAATGTGACCAGATAAATCCTATTTGTTGCAGGCAAAAACGCTTGTTGGTGTGAGCTAAAGCCCGTGGCAAGCTTTGAGACTGTGTGTCTGCCCACACAGTAAATCTTACCAGAAATTTTAAAATAAGTTTTCCCCCAACAGGCATCACTTCTGTTTACAATGTAAACTTGACACAGGCTTGGAAACTGTAGTAAAAAGCAATGGTAAGAAATGCTGTTGCTTAAAACTGGATGCTAAGCCTAAAGGTATTAATTACCCATCGTTCTGAGATGATTAATTGCATGTACCTTATGATCAGCTTTTAATGCTAGTCAGAATAGGTGCCACAAAGAGAGCAAACAGAACCTGAACAAGACATTCCCAGTGGATCTTCTCCTACAGCTTCATCCAGCTCCACCTGGAAATCGCACCCTTGTTATTCAAGGCACAAACATTTAGGAATTGGCCAGGATTAACTTCGGCAGCATATACATGCAAAAAGGAAAGACTGATCTATCCCAAGCCACTTTGCTCGGCACTGCAATTCAGAATTACAGCGTCGGTATAACTATAGGAGGAGTTCATACACCCAACCATGCTATTTTTCCCAGCTGGTGGTATCTCTGCTTTTCCATTAAACATGCATGTCTTAGGACGTGAAAGTGATAGCGTTGTTAGAAAGCTGCAGTCAGGCTATGATACTTTTGCTAACCAGCTGCAGTATTATTCATGAGTACGGATGTCTTTTAGCCCTTCGGACTCAGAAAGATCGAATTTACAGCAGTGTTTCACATAATGTTTTTTCATACAGTGAGAAAAACTAATTACTACTTCACTGAAATTCATCATTGTCATAAAAATTAATGGACTTTGAGTAGGAGTGAACTTAGCCCAAGATGTGGTCTTAATTATCACGTTAGTCTTAAAGCAGTTACAGTCTCTGCAGTGGTTAATAAAGGTTAATGCCTCTACTGTTGGAGAAACATTATATGCAACCTGACAAATATTTGGTGGAAAGCAAGTTAGAGAAGCTGAGAAATAACTCCACATTATAATAAAATTCATCTGGCAAAAGGTCTTCTAGACAGGCCATTTTCCTCGCGAGAGCTCAGAGAGGCTGCCTTTTCAAGTCATTTATGTCCTAAAATTCAAAATTTTAGAAAATGTTGAGTGAAGCAAATGCTAACTTCAGCCCCAGCCTGAGTCTTCAGGATTTCTGCGGCGTTTCCAACAGACTGTGGAATACATAACGCGTAAGAAGCATCTGGAAACACTGACTGGCATTAGGCAGCTGAAATGAGTTTAGGCTATAATGTGACCAGCACATCCTTCAACTCTTAAAACGGTAGCAGAACCCTTTGGGATTAGGAATATTTCCCCCTCTTTACAT
The DNA here is from genome assembly GCF_030463565.1 of Pelecanus crispus. NCBI lineage: Eukaryota > Metazoa > Chordata > Aves > Pelecaniformes > Pelecanidae > Pelecanus > Pelecanus crispus. The sequence goes on along the minus strand of NC_134652.1, from coordinate 40,144,364 downwards.
AGCATTAAGCAAACCTTGTGAAGACAGCGGTCCCGACACAGGTGGCTCCGGTGAGCCAAGAAGCTGGCGGGCAGCACCTCCTGAGCTTCCATCGCAGGCAGAAAGTGGCTGCTCTTCCAGGTCCCGCTGCCCTTGCCAGCATGGAAATGCGTGTCCATGCTGGCCTCCAACGACATACCAACGTCCCTTGGACATATTATTGCAGATACAACATCAGCCTCAAACCTAAGCAGCTTGCAGATAATAATTAAGGTTTTACAAAGAGCTAAATTCCATCTGGACCCCGTTTGTACGTACAGCTAATATCTTTTACTGGACTCAGCAGCGTAACATATATAACTAATCACACTCCAAGCAATTTTTTCTCAACCTTGACTTAGTTTCAAGGTTTGCTGCTTGATTTCAAGCCTGAAGGAAGACTTAGAAGACAGAAACACAGACCTGTGGTCTCAGACAGCCCTGGCTGTGCCAACATTACCTCTACTGCATAGCCAAGCAATAGATAGTTCAAACAGCCTTTGTGCAGTACTGCTGCATAAATCAACGTGCCCAAGTACGTCTGTATTTTATAGTGCAGGGAAATAACTTATTTCTCTCCTCTACCAGTTTTCTTCAGTACTACTTACAACAACAGTGATGTTCCGACTGGATGGAGATGCTCTTTAAAGCCAGTGTATAATGCGGAAGTGGGCTGATGGCACTTGGGTAACGAAGGGCTTCTACAAATAGCACACTCACAGCAAGTCGCGGGGAGCTCTCCTTGTCGCTGGGCTCACAATGAGTTGGTTAGTCATGGAAGGGCTGTTGAGAAGGATGGATCACGTGCATCGGACCTCGCCAACAGCACGTGAGCCGTTCAGTGTTATTCCCTGCAAGAGGACAGACCTTCACCAAAGGAGCCTGCCAGGATCGGAGAGAGCAAACTATGGATGACACAAAAGCAGGGATAAGATTAAAAGACTAACGTTGGGTCCTCCTCATCCCCAGACCCAGAATCTCTTAGATACCCAAAGATGGGCCCTTTATTTTTTTCCCCTTCTTTTTTCAGACAGACAGGCAGCTCGGAAACACCTTCAATGGAGGACCTCACAGCACTCCCAGGTTGGCAATACAAATACTAAGCTACTAACATCTGCTCCTGTCCCAGTGCCAAAGCACTGGGGACTCAAGAATTAGAGAAAGAAGGAAATTTTAGCAGAGCATTATTTGTGCCTAACAGTGAGCTTCCAAAAAGCCTTGTGAAAATGCAGTGACCTTCCCTACTCTGCAGGTTGCTCCGCTGGAAGTCATACTGAAGCTTGCACACCAGGTAAAGGATATGTATATGGATCTACAGTATTTGCAGCCTTTCCTTTGTAAGTGACAATAACAGCTGCTTTTTATTTGGCTCATCTTCATCAAAGCCAGAAAACACTGCAAAAGGTGGTTTGTGGAAAGGCACATCTCGTCGGACAGCCTGGAACATTTTGGTTTGGAAAGATTCGCACTACTCTGCATCGGATCTTCATTTCAAACACACCAGAGAGCTGTGACACTCCATTGCAGTAAGAATTACAATAGTAATTAAAAGACTTTTACATCGTTCCACTTTTAATGTGACAGCTGAGATGAGACACATGATGAATTCAGAATCTGTGTGTTAATCGCCCATACAAATCCGTCGCAGTTACTTAACTTAGACTAGAACATAAAAAGAAGCAATATGGAAATGAGTATTTCTTTCCACGAGGAACCATTTCTTTACCAGGTTCTGCTCCTATGCTGTTCAAGGATAAACTGCTATTAGAGGACAAAGCTATAACACTTTTCCTTTATCAGACTAAAAGCAAATAAGGACTATTTTTAAACATGGTTTCATAACATTATTTTTCCTTTTTCAGAACACAGTATGTATAACAAACGCATTGAGAAAACATTTAATTTCCAAAATAAGTTGGAAAAGTAGGTTCGTTTCCTCCAAAAAAACCCTCAATGCCAGGAAAACGGTTCACAGCCTTTCTGGTTGATCTCACCCATAAACCTTCTCTGCAGGAACTCAAAGTGCACATTTTCTGCATCTCTACCACCTCTCTGGTTTCTGGCCAGGAAGGCACTTTTGGACAGCACTTTCACATTCCTGGTGGACACCCTCGATCATCCTGCCCATGAGCCATGACACCGCCAGGTCAGCTGCAGCTGGAGCTGAGGGAGCTTCATTCAGGGAGGTACTGCAGGGATTTTTGGGCAAATTGCTGTCATCTCACTGGCACAGGAGGATCAGTCACTCCTAGTGCTGGCGCACGGCGTGCGGAGGGACGCGATGGCTCGTGGCAGGAGAGGACTGGGGCCAGCACTTTCCCAGCTGAGGACTTTTTCAAACACAGTCCCTTTTCTCTACAGAGGGAAGATCCAACTCTCACGCAGAGACATACAACAACTGGATGAAAATGCCTTCTCACCTGAAAACCTGACCAACTTTGACATGCAGTCTCGAAGATGGAGAGATTTGAGCCTACTCATTTCTACTGAAACAAGGGAGGATAACAGCAGATGCGACAACAAAGAAATCACGAAACACCATGAACTTGTGAAATCTTTATCCAATCCTACAGAAACTGCAGAGTGGAGTTTAAAACGAAATCATACCCACTTCATTCACAAGATCATTCTACGCAAAGCTGCAAATTACTATGAATGGAAATGGTCTGCTTTAGCTGTTAGGGTAGTTCAGGAAAACCACTTAGCTTGTCAAACACCGTGCTGTGCAACTGTGATCTGCAATGAGCATTGCATACCAACGGTGCAAAGTTGGAGGAGAATCTTGCCCGACATTCGTGATGCTGCAGTTCCCCTGGAAACTGAGGTTAATGCTAATGCACCGTGTAAAGCCAGAACAACAGTCAAATCAAGAGCCATGCTCGCGTACAGCAATACTTGTTTGTGCATCTTTAAGTATAAATAGGTTGCTATTTGTATTCCGATTGGTTGAAAAGGAAGCAGCATTTTTGGCTGCTTTTGCTCTATTTTGTTAATAAAGATAAGAATGCCTTGAGAGAGAAAAATCTTATGAATCCTATCTAGTTGTTGGCATGAGGTGGGCTTCCAGCACCGCAAAACCGATCTGTTTTCAAGACTTTTCTTTCAAGCCCAGCAGTCTTCAAAAAGATCCTCGACACATTAATTTTTATTATAAAAACCCTATAGATTTATCAATAGAGATGAGTAAATATGGCCAAAAAACTAGTCGGGGTATAATCTTAAGTCCTGTGAAGTGAAAGAAAAACTTTGCAATCTTTAATGGATTTGCGGACTTAACCTTTTAACCGATTTATATACTCACTTCTGGTCCCGCGCTGAACCAGATCCGTTAATTTTTACTCTTAAATTCAGTATTGTCCTTACTGCCTTCATACTGTGTATCACTACAGCAAGTCAAGGGTATTCTGAGAACCTTTCAACCATTTCACAGGCTTCAGAATGGAAAAAAAAAAAAAGCCCCAGCCATCGCAAAACCAGTTGAAATCTAGTGTATTACTGGGTGACATACTGACACCACAGCATCACTGTGATACATACACCAACGTGATACAGATACATCTATGTCTTTGGGGTATTTGGAAAGGAGAATGGGACAGGGGTATGGGGCTCTTTTCAGTGGTGCCCATCACTAATCCAGCAAGGATGGAACAACTATTTTCTAGATGTTAATGTCAAAGTCTTTAGCACATACATCAGAACAACAAGAGGCAATGTGGGAATGGGTCTTCTTGATTTGATGCTTAGTTTTACATGAAATTTTTTATACATTCCCATTACGAAGACAGCACAACACATCCATACTTTTCTCCAGCCAAAATACTGTGCTCCGAAACCAGCTGAAGGAGAGCCTGACTTGCTAGCGCAACTGCAGTCACTGCTGGGGCTATAGATTAGTTAGTGATAGGACAAGAGGAAATGGGCTCAAGCTGCATCGGGGGAGGTTTAGATTGGATATTAGGAAAAATTTCTTCACAGAAAGGGTGGTCAAGCATTGGAACAGGCTGCCCAGAGAGGTGGGGGAGTCACCATCCCTGGAAGCGTTCAAAAAACAGGCAGACGTGGCACTCTGGGACATGGTTTAGTCTAATCTATCCTTAATTGGTTTAGTGTGGACTTGGTAGTGTAGGTTGAGGGTTGGACTGGATGATCTTAAAGGTCTTTTCCAACCTAAATGATTCTATGATTCTATGATTATCACTACTGGGGAGAAGCGGCAATAGTAATGCACTCTGTGTAGTGTATCCCAGACCTGCCTGCGAGCTAATTCCAGACAAGTATTTATAGGAATCCTAGGAGCAAATACATTCCTGTAGGGCCAATTAGAGAAAAATATGCTTTCACTGATGTCTTTCCATGCTTCTTTTAAGAGCCAGAAAGAAACAAGGGCACAGCAAAGCCTCCCTGGGAGTCTCCCAGTTTCTCGGTAACATCACTTACTGTAGCTGATGTACTGATGTAGCCTTTTATTCGCCCGTAATTGAGGGAAGATTATTGTATCAATAAAGCAAGAGTTGAACACCAGCTCTTGAATGCAACTGTCATCATCCTCCTCTACTCAGAAGGGAAGGAAGAAGGATTTCTTTTAAACCAGAAAAAAGTCTACAGTATCAGCAGCCAAAACTAGATAAGCTTGTTTTCCACTGCTTCATAATGCTCAGGTATTAATAAGTCTTTTTAGATATTATGAAGTTTGTCAAGCAACAATTAAAAATGCAACAATGCTTAAGCTAATATCATAAACCTTTTGTAATTAATTTTAAGCAAAGATTTGCACAGTGTAGAACAGCAGCAAAAACATTCCAAATCAACCTTTAAGTATAACATTATTTGATCCTCTGAAGATTCAAAATACTTCATTTTAAAAATGTATGTTAAAAAACTCCATTTAATGGGCTGCATGTTTCCTTACAATGAATATATGGAAGTGCAAATGTTATTGGACAGGTATAACTACCTAATTACAATCTAATCTGATTACATATTATTGCTAGTAAAATTTGTTAAAGCTTCAGTGTCCACAGTTTCCAGAGGAAGTTAATGGCAGGTTAAAAACCCCTTCTCTTAGTAAATGAAGATGGCAATAGCTAATTAAAGATCTAAATTTGTCAGTAACTAAATTATATCATGTAATTACAATTGTCCTGTGTAGAAAAAGAATATACTAACGAGATTCAATGTCACATCACAAGGCTACATCAGATTTTTGTTCAATAATAGACTGTCATCAGCAATTGCACACAAATAATTATTACTTGCATAAGAATACACCCTAGAAAGCCCAAACAAGATTGGTGCTGGCTGTATCGTAGAAACCGGCCCTGCCCCAGAAAGCTTACAATCTCGGGCAACGATGCAGATCCCTGAAAGTCACATTATCCTGGTTTTGTGTACACCCGCACTAAAGGACAGAAGGGCTTATCCAAAATCACATCACGTTTCTGGGACGAAGGAGAAATCTCAACTCATTCTTAAACTCTGTGCTTTGCTCCAGGTATATTTATTTTCTCTCAAATAAAACAAAATGCCATCCTACGTGAAAAACATGGTACAACTGAGTATAAGCTCTGTAGGTCCCCTGATGCCCTCACCTTCTCCCTATGTAAACTGGGCCAGCTCAGGGTATGTTCAAACAGCTCACAGTCTGAAGCAAGAGAGCACTTGAAAGCCTGTTAAATCTTACCCAAACATTATAATGCAGAATAAAGAGTATTTATGCACTTTTAACTTTTTTTCACTGCTACCCGGAGCAATCCCAACTGCACTCCTCCTCTCCCACACTTCCTATTCCCATGCACTCCCCCTCCCTCCTGCCAGCAAAACTGTTTATCCAGCTGCAGTGAAAAGTGAACATTTTGGTTAAAAATAACCTAAAGGGTTTTGTTTGGGTTTTTTTTTTTTTTTTTTGTAATGTTGGGGGGAGTTAATATTTAACCAAGATTACTTCCCAATCCAGTTCCTGTGTCACTGGACACAGAGGTGTGCACCTGAATAATGGGAGGAGGACAGGGCAGAACTAGCTGCATCTCCTTGGGCCTTGCTCCTGCCAAGGGGACAGCATGAGCGGAGGCTACGAGCCCTGACTGATCCTACATCCCCTGGGAAGGCAGTTACAAAGATGATGTTGCCAAACTTTCATAACTGGGGACAATGCTCAGAAGATGCAGAGTTTGAGAGGTTCAGGTTGGATGTGAAGGAAAACTTCTGGTCTCTTCTCCCAAGTAGTTAGCGATAGGACAAGAGGAAATGGGCTCAAGTTGTGTCAGGGGAGGTTTAGATTGCATATCAGGAAAAATTTCTTCACAGAAAGGGTAGTCAAGCATTGGAACAGGCTGCCCAGAGAGGTGGGGGAGTCCCCATCCCTGGAAGTGTTAAAAAAACGGGCAGACGTGGCACTTTGGGACATGGTTTAGTGGGCATGGGGGTGTTGGGTTGATGGTTGGACTGATGATCTTAGAAGTCCTTTCCAACCTTAATGATTCCTAGTTTTCACTTGCATTAAATAATAATGCAGCCACCAAGCCAGGAAACATGAAATTATTACCCTGCCCTTCATTGGTTTAGTGGTGGACTTGGTAGTGTTAGGTTAATGGTTGGACTGGATGATCTTAAAGGTCTTTTCCAACCTAAACGATTCTATGATTCTTCCCCAAGAGGGTGTCCCTCTGGAACAGGGGACCGGAAAGGTGGAGGATTGCTGTACTTCTGGGTTTCAAGACCTGTCCAGACAAAGCTGTGGCTGCCCTGGCAGCCTCTTTTCAAGAAGGAAGTTGGAGAAGACTTGCTGAGGTCCTTTCCAACCAACACGAGCCTAGGATCAATACAGAGGTGCCTGGTCATCATGGATAGACCACTTTAGTTTCTCCAAAAGAGATTTACACCCGAAGCATGACAGCCTTCAATTGCTTCCCTAGTTCAGCTGAATTTTCCTAAATTCCCCCTACAGCTACACCTTTGCACTATCCTACACAAGAGGAAATGGGAGTCATTACTTGCAGCATAAACAGAAGGTGGCCTTACACATACCACTGGTCTCCATTTATGCATCATTTTCAGTAGGTTTCAGTATCTGGCATACAAGTAAACTCCTCCCTCCTGCCAGGAACAGATAACAGATAATGTAATCCCTTCCATTAAATATAATCAGCTACCCGCATTGCGCTTTTAAAAGGGGAAAGTCAGGACTGCCCATCACTGAGGGCAAAGTGGAAAGCACGCAACGTCCCCCCGGGAATACTCTCTATTTTAGCCACCAGAATTTGTAATAGGAGAGCATCAACCTTGGTGCGTGCCACAGGCAGCGTCAGAAACGTTAGCGACTTACAGTGCAAATCGACAAGTGCCTGCGTGATCAAAAAGGCGGGGGCGGGGGGGGGGGGGGAGAAAAAATAAAGTTCCCTTTAGGATGACATAAAAGCTGAGCTAATGGTTTGTAATGGTGCAATGATCTCTTCGCATCAAACAAGGCCTCCTTGAAAACAGCAGTTAAGATGCAATGAAAAGAGGGCACTAAATAGTTGCTGTGCTTAGAGCAAGGGATTAGAATAAACTTCTTTAGATCAATCGCTTGAATATCTTTAACCTTTTAAAACACCTTTAAGTTCCAATTTATTAGCCTCTTTCTTAGCACTATGCACTTTTCTGGATGCCCATGAGTCACCCTGGCTATGGATGTGGCCAGCTCGATCAATGTTTTTCATCAGTTGCTAGCATTTTATGAGCCTATGGACCAAATACGTCATGTAGACATCAAGCTTATAAAATGTCCCTTTTGCTTATCTCCTCTCTCAGCAAAATGGGTATAATCAGCTCCCTCCTCTTCTGAGAACGAGGTGGGATTTTCTTATTTTGCATTATGGTGCTGTTTGAGGCTCCTGGCTAAAATGGTGGCCATTTGTGCGCATCTGTTTATATACATATATCTGAGTGTGTGCAAATATGCAACATAAGATCAATAGACTTTAGGCAAAATTTGCTTCCCACTTAGAGGGCTGAGCAAATACGTGGAGGCTTTAAAATGCCTGAGTGGGCACAGAGGGATAAATGAGAGAGGCAACAATTTTCTGAATTTAGATCAGTGGTTGGAGAGGCAGAAAAAGGCAAAATTATACTCATCCCTCACCTGAGAAGCCAAAATAAAGTTCAGCACAAAGAGCCATAAAAAGAGGTAACTAGAAAGAAAACCAGAAAACAGGTTACCTTCAAGGCGTGGAGTTTCCCACTACTCATACTCCTTTCCAGACCTGAATTTCTGCCCCAACAGTTTGACATCCCCATCTCGGCTTCACGACCTAGGAGAGTCCCTCATACAAGCTGCTCAACACTGAACACTACTGAACATGTTTTAAATACCTCCACGCAAACACGCACACCGGATGGTGGCTGTGGGCAGAGGGATGGAGAGAGATCACACAACTCCACTGCCATCGCAGAAGGAATATGTCATTTGCTGAGCAAGAAGAAAACACTCTGAAGCAAAGTAGAGACAGAAGTGGGACCACGGTTTCTCCTACTTGTTCCCTTCCAGCAAAAAGCATCTTTCTGCAATTCCAGTCAGGCTCTAATTACTCTGTCGAGGTGTGCACTGCAAGGAGCACATGCGTGGTCTGTGAGCGATGCTGCACATCCTCAGGTCCCGCAATCGCCGGTAGCTCCGGCAACACTAAACCAATCCACAGCTGCTGCAGCTCCTGCTCAACACCTAGAAGATGATTGCTGGTTATATTTCTGCCGGGGCACAAAGAGACATGACAGGCTTTGATAGCAACTCATGTTTGATATCTGTGAGCATAGATGTTAAGAAAACAGGAAACAAAGCAAACTTTGCTCTTTCACAGAGTGCATCTGACAACAATAAATCTATATTTGGGATGTTTTGCAATGACTCTGAAAAGAATCACAGAAGTGTGTGAAAACAATGAAGGACTAAAAAAACGCAGGGAAAAATGTGAAGAAATTCAAAGAAAAAAAGGACTCTGAAGTGGTTCAAGAGACTCGTCAACCAGAGAATATGGGATCTAATGAAATACTAAACAGTTTTTAAGTGGAGAATGTGTCTTATCAAGGAGGGAATGCGCCAGGAAGGCAGGAGAGCCACTCCCCATCACTGTCTCTGCTGCCACCACAGATACAAAGGTGTATCTTGGCAAGCACTCAGCCCTTCTGAGTTGGGGCTGGTAACACTGACACACCCACCATGAGGCGTTTTCACATCCGAGGATGACGAGCTCAGCCGATTTAGCCCGCTTCCTAGGCAGCTCCTGTCCCCCACTCCGACTCCCCACCTCGTAAGAGCTCCCTCCCTCCAGCTCGCTCCCATCTCTTCTAAGGATGAGCCCAACCACAAAGCTTTGGGCATCCTACTGAGTTCCCAGCACGAGGCCTTTGAGAACTCACTGCCATTTGCTCCTAGCTCGCTGGATTTTCTTCTTATCTTCTGGCTGTTAGGAACATGGTCCTCTCCCAACAACTTTCGTAGACATATTTACACCAAGTGCCCTTTTCCTGGAGCAACTCTACATGACTTTTTTGGTGATGCTCAAATTAGTCCTGTAAGTGTAATTTCACAAGTGTCATCCTCATGCTTACCCATTGGGGATGTAATTTCTAGAGAGCTTTGCCTAGGAGATCTCTTCAAGGAAATAACGTTTTGCTCCGAGTGGCTCCGTGTCTGAATGGTGTTACAAGCATCCCAGCTCAACGGCCTGGCATGCCAGAAACCACTTACCCTCACATTTTGGGAAACTCCCAAATGCTGCCTTCTTCAATGCTGATGCTCTGCCACAAAGAAGTTCCTCCCTTTGCCTTGCCCATGAATGAAAATCTAAGTTTAAAATGACAGGCTCTGAGCTGGGCATGTTGTGTGAATTTAATCAATTATTACTCCTGCCCTCTACTACAGGTAAGGCAGAGAGAGTAACCTGAGAGCTGGAAAACACACACAAGAAATAAAGACAATTCTGCTTCTTCAAAGCTAGCAGGGATTTTTTCTTTGTTTAGATGTCTGCATTTAGTTTTCAATGCTATCTGAGCTGCTCAGCCGGCTTCAAACGTCTTGACTTTAACTCAATTCCCATCAAAACAACAATTTAGGGTGTCCAGGACACAGGAAAGTAGAAGACAGCTTTACGGTGACATCTGCACTTTATGTTGTTTAGAGAGGCTTCAGACTGCCCTGCTAAACCAAAGAACTGACAAAATATGGTCGAGCCTTTTCACACACTCCTTTTTCCTCTGGTTAATTAAAACCGATACACTAATTGAATCTCATTTCCTCCTACTGGGTGTCAGGCAGAGGCTGAAAAGAGCAGGCCTTCACCAAACCCATTTCAAAAAATGATGACTCTTAAATTCAGAAGTAAAGGTTTTTGCAAATAACTTAGGAGGAGTGAATCCAGTTGTCAAGAGTCTGTTGTCTGGATGGTTTTTATTGCAGTCTAAAGACAAATAAAAGCACTCCTGTTCTGATTACATTCAGAGAGAAGATGCAATTCATGAAATGTAATGAGTTCGTCAGACCTGCAATACCGAGAACTTGTTTGGTTGCTTTTTTTAAATTAAAAAGCCTATCTGCCATTTTGTCAATTTATTTGGTATCCAAGTGCTTTTAAGCACTAGCACTTAAATAATACGAAATCCATCTTTGCCACAAACCTTTAGAGCAGATAAATGCAAGTGAATTACAGTCTTCTTTACAGCATCACAAACTTGAGTAAATACTGGTCATTATAGATTCCATCTAAGGTATCATAACACACTGGAAGCTTACCATTTTTTTTCCCCAACTTAACCGAGTTGCCACTAGCAAATGGATTTATGGCTAGAAGATTTACATAATAGAGAAGATTTCAGTTGTTTTGTTACTGAGTATCTGCAAATGAAAAAGGCCAGTAAGGTTGATGACAGTGTACAGTCCCCAAAAATACAGCAGCATTTTTCAGCTCCTATTGAGAATTTTGCTTCTTTTAGGAACTAAAACTGATGTGTAGCATTAATCATTATTTTAAATTGATGTATCGTGGCAGTAATACAAAGCTACGGCAGACAAAGGCTTGCTAATACACAGCTCTACAACAGCCATTTCTTAACTTTAAACCTTTTCCCCACAATGCTTGGTCTATGTAAAATAATCCCACTTCAAACAACGTCCATGAAATCAAGACACTGAACGGCTCAGCTATGAAAGTGCAAAGGTGATCAAAGCAATGCAAACGTATCAAGAATAAAGATGGTGCACTGAACGCTAAATAATGAAGGGGGGGGGGGTTGGTTGGGGTTTTTTTTATCAACACAGACACTGTCTGCAAAACATCTACAACTGGAGAGCTACTTCTTGCTCCCTTGGACTTGAGTTTCATCCCTGACAGCAGACAGAGGGAGATGAAGCCCTTGCATGCGAAGTCATATCCATCCCCTTAAAAACCTTACAGGGACCTTTATGCCTGCAGAATACATCACCAGGGCGATCAGAGGAAGGCTCAGAAAACCAGACCAGCCTCCATGGTGGCTACGCATTTGTTTTAGAGACTGCTTCCTGGCAAGAGGCCCCACAATGATATAGAGCAGTCTCATCTCTTCACCTTGAACAACTTTTTAAACCGAGACAAACTGCATGTTCACGCACAGGAATTAAAAGGATACAGAGAGCATAGCCCATGTGAGCCAGGTACAAATGCAAAGCCCAGACTCTGGTGTCAGACCTGTGACTGAGCTGATCACAAGATCCCAGGATAAATAACTGGGGGTTGTCATTTTGTTCAATGCACCATCCGGTGCCGTCTCCATAAATGCCTTCTACCTTATGTCTGCCACAGGGAAGGGGAATGCTTTCCTCTTGGTCCTCTCTCCATTTGACAGACTAATGCCCCACTACAATCAGCCAGCTGATGAGCAAAACTTAAAAAGAAGAAGAAACAAAATAGGATTTGCAGCTGTTCTTACCTGTTTATTAGTACTGGTTCAAGAATTCAGTTTTGAATAGGAGGTGGCAAGTAATTTCCATGCTGCTGGCCCAGCCAGTTATTTTGGTAAATGCTGAGAACTTGGGTGTCAGCCCCCAAAAACAAGCATGGTAATGTATAGGATGACACCGACCCTGCTTGAAGGAATTCACAATTCCTAAAGGTAAATTGGCAATCACAGATGGTAAATAGTGGCAAAAAAAAAAAAAAAATCTACTAGCAAAGTCGGCAGTGTAGTAGATAGACGTGTTTTCTTCCATCTCTATTTTGTTTTTCCATATATTAAATATAACCTCAAACACTCTGTAATACAGCACATGGCATCCCCATCTGCTACACCAACACCTCTTACTCTGAAAATACCCATGCAACGAAAAGAAGAATGGAGACCGCTTTCAGAAAGAGCCACCTACTTCCCATCAGCAACTTCCAGCAGCTTTGTCAGTCACAACAAACTCCACAGTCCCTCCTGATTTCCCACAAAAGCTGCTCTCCATCTCCTCCTGCCTAACTAGTCCCACTCGGTGCTGTCTGCTCTTCTCCCCCATTTGCCGGCTGTCCCTCTTCTGCTGCCGAGAGCTCCGCTCCTCCAGTGATGTCCACAAATACAACGGGAAGATGCCCTCCACTGATCCAACACTGTTATGAGGGTGCCCTACCTTATTTTGAGCCACGCAATAGCTAAGAAAGCACACAAAATAAGGAAATGATAATTAGCATTATACTTGGGGAGTATTTAAAGAAGAATACTTTTAGTTTCAGTGTATGCACACATATTTCTTCACTGCACAGGCACTATAAGCAGGAGCGCTGCTCTGGATCTCCAGACTGAACTGGATGCTCTCCTGGTCTCCGTTTTGCTCGCTGTAAAACAATACAGGACAACAAACAGTGCCAGTCTGTCAACAGAAGCACTTTGGGCATCCTTTACGTGCTCTTTCAACATCTGCAGAGATCTATTGATGACCTTTAACTGTGCGGAGAATAAATCTCACTGCTCATGTTGTGCTGCATGCTAATGCCACATTGTGGAGGCACTGCCCCGGGTAGGAGAGTATCCTCTGCAAAGGGATGAAGTGCCTCGGCTCGAGATTCAAAAGTAGAGCTAGCGAGAAAGTATGATGAGCAAGGGGAAGGGAGAAGAACAACTTACTGCTAAGTAGCTTTCCAGAGCAGCACGAAAGCAGGTTTCAAGCTAATTTCAAGCTGATTGTCTATGGAGACAAAGTGCTTTCCTGCAGGCTCCCAGGAAAAAAGGACTGTTCACATGCAGAAGCTGAGGGCATCGCTCCCCAGGGAGCAAGTGCTGCACAGCGGGCATTGCTCCCCTTTACAGTGGCCCTAGAACCTTCCGTATTTGTATTTGTAATTTTTCTTGTGTAAACTATACGAACAGATAGCCCACCCTGAGGCAGCCTGACGTTAAAATATTTCCTTAGCTTTTAACATGGACAAAATGTAGGAAACTCTGCACGCTTCTACAGTCCCTTTAATTAGAGAGTCAGAAATCCTACAGAAGCTAAAAAATTTACCATAAACCATTAAGGGTCAAATTCTAAAGACCAAATACGGGACAACGAGTTCATAATTTAAAAGATACCAAAACACAGTAGACACAATTACCCTTTGCTGATCTCTTACTTGGGGTGGGGCAGGGAAACTTGTCAACACAGGAATAAAAAAAAAAAATCATTCCAATTCACTCTTTTTCTTTCTTTCTTACTAATATTTGGGAAGCACAATGGGAATAGGATCAGCACAGTCCAAAGGGGCCAAATACATCAGTCAGTGGTGCTACAGCTTGGCTGAAAGCAACAGAAATTACAGTAACATTTACTGACTAGTTACGTATTTGAGCTTATTGTTGGGAGATTTTTTTTTTTAAGATCACCTTAATGGAAGTTTATTGAACGTGATGGACTTCAAATATAGGGAGGCACAACTCCTCCAATACAAAAAGGTATAATCAAGTCTTTAAAATTAATACACTGTGACTCGAAAAGAAACCCTGAACTATGAAGGGTAAAAATATCTTTAAAAAACTATGTTTTTATGAACACCAGGAAAGGCAGCATGAGGTGATTTCATTTCACCAAGCATCTTCTAAAGTGGCTTTAGAGAACAAAAGTCGATGCTTGCTTTGGCTCTGAAACACAAACTGATCATTTCTGGGTCTGTCTCAGTACCGAGCAGCTTTTTGTCCCACAATTAGTACCAGGAAATAGTCCAGAAGAAGAAACTTTGGTATATTGGCAAGTCAAAACCAGACCCTGTGCAGTCTGTTGCATTTTAGGCTGAGAAAAGACCGTGTATCGTTAAGCCCATAAATTAATACACATTGCAAATACTCCTATTGCACGCAACTGATATTGTTTATCAAACTCTGCTCAAAGGAAAGGTTTACTCTCATTAGCAAAGTTCAGTCCTCTCATTTATCAAAACTGCTCTAGCTGTATGTTATGCATCAATAATGTTTTCAGAGACATGCATAAAACGGGATGGAAAGGAAACTCTTGTGAAGTAATTATTTTACAGCTGCTGTTAATCTTAACTACTTCATCAAGGGTTACATGGAGAAAGTCATATAGAATCATAGAATCATAGAATGCTTTGGGTTGGAAGGGACCTTGAGAGATCATCGAGCCCAACCCCCCTGCAGTAAGCAGGGACTGAACCAGTGAACTTGGCTTTATTAGCGCCGTGTTCTAACCAACTGAGCTAACCCGGCTGGTCATAATCTACTTACAAATGTGTTTAACTGTGATGGTTTCTCAGATTATCCAACTCTGCGATTGAAACAACATGAAAAATAAAAACAAAATTATTTTCAGGAGTATTTAAAAACAACTCAAGTGCTTCATTTCCCCTGCATGATGATCATACTACTTCTGTATAAGATGCAACAAATATATCATTCCAAGCTCTGGCAAATGGGTCTATATCGGTTTTAACATGGACTTACACTGAAAGCTTTTTCCTATAAAAAAATTATTTCCTACTATTGAGTTTTAAATAATTTTATGTATCTGAAGGAGAGGAAAGTTATTCTCTGCAAAAGGAACACGTTACATGCAGGATACGATCCCAGACTGTGAGAGTATATTCAGTGACCTGCCTGCAGCTATTCACAGCTTTTTGTAGCTCTGCAGCCTACCCCAGACATCATCCAGGGACGAAGAGACGTGGCTCAGGGTCTCCAGAGGAATCCCGGCTTTCCAGAGGGCAGCCAGGCTGCCTGCCAGCACACAGCTGCATCTGGGCTGAATTCGCTCCCTCCACTCCAGCTCTACGATGCAGCAGACCAGTCTTAAAATTGCACACGATGCCTAACCCTCCAGGTGTTACACAGGAGCTGCTCTCGCCAGCACATGTGATGAACGCTCTTCCAGAATTTTACTGGGCTGAGTAGTTTGACAGACCTTTATTTCTCCAGGTATTCAATCTCATTATAAAATAAAACCTAGCATTCAAGTTTTCTCTGTGCTCCGTTTTGTAAATTTACCTACAAAATGTTTTCAAGTCTCATTCCTAATGGTGTCTCTTAACCTAAATTGATTCATAAGTTTTCCAGGCACTGTTTTGTAATACCTTTTCTCAAGCTTAAAAGTATGTGCTGAAGGAAGAGTTACAGAAAAATGAGTAACCCAAGACTAAAACCTTCCAGCTATTCTACAATTAACTAGGAAATAATCTAAATAAGGAGAGGAAACCTAAGAGATTCATGGGATGCTGCTGCATTTGTTTTCTGCCCTCTTTCCAACACGCTGGCATGCACACCAAAATACTGTAGTGAAGAAGTTTCTCTTTAATTTTACAGGAATGTTATGTTTCACAGGCTCCCAATACAAGCCATCAACCACACTTCAGCATCTTTCTACCACTCCTGCCTCCAAGACAGACTGCATTGTCTTCACTGAGCAAAATCGCTCAACTGGCTCCCAAAGTCATCACCGCTTTCTGTCTCTCTGACCTAATGAGTCCTGCTAGAAAAGACAACTCACAGGAGGCTCAGGGGAGACCTTATTGCTCTCTACAGCTGCCTGAAAGAAGGCAGTAGCGAGGTGAGTGTTGGTCTCTTCTCCCAAGTAGTTAGCGATAGGACAAGAGGAAATGGGCTCAAGCTGTGCCAGGGGAGGTTTAGGTTGGATATTAGGAAAAATTTCTTCATAGAAAAGGTCGTCAAGCATTGGAACTGGCTGCCCAGAGAGGTGGGGGAGTCACCGTCCCTGGAAGCGTTCAAAAAACGGGCAGACGTGGCATTTTGGGACATGGTTTAGTCTAGTCTACCCTTGATTGGTTTAGTGTGGACTTGGTAGTGTAGGTTAATGGTTGGACTGGATGATCTTAAAGGTCTTTTCCAGCCTAAATGATCCTATGATTCTATGATATCTCTCCTCTAAAGCATCTGCAGGTGAGCCAATAAAGGTAATAGCAATATTAAACCAATGACAGGGACGAAGGAGGAAACTCCAGGTACTGGGTAAGCGCTGTGACAGAACAAATCTAGATTAAGTTTTCTAGGGAAAAAAAAAAAAAAGATAAATAAACATTCGGTTTTTAAAAAAAAGTAAAAAAGAAAAACAAACAATTCCAGTCAAATGAGCCACAGAAAAAGATGTAAGGAAAAAAAACCCTAAACTGCAACACTTTCCACTCTGAAAAGACCAGCAAAATGCTGAAGATGCCAAAGGCAGTCAAGCTAAACAAACTGTATTGTTAATAACAAAACAAATAAAATCCAAAGAAAAGGAAAGAAAAAAAATGTTTATTTTAATTAAAAGCACTAATTAAAGACTGAGAGACAAGGCAGTTTTTCTCCAGAACAACAGCAACACAAACACCCCAACTACGAGAGCATTTAAGGAAGCAGCAAGCAAGTGCTAGGGATTTCTTGTATTTAATAACAGCTCAAAATCAAAGAAAGAAAAATCCACACTGACAGTTCCTGGAGGCAGGGCCAGTGCTTTATAACCCAGCAGAGCCGTGTAGCAGCAGCACCCATCCCTCACTTCTTTTTCAGCTCAAATTGCAGTTGCTCCTAACCCAGGAACTGAAACACAGTAGCCTTGAAATTAATACGCTGATCCAATAAAATGTGAAAGACAAAGCATTTCTTCAGAGAATCAAATAATAGGTTGCCAGAGCTTGTACCTTCCTTATAAATAAGTCATTTTTTATTTCAGTCTCATGATTCTTAGGAACTGGATATATGGGACTTTCTCTTCTTTCAGACCTTTTATGTTAGAAACACTGAAAGGGGGGAGAAAAAAGAACAAAGAATGAAACTTCCAAATTTTGGGTCATAACGTTTAAGTCAGAATAAGACACTACCTCTCCTTCTGTGTTACCAGGGGTAGAAAATGTAATGTATAGCAGAAAGCATCTATTTCCCAGACAGGATTGGTAGCTTTCTATACTAAAGACTTCTCAGTGGTGAAAGTCTGAGTCAGAGACGTTTCCATGGACAGTGTTCCTCAAACTCCTGAAGCAGTAAGGATCAAACCCTCCTGTCCAAAAAATCCTGAAATAATAATCAAGAGCCAATACGTACACAGTTGAGGGCTGGGGAAAGGTCACACGCAGAAATGCAAGAAACAAAGTGCATGCAATGCAGTTCTGCAAGCTCATGAGCTCTTCAAAATGCAAAGCAGCAAAGTGCTGCTTACAACTAGGCCATCAACAAGTAGCCCTGTATCTGCTCCTCCACAGCCTCGTCACTCCCTGAATCAGCTTTCTCCATAAAAGACCATCAGCATCACTCTCACTCATCATTAGAAAACATGCTCTTTCCCCTGCCAATTATTTTTGATTGTACGTTGCGTGCAATATTTTGCTCAGCTTTGCTGCTCTGCTGGAAACCAGCTGAAGTTCACATGATTGAAAATAATAAGTCAAAACAAAGGTCAGGATAAGCAATAACCCTAAAGCTTTTGTACCAGACGGTCAGCTGCTACACTTTGGAAATGTTAGCGCTGCCACAGCTCTCATAACTGATGTGGTGACCTGAATCTTGAGGCACCAGAACTGCATCAAGATTTAAAAAAAAAAAAAAAAAAAAAAAAAAAATCACTGTATTGGAAGGAAACCAATTTAGGCACTGACTTGGTACTCATAGAATCATAGAATCGTTTAGGATGGAAAAGACCTTTAAGATCATCCAGTCCAACCATTAACCTAACACTACCAAGTCCATCACTAAACCAATTAAGGGTAGAGTAGCAATTTCATATTTCCTGGCTTGGTGGCTGGATTATTTATAATGAAAGTAAAAACTAAGAATCATTAAGATTGGAAAGGACCTCCAAGATCGTCATTCCAATCATCAACCCAACGCCACCATGCTCACTAAACCATGTCCCAAAGTGCTAACCACAACCAAAACCAAATCCAAATTTATTTTCTTTTGCTCAGTCATTTGATTCCCATTTCTCACATTAAAAGCGCAATTCAAAGGAATGAGCTGCCTTGGCTGGTTTCTACAGTCAACAGCAAGCTGCAGCACCTGAAATGCCCCAAACTGTACCAGAATTTGTCCACCAAGTACACCGCCTGGCTTCTTCACCTTCTAAATTTTCACTCAGAAAAGGTGCATGTGTAGAGAAGAATGACAACACACCGTTTCACACCAGGGCTGTGTCAGGCGGATGCTTTCTGCGGGCCACCAGACAGGACACAACAGCACGCCCAACCTTGGACTGAAACCTTTCATGTTTGGTCATTCCTGTCTACACCGTGCCACTGTACTCCTCACTCTTTAAAAAAACCTAATAATCCAGTAAGCATCAACACACCCCAAGACAAAGCATTCCATATTTCCTCGTTTTTGCCCTGTTTCCATAACCAGTTCTTATTTTTGCCATTGAGTTCGACAAGCCTGTTCACATTTCAGGTACACAACGAACCCAGGTGTTGTATGAATTTTTCATTTTGCTCTTCCCATCTCAGACTATTCTCTCTTTGATTAGACTGTCTCTCGGTTAAAATTTCATTGCCCTGTGCTGCATGGTCAGGACCTCCCTACGCTTGTATCTACCGAGCCATGGAGATGCCATACTGAAGATGCTCCTGCCTACTGAACAAGAAGAAGGAAAAAAAAGAAAGTTCTGCTATGTCTCGCCCATTGTCTCCAACATAATTTTCTCTTGTTGTCTTTCCCTTGGAGAAATAATCCAATTCCATTTTTTCACCTTACCTTGCAAAAAATGTAAAGGTCAGAGAAAAATATAGGCAGTGCAAGGGAGGGTTTAAATTACTTTCTCCAAGGATATGTCCATTTATCCCCTACCAGGTACACCGGACTGATCTACGACCTGATCACCTCTGGCTTGGCCAACATGGGTTTCATATCTGTAAGTAATATCAGAAAGGTTTTAATCAAATGGCTGAGTATCTAAAGTCAACTTCTTTCTGACATATGTGATTGTTTTAAGAAGTTCTGAGGAAACTTTACATGAGCTCCCATAATTGTTAGAAGAGAACATATGAATGCAACATCCTTCTCAAAGGCTTTTAATGAGTCTCTGCAGTTTTAATTGGCAACTCACTGTTGCCTTATTTTACCTTGCAAATTATCCACGTTACCAAGCTCCTTGTACAGTTAGGGTAATTTCTGGGGCTTCAGCTAGCAAGCTGGGGAAGTATTTCCATAGGACTCCATTAAAAAAAAGGGTGGTCAAAAATTCAAACTCAACCAAGCTTGGCAACAAATTGATAAACTCCTGCTTTAATCACCCTGCACGGCACTGAGTTTTGTACAATTAACACGGCTGATAAGCAGATAAGCTTGAGAAACTCTTGCGCTGCCTTGTGAGGAGACACCCTCAGTTTCACCAGGAGAAAGATTTACATAATTTGTACATTTAACAGCTTCAGCTTGTGCTTTCTTTTTTTCGCTAATACTGTTCTCCTAAAAACATGGACTGATGTTGAGTATGACTCCACTGAAAAAGGCAGCCTTGCATCGAGATGTTTTTGTACAAAGTTTTTTATTTGAATTTTGCCCCTGAGAGAATATAATTTCACATGCTAAGGCCACCTCTCAAATAAATATATCCTTCGTGCACGAAGAATCCACTCCTTTCACAAAATCAGTGCTCCCCAAAACTGCCTGCAAAAATACTACTTAACTCTGCTCGTTATTCTTTAAGAGGAATGAGAACTACTGCACAATATTAACAGCAGATAAATTTCCACTTATTAAGGATATCTTTTGTGTTACCAAATGAAGAATCACAAAGTTTTACATACAACCCAAATTCAACTGCGGGGGGGTGTCTTCTTGGTTTTTTTTCTGATTATCTCATAGTTCCTTCTACCACCCATGTTGTTAGTAAACAAAAGCACATTTGAATTTTAATACATTCTTGCTTCTTTCAGACTCCACACACTTTGAAATCCTGTTTGCTTGGCAATGACCAAGACAAAATCCTTTCTTGGGGTACAGGAAAGATTCCGAATTAACGGAGTCTAATATTGAGCTGGGTGGCTTGGGTAGAGCCATAGGGCATCTGCACATCTCTTGTCCAGCCCCCTTTACCATCACTAGACTCTTGCACTAATGCTATACCCGTGGACGGGAAGAGAAGGGCAGCAGGCTCCCAACCGCAGCAAGTCCTACCTGAAAGGAGGTTGTAGTGAGGTGGGTGTTGGTCTCTTCTCCCAAGTAGTCAGCAATAGGACAAGGGGAAATGGGCTCAAGCTGCATCGGGGGAGGTTTAGATTGGATATTAGGAAAAATTTCTTCACAGAAAGGGTGGTCAAGCATTGGAACAGGCTGCCCAAAGAGGTGGTGGAGTCACCATCCCTGGAAGTGTTCAAAAAACGGGCAGACGTGGCACTTTGGGACATGGTTTAGTCTAGTCTACCCTTGATTGGTTTAGTGTGGACTTGGTAATGTTAGGTTAATGGTTGGACTGGATGATCTTAAAGGTCTTTTCCAGCCTAAATGATTCTATGATTCTATGCCACCCGCACACCGATGTTCGCCTTGGTGCGACCAAGGCAGAGATTTCAGATGCGCCGGCATTCAGCCGGCTGCCGGTGGCAGCGAGTTACAGGGAGAAAGTAGTCAGCCAGAACAGAGGTAAACAAAAACAATAAGAAAACCCAACATATTTTTAATATTTGGATCACACGCTGAGTCAAGAACGTTATTCTGGGTGACCTGAAAACACAGCTTACCGCCTTTACTATTGTAAGACACTCAACCAGCTTCCTCAAAGAGGCGACAACAGCAGTTTGAGATGTATGGGTAAACAGGTGTATGTGGAGAATACCACTCTCCCAGGGGATCAGAGACATCATTTTAGCTGTGAGATAATTTATCCATAATGAGTGGAGGTTTCCTTATTCTAATGCACTGAATTTAATTAGCTGTTGGAATCAGGGAGGAAAGTCTGTGATTCTGCTTTCAGTTGCAAGTAGCATCAAGTTTTACATTTAGGCACTTGAGAACTCTGGATAATGGATACTGATAGAGGAAAAAATTAGCTGCTGACTAGGATTTAGCTGTATACGGAATGGAAGCTGATCTGTGAACACCAGCGCTTTAGAAAGCCATGACAGTGACATATTTGGAGCATCAGACTGAACAGTCTCCACCAGAAAAAATGATGATTATTCTTTCTGTAATATCTGGAAACGTAAAGCAAAAGCTTCAGAATAATAATAAAAAAAAAACCCAAACCAAATGGATGTCAAAAAATTGTAAGCAGTTATCTTAAAGATGAGGCCACATGTCATGAGACATGGCCCTACCTTCCTCAGTGCTTCTGAACACCCAAGGTTTGCTCACTCTTTCTTCCCGGGCCCTGCTTAGACCCCATCCCATTTTTACTTGAGATGGTAATATACTGAAAAAAATCGTATAATAATTCTCTTCGGGCAGGCTTTCAAAAGACCTGGGTTGTCTTATTAAAGAGGTTGTAATGAACCTGGAGTCAGATCAGAATAATTAAATTTTAAAGTCTTCTAAATTATTTTTAAAAGTCAAAGTCCTTCCTACAGTGATTTATCCCTTTAAGTTTGCAATCTCCTACAGAGCGAGCACCAGCTGAAGAGCCTGTATAGCCTAACGCAGTGAGTAACGACACTAAAAACTTTATTATTTACAAAGCCAAAGCAAGAGTACACATACAAACGAGTTACAGCAAGAGATGTCAACACAGCTGACACATCATTATGGTCCAAAGGCACTGCTGAGCTTCACGCTACCATAATGCATCCTTCATTCAGTCTTTGCTGCAGCTTCATTTTTCAAAAAGAAATACTTAACGTCCTTGTAATGAAGTACTGGCAGGCACATCAAAAAACACTTCTGACACTCTGGAGGTAATGGAAATCTCTCTCCTGAAAATTGGAAAGCCCTGACTTAAAGTGTTTCTCTAAACAAAACTTGGATGATGCCCCTTGACATACCTTCACCATATCCAGCATCAATGTTACCTGGGTGGCTATTCTCATTACAATCATCAACCGTTCATTTCTGCTGAAATAAACCTTGTAATGATCAAAGTTATCATCAGATAATGGAATATTTACCAGCGTTCGCCTTTCTAGAGATTTGACATTTATTTACCATTTAGCCAAAAGAACAAACAGATGTTTGAAGTTGCTGGCTAGCAGCAGCGGCAACAACTGAAGTCAATAATATGCCCTAAATTGACCCGCACACCTCTAAGACCTCTGTTCAGTTAGGTCTAGCTGAAACGGTTCCCCAAAGTCAAGCTGTGACCTTGCGTGCCACCGCACTTGAAACAATATCAAGTCAATTACAATCACAACCGCTACTTCCTGGTGTAATAATGAGAGAGAAAATACCTAAAAGTCACTTGTTGGCGCTGGAAACAAGATTACATGCCCGACAGCTGCCGGCAGAAGAAGGTGCATAATTATCATAAATTTACGATGCCGGTGGGAAAGGAACAGAGCATAACAACGAATGCAGACACCTCTTTCTTGAAAGATCTCTCTGAGGATGGTTACAGCAGTGACCTTACTACTGCCCCCAATTTAACCAGGAAAAAAAGGATTCAAGTAAAACTAAGTGCCAAGTGGCAATCTGGAAGTTTGCTCAAGAGAAGAGACTTAGTACATGAAAAAGTGAGTAATAGTAAAACTGATGGTAAAAACTGCTGCCAGTATTATTTCCTATTGGAGTCATTTGTACAAACAGGTTGAAACGGACACAAGACAAGACCAGCGTGACTGTGCAGGATTACACGACGTAGTGCTCATGGTACCATCGGATCAGGACCCTTTTAGCACTGCATTTCTAAGGGGAACAAAACAATAACCATACACTCATTTCCTTTTCTAGGATCCGACCACCTCCCCTCTTTCCAACTTTATATAACCATATTATCACATAAGCCTGCAGTTTATCCAAATTCACTGCCATCATCCATCCCCTAAACCTTTAACTGGATGGAAAAACAGGCTGTATGGCTACATGGATAATGCACCTACGGGGCCGGAAGGCACGGGGAGGAGAGGGTGGATCAACATCCGCTTCCTATTCATGCTCGTACTGCCCTTGGTGGACTAGGGGGAAGGAGATAAAGCATCTCATAGGAGAGCAGCCCAACGCGCTGTCTGAAGCAGCGAGGAGGTCTCTGGGGCTGGGGCTGTTCCTGTGGGGCCAGGCGTGACTTGTGCAATATGCACGTTTGCTACATCATTTGGGATTAGTCCAAAGCATTTGCTGATCATTGGGATTACTCCAAAGCATAAACTGTGCCACTGATGAACTGACTATGTTGTAGCCAAGGATTTACCTGCAATAAACAGCACTTGTAAAAAGGCAAGGTTTGTGCAGGTGAAAATAGAGTACATCAGTCAAGTTCTTTACGATTATGGAGAACAGCATGTTCTTCACAAAAAAAACTAGTTATCTTTTCCTGTTTTGTCATTTCTGCCCATTTGTTCTTTGTCCTTCTCTCTTTTTGAAGCAAAATTAGGTATTTCTAAATGGCTTTCTTCTGAACAGGAACTCATATGCCTCATTATTTTGGTACCACTTGTTTGTCTTTTTATTATTCTATCCCATCTGTACCCTTCCAACTTCTCCCCTACAGCGTCTTTAAACCACAGAACTATTTATCATCTCCTATAAAACCTCTCCACTTAAGATGTCACCATAATCTCTTATCCTCAAGATCAAGGAGGACTGTGATATCGTGTATCCCAAATCTCAGCTATTAATCTGAATTTAAATAAAAATGTATTTATGTTGTACATAGCAATGTGATTTCCCTCTACTTATTGTACAACCCAGGTTTTTATCCAGAACATTGATAAAAGAAACCAGATTACAGGAGAAGCGCTGAAGATTTAGAGCAGGAAATCAGTGCCATCCAGGTTTTTTTCCCCCAGTTTTGTTTAGTCAGTTTAGGGGGAAACAATGACTGGTCCTGAAAAAAATACAGAGTTCCCCTTGAAGACTTATACTTACAAGGGTCAGATATGCTCTTGGAAGCAACAGCTGTATCATGAGATTCAGCAGGAATCATAAGAAAAACTATGGTATTAGCTACAGGCTCCTGTGCATAAGGTAGCATCGACTGCTGTATTAATGTAGGAGATTCCCTACATGAACAAACCTGAGCAAAAGCATCTGTTGAAGCACTTCTTTTCCATCTTCTTCCGGCTCGCAGTGGCTAAATTCCATACTATAACCCATGCCATAAAGAGTTTAATCAATTAAGAAAGTGGAACATCTGACACAAGCTGCAACTCCAAAGGAGAGATGAGAAGAACCCTACTTCCCAATGAAATCCCAAGTCATTCAACATCAAAGTTCAAAAATGATCTTACTTTTGACAGTTGCTGTTCGGGTGCAATTGTAGAGGATGGCTAACTCCCCAAAGACTTTGCCAGGTCCCATGGTGCACAGCTTCACGCCTTCTTTTGTCACTTCAACTTTCCCATCTGTGAGAAAGAAAAAAACCAAAAGACCATTTTAAAAAGGAAATCAAGTTCTTTCAGACTTAAGTTTTAAAATGTATTTGATTATACCGTGAATAAAAACACCAGGAGTCCTACAGCTTGAAAACCAATTAAATGTATTATGAAGGAGAGGTCATAAACTCAGCAAAAGGGTAAAAGCAACCGCTGCCTATATAAGCTTTCAACGCTTGAGATTTCTTAGTGCAGTATCTGTATGGTCAGGAAATACTTACTAGTACACAAAGCTCAATGTGAACTTTGTTTCCTGTATTACACTTTCAGGTGAAATTTTCTCCAATTTTTGTGTTAAAAAAGAGAAAGATTTAAGTCTTTAATACCACACATGAAAACCACAGAGTCATTTTGCTCATTTTCACTGAGAAACTAATCCCTGAGAACACTCATCCATGAATAACACAGCTATTATCAAAAGGAAAATTATTTTGACCCATGGCCATTATTTAATTCCCATCTCAGTGTACCTTTCCTTTTTGAACATTTCATCTTACGAGAGCAAGTCTGCTTTATCTGCTTACCAATACTGCACTGGGAGGGGACACAGGAGGAGGAGTTAAAAGCAAAGGCTGAAAGGAAAGAAAGCAGCTCAGGGCCAACCTGGGGGTTTCAAAGGACACCTGAGGAACAAGAGCCAGGAGAAGGGAAGGAATTTGAGACGGCCCCACCACCTCGTGCTCACACAAACGATGCCACGATGAGAAGCAGAGTACATGTGTGGGGGGAACATGGGGTTATCGTGCTTACGACCACCATTTAGGCTGTAACAAATAAAGCGCAAGACAGAAAAGTGAGAATTTCAAATGTTATCAGTCACTAAAAAGCCTCCTCGCAGCCCAAACTGGGAAGTGGATTAGTTAAAGGATCCTGTTACACCAGCCCCCAGGGCATGACTGACTTGCTTTATGGGTCTACACGTGGCAAGAGGGAAGGTCAGCACTTACTGGTTCTTACCCACCTTACGGCTATCTCATACAATCGTAGAATAGTTTGGGTTGGACGGGACCTCTGAAGGTCACCCAGCTCAACCCCCCTGCAGTGAGCAGGGACAGCTTTAACCAGATCAGGGTGCTCAGAGCCCCGTCCAACCTGACCTGGAACATCTCCAGGGATGAAGCATCTACCACCTCTCTGGGCAACCTGTGCCCGTGTTTCACCACCCCCATCATAAAAAATTTCTTCCTTACATCTAGTCTGAATCTACCCTTTTTTAGTTTAAAACCATTACCCCTTGTCCTATCTGCATTTGTATGTTAGATACCAACCGGTCTCAAATGCTTACAAAAATAGGCAACACTAATTAATTTCATAAGAGATTATACAACCCTACCTCCTGCAGAGGGAATCCAGAGGTAGTCACCACAAAGCAAAACCACCATCACAAATAGAAACTTCTCCTAAATAATATATATGCTCTAAAATACAGTCCTGTCAGCCCTGTGTATCCACCTGTAGATCTACACCACTATACCCGTGATACCCCTCAAAGCAAGGATGACTCCAGCCTAGCTGTGCTGCTCTACCAAAACGACACAGCAACAAGAAAAAGCAAACTTTGAAGACTCTGAAATAAGTTTAGACACCATATACCTACTAGACACATAGTAAGGTAATTCAAATTCAGCAGAAAGCTTCAAATATAGCAGAATAAAGAAAGAGGGTACCATTATATAGAGGTGAGTGGAAGAAGGTACTATATTAAGGCAGGGCAAACTTTAAAGGGTGCCTTTAAAGGGCACGAAGTATTTTGGAGTGGTCTTACACTGTCTGGTGCAATAGATCAAGATTTATTGCTGATTAAAAATACTAATTTTTTTAAAAAAATCTTGTGATTTATGAAACGGAAAGTTACTGTTTGATAAATGTCATGACCTAAAGGTTAACTGACCTGCGCATGTGTAAATATTGCAGCAGTGTACTCTGCAATACAGAAGCACAGAAAGGCTGGGGGGTGGGGGAGGGGGGTGTTGTTTATTAAAATTTCTTTATTACAAGTTACTACTAATAAGCAAGTATGTGTGTGTGTGTGTATATAATGCTACTATAAAATTACTACCAGAAAGCAAGTATATATTTCAATATTAACAGTCAGTCTCTAAAATGATCACTAGTAAAGCAGCAAATATATTTATAATTGATTACTTATATAAATACACACACACACACACACACACATATATAAGGAGGATACAATGCCATTTCCTTTGGTAGACGCTGGCCAGTTATAGCGGGCTAGTGGTCGCAGTGTGCACAGTTCTGCAGCTCCCATCACAGCAAGGAGAAATTTAAGGATGGCAATGTGTAAAGGCCAATGGGAGTATAAGGATATGGCATCCGTCACACTGAGTATTAATACTAGCCATTGCTACTGCACAGTTAGCACCTGTTAAAGGTCTGCCAAGAATGTATTCACCTATATTCAGACAGTAAAGCCATTGCAAAAATACTAAAATACGCAATATAATACTTTGGGGCTAATAAATAAACCTGAGAATTAAATTCTGAGGTTGCTGGTTTACTGTTAGCTTCAAATGGACCCCAATTCCGTTCCTTGTGTTGGCTAACTTTCTTTTAAAAGTCAATTTATTTTTTATTATTATTTTTTATAAATGTTTGACTCATTTGTCCATCATAAGTATCACTCTAATATGAAGCACAACAATAGATATTTATCTCAGGAATGACCAAAATCAGCCTTTAATGGTGCCTCACACACTTCAGAAACTCCTAAGTGATTTTGAAGAATGCTTTTTTTTAATCCAACTGAGTTTCAGCAGAGCTGAAATGGGGGTATTTCTGCAAAAAGCTCTACAACAAATATCTGCAAAGGGAATGAGTTTACCTCACTTTTAGCTCATGGAGTCGTATCGGTTCCAGAGAAAAGACAGCCAAATCGGAGCAGTAATGCACAAATAGATCCCATTATTCAAAAGCGTTTTGAGATCTGTCCCACTGCTCAAGATGTCATCTGTTGCTTCCCAAAGCAATCCATGCTGATCATTCATCTTCATGAGAAAGCTACATATATTCCCATATCCCATTTATTTTCTTACAAGCACTTACAAATAAGAAGCTGGGTTCCGATTCTTACAGCTCGGTGCGTTTTTCTGGGGGGAGGCATTTCTCACTGTATTAAAAAATTAGGTAGTTCATGATCACGCATGATTACAAGTCAATGCTTCATCATCCACAGATGCTCTCCAAGGGTTGAAAGGAAGAGGAGATGAAAATCCCCGCGAGGGAGTGACAATGCTGGCAAGGACCACCCTGGGGTTGGAAAGAGCTCACTGGAGTAATACGCAGAAATATGAGCTCAGCTCCCACCAATTTACAGCCCATTTTTCACATGTAGAAAACTGAGCTCTCACTGCCATACCTCGATTCCTGCCTGACTATGGTAAAGGACTTTGAGATTTGAGATGGAAAGCACAATACTGCACAGATTATTTTTACTACAGTCTTCATGACCCTTTTACTGCATCAACCATTTCCCCCAGTACACAAGAAGCATAGTGGTGATGAAATTAAAATACTAATTTAAAAAACACAGAGATTTCCCAGCACGATATTGTGGATACAGGCAAGAATATGTAAGGCGACGTTCTACAAAAACAAAACCAAAGCAAACTAATTTCACTTACAGAAGAGGGAGTCAACTTCCAAAAGCAGAAGTTATTTAGATTTGTATGTAGTTGTCCCACCCACTGTCACCTTTGAGTTTCAAGCAGCAGCTACAGAGTTGAGCAGAAAACCGTACGCTTCAGGAAACCCTTGGGCAACCACAAAGGGCTCAAATTTCTGTTTCACAGTAAACCCAAAAAGCCACTGACATTAAGCAAAAGATTATAGTTAAAATTTCTCATGACCCAAGATGGTGTAGGGTTTGGATATTAGGAAAAAAAGACAACAAGCATTTGTTTTGACAGATTCAATATGGACTTTCTATATATGACAACTGCTCAAATTTGGAGGCGGTTACCAGTAACTATTCTTAACCACTTAGCAATTTACAAGTGCTTTGTTTATTAAAAAAAACAAGAATTATTTAACTGCTCATTTAACATCTGCATTCAAAGTATTTTTATTCCTAGTAAAGATGTTTGACGCACAGATTGCAGAGAAGACGCACAGGACTGGCGGCATTTCTTGCTACAATACCCAATTCTTCCAGAAGTGTAACGTGACATGGCCTTGTTTGTCGAAACAAAACTAAAACTTGACTTTTTGAAAGCTAAATAACATGAATTTCATATGCAGTCATTTATAAAACATTTTCTACCAGTTCTGCTAATGAAGTGGTGTTTTGATTCCGGTGCCTATTTCTTATCTTGCAAATTTGAATATAAAGTTACTACACGCAGACAAAATAGCTATTACAAAATTTCTCCGGTTTCTACTTGAAACAATTGGATGGAAGGCAATAATGTGACAATGACAGAAATTATGTTTTTCAGAAAAGCTTCCCTAAATCTGTTTGAACACGACAGCAAGCTCTGTTCCTGCAAAGCGTCAATGAGTCTCCTCCTCTAGACCCACAGCGTTCTCCAAAGGCAAGGTTTCACTCGTAGGAACACAAGCGATGCCTTAACGGGGCTGGATTTTACATTCCCACCTTGTGACCGAGTGGCAACTCTCCGCTCAGGTTGCAAAACAGCTCTCGGTTAGTCCCAAGTGACCTTCTCGCTCCCGAAAGGCAGTGCCTCGGCACCGGGGGTGCGTTCCTATTGCGAACAACAGCTCATGACGACAGCATTTGTGCCACACGCTAGACCCAGGGCACAAAGCCCACCCCATCCTACCCCACCTCTGCACCACAAGTAATGCGAGTTAAAGTTAGTGCGTTAAAGTAACCAGGTTAAAGTATGTTGCCTTTCCCCACCGCCCCTCCTGGTTTTTAACAGGGTGCCATGGGGTTGTCCTCGCAGGGCTCCCTGCAAGGACAAGCTGCTCCTCGATCTCAAGCTTCACAACCACCGGACAGAGCTGAATGGGAGAGCTTCAGGAATGAACCGACTGGTTCAAGAGGTGGTCACAGCGCAAGAAGCCACTTGAGTAACCTTCGCCTTGGTCCACCACCGCCAGCGACAAGGCCAATGGCGTTTCACGGCTCCGAGCCCACCTCTGCTGCTCCTTCTCCCCTTTTTCAAAGCTCTGTGATGCTTCTGATGCCAGAGCCGAGCAGCTCCCTGGTCCTCCTCAGACAGCTGTGTTCTACCAAGCCACAAAACAGTCTGCGAGAGACTTCATTAGACAAACTCAGCTGCTGCAGGAGAAAAGCACATCTATTTTTTTCAAAGTACATCAGAGAAAGATTGAACAGGACAGTAGCCTGAGGAAGGCTGGAATTGAAAGGCAAAGGTATTCGATCTTTGACACTACGGCAAGAGAAGAAATACGGGTGGGCTGCTTCCCTTTCAGTATGGTTTAGTTATTACTAAATGTGCTGTTTAATTACAATTTATTATACCGGAGAAAGTCTCCTGTTCTCCTGTTGTGTAATTAAGCAATCTGGAACATTAAACACCTAACAATAAACTCCCCAGACCGTGAGCCAAATTCACCTCCCGTGGAAATAAAGGGTCTAACACAGCTATAAACAGAGGGAATGTTACCCATTTTCTTTTCCTAGCTGGCAGCCTGCGCAGCACAGTTTTCCATGTACAAAATAAATGGCTTGCTTTGATGTATCAACCCAATAAAGAAAGCCAAAGAAATGCAATGCAATATTGATCAATTAATGGAGATAAATTTGCAATTTCCTTCAACATCTCCGTAAAGCAAATACTAAATAACACGAGTGACCCTTTACTCGAGGCGAGAAGAAAAGATTGGAAACTGCTGTGTTTCTGCCAAAATATTGAGCATTATTGAATTCAACATTGATATTTAATTTACAGCTGAGCTGATTTTGCGGAGCTTTAGCTTGCATCCAAACTATGCATTTTTATGTCAGCTCTAAGGCACTATTCCATATTGACAGAGGACAATGCAAGTTATTTTTCATATGGACAGAGCATAAAATAAAATAAAAATCTGTGTCTTCACTAGCATAGACATACCAAGAGTAAAGGCTGGCAGCTGTATTTTGGTGGCTCTACTTTGGATTCCCCTCAAGTCCCTGTTCTTCTCCTTTTCCACACGGACAAAATATGCCCTGCTATCATCTGACCGATGAGTCATTTCATTAATGGTCCTGCAAGCAGCGAAATGGGCCTTTGCCATATCACGTCGGTGTTTTCAACGCACGCTTTCAGCAAGGCAAGTTCTGTGAATCAATTCTCCAGCTCAAAGGGTGCCATCCATTTGGCCTTCTCACAGCGAGCATGAGAAGGTGACCAGTGTGACGATACAGAACAGAACGATGCCTCCAGAAGCCACCAGCCTGCTCCCAACCAGAAGAGCTGCCAGAAATCAGTTTAAGCGTGCATAATTCAAAATATTTTGGGTTTGGCAGACGCTCAGAAGTCTCAATTATATGGGAGGCTCTTTGCTTCTTTTTCCAGGCTCTGCTATTTGAATCACATCCCACCTTTAGCAAAAGAAATGTTTATGCTGGAAATTTTCTACCCTCATTCCTTGGATTCAAAGGCCAGCAACCTTCCCCTTTTATCCTCATTTACCTTTCCCAGTGATCCTCATGGATGGTAAGAGCTAAAGCCTTATCCTCATTCCTTTGCACAGATTTTTATGTCAATGCCATTCACCTAGGTGTAAAACTTCCGCATTGCCAAACACTTTGCCCTCTTTCCATCCATTTTTTCACTTGTCAACCAGAACTCGCAACTTTTCTTAGCACCTTGTAAATTAGCCAAGGAAACAGAAAATTATTTGTGGTAGGTGCAGCTAAAGTCATCCATTCTTGCTGCCTCCTAATATGTTTGTGGAACGTTGTTTGCGCTATTACTTGTGCTTACGCTGTTCAACTCCAACAGATGCAACTCTTCTGAACGATGAACCGGAGCCTTGTAGTAAGCACAATGCTCCTCTCGGGCAGCTACAAGTCAGCCTGGGCTGCTACCAATAAAGCACTGCTTTCTAAAAAGGGAGCATGTTACAAAAATAGCAGCCTCAAATCACCAGCATGACCTGGCACCCCCGCTGCCAAGGGCAGCTCCATGAAAGCTCTGAAACAGCCAGTTTTGCAGTTTGGTTGTATGGCTTTTGGTTGTAACTCAAGACAGCTTGAAAACCGCAGTCAGTTTGCAAGATCGCAGGGAAATGCACTAAGATTTCGGGAAATGAAGCTTTTCCTATGAAATCCAAGAGGAAATGGCTTCCCTTGCTGCCGTGGTCCCCACCACGCGTTCCCCGAGTTCTGGAACTCTCAGCCAGAGCCACGCTTTTCCAAATTAAACTCTTCATGCTAACTATGTTGTAGTTGCAAATTTAATTGCGGAACAATTAAAACTTTAATTGCTAAGTGGCTAGCTGGCATCAGAGCCAGTCCGATTAATATCTGTTAATATTTTTGTTTCAAAATATCGACTGATAATAGTCTGCATTATTCACAGGGTTGTGCCCAAGCCACTGCATGTCATAACTGTGGTGGCTGTAGAGTATTACATTTCCTAATGACGAATATTAATGATATTAAAAGTAAAGCCATGATTTTTTTTTCTTAAATAAGCTGACATTGAATTGCTCCTGGCCCGCCTCCTTCCCCAGCCCATTTGCAGTGCCCGCCCAGATCGCAGCATTGCTATCCCGTGCTCAGGCGATGCAATGAAAATAAACCCATGGGTGTCATGGGCACGGTTCACACCTTGCGGCTGCGTTTCAGGAAGCGATGGAAATAGTTCCTGGGAAATAGTCTATACCTGGAAAATGCTCTTAGAAGCATTTTCTCTGACAAGTTATTGCTCTTTACAAGTTGTCACGTAACTTCCCCAGGATGCAAAGGTAATTATGGATCATCGTAAGCACAGAAAAGTAGTAATACACATCATTGAAGCACATACGAACAAAGCAGGATCAATTTTACCAAAACCGCATGCACTTGTCCTGTATAACACCACCAGCACAGCACACATCCTGGTTTTGTTTTGATGAGGACTTTCGGTGCTTTGTCACTCTGAGTCCATCCAAATAAACATTAAATAACGTCTCTGGCTCAACTGCATGCATGTTCCTCAAATAAATCAAACTATAAACTAAATTGCACTAATGTGACTCTCTCAATTAGTAGGATAATTTTTTCTCCCAATAATTAAATGGTCATTTTCTTTTTCCGGGCACGGAAGAAAACAGATTAAGTTGACTTGAGGAATCTGTCGGCCTGCATGTAATTTATATAATGGGAAAAATTCTTGCAGTGCGTTACCGGCTCTCCCTTTCTCCTCCTGGCTTAGAGGTGTGGGTGGAAATCCACTTGCTATTTCAAGTCAAAGTCTTCCATGACTCACAAGCCCAAACCAGACCCTTAGTTTCTTAATTTTAAAGATACACGAATATCCAAGAGGATATCTAAGAATCCAAAGTGCATTTCTATACAGCGTGAGGCTTCAATAACATACACTTTCTTCTGTCTTCCAGTAAAGCTTTTAACGTCAGGAATGTAGCAGACTTTTCTAGCTTATATTTCTCTATTTGTCCTCCTGGGTATAAACAGGAGACATCTGGAAGGCCTAATTCCTTATTTTCAGTTGTATATCCTATCAATGCCTTTGAGAAATGGATAAGGGTAATTGGTTTTTGTCTTTATTCACATTATTGGTCCCTTTTTAGATCCCAGACCTAAAAAAAAACAGGCAGGTTTTCCCAGGAGTACTCTGATTGTTCATTACACTTCCATGCAAGGTCTGAAAATAAAACCACTTTATATTGCAGAAATGAGGAAAATAACAAAGTGGGGTTGAGCATGAGCTCACATGTTCATTAGGATACAGATTTCATCACGCAACTCCAAAATGACAGGCGGGGTGGGAGGGGGATTCCCACTTGACTCAGTGCAGAATTCATGAATGACTGTTCAATATTTTATTTTGTCCATGCTGTTTCACACTTGGACTGCAGCTTTATTTACTGGATGCTATTCAAGCCCTGCTCTGAAGGCAGAATAATAATTATTTGTAATTAAGTTTTCTTTAGGAAATATCACTATGGGTCTGTAGAGTTTCCCGAACAATACTGAATATATTTCAAAAATCATGCCTGACATGAAGCCAGAGTTATCCCAGCACACAGCGACAAGTGCATTAAGGGTGCCACTTCGGAGCATCCACTAGAAAAGACTCAATTTTGAGTTTAATTTCATTTATTTTAACAATACTTATCATAGCCACTTTGTATTCTGAAAGCTCAACCACACTGACTTTACATACAGCTTTCAAATATTCATCATGTTGGAAAATCATAGTTTCAGCTCAGAAGATGGGGAGTTCTATTAAATCCAAACTTTTCACCACCAGCTGGCCTCAGCCTTACTGGCATTCACCTGTGGCAGATACAAAATGGAAACGAGTTGTCCCTGAAAGCGGCCGGCAACTTTAAGCAGTGCCTTGCTTTGGCTTTCCCTGCTGTCCAGTGTCTCCTTCTCTGGAAAACTCATTTTCTCCAGGGTTTTACTGGCAACAGCCTGCTTCATGATTCACAGCTCCACGGATTACTCGCAGACACAAGCCATGTGAAGAAAGTAACACATCTGCAGGTGGGGGAAAGAGGAGAAATAAGAAAAGTAGGGATTAAAGCTGAAGCGATGCTCTTGCACTCCTTGCTCACTCTGGAGCTGTGTAACAGGAGGGATTTCCAGTCTGCTGTTTCTAAGTCCGGAGATGCGCACCTGTAATCTGCTTTAACGGGATGTCATTAATACCGCAAGGCGATGCCTCACTACAGCTAGTCATCAGCAACAGTAAGCTTTTTATAACCAAACCTTGCCAGCTGCGCTAACCCAGCAGCTCCAACCGACAGCAGGCTGCTTCCTTCCCTGCCCCGGTCTCCATCGCTTTCCCAGCAAGCCGCAAAGACCAGTTTTAGTCCCTTTGGTCCATGTCCCACCCCAGTACCCTTTCCCCAGCATCCCCTACCCTCACCGAGCCAGAGCTCGCCCTGAGCCCACACTGCGTCTCAGCCCATGCGCATGTGGGAACTGTAAGCCCCGATACGTTTATCCCTTTCCCAAATTTGGGTAAGCTTTGACAGAAGAACTGTAATAAGATGGGGGAGCGTCGGGGCCGGCAGAGGGGGAAGGCACATTTTGCCAAATTTTAAATAGCGTTCCAAAACATGGCAGCACTGCATATTGTTGCAAGAGTGTTTTGAATATGAAGAAAAATACAATTTTTCCTTAGACGCCTCCCTGGAAAAGACTAAACAACTTCTGACGACATTTTCCAGAACAATTTCATTGTAAGCTGGCATCTGCAGCAGCAGTTTAAAGCTCAGCCTTTCCAAGTTTTTCAAATGACGGGGAACGGAAAGCAAGGCTTGATGATGTTCAGTACCTGGTCAGTCCTGAGATTAGTAACACTGCAGCGTCTCATCTGTAACACACATACAAAGAGCCCTAAGGCAAGTTTTTACCTTTTTTTGCTTGTTAGATAAAATCTAACAAGAGGAAGGTAAACGAAGCAAGAAGCAAGACATGAAGGGTTATGACTCTCAAACCTGCTGGCGTTAACCAGTGAAACTGCAACAAGTCCCTTCATGTGCTTCAGTAAACCATTTTTCAGTTGAACAAACTTATTTCATCTCCTATAAAACACTCTTGGAGATACAGTTTGAATCCGATGGACCGCTGGAACAGTCTCCCTGAAGACTGCACATCGCCAGCTGCTCTGGGGCAGTGGAGAAGAGGGAACCTCTGGGCTCCCTGACCAGACAGCCTTGTTGGGACGGATTTCCAATGCCAAGATTTATCTGGGGTAGTTAAGCGGACAGGACAGACACCAGCTTTTCTGACATCAGCAGGAACCCATGCTGAGATGTCCACAAAAGATATCCAAAAACCAACCCATGCCGCCCCACCTCACTGGTTGGGGCCTGCTAGCAACATGGGGGGAATTCTCTTGTGCCTTTTCAAAAATGACATGCTATGACTATCTTTTAACATTTGCTTTTTAGAAATGGTTTTGAAACTGGGCTTGAAACCGTGAATCAACGTGTACAATCTGAGAGGCCCGAAGCAGTGAATAACAGTAACAGTTCTTGGATTTAAATCAAGACTTACTCTAGAGAAAGGATTACTGGAGATAAGAGGAGATCTGCATCCGAGTTTCTACCCTGTCTGCAGAAATGTTTTGAAAAATAGCGAATGGAAATAAAGAAGGTGATCGCCAAAATCTGTAACAGCAGCCTAGGGGCAGAGAGGAGATTGGAGGATTGAGAACATCTAAAAAAAAAGGATAAAGAAATTTCCTCTGGGCTTTAAAGGTAGGAACTAAAACCTGGATGAGAGGAAGGCAGGAAAGCGAAGCAAAGCACAAAGAGCACAAGGTGTACCCAGCAGAGTGGGGAATAAGTAGGCAGAGCAATGAGAGACACAGCAGTGTGGCAGGGCAGAGAGAAAATAACCTAGGTAAAGATGTAATGAGTTGGCTGGTGGAAGAGAACTTGGGAAGCAATCAAAGCTGTCCCAAAAGTCAGCCCGTCTTGGACACCACTATACGGCAACGTAGCCTGTGGCCATGCACAAATAAAGCAGCAAACAAGGTTGTTGGACAGAAAAGTCACGCTAGAGACTGCCTAACAGAACGAGCGATCTACCCAAAGCAATTCAAAGCAAGATTTCACCTTCAGGGAAGTAAAAGGGATGGACTGATGCTCTTTTAACATTTCAGATTTAGTTCAAGTGCCTCTACGGGTTATAGTTAAACCTCCTGTAACGTCTCCACGTGGTTTGCCTCTTGCACAGCACACTGCTAACATTACCCTTGAAAGGAGAAGCAAATAGTTACTGTCTGGCTTGCTAATGAATTATCCCAGAAGAAATACTCTGCCTGTGCAGAGATGTTAATTCTCAACTATTTTCTCTTGTGACCTTCACAAGTAAACTCCGCAGCCGAAGCAAATTAAATGGGTATCTTCCACTTCCAGCCAGGTGGCTTCTGTCTGGGAGGATCTAAAACTTGGGGTTTTTTTGCTGTTAGCATGATTTTTATGATTTTAAGGATTTTGTTAATTGTGGAAACTAGAGGACCCAGTCCCAAGTGGAGATGCACATCCTCAAACACCATACAACACATTTAAAAATATATACATACATATACATATACATACCTCCCCTCTTCCCGAGCTTAAACTCCAAGACCTTTACAACTGTAATATATATGTTGAGGGGGGTGGATAGGTGACCTCCAGAAGTCCCTTCCAACCTCAATTATTCTGTGACTATAAATTACTTCTGATGTAAGGTTTGTTTCAGCCTAAAGGTGTGCACGTAGGATTTTGTAACTCGCATTGGCAAGCACTGTCAAATGAGTTTGTTTGCAACAAGGCTGTGAGACCAGGTTAAAATCTGTACGATGGTGAAAAAAGCTGCTAGAGAAACCTCTGAAAACAGGGTGTGAGTTGGCGAACAAGGATAACAAGGACTCAAGGAGATAGTTAGCTGTCGAGCAGATAGAGAATATGAAAAAATGCAATTAAAGTCAAATCAAATTTTGCCTTATATACAACATTCCTCAAGATTATTCGGGTGTTTAAAAAAAAAACATTAAGAAAAATACCCATGCAAGAAACAAGAAGCCAGTTAGCACAGATAGGAAGTGTTTGTCTGGGATGGATTTGTTAGAATCGGCGCAGAGAGTACTAACAAAGTATGGAGTCACCCAGGCGCCTTGCAAGGCCGTAAACCTCTTCCCTTGGCATTACAGCCACTTTTTGTCTGTGCCAGCACTGTTGAACATCAGCACCAATTTCCTGTCTACCCTGCACTTACTCTAGTTTCTCCCCCTCAACTGGAGAGCCTCCCAAAAAATTAACAAGTCTGCCTGAATCACTGAAGATGAACATAAAGTGATGGACTGGGGGGCAGCTGGAGAGATACGCAGGCTCCCGAGTAGGATTCAGCGTGGCAGAGTACGCTATTACTCACGTAACGCCAGCAAGAATAGACCACGTTCATCGCATGACTACCGAAACCTTATTACCCAAAGGATCAGATGAAGGATGACAAAAAACCCGCCTGATGCAGTTTGGGATCATTTGGGAAAGCAATATACGTCTGGGTTTGCACAAATCTCTTTATCCCTGCTCTCAAAGCCCACAACCGCTTAGGCTGATAGACAGGGTCTGGCGTGGGATGCAACAAGACCCATTGATCCAGCCACGGAGCAGCACCTCCCCAGCCCCAGCTAGCTGGATTTCAGGGGTAAGAGCAGCCCCGGAGCCAGAAGGCAATGCGCCGAGGCACCACTGAACAGCGCGAAGGGAGGCAGGAAGAGGAGACGGGTGCAGAGAGGCATATTTAGGGTATACATACATAAATATATATAAAAAACACAGTCCTCCCTTAAACACTAAAGAATTCTTCACTGTCCCCGCACTGTACCAACAGTTAACTGCCGTATGGCACCCATACAGAAACAACTTCAACATAAAAGAGTTTGTAGCTGCTAATTCAACAGTTTCTCAATTTTCTAGTGGGCAACAGAGCATGCCAAGAAAAAATTCAATTGTCATTGATGTGTTGGGGGATTGCTCAGTTTGAGTTTCTGATTTTTGAGGAACTCAAACAGTTAAGGTGAAATTCAAGAGAACGCTTTTTCCTGCAGCTGGTGGGAGGCACACACAGGTTGTGTTGGTGGTTCATCCTCACACACAGTTACCCCATTGCTTCTGAAACCTATATATAGGGGGGGAAAAAAGCGATCAAAGAGAACAGATGAGTTTCATATTTATCCTAGAGAAAACATTGAAAAACCCAAATACTTTTCAGGGAACGCTGGGTTTGCTTGTCTAATTTGACTCAGTCTTACCTCGATAAAAACTACCTTCCAATCTCAAAAGCAAACAACCACAACAACCTCAAATACAGACAGCTTTTCCCCTGAGCAGGTGATTTTGTGGAAGGATGCAGTCCACCCTGCCAAGCTGCAATATTTGTCTTAAATTCCCATTTTGGCTGAGCGACTCTTAACCTGGAATTGTGACTGCGATGCCACCAAGTGCAAATTGCCCCTTTTTGGTACTCAAAGCCTCCTTTGAACACAACCCACTGGTGCACCCGTATGCTGATGGATGTAACAAACAGGACTTTGCTGCGATGAGTGGTCTGCAGGAACTAGATTGCACTTCTAAAACAAATGCAGCCCGAGAGTAATTTATTACTCTGATTTGCAGCAAACGTGTACAGTGCAAGGACGCATCACGAGCCAGCTCGCCCTTGGGTACGGAAGCTTTCACATTGGGGTATTCATCAGACATCCCTTCAGATAAATCCACACTTGAATATTTCTATACGAGACCTTGTTTCTTCAAGCTGTGCACACAGTCTTTAGTAAATGGGCCACAGCAGCCCCTTGGGCAACCCCGAGTTAGGGTGGGAAGTGTGAACAGGCTCCAGCTGTATTTTGAAACTCTTCGATAAACTGTCCACCTTTCAGAATAGGAAGAAACCAGTTTTATGATTTATGAAGAGGGGAGGAATCAAGAAGGCAGGTCCGTAACATGGCAGCTGGGCTGGGAGTTGGGTGAAGGAGATGGATGGAGAGTGCTGACCCCAGGCTGGCTTTGCTCCCGGCGGTACGAGCATCTCTGGTTTATGACGGTCTCCAAACTCCAAACTTCAGACTTAGATCTCCAAAAAACAAAGCAGCAGACAAGAAACTTTATGCTCATCTTCAGGTCTCCATAACAACACTTCTGTTACTGATGCATTTCAAATGCCCAGAAACCCTGATTTATTTTTTCTCCTCAGGCCTTCTAAGACACTTAGTTAACTTCAGCTGTCTTAAAAAACTGAAATGTTTTCAGTTGAATACACTGAGAAAAGACATATTTTGTTCAACTGTCCTAAACAGCTGTTAGATTATCCTATCCAAATTTATTTTCTAGTTACAATCCTCCTCCCTTGCTCTTTAGAGCTCTGGCTTTCATTTCCTGGCTTTTCAAAAATATTTTGGAAGTCTTTCAAAATGTTAGCCAAAAAAAAAAAAGGTTGAAGCTATAAACGTATAAAACATTGGAAGTGACCAACTTTAATTTATTCTTTTAATTAAAATGAAAACCAGACTGGTTCTGTGATGTGGTAAGTGATAGTGGGACATGCAATCACTGCGATCTCTTATTAAACACAACAGAACAAACCCAGAGGTTGAGATCCCTTTGAACAGCAACATCATTCCCTTTTCTCCCTTTTTACCCATGATAATCATGTGCTTGAAAGGCAACGATAAAAGAACAGATACATTAAAAAAAAAAAAAAGATTGAGACAGGCATTTCATACAGAAGTTGGAAATCCACAAAAATAAGACTAAAATTGAAAAAAATGTACACACCGCTAATATTTTACACTCTGTTATCCATGCGTATACCCATGTATACAACCATGTATGATACCACACTCTGCATACTGTTTACAACATATAATTCAGTTGACTGCCAAACACCTATAGCTCTGAACGGAAATCACACTTTGCAAAGAAAAAATTGTTCAAGGGAAATCCTGCATGAGTAGCTCTTCCAGCCTCGTATACCAGCCACACCCTTGAAAGACACTTTGTGGGGCTAAAGCGTGCCCCGTCGAGCAAGTAAAAAGGCTCACTTGGGATCAAAAGTACCTTAACATTAGTCAGCCAACATACATGCCCTGGTCAATTCTGATCTCAGACTCAGGAGAACAAAGATTGTCCCCAAATTACGAGTTTTCTGACTGAACAAAGAGGTAGCTGAAGGATCAGAAGTGTGTAAAACCCTGAGGCCCATATGAAGACGCAGCTCAGAGGACAGAGGTCCATGCCAGACAGAGGAGGTATGTACCCTTCACCTACAGCTAGTAGTAGACTAAGCATGAACCAGTCCAAAAATTCTCAAGACCTGAAGCAAGTTTCAAGGTGGAGATCCTGCAATCACCAGAAGCGCCTTTACCCCTTTCAAGCACTACCACAATAGCAGGGGGTTTTATTAGCTCAATTTTAGCCGGATTCATTCAAGTGCTACGATGCTATACTGCTTTTAAAGTACACTGCCCCAATTAGCGATGTGTCATATGCTGCTTCACTACCTCTCCCAACTTCTTACTACGGATGTTAAATAACACAAAGAGAACTGTATGGATAATGCACCTGGGGGACATCTGGAGATACAGACTTATTTGGTCCTTCCAGCCCATACTGCTTGGCCAAGGAGATAGACCGGAGCCAGCCTGGGCCATTTGCCTTTGCCTCGCAGCTCTCTACCTGCTTGATGGCCACTGGTGGCAAGTAACATGAAGGACTCTGGCCTGAGCATGTGATGTTTGTGCAGGCTCCATCCATGGAGGTTTTTAGGACCAGACTGGATAAAGCTCCAAGCAGCCTGGTCTGACCCCAGAGCTTGCTTGACCAGGAAGCCACACTTGAGACCTCCTGAGGTGCCTTCTGACCTGAAGTATCCTACAATCCCATCTTATTCCTCTATCTATAAAAAGAAGAGCATCTAAGAGGGCTGTACAATTATATTATTACTGTTAGCAATTAAAGATGCACATCTGAAAGGGAAAAAAAAAGTATTCTTGGTATTTCCATTGTTACTGTCTTTGGAAATGTGGCACCTTATTGCACAGCGCTCTGGGTGCCAAGTAACAGTAAGCCTACACGTAAAACTACAGATCTCATGTTCACAAAGCGCAACTCCTCTTGCCCCTATTTTCCATGTTTTAGTGGTAAACAAACACCTGGGATGAGATGGAACTATGGCCCCCTTCCCGGGCCTGGCAGCTGGAGGGAAAGTTCAGACCACAGCCTGAGCCAAAGTTCTCAGTTGAGTGACTCAGATGAAGCAGGAAAAGGTCTCAAGTAAATCAATGTTTTCAGCTGACATCCGCAATGAGCCCCAGTTTCTGA
The DNA here is from genome assembly GCF_030463565.1 of Pelecanus crispus. NCBI lineage: Eukaryota > Metazoa > Chordata > Aves > Pelecaniformes > Pelecanidae > Pelecanus > Pelecanus crispus. The sequence continues at coordinate 40,102,446 of NC_134652.1, read as the reverse complement.
GTCACACAGAACCAGTAGCATTTTAGTGTCTTCACTTCTTCTCCAGACACAAGAGTTTTTGAATAGTCAGTCGATAAAACTGTCCTGGTTTCGGCTGGGATAGAGTTAATTTTCTTCCTAACAGCAGGCATAGTGCTGTGTTTTGGATTTAGTAGGAGAAGAATGTTGATAACACACTGATGTTTGTAGTTGTTGCTGAGTACTGCTTATGCTAGTCAAGGACTTTTTCAGCTTCCCATGCTCTGCCAGGCGCACAAGAAACTGGGAGGGGGCACAGCCAGAATAGTTGATCCAAACTGACCAAAGGGCTATTCCATACCATATGACGTCATGCTCAGTATATAAACTGGGGGGGGGTTGGCCGGGGAACAGCGATCGCTGCTCGGGAACTGTCTGGGTATCGGTCGGCGGGTGGTGAGCAATTGCATTGTGCATCACTTGCTTCGTGTATCATTATTATTATTATCATTATTATACTGTTACTATTAGCATTACTATTTTACTTTATTTCAATTATTAAACTGTTCTTATCTCAGCCCAGGAGTGTTTCTCACTCTTACTCCTCCAATTCTCTCCCCCATCCCATCGGGGTAGGGGGAGTGAGCGAGCGGCTGCGTGGTGCTTAGTTGCTGGCTGGGGCTAAACCACGACAGTCCTTTTTGGCGCCCAACGTGGGGCTTGAGATAACAACAGATTAATCAGAGTGTATTAAGGAGTCTGTTAACAGTTGCCGGTCACGATATTAGTTCTTCTGATCTGCACCATGTTCTTTTTTTTGCAGCACGCGTTAAAGCTTGCTGTCAGTTTGTGTAGTGTGCTATGCTCTGCAGTGATTCATGATCTTTTGCTTGGGAGGCTCCTTATCAAAACCCTGACCTTGAGCATTCTTTGGTATTTGGGTTTCATACAGAAGTCACTACTGTACTTCGGGTACTACCTCATAGAGAGAGTTAGCAATTATACTTCTTACTCTGAGAGGCTTGTTGTGGAGGAAATACAGAATGGCACCTTTGCTGCTTTCTTCTATGATGTTTCCTCCTTCATTACAACAACTTTCCTGTATCTTGAACACCCCTGGGCAGTTAAGATACTTCTATTGATAATTCTTGGGAATGTTGTTTCCATTTTGATAAAGGTCAGTAAGCAGTTTAAAAATACCATCCAGAGATCTACCCCAAGGCTGGATAGTTATGAGTGGCAGGGTGTGTGGGATCGTATGCGCAAGTACCTAGGGCAGTGGGGACCTCCAGTGTTTTGGAACTTCACCCCTGAACAAGTGCAGAATCCTGAAGAATTAGTAAAGTATTTGGAAGAAGTATGTTGTCACCCTGGTAGCTCCAGAGAGACACAAATCATTGCAACATGCTGGGGACTGGCCCATGCCTATCGAGCCGTGGTCAACGCTAATCAGTACCCTCAAAAGAAAGAGAAGGTCTCTGGATCTGATGACAAAACAACAAGCACTGTGGCTACTCAAACCCCCACTACAGGCCCTGCGGCTACTCCAACCCCCACTACAGGCCTTGCAGCTACTCAAACCCCTGCCCCAGGCACTGTGGCTACTCCAGCCACAGCCATGAGCACTGCGGCTACTCAAACCCCAGTGACAGACACTGTGGCTAAACCAGAGAACCAACCTGCGCCGGTATCAGTTGCCCCTATACAGAAGAAAAAATACACGAGGAAATCAGTTCGTTTAGTAAGGGATGAAGATGAACCAGGGCCATCACGAGAACCAGAGGAGGAAGAACCCATAAATGAGATGGTGACCACCCGATCCCTATCCCTGAGTGAGCTGCGAGATATGCGAAAAGATTTTGGTCGTCATCCAGGCGAGCACATCATCACCTGGCTGCTCCGATGCTGGGATAACGGGGCCAGTAGCCTGGATTTAGAGGGTAGGGAAGCCAAGCAGCTGGGATCCCTTTCCAGGGAAGGGGGCATTGACAAAGCAATTGGAAAAGGGGCAAAACCGCTCAGCCTCTGGAGGCGACTTCTGTCAAGCGTGAAGGAAAGGTATCCCTTCAAGGAGGATGTTTTATACCGCCCAAGCAAATGGACCACCGTAGAGAAAGGTATCCAGTACCTGAGGGAATTAGGCGTGCTGGAGGTGATTTACAGTGACCTGAATGATGAGCGGTTAACCAAAGACCCAGATGAAGTCAGGTGCACACAATCCATGTGGCGGAAGGTGGTACGGAGCGCACCAGCATCGTATTCCAACTCGTTGGCAATACTAGCCTGGAAAGACGACGAGGCACCAACGGTGGATGAAGTGGCTAGACAACTCCGGGACTACGAAGAAAAGCTCTCTTCCTCCCTACGGGCCTGTGTCTCGGCTGTGGAAAAACTGTCTGAAAAAATATGCCAAGAGTTCCAACAACTCAGAGAGGATCTGTCCTACTCCCCACCTGCACGGACCAGTGTCTCAGCCATTAGGAGTCAACGTCCCTATGCTCAAGAGAGAGGATATAGAGGATACACACCACGGGGCACCCTGTGGTTTTACCTGCGTGATTATGGAGAGGACATGAGAAAGTGGGATGGAAAACCCACCTCAACCTTAGAGGCACGGGTGCGTGAATTGCAAGGAAAAACTATTAGAAAAGGCGGTTCTCCCAGGAAAATTGCAGCTCCAGTTTCCAGTGAGCAGTTCCCGAGACAGAGTAAGAGGGCTAATTTTACTTCCGACCTTGATCAGGGAACTTTTGATTCACATTTACAGGAAGTGAACAACGAATACTGTGACCAGTGTTAGAGGGGCCCTGCCTCCAGCCAGGTGGAGGAAAGGGACAACCGGGTTTACTGGACTGTGTGGATTCGATGGCCTGGAACGTCAGACCCACAGGAGTATAAGGCTCTAGTGGACACTGGTGCACAGTGCACGCTAATGCCATCAAACTATAGAGGGGCAGAACCCATTTGTATTTCTGGAGTGACAGGGGGATCCCAACAGCTCACTGTACTGGAAGCTGAAGTGAGCCTAACTGGGAATGAGTGGCAAAAGCACCCCATTGTGACTGGCCCAGACGCTCCGTGCATCCTTGGCATAGACTACCTCAGGAGAGGGTATTTCAAGGACCCAAAAGGGTACCGGTGGGCTTTTGGTATAGCTGCTTTGGAGACAGAGGAAATTAAACAGTTGTCCACCTTGCCCGGTCTCTCAGAGGACCCTTCGATTGTAGGGTTGCTGAAGGTTGAGGAACAACAGGTGCCGATCGCTACCACAACTGTGCACAGGCGGCAATATCGCACCAACCGAGACTCCCTGATTCCCATCCATAAACTGATTCGTCGACTGGAGAGCCAGGGAGTGATCAGCAAGACTCGCTCACCCTTTAACAGTCCCATATGGCCAGTGCGAAAGTCTAATGGGGAGTGGAGACTAACAGTGGACTATCGTGGCCTGAACGAAGTTACACCACCGCTGAGTGCTGCCGTGCCAGACATGCTAGAACTTCAATATGAACTGGAGTCAAAGGCAGCTAAGTGGTATGCCACAATTGATATTGCTAATGCATTTTTCTCCATCCCTTTGGCAGCAGAGTGCAGACCCCAGTTTGCTTTTACCTGGAGGGGTGTTCAGTACACCTGGAACCGACTGCCCCAGGGGTGGAAGCACAGCCCCACCATTTGCCATGGACTGATCCAGACAGCACTGGAACAGGGTGAAGCTCCAGAACATCTGCAGTACATTGATGACATCATTGTGTGGGGCAATACAGCAGAAGAAGTTTTTGAGAAGGGAAAGAAAATAGTCCAAATCCTTCTGAAGGCTGGTTTTGCCATAAAACAGAGTAAGGTCAAGGGGCCTGCACAGGAGATCCAGTTTTTAGGAATAAAATGGCAAGATGGACGTCGTCAGATCCCAATGGATGTGATCAACAAAATAACAGCTATGTCCCCACCAACTAGCAAAAAGGAAACACAAGCTTTCTTAGGCGTTGTGGGGTTTTGGAGAATGCATATTCCAAATTACAGCCAGATCGTAAGCCCTCTCTATCAAGTGACCCGGAAGAAGAACGAATTCAAATGGGGCCCTGAGCAACAACAAGCCTTTGAACAAATTAAACGTGAGATAGTTCATGCAGTAGCCCTTGGGCCAGTCCGGGCAGGGCAGGATATTAAAAATGTGCTCTACACCGCAGCCGGGGAGAATGGCCCTACCTGGAGCCTCTGGCAGAAAGCACCAGGGGAGACTCGAGGTCGACCCCTAGGGTTTTGGAGTCGGGGATACAGAGGATCCGAAGCCCGCTACACTCCAACTGAGAAAGAGATACTGGCAGCATATGAAGGGGTTCGAGCTGCTTCAGAAGTGGTTGGTACTGAAGCACAGCTCCTGCTGGCACCCCGACTGCCGGTGTTGGGCTGGATGTTCAAAGGGAGGGTCCCCTCTACACATCATGCAACTGATGCTACATGGAGTAAGTGGGTTGCATTGATCACACAACGGGCTCGAATAGGAAACCCCAGTCGCCCAGGAATCCTGGAAGTGATCATGGACTGGCCAGAAGGAAAAAACATTAGAATATCACCAGAGGAGGAGGTGACACGTGCTGAAGAGGCCCCACTGTATAATAAATTGCCAGAAAATGAAAAGCAATATGCCCTGTTCACTGATGGGTCCTGTCGTCTCGTGGGAAAGCATCGGAGGTGGAAAGCTGCTGTATGGAGTCCTATACGACAAGTCGCAGAAACTGCTGAAGGAGAAGGGGAGTCGAGTCAGTTTGCAGAGGTGAAAGCCATCCAGCTGGCTTTAGATGTTGCTGAAAGAGAAAAGTGGCCAGTCCTTTATCTCTATACTGACTCATGGATGGTGGCAAATGCCCTGTGGGGGTGGCTGCAGCAATGGAAGCAGAGCAACTGGCAGCGCAGAGGCAAACCAATCTGGGCTGCCGCATTGTGGCAAGATATTGCTGCCCGGATAGAGAACCTGGTTGTAAAAGTTCGTCACGTAGATGCTCATGTACCTAAGAGTCGGGCCACTGAAGAACATCAAAACAACCAGCAAGTAGATCAGGCTGCTAAGATTGAAGTGGCTCAGGTGGATTTGGACTGGCAACATAAGGGTGAATTATTTATAGCTCGGTGGGCCCATGATGCCTCAGGCCATCAAGGAAGGGATGCAACGTATAAATGGGCTCGTGATCGAGGGGTGGACTTAACTATGGACAGTATTGCACAGGTTATTCATGAGTGTGAAACATGCGCTGCAATCAAGCAAGCCAAGCAGTTCAAGCCCCTTGGGTATAGTGAACGATGGCTAAAATATAAATATGGGGAGGCCTGGCAGATTGATTACATCACGCTCCCACAGACCCGCCAGGGCAAGCGCTATGTGCTCACCATGGTGGAAGCAACCACTGGATGGCTGGAAACATATCCCGTGCCCCATGCCACCGCCCGGAACACCATCCTGGGCCTTGAAAAGCAAGTCCTGTGGCGACATGGCACCCCAGAAAGAATTGAGTCAGACAACGGGACTCATTTCCGAAACAACCTCATAGACACCTGGGCCAAAGAGCACGGCATTGAGTGGGTATATCACATCCCTTACCATGCACCAGCCTCCGGGAAAATTGAGCGATACAATGGATTGTTAAAGACTACCCTGAGAGCAATGGGTGGTGGGACGTTTAAACATTGGGATACGCATTTAGCAAAAGCCACCTGGTTAGTCAACACCAGGGGATCTGCCAATCGAGCTGGCCCTGCCCAATCAAAACTTTTACGTACTGTAGAAGGAGATAAAGTTCCTGTAGTGCACATGAAAAATATGCTGGGGAAGACAGTCTGGGTTACTTCCCCCTCTGGCAAAGGCAAACCCATTCGTGGGATTGCTTTTGCTCAAGGACCTGGGTGCACTTGGTGGGTGATGCGAAAGGATGGGGAAGCCCAATGTGTACCTCAAGGGAATTTGATTTTGGGTGAAAATAGCCAATGAACTGAATTGTATAATATTAATTGCTTTATAATACTGTATGTTATCTCTTAACTATATGTTATCTCTTAACTGCATGTTAATATAATAATATAGTAGGTTAATATTAAGTATATAATACTATATATTATGATTGCTATATGCCGCATCAATGGTATTGCAGTAAGAATTGCCCAGCCTAAGGAAAATGAACTTTGATGAAACCATGTTGGAATGAGAACTGACTTCAGCATGCAACAGTCCAACACTGCACACCACCTGTCCTGCTCTGAAAGACTGTGATGACAGATGGAACCCAAAGTCATGGGCTAAATGAACTCAATGGACATTTTAGAGGGATGGGCCATAGACGAAGGGAATGATATCTGTGTGTATATCAAGATAGGGAAAGGGGTGGTGATTAATTGGAACACATTGGAAAGGGGAGGGCCTGTGCATGACGTAGATGGTATAGAATAAGGGGTGGATACTGTCCTGGTTTCGGCTGGGATAGAGTTAATTTTCTTCCTAACAGCAGGCATAGTGCTGTGTTTTGGATTTAGTAGGAGAAGAATGTTGATAACACACTGATGTTTGTAGTTGTTGCTGAGTACTGCTTATGCTAGTCAAGGACTTTTTCAGCTTCCCATGCTCTGCCAGGCGCACAAGAAACTGGGAGGGGGCACAGCCAGAATAGTTGATCCAAACTGACCAAAGGGCTATTCCATACCATATGACGTCATGCTCAGTATATAAACTGGGGGGGGGTTGGCCGGGGAACAGCGATCGCTGCTCGGGAACTGTCTGGGTATCGGTCGGCGGGTGGTGAGCAATTGCATTGTGCATCACTTGCTTCGTGTATCATTATTATTATTATCATTATTATACTGTTACTATTAGCATTACTATTTTACTTTATTTCAATTATTAAACTGTTCTTATCTCAGCCCAGGAGTGTTTCTCACTCTTACTCCTCCAATTCTCTCCCCCATCCCATCGGGGTAGGGGGAGTGAGCGAGCGGCTGCGTGGTGCTTAGTTGCTGGCTGGGGCTAAACCACGACAAAAACTTAGTAGATTTTTGACAGCAAAATGTTACCAATAAAATAGGCACTTCAAAATTTTACTCTTTTTTTTCCCCCCTAAGGCAAAAGGTGAACAATTTCTTCTGAAAACAAATCCTTTTCCATTTAACAAAAATAATTCTCCATCAAGAGAGGCACCACTACATTCCCAACCACCTTCAAAACAAACTGAAGAACTTCCATTAGTTACTTTAAGCTTCTAAACTGGGAAACCAGTTGACCAACACACTGGGGCCATTCCTCTTTTTAGCTGGTTGTCAGCCCTTTCCAATTATCATATCCATGCTCAGCCTTTCCCCAAGTCGTGCTCTGCAGCCAGATCCTTGAGATGAGGAGATGGGGTGCCTAATGCCACAGACACGTCTGTTTTCATCTGTGAGGGCACACCGAGCCAGCGTCACGGCGGGCTCCTATCAAGCAGATGAGATCCTTGAGGGTACCGCAATGGGGACTTCTTATACCACATCAGCGTCAGCCTCCGGGAGAGGCACGTACAGCAGTAATGCCGTTCTCTTCAAGCTTTAGGCATAAAGCTTCTCTACAAGGGGTATGAGTGAATACGGTAATGAATGGAGCTGTTTTAAATCTTGGCAGGTGAGAATATCCTTGCTACACCTCCGGCTGGTCTTCAGTCACTTTACAGAAAAGAGTGAAATGATCTAGAGACTCTCCACTGATCTGAGGCGGAAACATCTGCTGAAAGCAAACCCATCTGATTCACTGAACGGAGCAAGGTTAGCAAGAGGAGAGAGCTGCAGCCAGCCACACATCCAAGAAAAAGGCTATCATTGGTAATGCAACACTGGGAAACACGCTATGGGAGCAAACTGAGACGGCAGAGGTTTTTTGCTCTGAGCCCGAACACCTCTCAGCTCTGTAAACAGGGAAAGAAATGTGCAGCAAGGGGACCTGGCAGCTGCTCCCCTTCGTTTCTACACTGCAGCCTCACAGGGAGATGAATGCCTGCTATTTAGTTATTTTAGCCTGTTATTTAGTCTACTTTGCACTGAGAAGACTCCTAACTCGGATTTAAGACCTCAAAAGCACCCTATGGGTGAAGGAAGGACAGTTTATAGCTTTTTTCTGCTAGGGAGAGAGGGGAAAATAGCATGACTGTCTCAGCACAAATTTTGTAAAAAATGTCAGGTATGTCATAAGCCATCCACAGCAATCAAGAAGAGAACCAGGAATACAAAAAAACTGTCGGTAGCAACCAAACTGCTGACTCCTCAGAGACCCTGGCGTGCCTGGAGGATTCAGGTTTCAAAATAAACTTGTGGAGGACATGTACCTAATAATGACTTCCATTCGTTTAACAGATTTTGCTCCTGCATTGCCCAGCACCGTTTCCCAAATTTACTCTCCATTTATACCGCAAATGAGCATAGCTCTCAGATTTCCATGGCTATCCAGAGTTTTTCAGCTGACACGGGCCATTTCCTTCTACAGTATGCAAGCAGAGCTCTAAAAATCAAGAGCTCACTGAGCAACAGGGAAAGGATGCAAGACACATAGGTTGGATTAAACAGAGTCATTCTGCCTCGCCTGTGCCTAAAAAGGTCTTTTCCAACCTAAATGATTCTATGATTCTATGATTTTAAAAAGAAATAACAAGCAAACCAGGGATGCTTTGGGAAGGTGAGATGTTTTAGGCTATACTTTCTTCCTTTCTTTCAGCTAAATTCAGTCCTGTCCCTGCTTTCTCCAAGGGCGTACGAAATCACTACAGAAAAAATCAAAAGAGAGCGCAACGAGCAGAAATGGTTTGCATACAACTCGAAGAAAAACGAAGGCTGAGCCGAATGTACTCTCTGCCAGCCAGAAAGGACCATCTGCATTTCCTTGCTGCAGATCAGGCAGTCTTACCGCCACTACAAGGATTGTAAGGCTGAAAAAATCAGCGAAAATACGGAGCTGTGTTTCTCGGAAGGCCACGTATGGATGCCTTGCTCCAGACGGCAGCTGACACCTGAGAAAGGGAACGGGGGAGCTGTTTTGGAGAACGTTAAGGAGTTAGTAATGTGGAAAAAATACATGCGCTATGAACTTTAGGAGGTCATTTGGTTCAAAGAATAAAAAGCAGAAAGAAAGTGAGAGAAACTAAATATGTGAGAGAAACTAAATATGTAAAAGAGAGTTATTATTCTGAGACAAAGAAAAGGCGAATTTATCACCCAGGAGCTACTATGTCATCACCTAACATTCAAGGTGACAGGTCTGAGGCAAGAAACCAGGGCTTAATCTAAACTAAATGTTTCATTCTTCTTCCCCTCCCCTTGCAGACCTGCACATTTACATTATACAGCATTTGTTCTGCAGCAGCAAAGCCAGACACGCTGCTAAAGGGTGTTCCGAAAGTTGTAAAATTGCACGGTTACGTGTTTGGTAGGCTCAGGCGAGAGCAGCATGCGAGTCCAAAAAGACACTTTCCATATAAAGAAACTAGAGCAGAGGCACGTCTAGCTCAGCTTTCACAAAGTGTAGTCTCTTCTTTCTAAAATAAGACTAGAACTAGCTCAGACTTACACTTTTCTTAAAAGAAGGGCCAGTCTGCTTGTCTGCTGTCTTGGGAAAGCCCAACAGAGCAGACTTTTTTTAAGCACATGTACCAGGCCAGCTGTAAGCATTTAAAAATCCTTCTTTCAATCTTATTTTTACCAGACCTGCTTTTCACTTTTGTTTTTCTCTGGAAAATCCAACGTTGTTGAACCCACAGCAGTATGGAAAACACGTACCAGAAAACCCTGCCCTGTAGAATGCACCTCTGCAGTTATCAGAGATGCATCCAGCTCACAAGGTGGTCGAGGATTTCTGAACCACGCCAAGGAATGGGAAGAAATGCGCGTGTATAAAAACTACACCATATTTTGGAAAATAAAGCTTAGGTTAGGGGTTAGCGGCATTTCTGGGAATAGATATCCTAGGGGCTGGAGATGAGACTAGTGGGGCTGCTCATGTTGTACAAAAGTGACAACGTTCCCCCTTCTCCATAGACAAGACAACCTCAAAGGGCTGTGAGGACATTTGGAGACATTTTATACAATATTGGGTACCATCCACTTGTAATATAAAGGTAAGAGTAATTATTTATTCTTATGAGGCTTGCTGGGTGATCACTGCTAGAGAAAAAGCTTGCTTTGCAGAACGAGCTCATTTAAAATCAAAGTTGACAAATGGAAAAATTACAAGATTGGAAACACCTTGTAATATAGAGGGATGTGATTTTGCAGTCAAATTTATTTGAAGTCACTTCTGAAAACAGGAGCAAATTGAGTTTTAATTAGTTTTGCATACATACGCTGAACTTCCAAGCAGCAAAGCTTCAGTTCACTCACTCCTGCTGCAATTTGCACTACTCCAGGTTAATCCAATGTCCACTCTTTAAAAATCTGAAATGCATACTTTTATTGGATGCTACTTCATGTTTGCAAATCAGCACATTGGCTTGGTCAAATGTGATTTATTACTGTCTGTAGACATCACAGAGAAGCGAGAATCAGTGTACTGACATGAACTGATGGAGGTAATATTGACTGGCAAGTCCCATTTCGCTTCTGCATTATGTCGCCAGTCTCCTGACTGTGGAAGAGGGGGGAAAAAAAAAAAAAAAAAATCTGCTATTGCTCTCTCTGGGCACGCAATTTCAGAAAATGAAGCAGACAGCTCTGCTGATCTGCCTACAAACAATTTTTCAGCTCGCAGTCAGCAGCTTCGTGCTACACAGTGCGATGAAGCAAGTTTTCCTCAGCAAGCCAGAAGAAAGTTTTAGTATTCCTATTCAGATGAATAGCACATGAAATGCGTTATGGGCCAAACATTAAAGCCAAACTTATCAAGTGCTAGCGCACAGGCCAACAAAATCAGACTAGGAATTTTGATTTTGGATGGGAAACAGGCTTGGCATGTTTGAAATTATTTTCACACGGCAAATGCTGGCTTTCATGTCCACACCCTGGGGCAACAGCCTGCAGATGCTAACGGGTTTTTCAATATGCAGAAGCCCAAAGCGTGAGCACCTGACGCTAAACATTGGCAATTCCCTTCTCTTTCAGTACCGCCACAAGGATGGCAATTATAATCCTTTTTCTCTGCTTGGCTTCACACTTCCTGCCTAGAAACTTCCTAACTCCTATATATCCACATGCCATGCTTCTCCAAGTCACACTGAGAAACTGTATGCCTGTTCGGAATACCGCACCATTTACTGTAAGAACACATCCCAACGAGTCACCTGGTATTTCACTAAAATGCAAAATGATGCACCACTCATTTATCATAAAGCCTTTTGCATGGAAAAAAGCGCCTTCCTCCGGGGTCATTCCTGGAGCGAAACCCCGGAGCTCTGCTGGGTCATTGCCAGCACCAAATGTTTTTGTTTTCCTTTGTGCAGGCTAAAAGGCTGCAGGGCTTTTCTCCCCAGCGTGGATGCAAACACTCACACCTAGGCTTTTTTTCCCCCCGCTCCCCATTCAAAACTTCTGGCAAATCTCAGCTGAGTCAGGCGATGCATTTGTTAGAGTGCATTACATGAAACAGTCATCTTCCCATATAGCCATTGGAAATGGCACTTGAAAGCATCTATACTCAGACAGCAGTGCACGGGATGCTTTCTGCTTGCTTCCGAAACGGCTTCTATCCTCCGCTGCAAGCAGAGCAGCAGCTTTTATCAGCCCAGGTTTCACCACAAGGCAGCCCATTTGCTCATCTGCATCAGTTTGCCGAAGAGTTTAAGCGTCTCTTGGCCCCTTGTGCTGAAAGGGCCATTTGTTCCCTGTCCCTCTTCCTGGGAAAGAGGAAGGACGCAATGAACAGAGCTCAGAGAGTGCTTCGGGTGTGAAATTCAGAAGACTTGGAAGAACTGAGCCCTAATGAATATATAGCAGACCCACCAGTGTCAAGAGCTCCGGGTGAACACGCACGATGACATAAATCAAGAGAAAGTTTGCACCAGACTGAAGTCTGTGGATGAAGATGAAAATTGCAGGAGGGAGCATTAGTTAAGGAAGAACACACACAAAAGAGCTGGAAAGGTTATGGACAAGAGCTTCTGAAAAGAAGCAAAAGAAACGCAGAACCACCCACAAATCTCACGTGCTTTGTTTTATTTCTCCGTGAGTGCAGAGGAAGATGAGAGAAGGAGGAGAAAATGCCAAAGAGGGTCCCAGCGCTGAACTTTTACATAGATTTTTTTCCTCTGAGGGAGATTATTTACTCCTATTCACAGGACCGTCATTGTATTTTCAAGAACTAACTCCCATCTATTTCCCAAGAGGATATATTAATTTCTCTTCCATTGAGCAGTTTGAATAAAGCTTTTTTCTACTTTTCCGAGTGGCTGCCTTCCTCCTACAACCTATAATTGCCCTGACACTTCTCAAGGGTTTTAATAACAAGCATATAATGTTATATTGAACACTAGTGGATAGAAAACTACCCTGCACAACACTGCAGAGCCATAAATACAGGTGATGATTATGGGTTTCTCTAGTGCATTGTATTTTTCATCAAAGTGGTGCAAACTATCTCACAGAGAAACACAGTGAGGATACTCCAAACTCGCCCATGGGAGGAAGCCATGCACCCTAAAGATCAATTTATTAAAGCTCTGGATGAGCAAGGCCTTTCCACATGATCTCATGACTGAACACTGCCTCCGCTAACATGATTTACCCTTTGGAAATAGAAAGTGATACCATTGTTGAAAAACTGTTCATGCAGCTTTGAGCTTCAGCCTTTACAAATTTGATTGTATAAAATAAAGCAGATAAAACTGCCTGAAAGCACCTACAGTTGAGAACTTCTGCTGGGTAAGACAGGTTGTAACGAATAGTAACTAGAAACCCTGCTCACCTTCTGCAATATGAAGTAGCAAAGGATACACCTCTAATGCAGAGGTTACTGCCACCTAAAGCCAAGTGAGCCCTCTCTGCTCTACACCCTACGAGGTGGTGTATCATTTGGGACGGCAATATTCAGCATCCACAGCACCATACCACTTGGAGGCTACCGAAGTCCAGAAATGACAGCCTAAAGGGAGGAGAGAAGAGGACATTGATGTAGGCAGTGCAGTACCAAAGCCATTCGCCGCAAACTCTGGATGACACCCAGCAGCCAGAAGAGCCCATCAAGTCACATTGGTTTACACCGATGTGCCTCTTCAGACAACATGGCCACAGAAAGCGGTACTCCAGCCACAGGAGAAGCCCTCTATGTGGGCACCGAGATGGAGAAATAAGATGCGGACATCTTCAGCGAGCAGAGAGAGATAAGGTAGCCCACTGCCAAAAGTCTGCAGGCAAGGACACACCTCAGAGTACCAAAAGCAGAGCAAAACCAAATGGCAGCACCAAGATGAAGAAGATGCTGACTGATGACCACAAGACTGCGCACCAGCAGAGCACATTGGCATTTCTCTCCACTGCCAAAGCATCCTCAAACCTGCTGCTGTCTGTGCAGGAGAGGTGCATTAGGTATCTTTTTGATGTTTTCCACAGGGAAACGATAACAATGCCTCTGCACCTGCTGCAGGATATGAGCCTAAATGGCTCCTACTCACACTTTCTGGCTGTCAATGAGGACGGGATTGCCGCCAAGCGAATTGCAGGGAGGTAGTTCATTGTGCTGCCAGCTGAAACATGAGGTCTGAAACCAAGTAAGCGATGGCATGCTGAGCCATTAATAAGGAGAGCGAGCTGGCTGACAAAAGCAAAACCACTTTCAGCTCCTCTTAAAGACCACCCCCCATCCTCCCTCCTGCCTTCCCCACAGCCACCAGCAACACAGCCATGACCGGGAAACACATGACACAAGCAGTTCAGAGATTTAGGAAGGATTTACACTTTTTAAATAAGCTATTTAATCCCACCTGCAAGACTGCCGCTTTTCAGATGACCTAACCATGCTGGGAACTACCTGAAGGTCCACCAGCTACCTGACCCTAAAACACCTCTTTGAAAGATGCTGGCTGCCTGCCTCCTGCTGAAGAAGCTGTAATATCGCCGAGGCTGAAGGCTGATTAATTATTCCTCGGCATGTAATCCATTTCAGTGATTAGGATCAATGAAACGGTCACCTGGAGAACACTCTCACAACGCGCAGATCCCACAGCCCGTTGATCCGAGTGCCCGTGGTATATGGCAGGGAGAATGCGTTAATCATGTTGCTCAATGGCAACTTTGGCAACAGTAGAAAGCAACAGGATTGCCCTCCCTCATCCCTTACTGAAAGCCTGGGAACAGTTAATGACAGCTGTGGTGACAGATACAGAATCATAGAATCGTTTAGGTTGGAAAAGACCTTTAAGATCATCCAGTCCAACCATTAACCCAACATTACCACGTCCACACTAAACCAATTAAGCGTAGACTAGACTAAACCATGTCCCAAAGTGCCACGTCTGCCTGGTTTTTGAACACTTCCAGGGATGGTGACTCCACCACCTCTCTGGACAGCCTGTTCCAATGCTTGAATACCCTTTCCATGAAGAAACATTTCCTAATATCCAATCTAAACCTCCCCTGGCGCAGCTTGAGCCCATTTCCTCTCATCCTATCGCTAACTACTTGGGAGAAGAGACCAACACCCACCTCACTACAACCTCCTTTCAGGCAGCTGTAGAGAGTGACAAGGTCTCCCCTCAGCCTCTCTTCTCCAGACTTAACAACCTCAGTTCACTCAGCCACTCCCCATCAGCCCTGTGCTCCAGACCCTTCACCAGCTCCGTTGCCCTTCTCTGGACGCACTCCAGCAGCTCAATGTCTTTCTTGTAGTGAGGGGCCCAACACTGGACACAGTATTCCAGGTGCGGCCTCACCAGCGCCGAGTACAGGGGGATGATCCCTGCCCTGCTCCTGCTGGCCACACCATTCCTGACACAAGCCAGGATGCTGTTGGTCTTCTTGGCCACCTGGGCACACTGCTGGCTCATGTTCAGCCAGCTGTCAGCCAACACCCCCAGGTCCTTTTTGGCCAGGCAGCTTCCCAGCCACTCTTCCCCAAGCCTGCAGCGTTGCATGGGGTTGTTGTGACCAAAGTGCATGACCCGGCACTTGGCCTTGTTAAACCTCACAACAATAAATAATAAAAATAAATAATAAATATATCGTGCGCCGCAAACATACCAAAGGTCTGGAATTAAGCATCAAAGATTTAGATCCAAATCTTGGCCTATCCAGAAGGCAAACTATTTTCTTGCATTCCTAGTCCTCTTCCCCCCTCTTTTCCCTTCCATACTCCTCAAGCCTTCCTCCTGTTTTTTTAAAAACAAGAGATAGCAAAGTACACTTAGTTTTTGCAACACCACTGCAGAACGTGGATTTAGCAGATCTAACCTGGAGATGCGCAGGTATTTTTGCTGCCGGCCCTGCTCCTGTCTCCACAGAGCACAGGTGGGACAGGGTGGGGGCACAGGGCTGTT
Source organism: Pelecanus crispus (assembly GCF_030463565.1). Taxonomy (NCBI): domain Eukaryota; kingdom Metazoa; phylum Chordata; class Aves; order Pelecaniformes; family Pelecanidae; genus Pelecanus; species Pelecanus crispus. The sequence continues at coordinate 40,087,027 of NC_134652.1, read as the reverse complement.
CACCTGCTGCACATCAGGGACACAAGGGCAGCAGTTACTTGCCTGGCTTTTCTCGGGGGGAGGAAAAAAAAAAATAAATTACCACCATCAGGAGGTATCCAGCTCAGGCCCAAGTCTGGGATACGTTTCCCATCCCCACAACACCGCGTACAGCTTCAGGATCTTGCCTTGCGTGCCGGACCCCCGTTTGTGGGAGGGAGGGCTGACATTCTGGAGCGAGCATTCATCCATCAGGCACTTTAAAGCATCTTTTGGAGAATTCAAGTTAGGCAGAGCCTTATATATTTGAGAGCTACACATTTAAGAGAGGGAAGATACCTTCTCCTTTCTGCCAGCACTTTGCTTGCCAGCTTGCCTTGTGGTTTTATATTTATCTGTGGTGTTGATGATGCAATTTTTTTAATGAACCTCTGGAAACACGAGGAAATAAGGATTTCCCAAACAAACTGGAAGCAGAGTTACTAGAGTAGGGTTCACAATTTCCAGCACACTTTAAAGCCCAAATTAACATTCGCAGCAGAACGCTTTTCCACTTTTGTGACTGGATGATGCTGAAGCAGGCTAATATGAGAGGAAACATTACTTTGGATACCTTGAGATGGCAGGACCCAAAAAAGAAATAAAAACTCCAGGAAAAAAAATAAAATATAGAAACATGTATGAATGGTCTACCTAGGACATGTCTTGGGAGGAGGCACGCAAACCTCAATCATACCCACAGAAACACCAGTCCGAGTCTTCCAGCATGTTAAATGCCACCAAACGATTTACATGGACACAATTTTAAAAGCATTTTTTTCAGTGCCCACTGCCTTTTTCAGTGCCAGAGACATGCTTGCTGTGTTTTATGAACTGGGTTGGTGTGCCAGTTTAGGAGGACAGGAAAAGGTGGCACAGCCTCGCTTTGTCATCAGAGCAACTTCTAGAACAGGCTGCACACAGAGAAGCAAAGGGGGAAGAAATGTTCTTCTCAGAGTGGAAAACAGAGCAAACGTTAATCGTTGAAATGACGCTTCTGATTTCACCACCCAAGATCAAACCAGTGCAGTTACTAATTTTTAACATCAAACACAACATGTTGCATCCTTCTGCCGTCTCCCCACCCTGGACCACACGTAGCACCCTCTGAAAAGATGTGCACCAAATACACGTGCCAAAAAGTAATGCCTGGCAACACCGTTGCTTCTGCAAGTCAGCCCTGCAGCCAGAGCCCTCACAGCAGTAAATAAGCCCTTCCAAGAAGACAAGGAAGGAGCCCGATTCCCAAAAGCGGCATGCTCCCCGTTGGGAGGAAGGACTGGAGCACCCACACGGCCTCAGACAGCTGCTCCTGCTGCTCTTCAGGTGTTTGCAGGGGAGGGAGGCTCTTCACAGAGAAATACAGAGGATTTTGCTTCCCTGCACCCCTCTACTCAAAAGCAGGGGGTAAGATGTGACCCCTCTCCTCCCATCTCTGCTTGTTGCCGCAAAGCGGTTTATTTTGGAAACTGTAAGATGAGAGAAAGAGATTCCTTAAATCCCGAGGGGTCCAGAAGGCGTTTAATCAGAAAGATGACTGCCTGTAAGAGCTGCTATATACAGAGAACAAGTTCATTTATTCCTGCTGTTGTGTGTACAGCCAGTCTAGCCAAGGCAGGATGCGCTCAGGTCTCTCACCCATACAACCCTGCAGCTGTAAAAGCAAACCTTGGACCACAGACAGCAGTGCGTTAGCGTTGCCATCAATTAATTCATTAATTCCTGGCTCCTTTCCTCAAGACAAATGACAGTATACACCAACGCACTCATGCTTGGATCCCAAGCTGGTGTCCAGTGAACCCTGGCTCCCGGCAAACTGCGCTGGCTATGTTGATTAACAGAAAGTAAGATGCAAACAACTGCTCAAATGTCCAATTAACACAAGTAAGATGATAAATGGATCCCTGCGGTTCGGGGCGGGGGGAAGGTAGAGACACTCCTTTGTATCTTCCTTATTTGGTTACCTTCAGGTCACAAAGAAATGCATCTTTCTGTCTCTATCCTCCTCTTCCCTCTCTCTAGAGGCACAATTTGGGAGGCAGAAGCAATGGGAGAAATTTCACTGCGAGCTGAAGGATCCTTCCCCGCCTCAGGAGATCTGAGGCTCTGTAATTTGCTCTGTTCTCTGTTTTGCATTTTAAGTGTTCGATGCGCCTAAAGCACCGGACAGGTGAAACTGCAAAAAAAAGCAGGAATAGGCAGCCAAGTACAACAGGTCGCAAGAAATGTGGAAATTGAAACGTGACTCTCAATCATAGGCGTATTCTAACAATAAATGTCACTGGTTTGCAGATAAGTAACTTGGAATGACTGCAGTTACTTCACATTAAATTCACCTCTTTTTACCTGAAAATTATTTCCTTATTCCACATCCTGAATTTCAGGATTTCCTTTATAGGCTTAAAGCATGTCCATGAAGGGCAAAATCTTTAAGCATTTATTATATGCTTACCTAAATTAAATCTTATCGTTATTATTTACATTTTCCTTACTTGGATAATTGTGTTTCTCAGCAATTTGGAAAATAGGAATGTTATAAAATAAAGGCATGTGGTATGTGCTTAATTTCATGCATCTGTTTCATACCTGTTTCTCACAGAGGAGAGAAGAGGAAAGGCCTCCCCTTGCTGCACTGCTAAAGGGATTTCAGTGGTGGAGGCTCCACTGTTGCCACAATCAGTTGCTATTTCACAGAATCATAGAATCGTTTAGGTTGGAAAAGACCTTTAAGATCATCCAGTCAACCATTAACCTAACATTGCTCTATTTGCTCAGTTGCAATTACACCCATTAATAGCCACATGCACTTATATCCAAAATTCCAATTAAGGGAAGAATAGACAAAAGCTAAGAGAGCAAAAGGCAGGAAGTCTCCGAAGGATTTAATAATCCAAGTAAGTCTGCACTAAAATTTTAAACCTGTTGCATACCAAACACTGGAAGATTTTGTTACAAGTCCTCCTATTTGCTCTTTTTCAGAGCAATTTGGTAGTGAAAGGAAGTCATGGAAGATTACCTACTCTTACTTCATCAACTCTTATCCTCCCCCCACACACCTACAGAAAAAGGGCTGCACTGCAATTTGGAAGATAATTAAAACTGTATTACAAAACAAGAGCTAAGAACTCATGACCAGCATGAAGAACATGTACCCCACTGATGGTGAAAAAATGCAATTATTTTCAGACTAGTAGGCACAGTTTGCAGTACAGTTTGTTTTACTTCTCTTGAAAGCTTAGCTCTTAATCATAGAGCTGCTCAGCCAAATTTTTTAGTATCAACACATTTAAAAGAGCTCAATTTAATCACATACCACTCTAATTTTTCTGTCTTTTATTGGTGTTGAACATGTAACTCCATTGACACGTACGGGTTACAGAATCAAGATCTGTATCACCATTGCACTCCTGATTTATGACTTAAAATATTCAGCAGGTGAGGGCTGATGATTTCCTTACATTTAGGAAACAATTATGAGGAATTTATTAAGAATAATTTTGCAGGATTGCCACAAAGCTGCTGACAGAGTAGCAAATTAACGTAGGAGCCATATTTGCATACTATTTACAAACAGTTTGTCCCTGTATCTCCTCTCTACAAGTAGCTATTCGGTGCACCTGAATTTGTTGGAACAACATACTGCACAGTTTTAACCTACAATTGATTCTTTTTACTTAACCCATTTCTTATTGGAATAGTTGTCTTGGAAACATACCTGCTTTTTCTCCTGAGACTCTGAGGGGGTTTTGTGGATCACTTCTCAGTAGCTAGGGGTTTCTAAGGTTCATCTAAGAGACATAACCCACAGATTGGACATATAACCGTAAGTACGTATTATGTCGGTTTTGGGGACGTCGTAGCTTTTGCCCACAACTCCCAGAAGAAAGGCCTAGGAAGGACCAGCACAATTCAGTTCACAGAAGCTGGGGAACTACTGGAAACTGAGGCCCACGTTCAGGAGGGTCAGATCCACAAGGAAAAGGGGGTGATGGATCTGCTCAGGGACAGTAGGAGTTAAGCACTATTTAGCCTTGCTGCGGATACTTCTCCCTCCTGCCATAGGAAAGGGTGGAAAGCTGCAGATGTGAGCAACAAGACCCAGTGGACTGGGACTGGGTAGGCAGAGATCAACAAGGAGATTTGGGAAGATAAATCTGGAAGTTGGATAGACTTGCGAGATCCACCTCAGGTCACATTCATCAGGTGGGGAACTGTCCTGCTGGGAAGCCAAGAGACTTGCATCCTAACCCATAACCCAACCTGAAACCTGGACCTTTTGGGTCAAATTCAGACACAGCAATCCTGGAACTCACCATTGGCCAGAGACAGCAACATGGTAGAGGACATTTGCACTGAAGGTGAGGATACTAAGAGCCACTAATATTTGTATGTTTGACTTTACAACTTTAATAGTGCTCTTTTAACAGTTTGCTATGCTAATTTAATTGAGCACAAGGACTTAATATTTACTTTTCACAGGCAATTGAGAAAGTAAAACCCGGTCCTATATTCACACAAACTCAGAAGATACAAGTACAATCAGCCAACCACAGTTTAATGGGAACAGCTACAAATCAGACACTGCTGTTCCACCATCCAGAAAGTACAAGGGGTTTCCTTGATCAAAAGCACACAAGAGAACACAGGACAGCCCCCATAGCATGTTACACAGCTATAATTTCTTGTACAATGCAATACTGTGAGCAAAGCCTTTGGCTCATCCCAAAGTAGTGTTATACTTCAAATCATCTCCATATGAATCTTCAGTAGCATGCTTAGAACATGCAACAGCAAAAACTGAGACCAGGTTCCCTCTCCTGGACCAACTCTGCCCAGTCACAAGGAGCAGCTATGCCTGCCTTCTACTGAAGACAAAGTTTGGGAGAAATATAGCCAGCAGCACACATTTTGGAGCTCTAGATCCCTTCTACGGTTTTGGGGTCAGCAGCGATGCTCTCTATCCCAGGCCCAGGATGGAATCACGCAGGCGCACCAAATCCACGCTCTGCTATCACGTTGCATTTCATCCTTTCCATGCCCTGACCAAGTACCATCCTGAGACTGATTTTTTTTTTCTTTTGTATCTTATTGGCGACTCTTCCTGAACCACCATGTTCCGATAATGAGACATTGGAGAACAAGTCTTATGAGGAGCGGCTGAGGGAACTGGGATTTTTAAGTCTTGCGAAGAGGAGGCTGAGGGGAGACCTTATCGCTCTCTACAGCTGCCTGAAAGGAGGCTGTAGCGAGGTGGGTGTTGGGCTCTTCTCCCAAGTAACAAGCAATAGGACAAGAGGCAATGGGTTCAAGCTGCGTCAGGGAGGTTTAAATTGGATATTAGGGAAAGTTTTTTCACTGAAAGAGTGGTCAAGCATTAGAATGGGTTGTCCAGAGAGGTGGTGGAGTCGCCATCCCTGGAAGCATTCAAAAAATGGGTAGACATGGCACTTTGGGACATGGTTTGGTAGGCATGGTGGTGTTGGATTGATGGTTGGATGATGATCTTTGTGGTCCTTTCCAACCTTAATGATTCCTAGTTTTACTTTCATTAAAAAATTAATCCAGCCACCAAGCCAGGAAACATGAAATTAATTACTACTCTACCCTTAATTGGTTTAGTGGTGGACTTAGTAGTAGTGTTAGGTTAATGGCTGGACTGGATGATCTTAAAGGTCTTTTCCAACCTAAACGATTCTATGATTTGTTCGAGTATACACGTCAAACTGATGGCAGTTCCTGAGCCAGTATCACCCTTTTGCTTATTTAGCTTTTCCTGCATCTTACTCTTAACATGATGGGTCTAATCACATCAACACTTATTTTTTAAAGTTAATAGTGCCAAATTCTTAAACTCCCATCCAAAGACAAGCTATTTCCTTGGCGATGCCGAGAGCCATTCCCAGCTCCTAGAAACAATGTGAGGGAGAGGAGAATTAAGGAAACCAGAAAAGAGCATGCGGCTACATAGGTACCTGCTTTGACAGACCACTACAAATAATTTACAAGGCAGCAGGTTAATGCAGCACTTTAGAAAAGCCTGCTCTGGGGTAGCCCCTTGTTAGTGTTGATATAATGTAGTTGTTAGGGCACACACTCTAATCTGACATGACTTAGCTGACACTTACAAAGTAATTGATCCCTGATGCTAATGCTAAACTACAGACCTGCAAGACAACTGGAGGAAAATGCTGCTTTTAGCCAGTTGTAAGTGGCGGTGCGAAAATCCAAGCGTAACTGTTAGATCCACGCATAGTTTGGGGTTTTTCTGGTTAAAACCTGTTCTTAAGAAAAGGATCCCTACAGGCTTTGTATCTCCTTATTCAGGGAACACCAGAAAAACAAAGTTTAGCTTGCAGATCGATCTCTTTGCAAACGGTCTCCTGTCTGAAAGCATTTATAACAAACGGGCTGCTGCGATGCTGGCACCTGATGAGGCAGGAGAGGCAGGACGGGCTGAGCTGTCGGGAGAAGAGCTGGGGGTGACGGCCCCACAGCACAACGCGTGACAGAGCGCCAACTGCTGCACAAGGGTCCGGAGGAGCCGTGATTCGAAGCCCAGGCAGCCCGTAATCCTTCCAGATGACAGCTGAGCACTGTGAAACCTTATCCATTTGGACCTTTGTACTTCAACACGTAAGACTTGTGAAAGCAGATCACATGTTGAAGGAGGCTGTGTCACCACCGTGGCTGACACCAGCAGAACTGGGAACCACAGATTCATCAGTATGGCAGCTACGTTCGCTGTAGCATTGAGGTACTGGAAAGATTCAGACCCTTCTCCCACATTTGAACCCTGCGCGGGGACAACGCTTAACCACTGACATGGTGCTACAACTGCGTTTGAGCACATTTTTTTTTCCCTTTACCTGCCACCGCTGCTCATATGTAACTGCCAATGACAAATGTCAGCTGTTAATTTTCCAAGAGGAATAGGAGTCTACCAAGTGTTACAGCTGCACAGCTTTTGCTCTGCTTTATAGAGAGCGAGCCAGTTTTATGGATACATTACTCTTACTACTGAAACACAAAGATGGAAATTCTGTGTCTGTAACAGACTTGAAACCTCCATGACCACACCAAACAGAAATAGGAGATGATGCATCAGGATGAGAATGGGATTTCCAAAATACCTGCTACAGCTTTTGGCTCCACCAAATTCAGACCACAGAAAAATCAGCCACAATGAACATTTTACATGATTGTTTTCTTTGTATGAGTCTGAAAGGCAGAGGTTATGCCTAGGAAGCAAGCCTATGGAAATACAAGGAGCAATACGAGATGGAAGCAGTTGCTTCACACAGAACAATTTCCAAATACCATGAGCTCTGCCTGTTTCATCTGATGACAATTCATGTTAATGTTTTGCAGCCCTGATTTCTGGAAAGAAGCAGGTAGTTACATTTTGACCACTCACTAATTCTGTGTAATTGCTCTAGCTGACAAGAAAAAAAAAAAAAAGGGGGGGGGGGGGGGGGGGATTGTGCAATCACTCAACATCTAAATGCCACATTAAGCAACCACAATTACTAGTTTGTCTTTTCCTGTTTGCTAGTGCAGATTCTTAAAAATCACAGCTCAAGCTGCACGGCAACATCCTTCACAGAAACAAAATGAAGAAGTACTGTTCATGTGGCCCTTAACTGGGGGGAGTCGGTTTTGCACCGCTGTGTACAAAAGAAGAATTCTAAGCCCTCACGCTTTAAGTTATTTTACTCTATTTTTCCATTGCCAAAATTCCTGTTGGGTATGCCAGTGTGAAGCAGAGTAATTACTGAACCAAGCGACTTATCACTTTGCAGTGAGCCTATATGAACGAGGACCCAGGGTTAGCCTCTCCAATTTGCAGCCTACTCCAACAAGAAGTTTCACTGGCACTGTAATACTCCACGTACATCACCAGATCTTTCGGGTACAAGCCTCATGCTGCTTTTCAGCGCAGCAAACCAAGTCACAGAGAGGAATGAGAATGAAGGGGGTGAGCTGGTTAAGAGCCCAAGCTAGTGCTGCCCTGGGTACATACACACTGAATTACTCCGGGTACACACCAGTGTCAGGCGTGACAAGGCAACAGGTCTCCCATCACTTGCTGAGATTAATTTAAAGCATTTCTGAAAGCTGAGAGAGATTTTCCTCCCAAGAAGTTTGTGTTGTTACTAAAATAAAACTGCATGCTTTATGAAACGAGCACTTACGCTGGCAGAAAGCAATACACTTTATAGATTGGGATGGTTTTCCCTGGCAAATACTACTTCTACTTGCCAATCAAGTGTATTTTAGTCAACACGAAAGCTAAAAGATATTTTTCATTTTTGTTGTTTTCTCATTTGGAAAATTTTCCAAAGACCAATTTGGAGAAACTGGCAGTTAGGTAAATATTTTTTGTTCGGAGCATATGCTATAATAGCTACAAACAAAAATATACATTAAAGAAGAACGGGCATGAATAGCTGGTTAGTTATTTTGCTGCCTGAAGTGGTATTTCATCTACTGTAATGTCAAAATTTCTGCCCACATCTCCAGTGGTGAAAGGTTTTGGGTGCCATCTTAGAGCACAGAAGGGTGCAACAGATACCACTGCAGAGCACCACAGCTGGTTTCCTAACTAAGCATGGCTATTTTGCCTAAGTTTCTTACAAAATATGATTACAAGAAGGAAGTTTTGATAAACAAACCTTAGTATTCACTTTCGTGCTCTATTTTTTGAAGTAGACTGTGTATTAACATTATTTTACCCATCGCAACTCCCCAATTAATTGCTCTACAATGACAAGACTCACTGTCCTATTCACAGATATAGCTGCAGTTTTAAAAATAGTGTATTAAATACTCTGAAAGTCCTCACTGGTCTCCTACCAAGAGCAGGAAGGAACTGAACACAGCAGCAGACCTAAACCTTGGCCAAACCTCCCCAAGTGGCTCAGACAGAACTTGGAATGTTCAAAAAGCTCACATAAAAACTGCATACTTGTAAAGTAAGAAACATCATATATATGCTCTCACGCTGACTTGTTTAACAATATTCCTTGCCTAGGCAAATTGTCCCTACCTTGGTTTCTCCTAAATAAAATCATGACGGGCATTTGTGAGAAACAGAACGGAAGGATATCTGTTTTGAGCCTACTTTGAATCTGAGCCTTACTTCTTTCTCTCCCTCTTTTCATTGAGTCCTTGTCTTTATTCCTATATGAACACCAACAACTCCCACTGCAGCAGCAACTGGAGTCCCGCTTCTAAGGTGCTTCAAAAGCTGATTCCTCTGACAGCACAGCAAGGAAAAAGAAGCAGAGATATGAACAAAACTCTGGCATCCTGCTTGGCATATTACTGACAGGCATGCTCTCAAGGGAAAAAAAAATAAAATCAAGAAATTGGAACGATGTGGTCCTTGTTTTGGTATCTGTGCCAGCAGAGAAAACCTCCACTGAACCACTCTCCGTTGCTTCTAAATTTGTTAGAATAAAAGAGAGCTCAAAAATCCTCCCAGGCACCTTGCTGTCCGCAACTAACATCACAGCAAAGACCTTCCAAGTCTTCTTGAGAAGCCACACTGGCTATGGGCAAAATAAAGCTTGTTCATGATGAAATACAGTTCAAGGGAGAACTGATCTAAGGTCTCTAAATTCTTCTGCTCTCTCAGTCGCAATCAGGATCAGTCTTGTGACTGCTTTGGTTTCATGGGCAAGTTCTCACTAGTCCTTCTAAAAAATACCACAACAAAATAAAGTAAGGTTACCTACTAAAGGGCAGATGGTACTGGCATGGCAGCCTCATGCTAAAGGAAAACCCCAGATTTCAGTAACAGACACACCAGGAACCAGAATTTCAGAGGATATGTGGGATCATAGAATCACAGAATTGTTTAGGTTCGAAAAGACCTTTAAGATCATCCAGTCCAGCCATTAACCTAACATTACCAAGTCCACCACTAAACCAATTAAGGGGAGAGTAGCAATTTCATGTTTCCTGGCTTGGTGGCTGGATTATTTTTTAACTAGGAATCATTAAGGTTGGAAAGGACCTGTAAGATCATCAGTCCAACCATCAACCCAACACCACCATGCCCACTAAACCATGTCCCAAAGTGCCACACCTACCTGTTTTTTTGAACACTTCCAGGGATGAGGACTCCACCACCTCTCTGGGCAGCCCATTCTAATGCTTGACCACTCTTTCAGTGAAAAAACTTTCCCTAATATCCAATTTAAACTTCCCCTGACACAGCTAGAGGCCATTTCCTCTCATCCTATCGCTTGTTACTTGGGAGAAGAGACCAACACCCACCTCACTACAACCTCCTTTCAGGCAGTTGTAGAGAGCAGTAAGGTCTCTCCTCAGCCTCTCTTCTCCAGACTTAACAATCCCAGCTCCCTCAGCTGCTCCCCATCAGCCCTGTGCTCCAGACCCTTCCCCAGCTTCGTTGCCCTTCTCTGGATGCACTCCAGCAGCTCAATGTCTTTCTTGTACTGATCCCAGCAAAGCGATGCTTATGGTGTTCTCCAGTTGGACACGTTCAGATCATAATTTTGTTTTTGTCTTCAAATGACTAAACTGGATTGGGCATGGATTGTATTTGCTTGATTTTTAACATTAATTTGCAGAGCATACAGCTAAGAGACTAGCAGAAAATTTCCACATCGTTTTTTCTCAGGACTCTGGGCATAAGCACTAATTAAAGAAAACATCTTTAATCTTCCTTAAGAAATTTGTGAGCTCTGCAACTGCCTCAGGCTTGCTAAGTTAGATGATCACTGCACCATGCAATGATATTTTCACATGCCTCCCCATTCTCCAGCTTTTCTCCAGTAATGAAACCAGAGGGAATTCAGGTAGGGATGCTCCCACAAATCAAGTCCTGACATTTCTTCTTCTGGCTGGTGACAAACAGCCCCACAAAAAGAGGCGGCAGTATCTGTCAAGAAAACCTAGCCAGCTTTTCTTTTTATAAGGTTATTTGTCACTCTTCAGTGCATTCAAGAAATGTATTAGTAAGCTCAAGTTATTTGATAAAAACTGCTAATTCAGTGATCCAAGCATATTCCACTACCAGCATACAGCACTTGCAGATGCAAACCTGAGAGCCTGAGAAGTCTTATTTTTTCCCCCCTCTTAAACAGAACCAATAGTTTTCTTTTTAAGAGGAGGTATTTTAAATTGCAGTTCTTTATTCTTGTGGTGGTTTCAGCAGATAGGAGCCAGTGGAGCACAGCTCCTTCTGCTGAAGACCAGTGCTTCCGTGAGCCTGCCACACGCTGCCCTGCTGGGTGCTAAAATTACAAAATTGCCATGTAAGAAGTCGGGGAAATTTGGCCGAGGTTGGTGTTTCCTGCTCTTAATTTGCAGTTTTGCAAGACTGGGAAATCAGTGGGATAGAGCCTCTGCTCCAGTGTCAGTTTTTCCTTGCTCTCAGTACAACCACCCAGATTGAGTGGCTATGGTGAAGGACCCTGTGGAAACAGGTGGGAAAGGAAGGTGGTCGCCTGTGTCGAAAACATACTGATGCCCTATATCTCTTCCAGGGGGAAAAAAAAATAAAAAAAATAACTTTTAAAGACAGAGAATATGTCCTCCGAGATAAAATAGATGATTGTACTTCCAGAGATTGATGAGACTTGTAAAGAGAGAAAGCTCAGTGTATGAGGCAGGTGCCATAAATAAAGTGACAGATAAAAGTTTACTCTGAAGGCAGAACAGTACAGAAATAAATACAACTTTGTAGCTCCACAGTCCACAGCTCCTCAGGGAATCACTCACTGGAAGGTGTCCGAGAAAAGCAAGCCTGCTGTCGGCAGGCTAAGGTCAGAATAAAAGGTCTGCACCTCTAATAGAAAACACTTAGGCATCTGCAAATCAAAAAAAGTTGAAAGTGGCAACTGTAGACATCCTAGCTCCAGGTCTACCTGCCAAAACCAGTGAGATTTTGTGTCAAGAATCTCCTATTTGCTGGTACCTTGTGAGGCATTCGTGCAAATGGAAGGGCAGACGGAGCCCGGAGGACGGAGCCTGGAAAATCACAGCTCTGTCCGGATGGAGGTGGTGTCGCTCAAATTCAATAGCTCGGTCTCAACTTCAGCCACAGTAACTTGTTCAATATCTGGACAAAACTCAGGAAATGAGATTGGTTAGGAAGCTAGCAGGAAGGAGCCGGTATAATACTTCTCCTGATGAGATGCGCGAGGTCCTAGCAAGGCACTTTTAGAGCACTACAAAGGAGACGCACAGGCTGAAGCCAAGACCGCGCATACCAAAGCACAGAATAAAATGCTAACCAATGGACCTTAAAGAGAGGGGAAGAGGAAAAAAAAAACATGTGATCACCCCTGCCTTGCCTGGGCTTGCTGTCAGCAAAACCAGTCACACAGGAGAAGGACTTTTTTCATGGAGTAAGGAAGAGCAGGTGACTGCAGACTCAAGGAACCCAGAATTGGAAAGATTAATTTTTGGTCAGTGCCACTCTCCTCCCTCTAGACTAAATGACATAAAAGAGGGAGAGCCCAGCTTAAATTAGAAGGCAGTAGCTAACCCAGATGCTGAAAAGAGTAACAAAGGGGGTTATTTCTAAGAACATCCTTTTTAGTGCATTTCTTAAGTTTATCTTTTTGCACTGTGGTTGCATTGTTACAATTCTGTTTTTAAGCAGCCATATTCTTTTTTTTATAAAAGTGAGCAATAAAGCCAACTTGGAGCAACCTGATATACAGCAAGGGCTTCGTTCAGAGCAACCCTACCTCCTTTCCTTGCTTTTTGAACAGAAGTGGAAAATAGATATGCTAAACTTTCAAACTGATTTCACTTGATGGATATATTGACGTGTTGATCAAACAGGATTAAGGGTTTTTTTTGGTAATAAAAGCTGCTTTAACTCAACACATCACTAGCAATTCCTTGATTTATTTTCTTCATCTTCAACAAACGTTCTTACTGCTGGTGGTGGTGATGACTGATACCTTTCCAAAACACTCAAACAGAAGACATAAGGAAGTAATTTTCAAAGTAAAATCAAAGCAATCTAAACAGACGAATAAATCTATCTGACAATAATGCCCCCTAAAAAGACATCTGAATGTGGTAAGCAAACTGCAGTGGCTCCCTGCTAGAGATGGCACGAACTTCTCTGCGCTGAGAAGTTACGTGCACCGTGTACACAGCAGCTCACTGGGTTTTTGCCAACGCATCCTCTGATCTCACACTGCTCCATCTTTCTTTATAAAATCTTTTGTTTGTGCATTTCTGCAGACCACCAAGGCTATGAAGACACTGCCACTGCAATGTACTTGAAGCAAGGCTAAAAGGGAATTCCACAATAATGAGCTCACACAACTGCTTTGTGCTTTATGACACCGTAACATACTCTTCTGGTGACAAGATGATGTTTTGATGGGTCTTTAAATTCAAAATATTAATCTTTGAAGACTTTTAAGTTCCGATCTCCTACACTGTGCTTAAAGCCAGGGTTAACACTGCAGTGCCAGCGAAGACATGTGCCTTGGAAAGCAACAGGTAGACACAATAAGCCTAAAGCAACTTTTTTTTGTTTTTTGGCACTGATAAATTAGCCCACCACCGTGTCACTCCTGTGTTTTAGAGGAGACAGCGGCAGCCTGACACTTCACATAAAACCTGTGTCAGCAATGCCTAGCACTCTGAACAGGAACAGGTACTCCAACCTCAAAACACGTAATAAAGAGAAAAGAAAATTAAAAGTCTTCAAATTACCTGAAAATTACTCATTCTCTCTCTGACTGAAGTAAGTCCTCACCAGCTTCTTTTATTACTGTAGAGCAAACACTGGCTTTTTCAGATGTTCCCATTACACAGTAACACTTATAACCCAGATGTCCTTATAACCACAAGTCTTAAAACCAACAGATTCAGCCAAAGCTGAGAGAAGCAACATCTTTCAGCTTTTTTTTTCCTTATACAATGAAAGCTGGTGATATATCAAACATTTTAACCTGACTACATCAAACAAAATATTTTGAGTGATGTTCAGTATGTCTTAATGACCTTCTGATTTCAAGCAGGCCACGTTAGAAAGACTAGCTGTACTCAAAATACAGATGGGCTTCACATGGTGAACAAGGTCGTGGACTAAAGAGAGACTACAAATTCAGAAGAAGAAAATAAAAATTATGTTTTCTGTATTAGAGCTTAGAGAAATGGAGCCAGAAAATAAACTCTTCACAAAACTGAATTTTACTGTCACTGGTACAGTAAAACCAGCTATTACACCGTGTATCACTGCCACATGACTGCAAATAAAACCAACAGAATAATACATCCTCTTTCCAGCAGCCACACCAACCAGTTTACAAAAAGCTGACGCCAGCTCCCTTCCTGAAATGTGTTCATTGGTTCAATGTTTTGAAAATGCAAAACACCATCTAAAAATTAGCCCCATATTTATGACTCAGGATCCTGGTTAGTGTTGCTGTCTGTTCAACTGAAAGTTTTACTTCTGTCCCGAAAGTCCTCTTCTAGTACGCAATAACTCTCCCAGTCACTGTCAGCTGTTCCTGTATTTAGGAACCATTGCGTTTCTGCATATTGTTCAAATATTGATAATAAGCAATCAAGTCTTCTTTTGATTATCCCACTTGTTCACAAAGAATAAACCAGGGATACAGGCAGAACAGCATGGGAGTAATGCCCATTCCCTTACACTACAAGGTTGCTTCGTTCATGTTCCTAAGAGCCCTTTCCACCATGATTTTAACTAAAAGCTCTCACTGCATTTTCCTTGGGCAGCCTTGGGCAGGCTTGGTACTCTTCTGTTTTTATCTTCAGATCATCCCATTTCTTCACTGCTTTTCCCAGTTCCCAGCTCTAATTTAATATCTCCACCCTTGGATTTTGATCCAGACCCCAGCGAAACCCCCTCAGCCATGATTCCCAATAAATGTGGTCTGGACACTACTGATCCTCCAGGTATCTTGCTGCAGACAACCCCCAGCCCAGCCCAATGCTATTTGGTGTTACCACCCCCAACTTCAGTGAAGTCTCATCCAAACTTCAGCCTAGCAGTAGATGGGCAGCTTCTCACATATCTTGGGCTTCATTGGTTCATTACTCTGGTGCCAACCACTTTTGAACCTCCAAGGTAGCTAGGGAAAACCCTTTCATTTCAGTTCACAGCTCTTCCATTATTGCCGTCATGAGTTGTTCATCATCTGTTTAATACCTCTTTGGGAAAAGATGACATTTAGATCAACAAGAACTGAAGAGCAAAACACTGTCCTGCAGGGACCCCTCATGAAAGCAAATCCAGAGCACTCTAGCATGACGCATGCACTCTGCAGATAGATCTAACACCGGCTTTTAATGGACAGAGTGTACTCGGAGTTTTTAATGCACAGAGTGTACTCAGAGTTACAGAGGGCCACGGGCCAGCTGTAGGAGACAGGTTAAACCAGAGAAAAAGCAGCAAGAGCAATAGAAATGCAATTTATTGACCATCTTCTCTTCTATTTCCCAAGCTTCACCCAAGACTATGTTAGAAAGTTTCTTGCCATTTTGACAAGGGCTCTCGATAAGCCACATCAATAAGCCATTTGTATCTTTAATATCTATCTAAGTGTCTGATTTGGTATTGCAACACTTTCATTTAGAGTTATATATACACTACAGGTGTTGCACTCAATAGACTCACAACTTAGGCAAAAAAGGTTACTAGAAATAGGTGAAATTCCTTTAGGACATGTAGAATAAGTTGTCAAAGCACTCCTCGTTAAATGTATGCATCCTATATTCACAGGATTTTATAGTATGCACAACTCCCACTCATTGCTTTGAACTTAAATTGGGCTTGAACCAGACTCTCTCATCTAAACCCTTTGATTTTTGCAAGGCTCAGAACGAAAGCATTCCGATTCAAACCCAAGTCCCTAAGGTTAAGTTGCCTCTCCAATTTTTGACTGGATGCAAGAACAAGATTAGGGGTTTTCCAGTCCCAGATCTGCCTACCTTGTCAGCTTCTCAACTTAAAAACAACAAAACAAAGTAACACAACACCCCACCACAATATATAATGAAGGCAGCTGCCAAGTGAAGATACCATGGGCATGTGGTGCGCACAAATCCCTCTCTGCTAATCCCATCCCTTTGCAAGGATGCCACAGAACAAAGAGAAAACTCAAAACTTGGAATGAGCGGACAAAAATGAAGAGATCAGATCTAGACAGTACTACCCAACTCCTGTCCTGTGATCAGAGCATGTTACAGCACGTAAAGCCCATGCTCTTTCCTAGCAGTGTTTTACATGAATGACTCATCTCTACAAATCATAATGGAGCTAACTGCTCCAAAAGTACTCTGCAGCATGTAATAACAGTAGGTAAGTACGTGAAAAATCACCCACTGTTTCAAACCAACCATTGCGCACCATAAAGTGGAAGAAATCCAAAATCCCCGGTGTTGCTTGCAGCAGGAAGGTCTCTTCAGCCAAGCCGTGACAGCTGGCACATTACATGCTTTGATATGACGCAGGATCCTCTTCACCTGAATATGCGGATCTTAAGAGGAGGAGACACGCACCTCAAAGTCTTTTTGAGGGGGTGTGGGGTCAGGCATCCCCTTTACTGGCCGCTGTATGACAACAGCCGAGGAGCCATTGCAGAAGAGGGTAACAGGGAAGGCGCAGATGTCACTGATTTGAAAAGCAATTTAAATATCTTTACAATTTTCAATTCTCACCCACTATGCTGGTTATCTCGCATATTCTATTGTAAGGTTAATTGCCTGCCAAATGGCCACTGTGAAGACCTAGGGAGCAGAAATAATTTACCTGGAAACCGATGTTCGTGTTCTTTGCATTTATAGAAAGCATTCTGAAAACACAATAGCTACACTTCAGCTTCAAGAAAATAAACATGCCAATGCTTGCCATTAAGCCAAGCCAAGTTTTTCAAGGATGTAAGCAAGGAAAGACCTCATGCTCTGAGGTAGGCACAGGGTTTGGCAGGACACTGACTTCAGCTTTCCAAAGGAAAGCCCGTCCCACCGCCTGCCAGATAGTGCAGGGAAGGATGGCAAGAGCTGCTCAGAGGTTTATGCAACTGAATCCAAAGGCCGGTGAAGCCCAAGGAAAACACCAATGAATCCTTAAAGTGAAACTGGAAATGAAAAAGTTACACTAAGCAAACAAAAATGCCAGTGCTTGCGTTCCCCTTCTTGCTTCACTGGAAGACTGCTTTAATTTTGGTTCTTGAGTTCCTCGAGTCATTTTTCCTCCTGAAGGTCTCCTCCAAATCACATACCTGTTACTTGAACTTGTACTAAGGCTGATTTACCAATGGGTGAGGCTGAGCGAAATGGCAAATCTCTACAGGAGAGAGTCCCTGTGTGACTAATCCTCCCCCACGTCCCCAGCCTCTGGTTTGCCAGGGAGGATGCAAACACAGCTCCTCTCCCACTGCCAAAAGGCTGCTGGGTCCGCCTGCAGTTGGGGAAACCACATCTGAAGAGCAAGGGGCTCAACCTCAGAATACCATCACTCTGAGATGGCATCTTCCCTGCCAGGGACAAGAAACACGAGACTACAGATCGGACCTAATGCAGACATTCACACCTGGGGAGAATGACAGCCTCAGCAGTTCAATACGAATATCTACAGCAAATAGGTACACATTACTCCATATTCTTGTCTGGAAAGAGAAGAAAAAAAAGTAGTCAAAATTGAGTCTTGCCCTCCAATCTGCATCCTTCTCCGAAAATAAAACAAATTCTTCCGCTCTCGACAGGACACAGTCTGAAGGGAACCAGCTCTGATGTCCACAGCCCTTCCACTGCGTTTATCCCTTCCCTCTTCATGGCCAGACAGCACCTCACAGGCAGGAATCTCCATCCTCCACCTTCCCACCCGTGCTAACCAACTCATGAGCACGTAGCCACAGCCTAAAACTTTATGACTCTCTTAAGTGGCCTAATAGGAAATTTGGGGAAAACTAATGGAAAGGCAAAACACATTCATTAACATAGCAGAGCAGGCGAGGATATATCAGAGATGCTAATACAGGTATTAGACCACCATCAACCAACAAACCATAGAAACCATTATTATTTGCTGTTTAAAGCAGAAAACAAACAAGAAATTCTCGAAAAGAGATATGAGTAAAGGTTTTCCAAACCCACTTGCTACTCCTCTTTTTAATAACAGAATATGATTTGACTGACAAAAAATAATGAAGGTACTGTCAAGGAAGCTACTTAAGTTGATTGATCACCTGTTTAAAGGCAGTCCACCCCCTGGTGCCAAGCAGAAAGCTCAGACATACAAGAAGTAGCAGTTACAAAGCCCAAAGTCTCACTGATTGCCTTCATTAATGCTTTGGGTAAGCATTATCCTCAGCAGACTTTGGCGGATCTCTCCAGCAGAAAATGCACAAAAACCTTTCTTGATACAAGCCCTCACACGATCTACCTCCTCTGGGACCTCTTCTAGAGTACTTCTCCTCCCAGGTCGATCCGAGCAAGCCTTTTCTCCAGGGAAACAGAAAAGTTGGCAATGAGAAAAGCCAACAGTCCTGAGAAGTTGGATTTTGTCAGGTGCCCATCACTCCAAACTCTTCTGCCAGCGGTGTCTTCTCCCCAGTGGCAGCATGAAGAGAAACACTGTTTTTCTTCTCTGTTGCGCTCGCAGGTCTGGCACATACAAATTCCCCGTGCTGTAATCAATCTGACCTGCAGTACATTTTCTGCTGCCGCCACGCCATCCTCCTTCCTTGTCACTTCATTAGCTGCATGGTGGCCTGCAAAAACTACGCAGGAGTAGGGGGTACACAGGTTTCCGGCTGTCAGTGGCTGCGGATAAATGACTGTTATATTCACTACAGCAGAAGCAGAGGGTTTCAGCAGGCATGCACTAACGTCCCTTGGATGTTGCTCGAACTGAAATGATTCATCAGCCTTACTGGGCAGGTCATCAAGACAGGACCTTGCCCTGTGACAAAGATGAAGAGCCTGTGAGATGAGGCTTAATTTGGTCACAGAAGAGGTGTTACCTTCAAAACAAGGGAGTTATTTCCAACATCCACTGCTACTGCAGAAATAAATCCAAAAGCAAACATGGAAACAAGAGCTGGCTCTTCCTTACCCGTAAGGGTAAGATAATAAGATCCTGATGGACCATACTAGAAATGCCACTGTTGGGCCCACACTTGACATCCCAAACTGATGCAGCCAGCTTGGCAATGAGTGCCAGAGGAAGGAGGTTAAGGAGAAACATCCCCTTCCAATTCGTGGGCATGGCAACAACACTCCTACGTGAAAATGCCCTCACCATAAGCTGCTGACAAGAGTTTGTATTAGCCATTTTGCAAGAGCCATGAAATAAGACCTGACAGAACAACTGCCATCTGTTGTACCTCCAACTTCTACAGTGTTTAAGACTATTTTTTTACCTTAAATATAGATGAACATACACACACAAACACTCTCTCCTTATCTTAAGTGTATCTCAGCGATACACAAACATACCCACGACGACAGAGATCAGTGCACTCTCACTCACGCGGTTGACATCTCGCTCCTTGAACCACCAGCAAAGGGACATCGGCTCTGCAAGCGTTGCAACTCCTCCCCGCCAGATGAGTCAGAGAAGCCCATCTGCTTAATAAACTATTTATGCTATAGCATTTCTCACATACGTTTGTGTCTTATTTTATAATCTTTTTAGCATTTCAAGGAGGGACAGGGTGCAGGTATCTTGCAGTTTATTGCTGTAGCCGTGTGCCGGTTGCCTGGGAAACGGCCGGAGGGGGGAATTACATCGGCTACGTTGGCCGGAGTTTGCAATGGAGGAAAAAATCCTCTCCTCACTCTATTTAACATGCCAGAATATGAAAAGACCATTGTATGCACAAAGACAGTGTGAGATTATAAATGCCATGTCACCTGTTGCTGTTAAGAGTTGGGTTGACTCCATACATTGCACTACTCTCCCCCCGACAGAGTAGGGTTGGCCAACAATAATAAAATCTGTAGGCTTTACATAGAATTTTATGTCAAAACTCACAGAGCAAACAAGTTCTATACTCGCTCTCTCACCTGGCTGCTGTCTTGCTGCGAGATGTGCAGCATCAGGCTGCTGGCAGGTAAACAACAGGGCATCCTCTCTACTGTTTTTGACTCAATATATGTAATTAGTAATAATAAAAGCCACTGATCTTTTCGGTTATTGCCTTTTTCTTTTTTAAGAGAAATCAGTGCAAGACATAGTGACAGACGGCAGATATTAAAACCCAGAAGTAAAGAACACACTGCATCAGCAGTGAAATTCATGAGACTCATTTGTTAGAGCCATTCTACTCCAGAGAGTAGACAAGTTTGAGATGTTTCCTGAGGACTGAGGAAACCTGTTTTATACTAAAACCAAAACAGGTGAGGAAGAACTCCAAAAAGACTCTTTACCTAAGGACTCTGTCTTCCCTTGCGCCATTTTACCGAAAGGTTTTCCATGCAATTTTACTCTGTTAAAGCAAACAAAAACATTATTCACCGAAGCTCAGCGTTCTTTTTTCCCCAGATACTTATAAGCTTTATAGTGCGACCCAAAGTATACCTCTCAACATCTGGCCTAGCTAGTTCCTTAAAAGGCTATGACTCAATAAAGCCCAAAATTGGATTACAGTAATTTACCGAGGGACAGTGGAGAAAAGGAGGAAAATAAAGAAAGAAAAGTCTATCAGTCATCTCTGAGCAGAAAATAGGAGAAGATACTAAAACACGGCATGTTCTTCCTTATCTTATTTATCACATTCTGGTAACAAACTGTTTTTAAAAGGAAACGTAGTAGCTGAAATTTGAACAAAAAGTAGCATCCCAGCAGGTGTCATGACCTGAACTGGACTGCCCAGAGCAATGGTGGAGGTTCTGCGATTCCCTTGGGCTAAATTAAGGTGGAATGACACCTAAGGATCAATTAACCCTTTACTGACAGCGAACACCAGCCTGAACTCGGAAAGCACCACGCTACGCAGGGGATAAGGGGGACCCTCCCGTTGAGTCTCAAAGTTCAGAATGGACCCCCTCGCTTTCTAAACTTCTTTCCAGAGAGGAGTCGAGGTGCAGCTGGGCCTAACCTTAGTCTCAGGCTTGGTCAGCGGTTTATGTGGATAAGGAGGCAACCCGAAGCAGGAAAGCACCACGATAAGCAACGTGGGTTCTAATCCAAATACTTATAAAAGGAAAGGAAAAGGAAGAAAGAGGGGATCAAGAGACATCACCACCCTTGGATCCCAAAGGCGGCAGCCTCCGGCGCTGGGCGCTGCTCCCGGGCGCGGGGCCTCCGGCTGCGCCGGCAGCGGGGGGGAGGCCGGGCCGGAGCGGGGGCAGCAGCAGCGCGGGGTCCCCCGGGGGTGGGGGTGTGCCCGTGGCCCCTCGGAGCTGTGTCTGGGATAGGCCAGGCCCCGCCTCTCACCTCGCCCCCCTTGAGGCTTGTTCCAGAACGTTCTCCAGCTTCTGCGCAGGCGCTGCTGCGGCGGGGTGGCCCAGAGGGGCCTTTTGGGTGGCGGCGAGCCCCTTCCTCAAATGGAGTCTGCCGGACCTTTGGCCATCTGAGGCGGGACCGCGAGTCCTCCCACAGCCTCCCGGCCTTGGCTCCTCACCTGTGGTGCCATGCAGACCCCAAGTGATCGCTATGCAGACCTGAAGGTGTCTCTTTGCAGGCCTTAACCTCCCTCACCTAATGTTTGAGGCATTAACTCTTTTAGTCCCTGACAGCAGGTCACGACACAAAATTGCTCAGCTGCTAAAACCAGAGCAATCGAAACACCCGCTGTGTGTTAGTTTTATACATGCAAGAAAAACCAGAGGGAACAACGAAACTACAAGCACACATACTTTCACACCTTAAAGTATATCAAAACCATATCTAGACTTCATGAAGGAGCCCATCTCTGCCAACCAACCAGTTGTCTAGCAGCAGGAATTTAAAGCAACTTTAATGCAGAAGACATGTTTCTCTTTAGCAGATGTTAATAACGGTTTAAAATGTAATTAACGTATGTCAACGGGCTACTATTAATTTAAGCATGGACTAGAACAGTAACTGTCATTCTGCCGCAGATAACCTCCATGGAAGAGCTTTCAGAAGTTAAATGAAAGGAAAAAAACCATCGTCAGGCTCTTCATGTGGTTATTTTAATGCTAGATATCTACTTTTCCAATTCTCTAGACACTCACATAGAAGCTCGGCATCACCCAAGCCACCTCTCTCCTTTTCAGATCTCTTCTAGCATCTTTCTTTTAATTTACTCCATCAGATCATCAGACAGAGAGCTTTACCTGTCCCCCCGGGCTCCCCATGGATATACACAGCCTTCACAAGCTTTATGTAGATTATCCGGTACCTAGAACAAACGCTCCTCCTCTTCCTTGAACTTTATGCAGCATCTACAACCCTTAATGAGTATTTCACTCTGTGTTTTTTCCAGGGGCTCATGAAGGAGCCTTCAATCACCCATTCCAGTCTTTCTCTCCAAAGTGGTGCCAGGCAATTATCCTTACGTATTTGATGTATTTTAAGGGTAAAAAATCCCCATAATTATCAGACATTACTCGTGGAGCGGTATCCTTAAAACGAACCTTCAGCCTTGTTTTGCATTTGGATGCTCATGCCACAGGCAGCCCTCTCCTGCCTCCCTCCTTCCTCACTCACCTCGTGTAGGAGAAGCCCTCCTGTCCCCCCTCCATTCCCCAAAACAGCCTAAACACAGCCATTTACAGTGCAGAAAAACTGCTGCATATTCAGCGAGTCTCACGTTCAGGTGATCAAAATGATGCTTCATGCTTACTGCTCCTTGACTTTTTGGAAGAACATTTATAGGTGGGTTTTGATTCAGTGAAGAAACTAGAGACTGGTTCATGCAAACCGTATAATAGTCCTGAGCAGTCCACTAAATTTAAATGCTCGAGATTTCATCAAAATTAATCCTGTGAGAACAATATTGCAGTGAAACATAAAATTTCATTAAAATACTTATAATTTGCCAGGTTTGTTCCAAAATTTCTGTACTGCTGTTGGAAACAATTGCAAACACAAAGGACTTTGACTTGCAACAGGTGCGTGCTAGAGAAGGTGAATCAAAGACACATATCATGTTTTTTTCTGTTGCATCTGGGAGTTTTTACCTGTTTTCAGGCACCATTTTACTGTAATGCCTCTTAGCCTGCCAGAGGAAGCAAACACTCCAGGCTTCATCAGAAGGCTCTATAGTATTCTATTTTAGTTATGACCTAAAATGAAATTACTTAGGACTGAGGGTATCCATTTGCTCTTTGAAAAAAGGAAAAAAAAAAAATCACATTGGAGGAAAAACTTGCCTACCATTGGTTTTGGTTAGCAAGTGTCAGTCCCAAGCTTTGATGCGCCCTGCGCTCAGTGGCAAGGTATCTTAGCAGGGAAGCAAAGACATTAAGTGATAGATAACACACAAACAACAGCAAATTATTACCTTGTATATTCTCATTCTTTTAGAAGTTGTGCTATCAAATCTTGGATTTCCTCCATGATACTTTCATCCTGCAGCATGTGCAAAGCGCACCAAAGACCGCACTTCGTATGTGACAAACTCCTCAGCTGTACAGGTCAGAGGGAAAATATCGCATCTGTTCTGCCCCATCCATCAGCAAAAAAATTATTATGAAGGCAAAGAGTGACAGAAAAGGAGAAAAGAACGATGGCACCTGCAACATATCTTCCAGAGCGTAAGTGCCAACAAAAATTCATTTTTTCCCTTATAGCTCTTTTGACATCCTACAGCAGTGCTGGAAAGGCATTAAATCAGCCACGCTGGAGGCTTGGGAACTGAAGATACCTGGTCTCACTCCCATGAGTAAGAAATGGGCAGCCTCTCCTTTGTGCTTTTATATCAGATGTTAGATAAACAGACAGTGGGAAGCCTGGACATTACCATAAAAACCTTCAGCTAATGCTGATACCTGCAAAAAGAAACAAGCCTGCCTAACTTTGACATCAAGCGCTGCTTGAGAGAACAAGAGGCGAAGAAGTAAATGTAAACTTGATGTTGCTGCTAACCTTGCTGTAACTTAAAGTCGTATCAGGTTCAAACAGGAGCTTTTTATGCTGAAATGGGCTACCCACAAATCGTTTTGGTAACACAACAAATAACCCGGCCTAATATTACGCTTTTTGCAGAGGGACTATTGTATTTCCCACTGCTGATGTATCTAGTATGTATAGTAGCCGCTGCGAACTGAAGATTCGACAAATACAATTCATCACACGAGCTGAGATGGTGCCTTCCAAGCATCTCATATTTTGCAGGGCATGGTATTTGTAAATCAGCAAATTGGATTTATCCCTTTGAATTTGCCCCGGCAGCAGCTGGGAACCAGCAGCACTGCTGGGAAGAGCTGTTCGCAGGATGAGAGAAGAGTCTAATGTCTCATTAAAGGTCCCTTGGTATTTTTTGAAATATAGATGGTGTTAAGTCTCATTTCTTGGCCAATTTGGAACTGGTAATTGCTACTAAAGCTGTGCAGCATTTCCTACTCCATTTCTGCCAGCAGCTCTCAGGGACTAAATACTGTCCCCAGCGGCAGATATGGTCTGTGGAAATGTCCTCCTCAGCCACTGGTGCCCAAGAAAGTGGGAGAAAGTTTTGCATAGAAATTGAAACTTCCTCGGTTTCCTTTAGAAGATCTACATAGGAAAAAAAGCCCTCCCAGAGTAGCACTGCTAATTAAAGTCTGTGTAATTGAAGCGGCAGACTGCAGACAGCTATTCGGCTCGACTCCTAGACATCTACACACACGAATATTGAGCTTCACCATAGCCAGGAAGGCTGGAACAACTGAATTACCCCAAAACACAGGCTAGTAAAGAAGAGCTAAGCTTATTTTAAAGACCTAATTACTCGGTCATTTTAGTGATGGACCTGCCAGAGCACACTGCACCAAAAGCCTTTCAACACCGTGAAGTCATCAATCATTGCGACCATGGGGCAAACTGCATGTGCTACCAGACAGTTTTGTTGCCTGATCAACCATGTAATGTGCATTTGATCTTGCTAGGGTCCTAACAAGCTAAAAGAGAAAGAAGAGGAAATCTTTTGGAACAGGAAGCTTCGCTGTCTAATGGGGTTTAGAACAAAGGAATAAAAAAAAAATCTCCCCTGTCTATTGTTCTTATGGAGTATTCTGCTGTGCTTCAAGCTGAAATTTCCCATCACATGCTTTTTACTTGCTACAATTATCTCTCTTCTCATGGAAAAATTATATTGGTATCTTTCTGATACTGAACATTTGGAAAGCTGTCTCAAAATACTATCTTGCCTTGCCAGGCTATCCTATTTCAGACTGTGAAGTGACTTAAAGACATTGCCTTGAGATGACATGATGTGTCTTTATTCTCCTACGTGCTAACCTACTACAGCTTACAAAAAAACCCCAAACTAAAAATCTTGCAGCACTAGAACATCTATAGTTCTACACAGCCCAAACTGGGGTCAAGACCTGCAAATTCTTGCGTTTCCATCTGTGCATCTGTGCTGGTTTTGGCTGGGGTAGAGTTAGTTTTCTTCATAGTAGCTGGTATGGGGCTGTGCTTTGGGTTTGTGCTGAAAAGTGTTGATAACACAGGGGTGTTTTGGTCACTGCTGAGCAGTGCTGATGCAGGGTCAAGGCCTTTCCTGCTCCTCACCCCACCCCACCAGTGAGCAGGCTGGGGGGCACAAGGAGCTGGGAGGGGACACGGCCGGGACAGCTGACCCCAACTGACCCAAGGGACATCCCACACCATATGGCATCATGCTCAGCATATAGAGCTGGGGGAAGAAGAAGGAAGCGGGGGATATTTCGGGTTATGGTGTTTTTCTTCCCAAGTCACCATTATGCATGACGGAGCCCTGCTTTCCTGGGGATGTCTGAACACCCGCCTGCCCATGGGAAGTAGGGAATGAATTCCTTGTTTTGCTTTGCCTGCACACACAGCTTTTGCTGTACCTATTAAATTG
Source organism: Pelecanus crispus (assembly GCF_030463565.1). Classification (NCBI taxonomy): domain Eukaryota; kingdom Metazoa; phylum Chordata; class Aves; order Pelecaniformes; family Pelecanidae; genus Pelecanus; species Pelecanus crispus. The sequence goes on along the minus strand of NC_134652.1, from coordinate 40,061,039 downwards.
TCTTTATCTCAACCCATGGGTTTTCTCACTTTTACCCTTCCAATTCTCTTCCCCATCCCACTATGGGGGAGTGAGCAAGCGGCTGCGTGGGGCTGAGCTGCCAGCTGAGGTAAACCACAACAGCATCTCTCACACACTTTACAGCCAGCCCTGCTCAGCTTGGGTGTCTCAAACATGTTTACCCCATTACTGCTGCCTGGCTCACACCCAAGCACTTGGGAGCAGATGCCTAAATTTAAGCTTTGGGGGATGGTCTTCTGTAAGATAAGGGAGGTCTACAAGAAGCAGGGCACACCGCAAGCTCTCTACAACTACCTGAAAGGAGGCTGTAGTGCGGTGGGTGTTGGTCTCTTCTCCCAAGTAGTTAGCAATAGGATGAGAGGAAATGGGCTCAAGCTGTGCCAGGGGAGGTTTAGGTTGGATATTAGGAAAAATTTCTTCACAGAGAGGGTAGTCGAGCATTGGAACAGTCTGCCCAGAGAGGTGTTCCCTGGAAGTGTTCAAAAACCGGGCAGATGTGGCACTTTGGGACATGGTTCAGTCTAGTCTACCCTTAATTGGTTTAGTGTGGACTTGGTAATGTTGGGTTAATGGCTGGACTGGATGATCTTAAAGGTCTTTTCCAACCTAAACGATTCTATGATTCTGTGATAAGCTTCAGATGAATTTAAGTGACAGTTGTGAAGCCCATGGTTTAGAAGTGCACCTGCGAAACAGAAGTAGAGCACAAGCTGTGGAGGTGGCATCGCTCTGCAATGACTGCTTTCTGCCAGTAGAAACAGGGAGAGGGGAAAGGAAGATCAAAGTGATACCCTTTTCTCGCTATTGTAAGTGTTAGTGCCCTTTTATTTCTAAAACAGAAAAGAAAAAAGGTCTCGGTGCAGCTGAGACGACAGAATAGTTTTTTTTATTTTTCCTCCTTTCAAAGAGCTGTGTGTGATTTACCTCCACGGCTCCCAGGAGCATCGATAGCACCCACACAGCTTAATCCCAGAAGATGCCTGAGAAACACAGGCAGTACGGCGGGATACTACAGGTAAACCACCCAGTGCCTTCAAAAGACAAGGAAAGGGATGTCCTGCTCTCAAAATTGTTCACTCCATCATCCTGATCAATAAGTCTAAACTGCTTGTATTTTCATCAAGTGTGGCGTGCAAACAATTCACAGCAGAATTGTCAGCCACGTGGAAATGGAGTCTTTAAGAGTATGCACAGATAGAAAATACGTACATACCCAGGAGAGCTAAGACACTGTACTTTATAATACCTCTGAGAGGTTATATTGCATTAGGTAGTGATCATTTCCAGTATCAGCTATGACAGAAAGAAATGGGGGTGAGGGGAGCACTTCAAGCAAATTAAGTTGACACTTTTGGGAAATAGATGCCTAACACTCGCTTTTACCGGCAGCGTGGTTTCCGAGCCTTTCTTGGTGAGACCCACACACGTTTAGAAACCATTCGTTTTCTTCACAGCAAATGCAAAGTGTTTTCAGGCATCCTGCAGCCTCTCACAGAAGGGGAAATAAAGAAAAGCAGCGTCTAGGTAGTAACATCCCCACTTCAGACAAGATATTCATGCTGTAACATACCCGGGAAAAATGCTAAGATGCAGCAGTGGCTGTTACAAACCCACCCCACTGCCAACACTGAAATGTCTCTGCCTCAGACCATGCCTGCTCTCTTTGAAAGAGCGCCTGGAAAACAAACCCAAACATTTCCAACAAAATTCGTCATTGCACTTACTCCAAAGCAACTAAAAATAACATCATTATTTTCTCAAAAGAGAGATACCTCAAAATAACAAGCCCGTTGTATACCTCTTGCCAGAAATAATAATTTATTCTTCCTTAACTAATGACACATTTAAGTCCAGACTTTTTTCCACCTACACTGAGACAGTCACAAAACCATGAAAGCTTTCCAAGAGGTTTGTGTTGTGGGTTTTTTTAGCGAATTAATTGTATAAGCTCTGCTATGTATATACCTAAATAAGCTTTATAACAAAACCAAATAGGACTAAAGGGCATTTCTGAAATTTGCTTTGTTTATTTTACAGTAAATCAATACGGTTTTTATTCAGGTTCTCCAGGAGGCTGCTGCAACCTTTCCTGAGCAAGGGTTGGGGCCAGCTGATTCAGCAGCCAGAAACATATTTTAACACTGCAGCTATTGTAGGACTTTGCAACCAAAACCCTTTTCACGTTCCCTGGATGCTGTAGCTATTGCATACAGCAAAATATGAGCACGACCTCCTGCAGATGGATGTCCACGTGGCATAAGCCCAAAACACACCAGTCATCTTTGGGAAAAATAAGTATTCCCACGGCAAAGGAAGAAAAAAGTTGCTCCAGCAATTCCTGACCGCAGAAGGGATACACGGTTTGCATCGAGCAGTTGCCAAAGATGCAGGAAGAGAAAACTATCTGATTTCTTTTCCTTATGTGTGTCGATAAAGAAATAGATTAGCAGGAGCTGGTAGCGAAAGACTTCAGTGCTCTTGTACAAACAAGGCAAAGCTGCGGCCAACCAGCAGGACCGAGCACGCTAATCCTCATTAGAGGATTCAAGACTTGGATATTAACAAAACGGTCACCTTAGAGAGCTGAATTTATCTGGTTTTGAAAGGAAGAATGTGTCTTCATCTATGCTTAATTTCTGCAAAGCAAACTGCAACAGAATTTCAAGCTCGCCATGGCATCTGGATTGACATTTAGTTCTAATGAGAGCAGCTTGTCACAGTGCAAAGCTCCGAGGTCTTACATAAACCTTTACAACAGTTTTATTTAGTGGAACGTCATGGTATTTGATGTGTAAATGACATTTTAAAGGTAAAAAACAGATAAATTCTTATGTCCTCTGGTGCTCTGGTGTGAAGAGGGAGCCCAAAAACATGCAGGTATTTTAGCCTATTTTCAGGACTCAGTGGAAGTAAAAACTTCTCTCTGCATTTGACCAACTGAAAATAATGCCACAGTAGGAGCTGACATCTAATTTTCAGTCCCACTCCCTCAACTTAAAACAATGCTTGATCCTGATTTCAATCGCAGCAGTGTAAATCAGAGAAATGCCATTATGTAAAACCAGCATGTGATTTTGCTCGGTAGCTTTACCTTCGAGAAGTAATTTTAAATTCTTATTTTGCAATAAACTAACGATTTCTATGCTCCTTAGAGGAAGAAAGGAGATGTTTTACAAGGAACATACTTGGACTAAAATTAACAGCAGTGCTTTGGTGGTATCAAACAATCTGGAAACAGTTGCTATGTGTTACTACCTACAAAGCTGTAATCCTTTCTCTTCTGTTGAGTGTGTGCATGAAGAATTCCCAAAGAAAATCAGAAGGAATAGGGGGGAAACAGAACATCTAAGAGTAAGTGAAAGGTTTTGGAAAGGCCAGCGAAAGACAAAATGCTTCAAAATTATGGTTAAGAACCACATTTTGGGTTGAGCGCACTACTGGCTTGGCTTTTGCCAAGGGCAGGAAAGGCTGCATATCCATTTTCACCGAGTTGTGAAAATGAACCGCAGAAGCAACAGAATATTTCAGCTGTTTTGCCCCCACTAATGTACCACCCCAGCTCGCCTGCCATTCCTGCTTCGCTGTATTAGCCCAAATCCTGCTAATATGCTCAGCGCAAACAGAAAAAATCTGAGTTGCCAGAGATTTTACTCTTACAGGGGGCTACAATAAACGAGAAAAAAGCAGAGACAAAAGTTGAGATCATAGTTGCCACCTTGATGACAGCAGCCAGCTAAAAGAAGTATTTCACTGGACATCAAACTTCCAAGGCAGATCTGCCCCCTGCTCTGTGCACAACCCTCAAATGATTTAAGAAAATGAACAGAGGAGAATATTTGTATTTTATGCCGGTTTTCCATCACACAGCTGTGACAGAATAGCCAGCAAGAGTGATGTTAGAAAAACACGGTGGTAATCCAATTCATGCCCACAAAATTATAGGCTGTTAAAAATAAATCACAGACACCTTACGAGTCAAGCAAAATGATCTGTCTCTGTAAATGAAGGTGGAAAAGACGTCTTTTAAACCCACTTAACAGTAATGGGTAAAAGCAGTGAAGGCCATTAAGTAGCAAAATGAAGGGGGAAAAATCATAATTAAGAACGCAATCATGTTTTAGCTCTCAGCAAAAATGTCGACTTCCAATTAATTCCTAAATGTCCTCTTTGAGCAAAGAAAAAAAAAAGAACAAGTGAAACGCTGCAGAATCTGTTGCTTGCACAAGATTTCACCTCTCATGCAGAGAGGCAAATTCGAGTTTTCTTTTTGTGGTTGTGCAGACGGAAAATTACATACTGGCAACAGAGAACTTTCCTGCAATGCTCCATCAAATGCCAGCTTTGGAGAACACGGAGATAAAGACCAGTTTTGTTTAAAAAGAAATATTATTATTTGTGCTTCTTGCTCTGCTGCTAGATTTTATTAAGAAATAACGTTGCTGCGATGCTAAGCGCAGCACTGATTTCCCTCATCCCCTGGCTACAGGTGAAACCCATCAGATACCGACAGGAGATGCTCTTGCTAGCACGACCAGTTTCGGCTAATTTACCAAACCATCGTATGAAATACTGCACCCTATAAAAGAGAGGAAAAGAAAAGCTGTCCGAGGAAAGATGCTTCAAGCCCAGTCAAAAATAAAGCTCCCTAACTCCCTGCTGCAGCAGGAAGGAAACTTTTGGGAAGTACGTACCCAGGACGCTTTCAGAGAGGGTTTGGAAAATGAGATTTCACCCAAATCGATCCTTTCTGTTAGAAACACATTGACATTGTTGACACGCTTGGATTTTATTTCTTTTTTAACTCATAAAGCAGCATTGATTTAAGAAGAAATCACTGGAGAATTCTCCAGGGGCCACAGCGATCCACTATAAACTTCTACTCCACTTTTATCACAAGCGCCAATGCACTTTCTAGTGATGTTTTCACATTCTTCTGGGTGAAAGTAGAGGGGAGATAAAGCAAATAAACAACAACGACAACAAAACCAAACACAAAAACTCGCCAAAGACCACGCAGAGGCTGCATTTTCTGATCACTTTAATTCCTCACTAGATGCACCAAGCAGCCTCTTGCATCGCAGGACAGAAATGCCTCAACAGCAACCTTAAATGCTAGAGATGCTAAAAGTGACGCACATGTCTGCGCTTATTTATACCAAGGCGTTAAAAAAGGAATTAAAAAAAAAATCATACAACCTATTAAAAGTTGATTTACTGTGCTTTTAAAACAACTAGATGCATTTTGGGGGCTTGGCTCATGATATGCAAACTATTTGTGACGGAGATGCCACAGCCGCATGTAGGAAGAACAGGCTCGAGGTCTCTGCAAGACTGACGGCGCCTGCCACAAATGGTCCTGGTGCCTTGCCTGGGAAATCGTGTGGTTTGTTTAATTAAGAGCAAATTAACGCAAATCTATTAAATAGCATCAAGTTTAAGACAATGAATTAATTTGACAGACACCAAAATACTGCAAGCTGGTTTCTGTTTCTGGCAGCGAATTCACTCCAGTGACTGACTCTCTCCCCAGCATCACCAAAGGATAAATGGCATCTACGTGATCCGGACACAGCCACATCAGGACACATCTGGCTTACACAGAACATTCAGCAGAAGCTATTTTTTGCACTAATTGGACATTTTTCTAGCAGTCACTTGGTACTAAATTAAAACAAAAAACAATCAAACCTGTCAAAACCCAGTAAAGTGATACTGTGGGGCGGACGGTTTTCAATGCAAGCACATAACTCCATCACCGCAGCAATCTCTGGGAGAGCCTGTACGCAGCGAAAGATTTAAAATCCCGCCCTGATCTGCTTTGAGATCTGCTTTAGGACGAGAGGAAATGGGCTCAAGCTGTGCCAGGGGAGGTTGACATTGGATATTAGGAAAAATTTCTTCACGGAAAGGGTGGTCAAGCATTGGAACAGGCTGCCCAGAGAGGTGGGGGAGTCCCCATCCCTGGAATTGTTCAAAAAATGGGCAGATGTGGCACTGTGGGACATGGTTCAGTCTAGTCTACCCTTAATTGGGTTAGTGTGGACTTGGTAATGTTAGGTTAATGGCTGGACTGTATGATCTTAAAGGTCTTTTCCAACCTAAACGATTCTATGATTCTATGAGTACCCTCGGTATACACCAACCCACTCCTGCACCACGGCCACAGGGACTTGAAAGCTTTGGCAGAAAAACTGGACAGCCACCAGTTACCTGAACCCATGAGCCAGCCGCGGTTTCAGGGTACAAGAAGCGTTTATCTGCACGCCTGCTCCTCTGCAGAAACAGAACACAGAGCCCCCTTGGAATAAGGGCACGTCATTTATTAGGTTGAAAATATTACACGGTGAAGACGTTCACCTGGAGGACATTGCGGAAGCCTGACAACAGCAGCCATGGGAGCGGCATCTCTAGCTATCAATAACCAACCACAACCTTTCTCAGCGTTGTCTTTCCTCTGGATTCAAATGGGATCAGTTTCCTCCTCATGGTATCTAGACAGTATTTCTGGACTTCTGATTGTTACTATTTCATCCAGCTCACCCTCTTGATAAAAAGAGAGATGCTTCACTCTTAATTTGAGAGCCAACGCTTGAAAAGACCTCCAATTTCTCAACTGCGCCTAGTTATGTTAAAACTATAAAGTTAAAAGCGAGATGGGTATTTCTGTATTTTTTGCAGTATATTTATTAGAAAAGCTTTAACAGCCTTCATTTACATTAATTGAATAAAAAATGAGAGTTACCTTGGAAGTCTCTAGTAGTAGTACACATTCTATGGAATTTGGCACTTCATAGGAATGAAGAACCTACAATGAACTGAAACCTGTGATCATGTTTCGCTTGACATTTTTGTACAGTTTTGACACTGCATTTGCTAATATGCAAGTAAAATGTATTTCTTTAAACCTAGAAAAAAAGATGCATTATAATAGAAAACTTGGCAGGTACTAGTGATACTTAGGGATCCTATAGAAACATCTCTTTCTTGTTGTTTATTATTTATAGATAGGGGAGGTTTTGATCTTGGAACAATTCATGTACTGTAGCTATTTTCCAGATTGAATTCTTGCAGAGATCTGGCCTTTTCTTGGTTCTTTGTCTACAAGTGCAGGGAAAGAAATTCAGACAGTTTCAAAAAAAACAATGTTGCTCTCATTTGCAGACAAACAGAAAAGACGGCAAAGGTTTAGCTACCACAGATCTTCAAGAGAACAGATGAAAAGAAAAAAAAATCTTTGCACTGACACTTCAGGAAATCAGCTCTGCAAAATGAAAGGGTCTGAGCTGACTGGGTTTGTTTGTTTCCAGGGTACACAGCACCTATGACAAAAGCTCATGTAGAAATAAGAGGATGATCCATTTATCTCGAATGAATAGAAAATGCCATATGTTTCCATCTCCGGATGATTTCACAAAGAATATTTTCCTTTCTCAAAAGGATCAAATAACTATATGGTTGCATTAGGTAGTTAATGTATAAATAACTACAATAATTTCACATTGCAGGCACTTTTCCTGGGTGTATTAAAGACATATGATGGTTTTATACAAATCTATAATCAAAATACTACTTAAGAGTATATGGCAACAAATGCTGCTGATTCATCTCATTAAGAAATTATATATTCCTGATTCATTTTTAATCCAGCCTGTCATTTATTTTTATGCATATCATACCTGAATTCCTCTATAACCTACTTCTTGTAAAAACACATGCTGCCTCCTGTCTGGCACATATATTTGAAGTTTAAAACAGGAGTATATTTTAAATAAAGAAATCTGAACATCTAGCACCGAAATAATCTGTCAAACTAAACATGAATAGAGGCAGCAAGAAAAATAGCACGCAAACCTTAACTTCAGGACTACTTTATTCGAGTGCTCAGCTCTCCTACTTTTCATTTGATTTGTTTCCTTTGAAAAACATCAATCTTAGGCATGTGAAAAATCAACACGGGAAAAGCAGGCAGCCTTTCCGCTAGCCCGCAGTGATGTCAGCATGGTCTTTACCTAATATAAATGGGGACAATTCCTTAGATTTTGGGGGTTCAGTGGCAAATGACTGCTCTCAGAAACTGCCCCACGATCTCGCACACCTTCAGCAGATACTCGGCTCCGGCATCCCCTGGACAAAAGCGCTGATTTCTCCTGCCTCGGCCGCAGGCTTTGTCTGAATTGCCATTTCCAGCCCCAGACACGTCACCTATTCAGTTTTCAAGAAAGGCATGGCAGAGCTACAAAAATATTTTACAGTATAAAAAGTGTATTCTCCTCATGCTCCTCTTCAGGTTTATTTTTCTTACCTTCAGGCAGAAGCTAAGGATATAATATTCCTGTCTAAAATATTTAAAAACGAAAGCAAAAAAGCAGAAATGGAAAAATATTTTTCTCTACTGGATCTAGGTGATCAGTAAGAGAGATGTAACAACAAATTTCTGCCACTCTTGCTACCCACATGCTCAGGACTACTTGAAAAAGGAGGGCAGTTAGAGTAAAAGCTGTAATTTTTGTTACAGAAACTGCACTTTATGCATCTATACAAAAGAAACTTGTCCTTTCTATAGCTTGTTTCATGCTGAATTCATGCACCCGAAAGCAGGCACCCTCTCAGTATGTCCCTGTAACCACAGGGGATGGAGAGAGACAAGAGGGAAAACATTTTCTGGAGAAGAGTAGGCTGAGGGGTGACCTTATTGCTCCCTACAACTACCTGAAAGGAGGGTGTAGTGAGGTGGGTGTTGGTCTCTTCTCCCATGTAGCTAGCGATAGGATGAGAGCAAATGGGCTCAAGCTGCGCCAGGGGAGGTTTAGGTTGGATATTAGGAAAAATTTCTTCACGGAAAGGGTATTCAAGCATTGGAACAGGCTGCCCAGAGAGGTGGTGGAGTCACCATCCCTGGAAGTGTTCAAAAACCGGGCAGACGTGGCACTGTGGGACATGGTTTAGTCTAGTCTACCCTTGATTGGTTTAGAGTAGACTTGGTAGTGTAGGTTAACAGTTGGACTGGATGATCTTAAAGGTCTTTTCCAACCTAAATGATTCTGATTGGACATTTTGGTCACCCTCTTTCAATGACACTCAAACCTTTTAGGGAAGGGCGGAGATGTCATGCGAGGTAGGTACATAGGGAGAAGTTTACAGCCAAGAGGATATCCCTAGTCCTGAGTAATGTATCGTGAGATCCTACCAAGTAAAGACGATGTCCAAGTCATCTGGAGGACTATTACACATCCAATGCAAACCGCACCTCAGGTTGATGGTATGTTTTCTCAGGGGGTTCACAGTGGCCAAAAATGAGCCACATTCTGCTTTAAAGGTGATTTTCCGAAACCTGCACAGTTGCTCAACTAATTGAACAGAATAGCGACAAACCAGTGGGAGCTAGCAAAGTAAAAGATTTTTCTCCCTGTGCTTTTTTGCTGACAAAAACAAAACAGTAAAAAAAAACCCTTCAGAGAACAGTTTAAGAGGGATCAACAAATACCAGCTGCTAATGAAGTGTGTCGCTTTAGCTATCTCACTGCCTTATGTTCAAGGACCAGGATGACTGCAAACACCTCCTGCATGCAGATTGAGAGGAACATTATTGACAGTGGTAGGACAGACACGCTGAGATGGCAGCAGCTTCCTCGAGCGTAGGCACAACAGCATAAAAACAAAACAGAGATGAATTAAACGTAAGTACATTTATGCAGGTTAAACATTACGAGGAAATGTCTGCGATAGCCTCCCTTTTTGACAGTAAGGACAGAGCAAAGCCTGCTGCCTTTGATTCCCTTGAATTTAAAGGATCAAGCTGACAGATCTGAAAGACAGATCTGGATGGCAAGTCCAGGGGAGAAATCAGAGGGCAGTCCGTAAATACTGCAAAAAACAGAAGGGAGAAGATAGAGTCACATATAGATGTTATGAGGAGTACCAGAAAACAGTATTTTTTATTTTCTCTGAAACATCAGCTTCTCCACTCCCTTTCCTCTGCTAGCCTGGACCACCTCTGGAAGAGGAAGATGAAGAGTGAGCAAGCATGGAGTGTAGGGACACATCGGATGGCCCCAACAGGAGGGGACCACAGTCTGCCTACAGCCTCAACCCAACCATTCAGAGACAAGAAAACCACTCTCCCTTCACCAGCACCCTCCTCTCCTTTGAGCAATAGAGAAAAGCAACCGGCTTCTGCATGATGCAATTTGGTTTCCACTCTCCTCCAGGGAGAAAAGGGAAGCAAAATGATTTTTCTCTCCAGAAGCTGGGGAAAATTAACATGTATTTGACCTTCATGTCTAACCCCTTTTAGGCTCATCTTCCTCAAGTGTACTAGAAGCTGCGATGCCTTGAGCTATGAAACGATCCTGAACTAGAAATCCAAATGGTTTAAAAAACCCCGGTGGGGAAAAAGGCTCCCTAGGTCCTCTGAGATGTGCAACTAGAAGCAGTCTACAACCACAAACCACTTAACACCTCTGAAAATGTGACGTCAGGAAAGCCTGAAGGCATGGTGCTCACGCTGCAGACCCAGCGATGCTTGCCGATGGCAAACACAGCACCTAAACTCCTGCCATTCCGTAAGCAAACTGCTTTTGCTAGCTCCTTTTTCAACATCCTTTTAAAAAAAGCCATGCTTCTCATGTTATGTCATTTAATCAGTCATTTAAATGGAACACAAACTTTGCCTTTCCACACAGAGCTGGTGTGAATACAAGCGCAGCTAATCATACATAAGCCATAGAAGGGTCTTTGCCTGGGAGGCCAAAGCCATGAAGACACTGCCTTATTTTGGGGGTTTTGGCATGTTTGGGTTTTTTTTAAAAAAAAAGAAAAGAAAAAGCATCACATGCCAGTGTGCTGCAGAAATTATTACTAGTTTCTATTATTTTAAAAAACACAACTTTTTACTGGAGGGTTTTGTTATGTTTTCTTAAGTAACAAAAAAGCTATTGTTTCTATTCAAAACTGGAAGATTTGGTGCCAAACTAAGATCAACATTTCTGAAGGCTTTCTCTGGATTTCTGTGGAATAAACACTTCACCTAGTTCATATAAAGAGCTTAATTTTTTTCTTTTTTAATCTGCCTCAAACAAACATTACTGTGCTACTGCTCGGCACAACGCAGATGAACAGACTTGCTAAAGTGATATATTTCTGTGCGAATACTTTATTATTGTACAGGCAGGAGATTTGATTACTTTCTCCCTGGGGATGCATTGTATATTTGGATACCTTTCTATGGCCAAGGATTGGCTTATTTCATTTCCTTGCTGAATAAATGTATTTAATACAGTTGGAAGTAAACATCCCAAAACCAGAGCCCTGCTGTTATCTGCCCAATGTGGATTTACGTGCATGGGGGTACTCGCCCACAGACTTCCCTTGGGAAACGGGGAAAGGGATGGGGAAGGACTATACGAATACTGGAAAATGAATGGGAAAGCATCAGCAAAGATGAACTTTGCAAAGTCCTGTTTGCTTATTCAAAAATTAAGCAGGCGGTCTCCAAAACTGAGAACATTTCATGTAAACAACACTATCCGGGATCCAGAATGTGTTTTATGCAGCTTCTTCATTTCTCTAAAGCGGTTTTCAAGCGACTCCAGAGCAGCAGAGCTAATCAAAATGCATTACGACATCAATATTTCACGTGTGGAGTGTTTCACAGGTGAACAGGCAGCCCACAGCGAAATAAAGAAGATTCTGCTTGTCTGTGAATGAGCAGGACTAAAATGGCAGATTAAAGCATGTTTTCCTTGGAACATCTCTGAATTTTTGCGTGGCGATGTTATATGGTAAGTGTCACCTGCAGCGTTGTATACATACAGGGAAGGAGCGGATGTTCTCCAGGGAAGAGGAGACTTTCAGTAGCAATCCTAGGTTCAACGGGACATACGGATTGCAGGGGGGCTAACAGCCACCTCCCATGTATCACACCCCCATGAGTTACACCAAATGATATCAGTGAACAAGATTTACAAAACACACAAGAATTTCTGCAAGAAAGGAAGAGACAAGGAGATTTTAAGCTAAATTAGTGTATGAACGCACACACACACTGTAGTATACAGCTTGTATATAAATAAATTTATGTACAGCTTGTACATAAAGCAGCCACCGGCAAAGATGCAACTCTGTACCATACAGAGGCCAAAGCAAGAAGTGAGTATTTTTGGAAAAAGTGAGGGAGAGACTCTAGACAAGTGCCCTGACATCCCCCATCTTCTCCATGTTGAAGCAGGTGGGTGGGTGCAAAGTTACACAAGATGACGAGTTATGTTCCCTCCGTATATCCACAAAATGCTTAATGCTCCATGGGCACAAGTTAAACCTCTTTTCTGCTTGCGATTATTGTGCAAGTACCTCTCATCCAACGGCTAGTTTGGATCCCTGTAGGTCTTCCCAATATTTAAGTGCCTGAATGCCCTGGTTTTGGCTGGGATAGAGTTAATTTTCTTCCTAGCAGCAGGCATAGTGCTGTGGTTTGGATTTAGTAGGAGAAGAACGTTGATAACACACTGATGGTTTAGTTGTTGCTAAGTACTGCTTATGCTAGTCAAGGACTTTTCAGCTTCCCATGCTCTGCCAGGTGCACAAGAAACTGGGAGGGGGCACAGCCAGGACAGTTGATCCAAACTGCCCCAAGGGCTATTCCATACCATACGGCGTCATGGGCAGTATAGAAACTGGGGGGTTTGGCCGGGGAGCAGCGATCACTGCTCGGGGACTGGCTGGGTATCGGTCGGCCAGTGGTGAGCAATTGCATCGTGCATCACTTGCTTTGTATATTATTATTATTGTTATTATTATATTGTTATTATTACTACTACTATTGTACTTCATTTTGTTTCAATTATTAAACTGTTCTTATCTCAACCCAGGAGTTTTTCTCACTCTTATTCCTCCGATTCTCTCCCTCATCCCACCAGGGCAGGGAGGGGAGTAAGCGAGCGGCTGTGTGGTGCTGAGTTGCTGGCTGGGGCTAAACCACGACACTGAATTAATACATTTGATATTTGAAGAGCGGGTGGGCACCAGAGAAGTCTGAAAGAGTGAGAAAGCCATACTGTAACGTAATGGCAAAGGGACAAGAGGAGTAACAGCAGCTCATTTCTCTTCGAAGATGAGGCCACATGCAACAAAAGATGAAAATAAATGTTTTATAACAGCAGTCACTATCATTACTACCCAGTGAAATTTTATTTTGCAAGCCCATGCAAAAAACTAAGAAGGTTCTTGGACAATAGAAAAATACATATTTTGGATGAGCGTTTCCTTCCTCCCATGGCTGAAGGTAGATTTCATACGACATAGGAAAGCTGCTTCCTCCACCCAGCCAAGCAACACGAATGAGCGACAGAGTAGCTGGCACGATGACAGATGATATCAACATCTTCATCCTGCCACGCAGGGGCCAAGAACACACAGGGAAAAGGGTGCTTAAGAGCCTATTAACAGATGGCATCTTAACAGTTGGAGCAAGAGGCATCTAAATTAGACCCAGACTGGAATCTAGAACACGTCACATTACCAACAGTAGCAGCACCAGGGAAAAATACTTCTGTTACGATTTCCAGTGAAAGAAGCATACTCCCCCATCTGCAAGTGCCACCCAAAACCAACGGCACAGCTTCGGGCAGTGCCATCGGCCCATCCACCTGATGGAGCAGACAAACACACCCCCTGAGCAGGGAGCTGAAAACAGAGCAAACTCATTTCTGCTCAGATAGGAGCACTGAATAATTTCTTTGGGGGTGGGTATATATTTTCAGATGGTTTGAGGCCAAGGTGTCATAAAACTTTTTCTTCACTGGTTCATCTCCATATAACATAAAGCAGTTTGTGACACAGCTCCAGATTAAATACAATGCAATGTCACTAAAATTCATGTAACATCTGTGCCGGAAGGCTGCTACGGAGGACTTGCACGGAACAACATGGCCGAGAAGCAAAAAACATCTGCCCACTTTTGAAGGGCTATGGTCAACACACAACCCCCTCATATCCCACGGTATCGGCTTTGATGCATGAAGAGCCATTCAGAAAACACAACCTGTAGCATACTATAAAGCCTGCCGATACCAGCCCACAGCTCAGGTCAGATGAGCCCAGGAGCCGCAGCCTCCCTAGGAATATAAAAGCTCCTCCACTCATCTCAACTGCCCTGACTCCAGAAAAAATCTCCCCAGCCTCTGGATCCCTACACAGCAATTGCAGTTTGAAATACTTTGCTCGATAAATTAAAGTCACTTCTGGCTGAATGAGACAGAGAAGTTAAAGGGCAAAAAAAAAAAAAAAGCGTATCAGTGATGCAGCTAAGATTTTTTGTCTAGTATACTCTTATCTCAGTAATCACAATGCAGAAGTACACAGACTTCAGGGATTTAAACCCTTTGCCTCAAACCCCAGCTAAGGTTTCCTACAGGGGAACACTTGAAAAAATTAATCCAGATTAATATTGAATAGCTATTTGTCCCCAAGCATCTGCACAGGCTATCCTTCCAAACAGCGCGGCTTTCATGTGGTTTTGCTTCATTGGCATTGCAGGTGAGTCACGCTAAACCGAGCCAGAAGACTCTAAATCCAGACAAGAATACCCCTGCAGGGGTGTAACTCATCGTTCACCCCCTTTCCGCAGGGATCAGCCCTCCTGGATGCTCCCACACAGCACATGTATGGCTTGGGACCCTGTGCCTGGTGTTGCAAAACACTTAGCGTGGTGTTTGATCACATCATCTGAAGCAACGCTGCTGAAATTTAAAATTACATCAGCCTCTGTATTTTGCCCTCACCAAGTGCTGTATCCTAGCTCAGCCAAAAGTTTTGCACTCTGGACTTAAAATCATCCCGTCGGCTCTGTCCCAGCGAAGGGTTAAGGGCAGAAATGTTACTATGGATGGAAGGTGAGGAAAAACGGGGGTTTTTTTGCTGCAATCACTACAGTTTTAGTAGTGCCAAGTCAGCACTATCCTCCCCTTGCATTTGGGCAATGAGAGGGTAAAGAGCAGAAGTCAGTGCCAGGCACCTCTTCCTTCACCAGCGAGAGGGCAGAAGAGAGAAACAAGGCTAGAGGAGGGATTTTGTCTTTAGACAATACGAATTAAACAATACAAAGAAGGGGATAAACATACCAGCATGGGCAAATCTTATTCAAACTCACTTATTTAGTCTTCAATTAAGTAAACTTGAAAGACATGTTCCAAGCCATAGGTAGCCCTACCTACAAAATCTCATCCAAATATATTGCTCTTGCTGGCCAACGGGGAAACCTGGATATTGCCACTGTAAAAAGGAACCAGTTCACCTCCACATCTCTGAGGTTTTCTGTTTGCCCTTCCTTGCACAATCTCCTTTCAGAATTATAATTATTATTTCCCTTAGCATTATGAAAATGGTTAGGTCCTTCTGTAAAACAAAACAGCAGGGGGAAATGCCCTTCAATGGTTATATCCAAAGTAAGGTTTGTATTCACATCAAAATTGAGGCTAAAGGCATGTAATACCCCTAAAATAAGCATTCAGCATGTGTTAAGTGCAGTGTGAAGAATTCTCAACACATGCAACCTTCACCGCCAAAAGCCAGTGGGCAATTTTCTGTGCTGCTGTTTTTCTTCTTCCCTAAAGGAAAATTACTGTTACTAGGCAGTAACATTATCTTTTAGCATCTTGCCACTTACTGTTTCTTTATTAGCATTCAAGTCCATCTGAGCATGATGAAATTTTTAGCATTGCAATGTTCTTTGGTCAAACTTTTGCACAGTCAAGGCCAAAATACCAATAGACTCAAATATTCCCCCCTGTGCTCTAGGCCCAGACTAGCAGAACTGCTGCACTATTTTCATTATGAAAAAAATTAAAATAGTCTACAGAGATACTGATCAGTAAGTGCTTTAACTACACTGCAGAACCGATATACCAATATAATTCACTCAGATGTCAAACATCCTCATAATGCCTTCAAATACAAAAACGCAGGCCATCGCAGCCTGGTGACTTTTAACCAACCGAGCCGGTGCCTGAAGGCAAAGTGTTCAACATGAAAAATAAAACATAGTAAAGAACAGCAAGGCTTTCAGTACATCAAAGACACATGCAACCAAAGACATTTGGAAGTGAAATTATACAGTAGAGCCCTTTGCAACAGCGGAGAAGAAATTATAAGTTTTGCTTCAATAAGATAGATGTTGTGATCCACACACAGGTCAAATTAAGTATGGCAAGCGAAGAAAAGATGATGCAGATCTGGATAGGAGTGCAAGGTGCACCTACACACATTTTCCTTGAAATAGCAACACATTAACTGGGATCACGTACACTAAGTAAAAGGGGCAGCACATTGCGCTACGACTTCATGACGCACACAGAGACAGTGGGGTTGAAAACAAACAGACCACGCTCGTGACAGTCTCAGGACACAAAGAAGATGGATAACTTTCATGCCCATGGTGCGAAAATCTGTTTACTATCCCAAAATATTCCACAGTGCAGGTCCAAGAGTTGCTGACCACCAACAAGAACAAATGGGAGAAGTACTAAAAGGAAAGAAAAGAAAAGCAAATGTCAAGGACAAACAGAACAGAACCAAGGAAAGGGGTAGGTTAGCTGAGAAGAAAGGAAAAAAGGGGGGAAAATGATAAAAAGACCAAGCTGAAAGAGGAGATTATGTTGTTGCTTTTAAGCAAAGACAGTGATCAAGTACAGAAGAGACGTGACTGTTCTGTGGGACATCAAAAAAGGGAGAAAGAGATTACACAGTGGAAGAAGTATTGAAACAATCATCGAGTGAAACTATCAGGTCCTTGAAAGATACTGTCACAAATTCAGCAACAGGGAATAAACGTTACTGGGAATATAAAATATTTTCTTCTTCATTTCTCAGGGACAAGGAGAGAAACAGATCAGGAAGTGAATGATGCTTCTATAACATATTCAAGAGCACATAAAATGCAAACATACCAAAGCTATTTGAGAGGGGAAAAGCGTAAGACACAAGAGGGCAACAATTTCAAGTGTAGGTATTACGGGATCTCCTCACAACAAAACAGTGTTTATCACAATCACTGGTCTGAAACAGAGCTGATTCTCTCCACTGCTGTTTAGTTTTGCTGTGGTCTGAAGAAGTTTACGGGTAGCACAAATCTTGTCCTAGCATGAACAGATGGCAAAGCCATGAAGGCTTCGTTTAGGCCTATGATACCGTGCCAAAGAGAGGGAAGATGAACTTCACAGCTCAGCTGAGCCCATCGCTGCAGCTGGGAGAGAGAGCTCCCACTCTCCATCTCCTCTGCCAGACTCTGTCCCCAAAATAAAAAAGCTCAGTAGCCCCCCAAGTCCACTATAGCAAAACAACTGTCTGAAACCTGGCTGTCAAGTGGTATCAAAGCAGAAGACCACCAGCAAAGCAGAGAGGCTCCTGTCCCAAGCCATGCAATCCGGAAGCAGTGGCAAGGTGGAAAGTCACAGCAAAGAGGGAAGGGGCAGCCTCTGCATTTCCTAAACTCAAGAGTATCCAAAGATAAGGTGGACAAAACAAAGGATTTTCAAAACAAATCCAACTTTGTTGCCAGCCACTTGGCTCTAAGAGAGCTCCACCATGGCCTTAGGTATGTTCACTGCGCATCTGCAAAAGATGCGGGACGTCAAATAGAAAGACTTCATCACCACCTGAGATTTTAAAGAATTTGGTTGTCGTTGGTGCCTGCAGGAAGCGCAGGACACAGCCAGAGCACGTGCTCTTCATGTCAACACGCACATCAACCTGTCAGGCAACGAGGAACAGAGGATACCCAAGAGAAACCTTCAGAAAGACCCTACAGAGTAAAGAGCTATCAGTCTCAATGCAGCAGGGCACCTGGAAATGGCAGTGCATGATGGTGGGAACAGTAAGCAGCATCGACAGCACAGGGTAGACATAAAGCAACACAATTAGGGGCTTTTTGGAAAGCTCTCTGCAAAATACTTCAAGGGAGCAGAGGAAGCAACAACTGTCCTCTGAAAGCCATAATCCTGGAAAATAAAACTGTCCAACTATTTGACAATCGCAGAGGATATGATGGTTCTGATAACACCATGAAAGGGACTGTTTCCTATGCTTTACTCTTCTGTTTTGGTTACTGTAAAGTATTCCGGCTCTCTTCTACATGAAAATAAGCTTTGCTCTTTAACAGCTGCTCCTCATCTGGGCAGGCAGCACCTGCAAAACCTTGCAAAAGCCAGAGTTCAGGAAAGATAAGGTGGCGGCTCATGATCCACAGCAGCTCCTACCACTGGCACAAACCCACATAGCTGGACCAGCCCATGAGCCCTGCACATCACTCCTTTCCCACCCCCATTTTTTCTTTTTACATGACATAACCCTAATCATAGGGGGAAAAAAAAAAACCAAACCACCAAACCAAAAAAAACCCTGATATTGAACCACACATCATGGTTTTTGGTACAATAATCAAAACGTTTGTGAATGTGAAAATCAGGAGAAGTAGCTACAACTTTGCTTGACCTGAAACATCTCTTTGTCCCCAGCCTGGAGTAATTTCTTGTTTTTTCCAAGATATGCTCTGTTTTGGTTGTTTGAGGGTTTTTTTCCTGTTATGTCTCAGACTTCCTAAGATCCTAAACAGCAGCAGTGTGCCCAGGTGGCCAAAAAGGCCAACAGCATCCTGGCTTGTGTCAGGAATGGTGTGGCCAGCAGGAGCAGGGAGGTGATCGTCCCCCTGTACTCGGCGCTGGTGAGGCCGCACCTGGAATACTGTGTCCAGAGTTTTGGGCCCCTCGGTACAAGAAAGACATTGAGGTGCTGGAGCGTGTTCAGAGAAGGGCAACGGAGCTGGTGAAGGGTCTGGAGCACAGGGCTGATGGGGAGCGGGTGAGTGAACTGAGGTTGTTCAGTCTGGAGAAGAGGAGGCTGAGGCGAGACCTTATCGCTCTCTACAACTACCTGAAAGAAGGGTGTAGTGAGGTGGGTGTTGGTCTCTTCTCCCAAGTAGTTAGCGATAGGACGAGAGGAAATGGGCTCAAGCTGCGTTAGGGGGGATTTAGATTGGATATTAGGAAATATTTCTTCACAGAAAGGGTATCCAAGCATTGGAACAGGCTGCCCAGAGAGGTGGGGGAGTCACCATCCCTGGAAGTGTTCAAAAACCAGGCAGACGTGGCACTTTGGGACATGGTTTAGTGGGCATGGTGGTGTTGGGTTGACGGTTGGACTGATGATCTTAAAGGTCCTTTCCAACCTTAATGATTTCTAGTTTACATTTGCTTTAAAAAATAATCCAGCCACCAAGCCAGGAAACATGAAATTGCTACTCTCCCCTTAATTGGTTTAGTGGTGGACTTGGTAGTGTTAGGTTAATGGTTGGACTGGATGATCCTAAAGGTCTTTTCCAACCTAAACGACTCTGTGACTCTATGATTCTATGATGTCAGGAGAGGAAGAGGTGGCATAAGGAGGAGATCAGGACTGTACACGGGCAACCAAGGAGGGTGGTGGTGGAGCAGCCAGCAGACCAGCTTGGGCAGCTGGGGAACCGCAGCCTGAGCGCGCAGATGGGAAAGACATGTAACATGTGCCCTTTTTGCTCATTCCCATCAGTGTATCTAAGCAGCATAGATCATTAGTGAAACAAAGAGATAGGGTTGGCTTCCTTAAAAAAAAATTGCTGTTATTAGCTGTACCAGCTGGATCTTATCTACTTTTATTGCAACCAGAAAGCTGTCAAGCTGCTCTCCTTGAACAGCACACAAATCACCATCTCCATTGTTTAAGCTGGAATTACCTCAGTCTGTCTTACACTCCCCACCAAAGAAAGTTTGCTGAATATGAGGGCTCTTACAAGCTGAATAAAATTTTTCACTATATTAAATTAATTCCACAAATCACAGAAATCAGACCTTCATTCAGCTAAATGGTTAGCTTTAATTCATGGGCTTGTTACAATTCTTTTCTCTGCTATAATACAATTATGTATGGCAATTAACCTGACATTTTCTTCTCAGTATCCTTTCTTTTAAACTACCTGAATGAAAAAAGGCTTATACATGTCTCCACAGCATGTTCGTGAG
Organism: Pelecanus crispus; assembly: GCF_030463565.1. NCBI lineage: Eukaryota > Metazoa > Chordata > Aves > Pelecaniformes > Pelecanidae > Pelecanus > Pelecanus crispus. Next base: position 40,040,973 of record NC_134652.1, on the reverse strand, counting down.
TGTTCTACCCTGCATCTTATTTGAGATAGAATACGATGCTTTGAAACCATATGTAAAAAGACTGAGAGCTCTACAGATTGTGGTAGCTTTTTCTACTGTATCTCTTGATACTATAAGCATAATAAATACTAGAAAGTAAATTTTCTTGCTTTAGTATTTGTGCATCAGTGCTAATACCATGCAAGCAAACCAGAACCAGACAACGGTATATTGTAGCCACAATAGCAGCTTTTGAGAATGAAGGGAGTTTTCCATGCAACATTTTAAAAAGTAGAAGTTGCATCCTTCTGTCTGAGTATTTGACCATGAACTCCCATGAAGATTATTAAACAACAACATCGGAATGTCAAATTCAACCTCTAAGTTTTGTGAATTTAGAAGATTTTAGATTTTGTTATTTAATTAATATAACCATTGCTATTATTTTAATATAATTTTGCTCTTACTGAACGTAGTCACGCAAAATGTTTGCCAAATTGACAAGCCTACTTTGCAGTTTAGCAGCAGCTAAAGCTGTGTTTTAAGATCTCTGTCGCCAGCTCTCGAGAGGATACTCACAGAAGCATTTCAAATACGCTTGTATACCTAACATACAGATAAGTGTCTCATTACTTCTTCTGCTGCTAATGACAAGAAAGGTCTGCCAAAGGATGTCTGCAGATCCCAATTACTCCTCCTGAAAAAGAAATCAAAACCTGGGGATCTTTGCTTCTCAACTCTGCTGTGCTGGAAATTAAGAGTCGGGATGCTGTAGCACTAAGCCTACCCCTAATAATCTCAGTCAAACACATCTTGACTCTGCAAACACTGAGTCGTGGGGGTAAAGTAAAGATGAAGCTGTCAGCCTTGTGGGCAAAAAGGTTACAGCGCAAAATCCTGTGTAGGTGGGGGTTTTCTGTGCTTGGGTTTTTTAAGCGAGCCTTCACGGGCAAGCACAGAAGAAGAGAGGTTAGGGCTGCTGCTGGGGAAGGTGAAGGGGAAATGGAGCCTGCAGAGAGACAGGCAAAACAGGAGTCTGTGAAGCAGGTAAACTGTTCATTTTAATGAGCTGTTAACATCAAAACCTGTTGCACTTCTGCATGCTGACTTTTAAATAGCCACACGTAGTACTTTTCTGCAGGGTACAGCGACAAGCCCACAAGTTGCAAATAGCTAAGCCAAACATTTTTTAGAGTATTCATATAATTACTGTGCTTTCCACTGTCCCCCCTTAACTGGTGTTTGCAGAGCTGGATTCTTGCAGTGCAGTCTGTGGAAATACAGGACCTGAGCCAGCAGCAGCAAAATGAATTTAATTTACTACACTAAAACACTGCTGTAACTGCCTTGATTGGCAAAATTGGCCGATCTCAGGTACGTTCAGAGGGAGAAAAACGCTCTCTCAGAAATGGCTAACTATTCCCATACAGGCCCAAGATCAGCAGGCACAACCTGTGTTATGAAGCCCACCCCTCAGAACGGCAAGCAAAACTCCAATGCTTTTCAAGTCCAAGAAACCCAAAGTGCACGCCCTTGCATCCATCCTACACACGTTTTAGGGCTTGGCTATGGAAGACCAACAGCCTACAGAACTATAACAGGACAGATAAAAGGACATACTAATGGTTTAGGTCCCACAAAGTGTCTGTTTTTAAAAAAGGGAATTCCAAAACAGTTGCTAATTTGGGTGACAGGGTACAACTTTCCAGGCTGCAGAAGGCGATTTCAGATTTATAGAATCATAGAATCATAGAATCGTTTAGGTTGGAAAAGACCTTCAAGATCATCCAGTCCAACCATTAACCTACACTACCAAGTCTACTCTAAGCCAATTAAGGGTAGACTAGACTAAACCATGTCCCGAAGTGCCACATCTACCCGTTTTTTGAATGCTTCCAGGGATGGGGACTCCACCACCTCTCTGGCAGCCTCTTCCAATGCTTGAATACCCTTTCCTTGAAGAAATTTTTCATAATATCCAATCTAAACCTCCCCTGGCGCAGCTTGAGCCCATTTCCCCTCGTCCTATCACTGACTACTTGGGAGAAGAGACCAACACCCACCTCACTACACCCTCCTTTCAGGGGCTGTAGAGAGTGACAAGGTCTCCCCTCAGCCTCCTCTTCTCCAGGCTGAACACCCCCAGCTCCCTCAGCCGCTCCCCACCAGCCCTGTGCTCCAGACCCTTCACCAGCTCCATTGCCCTTCTCTGGGCACGCTCCAGCACCTCAATGTCCTTCTTGTACTGAGGGGCCCAAAACTGGACACAGTATTCCAGGTGCGGCCTCACCAGCGCCGAGTACAGGGGCACAATCACCTCCCTGCTCCTGCTGGCCTCACTATTCCTGACACAAGACACTGTTCATCCAGTCCAACCATTAACCTAACATTACCAAGTCCACACTAAACCAATCAAGGGTAGACTAGACTAAACCATGTCCCAAAGTGCCACGTCTGCCCTTTTTTTGAACGCTTCCAGGGATGGTGACTCCCCCACCTCTCTGGTCAGCCTGTTCCAATGCTTGACTACCCTTTCTGTGAGGAAAGTTTTCCTAATATCCAATGTAAACTTCCCCTGGCACAGCTTGAGTCCATTACTTCTCACACCACATAGAACTCATGCAATGCACTCATTTTAAGAAAAACAACTAGTTTTGCATTAGTCCTCAGCCGATGTTTAACAAAATGTTCTTACCGGTGCTGTTATAAAATAGTAGGTTTCAGTAAAATAGAAAATGATACAGAAATTCATTGGAAAAGCTTCAGTAAGCACGTATAAAATTTGCTGCTTGTTAGTAAATACAGAAACATCGAAGACAGAGCACGGTGTCTGAGAAAAGCCAGCCCTTTGAATTCTTAATGCCCACAGGGACCTGCGATCACGATCGCTGGGCTGCTGCAAACATTCTTGCAGTTTCAGGTTTGGTATTCAAAGCCCCAGGTGCTTCAGCAATGCTGTCATAAATCACATTTACGTGGTTTCAGCTGCACCGCTGAGCTCTCAGCATGCCCTGAGCCAGGGCTTTCCAGCTTGCAACGTGCTACCTCCTCCCCCTCGGCACCTTGGCCTTTTGGGGTACGTGCAGAGCCCAAATGCTGCAGCAGCAGCACATCCCACGCACAGGCAAGGCAGGCATCCCGCAGCATCCTCTCCTCTATCACAAAATGCGTCCAGCTTTGATACAGAGGGAAGAGGACACTAAATGGATAGTTTTCTGCAAAATTATCCACAGTGATGCCAGAACCCCTCTTTGTGGCAAAGCTAATTTAGAGCCCACTGTTGTACATCTACAGTTAGGTTTGTTTGCTCCATGTATGGTATTTTGTGCTGACTGACAGCAAATTTCAGTTGCCAAGTCACCAAGCATCCTACCATCGCTCTCTGCAGAGGCTTTCATTTTCACTGCTTGATCTGACCAAACTTCGCCCCCTCCTCACCCCGTTTTCCAGATCATCTATGAAGAGCACAAGGTTGAGCAGGGATCTCGTGAAAGGGTGTCGGTGACCACGTGGGAAGAGCAGGGAAGGTCCATCCTTTGGGAAACCCACCAGCGATCTTTTTCCTTGGAGATACTCAAAACTCAACGGGGCCAGGAGCAACCTGCCCTCTGTGGACACCATCCCTGCTTTGAGTAGCAGTCTCCAGCCTAGAGAGCTCCAGAGGTCCCTTTCCAACCTATATTATTCTATTTATGGTTAGCCCCTAATGAGCCATTTACCCAGAGTACACAGAGGGTAATTAAAACCCCCCGCTATTATTTTGTTCTCTGCCCTTACAACTGCTCCTGTCTCGCTCAGCATATCACAGCCACTGTAACGTGCAATGGTTGAACGGTTCACTGGAGAGTCCTGATATTTTTTTTAAAATCTAGGAGTCAGCGAGACTTGCTGATACAGATAACTTGTGTACTTCTTTACTGTGCCACTCTGCCCCCAATGCAATCAATCCATCAGTCCTCCAACACTAGCTCCCCTGTTAGCCCACAACCTGTCACCAATCTTGGAGAGGCCTTTTATACAGGCCTTTTATATATAGAAGTTGGTGAAGGGTCTGGAGCACAGGCCTTATAAGGAGCGGCTGAGGGAACTGGGGTTGTTCAGCCTGGAGAAGAGGAGGCTGAGGGGAGACCTTATCGCTCTCTACAACTACCTGAAAGGAGGCTGTAGTGAGGTGGGTGTTGGTCTCTCCTCCCAAGTAGTTAGCGACAGGACAAGAGGAAATGGCCTCAAGCTGCTTCAGGGGAGGTTTACATTGGATATTAGGAAAAACTGCCTCACGGAAAGTGTAGTCAAGCATTGGAACAGGCTGTCCAGAGAGGTGGGGGAGTCACCATCCCTGAAAGTGTTCAAAAAACAGGTAGATGTGGCACTTGGGGACATGGTTCAGTCTAGTCTACCCTTAATTGGTTTAGTGTGGACTTGGTAATGTTAGGTAATGGTTGGACTGGATGATCTCAAAGGTCTTTTCCAACCTAAATGATTCTATGATTCTATACATCAAGGTCCTCGGTGGAAACCAGGCACGCCTGCCCGACTGCCCTATTCTTTGGGTTTCTGGCACATCTGCAGGGACACATACAGCTGTGATTCTCCCTTGGCTGCCCAGGTGCCCTGCTTAAATGAGATTGCACTTGTTGAAATTGATCTTTGCATTTCCTTATTTGAAATTTATTAACTTTTGCCCTATCCCCTCCTTTTTTTCCTGAATGAAGAGTTCTTGGTGACTTCATTTCTAAAGAATACGTACTAACAGGTCATCTGCCCCTTTTCTGTTTTGAAACCCCCCTATAAATTCAAACTGCCAGGAGCACTTTGTGAGGGAAGGAGAGATGAAAAGATGATCTCTTGGCTTGGTACCTCTCATTTTAATCAACTGAGAACCCTCCTTCCACAGCCTGACCAAAACTCTGCCTAAAATCCTCATTCTGCTGTTGCTGGTAGTCTTCCTGCGCTGACATGCTCCACCTTACCCAAAGCTTTAATTTACATTTCATAAACCTTGAACGTATCGCTGCTATGCTAGCAGTGAGCCCCAGCTGCTCCATCTTCATCACCATTTCAGCAGCCCTATCTGATTTGTCTTCCCTGTTCCATGCGCAGCTTATCTCCCCCGGCTTTTCCAGAGAAACAGCTCCATCCTCCCTGTCCTCCTGCCCCAAAGTTCCCGTTGCAGCCCAACCCACTCCTCAGCCAGGCACCAGCTACTTTCAACCTGCAGATTTGTATCTGAGCATTACTAAAATCTACTAAATCAGGCCCAAAATCAAGCTCTAAATATTTCTTTTTACAATTCTACCGCTTTACAATTCTAGGTTCACATGAACTTTGCATATATCTCCTCTCTTAAATTTCCTTGGGACTGGATGCTTAATGCTCTTAAAACATCTTTAAATATCAGCTTTAGTCCAAAATCACAGAGCAAACCATCCCAAGTAAAACTTTAAAATCGACCATTACCAAAAAAACTCTCTGAATTCAGAGCTGTACTCAAGAACACAGAGAAAAATCCCAACTAAAAGAGAAGAACAAAAGAAGGACAATATATCCCTGGAAGTGCATCTTGTGATCATTCTTAAATGCCACTGTGCTGCATCTGACCCAAATTCTTCAGTCCCATGTGTGAAAACCCACCAATTCGATCAACACGTAATGCAAGCAGAACAGCACCCAAATGTGTACGCCTGTGTTTTGTAACACAAATACATTTTCACACAAAATTTCTACACACTTTAAAGAAAGGAAATATTTCCAAAAAGGCTGTTTTCCCTCCCAGAGCACAGTTCAACAGGCCCGCATCACGCTTGTGAGGTGCCTCAAGTGACACACGCCTTGCCAGTGGCCAAAAAATATTGGTGAGCCGCGTTCAGGAGGATGAGCTTTGGCAGGTCTGACCAGGAACGTGCCTGGGGAGCTCACTTCGTTAAATACCAGCTCTGTTCAAGCAATTGCATCCAATACTGCTTACAATCGACAGCACCCTTCTCTACAGCGCCTCAAAATCGAGGCATCTTCACTAATTCTGCTGGGAAGGAAAATGCATGTTAAAGAAAGGATGCATAGTCTCTTGAATGACCCTAGGTTTATCACCCTGCAGAGAGAGAGATGTGCTGTTCCACGTACCAAAGCAGTTTTGGCTTTGCTCATTCCTGCCCTCACCAGCAGAAAAAATTTAAGCATGGGTTTTGGTACATCCTACGCTTCCTATAATGGAAGTGAAGCCTCTTGAGAGGTTACCTGAGTTGGAAATAAGAGGTAAAACATACAATTCCTAGTAGTCAGGCAGGCTATATGGGGTTTTGTGTTTTGGGGTTTTTTTTCCCCCTAAATAAATCCTGTTCCTGGAACTCCAGACACAAATGCCTCACTCTGGGAAAAAATATTCATTGTTTTAACCGCTAGAAAATGTTTTGCGGTTTTTTTCCAAATGAGTGCTTTAATACATCTTAAAGTTGGATTACATGCTAATTATAACAATGTCATATACTGTAAACCTTGAATCCTCAGTAATACAGGTCCTTATACCAAAAGAGATGCTACTACTTTGTCTGACACGTGATAAAAAGCTTACTAATTAGCTTTTCTTAATGATTAAAACACATTAATAGAAAACAGATTTAATTACAATCCAATCTACTGGAAACCACAAATGCACATGAACAGCTCCTTAATGAAAGGCATTAGGACTTGCGCTTTTAATGCACGGTAAGTAAGAAGGTGTCTAGCTTGGTAATTGAGCTCTGGTCTCAATTTTGCTGGTTTTCTCAAGTTCTTAACCTTTAAGACTGGATGTGTATTAGAGGCTGTTAGAATAACAAAATTCCCTTCAGAAATTGATTTGGCTGAGAATCAATTGAAAGGCAAATTTGCATGGCAATAAACTATTTCCTGCGGAGAAAGAGACCAGCTCTGCGAAATACGAAACACAATTCTGCTATCACTATTACAGAGCCTATGTGGGCGTATACACGGATTGCCACATAGATGCTAACGGAGGCACGATTAAATATTCATGTTGTCATCTCCTACCCATAGCACCGGTTGTATCACAGGAGTATTTTGCTCGAACCAACAGCAACACAAGTCAGTTGATACCATGCTCCAATCTGCTGCTGAGAGAGCATTGCTGGTGACCTGGCTTCTTCAGAGACGGGTAAAGGCTACAGATATCATTATTATTCTACTTTGCTGAAATGAGAAATAACACATCTTACATGCAAAGACCTGGAAACTATACCCGCACAGATTATTCTCTTTTACATGCAATTAGCTGGCACAGTCTCAAGCAGCCACTGAATTTCTGTACGGTCATACATCAGAGAAAGAAAACTGCTCTGCCTTGCTACAGTTCTTCCAAGTATTTACATGTCAAGAGACATTTGGCTCTACCTTTTATAATAATAATAATAAAAAAAACCCACCCATAAAACAAAAAAGCCAGTACACCTTTCCAGGAAACCTGGAAGCTGGTAATGATGAGACTGCATCCGGTGCCGAGCTGGAGCACCTCTGGAGCTGCCATCACCGTGCTGCAGCCAGCCGCACCTGCACAGGCTGTTATTGCAGTTACCAGTTGCTAGCAACACTTCCAAGCTCATCTGACACCCATTTCTCCTACATTGCTGGTAAGGTTTTCAAGTATAGAAACAAAGCCTTCTGGCACGATATATTTGGGTAGATTTCAAGCTAAGTTAAGAGAATTGCCTTAATGAGCTTGGGAAGTGATGACATGTGGCAAATTGGGAAGCTGTTATGCAATTTGTGGCGCACATCTTCACGTATATATGGGACAACTGAAATGAATCCAGGCAGTAACAGCACTGCAAAGCTTGGCTTGAACCAGCCATGTAGCTCCTGATGCGCGACGGAATGCTATGTCTAGATTTCACCCCTACAGACTAGCACAGTGACAACGGCACAGCAAAGTCAGGGCAAAGATGGACAACGAAAGCACAATGGCACAGAAAAACACTTTACCCTTTCAGCAGCTCCCTGCGCTGTTTTCTTTCCCATGCCAAGATCTGGACAAGGGAGTATTCCTGTACTCGGCAGCTCCATGGAGCACAGACAGAAAGGAGTCATTCAAGCAGACAGACAGACCGCCATCTCTGGGGAGCTGCCTACAGGTGGACCTCACACCAGAGCTGCCTTCATGACAGTACATGTTCATGCAACAGAAAGCTGAATCCTCATAAACAGGCTCCTCCTGGGACACTCTTACCCAGCGTGCATTAATAAGCCTTCAAAAGTTTATCATAAGAAAGGCAGAACTGTTCCAAGGGACGCTCCCCATGTAGCTTTCAAATATTTATTCAATTACGCATGCTTATATTTGAGCTATTTGCCATTAGCTTTGTGTTAAGCTTATTCAAAAGAAAGGTTGCTTCAACACTATTTGCTCACTTCATGCCCTACCATTCTTGCAGCATTTCCAGATATTTCTTATATATGCTTATTTGAGAACCTCTCCGTTTTCCCTCTACGAGCAAATAAGGGATGGATCTGTCTAGGTCAAACTAAAGTATCCTTCTTTAGGAAACACCACACACATTCATGTAACTAAATGTGATATAAAGCCTATTGCTCTATTAAAAAAAACTATACTGGTTCTCAGCTTGGTGTTACCTCACACACCTCTTAAAGAGCAGAAAGACCAATAAGCGTAAAACATATTAAGCTCCATGGACAAAATTTCGGACGGACCTACTGCTCACATCGATAATGAGGCTGGTCCAACAAGTGGTTTGAGTCTGAACAAGCTTCACCAGTAACTCATGGTATTTAGTTCTGCTAGCATTATCTTGGAAGATAAACCCAACCTAATCATACATCGTACTGAAAGCCCCCAAGACTTGAGTCATCCCAGGGTTGTAATCCAAGATCTTGCAAGGTCACAAGGCAGCCAACTTCAAACATTTCAAAACAAATCAGCTTGCATTTTGCTGACCATCGAGAAGTCTCCATCACATAAAAAAAACCCCACTGAGCCAGCACTAATAGCAAAAGCAAACCACTGTCCTCTAGCAAGAAAGGATTTGCATGTTTTCTGGGCATTAGCAGCTGAGACAAACCCTGTGAGGGGCTGCTGCTTACCAACCTGAACACCCTTGAAGATGATTGGCACACATAATCACTTTTTAAAAAGGTCCCCACACTCCTAAACCATTTGTACTTTTTTAAAACATTGACCTCAAGTCTTCACCTCCAATATACATAAATACAGACACATTTCTAGGGACCAATTTTAAACGCAAAGCAGAGTTCACCAAACAGAGAAGGAGCTGAGCTACAGCATTTAATAGTCCTGTTTCACTTTCCAACGGCTTCCAGCAAACTGCCTGCATGAAATTCATATCCTGTTTAATATCTGCAAATCCCAAAGCAGACCGAGGCCCGGTCTTTGCTTCTGGTTCTTGGTTTTTGGGGCATAGAAGGGAAATTAAGAATTTCACATGCGCAGTTCCCATCGGTGGCTTGGATCAAAGGTGCGAGCTGGGGAGTAAATGCTCTGCTCTGTGGATGTGCAAGTGGAGGGAGCCGCTTCTCTTGAAGGACGCCATGTAAAGGCTGCTGGGTTTGCCACAGGGGCAGAAAATTCACGAGGGGAAATCCAGATCAGATCTAAACACCTTTGAGTTTCCTGCCTCCAGAAGTTTATAACTTCATCAGTGTTTCAGACCACGGCTGAGTAGAGGGATAGTATTGCAGTTCCCTGATCAACGTGGAAAAGTCCACAAGAATTTGCACTATCGTCTTGGCACTAAAGAGCAAAGGACATCCACATCGTCTGAAAGCTGTACTGCATCTACTTTGCTCTGCCAGTTAATATCTAGAATTCATGATGCTTCCAAGAGCCATCCACAAACTGTAGCATAGAAATATGCTGTGCCCCCTAACCCTAAAGTCCCATCATGTACTTACAGCAAATACAGCAGCACAAGAGTCAACTGGCTATTTGCTGCTCTCAGTGCATTTTCAAAGATAACAAGCCGAAGTGGCCATGTTTTCACAATCAGTAGTCAACTCCAGCGTCCCAATTCTCTTATCCAGCTTTACATTACTCTGGGTTTTAACAAAGCTTTTAAAGGAAGGAAAAATATGCGTGTAATTGGCTTATAAGGTCTCTGTGGGGTTAAAAATAAGATGGGAAAAACCAAGAAAGTCATGCATTAGTGTGGAAGTCATTTTAATGCCCCACTTTTTCAGCTGTGGAATGTTTCTTTTGGAAAATAGTCCCAAGTAAACTCTAGGGGATTTTTTTTTTCCCCCTTACAACAATAAATATTTCCTGTGAACTAGTGTTTTGAAAACCTCAACAGGTTTAGAGGTTCAGTTTTATACAGATAAGCATCCAAGAGTTCAAATGTGTATCAAGGCTCCTTTGATCTACACACCAGACTGGAAATCCTAGGAGAAAAAGCGCTCTTGCAAGATTTCCTGTATTCCTAAATTTTTGCCAAGGTGAAAATAGCTTATTCCTTTTTCACAGCAGTTCAGTGTTTTTACTTCCAGCTTAGCTGCAAACGAGAGACACGAACAATTTAAAGGAAGCAATCCAACGAAGAGATCAGCTTGCACATACACGCGTAGGCAGGAAAATCTCTTGGGAGGACTGAGACTTACAAGAGTTTCTCAGAGTTAAAAACAGGTGTTGGCTCATTAAAAATTTGAGGTGGGGGACACTGAACAATGTGGCCATTGCTTGCATAGGACTGCTCTACCTTACAGAAAAAGCTGGCAAAAAAATAGGGTTTAGCCTCCCAAGTTAAAGGATCCAACACCACAGAGATCTTCTCAGCCCAAGCAGAGGACCATGACCTTGCAGAAGCCCACATCTGCAGATCAAACAAAAGTGGTAACTAAGTATTTGATATCAAGCCCAAAGCACCCTCAGGTCCTTCTAACCTAGAGCCTGCTGCTGTATTTCACTGCCACAATGGGCTAAGCCAAGATTTTGTGTGTCAGTCTCTTTTCCTACACCTTGCGGAAAAGGACTGAACATAGAGAAATCTTCTCTGATGCTCATTTTGAAGCACAAGTTCTGCTCCCAGGCTTCTATCCCCCCATCCCAGTGTGCACTACCTTAATGAAGGGCTCCCAGTAACGAGCAACAGTGCAAAAGGACCCGCTGATTCTCCAGTGAGACACCAACCCTCTGAAACAAATGAAAGGGCAAAGTGTGGACCCAAATGCCAAGCCATGTTTTATTAATGTCACCCGTGGTCTCAAAAGGCCAGAAACATGCTTTGAGTTGTGGGACTGTCTGCAATACTGCACCAATACGTCTGCGGGGATTTTTTTAACATTGGAAAAGCTTCAAGCTGTTTCAAAGCACGGAGGAAATTCATATCGCAAGTCCTGTTCCCTGGGAAGGGAGAGGGAAGGCAATCCAATTATCTCCCCAGACAGGAGGATGAGCTTTGTATGAGCAATCAGCATACCTGGATGGCTGAGGATATCAGACACCAGCCAAACTGGGGCCCTGCTTCATTTACATGCTCGGGCACACGCCACAGAGCTCAAACAATGTGCTTCACTGACGTTATTAGCAGGAGGGAAGGGACGGTGTGGGACTCAGGCCCTGCTTTTGACTTTCATTTGCACACAGAAGACTCAATAATCATCAGGTGTAACGTGAACGAGGAAACCCAAACCTGACCCTGCCAGAAAACAACCCTCTCAGGCTAAGTGCTATCTTGGAGGAATATGAACTGACAAGATAGAGGAAAGGGCTAATTTCAGATATATATATAAAGCACATTTTTTAATAATTTTGGTTTTCTAGTGTTATACTTACATACTCACTGTGGGTTAATGCGTGGGAAATGGGAGCAGCCTCAGCTGGTGGGTGTTACTGGGTGCCCTCCAGCAAAGGGCATGGCAGGGTGGGACAGCCTGGGGAAACCGCTTCCCCACAGAGACAGCCATCAGGTACCCAAACCTCTTACTTTTTATCAATAAAGTATTATCCCTGTTGCTTTTCTACAGTGAAAGAGCACTGCCCTTCTTTTAGGCTTTCAAAAAACGGGCAAAGGTGGCACTTTGGGACATGGTTTAGTGGGCATGGGGGTGTTGGGTTGATGGTTGGACTGATGATCTTAGAGATCCTTTCCAACCTTACTGATTCCTAGTTTTTACTTTCATTATAAATTCTCCAGCCACCAAGCCAGGAAACATGAAATTGCTACTCTCCCCTTAATTGGTTTAGTGGTGGACTTGGTAATGTTAGGTTAATGGTTGGACTGGATGATCTTAAAGGTCTTTTCCAACCTAAACGATTCTATGATTCTATGGTTTAATTAAGAAGGTGTTTATAGCAAGGATGCTGAGATGCATCTCAAACAATGACTTTTTAACCTTGCACTGCAGTGCCACCCAGGAAAGTTCACTCTTGGTTTAAAACAACAGTAGAAAGGCACAGTTCAAGGAAACATTGAAGCAATGTACGGTTGTGAGAAAAAAACACAATGACATTCTCGGCAGTGACCTCCTACAATTGAAAATGCTCATTTTGTCGTCTCTCACTGAGCAGCCCTTTCACTTTAACACACTAACCACAACTTGAGCTTGATGTGCATGTATAAAACTCACTCAGCCCTCGGAGAAAGCAGCAGGCACCCCCGGTCCTCAACGATTGCACCTCAGCAGCTCCATGCCAAATGCAGCTAATGGCTGCCTGGCCCACAAAATGGGCCATTTTGTGGGCCAGGCGGCACTGAGCTCCAAAATGAGATTTTAGAGGCATCCTGGAGAAGTCCAGATAAAAGTAATTGCATAAGGGATGTTTAAACGCTGTTCCTTCAGGAGGTCAGTGATTTAATAAACACCTCATTGCTTTGAAATGCCCTTTTCACTCCACTGAGAAGGCGGGATTTTACCTTATCTTTAGTGAACTCTGGTTCAGGTTGGCAGGAGGAAGAAAAACCCAATTCACCTTATTTTCTCTCAGTATTGGTGTGTCTGAGCTAGCATTGGTGCTCGTAACACAGAGCATAGCGCCATTTCCCTCCCTAAATGTCAAGCTCTTCTTTCAAACCTCCTTATTCACAGATGAAAGCTCCTGGTGTCCCAAGCTCCTTTCGGCTTGAAGCACTTCAGCGAGTCTAGAAATATTTTTGGCCAGCCAGAATGTTTACTTCAAAAGGAGCAGAAAGCTACAGCAATAACCTCCAGGAGCCCACAAAATTGTGACGCTGACCAGGATGGACCTTCTCCCACCTGAGGGTTCGTGTCCTCCACTGCAATCAATGAGACATATCAGCATAACAAACAGTTCTGCAACTGTATTTAATGCCTTGGGATTTAACGCCCATGTCTAGTCGTTAAATAATGCCATTTGGGATTGAGATCCTGAGGCAAAGAGGGACAGTGCAAAATCCAGTCCTTGGAGGAACATCCAACCTCTTGAGGTACAACCCAGAAATGTACGGAGGAGAGATGGATGGCTCCTCTGCCTCCAGCAAGGCTCAATGCCCCTGTATTAAATATGGGCCCTACGCTCACAAAATGCACTTGCAGGAATAATTCAGTAAGCTTTAAACAGCAAAAAGTAAATGGTTTTTACAAGTCCAGTGATTTCTGAATTCCTGGTTGTTTTTGTAAGTTTGCAAGAAAAATGTGGAAATGCTTTAAGTTTACAGGTGAAAATATTGAAAACTACTGCAAAGAAGCTACTAGGGGAATAAAGATGCCCACCTGGTTCATTTATTTAAATATTGTTTATATAACTGAAATATATTAGGAAATTTTGAGTGACTGTAGTAAGTTGAGAAGGAGGCTTAGTGCTTGTGCTTTCTTTGGTGCCATTTGTTCTACATCTATTTATCAAAACTCGCAAGGTTACAGCAGTCAGGAGGTGCAGATGCCTTTTGTTTCATTAGCTTGAAAATGGATATTTGACATACTGGTATAATATTTCAGTTATGAAGGCTATTGGCATAATAGCGTAAAGAGAAAAACCCCAAAATGATGTGAGATTCCTGCCTCTTTATGGCCTTTATGCCTAATGTCTGCAGGATTTTGTTAATTCTCTTGGAGCAATTTAAAAAAATGTAAACTGAATCTGAAAGTAGCATTTACCTGGCACCTCTTTATGGGTGTTTTAGATTTGGTATTTATTTCATTCTGAGTCGTGACCAATTGCTAAGGCGTTATGCCAGCACGTCCAATCTGTGTGTACAGTGAGGAGGAAAACTCACATACCTGCTCACTCTGTGGCACTGTGCTGCAGAAGCTGAGCACAGCTTATTAACTGTTCATGTTGATAAATAACAAAAAATCAAACAAATGTCTGTGGACATAACACTTATTAGTAGAGAAGAGCCTGTGGGAAAATGCAGAATTGGAAACTCCCTGAGCAAAAGTAATATATTTACCCACCGCTGTCTCATGTCACTCTCTAGGACTATCCACAGAGACATGTCCCAGGAGCAGTATCCACCTGGCACTGATGCAGACCTCCCAAAAATGGGAAGGAGAAAAATATGGAAAGCCTAAAGGTTTCCAGCACTAGACAAGCTGAGTATTCTTTGTCCCTCAATAAGAGACATGTTTTCTCAACTTTTCTTGCAACTGTACCTCTTCTTGCATAGTCTGCAATTTGCAGTTCAGGAATACGGCAAAATGCTCAAAGCAAAACAAAGAAATGTCACCTTCCCAGCAAATCACCCAAAATAATCCCAGCAACAAGTAAACTGGAGAACTGACCTATTGTTTTCTTGCTTATAAGCCTCACTGGCATTCAGGAAGTTGAAAATTTAAGGGGAAGCTGAATTTGATTTTCATTAAGAGTCATCAGCACTCTCCACACAGACTTGTCTGCTACTGATCTGTTGTTTATATCAGAAGTGAAGTCCATAGTAACTTAAGGGCTCCCTACCGCTGCCAGCAGAATGGGAATGTCTGGTCTGACACTTAATCAATACTCACATTTCTCTGTGTACAATGGGAAAAAACTTTGCATTGCAATTTTATTCTCCGGGATACCAAATACCACTGTAAGACCTTCTATTGTGGTTAAAGCGCCTTATTATTTTTAACTTTAATTCAGTACAGCCACCGCAGCCCTGGACCAGACCCAAAACTTCATCTAATCTGCACTGTTAGAGTTACTGACTTATTAAACTGCTTATTCTTATATTTTAAGTAGGCCTTCTACTGGTATTAAATGGCATGTTTTGAATGGAAAAGTTTTGTGCTTGACAAAAATCACTTCTCCATTACATATCAGATTAACTACCTGAAAGGAGGGTGTAGTGAGGTGGGTGTTGGGCTCTTCTCCCAAGTAGTTAGTGACAGGACGAGAGGAAATGGGCTCAAGCTGTGTTAGGGGGGGTTTAGATTGGATATTAGGAAAAATTTCTTCACGGAAAGGGTAGTCAAGCATTGGAAGAGGCTGCCCAGAGAGGTGGTGGAGTCACCATCCCTGGAAGCGTTCAAAAAACAGGTAGATGTGGCACTTGGACATGGTTCAGTCTAGTCTACCCTTGATTGGTTTAGTGTGGACTTGGTAGTGTTAGGTTAATGGTTGGACTGGATGATCTTAAAGGTCTTTTCCAACCTAAATGATTCTATGATTCTATGATTCTAACTTTTCCTGTCTCAACAAGCACGTGGTGAGGGCAGAAGATTGCGGCAGCGGCGCTGGCTTATGCTGCTCGGAGCACGGATGCCCAAAGCTCTGTTTTCTCCATCTGTGGTTTCATTAGTCAAATGGTACATCAGCACCAAGTATAAGGTCCAAAGCAAAACCAGCCCTTTTGTCCCAAATCTTTCACACATCTCCTCCACACAACATTACTAAATCTCTCCTTCTGCCCCTAGAACCTCCATGGAAATGTTTCGGGTCTTGAGGAGCCAGAAGGGCAGCACAGGGAGCAGCCTCCTTCAAAGCCCCCAGTCCTCAGCCTGCCGTGGGCTTTCCAGAGCAAAACCATGCCGTGGAGGCATTGCTCTAGGAGGAGGTGGCAGAGCTGTGCAAAAATCCTTTGAAGTCTCTTGGATTTGGAGCTTGTCAGACAGGAGTGCTGCTGGAAAAAAACAGAAGTCTAATACACCATTTGAAAAGTTGGCTTTAATAGGTTAAATAGATGCCAGCCTTGCCTAAAAATGCAAATGAAACCTGTCTCCAGATTTCACAGAGAGCTGCTTCGGCTCTATTGACAGAGTTAGATGTCAAGTCAACTTTCTTTATTAGCTAACGCTACGCGTCTACTCCCCAAACGTGGCTGGAGCACGGCTGATATTGCAGAAACAATGGGAGAACAAAACACCAGTATTTATAAATTGAAAAATGTGCTTGGCCCGCAATGAAGGCAGCGCTGTGTTAAATATTGCACCCTAGCCGGATTTTACAATCCAGTGGGGTCACACTGCCTGGAATACTACAAAAACATATTTAATCTTCTGGGAGCTGATGTACATGGAATATAAAGTGCCTCTGCAGATTTTCAGTTCAAAAATAACCAGAGTTGGAACCTTTTAAATCACTCTGGCCACAACATCCACCGCTTAAATCTTTCTAAGCTAGAAGCTGATCTGTAGCTCTCACAAAACAAAGGATTTTGTCTTGCATAAAACCATCTTGGGCCAAATCCCGTCTTGCTTGCGGTGATGCAGTCTCGGGAAAATCGACGCTGACACATCAGGTTAACTAGTGTTGCAGCGTGGCAAGAGCACACGAGTATGCCCCCAGATCTCTCAAATTTGAAAGAAAAGAGGAATTCCTCAACAGATCCCAGGCACATTATTAGGAAGCTCTAAAGCCTCACGCAAAAGTTTGGGAAATGCTCCTTTGCAGACTGAAAGGAATATCTTGGAGAATAAAATGCAATGCAAAGTGTTTCCTATGGTGCGCGTTGTATCGCGGCAAGCACGCAAACAGAAAAGGGAATCTCCACTTCTGAAAGCTCCAATCTGCAGCAAACCGAATGGCTGACACCAGCTACGTTTCTAGCAAAAGGCTACAATTCAATGAAAAATAAACTTTGTGTAAGCAGTCCTTGCTATGAGGGCTATGCAGACATTGACATTGAAAACTGGAGACCTCCCACAACCTGAAGGATGGATCGGTCCTGCCTGAACAAGCCTTACCAGGAGGACAGACCCCAAGCATAAGCGATAGGATTCCTTCACGCCTCCAGCTCTCAGAGCCAGTCATCAGTCCGGATCAGACAGAGCAGCCCACCCATTTTCTACAATCTGCCTGGCGGAATTTCACCTCGTGAAATCTCATTAATGATCCTCAAATGCTTTGTCATAAAAGATAGATAAAAAGAAAAGCAATATATATACCATCTCTTACAGGTCATGCTCCTGATAAACACAACCATATGGTAAATGCAACCACAATGAGCATCACAACAAATAAACGACGTACTAATTAAAGCTAGTCTTACAGAAACACTGAGTAATCACAACCAGTCCTCCCACCTCCAGAAGAAGCTGTAGGAAACCAGCAGGAGAATCTCATCCAGAAAAAGAGGGGATTTGGACAGAAAACTCATCTATGACTGTGGCCAACAAGAGAACAGGAGGCTCAAGAAGTCCTCGCTATTTAGGAGAAAGCTTCAGGTGACAAACCAACCAAAATTATATCCAAAAAGAGGTGGGAAAGACCAGACAGAGCTGCCCGTTGCCAGAGCTGTCAAAGGGAAAACTCTTTTCAGATTGACAGGTCAGGCATCAGGACCATATCCCAGAGGAATCCGTGTTATACGTTGAAGGCATCACACACATTCACGCCCCAATCAGCTCAAAACGAACAGCTGCAGGCAGTCAGGGACATTAGAGACTACAAATCCCATATTGAAATTCAGTTGCTGGTTGTAAGAAAAGGATTTTTTTTTTATTTAAAAAAAGTGTCTTCCCTTCATTCAGAACACAGAAATTACCTGGATAAAACCCAAAAATACCAAGACAGTCTTCTTACCTACCCCACACTCTACTGAAAAGGTATACCTTGTCTTTAATCAAATGTAGTATTTTAAATATGAACTTCATTTAGCTGGTTTAAAAACAAAATTTGAAGTTAATCACTACGGGCAACTAACCTCTGCCATCTAAAGAAGTAAGAAATTGACCTATTATACCTCCAGAAAAGCAGTTAATTGCTCAAAATACATAGACTGCTGTTCAGGAACAGCTTGAATTTTTTCCATCTGCAGTGAAAACCATCTGTTCTGCATGGTAGACTTCATGACGTTTCAGGTCCATTTCTAAATTGAAATGGATGTTTTAATGATGAGAAATGGGGAGAAGTGATGAATACTTCATTAAAGCACATTATTTCCCTGTCAAACTTCTATTCTTCTGACTGTAAGCAAAAATAATGTCTGAGCAGAGTTAATGTCTTGGGTTATCAGGACTGCAGATGCCTCTTGGTATTTGGCTGAAAAAATAAGCTATTTCATAAGCTGCAAACAAAAATGATTCAATAAATTGGAATTTCTTTTCCTTCTAATGAAAGCCAGAGTTTTCAAACTCTTTAAATTACCTACATGTAATTTAAAAAGACACTAAAGAGACGATATTTCTACCTGTTTACTTTCAGTGCACTGTTCTTACGACCGGCAAGGCACATTAAAAATGCCAATAGGTATACAGTATAGACTCAACCAGCCGTTCCTTTTGCAAACTGTATTTAATTATTTTAATAAGATGAGAGGATATCATTTCCTACCAACACAAGCACATGATGAGAAACCAGCAAACTGTAGAAAACATTCATATCTATCACACAAATAAACACGCACTGATTTTCTATAACATTTCTCAGTATCTTCACCAATTACCACATATTTTTGGACCGAAACAAGTGTTTGCTCAAGCATAGAGAAATGATAACATAAATATCCAAACAGGGCTTTCTTTTGTGCTTAGGCAATTTATTAAACCAACAAGACATTTCAGCATGGTGTGAAACTGGAAAAAAAAAAAAAAAAAAAAAAAGCTACAAGAGAGTGATTGTATTAGAATTCAGAATAAAATACCAAAAGCCTTCACAACCATCAAGCATCAGGAAAAAAAACACGCAAGTCGCAAGGTCCGTTACCCCACTGGACTGGGTTAACCGTGCTCCGCTTCTGCCAGGACCTAGCCAAGGCTTTCCAAATTAACATCTGACTTCCAATATGTCACCTCCTGAAAATGCCCAGGAGGAGACTTCTTAAAAACATCTAGTATTCAAAGGATCGCTACAGCGCCTTTGATAATCATTTCCCTTTTCAGACATCTAAAAGATCAATAGACATTTATGAAAACCCGAGCCTGTGTTACATAGCTTTAAGCTTCTTAGTAAAATCATTGTTTATTAGAGATTCCTGATGAAATAAAAGCCAAATCCAAAACGCGAGCAGGCTACCTCAAAGCTCTGAACATAACATGCCGAAACACTTGTCCTTTACTTGAAGACTTCCAGGCAATGGGTGAAGTCTGTACAACCTCCTACCCGAATGGTATCGACTCCCCTATCCTCAGATAAGCTTTGACAGAAACACAGTTATACTTGCTTCAGTCTTCCTCTCACTGTCAAAAAACCACTAGAGTCATGGGGGCATTCAGGAAAATTAAAGCAAGCCAACGGAAGACATGCAGACGTGGGACACAAAACTCTTCTGTTGAGCTCTCCTTCCCCCAGGTTTAGGGGAGCGGCAATTTAAGCTCCTTAGTAGCTCAAGAGGCATCATAAAACTGGCCTTGGTCTTCTCCTTAAAATTTGTGCCACAAAGGCCACAGCCACACCATCACCATCGGTATAAATACATGGTTGCACTTTCTGCATTGCAGGTCACGAAGAGGAGCTGCTGGCTGTGCCGAGAGAGGGTAACACACCACACCGCCCAGCTCATCCACAGCCCAAAATTTGGTATCACCTGCAAATAAGGTAATTGTTTAGCTGACAGCATAAGAAGAGCTACATAAAGCTGTAACCGTGCTTTAGTTATTTAACCAAACGAGGGGAAATACTACTATATATGACAATACCCAGTTGAAAATCATGCACTTTAATTATATTGTAGTACTAAATATGATACTTGATTTAATCTAGCAAATTTGTGCTTGTCTACAAGAACAGAGTGATTAGGCCGAAGGAATCTTCCTGGATTTCTCCATATTCATCTGAACAGGGTATCAGGAAGAAAATGATGACAGTAGAGACTTTGCACGATCAATATATAATGAAATAGCTTTGAAGTAATAATGTTTTGCTTGCTCAGTGCCTGTTTCTTTTCTTCATAATTGATTTGGCACTGAAGTTTTAAGATCGCATTTGCAGCCTCAAAATCATCGCTATGAAAACAGCTAGTTTATACCTCTCGCGTCTTCTCCCAGTAAGTTAATCCCAGGTGGAAGACCTTCCACTGACAGTGCTGCTTAGGTGCTGAACTGGGATTTTAAGTAGTCGTTACATTTTTTCTCTGCTTGCTTCTACAGTGCAAGACACAAGGACTTTAAAAGCAAGCAAGTTCTCTCTATTCATACCCTTAGCTCAAGTTTGAGAAAGCCTGACAATGTCATCTGTACCACTGGTGAACAAAAAAAAACCCACACAGCACATTTATTTAAAAAATACCACTTCATACACCCGTAAAGGGGAGGTTATAAGTGGATTACATCAAAAATATTGCAAATCCTTTCATCACAATCAAAAATATTATGGCAAGTCTATAGGTCATTGCCAAAGGCAATGAACAATATGCAATCTGATTTCTGCAAGTTGAGCTGCCTGGCGCCTTTGAAACCAGTTTTGGCACCAATATAAAACGCATTTCTGTTGGTTCAAGGAACTAGAAGCAACAATGTAAATTTAGCTTTTGAACCAGATATAAAAGTACTTTGGGTAAAACATGTGTCTGTCATTAATTTTCCTCCACAGCAGCACACCAAAGGATAGTCCTCCAAGTGACCCCAGGATGTGTATATTATTCACAGTGTAGCAGTCATTTCATAGAGTAACTGCTCTGTTTAACTTGGATCCAGAACTTAAAATTTTCTAACATAATTTAAAAGGGTGATTGGGAGCCAAACGGGATACAAGGATCTTCAGTTTGGGTTTATTTTCCTTTTTGGTAAGTATATTCCATATATAGTCCTCCTTCTAAACTGAGAAGTCTTGCATATGTAATATAAGAAGGCAGGCAAGATTTAGAAATGCACGGCCTACCAAATAGCTTTAAGAACTAAGAACAAAAGAATTCAACAAGATAAATGTGAAGGCACAAGCACAATAAATTCTACCTTTTCTTCCAAAAAAATGAAAAATGAAGAGTGAAATCAAGAATAAAATATTGTCTACAAAACAGTTTGCAAAAGCTGTATTTTTTAAGCCAAGAAATTTGCAAGTACAAGTTTTTATTCAACCTATTTTATCACTTTGAATAGCTACATACTTAAAGACTTCCAGTCGATCAGATTTTAAAATGCCCTTTTCATAGAGATGTCTTCCAAAATTTTTCTCAATTCATGCTAGAGACAAACTATTCTCCCCCTGGACAAGCCAGAAAAAAATTCTATATAAAATCAGAGGAGGGAAGGACACCTGAGACACCCTGCTTGAAATCCTGTTTAAATAACACTATTATTAGACTTTAATCTAGAAACAAGAGGTATTTAAATTCTAGCATATTTCCTATGACACCACGCGGCAAAAGGACGGCCTAAGGTAACCAAGCTCCTTTTACAAGTTGTAAAACAAGCCTGATATCTTGAATGTCAAAGTTATGGGCGCTTCCAGAAATCACTGGCTCAAAGCCATTTGCTCCCTTAACAGGAGATTCTCTTTAATTCATAATTACCCTAAATTTGGGCATAAGCTTTTGGTGTGGATCTTTTCCATTGCTGTCACTCCCGAAGTATGCAGACATGCCTTTATTATCAGTGAAAAGGCCATTGTGATTTTTCTCTCTATTAGCAATAACAAGTAATAAAAGACTATAGCAAACGGAGAGAGATGACAGGGAAGAAGCAATGCCCACTCTCAGTTGGCTGCCGCTGGAGAAAAGCCTTTAATCATCAAAGAAGAGAGAATGAGCAATTGCTTCCTGATGGCAACGTCAAGGACACGCTTTTCAGGCACACATGGAGAAAAGCAACACCAGAAGTGCCTAAATATACTACAATCCGTGGGGTTTGTAACCCAACTCTACAGCCATTCCTTCTTTTGCGTGAGCAAGAAACCTGAGAAGTTCAGTTCCCGTTCAGCACGCACTTCTGCTAATGATACCTTTCTGGAAAGGAGGGGTTTGATGTTCTTTGTGTGATTTCTATTCTTTTCTATGTTTCTGTTGGCTGGTGGCAATGCTATGCAACTTTATTCTGCTTTTTTCTTTCACTAAAATTGCATTTCTGTTATTTTCTAGACTGGAGTTCCTGGTGATTGATTTGTCTCAGGATGAGGCTTTTTGGCTACAAAACAAGGGGAAGAAAGGGGATCTTTTCTATTAGTAATTATGTTCTAACTGCATATCTCTGAGAAGTTTTTTTCCCTAACATTTTTTAAAAAAAAAAATCTTTCAGGCAGTGTTCAGCAAAGCAATTTATTAAAGTAATTATTTTTAAATCCTAGTCTCTGAGGTTTGCACAAAAGCACACATTTTTCCGTGGAATGAATGCTTACAGGAAGATCAACAAGAAACGTTCATAAATGCCTTGCTCCAAGACTGACACAAAATTAGCATCAAAATTCATAACCTTTGGGTAAATAGGGACACGCCATACACAAAACTCACTTCTCTAGGGGCACTGGATGTAACCGTTCAGGTTTTTGAGACCCTGAATCTCTGTAGACTTCCATAGTTAGATGGTTTTAGTGCAAGACATAGCAGGTCAGGCATGCTTTCCAAAATACCAAATTGAGATTACATAAAACAAGTGGAAAGACTGAAAAAGAAGAAAGGTTTTGATCAAACAATTTATGGCGCTTCTGACTATGAATGCAAATGAAATAGTATCAGTGACCTTATAAATGAACTGAAGCAAGGGGTCCTTGGAGGCATGGAGTCAGAAGAGAAGGTTTTTTTTTTCTCCAAGGGTGAGATGATGCTTGGCCTAGAGCTTTTTAATACATTGTGCCCAGTAAATCCAGTTCAGGGACAAAACTCCAGTAGAATACAGAAGATTTCTGGCATGAAAACTACTATGTTGTATGAGTAAATAATTCTGCACTAAATTACATTTTCAAGGCTTCAGAATGCTTGTTTTCTGGAGATGTGTACTCACTAATCATTTTCATCGATGTTAAGTAAAACGTAAGGGAGGCCGTTCTGAAGGGTGCTTTATTTTTCTTTCTAATGTAATAGGCATGTTTTGTTTCAATTTTTTCCCATAGGAAACAGCTGATATTAGCAGTACCCAAACTTTGTAAGAAATGTCAACAGATGAGACATGGAAAAAACCTCCACCCTGCTAAACGTAATTTTTTCCTGTATCACATAATACGTTCCCAAGAAACCTTGAAATATAATACATCCATATTTACTTTTTGTTGCGTTATCCAGTATCTATAGTGTTCCCCAACACAGTACCTTGCCAGTGATGAGTACCAAGCTTTATCCCAGTCCTTGCCTGGATCACTGTACCCAACTTTTAAAGGAGACCTTATCTGCAATATTTTGGGCAGGAAGCAGAATACGCAGACCTTCATCTGCCAGGTGTTTCCCCAAACAGCAGTCCAGGGGTTTTGCCTACCCCCGAAAATTGTTCACTTCTCCAAAACTCTCCTCCTTTTCACACGAGGTGATGCTTGACAAGGGCTTGCTCTTCTCAAGGATGAATATCTGGTTCTCTTGGGAACAGCTTTGCAAAGTATCCTGCCGATTCTATAAAAATAGTGATTTGGAAGCCAGACATTTCCCTGCCCCTCTCAGGCCAAGATAGCCTGGAACTCGACTACAAACACGTCACTCTGCGCAGGAGGAACACCAACCACGTTCTGAGTCTGAACTGACATTAACAGAAAAATGGAGATGGTTGGTTGGTGGGTCTCTTGGGAAAAGCCTCTTACAAGTGTCTCCCAGGATAATTTAGTAAAAACAATTTCTCTGCAAGACCATTTCTTTTCCTAAGAGTACTCAAGTAAGACAGCCCTCTCATAGTGTCCTTCACTCTAAGGAAAAATATAAAATAACGCATAATAGTTTTTAAAGCTTTCAGGAACGAAAAGCTAAAAAGAAGCCATAGACATGGGTTTCTAGATGCACCATACACACAAAAAAACATGAAGTCTCACTGGAAGGCTTCTTAGCATTGCCCTCTCCACAGGGCACTACAGAAATTACTACCACTACAGTATCTCCAGCATGCCCATGGACCTCGACTGGTCCCTGGTCCAACCTTTCTTTGGTTGACTTTGAGCAGCCATGTCCTGGAAAACTCCTAGGATGGAGAGTCTGCAGCCTCTCCAATCATCAGTGCTTTGGTTGTGCCTGGAGCAAGAGCCCAGAGAACAGGGGCTGGAAGTGTATTGCAGCAGCTTACCTTGCTTCTACTTGGCTAATCTTCATTTTGCTTTCAACTGATTAGTGCATTCATGGTGACCAGATAAGTGCTAGGGATGGAGGGATGAATGAGAAGACATCATCCTTCTATGACCTGGTGACCTTTCTAGAGGGTGAAGGAAAGGCTGTGGATGTCATCTACCTGGACGTCAGTAAAGCCTTTGACACAGTCTCCCATAGGAACCTTAGGAACATCTCCTTAGGAAGCTGCTGGCTCATGGCTTGGACAGGCATAGTCTTCGCTGGGTAAAAAACTGGCTGGGTGGCCGAGCCCAGAGGGTAGTGGTAAATGGAGTTAAGTCCAGTTGGCGGCCGGTAACGAGCGGTGTTCTCCAGGGCTCAGTTTTAGGGCCAGTCTTGTTTAATATCTTTATCGATGATCTGGATGAGGGGATTGAGCACGCCCTCAGTAAGTTTGCAGATGACACCAAACTGGGTGAGAGTATCGATCCGCTGGAGGGTAGGATGGCCCTGCAGAGGGATCTGGACAGGCTGGATCGATGGGCCAAGGCCAACTGTATGAGGTTTAACAAGGCCAAGTGTCGGGTCCTGCATTTCGGTCACAACAACCCCATGCAGCGCTGCAGGCTTGGGGAAGAGTGGCTGGGAAGCTGCCTGGCGGAAAAGGACCTGGAGGTATTGGTTGACAGCTGGCTGAACATGAGCCAGCAGTGTGCCCAGGTGGCCAAGAAGGCCAACAGCATCCTGGCCTGGATCAGGAATAGTGTGGCCAGCAGGAGCAGGGAGGTGATTGTCCCCCTGTACTCGGCACTGGTGAGGCCGCACCTGGAATACTGTGTCCAGTGTTGGGCCCCTCACTACAAGAAGGACATTGAGCTGCTGGAGCGTGTCCAGAGAAGGGCAACGGAGCTGGGGAAGGGTCTGGAGCACAGGGCTGATGGGGAGCGGGTGAGTGAACTGAGGTTGTTCAGCCTGGAGAAGAGGAGGCTGAGGCGAGACCTTATCGCTCTCTACAACTACCTGAAAGGAGGCTGTAGTGAGGTGGGTGTTGGTCTCTTCTCTCAAGTAGTCAGTGATAGGACGAGAGGAAATGGGCTCAAGCTGCGTTAAGGGGGATTTAGATTGGATATTAGGAAAAATTTCTTCACGGAAAGGGTAGTCAAGCATTGGAAGAGGCTGCCCAGAGAGGTGGTGGAGTCCCCATCCCTGGAGGTGTTCAAAAAACATGTGGACGTGGCACTTTGGGACATGGTTTAGTGGACATAGGGGTGTTGGAGATCCTTTCCAACCTTAGTGATTCCTAGTTTTTACTTTCATTAAAAAAATAATCCAGCCACCAAGCCAGGAGGCGTGGGTTTGCTACTCTACCGTTAATTGGTTTAGTGGTGGACCTGGCAGTGTTAGGTTAATGGTTGGACTGGATGATCTTAAAGGTCTTTCCCAACCTAAATGATTCTATGATTCCTTTTTCCCTTGTCCAGAATGGGTAGATGATGGACACTGGAGATATTAGAAGTCCCAGCTTTTTCTGAGGCTATCCCAGTAGTTTTGCACAACAGACATCTAATAGCTAGCATAGTGGAAAAAAAAAAAACCCGATCATTGTTTATTGTCTACCTAAAGCTTAATTCAGTCTAAACTCACCAGCAACTCTGAATCACTCTCAGTTCTGTCAAGTGACATATAAAAAAGAAAACTCAGAACAGGAAATACGTATGCAGAATCTAAAATTAAAAAACAGAAACCCTCTGTATTTGTGGATTTTCATCTGCGAGCTGAGCTCAGCAGGCTCTTTATCATAACCCCAAACTGCTGCTTATTTCCTCTCTTACATCCTGCGATACAGCAGCATTCACATCCAAGGCAGGGATGACCCAAAGATTCCTGTGGATTGTCTCTATCCTTTCTACAGCGCTAATAAACATCAGTATGAAAGAGCAAATGATGTGTCATATTCATCACATCCAACACACCTCCCGCATTCAGGATTTCAGACAGCGATACTAGACATGTAGTATGCAGCTGTCTCATACGCAATAATTTCTTTTTCTCTCTTAAAACTGGAGACCTCACAACAGTTGCTCTTCTGTGTTATCTATGAAGATGCAACTATGACAACTTACGGAAGCGTGCATTGGGTGTTACTCGTAAAACAGTTTAAAGACTCATCCAAAATGTCTATATATAGCGTAGACCCTGTTGGTTTTACCTTCTGAAGACTGCTTGCCGGACAAAGCTTTCCTTTCATGCATCTGGCTGCTACGTACACCTCTCCTTGGAAATTGTTCCTCTGCTTTTGAGGCTTCAGTCGCTGCCCTATTTCTGTATCAATTCGAATGCCAAGTAAATAGTATTCAATCAAAATTACTAGTCAGGGTTTGGCAGCTGGCACAGCAGTTCACAA
Source organism: Pelecanus crispus (assembly GCF_030463565.1). Lineage (NCBI taxonomy): Eukaryota > Metazoa > Chordata > Aves > Pelecaniformes > Pelecanidae > Pelecanus > Pelecanus crispus. Next base: position 40,014,138 of record NC_134652.1, on the reverse strand, counting down.
AAGCATGTAGGAGTATAACTAGATGACAGCTACACAGTTGCTTTCCAGCACAGAAGCAGCAAAAATAATATGCATGCAGCGGGTAAGAGTCAGGCAGGCTTTCAGTGCCAGCTACGAAGCTCTGCCAGTTAAGGCAAACAATCATTTAATTTTCTTGCAGAGAGCGAGATGATTGACTTTTCATTCAAAGCGGCCCTGAGAAGGTCAGCAGAAAAAAAGAAATATTGAAAAATAATGTAAATATCCAAGCCAAGATGGGCTTCGACATGCTGGAAGGCCCATATTCACAGGCACAAGCAGGGGCTAAGCAGATTAACATCACCAAAATCTAAATAAAGTGCCCTTGTCAGGGCACTGCAGAGGAGCTTTGCGGAAACAATAACAACCTCCATCACAAATGCTTGGATGCAGACGATGCCCGAGTTGTACGACTGCCCAAGAAGTCCTGTTCCCAAATTAACAGTTTATTCTTCTACTTCTGTTTTAAAACTGAATTCCTTATGTTAAAGGACTCTGTAACCCCACTGTTAAGCACACTGGAAGATGAAGCTCCAACAGCTTCCCCTCAACCACCTTCCCAATTTCTAATGACAAGGGATTTCGGACAAATTTTGCTGAAATTATGGTCATACAAAATTTACACACAAGTTCAGGCAATGTAAGCTCAGAGAGGAATCAAGACTGGAGGGAGGCTTGTTTTGCTGCAATAATTTAGTAGCAGATGGTGACTTTTGCTTAGACCTTCTGAAGAAAAGTAGCCTTGAAACAGGCACTTTACCAGTTCAATTAACATGATATTAAGAGGAATATTAAATGTCTAAAGCAGGGACAATTCCCAGAGCCTCACGCAATCTGTAACAAATCAAAACTCTAGTGCTGAAATTTGTTTGGTGCCTTTTTTGGGATGTGAATTTCAGACTTCTGATGGATGCTTCATCCTCTGTGCTTTCCAATTTTATGATGCAGTGAAACTAGATCAGCTCAGCTTCTCAATTAAGGTCTTTGCTTGTAAAATGCCGAATGTTTTACAGCTCTCAGCAGAGGCTGAGACCACCCAGTATTTCACCTGCATTTTGTCTGCCTATAAGTAAAACAAATATCCAGACGGTCTTCCCTTCGTAATGTATCTTCGTAGACCAACTAGAGCAGCCTCATTTAGCACATTGGCACACTCTGAGCTTGCAACCAGACTGAAGTGGCCCAGCGATTTCCAAAGTTCAAAATAGGAGTAAGGAAAGAAGTAAAACAGGCCAAGATTTAAGAAGCCAACAAAAGAAGGAATCAAATATTAAGGGCTTAGCGGCAGGTCAGAAGACAATAGCATCACATTCATAAGGACACGCAGGTCGATTTGTGGCCGACCAGTCAAGATAAACCAGACCTGCCTACGAGTCAGAGAAGATATTGCCATACGTTTTGGACTCCTGTGGATTGAAAGCGCTGTTCTCCTTGAATAATTTTGACTATTAGATGCATACGACAGCCTCTCCTTGCCTAAAGAAAACACGTACGTCGTCTGTTCTTCTGCGCAAGGATCAGAACAATGTGTTTATGCTAGGGTGACATTTCACAAAATGTGTCTCCGTTACCCTCCCACTTACTGCTTTGACAACGACAGCATCAAGCCTCGACCGATGCATGCTAACAGGAATAAAAACGCTCTATTTCAGCTAGTAAATGGAGACAGACCAAGAGGAATTAAATTACAGACAGAAAATATACATTTCTAGCCTGTACATTCAAGGTAAATTTAAATGACTCCTTTATAGAAGCTGAGATAGAGCTCAGATTTCTTCAAAGCCTTTTTATACTGCTAAAAAAAGTACACTTACTGTTGACTTCCGTCAGCACATATGGTATGCCAGAAAGCACATGAAATAATCATATGAACAAACAACAACTGGTACATAAATGAGGGCGAAATCCATTCTGCCTCCACTTACTGTTGAATGAAAACCATCCAGAAACATTAAACATTACAGGGAAGAAACTGGCCCTAAAAAACTGAAAGGGAAATTGAGGAATTGAATTTGCTAGTTTAACTCAAATTATGTATTTCTTTTACTGTAATGTTCTTGATTTCAATGATATTCACCTTCTCTTCTCATATACTCTTTTTACATGGACGTGCCAACATCACAGTTGGTTCAAAGACTTTCAGACTCGGGGCAATGCATCTTCTGGAAGACTTAGCACAACAGCACCGCTGTTAAATCGTTCAGCGTGGTGTTTATTTAAAACTGAATGTTTTAAAAGGGCACCGAGATCTGCATTATGTGCCTGTGCAAACGCTGCCGCAACATCACCGGGTTATTTGTATTCACGGTGCTCCCTCACCAATTCTGTAGGTCCACTGCTTTTTAAATATATTCCCCTGTTTTTATTTATTCTGCAGTGCTATAAATAAAAATGCTCAAGTTAAATCTCCTTGATCATAAATTCAAAGAGGAAATCTACAATTGAAGGAATTAGTTACTTTAAGTGTTTTCAGCTACCAAAATGTGTGTATAAAATAGCTCGGCGAAACTTGAACCGTATCAGATCTATAACGAAAAAATACTGATTCCTGTCAAAAGCTGCCAACCCTCATTAATCATGTCCTGATGAATGAAACCCTTTTCATTGCCATCAACATATGTTCGCTCTGAAATGGTAGAAATGTTTCAGGTTAATCTTTTTGACAAAGTAGTCAATTCAGTGAAATAATTTTCTCCATATAGCCTGGATCCTCAACTAGTATACGTTCGGGAGGCTCGGCTGGAGCCAATGAAGTTATGCTGATTTATATCAGCTGTGGCCCCAGCCAAAAATTTCTCTCTGTTTCAGTGAAAATGCATTAGTCAAAATCCTCAGGGAACCTTGGGACATATTTTCACATGTTAAGCCGATGATCTGCTTGGAGAGGCTTCCAAATTTATTTTAGAAGACAAGCTGAAAAATGCATGGTCATGTTATCCTTTACAAACGGTGCTGTGAGGGGCTAAGCAGACCTTTGCTTAAGTGTATTTTAAGAACAAGAGTCACTTGGGGAATACTTAATGTCTTGGAATAAACATATTTAGCTGGAAATAAGAGCTAAACAGGAACAACATATAAAAAAAAGGGCTGTGTGTTTTAGCATACTGTATTTACAGTATCTTTTCTTTAGAAAAGAGGACATCAGGCATAAAAATGAGAATTCTGGTCTTGAAGTTTTCTTTGACCCTCTTATAATTGAGCATGTGAAGTACAGCGTCACAGCACCAGAGCTCATCATGTTTAATGAGCACAGTTGTCTGACCTGATGAGTAGGAAACCCTACTCCTTTCTTCAACGGGCTCCAAAAGTCAGTTTTAACATCAGTTAGTGCTAAAACTGTTAACTGCACAAAGAAAAACATACACGCACTGATCTTGAGTTAAGCTTTTTCCACCATTTTCAAAACATTTCACGATAATGATTAAGATTTGGGTTTTTTTCTTAACCAGCAGTTTATCGCTGAAAGCACGACGTTTAGCAACACACAACTACAAAAAGTTTCTTTGCAATCCTTTAAACGAGCCTGGGACAAGCCAAAGCAGAGGCGCTGCGAATACACCACTCGCATGAGGACTGTGGGTTCATATGTATTCCCTACCAAAAGTGAGGGCCAGTGCAGAGGCTATATGTTGTATCAGCTTTCAGATTTAAAGGTAATTCTTTGCTATTAAAAAACCCGATCATCTAATTTTCAGAATTGTAATTTGCGGAATTCTTCCTGAAAGGGATTGCTTGAAAAAGAAAATTCAACTTACAGGCTTATTTTCAATGCAAGTAGAAAACAAAGTATAAGGCAAGTCAGACAGCAGTGATGCTGAGCGTGCAGGGGCAGGATCAGGCCACAGCGTGCTGCTGGCTGAAGGTCACTCCGCACAGGCTTAGCTTTTAAATATCAGAAAACCCAACGGGGATCAACAGCAACAGTAATGAGTCGAAGGTGACACATATTAGCGAGACAGAGGATTTTAGTGGGTGGAAGGGGTGGTCTGGCTCCCTCCTCCGCGGCGTTAACAAATATTTATACAAACTGGAACAGATTTAGGACAGGCTGAGCCAGACCATCCAAACAGGAGGCAAAGACAAGCTCACTCCTGAGCAACTCTGAGTTTGGTGTTTCATGAGTCCTCTGAGGATTCAGGCCTGGCTGGCACTAACTCCAGTCAATAAAAACGAAGTCGAGCTCCCAAAGTCTAGTAATAACTCAGTAATTTCAATGATTAGAAGATGAGGTTAATCATGGGGCTAAAACTAGAAGTAGAGTGCCTGTGCTGTGCCCAAACCAGACAAACCCCAAACCAGATGACATTACCACTTCCACTTCAACTGAACTGAGAAGCAAAGGGGCTGCGCCAATTCACGCACGGGGCGCGAGCCGAATTATTTGTACCTAGGAAAGCCCAAAGCTGCCCTCGCTGATGTACAGACACATGCCATAGCCTTTAAGTCAGGTACGACGCTTACCCTGGAGCCACTGCCATGCACACCACAACACCATTACAGGAGAAAATCGAAACACTTTGAAGCTTCCCTTCTTCATACAACCCAAACATTGCTGACCAACCAAGTCTGTCCCACCTTATCTTGGAAGCAGTAAGAGATCTTGCAGATGGTCAACTGCCTCTTGCACATCCCCGAGCCCCTCGAGGTCCCCAGACCTCCAGACTACTTGAACTCACCGATTCACTGGTGGCTGCTCTTTTGCAGACCTTGACAGGACAAAACCTTGCTTTGTGGATGGAGGAAGAGAGCGAAGAGGAGCAAAAACTTCTACTGCTTTTGAGACTATTAAACATTTCCTATCCTGTCTCAAGCATTTGGTGTAACCCCCCAGCTCACCACAAACAGGCAAGTTCTCCAAGCCAAGCAGGAATCAAGGCTAAAATTTATCCTAACAGCAACGCACATTTACTGAATGAACTAGTCGTGCTTGTCACTGCAAATCCCTCCATACAGGGCCCGGAGGGAGAGGAAGGGAACCAAACTACTCTGTCCTTTTACCCTTTGCTTTCTTAACCTCTGTGCTCGCAGCCCGAGCACCTTTTGTCTGGAGGTGTCACAGCCATCCCCCAAGGTTTGGGAACTGTACATCATAGCGACACGGTGAAGTGGATTCTGCAACTGCAAAATATACTGCCGGGAAAGAGGTCCCGTGGCTTAGTTTGGAAGAGATGATCACCTCTCAAAACATCAGTGTTATTCTTGTAATGCAATTTAGAGCGGATGAAAAGACTGTGATGATTTCTTCATTAGGAAAAATTATTAGGAAAAATTTCTTCACAGAACAGGTAGTCAAACATTGGAACACGCTGCCCAGAGAGGTGGGGGAGTCACCATCCCTGGAAGTGTTCAAAAAACGGGCAGACGTGGCACTTTGGGACATGATTTAGTGGGCATGGGGATGTTGGGTTGATGGTTGGACTGATGATCTTAAAGATCCTTTCCGATCTTAACGATTCCTAGTTTTTGCTTTCATTAAAAATAATTCAGGCACCAAGCCAGGAAACATGAAATTGCTACTCACCCCTTAATGGGTTTAGTGTGGACTTGGTAGTGTTAGGTTAATGGTTGGACTGGATGATCTTAAAGGTCTTTTCCAACCTAAATGATTCTATGATTCATTTATGATATTAGCAGCCCCCCCCCCTTTTTTGTAATAAAAACCCCATTTTTATTTTCAAGATCATTAAGAACACACATAGACTCATTAAGTGCCCCTTGTAATCGCTCTTACACTAGCACAGGCTGCAAATGTCTGCAGCCACAAAAAAGAAGCCACTGTCGCACAGGCAGATATAAGCATAAAGCCTGGGGCAGGATCCAATTTTCCCCCAAAAGTAATATCTTAGAAGCCTCGTATTGTCTTGTAACTACAGATTAGTTTACTCCAGAAGATGACACTCAGAAACATGCATTTCATGGATTTCCTAGTACCCAGCAGTTGAGGGGGGGGGGGGGGGGGGAGAAAATTTTAATATTTATTCTTAGAAGCGCTGCGCAAACCAAAAGTAAACAACTCCTCGAACTACAAAAGCAATCTTTTATTCTGACAGCACAACATAATGCTCATTATGCAGAAGGAAGCGGGGGAAAAAAAAGAAAGGCACCGCACAGCGCTGGCATCCTCCTCTCTACGGCTGCCCTGCTCCGCAGTCAGAAAGCCTGTACAATTTCCATGCCTTGCATTCAAAGTTTTGCCCCCACAGAAAAAAGATTAACAGACTTCTAAGAAAGAAAAAAAGGTGAAGGAAATTCCGAAGTAAAACACCACTTGCAAGCCTCGTAATTCTTGCGCAACTTCATGCTCAGAGGTAAGAAGAAATGAAATAAAATTAAAATCTGCAAGGGGTGCAACCCAGCCACAATCATAACCTTAACTGCCACAATTATTTAGTGTATTTGAAATTCCTCTAACGTTTCTTCAAGCACTACGTAGATCAAACCCTGTGATTTTTTTAAGAGACAAGCCGACTCATTTTTCCTCATATCATTTTACCTGTTAGCAATTTATTATTCAGATTAATAGGAGAGCAATAAGAAGCCGTGCTGCAAAGATTGCGCCTGGGCTGTGGAGTAGAGTTGCGATGTGCAGGAGGAGCACGGGCGCAGCCCGCTTCTCCCCAGGTCCTCCTCCTCATTTTTCCCATATAAACTAATAGATGGGTTGCAAATCTGCAACCGGTGCAGACCCTTTCCTGCCTGAGCGTGCCCAGATCAGTCCAGATCAGCCCATTATCAGAAAAATAAATATTTCTTGCCTGTTCAAACAAGTTTCGAGGTACTGGGAAATATCAGTTTGGCAGGCGCTTGGGCTGCTTTAGTCCAGGAGGTCGCAGGAATTACAGAGCAGCCATCCAAGTTCGGAATTGCCTGCCCGAAGGACATCTCCCCATCGTTGCCCTCTCCTTTGTGGGCAGCAGTAATCTTTCCTGTGTACCTTTTTCTCAAGTTTTCATTGCCCCCCCAACCCAATCCTGCCTGTTGCTCATTTATCTGCAGTCCACATCACAACCCTTCTACAATTTTTGAAGTGGGTCTATAAAGATTTGCTGGTTTATTATCTTTTTATCACCTGAAATTTGAGACTTCCTAAGCATGCAGGCTTCATTCGGACGTTGTCTTGGCCAAAGGAACATGCCAGCACTCCCAGGTTACTGCCGAATGACGAACAGGCATGAGTAATAGCCTTGACCATTAAAAAAAAAAAGACCCAAAATTGCCATAGAGACTGAAAAAACACTACTTCGGTGGCTACCCTTGGCGCTGTGGGGCTGATGGCAAGTTTAGGGTTTGATGTATGCTCTTCTCCCATGTCAAGTGCCTTCTGCGGGAGACCTGCTAACAAAAAAGGGGCTTTCCTATCAGCCATCTATCGAGAGAGGCCAAGGCAAGGAAAACACGAGGGCAAATAGACAGATGACAAAAATGGAGAGGGAAAAAAAATAGAAAGTTCATAGAAAACTGGAAGGCAAAAAGCAAAGAATTATGAAAGTACTGCTGGCTGGAAGTCTATAGATGTGTTTGCATAAACAGGCTCTTCTGTCAGCTAAGACAACCTGACACTTGCAACCAAGTGCTGCGTCATCTTTTTTCAGTGGTCAGCTTTTGCATCCTGACAGCGATCATGCTGGTGCATGTAACCCTGAAGTGATATATTATAACCCATATATATACATACAGACACAAAATATAGACATATATAACCTATATAACCCCAAAGTTTAATCTTATTTTCTTCCCCTTCTCCCCAGTTTTGCTTCTGAAAAGGACAGGGCTGAAGTCACATTTGAGTCTCTCTCGCACTGTGGATGCCTCTCCAGATCAGGGATGCCAGCACTTTCCAGATGGCAACACCACCATTGCAAGACTCATGATTCCTTACTCTTACATTACTTCCACACGTAGTGTAGTATTCGAATAAACAAAGCCATCCCGCTTGTAAATCTGAAGTCGTTATCTTATGAAAGAAGCAGAACCCTACCATCAGTGGTCAGCAGACCTTTCACAAGGACATCAAAAACCTGGCACCTCCCACACGTGCCCACAGGATTTTGAGGTCTCTGGTTGCTGCCTGCATGTTGCAGTAAACCATATTCACTCGCACGCAATTTATTTTACTCAGCAGTCAGCAGGCATGGCATGAGGAGGAGCAAATTAGTCCAGTCAAAATTTAGCCAAGGAAATCTTTTTCAAAAAGACTTATCTCAATGAGGTGATGAGAAGAGGAGCAACTGATGACCTCAGGCACTGGCACATATGCCCCTGGGTGAGCAAGAGAAGAAAACAACTTTTCCTTTAGTGCTTGGAAATGAAGGACATTTTGTGCTTAATATAAAGAAGCAAATAAATTCAGAAAGTGCCCCTGCAAGAAGGATGCTGAAAAATTTGGTTTCAGGATTACTCAATAACACTTTTCTTCCCTGTTGTTCTGATGAATGAGAATTTGAGTTAATTTGCTGAAGTTAATTATTTATTGTTATGAAATATTATGGCTCCTAGATGGTCACTGTTATTGTAATAATTGCCAGGGAACCTGCAGCATTTTGCAGGGGCCTCTTCTGTTTTATTCAATTGAAGAAGAAAATAGAATATCTGCCAATTCCTGAAAAAGTTTGTCCTCTTCGTATTATCGCTGCAACCATACCCTTTTCCCACTGCTGGCTACTCTCCTTTTTCCAATAAAAGGCATCAAGTGCAGATTCATTTCAAAGAGAGAGAATTAAGCAGTTCCTTTCATGCAGATTACCATGAAAATGAACTCTCTGCAAGAAAACCCTGGTGTAACCCATATCACTCAAGTAGCTCAAGTACTGGCAAGCCAAGTGTCCTTCCCTCCTCCACGAACAACGACCCTCATTTCCCAAGGACAGAGCACGCCGCACACACCGATAAATAAATCTAAGATAATATATGTGTAATTACGTGCCTCAGTATCCTGCCCCAATTCTAACAGAGCCATTGAGCTCGGTGCCTCCAGCTACCTCTGACAAAGCACTGAAAGCCCGCTCGCAGATCTGGAGCTTGGGATGTTGGTGGTGCTTTGCCAAAAGGCTCTTCCGAGCTGAAAAATGAGAGGGAAGAGGAATGCAGCAAGCGCTCGAGGTCTGTGAACCCTGCTCTGCCGCTCCCCAGCCAAACAAAAAGATAAACTGCAGGAGATCAGCCCGTCTCTGGTTTTTACCCTGCAAGAGGCTGAACTGTTGCTCTTTCTGTTCCAGGAATAAAAAAAATCTAAAAAAAAAAAAAATTAAAAAAAAAAGAAGGACTAAGTGATTAGCACAGTTTCTTTGCAGGGTCTTGTAACACTAACCCCAGTAAGACAACCACCGCACTTTGGCTTCTCTCGGGTGGAGACACACACAGCTGGCTGCATTTCAGTAAAAGTGGGAATCATTCAGCTGTCCTTAAAACAGAGAGCAAGACAATATCATGATGAGAAAGCAGGTTTTCACAGACTCTTACAACTAACACAACCCTTGCCCTGGTGCTTCTTAACCCCAGGCTCAAACTTGGAAGGACAGAAAGTAAAAAACAGGGTTAGGGTGAGCTTTTTTTTTTTTTAATAAAACATTTTGTTTCTTTAAACTCAACATGTAAATCTGATTATCAGCTGCTTCAGCAGAAAAAGAGCAATTAGGTTTGGAAAACTGTAGCCGGCAGTGAATATGCATACAAAGTAACTCTGGAGTGTAAACAAAGCTGGTTTAAACCATTCCACTCTATTCTTTTTCATTAGTTTGCAGAGATTATATTCAACTATTTGCTTTTTAATCACATTTGAAAACATTAATTTCGTATAAACAGCCCTGATTTCAAGTGCAAACACTGCTTAATTAGAACTAGTGGGGAAATGATTTTAGGTCCTGTGGAAAATGAGCCTGCTTTCATTTCAGACAGAAAACCATTTGCAGCGCAAAGGGCATTCATTTTATTCCTGGGGAAAATAAAAATCCCAAAGATGAAAACCAAAAATACAACTACCATTCGAGGTGGATCGAGGTTCTCTCAAATTCTTGAGGATCGCAGAGGTAAAAAGCAGGGAAATCATTGCTTTTAAGTGACACGCTCCCCTGGAGCAATAACCCTGTGCCCCCGCCCAGGCTGGGAAGCCGCCCTGCGGGAAGGGTCCTGGGGTGATGCTGGTGCCCAGCAAAAGGAGCCAGCAGCACACGCTATGGGTAAATACAACATGAAGAGAATATGTTCCATCTATACTGCACACAAGCACACCTTTCAAAAAGTCCAGAGCCTATAAAAAGCTAATCCTTTGGGGAAATAAACATTTACTGATATGGAAACAACTTTAAAGAAAAAAAAATAATAAATAGCAACAACAAATGACAATGGGAAAACCAGAACCTGAGGATCTAAAAACTTTTTTGAAAATCCAAGTCCAGATACACAGCCTCTCTCTGTTCATTGCAGTGCTTTCTTCTGGTCAACAGATCCCATCCTACGTAAAATAAATGAAGAAAAAGAAAAGAGAAGAGGCGGTATTACCTCTGGTGTCACTCTGTCGGAAGCTGTTGCTGTTGATGATTGTAATCATGCTCCCCTGTTAAATTAGGAGGGGCTGCTGCGAATTACTAAGCATTGCCTTGGCAGAACAAAGGGGAGGGAGAAGACGCAGCCTCTAAAAAGCTTAACTTAAAATAATAAGACTGTACCAGGTACATCAGCAACTCCAGTTTGTGCAAAAGGTGGACTTACAGAGGGGGTTCTTTAATCACCACGCACATTTACTCGAGGAAGTCAAATGGCAAGTTATTTTGAATGAAGGAAAACAATACAAGAAGTAATGGGAGCATTTAGGGAGACATATCCATAAAGCTAACCCACCAAACAGCCACTCTGGTCATTTGAGACCACATTACCATTACTTAACCAGCCCCAATTACTGACTGCTGTGCTGAATTTTCACTGATGCATTGAACTTGCTTTCCTGCAAATTCCCAACGCTACGCAGCTGGCGAAGCCCAGGCACAACACAATACATACGGATGGCAACAGAGAGCGTCTGTTTTTCACCGTGACTTTTTCACCCGATGTCCAGTAGTCTCCTTTTCTCTAATTAAACAAACACGTCTCCTGTAGATTACTCAAATTCCTACTTTGTGCACTCAGCTACTGAATGAAGCTCTTAAGGACCGGAGCTGCCTATAGCACGTGCTTGTACTCAACACGACCAAAATCTTCCCTTTGCTTTCTTCCTCCAAGTTTGTCAGAATCATTACTGAATGAAAAAAAAAAAGGGGGGGGTTGTGTCATTCAAACCCTCTAAAACATCCTAGAGAAACAGAAGCTGTTTGACTCGGACCTTTATGCAACACAACACCCCAGCTTCAGCACAACAGGCAGATATGCAGACAGAAGAGTGATCTCTGCCCCGAAATTCATAATCTATCTTATGTACTCCCAGCTGTCCTCAGTATTGGCCATTACCTTCTGCCTTTTACTGTCATTTCTGGACTCTCAAGTCATTTGAAGAGCACAAATAAAGGTGCACAAACACAGCTAACCTCTCTCCTGAAAGTTTTCAGAAATGCAGTATTCGTACGAGTACAAAACAGAGCCAGCAAATTTTTCATCTTTTATTCATTCGACTATCTCTAACTGCAAAAGAATTGTGAAATTGAAAATTAAAGTTTGGACAGACCCAACAAAGTAATTCAAATGCAAATAGCAGCAGCTTGGTGCAAAAACAATGAAATTCAACACATGGACACCAAATTACAACAAAAAATTCATTAAGAGAGGTGTCAGAACAGACAAATAACTGAGCAACCTGGTTCAAAACATGCTGTCAGAAATTTCAATAAATCTGCTTTACAAAATAATCAGGAACTAAATACTTAATATAAAGCTTCATCGAAGACCTGGCATGATGGTGAAACTGAGACTTAGGCCGTGCATTCGCTCTCTTGGGGTTTATCCGAGTTAGAAAACTGTTTCTGTGCACCTATACAGAGATTTTCTGTGCACCTCTACACAAACCCTCTCTCACTGGGAACACATCAGACATTTAGCAAGGCAAGCTATCATTTTTTCTCAAACAGAAAATACATCTGTATTGGTGAGATTTACATCAGCATAATGCCTCTGCATTGCAGGAGTTCTCCACCCGGCTGGTTTTCTGCTCTCCCCAGTTTCGGGGTTATCAGTACCATTGCGGAGCTTCCTTTGGGAGGGAAGATTTGGACTAGCGGCTCCGTATCTCTTCACAATGCCTCGTTCATCCTTGATGAGGTCATTGTCCTGAGTGCTCCGAGAAGTGAAGAACATACCAATTTCCAGCCATGACTGCTGCACTTGCATGCTAACATCAGCCAGTGGCTGGCTGCTTTAGGGGCTGCATTAGAATCATAGAATCGTTTTCGTTGGAAAAAACCTTTAAGATCATCCAGTCCAATCTAATTAACCTAACACTACCAAGTCCACCACTAAACCAGTTAAGGGTAGAGTAATAATTAATTCCACGTTTCCTGGCTTGGTGGCTGGATGAATTTTTAATGCAAGTAAAACTAGGAATCATTAAGGTTGGAAAAGATCTCAAAGATCATCAGTCCTACCACCAACCCAACACCCCCATGCCCACTAAACCATGTCCCAAAGTGCCACGTCTGCCCATTTTTTGAACACTTCCAGGGATGGTGACTCCACCACCTCTCTGGGCAGACTGTTCCAATGCTTGAATACCCTTTCCGTAAAGAAATTTTTCCTAATATCCAATCTAAACCTCCCCTGGCGCAGCTTGAGCCCATTTCCTCTCGTCCTATTGCTAACTACTTGGGAGAAGAGACCAACACCCACCTCACTACAGCCTGCTTTCAGGCAACTGTAGAGAGTGATAAGGTCTGCCGTCAGCCTCCTCTTCTCCAGGCTGAACACCCCCAGCTCCCTCAGCCGCTATCCATCAGCCCTGTGCTCCAGACCCTTCCCCAGCATTGATGCCCTTCTCTGGACACGCTCCAGCAACCAGTTAGTTTGCGTCTGAAAGAGCCACTGGAGATGGGAGGAAGGAAGGATAGATAGCTCCTCATATGCCTCGTCCTCAAAATTTGGAAGCTTTGAGGTTTCACAAATATAGTGTGAAATATAAGATGACTTAACACTGGAGGTGTTATTCACAGTAGCGTGAAGATGATCCAAAATCCACACTTGTCCTTCAGTTCATCAAAACCACTTAGCACAAGCATCCCCGAACAATTTCAAGTGACAAAGTAATGCCTGGCTCCATCAAGACTTCTGATAACTCAGAAAAGTAGAAGGGAGGTTAAAATAAAAGTTGGCATAACTAAAAAGATAACTGAGCTCCTTGCTTCACTCTTGTACGAAGATTTGAATTTCATTCCTGGCAAAGCAAACGTTTTTCAGCTGACCAACACTGCTGATGAACCCAATATATCCTCTCCGATGACTTCAGACTGTACTCAGTTTGTTTTCCCCAAATACACTCCTGCCACCCCTCCTTCCAAATTCCATGGATTGTAGGGACAAATCTGGTAAAAAATTATCTAGCCCATCACAATATACACACATCCCGAAGCACAGCCAGGAGAGAACACAAGTTATAGAAGTCTGACACATTTAACCGTGCTGACACATAGACCTTCCTTAGAGGTCAGAGATGCTCGGCGATGCTGTTGAGCCCACCAGGCAGTAAATCCCCGACAGGAGACACACATGATTTAGGAAACTCCAGCTCCTTCCCTTTTGGGGGATTGTGGGAAGCTCTGTTTGGCAGGCATATCGACCTTGTTTCCTCATGCCATTCAGTAGCCAAATATTTATCAAAAATGTTGTTTTGAAAGCCATGACTGTTTAAGAGCAATACAGAAGGGAGGGGATAAAGATTTCACTATGCAAACATTATCTCAGCTTCCTCTCTCCCTCTTTAGGGACCTACAACCGAAAGAGATCTCAAAGACAACGTACAGCCATTTGCCATCACTACCCCCCCAGACCTGCAGACAGATCACCAGCCTCTCTCCTTGCAGGAAAAAAACCCAATATACTTCAGTTAATATGCAAGACAGAAGCCCATGTTTCCTGAAAAACTGGAAATGAGCATCTTCCAGAAAAACAAAAGCATAATAAACAGCCTAATAATGCCTGCATACTTTATCTCCATCACACATAGGCAAAGCACAGATTTTCTGCTAGATCGTATTCAATACACAAATCCACTTAAAAACATGAACTCATAAACATGTTACAGCTCCACAAGTTTTGGGGGTTTGTTTTTGTTTGGGTTTTGGGTTTTTGTTTTTTTTTTTTTGAAAGGGCACAAACCAAGCATTGTCTGAAAAGATGAAATTGCTGCCACCTCAAATCTAAATCAGCCATTAAACATCTCTACAAATTACGTTGATGCCCGAAGAAAACAAAATCCCAAGGCTAGCCAGAAATGTTAGAGAAGATGGGATGAATCACAGCGGTGACGTTGCTGTTGCGGTTGAAAAGACGCAGTCATGATTAGGTGACGTTACCAGAGGTCCCAGAACAATCACCCACCAATACATATTTTTTTGGTAGCTGCTTTTGAGAGCTTTTCAGGGGTAAGGCTGGTGTGTAGTGTGATTTATTTTTGGCTGAGAAAGCAATATTCTCACCTCATCAGCTACTTTATCTACCCATTAAGAGCAAACTCCTCTTAAATGTGCATTTCTTTTTCTTTAAAGGACACTCCAAAAAGTAAACAAAGGTACTTAAAAGGTCAGAGAGAGGTTTTCTTCCTTGCACATGAAAGATGGAGGCATTTTTAAGCCTACCAATATTTTGAAAGCCAGTCTCCTGTATTGCCTTCAAATAGCTGGAAGAAAAGAAAATGCCTTTCTGCACCTGGTTTTTTCTCCCTCTAAAGGAAATGGTTGTTTCCTGACCCACTCAAAAATATGAAGCAGATAATGAATGACAGAACCAAAAGTGTTTTCAGACTAAGAAAAAGGGACCCCATGGACAAATGTAATTCATTTGATGTGGGGATGGAAGACCAGATCGGAAATAAACGGGGTGCTAAGTGATCTCACCAGTTCTCGAAACAGCAATTACGATGTATTTTAATACATCCAAAAAGTAAAGCAGATGTTGTCACCTACTTGTTTGCTGTAGGAAACTGGGATCTGCATCTCCTCTGGAGTTACTCCCCCGTTAAGACCCAGCAGATGGGAACCCATGCTCCACGAGGCAGGAGTGAAACAGGAAGGAAGGATGAAGAAGGAAACATTAAACAAGGAAGATGCCTCAGTTTCCTTGCCTGCGAGCACATACGCTGTCCTTTACGTGAGAGGAAAGGAGCACGCTGGTCAGCCAAATTTCAGCCAAATGTCCAAGTTACGGATGCACAGAAGGCACCCTTGAGGTCCCCTTAGCAGCACCTGCCCAACCCGAGGTGGCCCACCATTGTCACGCTGCACAGCAGGCCTGGTGGGAGGGGTGAGAGCGTCACCGAGGCGGAAGCACCTTCCCACATCTCAGGCTAAACTGAAGAAGAGATTTCATGCAATGGGATGGCATGAGGAATGGGATAGAGAAAGGCTTCGCAGTCCCCAGAGGTCTTGCCAGCCACATTATCCTTGGTCCCGTTCGCCTGCAAATTGAACGCCTAGAGCTACCGCAGCCCTACAGCCACAGCAGATTAGCCTAAGTAATAAAAAGAGGTGAACAAAGGTGAATGACAAGCCTGAGGCTTATTTCTGGATATGGCTTTTATGCAACTCCTGCTGAGCGCAGGCACGCCGATGCAGACCTCGCTGTTTCAGGGCAGCCATTCCCTGCGATGCCTGTTCTAGAGAACAGCTGATTTACACTGTCAGATGGGTGTACCAGCACCCAAATGTACTATAAACAAGACTTGGCATACGGTCTGTCACGCATAAAAGGAAGCCAAGATAATGGAGTGCAACTCCGCAGGAGAAAATGTGATTTCTTTCCGAGCAAGAGAAACTTGAAAGTACAATAAAATCTTCAGCTACTGGGTCCTTCCGTAGGGTTCAGTCAATAATGCATAACAAAACAAATTGGATGATTTTTACCTGGATTACTGAGGAAAAGACTGTGAAATTGCCTAATATACATTCACTCAGGATTATTCACAAAGGGTGCCATTGACTAATTCTTGGTCTGCAGATCACTCAGAACAGATGCTTTGAATACTTATAACCTGAGCGTATTCAACTGTCTGCATTTAACCTGTTTGCTTCTAAAAATAAATGTCTTTTCCCAACCAAGACAACTGGTTTTGTTTTGTTCCTTTTAAGATTAAATATAATCCCCTTGCTTCTTTAGGAAAGTGCTGTGCTTTCTGGGCACAACAGTCTGTGGGTGTTGGTGAGACCCCAGATTTACAGCACGAAAACCCTCAGATTTACGGCACCCTCATGATTCTGCTGAATCACATTGGACTTGGCCTTGGAGACTTAGTTTCAACCTCCTTGCCAAGGCAGTAGTGCCTTGCTCATGCCACTGAGTCCTACTCCTTCATCCTGCTTACTGTTTACTCGCTTGCATGGCTTTGGGCATGTTTATTGTATTTCTTGTTCATCCCAAGGCTAATGCTAAGGCTGGGCATCTACACAGTCCAGAGACCCCATATCCCAAGCTCCTCTTTCAAACTGTATCCGCTGATCTAACAAGGAATTTCTCCTCCTACAAGCCTTGCCTTCCTTTCAGACTAAAGCACATACAATGACTTTATCACCAACACCATTCTGCCGTTCAATTACAGCATTCAGTAAGACCCTTTTTCTGTCCATCTTTGCTGTTTTTCCTCAATTGCTTTATCTGTTCACTGATCTGGGCTTTCCCCATTCATTCAGAAGACATGACCCACATGGGATTAAACCACCCTCCAGGCGCCCACAGTGCAAGAATCGATATCTTTTGAAAGACAAACTTAAACTGCCTTTTTCTGAAGCCAGCATTACCTCCCCTCCCCTCCCTGCAAGCTTTAGCTGTGTTGACTGCAAAACAAAATCATTTTTGAGGTTATTAACCTGCACTGGACAGCTGATGGGAGAATTTTGCACATCTTACAAAATGAATTCCTTTAGTTCACATAGCAGCCTAAATAAAGTTGTTCACTGGCATGATTAATACACTGAACGTACCGGCGATTGTTTCAACTCCGTTCCCATTTTAGGTTATGGAATTGCTTTTGCTGAGGTTGTTCTTTAAATTAAGACAGTTTCAGATTGCCTTGAAATGCAAATTCTTAGGGCAGCTTAGCAACAACAGCTAAGGGGGGAACTATTACAGTTACAGAAGGAAGAAAATAGGAAGGATTTTAGAAAATCTCCTGCAAGATCTTTGTTAAAACTTGTCAACATTATCTGGCTCTCGTGCTGTAAAAATTAGGCTTTATTTTGGTAAATACCACTGGGCAAGGGCAGGAAAACTGGACAGGACTCAGAAGTGCAAGATGCTATTTTAGTGCCGTGCCATGGATCCTAAAGTCCCTTTCCTCTCTCTCCAGCTGGCTTCAAAATAACAGTAGTTTAGGACACACTGTGTTTTTGAGGCTCTGAGTACAGAGGAAGATGTGTATTGCCAAGATTACAAGAAGGGGTGATGCAGAGAGTCCTGGCTGTAAGCTGGGTAGCAGGTTTAGCAGTGGGGATTAAGGCTAGAAAGATGCATCGGGAATCCTACGACGCTTATGCAGATATTCAAGCACCTCAGTTCAGGCACTCAGGTTTGAAAACTGTGGCCCAAAGTTTACTTCAAAGTAAACTAAAAAATTATTATTGCTACAAAACACCTACCTCTTGTGGGGTGAGAGACACTTTACATGTGCATCAGCAGTACAAATACCGCTCGCAGAAAGCAGAATTAAATGTAGCGGGTCGGATTCATAGGCAGGGTACCCTGCCTAAAAACCTGGGTTAGTTTTTGCAGGAAAAGCATGAGCATTGCAGGGCTACGGAGCAGAATTTTTAGCCCATGACAAATGCAACTGCCTGGGGATTCATGGGTGCTGCAAACTTCTCCCCAAGATACCTGCTGAGTTCAACACCTGCAGCACAGGCACAGGAGGAAGGAGCATTACAGTGCCATTAATGCACTCTTTAATATGAAGGACACTAATAAAGCACCAAGTCGGACATCAAGTGGAACACTGATCTCTCTTGGTATATAAATCAGTATCTTCCATGAAAGAACTAATTTTATCAGCTAAAAAAAAATTCATTTCTACATGCAATACTTTGGTTATTGTATGAGAAAAGTCCTTTACAAGCTCCTGCCGCAAATCTCCATCACACCAGGAAACGTGGAATGTAAAATGAGATCAAGAAAAATCACACAGTAAGGACTATGTGGCAAATTTACAGATAACTATGATCAGGAGATAATTCAGGAAGGCTGTAGAGGAAAAAAAAAAAACAGGTATCTTCAAATACAGAGATCAATTAGCCAATGAGTAAAAAGTGTTAGTACTGTGCCAGTCCAGACAGATGTTTGGTACGTTGAAATGCTCTGGAGGTTGGTTTTTTTATTTTATGTTTTTTTAAGATCAAAAGTTGATGAATTGCAATGAAGCTCAAAACTGCTCTGTTCTGATCATAGAAAAAGATAGCAAAGTGTCACTGTCCAAACAATAATGCCTCTCCACCCAGAAAGGAGTGACTTGCTTCGGGACAGCAGGTTGGCACAGTTCATAGGTACTGTGCAAGTCAAACGAAAATCCAAATTTACTTAGGATGTGGCCTTGATAATGACTCCATTATCAAGGTTTTTAATTTGCAGAGTCCCTCCAGCTGAACTTACCACAACTAATAATCCCTCTTTCCTGGAACAATGTAGAAGACAACACTTCTTCTTCAGTAAGTGGCCTTTAAATTCGGAAAGAACAAGGTTTTAATCCCAAGTCATGCACTGATGGATGAAACTTCTGAAAACAGTGCCATGAACCGTTTCTGTCCAACAGCCTATTAGAAGCACACTGTCTATATTCTGATATACCAGGAATATCCCTTGTTTCCCAGTTCTTTCCTTTTCTTTTTTTTACTATGTCATTAGTCAACCACAGGGGTGTGGGGCCTGAGGGGTGGAAATGTTCTTGATACAGAGCAAAAACTCAATCAGCAGAAGCAGGTCTCCGGACTCCACATGACAGGGACTTTTAGCGTTCTCCAATATGTACTGGAGGAAAAAGCACTCAGCTTCTCTGTTAGATGACTTATGGCTTTCACAGACAGACGCTCCACCTGTACGTCCTTTCCCACCACAGAATAAGCAATGAGAAAGCTGAGGCATATTGTTTAAACCATCATGCTCTTTCACTAACAACCCAACAGTCAAAGTTTAAGTTCTTCACCAGATGACAAGTTTAGGAGTCATTTTCTCCCTACCAGCAAAGGAAAGTTTTCACACTATTTTTGTGATGGAAAGCCTTGAGGAGGAACAGGGTTGTCCATTCCTCCAGGTAGCACCAAGATATGCTGGGTGAAGTCAGCATCCCAGCAAAACTTTATGCAAAACTCACCATCTGGAACAGGGAAGGTGCAATTCAGAGAACTGACACGTGTTAAGCACTCAAAGAATTTAATTTAGGTTGACCTGTAAAGCAGATAAAAGTCATGGTCTATTGGCAAGCAACACTCCCTTCACCAGGGTGAGACAACTGCCAAGTAAACTACTGAAGCTGTGACACATGGTAACAATGAGTGATTTTAGAAATATCGGCTCAGTCCTCTTTTCTTCATTCTGGTCTGTTCGACTTTCATGACATGGAGAACTTCAGCATCACCAGGAAAGCTTTCAGTCCTGACTGTATGACAGAATGGTGTTAGAATTCAAAGCAGTCTGGAGAGATCAGCAGTAATATTTTAGCACATTAGCAATCGTCTGCCATCAGGAAAGCTAATTTTTTCTCATTACAGCCTGAAATGAAGCTATGATGTTGAACAGTTAAGTTCGCACCTGCTCCCAACCTGCTCCAGTCAAGTATATGTGGTAATCATTAGGCTCAACCAGCGGGGGAAAAAATAGGGGGAAACTGTTGGTAAAACACTTATTTCAAAAGAAACAAAGCAGCTATTAATCCACACCAAGAGCAGATCAAATGTATTGCCCTCCTGGTTCTTAAAGCATTGCCTTTTTCAGAAGCCTACACTTGAAAATTTTCAAGGGATCGGGAAGGACATCCATTGACGAGCAACAACACAGTCTTAGAAGCCATCAGTGATATATTCTAAAAACCCTGCACACAACAAAGATAGTAAAACAAATGCCATAGAAGGAAATAACTAAGTCAAATTAATAACATTACAACTTTCCAGACTGCGTATTCCCCTTAAGGATATATTCGTACTTGAAATTTAAAAGTGTTTCTACACTTTGTAAAGAATTGCTTATGTGAAATTTGTGTACGAATTTTGACTGATGTTTTCTTAAGCATAAAACCCACAGAATCGCTTTGACTTCTGTAGCAAACTTCCATTTCTCCCGTATTATTGGGTTTGAACAGCAGCGAGTGTAATTGTTTCCATTGCAGGTGGTGGACGTGCATCCCCTGCTCCTACGTGAGCCGTTTCGCCACTGCATTGCCTCCTTTCAGCGGAGGCAGCATCACCGTGAGCCTGCTCCCAGCGGGATTTTCTTCCACTACAAAACAAAGATGATGGGTTGCAACAGAAGAGTGGAACTGCTCTGCTGAGAAATACCTAATCCCCTTGTCAGCCCATTTATGTTTCTGGCCTTCTTAGGTCCTGGTAGCATGACCTTCACCAGTTAAAAAAAAAAAAAAAAAGGGCATTTTTGCTGTTGAAGCTTGTTGCCTGTTCACGTCTGTTGGTGCCTCCCAGTTCTTGGACGGTGGAAATTCCCCTCGGCCCTGGCATTTTTTCATTCCCTATTCACCTTCTCCAAAATGTTTTTAATCTTGACCATCTCCTTGCTCTTTCACTGCCTCTGCCCTAGCATTTTCTGAAACTATTCCATATCTCCGAGCATCCCTTTCTCTACAACATTTGGAACTTTCACTGTGCCTTTTTGATATAGGATCAGCAATGCACAGAGCACTTAAGGTGGGGACAAACCAAGATCCTATACCATGCTGTGCCAATGGTTGTTGGTTTACTTTCAACTCCTCTCTCAGTAAAAGCAGACACACTATTTGTTTGGGGATTTTTTTTGCTTATCGCTGGACATGAGGAGGCACAGCCAGGGCACACAGGAATGACAACTCCAACCTTTCTCTCCTGAGTGCGGCAGCTAATTTAAATCCCATCACTGGGTGTAGCCACTAGAGCTGCTTCTTTGCAGTTACTGACACCAAGCTTCACCTTGTCAATCATCCAGTCACTTCCTATATATGTATTTTGTGTCTGACATTCCTTGTACATATAAAAGCATAATTTATACAAACAGGTGCTCAGGAAAACAAAAAGCCCATTTTGCCTAGAGCCCTGTTTAAAGTGTTGTACCGTGAAGTGCAAGAATTCCCAGATTTATTCTTGAGGACTCGTATGTAGTAAATGTGCTCAGTTTACACATTTTCAATTTTCCTTAATGCCAAATTAAGTACAACTTCATCTGTGATCATGAAAAGTAAAAACCAAAGCATTTTCCCCAGCTTTGGGATCATCACCGGTAATACTCAGCTGTAAGCAAATGCCAGCTTTGCTGAGGCTGCAGAAGAACCGAGATGCTTCTCTGCTCACAAAACTCAGGTGAGCGAACAGGCAAAGCTTATTTTTGTCAGTAAAGCAAGCAGACGACCTAAAAAACATACTTAGTAAAAACTGCTGTCTTATCCCAAAGCTCATTACTATTAGCCAGCCAGCACAAAACTCTTCCACCAGCACGGGATGTGCAAAGTCACCACATTCAGCACTCACATCTATTAGTTATACATTCTAGAAGGAGTGACAAGTGAGCTATGGTTGTGCCTTTTTTAGCCTGCCCTGGTTTATGTAATGAAATTTTCTCTTCTGTGATCATTTTTAAGTCACTACTACAGCTTTGCATAGTTGTTTTCTTCCCCTCCTTGATTTTATTTGCAGAAGTGAGGGGTTTCAAGTAAGAAATCATTAATCTTAATCTACAAAGCTCTTCATCAATTGACAGCAGAACTGAAATATGCTCCCTTTAGACTTTGTAACAGCAAAATTAGAAGCATGATGACCCACTACTGAAACCCAACTGCAAGCATTCCCCCCCCAAGCATATCTGAGAAGAAACTACGAACTAAAGAGCCAGCTCTGGCAAGCAGGCTCCATTCTTCCTCTGCCATTCAGAGGAGATAACACCTCTCTACCCACCAATATTCGCTGCTGTAGATGCTGCTGCTTCCAAGAGGGAAAGGAGGGTAATTTAGGAATAGTCATTTGCTAATCGAATAATAGAGTGGGTTTAATTCAATTCACTGCAGCGTACCTTGGAACAGTTCTGTCCTCAGACTGCCAGATTAAATTTATTTGCCAATTTTTCCTAGAGGTGACTTCATACGAGAAACGTAAATTTGACATACTTTTTTTTCTTATTTAGATACTCTTTGTACTAAATGGGATTCTTTTGATGGATTTACAATGGCACATTCACAATTTTTTGCTTTCTACGTAACTGAGTCTTTCAGTCTTTATAAACAACTTCAGGAATTTATTCTCGGGAAAGATTTCCTGCCCTTCCCTACGTGTACACATGGACACGCATTTTGAAAATCCCAGTAACCCCACCACGAGCTATCCAAACGGGTCAGCGAGGCAAAGTCCCCTACCTAAGGGTGGAAGTGGGATTCTGTTTTCTGTGTGCTTTAAAGGTGGATTCTTCAGGTTTAGGAAACTATGCAAGGTTTATGGGAATGCCTCAAGGCTAAAGCACATGCACTTACGAGGATCAAATTTTCAAGGCTTCCTGCTGCTCACCAGTGGGCTCCCCTCGCACTAACAGCTCTGTAAAATGAGGCTTTAGGGAATAACATCCTGAATAAACACAGGACAAGCTAAATAAGTCTCCGACAGGACTATAACAAAACCTAATGCTGACATTAATGACAACCAGAGTGCTGAAACAGAATTAAGTTGTTTATTGTAAGCGTTTACAAATGGTGATTCTTTCTGCTTCTTATGGAGCTCTTAAAAATCACTAATTTGTAATATTAGAGTGAATACTTACTGATTTCTGTTCTTGGATCAGAGCAATTCTTAACTCAGATATCCCACAGTCTGACAGCCAATCTACATAATATTGTGAATACAGCACATAACTAATCTCAAGACAGTGAAATAAGCCTTCAGTACATCTCTTCTGTGCGCTGCAATACAATGCAAGATTTATGGAAAATACCTACTGAGTGCCAATTCTAACTTGTAGGTATTGGAGAATTAAAACTATATTATAAAACATATCATTCTTGTCACTTAGTGTTAACAAAAGCCCAGCAAGAGTTTTTAACCCTTAACCTGTTTAGGCATTAGTCACCCTAAGGAATGTCATTTATCTTGCTGCTTAACTTAATAAACCCTTTCTACTTCTTACTGACTTGGCCTGATTAGCATCAAAAAGTCATCTGTGAAAGTCCACATATAAAATATACTATTCTACAGGACATTTACTCCCATTAGCTTTCATTTACTACGCGCATTTTTTGTTTTGCTTTGGCATAAGCTTTCATTCTCTTTTTAAGCTGCGTTATTTGAGGACAAAACATGAAGGAAAGGTTTAACTTACCGATCATCTTACTATGGTAACTAACAACATTAAAAGAATGGGACCAGATTCCTAGAGCATGGAGACAGCAGCTCACTGACAGATGGGACTGTGCCGGTTTAAGTCACCCGGGGACCTGGCTCCGAATGCTAACATAGGATAATTGCTCAACTACGGTACTGAGAAACAAATCTAGCAAGAAGTAAGAGCGATAAGTAGCTTCACATTACCTTCAAAAAGATTAGTAAGACAGGGTTTTTTTAGGTTTTTCTTGCAGATGATCCAGTGACAGAGACTGTTAAGGATCAGACCCCAAAAAGATCAGTGGCAAACTTTCAGGAAGATCTAGCAAAAAACCTTCTGGTGCCAACTATCACCACCCGCAGAAGAAAGCAAGCCCTAGGGGTGATCCCCCCAAACCTTTGTGCTACCATGGCAGAAGCCTTCGTTACCCTGCACCACCCGCTGGGCTGGCACACACAATTACAAACCAGAAAAGACAGACGCTACCGTTTCCCCAATATTAGGAATAGCCGCTGCCAAGTATGTACTTTGAGGTCCCAAATCCTCCAGTCATCTGAAAAAAATAGAAGTGACTGAGGATACATACTTGGCTCTTTGGTTCCCCAACCTCCTCCCCAGCATGTTTCCACCAAGAAAACACAGTCCTGCTTATTTGGACAGTTAAATAAGACACATTTATTTTGCAAAAGTAAGATGGAAAACTGAGATTACCATTAAAATTTAAAGGGGCAAAGCAACACGGGAAGCTGCTGGGACATCTCAGCACTCCCCAGCGCTTCGGTCTTCCCAACCACCACCAAAAGCACCTAAGAAAACCCAAATGCCTCAATTCCCTGATGATCACAATCTGTTTGGCCAACAGAGCACAAGACTAGGAGATAAATTATCCTCGGAGCAGCAATTATGAGCTAGGTTAGTTCTGCAGTGTTAAATATTTTCAAGTAAGTGGGGTCTGTGAAAAAGGTCTTGTCTTTTCCAAGAAGGAAAACAACCATACTGGAGCTAGCTGACAAATGATAACAAGCAGGAGCTGCTGACAAAATGCAGAAAATAAACTTCCTTTCTTTTCATTCATCATGCATGAGGTCCAGTTGTTCCCTCCAGACGAACATTACCAAGGACACCTCCTTCTCATCTTATCTTGTACCGACTGGGAACAAACACATTCCTTGGTTAAAAAATCCTCCATGGATTTAGTTCAGTCCAAACTTTAACACAGGAAACCAGTGTTTAAAGGAGATCTCTGGAGATAGTTGTCATTTTAGGGCATGTTGACCACTTGGCTCTAATAAAAGGCTATACCGGGACCTAACAGTTTCTCAGCCACTGCGGAGCGTCTACCCCATGGATTACTACAAAGCTCAATGGATTATTGGAAAACTACCAGATTTAGGGGAAAAATCACCCCACGATCCTTAGGAATATTTTCCCAGGGATGGCTGCACTAAAATTCACAAGTTATTCACTGGTTTGCACTGGTGAGGTTAGCAGGGCTTTGCCACAGACTTTATTTCCCACTGAAGATCTTTTATCAATATTATAACTTGACCTCACTTTTCCCACAGAAACAACTGCCATGAGAGGACATGGCAAAAGAACACAATGTTTTGGTCTGAAACCCCTGAAAAAGCTAATTTAAGTAAGATTTCACCTAGTTATGAACAAAGTCCTTTTACAAGCTCCTGGACCTCTCCATCCTCCCCCAAGAGCAATGAAAGAAAAGAGGTGGAAGCAGATGAACAACAGGCAACACAAAATACAATTAAGAAACCTGTGAAGTTATACATCATTACCAGAAAAAAAAAAAATCCCACAATCCAGCCAGAAAATAACTTCAAGTTTCCTCCTACTTCAAGATAAGAGTTTATATCATTTCAGCAGTGATAAACAGTCCCTTGTGCATCTCTAGTGGAAGGATGCAACTGCATAACTACAACAAGATTATTGCTTTTCAAGATCTGCATCATCTCAAACCTCAGCTGCTGCTGTTATTTATAATATGAGAAAGCCTACCCAGTGTTATTTCATGTTCTAGTTGTTTCACAAAATAGCTGTTTCCAGTCAGAACTGAGAGGTTATAAAAATATTTAGCACAAGGATGGCAAACATCCTATTTTTATTAGTTTTTCAATCTTAAATTCCTACATATTCAGATTACATTTAATTATCATCTGTGCCTGGATGTGCTAGGAATACCAGCTGACTGGATACATTGCAAACATTGATCTGACCTTTTGATATCTTAAAGATTTGTTTCCTAAGAGAAAAATTCTCATTTTTCCCCAAAACTCATCTGCCAGGGCTACACAGAAGTTTGAGATCAGGACCAACATACTAAACCGAAAGAAAAATAAGAAAACTTTGCTGAAGAATGCAATCAAAAAATCTCTCCACCTCCCTGGCTTTATTCCCTTTTTGTTTAACTTATTCTCAGATTTCTCCCTGTCAAACTTCCAGTCTGCAGAGAGCCTTGGCCATAGAAATCTGTGGGAGTTTTTCCCCACTGGTAAGAGGAGAGAGATGAAATTTCTCCTGAATTTCTGCTGGGGCAAAGAGATGTTCAACCAAGGTGAAACGTTTAAGGAACATGAATATATACAGAAATTTTGCCCCTGTGACTTACCAAGAAGGATTGCTACTGGATTTCCCCATTTCACCCGTTGCTGCATGAAACAGCGACGACTAAGTCACCACTCGAATCAAACCCAGAACTGGCATCACTGGCGAGCTAAAAGCGGCAGTGTTTGCAATGTTTTACTGTTCTGAGAAGTGGTCTTGAGCACTCAGTGATCATATTGTACGTGCCAAATATAAACCGGAGATTGGGTTCGAGAGGCTGAGTCGACGCCCCATCAAGCAGGGGGTCACCAAGATGGCTTAAAACAACTTCTTTGTTGGCTCCATTTCCACTGATTTGTGTGGTGCGCTTTCAAGTAGAGTACTGGAGACCTTGGACGTCTATGGACTAGAAGTCCCTTTCTTTCTCAGTTTTCCTGCTTTTACCCTCTCTTTTTCCACTACAGATTAAAAAAGAAAAAAAAGAAAAAACCAAAACCAAACTTACAAGGTAGAAGTGACCTGACTTTCCAGTTTAAACAAGAAGCAGGAAGCCTTTCTCTCCTTCCCCTTCCTCAAACTGTTTATTTTGAGCTCTCTCTGTACAACCTAGAGCAGTAAGAAAGGGGATGGGGTTCGCATAGTTTGATGATTTTTTTTTTTTTTTTGTACATAGGCTTTCAAAATAAACAAGCAATCCAAAGCAAATCAAGCCTAACAAAAGGGAACACTTCGCCTCTAATGTTCCTTTAATAATAGTTTGGATTGCTAACACGAGAGTCTTTCTATCTGCATACACAGACTAAATTATATAGCCGTGTATTTTAATGGGCAGAAACAAAGGTCAAAATCCAGGCCCTTTCACGTATGCTGTTATGATGAAAAGTCCTTTTATTTTACATTTCAGTTGTGGGAGTTTCAATAAAAGGGAGTCATGGAACAGTGGGGGAGACAAGAAAGACATTTGTGCCTCCCTTTTCAGCTGCTATTAATAAAATGAATGAGGCTTTATCTACCCATTTATTTTGTAAATAAAACCCCCTTAACGACAAAGCAGTCCTTGCATAACTGCTGAGAAACACAAAAATAAATAGCACCTCAACTATGATCTTATGTGAGGAAAAAATATACATTCATTATGTTTCCTGTGCAGTGGGAATCTTTTTAAAGAGGTTACACCTATGCATTTTCTTCCCTGAAGAGGCGAAGATGAATATTTGGCTGCCTGCAGATGAACCATTTACAGACATGTAATTACAGAATGCATTTACAGAACAATGTATCTATTTGATAAACTTTGAATCCCCCTCCCCAGCCCTGAAGACTAGAGCTTTTGCTAAATCTGCTCCAGCCTTGTTCAATACTACACTGCAAAGAGACTGGGAGCTTCAGATTCAGAGAAGCTAAGATAATGATGAACGAAATGGCAAGAGTAATCCATATGAGTGAATATGAGCAGATCCCAAAGAAAGCTGGGCATTCATTTTGAAAATGAAAATATTTTCAGGTCGTCTTGACACTAAAACTTTTACAGCGTTGCTTAAGAACCTGCCAGCAGTCCTCTCTCATCCAAATCTAATGGGGAAGCTTGTGTTGACAGCAGGACTTGAATGAGGACAGAGATACGAGACTCAGCTATTCAGGTGCTCGGCAGCATTCCTATAAAGGCATTATATACTGTACAGTCTCTCCTCTCCACTGATCAGGGTCTGACAACACCTGGAGAAACTTGAAGTGGGATGATGATGATGATGATTATTCAGATAGCCACAAGAAATTATATTGGATACGTCTGGAGTCATTAGCTCCCAGCTTTGGTTGCATTTTCTCCTCCTCCACTACCAAATATTGGCTTAGACTAACCAGAGGTTAGGTTTTCATTACCGAAAAGGAATTATTTAATCAAATAATATCCTTAGAATACACTCTTGCCATTCCTTAACATAAATTATATAGAATTTGGGGTTTGATTAGTTGGTTTGTTCTTTAAAAAGAGGTCAGTAGGTGAGACCAGGGCAGGTGAGTTCCAGGCACTTTGCTCACCCCCCACACAGCTCCTCAGCCGAGCGGAGGGGCCGGCCGCAGGGCAGTGCTCACCGGCAGCATGGCATCTCTCCTCTCTGAGCGCTGCTGGACTGGATTTCTGCTTGCAAGCTCATATTCTAATTCCCGTGAGATTGATGCAGGCTTTCCTTCCTAAATCCTGGCTCAGGTGACAATGGATGTTCCCACTGCCTTTAGAAATCACTATCATCTTTCCTTCTGTACACCCTGTTTTGCTCCGATTCAGCAATCTTGCTAATAATGTCTGTTAGGTTTACATGAGTTATTACAAAAAAACCGTATACCAACTTGCAGTTTGGTTGGCGTTATTTTTAGGAGAAAGGGTAAGAATCTCTCACATAAGACGTTGCAGCAGTATTACAGTACTATGTTCTTACTGCATTTAAAGTGTTAAGAGTTAGTTCTGCAGCTTTAAAAATGATTATTTTATACAGAACAAATATCAAACTGTATTCTAATCATGAGCACAATCACTGCCTATAAACCCCTGCCACTGTGATAATCATAGTTTCATATCCTATTTGATCTCATGAACATTTCATGAAATAAGTACAAGAAATATTTACTTCTCTGTCACTAGTATGAGTAAATAATTACTTGTAGAAGAGTTAATTATTAAGACACTGTGAAATTAAAATAACTAGATGATAACAGTGGAAGATTTGCATTATATTGTCCTGTATATGAGAAGAAGAGAGTGCAATTCAACTTCTCTAAGAGACAGGACATACACAAGGCTGTCTCACACCAAGACAGTACATGAACACAGCACCTGAACATTCAATTTATCGTAACCTGGAAGACTGCTAGAAGCAGGTTTTAAGTCCGTAAAAATTCGGAAAAATACAGACACAAACACTTGTAATGGTGCTCACACAGGCTAGGCCTCAATACTGCAAAACCAAGCCATCTCAATACTACAGCCACACAGAGAAGTCCACACCTTACCTATTTATGTGAAAATACTTGGTATGAAATACTTGTGGTTTTTTATAACCAATAAATAACCATAGTTTTGACTTCAAGGAAAAAAAAAAAGGGGGGGGGGGGCAGGGAATCAGATTTTAGTATGAACTGTAGTAACTCCAAAAGGAAGCAGTTGGAATAGGGCCCAGTTTCTCTAAGCAATAGTTAAAAAAAAACCAAAATCAACTAACAGGTTTCTGCTCCAACTTGATACTGACAGATTTTGTAACTTTTACAGTTCACAAAAACCTATGAAGATACATGAAGGCCTGGGTTAAATGCTGAAGTAGATTTAGATGGAGACCCAGCCTGCTGCAGCGAATGTACAGTTGCTTCTTTGATCCATTGCATAGTTACCGTGATTTTTCAACCACGCCAAGTTTTCACGCTGCATCGCTAAAAAGCATGCAACTGCCAAGTCATGGAAGTCTTTTTATTGTTCTTATGCTGCCAGTTCCTACCTATGCTCTCAAGGTATTAATACCACTTAAGAAATTACAGTGAGATGCTCCGAGTATTTCCAAGTAGATCAAGACACAGTTGATATACGTCTTAAGTTGTCCTTTTTCATCACGTGCCTAGCCAGGGGCATGACTGGAATTAGGGGCAAGTGATATAAAAGTGTGATTACTAAGTAATGCCAAAACTAATAAAATTGTTACCTTAAAGATAAGCAGGTGTCAAAGTAACATTACAAGTTTCTTGCATGTATTCAGGCTAGATATAAAACAGTCTCAAAGCATCAACTAAGGGTTAGAAACAAACCTGATCTTCTCCAAAGGAGGTGGGCTAAACTCCATGGAAATCCTCCAGAGGTATACCAACCAAAAAGTGAGTGTGTAATGAAAAAGAAGCAGCAAGAAATGTTTTGCAATCTCAACCCTTCACCCCTCTGCCCTACAGACTCTTCCCCAGGACTCTTGAGATAGAGGGGATGCAGTGCCAGATAGAATCATAGAATCATAGAATCATAGAATCATTTAGGTTGGAAAAGACCTTTAAGATCATCCAGTCCAACCATTAACCTACACTACCAAGTCCACACTAAACCAATTAAGGGTAGACTAGACTAAACCATATCCCAAAGTGCCACGTCTGCCCGTTTTTTGAACACCTCCAGGGATGGTGACTCCCCCACCTCTCTGGGCAGCCTGTTCCAATGCTTGACCACCCTTTCCGTGAAGAAATTTTTCCTAATATCCAATCTAAACCTCCCCTGGCGCAGCTTGAGCCCATTTCCTCTCGTCCTAAATGTGAACATGTACATCAACAGTACATTTTAAGGAGTCTGCTTGGTAACCTCCCTTGCTCCCTTGGCCCATATACACAGTCGTATCATAAGGAGTTCTAGGAATACTCTTCTAATGCCACTGCATTGCCCAAGAGATGGTCCTCAAGCCCTACAACACCGATTGTTCCATGAGGGGCCAGTTTCCAACGGGCAGCTACTGAGATGTCTCACACACCTGGAATGACACCTGGTATTTCTGCCCTTGCCCTTTCTAACACGTCTTCATGAGTTTGCTCTGCAGTAGGATAATATTTGGAATGAAGACATCAATTCTAGAGAATGTCTTAAGCCCAGAGAGCCTTAGAAAATGCTCTTGCCCTGATATGTAATGGTCTCAGCACTGGACATGGGCAATGTGGGGAGGGATTATTGATGAGTGAGTGAAAATTTCCCAGAGGAGCAACGACACTAAACCATGTATCTCCATGGGAAAATAAAGACTCAAATGGGAAATCCATGGAGGCCGCAGGATTCCAGCATGGAGCAGTATCTCTGACCACAGGAAAAACCCTGATCTGACTCCTGTGCAACTCTACAATAGCAGGATGAAGAAGGAAGAAAAAAAAAGGGCAAAAAACTGCTGAAAACATTAAATAGAGGAGTGCAAAGAAGAAACTGCTGCCACAGTACATTTTCACAAAACTAATGGAAAGTCCTGTGAACGGCAGGTTCTTCAGAGGCTAGTGATTTGTTGGCATGCTGTGCAGAAAATCCCACTTTGCCATAAATGTCTAATTGATTCCTTCCTACACAGTGCTCCTTGTGGACACTGAGTAAATGCTCTCTGACCTCAAGAGCCATCTAACACTTGTGCAATGAGATGCTATTTTGTGACGTTTGCTTGGGAAGGCAGATCCAAACCCCTCAAGAAGAGGCTTGGAGACTCAGGTAGGGCCCAAAACGCTCATACTGAAAGCCACTGCCTCATGGATGCAGCTATTATTACCTCCCCAAGTGTCCTTGGGAGATGGAGAAAGGTAGGAACATATATTAGAGGACCTAGCTCCATTATCAGGAATATATTTGGGAAGAGCACTGAAAACTGTCTGATCCTACACTGAAAAGGCAGGAACTTCATGGTGACGGACCACCAACCTTGAGGACGTCTAGCAAGGATACTATTTGGGCATAGATGACAAAACCCAGCATGCAGCCAGGCAAATCCCTGCCTGCACAGGCTCAACTCCCTCTCTCCGGGTATGATCTCAGAGCATGACACTAACCCAAAACACCCCAGCAGACACAGAGTTCAGCCAATGTCTCTGGATTTAATTGACTGAACCGGAAGCTGCATATTCACTCTCAGCGCCAGAGAGTAAACAAATTAAAAACAGACTAAAGCCTTTGTAATGCTTGTTCCAGCCAGCACCCTTTCACCAAAGCTGGGGCAGGGGGGGAAAGAAAAACCAAACCACAACCACTTCAATATCTCAATATGGTTTTCTTTGAGATGAATTATGATCACCATCAGTGTTGGTGAATACCAACCAGGCCAGGAGAAGCTCATGCATTTGGACTTTGCAATGACAAAAGTAGCAGGCCGTAATAAAGTGAGGGACCTCTTGTAAGTACAGTGTACAGCAATATAAAAATAAATGTGGTGCAGGTCAAGAATCGCGATGCGCTCTTTCCTCTGAGGTGGCAGTACTACTGCCCCCATTTTGCCATTCTGGACTTGCACTTGGGAACAAAGTCATTTAGCCTATTTAAATCCAAAATGGTTCTCTCTTCTCCCTGCAGTTTCTAGGAACACATTCCTTCCCAAGATGTATCTGACTCCCAAAAAAACACATTCCCCTGGAAGTCACAATTAGAGGCATCATTGCTTTGCAGAAGCCACCAACAATGAAGCAAGAAACAAAGTCTCCTTTAAAAATAAAAGGCAAATCTCCATGACTGAAGACAAAAATAAAATAAAATTAAAGAGGAGAGGAAAAACTGCTAAAACAAGGGCTGGGGGAAGTGTAGGCTGTTTCTCAACATGGGTTCTTAAAACCTGCTTCTTCCCTTTTCATGTCTACAGAAGTAGGAGCCCCCAGGGTATTGGTGGAGCTATTTTTCTTCACTCAGGTTCTCAAGCTGTGGTGCAGAGGTGTAACCCCAATATTAATTTGCAGAAGGACAAACAGTCACGGAGGATGTTACAGCACCCACTGCCAATACAAAATTATGAGCAACAAAATAGTTAATTCAAGTATTTTAACCTTCCTTTTCCCCCCCGGCTCACTGTATTATTTCTTCCATACTTTACGGGAATAGCAACAAACAGAAAAGGAGGACTCCTTACACCTATTAATATAGTTTCTAAAAAAATAAGAACATCTGTTGATAACGGCATGATTGTTATTCACATGAGAGCCTAAAACTTGTACCTTGTCACCTGATTTATCTACAGCTCTGCTGATATATTTTCCTTTCATAGTGCAACCATCAAATTTGACACGCTGCAGTTGACAGGTTCAGACAGAGAGGGAGCACAGGAGGAAACATTTGGTTTCAGATGTGGGATATCACATTTATCCTCATTAGTGCGAGGTAACACCCACCCATAACTCAAACCTGTCAACACGGTACAGATCTAGATGTATCTCTCTGAAACAGACCTTTCCGGGTTTTCACATTTTTAAGTGCTTTCAGAAAATTTTAGAAATGTTATGCCCAAAGAAGGCCTTAAGTCAAGAAATGCAAACCTGCAAAACCAGAACTTGGAAAATGTTTGGGGTTTTTTTCCTTAAAGAAAACTGGAGGCGGTAGACTAATTTTAGAGGCAGAATATGATTAACCAGCAAGAAGCTTTTTTGGCTCTGAAAGAAACTTCAATTTTAAGGAGAACAATCTGTTGAACAACTCTTTAGAGCAATATATTTTCTAATAAGAAAGGTAATATTTCTGGTAAGTTTAATTAATTCTCAAAATTGTTTTACTTGCAGAGTCAAGAGTGCCAGTATAGACTAGTTCAGATGTATAAGCCACAGCGTTACTCATCCCCCTTTTCACTACCAGTCTCATCAGCCTGGAAGAATACTGTTGCCGTAGGTGGTCAGAGCATGTATGTTTAATGCTTCCTGCAATTTCAGATCCTAATGAATACTTGCTTATATCACAAATAAGTTAATTTCCACCTTCGAAGAACAGCTATAAGGGAAATTTTTTGGTGTGGCTAGAGATTAAGGGCATCTCTTTACCCAATTCAGTTAATATGCAAAAGTTGTGGGGCTTCCCTGCTACTTAAAGAACATAGGGGAATTAAGGGGTGTTCCAAACCATTTCAGAACCTGATGAAATACCAGTTCCTACCTTGCTACTTCAGATAAATCCTTCTTCTGCAGTTCATGAGAGCCACCCAAGACAAATGGGCACGTGCCATTTGCCTCAAGAGTCCATTATAACCAGCTTCCTTCCCGTAGGGCTTAAGGAAAAGCTTAGCGGCGGAAGAGAAACGCTCAGCTTGTACAAAACACTATTCAGGAAACGCGGGTTGCTACAACCACCCAAATCCAATGGCTCTCCACATCCTAATCAAGGTCTCTGTCCAGAGAAGTCTTTCACAGGCATAGGACCTAGTTTGTGTTACTATTTAATGATCACACGGATACCCGATGACAGCACCGCTGCTAAGGAACAGACAAATATTTAAAATGCAAAGAACAGTCTGTAAATAGCAAAAACCCTGCCTGAGGTCAGGTAAGGTATAAAGCCATAAGGAGATCTTTTTTCATCAGGCTCCGACTGCGATGCTACCTTCTCTCCCACCCTGGCACCTATCTAATAGTGCCTTCTGTGGAGCCCCTCAGGTTGTTGTACCTCTCTGTGGGTACCTCCTATTATGGTTTCCCTCCCCTCTGGAAGAAATATATTGGCATCAACCTCGTGAATTTTGTTAACTGAACAAACGTATCCTTGCATTTAATACATAAGGCATTTCTAAGGTGGTCTGTGCTGCAAATCTATCAGACCCAGTTACCTCAGACAACTAAACAAAGTAAACAAGCAGGATGATGCTAGAGAAATATAGTATTTTAAGGACTGGGACATGGTGAGGCCAACAATAGTCCTGAAGGTCTGAAAACAGGTAAGTTGGGGGCCCTTATTTTCCAAGAGGTAGAAATCTGGCCAGGAAGACACAGACTACTGCTAGAGTCAGCCCAGAAGCAAAAAACTAAAAGCAAAGCAGGCCTAAATTTGGGATTCTACTTGCTGAGAAATTTCAGTTTCAGCTCCTTGCTGATAGCTTTGTTTTCTCACTGCAGACTCAGAGCCCAAATTCAGCCCAAACCAGTACTTCCAAGGCTTCAGACCTGGTAGAAACAGCGATCCTTGGGCTTTCCTGCTAGGACCCTGTCTGCCTTAGTGCAGCAAGGCAGAGCGAGGGACACAGGAGGGCTCTCCAACAAGCACAACTCATGCTGTAGCTCCTCAGGGCTGTATCTCATGAAAACCCTGGAAGGAACCCACCAGAAAACCAGGTAAGTTTCCAGTTAAATCCTACCTATAGATCAATGACTTCTTTTCTTCTTTTTTTTTTTCCTTTTCTTTTTATTTTTTCTTTTTTTAAACAAAGTCTTTGCACAAAACTTTTCAGATTCAAGAAAAGCAGCACCAATCCAAAAAGTCCAGATGCACAGCCGGGAGAGGAAAACCTACCAGAAGAGGGGCAGCCTCCTATTTTAGAGGAGATTGAGCATATTACCAGTTACTGGGTTTAGAGAATGAGACTATCCGCACATCTCCCTCAGCCTCACACAATTTAAAAGCTATGAACACCCTAAAAAGTGAGCTCCCAGATCAGTGCACGTTCATGTCAGAAAGTGTTTAGACTAAGAGCTCCTCAATCTGCTGGGTATTTCCCTCCTGTTGGGACTGATTCCGATCCAGCTGAAGCATGGCCCATGCAAGAGACACACTCCTACCTCTCAAACTCAACAGTTGCCCCTATCCAGCATGCTGCAGATAGAGAGAACATCTTCCTTTTGTACACACTACCTCATTCTGATTTCCCTCTGATAGCACCTCGCCATTTCTACTCCAAGAACATTTCTCTCAGTTTCCTCCTCTCCCCATCTAAATCACAATTTCCAGTTTCCTCCTATTTTCTTGCACTCTGTTTCACTTCTCCCTGCCCAGCTTTGCAGTTTGAGACATAATAGGTTGAATAATGAAATAGATGCAAGATTTTCTTCTTGTGTTCTCAATAACCTCAGTCTTTTCTCAAACTTCACTGTATTAACCAGCTTTTCACCTCTAGAGTCCAAGCGGTTCATACGAGTAATGCTCTGGCTCCTGATAATAAAAAGAAATACAAGGAGGGCAGGAAATCTGACACAAGATGTGGAATAATAGGACAAAAGATACAAAGTTTTTACTCAGTCATTGCATGCATGGCAGCACATGGCTGGAGGGGAAAGAGTCAAACCTGCTAGTGTGGGTAGGGTTGGGCAAATGCATGAATAAAAATGACTGCACATGTAAGCCCAGTATTGGACAGCATGAAACTACCTTTCTGCTAGAACCAAAGCAAACATGGAAAAGCGGAGTCAAACCTTTTCCTGACTCTTTGCTGTCATACAGTGCTACAGCCATTGCCACCCAAGGAGTGTAGCAAACATGGAATTACCTTCCGAAAGCATCATAAAGCCATAGTGAGAAGAAAGAGTTTGGAGGTCAACACTCATCATTATCCAGCCTTTGAAGATTCACCAAGCTCAGCAAGTGCCATATACATATGTATGTTAACTTTACTCAAGGATGATAATTATAAAGGTCTCACCAGGACTAGTAGAGTTCTGGTGCCTAGAGGGGAAAATTAAAACAGACACTACTACTGCTTCACCATGATAAACGAGAATGCAGAAAGTAACAGTGAAAATGATGGATGTTTTCAAATCCATCTTACTTAAATTATGATTTAAAATTAGTCTAAGGAAACATCACCAATATATAACTTGGACTTCTGGTAAGAGGCTCTATCTAAATGCTGAATCATAAATTATAAACAAGCATAAGAGTATTGGTTATCAAATGCTCTACATGAATAATTTTCATCCATATTAATCATGACTATAAGCCCAAGTAAGGAAAGAAAGAGGAATTAATGGAAGAAACACTTGCAGCATTTATTTGATTTTTGAGAAAAGAAAATACCTGTCAGTAATACTCATAAAGATGGGTTTCTCCAGCAGAGTTTTGTAAAGAATAAAGTTTATAGTTGGGGGGTGGTGGTGGGTGTTAATAACTGAGAGGACACAGAATGATAAGCCAAAATGAGCTAGTGAGCCTGCTATCATAACCATAATCCAACCCATTTGATAATGTCTTCTGCCATTTCCATTACTTCATCATCACTCATTGCATTATGTCTAAACATAGACTATAAACTCTTCATAATTTTGTTTGTAAAGCATTATGCATATTTACAGAGCTATCTAAATAATCTTAAATTAAATTACGAGACCAGCCAAAGACTGGGGGAGAGCCAAGTCATGCCCTCATACATAGAGGGCTGCCAGAAGAGCAAAGATAAGCTAAAGTGCCCAAAAGATGCAAAAGTTGTCTGTGATACACACTTGTTTTAGAAGACAAGAATCAAGAATTCAGGGATAGAGTTTGGACCAACAAGTAGAAACATCTGGTAAATTCGAGGAAGTGACAGTAACAGTACCTCATCATCAGATGTATCAAATAAAGGGTCATCTGAGTACCAAGCTGTGTTCAATACTCCAAACCATGGTGGAAACAGTTCTGCCCATAAATCCCCCCAAAATCCTCTCCAAAGACTGTGAAGAGGCCGAGCAGGAGATAAGTATGTGCTGATTTTGACAGTGTCCCATTGTTATGGGGTTTTTCAAGGGACAACACTGAACACAACATCCAAAACCAGCCAGGAAACAAAAATACCGTGAGCATGCCTCTGATGTGGTGGTGTTTTGGGAAGCAAGCACAGGGCTGTACAGTGAGAAACCTCCACATTTTACTATGAAAAAAATACTTTCAACTATTCTTTTAAAGCAGTTTTTTTATTAGCGGTAAAACAGATCCTGCACCTCAATCAAAGTAGTCTCTGGATTCAAATGGAGGATTGAAAAACCTAAATCCTTCCCTGTAATGCTGGGGGTGGAAACGTATAATTTGCTTTGGCATCCCCCGCTAACTACTTCATAACGCAAAATACCATTGGAATGTTCAAACTGTAAAAACATTAAAAGCCGAAGGAATTAAACCTGTGCCTTGAGAAGGGACTTAACCTTAAAAGGACAGAACATGAAAGCTGTTTTGGGAAGCTAGTGAAGAGCATTTGCAACTATATAGCATTCAGAGTTTGGCAGGAAACCATGTTTAAAGGATGGCTTACTGACTTGGAAGTATTTTTGTTTAAAAGAACAATTTAAGAAATGAATTTGTGCATGTACATGAACATATAAACACACAAGTTATACATAACCTGTAGTTTTTCCATATTTGCTCAAAAAATACGGACAAGCGAGAAACCTCCATTCCCCTTAGGCGTTATCTGGCCAAAATGCTTGTGAGTCTACCAGATGGCTCCTTATCAGGAGCAAAAAGAATTTTATAAGCATCTATCCATTTGCAATGTACCAAATGAAACTGAGAATTCACTTGTTGCATTATCTGAATTAAAACAGTGACATTTGCCTCAGAACTCATTATCAGTCACTCTCAGAAGAGGGATGCTGCAGTAGATGGACATGAGGTTTGATCAAGCTTAGTAACTCCTACAGATGAACATGCACTTCTTTTAAAAAAAAAAAAAAACAAAAAC
The DNA here is from genome assembly GCF_030463565.1 of Pelecanus crispus. Classification (NCBI taxonomy): domain Eukaryota; kingdom Metazoa; phylum Chordata; class Aves; order Pelecaniformes; family Pelecanidae; genus Pelecanus; species Pelecanus crispus. Next base: position 39,975,796 of record NC_134652.1, on the reverse strand, counting down.
CACATATATCAAATATGCCCAATTTGACATGTGAAGACTTAGAGAACTTGGAAAGAATAAGATACAAAATGCAAATAGCTGACATTTTCAAGAAGCAGAGCACTGGCAACACCTATCCCGCTAAAAGATTTTCAGAAACCTGACGGCTCCCAAGAACAACACAATATCCACTGCTCTTGTGTTCCACCAAGACAACAAAACCCTGCCACAGCACATACTGTGACAAATCATATGTGCTAAACTGCAGATGCTACACTTATTTTGTGCACAGGACAGAAAAATACCATTTTCTATTATGCAATGCACTGCTTCTGCAGAGAGCCCCATGTGCTTTATCAACATTTATAAGCTTGTCCTCACAATGTCCTATAAGGTGGTGAGCCATGACCATATGCTCCTTGTTTTACAGTCATTTCCCATTTCCATAACACCATTCTTTCTGTTAAGTCCCTAATTTATACAGCAAACCATTGCCTCAAAGCCAAAGTACTATATTTAGTGGAGGTTTATTCCAACAGATCTCAGTGCAAGGTTAACAGCTTTCACCCTCTTTCTTTATATAGGGAGGCACACAAATCTAGTCAGAAATTTTCCAGGCAAAAGTAGTCCACACAATTTTTCAACAACCATATTTAGGCAATGTCTTTAACCTCTTTCTTTGAAACGATTTTTCCCATGAAATAAAGTTTTTGTCTCTGTATGTGTTGAAAAAAGGAAATATTAGCTTTTTACACCATACCTTCCATGACATACACCAGGGAACCCACATCTCCTTCCTTGATGATGCAGCTGTCTTTGCCATACTCCACGGGATACATACAATCCACAATCTCCTGGATCTGAGACAGTTCCAGATTCTTCATGAAGTCATTGTCAAGGATTGCTTCCTTTATTAGCTCCTTGGACCTGCGGCAAAAAAAGACAAGATTTATCCACGTGTCCATCAGCCGAGCTCATTAATAGCATGTGAACTTCAGCACAACCGCACGTGCCCCAGTGAGTATTTCCTTGGAAAAAGATTTCAATATTTTCCCTAAAAATCTGATAAAGTCCATCTGCAGAAAAGTAAAAAAAAAAAATTACAGAAATGTTAACTTGTAATTATTTTTTGTAAGTTTTAGATACATCAAGTATTGAAATAAAAGATTTCATGTGATTGCAAGATCCTCTTTTATCTACAAGTTTCACATCTATAATAACACCAGAGAATAACATAGCTACTTGAAATATCTTCCAAATACAAAACTGAAAGGAAATACAAACACAAAGTTAAAGGATTTATGACTTAGTTTATTATATTTTCTATTAAATTATACAAACTGGAGCACACAAAACTGCAATACTGCACTGATTCTGAGTATTAATCAAATAGCAAAGCCATTATATTCACTAGAGGAGACACCACTGTTACAGGAATAACACCACCATTAATTCATTTCTTTGACAGCTAAATGGAAAATTCCAAAGTTATATCAGTGTGCATAGAATTATACATGCAGTTTTTGTTTGGCATGTGATCGGGTTGGAAGTCCGGAGTTCTTAGTGACCACTTTGCAAAGCTGAGTAAGGAAGGAGTTGTTTTGGAAGGTACAGGTTTCAGAACTCCAAGTTCACACATTCCCTGGGAGACTACCCAAACAGGTATGTAATACAACCTTGTGTCTCTAGAAGTGCCTCTGCCCGTGTCATGTTATGACAGAAAATGTGCAACAAAACCACTGACATGTTTTTCCTGATTTTCCTGAGATTCTTTCAATTTTTACAACGAAAGTGCTCACTACACAGTGAGTCACGCTCAGGTGAACCCTCCAATCTGCCCTTCAGACTGTCAAGTTCAACTTCACCCGTCTGCTAACGCAGTGTAACCACCATGTTATGACACTTTGCAAAAAACTCCTAAAGCAACTTGTGCAAACGAACAACTGAGAATGCTACATCTGGATCTACACCAAAACTAAAGCCCCTAAAACACCTACAGGCTGGACACCAGGTCCTCAGCCCTTCCTTTCTCACTCCCCAGCTCCACTTCTGCAGGCTGAACTATTTGCTAATGTGAACGGAGCCCAGGCAGATGACAGCTACCTGCAGAGCTTATGCATTCAAAAGAGTTTTATCTTTTTGAAATATGAATACGAAACAATGTTTTCAAAGAAAGAGATATGAATGGCTCATGTCTTCTTGAAAAAGAGCCAAATTGGGACTTCAGAAGACCAAAACCAGCCAGCCAGCCTCGGAGATATTGTGCCTGTTATAGCACACATCCTTTTAAAATACACCTTAAGGTTATATGCAGCACAGATTTAATTCGTTAACATTTAAGGTGTTTTTTATGCTTTTGGTAGTTTTGATGTTATTTCAACAAAACGTGCTACTTTACATCAGAGTCCATCACTACTGACCCCGAAGCGCAGGATGGGAAGCAGACCGGACTTTTCAAGCACTGTCTGCAAGACGACATAGACTCGGACTGCTACAAAACCCTTTTGCTCGTGAGAAATTTGATTTCACTTCACATACTGTCACTCCACTTCCTTGTGCACGCAAATAAAAAACACCAGAAAAACCTGCATCTGTCTTGCTTCTTGCTTTCAGCAATGCAAGAAGCTGGTAATTTGTAAGGTTGACCAGATGACAGATAACCCTTCCCTCAGCACAAGGAGGACATGGACCTGTTGGAGCGGGTCCAGAGGAGGCCACAAAAATGATCCGAGGGCTGGAGCACCTCTCCTACGAGGCCAGGCTGAGGGAGTTGGGGTTGTTCAGCCTGGAGAAGGGGAGGCTGCGGAGAGAGTTTAGGGCGGCCTGGCAGTGCTGAAAGGGGGCCTACAGGAAGGATGGGGGCAAGCTTTTTAGCAAGGCCTGTTGTGACAGGACAAGGAGTAATGGATTTAAACTAAAGAAGAATAGATTTAGACTAGACATAAGAAAGAAAGTGTTTACACTGAGGGTGGTGAGGCACTGGCGCAGGTTGCCCAGAGAGGCGGTGGAGGCCCCATCCCTGGAAACATCCCAGGCCAGGTTGGACGGGGCTCTGAGCACCCTGGGCTGGTTAAAGCTGTCCCTGCTCACTGCAGGGGGTTGGGCTGGGTGGGCTCTAAAGGTCCCTTCCAACCCAAAGTATTCTATGAGTCTATGATTCTATGAACCTGTTTTCCTCATTCCCTTCTCCTGCGCTAGAGCAAGACTACGCTTTCGATGTTATGCCTTGACTCAGTACTGCTCTTTTGGTCTTAGCCACCCCCACAGGTCCCCCAAATCTTCCTAACAAAGGCACTAATTATTAGCATTACTCAAACTGCCGGCCAAAGAAGAAAGCATAATAAAAGCTTTGGCATTAGTCATATCAACTAGCGTTACAACTTCAGGCATTTATTTTGTTCCAAAGCTCTTTCTCTTTGATAAAATAAAGCCAGCCTTTCAAGTGGAGTGTTTGTAAGAATACCCACAAGAGACCAGAGGGAGTTCAGACGTGGCTCGAGTCAGACCTCCCCTGTTCATTTAGAGGCCCTCAGCAAAAAACAATGCTTTTCTTGTCGGAATTGAGCACAGCGAAGGATTTGAAAAGAATCTGGGAAACTTGGTCTGAACGACAGCGAAGGAGCAGCACAAGGGCTAGGAAAATCCTTCAGAAGTCTATTTTTGGGCGAAGCAGGGAAACACGAACAAACTTAGGGAATTTATGAGCTTAATAGCATTATTATAGCCTAAGAGTACATCTGAACCAACTGATTCACAGCCTCTGCCCTTCAACATAGAAAAATCAGAGAAATTAAAGCTCAGATGCCCACCAAGTCATTCAAACCCTTTCAACGATGATACGCAATACATCCATTAAGAGGAAAAATGGGACATCAATAACGCCGTTTCATCTCTGCCACATCTAAGCATCTTAAAATTAAATATCTCCATAGAATGGTCTGGATAATAATTCAGTCACGCTTGAATGTAACCAAAATAGATATTATTATTTAAGGATAATTAGTTAAAATGAGACTTCAAATACAAAGAGCTTCAAATACAAAAAGCACCTCCAGCTGCCCATAAACAGCACTGGCTGTAGGAACGAGCACCTTGCAACCCAAACTGCATATTTATGAGTGTATTCGCATCAGACTAAACCATGCTTCATAGTTTGTAAGCTACAAACCTTTTCATCACGAAATAGTCCATCCATCTTAAAAAAAAAAAAGCTTAGTTTGACATATTTGAAAATTAGTTGATACTAAAAATACACTGTCACAGCGGCAATAAGTTACTCTGTTGTTCCCTGCAAGTGAATGTTCGTCACTCTAATAATTCAAAAAAATTATTCATGCAATGTAGATTACCATTCCCCCATACTTGCCCATGCCAGGCCTTCAGCAACTTCTACATTATTTTATTATGCAGTTTTCTTTCAATATAATTCAGAGGTGCAATTTCAGGTAAATAGATTTTTCTTTTCTTTTATATGTATGTTTATATGAAATGAAACTCAAAGCATATAAATCAGCTCATATTTCACAATTATTCCATAAAAAATGCTTTTCCAAACCGCACCATTCCTTAATCATCATCATTAGTATTTTAAAACAGCATCTATCCCAGACATGTGAATACACAAATCTACCTAGTAATACAAAAAAGGTATTTTAAAATGGTCAAAAATACATTCCTGCTATTGCAAGTAAGTGGTTTAAACAAGATACAGCTGTTTCATTACCTCTTATTTTCAAATAGTATTTTTTCTGTATTTTCTGATTCAAGTTTCTAATAGAAAGACTCTGCAAACAAAATCAACTACAATATTTGTAAGGGAACAGGACTATTTCCAAATGACCCTGTTTTAAGAAGGGGGCACTTTCATGAATATTTACTTAGTGCTGAATCGAATGGCTCCTAATGCAGACAGCCATAGAGAGTAGAAAGTAGTTGTTGTCATCTTTACTCTCCAGAGGTAGGAACCTGGCAGTAAGCCATCACTATTTTTCTGAAAGATTAATGATCAAATGCGATGGAGACTTGATGAACAGTTTAAAAAAAAAAAAAAAAAACAAACAAGGGCACAATCCTCTGCGATCCATCCTTTCCCAAATCAGTTTAAGTCCATCACGGTAATTAACAAGGCAACAGTAGGAACAAGCTAATTGCATTCTAATTTGCAGAAGTCATGCAAAAAAGCACCTTAAGAAGTTTGCAGAAAATACACTTAACACGTAAAAACGTGTAAGCCTGGTTGCAAATGCCTCTCAGAACAAATCATATAAACATGCGTTAATTTACACACCTCCTAATCCCATATTGGGGGCGGCTCCAGTCCTCCAGCCAGATCAGAGCCAGCCACCAACCCCCCCCCAAAAAAAGCCAGCATGACTGCTCGGGAGCAGGAAAATGCCTGGAAAGAAAAAATCAGACATGTTTCTGTCTCAGCAGACAGGGGCTGTGCACAGAAGCCGTGTTTCAGCTGTGCTGCAAAAGGCTTGTGTTAAAGGTTTGTCTTATTGCAGTGGCCATAAAATGCAGAATTTGGCCAAGCATTTTACTCAAAACCCTGCTGCTAACATCTGCTGGCTACTCCTCAAGCATGAAGGCAGAGGATAAAAATTTGGGTTTGTAGCAGATGTGAAAAAACCACCCGAGATGTTTTGCAGCCCTAGATAAGAAGCAAAGTTAATGCTACAGTGGTTTGCAATGTACATAGTAAAATACCAAGCCCTGTATTACAGCCTGTTGTTACCCTGACAGTAATTTACATTTTACAAAGAGCAGAATGAATAGTCCTCTCATGCTCTTCACCCAGAGAAAAAAAAAAAAAAAACAACCATGTTCTCTATGCTACATTTGTATCTTCTGGCACGCACAACAAATATTAGTACAAAAAGTTAATCTTTGTCCCAAAAGGTCTTATTTAAACATCGGAAAAGCCGCTTGCGGAGTTTTAGGAAAGGAAGAATTTAATGCAGATGGGAAGACGACTGCCATGTGCATCTAGGGATGCTTGCAGAAATGCAAAGCCCTCCTTGACATGTACCACGCTGGCACAGCATCAGTCTGCAGTGGAGTCTGCAGGAACCTGAGGTTCAAAGGGAGCTGCGGTAGCTACACAGGTATCATTCTCCAGGTAATCTACTGCTGGCAACAGCTGATTAAACAGAGGTGGATCAAGACAAATAAAAGAATTTAAGAGTTCAATTTAGACAACACTGACCCAGAGCAGTTGGAGGCAGATCTGAATTTTATGGTGTTCACAAGGACACCACCACAGCTATGTACCAAAACCATTTTAAACTATCAGGCTGGAGCAAAGCAAGAAAAATGAAAAGCAATGTACTAGGCACACAGGCTGGAAGGTGTCTCAAAAAAGGAAAAGTTCATTTTGTATTAATGGTCGAGAAGAAGAAGAAAAAAAAATACACAAGACCTTTTCTTTAGCTGTTCCTCTCTCCAAACTTCAAATAAAACTTTTCAGTATGAACTTTTATGCCAATACTTATGACAGGGGAAGGAGTATTTTTTCTAGAGCCTCCCCCATCAAGAGTCTGCCAACTACAACTAATGACCTAAAGCCCCGTATTTAGGAGGGCAACATCTATAGGAATTTGACCAAGCAGAGGGACAGTGTTCACTGCCAGGGCTGAAGTTTAAAGCAGTAAAAGTGCAGCTCCTTGGGAGACGACAACTTCATATTTACTCATACAATAAACCTTGCTCAAAGCTACCACAACCAGTAGCGTCTTCTTTGTGCTGTTTCATCACTGCTGTAAAAATCAAAATTAAATACATGTACGTCCTTTACATCTAAACAGGGAAAAGAATCTGCAGCCTCTGACCTGGAATATGATGAGCGATACAAAGGTCCAGACAATCTCTACAACAACCATCTGTTTAAAATCCACACCGTGAAATGTTTAAAAGTGTTTACTTCTACAAAATCTGGCTATGGAAAAAAAAATACTTCTTTAAAAAGAGAAAACATGGCCAAGTATTATGCCTGCTCCACATTTCCAGAAACTATTCAGTGGGATACGAATACACTGTAAAAAGTGTTAAACAGATTTTTTAAGTTGTACCTAGACATACCTCCATTTCATAAGGGGGTATCCATTCCAAGTAACACAGAAAGCAAAGGCTGCAAGTTCCTAGCGGGTTTGGGGAAGCTCTTTGCTCAAAGGCCACATTTACAGAGCTTTTAATCATGTTTTTAAGCCCTTGTGTACTTAAAAGAGCACATGAGACTAGAATATATGCTCACATGCTGCTCTGGAATAGGATTTCACCATTTCAGTTCCCAGTCTAGCTAACACCAAAAAAATGGAGTTACCAATTACACGCCTTTTTTTCCTCTTTAACCAACAAAACTAAAGAAAACTTCTGACAGAAGGATGTATGTTTAATCATTGAGGACAGCAACATAAGGAATGGCCAAGATAAGTAATTTGGATACAATGTTTTAAAAGTTCTCATAGAGATGCTCCCTTCAGCATAGAAAATCTCCTAACTTCTAAAAAGTAGTAAATATATAGATACAGAAGCGTTACTAAACAATTGCTATTGCTTACTATAAAATTACTCAATCCACCCATTGGATAATAATAATACACTACATGTATTTAGCTGCATACTCATACCGTGGCCTGGCCAAACATACAGAGGTTCAAAAATAACAACCGAAAATCATAAAGCCTTCAGTGATAGCAAAATCACCGTCAACAAGAGACAACAGCTGAAATCTCTCCCTTGCACTCACTCCTTCTCAACAAGCTGCCTTACGTATTGTAGTTCTCTCTTAGGTTCCTACATAAGAAATAGAGGCAGAAAGTAGAACTTTCTGAGATGGTTACTTGATGCCTCAACCACCAACTTGAAGTCCACAGCCCTCAGGAATGTTAGTTTTGCAACCAAAGCGTATACGTTGTTAGAGAAATTATTTGTGCCAAGTCAATCACGGAAAGGTGGAGGGTCCTCCCCGACTGCCCCAGGAGGTTTTGCACTAAAGGCAGTAACAAACATCCACAGCGCAGGGCAGCATATACTTTTTGCACAGGAACTGTGGCTTTCTGAAGTGCGTTAATACTGGCTAATGGCTTTAAATACTAAAGCCTGTAAGTGAACAAATGGATCTTCTTTTACACCTTACTACTAGGAGCAGAACAGTACAGGAAAGTCCAGACCTTTCAGTAAAATCTGGTTCTTGCTTGGACTCCAATGCCATTAACAGTTGATAACTGTACATTAGCTGTTTGCTTTGGCTATGGATAAAACCACTTTCAATGTTTCTTAAAGGGAATTTTAAATATAACTCCAGAGAGCTATTCTTGTCTCTTTAACTGGAAATAAGAGTAGGATTCAAGTCCGGGACTGAATAATATGAAGGCCTTTAAATATACTTGTAGATTTTCTTCAGAGTGCTTGCCTTTCCCACAACATACAACCCGCAGCGTGTCTTCAAGTTGCAAGAGGAAATTTCTGAGCAGGATCTTAAGCATCTTCAGCCGAGACTGTTATTGCATAGCTGGATGGAAGAATATGTTCTTCAGAGGAGTACACTACAATTTTTTTAAACTGACACTTTGATTGAAGAGATAAGCAACAGGGAAAGTAACTGTGCGCTGATCTAAACCTGTAAAAAAGGAAAATACCCCCCCATTTTCATTTTTCTTGTACTTAAATACAACTTAGAGTTGCAGAATCGAGTTGCTCTGTAGAGAATGTGTCGCAGACAGCTCCACTTAGGATTTCTAAATATGTCAGTGAAACATGCAATTCATTTACAGTGCTGTTCATTATATCATATTTTGGCATTCGACATTTAAAAAGCAAAATTATTTAAGAAAAAAAATGGTAAAAGCTCCTTTCACCTACGCTGAAAATTGTTAGTACAAAAATACCATAGGCAAGAGTTAGTTAACTCTTGCGTTTTAACATGTCTCACCCCACAGATCTTAATTTACCACCCTTTTCTAGGCTAGTATTTTGCATCCTACAAAAACCCACATTTAGATACTGGAAATGTTTGCACGCTCAGTAAAAAAAAAAAAAAAAAAAAAGAAGTTGGCTCTTGCCAACACAATTTGCCTACTTCTGAAATATCTGACACCTCCAAGGAACTCCCACATGAGCTTCATTTTGAGCAAACACTACCAATGCCTCCAAACGGGACTGAGCAGCTACTTGATTACCTGAAGCAAACAGTGTAAGCTTTGGGCAGCTAATTATAGGGGAAAACATATAGCAAGGTCATGGTGAGGGAGGAATGGGGTGTCTCTCAGAGATGCCTGGCCAAAAAAAAGTGGTCTTTTGAAGGGTGTTATCTCAATGCATCTCACAGTTTTGGTGCTCACATCCAGCGCGACTGAGCTGCAGACTTTTTGCACCAACAAAAATAGCGGAGAAAACATATGCACCCATATGTTGCAACACCAAGGGATCCAGAAACAATCCAATCTCCTCCAGGAGGACTTCAGTTAGCAAGACTGAGTCGCGGAGATCCAGACAACGCATCTTGAAGGTCATGACAATGCGTCTTGAAAAGAACCACCTACTTTAAAGGCAAGAGTTTCTCCATCAATCAAACAATTATCCATGCAAGCTTCCACTCTTGGCAGCTTCATGCAGTGAACTCTGACTGGAGGCAGGTATGAGGATTCTAGCTAAATGGCAACTAAAACAGTTCCCCCAAGTTTATTAGCATATTTTGAGGTCTGCGTGGCTTCACAGTGATAAATGAACATGTGGACAGAACTGCGTTCAGATGCCCTGGAGAAGAAAGTTACAGATAGCCCTTACGGAGATGGCCTTTGCCCTGGTGGAATAAGCAGGAAATCTGCCAAGTGGGTGATAACCTAATTTAAATAGATGCAGAAATCCAATTAGAGATCCTCTGAGCAGAGACAGCTCATTCTCATCTCTTCGGTTAGAGGCTACTAACACGTCGCAAGCATTTCTAAATGTGCAGTTGTCCAGGCGAAATGAATGTGCTCTGCAAAAGCACTTTGCTCCTCCTTGGCGTAAGGACATCAAAAGTGAATGTTGTCATGACAGTGTAAATATATAGCTCCTTCCAGTGTAAGTTTAGGATGGGGTTTCGCAGAAAACGTGATGTATGGGGGGCAAAAAAAGTGACAGAGATTTAATGTCACTTGCTCTGATTCACCTAACACTTCTGATGGATGTTACTGTCACTAGGAAAGTTGCTTCAGCTCTTTTGCTTTTCTGCCGCCTGGAGAAGTCCGCAGCTTAAATGCCATAGGTGTACAACAGCAGAATGCAGACAAGCGCTTGGAGCCTTAGTCCCCAATAAATATTCTTAGGGATTTTAGGGAGAAATATTTCTTCCTGCTTTACGACTCAGTAAAAGGACTGACGTTAGAAGCCGTGCTTTGAGACATAAATATTTGAAAGATGTATGGGATTATCTAAATAACATACAGCCCCCCGCCGACAGCCAAGGAGCAGCCCGCGGGGATTTAAAGGCAAGCGCTGCCGAGGTACCTGCTTACAGAAGGGTCACTTCGGGATACAGCAATCCTGAGCGGAGTTGTGGGAGCACCATCACGCAGGCTCTGTCTAGTCTGCTAATAAACGAGATTACAGCTGGGCAAGCACCTTTTGGCAGACAATATGAACTCTAAACAACCATACAACTCGATAATGTTTAAGCAGAGAAGTAACAGCAGCAGGAAGCTCGTAAGATGGCTGTGGAGAAGCAGGGAGGGCTGGGGCTCGGAGCAGGGCAGCACCACTGACAGATTCATCCCCTTCAAAGTCAGATCGGGGAGAGATTGTCACACTCAAAATATTATCACCTAATTCTTATTTCCCCTGCATGACTATTGACTGTCGCTACCCCACTGAGCTTTGAAGAATATACCGACAGCAAACGCCTCATATAAGATGCTTCTTTGTTCGGACATGCTCTTGCTAATCTTGTTTTAGGAAGTCTACTAGGAATCCCAGCCTTGTGATGCTGCTTTTGGCTGTAACCAAAAAAAAGGTACAGAAACTCTGAAGCAGAAGGACGCAGAGGTTGTTCTGACAGAGGGGCACTGCGGGTGGGACCGCAGCCCAACGGCCACAGCGAGGATGCCCAGGTACGAAGCAGGCATGAGAGCAGCACGAGGCAACCACCTCCAGAGAAGCAAACTTCTCACAAAAAAGCCAACATGACCCCAAGCTTGGAAAGTTGCAGCCTCAGGGCGAAGTGTTCATAAAGTGTCAGACTACCTAATAAAGAACAATCAACAGAAGGCAAGAGGAGATGTCCTGGAGATTCAGAGAAATCTCCCTAATTCCCATGAACTAGATGAGACAAACTTTAGGGATACCTGGCAACCTATTCCACCCCATCCAGCCACATATAAGCACAAGTCAGAAAGAACTTAAAATAATTGTTTTGAAGAATAATAGTGACCAATATGACATCAGAAGAAGAGCACCAAATTCAGATGGAAGGCAAGGAAAAGTTGAAGAGCTTTTAAGGACTTTAGGAAACGGCCTTTCTTTGATCAAAATAACTGTCCTCCAGATGAGCCGAATGTTTCCAGGAATTTCAGCCTGAAAGGACACTGAAGGGGAAATGTCATATTTCTTGCAAATGGGAGGATATTTTTGCACAAGCAGCATACTAGTAACCTCACGTTTTATGGCATCACTTGTCTGCAGGGAATGCTAACAGGAATGGCCATACAAAGCTAAAAGAAGCATGCAGCAACGCAAGCTCATCCTGCCCAGGTAAAGCAGAAGAATGGCACGCTCACCGGGGAAACGATCCTGCTGAGCAAGTTTTGGAGATCACTCAGTAAGGCAACCTGCCCCATGAGCCGGTGTAACCTACCGATGTTACAGCCTAGCAAGCCGCAATCCCAGCGTGGGAGATGTTGAGATATTCCCAAGGGAAAGCTCTACTCTTTACAAACAGGGCCATTTCAACAAGAAACAAGAGCACTGCTTGTTTCTTGAGGATAGACAGCAACATCCATTAAGCAGATTGCTACTCTCCCTCCTTCGGCAAGCCAAGAAAGCCATTCCTTTAATAAGACAGGAATACTCAAGACATATTCTGTTGAGACGCGAGCAAAGGGAAGCATACATATTTGCCATCACAGGACAGGCTCTGCAGGCAGCAAACAAGGCCCCGTTCTCAGAGACGGGGTGCGTGAACGGTACCTGTGGCTTGTCACCATCCTGTTGGGAGATGGGGGGAATTCCCTTTCAGCCACGACAAATGCAAAGACTACGGGTGCCCACAGGATGCGATTACATATATAAAAGCATAACAGGAAAGGAGACAGACACATACTGATTTGCCAGTAGGTAAATCCATGAATGCATACAGCAATGAGAATGTGAATGCACAAGGAATCACACATTAGAGGAAAGATCAAGATTACTTGAATCCCACTGAGAGGAATGCAAGGCAGCTTCAAAAGCTTTAGCAAGGATTGTATCTTTAATCCTCAAGACTCTGGGATGGTCACCTTACACTACCTCACACGGTAGGGCCTGGAAAACCAACCCACCATTACAAATGATGCCCTGGATCTAGGATTTGTTGCATCAGGTGAAATCCAAATGAAGACACCACTTGGCCAGCACTATCCCATACTTCATTGCTGCAAGAGTGCTAACAACTCAGTCATATATGCTCCTCCCAAAGGATTTTTAATGTGTGATGTGTGGCAGATCAAATGGTTTGCTCTGTACCAATTTAAGAGCACCTATTACAACACACGCTGTAGCTATTGGCCGTTATCAGTGCTCCTGCTCCCCACAATTTATAATCAAAAAAGCGGTGCCAGCCTGCTGCCCAGGTCCTTAATAGAAAACCCTTTGTTCATAGGAAGGCTCTAAACAGGGGCACAGGAGAGAAGAAACAGGTCTCAAGGCTGAGAACTGTGACAGAAAAGATAAGACAGAAGAGGGCAGAGAATTAAGTTACCTTTATCTGCCTCATAGGAGCAGAAAACGAAGTTTGCTCACATGCCTAATGTACTTTATGATTACTTTCTTTTCCTTGCATTACTATCCTGTACTCACTCTCCAATTTCCCACAACCTTTATGTCTCATCACCTGCCCACACCATCTTCAAATTCAGAAATGCTTGCTCCCATTACAACTCTGGATCATCTCCCCTTTTCATCCGAGTACCTTACTTGAAATTCCTAGTGCATCGCACCATCATTTCCTTTTCTCTTTCCTTCCACCCCTCAGACCCTCCATCAGGCTCCTCCATTTCTGCATCTTCCCAAATAGCTTCTCCCCTCCCGCTCCCCCTGCAAGTTCCTGCCTCCTACTACTTCCCCGCTTCCACCAGGGAAGTCCCGCAAGCAAATGGCAGCCAAAGCAAGCCAGAAAACGCAGCCTGCAACAGGAGAGGTGCAGAAAGCCGAGCCACAGGCCGGGAGGCAACAATCTGAAGGAAGACACGGCCAGCTTGGAAATGGGGCTGCAAGGAGCCAGGAGGACCCCGAGGGTTTAACGTGGAATAGGAAAGGGAGAAGAAAGCAGCAGAGGGACTTGCATCAGATTTGGTGGAAAAGGGGGGAAAAGCCCGTGCACACAAAGAAGCAGAACAGCAAATCAGTGTATCACAATGAGATGGAAACCGTGGTCCTTCCGATGCAGCACACACGGCTCTCTAGGGAAACAGTTCATTTCCTCCGTCCCAAATCCTTTACAGGACTAGGAATGCCATTTTGTTCACTTTCTGAAAAGCACCGCTACAACTCTTCTACTTTTTGAGTTTGTTCCACGCTCCGCAGGCTGCGTTTAGGAAATATTTCCATGAAGGAATACAGAGAAAGAGCTAACAAGAGGCAGAGAAAATGTGCATGCCAAGGAGCTGAGTTATTTTGGTACAGGAAACAGGAACTACTGGAGTGAGCTGAAACAATTTCAGATACAGTTTAACCCCGACAGACCTAAAGAGTGTTACCTGAAAGGCATGTTAAGTGCATTTTAAAGATGTTCAAACATTTCTTTGCTTCAAAGTCAAAAGCAGGTACAAGCTCTTTGCCTATATGCTAATACACCACACATGCACAAGCCTAACGTGATTAGAAAGATCGGCCCAGGCGTGTGTTAAACCAATGAGCAATGAAAGGAACTGGCACTGAAACTCCTGAAAAAACACCTCCCTTTAGTGAGTTTATGGAACAAAAACATACAAACCTTTGAAGTCAGTGAGCAAATAGCAGAACTTTCAGTATGTTTTTTTTTAAATCTAAATTCAGCCTATCTCCTCTGGCCTAGCAAACAGCAACAGCGGCCAGAGCTAAAACTCTGTGAAAATACCAAGAAACAGCAGCCGATCTCCATGCACTTCGTTGTTCATCTACAGACCCACGCTTTCACGCCTGCCTTTACAGCAAGTCTGAAGCGCCCTTTATTTTCAGTGGACTTCAGTTTATTTACCCTGATGCACATAGCATGTGGGTCACCCGCTGGGTCATGCAAGATGCACCTGTCTTAAATGAAATACCTCTGCTCACCTAACAAAACAGTTCTAGCTGGCTATGATACCCAGACGGATCCTTGGAAATGCACTTTATTTTTACCCGTGTCCCTGTGAGACAGATACACTCTAGAAATGAAAACTCCTGAGTTTCTCCACTGTGAAACACTGAGAACTGGCATCCATCTCTTCCCGCTAAAGTAACTATTCAGTTTTGCTTGCTTGTGTTGATTTCCCCCCTCTATTACAATAATAAAATTACAAGCTATTTAATCATCTTTAACCTTGGTGTCCCTTAGGACAAAAGCTCTCTAAAATATGAACTGTAACGTTCCTAAACAGATGCTAAAAGCAAAGTTAAGATTTGGCTTCCTGTGGGTTTTTTTTCCCCTCTATGGTGTATGATTTCAGTCGTTGGTGGCATTAACTTCACAAGGTGCTCAACAAATCACAGCATTTCTTCCCTCCCATACTGTAACTCATACGAGTAGTCCTGCTCAAATCCAAGGCGAGAGACCTTAGGAATACAACAGTCAGTTTTCATCTGCCGGTTTTACGTATATGTATCTGCATTCTTTCGGCAGTGATCCAAGAGAGCTGGTACATACAGTGCTATTCTGTCCAAATCCTACATGGACAATTTGTCTTCCTGCTCACGGAATAAAATCTAACAATTCCTAAATATGGTGGTTAGTAAATCTGCATGCGACTTTCGGGGGGGTTTTTTGCAATAGAGATACAATGCTGTTCTATTTATAAAGGTCAAGTGAATTGTATGCAGTCTCCGGAGCCCTAACATTATTATTATTAAAACAAAGTATTTTATTTAGACAGCCCCTTTCACAGAGAGGAAAGAAAAAAAAAAACAATTCTCAGAATAATGTGTTTCCCCCTCCAATCTGAGTTAAGGTATGTACGTGATTTTGTGCACACTGAGGAGAACAGGAATACAAGTGTTTATTTGTTCTTCACTTGAATTATAACAACTATTAGTTTTTAAACACTCTGTAACTTTTTTACAGGTTGTTTGGATAAGCCACAGCTATAAATCCTGCTCGGCTGCCAAGCAAGGAGAAAGCTTGGCATTATTTTGTGGGCAAGGAAATAAACTGCCATGAACAAGGCAGGGGGCTGGGGACCAGGAGGGGGTTAAACAAGGTTTAACATGCTTAACCCAGGTCCCCGGGACAAAACTGTTGCCTTCAGCCGTACCTCTGCCACCCTGCCGTAAAGGAAGGATGTCCCCATGATCAACACTTCCACAAGTGAAGGATGCCCCAACGATCAACACTTCCACAGGAGAAGGATGCCCCAACGATCAACACTTCCACAAGAGAAGGATGCCCCAACGATCAACACTTCCACAAGAGAAGGATGCCCCAACGATCAACACTTCCACAGGAATTACTGAGGAGGTCAGACAAGGATTCAACAACACAGGAAGCTGACAATGCTCAAATCTTCCTTGGTTTTGTTAGAATCAGCTGGACGGTTTTTTAATCTTTATCCAGTGAACAACAGTGTCAACATAAACAGGTTTTATGATCATACTGATGATTATGCCATAGTAAAATGCAGAGGCGCCTGTGCGTAAGACCGCTTAAATTACACAGCTAATAGTACCTATGGAGATGCTAGCACAGCAAAAAGCCCATCCAGGGCTCTGAGGAAGGCAGCAAATGAACGAGCAAACATAGAAATCCCATCTAAACCCATCTCAATTACAGCATTTACAGTTAAACGCTGTGACTTGTGTTGAAAACACAATACATAAGAAATTCCTCAACTGAACCCGGTTAGGAAATTGAATTCCTGATGACTTTTTGTCTTTGGTATTCTCCTACCACGGCCTCTAAGGTCCAGTGAGTGCCTGAGAGCTGAGGGCTGTCCTGTGCTACCGAGCCAACATCAAGGAACACGAGCACAATCAAAAACGCAGCTGAGGGAGAGATCTCCCCGAGTTTCAGTTTTACAGTTGTCACATTTCTCCCCCAAGCAGTTCAGAGAAGTCTCTAGAGGCAAAAGAGGTCAAGGAGAACAAAGAAGTGTCAGGCAGAATTACTACTTGCAGGTGCTCTAATTTCATTTTTTTGGACAGCTATGCCTAGCACACCCAGCTGGAAGTTAAGCAGCAGAAATCCCAAGTGACTAGCTATACCTTCCAAGAATCAAGCTGGGCTCCACGTAGCTTTTAGACTAGAAAAAAAAAAAAGCAGACAGAAAGTTCCTAGCCTGAATACTCAAAACGGTCAGAGCTCTTCACACTCTTGGCACATCTCTAATAGCAATAAACCCAATTTTAAAGATTGTTGTGTGATTTACTCTCAGGTTAGGAGGAAAAGAAAACCTTAAATAAATCTGTCATTACCCTACATCCGTGTTAAGTTTTGTTATTCAGGAGGAAACTTGGGGAAAGCTGCTCTGCCTGTGAAAACCAATGCCCCTTAAGTGAAAGCACTGGAATTTTAAGCGTCCTGTTTTTGTTGAAGACTATGCCTTGTAGTTTGCTACTTAATTAGGAATGAAACCTAATTTCTAATCACCAAGTGCTCACGCTTAGAAAGGAATTATAGCTAACATATTCTCTGGGATATAAAAATTAAGACTTTACAAGCGCTGGTTAATCAGCATTGAAAGCCAGATAGATCAAAGCCTGCAATGATGTGGGCAGACCAAAGCTTGTGCTGGCCACAATTCTCTCCCTCTCAACGTGCAACACCGGGTGCCCTGAGCGGCCCAACTTCTTGTAAATTAGGAGGCAAAAACCACATGAACAGCACAAGTATGTCTGGAAAGCAAAAAATAAAGGAATAAACTAACTTCATCCTGCACTCTGGCCACCCTTGAGGTTGCCAAGAAGCACTTTATGCGAGCAGATGAAATCCTCCTTGTCAAACGCAGAAGAGGATTGTTGCGGATCTGCAGGCTCCCTCTCCTAATCTGTTCTGGCAAGATGACTACGCTATTTGCTTCCTTTATAAAAAAAAAAAATTATGCATACATGAATAAAGGGCTAACCGTACAATCAGTACCGACAGTAGTGCCAGGAAAAGAGCCTGTTGCAAGATAAAAATATGATGTAAAAAGCATCGTATAAGGACACTTATTTTTTGGCTCATACTTTTTACATACATCAACAAGGCCTTGGTCATGGAGAAGAGTTTTGAGGGACCTAGGGTTTGGGGTTTTTTTAAAGCTGTTTCATAACTAGAACAGCCTATGGATGTAGTGCTAGCGAAGGGCCGAGGAGAGAGAACAAGCCTGGACACAGGGGCTGCGTGCCTAAGAGCTCGCCTTTTTTTTTGTTTTCAGCTGCGACAGATGTCCTTTCCCTACCACTCAGAATTACTCTTTTTGCAAAGAACAGAAGCCCTGAACAGCCAAGACATTTGCAGACAGTATAAAAAGCGGTTTTGAGGGTGTGAGGGGGAGGGTCAAAATCAAAAATCTGTTTATTTGGCACCTAAATATAGCCCAGTTAACTCAGCAAACATTTT
This sequence comes from Pelecanus crispus, assembly GCF_030463565.1. Lineage (NCBI taxonomy): Eukaryota > Metazoa > Chordata > Aves > Pelecaniformes > Pelecanidae > Pelecanus > Pelecanus crispus. Next base: position 39,957,867 of record NC_134652.1, on the reverse strand, counting down.
TTCTCTACTACGTGCTATTTTGTCTATATTTAGAGGCCATAAGGAACCAGCTGTAGCATCACCATTTTATTACATTCTCTGATGGGGACTTTGCTCTTCTTCCCCAGGACAAATCTCTGCTTAAGTGACCGTCACCACTCACCGGAGTCTTGGGTATAAAAATTAAGTTTTCAGCTGAAGCACCAGCAGTAAGGATGAGCTCTTAACCTCACCCTTACACGAAGGAGCCCTGCTCAGCTATGCCTGGCTGTGAAGCAAGCCTCTAATAATCAAAGAGGACACATCGCGAGGCCGCTATGCCAGGTCGGCCACAGCCTGATCAGTTCTTTCATTCAGCAAGATGCAGCTGCCGGTAAAAGACAGGTTTCAACCAACTGCATTCAGAACAGAGGCTACTTCTAAGAAAAGCCTTTTTGGGTAGTAAACAAAAATAAGTTTGAGCATTTTGAGATTCTTGTTTATAACCCTCCAGAGTATTTTTGCTTTCTTTTTTTCTTTTTAAATAGGACTGCATACCAGGACACCTGTAGCATGTGGAGGAAAACTTTTCTTGCGATGAAAATTACTGTACATTAGGCTTAGGGCTACATAGAAAGCTTTTTTAGGGTGGTTTGGGTTTTTTTTTCCCCATAATCACTTAAATCAAACCTTGCCTGCTGAAGTTTTATCATACAGACAGATCTCTGTCAATGCAGCATCTGATTTACCTCAAATAGACAACTGATTTAACTTCTCAGAATCCCTCCCTGCGCAAGATACTTTTTAAAAAGCATAGGCCATGGGCAACAAAAGGATAGCTTTTTACTCAAAAAACCCACGTACTCTACAATTTTTCTCCAATGCTTTCACGCTCATTTCTCAATGCTCGTACTGCAGGAAAGTGCACTTGAGTCTACAAAGCAATCCAGAGAAAATGGTATCAAGGCACTGAACGACTGTGTCTGAGCAATCTTGGGATCGCCAACACAAATAGATAAAAAAACAGCACAAATAGATAAAAAACCAGACTTCCAGGTCTTCCGAAAACGTGCAGAGCACAAGAAAGGTTTAAAACAAGCAGTCGATGTTGGTGGAAGGAAGAAAAACCTGTACAGCAGCGTAAGCAAGACGAGCATAGCGCTGCTCATCTCCCAGCGATGGGTCTGAAGCATTGATGGGCGAGGTCCGGCTCCACGCTCAGGACCTGGCAGCCTGCAGTTCTGCCATGCCCGTGTCTTGGTGACCGGAGGGATTTGATGTCAGGCTGCAGACACTTGTGATTTAGAGTGGGATGGCCCCTCTCGTATCTCCCATTTTGTATTGGGAAGTCAAACAGAGAGCCGAGACAACTCTGAAGGAGCTACAGAGCAACCAACCTCATCTCAAGTTAGCTTTTTTCATAGTCTTCAATTGAATTGATAAAAATTCCATTAAGAAGCTTGGAAAAAGCATGGAATATTATCTCCCCATGATATAGAATTTCTTCAGTGTGAACAAAGTAAAAAAAAAAAAAAATTTCAACTGCTGACCAGTGAAATCAGAATAGGTAATGGAGCTGAAGACTTCCAACTATGCAAGAACAACATGTAATTTTTTTTAACTTCAGGCACTATTCAGGAACTAGCGTCTAAGCCTCATAAGGCTCCTCCAGCATACACTTCAAGTACCTGTACAGATCCTACCTTCTTGGGACGTTACAGAAACATCCACATTTTACACAGTTGTCTTGACCATCCTTAAGACATCTGCTTTGCCATCATCCCCGGAGGCGTTCAAAACACATGCAGACGTGGCACTTTGGGACATGATTTAGTGGACATGGTGGTGTTGGGTTGATGGTTGCACTGATGATCTTAGAGATCCTTTCCAACCTTAGTGATTCTATTCTACTTCAGTGCATAAGTCAGGTTGTCCTAATGTACACTTCCAGATCCCATACCATGCAAACAGGGTACAAATTCATGAAGCTTTACATTTTGTTTGCAACATATTCACAAATTTTGCATCGATTTAACAACTCTGCCAACAATGCTCTGGAAGATTGTTTGGCTGTAAAGAGCAGCTTTCTTCAGTACTGGCCCCGCAGCCAAAATTGTTGTGGCCACTAAATCCAGTGAGCTTAATCAAATAATGTGGCTCCAATTTATAACATATGCCCGTTACAGAGTGCATCAAGAATCTTTTGTGGTGGAAAAAGTTGAAAAAACAAGCGGAAACAGGTTCATTTTTATTAAACCTGCACTTGAAAGAGTCCTCTACAGCTCATGGATGGTATTTCTGGTCAAAACAAGGAGATAGAAAAGAGCCACTGTGGTCTGGAGGTGAAATTTGAGTGACATGGACCCACGGCCCTGGCTCTGCCCAGTTGCAGTCAGGTCTCCCATGCATTTGTCCCTGCTATGCTGATGGGGCAGCCTCACTCTCTATGGAAGCTTTTCTCTTTGTACCTGCAAACACTGGGATAGTGCCTTAACCCAGGTTTATACATCCTAAGTGATGCTCTAAATATCAGGCTAGCAGTTTCCTATTTGAGCTCTTTTTGGCTTCCAAATAAAAAAAAAATTAATTAAGAAACCAACCACCTGTTGTGTCTGTGCAAGAGTAATGTCACAAAATCAAAAAGCTGAGATTTGCTTGTTGATGATGTCCTTTCTGGATCTGCTTTACCTACCTAAATAACAGTCATCTGAAGGGAAAAAAAAGTTGGAGATTTAAGAGGGAAGTGATAATTTGTTCCTAGTCATGGACAACATGTGCTCCTGAAGTACCTGCCACGATGGCTGATGAGAAAATAACAACACTTGCAAAGCAGAAGGTAGAGCAGCTGCTTTCTGCACAACAGGAGCAGAGGTCAGGTCCACCACCATACAGAGCCAAATGTCATTTTCCCCAGTGCCTAATCCTTAACAAACAGCGGTGGCACACTTAACACTTAACTGCCTCCTGCAGGCACATTAATAAATCTAGCAAATGAATGGAGGGAAATAAGGCGGATAGTTAGCGTTCCCTTGGGACTCCTCTCATGAAAGGCTGCTGGGCCGCAATACAATACCCACCCCGCCACCGATCACTGCGCCACTGCCAAAAAAAGGCCGCCTGAGCTCTTCCTGCCAAGGCAAGCTGCGACTCCGAGATACCCTGTCAGAGCCAGTTAAGGAGGAGGAGAACAAGAGAGTTGCACCACCTGTGCCCCTTCTCCAAGCAGAAGCATCATGAAACCTCAATTATCTCCCCACAGCAGCAAGTCCAAGTGGCGAGGAGGAGGCTGCGTCTTCCTTTCAGCAATGCCCTGAACCAAGGTAATGTCAAGTAAAACCGGAGTATCTGCCTTACTTAAGCTCTCCCAATGTACTCATTATCATGGTATCTGAGTACATCTGTGTTTGGATATACTGCTAATAAAGAAAAGCCATCGCCTCTCCATGCTTCATTTCTCTCATGTGCCTTGCAGAGCTAGGCTTCTACTGGGAAAACAGAAAGCAATCGAGTATCTGATGAGCAGGAGATGTGTTCTCCCCTTTGTGCAGTTGCTGTGTTAACAGGATTTAAATGTGCAAGCAATTTAAGTGGTGAGCAACTGCACTGTGCATCACTTTGTATATTCTTTTATCATCATTATTATTATAGTTATTTTCCCTTCCTTTCCTGTCCTATTAAACTGTCTTTATCTCAACCCACAAATTTTTTCTTTCCCCCCTCCCGCATTCTCTCCCCATCCCACTGGGGGTGCAGGAGTGAACGAATGGCTGTGTCGTGTTTAGCTGCCTACCGGGTTAAACCGTGACAAATGCGTAAGGAAAAAAAACTTTTATATATATTCCAGTTCGACTAGTTTTTAAGTATCTAGCAAGTTTAGATGAACAGCACCATTTGAGCACTCAGACACAAGTTACACACAAAGGTACACGCACCCCCCCGCATTTCTAGCTGAGATTTAGCCCGCTCTTTTGTCTGTACGCTCCCCACCAGCGAGACGTCGCGGTTATTCGGTCCAAAGGCAGGACTGCAATAAGGACAAGGAATGACAAGACGCTAAAACGCAGCCTCCCGGAGCTGGAGCAGCACTTCATCAAACAGCGCACAAAGACGTATCGAGTCACTGCAGGATGACATTCAGCCATCGCACAGCGTGCGCCGTGATGTTTTGTCAATACAGCTCAAAGCCATTACCACTAAACACCCCGACACCAGACGCTTGCTTGCTTTGTGTCCTTTTTGGTGCCGGTTCTTTAGGGCAGGGGATATGTATTAACTGTCTTTCAGCTGAGCTGAGCAAGATGTAGGCAGCCGACGTGATAGAATTGCTGTTTGCCCGTAACAGGAGGCCCACGGGATGTCACATCCGATCAGTCACAAGTCGACTGATTTTGTACAAACTAGCATGCTAGGAAAGCCTGATTGTCAGGAAAATCAAGCCTCCCGTGGTATCTTGCGCTACAGCCACTGGAAGCTCTCTGCCTCTCGATGTATAGAGGAAACAAGGCAGGGTTTTCAGGGAGATGGAAAGTCTGGACCCTATCAGATGGGACAGCTTTGTAGAAGGAAGAGCTTTGGGGTTGAAAGGGGAGAGAAGGGCAAACACCCATAGGAAGAGAGAAGAACTCTGGGCAGAAGAAGGAGGAGCAGGAACAAGAGACCCAGGGAAGTAACTGAGGGCTCAGAAGAGAAGGGAGAAGAGGATGGCGAGGACTTTCTTCTCCCATGTAGTTAGCAATAGGACGAGAGAAAATGGGCTCAAGCTGCACCAGGGGAGGTTTAGGTTGGAAATTAGGAAAAATTTCTTCACAGAAAGGGTGGTCAAGCACTGGAACAGTCTGCCCAGAGAGGTGGTGGAGTCCCCATACCTGGAAGTGTTCAAAAAACGGGCAGACGTGGCACTTTGGGAAACGGTTTAGTCTAGTCTACCCTTGATTGGTTTAGTGTGGACTTGGTAGTGTAGGTTAATGGTTGGACTGGATGATCTTGAAGGTCTTTTCCAACCTAAATGATTCTATGATTCTATGATTCTAAGAGCCGTCTGCCCTGCCAGGTGAGCAGAAAGGATGGTGGCGGGAAGGCAGAGGGCTCCGGGAACACGATGCCAGAGCACGTGCCGCTAAGGGGGCAGAGAAGACACATGGGGGGAACCTGGCAGCTTTGATGAAGGGAACAGATGCGATGAATTCAGCCCATAGGAACTGCGAATCGCAACACTCCTGCACCGTACAATCCCACCCTGCAAAACCGTATCCGGCTGCAGGTCACGGCAGAAAACCGGAAAGGCAGTGTAATTTCCTTTCCCCTCCGCAGCCCCCTCTTTCACAGTGCTCCGTTTTTCCTCCCTCAATTCTTAAAGCAGGAGGAGAAAGAAAAGAAACCCCAGTGCCTTGTTTGCCTCTTCCAGCCTCTTCACCGAGTCCTTGCCGCTGTTCGCTCCACACCTCTCCGGAGCCGGGATGCAGCGGCCTAGTCGAAGACAGCAGAAGCGAGCTGCTGTTACCGCTGATGTGGTCTCGACGACAGCCATATCGAACAACCCTGCTGAAGACCGCCTGTCATTTATCAGGTGTCAAAATCATTTCTCTTTGTGCATTAAATATATATCTCAAACAACAAAGCACAGTAGTTGCCAAAAGATGCATCTCCTCTGTGTGACCGAGTGGAGCGACATTTAAACCTCACGTGTAACCCCTTATAGACTTTCACCAATTTAAGCAGTACTGAAACATTCAGGCAAAGAGGGGGACACTAACTCCACTGCGTACGTATTTCCAACTCGGACAGGAGGATGCTTGATCTCCCATTTTACCTAAAGGACTTTCTCAGGTTTTTAAGAGTCGTGATTTTCAAAGCATCTCTGCAGCTACAAGATCCCTACTGTATCCAGCAAGCATAAACTACAGCTGACTGGCTTTATTTGCATTACATTTGGTTTATCTACACCTTCGCTAAGTGCTTGGCTATCGCCTTGATGTGCTGTTGCCTGAGTCATATGGCGATTGATTTCTTCTATTCATCAGAAATGTTACCCACCAAGAAAGTTATTTTCTTCATTTAGCCTGCGGACTACAAGAGCACTAATGAATTCCCCTCACCGGGTAGATCTTTGCACACAATTGACATCAAATAGGCAGTTTAAATAGTAACAAGCACTGACAGATCCCAGGGATCCACTTACGCTGGGGGCAGGGAGCAATGGCTTCAGATTTTCGTCACATCCATGTCACCAGTTATTTACTCTTTTGCTCCTGAATCTGAATGATCCTCTGGGGCTGTTAAGCCGTAAAGCCAACAGCATTTCAACATTCCCAGAGCCTAGCTGATACTGGAAAAAAATCCATATACATCACCAATATTAAGGCTTCATTGTTTTCTATCCTAATAAAAGTCCATCTCGTAGTATATTTATGTTAACGCAGTACTCCTGTATGCATGGATAAGTACATATGTGCACATACACAATTGTCTCTATATATATGTCTCTTGAACCTAGGATATTGCATTTAACACAAAGTATGTGTATATTTACAAGACTCCAGGTTTCATTTTTGGTCAACCCAGACAGCTACATCATGATTTCTCCTATTTGTTCAGACCACCCACCACCATCATCACCTCACAGAATATTAAATAAGTGAACAAAATGAGCTGGCCTGGCCGGGTAGTTTTCAAATTCACTTCAGGTCTATGTCACAGAGCCGGTCGACAGCTTTCCTGACACAGTTTGTGTGTTTAACGGGAAACACCTCCAACAAATACGCTCACAAACTGAATCAAAGAGGGGAATTTTGGAAAAAGAAACACAGCTCCAGGCAGGAAAAGTGTTGCAGTACGACAAGGGGTTTTTTTTGAGTGATATCCTACTTCAAGATCGCTCCTAACAAACAAGCACCAAGTACAGTCCAAATATCCCAACTCTACTTTGCAATTTTGAAGTCTGGGAGCCCATTTTCTACTTTGAAACCAGGCACCAGTGCTCAAGTTTGGCTATACGTGCTCAGGCAGTAGTTTCCAAGGAAACCAGTGACTGCATGAACATTGCAAAATGCAAGTCCTGTGCTCGCTGTTTCACAAGTACACTGTAGCTATCTCCGTGACACAAACCCTTCCAGGTAGCTGCTTTACCACTGTTTCTAAAAAGACCTGAAAACAATTTCAGATGTTTAGGATGTCAGCATACGCAGTACATAGCCAAGCAACGTGCACACTTGCAACCAAACCACTTTCTGCAGATGTTGAGAGAAGGAGAAAGGAATTATTTGAGTTGTTTTAGGCTCCAGTGTAGCAAATACTTTTGGTTTTTCCTGTTCTATCAGCCCCTCAAAACAAAGACAAGCTACACAAAACCGTGCATGTCAGGGACTTCTCTGCCTGCACGTACCCCCTAGAAATGGCAAAACAGCAGATACAAACAATTTATACACATATTTATCCTTTAGCCTGCTAAAAATGCAAGTATTTTGGCACCATGAAAAGCCAAAAGAGAAGCAATAGCCGCAGCACAGGCAGTAAGGATTATCAGTTCTGGCAGCAAGCGGCATTTAAACCACTGCCATCTCCAGTTCAAAAAGCACAGCTTTCCAGGACCCCTTACCTTAAAATAAAGTTCGTATCCAGTGACTTCTGAAATCTTAGCATCCCACAGTATCTATCCCAAGCAGGATAACCAAAGAAACAGGTACGTATCATATCACTGTGTCCTTTTCAACTCTCTAAAGGAACATGTTTTTCCCCTAGCCTCATATTTTGCATCTGCTGCTCAGGGAGACGGCGTTTAGTAAAGGCACGGAGTCCACTCACCTTCCCAGCGCGTCTGCAACGCGGGTCGCTGCGAGCCGCTGGCTAGTCTGAATTTTGCGCTACTACGTACGTTTTTGCTCAGTACCAGCGCTCTGATCTGGGGTTTTTTTTTGATTCATTTCAGACATGTAAGACTCATGCTGTGTTTAGGCACACGGGATGCTAAAGCTCAGGACTACTTTCACAGCGAGTCTGGAGAGAAGGCATTCGTGTCCACAGTCTGTGACCTCATTTTCTGTTGATGTACTTTAAAACTATCCACCTACAGCATTCACCCAGTAATAGAGATAAGAGGAAAAAGGATAATTCTGTAGAAAATGAATTTATGGAGATGTATTACAATTAAAGAAATATTTTCTATGTTAACATCCACCTTCATTTAAGTGCTATTAGCTTGCTTAAAACTACCGTACTTGCTGAATACTTTTGTTTTGCACATAACCGCCATAAAGATTTCAAGGTAGTTTCTGAACAAAACTACTTTGGTTTAAAATGTAGCGTAGTTAACGCTACACTGCTAAAACGAGTATCAGAAAGCAGCAGAAATTCTGAGAAGTATGTGTTGCTTATTGCTACTAAGGAGAACTAAAAATAATTGAAATTGCAGCAACGTTTAATCTTGCCGTCACTCGACAAAGCAAGAATCAGACAGAAAATGACAAAACAAATATGTGGCTTTAATAGCTTTGTCCGGCGAATTGGTTTTTTTACCTTCCTTTGAATAAAACACCACCTCTCTTCCTTAGAGTTTACATTCAGCATAAACATTACCTGACTAAACAAGCGTACTTCAAAGACGACCCAGAACGCTACTTGCCAATGGAGGAAAATCTTTGCCCTCTGCATAGTAACTAAATACAATATAGTTATTCCTTACCACCACTAGCAACCAAAGCCTCAGAAAGCTGAATTATCCCAAGAGCCAAACTACCAGCAATCTCGCACTCGCCACTTCACAACGCATTAAGCAGCACAGACTCCGAGGCGTGAGTCACGCGTGTGCCTCTTGCGTAGAGGAAAGCCCCATCCACCACCGCCGCCACTGCCAAGCCAGACCTGTCAAAACAGAGTAAAATAACGTTTGACTGACTTGCATTTGCCGCTATCCTTGACACACTGCATGTTAAAACTCCTGTCAGGAAGGATATCATCCTTCCGAATAAAACTTCATCCCCGCGAAGCGCGAGGAGGCTCTGCTCTCAGCACTGCTGTGCGAACAGAAGCAGAGCAAGTTGGGCGTTTGGGGAGTCAAGAGAGGAGATGGCTCATGAGGCAATTCTGCCGAGCTGCCTTGGCCAGCCATAGAGATGAGAGAAGTTTAGGACTGGACTGCTGGGTAGGCACCAAGTCCCACGTACCCAGATTCGGCAGCACTTGCTACAGGAGTGGGCTGTCCTTCACAGCATCCAAGAGCTTGTCCATGCAAATCAGCCAGCTGAAGCCAAACGCAAAAACCACGATAGGGTTTGAGTGGCCCCGCACCGCGAGAACAGCAGGAGAAAAGTCGACCCATCCCCTTGATAGCTGCCAAGGCAAGGGGAAAGCTAATCAGCGTGGGCCTAAGGGAGATCATTCCCCAAGGCAATGCTCTTGGCCACATCTCGTATGGGTGGGCACGTCATCCTTTCTCACAGACCTCCTGCCAGTGGTGAGACACCGCCCCATCGCCACTCGACACATATATTAAAGTCCTAACCCTAAAGTCCTAACGCCCTAAATCCTGCATACTGAAAAAAAACCCTACTGACATTAATGGCTGTTTAATCAAGAATTGGCAGATCTTTCCAGGCACATAAATTCTTCTTCAGAATCAGGTTAAACTACATTCAGATGGATTCAATGTTCTATCACGCAGCACATAAAAGCAACCACAGCAGTTAACTACTCTCAAACAAATGATAAACGCATTTCAATCAGTTGTTGGACACATCATACCAAATTACATCTTGATAGCAAAAAAAAAAAATTAAGATTGCACCCCTGCATCCATCACTGCTGACTGCTTTTGATATGATGTTTCCTGCAGCGTGACACCAGAACCAGAACGTTAACAGGACTAAAGAAGCCACCATCCCTCGTCTGATTTCACAGCTCCTGTCCCACATTTCAGGAAGCAATCACGGCGGGAGCATTGTCTCAGTTCCTGATCACAGGTCCCTCAATCATCTCAGCCATCCGTCTCCAACAGTTAAATTACGTTGCAACCATCCTCCAAATTATTTGAGAAAGAGTGGGGTTTGAGAAAAGGGGTTAGGTTTTCGGTTGGTTTTGATTTTTTTAGAACTATAGTTTGAGAGTTTTAATTAATGGATAGCTCCTGGGTACTGCAGCGTACATACCATTTATAAATACCAGCAGATAATTTTATGCAAACACTCTAAATACAAAGTGCTTTTCAAATATTTCTGGGGGTTTTATTACTATTATGATCACTTAAAAATACGCCTCTAGTCCACAGAAGATGTGCACATTCGCCTTCAAAGAACCAATTTGGCCGTTGAAGGGATTTTGTTAAATCTCTTGTATGTATGCTGTACCTTCCCTAAGGCTATGCAACCAAGTTGTTTTTTTTTTTTTTAAACCAGAACTCTTAAATACGACTCACAGGCTGCTCCTTCCCCCCAAAACAAATCTCTGGGATTTTGGCAGATTCCCCAACTTTACATTCCAAGTGTTCCTAAGCACGTTAACTCAGAAAAAAAAAAAAAAAAGGTCATTTTTCATCTTACTCAACATTTTCTATAAATGACACAGCATTTTGCCATTATCTCAGTTAGCGACAGGGCATACACCACCTCTGACAAGAGAAGCTCAAGTCCTATACATTTCTTCATGCTCATAAGCTCTCCGCTTTGTTCTACGTTTTCCTTCTACATATTTTTTCCCCCCTTCTGGAAAACAAAATATGCTGATTACACAGTCTTCCAAAAAAGCATACAGCTGTTGCCAATCACCAAACGAAACAGCCTTTTAAAATTAAAGTCCTGGGTATTTTCCCATGGCAAGTACAAAATAGCGAAAGCAAAGAGACAAAGAGTTACAGCTTCCTAGTTAAAAAGGCTATTCTTTGGCCCGCAGCTCTGAAAAATCTGAATTGGAATAACAGTTGGTACAAACTTGCTCTTGCAGTATTCTTTTCATGCTGACAGGCTGTTAGCAGCCAGGATATATCCTGCAAGAGGTCAAAGGTGCGGAAAAACAAACAGAGCAGCAGTTTTGGAAGATGAAGAGGAGAGAAGGATTTGTCAGGGCATCTTTCTACCATGGAAAACCATCCAGCTTTCTCCACAGTCTGTGCCCACTTACTCCGGTCTCTTCTTGCAAGTTATTTCCTTTGGGGACAGAAAGAAAAAGCTACTTATTTTAGACAACTGGCTTCTAGTTACTTGAATACGAACACCGATAAAGATGCCAATGCCTGACTTCTCTCACTGGTCTCATAACTTGGAAGAAAATGGCTGGATGTGTCCCTCCACGGATTTTAGCTATAAACTCCTCATGTGAACCCACAAAGTCCCATTTCACATTTAAAAAAAAAAAAATGTTTAGAGGCAAAATGAGCCCAACCCTGCAACAGCTCCTAAAACTCTTAACACTCTGAAACGGGTATTTTTTTTTAAACTATATGCATCTTAAGGGGTGGGGTCTGTGTGCAAGGTACGATTTTGCAGGAAATTTAATGGTACTTTTTCCATATGAGGCAATTAAATTCACTTTCACGCTTAAAAGCCATTCCAGAGTTTAACCATTTTGTAACCCAGAATCTTTGACGTGGAATCACAGCAGCTGCCATAGACACTTCACCGCAGAGTCAGACCCACAGGTATCAGAAGTCTACCGCAGCCCTCATGATCGCTCCTCCTTGTTTCTAACAGACTTTCTACTACTACTACAGATCCTACCAATTTCCAGCCACCTTAGGTGCTCCACCAAATGACGGAAGATTTCCTGCGTGTCCTCTTGGTGCTCCTACTTCTGTATAATCATAATGCTGGAGAACAGGCTGATACTTTGGTGGCTTGTCAAAACCAAAGGTTGGATGCCATCACCTCAGGAGTCACCGAGGTTCAGCATGACCGGGGCAAAAAAAGTCGACACTTCTTTGCGTATTTTTTGTAGTTCCTGTTCTGCTTTTAGGTCCTCTCCACCTTAACCTCCGGTACTACCACAAACAGTTATCCTGAACATCAAAATGTCATCAAGATTGCGTCACGTTTGTTTAATCAAGACAAGGACCTCCCCTCAACCACACAGGAGCACATGTTTGTGACTGCACGTAGAAAAGCATAAGAAAAATCAAAATTTAGGTATTAATGATCCCAAATAAACTAAAGCAGTTGAGCTTCCTTGCTCAGTCTCCCAGATACATCCACCACTAACAGAGCGGGTCATCTGGATTGTATTTTAATCTTGAGAACTACAGGTAAGAAAAATACACGGCTAAATAAAGGATGTCTTCCTTTATTTAGGTAGCCGTATCTTCCTTTCCATTGGGATGCTCAAATTAAAAGTGCTCATCAGTGCAATTACGGATTTAAGAAAGAAAGGTGCCTTCCAACCCAAAGCATTCTATGATTTAGGCAAGCACCCAAGATGACCATCTATCCCCAGAAGACACCATGTTGCCTCATGTTGCCCACCCTTGGGCACGAGGCTTTGAGGGCTTCTCGTCACCGTAACGTGACGGCTCAAAGAGAAGAGCGAACGCTTCCTGGAGCAACCTGCGCTCCTGAAGCTGTGAGCAAGTGCTCTTCCACCTCAGTGATTAAGATCCGAAGCTGCAAGTTGACTTAAATATTGAGGATAGTATTGAAGAGTATTGACCACGGAAGGCCAACGTGAAATACTCCCTCAGGCAGGCGGTATGCGTTACACCCCACGTGAGACTACGGCAAGGCATTTATGCAACGAGCAATTAAAATTCAAGCTGGAAAACGTTAATTCAAAGCTTTGTCAAGCTTCCGATGTATTTCACCGTACACCCCAGAGGCTCCAGGCTCGTTCTGCTGAAACCTGAAGCGGTTCCCCAAGGCCTGGGGGGGGCTCGATGCACACTCTGAGAGCACCGAAGGGTGTGGGCAGACACGCACCCCTGACAGAAAAATAAACATTTAGGACAGCGTATCGCATCCGAACGGTTTAATTGAGGAAATTGATGCCTCTGGGCCGCCTTATCCCACCTTAGAGGTTTGCCAGACCCACCGGCCTGCCCGCACCTCCGCCCGCGTCCCCCCCACCTCACAGAGCGTGGTCTCTGCTTTTGGGGGTGTTTCTTGTTTGGTTTGGGGGGGGGGTGGTTTTTTTTTTTTTGGTCCACCACAATTTCTCCCCACCGCCCTTTTGAATCCGGAGCCGCGGCCGTTCGCCTTAAAAGGGCAAAATATCTGTGGAGAAACGGCGGCGGGAACGGGGCGGGGGAGGCAGGCAGGGTAGCCGGCCGCCGCCGCCCCGCCACAGGGCAGCCGGGCCGGGCCGGGGCTGCTGAGGCGGCGGGGCCGGCCCATGGCTGCCGCCCTCCCCGGGCGGGCGGCCCCGGCGCGGCGGTTGCCAGGAAACGGCGGGGCCCCGCCATGGCGGCGGGAAGGGACGAGGCAGCGCGGGCAGGGCCGGGCCAGCGGCACCGCCCGGCCCTCAGCCCCGGCCTGCAACCTCCCGGGGGGGGGGGGGCGAGCGAGTCGCGGCGGCGGGCTGGCAGCTGCCGCTCCGACCCCCCCGGCCGCGGCCATGGGGAGCACCTGGGCATCGCAGCTGCCCCGCAGCACCGGCGCCATCCGCCCCGCTGCTGGAGTCCGCCCGGGGCTGCGGGGGACACAGCCTCGAGGGGCCCGCCCGCCATGTGCCCTACCGAGCGGCTGGGGGGGGGGGGGGTGACCTGCACCCCAAAGCCCACCCAAAACAAGAACAACCCCAACTACTAGCATGGCTCGAACGGTCCTCCACGACCCCAGCGCTCCCGTTTAATTCAGCAAGGAAGATGTCGGCCGCACAGGGGATGCGAATTTGCCCACCGACCGGCAGTGCGGCCGCGGGGCACGGCCCGGCAGCCGCGGGCAGGGGGCAACGAGCCCCGGGCCGGCCCCCGCCGCCCTCCATCGTGCTTGCACATGAAGCCAGGCGCTTCAGCAGCGGATAATCCTTTCCTCCTCTTCTTTCTTTTTTTTTTTTTTCCCCCCTTAAGTAGTGCTGAACTACATGCATTGAGATTTATTGGCTAGGAAAAGATACTAAGGCGGCGGGGGGGAGTGATCCCGCTCCTGCGAGGTCTCCTTTTTCTCCATTAAATCGCTGTAACGTGCCTAGTCTGCGGCAAGTGCGAAACCAGGGCAGAGCATCTCCCCGGCGCGCTGGGAGCCGAGGTTCCCCGCAACTTTCCCCTCCCGCCGCCCCCCCCCGCCCCCGCACACCCTCCGCCGGGCCAGGGCACTGCAACCAGCCCCCCGCCTCCCAAAACACCAGCACCCACCGGGCGAGGGAGGCCGAGGAGGCTGCCGGGGCCCCGGGCACCGCACCCCGCCCCGCTCCAAGTTAGGCTGCCCGCCCCGCTGGGGCTCGCTCCCGGCAGGACCCCGCTGCTCGCCGGCGGGGAGGGACCCCCGGGTTTCTGCCCTCCCCTCCCGCAGCGGTGCAGCCCCCGAGACCGCCGTGGGCTCCGCTTCAACCCCGCCGGCAGCAGCGGCTCCCCCGCCCCTTCCCGAGCCGGCCGCCGTGCCTCCCCCGGCGGGATGGGGGGGACCGGGTCCGAACGGAGCCCGGCCGGGGGAGCGCGGCTCTCCCCGCACCTCGGGGCTCCCTGCTGTCACAACCCCCCCCCCCTCAAGCCCCCCCAAGCCCCGAGCTCGCAACTTTCGGACCCCGCTTAACCGCGGGGCCACCCGGGAGGGTGCGGGGGCGGGCGGGCAGCCGGGGCGGCCGCGCTTCGGGGCTCGGCTCCCCGGGCCCCCCTCGGCGGGCGGCGGCAGCGAGGCCGGGGGATGGCGGGGAAGAGGCGGCCGCGGCCGCCCCGCAGGCAGCGAAGGGAGAAGGGGGCGAGGGGGGCTGAGGGCGGCGGAGGGTGGGGGGAGGCACGGAGCGCTCCGCTCCCCGCCGCCGGCGGGTACCCGGGGTGACACCCCCCACCCCCGCCCCGCTTACTGTGGGCTTTTGGGGTAGAAGGGGAGGGTGACGTGGCTGAGATCCTGGATGTCGAAGGCGGTGGGCTCGGCCGAGATCGCCTGCCGCTTGGTCCTCTGCTCCCCCTGCAAGGTGCCGGCGCTCTGCTGCTGCGCCTGCTGGGTGGCGGGCCGGATCACGGAGCGGTACTTGTCCAGCTCGTTCTGCAGCTTCTGGATCAGTTCGTCCTTCTGGTCCAACTCCAGCTCCAGCTCGTCGATGAGCGCATCCCGCTGCCGCAGCTCCTCGATCTTCTCCTGCAGCGCGTACTGTAAATCCCGCAAAGTGCCCATGGTCCTGCCGCTTCGCTCGCCCTTCGCCTTGCCGGGCAACTTTCCCCCCCCGGGCCGCCTCCCCGCACTTGGGCCAACTTCGCCGGCTCCTCCGGCCCGGCCCGGCGCGGCCCCGCTGCCCGCCGGGGCCCCGCCGCCGGACCCCCGCCGCCGGCACCGCGCTCCGGAGCCGGGTTGGTAGGGGCGATTTCGATCCGGCTGCGTCAGGCTCGGCTGGAGAGGGAGGCACACACGCACCGACACACACACACACCCCCCCCCAGGCCGAGGGGAGGGAAGGAGGGAAGGCGGCGAGGATGCACATGCACTCCCCGCTCCCTCCCCCCCGGCCCCCCGGCTCCCCGCGCCGCCCACGCCGCCGGCCGGCGGGCTCTCCCGGCGGGGGATGCGGGCAAGGGGCCGGCCGCCGGCTCCCCCCGGGGCTGCGGGAGGGCTCCGCCGCCGGCAGCCTGTGGCCGGCCCTCCCCTCCCGTCCTTTTGCAGGAGGAGGCCATCAAACAGGTCCGAACCCCGGGAGATGGCTGCACAGACCTGCCCTCTCCGTCCCGCTTTCGGCGTGTCCCCTGGTCCTCTCCCTTCCCACCCTCCGCTCCAATCAAGGGTGCTGCTTTTTCCCTACAGAACTTGCCCGGCTTACCTCCCATTTACTTTTTGTTTTGTGGTTTGTTTTTTTTCTTTTTTAACCCAGCCAATTTTTGTTGTCTTCGCCGAGCGAAAGCACAAGCCTGGCATGGCTCCTGCTCGGTCTCAGCAAGCTTTGGGCTCCAAAAACCCAGATTTTCACATGAATATCGGTCAAGTATGTCTGCACTGGAAAAGCCTGAAGGCAGTGCATATGGGTCTTCAAGCACTAAAAAAAAAAAAAAAAGCCCAACCTAACTTGAAATACGGGAAATAGACTTTCTGTGTAGCCCAAATGCCCACATGAAAGCATAAGCTAGTTCCTCCCGTACCAGACGCGACAGGATTTTCCCAGCGTGCGAGCGTGATGCCTCACGCGCTAGGATTTTCTGCATGCCGACAAACCGCTATGTGCCGGTTCTACCTATGCCATGCAGTCCGCAGGTCCGCAGCACAAAAATAACAAAATAAAATAAATGAGCCGCATCGGCTGAGCCCTCGGTGCCAAATGGCTCCGTTTTCTTTTGTCTTGCCCGTGTTTGCAGGCGCAGAAGGGACAGCGATGTACGCCGTGAGGACGCAGCTCCTGAGCTCGGCCCTCCGGGGCAGAAAGAGGGATCTGTGGGGCAAGAGAAGAGCTGGTTTGAGGGTTTCCCCATAAGATTTCACAGTCTGGAGGAGTCAGGGGTAAAAAACCCCACAGCCCAGCTAGGCACAGGTGCCCTGCAAGAGCTTCTGCAGCGCTGGGGGCACCAGCACGGTTTCATGCTCGGAGGTTTTCAGGGCAGCAGAAAGCAACTGCTTCAGTTCCCCTCTGAGAGTTTGATCTGGGGAGGAGAGAAGTAAGATGCAGCTACGTTTTTTGGAGGTGGGTGGTAGCTGCGTGTTTGTACCTGCTGTTAGCAGTGTGTCTAGACCTCCTATTTGGCCATGAGCTGGAAATGAGAGACATCCAGACAGATATCGTGTTTATGGGGTTGAGCTTTTTTGCTTGGTGGTTTTTTGTTTGGTTTTTTTTTTTTTTACTGTTACATACTGGCACTTGGCTGAGTCCAAAGTTCTGGCTTTCAACCTGCAGATGGTCTTTATAAAATAACTTAAAAAAAAAAAAAAAAGGGAACAGATGAGGAGTTACAACTGCTCCCTGCTCAACACTGTTGTTTGAAAGGGCCTGGCCTCTGTTCATAAGCGTGAGGCTTTGCAGGTTCTTCAATGTATTTGATACCTCCTGCCTTTTTTGAGATGCACGTGAAAAAAAAAAAAAAGGGTTATGTAAAACGCTTCAGTTTTCAGTCCCCTTGATGCATATGTGCCAGGCACAAAAGCAAAGTCCCCTGGTTGTTTTCACAGGTTGCCAAAGTGCTTTAAGTTCAGACAGCATTTTTTACTCTATATTCCCTCCATTTCAGTCTTGCATAACTCACTAGGAACACAAGTACCAAATGTCTTCTGAACATTTCCATTTTAAAGATGACCGGCGTTAAATAGATGCACTCCCACTGCCTACAAACTAGAAATCAATGATAAATAAAATATTTTAATAGCATTCGGCCGACATGCTTAAAGTTTTACTGGTTTTCTCCCTACAGAAGTGATGCTAACTTCTGGACGAGGGAGACGGCGATACGGTTAACTGAAGCCCACCAGGCTTTAAAAGAATAACAGCCCGGGGTGGGAAACGTGCATAATTTCTCGATGACAAGCGGTGAAGTCACACTACTTGGTTTCTATTAGAGGTGCACAGCCTGGGACTGAGACAACAGTACCTAGATCAGAAAGGATCTGGAGAAAACCATGAGAAATTACAGGAGATAAAACTGGTGAGGAATTTAGCTGAGTATATCTAAAGAAAATATTTATTTACAGGTGGGAAGCAGATTTTCATAAGACCTACGAGGTCTGAAGAGAGATTTTATGGCTCAATTTTAGATTTGGGACTATAATCAGCTGTCAAGTCTAAGGCTGGTCTTCCCTTGACTTATGGATGAGGCCAAAGCAGCCCAAAGGGCTTCACAACCTGACAGCTGAGTTCTGCCGCGGGAAGGCAGCCAGCAGTTGCCTATTTTCGACTGTTCCCTAAACCATCGGGCGAGTGCAGATCTCCTCCTTGCGGTTCATACTTCAGGCTTTCCTGGTACCGGCTGGTGTGTAATCTCAGGGAGCCCAGGGTACCGCCCCACTCCGATAAAAATAAATCCTCTGATCCCAGTCTTTTCTACTTAAAGTTCCCAATAAAAAAATCTCAGACTCTCAGAGCAGCTGCTTTGTCTTCTTGAGCCAGTGAACGGAAAGAAACGGCTTTAGGGAGAAGAATGGCAGGAATGCACCAACTGGCTTGGGTTTCGGGAGGACGGGGCGAAGCTGCCTGCGGTTTGTTAAGGGAGCCTTTGGCTACGGTCGTCCCAAAGCCTTTTTCTGATCCGGCCACTGCGATACTGCACCTGGATGTCAACTAAGCAGGAAGCCAGAAAAAAGAGCATCTGCAGACGGCTTCCTCTCTGCCCCAAAACACCGCGTGCCGCGGCTTGCTGATGGGAATCACGCGAAACAGGGATGTTTCTTCTCTTCGAACAGGCTCTGATAGACTCACAGTATTTCCTCTCTGCACAGCTCCTAGGTTTTAATAGCTTTTGCTTCTAAACCTTTCAAGGATCATCTGTCACCAAATGCACCCACTCAGCTGCCATCTTCCAAGCTAAAAACATATTTGAAAGCTCCCTATTCTTCAAACACCTCCCCGGGCTCGCCAATCAAAGCTCAGGTAGCAAGCGGAATCGCTGACAGGCAAATGTCACCTTCCTGCAGCCGGCCAGGACAGCGCAGACAGAGAAGCTGGAGATGCATCACTGAGTACATACATAAACATTTTTCTCCTCCTGGAAACATTTGTTTTTTTCCCTGCCTAATCCACTCCACTGCCAATCCTTACCCTTCTCCCAGAGTATCTACAGGAGCAGATCAGCCTGTGGTAGAAAGTTGAACTGCTTGGATTTTGCGATGCATTGCTCTGCTGGTTTGGGGCTTTGTGCAGATTTGGGAAGGTGTGTGACCCACGGGACTCTACCTGCCGATGGCACACAGCCGGCTGCAAAGCCAAATGTGTTCCCTACGTGCATATTCACAGCAACACCTTCACAATGTGAAGAAGGAAAGACTAAAAATACAGGAAGATCTAGAGGAAAGCAGCACGTACGTGAGCTGAACTCTTGCAAAAAGCATGCTATAACCAACTCAAGTTGCAGCTCACCCTGGAGAGTCACCACGTCTCATCCATGGGATGCTACCCCCCTGCTATTCCACCACGCACCTAAAATTCATGCCAGTCCCTGAGGCAGAGGACAGAGTGCCACCTACTGAAACATGAACACATCTGACTCCCCCCCAGGGCACATTTGGCCATTCTTTTTGCCTTTTGACCCAAACAGAATGCCTCCAGTAGCTCCTTCTGGGACCACGGTGCCCTACAGATTTGCAGGGGGCAGCTGGAAAACAATTCAGCCCCCAAGGATGGGGATGAGGGTGGAAATACTGTGTCAAAGCAGCCTTGCCAAGAGCAAGGAGCAGGAATTGGCAGTGTTTGGGGAGTGCTTCAGCCCCATTTATCTCTGAAAATAAGTCCTATTGTCTCGTGACATTGGACATTCCCTCTTATTTTGGTCCAGTCTGAACCCTCTAAAAATTAAGCTGAAACCCCTGAAAGTTTGTTCCTCCTCACAGAAGGGATGGAGATATCCAGGGTTGGGCACTCTTGCAGTGAGTGCTGTCTTTTAAATCCCATTGATCAGCATTGAGTGCTGAAAGTCAAATCAACATCTCAACTAGATTATCTCAAGGATTTTCCTTTAGCATGTAGATTCTTTCCATTATCAGTAAGAAACACTGAGAAGTAGCTCTTGTGAAGAGCATGCAACCGCTGGGGCCTGCCCTAGGAAATCCTCCCAGAATGAGGATCATTTGGAGTAGACTGCACAAGAAAAAAAATACCCCAAGACCTATTAATGTTCCCAAAAAATGCTCACTGCAGGGACAAGGAAAATATAATAGCACTGCAAGTTGTAATACGCTTAGCTTTTTATATCACATTAGGGGCATACATAATAACACAACAATTAATGGTTGTGTCATGCAAGGCAAAAGGATGAGACGTTATGAGTGTATAATAGCACAGAATTATCCATGTAACATGGTGCTTTCAAGCCCTCCTCCCCTGGTGTGCACAAATGCATGTGCCAGAATCAGATTTAAGTTTCCTGTTCTCCTTCGTGGGTCCTTTGCCCAGAAAAATAGATGACACGAAGGACCTAACGCACTGGCAAGGTAAGAGAGAACCCTCCCCTCATTGTTTTTCCAGGCTGGAGGAAAGTCTGTACCTGTGGTTCGCGCCGGGTGGGCTGCAGAGCTGAAACAGTAGAAGAGTATCAGTCATCTTTATGAGAGCAACATAAAAATGGCGCAATAAATTATTCTCAATATCCAGAAGTTGAATACGCATTCAACAAGCCCTTCAAAGCTTTTTCCTTCCATTAGAGCAGCCAAAACAATCCCTCTGACTTCTTTTCCCCACTAACAAGACCCTGTTCACACCAGCCCTGCCTATGTGCCCACAGAAACCACAGATCCTCTGCCCTCCAAAAAGCATCTGGCACGCTTTAGTTGAGAGATGTCTTTCTAAGCCAGGCTTTTTCTCCCATGATCGCATGGAAAGTTGCATGTTCAACAGCTCACCCCATCAGATTGCTGCATGTGCTGGCAGTGGGTCTCCACAGCCCTTTGCTTCAGAGCTGGTTCAGCTGCTCACGAGTCCCTACAGAGTAGGAGGGGATGCTACGGGCTTCCTGGTAGCACCTTCTCATATCCTCAGCCCAAAATCTTCGGGGCTGGGCTTCCTCCAGGAAAGAGTAAACACATTTTCTGTGCACCCCTAGATGGGAGCTGCAAATAGCAGCAGATCTCCAGGCAGGTCAGGCATGGGAACCACCATCCGTGATCCCGATCCCTCCTGTCCATACGCACCTCAAGCAACTGGCTGATTTTTTCCCACCTACCAGAAAGGGCTGGACTGCCCGGCAAGGTCAGACACGAGCAGAGCTTAGCCACATCTTCCCGTGGGCTGAATTAAGCCAGAAGTGGCTTCAAAATGATTCAGCTGCCTTAAGAAGTCTCTTTAGGCTCATGTTAAGCAGCAACTTGTTCTAAAAACTGCCAACATAAATACTTAGTGCTGTTTTGCAGTTACTACAATTAGACACTGACTATGCCCCTGCTTTTCTCAGCAGTCCCAGGGCACTGACTATGTAGAGCAACAGCAGCATTTAGACAAGGAGAGCCCTGGAAATGTAGTTTTCTTTTGATTTCAGCCTTAAGCTACTGGCAAATGAACCCAGGGACCAATTAAACTAAATGTAAGGATGCAGATCTAGTCTTGGAGCCATCAGATACAGGATATAATGGAGGTGAAATTTGTAGAAAACATCAACTCAGTTGGCGTAGTTGAAAAAACAGATTCGTTCTGGCTCTCACGCACGTATCTGTGAGATTGGAAGAAGCTGAAATGTTAGAAGGAAGGTGGGAGCCATGTGTTGGATCTGAGGCCGCTGATTTTCATGGAGACACGGCTGGGATAGCCAGGTCAGCTTCCTTACACTTCTCGTCAACCAGTTTAACTGCTTGGGATAGCCCATGCTCATTGACCCTTTTCTCTTCACTATTCAACATAAATTCCTCCTCCCGCTGCATGATATCTCAGTGTCACGGTGAAGGGGTGGGAGAGCTCGGCGACTATTCGCCCATCAGCCCATGCAGCAAACAGCGTGGGGTTACAGCCCAAGGATGAAAACAGCCCAGCCTGATCATACAACAGGGACAACATCCTATTGCCAAAATTCTCTGCAGTTCATTCAGTCATTGAACGATCAACACGCGCAGGCTACCAAACGTTTGCCAAGCCTCACTTTTCAGAGGCAAGACCCTTACAAAGCCGTTGACACAGCCAGAAACCCCACCGCTGCCCAACACACACTGCGTGTCACCTTTGTACTGCACTGCTTAGGAAAGGCACTTGGGCGGAATATAGATCTGACTTTTCCATGTTACACGGTCCAGGCAATCAGGATCTCAAGAGGGTTTCAGGACATCTGGGGTCAAATCCCAGCTTTTTGCCTTTGCTTCTGACTTCATCTGCTCCTACTAACCTTTTCCCTGCGAGATCATCTCTTTGTTTGTCTTTATGTGGGACTCTAACTGGCAACAACAGCTTCTAGGGGCACATTTTGGAGTAGTGATTCTTGCGTTGGTATTCAGGAGTACACTGGTAAAAACTTGTGTGGACCAAAAGTGAGGTTTGTCTTGCGAGCCAGCCTGCAATTCTTCATGGTATACTTTTAAAACACTACACAGACGCAGCTCACCTCATCAGGTTGAGTAACTTGTTGGTAACACGCAGTTACATCTTTTCCTTTCTCCAACCTCCGTTGCCTTCTGCAACTTGCTGATTTTTTTTTAGTCACGGTTCGCTGGTTGCAAGAGGTGGAAAGCAAAGTACTCAGGAAGGTATGAACAGCAAGAGGCTTGTTTTCCCCCCAAGTTATTTTAATCGATAGCAGCTCATTTCTACAGCCTGATTTTGAAGCTGCTTGAGCCATTTCTTAACTTCCCGGCTTTACAGTAGCAAACCACTTGCCAGCCCCAAGCATTTGCAATTCCGGGTGCTCCTTCTCATCGCCCTTTTGGACCCTGCAGCGTTTCTTATCTCTCCTTGCCAGTAATACACCACTCACCTACCATAATTGCCTTGGTCTGTTGGGCTGATTTATCCAACCTTCAAAACAATTCATTTATATTTGAAATTGGATTAGAAATAAACAAGTATTCCGCTACTACCGATATGAAAATAACCAGTGTGTTACCATTATTTTATGATGAATGCATCGTGAACAAGTGTACCATCTCTTTATGTAATCAAATTACTTCCTCCGCTTATTAACAATTATTGTTTGACTGTTTCAGGTATTTATAACAATAAGCACGAAACACAGATTTTAAGCCTGTGTTTTACATGACTGGACAACAGACTGGTGTTTCTTGAAGATAAATATAAGTTGCACTGAAAGTCGCCTTCCTTTTTAGAAACGGGTTCACGCTAGAATTTATTCTTTTTCTGACATCTGCATGTCCTGAGCAACTAGAAAAAATTTACTGAAGTACCAGTCTTTAAGTATCTAGAAATGTTTATGACCACAATTCTAGCAATGCTAAACCCTTCCTTGCAGAAAACATTTCCAGTAAAGGTTTGTACTCAAAGATGATCCCCATGATCATTTAAGGCTCAGAATAAATGGCTGCGTCCCACAGAGGACCTGGCTCACTGAGGTACCAAGGAAATATCCATGAATCATCCGGGCGCAATCTGCAAACAGGGGCTCACATTGGGTTTCACAAAGGTTTTACAGCGCTCCACTGGCTTCTACAGCTATTTCTTATTTATGCTTGGGGAAACTTCATCAAGTTGGGCTCTCTGAGTGTGTAAAAATGTTTATGCTCACAGGTTTCTCTTTGTCAGTGTTTGCTTGAACTGATTGCTCCACTCATCAGAGCATTAGAGGCCAGCGTTTGCCTGATTTCCTAAGCATTGCCAACATCTTTCAACTGACTGCCCTGCTGTGCTGGGTGAATCAGGGGATGGGCAGCACTTTTATTCTCACCTTTGCACAATTTCTGCTTCAAATCAGCAGCTGAATGCCTGGGTAAGGTGCAGGGCTCCCTCCTCGCTCTCACTGCACAGCCACTACCCCACCTCGGAGGACGACATGCAACCCCATCTCCTCACAAGCCGCAGGCAAGTTGGGCTGTGTGAACCCAGGGCTGCGGTGCATTTTCTGACTCCGGCTCCATCTCCGGCTGGTTTTGCTCTGACCCTGACTCCTCTCTGTTTCATAGTATTAAAACATGCATTGAAACATGCTGGGAAGGTTCATCTATGCAACTCTTCTCCACCATGAAACATGGTGGGAAGGTTCGCCCCTGCTAATCTTTGATCTGGGTGGAGAACAGCACAGTTTTTCACTGCTGGGGAATTCTGACACTGACTCATGGTAGCTTCCTCAAGCCTAGAAGGAAAAATCCTTTGGAAGTGATGATGCTGAGAAGGCAACATGCACATTAGGTCTGCTTCTCTGCGCTCTAGAAAGAAAGATTTCTAGGTTGGTATTGACCTTTTATAGGCTACTTTGCTGCAAGAACTATTTCTGTTGAAGCTTTATCATCTCTGCTTTTACTTGAGCAGCTTGGCCCAAACAACAGGGCAATTTCTTTATACTCTTGTTTATGCAACCCGTATATGCAAAGCTCAGCATACAAACTCATCTTCAAAGCATCTGACATGCTGTGAAAGGGTCTCATGTTGTTAGAACAGGAAGGATTGATACTGGTACGCAGCGTAAAAACCTGCATTGTGGCAGACAGGAAGGCAATGTATTTTATACTTCTGCTCCCTGGAACAAGAGTGCAAATTCCCAACCCGCTTCAGAAATCCCCCTGCTCCTTTACAGATACACAAATGTCAATTTGTTTTTTTATAAACCCGCTCTTTTCCTTTTTCTTTTTTGCTTAAAAGCCACGACTATCAGCAAAACGACTGTTTTCAGCTCGTGATTTGGGCATGACATAGCATGAAGCACCATGTGCCACCTCCCCACGCGGTGGGTGTTTGGCCCCGCTCTGTTCCCTTACATGGCCTGCAGCTCTGGCAGGCACAGCATTCTCCACATTCTTCCTTTTTTCCCCTGCTTTTTAATTCTCATTTCTTTTAGGAGGAGAAAACACAAAACACAAGGAGTAATGCCGCCCTCTACTGCCCTGCTCTCCCAGCTTGAGGTGCAACGGCTGCACACCTTCACACCAAATACTTGTTGAATCAACACCACCACAAAAAAACAACAAAACATAAAAAAAAACCCCAAACAAAATACTAAGGCCCCCAAAACACTCAATCAAAAGGCAATAGAGAAACCAAAATATGCCTGTGTTAAAAAACCCAAGAGAGACCATGGGGACCAAGAGTATGGCTCAAACTCAGCTTTAAGTTCCCACTGCTATATTAATATATTCTATTTCTCAGCAAAAGGGTAGGATTAATACTGCAAGTTTTTCTCGAGTTAGCTACTACAACTCTAAAGAAGCCAACATGTGGCATATTAAGGAGTATATTTATATAAAAGTGGGCATTTGTAAAACCAGACTACTCTCTCTCTGTCCCTTATAGCAGTCAAACTCACAGCCTTCTTTCTTCTTAATTTTCAGTTTACCGGATAACAAATTATTTCAGTGATGTAATAACGCTACCTGCAAGTCCCAGCAGACCAGACATCATATTTGAGGTGGGTTTTCTTTACCACACCTGTATGTGTTCCCCCTAAAGAGATGCAAAAGATAGATTCATTTGTTGAATGTTTGAATCGATGATTTGATTCAGTAAGAGACATTAAATCATTGATTCGTACCAATTCCCGGCTCTTGGCTCAACATCCGCTACATGCTGCCACTACGATAACATGCAACAACCCCGAGCACGCACATAAAAGTTAGGACACATAAACCTAAAAATCGTGTTAGTATTAATGACCAATTGAATGACCAATCTGAAAAAGGAAGATATTTCATTTTCACTATATACAACAATTCTGTATTTAGTCTCGTTTCTTTAGATTTTATATGATTCCATTTTCAGGAGTCTGAATCTTTTTACTTTCCATTTATATTTCTTCGTAAACTCTCAGAGAAGTCAATTAAATTAAAATAGCTCATGCTAATACCATCACACATACACATATATATCACTGCAATTGCAATTAATCCATCACCTCAAAAAAAAAAAAACCCAAAACTTCCCAAACTCTTCAGATATACAGATAAAGTTCAACTTTGCAAGCAAACTCTTATTTAAAAATCATTAATGTCATTTCCAGATGGAATTGGTATTGATTGGGCAGTAGAACAGCAAATGCTGAGCATGGACGTCTAAATTATGGAGAAAGAATCAATAGAGGATACCCACTAGAATGGAAGATTTAAATAAATGGGGTTTTTCCCCTCAAGCTTCTATATATTTTTGTAGGGGACACCCAGGAGATGGGGTAAATAATGTTTTTAAAAGGCAAATCAAACCCAAACAGATTAGGAGATTCAGGGAAATAAATTTAGTCTTAGGCTGAAATGGTACAGTACCCAATTCTTTGGTGGCAAAGCAACATCAGCCCAGGGTCTAGCTGGAATAAGTTAAAGCATGTCCCAGCTCACATTATAGAGACCTTTTTTTGTAACCTTTTATTAACCCAGGTAATGATGCTGAAAGAAAGAGGCATGATTTTGAGGCTAAGCCACA
Source organism: Pelecanus crispus (assembly GCF_030463565.1). Lineage (NCBI taxonomy): Eukaryota > Metazoa > Chordata > Aves > Pelecaniformes > Pelecanidae > Pelecanus > Pelecanus crispus. The sequence continues at coordinate 39,931,668 of NC_134652.1, read as the reverse complement.
AAATATATTTATATCTATATGAACTATGCCACAAAATACCTACCAGGAGATTAAATTGGAGATGCGAACCCTATGTCTGATATCCAGACTATAAATGAGCAAAATTCTGCAATCTGTGCTCTTTCGAAGGCATAAGCAACAACCAATATGCCATAATAATTTCTTGTTCACAGGTTGCTACAGCCTGAGCTGGATTTGAAATCTCAGGGAGTATTAAAGCATCTCCATGAACCTGCATGGACAAGAACTCCACCAAACATCTCCGCTTCACAACATAACCCTCTTCTTGAATGATGTCCCTACACGTTCATTGATGGAAATGAGTCCATTTCTCACCTGTGGCTTCTCCTCTTACTTTTATTAAGAGGCATTATTTGCAATTACCCCAAATATGCAACTAACATCTGCATATTGATACAACCTATTAAGTTTCACCAAAGCCATTAGCGCTGAAGCAAGTTTTGAGATTTTCAGTGGAGAATTCACTTCACCTGGGTAATTCCTTGATGAGAGGGAAAGCTCAGAGCAGAGGTAAATGCCAAGCCTTTCCACTTCATCTTGGGAAATCAAAAGCATTTCTTAAATTTCTCTCTCATTAGCCCATTTTAACAGGGTTCAGAAGAATTCCGTAACAAACTGCATCCATTTAAATTCAATACTAACTAAGAATTACCTTCACAGCAAAAAGCAACACTTATTAACAAAACAAGAGCAGGAAGAAAACAGGAATCCTTTGAGAGATTTTCCTTTAGACCCAAACAGACTTAATTGAAACATCCTTCGAGGAATCAGGAGGGCAGATGCCTCCTCATGTAAATAAGGAGTCTTAGACACGTTTTAAGCACGGTGCCTTTAGGGAAAATAAAAACCACACAAAAAGAGAACTAAATTTGAATATGTCCACTTATATTAATAAGTAGGAAGAGTCAGAAAGGGTGTATTTCCATATGAAGGTCTATAGTGTAAATCAATTATCTGTCTACAATGCAACCAGTTCAGCTTTTTGGAAAAAAAAGACCTGTTTTCCTGAGGCTAGGCATCCACCAGAGAGAGTAATGCAGACAGAGCATTTGGACAATGACTATTTCCAGTCCTAAAATCTCAGTTGACACTAATTAGTTGAACTCAGAGCTCTGGATTAATGCAATATTTTTTACTTTGTAACTACTAAATACTTTTTTCTCTTTACTGGAAAAGCCTTTTACTGCCCATTCAGGTTTTCCTGCCCACTGAATGGTAAGTTACGTGTTTGCAAAACTAAGCCTTCAATATGTACATCATTATTAGGACTTCTTCCATGATGCTAATGGGTTTAAAAATATATACACTTGATTCTTTTTTTCCCCTATCTCTCTACCCCTTCAGCAACACGTAGGAAAGAAATGGTAGAAATGTGCAGAGACTGGAGCAGAGTGTCTAGAGCAACTTCTTGCGTTGCATTACTAACAGTTTTCAGAAATATCTTCAAGCTCTCACAGAGAGCAGTGATGAAGGCTTTAAAAAATGTACCTGCTTCCCCCCTGAAGGAAAGAAGGGCCATGTGATCATTCAAACCACATTGTTTAACCCATATTTTTTAACTATAGCTTTAGTTTATTTCTATTTATTTTTAGCTCGTCTCTGTTCCTAAAAAACACAAAGCAGCCTAAAACACGAACTCATTGCAGCTCCTGCTAGCTGCATGGGTTAATTAATATAATTGCTCATTCGTATCCTGGTCAGCTTGCTGAATTCATGTATTGTATTTCCAGCTTGAATAATTTAACAGGTATTAATTATTTATACCTTATAGCTCTTTCAAAGGAGTTGTTCGGAGTCAATGCCAGTTATTAGACTTGGCAGACAAAGCCAAGCACTGCCCCACGAGGGCCAGCTCCACCGTCGAGCCTGCTTTATCCTGAGGATTACAGAAGGGAAATGGGAAGGGTTGCATTTAGCCACCAAAAAGCATCATGCATTAAACCTCCCTGCGTCCAGCGCTTGATTTATAGACGATGTCAGCGAGTTCAAAGGAAAGTGTCAAAAATGCATCTCCCTGCTAAGCACCTTTTTCTTTTGGCTAGTCAATATAATGCATTTTAAGGAGCAAGACTGCAAGCAGGCAGACATCCTTCCCCCATAATCTTTGCAATAATTTTCGCTTCCACTCATCAAAGTGCTGGTTTTCAGCTAGGGAAGGCCCATACAGCCATGAAATGGTCATCAGAACATGCAAAAAGTGGGGGGGGAGGGGTGTCTCTATTCAACATGACCCACCCACAGCTTTATCTGTGCCCATCCCACCGTCTGCCCTCTGCAAGCTGCCAAAAAAGCCAGGGCGATCTCTTCCTGCTCGGGAGAACCTCTCCACCCTCCTCCTTTGCTTTGGTGGTGGTCTCAAAGAAGAAGCGGCTCCATGCGAACCCAGAGGGTGAAGTTATGACCAGCATGTAAGTAGAAAACAACAAACTAAATGGAGAAATAACAACTAGAGACCAGTAACGACATTTATCTATTGGTGGTTCAGGCTGAACTGCTTTTCAGAGTGCTAATATCCTCGCTGGCAGGAGAGGATACTGAGCAGCTGGAGATGGTGTTGAAGAAGGCAAGCAAATACCAGAGAGCTGAAAAAAAAAATCTTTATCAAGGACAGAAAGGGCTTGATTTGTTTAGCTTACGGGGAAAAAAAAGATTAAGAGAAAATTTGATTACATTATATAGACACTATAATGTAGATGAAGTGTTCAGTATTAAATGGCATTTTGGAGTAGCAGGGAAAGGCATTACAAGATCTGGAAGACAGGTAAATTGAAGTGAAAAACGAGGCACCTATTTTGAACAAAAAGGGCAAATAACCATGAGAACCAACTCCCTCGCAAAGTGGTAGATCACATACACCTCCACCTGCACCTTGAGGTTAGCAGTGCCACCTCAGCCACCTTCTCCTCTGCTTTGCCGGTGAGCCCCGAGGTGCCCATCACAACCCCAGCTGAGCAGATTTCTGTTATAAAAGCTCCACACCAGCCAGCTTTTTTCCTGCCCAAACAGATTTATTCACAAATCTTCCCTCTTGCTCTCCATCTCGGGGTCGCTCGCTGCTGTTGCTGGAGGACGTTGCAGCCATCCAATGTCCCCTCCATTTACAGCCGCTGCAAAGACCCGTGCCGACAGGAAAATATTTTGCATGGCCAAGCCATGTGTGCCAGCACACAGGAGACACTTCTCCCCACCTAACAGTTGTTTTTGGGGGTTTGGCAGCTTTCACCCAGGAATTCTTCCCCAGGGTTTAAACGATAAAAATACCAGTGTCCGAACAGTGCAGCCTTTCAACCTCCCCCGGTCCCGCCGGGCCAGTGCAACCTCTGGTTGCATCTGCGGAGCTCCTCGGAGGGTGGTGTGGTTACCCAGATGTACCCAAGGGCACTGCTGGCTATGTACTTTACCTTATTCAAACCATCTGTTTAAAGATTTCTGGTCTATGAGTCCTTTTACGAGAGCAGAGGGTGGGGAGGCAGACCTGAAAGCGTTTTTTCATTCCTGGGAAAGCCTGGGGTCTGTGCAGCCCTCCAGCTTTTCCCTCTGCAGCGACCTCCCTCCATTCCCCGGCAACTGAAGCATCATATTTTTTGATCATTTTTAACCACTTCCCAGCATTAAGGTAAGGGTTGTCCTCTGCATTTCGCCTCCTTCACCAGGGTCTCAAGGGACGCGTAACCTTAAGTCAAGGCTACAAGACATAGGTCCATCATTGCGTTAATCATAAAACATTTCCCATCGCATGGAAGATAACGCTGAAATAATCTGTGTGCTTAATCTCCAGCAATAAAGGACTGCCTGGTAACCTCAGCTGGTGTTTCAAAATTCTCCCATCTGCTACCACTGTATGGTGGGTACCCAGAGCCTCGTGCAGCCTCTCCCCATCAGCCGCTTCTTCTCCACATGCATGGAGAGAGGGCTCGGTCACAGCGCCCACCTCACCCAGCCCCTCTCCGCCTCTGCAAGACAAGTGTCACCCCCTCCCCACTGGATTAAATAACCACGGCAGTGGGGGACATGCTGGAAAACCAGGCATTTTGGGACCACCGTCAACCTTGTGATGTGATTTATGACTAAAGGGAGATAACACGTGATGGTTTTAACATTCTGTGTTACCCTAGACTGATCCTGTTCAGCAGTGTTACATCCCTTATCGGAGGTGTTAAGCCAGCACTAAGAACACAACCCAGCCCAGCAGCCCCTAATGTACACGATGCCCTCGTCCTCCACAGAGACTGAAGACCGTGGATAACGCCGCTATGCTCCATGCCCGGCTCTTGTGAGTATTGCTGCATACCATATGCTTATACCTCCTTGTCCTGGTTTCGGCTGGGATAGAGTTAATTTTCTTCCTAGTAGCAGGCACAGTGCTGTGTTTTGGATTTAGTAGGAGAAGAACGTTGATAACACACTGATGTTTTTAGTTGTTGCTAAGTACTGCTCATGCTAGTCAAGGACTTTTCAGCTTCCCATGCTCTGCCAGGTACACAAGAAACTGGGAGGGGGCACAGCCAGGACAGTTGATCTAAACTGACCAAAGGGCTATTCCATACCATATGGTGTCATGCTCAGTATAGAAACTGGGGGGGGTTGGCCAGGGAGCAGCGATTGCTGCTCGGGAACTTTCTGGGTGTCGGTCGGCGGGTGGTGGGCAATTGCATTGTGCATCGCTTGCTTTGTGTGTTATTATTACTACTATTATTGTATTGTTGTTATTGTTATTTTACTTTATTTTATTTCAATTATTAAACTGTTCTTATCTCAACCCAGGAGTGTTTCTCGCTCTTGCTCCTCTGATTCTCTCCCCCACCCTATCGGGGTAGGGGGAGTGAGCGAGCGGCTGCGTGGTGCTTGGTTGCTGGCTGGGGCTAAACCACGACACTCGTCTTTTCTCCTGTGTCTCCTTTCCCTCCTGTAAGACTTTGTGGCCAGGAAGGAGATGGCATAGCATCCATCTATCCAAACCCAGCCTTAAACCCGATTTAAATTAATGCTCTGTCCAGACCCAGTCCATCCCTGGTTCTCCCACACAGTGGTACCAAGCCCTTTTTTCCTTGCACTACCAACTACTCTGCCAAGCTCATCTGAGCTAAAAAGCAATAAAAAATTAGGGAGAGATTGGCTATGCAAAAAAACAGGACAAAGAGCCCAGTTTTACCAGTCCTTTTACCTTTGGGCCAGCATTTTCAGAGCTCAGACTCCATTTCAAGGTGCGTCCATGCACACACAGGAAAGCTATAAATATGGAGAAGCACATGGCAACCATTTTCTTCCCACTGCCTCATCATTCCAGGCTCTCTGTCCATCTCCTGGCACTAAGTGGTGCCACAAGTCAAACACAACTTCGGTTTTCTCATTTGCTTGCAAAGACAGATCCTTATTATACTGGGGCATATTGCAGTTCAAATGCAAAAGCTGCTTAGCTACTGGTTTCAGCTCAGACTTGGTATTTTTACAACTAGAGATATGATTCTGAAGCTCTTCACAATCTGAAATACTGTCCCTTTTCCACATACACTTCTGGTCACTGGGATTTTTTAGCTTAGGGGTTTTGCTCTCCTCTTTTTCTTTGTCAGTTGTGGCCATGCAATAACTTGGAAGGAGCGTTACAATTTCATGAGGCCAGTAGCTGCAAATCTCCAAGCCTATAAATAATATCCATGTGAACACATGCCATTTAATTACCTGTTTAAAAAGCACATATCCTTTGCAGTCTGCAAACACCCCCCCTCTCACATAACATCTCCTATTGGTGGCAGGCTGCCGGTTCCTTTCCCACAGTGCTGTACACCATCGCTCTCCGGCCAAACCAGTACCTTCACCTCCTCTCTGCTGGGGATAGCAATGCAGGTCCATAGGAAATGTAGCCGGCATTCACCTCCACCAGACAACATGTCACATAAGCTGTCCTGAATTTCTTCTTGTCCTCCTGCTTCTCAAAAGGCAAATCCAGTGGAGCCCCCGAGCACGGACCAGTGGTACCTCCGCCACATGGCGCTTGATCTTATTTTGGAGGTGCCAATGATGCAAGTCCCAAATGAACCTGCATCGTTTCTCATTTCAAGCCTGAATTTTCTTTCAGTGCTCTCAAATGAGAAGTACACTTCAAAAAACAAGTCTGTGTTTAACCTCCTGTACGCTTTTATTTGTTAAAGATCAGTAACCTGTGATGTATTTTAGCGTGCCAAGCCTACTGCATCACGCTGATAAACACAGTAATTACTTTATGCTGAATACATCTTTGAACGTATACAAGTGAAAACTATATTTGTAAAGGCAAAAATGAGAGTAATAGGATGACATTTCACTTCTTTGGGAACATTTGTCTGTCATGAAATCAATGTCTAAGCACATGAGATTGGGTCATAATTATCCCATTATCATTGTGTGGGTCTGAAGGCCAGACCAAGATAATGTCAACGGAAAATGTTTCCTCCACACTGGGAAATCATTACCTCAGTAGTTTCATTAGCAGAGTATTAGGCTCAAGCAGCTTGTGCTGCGAACAGGCACTCACTGAAACAGAAATAGCCTGAAACAGCAGCATCTCAGCTGCTCCTTCAAACCCTGTTACTTAAAACTGCCTCTTGCGATACAGATTGGGGAGAGAAACACTTGTGATGGGACCATCAGAGAGAAGAGGAGCAGAAGAAATCACACAAGCTCAAAGCCATCCTCATGTTCTCACCATGGCACCTGCAAATAGCATACCTAAGGACCTATACAGCATGTGCTGTAGGAGCTATATATTTTATGTACATGGGTGAGCATGTAGGGGAGCTATACAGGCTACACCAGCAGTAGCCCTATCTCTAAAGCAATGAAGACATCTTCAGCCACCCCAAGTCCATCTGTTGCAAGAGAGCTGTGGCAATCCTGATGGTCTCCAGGTGAAAGACCTCTGCTTTCCAGGACCAGGCACCTCAGGCTAAGAAGCAGCATGTTAAAATAAAAGGAGAGAGAAAGGAGGGCTTCTGTAGAGTAAAACTGAAGTGTTAGCACGGCTTTGCCAAGACACCACAGGCTTGACACCACAGGAGACACAGGCAAGACACCACAGGAGAGAAAATTCTTCTGCTCACCAACAGCACAGCCTTGCTATAAACACTAGAATTGCCCAAATTCCACTTAATTCACATTAATTGAAGTGGGCAGGAAAAGCCACATAATTGGGATGGTAAACTTAATGGTCATAGCTTCCTTAGGAAGGCAAAATATCATTATTGAGCAAGTCCCTAGATAAAAGATGCTCTTACGGGTCAACGTCTTAACAGATAAAACATAGAGCGGGACATGCATTACGGAGAGCCAAAATATTGGCAAATAGAGTGGATTGGGTCTTTATACACCAGCTTTTCAAATTTTCAGAAAAAGGTTGGCCAGATGGTCATTAATTTTTCTCTGCTGATGACCTTCAGCGAGTTTTGAAATACCGAGGAAAACATTTTGGAGGGCCAGAGGAAAGCAAGCACTCCACAAAGATTTTTAGCGGGTAAATGGAACTGCACAGATAATTGTGTCAGCTTGACATTGATCCTGGACATCCTTTGGGAGGTGCGATTCTCAATTTAATTGCTGAAGAAATTAAGGCAATATAACGAATACCAATCTATGTGGCTCTATAGAAAATAGATCTCACGAAATGAACTTAGCAAATTTTATTGCACCGCCTGTAAATCGGGTTGAAAAAGCATGCGCAGTGATGTAACATAATTAGGCTGCTGTCAACTGGCTGACTTACAAACTTCAGCTCATTGAGCATGTCTCCAGCTCCAGGGTTTTTTATCTCAGTGGAGGGGAGGTTAAAAAGCAATGAGCTGCTGTCGGAAAAGCGCTCGGGAGAAGCGTGAGAACGGACGGCTAATCCGGCAAACAGGGAGGGCAGGATTTAAACGGCAGGACTGTGAAGTTAGACAAATTCAGGCTTGAAATGTGGAACAAATATTTAAGGCAGAGCAATTAGGGCAATAAATCTTTTCAACAGTTTGCAAGGGACCGTGGTGCTTTCTCTCAGTCACTGGCAAATTGTTTAAACCATGTTCAGAAGATGTTTTTAATTTTTTTTTTTTTTTTAAGACAGAAATACACTAGTGAAAAAAAAAACCTCCAAAAAGGCTAATGGCCCATCTCCTGCAAATCAGGCTAGATGAGCACAGCTGGCCTCTCTGACCTTATAAGCTACCCACTTACGAAAACTAAAGTAATTTCCGTTCATTCTTCTGCCATCCGACTCTTTTGGGCATGCTAAAAGCACTCAAAAGTTGATACAAAAGTAATTGCAGAGTCTTTTTCTCTAAATCAAGGTTACACACTGAATTTACAAATGCTGTCAGCCCAACATCGTGCAGACTTTTCAGTCCCAGAAACACACGTGGAATACAGATGTACGGACTTTATCAGCTCTGTATTTTGCCTCACAATGCAAAAATGATTGCACGACGAGTAAATCCAACGCCCACGCAAATAACTGCTGCTTCCAGTTCCTAATGAATCACAGACCCAGAACGGGGTCAGAAGAACAGTCATTGTGGGAAAAAATAAAACCAAACCAGCTCAAATGGACTGTTTCACATGCTTGCTTGGGCAAGAGTGATCAAAGAAACACTAGTTGGGGAGATTAATGACACAATTTCAGTGGACAACAAACCAATATATTCCTGTGAATTTTTTCCCTTGTATTTTCACATTTTATTTAAAGCCTTTTAAAGAGAGTTGATTTTTAGCTACTTAATATTTAGTAACAGAATGAAAGGGAAGAAGAGGCCTCCCCGATACAGAAGTCAACCAACCCAATGCGAAGGATGGAAATCAGTTGTACTTGCTCTCTGGTATCAGAGTAGCAACTACAGTCATGGGTCAAGCCAGTTAAAAAAGTGCAAGTGTTAATAATAAGCTGCAGCAGAAGGAGCTGGGTGAGAGACACAAGTGATTCAACGTCTTCTGGATGCATGTAGTCTCTGCAATGAGCTGATTATCTTCACTGATGCTTTAGGATAGATTTAACTGCAGAGTCAGAAGAGATTAATCAGGCATCAAAACTTCCATAAAACTGGGCCTTCAGTTGACCTGTGACACCATTTCCACTTCCCTTTCCCACGCATTTTTTGCTCTTCTGCCCCCCAAACATATGGTTTTATGGGCATAAGAAATTTCATATCCATAACACCCACACCAGCTCAGCCCATTTTTTTCCAGCATCTCCTGAGAGAATCGAGCCTCTGGTTGAAGCTGCCACAAGCAATTCCCCACAAGAAGATAAAACATTATTTTAATGCCAAGGAGGGGAGGGACAAATTCAACCCTCTCTGCCTCCCACCAGGACTGAGTTATGCAGGGAAGGGAAGATGCAAAATGCCAGGGGTTTCTACAAGGGAGACCAATCACTCTGGTCTGTGTTTCCAAAAAGGCAATCCAGTCCTTTTCTCCGAATTGGGCATCTGATAATAAAACTGCAGATCAAAGCAAGAAACGTGCTCCTGGCAGGGAGAGCCTGACTGCCAAAACACCGTGTTAAAGCCCCAGCTACATGTTATGTGATGAAAGGGAACATATAGATTTCACCCCTTTACCTCAACACAGATTTTGTAAAGTAGTGTGAAAAATCATTGGGGGAAAAAAAACCCAAACAAACAAAAAACCTTTTATGCTGCTTTGATTTTCTTTTTTTTTTAAATATTCAATAGTCCCTTTCTGATCTACAGAGGCAGCCTAAGACAGAAAATAAAGTTGTCAAGAAGGCAGCCAGTGTATCATCTACCCGGGCATTCACAACAACCTGCTCCCCCAAAGAAGCAACTCCTCACTGCACCAGGGTATGAGGGTTATGCAGCTCACCTCTGCAGAGCCCACACAGCAAGCCAGAGCCTTTCTTCTGCGCTTATACATGAATAGATGTCGCCTCATGGATACCCAAACCCAAGGAGAACAGGGCATCAGAAATGACTTGCAAAGATTTGAAACAGATGGTGATTTTAAGGTTACTGTGCAATCCCCACTCTGCACTGTCACTAGCAGAAGGAAAGTCAGGAATTGGAACAAGCTGCCCAGAGAGGTGGTGGAGTCACCATCCCTGGAAGCGTTCAAAAAACGGGTAGACGTGGCACTTTGGGACATGGTTTAGTCTAGTCTACCCTTAATTGGTTTAGTGTGGACTTGGTAATGTTAGGTTAATGGTTGGACTGGATGATCTTATAGGTCTTTTCCAACCTAAACGATTCTGATTCTATGATTCTGAAAGGAGGCAAAAGGGGGCAAACGCAGCTTTCCCAATTAGGGCGGAATGCTCCATTTTTGAGCGATGTCCATAAATGTGGTTGACCCTGCTACTAGCCAGTACACTCACCCTGGGTAAGTTATTCACGTTCCCCCATCTGCAAAATGGGGGCAAAGAAACTTGCTTCCAAAGGAGAGCACTTTCAAACCTGCTGATAAAGAACACTGTAACACCTGGGACATTCTACGAAAATTTTTCCTATAGAAGCTAATCTTGGGATTTTTTTTCCCCTCCATCCAGGCTGAAATGACATCCAAACCACACCGCAAGACTTTGTGAAAAGGGTAAACCTAAACCTCACTGTGCCCCAGCCAAATACCAGCCTCCAGTGCTGCATCCCCATCCCTCCGTTATATTGCCCAAGTAAAATGGAAGATTTCATCTGAAATGGAAATGGTGTCTTGCTGTGCTGCATCAATGAACGGCCTTTATTTGTCCTTATTTACAGTCTGAGCCTCGTCCTTGTTTCAATTCCTTTGCTGACACTAACGCATTATTTTTTTAATAAGCTGATGCTTTCCCATTTACTAAAAGGAACAAGTCATCAAGCCACTGCCCATATGTACGTACCATTATTAACGCTTGCCATAATGAATCCAATCATCATACACGTATTTATTCCCCCATCGTCTTCTGCTACCCACAGGTATCGCTGCTGTGCTCCATCACTGCTGCTGCTTTCCCTTTGCACAAGCTCTACAGCTCTGTCTTCACACCCATCTTCCTGGCGAGTCCTTTTTATGGATCTGGAGATCCACCGTAACCTGGAACTACTGCACTTATCTGAGTTTTTAGCCGTTTGCAAAGCTGAATTCAATGGTCTAAAAGCAGATGCAGCAAAAAGGAATGAGCAATTTCTTCAGGACTGTAGCATCTTCCATCCTGCTCCTCACTGTGGTGGAAATGTTCACATAAATCATATCTGGTTAATCAAACATGATTTACCCCAGTGTCATAAAACATGCTTTTTTCCCCATTTTCACTGAGCTTAATTATTCCCCGTTTCTTCTTCTTTTCTACACCAAATCAAGTCTTGGTTAGTCACTGTTGGCCACGCTCAGAATTCTCATTTCTTCAAGCACTCAAGGTTTATTCCTTGTCTCCAGAGGGACAAAATGTGCATCACCCCCAAGATTGCCTGCATTTAGCATCAAAATGTTAATACTGTTGCATTAAAAAAAAAGGGGGCATTTTTCCACCACTTGTCCCCAATTACACAGTAAATACACAGCCTACACGGAGAAACCCTCTTGCTGGAAAATTGAATTTTGTAACGTAAGAGCCATTCAAGCTCCGTAGAGGGTAACGGGCCAAGTAGGCGGGCAAGTCAAATTCATCAGAAAGCTGGTTATTCCTGGGGGCTTTTTCGGGAGCTTCAATATGGGCTTGGGAATAAAATTCCTTAATTGTAGGTTACAGTATCTGAGATCAAACAGATCTTTGCAAAGAAGGGCTCTCCTGCTCTGCACATAGCTGTGGCTCCTTGCCACAGGAACACCACGGCAAAGGAAAATGCATTTCTGCCAGGTAAATGTTAAGACCCAGGTGAGACACTTAAACCAGGAGATACTTATTTTGAGGAGATAACTATCCCATTATCCTCTTCTAAACTACTTTATTGTATCAGTGATGAAATTTCAAAAGAAACCAATACCTGTTAGTAAAGGAAAGATCTCGTGCTATTACTTAACACCCAGTTCTGGTCTTGAAAGGAACATGAACAGAGACATGTGTATTAGTAAACTGCTTGTGTCTAAAGGGTACACTTCTCTAGTTAAATCTTGCCCAATATTATCTTTACAGGAAAATAAAATTGAAAGTCTAGGGGTTTTTTTTTTGAAGTCCAAGGTTTTTTCTCATCCTTCCAAAGTAATTTGGTATTTGATGAATAGGAAAATAGTCTCTTTTTGGAGGAAAATTTAAAATTGTCTCTGGAGAAGTATAAGATGACTGCTACTTTATTAATAAGACAACAGGAGAAGGAAAAAAGGGGAAAAAAAGGGAAATGCACTGCCATTTTCTTGTTTTCAAATGCCCATTTTATGCCCAGCCATCTTCACAGAAGTTCTCGTTCAGCTATCACGATGCCCGGCTCCCCATGGATTTCACTTGAATCAGTAGAGCGAGGCTTTCAAGTTTTGTCTCAAGCCCAAAAATGAGACTGATTTCAGCTCTGACTCACTGAGATAGCACATTATCTTTCTATCCAGAGGCTGAGCCACACCCAGCAAGCAGCACCCCCAAAATACAGGTGTACCGAGTTTGCCGTGCTCAGCTGCCCAGAACTCAGCCCTGAGAAAGCCGAACTGTCACACCTGCCTCAGCTCTAATTCTGTTCTCTATATTAAAAACCAAAACCACTTCTCGTTGCCCTCTGACAATCATCTAGAAACAGCCAAGCTGTCGTCTGCCACAGTGTGTAAATAACTGCTCTTCATCCACCTTCTCGGTCCTTCTCTATGACACTGGTGGAGCTGCCAATGGTGGAGCCTCCATTATCTTGCAGCTCTTCAGGGACCACCTCCATGTGAGCAGAATAGGAAAGGATGGGCAGAAAGAAGGGGGGAAACCGTTTCACATGAAGGCAACAGAAAACACGCCAGAGCCACGAAGCAAGGGACTTCGGTACTCCTCCTGCCTCTGCAGAGCCGCACCATGTGGTAAGTAAGCATTTGTGACCCTGGTTTCTGAAGGTCAAGGTTGGGGTTACCCCAACATTTTACCTGCACTACAAGGTTTAAAAGAACTCACAGAAATGCAAAACATCCCAGTGCCCGCTGCACGTTGGCGAGACGAAGCCTGTAGGCATGGTCCATGCTGAATACACACTGCTAAATTACCCCAAAATAACATCTTCTCCTCCCTTGACTGCAATGAACAAGCTCAGACTTTGCATGCAGAAATGAAGGTGTTGGACAGAAATGTCCAGGTTGTCTCTGCTTTCTTCATACTTGGGTGGCCCCTAGTCTGGCCAGCTTCAGGGCTGCACCAGGAGATACTTTCATTAAATAGATGAGGGTGGGTTGGAGACATCCCATGTGCAGCTCATTGCTGGATGCTGAGGTACAACTCGCATCTCTTGTTGCTTTTCCAGTGGTTCATCAAGGCAAGCTCATTCCACTTGCCCGCACTGATCGCCTTCTACCCAAGTTACATGAATTTAGCAAACTACTTCATTTTTCTTATTTTCATGTGGCTGGGCCACACAAACCCTCTGTGTGTCCAGACAGGTAGCAGGGTGCTGCAACCCATCCTCCATGGCATCATCTATGTGGTCAGCACGGTGTTGCATGGTGCAGTGATGGGGACAGGAACAACATACCCAACATCACCCAGCTATGAGATGTGACTTCAAGTTAATGCAAGACAAGGAAAGACCCTTAAATAATAAAATCCTCACTCTAATCCTCAAGGACATGCTCAATGCCTTGAGCATGTGTTGAATTAGTCGCCCAGGAGCTATGCCATGTTCTTTATCTGTGCTTTTCTTCTTCAGTTATCTTCTCAGGCACCACTGCCCTCCAGTGATAAGTGCTGGGAGATGAAAAGTGAAAATGCCTCGGAATACCCTTGGAGACGCAGCCTTGTTATTGCCAACATTTTCCCGTGCGTCTGCCAGACTAAAGCAACTTTCCAGTTATTTCACCAAAAATACTCTGCCACGCTGCAGCCTGCATTTCCTTCTGCTCGCGACTGCAGTAATGATCCCAACCCAGCTGGGAGCTGCTTCCCGCCAACCACAAAAACAAAAGGTTTTCTTGCGACCATGGTGCTATTGCAGCCCCAAAGTGCAGGGCATGTTCCTAAACACAGGACAAAACTGCCATCTAATAACTGCAGAGCAATTTTATAAAGCAGAGTTACCCACCCAAGCCTCTCAAGAGCTGTTTGCTCCTTCACAGCTTTTTGCCATGCCACCTTTCCAAATTACTGCAAATCTAACTTTTCCGTGTTCACCGTATTTCCACAACAGTCCTCCCGGCGCACAGATTTATTTTTTTTTGACTTTCAAGAAAACCATGGACTTTAGCAAGAGGGAATGTTTGATGTATTTACTCCTTCTAGCTTTTTTTTTTTTTAAATAGATAAATTCTTAAGTGATACAGTCTAGCAACTCCCCGCCAACCTTATCTGAAGCACAATATCTCTCCTCGCATCTGTCTCTGCACCATAGTCACTTCTGACGTGCCTTCAAAGCATTAAACACAGCGCAACTGGAAGCCACCCTTCAGGATGTGTTTCTTAAGGGACCCCTTCCTGCCACACCCACTGATTCCTGTTATTAAAGTTGCATTTTGGCTTAATAATTACACCAAAGACATCTACCGTACACCCAAATTTTGGCACACACATTAAGCCATTCAGAGGATTTGGGTATATCTGTTTGGGATCTCAGCACATTACCTGCTCAAAAAATCATCCCCAGTTATCCTTCCAACTTTCATACACCGCAGGATAAATAATACAGAGCATGGATCTTGAGCCAATCCTCAGCCTATGAAGTATTGAAGAGTTTAAAGAAATTAAATAGTGATGATATTGCATGCAGATTTTAATTTACTGCTACAAGGACATTGCAGGTGTATGTTTTACCCCATTCTATGTACCAATAAGTCTCAAAACCACAAATACTCGAAGAAAGCCAAAGGAGTGCAAAATAAAACTGATTTAAGTCAAACAGGAGGTAAAACTTCCTTTATGCATAGTTTATCTTCAGCTTTTATTTTTCTACCATCTCTAACCCAAATCGTGCATCACCGCAGGTCAGGAAGACTTTAATACCACGTTCACCTGCTGCTGTAATCAGTACATGCTACCCATAATGTGCCTCCATTAAGGCTCCACTTGATATATTTGCCCTGTAAAATATAGAAAGGTTTCCAAGCCCTAGAGAGAGCAGGCAGTCCTGCTCCAGTGCATGTAACAGTATTCGATGCTCCTCACATCTTTAATGGACAATTTTGATGGACCCTCACACTTGTTAGGTCCTGCAGGGAGGAAATTAGAAAGGCAAAAGCCCAGCTAGAACTCAATCTGGCCAGTGCTGTAAAAGACAATAAAAAATGCTTTTATAAGTACATCAGCAATAAAAGGAGAGCCAAGGAGGATCTCCATTCTTTGCTGGATGTGGGGGGGAACATTGTCACCGAGGACAAGGAAAAGGCTGAAGTACTTAACGCCTTCTTTGCCTCTGTGTTCAACAGCCAGACCGGTCATCCCCAGGGTACTCAGGCCCCTGAGCTAGAGGATAGGCATGGGGACCAGAATGGAGCCCTCATAGTCCAGGAGGAAGCAGTTAATGACCTGCTATGCCACCTGGACGCTCACAAGTCTATGGGGCCGGATGGGATCCACCCGAGAGTACTGAGGGAGCTGGCAGAGGAGCTTGCCAAGCCACTTTCCATCATCTATCAACAGTCCTGGTTAACAGGGGAGGTCCCTGATGACTGGAGGCTTGCCAATGTGACGCCCATCTACAAGAAGGGCCGGAAGGAGGACCCGGGGAACTACAGGCCTGTCAGCCTGACCTCGGTGCCGGGGAAGATTATGGAGAGGTTCATCTTGAGCGAACTCCACAGGCAAGTACAGGTCAACCAGGGGATCAGGCCCAGCCAGCATGGGTTCACAAAAGGCAGGTCCTGCTTGACCAACCTGATCTCCTTCTATGACCTGGTGACCCGCCTGGTAGATGATGGAAAGGCTGTGGATGTCATCTACCTCGACTTTAGCAAAGCTTTTGACACCGTCTCGCATAATATCCTCCTCGGGAAGCTGGCAGCTCACGGCTTAGACAGGCATACTCTTCGCTGGATAAAGAACTGGTTGGGTGGCCGAGCCCAGAGAGTAGTGATAAATGGTGTTAAGTCCAGTTGGCGGCCGGTCACGACCGGTGTTCCCCAGGGCTCTGTTTTAGGGCCAGTCCTGTTCAATATCTTTATCAATGATCTGGATGAGGGGATCGAGTGCACCCTCAGTAAGTTTGCAGACGACACCAAATTGGGTGGGAGTGTCGATCTGCTCGAGGGTAGGATGGCCCTGCAGAGGGACCTGGACAGACTGGATCGATGGGCCGTGGCCAACTGTATGAGGTTCAACAAGGCCAAGTGCCAGGTCCTGCACTTCGGTCACAACAACCCCATGCAACGCTACAGGCTTGGGGAGGAGTGGCTGGAAAGCTGCCTGGCCGAAAAGGACCTGGGGGTGTTAGTAGATAGCCGGCTGAACATGAGCCAGCAGTGTGCCCAGGTGGCCAAGAAGGCCAACAGCATCCTGGCTTGTATCAGGAATGCTGTGGCCAGCAGGAGCAGGGAGGTGATTGTGCCCCTGTACTCGGCGCTGGTGAGGCCGCACCTGGAATACTGTGTCCAGTTTTGGGCCCCTCACTACAAGAAAGACATTGAGGTGCTGGAGCGTGTTCAGAGGCGGGCAACGAAGCTGGTGAAGGGTCTGGAGAACAAGTCTTATGAGGAGCGGCTGAGGGAACTGGGGTTGTTTAGCCTGGAAAAGAGGAGGCTGAGGGGAGACCTTACCGCTCTCTACAACTACCTGAAAGGAGGTTGTAGTGAGGTGGGTGTTGGTCTCTTCTCCCAAGTAGCTAGCGATAGGACGAGAGGAAATGGGCTCAAGCTGCGCCAGGGGAGGTTTAGGCTGGAAATTAGGAAAAATTTCTTTATGGAAAGGGTGGTCAGGCATTGGAACAGGCTGCCCAGAGAGGTGGTGGAGTCACCATCCCTGGAGGCGTTTAAAAAACGGGTAGATGTGGCACTTCGGGATATGGTTTAGTCTGGTCTACCCTTGATTAGTCTAGAGTGGGCTTGGTAGTGTAGGTTAATGGTTGGACTAGATGATCTTAAAGGTCTTTTCCAACCTAGATGATTCTATGATTCTATGATTCTATGATTCTTTCAGAGATACAGCAGCATCTCTTGGGAGGGGAAATGCAACACGAAGCTGCTTCAGCGCGTCCCTCAGAGCTCGTTGTCTTTCAGGAAAGCCATCAGCTCTATTTTAGGACTATACGTCATTTCCTGTTCTAATTGACATTTAAACTAAATGAAAAGTTATACCTGCTCTGTTACGCTGGAACTGAATGCATTGGAGTGCATTGCAAAACACCCCCCCGCCAAAAACAATGGGTGTCTTTATCATACAGCTAGGGTCAACAGCAGAAAAGGATTCAAACAAACATTTTTTATTTAGCCTGACATTGTTTAAATCAGTTTGTTTGTGCTACAGTGAAATATTTTCCCTTGACACAAGTTTTCTGGGATATATTCAAATGTCTTCCTGGGAAGAGAGGAAGCCATTCGATAACTAAGCAGATCTCATGAACCTGATCGTCGACCAGCAATCAAAACTGAAGGGAGCGGAGGCAGCAGAGCGGGAGGTCACTGGGGGACAGCAGACCAGGTCAGGGGCTCTCCAGGATGTCACTCGAGCCTGCGCCGAATCCAGGATTGTCCCTCCCTGGCTGCATGCCATCTCTGCTCTCCCAGACTACCAGAGCTTTGGTTGACCCACTTGCCATGAGGTCTGGGTACAGCCACAACCACCTTGCTGGCAGATTTGACTTCAAAGAGCTCATCGCTTGGGAGCACTAAGCCACCGGCATCTCAGAAACCCCAGAAAGGCTTAGTTTGGAGGGTCTCTGGTCTGCTCGCAGTGCAGCCAACATTGCAGCTACAGCAGGTTGCTCAGGCCCGTGTCCGGGCGAGTCGGGGCATCCCTGGGGATGAAGAGCCCACAGGCCATCAGCAGGACAGATTTGGGCACCGAGTCACAAAGTCCCTTTCTCACTCAGGTACGTGACCACCCCCTGATCTTTCCACCTCTCAAAACCCCGCTGGACACAGCCAAGAGATTTGGTTGCACGACCAGAGAGGTTGCTCCCCCTCTCTTGTAGCATTTTGCACAAAGCTTGGGCTTTGTCCCAGAACTTAATTTGATGCAAAAAAAAATATAAGCACCACCCTTTGTGCTTGCAGATCCCCACAGCTGGGTCTAGAGCATCCTGGCTCCTGCTACCGCACGTGCGGTCCTGAGCTCAGCCTCCCTCCCTCCAGCTTCTTTAGCGTCTCCTTCACACGCACATGCTTCGTTTGTGACTACAGGGTTTTATTAGTAATGAAACAAATATGCTCAAAGAACATTCATGAGCAAAATGTAGAAAAACCCTATTAAAAAAAAAAAAAAGCAGTCTTCATCTTTTCCAGCCGAGAGGTCACGGCAGAGGGTAAAGCTCTTTAAGAAGCCCCTTGCCAAGCTCTGTTAGATATTTTCCAGGACCTGTATCGACTCCACAGGCAACCAAGTGGGTATCTTGGGAAGGCTTTTTTCCAAAGTTTCTCATTAGTAAAGCTGCAAAGAGGGACTCGCAGTCTTATTTTAGTCCTTTCTATCTCATTTTACTTTGATGCACTTCACCACCCGGGGGATTTTCGCTAGAGAATTACCTTTTCCATGGTACAGTTCTGACAAAAATGACACTTGCTGTGACTAAAAAGAAGCCAAATAAAGAGCGACTGTGGCCAAGCAGTTTACAACACCATATATGCCTACATCTATGCGCTGCTTTTAAAAATGCAGCAGCAAGTGAGACACAGGACCCTTTTTCTCCTCCAAACCAAGCGACGTCCACGGGCTGCCGCAGAAAAATAACACAACGGGTTTGCTGGATCCTGTCTCCCTTTTACGTGTTTTTTTAAATGAGCTGCATCAAAGATTTGAGACAGAAAAGCAGTTTATCATGACCTTGCCTGGGAGCGCAGCTATAGGTTTAAAGCTTATATGTAATCACATTTTCAGGGATTCGTAACCAAAGCAGGCAAGCTCTGGGCAGGCGGAAGGTGGGTTATATGGTAATCTGGCAGCTGCCTGAAAATCTGTCCGCCTGCGGTTTAGACCCCAAGGGAGGCACCGAAAGCCTCTCATGACTTGAGACATTTAAAAATAGGCAGAAGGAAGAATTTGCAATGACGCTGCTGGGAACAACTCTGCATCAGCCAGCGACGGGCAGCAGCAGCTCATCCCCTGCCCGTCCTGGGCCTGATCCTGCCCTGGGGACCATGTAGTCACCCCTGCATGGCACGGTGTCGGTACGAGGGTGCTGAGACCAGGCAGGTGATGCACGAGCCATTAGCCGTGATGGCGACGGTCAGGTTTGGGACATTGTGTCATGGTGTTGTAGGCTTTCCTCGGTGTAAAACCAAGCAATAAATAGTGAAGCCAAATATTTCAAGTTTCCATTAAAAACTTCCTGGAAAATGTTTAATTCTGCCATCTTGCCCATCCTTTTTTCACAAGGGCCAGGGGCCATATCAAAAAAAAAATCTCATTTTTTAATTATTTTATATATTTCTATATAAGGAAATATTTGTTTTATACTGTTTTTGCAGGAGGTGGAAGGCAAAGCTCTGTTTAGCTGCTTTTGACGTGCTGTCATGGCTGCGATGCTGTTCTGCGTGCGAGGAAGCTCCAAATGGATACGATGGAAAAGGTGGTGTCGCTCACTAGGGCTGCTGGTGACAGACAGACAGACGCCTAGCCGTACCCGGCAGAGAGGTGCCATCTGATGCCCTTTGGGAGCGCGATTTCCCCGCGTTCTGACTCACTTTTCAGGTCTCCTGTGAGCCAAAGGAAAGCAATGCCCAGAGAGGGGGGAGCGGTAACTTCAGCCCATTAAAAATTAAAAGAAGGGAAATGGTTTCCATTGATTAACCATAAACATTTGCTTCTCTCTCTCTCTAAAATCCTTCCGCTTACTTTACTGACCTCAGCCCCCTCGAGGGACCCGATGACCCATGCCGTACCTCTTCCTACGGCATGCAACAACCCGCTTGTCTCCAAACTTCACTCAATATCCTTCACTGCTTCATGCCACAGACTAAGTTGCTCCATCCAAATAATTAGAGAGGAGATTGACCAAGCAAAGAGTCTGGCTCCCATTTCAATCACTCCCTTTGCAATATTTTCCAGCTACCCCCAAATTAAATAACACCTGGTTGAACCTCCCTCCTTTGTATTTTCCTCTCTCTTCGGGCCAGTGACGCACTACCAACACTACAAGCAATGAGAGCAGCATTAATTCTTCCTGCGCCAATATAATTTAATCTAATAAAATCCTTACGATCTTTGGTGTCAATCACCCAGGGACGAAGCATCCAAGGAATGCGCTGTCGCAGCGTGCCAGGAGCAGATGGGAGCAGAGCAGTGATGGGTAAATGAGGGAACAGAGGCATTTTTTAGGGTAGTAATTCATGTCAAAATTACTGCTGTCCCCTGTCCCCTCCCTCTGAGCTTTGGAAAGTGATGCCGATTCTTACAGAGCTATTGCTGAAGAGAAATAGCAGACACACAGAGGACTCGGAGATAGCAAAACCTGCCTGTTTAAACTATTTAAGGCATAGCTGTTTAGTGGTATCAAATATTGGATGAGCTATGGCCCCAGCATGTCCTTTCCTTAGCTTAAAGGCTGTCCTTAACGTAAGTGAAGTGTTAACACATTTACAGCAGGTTACACATTTGCCCCCCAATAGCTAAAAAATAAAGCAAACACTCATTTTCCAGCCTCCCAAAGCCTCGAGGGATGGTGGTTACAGGTACTGGGGAAGCAGTTGGGTTCTTTTTCACATGGAGGTTGAATGCAGGACTGCTATTGCTTCAGTGGCTGGCAGATGATGAGATCATGTCTAAATTAATGCAACTCAGCCACCCGTCTGGGAGCTGAGTTCCCAGAAAGAGGGCTGAAGGAGGAAGCGGCACAGCCCCAGGGAGCGAGAAACTCTCTCTTGCCATGCTTGGGGCAGTTGGAGCAAAGCATGGGTGAAGCCATCCACAGACCAGCGCTCCCCAGCTCCATGGGTGGTGGAGACGGCCACAGCAGGCGAGCTGTAAGCCAAAACTGTGTTATGGGGGACGAGAAGTGATGGAGGAGCACAAGATCGCACAGGGAATCCCTTTGCTTTAGGCTGGCGCAACACAAGCAGCCCAGTCCAGCTTTAAGGATGACCTTGCCTTGAGTTTTGGACTAGAGACCTCCCACATTGCCCAGTTTTTACCCTCTGTGTGGTCAATCCTGGCCCAAGCAGTACCCGAAGACCAACTTTAGCAGCCATGAGATGGGTTGATCCTGCCGTCATCAAACACCACCTTACTGCAAGCGTTGAAGACAGGAGCTAAATAAAGTTGAGAAGATCCACTCCAATCCTCCATCCCCAGTACTGTATAGACCACCTGAAGCCTTTAATACTGAGTTTAAACACCGTGGGCGAACACACACTTTCAGCAACACATCCCCCCCAACACCTCAGACAAGGTGGAATGGGGGAAAATGATAGATTCATGCTGGGGTTTCTTCTGGAAAACCATCTGCAGGATGACTGGGCCAGGGCTGTGAAGCTGAAACCACAATACACCCCAATACTGTGCCTTAAACGTTAGACCCCACTGCCATCTTGTGGCAAACGCTTCCCAAAAAAAAGTAAAAGAGGGAAAAACCCATTAAAAAGTTGCGGACAAAGTTAGCTGGTGCAGCGAGGAAGGATGGTTAAGTTATTGGTAACAGGGTGGGGAAACTCATGGCTTCACTTAAATGATGCTGAGACTGAACCTACAGCATCACGCCAGATACAAACTGATGCGGAAAAGCACAGAGACAGGATGGTCCAAACCAAATTTGCAAAGTTGAGGATGTAATCGCACACATAAAGCGTAATTGCTTGTATGGCCGTGACGGCCTTTTAGTCGTGGCTCTGACACATTAATACCAGCAAAGATTTAGTCACTATTCCAAAACATTTAACAGTTTCCAAAGTAATTTAGCATCGCATTGGTTCGAATAAGGCTTGTCGACCCCGATAAGCAGGATTAAGCTGGAAGTAGATATTACACCTCTGAATTAAAGAACGCAGTTACTGGAATTTACCAGGGAGACGATTTAAAAGACGGGGATTACGGTTCACATCAATCATTCCCGTGGCACGAAGCACCTTCAGATGCTGAAAACCTGCAGATTAGCACCCCTCGGGTTTTCAAAAAGCACCTCACTGCAGGAGCGAGGCCGCTTTGAAAAATCCCCACGGTCCTTATCTGGCTGTTAGTGCTAGCCAAGTGCTTTGAGTACACCTCGGCATTTAACTTTTTGCATCATTTATCATTTACAGCGCTCGCGCCGTGGCAGAGCCTTTGCTTAGCAACCTGGGATCACTTCCTAGGAACCGCTTGCCGAGGCATTAGCAAAGTGCCTCGATTGCTGTATCATCCAGCCACGCCACGGATGGCTCTTACCGCCCTAGAAAAAGCGACACCAAACTGGTTTTCCTTCTTCATATTGTGATAAGCACCTGCTAGATGCGGTATGAGACGACGTCAAAGCTGCGTATGATCCGAAACACTCATTGGGTTTAGGTACGGGTGAATAAAAACACAAATCGGTTACAAGAAGTGTGTTTCTTTCCTCAACACAAATCTCCGCTAGCAGGAATCAATCAAGAAAACAACAGGGAAGAATTGAATTTTGGAAAACAGACATTGAAAGTGGCAGTGTCCTGACTATTTTGGAAAAAAAAATCTGATTTACATCAGGTATGTGTGACCACCTACATGGAAATGCTTTGCTTTCTCCCATTAAAATCTATACAATTAAGTTATTGGGAGGAATAACAGCATAAAAACACATTTCCAGACAGAAGATAACACATTTTTTCAATACCTTTATTTTCACAGCCCCTTTCTTCGGATCTTTGCAAGTCTTTACAACTTTAAACCTGCTACACATTACAGGTCTGGGTTGCAAGAGGCACAACATATTGCCAGGGACAAACTCTATTCTCTGCTTTCAGCTGGGGTTTAACTACTTTTTGAGTTTCTATCATCCCATTTACTAGTTTCAACTTCTTGAGAGTTTTAAATGTCGGTCTAGATTACAGACAAGCTTGCCCTAAATAAAATTAATTACACTGTTGCTAGCTATATCTGTATTGTTGGAGATGAAAAAGCATGTGAAGGTTGATCCTGCACCTGGATAAAAACATTTCTATCATCAGCATTAATTTGAAATCAACGCACAAACCAGACAGGTCTAAACATCATATTGGGGTTTTTATGGTATGGAAGTTGTCTCTGGGTTTTGGAAAAGAGGTGTTACCCGCCTCCAACCTCTCAGGGACCTGAACTTGTGAGATGAACGGTTTAGATGATGCTATCAGCTGCTGTCGCTAAAACGCAGGCAGGAGACTGTTAGAGGTCTCTAAGTTACCCCCATAAAGAAATTAGCCAAAACGCTGTCAGCAGTTTTTCGATGAAAAAGCCAGAGAAACCCACAGAGACATTAAAGGGAGCTGGCACCACACAGACCCACTTACACGTCCAGTCGGCATCGAAAACTGGGAAACATTGTCATCCTCTTGGCAGAGACCGGCTGCAGCAAAGCCCTTTACCCCCAGCACCCAGGATGCCGTAGCGGCAACCTGGAACCAGATCAACGGGCGAGATGCCGCCTGCAAACACACATGTTTATTTAACCCACCGGTGGGTGTTAATTTGGGGGTAATAAGGGGGGGAAAAAAAAAAGGCATGTTGCGGGTGCAGCACGTTCAGTACACCGTGCAGCTGCCCGTCACTCTTCCAGCAATGAGATGGGAGAAGAATTAAGCAGACCTTAATTAAAACCTGCGAGCAATCCCAAACTGGTTTGGTTACCATCGTCATGGCTACCACGAGCGAGGCCGAGAGATACGGGAAGATGCGGGGGGATGAAGTGCCAGCCCAGAGGGCAACGGGAAATGCCCGCAGGCCCCACCGAGAGTTTTTCCTGCGCGTTGAAACAACGTCTCCGGGTGATGGGAGCAACGCAGGACGGGGCAAACGACCTCAGATCATCGTGTGGACACAACGTTCTTGTGGTGCTGGCCTGCCAGCCCAAGCTGGGAACAGCAGGGGAAAGTCTCAGGCGAGGGATTAAACCTTGCTAGAGCCATGAGCAAGTTTAATACCTCCTAAATGAGCTAATAAACTTGGGCAGGCACCGAGGTCCCTGCTGTTACCGCAGGTGCCGGGTCGCTGTCACCTTCCCCTGCAGTAGTTGAGGCTCGGGATGATCGCAGCCTTCAAAAAACACAACAGCAAAAGAAAAAGTTGGACCTGGGTTTTTTCTCTGGCCACAATATGCGGCCTCCACTTTGGGCAGGGGGTGCGAAGGGATGGGCTAACCCGGGGAAGGACGACCGGACACGCTCCGCTTGCGTGGCGGGCAGTCACGCACCGCCCTGGGCACAGCGGGTTTGTTCTATTAAATCACCCCATACAGTCAGGAAAAAGACTAATACATTAAAAAAAAAGTCTAAAGCCAAGCACTCCTCGCTTATCTATGAACGAGTAATAGTCTTGTTAACAAAGGGCAGGGGACAACTGTGGAGGAAAGGGCAGGAGTTTGATCCGGGTGACGGCAAGGTACATTTTGTGAGACGACTGAGGAGTAAGTCTGCACCCAGATACACCCAGCTGCGGGGAATGCTGTCAGGAGCGATTCTGCTGAAGCAAATCGCCGCACGTGGAAGGGATCAGACCGTCTCTTACTCAACGAGCGTCGGTGACAGCTTCTGCCGAAAGGAGGGTGA
Organism: Pelecanus crispus; assembly: GCF_030463565.1. Classification (NCBI taxonomy): domain Eukaryota; kingdom Metazoa; phylum Chordata; class Aves; order Pelecaniformes; family Pelecanidae; genus Pelecanus; species Pelecanus crispus. Next base: position 39,906,765 of record NC_134652.1, on the reverse strand, counting down.
CGCTGGGTCCCGCGCGCTGTCGTTGCACAGAACCCGCGCGCTCCCACAGCAACTTCCCCGTCACGCTCAAAATCCCCCGGGAGCCGGAGCAGCACCGTGCTCCCCCGCTTTCGCACGGTGCGTTAAGGCAAGGGAGTCGCGCGCTCCAAACTCCCCGAGACCCCAGGTCGAGTGATGCAGACCCCGCACCCCAAAAAAAGCCTCCGCGGGTGCCCGACACCGGCACGGGGGGATAATGGGAGGCAAAGCGTGGCTGCAAAGCCCACGGGTGGAGGAGCAGCGTGGGCTTTAGTTTTTGGGGAGTGCGTTGGGAGGATGGGGTCAGGAAAATGGGGTCGGGGGGCACCTGCCCCGGGGGTGGGGTGGCCGGGTGGGTGCTGCCGGCCCGGGGCTGGCTCTCGGGCGGCGGCCAAACAACTTCCCGGCCCCGCTGCAAACTTTTCCCAGCTCCGGGGAGGCCCCGCCGCCTCCCGCCCCCGCCCCCCGGCCGAGCATCCCCCGGGGACCCGGAGCGGAGCCGGGCAGGCACGGGTGCCCCGATCCCCTCGCAGGGCTCCTCCTTCCCGGCGGCTGGAAGCCCCAAACCCGCCGGGCACCACGGGTGCCGCTTCCCCGGGGACGCGGGGCGGGGGGATGCGGTGTCCCTCCCGGCCACCCCACTCGGGAAAGGGGTTTTTTGCGGGGGGTGCGGAGGGGTGTCCGTCCCTACCTCTCGGCCTTGGTGAACTTGCGGAAAGCCTGCCGGAGGTCGTGGAAGGAGCGGTAGGTCTGCGGCTCGGCCGAGATGCCCTGCGCCCGGGTGGTGCGGGGCCCGATGTGCGGGCTGGGGGCCGGCAGCACCGACTGGCATTTGTGCAGCCGCCGGCGCAGCTCCTGGATCTCCTCGTCCTTCTCTCCCAAGCGCCTTTCCAGCTCCTTGATCCGCTCCTCCTTCAGCAGCAGCAGCTTAGTGAAGTCCCCTTCCAGCTCGGTCATTTTGGGGGTGGTTTCCCTAAAACACCCCCCCACCCCCCTCCCCGGGTGCTAATGCCGAGCCGCTCCCGGGCCGGGCCGGGCCGCTCGCATCGAGGAATCGCTCGCAGTCGCCGCGGCCGGATCCGCTCCCCGGGAGAGGGGCGGGGGGGGGGGGGGGGGGGGGGGGGGGCGGCTCCTGCCCGCCCCGGGTCAGGGCAGCGGCCCCCGGCATCCCCAAACCCTGCCCTGCGCTCCGCCGGCACCGGCGAGCGGGAAACCCGGGGGGGGTGTGGGGGTGGTGGAGAAAAAACCCACCCCAAAAAAAACCCGAAAGAAGGGAAAAGGGGGGGAAAAAAAAAAAAAGACAAGAAAAGGGGAAAGAGCTTTTGTGCCACTCTGCGAGGCTGGGATCCTGGAAATAGCAACAATTACCATGTGATCGGAGGGTGACGCAGCTCCTTGTAACTGGAGCCGAAGACTTGGGATTCAAACAAGAGCACTTCATAAATATTAAATTGCTTTCTGCTAATGAGCCACGTGGAGCCGCCCCCCGGCCCGCCCTCCCGGGAGCTCAGCATCTCCCCCCCCCGCCCCGGTCACCCCGCCGTCCCACGCTGCTGCATCACCCCCTCCTCGGCACCCTGGGCCCCCCCGGGTCCCCCCATCCCTGGAGTACCTGACCTCTGGCCTTGCCGGGGGCACCCCCCATCCCACCCCCCTGCGTCCCTCCCTGTCGGGACATCCTGCCTACCTCCCCCCTGGGGCACCCCACAACCTGCCCAGCATCCTTCGCCCCACGTCCCCCCCACTTGGGCACCTGCATCTCTCCCCATGGAGGACCCTGCGTCCCTTCCCACCCAAGGTCCCCTGTTCCCTCCTCCAGGTGCCCTGCATCCTACTCCACCTTGGCCGCCCCACAGCCCTGCCCTCCAGCGCACCCCACGACACATGCCACCCCCCCCACCATCACCCTGTGGGGCACCCAGCTCCCTGCACACCAGGTACCCCTCACCCCAACACGCAGGGCCAGTCTGCACCCCACAATGAGCAGAGCCCATCACCGGGCACAGGGGCACCTGGTCCCCCCTGGGCGATGCTGGCTGGGGGGGCAGGCAGCCCTCGTGCTCGCCAGCAGCTCCGAGGAGGCAGGAACTCGCCCTTCCTGGACTTATTTGGAAGAGCCCCATCACGCACATGAATTTTGAATGCCGGCTGGCAAAGGGCACCATCAACTCCCCTATCACATTTCCCTCCCAAACCACCCTCCCTTCCAGGGAGGAAAGCAGGAGCCCCTTACTGCAGGCAAAAAGGGGGGGGGGGCCTGGCCCAGTCCCACAGCCAGGCCTTGCGCCCAAAAGGAGCCCAGGAACCCCTCAGGGCCCACACCCCAACCTGGGGTAGCCGTGGGGTCTTGTCCCCCAGGTTTAGAGCTCTCAGGCCTTGCTAGGGCAGGGCAAGGATGGGGCAAAGCATCTGAGCTGGTCTCAGAGGACAAAGCTGTATCAGAGGAGTCTTAAGTTAAGGTGGGGAAAAAATAAAATCAATTAGCAGCTTCTCTTTTAATGAGTTGGAGGTGGTGTGGTGTTTTTGCGCGCTCATATCTGTCCCTCCAGCCTTTCACATGTGGTTGGAAACCTCTGGGGTCAGAGCGGCTCCCGGTTCCCATCCTCAGCCCAGGGGCAGCCCTGGGGCCAAGGGGGTCAGCCGGTGGGGGGGGATAATTAAAAAATATTAATAATTGCGTTTTGCTTTATTGAAAGGCAGAGAGCGCCATCTCGTGTAGCAAATGATCGTGCAGCACGGGGCAAAGATTTGCAGACAGATGGACAGACGGACCCTCCGCATGCTGCTGCTCTGGAAGGGAAGGGGCGATGCTGGGGAGGGGCAGCTGGGAGTCGGCCACGCACTGATGCTCAACACCTTCATGATGTATTTCCCTGTTAAAATCTTGTGGCTTAAAAAAAAAAAAAATGCTTCATTTAGGAAAACAGGAGCACCATCCCTGCACTCCTCGGGGCCTTTGTGACTTGCTGCCGGGGAACTAGAGTAAGAAACGCACCAAAAAAAATACATAGTTTCCTTTTAAAACACATAATCAAGCAGTCTTCACTGATATCAAATCAGGCTTTTGGGGGGTTATGTTTTAAACTCACTGCTCATTATTCATATTCAAGAACCGCCTATCAGCTTTAGCCTCCACGCAGAAAACAGGAACTGGGATAAAAACTGAAATAACCGCGATTTAAAGAGAGGCGATAACCAAGCAACACACAAGTGCTTCATACCAGACTAGCATACAGTCATAATACAGTTTAATTTGAGGTGGAGGTAAGTCCTCAGTCCCCAGGAACGTCAAGATGACCCGTGTGCGACGGCAGAGCGCGGGGTGGGGGATGCTCCTCCGCACGTGGCGGGGAAGGTCCCTCCCGCGGTTCCAGGGGTCCCCGGTGTGGCCGAAAGCCCCAGTCCCCGAGGTACGGGACTCCTGGAGAACTTCAGCACCTAATAACGTCAGAAGTAACTTCTCACTTCAATAATTGCCAAGACCAACCTGGAAGCATCGCCAGAAAACCAGCAGAATACAGGTAAAAAAAAACAAACCCCAAATACGCTGGGCTCAAGTATATTTGAAGAGCAAGGAGAAGGCTTTAGCACTCGCCTTGGCCATGCTGCTGCCATTCCCCAACCCTCCTTCTGTCCTGACCGAGGAAAACAGAGGGAGGACAACAGACCCACAGGGACCTCCAACAGGAAGCAGCCACAAGATGTAATTTTTGCATTTTTGTCCTACAACAATCACGTGTGCATCAGAAGAAGGATGCAACTTTCCCCAAAGAGGTTTTTAAAAACCAGCTAAATGCTTTTTTTTTTTTTAATTGGAACTGTACAATTCCATGTTTCTACCCCAGTAACAGGACTTTTGACTTTGAGTCATTTCGCAGCCCTAGGGCCCAGCACTGCAAAGAGAAAACTCCCAGCATATTGTGAATTAAGTATAATTATATATTTATCATGAATTAAAACAGCAGCTAAGATTTTGTTGTCGCCACCATGCACTGACAAGCTCTCCAGTCTTCACTGCTACATCACTGAGCCCCAAGTACAGACACTGCCTATGTCTCTTCCTGTTTTGACAGATGGAGTTTTTACTTTAAAAAAAATAAAACCTCTGGAGCAGAGGACAGCACGAGCAGGTCCCAACCTGCCTTCTTGCCCATGCAACCTCCATTTTAAGTATATGAGCAGCCCAGCACGTGATCATTATTAATATCCCATCTGGCTTTGGTTGCTTGGGAGTCCCAGAAGAGAACACACACTCGGTCGTCTACTTTGGATCTAGATTATGTATTTATATATACACAATATGTACATGCCACTAAGAACAGACGTTGAATTGAATCCGCGAGCTTACTGACAGGCGTAGCAAGTCACTGAGGAGCATGCCCAATTTTACAACCAGCAACTGCTGCAGCTTCAAGGTCAGCTCCTGGGGAAGCCCAAATAAGAGTTCCCCACACAGCAAGCGGCTCACGAAGCCTGTGAAATCGCAGCCTCCCCTCGGTCCCTACATGAAGCCAAAGTCACCCTCAGCATCCATCAGCCCTTCCAGGAACACGGCTGGCGCAGTAGCTGGATTCAGCCTAAAGCAACTGTGGTTTTATCTAAAGACGAACATCTTGCAAAAAGCGCAGAGATAAAGCACAGCCTGCAACGAAGCAACAGCGAGAAGAATTAAGGTGCTGAGTAGGGCCAGACACCTTAATTGGTTTTGACCCTCTTAAGTCCTCCAGACATCCCATAAATATGAAAGACCAGGCAGGGAGCGAGGCAGCTCCTAACTGGAAAAACTTCAGGGCAAGCGGGTTTGGAGCAACACAGCCAGCGACCTTGCAGCCACGAGAGGATTCAGCATTATCCCGTCTTCTTCCTGGGGTGCAGATTACTTACCTGCCCCATCTTCCCTGCAAATTCACCAGGCAGCTGCAGAAAATAACACAACAGCCAGTCCCCTTTATTCCGCATAGTCCCATTTATCCTGGATAGCCCCTGGTGTTAATATTTTGCTTTTAAGATGGGGACAGTTGCAGCTATTGCAGTGGTAAGGATGGGGGGGAAAACTGGTTGTAGCCCAGGTAGCTCCTACAACAAGAGCTGGAAAAGAGTTTTACAACCACCTAATTGTTGGTGCCTTTTATTAGCACTTTTTTTTTTTTTTTTTTTTAAAGAATGCGGCTTTTGAGTCTGGCCGGTGATACCCTGAGGGATTATGGTTTATCCAAGGAAAGAGCATGATACCTTCCATAAGAAAGGGCAACGTTTTGCCAGATACGCTGGTCCCAGAGCATCCCGAAGGAGTGAGTCCCTCGGTTCCCATGACTAACTCCCAACTGCAGGCGAACATCCACAGCGACAACTTTTCACGTACAAAGGAGGCAAAATGCAATACGTCACTGGAAGTAGCCCTGTTGGCTTTGGCCAGTGCTGCCAGAGCTTATTTTCTTGGCTCCCGATGGCTTTTCTGTTCTGAAGCACTATAGAAAACAGTTTACAGAAAGTACATATGTAACATACGCCAGCTATCGAACCCAGGAAGGATCAGCGCCTTCATTTCTCATTCAAGCTCCTTCTAGTAAAGGCAGATCACTTTGCAAGCCTGAAGCATGCAGACATTACTCAGACTGAGGCTGTAATTATCCCGCTGGAAGCTGTGCCAGCTATCCCTTAGTGTAACTTTAACAGAGTATCAAAGGTGATGCTGGATTTTTATAAAATCAATACTCTGGCTTTTATTCCGCCTGTACAGCCCCCACCATTTCTCTTTTAAACTCGCTTTTGCAAGCAAAGAGCCTCTGCAGCAATTGAGATCGCAGCACTGTGTGGTTTGGAGGAGCCATACAAAGTCAGTAATCCCCCCCATGTTAAAAAAATATATATTTAAAAAATTAAAAATCAGTATTTGGGATCTATTTAAATAGTGACAAAAGTCTAAACATATTTCCCTCCCCCCCCCCCGCTTAACATCAGCTAAAGTTTTGTGGCAGCTTCCCAAGGGATGCAGCCATCTTATGGACCAGGTGATGCAGATGGAGCACTAGGTACAACGTTTAGAGGGGTTTACGCTCACATTTATAGATGGACAGGATGAATAAAGGCAGTGGTTAAAGAATCCATCAAAGGTATTTTTGTTTTAAAGGGCAGCAGGTGTTTCATATGTGTCTACCTAGAAGGTCTCTCTTCAGACACGTGAGTGTGGCGCAAGAGAAGATGCAGCCACGTGTCCTACAGGACGCGGTGCCCCAAGCCCCAGGTGTGGTGCTGGTGGCCCTCGCTGGCCATCGGTCACATCACCACAGCATCTCCCAGCCCTGTTCTCCCTTCGCCTCTCAGCTTTAGTTGGTAAACCACCCCTTGGGAATAGGTGCGATGCCAAAAGCAGGGTGGTACCAGATCAAGTGCTAATTGAATTCGGATGGAGCCCAGGCAATCTTAGCCTTCTTCTAGGTTTTTCTTTTTAATCATTTTTCTTATCACACACAAGATAATTTGTTATGGGAGGGCATTTTAAGATTACAAAGAGGAAGGATTAATTTTGTGCTATTTCCATCTTCAGTGAACATCCCTATTTCACCAGGTGATATAACAAACTGTGTCACCTCCTCAGCGTCTAATTTACTAACAGCTACAAGGCCATTTCGCCATGCAAATGGGAACTAGAAAGCATGCAAGCGCAGTTTTCTTTGCACGGGGAAATGCAAAAGAGGTATTTATATTAAAAAAAAAGTCAGCCTTCTCAATGCCCTGCTATGGAGCAGCCTGCGTGCTGAGCTCCTTGCAGAGCTTCTGACAGTCTGTCTTGCTGCCTGACACCTTCAAAAAGCACCTTTGAGTTGGCTTTGGGCAGAGCGCAGCGTGTGAGGATGTATATGCTGCGTGTCTTACAGCCATAAGCCCTGCAGCTACTAAAGCGTGCAAGAAGTACATTGCTCCTTTGGATTACAGAAAACATCCAGCAACGCTGCTCAAGCATTTCCATAGAACTGGATTGAATTTACTCCTCCTGCTATTAATTACAACCTATCAAAACTTCCAGCAAAATGATGTTACAGACACTGTGAGTTGGAGAAAACTACTCTGATCACTGATACCCAGGACTTTGGCTTATGAAATTTCATTAGCTCACAGAAATAGGGTGATGTCCCACATTAAATATTTATTCTTGCAGTGATAAGATGGAAATATTTCCTTTTATTCTTCTCCTCTTGTTTTTTTGGCACATTTTCACACTGTAGCTTATGACTTATGAGGTTTAGATTGGATATTAGGAAAAATTTCTTCATGGAAAGGGTTGTCAAGCATTGGACCAGGCTGCCCAGGGAAGTGGTTGAGCCCCCATCCCTGGAGGTATTTAAAAGATGCGTAGATGTGGTGCTTAGGGACATGGTTCGGTGGTGGACTTGGCAGTGTTATGTTAATGGTTGGACTCGATCATCTTAAAGGTCTTTTCCAACGTAAATGATTCTATGATTCCTATTACTTTGTATAAGGTCCCATAGGTTTAATTTCTTCTCGTATTAATACAAATTAAAACCATCATCAGAATGTTACAAGCAGGATGTGATTTTCCTTAAGGAAAAATAAGAAACCAAAAATATTTATTTGGATACATCGGTATCATCACATACATTCTCTTATTGCAGAGCTCTCGCTACAACTGCTCAACAGCATCAGAGGCTAGTGAGGAAAAAAAAAGTCTCCAGCAACTCCAAGGATGGCAGGGATTTCATTCTAGTTTTATCCAGTCCGATCCCCCAGGCCCTGCATGGGTTTTGGCATGTCATTATATAAATAATATTAACTCTCCCCTCTGTAGGCATTTGCACGACTGCACATGCTCTCAGACACACTCCCTTTCATTCTGCAGGCAGCCGTGACGTACGGCTGTCCCATTTCCCCCTCCTTCACCGTCCCACTGCAACCCAATACATTTTTGCCAGTATATAGACTGCAAGGAGCACTTTTCTTTTTAATATTGAGCGTGTAAAAAAAAAATTAAACTGCACAAGTGAGACCTGTTGGGGCTACAAAAATCCAGCATCCAAATTTAGACACTCTGGATGTCTACACCCGAATTCCTGCTTTTCCACCCCCCCCCCCCCCCCCCATACTATCCCAGAAGAGTTTCCCTCTCTGTGTTTGTGGTTCTTAAGGCTGTATTCTCACTCCCATTCTGCATGTGGTAGTTTGTGCAAAATGTTGAACACGCAGAAAAATTGAGAGTTTTCTCATAACTCAATAAAAAAAGGTCACTTTCTGCCAGACTTGTGTCCCTCCCTTGCCTTTTAAACATAAGATTACCACATAGTAACTTCCTTCTTTAACATCTTCCGTCACTTGATCTTATTACAAATTTAGGTGCAGGTTTTTCTGAACTAAGTGTCTTTTCTGTAAAGATTTTTTAAACATTTATAATTTAAAAAATTAAAAATAATTGTAAATTGATAATAAAAATCCTGTCACCATTCAAGAAAACTCATCCTCTAGAGCATTTCAGCTCTTCTGCAACCCTCACCTGGAATAGCAGCAGATACCTCCAAAACATCCCCTGATTTCTTCAAAGAGGGAAGGAAGAAATTGGGCCAGTACATCTCAGAAAAAGCACTAAGAAACCATGCACAGGAGGAGGAGCAGAGCCTGTTGAGGAATGTTGCCCAAGACACATGCAAAACAGCACATTTATAACCTAAATCTTGGCAAAGCCAGAGCCAACACATACATGGGGGGTTACCACGTGGGGAGTAAAGGAGAGCAACTTCAGGAGTTGTAGGAATTCAAGCCTGAGAATATACATTTTTCTGCTATGACACCCATCACAGCACTTTCTCGTTCTTGCGAAACCACAGGAATGAAAGAGCCTTTGCAATCACTTGCTTCTATGTCCAAAAAAAAAAAAAAGTAATCCTCTCCAAAAATGAGCTGCCATACTTGGTAGCTACATTTCCCCAGCATGAGCAACATGGCCTGTGAATGGCATTATTGCTGTGAAACAGGGTTCTGACACATGGAAAGCACTTAATCCTAAATATTAAATCCCAATGCCTCATTCTTCTAAGACAGAACAGAAAAGACACATGGTAAGAAGAGAAAAGTTCCTGATAAAATGGCTGCTCCAGGTTCCTGATGAGAAACGACACAATTGACCAAAGTCTTCTGACTTCCTGCAACATGTTACCATGCTGAGCAATGATTATGCCCTTCATTTCTCTTGAACCAGCCAGCTGGTTCCCAGATGAGCACTCTGAGCCACTTTCCATGCTTTTGTGGAAAAAAACCCCAGTTCCAGATCTTAAATATTTTCATCTCCTTTTGTTGCATGGTGGTGCTCAAGATGAGCAAAATACTCCTATTTTCTTCTAGGTGAGAGTCCTTTGTTGCCCAACCAGCGCCATGGAAAGATTCACTAATTTTTGTCTCCTTTCTGAAGTACTGTTGATACAGACTAGAAATATACTAGTTCAATATGCTTGGGACTCTTAAAACCAAAACCTTGGAAGTCAAGAAAACAACAGGTCATAAGTTAACACCAGTCAGAGGCTTCTTTGTTTGCCATCATGCAGATGACCGAAGATTGCCCGAGGATCCACCTATCACTCCTAAAACATTTTGTTACTTCCACTAGTATGTCATCCAAGAGACATGGGCTCCTCTGAAGGTTTTAGGATCTTTTCAGGGAAATTGGTACAGGCACCCAGTCTTACAACCACAGCAGGCTCAGGCTGGAGGCACTAAGGTTGCCATCTCTGGCCCAACCCCACTCCCAGCATGGTCAACATTGCAGCTACAGCAGGTTGCTCATGGCTCCATCCTCGCAAGTCAGAGCATCTCCATCTCAAGAATGGATACACCTCACTGCTTTTTTTGTGGGGAGAAAAAAATTATCATATTTATTCCCACATCAAATGGGGAGAAATCAGGAGATTGGGACCTAAGAACAACCACTTGAGGTGGGGAAAGGGATTGGAGATCTGGAAGAGCCCCTTACATGGCCAAATCTGTCACTACCTAATGGCAGTGCTGATAACCGCTAACGTTGCCTACATTTGACAAACAGCAAGAGAAGCAGCTTGATGGAGAAACAGAAGACTTTTCAGTACCTTATAACACGAGGTGGCCATGCCATGGACTGCAATGCAAGAGGCGCAGAAGAGGTTTCCAAACCCAAGCCCAAGACCACAGGACACAGAGCAGACCACTGCTCCAAAGTCACCTCTTCTTCCTGGGCCTTGACAAGGTGCATCACAGCCCTCGCATCAACAGCTTCATTTTCCAAAGCACTAAGCCCAGGTTTAACAGTTCCCAATATGCTGCAGACCATTGGCAGTCACAGAACAAAGCGCCTTCATCCTTTCTGCTCTGCACGCTCTATCGTGCCTAATAACATCAGTGTCAGAGGGCAACATTCAGCAGCGCAACACAGCTGCTGACAGCCACCTGGCCAACCACAAATACATTAAGCCACCAACGGGTCTATTTGGAGACAGAAACGTTTCTGTAAAATGCTCAGCATCTCATCTGTGACAAATCTAAAAATCTTTCTTCTCCTTACAATCATGTTCAAGTGCCAAAATAAACCCAGCCTGCTTAGTGTGACAACTGACGGTTATCTTGGGAAGATGACACCAGGCCTGACCGCAAAAGGCTGCTCTTCCTGAGCACCCTTCCATGTTTATATTTGATCAGCTCCAAAAATGGGCTACGCTATGGCTAGGGGTATTTGTGGAAGTCTGCTTTGAGGTATAAGCCATCTTTTCCTTCCCGAGGTCTGCTAATCTCTTGCCTTTGAACGTAGTGCTAGAGATGACGACTCAAACGTAAACAGCAAAAAGAAACTCACTTGAGATGTCAAAAATGGCTCTCTAAAATTAGGAAGGTGACAAAGCGGTTGGAAAATGACCATTGCCCATTTTTGCTATAAAGGGAGCATTCAGCAGCAGCAACACTGAACATGAGCTGGTCCCATGCCAAAAATGGGTCTATAGGATCTGTATATCAATTTCAAGCGATGACTGTAGGGGAAACGATGGCCTCCAAGCACAGCCTTGAACTCCATGTATGTTTTCCCTCAACATGACTCTTGCATCGTGCTATTCTGACTTAAAAAAAACATCAAGAGTTGCTTTCATGAAGTAGCAACATGTGCAGGCACTCTGGCTTGGCATCAACCACATCACCAAGCAATCCCACCAAGCTCCAACTGGAGGACCTGGGGTGGGGGTCTCCAGCCTGCCCCTGCTCCCAGCAACACCACAGCTACAGCAGGTTGCCCAGGGCAGTGCCTAAGGATGGGGATCCCCCACTGCTCAGCGCCCTGTCCCAGGGTTGCTCTTCCAGGCAACTCTTCATCCATCAATGAGGCTATTTTTAGACTCCAGAAACAGCCTCCATTCCTCACTTTGCTTTTGCAGTCCCAACTCCTGGACAATGCAGTCATTAACTCCATTATTTGTTATTATTCTTTTATTACTTGGCTCACAACCTGCTTTTCTAGGACACCATATGAGCTTCAACTACTTTACAGGCATGCTGAGAATATTTGACTTCATGAGACCAACTAACACCCTGTGACATCCCTGTTACGTGCTGTTTTGTGAAGCCTTTTAACTTTTACATCTTTAGGTCAATACTTAAATGTTTGAGATTAACTGTTTATTTTCTTTTCTTTCAGCAAAGCTTGCATTCTCAGAGAACATCCTGTAGCTTCCTAGTCTTTATTTGGATTTCCACAGCATTTTGATAATAATGTAATTTCCCAGCAGAGCTGTTAATGTCAATCTCCAAGTGTGAGAAATTAATATACTGAATATCAATGTTCCTTTCTACTTCAGTTTTGCCTTGTTTTGCAGCTATTTTTACCTTGTTTCCCTTAAGGACTCTGTGCTTTCTAAATACATTTTCATTTGAAAATCCTGAGCAACTGGACATTCAGCTTCTATGCCCTTTGCTTTTGGAAGCTACTGACCAGAGAAACCATTCAAAGAAGAAAGATCCTTAGCTGCCTGCAAACTCTTCCAACACAAATTTTCATGAAATCTTCCTTAGAAACAGGTGTGGGGTTTTTCTAATAATTAAATACTTTTTGACTAAGAAATAACACCATGCACTGCTCACCACAAATATTCATACTGTCTTGGGGGGAGAAATACTTAAACCCCACAGATTTGCAAAGGCACTATGAAGTGTACAACCTGGAAGTTCAGCCAATGCTGACTCTAGCAGCAAAATCTTATGTATTTCAGGTAGAGCAGGTCAAACAAATTAATGAAGGTTCATATTGTTTATGTACAAATGAATCAGGGATACACTGCAGTTGAGGAATCTATTTTCTCTTAAGTCTAGCAAATATTTACAGTGAAAAATGAGAAAAGTTATTGATGCTACTGAAAATACTACTGAAACATCTTGCATATAGTGAGAGTACATAGTTGTCGCAAACTGTCTTTAGAAGCAATGTTGCCTGGTTTTAGGTGGGTTTTTTTTTTTTTTACCTGAAGTCCAGAGCTATATTTATGACCTTTTTTTATACTTTCTGTTAAAGATGAAGACACAAGAGGTACCTGACACCAAGGGAGCATCTGTAGTATAGACCAACTCAGTGCAATGAGCAAAACGAACAAAACCAGATGCCTTTAAGTATAAATTAATATTTTTCCTCTGGTCAATTTGTTCTTCATTTAAGCATTTTATGCATCACCTGCTTGCCATATTAGAGCCTGAAAACAGCTAGATAAGCATGCTTTGCTCCCATGAACCACCTTATTCATCAGCTAAGAGACAATGCTGTCTGTTTTTCAAAGTAAAAGGACAGGGGAGAATTGCTATTCGGAGTCACCGTTCACCATCCAGATAAAGTTGTGTTTACACATATATTAAGAAAAAAAGACCAAGGTGACTGGCTGGTTTTGGCTGGGATAGAGTTAGTTTTCTTCATAGTAGCTGGTATGGGGCTGTTTTGGGTTTGTGCTGGGAAGTGTTGATAACACAGGGATGGTTTTGGTCACTGCTGAGCAGTGCTGACACAGGGTCAAGGCCTTTCCTGCCCCTCACCCCACCCCACCCGCAAGCAGGCTGGGGCTGTACAAGGAGCTGGGAGGGGACACGGCCAGGACAGCTGACCCCAACTGACCCAAGGGACATCCCACACTGTATGGCGTCATGCTCAGCATATAGAGCTGGGAGAAGAAGGACGCTGGGGATATTTGGGGTTATGTTGTTTTGTCTTCCCAAGTCACCATTACCTGTGATGGAGCTGTGCTTCCCTGGAGATGGCTGAACACCCGCCTGCCCATGGGAAGCACTGAATGAATTCCTTGTTTTGCTTTGCTTGCATGCGCAGCTTTTGCTTTACCTATTAAACTGTCTTTATCTCAACCCATGAGTTTTCTCACTTTTCCAATTCTCTCCCCCATCCCACCCGGGGGAAGCAGGCAAGCAGCTGTGTGGGACTGAGCTGCCAGCTGAGGTTAAACCACAACAGTTCTGGAACCAGCATATTATTTTAGAAGTCTTATTTTGCCCCCTTTCCAGGTTCAGTCCCGCAGGCAAAATGGCCTCTTTCTAGTACCAAAGCCTGGTGCACCCAGCTGAACCCAGCCCTGTAGGCACCAGAAAACCTTGTGGCAACTCACCTGGGAAAGGGTTTTACAGCCAGCCTTCAATGACTGCTCAAGGCTGGATGTAAAACCTCTTCACCCCCCTCTCCACTGAAGTCAGGACCCACTAAAAACAATTGCTGAGATCCCCAAAGCAGACATCAAACCAACTTCAGGTCTTGGGCAGACACTTTTCCTACTGTAACCAGACTCTTGCCACTTAATTTTTTTTTTTTCCCCCTACATCATAAAAAGTTCTATCACATATCAGTTTGAAGCACTGGAAGTAACCCTGAGTGAACCTGCACTTGAAGATGCACATGCTGAGCTACATTCTGCATCTACCTGAAAAAGACACTATGAAATTATTTTTCCTCACTGAAATTTCCCACTAACCATAGAATTAAGTGTTGGCAGAAGGGACTTGTCGCTCGCATGCAAGATCACCATTACATTAATTCTACTTACACTGTGGTTACACAGGGAGGGGATGCGCTACTCTAAAGGGTACCTGCATTAAAGAAGTCTGAGAAGTCCTCAGCCTAGTCAGGATTTTTGGGTTGACGCTCATAATATCTTTCTGCAGAAGAATTTCCAGATCTAAATCACCTGAAGTGATGCATCTTAGATGTCTAGTACAGCCTCATTTTTTTTTCAGAAGTCATTTACATGCAGTGGAAATTCTTCCAACATCTAAAATACCCTAATTTTAGTTAAAAATCAAAGCAGATTTGCATAGTGCCAAAGAGTTAATGCAATCACAGTCTTGCCAGCACGTCTGCACTCACGTTTTAATGAGATTTAGTGTCCAACACGCTCTCGGCTGCATCTCTAGAAAACCAGGATCTTTGCAGGATTTTGTATTACAGCTGACTTGCACCGTATGATGCATACACTGCATTCAACTCATGCACTCCCACTCTAAACCCTTTACTGTAACATCTGATTTGATGTTACAGTACATTCTGAGAAGAATGTGCCCATCAGCATCCCATGTCCAAGCCATGAGGGTCCCGTTCACCATCCAGGTGTGTCCTGTCCTGTGGGGTAGCTACCCTGGAGCAAGTCTCAAGAGAAACAACTATTGCTACGTATTCTCTCCATGGCAGGCTACTAATTTTTTCTACTTCACACAGAATATATAGACTGCTTCTTTATGGGGATACACTGTCCTGTACGTGTGCTTTGGCTTTAGCTCCTTGCAAATGTGGCAACTCCAGCTGAAGTCAGACATTGCTTTGATCTGGGCTTGCTCCTGCTCGATGCATCACCGGTGCTGCCTCCTGCAAACACACCCCTGTGCCTTGCAGCCAGACCCTTGTACTGTCTGCTTTTGCTCTGCCCCTCCAAGTTACTGGGGGCCTGTTTCTCCCAGATTTGCTCTGGGAAGGGAATTGCAAATTTTGGTGGAGAAGGCAGGCTGAACTAAGTCCTTCAGATGAGCAAATTTTTGCAGCTTCTTCCATATTTAAGCAATGACCTTCTCACTGTCTCATCCCAGCTTTGGTTTGGAGTACCTAATCAGGAGACACCTCCAAACCATATCTTTAAGTTAAATAAAACTCAAAGCCCTTGTGTCCTGCTCAGGAGCTTTCCTGCCTTTTTGGTTTCCCTGCAAACGAGAAACATCGCAAAGCTTCCCTCTTTCCAGACAGGTTCATATTCTCCCACTATCTACAGCGGCATCTTAAGACCAGCTTGTTCATCCCCATTCAGCAGTAGGATACTGAGCGTGTCTTATATCTCTCTGCCCCAAGTAAAACTTCAAAAACTTAAGAGAGGAGCTTAAGGGACAAGACAGTGAGATGCACAAATTGCTGAATACATCAGACAACAAAAAGTCGGTCAAATCACAGCAACCTGGGGGATTTGGTGGTGCAGCCTGTAGGCATTAAAGAATTAGACGCCGCCTCTAGGTCCAGCTTGTTTTGAAGCCAAGAGATGCTGCACAGCTCCTGGATGGAAGTGTAATTAAGCACAGCTGACAGTGGACAAGATTGCTTCTCTCTAGCTTTTTTTTTTCCTCCAACCCCTCTCAAATCAAATCCTTCCAGAGAATAACTCCATCTAAGGCTAAGTGGAAAACATCCAGTTGAAGTCTGGCAAGTTTATAGGCAGCTAAAAGTGGGTCATTTCAGAAGAGTGAGCAGTAGCCTTACCCAGCACAGCCCATTACAGCCTGGTAACGGGTGATGCTTTGCTGTGTGCATTTCCTATTCCCATAATTAATATAATGACTTACTTTCCCCTGGATTAAAGTCTGGTTGCCTCTCCATAAGACCCAAGAGGAGCCAAAGTAGTGGTAAATGCAGCACAGCCCAACTACTCAGGCAGGGATGAGAACTGACACAGAGTTTCAACACTGATAAATAACAGGTAGAATTACTGAATACCTTGAATATTTTTCCCATTTTATTATTTAGGACATACCTGCAAGAGCACTTTTAGAAACCCAGGGAACTTTCTGCAATTTCAAGATAAACACAGTTATTTTCTGTGCTGTCTTATATATACACACTTCATATTCCACAGTGTAAAAGTTTCATCTGATATAACTGAATGAACCTGCTTACATATTAAAAAAAAAATCTGTGCTACTTCTGGAATATAATTACTTGTTGATTCCAGAAAATGTAATAAAAAAGAAAAAAACAAGTTTGTTGAACAGAGGAATGGAGAGCCAGACCCAAAAGGAAATACATGCCCTTTGCAAGGGGGGTTAGCTCTGCAAAGCTCAGGGGAAAAAAAAAAGCTAGAAAAAAAAATAGATGTCTAACCTCTGGCAATGCTGCACCCCAGATAATTGACAGCTCATGAAGACTTGCAAGGAGCCACATCCCACAGACTCCACTAAATTCTTACAGGTTTGACACTTCTTAAAAAAAATTGAACTTTTAGACACATTAGACTGCCCTAAAGTTACAATAAATGTACATGCTATACTTCCATTTACACTGAAAAGGTCTTCAAAAGTTGTCACGTATGCTATGAAAAAGTAAGATCCTACCCTTCCTCATGATTTTTACAATTACTAGATGAATAAAAATATTAAAATTTCTTTCCACAACTGTGTTAAATATAGTTTTATAATAGTATTGATTTTGAATATTCTGGTAGGATTTTTGCACCAGCATCTTTCTCTAGAAGGTTTCAGTAATTGTGCAGGATGGTGCATTATGGCCTGTAGAAAGGTTAATGGTAAACAACAGATAGAAGGTCTTCAGTTCTCTCAGGGATAGAAAGCGTGCTGCCCGCCCCTGCCTGTTACTTCCAGCGATAACACCTAGACAAGCTAATTCATACTGCTAAGAGGCTATTCCACCAAAATGCAGGTGAATTTAGTCACAGAGCAGAAATTCAGGTCAGGCCATCTGTCTGCCACAAGGAGCACAAGCAGAAGATATTTATCCCTTTACAGAGACTTTTGTGACATTTGTCACCTGCAAGAGTGATGTTAACAAGAAAACATAAAACCCCAACAAAATCAAACCCAACTGATTCTGAGAACATGACAAAAATAAAACCATGGCACTCAAGCTCTGACTTCATGGCCCTTTTCAGCTCAGTTGATGGTCTCCTTCTAGATCCACAAGTCCGTCTGTAGTTCTTCCTGGACTGGTGATGGTGCAGTTACAGAGCAGTAAAATCTTTAGAGATAGCATTGATTTGTCAGAAATCAGGTTTTCACCCCCCCTTCAAAAAGCCTCCGTAAGGTTTCCTGCTTGACATACAGAAACATTCCATTAAAAAAGATTAAATTAGGCCACCACAACATGCAACAAAGACCTCTTGACAAGAAGGGGAGGGAAAAAAAACACAAAGAAAAGAGAAAAATATAATCATCCAGTGTGGACTAAAATTGATTAACCCTTTTTCAAAAAGATATTTAAAAAAAATGCAATGTTCCGCCTTGAAAGAGTCCCAACAGTTGAGTCAACCCAAAAGAAATTTCAGGTTTCTTCATTCCACAAGGGGAGGGGAAAAAGAATAAAGCACATACACAATTATTCCAGTTGACCAAAAGTACACATTTTTGTTTGCTGGCTGAACCAGAAAGCAAAGTTTTCCACCCAGCTCTGTCCTCGAGGGCAAGGTTTTGCAAGTAGAAGCAAGCTGAATTCTTTTGATGATGAGTAAAGCAGAAGAGTGGCTAGCACACTGCCGGCTGCCTTGGCTCTGTGCTAACAGCCTATAAAAACCTACATGCGTCATGCGGAGCAGCAGCAAATCCTATCACACTTTGGGATGAAATCAGTGGAGATGGCCCCAACCATACTTTAAATGTAAAGTTATCCTTCTTACTGCAGCAAGGGGCTGTAGCACACAAGTGCTCAAGACCCTGTTTAGTGACTGCTTTGAAGCAGAGATGTGCTGGAAATTACTCAGAATTACAGTGAACTTTTCTGGTCGCTGATCCAGAAAGGGTCTAACAATTTATGGGCTAGTCCAGGTCTATTGAGATTAACCAGCTTTTTGGTAACTCCATTGGAAATCAAAGGGTAGGTCCAGAAAGCACCTCCAGAAGTGGTCTCCAGGGCTTCCCAACCTTGTGGAAGGCCCAGGTTTCAGTCCATCTATTCATGAAGAGCCTCAGTGGAGCCCAGACATTCACAGAGATGGTCCAGGTACCCTTTTTTCCTTGCAGGCACTCAGAGGTTGAATCCCATGGCCCCACCCACCACCTCAACAGAAATTTGGAACCATCTACCCCTGGACCACCCTGTCTGATGTCAGTAGGTGTCCAAGGGACATAGCAGTGACCAAGACTCCACAACTTCTTTCAGCAACCAACCCCAGCATGCAGCATAAATCGTGTAATCTAGAGCAGAGAGACTGAGATAAGACAACCAAAGATTTATTTTCCCCATCTACTAGGGACAAGACATTTTGCTACTCCTTATGTATTAGAATATTTTGGGGATTTGAAGTCTTGGCCTACCCCTCCTCTTTTTCTCAAAAGAGGCATTTTTTTTCTCCCAGCCCTTTTTATTTTCCTTTTGTTTTATTTCATTTCAGAGAAGAAAGTTTTCTTCTATATCTTTTACAAATACACACTCCTAAACTTCAAGTTAATACTCATTTCTATGACTATGCATCAATTACTGTTGATGTTTTCAGATTAAAAAAAATTTGCTGTTGAACAGAGCATCACCACACACATTTTATATTTCCACCCACAGTCTGTTTAAAGAGTTACTCAAGCAATCCCATAGGTAATGTGGTACGAATCATACTCCCCAGGAAACACGGCACCCCTGTTCAAAGATCTGACGCTTCGGCAGCAGAAAGCCTCTGGTGAGGCTAGAGAAGAAACCAAACAGCCTATGAACGTGCTACTTTGATTCATCTGTGCCCTTTTTGCAACAGAATTGGCTCATGCAGACCACGAATGGGACAAAACTTTGTGTTTGCTCCAAGCAACAGTTGGCTCCTGTCACCTCCAGAGGTCCCTTTGGATGTTATTGCTTCTCAACTCTGAAACCTTGTTGGACTCCAACATAAGGACAGGTCTGACCACCTTGGGGAGGGGAGCCAGTGATGCCCAAACCCAAAGTATCAGAGAGATTTTAATTGCTTTCTAGAGCAGCTGAGTGTATTCCCATTTAAACCTCAGGTTTTTTTGGTAAACCGCCAAAAATTTATGGTCCCAGGGAGAATATTTCTTTACAATTCAGAATTTATACATACATTGCTCAGTTGCATGGTATCTGAACATTTTTTTTCCCCAGACATACAAATTAGTAATTAAAATATCCAGAACATGCCATTTCTAACCAATACCCAGGGCTATGTATTATCTCAAAGTTATAATTTGTTACTGAGCACTAGAAAGACTTCAGCGATTTCCAGCTGCAAAAAAGTTTTGTGACAAGTTTGGCTGCTTTCAAAGGAAGAAAAAAAAAAAAGCAGTATGTTACATAAATGTTGCTAGCAAGATTTGCCAGGAAGGGTGGACATCTTTTACGACAGCTCCAGCAGAAAGCTAGTCTGGAGCTGCCTGATAAGCCACTTTTCTATTGGAAAAATGACAATTTGCCAAAGCTGAAACTTTCTCAAAGGAAAGTCAAAACTTTATGGGAGGCCATTTCTTGAGTTCAGGATTGCATTTCTGCTTACAACACAAGCGGCCAGAAGTGAAGTGGCCAGGAAAGCTTGTAAGGTGGATGTAATTTTTATATATTTTGGGTTTTACTTGTAAGACTAGGCTCCTGCACCAACCTCTCCACCACAGGAATCCAAAACGATGGCAAGTTCTGTGGTGGAGCAAGGAGCCCACATCACCCCAAACTGTTGCAAAAAGGAGAAGGGGTCTCCAACACTGCCTACACCAGAACTTCTCTCTGCTTTCCCCCTGCATCACTCCACCCTCTTACTCCAGCTGGATGCTCCTGCCCACAGGACCATTCAGCATTTATCTCTAGGAGATAAATAGTTGTTGGGGCCAGAGGTGTTATACAAAGAAAGAAATGAAAAGGCAATTTCTCCTAGGGAGAAGCCAAGCTTTCAATTAACAAGTACATTTGGGGGGGGTATGGATTCAGACCTACACATTAGACCTTACCAAATTTACTAGCTTCAGACACCTATATGAAAAACCACCCAAACCACTTCTCCACAGCTTTGTCCCATTTGCCAACTGCAGCTCATAACAGGAAAATGTTTTATATTTACAGTGAGCTTGAAGCAGAGCTAACCTCAATCCCTGTTTCTTGGTCCCAGCTTAGACAAAATGGTAGGAATAGACTCTGGAGCAGTGTTGTTAGTTTTTATTTATTTTAAAGAAACACCATTTCTCTAGGCATGGAAACATTTGAAGGTTTAAGCTTGGCCACAGCTGAAAAGAGTTTGCTTAAAAATACCACTTCAAAATGAATATATTTCCCATACATCATTATGCAGGGCAGCTTCAGGGAGGGTGCTGGCAGACTATCAGCTGGTAGAGCTCATTTTAAACAGCAAAGCAAACTGCAACACCCCAAAGCTAACAGGGTCCGGGATTCATTGAAAAAAAATAAAATAAAATAAATGCTTCAAAGGACAAAAAGAAATACCCCTTACACCTATGTTGAAGTGACACAGGCCTGCTTAAACTACTCAGATTAGTCTATTTTTCCATTCTATTATATTAAATATTTACTCTGTTAGTGGTTAGTAGTCACACATTCATAAACAAACACCACTACCTTGCATCACAGACCTTGTTTTGTTCGGATTTGGCCTAACACGGAGGACCAGCCCAGCCACCCACCTGAACTTGGGGACAGCTTGGCAGCCCTACTGAACAACAACATCATGATTTTGCTGGTTGGATCCAAACCCAAGCCCTCAGGGAAGTTTACATTTAGACCAGGCAGAGGAACCAAGCCTCATGATTTGGACCTGAACTACTTTTTGTAACCTTCTGAAAAAGAAACAAGCCTTCCCGCTTCTGACCTGGGCTCCAGTGAGGTCTCGTACCCAACAAACCAACTCTACACCAACCTCTGCCAGGAGGACCCTACACCTTCAGGCTCAAGATCACCCATGATCAAAACCAATGCACCAGAAAACAGAGCACCCGACAAACCACTGAGGGGAAATAAAAGACAAAAAATAGAAGAACAAGACTTAGAGAAATATTTTAAGAAATTTATTTCTTGGCCAGCACTAATTCTGGTTCTTAGCACTTAAAGGCTGCTGGACCAGAGGTAGGTATCTAAGTCTCCACCATCGAGATGTCCATATTTAGTGGGCAATGGGGTCAGAGTAGCACTTGACATACAGTTTGGCATTTCTCAAATTTGTATAGGTGCGTAACTTTTCCTCTACCTACAGAGCTTGAGGAGTTGATCACCTGTTTGTAGCTCTGTGCTTTCCTTTCCCAGTAATACTCAGCACCCTCTTGTTATTTCTCATATCCTTTGGGTCACCAGAACTTCTTTTTTTAGACTTCATTTTGCAATTCTTCTCATACCCTTTTTTCCCTCTTTCATCCCTAAGGGGATTCAGTACAGGCTGTTGACACACAGCAAGGGACAGACCACACAGTCCTGATCTACTCCATGGCACCTCTGCCTGAGCAAAAGCAACCAAAGTTAACCTTGATTTGTTTTTTCCTGCCATGAGGAAAGTCAGAAGAGGGAAAGGTGGCAACAGGCTCTTCGTGCAAGGAAAAACATCCTATCTGCCCCACGCAAGGCTGGCCACAGTTCCGCTGTGGGAACCCCACAAGAAATTTGCTAAGTAAGAGTAGATGTGCAGTTTCACCTGCTGGTTGGTTTTTTTTTTTTTTCTTGTGCACTGGACAACTTCTTAGGTAGTCCCAGAGAGGAAAAACAAAACTAAAAGTATGATCTTGGGCACTTGCAAAAGAAATGCAAACCAGCAGCACAACAGCAACATCAGCACTAGGAAAACTCAATTTCCCCTTTTCTTACTTGTTTCTCTATCCTGCTGGCTAATTAATGGACCAGCATTTACCTTGGATTAGGATCACCCCTAGTTTGATAGGCATTATCAAAGACATACCCCAGCAAACAATTTTGCCCCTTCTGCAGAGAAATAGCTGGGCCACACTCACCCCTCCTGGAACAAAAAACTGTGAGGTTAAATGATGCTTCCCACTGTTTGTTCTTCCCCTCCCTCCACAATTTGGAGAGGGCACTTTTGCCTTCTATTTTTCAATGAATTAATAAAGCAGGGACTTACAAAGCACAAGTCAGGACACCAAAGCCTATCGCAGCCACGATTTCATTCCTGAATTGCTCGTAACAGTTCTATACCTGTTTTATAAACTTTTGTACTTGATGCCTTAATGCTATCAGAATGTCTCAAGTGCTTTTCTGCAACACCACAACATAATAAAGCATGCCTTAATTCAATATGCTACAGAAATGCTTTTCAGAGTAAAATTTTTACATATTGGAAAGGTACAACGAGTCATGGAAACATTGCTATCATTTTAAGAGTGAATTGGGAAATATTCTACATGCCTGCATTCACCAGACTGACACAAGAGTTATGAAATGGTCTTTGAAGAAAAACACAAGTAGAAAAAGGCAAAAGCCACATGGAAGAAGACAGCATCCCAAACTATTTGCTCTTGCCTCCCCAGGTGGCCAAAGCTCAGAAGAGGCAAAAGACTCAGCTTAGTAGTTAGGTCTGGCTTACAAGTGCCAACCTGCTACTTAGGAAATCTCATTTTCCTCCCTGGTCTCCTAGCAGAAAAGTCTCCAAGGTCCACCAATGCCTTTTTATTTTTTAAAATTATATTTATATATAAAAATAAATATACAATGCCTCCAAGCCTCATTCCCCACCCCGCCCATCTCTCATACCTAGACTTGCCTGGTATTTCATGCAAATTGTTACCATTTCTTTTATCAGTGCCCTTATATCCCAAAATCAATACTGCTTTTCCTAACTCTGCTGTTTTATGTGCGTAGTTCACTATTTGCCCCCTCCAAAAACCTGAACCAGTAGCATCTTCTTTACACCTGCACCCAATCACAGGGCAATTTCCCTTTCACCACCAACTTTCCCTTATCAGGTGGGATTTTGGATTGATGTTCATATTGCCAACTCCTCAGCAGGAATTAGCTGGGGCTAATTCCTGCCACTTTGTGCTTGAAGGGGATGTAGTCCATCACACAGGCTCACAGGAGGACCAGGAGATGGCTGCAATAATTAATGACAAATCTTTCTCCCAACAGAAGAAAAAACTCATTCAACGGTGTATTATTTGTCCCTAGAAATGTCTTTTTCCTTAGGAGGGCTTATAGCCACATGGATAAAGTTATGCTTTCCATCCTCCTCCCTTGAACAAACCACATTTCTTCTCTCTACTTTGCAACATCTGGTAATAGCCATTTCAAGCTACATTGTGCCACTTGGGTGGTTTCCCCTCCTTTGAATCTTTGTCCTTAGACAAGCCCCCGAGGAAGCTACCAGGATGCTGAAAGTTACACCTGTATTACAGCCCGAGCACTGAGGTCCATGTGCTGTTGAACAGCTTTATTTCAACCCATGCTGCAGGATCTCTCTAGAGCCACAAAACCCCCTGTCTCCCCAGTTAAAAATAGGTTACATGCTGTAGGTACCCAAGCAGGCTGCAGCATGTTGAGTTCATGGAACCTTGTGCAGGGTGTTCTTCCAAAACAAATAGACAAATAACTGCAAGTCCTGTCTTTTTCCATGTCACTTCTTACTTGTCAAAAAAAAAAACCAAACAACCCAACCAAACCCAAACCAAAAACCCACCAAAAAAACCCCACACCTGCACACACACAAGCCACAAAAAGGTGTTGCAAAATAACCACATCTGGCCTTTGAGTTTAATTATTTGTTTTGTTTCAGCTGGGAGACAGTTTCAAGTATATTATTTTAACAAGTCCTAATAGCATTAGATTATCTACTGTCTTAAATATTTATGATTTATACAGTCAATGCAGTTATTATTTCTCATTTATGTTTATAAACCACTACTGTTAGAACATCCTATTACTTAGAACATACTTAAAGGTGAAATAAGAGCTGGTTGGGAAGTCAAAGCTTAGAGGAAGCTATTTCCTCATCAAGTAATTTTAATGTCAGCTTACTCTGGGAGGAAGAGGGGAAAAAATAACCAAAAAGTAAAAGGCAGATTTTAACTGTAGTTACGCTTCCATGGTATGGAAACACCCAGGTCTTCATTTTCATTGTCACAGCTCTTCTATTTCGCCTGTGAAGCATGTCTTCAGAAGTTTTCATTTCAAATAAGTAACATTTCCTTCTGTTTTGTGAGAACCACAACCATCAAGAATGATGAACTAGCCACCTTCTTTATTTTTGTATGAAGGACAACTTACCCATAACACTACACAGGAAGGAATTTATTTTTTTAGCCTACATTACATAAACCTTAAAACATAGGAATTCAAGATTTGCCTTCATATCCTCCTACTTAAGTAGGAGGAGTTTGTTTTATGGAAAAAAATCATTACTTTTTATTACTTCTGAAGTACATGGTACTACTAGGTTCATGATATACCTGTCTTTTTTCAAAACAAAGTAGAGGTCATACTATTAGTATCAAGAAACGGCATGAAAAGAAGCGGGGGGAAGTCAGGAAGCAGGTTAGGAAATTTTCAATATAACTAGAAAGAGCTGGACATAACTTTCAATTAAATTCCCAAGCATTTGGGTCTACTGACATCTTTTGAAAAATTGTTTGCCAAAGGGCAAATACACACCAGCAGGTACAGAATTAAAACACACTTCTAATAACAAGGAGACAAAAACATTTTCATAACCAGTGTTGCCACCAGCTCCTATTTTAAATCACTTTTTTGCAATTACTTTTTGACATGGATTTTAGACACCAATATCGAGCAGACAAATTAGGAACAAACGCGTTTCATCTGGTTGATGGGGCACAGTTACCTGCGCTCATATACAGGACTCAGCTTCTGCATTATTATTATTCAGGCTAGCATTACACCAGGGAACAAGGATGGAATTGCAAAAAATATTACGGACACTTTTCCCCTTGTGATCTACATCAGTAGTACTTGCGGAAAACCCACAAGACTGCAGAAGTAATCGCAGCAGGCTCAAATGCCACGTTATGAGACACTAGACTTGCAAGCAGAGGAATAAGAGAACATTTATGGACCGGCATAATGTCAATATTTGATCAATATCCAAACATTAGCCTTACACAAACACAGCTCATATCAAAATACCATAAATCAAAGGAGTACTTATGACCACAGATTTGTCTTGAAGCCACAGACGCACGAAACTTTTATAATGTATTCTACTTTCTTTGGCAGTGGTGTGATCCAACACCCTCTGGGCACAACGTGTGCTGGTGGCAAATTGCTGCCACTTCTCCGTGGCACGATCAAACCCAAAATGTCTCAGCCACAACAAAGGACAAGCAGCAACATGAGAAGCTAGAGATTCCCCAGCCTGAGGGATGGGGGTGCAGAAACCCCATTCAAGCCAATTTTTAAAAAAAGTTTCTTTTTCACCTGATGTCAGTTTTGGAATTGGGACCAAGTGGTTTATATACACATATACACAGGCTATTTGCTCCATTATAGATTCCTTTGCAGCCTAGAAGCAACTCTCTAAAAGGACATGCTGCAGGCTGCTGAAACATAAGATTGTTTTTTTTGAAAACATTAAGACTTAAATTGAATTGTTTATAATTATAGACCACAGTAGCATTAGAGTATGCAGATTTATTCTGGGGAAAGGGAGAGTAACAATGTTTATATAGCTACAATGAGTTGTAATATTGTGTTAAACACGATCTGTAACTCCTAGCTCTTAGAAAACACAGACACCTGTAACCTTCCCTAATACAGTATATGTGATCTACTGAATCTACAGCCCACTTGGGAAAATTCAAAGTCCTTTTAGCAATAGCCCATTTCTTCATCCATTTCCAGCAGACCATCCCCCTGCAGAGGGCATGCCACTGCATGCAGGTGTCCCCACACCTGAAGCACAGCATGGTCAGCCTAACCCACACATCCCCCACCAAAGGGAGCAAACAGAGGACCCAGGAGATGCTTTCAACACTACCAAACAAGGGAGGGATATTGGCACCACAGACATGTCTATATTACAGTTGAGCTATTAACACTCAACCTCATCATCATTTTTACAGCTTTTTGAGGCTTCAGAAGGAAAATCTTCTTAAATCATAGATCACAGCTCAACAACAAAAGCTAGGATGAGTTCCTGTGCTGCTTAAAGCCCTGACCCCAGCAAGGGTCTTCACATGACTTACTGGGTTATGTAAAAAACACACACAGTCTCTGGGAACAAGGAGCAGCCTCCAGCACCATCCCACATCTCCAGACATGGGGATGCACAGAGGATCCTTCCCCAGGCTCCTTCACCACCCCAGCACCCAAGGCCAGAGCAGGCTTTTGGAAAACACATCTCTAGCCATAGCTCTCCACCCTCCCACCCCCTCAGAAAAATTCCCCATTATCTCTCAACATAAGAGAGCCTCTGCTTTCCTTCCCACCTCATGGCAAACATCCCCATACAAATCCCTCTCTCCATGTGAAAGCAGGGGCATCCTTGGCCTAGGTCCAGCTCTTTGTCTTCTCACCACTTGGCAGCCAATTCTCCCAAATCTGCTGCAGCTGGCTCTCCAGTGAGGACTTGCTTGGTCTTACCTGTAGCTCAGTTCCTATGGGCCCAGCTCCATGGGCTCCAGGGCCTCTTGCAGATCCAGCCCAGCTGCATAGCCTTGGTTAAAACACCTGGGAAAACTGTCAGGGAGAGTCACATGAGCTAAGGAAGGCAACAGAGGGGATGTGGTTGAGATGGACCCACTCCCAGCTCAAGGATTCAGAGGGAAAAGCTCCATTACAGACATTTAAAGGGACAATCAGGGCACTGGAAACATCATTGAGGTCCTGTCATGGTTTAACCCCAGCCAGCAGCTCAGCCCCACACAGTCGCTTGCTCACTCCCCGCCAGTGGGATGGGGGAGAGAATTGGAAGGGTAAAAGTGAGAAAACTCATGGGTTGAGATAAAGACAATTTAATAGGTACAGCAAAAGCCGCGCGCGTAAGCAAAGCAAAACAAGGAATCATTCCCTAATTCCCATCAGCAGGTGGGTGTTCAGCCATCTCCAGGAAAGCAGGGCTCCATCACAGGTAATGGTGACTTGGGAAGACAAAACAACATAACCCCAAATGTCCCCCCTTTCCTTCTTTGTCCCCCAGCTTTATATTGCTGAGCATGACACCATACAGTGTGGGATGTCCCTTGGGTCAGTTGGGGTCAGCTGTCCTGGCCATGTCCCCTCCCAGCCCGTCGTGCCCCCCAGCCTTCTCGCGGGTGGGGTGGGGGAGGAGCAGGAAAGTCCTTGACCCTGTGTCAGCACTGCTCAGCAGTGACCAAAACACCCCTGTGTTATCAACACTGTTTTCAGCACAAATCCAAACCACAACCCCATACCAGCTACTATGAAGAAAATTAACTCTGTCCCAGCCAAAACCAGCACATTCTCCACCCCTTATTCCATACCATTTAGGTCATGCTCAGGTCCCACACTATCAAATACAACCTCATTAATCACCACCCCCTTTCCCATCCTTTGATATAATACACAGCTATCGTTCCTTTCACCTATGGGACCATCCCTGTAAAATGTCTTTAAAATGTCCACAAATGTCCCTTGAGTTCATTTAGTCCATGACTTTGGGCTCCGTCTGTTACGGTGGTCACTCAGGACAGGAGAGGTGGTGCGTTAATGTGGAGTTACTGGGCACCAAAGCCAGCTCAGGTCGGGTCACTGCTGCGCTTGCACTGCTTCTCGTAAGGCTTCTCCTCCATTGGTTCAGGTGGTTCCTGCTATAGTAATTCCCATAAAATGCAACTCAAGTCCCGGGTTACAACAATTTAAAGGTATTTCCATTACAATCTCCACCCCTGGTCCCTTTGGACCAGACCAGAGGGTTTAACATGGCAATGAACTCCTGCCCTTGCCCCTGCTCCAGCTTGGACTTATCCACAGACTGCAGTCCCTTAGGCGTGTACCTGCTCCAAGTGGAGCCTTATTTATGAGCCCCAGTCTCTCTGGGGGTATACCTGCTGCGGCATAGACTTAGCCACAGCCACAGTCACTTTGAGGCGTGGCTGTTCTGGCGTGGCCTTCTCCACAGGCCACAATGCCTTCAGAGATAGACCTGCTGCAGCGTGGCCTTACCCACTGCCACAGTCCCTTCAGAAGTAAATCTGCTCCAACACGGTCTTACCCACTGCTGCAGTCCCTCCAGGGGTGTACCTGCTCTGGCATGGGCTTATCCATGGCCACGTGCTTTGAGGTGCTCCAGCATGACCTCATGCACAGCCACAGATGCTTCAAGGTGTACCTTCTCCAGCATGGACTTATCTTTGGGCCACAATCCCTTCAGATCTATACCTGCTGCGGCACAGACATAACCACAGACACTTTGGGGTGTCCTGCTCCCATGTGGAGTCATCCACAAGTCACAGTCCCTTTGACTCGAGTTCACACTGGCGTTCCAGCCTGTCTGGTACAGGCAGCACAGAAACAGCAGCGATGCCCTGGCCATCTGCCAGCCCAGGCGCATCGCCATGGCTGTTACCAAAATGTTCCCAGGCACAGCAGAGTGAGATGATCAGCAGGACAACAGGACAGCGAGCAGCAGAAGCAAAAAGCAGCCACTTAACGAGCAGTAGACTCTAATATACAGGAAGGCGAGCAAGCCCCATGGCAAACACAGGAGCCTGCTGAGTAATAGCTAAACAGCAATAACAGCTATAAATCTGATCTAGCACATTCCAATCAAACCTGTGGTTATCTTGAACCCTTCGAGCCCCACACTAGGTGCCAAAAAGGACTATTGTGGTTTAACCCCAGCCAGCAGCTCAGCCCCACAGGGCTGCTCGCTGGCTCCCCCATAGTGGAATTGGGGAGAGAATCGGAAAAGTGAGAAAACTCATGGGTTGAAATAAAGACAGTTTAATAGGTAAAGCAAAAGCTGCGCACGCAAGCAAAGCAAAGCAAGGAATTAATTCAGTGCTTCCCATTAGCAGGCAGGTGTTCAGCCATCTCCAGGAAAACAGGGTTCCATCACGCATAACAGTTACTTGGGAAAACGCCATCCCTCCAAACATCCCCTCTTCCTTCTTCTTCCCCCAGCTCTATATGCCGAGCATGACGACATACGGTGTGGGATGTCCCTTGGGTCAGTCGGGGTCGGCTGTCCTGGCCGTGTCCCCTCCCAGCTCCTTGTGCCCCCCAGCCTGCTCGCTGGTGGGGTGGGGTGAGGAGCAGGAAAGGCCTTGACCCTGCATCAGCACTGCTCAGCAGTGACCAAAACCATCCCTGTGTTTTCAACACTTCCCAGCACAAACCCAAAACACAGCCCCATATGAGCTACTATGAAGAAAATTAACTCCATCCCAGCCAAAACCAGCACAGGTCCCCTTCCCAGTTGTGATGGAGGTGAACCCTCCCCACCTGGCTGACAACAGGCCAGGAGATGAACCTTCCCCCCCTGGCCAATGACCAGCCAGCAGACTCTCCTCAGATGTCCAGTTGGGGTGGTGAACACCTTACTGCCTGGCCTAGAAGGTCCCAAGTCTCAGCTAATCAGCACATGTATTAACCAGTAAATACCTGCTTTATACTTTTTAAGCTGTGTCTATCCTTCTTGCAAAGTCTCTTTGTGCACGAGATAAGCTGCCCAAGCCAAGTAACCCACTGAAACTCCTCTGAGTTTGGGGCAACATTGGTGCCTAGGAACACCTGCTCACTGTGGCATATCAAGCCATTTCTAATGGATGTGGACAACGTCCCTAGCATTGGTGCTTTCCAAAACCATGTCCTCCTCAGTTCCCCCCGCTTCTCCCCTGAGCCTCCCCAGCAATGCTCAAGTAAAGCCCAATGCTAAATTAAAATCTCCCCTACTTCAAAACCTGAGTGAGTGGAGAATGAGAAGTTACCCCCCCAAGAGGTCCTGGGCAAGGCACCCTGCTCCTCCTGAAATCAAAGAAGTTTTTAATAGCTTCATTACTATGTTAATGGACAGCTACTGATCTGCAGCCACGGCCAGCAGGACTTGTCACAGCCGAGATGGCGACTTGCAATTAGTCCCTCTCCGGGCATCCCGGGAAATTTCTTGCAGTGCTTCCAGGGAAAGCTGGAGGATTGGGCCCACCTCAGGGGTTTTGTGGCAGTAAGCAAACAACAGGAAGGGGAAATGCCTGCTCAAGTATCATTTTTCTTGAGCTGGAAGTACTTTTACCTAATTCCACCTGGCAAGCTGAGGGAAACCCTCAACCAGGCAACCCACTGCGGGCATGATTATGGAAAAGGAAACAATTATGTCTCCCTGCTCTTGGGGCTTCTCAACTATGCCTCTTGAGAGGCTTTCAAGGAAACATAAACACAGATCACATCCCCTCTTTTGATCACTTTTCCTCTTCTGAGCAAAATCTGCCCCGGAGAGAGGAAGACAGAGAAGAAAAGCATCACAGCTGCTGTTCCTGCACGACCCGAGGGCCTTCAAAAAAATCATGCTAATATCCCAACTCCTTTGGCATCTGAATGGCTTTCCATGGGTCTCCCATGTCCATATGTGTTGTCATGCTTCCCCCACACCTGTGGGTCAATCTGGTGCAAAGCACAGCCAGTTTCTACCCCAAAATGGGTAGAAAATGGCTTTCCATCACAAACTCTTCTATTTGCACATCTAACCCCACTGGCCACCTGCATTTCCTCTAACAAGCAGATGGCTTTTCTTCCCCAGCAAGCCTTTCCAGTCTTGCTCACGTATCATCAGACTCCTCTTGTACCCGTGTTCAGGTAACATCTCACATTGCTCTCTTTCCCCCAGAGAGACTTTTTCATGACTCCTTTTTAGTGATGGTCACATGAAGATGCACGACACTTCATTTTTTGGAGCTGAGTTTCTCCTCCCACTGTCACAATTGCAGGGCAGCAGCATTTATTTGATTGCTGAATTATCTCAGATCTTTTCCCTGTGGAGTCCGAGGTGCTCAGTGGCATGCTGGCATTGAGTCTGATATCTAATGGCACTGATGATCAAATCTTACCAATTCCTTGTGACAGATGAGACCTCACCTGGAGCCCTGCATCCAGCTCTGGAGCCGTCAGCACAAGAAGGACATGGAGCTGTTGGAGCAGGTCCAGAGGAGGCCACAAAAATGATCCGAGGGCTGGAGCCCCTCTGCTACGAGGCCAGGCTGAGGGAGCTGGGGTTGTTCAGCCTGGAGAAGAATCATAGAATCATAGAATTGTTTAGGTTGGAAAAGACCTTTAAGATCATCCAGTCCGACCATTAACCTAACATTACCAAGTTAAGGGTAGACTAGACTAAACCATGTCCCAAAGTGCCACATCTACCTGTTTTTTGAACACTTCCAGGGATGGGGACTCCACCACCTCTCTGGGCAGCCTGTTCCAATTCTTGACCACCCTTTCCGTAAAGAAATTTTTCCTAATTTCCAACGTAAACCTCCCCTGGCACAGCTTAAGCCCATTTCCTCTCGTCCTATCACTAACTACATGGGAGAAGAGACCAACACCCACCTCACTACAACCTCCTTTCAGGTAGTTGTAGAGAGCAATAAGGTCACCCCTCAGCCTCCTCTTCTCTAAGCTAAACAGTCGCAGTTCCCTCAGCCGCTCCCCATCAGCCCTGTGCTCCAGACCCTTCACCAGCCTTGTTGCCCTTCTCTGAACACGCTCCAGCACCTCAATGTCCTTCTTGTAGTGAGGGGCCCAAAACTGGACACAGTATTCCAGGTGTGGCCTCACCAGTGCCGAGTACAGGGGGACAATCACCTCCCTGCTCCTGCTGGCCACACTATTCCTGACACAAGCCAGGATGCTGTTGGCCTTCTTGGCCACCTGGGCACACTGCTGGCTCATGTTTAGCCGGCTGTCTACCAACACCCCCAGGTCCTTTTCCGCCAGGCAGCTTCCCAGCCACTCCTCCCCAAGCCTGCAGTGCTGTTGTGACACTTGGCCTTGTTAAACCTCATACAGTTGGCCTCGGCCCATCAATCCAGCCTGTCCAGGTCCCTCTGCAGGGCCATCCTACCCTCCAGCAGATCGACACTCCCACCCAGTTTGGTGTCGTCTGCAAACTTACTGAGGGCGCACTCAATCCCCTCATTCAGATCATCGATAAAGATATTAAACAAGGCTGGCCCCAAAACTGAGCCCTGGGGAACACCGCTCATGACCGGCCGCCAGCTGCACTTAACTCCACTCACCGCTACTCTCTGGGCTCAGCCACCCAAACAGTTTTTTACCCAGTGAAGAGTATGCCTGTCCAAGCCATGAGCTGCCAGCTTACTAAGGAGAATGCTATGGGAGACTGTGTCAAAGGCCTTGCTGAAGTCCAGGTAGATGGCATCCACAGCCTTTCCTTCATCCACCAGGTGGGTCACCAGGTCATAGAAGGAGATCAGGTTGGTCAAGCAGGACCTGCCTTTCATGAACCCATGCTGGCTGGACCTGATCCCCTGGTTGACCTGCACTTGCCTGTTGAGTTCACTCAAGATGAATCTCTCCATAATCTTTCCTGGCACTGAGGTCAGGCTGACAGGCCTGTAGTTTCCCGGTCCTCCTTCCAGCCCTTCTTGTAGATGGGGCCTTACTGCGGCCTTTCAGTATTTAAGCTTAAGGGGGCCTACAGGAAGGATGGGGGCAAGCTTTTTAGCAAGGCCTGTTGTGACAGGACAAGGAATAATGGATGTAAACTAAAGAAGAATAGATTTAGACTGGATATAAGAAAGAAATTTTTTACAATGAGGGTGGTGAAGCACTGGCACAGATTGCGCAGAGAGCTAGTGGAGGCCCCATCCCTGGAAACATTCCAGGCCAGGTTGGACGGGGCTCTGAGCACCCTGATCTGGTTAAAGCTGTTCCTGCTCGCTGCAGGGGTTGGGCTGGGTGAGCTCTAAAGGTCCCTCCACCCAAAGAATTCTGTCATTCTATGAGATAGGATGGCACACTAAAGACAGAAAAATCCCTTTGATGGGCAACATATCCAATGTTATATCTGCCTGTCACTCTCAAGCTCTGCTCAGGCAGTCAGGAGAAGCAGCAGACCCCCAAACCCTCTCTGGGTACTGTGCTCAGTGGTAGGTGGTCATAACTGGTGTGTGTGTGTGTGTGTTTGGTTGGGTTTTTTTTTAAATATGCTCCAAAATCTGCATTTGAACACGTACATTCAGCAGAAAGGTGGATACTGGAGGGCAGACATTTCCTTGGGAGCAATCACTTTTTTGGGCCAAGAAATGGGTGAATGCAGCAGCGCCTTGGTGAGAGAGCGGTTGCGCTGAGCGAGGAGCGAGACGCCGCTCTGCTTGAGGGAGCAAGGCCCCCGTTATCTACCCACTGCACAGGAATACCTAATGCTTTTAAAGCTGAGCAAACACCTGCATGGCACTTTTCCAAACCTGAAGAGTCAGCAACACCTAATTGTAAACGCTTCATTTAACATGCTTTGAAATGAAGCCCAAGACTGCCTTAAATGTAGTTCATCATCATCAGCGTAGGCAAAGGCTGCTCGTGGGGGTCAGCTTTAGGACTGGCGAACCTACAGGCTGTAGCATGGTCATGGTCCAGCACTGAGGTGAGAGACAGCCACAGCAGGATGCAACTGCCGGGACGGATCCTTATGCTGCCATACTAAACCTGCGCGTTATATGAGAAATTACTCTGCCAAACCGCCACGGTACCCATTTCATTACTGTTAGGGTCCAGAAGGATTTTAGCAGAGGCAAACATTCAATTCAGCTGTTGCATCAACAGATGCGGCACGATACCCCAAGGACCACAATATCTGGATGCTCAGAGGTTGCCACACCTGGAAGCCACCCATCGCAGAGATTCGCAGCTGCTGAATTTATTTGCAGCCTTTTCTAGGTGCAACAAGCCTTCCCCAAAACCTGCATTGGCTTTCCTCGCTGCAGGTATATTTAGTCTTTGCTCAGATGATGTTTTCATAGTGATTCCTGCAAACCCGCAGTTTGCAGGCTATGTGCACTTAGGCCACCAGCAAGAGGGATTTATCACTCCTGCCATCTTCCTCCAGCAATCCAAAACCTCCTCTTGAAGCCAGGACTGGCACAAGGCTGTATCCCTTCTCCCAGCATCTCTGCTGGGCGCAGCAGCTGAAACAGGGACGGAGCAGCTGGGAAAGCCTTCGGTGTGGAGCGAATGAGCTGGCGTCAAAACGGTAGCACAGGGCCAGCCCTTAAGCTGTGATCTGACTTCAGTCCTTTGCATTTATTTACAAAAAAATGGGCCTGGGTAGGTGCCGTCAGAGCGACGGTGACCCAGCTATCTGGTCAAAGGCCTGCAGGGAGCCAGGAGATAGAGCGGGTTAACGTTTAACCCATGGGGACTGTAAACCAGCCCCGGGGCTGCTGAACCTTTGGAGTTTGATATGATGATTAGGGAATAACCGGAGTGACACGTCGCAAACTCTCCATAATCAAGGAGACCTTTTTCCCGGGCAGTGATCTTCAAAATTGCTCAGGTATGCGGCCGCTCAACCTACCCTGAGGTTTGGGGCGCGGGGACCGGGTCCCCCGCGAAACGGGGCTTTTGGCCGGGATGGGGAAGGAGCAGCTCCATCGTGCACCTTCCTCCCCCAATGGTGCCCCACCATCAAATTCACGCCTCTGGTGCTGCCCGACACTGGTGGGGCTGGACCCGGGGGGCCGGGACCCCTGGCACCGTGCAGCTGGACCCACGCACCAGCACGGCCCCGCTCCGCTCGCCTTCATTTTTTGATGAGCAAGGTGCGGAGAGAAGGGCTCCTCTGGGGCCTTGGCGTAATTTCTGCCGGGTGGCAGTGGCAAGGAGGTTTTTTTACCACTTTCTCCCTGCCGATTGCTGGTGGTTGCCAGCAGAATGAAGCCAGACAAGGTGGAGGGGGGAGGAGGGATTTTCCCTGCAATAATTTGGTCTCAATTTGTTAAAGTGCAACTTTCTAGGGCTAATCATTAGAGATCTTTCCACCCAACTTCTTATTCCTCTTTCTCTTTGTAAAAGGTCGGTCTCCATATCAAAGGCAATCGCTGCTCCTAAAAAGTTTCTATTTTCCCTGATCTCTTCAAACTAGCTGGCTTTCTGCCCAATACATAATGCTTCTCTTAAGCTATTTTCCCTTGGAGAAACAGGAGGCTCAGGTGGGAGCCGGCACAGGAGGGAGGTTGGCTGCAAAGCATCCAGCACGTGATGCTGCAAATAAAATGGGGGGGAAGGAGGCTGGGCTCAGCATCAGGCACCCTTCATCCTCAGAAAGGGCTTTTCAGGGTATGTTGCATGCATTTGGAAACAAACACAGCCGCAAAAGCTGCGCGTGAGAGGAAAGGTATTTCAAAGAGCAAAGCCGCTTCCCGAGCAAAAGAGGCTGAGCAAAAAATTTGCCAGTTTGTACACGAAATATCTTCCCAAGGCTTATGTGCTGCAAAGCGTGCAGTGCTTTTCCATTATTTTGAATTTATCCCTCTTTCCTGCAAATACCTATGAGTTCCCACTTTCCATGGGACCACCTGAGCTGGAAGAAAACCCTACGCCCTGGAAAGCGAAGGGACTAAAGCCTCATGCCGCATTGCTCAATTGGACTCCGTCCCGTAGCGTGTCTCACCCCAGCAAAGAGCTGGTGGCAGCTTGCAAAGCTTCAAGTGTCTGTTTTTAGGAAAAACATAAAGAATTCTTTGTGGTTTTTATATACATATGTGTATATATATATATATGAGAATATATACTGCTTGGAGCCTGGAGGGAGGGAAAAAAACCCCAAACCTTGAAAAGCAAGCTGATAACCTAAAGGAAAATAGTTTCTCTAGTAACTACCTATTTGAGTTATTAAGGGTAAAGAGCGAGTATGTTTATCCAGTCTTTTCAAAGGCTGATATTCTTCATGAGGAGCAGTTGCACCAGCGGGGTACTGGTGCAAAACAGCTTTCATTAAACTTGTCCAAGTGGCTCTACGCATTCAAACACGAAGGTGTATTGATCTGTGCAGGATAAACACAGTTTCGTTATCTCATTCATGGAAACAGTAACCAGGTTTCCCCGAAAGGGCTGCAAAGGGGCAGGCTCAGGGTGCAAAAGCGGTGGGGGAAGAGAGTGGGGTCCAGCCACAAATACCACCTTTCCTCCTCTCAACAAAAATCCCGGCATGGGAGACATCCCTTGATGGGGAAACCGATTCCCCCTTTTCCAAGCAAATAACCCAAAAGCGAAGCAAAATCCATGGGTTTTGCATAAGAGCTTCTGGATTCATCTTGCTCCTGGCTGGAGGGAGCAAAGCCATAGGATCTGCCTGCAAAGAAACCACGTGTAGAAGTAATCGTGGAGAGGTGAAGCAGTATTATAAGTTTGCTTCTTGTCAATATGGGGTTTGCTAGGCATAAAAATACCTTTTCTTGCCTTGCTGTTTTAGACCTTTAATAGAAACCTAAAATAAATGAGACCGTTCAACAGAGAGAGGGAAATCAAATGAAGCAATGTTCTGATTTCTGATGAAAGCAGTACCTTCCTTTTCTAATGGTGCGGGGGTTCTTGATTCTGTGACCACAATAACTTGGCAGTATTGTTAAAAATGTGGTCAAAAATGAGGATGAAATAGGAAACACACCTGGACTGTTTGCATCTCTGAAGGTCCTAATTTAATAAAAACATCTGAATAAAATGCAACCCCCCTCCTTTTTCTTTTTTTTTCCTTTTCTTTTTAGCATAATGGTCATTATTAACAGCAAGCCATCTAAGGGTCAAACCCCTGAAAATAATTGAATTCCAGAACAATTATTTCTATTAAGTGTCATTGGTGGGGTTTTTTTTTAGATAGTGATAAAAACACTGCCTTAATTTGCTGCAGTCATTCACACTTTCCAACAGCAGCCACAGAAGGGGAGTTTTCCCCCTGTGAGGGTGGATTTGCTAATTGATTAATGGCCCAGGGAACAAAGAAGGAGAGAAAGTAATCATGTTTCCCCAGGCCCCGTGACAGCAGCCCTCCTCCCTTACCCTTAACAATAAAAAAAAGATAGCCCAGCATACTCGCACTGCTGCAAGGACTGAGGCTGATGTCTGGAATAAGGGGAAAATGCTGAAATCCCACCAGTTTCAGAAATAAAACATCCTGCTGTGACTTGTGTCCTGCAAATAGTCTGGATGCACTGATGGATATGGACCCTTGGGTGGAGAAGGTGGGAAAGTGCCCTGTCCAAAAAGGTGTTTAGGTGTCCTCAGGCCAAGGGAGGTAGGAGAGAAGCAGGGAGAGAAGAGGTGCTTGAAAAAAAGGGGGCTGGAAAGCCTGTTTTACTGTGCTTGGGATTTGTTGTGTTGGGATTTATACCTCTTAAAAAAGAGAGGTATGGTTTCTGTTCCCATCCCAGGGAAACCCAACTGATGGAGGAAAGCTCTCTAGCAACAAGGCTTACAAATTAGCTGTGAATGACTTTGGGCTGGTAATTAGTAGGAGGGACCTAATTTCTAAGAGTGGTTCTACAAAACCGGATCCGGGTGGTGCCGTGCGTCGTCCATGTGGATATCCAAGCCCTGAGTGCGCAGCGCTGTCCGGCCCTGGCCACCGATGCTCCTCCTGAATCAGGAGTGGAGACTTGCAGAGTAACTCAGGCTGGAGGTACCCTGGGGTGGGGGTCACCAGCCAGACCCCACTTCCAGCAGGACCAATGCCACAGCTGCAACAGGCTGCTGAGGGCCGTGGTCCAGGCAAGTCGGGGCATCGCACTTTGGGACATGTTTTAGTCTAGTCTACCCTTAATTGGTTTAGTGTGGACTTGGTAATGTTAGGTTAATGGTTGGACTGGATGACCTTAAAGGTCTTTTCCAACCTAAACGATTCTATGATTCTATCCCCGGAGATGGGGATTCTCCACTGCTCACATGGGGAAGGGCTGTTTCCTTGGGGCCAGCCAGGTTTTCTTTGAAGGCAGCATCATGTGGAAGCACTGGGCACAGATTAAGGCCAGATCATTGTTAACACACACCCTGAGAGCACGGTGAACGATTTTTCTGGCACTTTCAAAAAATGCGTGGAATTCTCCAACACCGGATGTCGCAGTGGCTGTGATTAATACCTTGTGCAACCTTGAACGCTCTTGGTCCCTTATTCCTAGCAGATTGCTTGAGCATATCCTGGAGTACACCAATGTCTAGACATGCTGGTCTAGAGCCTAAAAAATTTGCAGGATGCCTTACGAGAAGAGCCCAGAAGAGCTCGCCTGGTCTTATTAGATAAGGGACAAGCCAAAGAGGGATACTGCTCCTGCTGTAAATGCATCCGCCGGGGAGATGCTCTATTCCTGTCCACCCCCCAGCCCCATGGCTTGTGCTCGCAGCTTAGCATGAAACCATCACCTGGAGTGAGATGTTACTGGAAATGACTCCTCCCCGGAGGAGAGGTACAGAGACATATGGCATTTAAGGCTCCACATGCAAATGCATTCAAAGTAGCAGCCTCTGAGACACCCAGCCCGTAGGGAAGTGCAGCATGAAATAGTGCAATTTGCAGGGGGGGGCGGGGGGAGAAAAAAAAAAAAAGGCTCTTAAACTACTCATCTATCTAGGTCGCGGCTGGGGACAGACTGGAAACCTCAGCCGCTATGGAAAGCCGCCGAGGTTTGCCTGGCTGCAGTCCAGCCGCTTTCCCGGCATGGAGAGGAGACGCTGCCGGCGCAGGGCGATGTGCCTGCTGGCTGCAGGCAGCCCACTGCCTGCCTCTGCGCTCCGACACCCAGGGCAGCCTCCCTGTCGGGAAGCGGGTTTGCTGCAGCACTGATATACCTGATAGAGAAGAAAAAAAAAATACAAAATCCGAGGCAGTGAATATTAGAGATATCTGCATAGCGCAGCTGTCCCTTTTTGTCCCCACCTCTGTCCTGGCCTTTGGGTACACGAGGATGGGCTCAAGTCCAGATACAAGGGCTAACAGAGACTCGTGGAGCACTGTGCAAATTTGCACCAAGTGCTGCAATTTGATCATTCAAACCCCTGATGAAACCAGGAGGCAGCAACAGCAAAATATAAGGGGACAAATTTGCCGTACACCAGACCTTTCGCCTATAGGGTGCATATAGGGTGTCTCCACCCAGGCAGGGCAGGATGCAAACCCAATTTGGATTTTAATTGGGGTTTTTTTGAACGACTGCTTTTTCTTCTTAAGCAGCCTGGGAAAGCATCCAACTAGTTTTTGCACAGCAGCGTGCTAATCCTGCCCCGTGTCGTGCTGAACCCCAGCTCTGGAGGAGTCGGCAGGCACAGAAACCACAAGCGTCGATGGGATTTTGCTGCCGCCCTCAGCAAGGGCAAAACAAAGCAATAATCAGGCTCCAGTTGCTGAAGAAAACACTCATTTTGGAATTAGAGACAGGAGAGAGCTATCGCACTGGACAGTCCATTTCCTAGCCTCTGCACGTTGGTAGTAATTAAAACACCAGAGAATCTGGGAGCATGGGCGGGGGGAAAAATCAGAAGGGTCTCACAAACCTCAGCAATAAATAGCTCCAAAATCTGGCATTACAGAGATGTCTCTATTTCCAAGTATTTAAGTTGCGGTCTCTGGAGCTGTGTGGCAGAGCCCAAGTGACATGAGGTTGAGATCCTCCAAACACCTGGGCTCATGCCCCAGTTTTGGCACTGCGAATAATCCATCTATTTAAATTTAAAGCACTTGTTTAAATCTTCCAGGATATGAAGATAGCAGAGCACAGAGCAAGTAATGTCCAAAGGTGAAGTGGCCAGCCCCAAACCTTAGCTCTTCCCTCAATGAACCCCGAAAGCAGCATGTGCTAATAAAAGATTTTGGTGTTAAACAGTAGGTTACTGGAAACGGCTTTTTCTGTAATATCCATAGCATCATGGCATGCTCAGAAAATCTGCCGTAGCTGGATATGTTGCACTTCTTTACCTGCATTTCTTTACATGCAATGCTCATGCTATGCACACCGAGAGACCTGCTGTACAGGGGGATTGTTTAGGGTCCTCTCCCTAAAATTTGGCATTAGCTCAGGGGGCAGCCACAGCAATCCATCCTCCTTCCACCTTTCTGTCTCCCCCATCTGCTCTTCCAGATTTCCTTTCTCCCCCATCCCTGTGCCATGGGGGATCCGAGGGTGCCCCGTCCCCCTCATCCCCAGTACACCCACCCCAGCCCCTTTTGGCCCTGTTTGCTCTCCAAGCAAACCTGGGAGTTATCATCGCCTTTCATCGCCTCCACCTTTGTACAACTGAAAGCAATTTAAGGCAATAACAATCATTTTGGATGACATGATTTAGCGACTTCCTACTATGAAGTTCTCAGCCCTACCAGCCCCCAGCACATGCCTGGCTACCACGACCCAAGGAGGCAACTGGTTTTGCTCTTGCTGGTGTTCAGCATCAGCCCATCGTCACAAGTCCTCAGCTCAACGTTGCACCTGCAGACCCTGTTTCTAGGTCTGGCTGATAGAAATTATTTCTGCACAAGCTCAGAGCTCAGCACGTGGGAAAAACGGGGCAGCCTGAAATTCTAGGTAGCGAGTCCATCTTATAAATGCCCTTTTGCCAGTGTGTAACCTGATTCAGATTCAGATTTCAGCTTTATGGTGTTTTCAACCCAAAACCAAAACTTAAAAAAAAAAAAAAAATCTTTAATTAGATATGACCTAAAACTACAGCTCTGAATCAAAACATCTGAACCCAAGGTTGTTCCAGCCCTGAACCTAGACACAGATCTGAAGATCTCCCATGTTTTTTATTTTTAAAAATAAGCCAAATCTGCACATAGGTCTTGTTTCTATGTCATAAAGTGCCGGACGTGGCTTGTACAAGGTCTTTTTCCCAGCATCAGTGGGATGCAATGGCAAGAAGGACTCATTGTCATGTACTCCGCACAGGATTAGGCATTTTACGTGTGTTTGCCTCCTAAGACACGTGCGCCAATATGTTACAATATCCCTCTGCATCTCACTGGAGTGCTGTCCAAAATCTGACTGTGGGTTTAAATATTATTTATTTTCAGGCAACATGAGGGGATTATTTTTGCTTTTACCACAGTCTGTGGTGTTTTGTTTTGCTTTTATCTCAAAATAACTGATTTAGGAAGAATGATCCTGTTAACTTTCTCAGGAGGGTGGACCTTCTCCTCCTAGCCGTATTAATTTATTTAATTTATCTTAAATTTGATTGCAGTGAGCACCCCTAATTAACCTGATTTTTTGCTGATAATCACTCACAATGGAATCAAATCACAAATCCGGGGATGGATTGACCGGCACACAGAAAGAAGCCGCCCTCCGTGCGTTAATTCAGCGAACGGGATATAATTTGATCCAGGTACGAACTCACGGTCACATCCTTTTGTGTGCAGTGTCTGGTTTCATCCTGAAGCGATGCGTTGCATCGGGGGCTTGAGCAGCAAACCCGTGTGCATGAAGCGCTCCTTGTTCATTCTTCTTCTTCTGTTTTTCTCTAACATACGTGCTGCACATAACTACATGTAATAGATGCTGTCTTTTATGACACGGGACCTTATTCCTCCAGGAATTCTTTGCCCAATGACAAATTATGACAAGGGCAGAAAAAAAAAACCAAACAAAGTTTCAGAAGAGCATAGGTCCAGAGCTGGCCATAGGAAGTCCAACACATCACCACCAGATCTGCCTTTTGTACAGGTCTTTGCACCTGAACAAGCGAAGGTGAGGCAGGTGCCTCACCTGCCCAAACACCAAAGGTTTGCTCCCAGTTTAGTCTTCAAGATCTCCATGTGCAACGCCTCCTCTGGTTAGGGGAGGTGGAGACAGGGCATGTTCTTCAGGAGCCATCTGAAGAAGTCTTTCTCAGTTAGCATGACCAAAACCAGCTAATTTTTCAAAAGCGTTGTGCACCAATATGACGGCCCTTGCATCCTGGAAGAAGTAACTGAAAACACTGAATTTTAGGCAGGTGGATGCCTTGAACTTTGCCTTGCTTTGCACAGCACTAGAGGGCACAACAGCTCAAAGCAAAAACTGAGGCTCCTGGGAAAAAGCATTTTCCTATAGCCCTTAATCCTGTGTGCGCCCCAGGACCAGACCAGCAGCTGGGTTTGTTGCCCTTGACGAAGCTTTCTGCTGTATCTGACCCAGAAGATAAATACCTTCTCTATGTATTATATTTACTGTGGCTTCCTTTATCCTGGTCTCCAGTTTTTCAAACTGTCATATCTGGCTATAGCTCATTCCTAAACCACAGATTTCAATCCCCAGCCCCCCAGCCCCCCACACATACCCCTCAACATCTTCTTTCTCCCTACCTTTTCCATTGCAAGCTTACTATTTTATCTTTTTGGTTTTTTCCCCCCTCCTGATTTCCTTTTCCACATGTCTTTGGGCTTTTCTTCCAACCTATCTATTGGTGCAGTCAAACACTTTCTTCCTCAATGCACGCCAGGGTCACTCAGCTTTGTGAAGTGGATGATGAAGTCCTCCTTCCCTCCAGACACCTTGTCAAGATGAATTTGTTGAGACGCTGCCTTCAAGCCACAAATGAAGCTACTGCAGATTGAGGAAAGACTTTATTTCTTGCTGTGTCTCCTCGCACACCAGCTCCCACAGACATTAACAAAATAAAAAAAAAAGAACTCTTTGATGATCTCTCACTTGGCTTTATGTGCGACAGTAAGACCCCTCTCACCATTTTTAGACCATTATCGATGAGCTTAGCATTTCCTCCAGCTGACACGCCAGTGAAGATCGCAGATGACTGCAACAACACAAAACACAACCGTCACTTTTTGTCTTCACCTAACAAATGGCTTGAGAGACAGAAAAATCCCATGCCAGCAATGTGCTCAGTTCAGGAAAACTGGGGGAAGAAAAATAGCCTGAAACATCATGGTCTTCCTGTTAGATTTGCTGTAAGAATTCATTCATAAATTCAAATATCCCTGTGACTCCACCACTATGCTAAAAACATTTAGAAAAACAGGAGTGAGCATGGATAATTTAGGGCCTGTTATAGGTTCAGGAAAACCGAAAGAGCTTGTGGTATATTCTTATTTTCCTGCAAGGATCCCCGTTTGCTTACATGCTTTAGGCCTCCCTCATAAGTCAGATGTACAGGCATTCACTTGCCTGGAATAATCCCTGAGTGGGAAATGGCTACAGAAATAATCAGGGAACCAAAAATAGAAAAATGACAAGAGTCCCAGATCCTCTGGGAGCAGGGCATTGCTGCAGGACAGGAGAGGGAAGGAAGGAAGGAAGGAAGGAAGGAAGGAAGGAAGGAAGGAAGGAAGGAAGGAAGGAAGGAAGGAAGGAAGGAAGGAAGGAAGGAAGGAAGGAAGGAAGGAAGGAAGGAAGGAAGGAAGGAAGGAAGGAAGGAAGGAAGGAAGGAAGGAAGGAAGGAAGGAAGGAAGGAAAAAAAGAAAGAAAAGAAAGAAAAGAAAGAAAAGAAAGAAAAGAAAGAAAGCAAGCATGAGAATGAAGGGAAGAAGAAAAACAAGAAATACAGAAAAGATGATTAAAAATAGAAGATAACAGAGACACACTCACCTAGCAAAAACATAGCAAAAAGAGGAAATGTTGGCTGGTCTTCACATCTTCGAATATTATTTGGGGCCAAGACTTGTTCCCTGCCTAAAGAAACTCCTGGGCAGGCAGTCATCATGTTTTGCCCCTCGCATGGCCTCCCACCATCGATGGCCCTCCTCTGTCCCCCCTGTGGGGCTGCTTCTGTCACCTCCTCTGCCCAGACCTCCTCCCCTGCTGGGTTCCCTCTAAAATGCCCAGCACAGTTAGAGAAAGAGCTTCACCGCTCCTGGGTGTAGGAAGGGGTGGGCATTGGGGTGCACCATTTCTCCATGCCCATCTCCAGGCCTGGGTCCTCACCACGCCTTGTGCCAAGCATTGCTACCTCTTCGCTAAGCCCAGCTGCTGGCACAAACATCTTTTTCACAGGCATTGAGCAGCTCCAGCATCACCTACTACCAATGGTGCCTTGGGCTCCCTGCCTGGCCCCTTTCACTCTGTCCATGTTTCTCTCCAAATTTCTACCTTCATCCCCACTTTCCCCCGTGTTAGCACTTTCTGAGGTCCAGATGCCTTCTGCTTTTGGGAAGTCTTTCTGCTCTTAAACACGATCCTTCCAGTATCTATGATCTTTTCTTTGGTCTGTAGGGTAGGAAGCTCTCCTTCAATTACTAAAATAAGAGGCAATATCATTGCTAATAAATGTTTATGAAGAATCATGAGAAGTTATAAATTTTGCAAGTGTTATATTGCGCAGTCCACAACTAACAC
Organism: Pelecanus crispus; assembly: GCF_030463565.1. Classification (NCBI taxonomy): domain Eukaryota; kingdom Metazoa; phylum Chordata; class Aves; order Pelecaniformes; family Pelecanidae; genus Pelecanus; species Pelecanus crispus. The sequence goes on along the minus strand of NC_134652.1, from coordinate 39,862,368 downwards.
ACAGTCCACAGAGGTATTCAACTGTCTCCATCTTGGACATCTGAAGTAGCAACTGAGTTACAGAACATACACTGATGCATGTTCCTTAGCAAAACCCAGCTAGTACAAACCAGATCCCTCTCCAGTACATCTCCAGCATACTAACTGGGTTATCAAAGCCTTTCAGTATAGATATGGCAGTGGGGCAGCCAACGCATGCTACGTTATCTCTGATGAGTCTGTAAAGAGTTGCTCCCTGAAGGGAAGGAGTGAGTCTGTCTCCAGCCCACTGGTAACAGAGCATGTCTAAATCGTCATTCCCTGGGAAGGGGTTAGTTACATCCACATTTAAAATCTATGTCTAAACCATTCTTTTATTTTTCTCCATGGCAGGAAAATGGGCAGAGGAAATACGGAGGCCCACCACCTGGTTGGGATGGCCCTCCGCCGGAGCGGGGGTGTGAGATCTTTATTGGGAAACTGCCCCGAGACCTCTTTGAAGATGAACTTATACCACTGTGTGAAAAAGTAAGAGTTCATGGCAGGTAGTTGTATTGCAGAGGTCAGTGATGATCAAAGCTTCATTTCAAGGCTGAACGGGAGATGATTTGGCCCAGGCTACTGGTGGAGCTCTGACATGATATAGCCAAGGAAGCACCCAGTCTTGCTTAAACACCTCCTGCCTTGCTGACAAACCTTTTTCTTTCTATTTGCAGATTGGCAAAATCTACGAAATGAGAATGATGATGGACTTTAACGGCAACAACAGGGGCTACGCCTTTGTGACCTTCTCGAATAAACAGGAGGCGAAGAATGCAATAAAGCAACTCAATAATTATGAAATTAGGTAAGCATGGCATACATCTTCACCTCAACATTAAATCTATTTTGTTATGTAACGCATATTTTTCCTTACAGCCCAGAGGAATGTTATTTAGATACCTAAGCTTTAAGAGGAAATCACCTCTTGCATCCCTGTGCAGTCATTGTTTTATGCCATAGTAAAAAGGCAGTATGTAGGACTCATCAGAACCAAAATCTTTCGCAAGAAATTTCTTCTTTACCAAAAAAAAACCCTACCAGAACTTTGGAAAAAATACTTTGCTTTGGATCAAATTAACTTTTGCCTAACCATTGCTGTTTATTTCATGTTGCCCTCTGGGCTGGTTTTTTGGTTGATTTATTCCTATTCACAGTCTCTCTTGTGACCTATACTGCAGATATGTTCTGGGAGACAGAGCAATTGCAAAAAATGGTGAAATAGGATGGAAACCAATTGGCAATATAGTGACATTTCCTAATAGATAGGAACAGAAAAAGCCCTCATGTTTGTGACTAAAAATTGGGAACAAAACACCCAGAAATCAACAACATCTGGGCCTATGAATATGTTTTGTTTTGATTACAACTACACTTAATTTTTTTTTCCAGTTCAAAGTGGGATGAGTAGATGCCTTTGCTTAGAAGCATTTAGAGATAAACCATTCTGGCAATTTTATGGCTTTCAGGTTTGTTTTTAATAAAAAAAGATGGGTTATGAATTGCTTTACTAGCAACCCTAAGGATGAGCAGGTCACAAGGCACACAGGGAGGGCTTGGAAATGTGATTTGTATCAGAGGTTAAAATATCTTAAAGATCAGGCTTCATCCACCTCCACCCCCTCTGCTTACTTCCCTTGTTCCAAAGACTCCTCTAAAGAAGTTTTTAACTTCTCAAGACCTGCAAGAGGTATTTGGACCACGAAGAGGTAAGCAAAGTGCATGTAAGCAAATTTTTACTTTGGGGTCTGCTCAACAGTTGGCATCAGTAAGCCCCCAAATGCTGTTTCTCAATGACAAGGGATTTTCTTTCCCCAAAACCTCAGTCATGAGGCCCAATGGTGACTGGGAAGCTACAAGTCACTGGTGAACACAACAAATCCTGGCTTATACTGATAGCGACACAAGAGTCACTGCTGTGACCATGGGTGGTAGGTACAGTTGCCTGGTAGCAGCCGTTTTTGCAAATAGCAAAAGGGAGAATCCCAGGAAGCAAAAGCAAAATTTGGCTTTGGTTTCTCCCTGATCTCAAATCCTTCACTTCAACTGTGCTGTCTTACTTTGATGTCAAATTTAGCAGAGTGGCAGCCTTCATGTTAGCTCTTGCATTGAGCAAGACCGCTTGAATATCCCAAACAACATATGCTGGAGGAGCAGGAGGCCTTGTGTTTGACCTTGTGTTTTGGGACAAGACAGGGGGTTTATTTTAAATTTTTCCTCTCTTTGAGAACTGATCTTGACTCCTAACAAATGAACAATGTTGTTTCTACTCAGGAATGGGCGTCTCCTTGGAGTCTGTGCCAGTGTGGACAACTGTCGCCTGTTTGTGGGAGGGATCCCCAAAACGAAGAAGAGGGAGGAAATTTTAGCAGAGATGAAGAAAGTCACAGACGGAGTTGTGGATGTCATTGTCTACCCTAGTGCAGCTGATAAAACCAAAAACCGGGGTTTTGCTTTTGTGGAATATGAAAGCCATCGGGCAGCAGCCATGGCCAGGAGAAAATTGCTCCCAGGTTAGTACAGATGGTGAGGGTGGTAGGGATGGTTTCATCTCAGGGGTCACCTATGTACACATTATGCTGCAGTGAGACCGGGGTCTCCAGAGGACCCAGGTACCCAAGGAAGCAAACGCTGCTTGGGTTTTCTCCTCTCAGCTGCTGGAGACACTCGGAGCAAGGAGGGACCCCAATACACCGTGGCTGGGTGATGGAGTCTCCCTGGCTCTAGGGTGCAGGGTGAGAGATTCACTACAGATCGTGATGTAGCACCATGCTCATTATCCATGCTTTTCATTTAGGAGCTTGAATTTATTCAAAATACAGCTAGCTGGATTTAGCTGTGTGTACCCATACAGCTCTGTTGTAGGATATGTGTTATCCTGTGGTTATCTTGGGTTATATATAAAATATAGTCTCAGTTATGGCCTCTCAGAGACAACCGCTCAGGAAAACATCTAAGAACATATTCAGTCTTGAGAATGTACTGAGGATGTTCCTGAAAATGGGTATTTTCCATGTGTGAAGAAAATTTCAAATGAGGAATTGCTTTAGGATTTAAACAATATAAAGAATAAGCCTATGCAATTTAGTGCTGGGGGACATTCAAAGACCATTGTGAAACAGAGAGAGGTTTGGCAGGTGTTAGATGAAGGAGTCAACATTAAGTGCATTTGCAGTGATTTCACTAATTTTCTCATGCTTTCTTATGCTCAGCAGCTCCTGCACTGCTTTGTCAAACTCAGCTCGCTTGCTGGTGAAAGAATCCAATAAACCTGTTTTGAGACGTCTTCATAACCCACCAACCTTCTTTCACCCTTTCTATACAACAGCCCATGAAACATCCCGAGTAATTGAAATCCTTTTTTCTTATTGTAAAAAAATGAGCATGATTTCGAGCACACTTAGCTATTGTGGGATATCTCACACTGACTATTTTTCCTTTTATTCTGCATTTTCTGCATCAGCTTAGCATCTCCCTGATTGTGAGAGAACATTCAGCTGATCTGTGCTTCAGCACAACATTTCCATGGTTTCTATATTGAGAACGATGGAAGGAGCAGGCACAGCCACAGCTGCCGATGGCAGCCTTGAGGGAGCAGAGTACTTGAAATCCTGAGCAAAGACAGTGAGACAGATGGAACGAACATGTAGCCCTGAACAGACATGTGCAATGTGCTAGTGATTTCCAATTCAGGGACATCTTGGTAAACAGTTTGAGGAATTTCAAAGGCCTGAGCAGGAGCCAGAGTCTTCTGATGTTGCAAACATACGGGAGGAACTTGAAAAAAGTTTCAAGCCAGAACTGACTGTGTCTCCAGCTGATGCATTGGATGAATGTGAGACTGAATATCATTATCAAGACACTTCCTTTACTCTGAACCTCACTGCTCTTTGAGGGAGCTTTGTAGAATGACAGAAATGCTCGAAAAGGAAGATGCTTTTTATGAAAACTTTGTCCTGTTTCCTGGTTAAACAGGAGGGTGGAGGAAGACTGGGTTTTAACAAGAGGCTAGCGTAGGCACCAAGCTTAGCTCCTTTGCTGCAAGTCAGCCAGGTCATTATTTCCACTACTGAACAGAAAAATGGCGATTCAGAAAGGGGCACATGACCTTTCTTTTCAGCTGGCTGCCATTAGCAGCCATCTCTCTATTTCTGATCACTAACAGCCCAAGTCAGACTGGGCAGCGCTGAAAGCTGAGCATCAGCCCAACCTCTCTCCACAAATCCCGGCTCATTCATGAGCCTTCCTAGCAGGAAGCAGCCTCTTTCCATTTAGTTTGTTAATTTTCACTTCCAATACAGAAAAACAGGTCTCTGAATTCTACACTTGCCCTCTAATTTTCTCTGGTTTGGAGCTCCCATCCCATCTTAGATGGGTTATCCAAGTGGAGATGCAAGAGAGGATGCCTTTTTTTAGATCTCTCCAAAAATGTTTTGCAGGATTCTCATTTTCCCTCTACTGGCATAGGCATCCCCAGGTTTCTTCCAGGTTTTAGCATAATTAAGGCCTTGGAGGACTCAATCTTCATGTCATAAAGATCAGAGAGAAAGAAAGACAAAAACAGAGAAAGACCCACTTACTCTTTGGGGGATGTTTGCAGAAGAGGTGGACTTTCTATTTCATTATTTGGAAGGACTATCTAGCACTTACCATGCTGCTAAGACAGAAAATGGTCCCTACTCTACATCCAAAGAATTAGCTGCTGGGCCAATTAAAATTGTTGGAGAAAAAGTGGGCCACAGATAGAGCACATGAAATTTCGGGCTCTGGATATTAGCGGGTGGCCAGATTTCAACCACTCCTGAAGGGAGGACGATCTCCCTGCAAAATGTGCAGAAGGAACAGGGAAGAAAAAGAGGAGGAAAGAGGTATCATTGCCATCTGGAGAATACAGGAGGTGAAGAAACCATCACTATGTAGATGTCCCTCTGCCTTACCTGGTATCCTGCTGCTCATCACTGCGATTCCCACACCTTTGAAACAAGACTGTGCCAGTCAGGTTTCATTACATATTAAACATCACTAATTGACTAATCAATTACTTAACAGATTAGGTGACTCAATGCAAATGATTACGGACCCCAGTGTGATAACATGGCGACAACATGGCCTTTAACAACCTCTTTGTTTGCTCTTTTTATTCTCTGCCCCTCAGTGGCTCGATCCCATGTGTGTACAGAGCCCATGAGCTTCTCCTCCACACCCACACGCTGTTTTATGCCTTGTTACTTTTTGTGTCACTCCTTTCTACTACTTCTGCTGCAACTTCCCCCAGCAGGGACCATATGACTTCAAATACTTCCACACAGAGACATCCTTGCTTTTACTATTTCATTTCATCCAGCTGGGACTTCTGCATCCCTTTCCTATTATCTAGGGAACAAAACTTTTGCAGCCAAGGGGGATTTTTATAAGTTCATTAAAATATTTCCCTTTAGAGAGAACTCCAGGGAACGCAGACGTTAGTGAATCATGCCATATTTTCACGTCTTTAATTCTGGAGGCTGCATTTCTGCAGGCATCTAAGGTATTAGCAGGAGCACGCCTAAAGTGTGACCATCTGCTTTTGGAAATGAGTTAACGAAGCAGCCGTGCTTTGAGCAAGAAAGGCTTATTTTGGTCCCGTTTGTAGAATTGGCCTATTCTGCTGTTCATACTGCATGTGAAATAGTCTCTGAGCAGAAGTAAGAGGAACCAAAGCCTGTCTGACACTGACCATGCCAATTCCTTTAAAGGAAGGATCCAGTTGTGGGGACACCCTATCGCTGTTGACTGGGCAGAACCAGAAGTGGAGGTGGATGAAGACACCATGTCATCAGTAAAAATTCTCTACGTGAGGAACCTCATGCTCTCGACCACTGAAGAGACAATAGAAAAGGAGTTCAACAACATCAAACCAGGTAGGAACCCATTGACATGGTATCTCCTAAATAAGTACTGCTGCTGCAAATGGAAATATTTCTCCATTCATAAAATGTCAAAGGAAGAAACCAAAATAATTGGATTTCCCCTGTAAATTGTTCATGTGTAAAGCCACAAAAATCATCATTAGGGTGAAGGGTCCCACCCAACATGCACATCATGTCATCCCATTAAGGGCTGCTTAATTTCCAGCTAACACCACTGCTAACCTTTTTAGGGTGACTGGCAACTGGAAGAGATCCAAAGCTCTGCATGGGGTTGCTTGTGTCATAAAAATTATTTTGAATCATTTCTGTCTTTCTTTAAAAGAGAGAGTTGGTGAAACAGCTGGGTGATTGCAGCATTCTTCTTCTATGGAAAGGGATGACGATAGAAATAGAGTGATTTAATACAAATGCTTTTTATCTATGTAAATTCTGATTTCTATCATTTTCATACAACACCCCACCACCCCCATTCTTCTGTAAATTTGTGAATAATCAGTGCTTATGATTTAACACATAATATGACAGTGTTCCTTCGTGGCGTATATTACATGCACTTAGGGTGAGATTTTTCAAAAAGCAAGTAGATTTGTTGGGAATAAAAATCCTGCTGGCTTTCAAAGAAGATTTTACTTCTGAATTGCTCCAGCTTTAGGAAATTCCACCCAAAACCAACAAAGTAAAAATAACACATTTCTGCAGCTCTCCCAACCACACAGTCCATTAGGCATTAGTAACTTATGCTTGGCAATGTGAAATCGCCTTTCATCTCGTTCCTATTAACTTCCTTCTATTATTTTTTTTAAATACACTACAGAGCTTCATTTTTCCTTCACTAACTTTTCATTTCTGCTCTATACATTTCTTTTTCTGTACTAGGCTGCAATGCAAAGGTCTTTACGGGGTTTCCTTACAAGTCTTTTCTGTCATTCTAATGTTTCTGGCTAATACTTTTAGCCACCATCAAGCTGTTAGAGGTCTGATTTTACCCCTGAGTTAAATATATATCATCCCACTCTCTTAACTATTTCCTCCTTTTATTTACCCAGTTTTGCTCCTGAATGTTGAACTGCTTGCACTCCCCAGAAATACATTTATGCCCCTTTGACACTTTGGTAACAGTCATCTGCTTTGCTCTGAAGACAAGTTTTCTAGTACAACAACAGAAGATCTGTGTAGTTTTTGATTTTTGCTTTATCGTTTTACTTCTCATGCTGGAAATTCCTTTGATTTTTTTAAATGGACATCTTCATTGTGGATAAAACCAGGAATGCCTTTTTTAAAGCTGTGCCATGCTTTCAAAAAAAAAATGTGCATCAGAGCAGCAAAGCTTGAGCTTCGGGAAGAGCAAATGCAATTTAAATTATAGTGAGATTACAATCAAAAACATCAGCAATGATCTGAAATGATTCACTTCCCCCCGCTTTAGTTATCTGTCTTATTCATTGTGCCGCATTTCAGTACTCTGCTTGCCTGAAGTGTACAATTTGATCCAGGGCATTAAGAAGCTGTTTTGACAATAACAAGTCATCCAATAAAAAATGATCCTAACAAAAGGAGTTACGATCCAGAGGTCCCCGTGACAGATCAATCGCCACATCGCTACAGGCTCCATAGACACTACCAGGAATGCTTCTTATGCATCTCAAGTCATAATATAGTACAAGCATCACCCCTTAAATCTGTGCCAAATTCAGTGCTGGATGACTTCTATAGAGATCTGCATCACTTGTCTCACTGAAAAGCCCTACCCTCACTACCTAGAGATTTTGGCAAAAATCCTCATCCCTGGCAAAGTTTCCAGCAGGAAGGTTGTGCTTTCCAAATGTACTGAAGGGGACAATATCCCCCCTGTAACATCACACGGACAGCCTCTCCATGGAGATGACCCGAGGGTGGGTATCACATTGCTCTGCCCCAGCAGAGACAGAAGCGGGGAAGAGCAAGATTTTGGGCTCGAGCGAGGATCAGTAAGACAGAGCACTCTCAAGGAGGCAGAAGGGGGATTTTTCAGAACACAGAATGTTCATTAAAGCCTTGACTTGTAAACAAGGCATCAGCATATAACTCCCATAACTTTGGGCTTAGAGAATCACCCTCCAATCCCAGAAGGACACAAAGTGCTACTTACCATTCCGGTGTCATTTTGAAGACGTGCAGGCTGCTCAGGTTCTAGGCTGGGACAGGCTTTATTTAGCCCGCTGGAGCTCCTAATGACTCCCCCTGAACTCTGAAGAAATACATTTTTCTCCTGCAGTTATTTAAGTATGTGCTTTTTGCAGCAGTATGACATTTCCCTGTGCACCTGTTCAGCTTTAAAGGGTAAGAAGCCAACAGAAGAGTCGTTCAGCATCCCTTAGCCATATTTCCAAAGGATATCTTTGGGGGTGTTACAGTCTCAGTGGCTGGGCTGGTTAATGATGTGCTTCCCAACCCACAGGAGTAGGGAAGATGAACAATTAGAGAAGAAAAGGTAGATGTCTAAAGCTTGCAACCGCGGGGAATAGGACTGGTGTCGTTATTTTGGAGACAAACTTATTAGTGCTGAGTATCTCAGTGCCAAGAAGTTCCCAGTAGCAGAACAGCTGACAAGGAAAAGCTGTAGAGTATGGACATAGAAAAGAAGAACAAGAAGCCATTTACATTTGAATTTTTGTGGGTAACCACAGAGGTGTAGAAAGATTCAGGCTGGAGGCTCCAGGATGAGGGTCTCCAGCTCAATGCTGCTCCCAGCAGGGCCAACGCCACAGCTGCAGCAGGCTGATTGGGACTGTGTCCAGGCAAATTAGGGCATCCCTAGGGATGGGGATCACCCACCACCTGGGGCCCTGTCCCAGGGGTGTCCCACTCGCATGGGAAAGGCTGTTTCTTAGGGCCGGACCTGCTGCTCCATTGGTCCCAGCCCATCCCTATGCTTGGGGCTGCTCTGTCCCAGACAGGACTTGGTGTTTGTCCTTGCTGAACGTCCTGAGTTGATGGTTAAGAGAAGAGTCTCCTTGTTTTACAGCAGAAGCATCAGCTTCCCTGAAGCTGCCTCTGAGTAGCATGTATGATGCACACACAAAACCATGGAGATGATGACCACACAGTGACGTTACCTGTAGCTCATGAAATCCTGGGCTGTTGCATGTCCTGCTCAGCCATCCAGGTCTCAGTGGTCTGTAACAGAAGGGAGACACAAGACCAAAGGCAGCGTCCAACAGAGCATTTTGGACAGGAGAAAACCACTCCACTGTAATGGGAAACCTACTGGTGCCTGACCCCAAGTATTTCTAGTTTTTCTTTAAATACTACAGCCTTTATATTTATTTTCCCATCCTAAAGGGGGACGTATATGCATCCTAGGAGGTAAGAAGATACTGTCCTCTAGCTTTTTTACCCTTGGTCAGCCTTTGCTCTCCAAGGGCTCATAACCCAACACAGTTGCTCTTTCAGCTCTGTATTTTCTAACTAATACCAATTTCCAACTAATATTCTGACATTTTCTGCAGGTGCAGTAGAGAGAGTAAAGAAAATTAGAGACTATGCCTTTGTGCACTTCAATAAAAGAGAAGATGCAGTTGAAGCTATGAAAGCCTTGAATGGGAAGGTAAAGCTGCTGTAAATGCTAATTCGTGGGGCTTATATGTGGTACCTTATACACAGCTGAATCAAAGCTGCCTGGTTTATTAGCTACAAAAATATCCTGAAGGTGTTAGCCCTATTTTCTTTTCTCAGGCTGCTTTTATACTCCTGAATTTGTTTTTCAGCAAGCCTGATGTGCACAAACTGTTCATTTTTGGCTTCTTGCTCCTTGCATTTGTGCTAAATGTTTGCCCAGCTCAGACTATAGTTCACTCCTCAGAAAAAAAAAAAAAAAAAAAGCCGAGCAAAGCCAAAATGAGGACTAGCAAACGAGGGGTTATGGTTCCCTTGGCTCATGCTCACATCCTTGTTCCACGTCTGCCAACAAAAACACTCGCAGGGTAGTGTGTGAATGGCAAACCGGGACAAACAAGGTCAACCCAAAACATCTGCTCCAAATTCAGATGCGGATTTGCAAGGAGGTTGCTGTATTTAGTACTTCTTGCACTGCATGTAATTCACAGTGCTGTAATGCAAGAGCTGTTCCCAAAGAGGTGTTAACCCTGCTCCTATTTTTAGTGCTACTGCTATTCTCCACAGGAGCACGTATAATCTCACTGACTTACATGCTACTTTGCAGGGAAGCAAAGCCTTTTGAAGCCTTCACAACTGTGCTAATTCAGCTAAGGAGCCTCTCCTGGCAGGGGTCAGGGATGGGTGCTCTCAACACATTAAGCCTTCACCCAGCCAGTGCCTTCTTCCACCTGTGGGAGGGAGATTTTGGCTTTTTTTGGGTGGTTTTCTCCATCTTCACATCCCATTAGCAAACCATGTGGAGACACTGCCTCCCTAGGCAGGATAATCCCCGTGCACTTTGGAGACTTACGCTTGTGCTTCTCCCGTGCTCTCTCTCCCCACCACCCCGGCGTGAAGGTGCTGGATGGGTCCCCGATTGAGGTGACGTTAGCCAAACCCGTTGACAAAGACAGCTACGTCAGATACACCCGGGGCACAGGCGGCAGAGGTACCATGCTGCAAGGAGAATACACCTACGCCTTCGGACATGTGTATGACCCTGCCACCACCTACCTGGGTGCCCCGGTTTTCTACGCACCCCAAGCCTATGCGGCTATCCCCAACCTCCACTTCCCTGCTGCCAAGGGGCTTAGCAACAGGAGCATCATCCGGCCCCCGTCCATCCGAGGTAACTCCCATCACGCCAATACTCGGCTTTATCAAAATAACTCCTGCGGGGTTTGGGTGGCTGCTCCCTAGACTTGTGTCGAGGGCGTTGGCTTTGCCCTGGATGCTGGACCCCTTTCAGAGAAGGACAAAAAACACAGTTTTTCATCTCTGTCCTTCTCAAAGACATAGTAATCTTCCAGCAGACTAAGCAGGTCATGAAAAAAATAACCATTTTCCCAGAGCAAGCCTGAAACAGCTTCCAGATTGCCCTACATCCAGCGTAAAGAAACCACAAATCCTCCTGGTTTTGCCCCAGCAGGGAAGACCAAATAAAACAATTTTCCTTTCCCCTCCTCAGAGCCAACTCCCTGAACCAGCCACTAGCACAGCTCTCCGCTGTGTTTCCTCTTTGCTTTGAAGGTCACAGGGAAAGTTTTACCAGTCTTGGTGTTTTCCGACCCAAAGCCATGGTGTTTCCCAGGGAGGTCACATTGCCCTGATGCAGGGTGGGGGACCAGCACTGAAATCAAGCAAGCCATTAACTGCGTGCTCTAGGAGATGGACTCCTTCTCTGGGGGATCATTAACCTAATAATAAGCGGCCTGTGAAAACAGAGGGTATTTTTGAAAGCTGCTGAGGCTTTGCCTTTGATCCTGGGTGACCACACCTGGGACCAAATCAAATCCCCATGCTCAGGTACCCCCCTATTAAATATCTTTGCAAGCATCATTTGGTAAGTGCAGAAGTAAGCTTGGGGGCTAGCAAAAAAAAAAAAAAAAATCTGCCCATTTGATCTTCCTTCCAAAGATGTCACCTGTGGCAGTCAGCTTGTCTCACCAAGCCCGTGGCCAGGTCCCACAGCAGGCTGGGACCCCGCGTGGCACCCCAGTAGGTCTGGCAAGGACTGCACCAGCCAATTTTTCCCTCTTCCCAAGGAAGTGGACGGGAAGAAAAAATTTCCCCTGCTGCCCCCCATGTTTTTGCCTGCACAGGTGAGACCAGCTTCTATGAAAGTTGCATTGGGAAAGGTGCAGATGTGGTAACCCACCAGACCTCTCTTGCCTTGCAGTCTCCCCAGACTCCCAAGTAGGGCTCCCCAAGCAAAAATGAAGTGTAATGGGGGAAAAAGAAGAGGAATTTGGTTCATATAACCAGGGAATTGTATAAACTCTGAACTCTTCAAGAAAGTGAAATTACTTTGGTGTCTAGCAAATGGTACCAGCTGCCCCCTCTCTGCCTTTCAACTACAAATCCAGTTACAAAGGTGTCACGAAGTCAAAACTGACCAGAGAAGATGGAAACTGGGTCATAAAGAAGCAGGGCTTCCCCCAAAAGACCTCACTCATCCAGGCATACAAGCTCAAAAAGAAAGGGTGTCAATGTTGAGCCTGGGTTATCCCAGCAACAGGTTATGGGGGGGGCTCCTGCCCATCTTCTTCCCAAACCCGGCAAATGGGGCTAACTTTTCCATTTCAGCAAGAATCAGGGTAATTTTTTCCGGTGATTTGATTCAGTTTAATGCCTTCTTACATTCCTAGAAATTTACATGAATGTACCTGTAGGGGCTGCGGGAGTTAGAGGACTGGGAGGTCGCGGCTACCTGGCGTACACGGGCCTGGGGCGCGGATACCAGCTCAAAGGAGAAAAGAGGGGAGAGGATAAACTCTACGACCTCTTGCCAGGAATGGAGCTCACGCCGATGAACCACGTCACGCTAAAGCCCCAAGGGATCAAACTCGCTCCTCAGGTACGTGCGCGAAAAAGAGAGTCAATATCCCAGCCAGAGGTTATCTTTGCCCAAAATGTTTTTGGGAAAACGGCCCCCTGCTTGAATCTGCACTGGGGACTGATAACTAAATCCATTCTTGCATCTCAAAAGACATAACAGAAAATAAAATACCACTAGTTGCATCTTGCAGTACCCATCTGCCTCACTGCAGAATGGCATCCACTCTCCCTTGGAGGAGAGTTTTCACAGAAACCCATGGGTGGAAAACTAAATCCAGCTATGGCTGTCACTCCAATAAAAGCACAGAAGGCAAAGAAATTCTCACCCAAAATGGGTTTGATAAACAGGGTGCATCGCTTGGGGCACAGAAACTCTGCTTGCTCAAGAAGGCTTTTGATGTGGTTGTGTGTGCAGGACTGGGATCCAGATGGATGGATGAGGGCTGAGGACAACAAACCCATAACAAATTCCCCAAGTTTCTGAGGATCTGGCTCTTACAGCAACTCCTTTCCCCTTACATCATTGAAAGCAACATCAGAAACTAACTTCACCCTGAATTTTGAAGCACCTCTTTGCCTATTAACACTTCACTTGCCACAGCATCCGGTTTGCCAAAGTCTATGAAAACATCCTTTTCTCCCCCAGAAAACTGGAGAGTGGGTTCCCCTCCAACCCCTGCAAAATTTCATAGTCCCCTTACTCTATTTTATCAGCATATAAGAGGGGTGAAATATCCTGAGTGGTGCTGCACTGCCTTAGGGCACATGAAATTAATTTTTTCCTCTTCCCATGCATGCCAAACCCCCACTGCGTGTATTTCAAATAGTGCAGTAACAACACCAGGCATTTGCAACACTAGTTTTTTGGGGCATGTTTTCCCAGCAGCTGAGCTCCCTAATCCCGCCACTGCTACTATTGCACAACAGTAGGTCTTAAACAGCTACAGCTTGCTTCACAACAGCCTCATTAACAGGACAGCCTCATTTATACCTGTCAACTTGGTCAGCCGCTCCCATCCGCTGCAATGGGACCATTTCAACAGCATCTTTGAATGATGGACTTCGTTCCCACTGCCTAGCTGGGATGCTCAGTGTTAATAAGTAGATCTGCCTTATTGAGGATTTAAATATTGATGTAACATTATAAAACCAACATCCGTATAAAGGCACTGGGACAGCAGGGAACAAGTGTTGCCATAGTCAAGAAATGTAATAAACTAGTTTGCTTACACTACAAAGTGCTAAACTTCAGTTGGTGCTACAATTAGAAAATTAAAAGCCACACTGACATTTAAATTTTACATTTTAATTTTAAATAGAATTAAGTGTTAATTTTAAATATGGTAGACCACAGAAAGATGCAGGTTGGAGGCACCTGGGGTCTCTGGTCTGACCTAGCTGGCAGCGTGACCAACCTTGCAAAGCCCCAAGACTCAACATCTCAGCTGAGTGTCAGGTCTGGTGGAGCTACTTGAAAAAAACAATTGGTCCGAGCACCGCTCACAGGGAAGCATGGGAACACCACGCTGTGTTCCAACCCATTTGGGACAGCACATACCCAGTGGGTAAAAAAAAAAAAGAAATACAAAGCTAAAGCAAGAGCATTTCCGGACAGCGATTCCCAATTACCATGGAATAAGCAGTGCTAAGGCTGGGGCAACATGGTTCAGCATTTCTCTTTCAAACTACAAGTAGAAATAGCTTGCTGAAGCCTGTATAATTAATTGGATGGAAACACAGCCTTCTTTCTTTTTTTTTTTTTTTTTAAAAAAAAAAAAGACTATTCGGACTTTTCATGCACTGCAACCCATTAAACCAGGGAGGCAACAGAGCAGTGAAGATGAATGCAACCCTAGTGTTTTAGCACTGTTAAACAGATAGAGCTTCTGGGGAGAATTCAAAGAAAACCACACCGATACCAGAATAAAACAGCTAATCAGCAAAAGGACAAAGATGTCCAATTTAACGGGGGTAATAATTAACTTCAGGAATTAAATGGATTTTTGAAGTATAAAACGTTCAGATGAATCTTATACTTCAAGGTGAATGTAGTATCCCGTCTACCTTTTCTTTTTTTTTTTTTTGCTAAGCCTTGAGGAATCTGCCACAATACCCCTGAAAACCCTTTGGAGGGAAGGAAGCTAACCAGCGCAGGGCTGGAGCAATTAACCTGAGCAAAAATCCCTTTTCTCCCTTCTAGATCTTAGAAGAAATCTGCCATAAAAACAACTGGGGACAGCCTGTTTACCAGCTCCACTCTGCAATTGGCCAAGACCAAAGACAGCTCTTCCTGTACAAAATCACCATCCCTGCCCTCGCCAGCCAGAACCCCACCATGTACGTAAATATTTGAGGTTTTCTGGGTTTCAGGATTTTTCTTTTTTAAATGGCATTTCATCTAGCATCTCTCTTCAAAATACAGTTGCACAGGTCTCTATTTCCTTTTTTTAAAAAAATATATATTATGGAGAAAAATATCCACAAACTAAAGTAGACTGATAGTGATGTCTGCCATGCTTGGTGCTCTCTCTCTGGTGGTGCAAAGACTACAGAAAGCCAGAAATAATTAGGCAAAAGGGTGCTTTTTAGTACAAAAATAAAGCTTACATTACATCTTGTGGGAAAAAGAAAGCAGCTTGAAAGAACACGCTGATAATTCAGCTCCAAATATGATTCTAAACATTTCTGACCTAAAACATTGTTTGCTGTGTATTTTAAAGAAAAACCCAGACTGCAGCAGGCTTTCTGTTGGATTGAAAATGCACAACATGCTCTGAAAGGATGTTGTGTCCGAAATGAGACCCAGGGCCGATAAACTCAGCAAATGAAACCAGGCTGCTACAAGGAGAGTACTGTTGTTAATGCAGCAGCACAGTAAAATAATGTTTCCATTCGATATGTGGGATGGTGCCATCTATGAGTGGATCAAAACATCTTGCAGGAAAGTCCTAGAGAAAAGAAAAAAAACCCAAGCTAACATTTTGCTGTACTCACAGACATCCCTTCACACCACCCAAGCTCAGTGCCTATATCGATGAAGCCAAAACCTACGCAGCAGAATACACCCTTCAGACACTGGGGATTCCCACGGAGGGAGCCGAGGTGCCTCCTGCAGCACCAGCTTTTCCAGGTATGGGAAGGTCTGTACAGCAAAAGGTCTCCTGGAATATTAGTTTTCCTGCTGCTTCCTTGTGGATGTCAAGAATGAACCGGTTTTTGGCCACTGAGGACAGACCTGGCTGTGCTCCCCCACGCGCGTCTATCTTGTCTCATGTTACTTATGTGTATGACATCTTTGTTGCTTATATAGTAATCTACCTCTATGTCAGGACTACCCAAATTACGCTGTACGTACCACAGAGCAACTCAGGCTGAGGCACCAGAGTGGGAGGGGTCTCTGGTCCAACCCTGTTCCCAGCAGGGTCAATGCTGCAGATACAACAGGTTGCTTGGGGCTGCGTCCAGGCGAGTTGGGGCTGTGTCCAAGGATGGGGATCCCCTCACTGCTCAGGGCCCCATCCCAGATATGCGCCACCCCTCCACTCCTTCCAGTTTGTGGATGCCTCCCTTCAACTGGGAGCCCTGATAGGATGCAGGATACAGAATTGGCATCCCCAGTGTCAGATCTGGGATGAGTCCCCTCCCTGGACCTGCTGGCTACGATCTGGCTGATGCCACCCAGGATGGAGTAGAAATTCCTCACTGCAAAATTGCATGGTTGATTGATTCTCAGTCCATCCGTCTTCCCCAGCACCCCCAGCTCCTTTTGAACCAACACTTTGGATTTCATCTGCCAAAGGAATTACTCAACTGTAAAATCTAGGATCTGATCCCAGCTCTCACACCCCCACTGGAAGTTTTTTTTTATCCAGTTTGGGAATTCATACTCAACAGCTCTTGCAACTACCCAAAACAGCTTGGGAAACACAGGCTGGGAGCAGGAATCCAGCTCGCAGGCATTACATTTACTGTGCTCTCCAGCATGACCATTATTCTGATGTAGTGGGAGCAAAGCATGCCAAACTGCACATGAGGAATGCATTAGTCAGTACTACTGAGTTGTTTGGAGTGTCTCAAGGATGGATTTTAAAAAAAAAAAAAAAAAAAAAAAATCTATCCGGCTTCCTGCCACAGGAGTCCGCAAAAGCCACAGAAAAATCAATTTGTCTGGGTTTGTGCAGGCTTCCGCAGCATGGAAACCAAATGGGCTCTTTATTGAATCCAGTCTCCACTTACTGCTTAATTATAATCTCTCCTTTTTCTTTCATCCACCCTTATTTATTTGTCTTGGAAACTCAACAAATTGACATACATTAAAGCTTCTGCTTGCAACACACACTGGTCCTTGATCAGGTCTTGCTGAAGCCCAGCTCAGCTCGGGCCATGCCCAGGTAGCAGCTCATTTCTCTTATGATGGTGGCAGACATGCTTTAAATGACACATTTCTCAATTCCTATTCAATGTTGCACCTTGCTTTGCTGACGCGAAGAAGATACTTGGAGCAGCTACGGTACTCAAATTATAGCAAATTTCTCATGTTTTCCTGTAAGGTAACACCTTCAACAAGGTAAAGTGCTCTCAGAGTTGCCCAATATCTCCACTCCCCCACAGGACCTTGGCTGTGACTGACCTTGAGTTGATCCCATTGCCCAGCTGGTCGGTCGGAGATTTTGGAGCCTGGGAGATGTAGGCTGGCAGCAGAGCCTGGTCCAGCAGAGCCAATGGGTACCCCAGCTGCTCGTCCCAAATTTGGGCTTTGTCTTCATTCCTGATTCTTTCACAACAAAATATTGTGGTCTGGTCAACAAGATGCTATACCCTGCTTTCAGAAAAACCAGCCCCAAATGAGGTTTGTTTTCCCAGTGATTCATTTTAAATCAGCAAAGCTAACATTTTCCCGTGGAAAATTTTGAAGTGTTGAAACCACATTTTCCATTAGAAACTGATGGGGAAAAAAAAAAAATCCAGTTTACTAAATATTTTCTCCCTGATATTGCCTAGAGGGAGTTTCCCTCCTCTCTAACATGGCTGTCCTGAATTGCATGTATTTTGATTGTGAAGGGTATCAGAGTCACATTTTCTCTATGAAACCAGACCAGGTTTCCCCTATATTACTCCATTTTCTTGTCCTACCCATGCCATGCGTGGGAGGACGTGTACAGAGCACCATTAACACCCTCTTAGCTCAGAAATAATCGAAGCCTAAGGAAAAAATATTCAACAGAGAGGGGCATTTTTCAAGCAGAACGTTTAACACATAATAGGTGAGCAAATGCATTAATTTTCCAGCTTCTTTTATTACCTTTAACATGGAGAAAAAACATGCCAGAAATGACCTATTTAATTTAATTAGATTATTCCCATTCACAAACTCATTGCTCCCTACATCATTCCCATGAATCATTCCCAAGACAGCAAAGTCTTCCCATCAAAAATTATCAGGTGATGGTGAGTTTTGAACATCTTTTCATTAATCTGCATTTTTTTCCCTCCTTTCCCCTGCAGGATATACCATTGCTAACGCAGCCGCAACCGTCACAGCCACTCAGCTCAAACAAGCAGTGACTATGGGACAAGATTTAGCGACGTACGCAGCCTACGAAGCCTACCCCGCCTTCGCAGTTGCTGCACGCAGTGATGGCTACGGAGCATTTTAATCCTGTCTTTAATGAAGTTCCCTTAAATTGAGCACAGGCAGGAAAAAAAAAAAAATCTCAGTCTGGTAATTCTTACACCCTCATGATTTTAAACTAATCTGTTGCCTAAAGTTAGATTTTAGTTGGAGTTTCATTCTTGTAGTTCTTTAGTTTCGTAACAGGATAGTAGGGGGGAAAGGAGAAATGAAAGAAAAAAAAATTGCTCAATATCAGATTTTCACACTAGAAAGAAAAATCTCAGCCCAGAAAATGAGTGGTTCTCAGGTGTGTGGATATACATATGTGTGTATATATATGTATATATACATACACACCATTGTATGTGTGTTTACAAGCAACAACCTGTGCTAAAAACAGTTGGTCCTGTGGACATTGTGACATGGGACTGGGGAAGGATGGGGTGGCTCCAGCAATCCCCTTTGTGCATCAGGAGTTCTCCTCCATTCACCCCAAAACTTCTCAAGCCAGGCAGAGCAGCGGGTGAAATGAAAGGCTGCCCTTGGGCCATGCAGAGGTCTCCGGTTTGCCTTTTACTGCCCCTGAGCATCCCGTGCCAACCAGCGCTGTGGGGATGCGTTCGGGCATCTCAAGCGGCTTTTAAATTCATTCTGGCACAGGCAAGGAAAAAAGGCATTTATCGTAGATGTGTCTGCCCAGCCTAACAGGCTAGTTTGCACGCTCTTGAACACTAATTTGATTTTTATATCAGGAGGCAAGCATTCAGCAGAGTTTTCCCTCTTACTTTGCTACTTCCCAGCCATACCTACAAGTCACAAAACAGCAAATAATAGCGTATTTTTTTCCACCTCCCAGCAAATGGCACATTCAGTGAAAGACAGGAAAACTTTTAGGACTATTAAGGTTGAGGGCCAGGAAAGTGCTATTCATTAGAGCCAATTCTCTACTTAATTAGAGCACAAGAGCTCACAGCCACGGCCCAGTAATAACAAGGACCTCTACAGGAATGAAACTATATACAAGGAACCTTTTTGATGGGATGGAAAGAGCCCTGCCTGGCTATCAATGCTGCTTTACACATTAAAGCAAGGCTGCTGGCTGCTGCGATTCTTGCAAAAACTAGTTTAGTGGAAGAGGGTTCATGTCAATAGTAAAGGTGCCTCTTGTTTTAGAGGGCACCGGTGTTGGTGTTGTGTTTGAATGCTTTGGGGATGATGAGAGCATCCTTTTGTTTACAGCAGGAGGGCATTATCCATTTGTTTTTGCCATCAGATTGAGGCAGGAGTAACGATGCTCTAGAGATATAGGAGAAACACAGTGTTAGGTCACTACAGCAGACATGTTAACCCTATATAATATATCCTCTACAGTAATGCACACTAAGAAAATTTGAATCTGCTCAGTCTAGGACCAAAAAAAACCCTTTTTGGGGGAGAATTTACAACCGGGTTGATGATGCCCATTGATTTCAACAGATCTGGTACCAAATTTTTCATCCAGTCTAGACATGGCACCATACAAGCCGTTTCAAACGGAGCTTTTCCCATGCATCCCCAAAGCTGTACAAAGCACGATGGTCTGTAACAAGGTGTTGACTGCCAGCAGCTAAGTGTTTTCTATTCTCATGCTTTGGCTGACTCAGTTTCACTAGGAATGGAACAAAAACACATAAGCTGTATAGTCTGCGGTCCTATTAGACCCTTTCCATTTATAAAGTAGCTCATTAGGGTTGATCCTAAAGGTATTACAAGCCCTCTGCGGTTGCTGTTTGGCACGCTTGGCTTCGCAGAAAACGACAAACCTGTTCACAGAGGGCAAAAGAACCGAGAGTGTTATGGGTATTGTGGCTTTATTTTCTCTTCTGTCTATGTCTTTAAGTCGTGTTTGACTGCCAATGAGTAACATATTCATGCGTGTCTGTCTCTCTCTAAGAGACTATCGTTGGCAGAAAGTGTTTCTCAGTTTCCATGTTCAGTAACTTTAGTCTGTTTTTTCAGCTATTTATATAAGTTCAGAAAGATGTCAAAGAAAAGGGCAAGAAGCAGTATTAAAAAGTGTGTGCATGAAGCACTTATTTTTGTATGCTTAGTACAATATTTGTATAGAGTTTTAACACTATGAAGTGTAGCAAAAAAAAATCACACTATCGATTTACTGGAGGACAATCATGTATGTTTAAAGAGAATGAAGTGAAAATGGCATCTCAGTCATCCATCACAAGGAAATTATAACCAGGATTAAATTCTGTGAAGCAAGCCTGTAATTGTAGAGTAATCCAAGGACATTAACTGGACTTTGAAATATCATTAAAACTTTTTAAACCAACACACATGCCTCAGTCCTTTTAAACCCCAAGTTTCATCTGAAAGGGTCATCCTGTGCATGGTAAATAAGAGCACACTTTGCTCTGTAGGGATCGATTTGAGGTCAGACAGGGAAGGTCACAAGCTGCTCGGCTTGCCGAGAGTGTTTTCAACATGCACTTTGGTGACACTTTACATGCACACGCAGCAGAAAATCCGCAGTGTTATACTTCTGCACTTTTAAGTAAAAAACCAAGGGGTTAGGGTTTTTTCCCCACTACCTCTTTGGCCATTATTTATTTATCTGTCACTTAGGAATCACTTTTGCTATAAATTTATTACAGTGGTAACACATTTGTTCCTTACCTGACCCCAACAGAGATGTCTCAGAGGCGATATCGATAGTGAGACTGCAACATGCAAAAATAAGGGGGTAGATGGGATGATACATTTAGGGCCGTGAAGAATTGGTCCCACCTTGGGAAGAGCCTGTTGCCAGGTCACTGATAGGTAAATCAGCTACAGCCCTGGTCATTTTAAGAAGATGAGGACCTCCTACTTGGAAGACCATCATAGTTACATGACTGAGCAATAGTAATCGCTGCTTCCACACCCAGTACGAGGGGTTCTGGTTTTCCAGCTTTCCAGAGAGATCCTGAGCCTAAGAAATGGGGGGAAGATCTGATACCTTGCTACTGATAGCACACAGCACTCAACCAAAGGCCTCCCTACCAAGCCAAAATAGATTTCGCCAAAATAGCCTGACATTGTTCTTACAGACTTACAAAGAGGTCAGCTGTATTCTGGGCTTTAGCAAGAACAGCAGCTCTGCCAGGTCTATTATTTTACCTCATTAGCTTTTCCTGATGTCCTGCTTTCATTTCGTTTGAAATCAGGGCAATGGCAGAATTCACATTTGTGCTTTACTGTTTCTCCTCTCAGAGAACTGAGATCCCCTCTTTGCTCAGCAGCAGCTGGCTGATCAATTTTGGAGAGCAAGAATGATTTTTCAAGAAATTTCAAACCCACAACCCAACTTAAAAAACATTATTTCCCATTTGTACAGATGTGGGTTCCCAGTGGATAGCAAGACAAAGCCAAAAACCATATCCGTCCTCCACAAACAAGTCTAAGACATGTTTGAGCTGTAAGTGAGAAGATCAATGCCCAGAAAAATCAGCAGATGGCCACATGTTTGGCTGCTTGCAGGGCAGGAGGTACAAAAACTGCATTTTCCTTCTCCCTTCTTCCAGCCAGCCCTTTCCTAAAGGTCTCTACAGCACAGGGCCTCACATCTGAGGTGCAAAGCGTGAATAAAACATGTGTGAGGATTACACAACTCTGCTTTTGGAGCTGGATAGACCCTGAAACATCCCACCTGGAAACTATCTCCCATGTCCCACTGAAACCCCTTCTAGAAGTCCATGGGACAAGGTCTCCAGTGACTTTCAAGGGGAGCTGCTTTATCTTTGAGCTTGCATGGCTCCCTTTTCCCACTAGCCCAACTAAATCGCCCATAGGCCATCTCATCTCCCCATCACCTACCTACCTGGATTTCCTTTTTTGGGGAAAAAAAAATAAACCTTTTGAAGGGTGACATTCCAGTCAGGGACCACAAATCACTGCTGTTCCGTAGCTGCCTCGAGCTCAGCCTGGCCATGGTGTTGCTCATGGTACTCTCATGGGATGCCCCTTTCTTTCAAGGACTGGAAATTGTTGTGTTCTCCCAAAACATTCGTCTCAGCTAAAATTGCAATTCTCAGCTGCCCTTTGTAAGTGCCAGTGGGGGGCTTAGGCAGCCCCTGCTCACCGACCCTTCTCCTTCCGTGGGTGCTTGGGGTGGGCTGCTCTCTCCCTGGAGATGCCCTGCCACCTCTCCATGACCAGAGAATTGGCCTGGCCTGACTCCAGCTACCTGCAGGACATGAGGACTATGCACACCCAGATTTGGGGCTGGTTAAGGGGAACACTGGAAGAGTGACGTTCCTTGGTCCCCAGACCCGCCTCGTGCATATGCAGCCCCAGTTGTGAAGATGCTAAAAAGCAGGTAGCCGCTGGTGGACCTGTAGATAGGTTGCACATAAATATCCTCTGTGGGACACATGCAAACAGCACCAGACAACCACAGGATCAGACAGATCCTAAGAGCCTGCATCAAAGCCTGGAGACAGCAGAGGTATTCTCCCCTTTCCCCCCCAGTGCCTCGGGTCAGATCCTAATTGAACATCTCTTCTGCAGCTCCAAATACTGTTGGTAAATTCGGGAGGGATAAGATGTTGTGCAGGAGGAAAGTTGCGGCATGGTCAAGTTTTGCAAAGGAGCTCTGCGAGGCAGCTCAGCCTGCGGACACAAAGCAGTTTCTCAAGTTCATACTAGTTTATGTCCCACGATAAAAAAGACAAAAAAAAAAAAAAAGGTGGAGTTTTGCTTGCCTCCTGAGCACGTACACAAGGCACAAATGGCTATACATCGAAGGAGAGCAGCCCGAGAGAGGGAAGAGCAACTGTGATGAGTAATGCTATATTTAACAACTGGCAAGTTGCCCAAATTCCTGAAATAATTTTTTTCTTTTTTTTCTAGGCTTTGGCTCTCTTCAGCGGCGAGCTTGTTCTCATGTAAAACGGCACTGGCACCTAGCGGCTGCTGGATTCAACCACAGCACCCCGAAACAGCGTGCAGAGGAGGGAGAAGGGCTCTTTGTCACCACACACCAACAGTAGATGACAGCCACAATGCTATTAAAGAACAAATAAACCAAAGGGCTTTTCTCAGCGGCCCTTCTCACACTGAGGCGCTTGGAGATGCTAAATTTTCTAGGCACATAAAATTAAGAAGCATTCCAAACAAACTACCCCCAAAAAACTTCAAAAAGCCTGTGCCCATGGGTGACAAATAAATAAACAAGCCTACCACAAGGTGTTTCACCAGGGGATCTGCTGTGGGGCACCGGTGGGACTCTCCAGATACCCTAATTCTGGCTCTTAACACCTCCCATGAGAACACCAGCTTCCCAAAGACTCTTTTGGGGTCAGCTGCTCACGTTTTAGAGGGTAAATCTTACCCATGAGCATTTTAACTGTGCAATTCAATTTTGCTTGCATAAACATGTTCAGTACGACCACTACTAAAGAAATCCACAGTTAGTGTAATGCAATAATACAAATAAAATTATCTGAAAGAGTCAAATAAAACATCTCAGTCTTGCCTGAGAAAGAATGAACCACTATTTCCTTTTTCCCCAATGTATTTCTTTTAGGAAAACAGGAGCACTCCCGTGCAATTTATTCTAGTTTACACAGTGTTAGAAAAACAGCAAGTAGAGAGAGAGTGATTGTTATACTGGAATTCATTAGGCAGCACCATTTTCAGACCAGAAAGCAGCTCCTGCATTTCATAAAGATGATCTGACCCTGTTTTAAGGCGCTGCAATGTGTTTCACCATGCACGGTCCTGCACGAAAACATGAGCAAAGTGGGAAAAACTTTGCAAGAAACTTTCTGCATCATTTTGCATTTGAGCATTGCTGCACTGACCAAGCCTGTCCCGTGGCACAGTGGGATGCTGGAGCAGCATCCTCTGCTGCTGCCTGTATTCCGCAGACACCACCACTGCCATCAGAGCGATTTTGCTGACGAGAGCAGGGTGGATGGTCCAGCTGGGTGAGTTATTAGCAAAGGACATTAAGAGCATCTTCAGGGATTCGATTCCCAGTGTTGTTCTTCCAAAACTCTCTCTTTCCTGACTCAATATTGCAATTGCTTTGAGCTCCTCCAGATAGGGATCTCTGAGACTGATTGCAGCTGGTTTAAAATGAATAATTCATTATCTCCTACTGATTTTAAAGAGAGGCAAAATTATCTGACTGATGATTCTCTGAAGAATTAAAGAGATTGCATACAAAATTGGTACATATTGTTGGAGCTTATTAAACATTTACAATTGTTTAGCTGTAAGACACTACAAGAATCCTAAATCCAGGTCTGAATTTCTTCTCCCTGTGGCCCCCAGATCTACCACTTACAGAGGCTGGCAGAGACTTGGGGGCTGGGGAGCCACCCCTGCTTATGGCACCTCATGGCAGCACTGGTGGGAGGCACCTCTGGAGGGACCTGCCACCAGTACTGGGTCAAGACATTCATGGCTTTGTCCAGCCAGCTCCTGAAACCCCCAGCAGAAGATCCTCTACCCTCCTGGGGACCTTTCTGTGTGGAAACCCTTTCAGCCAACAGGTTCTGGGACTCTCCATCTGCCCCTTCGATTCTATGCTTTGATGAAACCCTCCATTGATCTTTCACGTGGGTTGGAGGGGCACCACGAGCCCTTCTGGTGACCTACCGAAGGTGATTCAGGCTTTGGCCATCAGCTCTGGGTAGTCCTTCATCCCGCCAAAGCCTGCTCACCTTGTGTCCTTCCTGATGCTAAAATGAAGTAGGCTTAAATTTGTTCAGAGCTGCGTCACCCACAGCTTTAATTCATAAGTTCAATTCTTACCAATTTCCATCTGCAGTACCTGAAATACAAACTTATTGTGATGAAATCCAACCCTGCTCTGGTTGGACATCAGTCTAGCAACTAGCAGCTGCAGGTTCTCCCTCACCAACAGATCCCTCCCAAAATCCCCATCCTGCATATGGCCCCTGGTGTAACCCCAGTATCCTGCGATGACATCGTCCTATTGGAACAACCTCTGGCACATGTAAGCATCCTTATTTTTGATCTTTTTGATGTGTCCCAAAGTGATATTTAGAGGATAAAATGCTACCTGCTGCCCTTTTCTGTGGTCAGAGGGCTGGGCAGGAGCTTAACACAAGGACAACAAGAGTGGACAAAGTCAGCCCCAAAGTCTTTCTTGCCCAGCATCCCGCCTCTGGACTGTGCCACAGATGCATGATGACTTCAGGTCATAAAATCAGAGCAAACATATGTGGGCCTTCCAGGCACTTGGTGGCCTCCAGCCCACCTGTAGTTTCTTGGGCAACCTGTAATTATTTGAGAGCTTTCACTTCCAAAAACTTGCCCAAAATCCCCTTGAAATGACACAAACCCCACATGTGGTGGGCAGCACTGAGCCTACCTGGCACACTGGTCAGTTCAAAAGTGACATTTGTGAAAGAGAGTAACACAGTCTAGCAGGAAGAAACTGCCACCTGCTTCAATATTTTATTTTGCGAGTGACTGACCTTCCTTTCCTTACTCGAGACCTCTGAGGTAGGACCCTACACAGCCACTCTCATCAGGGACCTGTGAAACTGAGACGACGGATTTATGGAGAACTATGTGCAATTCACTCCATATGACACTGTTGCCCCACCACCACCCATAGTCTATGGTGGCTTTTAACTCAGAGAATTAATCCTCCAAATGCCCTAAACCAGAATGATTAAATGAAATAATATTCAAACCTTTCTGATGAGTATCTATCCTATTTATCCCTTCACCATCCCAAGAGGTCAGCTTTGCACTTCAAGCACAATTGAGGAGTCTTTTCTTCTGATGCCTTGCAAATTCAGCAGCTCTTTCCAGTTTTATGGACTGGGCTCAATTTTATGGACTGTTTTATGGTCTGGATTAGCTCCCGATATGCACTAATTCTCTCCAAGAGAGCCTATTCACAATCAATAAGCACTTGTTTAATGACTAAAGAAAAACAGTTACATCTTTTATTACAATAAGAATCAACTGCAACAAGATCTGGCCAGGATGGGAACCACTTGAATGAGAATACATTGGACTAATGAGACCGAATTGCAGGTAAAAGTCAAAACTTTGCAGCAAGTCAAGCTTTGCACAGCAAAGGATGACCAGCAGCACTCGAGGGACAGCAATGATGTATAGAGTCACTTCTGCCACAAAAAAAACACCCAGGCATGCGTTGTAAACATCGCAGCTATCAAATCTACTGCTCAAAGGAAACAATTCCTTTAATGAATGAGATCACCTACAGAGTTGTGATTTCAAAGGCTGACGATGTGCCTTCAAATGAAGAAGAGACAGAGTGATTGTTAGACAGTTTTTTCTTGTAGTGCCCGAAGTACCGTATCCTGTAGATGCCCGGCTCTGTGCCATGAGGGATGTGCCATTCAATAGTCACATTGCTCCGACCAAATAATCCTTTGGTCCAGTAAAACCTAGCAGACAAACCAAAAACTGCAGTCAGCAAGAAAATCCACTTTTCATTTGTTTTAATATCCCAAGAGCTCACAAAGTGGAATGAGATGAATGCACTCCTGTTAAGTATATTTTAAGAGCTTCTTTTAACCTTTCCTCGTATATTTAGGCTATCAGAGCAGCAACCAACAAGCCAACCCAAAACCTGGCAGGGCTGAGAAATATCTGGAAACATGGAAAAACAAGTCAGTGGTCCGTTTTGCAGATGAAGAATATTTCTACCAACATGTTCTTATATTCCCAACTCCATATCATAACCCCATGCAACATTACCTCTGCGAGCAATATTCATCAGCTTAGTTTTCCCTGCGCAGGGGGAATGCTGAACCAAGAGGATGAGTATTTACTGAAGGTCACAAGCAAAAACTATCATAATCAATCTCAGGGCTTCTGGCACCCATTTCCACATCAGACTCCCATTTTCTTTTGCAGACTCCTTGTGCAAAACCACTTCTTCTCAACCTTAAAACTCCACAGACAGCCACACATCATCTGGGGGGTGAGGGATTTTTCAGCCAGCCGTGATGGAGCACTTCTTGGGGAGATGAAGAAGATTAACCCACTCTTCTTTTGATACTGCCAGCAAGGGGCACTGCTGGATATAGCCCTAATTGTATCCAGGCCAGACATGGGAGTTACCAAGTCCTACCGAGACAGCACCCCCATTTCAGGGCTTTAACAAAAGGAAGCAGATGAACAAAATATTTTGATTCATCGGCAACGGTGACAAAAAGTTTCCCCATACCAGTCTTACTGAGAAGATTGAAATAAATGTTTACAGACGTGACTGGGTGAAAAACAGCGAATGTTGGGGGAAGTTTGGTTTGGTAAACAGAGACCACAGGCTGACACAGGGCCCATGTATCCACCTGGTTGCTCTTGTCCAAGGTTTTGGCTGTGGATTGCACTGGCTTGTCTTGGGACAATGTCTTGGGAGATGACAGCGAGGTGACAGCACAAGGCCTGAAGTGGTGGGCGATCTCCATCCTTGGGGACCACCCCGACTTGCCTGGACATGGCCCCAAGCAACCTGCTATACTGCGACATCGGCCCTGTTGGGAGCTGGGTTGGAACACAGTCCTGCAGCCTGAGCCTGGCCGTAATGCTGTGACCTAAAAATGCTGCTGTGATAGATCTATGCCACCACCCAGCCTCCTCCCCATCCCGCCCTCCAGGCTCAATGAACCAGGATCACCGCTCAGGGACTTGGGAACTGGAACATAGCTCAGAGCTCATCTGGGAAAGAGGCTTCTCACAGATGAGCTCATGGGGATTTAATCATCTTATCTCTGTTGGCTGTTTGCTAAAGGCAGGGCCAGGCAAATTCCTGCCTGTAGCTCAGGCCCTCCTCCTAAACAGTCCCAAGACAGCAATTAATGTCGTCCGTCGTGTGTCGTCCCCCCCCCCCCGCCCCGTGGCAGGCGCAGAGTGGGGGGCCTAACACTTCTCTACTGCAAACGCCAAGACAACATCTAGCAAAAGGGCAAGTCTGCACTGAATTTGTTCCGGCTGCAATGGCGAGCGCAGGACAAAGGGCAGATAACAGCTATCTCCTTCCCCAAAAGCTGCACCTCCTTTAAGTAAGCCTTCCTATCTTTTGATCCGTGAAAATACACGTTTTACAAAAGCACCTATAAGCTATTTAACACTTTGCAACACTAAGCTAACAAATAATGCATTCCCTTGTGCTACTCTCCTATTGCAATGTCAGCACATTCAATGGTATTGAACGTTAGTTTTTCCTGCACTAAAAAAACCACAGTTGACTCCACTAATATCTAGTAAAAATGTTTGATGCTCCCTGTCCCCATTGCCTTAATTACTGACATTTCAAGGTTAACACGATGACATTGTAAAAAAGGGACTCGTTTTCATCTTAACAGAGCCATTTCCCCTTTTTTGTGGTGTTTGGTACTTTCCTGCGGCACCAGGAAAGGAGACATTACTGTCTGCATTGGTTTGCCTTCTGACCAGCCCCTTTAGGCAGGAAAAGGCCAAACAGCTCCCTTCCCTATCAGCAGAAGCATTTAACCATCGTTCAGAGATCTGAAGTCTGACCTTTCTCAGGAAGGAAAATAAGATGTCTAGATTCCCATCTTTCCAGCATCATGGCAGCACATTCTTCAAGTTTTGCACTTTTATATGTTTTTCATCTTCTTGAGTGACATGTTATTAAACACTTTCAGTGTTTCTGGCAAAGATTTTGGGAAATCTGTTGGGTTTTTGGAAGAGGAGGGAAGAAGGCAGGGCTACATATATGGGTGATAAAATGCCATCATTTCCCTTACTCAGGTAGGGAACTTGACTGGAAAGGGTGACATCAATGAGCGTGACAAGGTAACATAGTGCAAGTGTTAAACAGAGGGCAAGCACTTAGAAATGCAGAGCTCCAAGTGCCAGGTAGGAATACATCTCCCGCGTTGGGACAGGTAGAGCCCTGGCTACTGGATTAGGTTTAGAGAGCAGCTGGTTGCACTTGGGCAGGGAGAATTACGCCTTATCAAATGCTTGTCATAAATCCAGAGGAAGACTTTCCTGATGAAGCCACGCTGTCGGGAACATTGCCTCTCTGACCTTGGACTTTACGTGTTTGCACTGGGACGTTGCAAGGTCAGAAGACCCCAAGATGGACATTTTTGGGGTCCAGTTTCTCACAGATAGGTTGCAGAGGCAGGTGGAAAATACCTGGTTTTATTCAAACAGGGAAGTAACTTGAAATCAAATGGTTTGACAGAAGATGCCTTTGGTATTCTTATTTCGTGTGCTGACTTCTCGTGTAGCTCTGAAAGGTGACACCAGCTTTGCTGCTTCGTGGGTATCTTTCCTTAAGACTGACATCTCTAACCGTAACTTTGCTTTCTTACAAAGTTTTTTTAAATTGTTGACTCTTTCTACTTTACGATGCACAGCAAAGCTGGCCAGCTTTTCCCTATGAAAACTCTACTGCGGTGAACGTCTCATATTTTATATTTGGTATCCTATTCATCAGCACGGTACAGGAGATGGATGGATGTAGGCTGTGAACAAGTTGGACCATGAACCTTCTGTAATTCTTGCTCTTCCTTCTACCTTTCCCAAATTTATAAGCCTTCATTGCAGAAGCTAGACCCAAGGGGAAGACCGATTGTTGTGGTCTTGACAAGTTAACCACCCAAATATGGACCAATCTGTCCCCAGAGAGCATCATCTGCAGGAACAAGACCAACCTATGGTTGGGAGCTCTGAAATGAAGCCCTTCAGGTTAAACTCGAATTACTCCGTGGAGTCTGTGGAACAGTGAAATCTGGTCAGGGCACCCACCTGGTGTCCCAGGAGGCATCGTTCTGTACCACGTGCCAGCTGCCTGAAGTGTTGGCATATCTCTCCACCGTCAGGAAGTTGTGTTCAGTCTGGAATAAAAATAACAGAGTTAGCCAGATGCTGAAGGGACAGGCATGTCCCTACTTCTCTGTGTCACTTTAAACTGAGAAGGGACTATGCTTCTGTGTGCTTTACTGGCAAATGCGGCAATTACTAGCAAAAATGCTTATAATTCACTGGCAAAGCACAAATTTAAGCTAGTAAGTGACGCAGAGAACGAGTAAAGAACTTAATCATTAAAAAGAGAATGGACAGGTGAGGTATTTGCTATCAATGTCTATGCAAGATGAGTGATGGGATGAAATAAGTACTTCTCTAATTTTCTTTGTTTTATTAAAATAATGCACCAGGCTAACAGGATGGAGACTAGAGACCATGCTTGCTACAACTGGAGGGCACTGGATACCAACCAAGAAAGAGTGTCTGGCCTAAGGCATGACATGGGTGTCTGACTTCAATAGTATGAAGAGATCATGAGTAGCCTGTATCTGACCAAATTAAGGACTTTGCCCCAAAAAGCATTCTGGTGGTGTGAATTCCCAAAGCACATGTTAAAAGGAGAAACTATCTTCTTCTGAACTCCCGGCAAATTAAAAAAGCACTGGAAGCACACTATCTTACTCCTGAAACATGAATGTCAAAGATTAAAATGCATCAGGCAGAGGCAGTAACTAAATATTCACTAATCCTGAACATTCCCAATTCCAGCATCTTGGCATCATATTTACCGCATTCTCTGCAGAGTTCCTGGGGTTCGCGCCTACAAAAGTTACTTCAGCAACTTCTCTCTGTGGGGGAAATTGAGATTTATATTAAAGACTGAGCAGCATATTGCACATTAAGGACATCCTTTGAAGATGCCGCATGAGGTTTTTAGTGGTTTGGTTGTTTTTTGTGGTTTTGGGTTTTGGTTGGGTTTTTTTTTTTTTTTTTTTAATTATTTATCATTTCACTTGTTGCAATAGCAATGGACAATTTATACTGTGAACTGGTATTCTGTGCCTTGACAATCCACTTGTCCTGCTTCCTGGATAAACTCCACCATAGCACATAAGATTTCTGTGTACATGAGGGAGGGAAATAGGCGAGATTTTTAAGAATGTCTCCCTGCCTTCTTCCTGCCTTACTACCTTACTGCTGGAGACAGCAATGAGATGAAAGTCCTTGCTCTGAACACCTTATCTAAATTTTGAGCACTGAAAACTGAACCCTTTCTTACATTTTTATTTCATTTACATTCCATCCCAGAGGCATCAAAGGTGACCTGATTTCTGCTTGTAAAGAAATCACTGTACAATATTCGCCTATGTAATCATCAACTGTGATTTTGTGTTGAAGCAGAAGGAGAAATCTTCTTCTTGTTGAATAAAGGGCTTTTATTTTCCCCTTCATTCACCCATTTTAATCACACTTAGTACAATGACACTGGCATGAAAACGCTCATGCCTTTTCAACCATGCCCACTAAGAGCAACGAGGCCTTTTTGGTCTGAGAGCACCGCCACCCTTCAGAAAACATAGACTTTTTCGGAAGAGGGGTAAGAATTGAAAGACAATTTCCTAAAGAGGTTTTAGCAAATCCTTGAAGCTCTCACCACTCGATACTGTTGTCTCACTTCTTGTAGCACATCTCCAAATGTCTTATTTGCCGGCACGCGATCAGCAGTGAGAGGAGGCACCAAGGTCACATTACCTATATTGAAAATTAGTGGCTCTGGACCACGTGGCAAATCCTGAACTGTATTCTGGGAAAGGGAAGATGTGCTCATTACACATACATATAGATAACCAGTATCTCCCTGATGAATCATATCACTGCTGTGGCTCTTGATCCAAGTCCATTACTTGGATAGATTTTAAGAACAAGGACAATAAAGTGAGCATTAAACCAAACAAGACGATCTTCATCTGTGCTTTGCATGCAGGAGCAATCCCCACAGGACACCTGCTGCCCTGCTGCTGAGGTCCCCCAAATCCACCCACCAGAATATCCCATGACTTCAGGAGGCAGCAGCTGCCCACCGTTCTTGCATGTTCACATGGTCTGCAGATGCAATGGTAATGAACATTGCCATGTATGGAAAGAAATGTAGCAGATTTTTTTTCCTCTTGGTAGAAAAACAGCAACTTCAGGCCATGCTGAAAGGTTGGAGGTACCTATTTCCTAAACTTTGAACTGAAAATACCCAGAATTTCTCAAGTGGTATGAGACCACCATTACAGGAATTATTTTCATACCACATGAGACTTTCTCAAAGCGGTTCCTTATGAGAAAAGAGAGGGAGCAATCAGGCAACCTCACTGAGGAACAGATATGGCCATCACCATTTACAGGATTTAAATATCTGTAGCAGCATGTGGCATACAGAAAATTCTGATTACCGTAGCAATAGCCCTTGCAAGTCCTCTGTACAGTTGAATATAAGCAGAAAGGGTGTGTGGCCCATAAATAGTTGATGCAGCCTCATATCGTTGAACCTAGTAAAGGACAAATTTGGAAAAGGAGGGTTTGAAGAACTCTTGAACAGTTTATACAGCTCATCCTACTGTGCCAAGACAAAGATCAGCACTATACCTGCGGGGGTTTATTTACTCCCTTACTGCTAGGGAGGCAGCCCAACAACTTGCCTAAGTATTTCTGCTGCAATTTCAGGTTACTCTTCATTCTCCAATTCATTGCAAACAGGGAGGACGGGTTGTCACTATTCCAAGCATCACAGCTCTTTTACTCTTTTAAAGGCTTATGATGTAGGTTGTCTCCTCTCCAACTTTTTGGGTTGGACAACCCCCATTCTTCCAACCTTCCCTCCCAGTTTAGGGTTTCTAAAACCCACGGAGTTCATCCAGTGGTCCACATATTCCTCAAAGCACAGCATCTACCGTGCCTTAAAACTGGGTCTTGCAAGCTATATTGCAGTCTTTTCCACAGCAACGTGGCACTGCAATTGATGTTCACCTTATGACCCTACAGCTCCAAATCTTTCTTCTGGTAATTTTGCCACCTTATGAAGATAATTTCTAATTCATCCAAGTCATGAGGAGATTACTAAAACAGACCTGAAGTCACAGGAGCTCCCTTCAGTACATCTGTCCATTTCCACATTAAAGCATCCATATGTACTCTCTAGCTATGGTCAGGAAACCACACTGGCCCCTGGACCATGTCGTCTAGGCTAGAATAAACGATGAGGTCTTGTGATTTCTGCCACAGATTCTTCAGCTTCTTGTGGCAAAGGAAAAGTACTCTAAACGTACATAATTTCACACAAATTATCATCCCATATAGCCAAAAGCTGAACTCATTTAAACATGTTCAGTCTGCAATTTTAACATTTACCTGGTATTCTTCATAGGTGGTAATGTAATGGGTGTAGACATTGCACAGACCTGCAATTACGACATCCATTCTTGGTCTACCATGAGAATCAAATTCCTAAGAAAGAAAATAAATTACTTATAACAACTGCTTAATGTACAATTATGTTGTTGTTATTTACCAGGACAGAATACAAAGTTACAGTAGGGAGAGGGCTGGATGTTCAGGAATGCCACCCTACAAGTGTAATTTGCCTTTATTAATGTCTCACATTCACTTCCCAAAGAAAAAGAGGAGAAATGGCCCCATACTGCAGTAAATTCAATAAATTTAGGGTGGGTTTGTTTTGGGGTTTTTTTGTGGAAGCCGATGCTTGTATATTCCTAAAAAAAAGGGTGATATAACTACATGAGACAGGCTCAGCAAGTTGTGGAGACAGTGTCTGAGATTAAGATGGTATTCAGGCTGCAGCTGAGAATAGGATGTATCAATCAAGAAAATGGAAAAAATACATTTGCCATTTTTTTCCTGCTGTTCTCATGTTGCAAAAATCCTGCTAGGGATTAAGGACATAAACCCCTCCATCCCAGAGACAAAATTCCTGCTAGCATCATTTATGCCTGGATCCCAGTTGAATTAGCTTGTGTTGGCTTAATGGATTGAAACTCAATCAGTTTACTTCTTCTGGGGAGGATATTCATTTCTCCTGCATGCCAGTAAGCACATACAAAATGTGTCAGAAGCAATTGTGAGAAGGAAACATCTATGAGATGTGAGACCCGTGACCCCAGCTGGGATGAGACAAGGGAAAAACCAGAAGGATCAAAAAATACAAAGTTCCAGATATGCTGTACTCTGGAGAATCCTCTTCCTCAGCAGCTTACTCTTTTAACAGCTTCTCGTAGCCTGCGTCCAGACATGGTCCTAGGGACATTAAGGGAACAACGTCAGTCTCCAGAAATGCAGGGACCTAAAGCAGGAATTGCTGGTTGGACACGCAGCACACCACCAGAAATTCACATAGCACTTGCAGCGCTGCTCAGCATCCCTCAAAGCTTCTCTGCAATGAGCTCAACCAAAACACCTCAAAATATTTCACATACATCATCATAGCCAGGGTGAGGCTGGAGGGACCTCAGGGTGGGGTCAGGTAGAAAAGCAGGTGCTAGAGATAAATCATTATCCTATTCCGATTTTCACCATTGTACCATCAATAGTCAGTGCAATTCATCATTATGGTTTGGGGGGGGGGGGCGTGGAAATCAAAGTTAACAAGTTCCTTTTGTTTCATTGAAACAGCGTTTTGCAATGAACAGTTAAAATTATTTAGGAAGCTTGTTTGCATCTCATTCATTCCATTCTAGTTTACAGAATGGAGGGGAAAATAGGAAACCCCAGGTAACCAGAGGAGACAGTATACAAGAAAGTACATGCAGTGGACATAAATGGGTAGCGCCCGCACAGCTATCATATACTGGGGACAAATTTTAGCCTACACCCCCATTCTGCCTGTCTGTGGAAGTATCACAGGTAGTTTGAATGAAACACTGCTGACTGCAATACTTAGAACAAGACCAAAGAAACACTTACGTGAACTCTCCGGGAACAGCAACAATTGCCAGCGATCCAATGGCAGTGATCTGAACATCTACGATGTCAGGGTGCCATGGGTGAGGCCGAGTCATCTGAGGTGAAAAAAAAGTGGATATGACTATTGTAGGATAGTAGCAAAAAAAGATAGCTGAAGTGTTTTCCTTCCTACAGTCAGAAATCAGGCAAATAAATTTACTTTGCAGACAGGCACATGAGAAAGTGTTTTACCTTCACGTGTACAGCAAGTTGTCTGACCATAACAGACAGATAAGGCACATGGAAATACTATGGGTAAGGAAAAAAAAAAAAAAAAAAAAGGTGTTGCCAGAGGAGTAGCTTAAAGCAAAGTGGGTAAATAAGGTCAGGGTAGCACTTAGAAATCCCTCACCTGCATGGGAAAAGGATAGTGTTAGGATCAGTAAGGTTGATCATCTGACCAGGAGAGCAGAAGTGAATGAGTGAAATCAGAGAGCCCGATGGCAATGGGAAATGAGAGTTACCTCTTCGTTAGCTGAGCAAATGCACCATCAGTTGTGAGGCAGAAGGAGAGTTTCTAAGTCACCCAGAGGGTGATGCTCAGGGAACTCTTGACCTAGCCCTGACTTCAAACTGCCCCTTAGCAGGAACCACACCGTACTGAGACTCAGCACCATTGCAGCAGCCAAAACACACACAGCAGCAGCCTTTCATCTTAAAAAAAAAAAATAGCTAGATAAAAATGAAGAAGCCTGTTAAAATTAAGAACAAGAGCTCAAGGGTGGCATGGCTCCAGCAGATGAAATGCAAAGCCCCACTCCAGCAAGCCAAAAAGATTTTTGAGGAGCAATTTACTGGGGGCAAAACATGAATGACAAAACCTTGCAAAGCACATCAGAAACAGGAGGCCTGCCAGAGCATCCGTAAAAGCATGCTCAAAAGGTGATAAAGTCACAAGAATAAAGTGTAAGTAGCACCATCCAGGATGGAGGGGGTGGTGTGGGAGGGGGCTCTGCACTGGGACCTCTTTTTATGAGAGATGAGGTGGGGAGCTGATTGAACACAAAGCGACAGTAGGAAAGCTTTTAAAGAGAATGATGAACGGAATAAGAAGGAATCGCCTCATCCAGATGGCATCCTCTAAGTGCTCTAAAGGACCCTGGACATGATCCCGCTCCACTACAGTGCATTTGCCTTAATGCCAAGGAACAGCAGGTGGAAAATGAGGCATCAATTTTCTTTTAAAGTTGTGAGTAGGATTTTGGGAAAGTTCAGTAAGAACAAACACCAATTCCTGCCCAGGACGGAGCAGCCCCAAGCATGGGGATGGGCTGGGACTAACAGGGCAGCAGCTCTGCAGAAGCTGGCTCTAAGAAATAGCCCTTCCCTGTGTGAGTGGGCATCCCTGGGATTGGGATCTTAGCAGTGGGGGATGTCCATCCTTGCTGACTGCCCTGAATCTTCTGGACATGGTCCTGAGCAACCTGCTGTAGCTGCGGTGTTGGTCCTGCTGGGAGCAGGGATGTGCTGGAGAACCCCAGCCCAGGATACCTCCAGCCTGAGCCTGGTTCGATTCTACTTGTGGATGAGTAGGTCTGGCATCAGTCAGTGTTATAGCTCAGAGAACTATCAGACACTTGCATAAACATGACAGAAAAGCAGAGAAGTCAACCGGATGTTTCCAGCGGAAGTCAAAGCCTGGTAGAAACCTTTGAAGACAACACTGAGAAGGTGGGTAAGTTGATACAGCCCCCAGAGCTTCCAAAAGGCACCAAGACAAGTTGCTTCATTTTGCATGGACCAGCCTGTCATGTGACAAAAAGAAAGGTCCTCTCATGGATTAAGGTAGGAAATCAGTGGTAGGATGGAAGAAAAATCCATCCAGAGCTATTAAGAACTGAGCACCAGCAGAGGATGTCCTGAAGCCAGAGACTGCCAGGAGGCAACGCTGAGCTCCATGCACTGTTGCCTTTCCCTGACCTCATGCATTTTCCCTGTGCATCCTGCTCAGGGCTGTTTCACAGGCAGGGAATTAGGCCAGGGTGGATCTTCAGTTGGGTTTTTTGACCCTAATGAAAGCAGTGGGTCTGGTCCCTCTTCCTGGGATACGTGGAAAAGATGCTCTGCAAGCGGAAAACTTCCATCTCTCTCATTCTGATGCAAACTAATGACAACACTCTTGCTTTCTATTTTTGTCCCTTCAAAGCCCATGCAGCGCTCTCTCCCTCCTTGTTCTTCACCATATGGGCTGGCACAGACATCGTCTGTAGCGCCCTACCAAAACCTGGCCCAGATCAGCAATCTCTGCACTTCCCAGGGCACACACCAGTGTATCCTTACCTCTCCGGTGCTAAAGAGGATTGGCTTGGGTTTGTGGCAGGCTGTTGTTTCATTGGACGGCTTTCCCAGCAGCTGGTCCCGGATTTCATCCCAAAATGGGTCCCCTTCTACTGAACCTTGAGGGGGAAACATCTTTTAAATGCTGTTCCTTCAGCTGCCCCAGCAGCTATCAGACAGAAAACTCATTTATTACCCCCTCCCTCCTTATGTGGGATAGGATATTTCTCAGTGTATTCTCCCTTTTCTGGGGTGGTTTGAAAAGCCAAGCTTTAGCCCAGCTGAGCTCCATCTTGGCAGCCTTTGGGTAATGAGAACAAATGAGAAAGATTGCCCCAAAGCCAGGTCTTTCTTCGTCCCACTCCCCATCCAGCACTCTCCTTCCTTCAGAGCATGATCATATCCTTCTCCAGAAGCTTTCTGATGAACTCAGGCAAACTTGCGAGGGGGCTGTAAGATCACACCTTCCTAGAAAACATCCCTTTGGAGACTGTGGTTCAACCAGCCATTGATGTTCGTAAATGACTCTGGGGGTTTGAATCTGTTTGGAGGGGTGCCCCATGTCCTCTCCATTTGTACGAAGCCATGTTGACATCTGCTCCCTAAATTACCTTGTGTGAAGTTGAAAGCCCCCACTCCATCAGTAGTCCCCGCAGCAAAGCTGTGTCCTAAGGCTGGTTTACATGTTTTAACCTTAATCAGAAGGGGGAAAAAAATGAAAAAAAGAGATATTTTAAAACCAGTTCCCCTTGGTGTGCCAAGTCCTGCTGTAAGAATATAACATTTCTTCCTTCCTTATGCCTGCATCCCAGGAGCTCCCGCTCTTACCGTGTGTGTAGCATTGAGCTCCACTGAGACGTCACTCATGTTCACCCACTGGTGAGCTGAGCTGAGGGGTCCTGTGACCTCCTGGGAAGCTTTTTCATACAGGTCCTAAGGGACATACAAGGTGGAAATCCTTGAGGATTAAGAAATCAGGAACCAAGCTCTTCTGAGATTCAGCTATATGAATTATTTCTTCATTCTGTTGATACCTTCCAGTGGCCTCTTCCAGGTGTTAAAGCAAGAGTGAATTTCTCAAGCTCCTTTGTTTCTATCACCCCATCTCTACATCCTGCACGCCCCAAGTCCTGCAAGCTCTCTCTGTCTCAAGTAACATAGGGAGGACACACTGTGGTCAGCAGTTTTGTGCGTGCCTTTCTTTTTACAGCTGAAACACGCACTTATTCCACAAGGATGGCAGCTGCTTTTTCCTAGCTGCAACCTTTTGGCATTTCTCACACCTTAGACCAACCGGAAGAAATGTTTTCAATGACAAAGATGTGCTTCGGTGCATTCCTTACTTCGAAACACATGGACTTTACCATGGACTTACTATACAGCTGACAGCTAAGCCGTTCAGCAATTCAGTGAATGGTTTTCTGGCAGATATGCATCGAGCTGGTACATGGAAAGTGCTGCCAGAAGTTATACAGGTTTAGTAACATTCCTGTAACTGCAGGAGGTAATAGAGGGGACAGCCTTTGAAGGCCAAGAGTCTGCAGCGTTAAAAATGACAGCAATGTTTTCCCTCACAATTTGATACACACACCGGGCCACTCCGGCTGGGACAATCTTTCACTTGCAAGTCACGATCAGCCTGGAGTGACTTCAGGGCAAGCATCTGAAATGGCGATTAAAAGGAAACCACCACCATCAAGCCTTCTGCTCTTACTCCTCTGCTGGACCCGTTCCAGTTCCTACAAGCTGCTGTCCATGAAACAGTGCCAAAAAATGTCCCGTTACTGACTACTCTCACATTACACAAAGCTTCAGAAGGGGAACCAGTAAATGCAGGTGACTTTTAAGCCCAAGGCAACGTAAGGGA
The DNA here is from genome assembly GCF_030463565.1 of Pelecanus crispus. Taxonomy (NCBI): domain Eukaryota; kingdom Metazoa; phylum Chordata; class Aves; order Pelecaniformes; family Pelecanidae; genus Pelecanus; species Pelecanus crispus. The sequence continues at coordinate 39,823,433 of NC_134652.1, read as the reverse complement.
GCCCATAGGATGGAGGACACCAGCTGAGTAAATGCAAGGTCAAGCAGGGCAAGATGAGTATCTTTTGTGGACGTTTAAGCTGGCACATTTTAAATCACATTTGCGTTAGTTTGCGAGTGTGATGCCAAAGTTGGCCGACAAGTGGTATGTGGTGGTGTCTCTGAGCTCTTCTAGGAGTCTTCAACACTAGCGATTTTTCCCATCATGACACCTGTGAGACATGTGCATGGGAGGGAGAGGGAGATTATAAGGGGCAACATCCACACTAATGAGCAATACTGAGATTAAAAGCCCAAACCAACATTTTCAAATTGCAACACCTACAATGATGTATCTAAACAAAAGCATGTGATTTCTGAATAATCAGCAAACATTGCCTTAAGCATGTAAATATGGACTTCAGAGTAATTTAAATCTACAAACATTCACAAAAACAGGTGCAAGAAAGTTGCTTAAATGAACATGCATTCCTGTAATAACAGCATTCACACGCACACTCGTAAAGCAAAATATCACTTACCTTTGCTTTCAAGTAGATATTTTGCCCTATAATTCTTGTACTGTCAAATATGTCATTACCAGGACCCATGGCCATGCACATTGATGCCTGTTAAGAAATTCGTTTAAATGCTAGTGATCAGTTAATATGGAGAACATGGCACTGCAAAGTGGATGAGTTCACAAGTGATTTTCATACTGTGGGAACTAATTGCTTCTTGTTAGCCATCTCAAATTTGGGTATCGCGTTACTACACTAACCTTTGCAGCAAGATAAATTAAAGTTTGGGCTGAGTGACCAGAAAACAGGGTGTATGAGGACAAGACACAGTAAGTTCCTGAAAGATGTATCCAGAATATCCCAAAAAGAGGTGATTTTTTTTTTTATGCCCCCTTCATGCATGATGGTCCACCACATGGCTTCTGTATTTGCTGCTCCACCCCAAGTTTTCTCCTTATCAGAAGTTAACGTCGATCAGGTAAGACATACTTACCCCCCCCACGGGACAGGTGCTTTGTGTGTTATTGCACGACTCCCCTGTGTTTACGCAGAACGGGCCTTTGGTGTTGGGTGACACGTCTCCCAAGTTGGAGGATGCAAAGGCGGCAACAAAAGAGCCCTGCCAAAACCAGGTGTGGTCAGATGGATTTTAGTGCCTTGAAGTGATTGCAAACATCACCTGCAGCTTTCCCTCCAGTCAAGGCTGGCAATACAGCCAGTTGGTAAGCATGCAATGCTGGTAAACATTTCTGAAGTGACTGGGAGGACTGGAATGGGGATTTAGGAGTGTCCCAAGGGTTAGGGACAGGAAGAGCAAGGGAGAATAGGACGCACAGGATGCAGCTGCCATTTCAGGAGGACCTTCACACCGCCTTGGTATCCGACAGCGTTTCTTCATCTACCTCTTCCATCTCGGCAGCAGCTCTTCCCCCCATGTCCCCAGCTTCTCATGTTACTGATCAGATGTTAATGGATCATTGTAGCACCTTGCACAGGATTTTTTTTTCTGCCAGGCTTTCACCATGACTGATTTACAGGGTGAGAGGTATTGGATCTGACTGCAGGAGTTAACATCAAGCAGTACTCGTTAGAAGCAAGGCTGGTTACACACTGAGTGCCAGCTGAATTCAGCTCTCACAGATACCCTCATTTTTTTTCCCCTCTTTTAGAGATGGGATGTGTCAACACCAGATATTGTGATATATTATCAGTTCTTAAGCCATTTTCCTGTAAGACTGCTAGACACAATGCAGACCATGCAGCTAAATATTGAATCCGGCAAACACTTAGCTTTGCGTGCATGTCAACTTGCACTGACTTGCACACATGACTATGCACTAGAGTCGAGTCTTGTTTAAAAGCTTTTAGATAATCCACTATAAAAAGAAACATATGCAAGCAGGAATTAGGTAGACTTCCTTTAGTTTCCATCTTTGGTATGAACTGCACATGTTCCTCTGCCCAGAGTATTAAAATAGGAATTGGGCAACTGTTTCAAGGTACATGCTGGAGATACACACAGGACACCCTCTTAATCAACTCATGACTCAAAGTGTCTGTGAGATGGGTTCATGTCCATATTTACATTTCAAGGGAAATAATGCTTCTTAAAGAAGCTGTGTTTACACTCTGAGGATGGCAAATCTTCTGCATAAATAAAAATGAGAAGGCAGAACTGACTGGAAGCCATAAGAAAGAGGTGGGGCTGACCACAGACTTGATGCCACACCACAGCTGCAATATATTGATCCCTTTGGATCAAATATCCCACACATGTCTTTCTAGTATTTCCCATAGTCAAATCAAATTAAATTTGATTTATTCCTAAAGTCTAAATAAATGCCACAGATTACTAGTTTGGAAAGTCAAGAGTACACCTTGCAATTTCTCTTCTGTAGAGGAAGAATGTAAATAAATCAAAACGTTCATCTTTGTCCCCCTTTTTCTGTTCTAATTCATTTTTCTGTGTTTACCCTGCTGTCCTAATTCACTGTTTGAAAGAAACCACTTTGGCCCATAGAAAGCACCAACCATCCCCTCTGCTGTGGCACTTTTTTCCCCCCTTATTTTCAGTAGTCTGAGAACACTCCCACCTCTCCGGGAAGCATCCCCTTGTTCTTCTCCTGTTCGAACAAGTAAGACGCGTAGCCCACGTTGTCACTGTTCACAAGATGGTTTGTATTGTTCATGCTGACCGGGTGCACGGCAAACCAGCTGAAGAGGAGTCAGAAGACACGCATAGGAAATGCATTATTCAGTCTATATATTGGCAACTGACTTCTTCATTCTACATATTTGCAATTGACTTATGGGAATTTTCTCTGGGAGAATACAAACGCAGACTGTTGGTACCTAGGGATGGATTATCAAGGGCAGAGTTATTCCCATCCTCTCCCTTCCTGACCCAGGAGGGCTCATGGGTATGATGGTCCAGGTCTTGAGGCCACAAGAATTTGGCACAATAATTATCAAGGCCGCCAAGAGCTATTTCAGACCTGAACTGACTCTTTTCTAAGTCCAGAGAACGATATTTTGGAGGGATTTTTGTTTTCTTTCTTCAAAGAAACAAGAAGGAGTCAACGATGAAAAAAAGGAACACTTTCATCTTTACAAAAAAGTAAACCCTCCTCTTCCTCTTAACACAGTCAGACTCTTGCCTGTGACTTCTAAACAAGGAAAACGCGATTATGGCTTTGTTACTGCACATTACTTCATTTGCCTGGCCTTGAGCTCTGAACTTCACATGGCCAAACGATGCCCTGCAGATCTGTTGATAGGACAGGCATCGTAAATGCTGCCTGCGTGAATGGCACGCTTCCCACAAAAAGTGGGGTGTTAAAGAAAATGACCAAAAGAATAGGAGCCCAAAGGTTCCAGGAGATGCCGCGGCTGGGATCTACTTGGAGGGGTACAGCAAGAGCCCCAGAGGGGATTTTTCTGCACCCCTACAAGGGAAGACCAGCTATGGTCATCTTCGCCAGATGCCTTTGGGTTGTGCCAGGAGATGCGTTCAGCTGTAGGTGGGCCAGGTGCTGCAGTTTCTCCCAGAGTAGATGAGGGACGCTGAGCTGGTTTATGCACTCATGGACTCTCACTTACTCTTCCCTCAGAGACCCTCTGGTGACTAGCTGGGAGCAATGCTCTACGGGCAAGGGTCAGTGTTGGGAAGGAGAGCTTGTGCAGAACGACAGAACTGCTACAGAACTGTGGTTTATGAGGATTTGGAGAAAAACATGTTACTTTGATCATCAGTACCTGATAAGGCCTAGCTCCTGTCCATCCTCATCTACCATCTTCAGCATCACCATTTCTTTATCTGTGTTGGATGAATACCTGGATGAAAATGAAGAGGAAAAATCACATTAACACCAGAGCCATGGTCATGCTCTGCATTGATCAGACATGTTAAATCTCCGCTAGGTTGAGCAAAGAAAGGAAGAGGTTATTACAGATATTACCAGAGCACAGTGAGACCTTAGAGGAGCACCTGAAAATAGCTGTGAAGGTAAGGAAAGAGTCATGGTTGTTGCTGACCTCAGGTGCTTCTTCTCCAGGAGACGGAGAGAGGAGATTTCTCTCAATACAAATTCATGCACCAAGTATGGCACTTTAATGCCATATGATTCAAATGTGAACATCTACTAAAGATTTTTTTTCTTTTTTTTTCTTTTTAAACAAAGCATAAAGGTCACATCCTTGCCCAATGCCTCACATGCTTGGAGGGGGAACCACAACTTTCAAGCCCACTCTTGCAAGTGATTTTTGGGGATGCACACACCCAAGTGCCCAGGATGGCAACAATGTCATTCTGCCATGGTCTTGGCTCCACATTTTCAGCCATCCCACAAATGACCAGAAACACCAGCTGCAAGACAGCTGGGTCATGGTCTCAACCGAAGGGTCCTCTTCAGGGCTTTGTTTCTCTCCCACTTGAGGAGCTTTTACCTGCTTCGTTCGGATGCTGGATTCTCATTATAGGAGAAAGGGCTTCGGTTGATCTGGCTGTTTTCTACAGTGCCTCTGTTTATAAAAAGCCTTCCTCTCTTCATGTTCTGATGTGCTATATCAATGCTCTGAAAAGCAGGAAGGCACGGAATATTAGTCCATGCACGTAAGGCATGTGTGAGATTATCTGGAAAAGCTCTCTCTTTCCCTCCCTGTCTGACCCCAACCCTTTCTTGGGAATTTGGGGGCTTTTTCCCCTTCAGTATTCTAAAATTCTAGAATATTATGATAATATTTTGAAACCACCCGCAACTGTCTCTTTCTAAACAAAGACTTCAAGGCTTCTGTTTTTTGATCTGATTTCACTGGTAAGCATAAACCCACCTCCAAGTGTGTTTTAAGACTGCGACACTCGGAGGTGCTACCATGAATATCACAGCAAGAGCTCCATTAGTCACAAACGTATCTCACCCCACCTTTTCTGCATTTATGGGCCCTCATATCAACAGATTGGATGACACCAACCTTCACAATGCCATTCACGATAGCGTCGAGGGATGGTCTGATTAGCCCTTTGCTAGTTAACCAGAAGAGGGTGTACTGGAAGTAGCCACCAGGCCCCGAGTGCGTGTGGGTGCCACTGAGGATGACGTTGTCCTGTCGGTACAGCTCGCCGTACTTGCTCTTCAGTCTGTTGAGCACCTAAGAGGAAGGAGGTGGTCCTAAAAAAGCCTTTTCACACCCAAAGGCTACAGAGATTTGTATCAGCCCTTGCAAAAAAACCCAACCACTCATCTTCCTCCTTGCTCTCCTCTTTCTGCCTGACACTCCCATACCGGTGTCACAACAAGTAGGTTATAGCTGTTGACTTGGCAAGAGCCTTAAAATAATAAAATCTGGTACGTGAAGACCTCTATGGCCAACTTGTAGTGAAGCCCAGATCACCCAAGGAGCCCCCAGTTCTCCGGCATCTCCCTCCCTGCTCTGTGATGCTGGAGAACCCAGCATTACACAGGCACCATGATAACGTGATTCAAATGTATTTGTGATAATTTTTCTGCTAAGAAAAGCATGGTCAAAGTCCAGCCTCATTTGCTGAGGAATCAAAAGCTCCTCTTCAGCAGAGACAGGATGTCTCTCCAAAATCATGCTGCAAGGAGATCCCAAAGCAAACAGCCTATGTGCTGCCATGCTTGATACTATTTAGCAATGACTACAACCTTAATGCTAATACCAATGACAATCCAAACTGTGCCAATCACTCGTTTCCAGCTACATACCTCCAGCCTCAGTCTCTGAGACACCATTCCTATGTCAGCACTGACAAACACTACTCGCTTGGAGTCATCAAGGTCTGCCACAATGAAGGCTCGGCTGTAGAGGCGTGTGAGAAGCCCGCTGCCTACCTGGTCTGGGTTGGCATATCCCATCTGGAAAGGAAAAGCTCCATCAAGCCCACACAGCCAAAATACTGAGTGATGTACTCATGCATGCATGTATTTTTCTAAGTAGATTTGCCAGAAGGTCAGAGGACTCATTTAACATACAAACACTCAGAGCTGCAACTATCTTGTCCTGTGGTTGCAAGAATCATTGAACAGTTTGGGTTGGAAGGGACCTTAAGGATCTAGTTCCAACCCCCCTGCCATGGGCAGGGATACCTTCCACCAGATCAGGTTGCTCAAAGCCTCAAAGAAATTTCACCTAATGTTTGAAGATGACAACCATTTGGCAAGGCAGAGCCTTTAAATGAGAAGTCCTGCAAAAAACACTCAGATTATGAAAATCAGTATTTTGCCAACCCTGTGTTCAATTCCCCCAACTTACCAGAGGAATTTCTGCCACAGGTCCTGTGCAGTCAGCTCGACCTACACCCAGTAAGTAGTTTGCTATTACTTTGTTGGAATCTGTAATAGAAACAAATAATAGTTTAGTGGACACATGAGCAAGCAGAATCAGGGACAGAAGAGGCAACCCAGCCTTTTTAAAGAGACTGCGTGCCTGAAACCTGCTTGACATCCCCAGAGGACTTAGCAGGCCCATGGACAAGGGGAATCCAGCGGATACTGTCTGCTTGGGTTTCCAATGGGCTGTCAATGTGGTCAAAGTGTGCTGAGGCTGTTAAGGCATTTGGAGTGGTAACGGGTGGACCAGGCATGAAGAACTGCAGAGGGAGCTCACCAGACGGGGTCACTGGATTGTGTAAAATGTGTCGTGATTCACAGCGAGGGGGAAACAAGCCTAGCTTCGCCAGTTGAGCTCTCCAAGCCCACCACTACCATGCAGGAAACAGATCCAAGGGTGTAAGAGCTGCTTTCACATGAAAAATTCAGCCTAGCAGCAGTGAGAAAAAGGGGATGGCATGGCAGGAGCTACCGACAAAGGACTAGAGAAGAAAGAGGGGCACATCCATATGTCGCTCTGGTGCCTCCAAAGTGTCCTGTGCCCTGGTCTCAAAAAAGTTACAGCAGAGCCAGCAGAAACTCAAAGAAGGGGAAAGAAACTCTGGCCAATGACCTCCAGGCAAATGGTGAGGAAAAGAACTCCCAAAGGAGATCATGTCTCATCCCAGCTATCATGAAGGTGCAGAAGTCCTTCTACAGGATGGACAAAGCGCCTGAACAAACTCATGGAAGAAAAGCCATTGAGAACTATGAAATTTAAAAAAAAAAAAATTACAAATTATCTGCATCTCAGGAAATCCCAGAGCCACAAATCACTGGCGGCTGAGATAACACTGTGGGAAAATATTTCTATGTGCTTGATCTGTTCCCACAGTCCTCCCCAGCTGGCCGCTGCTGCTCGAGGCAGGGCATCAGGATAAGGGGACGGTCGATCTTCCCAGTCTGGCATTTCCTAGGCTGTCACTTAAAACAGAGAAGTGGTGAAAAACTCGCACTGGCCACAGACTGACCACAGGGCATTCTTCTCATTTAAAATGGCATGAGTGAACAGTGAATGGCTACCTATTAAAAATACCATTCCTCCACCTCCTCCTCCAAGAGCTACGACACAGAGAGGAATCGCTTGTGCAAAACTCTTATGTGTTACAACCTAAAAACGTGAAGAAAGTGTGAGCTACATCCAATTCAAGATCAAAATCTACTAATCGGAAGGTCCCATTGCTGACATGTCGGGTGATGCCCCATCCAGAGCAGGGGAGACCCGGGGCTCTGGGAAAGGGCTCCTCTCACATGGAAACACCTAAAGCTTCAAAATGTTTTCTTTCCTCATGAGATTTTACCTCTCCAGAGGACAAGCATGGGGTACATTAGAATTGAATTGAGAGTTAACTTTGGGCAGCTCCTGACACCCACCTGCCCCATGCCTGGTGATGGAGTTGGAGGCGTTAAATGGGCTGCGATGGGACTGCAACATCTGTGAAGCCCCTTGCTGTGGTACCGGGAGTGAGGGGCTCTCGGGACCCCCTCCTCCAGGTGGAGAGAGGGAAGGGAGGTTGTCTGGATGCCTTCAGCCAGTCTCACCCACCATCCCCGAGGCTGGGCATCCATGCCCCGAGAGATGCTCATGTTGGGTTTGACCACTATGCTCCTGCCACAGAGGCCAGCAACAGCACCGTGCCGCGGCTGTGTGAGAGGACCACGTGCAGAGAAGATCGTGAGGCTCAGCAGTGGCCCAGTGACCCTCTACCTCTATCCCTTTAATTTAAATTACTGCACTGGGCACACACTCAAGCAGGGTGTGATGGCGGGACTGAAATAGTTCAACTTACCCTTGCTCTCTAAGGTGAGAAAGTGGAGGATGAGGAGCACCACGGTCACCATTATCATCAACACCAGGCAAACGATGAGGATCACCTCCAGGCGGGAGAAGGAGCACTTGGACCTCTTCCCACACATGGTGACGGCACTGGGAAAGCAGAAAGGAGCCTGTGGGGAAGGCAGACAGGACAGCCCTGATGTTGGGCATGTCCCACCCAGGGCAGCACATTGCACCCTAAAAGAGCTGGTGATGGTTTGTCCCCCCCGTCTCAGTGTCAGGGCAGGCAGCAGCAGCAATAAGGATGGGAAGTAGAGATTTATTTTATAATCTGCTTAAGACAGCAAAAATATAGCTCTAGTGAGCAGCTGTCATGCCCCGTCACAAGGCCTGATAGGACAGGGTGAGCAGCTGATTTACTGATCCTGCATTTCCTGGGACATTTTGCTTGCTCTTTTGAAGAAATCTTTCAAATAAACCCCACAATCTTCCACCAGTTCCTATGTTCACTGAGCGGCTGAAGGAGATGCTGCGGCCTGAAGCCTCACAGCTTTTCTGCTGCTCACATGCTCAGAGCACATCAGAAAACAGTATTGTCACCATAATAAAGGTCAATTTAGGAAATTCAGCATGAGAAAAGCACACCCATTGCATGTCCAAGTGCAGTTCCCTCCTGGCTAGAAAATGTAGTGGTTGTGACAGCTTTCCAAGATAAGACCCTATGTACAGACATATGCAGAGCTCTTTGAGTTTGCTTTTTGTATATTGTTCTTCCTCCTTGGACAGAGGTTTATTTTGGATTAAAGATTAACAAGAAAAATTATTCAAAATACAGCTATAGGGAAAAATGTTATTTCCCCCTCTGATAAAAGCTCTGGTGACCTCTGATTTGTCCCACTCTGGCACCTGAGATTCGCGTCAAGGGCTTCAGTTCTGCCCGGTGGGAAGCAGCACTTCTGGCAAAGACGAGCCTTTTGCCCTTCCTACAAGCATCTGCACAAGGCAGAAATAAGCTTTTAAAATAGCTTTGGATGTTTCCATGCATTCTTAGATATGTTAGTAGATAAAATTTAGTGCAGATCCCATGTGACTGAACCACACATCTGCCCCAAAGGACTGGTTCCTTGTTTAGAGCGGGGGGGGGGGTGTCTCCATCCTTGGGGATGCCCCCAACTTGGCTGGACACGGCCCCAAGCAGCCTGCTGCAGCTGCAGTGCTGGCCCTGCTGGGGCCTGACTGTCGCAGGGAAGGATGGCCATGCGATGAGATAGGGAAGAGTAAGATGGAGCCTCTAATTTTCCTGGAGGTAACATTTGCCTTTGGTCTGGCATGGGGCTTGGTAAAGCTCATGCCTGCAGGCTATTCCCCAGAGGTGATATGCTCTGGGAACAATGAACCTGCAGAAAATAACTGCTGAAATGAGCATTTACTGTCTTGGAAGGGTTGCAGTAAGAAACAACATCACCAGAGAGTCAAGTGGTCACCCAGACTTGCTATAGGTGATATTTCTTATCAGCTTCTTTTGCCACAGTAAGCTACAGGAGTCATGATCATTACTGATTTTCACCTATCAAATTTTCTAGTGGCAACAAATCTAATATTATGGGTTCCCTTCCTCCCCTGTTTATTTTCCAAGCGTGGCATTGACAGCCAGCCACACGGCACCATAACCCATCCAGATAATTGATATCACAGCACCAGCCTTAAACACGTCTGCACGATGCGCAATTACAGTTTTCTTTTTCCAACTGATTACGCTGCCAAAGTAATACTAAAAGAAGCAAACTTTAGTCCTACGAAATCCCAGTGAAGTCTCATACAAACTTACCTGAGATCCCTCGCGTGTCCCAGCGTCTAGAGGAACGTCTCCCAGCTCAAGACCTGTTTCAAGCTGAAAAGTTCAGCCTCAAAATTATTGCTGTTATAGCCCTGTGAGTCAAGCACCGCGCAAGATAAGAAGAAACCAATCAACAATTTTTATTGCACAAGGAGATGATAGGGTTTTTTCCCCAGTGTGTTTATTTTACGTTATGAACTGTGCCTATCTCTCTAAAATAACCTTTCCGGGATTGCACTGATCAGCTCTGGTGCACGATGAATTTGGGAACAGGACTTTTTCCCTCCTCTTTGCTTCATCACAGCTTGACCTGCTGCTTCCCTGTCTGGCCGTGACTCCTAATCCTCATGGAAGATCAGTCCACAAGGTTTCCAAACTCTATTAGAAGAAGAACAGGATTGTATTTTCATAGAATCATAGAATCGTTTAGGTTGGAAAAGACCTTTAAGATCATCCAGTCCAACCATTAACCTAACATTACCAAGTCCACACTAAACAAATCAAGGGTAGACTAGACTAAACCATGTCCCGAAGTGCCACATCTGCCTGTTTTTTGAACACTTCCAGGGATGGAGACTCCACCACCTCTCTGGGCAGCCTCTTTCAATGCTTGACTACCCTTGCCGTGAAGAAATTTTTCCTAATATCCAATCTAAACCTCCCCTGGCGCAGCTTGAGCCCATTTCCTCTCATCCTATCACTAACTACTTGGGAGAAGAGACCAACACCCACCTCACTACAACCTCCTTTCAGGCAGCTGTAGAGAGCGATAAGGTCTCCCCTCAGCCTCCTCTTCTCCAGACTAAACGACCCCAGCTCCCTCAGCCGCCTCCCATCAGCCCTGTGCTCCAGACCCTTCCCCAGCTCCGTTGCCCTTCTCTGGACACGCTCCAGCACCTCAATGTCTTTCTTGTAGTGAGGGGCCCAAAACTGGACACAGCATTCCAGGTGCGGCCTCACCAGCGCCGAGTACAGGGGCACAATCACCTCCCTGCTCCTGCTGGCCACACTATTCCTGATATTTTAAGTGTAAAATACATTTTATTAATGTATTTTTATTTGTTAAAATTTTTATTTATTAAAAAACAGCTTTTCCCATCTGTTTTTGAGTCCCAGACAGGTTGCAATGCGCATAAATTCACCAGCTGCTAAAGCATGCTTTATCTGAAAGATTTCAACAGTTTGCTCTTCCCAAACATAGTGGGACCCATCACATCCCTGAGAGAGTGGCTGCTTACTCTTGCTGGCAGGGGGGAATGAAAGACCCCATGAGCAACAAACCTGTGCTCCCCTCAGCACCCATGCGTTTCAGTGGGAATTTAAGGCTGGGACCACCTCCGACATTTTTCCTCCCACTCAGCTGCCAACAGGCAAACATCTCAGGAGGTTCGGTTTTCCTCTTTCATTGCCGTTTCTTTCATGCACCCTAATCCAAGGGTTAATATTCCAGCTAGTGCCAAGCACATGCAGTCTGATTCATCGCTTCAAGGTCACATTCAGTATCACCTTTTGACTCAGCGATTTTTGGACCAGCTGGTGAGGAGAAGCAATCTTTACTGATACGTTATCTCCTTGCTGCAATACCTAAGGAACACACTTGCCCCTACCATCCGTGGAGAAACAACCTGCTTTGCTGTGTGGGCTGACAGATATTCCTGGCCATCTCTGTGCTGCTGGGATACCCTGCTTCGGGACGCAAGGTTGCCCCAAGTTGTGCAGTGGCCTCAGTGGTAACTGAAGAACCTTGTTTGACAAAACCATGAGCAGTTAATCACTCTGCTGTCTGGGACAGAAATGAGCCAGAAGAAGGTTGTGCAGTGGCAGAAAGAGCAAGCGCTCTTCCTGAAGGTGGCATATTTGCTAGACCATCATGAAAACTTAAGAAATGGAGTTTTAAGGAGATGGTATAGTGATGGTGTGTCCTGCCAGTCTCACCCCATGAAATGCAAAGCAGCAAGGAAAAGACCTTACCGTGGCTCTATAACTCCAGAAAAGACAACCCAGCCATTGTGGGGGGTGGAGGAAAAGGAAGTTTGATAGCAGCTCAAAACACATTTTTGGGGAATATTTTAAACATTTTCCTTTTAAAAAGACCACTCAATGAGGTTATGGGGACCCACAGCTCCCCATCTGCCCCAGGTGGCATGACCATTGTCCACCCGCCCTGGCTCAGGACTGCAGAAGCAGCAAGCTTTTTGGTACAGAAAAGGGACTTTCTGGACTGCAAAGACCTCAGCTGAAGTGCTAAGGGCTTGGTAAATCCCTCTGAACTCCTTCCTGCCTGTGGAAATGCAACCCAGTGCCTCCAGAGAAGGTGGATTACCAAGATGGTGGCCAGGAAAGTGTTTATTGAGCACACAGAGATCATCACACAGCTGTGCCACAGGTACCCTGGAGCACCTCAGAGCCACTGTCAATCCGGTGAGAAACAACGACAAATTGACTCAAAAAGAGAAGTCCTGGAAATATTTCCAGCACTTCTCAGAAGAAACTCTCCCCACTGGTTTCTGCACCTCTTGTCCACCACATCAGACAGGTCACCAGCACAACCAACACGAGGAAGGCCTGTGGTCCCATTGGAGGCACGATGCTTACGCTGAAGCAGCCACACTGGAGCACCTAGCCTGAAAAATAAACGCCCCATGCAAAAGCTGTCCTGTCAGAGGCAGGATGCTCATGAACCTGCTCATTAACCACTAATGGTCGAGATCAGTAACTCTGCAGATCCAGGCTGGAAGGAAAGCACAGCCTGGGAAGCAACAATAGTAATGGTTTGAGGTGTCAGGACCTCCCTGAAATTATGCTCCATTTTGGGGGTGGGAGAAAACATGGGATTTGAAAACAGGCACACATGTCACCTGCATGCAGACCCAGAAGAATTATTTCCTTTGTGAGGTCCTTGTCTGGCAGTGCCTGGACAGCCTAGTCCTATGCATCAGTCCAGGCTGGTATCATGTCATAACGCATCAAGTTACCTTCTCTCAAGATGAAAGGTTTCCCACAGATCACCCTCTTTCCCAAGGCCAAGAGTCCTCCAGCTTCTTCCCCTTCTCATTTTGTGCTGAGACTAAAGAAAGTTGTATTTTATTTATAATATGTACCCTGCTGAAAAATGGCTTCTACCCACCACTGTTATCACGATACCCTTCCCAGACACATCCAGTAACTGCAGAAAGCGCGGGATTTTCATTCTCAACATAGCACAAACACTGCAGAGCACTTTGGGACAAGCCAGCAAAGCCCTTGCAAACCTACTTGGTTTGATGCCACCACCCAACCCACTCATGGAAACGCTCAGCTGGTCTTGACTTCTCCTGACGGATGATCTTGATTTCTTATACGAGACCAGGTTTTAATTACTTGAAAATATTTGACAAGGAGCATTCAGGAGATTGTTGATCCTCTCAGTCAGTGGGATTACGCAACACAGGTTTGGAACAACTTTGTAGGTAAACCACGTAAAGAGATCTCAGAGGATAAAATGATGCTATTTTTCCTTTCTTGAAAACATTTCATATACTTGGAAAGTTAAAAATATTTTGTTAATGTACCCTTAATTAAAAAAGAAAAACTTCTAAAGCCACTTGCAATTAATGGATTGAAGCAATTGCACTGAAGCAACAAGGCAAAGCTGAGAAAAGAAAACCCGGTAAACATACATTTCCTTATGCAGTGCAGGTTGTGCTTCCAAATCATTAAGAAAGAGGATTCAAACCACCTCTATATATGGTCCTTTAGGGAAAAAAAAAAAAAAAAAAATTAAGCAAATTTGCTTTAAAGTGTAAACCAATGAAGCCTTTGCTTCACTTTCTGCTCCTCATTTTTTAGTTTCTCACCCCTCCAGAGCTAGACCAAATCATTTCAGAGAACTGACCCTTTCCTCCAGCATCCACATTTTGCTTTAAAACCAGCATTTTCTGGTCTCTCAGAGCTCGCTTTGTGCAAGCCATCAAAGCTGGGACCATATAAAACTAAGCTCTTCCCTGATAAATGCATAGGAGACCGCAGTCTTCTCTGTGAACCTTCTGAAACTGAATCCATCCATCCTGGTCTTTTAACATCAGCATGCAGGAAAGGTGAAGGGGGAAATGGCCAAATAGGCACAGAGGGAAGGTACATGCGGGACATGGAGGACTTCCCACCTGCCCTTGGGCCTTCCAGGTGCTCTTTCCTCAGAAAACTCAAATTTAAGCAGGTCACAAAAGAGATTAAATGGAGTACTTCATCTGTTCTGTCCCTTTGCTTTCCTTCCTTTTCTCTCAATCCTCATTCTAACCCTGAATTTATCACAGCACTGTCTTTCCCACAGACCGTGGAGGGGAAGGACGTAACGCTCCATCAGCCGTGCTTCACTGTTGCCCACTCCACTCAAGGGAAATAGCCTAAAGTCTGGCTGGTTTTCTCTCCCTCCCCTCTCATTTTCACCGTCCTTCACATGGTCTCACAGCACAGTTTGTTCCAGCTTTAATACTTGCTCTTGCCTGAGCTCCTTCCAGAGAGGCTCAGAGTGGCTTCACCTGAATTCAGCATGCAGTAGATGTTCATCCAAAGCCACAATGCTCCTCGCAACAACCTTTTTCGGCTAGCTCGCAGAGGTGCGTGAGGTTTCCAGGGGCCAGCCAGGAATGCAGGATGCAATCCTAACAGGAGGCAATTTGTCCCCACCAGGAATAGGGCTGTTTGCCATGTCCTACCTAAGCCAAACAAGCAGAAACAACTTCATCCATTAAAAATAGTAAATAAAAGTAATGCTTTAAGCAGTGAGGATTAAAGGAATGACGGTCTTCACCAAGGCAGGAGAACAAAACCCTTCTCTACAGGATCTTTGCTTTTCTGATGTGGTTCATCATCATCGGGACAGCAACCTGACCATCCCATTTTTCCATGCCTGACTGAGTTTTGGTTGACAGACCAGAGACACCTCAACATGAATGGCCCAAAGCCAAAACACAAGCTCAGTCGCATTATAATTAAAACTTCATTTTCTACCAGCAAGTCCGGCCCCATGTTTGGGGTGAAGCACCCGCTGCTGCATGCTTGCAAAACGCAGCTGCCTCATACACCTCTGTCTGCTGGATGAGGTGTGGGGTCCTTGAATGCCTTCAAAAGGCACTCCTGGAGATTCACACCAATTCTGTTGCCTTTCTGTTAATTAAACTCATAAAAAAAGGAGTCCAGAAGAGACCCACCAGCTGGTATAACTCACTGCATACACAGAGCTGGGAAGAGGACAGATCTGCTGCGTAACCTGGCTGCATTTTTGTTTGCCTCTGCTGGGGAGTACCAAAAGGGTGGATGGGTAATAAAAAGACTGACATTTCCTTTTTTTTTTTTTTTTTTTTTTTTTTTTAAAAAAAAAAAAAAAAAGCCCTGCATTGCCCAGGCTTTTCTTTATTATGCTGGAACATTTTGTGCTGCCATCTAAGAAACCAGAAAGTCTGGTTGGATTTCTGCAGCTACTGAAGCTGGCTGCATCAACCCTGCATTTTTCTGGGGGGCAAACCTTTTCTTTCCTGGGAAACGACTGCAGATACCACCTTGCGGTGAGCTCTTCTCCAGTGAGGTCAGGCATGTCGCAGGCCTCAACACTTGGAGAATGGAAACTTTGATTCAAGCCTATTTGCTAAACCACGGCCAGTTCCTGAGCGGAAAATTGAAACCACCATCAACTCAACATGGGTATGTTGCTTGTACGGACCCAAGATGTTCACCAGAGCCTGGGATCCTGGATGTGAGGAGGGGAAAGCAATTACAAGGCCTCTTAGATAATGCTGTTTATTGAATAAAGAATGGCCAATGCCCTTTTTACATGGACACAGGAGGATCCTGACAGCAGGAGATAAGTTTCTGCATGGAGCTGTCAGCAAAAAGCTGCTCAGGCTTTGGCAAGGACACACTGGGGGGTGATCCAGGCAGCACCATGTGGATTTTTTTCTGCACCTTTCCTGGTCAAAACGCTCACACGCCTGCTCTGAGCAGCAGCAGGTAGCTCCATTGGGTGAAGGGCTGAAGTCATGGACACGATGGCCACGCTCGAGTACAGCCCCATGAGCAGGCTGGCACACAGACTGACCCAGAAGCACCAAGCGGTAGCACAAGATCTCTCTCAAGCGCTCTAGTTGGTTACCCAACACCTGAGACATACAGTGATTTCCATCTGGAACATCTTCTGCCTCCAGTGGCCAATGCAGCAATTCAGGTGTTTCACCAAGATCTGAGCTGGGCTTAAAGCTCCTCAAATATTTCTTTGGAAAACTCGAGCATGGTGGACAGGTTTCCAGTCCAGGTTGTTAGTACAGCTGCCTTCAATCGCTTTGTGAAACCTCCAGTTCTCCTGGTAAGGTCAAATCTGCCACCCCTGAGCTGGGGGAGCTCGTCCCATTGGGTTCAACAGGAGCTTTGGCTGTGGATGTGCCTCTTGCCCGCTCACATGAGCTGTCTGAGCTTGGGCTTGGGCAACACAAGGAAACATGGCTAAAGCCAGCTCTAAATACATCACTTAAGCTCAGGACCCCTTTCTGTGGGTACAGGTGAAACCTAAGACTTCAATGGGGAAGCAAGAGGAGGACAAAAGTGATGCCAAAGGGACAAAACCAGAAGAGGAGGCCCATAAAGAGCTGGAGAACATAAACCTGCTGCAGTCCCAGCACTGGGCTACCCGGCATCCCTCGATGACCTCAGGCACCTGTCCTTGCACATGTGCTAAATAGCTTGCAGCTGATCGGGAGACAACACGTCGTGTTGCGCAAATGCCACGGGTCCATGGCATAGCTGAAAGCTGCTCCTGGTAGCAGGATCAGACCTATTCATGGTGGGAAATGGTGACTTCCCTGCTGGACAACATGGCTGGGAGCATGCACAGAAAGTTTAGGAAGGGCAGGTTGAGTGGGGAGAGGGCTTTTGCAAAGGTAGCAAAACTGGAGTGATTACGGTTTCTGAACTCAAGTCACGCGTAGATCACTGAGTGAAAGCTGAACTGAAGGGATATCTACAACATCAAAATGTTGTCCTGGGATGCGGTATGAGCAAGGACCCTCCTGCCCTTCTGGACAACCAAGTCCTGGTGATTTTTTGCTGCTGTCTAATACTTGACTGATGTTCAGACATGGGAACACCCAAAAACTCCCAGATCATGTCCCTTAAATCTATCCACAGATTAAATGCAAAAGGCTTAAAGCTTCACCACAAATGGAAAACACTTCGCCATCAATCATTTGAAGCAGCAGCAAAAGGCCAAACACCCATTCCCTGTCTCATACGTAACGTTAAGTGCTTTCAAAACCAAAGCATCCCCCTTACTGCCCCGCTAGCCTGCCTGAGGTTTCCCATGAACTGAAATGCAGAATGATGTCATGTAGAGGTCATGTGACAAGGCACAGGCAGGTCATCCATTCTGTGGGATGAACAGGGGGTAGAAACGAACAGATGTGGAAAAATGCTGCATTTTTATTTCCCTGAACAGCAGCACAAACCAAATGACAAGGAGGGCACTGGAGCAAGTATCAAAATCACTGCCAAAAAGGTAATTGTGGATTTGGGGGGTGGGGGGTGGGGGAGGTAATCTGGCTGCCAGATGAAATGGGAAGGTATGTTTCAATCACTCTGTCAAAATGCAGGCAATCATAGAATCATAGAATCGTTTAGGTTGGAAAAGACCTTTAAGATCATCCAGTCCAACCATTAACCTAACACTACCAAGTCCACACTAAACCAATTAAGAGTAATCATTAATTTCATGTTTCCTGGTGTGGTGGCTGGATTATTTTTTAATGAAAGTAAAACTAGGAATCACTAAGGTTGCAAAGGATCTCTAAGATCATCAGTCCAACCGTCAACCCAACACCACCATGCCCACTAAACCATGTCCCAAAGTGCCACGTCTGCCTGTTTTTTGAACATGAGTGGAATGTGTGGAAGTACACTGAAGGGCTAAAAAACCCCTAAACCAGAGCATCTCTCACTGCTGGAAGGTACAGAGCTGCATCTTCTAGCCAAGGGGGAGACATCAGTGCAAAGAAACAGATAACGTCCTGAGCTCCTCGCCTGCTCCACTTTCCTTTAAGCCTATAAAATATTAAGTGGAAAAGAAAAAAAGTCACCTTGGAGGGAGAGCCGAGGCTTGCTCACCCAGCAGAAAGCTGCCTGAACCAAAACCACCCTGCCGGGCAGCGAATACAAATCCCCGTTCTGCACTCAGACTCGCAGCTCAGGGTCATCGTGCCTGACCTGCTCCACCTGCAAGAAGCTGAGATGAACCAAAATTAACCCGAAACAAAGGGTTGCTCAAATAACTTGTCTGACAGCGCAACTTCCTCCCAGGGAAAATGAAAATCGGCGGTTATGATAACGCTATGCTGTGATCAGTGTGTGCCGCGGCCGCAGGCAACCAGCAGCGAAGCCTGAGCAGAAGCGATTATTAGTTGAGTTCGGGAGTACATTGGCCAAAAGTCACCCAGCGCATCATAAACAGGTCCAAAGGAGAGACCCTTCAGATCTGTGGCTGCTATGCAAAACCTGGGGAGGGAGATGCATCAAAGCGTTACGTGGGCAAAAGCGGGGCTCTTCCAGGGGGTGAAGGTACCCTGTGGGAAAACTCTTGCAGCAAGTTGTCTCTGTTGTGTTAAAGGGGATGGGACCAACTCCAAAGTGGCCAGACCCCATGGCACTACCTGGAGGATTGTCCCCATCATCAGGGAGGGGTAATCATAGATGTGGCACTCTGGGACATGGTTTAGTGTAGTCTACCCTTAATTGGTTTAGTGTGGACTTGGTAATCATAGAATGCTTTGGGTTGGAAGGGACCTTGAGAGATCATCTAGCCCAACCCCCCTGCAGTGAGCAGGGATTGAACCCATGACCTCGGCATTATTAGCACCACGCTCTAACCAACTGAGGTGATCAAGGGAGACATCCTTGTTTTGACAGAGGTCTTCTGAGAGCAAAATTGGTTAAGAGATTTCCAGGTCTAAGCTGGCAGCACCTGCAGTGCTTAGGAGCGTAGGAGACATCAGAAGAAACCCTACAGCAGCCAATTTTGCTTCAGCCCATCATCTCCTGGCTGAAGCACATTGCCCCCAAGCTAACCCACTCTCCCTTTCCCCCTTCACCAACCTGCAACAAGATCACAAGGAGGCTGGATGCATCTGGAAGCATTTGTTGGAAAACAAACACTTTGGTGACAATATCATCTTCATCTGCACCCAAAACAGCATTTATCAGAGTCACTGCTGGGCCCTGGATGGATGTTTTGCTCAAACACACACAGCAGCAGCCCCATGGGCACAGCACTTACCTGGGATGTGGGAGAGCACAGGAAAGCATCGTTCTGGGGAAGAGCCAAGCAGCACGTGCAAAGCAGAAGAACTCTGGCACAAGATTGGGAAACCCTTCTTACCCCCTGGGGCTGGAGGCTGAAAAATAGCAATGTGGAATTGGGCAGATCCTTCCCAAGCTAACTCCTGCTGGCTTTTTCTGGGCAAAAACTGGGTAGAAAATCAATGAGGTAGGCAGCTCTATGCCCACCCACGCCTACACACCAACAGTCTGCCAGCAAGAGTAACCACCAGGGCTGAGATGCTGCTGCTGAAAACCATCTACAAAGTTGGGGGATTCCTGCCGGCTCCCAAACGTTGCTAAAGATGCGCTTTTTTATTTAAACAAGGCTGCAGAATGGATGTGCAGAGGGTATCGTGCCCAAATCCTGGTGCTCACCAGTGTTCCCTGCCAAGGCTACAGCACACATGGATAACCAGTGGCAGAAATTACCTTAAGAGGATGCACTAGTGCTGGAAAATCCATGTTGATTTTCTATAAGGTGTGTTATTCCTGCCAGGTTACAGAGGAGATGCATGGGAACACCACGCTGCATGATGCAAAGGGTTCCTCTCCATTTTGGTCACCTGGCTGTGGAAAGAGTCCTTATCAAATGGTTGAAAAGAAGCCATAAATCCTTCCAGCAAATATTTGCTGCCAATAGCTGCTGAATTGGACAGGAAAAGTTGCCAAAACAGGAACTCATGGTGGCTTGTCTTCGGGGAGCACTCCGGTACCCCGGCACCAGATGGATAAGCCAACGGGCAATACACTGAGCTGCCCCCTGAATAAAAGCAGGAGGGGGAGGTTGATGGGTGTTAATTGCTCTTTTCAGAGTACAGAAAAGCAAAGGGATCATTGCCCTTGTTTGGCTTATGCTCCTCAAAAACCTCTCGTCCTTGGATTTTAAGGGTCTTAAAACTTTCCCCACCTGGAAGGACTAAAAGCTTAATTGAGATGGATCTCAGTGACATCAAAGTCCTCCCTCCTAGCAAAGATCTTGGTTTCTGTTTGTCCAGGACTCAGACAATTGCCAGGTCCTTCTCCACCTTAAGCTGTCTTTTTCCAAGCTTTTCTGGTGGAGATCCCTCTTTCAAATTTCAGCTTCCTGGAATCTGCACTGGGCAACATTATGGTTTACCCCTCCACACACAAACCAGGCTCCTGTCTGTCCTCCTACAGAGGCCCTCAAGCTAAACAACTCAATGTTCAGCTACAAGTCAAGAGAAGATGGTTTTACTGGCACAGTGTGGGGAAGAGCCATTAGCTCCGTTTGCTTCGATCAAGGCAGCACACCACCAGATTTCAGCTTTTTTACTGACTTCTTGCTCCATACTGGCACCAAAAAAAAAAAAGTTTGCCGTGCTCACCCCTCTGATGGGCATCAGCGGTAAAGGTCCATGCACGCCCAAGCAGCACAAGCTTCACTACCTAAGGTAGGTGCATGCAATGCACCCATGCACCAGGGCAAGGGGACAATGTACGCGGTGGTTCAGCCTCTAATTGGGAACAGAATTGCCTCGGAAGTTGCCCAAGGATCTCACCCCAGAAATACAAAGTTCAAAAGGCAAGCATGGGGGTGTTCAAAGTCTCCAGGAGACCACCATCACCCCCTCAGCTACACTTCTGCAGAAAGCGAAGGCTGAAGAATCACTGTCGATGTACCATAGCTGAGTGGTTTGGGGGAAACACAGCTGATGTGCTCGACAGTGGGAAATTTGGGATCCCCAATCGTTAGCGCAATGCTAAACAATGAGCGGTTGCACTCCACGCACCGATCCCCGCAGCGTTAGCGCCATCACAAGCCATCACCCACCTTAAAAAGCTGGCGCTGCCGAGCAGATACTCACAGGGAAGGAGAAGAACAAGGCAGCACAAGGGCCACGGTCTGGTGTTAACAACTGACGCACAACAATTTTGTCCCGTATCTATTCCCTTGGTCCCCTCCTCCAGACTCGGCAGCACCCAGAGCAACGCCACACTGCTGAGCTCCACGACCCTGCTTGCCCAGACTTATTTCTCAAGACAGCATGCTTTACCAAAGCACAGCTCTGCTGTGAAGAAAATGAAACCATGTTTAGCAAGACCCATGCAGTAAGTCAGACACTACAATGCAGAATTCAGCAGATTCCATTTAATGTCATGTGCATATATCCATACATTTACTTATGTCAATGGTTTTGATGTGCGTGATGCCAGGTCTTGAAAAATCTACTTGTTCATTTACGTCTGGGAGCGTGAATTCTCTCAAGCAATCATCTCAGGGTGGGTTTGCTTCTTTTTAAAAAAATTGACTTTCAACCACATAGTTGCAAAGATAACACTGTGAACTGAAGGTAAAGCATGCAGAGCTGATCCCTAAAATTTGCAGACAGCTCTGCAAATGCTGTTGCAAAGGGTTTTGCCAAGAAGCATGGGGCGTGAAGAAATCCCCTCCCTCCCAGGGAGAAGGAGAACTGATAAGAAACGGGTTAGTCTTGCTTAGCACCCCAAGCAACAGCGAGGCAAAGCAGCAGAAGTAACACCCCATCCATTCTTCAAGGAAGTTTTTGGCCAAGGCTGAGGAACAGGGCAGAGAAGTAGAGATAAACCATCCCAAAAAATAACAGCAGAAGAAAGAAACGACGCTTTCACCACCACGTACTCACAGAAATGTAACTTTTTTTTTTTTTGGTCATTTAAGTAACAGGACTGATAGATCCTGGGGTGATGGATGTTCACCCTGCAATGCGCTCCGTCCCAGCAGTTTTGGGGTAGATTTTTCAAGCCCTGGTGATGGCTCCCAGGAAGGCTTCTCCCATCCGCTCCCGGACGATCAGAATCTATTGCATAGCATTTATTTCAGATAAGGCACTGTTTTGCCCAGCGCGAACAGCAATTCGAAATCAATGCAGTTTCCATACAGTCCAAATTTGATGGCCTACAGTGCAATAACACATAAAATTAAAGGCAAGGTTTGGAAGAATAAACCAGCTTTAAATTTAAACTTAATATTAAAAAGATAAAGGAAACTACATTTTTCAAAAGCCTTTTTATTTTCCTTCACCATTGTTGTTTTACAATACAAATATCACCTTGTGAATACACAAAAACCCTACAGAAGATAACTCTGCTTCACGTAAAATACAGAATGGATATATATATATTTATATATATATTTTCTCTTCTTCATTCTTTAAAAAAACTATTTTGTTCTGCACATTGGCAAGTTTAGGATAGAATACTTCCCCAAACATACAGTATGTATGGTAGGAGTGAAACTTATAATTACATGCAGTTTCTGCACAAATATTTTAAAGAAATAGATTATCTTTGTTGTTTTTCAACAACATTTCAATACGGGATGGAGAAACCATTCGTAGTTCACTCAGTGATCATTTGTAAAATTCTTAAAAAACAGGAATTCATGGCTGTTTTTCTTTTTAAAATACAGCTACCAAGTAGACAATAAAGTGATACCTTTTAGTTTGACCTGCCCACAATGTGTGAGCAAGATCGGACCCTTTTTATTTGGTTCCCCCCCCTACACATGGCAATTTCAACATTATAAGCAAATTTCCAGTTTAATTTAGCTATAAATGCAAAAATTAGTAATTATACAGTATATATAATTCTGCTTTCATGGAATACTTTATTTTAAATAAAAACATTTAAGACTGCCTACTGACCATACAATCAAGACAAGAAAGGCACTAGAAACATAGACAAATCTCTCTCTCCCAAGAAGCATTTTCTTTAAATTTTAACTCTCTGTTCTCTGACATGTAAAAATCTTTTTAAATTTAATTTTCATACACATTTTGAAAAATAAAGTTAGGAAATACTTAGAAAATCACTTTACAACTCTTTTTTTTTTTTCTTTTCACTTTTTGACACAGTCACTGCAGATTCTACAAAATCAAGATAACCGAACCTTCCTGTGTCTATCATCTTATTCGTAGCGTGGTGCAACAGGTAGAAAGATTTCTTGATTTTACCCAAGGCAGGTATTTAGAAACCTTCATATAGTCATTTGCTAGAAAATGGCTTACAGCCCAATCTTTGGGGCAAGAGATATGAAAAGTATGTTTTCCCAAGAAAATAATATGCTTTATTCCCAGACGTGACTGGAAAGACCAGAACTTATGATATAAAAGCTTTCATTTATGCTGTCGCATCATATACAAAGGAACATGGTGATGGGTAAATGTAAATCCCAAATCTATTAACAAGAAATGTATAACAGTGCATGATAAGTTAAATTTTCTTTATTGTTGTCCAACGCAGATCCTTTGGAGAGAAAAAAAGATCACAGTGCTTACCAGGTAACTGAATAGGTTAAGTCAAGGGAACCGTTAAAAGAAAGGGTTAAGGAACAGTTGATTTTTTTTTTTTTATGGCATCTTCTCGTAGGGAGTTCTTAGCACTTGGGACAGGTCCTTTCCCCCCCATTTTGTCCATCGACACGCTGTTATGTGTCATTCACCAGGCGGCTGTATTTCACCTGCCTGCCCCGGTGCAGCACTGGCCAGGGGAAGGGCCAGTGGTAGGAGCGAGGTACAATTCCTTGGACATTCTTTTCAAAGTACTGGAAGGGCTTGTACCACCAGACCCTTGCAAAGAGGTTAGTTTGGGAAGCTTCTTTTAGCACCTGCACAAAGATAATCAGAAAAAAAGAGAATTACAAAAGAGCACATCACTTGCTACCGTTCATCAGTGGCGTCTTGCTTACAGCTGCTTCCAAAAATATCTCAATATCTAGAAACACCTCCCAAACAGATCTGCATGGACAAAGATCCAGAGGAGCCAAGCTACTTTTCCAGAGCCTCCCTGCACACACCAAGTGTTACTCCCAACTGAGGTTCACCCTCGTTTCCAAGACCTCAGCTGTTCAATGGCCCCACGGGAAAAGAATGAATGGCCCAAAAGATCAGTCTCTCCTCTCCTTTGGGAATGAAAAAAAAAACCCCAACCCAAAGCACAGCTGTTTCTATAAGTATCTCTGAAATTACATGTAGCTCAAGAATCGCTTCAGAGCCCGGCTGTGTGCCTACACAGCAATGACCAAGGCATGCCTCCGCCCATCTGGAGAAGGTAACAAACCCTGCCCTGCCCTCCACATGCTCTCAAACCACCCCCGCCCACCCTTGTGCTTGTCCCAGCCACAAGCAAGCCGCCGCTGAGACACAAGGAGTGGGCAGGCACCAAGGCAGTTGTCCAACTACCCTGCTGCACGTTTTCAACGCTAGAGCAGGGAAGTACTCTATCAGCCCACCGGAAAGTGCAAGCATGGGGCTTGTATGCTAAGCTTGCTTTCTATGTCAAACTCACATGCGAAATAAATCCACCTTAGCCCTAGTGGGCTCCTGCTTTTAATTTTAAGGTCAGACACAAGCCACAGCCCTCTGCACATGGAGCAGCACCACGAAGGAGACACTAGCACACAAATGCGTGCTCAGGTGAAGATCCAGGGATCGGCATTTCCCAACATCTCAGCAGCTTAGGAAAGCAATGTTGAGCCATCTTCTGAGTCACATCAGGAAGCAAAACAGGTACATTTCCATACAGTAAGGCAAAGGGCTTTTCTGAAGCAAGTCCTCATTAGCACTCAACGCAATCCTGACCTTTAGTAGCTTCCAGCTTGGAAGCATGGCTACTCAGCACCATTGTTTTGACAGACCCCAGGAGCAAATTCAAAGCGTGGAAGTCAGTCTGATGCTGTATGACAAGAGTTACAAAGTCTGGGCACAGATCACTATCAAATGCAGTGGTTCCCAAACTGACTGAACATCAAAGTGCGTTCTTTGCAACTAGGCCTTTGGTGGTAAAAATGTACCACAGGGCTTGACTGTGGTGTATTGCTTCAAGTGGCATCAAAACCACGGGAATAAAGTGACATGATAGCTACAAGACCTTGATATGATCTAAAAATCTGTACCATCACAATATTAACTAATTTCCTATCATCCTTTCTTAAACATAATTAATTGGAGTCATATGCCACAGATAAGCAAAATATCTTTCTCCATGTTGCACAGAAAACATTTGGACACCAATTTGCTGTTACAGACCTAAGAATAAGTTTCTCTTAACTCACTGGGTCTTTCCCATAACAGACTTGCACATTTTCACTCACATTCCTCAGCATTGCACGCTCATCTCTTATTGACTAGTTCGCTGGCAGGAAAGTGAGAACAAGAAGAATGACATAAGAGCTCATTTAGACAACTTCATTTGGGCTTTGAATCATTTACTGCTGCTCTCTGGTTGAGTATTACAAACCATGCTTTGCTCTCTCCCATCAAGCACTGTGTCTCCTCCTTAGCAGTTCCTCATCCTCAGTATTAGTCATCTAACTAAAGGGCACAAGCCACAGAATAAGGAAAACCCAGTTGACTTCAACAAAAAAAACCCCTCACCCCAAAGCAAAAAAAACCCCAGCACATCTAAATGGTTTGCTCTGCTATCACAAAATTGGCCAACTGGCCCAAATTCAGAAGGACTTAAACTGAGGTTACACAGTGGAAGCAGAGGCCTGCCTGCCTGTGGGTAGACCTTCAGATATTTTTGTGGTCAAGATGCAAGACGAACCCAGCCGAAGACACCTCTTTCTCTCCTGCAGAAAGGCTCACGGCAAAGTGTGGATATTCACCCACCACCACGCTACGGCAAGCAGAGCCACGCAGATCCAGAGACTTCGAGAAACTCACTTGCTGGTTGGCCATTGTGTGATACCACCAGAAAAGTCTTGTAGTGATGTAGTAAGCCACCACCACGTCCACAGTGTAGTGGTCATGAGCAAGGAGGATGCAGAACATCCCCACCATGCTGAGTGCCCAGCAAAGCCAGTGATACAACCAGAGTCGCCGCGGGGAATCTGGAAAGGAGCAGAAGCAGTGATTATTTCAAAGCCTAACGTTATCAGCGCACAGGACTATTGCTGTAATTAGCAGAGGATGCAGACTGCAATCCTGGGTGGGTAGTGCGATGCCTGCATTAAGATTAAGAGCAGGAATGCTAAGATCACAAAATCAGTATCATTCTCTTAAGGTGTAACTTAAAATTTTACTTGGGGGTAATCAGATCCTTGAAAAACAGAAAGGTTATGAAATCTTTGAGAAACAGGCCCAATACATAAAGATATAATATACCCTGGTCAGTAAAATTAAACTGATCTGCATTTCAATATTGATTCTACATAGGTAGCAATCCATTCCTCTTGCCTTTCATAAAAGATAAGTGCATACATTAAGGCCTGATTCTTGCAAAATGAGCAGCCTTGCATTTAGCATGGCATTCATCTCTCTCTAGACTAGGAGACACATAGGTGAAATAACATTCATCAGGCAGGGTGCAATGAAGGTTTCAATTATATGTTAAAGAATTTTTTTTTTTTTAAATAAAATGCTTAATTCAGACATCTGCATGGTAAAGTGTTTTACTTTGTCTCCAAAGTTTTCTTTTTCAGTAAGCCCTATGTCTTTAAGTTCTATTATTTTTATTTAATTGAAAAAGTGTGCATTTTTACTTTAATTGTATTTTCCGATCAGCACAACAATAATTCTTCAATTAGCAAGGAATTATACAACAGGAAACGTCACATGAATGCTAACGAACTTACACTCTTTGATAAATAAGTATGTAAGAGTTAGTATGACGGTGTGACCGCTGTACAGATAGTCGCCACACATGTTGTGGGATCCTGTGATGGACAGTCCTCCACCAGCAATCAATTTCATTATCCTTCGCAGATGAGATTCCCAGTCTCCAAAAAGCTGGTGGAAGAGTAAAACACAAAAGCACAGTAAAATATCAGCGCTAACCTTTCAGAGTTTAAAGCAACGGTGTTAGCCTTTGCCTTTCAGTTATTCTCTCTTTTTGCTTTGATACACAAGATCAATCAGTAAATCCACAGCCTTTTCCAAAAGCTAGCAGCACATTTCTAGAGGGAAAAAAGATCGGAAATGACACATGAACTTATTTTTTTTATCGATGCTCCGCATCTATTATAGCTAGTGTTCATGTGAGCACATGCTGTACACAACTCCACCCATTTGTCTAAAGTATTATTTTATTTGAAGTATTCAATGTATGAAGAATCAAGGAAATTATTACAATTTCCCTATAAATACAATATCCCAAAGGACTACTGTTTTTTCCTTCGCTCACAATATAGATTGAAAAGGCACAAAAAAAAAGACAATTTTATTTACACACATATTTGTGTATGTATATATGTGTGTAAAAACCCTTTACACCTGGTCACTTCCAGTCGCAATGAAAAACATTGCATCTTTTCAGTATAATACCAAAGCAAAAAACTGGTCCAAAAGTTGTTAAATTCCTGTCAGTGGCTACACTCAAGACTGCTACACTTACGGTAAAACAGGTAGGTGAGCAAAAATTGTCTTCTATGTTATTTATGGGTACTTATTGCTGCAACCATGTAAACCATGTATATATACACACACATGAACCTCACATATATACAGTGAGGTTCAGAATAATGACTCTTGGAAAACCTACGACTTCTGTAATACAGTCTCAAAAATCTAGCTTCATCCATAAAAAGGAATTAAAAATATTTCCAGCTATAGCTAGAATTTTGTCATGTTCTCTAAACATCTGGTTTTCCTTCTGTTTAAGAAGCAATGCACTCTAAAATAAATCAAGCTTGATTTATCTTGTTTGTAACAGTGCAGGCCCTACGGATGATAATCCAACAGAAAATAGGATGAACTGCCCAAGCTGTACGTCCAGCTGCCAAAATCCAGATTCAGTGCACAGAAGAGAGTATCTCACTCCAAACTCTAAGCCTCCCACCACCCCACCTTGGAAAGTCTTCAAAATCGTTCCTTTCCACTTTGCATTTCAAAAGAAACATATATGGCGTTTGTCAGCGCATGGCACCAAACTTCTGCACTGGCTTTAACTCACACAATCAATGCGAGCAACGGGGACGTTCCTCCATTTTGCTTTGACCCACCTCCACCCCATGACGCTGGCTCAGAGGGTATTTCTGAAAAAACTTCAATTTGCCTTAGGAAGGCCAAATCAAAGCAAGCCAAGTCCTTCTGGTGAGGACTCCACTCTCCCTCCTCCCAAGTGACGGAAGGGCGGCTGGCACTGTCCCAAGGCTTTGCTTTTGCTACTCCCAGCTCTAAAACAAGCCCAAATGTTAAACAAATCCACAAAGAAAATGTATGCCGTGTGACAGGCACAACCAAGACACACTGAGCACTGCCGGGACTCAATGGGAAGCAGGGACCACCTGAGCTCAAAGGAGCAGAACTAATGGATCAATGCACGTGACTATACATGTGCTGCATCCTTATTTCATTTTATGAAGTTTTTAAATCCATGGTAACCATTTAAAAGTCAGAAGAAAACACAGATCCCCCTGGCTGGCCATTATAGACATGTTTTTCTTATATTTTAAAGCTCTGTCTTGCTTTAAGAAGTAGAAATTATTAATTTCTGACAGATTTAAACAGGGTCTTTGCAGCAATTAAACATTTCCTGCTAACAGTGCCTTACAAAACATTAAAATGCTCCCCAAAGCCCACTCTTCACAATCATATATAACTCAATAAGGTGTTGAGAGGTTATTCTTTTCCCACCAGTATATTTATTGCTTTCCAGAAAGCCCAGCTAATCCTTAGTCTTACCGGGGCAATAGAAGAGCACAACATAGGCTTGTCTTTACTTGAGTAATGAGATGGACTTGCCAAGGCTGTAAATTTCTAAAAATGGCAGATTTACTCACTTCAGCCCATAAATACCTGTGTTCGTTCTTTTTTCATTTCATAATGGCTGACTGATCAAATACAATGTTGACTCCTCTCCCACTTGCTTCTCTTTACAAAAGACCTCGGTCCCTCAAAAAGCCACACGTGGCTTGGCAAATGCTCTGCCTTGTCAAACAACCAGTGTAATACATTTGTTGGCTTTATTTCCCTGAGGAACCAAGGCGTTTCGGCTTTGTTTGTATGTACCAGCAGTCCTCACCAAAACAGCGACAGCACGTGTACCGAGTTGAATCAGGATTTTACTACCTGTAAATCAGTGACTTTGCTACCTGTCGTCCAACTTATGGCTATGCACACAAAGGCGTTGAACTGGGCGTGGATATTTCACAGAAATTACCTTTTTTTCCCCCCTTTCTCCTGCTTAAATCAAGCCATAGGACGAACAACCCACGGAGGGGCATAGAGCGGGACCACTCTGGAGAAAGAGCACTTGTGTCTAATATATGCATCTCGTTCCCTACCATAGAAGTGCAGCCTGTATTAGACTGCATTTCCCTACCGCAAACAGCACGTTGCAGTAAGGACCACGCTTACACCAATGCCTGTGTGATACGAGATGGCTGCAGCAACACCACCATCCTCGTCCCACCTCCACCCCGAGCACGCGAATTACCCTTCAAGGCTGACTACAAGGGTCTTGCCTAAGCACCTCTGTCTCAGTAGCTTGGTTTCAGCCACGGCTTTCGCAAGCCCATTTTATTCCTCGGCACAACAAACAGGAGTCAGTGCTAGATCGGGGAGGTGGCGGCAAGTCCTTGTGCTAACACAATTGCAAAAATATATGCAGGGACAAATGGCTGCAAAGGAGACGGAGTTTCACCAGCCTTAGAAAAGTCTCCTTGGGCCATTTTCAAATACAAATCATACTTGGATTTGACACACAGAAGTGTTTAAAAACAAATGAATCACACATGGCACCTCCACAGGTTGCACACCTTCGACTGCTTCGGTGAAGACAGAAAAATGCTCATTGTGCAAATTAGTTGAAAATGCTACAGAAATTGCGTAGATTAGCGATTTGAAAAAGATAGGAATGCCTGCACTGTCCCAAAGCAACCACCACCACCTTCACCGAGAAGGAAGCTGATGATCTGCAGATGGACATCCCCATCATGCCAGACTGGTATTTTCAATTTAGTAACAATTATTGAGAAAGTGTTGCTCACAACTTTGGTAACAGCAGGACAAGGGGAAAACGCACAGATTAAAATATGGAAAGGCAGCCAGAAGAAGTTTACCTTTGGAGAACACTTGAAGTGCATGCCAGGTACTGGGAGTGTAGTCACATACATTGTAATACACCGATACAGGTATAGTGTGCCAACTATACAGAAAAATCTTCTGCTAATTATAGACCTAGAAGAAAGGGAAAAAAAAAAAAAAAAAAAAAGGGAAAAAAATAAGGACATCATAATGTAAATAAAATATGCATAGGTAAATAAAACTACCAACTGTTCTCTTCTTGATGCTTTTGAAACTCGTGACAGTATCAGCTTACACCTGAGAATACTGAATTACTTTACAAATATTCCCACGCTTTACAGGTCAGAAACAGAAGAGCAACTCAACATTACTCATGAAGGTGATTACAGAAAAATACAAGGATTAGAATACAAAAGCCTGTACAGATTTAGTGTTGAAGACATTAAAAGGGATTTTATGCCCCACACCCCTCCAATTAGCTTTGAGGGGTCACTAATTTTCTATTCAAGGCAGGGGGATAAAGTTACAATATTTTCATTATAAGATGAAAAGAAGCAAGTTTATTTTGGCTGACGCACACATTTAGTAATTACAAAGGGCTGCTTGAGAAGAAATAGCTTGTATGACCCAAATGAGTGAGAACACATCTTTCCTGAGCAGCATTAAAGAGGAAGCAATTCACATCAGCAAGGAAACCTCCGAAATACAAATTTAGAGCTGCGTTGGCTACAGGACAGGGCGTTTTCACGGGAAGCCACTCTCAAGGCAAACAGCCATAGCTGCAAAGAGATTTATTCATTTGAGGGCTGCCAGCAAGTCGCTGATGTACACAGAGAGGGCAGATGCAATTTTGGGGTACCGTGATGCAGTTCTGCAAAACCAGCAAGAGCACACGGGGTAAAGAGCTGCAGCTTCGACTCAGGAGTGACAGCCAGCCCCAAAACTGGCCCGCTGAGTTTCACTGCTACCTACCAGCTAATACCATCACAAGGGAAGAGCTATGACAATTAAATCCCTTCTGGCACATCCATCAGGACAGGAGCAACCTCCAGCTGAGCTTGCATAGAGTTCAGCAAAGAGAAATCACTGCCAGCGTTACAAAAAACCAAGGGCAAATCCAGTTACAGCAGTTGTGACCTTAACCACATCAACCCTTTGTGTCCTGCTGGTTACAGACCCTGTTGGTTTCAGTTGATTTTACATCGTTGTTATTCACAATTATGATCATTTGGGGAATACAAGGATTACAACACAAGCTGCAAGTTCTGGCATTCATTTGTTGCTATTTCGAAGCACATTCACTTTTTAAAAAAATAATATTTCTATCAAGCTGAGCTCTTTCGAAGCTCAAAATTGGCCATCTTTTTTATTTTTAATAGCTTTTGGCAGAGTTATTAAACTGTAGTGCTCCACTCTGAGGAGTATGACTTTGCAGTGCCAGATCAGTAACAACTTGAGTGTCTTAATTTATCAGAAAAGCTTCAACTGTTACAGTGTAAATGCATTTTGCACTTGAGTGCTCACTGCTATTGAAACACAGTTTTTTCTTCCCTCTCCTGGTGTAAACATGGACAAAACTGGGAGTTAAGAAAATTATACTTTATTAACATAGCTCCATGGACTGAAACTTAAGAGTGGAAGGCACCATGCCTTTGAGCCAGTGGTTTTCTCCTGTGTTTCATATGGGGAATTTTTCTCTCGGAAGGGTGATCCAAATAAAGATCTCACACTTGTGCCTGGGTTTATATAACCAGACACTTGCTTTTCTTTATAACCTGGTACAAAGACAAACAGGGCGGGGTTGGGGATTAAAGACTGAACAGCACTGTATTTTGAGAGACCAAAGAAGTGGCAGTGTTTTATCGAGCACTGATTTTTTTTTTTTTTTTTAAATTAAAATTACCTACAAACCTACTTGGTTTAGGTGGATTTAGCATATTTTAGCTTAGGAAAGTTTGCGTCAAAGTGCTCTGTACTGTAATTTAAAAAAGTACAAAGCCTCATATTTTCCTTTCTCAAAAGGATTTGTGAGTGTGTGCATGTGTGATTATGAGCCAGCTAGCAAGTACAACCTCTAAGCTTATTACTGGCCAAGACAACTTTTATTACAACTATCCAGACCCCACCTAACGTGGGTAGCTAGCACACTGCTTTTTCAATCCCATGAGCATACAGGCTGAATCAGTTGTCAAGCACGGCCAAAACCCAGCATTGTACTTCTCCCAAAACATCTGGGAATGCTTCCCAGAGAAGTTAATCCTGCCTCGGCAGCTCGCCTGGACTCCTCGAGCTCCCCACGGTGTCTGCGGAAAAAGGCTTGGGCAGCCCGGAGTCCCCAGCCAAAACCTGCACACCCACCCTGCTCCTGCTTTCTGGTGAGAAACCAACCCAACCCCTTGGACAGTATTCTATACGGATGTCCAAGGAAAGCTGTCACCGATTTCCTCACACCAAATCCTTGCCCCAAAGCCAGCCAGAAACTCCAGTCTCTACCTGAAGGTAAAATTAATTTTCAGGCAAGAAAGCAGTAACAGGGGCCAAGGGAAACCCTGCACTGTGGGTAGCTGGACAGAAACACCCAACACCCTCTTCCATTTTGGCCCCAACTTTTCAGTCCAACAAAGAAGAATAGGTTGGACAGGTCCTATTCAACATTATCATGCAATCCCTGGACTAAACAAGGAAGACCTGAGTGATCAGTATCATGCATGACACATCTCTATCATCCTTCATTGCTTGGGAGAACAGCAGGCTCAGCTTGGATGAAATCAGGTTATCAGCAAATAATGGATCTGGCAGGATAAGCAATATCTGCTTGGCAAAGAGAAGGGTTTCAAAAAGTCTGAAACTATGAAGCTGCCTCCTTCGGTCAAAGGTTCAACCCAGCCACTGGCTGCAATTCAGCTCATGGGTAACAATGCTGCTGGTTCACCAGTGACCCTGAGCTTGCACTTGGAGACATCTGTGAATGGTATCTCTACCATGTGAGTAGGCGAGGAACCAGGTCTCATCCTGCCCAGCAATCACCTGGTTTCATGTCTTACCTTCAGATCTCAAATAGAGTGTAGCAATGGCTATCCCTGACACCATCAGAGGTCAGAGAAGTGAGGAAGGTCTAGCTGGCTTAATTCCCTCTCTATTCTTGAATTAAGTTTCAAAGGGAGGCGATAACCCATGCCACAAACGTGATTCAGCTCTTTTTATAGCACTTAGTGGTTCACCATCCAAAGCCACGAGAATGAGGTCCTCCAGATAAAGCCACCTCATTGGGCTCCTGTTCCCATGAGCACCTCTTCTGTTCTTCCATTCCTGCTACTTACTGACAGCTTGGGCCTCTCAGACTGCAATACCTCTGCTCATTGACATAAAAGAAGACTTCTGGTCTCTAAAGCATTACGTGACCAGTACACACACTGACCAGTGCTGACCAGCTATTCCAAGGCTGATACTGGGAATGGAAAGCCTTGCGACTCCCTGATGTCTTCCCCTAACACCAGGAAGAGCCCTTCTAAAGCAAGTAAAAGTGAACACATCAAAGCAAATGGGGAAGGGGGGGAATCTTCACATCTATCAGTGATACCAACATACTTTATCATCAAGTCAACCCATGTCTCACTGCTTCAAAATCTCCAAGGACCTTATGGATTCTGCTGTTCTTAACCTAAAGACCCTGCTCAGCTCCATCGCAGGGTGTTTGATCCCTTATATTGCCCTATTAATCTGGCACGCCATTCTTGAGAGCAATCCCATGGCACCTTCTCTAGATGCTTCCCTTGGTTTTGAACAACATTTATGCTCAGAGACCCTGAGAAAGTTAATGGTCCCCCACATTCACCATAGGCAGCTGAAGCAGCGGGGAGAGGAGCTGGAGGGCAGTTGGTAGCGCTGCAGCTAGCGGCGTAAGAGCATACCAACTGAAGCTTACAGCCATAAACAAAACAAGAGGCCAAGCCAGGGTAAATCCTTCTTCCTGTACATATGTGCACAAAAAAAAAAAAGCGTGCAATTCCACAGTTTTTTTACAGTCCTATAACAACAATAAAGTAACCATTCTAGAAACTTTCCTTTAAGGAACGTCACCTCTGTAAAAGCGTACAACGGTTTTAAAGTTTCACCTGATATAATACATTAAGTAGTGTAAAGCAGCAGAAAAGATGAACGAACCATCATCTCAGTCTTGTGGATTACTTAAACATTTGCCACATTCCTATGGAAATCCACAGCTGTGTTGCACAAGGCTATCCTGCCCCAGCTTAGCAATTCTCTTTTTTTTCAAGCCACCTGTACCTTATGAAGCTGGTGAACCACATGCTTACTTTTAAGTTTTAATGTTTTTCTCCATTATAAGGGCGAGTGATCCATTGGCCTCTCTTTTTATTTCTTTTAAAAAGGGAAATCTGTATTTCTAAGGTCATTACAAAGTCCTGTGAACCGAAGGATCTTGTATTTCACTCGGTGGGGCCCAAATTACGTTCCTTCCTCAGTTTCCTACACAGGAGTCACAAAAAAGAGTCAGTGAACAGGTAAAGAATGAGATGTTGTATTAGCAGAGGAGAAGAGGAGACCCTCTTTGGGCTGGGCAGCTGTGGGGACATGCTCGTGCCTGGTTTTTGAAAGGAAAGGTAATATGCCACCTCATACTGCTTAAAGCCACTTGACTTTGAACACTTCATTCACAGCCATGGCAGCACAAGTGTTTGTATCGGACACTTGTGGTAAGGCAGCCCAAGGTGTGGATTTAGGGCACTATAAATACCCTAAATGAAGCATCCGCACGCACTCTGTAGAGGGTAAGCAGCAGGTTACTTCCACTGGCAGGCAAATTCACCCTTGCAATTCTGACCAGTATGAGCAAGAAGGCAGACAAGCACAAAGACCTTGTAAATTCATTGCGTATCTATGCTTTTACATATTTTATGATTACCTTTTGACATACTTTGTGTTCGACGTTACCTGTCCCATCTAATGTCAAGCAGAAAAAGAACTTCAATGCTTTTTCACGCATTAATGAAAAATTTTAGGTGCACAGACTAAACCACTGCCTGTTGGTTTTGTCCAAGAGTATCATAATCTTAGGGTAGGCCTTTACATCAGGAAAACTGGAGAGACACTAAATCGATCCCAAGTTGGTTGGCAGCTGTGATCACAACAGTGTGGGCTGTGCTCCCTCTTAACAGACAGGACAGTCAACTGAGTTAAGAATAGCATTACATCCAGTTCATGGTTTTCCACACATGAAAAGGGTTCAGGATAATTGCGCAGGCAAATGAGATTGGGGCTATTTCATGGTTTCTTAGGTAGCAGTTGGACTGAACTTCTCTCTTTTGCACAAGCAGCGCAGACAAACTGCAGTTTGCCTATGGCACAATATCTATTTCATTTTGGGAAACCCAAATCAGAAAGATCACAAGAAGCTCCGTTTTATTTGGATGTAAACCAGTATCTGACCTCCCAAAGCTGTCAGAGGTATACCCTAGCATTCGGTTTTCAAAAGGTGTTACTTACTTGTATTTTAAGAGCAGCCACTGAACAAACCACAGTCCTACAAGGATCATGCCGTTGATTTCACAAATAGAAAAAGCCCATTGCACCCGATCAAAGCGATCAAAAAATGCATCTGGTAGGGGAGGCTGCACCTCCTTGGGAGGCACTCGTTCATGAACGACTGAGATAGTCACTGTGGTAAAGATGAAACAAGAAAGTGCATAAATAAAAGCCAGGAGAGTCTTGCCCCATTCCATAGGATACTGTGAGCGCTCTGGCTCTGGCATGGGGATCTTTATCATCTCCTTCTTAAACCCATTTGGCATCCCATTCAGCTTCACTTTACTACTAAAGCCATTCTCGCTCGTGGTGTTGCTCACGCTGACGCGGATGTGCCCGTTGATGTGCCCATTTTTGTGAGCCTCGATGTGATGAGCCATTTTTAAAGTTTCAATCATGTGCAATAGCCGCTGTCCGCTGTCGGAAGACACCCGGGAGAGAGGCGTCTTCTTAAAATCCTCCTCCGTGAGGTTGATCAAATCCTGCCCGGTGAAGCTCTTCAATGGCTCACAATACTCCGGCACAGCATTTTCCGTTAGCCAATGAGTCACCTCCTCAGGTGACCACAACACCACTTCTTTCATCTCGCCAGGCAGCCGGGGCACAGTCTGACATCGATTTTAAATTGGGCAGCAGTCACTGCGACTCCAGTGCGTCGGAAAGCTCCTCCTTGGCTTCATCGTGTCCAAGGAAGCAGTTGTTTGGTGAGAGGCAAGTCCCCGTTTCTAACCACCCGATACGAGCATTCAGGCGCTGTGAACTGTTTCCTATGCTTGCCCCTTCATATTCGTGTTGGCATTCTTCCTCCTGGGGAGGGGAAAAAAAAAAAAAAAAATCGAAAACCAGTCATTAGGAGAGCATTTACCAGTAGTTTGCAATTCATGTTTAAAGACAAAGTTGCTGCAAAAGAATAGCTAGACTGTGGCACGGAAAAGACTAACTGATTTGAGCTCTAGCCTTGTACGCACAGCACTGTCCTTTCTGAGCTTGCTACTGATTTCTCAAGAGCTTTAACAGTTCTGTATTATAAACACCACTTTGCACTGTGGGAAGGACTCCTTCCTGCTCTATATTTGTTAAATTTTCTATTACTATACAGCTCTGGTCCATAACCAGTACCTAAACTCCTCTTAAAATCATAATACTGATGGATTTAAGGATCTACAGAGCACGTTTAGTGTTATTCACGTCACAAACCTTACAGACTGGTAACTTAATGCAATGTGTTGCACCTCGTTATTGAATAGGAAGCCTGATTTTTGTTCTGCAAGGCAAAAATATCTAGGGGACCACAAAAAAAATGCTTTTCTACAGGTTAGCAACACGGAAAAAAAAAAAAAATATGTAGATAAACAAGGTTATACTCTCTGTGCCAAAGGAGCAGCAGAAAAAAAATCAATGCCCAAACAGGTTAGCATGAAAAATAAACCAAAGCATTTAGGTTTGCAGGACTCTAGCAGATGTTTAGCAGCTCTTCAAGGTAAATTTTATGGTTTCCATGGTATACAGCTGCAATTCAAATAAATGATGTTTGTCATCAGCTAAAAAAGGAACTAGTAGAAAAATGAAAGTGAAACTTTGAAACTTAAAAGGGGGGGGGGGGGGGAGGAACGACACGACTAGCTAACAAACTTCTACACCCAATTAATTACAAAAATAGCTTAGAAAAGCTGATCACTTCCAACACAAAAATTACAGGAAAACAGATGTTACTTGCTGGAACCTCTTCCTGCATTTTTGAGACACAAGCAGCAAAATCCTCAGCACGAGGCAGCCATCACGTTGCACTGAATGCCACCAGAAAATTGCCAGGTTTGAGATGTTTATTCAAACAAACAAACAAAAAATGGTCCTCCCCAAAGCAAAGAGGAAAACAGAGAAGCCCCGTCTCCAGCCTGCCAGCCCACAGACCAAGTCTCTCCTGCAGGAGGCTGCAGCATCATAAACACAAAGTGACCTAAAGAAAGTAACAGCATGGGGAAAAAAAATGTGTTTTCAAAAGTCCTATCATGCCTTTGTCAGCTTAAAGAATATTTTTAGCCTCTTAGGAGCTACCAGATGTTTGTGTTTCATCGCAGGGAGCAAAGTTGCCACTGAGGAAAACCAAAATAATCTACACTACTGGCACGATTTGAGTAGAAGCGGTACAAAACAGATACAGAGCTATACTCCTACGCAAAACGTGACCATGCTGCACATAAATATATTTTTTGACCCGTTACCTCTAAACTGAGCAAGAAATACAAGGTGCAGTTTTCAATCTGTTTCTCCATGGAATGAACCAGGTCTGCTGACTGAGAAGAGAAAAAGCTTTGGATGAAGAACTGGCAGCACTTTGCATATGCCACCTCTCGCTTGCTGGGCACGCCATGCACACGCACGTATTTAAATCCATGGAGAAAACAGGGATGAAGCTGAATATTCCCCCCTGCGAATATCTGTGCTGTTTTAAAACAGTGGAAGAGAGGATACAGCTCTATTTTCTTTCTTTCTTTTTTCTTCAGTGGGATTATATGTACTGAGGAAGGCTTGTAGCCACAGATCGCTTCATTATTCAAGTTGCGTTTAGCAAATCTGTATTTAGTTACACAGCTCTGAACATGGAAAAAAAAAAGGATGGATTGAATTATGCATGTTAACCCACATCAGAAACTCCTACAAGACTTTGACCGAAGGAGAGCAGCTCAGCTCTCCACCACGCTGGTCTCCGCTGTACCCTCTGTAGTCACGTTATCACAGGGCACCTGAAATCCTGGGTCTGGCACCAGCCGCAGCACAAAGCTCAAGCATGAGCCCTGCATCCTTACTCCGTGCCAGGGAGAGTCAGTGTCACCAGCAGTTACGGGAAGATGTTTTGCCTCCAGCTCCCCGTTTGGCCTCATTCTGTGCATTAAGGGCGATGTCAGCCTTGAGTTACCTCACTTACTAATGCCCGCGGCTCGACTCGCTCACTGTAGACCGAGGAGATAGAAACACCATTGCCTCTGTGATGTCCACAATATTTCAGTCTCAAGCGATGCACCAGTAATTCACAACTCAAGGAATCAGTGTCTATGTGAAGGAAAATGCAACACACACTTTCACACTTGTCCTCAGGTTGAAACTCAGGTTGAAATCCATGAGATGCAACACCAGAAACTGCACAGCATCGAATTCACAGCTAATACTAACAGACTTCTCCACGGGCTTTTGTTTCCGATGGTAGCACCTTACAATCTTGATAAAGCCCGAGGTAGGTATTTTTTAATCCTGTTACAACACCTGGGCTCTTACTCTGCAGCAGGACCTCATTTTCTCATGCCATTTAGCAGCTGCATGGACTGCCTCTCCAAGTTTTGCTTTACAAACTCAGCATGGATTTGGGGTTGTCGGAGCACTCTGTGTACACCACGAGGTGGGGCAATATTAAACCTTTTCAATTTTAAACAGTAGAGTGACTGAATCACAGCTTCCCAAACCTCTCAGAAAGGAGGAAAGCAGACTTTTAACCCTTATCCTCCCAACATACCAGCCTTTCTGTCCAGCCCCTGACAACATACGGCAAGCCTCCCTGCATGCTTAAGGATTCAGGATCCCGAAGAGCTGCGTTCATCACTGGTTCAAGAAGCCTGTAGCCAACCTTCAAATTACATCTCCTTACTTACCATGCACATACATCTCCTCCTGCCCTGGCTAAGCTAGTAGGTTTTAAGATGAGCTCTGTGTGGAGCCTAGAAGAACAAAAATCTGTTGCCAGCTGCAAATATTACTCTGATACTGGCACAAGAGTCATAATATGCTGGTGTAACCCCATGATACCTGGCCTGGCAGTGTTACGAGATAGCAAATGTGTGCATCTTGCAGTAAAACTGCAGGGTTTGGCAATATTGCTAAAAACTACAATCAATTCAGAAACTTGCTTGTGCTTTAAACTCACCATCAGTAATGCTATTAAAGGTACCATACAGAAGAATAAAGATTGCTCAACCCCAATTTTTATGTCTTTTTGGAATATAAAATGTATCTTCTATGAGTCTTTGTTGGTTTTAAAAATCATAGAACCATAGAATTGTTTAGGCTGGAAAAGACCTTTAAGATCATCCAGTCCAACCATTAACCTACACTACCAAGTCCACCACTAAACAAATCAAGGGTAGACTAGACTAAACCATGTCCCCAAGTGCCACATCTGCCCGTTTTTTGAACACTTCCAGGGATGGGGACTCCCCCACCTCTCTGGGCAGCCTCTTCCAATGCTTGACTACCCTTGCCGTGAAGAAAGTTTTCCTAATATCCAATCTAAACCTACCCTGGCACAGCTTGAGGCCATGTCCTCTCGTCCTATTGCTAGCTGCTTGGGAGAAGAGACCAACACCCACCTCACTACACCCTCCTTTCAGGTAGTTGTAGAGAGCGATAAGGTCTCCCCTCAGCCTCCTCTTCTCCAGACTAAACAACCCCAGCTCCCTCAGCCGCTCCCCATCAGCCCTGTGCTCCAGACCCTTCACCAGCTCCGTTGCCCTTCTCTGGGCACGCTCCAGCACCTCAATGTCTTTCTTGTAGTGAGGGGCCCAACACTGGACACAGTATTCCAGGTGCGGCCTCACCAGCGCCGAGCACAGGGGCACAATCACCTCCCTGCTCCTGCTGGCCACACTGTTCCTGATACAAGCCAGGATGCTGTTGGCCTTCTTGGCCACCTGGGCACACTGCTGGCTCATGCTCAGCTGCTGTCTACCAACAACCCCAGGTCCTTTTCCGCCAGGCAGCTTTCCAGCCACTCTTCCCCAAGCCTGCAGCGCTGCATGGGGTTGTTGTGACCCAAGTGCAGGATCTGGCACTTGGCCTTGTTAAACCTCATACAGTTGGCCTTGGCCCATTGGTCCAGCTTGTCCAAAATCCCATCTCACACACAGAGGCACACACTTTCACCCCATCCTGTCCTCTGTGGATGGATGGACAACGATGGCATGGGGTTCACCAAGGAGTAAGAAGCTACTGAGCAGAAAGCTTCAGTCCTCACGGACAACATTTCTGGGAGCACGAGCGCAGCACTGGCCAGCCCGCTGCTATCACACCACCAGCGTGTAAATCACTATCAAGCAACTTTTGTAAAAGCAGAGTAACTGATATTCACGAGAAGAAAGCTTAGAGGAAAGATAATACTCTGCCAAGGATGCAGGCCACGGAGTCCTTTTCATTGAGAGTTAAAACGAGGAAAACCAACTAAAATTACTAACACACACCTATCATTCAAACCTCCATTTCACACCCTAATTGGGGAGGAATAGGCAAAAAAGCTTCTTTACTAACACCTTTCAGCTTGTCATATTAAAAATACCTCATTTTCTATTGTGCATTCATGAAAGCTTGATTGGGTGAGGTTCGCAGAAACAATATGGGAGAGTAACAGCCCTCGCTGGCCCCCTTGCTTCCACCAAAGGTCTTCTCCTGTCCACAAAAGCTGAAGACAGAAGGTGGGGATGGGCATCGGCTCCTGCTGGGCCACATCCACCAGCTTAGCTTGGTCCTGCTGCCCCAGCAAGGCACGGGGGACGGGTGCACACCCAAGCTTCCCCGGCTCTGATACAGGTCGTTAGCCTGGGCCAAGCAACTAAAACACTCCCTTCATCCACAGCGGATCTGCTTCATTAAGGAGCCTGTATCTGATAACGAATTATAAATAA
This sequence comes from Pelecanus crispus, assembly GCF_030463565.1. Lineage (NCBI taxonomy): Eukaryota > Metazoa > Chordata > Aves > Pelecaniformes > Pelecanidae > Pelecanus > Pelecanus crispus. Next base: position 39,781,919 of record NC_134652.1, on the reverse strand, counting down.
CAACATCATTATCATAATAATACCAACTGCATTATGATAATGGCACCATGTAAAACCAGTATCTCAAAATACCCAAACCACAAGACTGAGCAGGATGAAATAACTTCAGCAAGGGTTCCAGTCCTCACCTCCTTGTGTTTACATGACCTTTTTTCCCCTGTTCCCAGCAAACATTAAAATGCTAACTAAAAACTTTAAGATCCTTTTCCACTTTCCCGCCAGGGAACATTTCCCACCACCACTTCAATCTGCCATATGAGGGTTATAATACCATGAGGTATTTAACCCAGTGGGTTAAACAAGTATTTGAGAGCACACTGCTTAACCTTGCATATCAAGACCCGTTCTCGTTTTCATTGCTTTGCGGAGATGCAGTTGGGCATAAAGACCGAACGTGGGAGCATCCACCTCTTTGGTTAAAGGACAAGATAATCAGCAATAAAATCATCGGCTGGCTACGCCTCCACACCTGACTTGGCAGCCAAGGTGCAGAAAACTCTGCAGTTTTCTGTCTCTAGGTCTGCGTGGAGGATAACTAAGCACTCAAGTTGGGTGTCACCGTTCCAGATTTCTTTTCAAAGTCCACGGGCTCACCACTGAGCGAGCGATGGACATCCCCCAGGCAGACGGCATTGAGACTTTGTCTGGGATGGCTGCAAGGTCCACGGAGCAGTAACCTCCCTCCACAACCCCAGAGCTGGCTTACAGGTTAAGACGCCGTTCCCCATGACTTCTAAACTTGCAAGCATAAAGCATTACGTCTCGCAATTAATGCTCATGAGACAAAACCACACCCACCTAAAACAGCAAAAAAAAAAAAACCAACCCCAAAAACAGTGTTCATCTCCAGCCTCCTAAAGCACTTTGGAACCCGACTGAAGACAACTGAAGTCTTCCCAAATCGAATCATGCCTTCCTCATATTTGTACAGCGCTTTTATTCTCTAAGCAAGGACCTTTGCTGCCAAGGCAACAGTCACTATAGAAATCAGTAAAATAACCAGCCATTTCAGAAACCGCGACGAGCTCCTCACCGGGAGCCAAGGAGATTTTTCAAATCCTTTCAGAGGCAGTAGGTGTGTTTCAGTTGCAACACCGAGCATGCTTCCCAAACACCCCAGAAAAGCTGAGATGATAAAACTGATAATGATGATAACTGAGATGATAAAAGCTGAGATGGTAAAAAATAGTGTTAGAACAAGCAAAGTCCAGGGATAAGCACAGTTTGAAGATGAAACAGGGACATTTTCTCCTGTGGAAAACAAACGCTGAGGTGCACACTGATTATGTGTGCAGACACGTAAGCAGGAGAAAATCAACTGCTGTAAGGATTGAAGTTTTAATGCTTTAGAAACCAACCCACAAGTGAATTCCCCAAATCCCCCCAGCGAGCAGAAGTTACACAGAGACCAAATACTCCAGATAAAAGCCAGGAGCTCTCGTCCTGCATTTTTACAGCACAAAACAAACTGTTCGTAACAGCAGGGTCTGAGTCACTGCTACAGTCACCTCCTCTATGGGCATTTTATCATCACTCACAATAACGCTCCGACACCTCAATAACTGGATGTCCTGTACTTGCAAAGCACCTCTGCGCACCAATTTGCAGCAAAAGGGCAATGCCTGCCACAAATTATGTGCTGGATATCACTAAAACTCTCAAGCAACGTACCGAATTGCTTCCCTCCCTCCAGGATAGCCTTGCCTCCAAACCAGAAATTGCCCCTGGCAAGAGGCTGCACCACTAGCAAGCAAGAGAGCGTTGGCATTTTAAAACATTACAGTAAAGCTGGTTTTGTGCTGTAAATACAAATATATGCAAATACAAAATAGCTGTAAGTATAAAATTGAGGCACAGATGGGCTCACGAGTTTCACAGAGCTCCGAGATAGATTTCCAAGGTCGGTCCCAGATGGAAAACATTGTCCTGCGCACGCAAAGTCAGAGCAAGCAGAATTACTACTACGAAAAGAGAGGCTGGGATCAATATGTGAAGCAACGCCCACGTACCCTGAATAGCTACATACGCAGCTTCAGAGAGAGGAAAAAAATTGCCTGCATACTACATAAATTCCTGAGCAGCCCATTTTTTCTAAATTACTCTATAGGAAGACGAAAAAAAACCACCACCGTGTATGTCCTATCTTAATTAAAAAAAAAAAAAAAGAAAAAAAAGAAAAAAAAAAGAAATTAAAATCCACTTACAGGCAGGGATCTCAGTATAACAGCTCTGAACCCAAGCCCAGACTTCAGTGGCCAGGATTTCAAAATGAAAGTACTTGCATCAAATCTGAATAACCAAACAGCTCATCTTCAGACGGGAGACACTGCTCGTGAATATCTCTGCTACAAAAATGCATTATCTATATTGCGTGTATGTGTGTAGTTATATACACACACACATTCCGTGCTAGGTGACAGAGACACCTTTTCCCTCCAAAACTGATGAAGCTTCATCCATCCCTTTGATTCTTGGTAGCCCTACATCTCTTTGCTCAACTTACTTCCTCCCCCTTCTTCTTCCTTGGGCTTGGAAGTAGTTATGGAAACCAGTAAACACTCACGAGAAGGCTTCACCTGACCAGCAATCTCATCACGGGAGCAGTTGCTAAGCAGGGATTTTGTTTTGACACTATGGATATCCTGCTTTGAGCGATCCGGTGGTGGAAAAGATGAGGTGGGGAGGGCAGGTACTGCCTTTAATTTAAGTTACAGTTATTTCAGACTGAAAAGTCTCCTCAAACGCAGGAGGGAGAACCAGGTGCCAGGACCAGAGCCCCAGCTGGCACCACAGGAACAGCTATGGGCTTTCTGCCTAGGGCAGGGATAACCCAAGCGTACATCTCATTTTGTACTGCATACCACAATCCTAATGCCTAAATCCTAAAGTAATGCCACACCCATGACAAAAGTGTGATGAATTTGCGAGGAGACCTTATTGCGACCTTCCAATACTTAAAGGGGGCCTACAGGAAAGATGGGGAGAAAGATGGGCCTGTTGTGACAGGACAAGGAATAATGGATTTAAACTAAAGAAGAATAGATTTAGACTAGACATTAGAAAGAAGTTTTTTACAATGAGGGTGGTGAGGCACTGGCACAGGTTGCCCAGAGAAGTGGTGGAGGCCCCATCCCTGGCAACATTCAAGGTCAGGTTGGATGGGGCTCTGAGCACCCTGATCTGGTTAAAGCTGTCCCTGCTCACTGCAGGGGGCTTGGGCTGGGTGAGCTCTAAAGGTCCCTTCCAACCCAAAGCATTCTATGATTCTATGAATATTAGCTTATTTTTGAACGGCTGCAATAGCAAACCCACCTTCCAACTCCTCACCCCAAATGCTTTTAGCTCTGTGCAAGACAGATGCAAATAACACCACAAAGTTAATTTGCACTGGGGAAATAAAAAAAAAAAAAACAAAACCCAAAAAACCCCCAAACCCCACAACTATATTCAACTCCTAAGAATATTATCCTTGAGCAAAGTGGGTTTATGCTATTTCAGCCCCCCACCTGCAAAGGGGTGCATGAAAATATTATCGGACCGTCACAAATCCTTACACACGGGTAATCTGCTTCGACACCACGATCTTTAATTCTTCAGCAAAGACGTCTACAGCAGGACTCAACCCATCCACTGCATCAGTCGCTTCTTTCCTACACGCAAACAAAAACCCCCACGGACACCAAGACACGTGCTGCGCTCAAACCTTGCACATCTGGTTTCTGGACCGAAGCAACCCTAAGTGTTTCTGGGCTCTGGGCTCAGGCAGCAGCGAGCTCTGGCCGTCGTCTCCAACACAGCTGAACACATGCCTGTGTTCCACCTCGGCATCTGGGTAGGCAGACAGAGGGCAGAGCTGGAAATAGAGCCCCATGTCCTTGTGCAACCTCTGAGCTGACTCCGTTACTAAAGAGCATGAAACGGTACTTGCCTTCCTCTTGAAACTACCCAAACCGCCTTATATGCGCGCAACAGAAGACCTTGGAAGGAAAACAGATGAAACGCTGAAAAAAAGCAGAAAAAGTGGGTTTTTTTTCCCTCCACAAGGCATAGAAATGGGGAGAGGATGGGGTAGGGCAGAAGGATGGGAACAAGAAAATAAGGAGAGACTAAATGTTTGCGACATGCTCCGTATTTTAACTTGGTTAACCAAGTTCAGGTATTTCGGAGGGGTTTGTTTTGTTGTTTTTTACCTACACTGACTACCTAAAAGTCATTTATTGTTACAAAGTCAGATTTGTGGTGAGCCTCCAGGAATCCAAGGAGTAGCAAGAACTAAAAAAAAGTAGTAATAAAAAAAAGAAAAAAAAATCAGAACAGAAAGGGAAGTTTTGCCTAAGGAAACTGAGGACAGTCTTGTGACTGATGGTAACGTGGCTCTAAAATGCCTACTCCAGCGTATTTTGCCAAGCCAGCCATGCAGATGAAAAAGTAAGCCAGATGAAACTACTGTGAAAAACAGAGCCTCACTGAAGGTTTAAATCAATTAACTGCCATATTTTTTTAATACCTGGGTTTGTTACTGGACATGTACTAGACAGCATCCAGATCACAACAGTTGCTTCCTCCAAACTGCCTTTCTCTGAGTTATGGCTAAAGCCAAAGAAAACTGAGTTTACACGCTCAGAACCCCAGCCTACAATAATGTTTCCATACTTCATTAAAATATAAACATTTTATTTCAAATACACTACTTTTGAAGTCCAGCACATCAGACCCAGATCAAAAAGACACTAAAGCTCAGGAGTTGAAATACATAGCTATCTTCATACAATATGCTGTTCTCTGCATTTCAGCTGTTACTATCCATAAACCCATCCAAAAGGCACACCATCAACATTATTAATTTTCAATGCTATTCCCTTTGTAAAACAAAACAATTGCTGGGTTTGTCTTTATTAATTTAGTTTCACCTAACAAATACTGATCCCTGGTCTGAAAGACAGAACACCACAAATATTCAAGACTATTGCTGGTATAAATAGTCCTAACCCAATTTTTCATCACATATTCCTCCTCCTCTTTCCAGCAACATCTGTTTAGACTTGTACCATAAATCAGATATTTAGATCTGGAAGACATCTATCTATACGAAGGAGAGGAAGACTCTTATTGCACATTTGGTCTAGAACAACCAGAAACCCAGGAAAGGCTGGGGTGGATGGGAAAAAAGCATTTTTGATTGCAAATGAGTTATGGGTGTACAATCTTAATGATGGGAACTTGTCTTACTAGAGCCAGATCTACTGAAAATTCTGATGAAGTGCCCTAAGCATCTTCCTTTTGTGGTTAACACTACAAGCAAGAAAAAGATCTCTCAGCACGCTTGCCAAATTTCAGCCACCTTCTTTACTCTCTTCGCCACCAATCGCACAGATGCCAAATCTCGCTGTTTGCAGTGGAGATCTGCCACTGTCGGCGTTCAGCTTAATGGCAAAAACACACTCATGTTCATTCAGCAAAATCCAGTGCAGCCGGAGACACAAAGCCTCGTCCCTCCCCAGTCCAGCCATCCAGCATCCCCTTCTTCGGAAGAAAGGGTGTTAGAAAGGGACACCAATTCAGACCAGCTCTGTTCCCTGCTCTATGGGTCCCTAATTTTTTGCCTTTTATAGATAATTTCATGATTGTTGCCTGGGGTTTCAGGACTGCTGCTGCCACCACCGCCAAACATGACACTTTGATGCTGCAACAAGCTCCAAATTTCAGAATTTGGACTTCAGAAACCTCAGATATTCCTCCTCCAGCGCTGAAAAGTAGCTTTATCTCTGTATTGGACTCCAGATCTTAATGCTGTCGACTATTCATACTCTCCAGCTGCTCCTGATCTATGTCAGAGGTGCCATCCCTCCCATTCATTATCCCGTGACACAGGCAAATCCTACTTAAATCTTGCTTCTGACAACAATTCAGCATTGAACCCAAAGAACAGCTATGCACAAACGTCCTCCCCAAAACATTGTGTTCCTAACATTTTTAATTGCCAGATATTTTAGGAGCACAAAACAACACTCACTTCCACACTGACAGTGATGGCGACTGTGTGTACTACCAGGTATCAGTCAAACAATTTCCAAGACCACAAGCAGAATCACTTGAAATCATTAGAGTGTGTTCAAAGTCTGCAAAATACTTTGTTTTAAATCTTCCTCTTGGCTTAAAAGTTATGATCAACTACGTTCACAAATAGAGATAAGGAAAGATAAGAAACTCCTCTCTTGCTATCTGTTCTGTAAACTATGAGTATTTCAATAACTGACTGAAAGCCTCAGAAGTCCTCCTGCAGACATCCAATTACCTCTAAATTTTTTTTCTAGTGACACACTTGAGAGATGTGCCTGCGTCGTGTTGTCCTAACATCTTTATGGAGATGTCCATTAGCCACCCGGCAACTCCGGTTACAATCCCAGGCAATATCTCAGGTAGGGTGGCTCTTGGCCATCCTTTTTTCTGCAGGTAGTGACTCCATGATCTGGCACACCGAACACGAAAGACTGGATGACTGCGTTAACAGATTCACATGCTGAACTGGTAGGTTTTAAACGCATCAATTAAATCAGTTCAAGAAGTAACCTGTAATTCCAGCCAAACATGAGAATCTCAGCTTGAGGTACTGGGTAAGTACAACTAGCTTGCATTCATGTCATGGAAATGAAGCTATATTTAAAAATAGTATTTAATGAAAACAGTATTTCAGCTCAAACTCCCCTACCTGGGGAATGCTATCATCTGCTGCCTACCCACAGCCCGCAAAACTGCTGCAAAGCAACTCAAAACAGAGTGCAAAGCTCAGTCAGTGGTTCATTCACACTTCACAACCAGAAATAATTAAAAATACTTAAATCAGATGCCTCTTGAGATGGTTCTTCATGCAATACCTCTTCTCCTGCCACAGAAGGGACCAGACCCAGCCTACTGTCATCAGCACATGACTCTCCAGCTGCTAGCATGAATGCACAGCCTCTAGCAAACTTTGCTTACTAGTCTAAACATTTTCTTTTAACTAAAAGGTGGCAAATGGAGCTGTACACTAGAAACTGTATGATGCACTCCTCAAAATCTGTGTTTCCTTTCATTAAATCGTACATTAGATGGGGGGAGTTAGCGGCTTGTAGCACAGCGCTAGATGTAATGTCATTTCCACGATCCACCCCAACGTAAGCATCCATGGGCTACATCACAGCGCCGCACACTTTATCGAGCACGTAACTGTAGCTCCCCGCAGCGAACCGCGCGGTGCTTTCTATCCACGTGCTGCTCACAGCAAACAAATCAAATTGCTCAGATAATTTCAGTTGGTTTTAGAAATTGAAAAGCCCTTGGAAAAAAGAAAAAAATATATAAATCAGCACTCCTTCCCAGAAAGTAGACACATGAATTAACTATTTAATCCATTAAGGGATGCCTGTTGTTCAGAAAGGATCACTGAGCTGCCTGCCTGCAAAAACAAGACTGGGCTTCATAGCTCCTGTTACACAAATAGGTTAACATGCAATAAGCAGGACAAGCCCTACTCGTTTACAGCAGCAAGAGAACTGCAGAAACCCAGCGGCACTATTCTCCTTCCAGCCACAGAAAGAAGAACCCAAATAAATTGCAGGGAAGGAGATGAGAGGGAGGGAGAGGAGGAAGGATTTAAATCTGCAGTCACATGGATGCCATAGCTTTCTGCAAGCAGATGGGTGAAGCCCAGATTAGCAAGGTATTAACGAAAGCAAGGCAGTAACGTCGATGAGGTGCAGCTCGAAAATAGCCGAACTCTGACCTGCCTCGCCGAGCGGAGCGAAGCTCCCCTCTCCCAGACAGAGAGGTGTCAGCCGCGAAGTCACGGCTCTGCTGACTGGTGGGAAAGGATGGGAGATCGCAAGAGAAGCAGAGCATGGTTGGAAAAAGGTACTGAGGCTGAAGCTAAAAGACGAATGGCAAGGTCGATAACGAAGCAGCAGCCACGCAGGAGAGTGCAATACTCCTTTAAATCAACCTTCAGCAGCAAGATGCAAAAGGCTCGCTGGGAATAAGCCCTTCCCGTAGGTAAATACTCAGAAGACCCGCTCTCGAGAGATGTCCAGCAGGATGCAACATCCCTGCTGTATACCTGAGTAAGCAAACAAAACAAGGGGCGAACAATTAGGCTGATGTTTCTCATGTGCAGGGGCTCATCCGAGCAGCCGAGTGGTTAGGATGGTACGGTACTGCAGAAACTCAAGGAACCCTTGATAGTGCAACACCGGTAAAACCCCATCCAGCCACCTCGTGACAGGCTCCATCACTACGCAGCACTCCCTCAAGGCCTGGGAAATGCCTCCTGAACACATCAGTAAACATAGTATTCTAAGAGTACAAACCAAATCGGGGCCAACCTGCCACAGCTGCTGCTTTACCTACCCATCCCATGGTCAGACTTGCTCTACAGGACTATCCTTGAATCATGCTCTGACATGGATCTTTTAGGTAAATCCTAAGAACACCTTCAAGATCTTCTAAACCTGATAAAATATGGCATTTTAATAAGAGGCCATTAAAAAAAAAAAATCTTCCGTGTAGAAAGATCATGAACATTCACCACCAGTCCTCCAGTAATGCCAGTGCTTCTCCTGCAAGCAATACCGAGCTGTTGAAATGACTACTGATGCAAAAAAAAAAAACCCCAAACCGAAACTATTTTGGAAACTGTAAGATCAAGTACTGTAAAGTGTTCATACCAAAAGATATTAAACAGTCACAGTAATTTGCGTTCAGGGTTTGCTGGTTTTGGTTTTTTTTTTTTTGTTTGTTTGGGTGGTTTTTGAGGGGGTGAGGGTGTGGCTGCATTACCAGAGACTGCACAGAACATAAATACACATGAAATTTGCTCTTAAAAGCAAGTGTATTATTCTCTGTCCTTAGGCACTCCAAAACCTTTTCATTGGGCCTGAAAATACCTACATTCACAAACACCTAATGTGGGTGAGGGGATAAGAGGCAGAAATCCTGATGAAATGTGCAGCTCGCCCTACGCGGCACCACAACAGCACTGAGAAAAAAGCGTCATCGGTTTTATTTCGCATCATTAGTGAAACAGTGTAGGACTTGACTTAATCTGATCCCAAGACAAACTTGTGCGGGTCTGAATTGGTCTTCGGCAGCCAAATTACAAAAGCCTGACCTCACAGCAACAGCCCACCAAGTACAGCAACAGCCCACCAAGTACAGGCAAACAGCAAACGCAGCGGCTGGCACGTGAGCCAGCCCGGTCCAGCCGCAGCACGTGTGCATGGGCAACGCAGCCTGTCCCGTCCCAGCTGAAGTGCAAGCCGTGCCACACACACAGCACCATATGAATCAAGATTTAAGGGGAAGAACGCTGATCTTGGACCAGAAAACCAGTGGCTATAGGACAGCACGAGGATATCGTGTTCCCATCTGTCACCGGGATTTGTTGCCCTCCCCGGAGGGCACAATGTGATCTGCAGGAGATGGGTTGGCAACAGCAGGGCTGAAGGCTCTCCTCACTTTCTGGAGGAGCAACAAGGAAGGATCAATATTTAGAAAGACCCTGAGAAAGAGTGGTACAGCCACTGGGGAGGGGAGCGCCACACGCAGAGTGCCAGCCCAAAAATCAAGAAACTTGCATTTCCTTAGTTCACTAAAAGCCAGGTTTTGCCAAGTAACCAATTTCCTTACGCTCCTCATTAAATAAAATATGAAGGGCATGCAGAGAGGTAAAATATAAATGCATACACTTCCATAAGCAACAGGCCCTGTTATTGTAGATGCTGTATGTAAATGCTGTCCTTGAGGACAACGGGACTTAGGTCCCCTAATGGTGGGCACAGAATTCAGGGTCAGTTAGCAGGCAAGTAAGTTTTATATTAACAGCTTTTGCATTTATATTCCCCTTCATGATCCACACTGCCTAGAAATAGCAGAAATGGCTTTGATTCACGTATTACTTAGGTCGGGCCAAACAGTGAAAGGCAGAATCAAACCTCAAGAAAAAAATCAGATGATTTTGGTGTGGATCTCCACCAAATACAAAACTTGCAATGGGATGGCAGGACACTCATCATTTTGGTAATTAAGCCAGAACAGCTGAAACAATCCTTCCGTCAAGATTTCTCTGCAAAGCTGCCTGAAGATACGACAGTAGTTATGAATTGTCCTATTGAAACTCGTTGCTGTATCTGTTTTCCAGCACTTTGCCACGCACGTGAGCGCAAACACAATGTCTTTACAGTTTCAAGTGTCAGCAGTTAGAAGTATTGCTTTGGCAAATTTCCCTGGGGAAGAGTAATAGCTACCTATGGAAGACTTGCCCCTAATAACTGGCATCTCCCTTTTCTTAATTTTTATTTCAGGCAGCTGACTGACAAATAATACTGTTGCACCGCTCCTGTTTTTACAATACACAACGTCTTTCTCATATTTGCAAAACTTGACTCAAAAAGCACAGCAGCTTTCAAACAACTGGCAGCTGGCAGCTCAAAGTTCAGTTGTGAAAACTAACAGTGCATCTAGCTGAAAACCGCCTTTCTTCTTGAAAATTAGGATGTGGTCTAAAATATTTTCAGACTGCCTTTTTACTACTCCTTATTTGCAAAGTAGGCTTGAGGTGGCCTTCAACTTGCAGCCAGATGAACAAGTTCAGGATGAAGACTGTGCTTAGCTGTACAAGCAACTTCTCTAGGACAGGACAGGACATGCAAAGCTCCAAGAACAGCGGTGCTCAGGTCTTTTGTGGTTCTCCATACCGCTCCTTCCCACCATCCAGCACTACAAAAAAAAGTCCCTGCTGAAGCTCCAGAAATAGCAGGTCTGCCCCAAGCATGGGGAAAACCCAAAGCCACACATCAGCTCATGTCTGCCTCCTCCCCTGATTATTCTGAGGTTCAACAGAACTGAAAGTCATCTTCATACCCAAAGTGATTTCCTAGTATAGTCACTTCTGTTTACCTATTTCAAAAGGTACTTAACAGACAGGAGCTCCTCTCTATTTCAAAGCTGTGCATAAAGCTGAATTTATTGATGCAGACCCATGATTCATCAGTAGAGCAAGGTGTAGGAGACAAACTGTATTATGCTGGAATCTAGCAAAATCGGGGGGGGCGGGCGGGGGGATGAGGAAGAAAAATCAGGAGTATTCATCCCAAACTGAGATCTAGACAAAAACCAGTACAGGTGTTCGTGCCCTCTGTAGCTTTTTCCTTCCTTATTTTTCATCAGAGTCGCACCCACTCTTTCCTCCCCTCCTTTCCCCCATCCTCTGCAGCTTGTTTCAGCCTCGCATGTCAGACCCTCCCCAGCCGGGCTGCACATGCTCCAGATTAAAGGTCAACAGGCTTAGGAGAAAACAGAGAGGCTGCTAAAACCAGGGCAGTGTGAAACCATCACCCAAAACACAGGGCAGAATATTTTAGATAACTTTGTGACAGACGGGCAGCAGCGCCGGCAGCCCACAGACTCCTCTTCCTCTTCCCCTTCCAAGGGTTTTTAAAAGAAGGAGAATCAGTCGGAAAGGATCCCCAGGACTGTAAATAAATTATGGCCCTGTTCATCAATTAGCTCAGGCTGCACTGAAATGAAAGCCACAGCAGGCTCTGTAACCACTCAAAATAAACTCCTCTGATGGGATTGCTCCTGTGCCGATGGCTCAATTATGCCTGGGAAGACCGTTACAGAACATTAAACATTAACAAAAGTCTGAGCCTGCGTTACTTTTCTCCCAGATAAATCTAATTCAGTTACTGAGTGCTTTTAACTTAAGTAACCCTAAATTATTGGATTGATTCTTTTCCCACCTTTCCCTCAGAAGTTGCAAAAGCCAGGCCACCGCATACAGGGAAAAATGTTTGCAAACAGTCCCTTTGCTAGACAGTTATATTTTTATTATACAGGGAAGATATTTTCATCATTTAAAAATACATACAGTTTGGGAGAGGGTTGTTTATGTAAATTATGTAAATTTAGTAGCTCAGAAATCAAAACAGGGGCAAACTGTTCTCCTGGGGTATGAGGGTTGACTCTAGCCTCCCGAGGAGATCTTCATTTCTCTGAAATCCAGTCCCTAGGAAACAGTTCCACAGCTTATGTTTTCTGAAACCGCAAGGAAAACCATGAAGACAAAGAAACTCTAGCACAGCAGAAAGGTGCTTTCAATTCTTATTTTGCAATATATTTTTGCAATTTTTCATAGCTTCAAGTTTAACAGGACTAGAGATACCCTCGCCATCTGAACCATCTCTCCATTCTCTCTCTGCAACTGTATCAACACAAAATAAAGTTTCCTGAGGCTTGCTCAGGTCAGATCTTTGCTGTTCTAACCTAAGTACGACATGCAAACACACTGCGGAGGGCTGAACAATGCCAGGATTTTGCTGCGGATTTAGGTAGGGTGTGACTAGTTTAGAACAGACAAACTAATGCCCCCAAAGAAAAGCACATGGCTGAGATTAAAAGAGAAAATTTCAAAACACAAAAGGAGTTAGAAACAACAAGGAAGAAACCCAGAGAGCTGGGAAGACTAAGGAACTGAAATCAAAGTTGCACCAAAACTAACTAGCTGGTTGTCTTCCTACTAAATCCTCCTCATCCTCGATGCTTATTACTCACCAATCCCAAAGCATCTGCTTCCCCAATATAAATAAATTGGGTTTAACTAGGCTCAACTTCATGTTTTTTAAAAATTAATGAAGTATAACAGTGTCACCATTCCTACTAGTGAAAAAATCTGCTTGACCCCTAAAGCAATCTTTTAAATTTACAAGAAAACAGCATTACATGTATCACTGGGACCAATTAATTTTCACTCCTGGTTATGAAAAGCAGCCCAGTAACAAGGGAGAAAGCATCCTGAAGCATCTTGAAACTTAGCTGAGTGAAACTAGCTGCTTGTCTTCAGGATTCTTGTCCAGAGGTTGGAAGAGTAACTTCAATTCTTAAATTCACTTTTAAAATGCAGAATAATTCCAGTTTCACAAATCAAGAGGTAAAATTTGACTCAATACCGAATTCCACCAAGCTCTAAATACGCTTGTATCTACAGCTTTTATCTACAGCCTCTTGAAAAGAGTAGATGTTGTTTGTCTTCAAGTCATTTGCCCGGGGAAAGGGTTATGTTACAGGTTTTCCGAACTAAATATTATATAGCTAAACATTATTTAGTTATGTTGAACTAACTGCTGTTTTCCCTCCACCATGTCCTGCGCAGGGAATACTTGGTACAGCACGCTTGCTGGTTTTTAGGATCCATCTAGGATGGATATCCAGGATATCCGAAATGCCCCTGGATATCTCCTTCTTCATTTGACACCGAACAGGATGGTTCACTGGTTATCGACGTGTGGCTGGGAGTGCTACAACAACAGGAGCTCATCTGAACCAAGGAGCAGCTTGAGGAATCACACTGTTCTCAAGACTGACAAAGAGTTAAAAAAAGAAAGGAAACAAAAATAAACCCAAACCCCCAAAACCAAAGACCAAAAAAGCATCAGGAAATAAACTTTTCAGCAAAGAAAATAATGGTTTCCTTAACTGGCTTTTGCCCTTATTTCAGGAAAGGCAACAGAAAATATATCCAAAGTTACAAGGACCAGTGATAACTACAAGAAATAGTGATAAACACCAAGTGAAGAGTTGCTGGCAAAACACTGTATAACGGCCACTTCCTGAAAGCAATGCCTAAAAAGCTTGCCGTTTACAAAGCACACAACATATTTACCTTGTCTGTTGATTACCTTCCCCCTGACACCTCACATGCTTATTGCAAAATACAAGTCTCAGTGTAATATTATAACAAAAGCGAGACATTTACATTCAGTAAGTGAAATTAAGGCCCCATACTTTCTACGTGTTTTTTTTTTTTTCCCAACTACTCAAACTCTCCCTATAAACAATCAGAACACGTACGATTCAAACAGCAAAGCAAATCTTAATACTTTGCTCTTAACTTGGGTAGACTAACCTGAATTAGCTCAGCCCCAGCTAGAAACGGCAGCGTGTGTGCTGTAGCTCCGATTTTAAACCCGAGATGAGGAGAGCTGACGTTACCGACGTGAAGCGTTCAAACTGCTCACCCGAATTCAGCTCCAGCCCCCGCGCACCTGAACTTGGGTTACCTGCACCAGCAGAGTTCAACAAGCCTTTTCTCGGAGGCATCTCCTGCCTGGCATCCCCTCCCTCCTCTGTTGTGCTTGGGTGATTGCGTGGCAGAAAAACTGCTCTTTTCCTGGTTTTCTGCTGAGCTGGGCTGACGAACCAGCTGGCCTGTGCAGTCACACAAGCATAAGCAAGTCCTTCCCCTTTCGGTGGCAGCAGCGAGTTGTCAGAGCAGCTCAGCTGTATGTTGAAACCATACCTCAAGCTTCCTAATCTGCCTTTCTATTTTTAACCAGAGTCATTTCCCTTACCTTCTCTACCATGCAGACAGCTGCAGAAAACAGCTGGAGACAACCGAGTGCTCCATCAGACCAATTTTCCTGGCAAAAAATCATCCACAGGCTGGCGGCAAGTGCACAAAGAGCAGCAGAGACTCTCAAACGCTACCCTGAACCCGCAGCTCAAGGTAGCCGAGAGGGAACAGGGCTATCTTCCTTTTCCCTGTCCCCCGTGGCTGCGATGGCTCTTACTGAACATGGAGCGTGGTGACCTGGTTGTCCAAAGGACTGCTGCTCTCCTGGTTCCTGTAAACCAGCTGAGATCCCGATCAGCACATCTTGTCCCTAAAATCTCAAAGCAGAAAGGCTTAAGCAAAGATTCCGAGCATGGACCTGCTTCTGCGCTTAGCTGCCCAGGCCAGCTCTCCCAGGACAGAGATGGAGGGGCCACTCCTGCCTTCTGCAAGCCAGCGTTACCATTTGACACAGCACCTGAGAGCTCTTGCTGGGATGTCCCCAGTACAGAGACCTCCTTCGACAAACTTGTATCTCTCAGGGAAAGGTTTGGATTCCTATTCTCCTCCAGGTTTGGATATCTCCTCCTTCAGGCACTTGGTATTAGGTTAACACAGACAAACAGCAAACCCTGAATTCTCTCCTCACATGGTAGAACAGCTTTAAAAAGCTCAGCTTTAAAAAGATAACGTGCAGCAGCCCTGTAAAGCTAGCCAAGCAATAAGGGCACTTTCCTGAGTAGGAAGAACAGTTTTGAGCTTTTGATGACGGACGGAAACCTGGGGATGCAGAGCACGGGCTGTGCAAGGTGTTGAGCCACGTGGAATGGCATGAAATAGGCTTTTGGGTTTGTTTTTTTGTTTGGGTTTTTTTTTTTTTTTTTTAAAGTGAGGTCCAGGTTTCTGACTTGTGCTCTCAAAGGTCTTATTAGGACCAGGCATCTCCAGTGAGAAAACTGAAAAACTCCTTGTAGGACCAGGCAGACCTTTGGCATAAGAAAGCCGGACTGAGAGCTCGGCACCTAACACACACACACAGCTTGGGGAAGGCAAGGCACAACTCCGACACCAATTCAGGGAGCTTACGAGTTTAGCTGGAAGTTTTGAGTCATGCTCTTGGATGTCAGCAACTAGAATAGCTTAAGCCCTTCTTGAGCTAAGCCCTTTTTCTATACTTCCAAGTTAGCTGCACAAAATAGGCTTATTGTAAATGTGATCAATCAAAACTTAAAGCAAATGCAGACAGGACTCTACCGACTATAAGTATCTAACGCCTCAGAGAAATCAGTTTCTCACATGCCTACAGAAACAAAAGTCAGGTGAAGCAGAAGCCTGGTGTGGATTTAAGCACAGCAAGACCCACAGCAAATCTTCCCAGCTCAAGCAGATTTGAATCACAGGATCCCAGGAAACAAAGCTTGCTGAGCAAAACAGCCCATCAGCCATAAACCCATTTAAAATTAAGTTTCTTTAGTGAGTTACAGTATTTACAGGTAGGTAAGCGGAAGAAGCTGATACGATTCAGCAATTGCCACCCTGCTGCTGTGGGCCAGGGGAGAGAAAGCCCACCACAAGCACAACGGCTGGTATCCACAGGCAGCAGAGGGGGTAGGTAGGTCTGAGAACCTGTTCCCCACCACATGCACCAGCAGCAGCCCTGAAAAGCACGTTGCTCTTATCGGTTTGTGGATAACCACGCACCCTAGTCACCGCTTTCTGCAAAACTTCCTGGCCTCGTGTTACTTCGATGAAGAGCTGAAACACTGATTCCCACTTCCCCCCCTCCCTCCCTCCCCCCCCCCCCCACCAAACTGCTTCAGAGCACAAGTTTCTTGTTCACGTGAAATAAAAGCATTTTCCACCTACGGTTCCTCCAGCACAACAGCAAGGCACGAGCTGATCCCAGCAAGCAGCCTGGCAGGCTGTGTCTTCCCCCTCTGCCTTAGTTGGAGCTGCTCTTTTAAGAAAGCGCTTTATTCTTTGCGCATGGAGAGGAGTTCCTCTCCCATGCTTAATCCACGGGACTATATCACTTTATTAACCAGTGCAGAAAGCATGACAGCCACACACACCGATGTGTGAAACCAAGATCTGCAAGTCACTTCTCATCTCCTGGAAAAAGGGAGTTTCGGGGGTGAGAAACCTCTTTAGCTGCTTTTGCAAGCACTGGGACTGTGTGTTAATGATTTACCTGACAGTGCTGTAAGCAGATATTTGATAAGAGTGGGTTTTGTTATGGTCTGCCTTCCTGCCTTCGTCTGTGTAACCAAATCAAACTCACAAATGAAGTAGACATGGTATTACTGGACAGGACAGGAAGAAATTAATGCTCCTCTAAGCTTGCTTACCCCAATCTGCTTTAAAGAAACCCATTTTTCATATATATATATCTACATATGCACATATATAGACAGACAGACTAAAACCCAATGCCTGGAGTAGCTCTTCTGTGTGTTTACATATGTGTGTGTGTGTGTATAGACAAATATATATGGTGGTTTTTATGTATATATATAAAAAAATACACACACAGAGAGATGAGCTACTGCAGGCACAGGTTTTTTAGTTTCTTCCCCAAAAGTCGAGTGAAAAAGAATTCTTCAGCTCATCCTATAAATCTATTAGAAAGCTTTCAGATTAAAGCATGCAGTTCAAAAGAGGTTTATGATGAGAAAAAAAGGCGGCTACACCAGAAACGCACAAATAGGGTCACATACCGTGGAAAGACTCAGCTGTGTATCTAAGACAGCTTTTGGATAAAGTTATATTCTTCTTTCTGAAGCGCATTCAGGTCACCAAGAGGATTTCTGTGGTTTCCCCATGACTCACTGTGTTCCTCTATACACCCAGGGCCACCCTCCTCTACAACTGAAGCATTCACGTTTTTGGGTGGCGGGTGACACTGTGACACAGGCAGAGTAGCATGCTCTCATGGCACTGCCTCTTCCTATGTACAGCTGCTAAAAAAAGCCTCACATAACGTCTAAAATACATTCTTGCTCTTACTGTTTCGTATAAACAGTCACTGCAATTGCCCTGGGGATATTTGGCAGCAATTAAGGAGGGGTCGGGGTGGGGAGAGATGCCCAGGATGGCAAAAGGGACAGCAGGTTATCCCTGACTTTTAGTTTGAGCAAGCAAGCACCACTGCCATGCCACATAACTCCGATTACCTTGTACCAGTGTGCTGCAAACAAAACCTCCAAACCTAGAAGCCATGGACAGACTCCACCGTGCCTCAGTGTCCGGGCACGGTGAGAGATAAAACTGTTTGATGAAAACACGGGGGACCCCAGGCACAATTCAGGGGGACAAGATGGGGGTATTCACCAGCCAGATAACTGCTGCCACAGTTGCTGGCAGCCTGGCTGGCTTTTATTTGGGGGAAAAAAAAAAACCAGAAACAAAACAAAAAAAAAAACCAACCAACAAACAAGAGACTAACCACAAGCTTGAGTGCTGCCTTTAAAAAAAAAAAAAAATCCCCCAAAACTGTATTTTAGATCTTATTGTATCCGAGTCCTTTTGCTCGCTTCCAACACACAGCCCCTGGCCCTTCACCAGCAGCCGAACACGCCTTTTAACTAAAATGGGATCATCCAGAGCCGGAGAGCTACTCACTCATGGAAATCAGGTGGCAGATAACAGCAGCCAACTTCTCCTCTTCCCAGCTGCCAGCCAGACACGACACGGCAAGAGGAGAGGGAGACAGCAGAGAGGCCTCTTGCAAGCTGAAACGTTTTACAATCCCTCCGCCGCTTCGGCAGAGCAACTCCCGGACCCAAGGATCTCGCCGGCGTCGCCTTCGTGAGCTGAACTTCCTTCAAATTAAAAGTTGCCTTTCAACTTCTCCACACCGGCAGTGTCGCACCGGGCTTTGCCAGCACTGCTCTCCCCTCTGCTCGCCAGCCCTGTGCAGGAAGCACCTGGAAAGAAAAAGCACGAGAGGTGAGCGGTGCACCGGAGGCAACGAAGTGAACGCTCGCCCGCCGCCGCCGCCGCCGCTCCCTCCCGAGTGCGTCAGCAGCGGGCGAGAGGAGGAGATAGAGGAGGAGGAGGAAGAGGAGGGATGGGAGCGCCAGCCCAGCCAGAGGGCTGCAGTTTCATACAGTGGCTGGTGTAACGCCTCGCGGCAGCGCTGGGTTTTACCAACAAAATAACAGCTAAAAGTGGGGGGAAATAGAATTATCGTATAAATTCAGGTCTATTGATTCTTTATGTGTGTGAGTAACCCAAAGCAAAGCCTTGCATTAGTATTACTCAAGATGACACTGTGAAGCTGAAAGAATCAGTGCTAGGAGGAAGGATTCATTTTTTCCAATATATATAAATACCAGATGTTAAGTCCTACCCTGAAAGAAAAAAAAAAAAACCAAAAACACCCAAACCACAGAAAAACCCAAAACACCACAACAAAAAAGGTCATATTTCACCAAGCTAAAAAAAAAAAAAAAAAACCAAAACAAGAAAATCCCCAACCTTTCAATGAAGTTTTTGGCTACATCCCACTAATGCCACCAGCGGCAGAGTCCCTGGGTAGGCAGTATCACCAGTCCCCAAGGGCACGCATCCAGCCTTTATCCCAAAAGACACCAAGAACTGGAAACACATAGGACTGAGGAAGCTAGCACCTTCTGCACACAAATATAGGGGGTGGCAAAGATGAGCAGGAAAGGAAGGTGTGAAGCATCCCTGGTGAGCACGAGAGGGAGCGGAGGATGTCTGCTGGCCGCTCGCCGCGGGACAGCGGGGAGGTCCGTGTAATTGAGTACAAAACCACAACAGAAAGCAGACTGAAGCCAGATGTTGGAAAGACTGACGGGATGAGCAGCGCTGGCAGAGGGTTTTCCAGCCGCTTACGTGAGAGCAAGTACTCTACACAGCCCACTGGCTGCTGTAACAAAAGAGATACTGTCCAGGAATGAAGTCAGAGGAGTATGAAGTGGCCTGCTTCCACTCCACAAATGAAATAGTGTGGAAAAAAAAAATTAAAAAATAGACACCAGCATTAATAAATAGCAGCATCAGATTTTCTGAACTCCACCCCAGGAGAGGGAGCCTGTTGCCAGTAATACTGAGGAATCTGCAGAGCCCCATCAAAGAAATACAGGGTGGAAAAAGTATTTTCACAAGCCACACACAAAAATCCCTCCATACTAATCTTTCATATGGAAAGATAAGTATTTTTAAGGAGTAGTTGGTTTGTTTTTTTTTTTTTTTTTTAATAGATACATGCCCCTGGGCATGGCCCAACAATCCTTGTTCCTAACACATGTAGACAGCCAGGTATCAAATGCAATGACGTGTTCACGATGAGCTCCTCCACAAAGTCCAGAAGCCAAAAAAGTCCACGGGTTTGTCACTAACCTTCAAATACTGGTGAGGATTGGGGTGGGGAGAAGGTTTTGATGAAGGACTCTGAACATCAGGTTGTATGTCTGCAGGCACCAATTCAAGGAGAACAGAGCGAACATCTTCTGTCAGTGAGCCCAGCCAAATCCCCTGCCTGTAATTAATTTTAAAAAGTCTTTTGTCTTAAAGATCAACAAAAAAAGCACTTTGCTCAATTGGTCCAACTTGTCCCTTTCTCAAATAGCTTTTTCCCTAATTTAAGAATTAAAAAATACACAGGCTCATTCTCCTTTTCCTGCAGATCATCATTAACATGGGAGCTGGCAGACCCCGGCTCAAGTGAACTAACCATCAGATCTCCTTTTTCATAGCTCTTTTAGGAAGGATTTTAACAGTTAAGCTGTACCTCCAGCAGGCCGGAGAGCCAAGTCCAAGTCAGATAATTTTATTTTAAATCTGAAGAGAGATGAGAAATGTGGATTAGTCACTAGTGAGCTCCCTATGCCTTTTTTCCAGCAGCCTCTTAGCAATAGAGCTCCATAACACTCAAAAGTTGCATCTGCCCATCCTCGTCCTGCTTTCTAGGAGGGATTCCTGAGTAGAACTGGTAATTACTCATTAACTAAAGATTTCTTGATGTAATTCAATCGATACCAAGTCTGTAAATTCCTCCCACTGAGCATGTATACGAGGAATCAAAGGATTAATTAGAAGACACGCTATAGGCCGTGGATTTCTTGTTCTGTAGATGACACTCATGTCTACTTTAGGCCAATGCACACCTCATGGGACAGCAGAAGTCACCTGGTGATGACAGAGGCAAACTTACTCACGAGTTCATATTTGAGAAAAACGCTCTTTTATTACTCCAGCAGATCTTATCTTTGCAATTTTTTCCCTCGGTGATCCATGACTGTACGGGTTCAGTGACCTCAAGGCACGTAACGAAGCCAGCCCTGTTTTCCCCACGAGTGAGGTGGGGCCCAAACAGAGACGAGACAACAGTTTGACGAGTATTACAGGTAATTAAAAGCGAACTTTGGGAACACCTTTTCAACATGCTTGATTATTATGCATTTAAATGTTGCATGTGTCCAGGCAGATACAATTTAATACCCTGTAAAGCCCTAAACAAATAAAAAGAAACATACTTAATGAACTTTTCCAAAGTACTTGCAAAGGGTTGGGGTTTTTTGGTTGGGTTTTTTTTTTTCTTTCTTTCTTTCCTACACACTTCAGCCAGGACATATTTAGCCTAAAGGCTAAAACGGAGGACAGCCTGAACGATTACATCATTTTCTTTCTATAGGAGTGAACATCTGGGAGTACTGCTCTCAGTTAAGTGGCTGTTGCTCTACTTCATCTCCACCTTCCCACATAGTGCTTCAATATGAGGATGACAATCACCGTAAAAACACCTGAAGAAGAGAGACAGCCACCAAGCGTTGACCTGTTTGCTTCTTTCCTGATCAGAACATGAGCTATGTGACACAACACTAGATTTGAGGTTGACTGCTGGCACTCAAAAGAAATTGCTACTACCGAGCTTCAGCGCTAACGTTTTCTTGGTAATTCAAGTACCACATGCACTGGCAAGAGAGCATCATTCCAGAAGCCTTGCCAGGAAAAGGTCTTCCTTGCCTTGACAGCTTAAATCTGCCTAAACATCAAAAAAGTCAGAGTAAGCAGATTATATTGAGTCACCTTTTCCCTTGCTCATCAGTAACGAAACTATGTATTAGCAGATGAAATCCAGCACTGAAGGTGGGAAGCAAAGTCTAGTAAAAGTAAAAAAACAAACAAAAAACCCACCAAACCCTAGTTGTTCACACCACCAATCAAACTCAACCCCAAGGCCCAAGCACTGCAACCCAAATGAAGAAAAATAGCAATGACTCTACCTCCAACTGAGCTGCGGGCATGGCTGAGAAACAAAAAGCATAAAGATGTAAAAACACTTTGGAGTAAAAAGAGGAAGGAAGCCTGAGTCAGAGATAAGAAGAAATAAATAAAAATAAAGTTTAAAAGCAACTGATACCCACAAGGTAGCTTTACCTTCTCCCATCTCTGGGGACGTCGTAAAAACAGGTAATAATTTTTAAAGCGATGCATTTCTCTCTCCTTAAGTTAGCAAGCAGCTCTCCTTCCAATGCAAGGCTTTAACGAAGGAACTACACATTTGCCTTTTCAGGAAGCATTTTTACAGGACCCAGCAGGGAGCCACGTGACTTGCTGGCTACCGAGGACCGCTACCAGTGCAAAAGCGGGTCTGAGTTCAAAGACGTATTACTGATTTCTGGCATCAATACCTCCCAGAGAGGATAGGTTCATATTGCTTCACATGAGCAATATAAATCTATACATCTGCCACACGTATCCCAAAAACCTTCTAAGCGTTTTTGTCTTTTTTTTCCCTTCAAGTAACCCAACTCTGGTTGCTGATATATCACAAAAAATGTGCTACGGCAGCATTACAAAGCTATTCTGACCTCCGTTTGCTTCAAAACACTTTAACACTGTGTTCAACAACAGCTCGAGGACAAGTGTTTTAAAATTATTCGAAATATATAGCCCATTCTCTTCAGAGCAGAGGTATTTGGTCTTAAGGACAACGTGACTACCTGCTCATTTGAAAGGAAGCATTGGCTATTGCACCAATCACTGCTTGCTATAAGCATCAAACCCTCTACTTAGCGTTTAGCACCACAATACGCTGAACAACCCATGCCACTCTAAAATTGCTGCTTATTGCTCTTTCAGCACTTTCACGCCCCAAAACAAGCGACGTACTTTATAGCAAACCCACTGTGCAATCTGTAACGTGGATCTCTCCAGAGATGCTGTGAATGCAACAAATCCTGTTGCTTATTATTTATACCAAGCTTATTATTTCTTTCAGCTCCAAGCTGGGGGTTTTTTTAACCGCTTTTCTTAGGCTGAAATGTCTTTGTAAAGAAAACACAAAATCGAGGACATTGCTAAGTTTTGAACAGCTTTGGCAGAGACCTTTCGGCACATCTGCTTTATGATCCAGAAATGAAGCACTTTTTATTAAAGATGCAAAAATGCTCATCACTAAAACAAACCTGTTCTGGCCATCACTGCTCCACCCTGTCTTCTGGGGGGTTTTAACCAGCAAATATGTATATTCCTGTTTGATATAACACATGATTTTGAACAGGCCAGTGGCTCTAAAAAAAAACACCAACCCACAAAAACACCAAACCAACCACAGTGGACACCCCCTAATCTATCATCTTTCCTATTGAGAAATAACCTGAAACTTTATTATTACAAGTATAGTTATAGTTGTTATTATTATTATTTTTATTATTACACATGTATTACAGCATTAACAGTCATTACAACTTCTTACATGCAAGGCTGTTAAGAATGGACAGTTGCTTTTGCAACTGAAAAAAAGGTCATTAAATTTACCTTAGTGAGGTTCTGATATATACTAGAAACATTAAAAGGTTGACTTTAAAAATCTATGAAGTATTTATTAAGATAACTTCCCAAAATGCCAGGTTAAGTGTTTAGGTGTATCAAACACAAAGGGTGGTTCTGGAGTACTGATGTACTCATCAGCTCCAGCAATTAAGTTTCCAGAGAGGAATGCTGTGTCATACAACGTGTGACTCAGAGTAGTGTCCGGAGGAAACCACGCTTCTCTTTCTTTTCCTATAAAAAAACCCCTCAACCTGCTTTTAAGTTGAAGCAAGGTACCTGAACAAAAATCTTTCCTCCAACAAAGGAGCTAATTTCAGCATCGCTTGCTCGAGCATGTGTGCAAGAACAAAGGTGTATTTCAAATCACTTGCAAAGAGGATGATCACGTAACCTGCTGGCCAACCAGTGCCTGCTGGAAGCTCAGCTGAAAACATCCCCTGCTCCTCCTTCAGAAGCAAATTAGGAAATAGGTTGTGGCGTTGGATTTGAACACATGTCTGTACTTTGACCTCGCATCGGTTTTGCAACCTCCCGCTGCTTTGGCTGGCTGACCTGTTTCTGGGCAGCTCCAGTTCACTCCCCTTCTGCATCTGACCCCAGCCCAGTCACGGGACTCCACCACGTTGCGACAGCTCTGAGGAATCACACACACAGACACACACCCACCCGTGCATCCCCGTGCACTTGCTGTGACTGAAAGCTGTAAAAAGGATGGCAGAAACACCAGTGGGATCCCCACACAGCCTGGAGATCCGCCAGGACACGGGACCTTTTGCTGCCGACGAAGTGAGCCTCCACGCCACTCGTGTTGTCCCAGCCATGCAAGCGGCTTAAATCTCTGGAGTTCTCGTCTAACTGGTGTCATCTTTGTAAACAGATAAAAATCCGTCCTTTTGCTTGTCACGTGTGCTTCCCTGGGCTGCAGGGTGTGTATATCCTTCTGCTGTTCCTGGTTAAACGCCACGGTTGCCCTTTAGATCATCTAAGAAACACACAGGTTTTCTCAGTGGCAGCTCTGCCATCAGAAGCTGGGATTGCTCGGCAGAGTTTAATGCCCAGCACCTCTCCAGAGGCGAGTGTAGACAAAAAGAGAAAACCAAGGTGGCACACTGCGTTACTGCAATTCGCTTTCATAGAGGAGATGTGCAATCAGATACCCAGCTCAAAGCAAGTGTTTAATACCACTGTGGTCACATTTTAAGCTAGAAGAGTGAAGCTTTCCATAAGGAGAAAACCAGACACAAGACACCCTTTTCAAACTCACTGTCTCAACCAGAAGGACGTTTGTCACACGGCAAGACGTTATTCACATGTGACTGCATCCCGCATCCAGCTATAGCGCTCCCAGCTTGTGAAGTGCCACTCCTGTCCTCTTATCCACTTATTTTTTCCTCTGCGAAGTCTCATTACCGAGGTGTGTCAAAATCCTCTGGCTAAAGTCGTCACCACTTAAGAACATCAGTTTGGTTGTATTTCATCCAAACCCAAAATTTCAACCCCAAGGCCTCTGTTTACAGGCAGGCAACAGATTGTTCCCTCACCAAATTCTGTAATGGGACACAGACTGGTAGCACTATTGATTTTTCCATCAAAGAATCACAGAACCATAGAATCGTTTAGGTTGGAAAAGACCTTTAAGATCCATTACCTAACCATTAACCTAACATTACCAAGTCTACACTAAACCAATCAAGGGTAGACTAGACTAAACCATGTCCCGAAGTGCCACCTCTGCCCGTTTTTTGAACACTTCCAGGGATGGGGACTCCCCCACCTCTCTGGGCAGCCTCTTCCAATGCTTGACTACCCTTGCCGTAAAGAAATTTTTCCTAATATCCAACCTAAACCTCCCCCAACGCAGCTTGAGCCCATTCCCTCTTGTCCTATCGCTGACTACATGGGAGAAGAGACCAACACCCACCTCACTACACCCTTCTTTCAGGTAGTTGTAGAGAGCGATCAGGTCTCCCCTCAGCCTCCTCTTCTCCAGGCTGAACACCCCCAGCTCCCTCAGCCGCTCCCCATCAGCCCTGTGCTCCAGACCCTGCACCAGCTCCGTTGCCCTTCTCTGGACACGCTCCAGCACCTCAAGATCTTTCTTTCTGAGGGGCCCAAAACTTGACACAGTATTCCAGGTGCGGCCTCACCAGCGCTGAGGGTTAATTCCTTTGTTATTTGCTACATCTTGCTACAATGCTGCTGGTTTTGTATACCAGTAGTTTGTCAGGTATCAGGTGCTCTGGCTTCCTTCAAGATTTGACAGATCAAGTTGGCCTTACCCAGAAATACGGCATGTAATGATGGATGCCAGCTACTGCCATCGTCCAAGGAGCAATCAGGAACCTTTCAGGAAAATACCCTTGCTTGTTTTAAGTACGGCTGCCTGGATGTAGCCAGTCACTAACTTATTATGCATAAACGGAGCCAAAATGTCCATACTTGGGCTTATGCATTACACTGCAAGGCAAACACTTTTCCTTTCAGGAAAGAAAAAAAAAAAAAAAAAAAAAGTAGTTTTTACTGAATGCACATTTCATCAACACACAGTACTGCCTGCTTGTAGGCCTGCCCAGCAATCCCTGTGTTAAAACAGTGAGGTTTGAATGATGAGTACTGATGATGTCTATGCCAAGGAGGGGCACAGACATGAGAGACTTGCCTATTTTCTCCAATTTCTTCTATTCTTCAGCAGTAGCACTGCACCCTTCTGCCAATATCAACTTCATGCTCTGCTGATGCTATCTCTTGCTCTTCAAAGGAATTTCTTATTAACCTGAAACACCTAAAAGGAGCCAACATGTACCAGTACAACCAAAATTAGCATCTTAAAAAAAACAAAACAAACAAACAAACAAACAACCCAAAGCAAGAGTTAATACATGATCATGTTTCATGACAGAGGTCAACAACAGGGCTCCTGGGTGTGGAGGGGTTTTTTTTCCTGTTAAAGATAAACTAACCCAGTCTCCACATCCTGAGTGTTTGTTTGCACACCATAAGAGTCACACAGAATACAAACCAGAGAGAAATCCAACTCCTTAATTTGCAATATATTTTTGTGGCATCTCAGCGGGATGGTTAATTATCCCAAACACATGACCTACACCTGCTGTTCGTGCAATGAGTATCTTCTCTCTCGTACCCTGGTAGCAGACTCAGAACAACATATACCCCTCTCAAGGACTCTGAAGATGAAACACAAGTCAGTTATCCATTAATCACTGCCTCCAGCTCCCTTTTTTACCCCAAGTAACTGAAAGTATATATCCACAGGTTAAACGGCACTGACTCAGACATACCCACCTATCCAACGCCTTACTCATTAATAAGCATGATGTGGATTAATACTGCCAATTAGGGCTTCAAATATCCACTTCCTCCATCCCAAGGGCAAAGGGAACAACATAACAGAAGCGGTAAGGAGCTATCTGTGCGGACTGCAGGGTGTCGTATCCTCAATATCCTGTGTTGGCACAGCTGGTGTTATCACTGCTTTACACACGGGTGAGCCGCGAGATCCCATCATTGCAATACACATCCTCTTCTCGCGACTTCCTCCACACAGCGAGTGCCCCAAGTTTACCTGGGTTGAAAGGGTCGACCAGATGAATTCAAAGCAGTAAAGAAGAAATGACACTTAGGAAGCCTGAGCCATTAATCACTAAAGGCTCGAAGGGCTTATACACTCCTCCAAAAAAAGGGGGAACGTACAGCAATATCATCACAGGCACGGGCTTGTTTTGGTTTAACTCAAAAGATCTAACTGTACTTGCATCTCTACCAATGATCAAATTGCGATAAAAACTTTCCCTGTCCCTATTTTCAGGCGCTGGCCTGTTAGACCTTGTTTCTATAACCTTGACCTCTGTGATGCATATGAGAAACAAAAAAGGACAAAGACCAAAGTGCTCGCTGCTTAGCACCAGCTCTGTGCTCCAGGTCCAGGAGGCTTGGCTGTCCCACAAGGCAAGTGTGTAACACTTCCCGCGGGAAGTGTCACTTGTGCTGCAGAAGCAAAAGGTATGGTCACAGGATGCAAAATACGGCGAGGTACAAACACGGAAAATATTAGAGATTCTGTTACATGAGAAATTATGAAACACCGGCACTATTTCTACTTCACCCTGCTTGTTTAAAGATGGAACCTTTGGTTCATTTGTGGGTTTTCCCTTTGGTGCACACACTTACAGACTGAGCAGTCAGTTCCTCTAGTCCAATTTATTCCTATAGGAAGTGCAAGCATCGGTTCTGTGTAAGCATTAAAAATGACAGCCTGGTCCTTCCACCAGGACCATTAAAACTCTGTTTCCTAGCACACATTTCCCCCCCAAAATTCAGCATTTCCCGAAATCCCAATTCACTATATTTCTTACGTGTAGAGTTTCCTACAAGCACCTGAATTAGTGTCTTTTGACTACAATGCCAAGTGCTAACTTGAACAGGGACCTGAAGGAACTTCATCCTGCCCCCACCGAAGCCAAGTCTCAGCAGCTTGGACCACACAAGGCATTGTGCGCTCCAGGCAGAAGCTGAAACCTGTATTTTCTGGCACTTTTGAGTTCTGCTTAAGTGCAGCATCCATTCACATCGGATAAGGCTTGATTGTGTATCAATTTCTAAATTTCTTAGGGAGTCACGTACTTTAGAAGGATGAATGTGCATAAATTTCATTTGCATTAAGTAGCAGATTTCACTTCAACTTACTTCCCATTGATACCATTAGGTTTAATGACCAAGGATACGTCCACAGCCTATATACAGCCTTACTAGAGAAACTACGAGTTCTCTCAATACTAAAACCACCTAAGAGTATATTTACACTGTAAATATACTATGCTGTAGCATACACAGAGCAGCAGTTGCTAAGTCAAGCCATGGCCAAATACCTTTCCCCTGACATTCATCAAATATATTTTAGCTGGCATTTACCACGGTCACACTTGCATTTCTGTTCTTGACGCCAGTCACAACAGAAAGACTACATACAGATTCTCAAAACCCACACAGGAGACCATCACACCATTCTGAACACAGCATCAATCCTGCAAGTCCCCTTATGATCAAAGAATAGACGAGGGGAATCCTTCTGCTTGATACCCACCCCCCACCACCCCCCCCACCACCCCCCCCCGGTCTCAGTCATTCCTGGCAGATTATCCAAAACCAGAAATAACTGGAGGTGTTCCTGCATGAGCTGGGTGCGGTAGATGAGTGTATCAAACTGTGGACACCACCACCCTTCCCGTGCTCTCGGAAAATTGAATCAAAGGAACTGCCCGTTTCTTTTTAAAGATCATTCTTAACTACTCCTGAAGGATGACATTACTTGGGTATTATTGTGCTGCACGCTACCATTTCCTAGAGTAAGAAGAGATTATTTTCTTCCCCACCCACACCAAAGAGGACTAATCCAGAACAATATTTCTGCAGACGTTCCTGTGAAACGTTGTATTTCACAAAAATCACTGTCAGAGGTTTTACCCCTACAGTTACAGTTCACAAAAATGCAATTCCGCAAGGAGTTTGAAATATCTAACAGGGAGTACAAAAGGGTAAAGGTAAATACTTGAGCTTTCTGAAGAGGTGGACTTGCCCTGTTCATTTATGCAGTAGTCAGATTTCTGTGGTGACTGGCACTTCTGCAAAAATACAGCGCTCAAACGCGCTCAGCTTCACATTGCACTTTTGCAAAACCTCAAGCCTTCAAGTGGTACTTTCTGTGTCTTCTACAGCTCACAAGTAGCAAAAAGGAGCAAATGCAGCTTCAGACCTCAGAAAACCCGTACTTAAACCAAAAGTAAATGGCCTTATTTTGCAAACTACCCTACCAGCACAATACAGACTATTCAGTCTACACCTTTTTAGCGTTTTCATCCAAATTTATTATTTTAGATTTAGACTGAGCACAATAAAAATGGAAGTCTTGGAAAGTTTTTGAGAAGCCAGAGCTCTGAAATTCAGTTTTACTATAATGAAACCACTTCCATAGTGCAATAGCAATACGGGGGGGGGGGAGAAGAAAAAGCCTTTCCGGCTGCTGCAAATTGCCAGCTGCAAATCGCTGCAATTTCAAGTTTGCTGCAGCACCTCTCAAATGGGTGTGAGAGGGGACAAGCAAACCCTGGGCACTGATGGTGTGCATGCAAGCAGCGAAAGAGAGTGTCTTGCTGGATTATTAAAGAACCATTGTCCTCAGACCTAAAGGCTTTTATCAACTTGTTTCACATGTCCTTTCTAAAATACTACTGCCCCAGCATTTAACACCTCCGCCCCCTGGTAAAATCCCCAAATTGTAAGTTCACCTTTGCATAGGAGTGTTTGTTACTGGACTACTTAAACAAAAAAAGGCTGTTTACCTTCACAGGCTTCCTGTCCTCCCCAGGTGATAATCTTCTATCACTCCACCTTCTATCACGCCACCCCCCTTCTCGCTAAGAGGAGAAGAAAGGAACGCTTTTATGTTGTGGCTTGGCTTCAGTTTGGCTCAGATGGAGACATTTCTTCCAAAGCAAACGCTCCTGCCACGTCACAGGGTATATATAGACACACACCAGAGGAGAAAAAGAAAGAAATACAGCCCTTCTGTAGGTATTCAGTTACATTAGGAAAGATGTAAGTAGGGGAGAATATGAGACAGAAATAAAGTCTTGATTTTTTCTACAGCTACGTGCACAACGTTGACTCAGACACTAAAGCCAGGTTGAATGATCCAAGATAAATACTGCATCCATCCAATAATAAGGAGTTTCTCACATATTCCTGGCTTTTGCCAGAAGATGTGCTGTTTCTGCTCTGGAAAGACTGCCATCCTGGCAATTCACACACATTTTTGCATGTCCAACTAAACTTCGGGAAAGCCACCTTCACTCACATGCCTGAAGGCATGTACGCAGATACGGAAGCACCTGTGGGTTGTTATGGGGGAAAGCTCTCATACCATTTCTGGGAACTCGGCACCCTTGGGTGCCTCTGTAGTGCCCGTACACCACTGCATGCAGCAGAGGGAACAGGCAGGAGGCCTGCCTGCACTTGCAGGGCTACAATCTCTGTGATCACGGAGACATGGTGGGATAAATCACACAACTGGATAAACATCTGGATGCACATTAGGCTCTTTAGGAAGGACAGGACAGGTGCTCATGGGGGACTTTCACCACCTTGGTATCTGCTGGAGGGACAACACAGCATGGCAGAAGCAATCTAAGAGCTTTCTGGAGTGCACTGATGACAATGACGTCTTCCTAACACAGATGATCAAGGAGCCAACAAGGACAGGTGCTCTGCTGGACCTCATACTTATAAACAAGAAAGACCTGGTCAGGGATGCGAAAGTCAGGGCAGTCTTAGCTGCAGTGATCATGAGATGGTGGTGTTTGGGACCCTGAGAGGAGGGAGCTGGAAAAACAGGTGTATCATAGCTCTGGACTTCAGGAGAGCAGACTTCAGCATCTTCAGGGATGTGCTTGAAGAATCCCATGGGATACAGCCTTGGAGAGAAGAGGAGCTGGTTGATATTAAAGGGTCACCTCCTCCAAGCTGAAGAATGGTCCATCCCAACAAGCAGGTAATCAAGCTGAGGTGGCAGGAGACCTACACGGGGGAGCAAAGAGGTCCTGACCAAACCCAAGTGCAAATGAAGTGCAGCAGCAGGCACAGGTGACCCAGGAGGAATCCAGGAACATTGTCTGATCGTGCAGGGATGGGGTTAAGAGAGCCAAAGCCCATCTGGAGTTGAATCTGACAAGGGATGTGAAGGGCAACTGGAAGACCAACCTTCAGGAATTGCAGGCCCCTGAGACTACAGGGGAAGTTCAGAGCAAGGAAGACTTACCCTCGGTGGAAGAGGATCATGTTAGGTAACAGTAAACAGACTGGACATAGACCCCTCCATGGGACTGGACAGGATGGACCCATGAGTGCTGAGGGAGCTGGCTGATGTCATTGCGAGGCCACACTCAATTATCTTTGAATAGCCATGGCAACTGGGAGAGGTTGCTGAAGACTGGAGGAAAGCAAATGTCACCCCTGTCTTCAAGAAAGGCAAGGAAATGCATTTCCTTGCAAAGGGGAACTACAGGACTGTCAGCCTCACTTTGTCCCCGGTAAAGAGCAGCTAATTCTGGAAACCATTTCCAGTCACATGAAAGACGAGAGGGTGATCAGGAGTAATCAGCATGGATTTATGAAGGAGAAAAACATCACGCTTCACCAGCCTGACGTCCTCCTGTGATGAAACAACTGGCTTGGTGGATGAGGGGAGCGCAGACGATGTTGTCTGTCTTGACTTTAGTAAGACTTTCAACACTGTCTCTTATAACATCCTCAGTGCCCTGGTTTTGGCTGGGATAGAGTTAATTTTCTTCCCAATAGCTGGTACAGTGCTGTGGTTTGGATTTAGTATGAGAATAATGTTGATAACACACTGATGGTTTAGTTGTTGCTAAGTAGTGCTGACACCAGTCAAGGACTTCTCAGCTTCTTGGGCCCCACCAGTGAGAAGCTGGGAGGGGGCCCAGCCAGGCCAGCTGACCCAGACTGGCCCAAGGGCTATTCCCTACCATACGGCGTCATGCTCAGTATAGAAACTGGGGGGAGTTGGCTGGGGGGCAGCGATCGCTGCTTGGGGATGGACTGGGCATCGGTTAGCAGGTAGTGAGCAATTGCATCGTGCAACACTTGCTTTGTATATTATTATTGTTACTACTATTACTACTATTTTACTTTATTTTAATTATTGAACTGTTCTTATCTCAACCCACAAGTTTTCTCACTTTTACTCTTCCAATTCTCTCCCCCATGCCACCGGGGTGGGGAGGGGAGTGAGCAAGTGGCTGTGTGGTGCTTAGTTGCTGGCTGGGGTTAAAGCACGACATTCAGGCAAGCTGGCAAAGTATGGACTAGACAAATGGGCAGGGAGGTGGACTGAAAACTGGCTCAATGGCCAGGCTCAGAGGGCTATGATCTGTGGAACAAAGTCCAGTTGGAGGCCAGACACTAATGGTCTACCCATGGGTCAATACGAGAGCCAATATTGTTTAACCTCTTCATTAGTGACCAGAATGATGTGCAGAGCGTACCCTCAGCAAGTTTGCTGATGACACAAAATTAGGAGGAGTGGCCAATAGACCAGACAGTCGCATTGCCACTTGGAGGAACTTTGCCAGGCTGGAGCAAAGGGCAGACAGGAGCCTCATGGTGTGCAAATAAAGGAAAGGCAAATTGCTTCACCTGAGGAACAATGACCCCAAGAACCAGCATAGGCTGGGGGACGACAGACTGGAAAGCAGCTTTGCAAAGAAGGACCTGCGGTTCTGGACAACAACAAGCCACCATGAGCCAGCAATGCACCCTCACAGTAAAAAGGCAGCCACCAGCATCCTGGGCTGCACTAGAATCACAGAATTCACTCCATTAGGAGGAGTGTTGCCAGCAGGTTGGGGGGTAATTGTTTACTCTCTGCTTAGCACTGGTGAGACCACCTCTGGAGTGCGAGGTCCAGTTCTGGGCTCCTCAGTGCAAGAGAGACATGGACGTACTGGAGAGATTCTGGCAAAGGGCCACTAAGATGACTCAAGGGGCTGGATCATCTCTCCTATGAAGAAAGGCTGAGAGAGCTGGGACGATTCAGCTGGGAGAAGAGAAGGCTCAGGGGAGATTTTAATCAACGTATACAAATGCCTGAAGGAAGGGTGCGAAGAGGAAGGAACCAGGCTCTTCTTAGTGGTGCCCAGTGACAGGACAAGATGGCACAAACTCAAACACACTGGACCGTAAGAAAAAAAACTGTTTTACTATGAGGGTGGTTGAACACCGCACCAGGTTGCCCAGAGAGGTTTTGGAGCCTCCATCCTTGGAAATACTCAAAACCCAACTAGACATGGTCCTGGGCAACCAGCTCTAGGTTACCCTGCTTGATGAGGCCAGGTTGGACAAGATGACCTCCAGAAGTCCCTGCCAACCTCAACCAGTCTGTGATTCTGTGATCATTTTGTCAGTTCATTTGCACACC
Source organism: Pelecanus crispus (assembly GCF_030463565.1). NCBI lineage: Eukaryota > Metazoa > Chordata > Aves > Pelecaniformes > Pelecanidae > Pelecanus > Pelecanus crispus. The sequence continues at coordinate 39,748,743 of NC_134652.1, read as the reverse complement.
CAAGATATCATTTGTGACAAACACAGGTATTCAGAAGAAACATCTCAGTCCTGCCTATGGCAGAAACCCACAATGTCACTGTGTTGACAGATCACACAGCAGCTCAGCAGGAGACAACTAACACATGCCATATCTTACACTCTTGAGGCTGAGATTGAGCCTCCAGTACTCACTAGCTCGCCTTTGCCATGGTTTGGCTCAAACACTGCTTTCTCAATGCGACACAGGGGTCAGAGACCGAGAACATTAACAGACCAGTCAGGAGGTGTTTCGTCAGCCTGCCTGGTATCATCAGATTCCTTAAATCTCTCCTACAGTCTCCATCTCCCTCAAGTTTTGCCCCCCCTCCCTTTTTTTTTTTTTTTTTAACATCACCTTTTTGATGAATGCTTTAAAAAAATCCCACAGCTCCATAAATTCTCTGTATCACCTCTAAAATCCAGAGGATGATTCTCTTCTTTTATAACAAAGCAAGAAGAGTCAGACATTGATACCCTCTAGGTTTACTAGCTAAAATCTTCATTGACTTGGCAGATATCTATTTCTTGCTGGTGTAAGAGAACAGAAGCCCTGAAGATTTTGATTCTAAGGCCAAGAGATTAATTTTTAAAGTTGTGATTTCTTTAAATCTCCAACATTCCCTGTTCCCACAGCTGGTGATGGTCTGGCAAAAGAGGCCAGTGGGGGTCATCAGTAACAGAGAAGAGTACAAAGCTGAACCTATCTACTAGGATTTTACCCTAAAAAGAAGTTCAGGAACAGGGAAGTCTCTGCAGGAAATGCAGGTTTTTGTACAAAAGCTCAAGATAAAACATGTTTCTATCCAACCGTTAGCGCATTTGTCTTGACTGGTTCTCAGTTTAGCACACCTCCCCCTCTTTTTCCTCTCTGTGCAAATAAAGCGAGCACGCTGGGGGCTGAGCAGGGAGAAGGAGAGCACAGCCAAGATCTACAGCTGGCACATTTGTGGCCAGAGCACTTGGGGTCTTTTCCCCCAGCAAAAAAAAAAAATACAACACCACAATTTTTAAACTGACTTGCTGCACATATTTGTTCATAGGGATTTAAAGGCCATCCACAACTCTGGCTTCTTCCCATGGGTATTTTTCAACATTAGCCTTGTGTCATCAAGTCCAGTGCTGAGACCCACAGAGGGCCCCAAGTTGCAAAGGACTTTTGGGGGTCAGCTAGTCCGGCCCAAGTTGCAAAGGACATCTGGGGGTCAGCTAGTCTGACCCTTGCTCCAAGCTGGGCTAGCTCTGAAGCTAGGTCAAAGGTACGTTTTCTGGTAGGGTGTATCGCTCCAAGCAATACCATGTTTTGTACTGGAGCTAGGGAAGGTTTTTACGGACTATTCCATTTGCAGCTGCCAAGCTCAATTTTAGTATAATGCAACAGATGCACAAAGAGACAACCCTGAAACAATATAAATTCACTGCACTGATCTCCTGGTCTTAATGAGGGCTCAGATTCTCAGCTCACCTAAAGTTTTGTCTTTAAAAATCCCACAGCTGTGAACATGAAAATTAGACCAGCATCTCAAAACATGAAAGCAATTCATCCTACTGAGGCTAAAGAGTCAGTTTCTTTACACTTGCAGCACTCTTAGCACACAAGAAACCTCATTTATATGGTACTTTTCTCTTGGGCAGTATAAGCTACTGTTTCATACTGAATTAAAACCGATAAAGCAGAACCAACCAAACACAGAAATAACTACAGAATCCTCTCCGGACTTGCAAGGGAAGAGGCTGCTAATTACAGCCTAACTCATCTCCTCACTGCCTTAAAAGTATTAGCAACTCTGCCTTTATAATGCGCATTGGCACTGGCGTTCTGTTAAATCCGGGATTTTGGTTCTCATGAAAGGAGCTGGAGTGGCAGCATCCCCAAACTCCACCTCCCCTGCGAAAGAGTGAAGACAGGTTGTCCTCCATAATCAAACTGCTCTTGGTTACGCCCAGTCAATTAATCTGCTGCTTAATCTCACCACTAGCAGCCACCACTGCTAGGAAGCTGTCCGATTTAGCCTGTAGGCAATGGGGAGAAGCCTCAGAGAGGGACTGCTATTCATGTGCAGTACTGCCATGGGCTGCTTTCATGAACAGAAGCACATTTTCTCGCCTGAAGGCTGGTAACACCAAGCCTCTACATTTGTGTTTCATCTTTTTGATACTCTTGGCACTCTATTTAGGTAAAGAGCAGCTCAGGCTATTTCTAAGGCGTACCATGCATCAGGGCGATTTACTGATTAAAGCAGACACTTGGGTCCAGCCAGAAAGGTTTTATACACGCTAACTTGCTTGCAAAGCCAGTTGCCTCCCACAGTAATAGAGCGGCTCCTCTACGAGAGCTGCATTCAAGCCCTGCGATGCCAGCAGACTGCATCTGACATTCAGACACAGCAGCTGCTCTGCAAGACAAACAGGGATACTGGGATGTCCAGCATATTACCAGTTTGTTAGGTTCACCCATCAAAGCGGCCTATGCTGCTGCTGCTAGCAAAAGAGCAAACATTTTGCTGAAGTTTCAGTGGTATCGTGGATATTGGGGGGAGGGAGGGGGCGCAAAAACAGAGGCACATACACACACACAGGGACAGGGGTATACATGGAAACAGTACAGCAGCGAAGAGGGAGCCAGGACTCCATCCTGCCCCAAAGAAGCAGATTTGTGACAGCCAGGCTCCAGCTGAGGCAGCTACAACCTGTTGTCCGTCTGTCCCCCTGTATTTTCTGAGCAGTCCCAAATCAGAAAAGCATAAACTCATGCCCAGGGAACATCCTTATACCAACACTGAGTGCATGAATGATGAACAACATCAAACCATGTAATAAAAACATAGCACAGCCAGCCTTTTCATTATAGACTCACCCAACAGGAACCTCACTATAGTTTTGGATCATTCATCTAGTGACAAAAATAACTGTGTTACTTCCTTAAATACACCATGCAACAGGACAGCATGACTAAGACGGACACAGCAGTTCTTTCTCCTGGATAAGAAAGGCCTCAGAACTTTCCGTCATCAATGATGTTATAAACTCGAGAAGATCTTGGCAGAAAAAGACCTACATTATTTATGAATTTCTTGCAATATCAAGGTGTTCACCATAAGCCTCTGTAAGTCACTCCACTGCTTAGCTGCTCCTACTGTTAAGAGCGTGACTATTTGTTAACATAGCGGAAGACCGTATTTGCTACACCATTACGTAAAGGAAAATTAAAGTTTCCACAGCCATCATGCATCTCCAAAATAAAATGGTAAAAAAAAAAAAAAGTGCAAAAACCTAATAAGATCTGCTGTGCTCCCTGGTGCCATGCTGAGGAGCTGTGCTTAACTCAGTTTGTCTCCAGCATCCAAAAATGGACTATGGCTTTCCAGGGCTTTCAGTGCTAAATGAAAACTGACTGCCGAAAATCTACTGGTAAGTGTTTATTAGGGGTTGCCATTTTAATTTTAACCTCTGTACATTTTTAGGGCTAATAAAAGACAAAAACCCAAGAAAGCAAATAATCCACATACAGATTCTCTCCTGCCTGGGCTATTTCAAAAGTCATTCTGAGTTTCAGGGATTTTGGTTTGTTTTGGGTTGGGTTGGTTTTTTTTTTTTTTTAAAAAAAAAAAAAATCACTTTTTAATTTCTTGTACTGGAAGCATTAAAATTACACCACAATGTTGGACCAGACCATGCAAGAAAGCAAGCCTCTTAGAAAGGAAGGAGACAGGGATTCCCATGTGAAAAAACAGCTTCCAATACAAATACTTCACCAGTATTATAATCCACAGTGGGGAGCAGAAACCCCTATGTTTTTGCGTTTCCATGTTGAAGACTGTGGGACTCCAGGAATACAGAGGAGTACCCCATACCAGTACACTCTGTATAAGCTTTTCTGAGTAAATATCTCCAGGTCATACAGGCTCCGTCAGTCCCTGCAGAGCTGTTTCATCCATCCAAACTCTCCAGAAGTGTTCAAAAAGCTTCTCCTGAAGCCCTAATTGCATCTTCATGCATCAAAACCAGATACACTATTGTGGTTCAACAACAATTTTCCTGCCCAAGCCCCTCCTTCCACTTCTACCAGCAGAACAGACCCTAAAAATCTTAACAGAGGCAACTGCTCAAGCCCTACCCTGTGCAGACCAGACTGGCCAATGTTGATAGCAGCAGCTTCAGGACAGACTCTTTGTGCAGCTGGTACTATCTGCAGATGCTCATCACGGTGGTATGTGAGGTCTTACCGTGGACTAGAACTAGTCCAAAATCTCCAGGTAGAAGCACAGATGCCTGAAAAGCAAGATGTAGGTCTGCTGGACAGCAGATGTGTTCTTTAGTTTCCTTCCCATAAAGGTAATTCCTTAGGTGCAACCCAGACATCCCAGAGGTGTGTTTTGGATAGTTATGAGGGCAACAGGAAAAAAAAAAAAAAAACACCCACCACACAACACTAAAGAACAACAACAAAAAAACCTCACAAAATTGGCCAGTCCCTGGGGCAAGCAGTTGCCTGCAAGGATACATTTCACTTGCAGATAGTACCGTGCTGTTGCCAAAAGGGTTTCCCCAGCAATTCTAACCACGTCAGCACTTACCTATATTCCTTGGCCAACCGCGTGCAAAAAAAGCAGTGAGAAGCAGTATTTGTGGGTCTCTCAACTCTGGCACTCTTGGCTGTACTACAGCCTACAGTCTTCCCTTCTTCCAAATTATCACCAGTCCAAGTAACACATCCTTAATTTAGCTTCCCTCTCCACCCCTACAAGCTCACCACAGACCGATGGAGTCCCATAAGCTGAATGATGCATCTTTCTATACTTTCTGAACTTAACAGACTCTTCAATTTGAGCCAGATGTGCTGCCTGTTATACTAGCTGCTACTTGTTTCATTCTACCTGGCTACGTGAACAGGCATTTCCTTGTAAAATAAGAGCCAAATCCCCTACTGCAAGTCTTCAGGGTGCACATGAAGGCAAAGCAACAGCAGATGATGCCCGTGCGAGCGCTTGCCTTTCCCCTGGACCTACAGCTCAGAAAAGGGACTGTTCTCTGGGGAGATCATCCCTGCCTGTCTGGGTCCAAAGAAGTCCTCTTCTCATCTCAGTACTCCCAAAGGTGACCAGCACCCCTCTGCCTTTCTAATCCAGGCACCATGCACCATCCCTGGAAGTGTTCGCTGGTGGAGTCCCCATCCCTGGAAGCGTTCAAAAAATGGGCAGACATGGCACTCTGGGACATGGTTTAGTCTAGTCTACCCTTAATTGGTTTAGTGTGGACTTGGTAGTGTTAGGTTAATGGTTGGACTAGATGATCTTAAAGGTCTTTTCCAACCTAAACGATTCTATGATTCTATGATTCTCTCTCTTCCCTGGCTACCTTCAGGGCCTTGAACAGTGCACAGGGACAGTATAAGAAGTGTGGGAGCCTACAGGTCCTTATGGGATCTCTACACAGCCATTTTGTAGCTAGGCTCAACTACAGCAACAACACAGACATGCTCAGAGGCAGATCTACAGGAGCAGACGATAGGATACAGTGGTACCTGGACATCTCAAAACCCAAAAGGCACCGCACATTATTCCCAGTTTCACAGCTGCTCCCAGCACCCACAGTGGCACTACCATAGGAAACAATCTGACAGGATGCTAATGCTGGGGCTGACAGAGCTGACCCCTCTGCTCTGGGGGTTTCCCTCTGACACAGCGTTTCCTAAACAAGGGAAGAGAGACCATAGCAATTCTCCCCAGAGAGAGGATGTTAGCACGGGCTGAGCACACCACACACAGACCTCATTTCCTATCTGTGCTGGTGTAAGACCTTGTCTTCCCTCTGTGTCAGAGCTGTAGTTTGGTTACCGAGGGCACAGTTTGGCTTGTTTTGAGGGTTCCTCCCCTTGGTTTGTTTTTTTTTTTTTGAAACCATAAACCTACAAAACCAGAAACCTACAAACCCATAGCTCCAACAACAAAAAGCTATGGCAGACAAAGACCTTCACAACACAGCAAAAACTTAAGCACATCATCAATGCAAAAGCACTTTCTCACATAGTAATTCAAAACCTCAACAGTACCAATGAAACGCAAGAACAAAATCTTTAAATCAGCCTATGCTGTTAGACACAACGCCAGTTAAAAGTTACCTGCATTACAAGTTACAGCTATTTGGTCAGGGGAAAAAAGCACCACCTGCTCACAACATTTTGCATTCAGTTCCTCACTTAAATATAAGATTCCCTGTATTAACTGAATTTGCCACCTCTCACAGTCCTCCTCCGCCCAGCACCAGCTTTTCTAACTATTGCTGCAACCTCCTGTTCCCTCAGGTGAGCACCCTGTTTCCGTACAACAGCTCTAATGCTTTTTAGCAGTGGCATATTAGTATTTTGCCTAAGATAATATAGAAGTAGCTTATCGTTAACCATTTCAAGATAAACCAAGAGTCAGCAGTTTAGCATGTAAAAGCAGTCGCAGGCTGATAAGCGGGAGCAGCAAGAAATACTGGAGGTGAAAGGCACAGAAGAGTCAGACTTTTGTTAGGAAAATGCAGCAGCTTGGCTTGCAAGGTAGCTGATGGTTTTTCATCTTCTCTAGATGAAGGTATAATCCAATTATCTTATCTACCTATTAAATATTCCACACTTAATTAAAATGATTCAAATGGCAAACATCTACTTACAGGGTAGCCGTCCTCTGACATCAAACCCATGTTCACACAAATATTCCCATCTTCAAAGGATGTTAACCCGCCTGCCTCTGAACATCAGTATGATTTTCTTTCCTCAACACAAACTTGCTATTATTTGTTTTCATAATATTTAGATGTGGGCTTTGAACTCCTAACCTTTCGACACTTGTTTTTGTTTCCAACAGTCACCAACTGCATACAGTTCACACTATTTGCATTACAGTGGGTTTCCACATCATACTTGTATTACACTGCTCTTTATTCCTTCAGCACAGTGCAAGCTCAGATCTTTTTCTTTAGCACGATTCCTTCTCCCCTACCACCCTGAAAGCCTGGCCTGTTTGGGATGGGCTCCTGAACTCTCTCTGCTTCCAACTAGCATTTGCAAGGTCAACACCATTATCCAAATGAGAGAACAAAAAACTCACCAAAAAGACTATTTTTGGTGCTGATTGGGCTAAAAATCTACCACCAGCAGGTTCTACTGAATGACTCCTTAATTTTACCTTTTTTTGTTAGAAGTTTTTTGTAAATGCAGGAGTTTGCTCAGGAGATATGCTCACAGACACGCACAAATGCACACTCAAAATAAAATAGTTCTTGCACACGCTGTCATCCTCAGAAAGGTATCACATTTCTTTATACCACGAAGTCAAAGCTACTGCAATCAGTAACTAAAAGACAGGCCAAGTGCTTTTTCTGCCTAAGCAATTTATGCTTACATCATCATAATCTATGCAGAAAATGCAGGGAAAAAAAGTCAAGTATGACTTAAACTCTTGCTGATTCCTGCTGTAAACAGGCTTGCTTTTTTCCTGCTATTACAGAAAAGGGATTTTTTTCCCACCACTTTCAATTGCCACAAGCAGCCTATTGTTTGGATTTCACCATGCAGCACTCCTGATGCAAACACAAAGCTCACGTTAGCATGCCGGGCTGCACGTAACTAAAAATCAAACAAGGCAATTCAGTCCCATTAGAAGAAGAGCGGTGCTTTGTACTAAATATCTGTTCGGAGAAAACAGAGATACATACCCTGCTTTGGCACAGCTAGAGAAGACAGTGCCCGTGCATACCAGAGAAGTCTTGCAATACTTCCAAATATCCAGGTGCCTGTACCGATGCTGTATATCAGGTGACAGCTTAGCAGCCTGTTAAGAGCAAATATCATGCAGATCAATCGCCCCAAACCCAGGAAGCCAAAAATTGCTCAAGACTACACAGAAACACCACGGTTGCATCCTCTCATTCAAAACCCAATTCAAAAATCAGATGGACACACCAAAATGAGTCATCTCTGTGCACTGGTGCCGTAACTCCGAAAACGCCTGCTCTGTCCCTCTGCTAAGGGAACTGAAATGCTGTAAGCTCACTCATAGCTGTGGCAACAGCAAATGCAAATCCTGCCTCTCTGCAAAACTTCACCCCAGTTTCCTCCAGCATTATGTGAACTACATGCGAGCAAAACCACCCCTTTTTTCTCCCCACCCCCCAAGAATAAATCTAGTTGCTGAAAGCTGTTCCCTCCCCTAAAGCAAAAATCAAGTCGGCAGGGCAAAGTTTAGCCAGATTTACATTGCTTTAGCAGGATTTGTACTAGCTGGGCTTGGCCCAGAAGAGTTTGGAAACTGTGTGCAAGAATAGGTTCAAGGTCTCTCATGTACAACTGCAAAGACTATACCCACTGTTTAAATTAGGTAAGGAGCTACTGCATTTGCAGCCCTGAGCTTCAGGCTGACCAAATCATACCACTACTGCTTTAATACAATCCGGTTAGCAGTGGATATTAGGCATAGAAGAGAAAATGGGTTTAAGTGACATGTTTTTAAAAAATAATCAGCTTTCTAAAGAGTATCAGCCTATCTGAATGCAAAGATACGCTCTCCCAAGAGCTCTTCTTGGGAGATATGTCAGAGATTTCTAATTAAGATGCAGCCAGTAACTGCATATAACAATCAAAGGTTAAAAAACAACTGACGGAGGAGAAAAAAAAAAGGGGGGGAAGAAAAAAAAAAAAAAAAGAAAGCATCACCTAACAAGTTTCCAGCAGCAAAGCCTGTGTGAACTCTTAAGACCTGAATTGCAAATTTAGCTTTGGTGAGAATTCTACCTCCAAGCCCAACAAATGCTTGCAGGATATCTACTTGTGGTTCACAAAAACTCCTCAGACAAGCTTCAATATGGCAAACAAAGAGCAAAAGCCCCAACCGATGCTTTCTGCATGTTGAGAAGTTAGGGTGGGGAGCTCCTAGTCTTGTGGGATTCGTGGGGGTGTTGGTTATGTTTTAGAGTGGGGGTTGGTTGTGTGTGTTTTGTTGTGTTTGTTCTGGTTTTTTTTTTAAAGGACGGTTTGGGTTACCATGTGCAAATAAGTTTTAGGGAGGCAAAACACTACATGCTAACCTTCACCTATTTGTGAGCAAAGCAAATCTAAACCTACAGTCAGGTTATTCTATCTGGTAGCAAAACAAACGAGCTAAAAACGAAGGGAAAGGGAGAGTTACCATGGGATACCAAGATGCGTCACTTCTCTTGGCTCTCTTGGCGCCACGTGACATCTCAGCCGTGAGCGAAGAACTCAGCAGATGGGATAGAAGAAAAAAAAATGTAAAAAGGTCTCTAGATTATAGCAAAGTTTAGGCTTTTAAATCCAATTTGCTAACTGCTTACGGCTACGGAAATACAGGCAAACAATATTTATCTATAAACCAAACTATCTGCCTATAAATCTATTGCCACTGTGCAATAAATATATGCTTTCCCTTCCAACAATCATCTACGCTTTTTCGGTTCTCTACAGGAAATTTAGTCCAAGCACGTTCAGAACCTGTTGCTCGCCTTTCAGAGGCAGCAAAGCAGGTCAGTGGTTTCCACCTTGCTCATAAATACAGAAGCAGCCACTTCACAGCAATAGACACGAGCAGAGTTCAAGAGAGATCAGAAGAGGGATAAATCACTTTGAATTTACTCTCAAAGTTATCACGCAGGTCACCAAATCCACACCTTGGGATGGAGCCTGGCTGAACCAAGACTCCAGAATTTTCAAGGCATCGCTGTTTAGCAGCGTGCTGCTGCAAAGCTGCCATGCGCAGCACGTGAGCTGCACCCACCACGTGCTTACCTATACTTTGATTTTCACCGCACTCAGTCCAGTATAAATTTTTAAATATCTCCTGCTCTGAGTCTTTCTTCTCTACACAAAATTGTAGAGTGGTTCAATGTTTGATCCCCACCCACCCCACTCCCCCACCCCCGCCCTTTACAGCTGGCAATTTCTTTCTAGCATGTCAAAACAACTCAGATTCAAAGGACATTATTCCACCTCCATCCTCCTCCACCTCCCAAAGCCTCCTAACACCCACACGCTGCTGAGCGCCAAAATCTCCAGGGAAATTTGGTCCTTTCATACACCAGCCAAGCAAACCACGTCTCTGTAGTAAAAAGCAACATATAGTGTAACAAACCTTCATCCTCCAAGCCACACCGGTGAGCTTCCCTGGTGCAATCCCAGGGTTTCAGCTCTACCCAAACATTACGTCAGGCTGAAAGTCGAGCTTGCAGGGAAGTAGTGAACGTCTGTCTCCAGTGCATCACAGTAACCTGATCGTTACCCCAGGCACCAGCTGGCAAGCTGCCACTCCAACCTACCCAGCTATTAGCACTCTCCTATTAGCTCCAGATTGCAAAACTTTACCAAAGTAACACAGCAAATTATCCAAAGACAACTGCTGCTATAATCTGCTCTTAAACACGAACTTTTTAGCACCTGAATCATTTGCTACTATGCGCCTCTTTCCCATTAGCTACCAAAAATACGAAATAATACAGAAGCCAAGAAATCCCACATTTAATCTGCTACTCCAACTTGTAGCCCCGGCATTAGCACACATCTCTACGACACGGCATTTGAAAACAGCTAAGCATTATTTATTACCTACTTACAAAATGAAGTTTCACATTTCCGCAAGAAGTTTAACACAGATGGTGTTACCTTCTTCAAAATGTTGCTTTAATAACCATTCCCTGAGCCAGGACATACTGTCCTTAAGAGTCACGGATAGGTTTTATCCAGCCTCCTTTGAACCTCTAACCTTCCAGCAACATCCTGCAGCAGGGAATACTGTGGCAAAACCACACACCACCGAAAGAAAAACTTTCCATTGTTTTAAGCTCGTTACTTCCTCATTTTATTTGATGCTATTTTTCTGAATGGGGAGGGCCTGGGTACAGTCATCTTCTGGCTCATGCTTTGCGTAACATTCCTCTTCTCACTTCCTCCGCTCACAATCATTTCTTCTCCACACTTTAGAGTCAAAGTTTATTTACCTCCTTTTATACAACAGCTGCTCTGTGCCTTTGATTACCTTCAGCATCCTTTGCTGAACCTTTTTCTTTCTGGAGATGGAGGACCAGCTGGCATTCAAGACACAGGGAATCATGAAGAAAGATTTATTTTCTTATTTTTTCTTTTTTTAAAACAGTAGGTTGTTGTTTCTCTACCCCTTCACTAATAACAATTTACTACTTTGACTTTACAGCTATTTTCAGTGTATGGATGTCCAAATTCAGGAAAAAAAAGCCTCTCAAGAGCAGGACAAAACCCCAAACTAATAATGTTTTTGCATCATGCCAGTGTTGCACGAACAAGCGCTAGGTTTCAGAAACAGGAAAGTGCCTTAGAAAGTGCAGTAATCTCTTAATCTCTCACAATGACTGTTTCCAAAGCTTCAATTCAACCAGAGCAGCAGAGCAGGGCATTAATCACATCCCTGTCTGTGCATGAGGAAGCCTTCCTCCATCCTCTTGCTTCTGCTAAAGCACCCACCCGCTGCCGCTCAGGAACCACCTGCTTCTTTTATATAGAATCATAGAATCGTTTAGGTTGGAAAAGACCTTTAATATCATCCAGTCCAACCATTAACCTAACATTACCAAGCCCACACTAAACAAATCAAGGGTAGACTAGACTAAACCATGTCCCAAAGTGCCACGTCTACCTGTTTTTTGAACACTTCCAGGGATGGGGACTCCACCACCTCTCTGGGCAGCCTGGTCCAATGCTTGACTACCCTTGCCGTGAAGAAATTTTTCCTAATATCCAACCTAAACCTCCCCCAACGCAGCCTGAGGCCATGTCCTCTCGTCCTATTGCTAGCTGCTTGGGAGAAGAGACCAACACCCACCTCACTACACCCTCCTTTCAGGTAGTTGTAGAGAGCGATAAGGTCTCCCCTCAGCCTCCTCTTCTCCAGACTAAACAACCCCAGCTCCCTCAGCCGCTCCCCACCAGCCCTGTGCTCCAGACCCTGCACCAGCTCCGTTGCCCTTCTCTGGACACGCTCCAGCACCTCAGTGTCTTTCTTGTACTGAGGGGCCCAACACTGGACACAGTATTCCAGGTGCGGCCTCACCAGCGCCGAGTACAGGGGCACAATCACCTCCCTGCTCCTGCTGGCCACACCATTCCTGACACAAGCCAGGATGCCGTTGGCCTTCTTGGCCACCTGGGCACACTGCTGGCTCATGTTCAGCCGGCTGTCGACCAACACCCCCAGGTCCTTTTCCTCCAGGCAGCTTTCCAGCCACTCTTCCCCAAGCCTGCAGCGTTGCATGGGGTTGTTGTGACCCAAGTGCAGGACCCAACCCAGGGCTCTCCATGCTTTTGCAAAGCACCCCCAGCCCCTCTTCTCTGCTCAGAGAGGCAGATCAGCATTCTCCCCTCCTTGCACGTATCGTTGACCCCCGCTCTGCACCACTGCTCGGGCTTGCTCTAAGAGCCGCTCAGCACGCAACACATCCACTGGCATCTCATCACCGCAGCTCCTGAAGAAGGAGCAAAAGCACCAGTGCCGAAGCCAAAAGAGCAAGGAGGAAGGGGGCAAGGGGGAGAAAGGAGCATGGATCTCACGTTCATAGCTGGCAAGCCTAAATTCAGAGCCCACGGGCTCCACATAAAACAAGTAGAACATGTACCTCAAGCTGCTTGTCCTTTAAAAAAAAAAAAAAAAAAAAAAACAAAACCACGAGACACACTTTGATCACCTGTATTTATTATTTCCTGATGCAGTACCAGCAAAATGACCTCTACTAAGGCGCACAGAAAAAAAACCTCCTGCTTTTTCATTAGTAACCAATTGCTGCTTTACAGCTTCATTGACCTTGTACCACATACCAGATTCCTTACCTCACCTATGCTCAACACACACTCATTTCCTCTTTTCGTGTGAAAACAGAGTAACCAACACTTTCTGTGTCATTAATAATCAGAGGACACCAAGGGCCAGAGCTGTATCCTGAAATTCCTGCATGGTATGGGTTTGGTTACCCCCCCCCCCCAGTTTCAGCACTTTAAACTCCTCCCAACACAGGATGACAATAGAGATTTACTCTAAATTGTGCATTTTCACTCCACCCCAAATTACCACAGAGAAGCAGATAATGGCTGAATAGAAGAATTTTCCAGCTAAAACTAAAGGATCGGTGCAGAAACATTTAAAAACTCCTTAGTCAGGCATTTTTCTGACAAACAATAGGATTACCAATGCACAGCAAAGGAACTTCAGATTTAGCATGACTTTTGCAGGGATGATACACCTTGCACAAGCAAGAAGTAGCAGGATGAAGACGAAAATTTGCTGTTTATGTAAGTTCACTTAAAGAAACAATCTTCTAAGTCTTTAGATTTACCCCTTGCAAGGCTGTGGGGTAAAAATAAAGCTCTTCCTTGGGACAACCTGCCGGGTACTCCTACCGCACAGTTTTGGATGCTGGTTAGAATAGACAGGAAGGATGGATTAATTTTGGCTTGTGATAACTGGGCTCTCACTCAAGTGAGCATCGAGCACCCCACCTGGAGAAGAAAGAGAATCAACAAGTCCAGGAACAGACTTTCTTGAAATTCCACCTGGAATTACAGGTTTCAAAAGAGTTCTTGCTCGTAAAATTCAAATTACATGGATGTGGTTTGTGAAACAGCACTCCTTTGCTGGAGGCTACTCCCCAGGCATTCAGGTTGTTGAATGCTCTGTTCCCTTCTTTTTTCCAGCGAGCCACTCATTTCTAGACCATTTCTCCATCCAGTTTTCACACTGTACAGGGATACCCTCCTGCCCACCCAGCGTGCACTCCTAAACAGAGACACATGCTCACTGGCATGAGATTTTGACACGTAGATCTCCTTACAACAAGGTGTCAAATCTTGCAATACCCGAGTAACCTTGTCCAACTGTTCACCAAATGGATCGCCATCCTGAAAGGTCTCAGCTGTTTCGCTAATACCTAACGTATATCTTTTGGCGCAAGTGTTTGCGCTGCCTCTTTCTGAACAGTAAGATTTTGGCTGTCAGCATCATCTTCCTCCAATGCCCGCTTCTCATCCAGGTCAAATCAAGCCAAACGAGGGTGAGGGACAGGAAAAGAGTAATAAGACAGTTTGCCAAGGTGGGTATTAAATGATATGCAATCATTCTCCAAAGTGACAGACAGAAAAGCCATGGATGGCAGAGGGTTACCACGTTGTCACTCACCTTCCACTCCCCCTTGAAGCTCTCCCTTACCCCGAATTCCTCCTGTGCGCTCTTTCTGTTCCAAGCTTAGCTCAACTCATTTTCATCTCAGCCTCTGGGCCTCCCTGCTGCCACTGCAGAGACTCAAGAAGACTACTGAAAATCCAGTAAAACTACACCATGCTTCTTTTGCCCCTCCAGAGGAAAACAAGTTTGCAGAAAACTGACCATTGTGCTAGGAACTGCAGAAAGAAGCTCCCTTTCCTTATCTCAACCTGACACATGCAGCGCATAACGCTACAGGAGCAACAGCCTGACAGCTCGGTCCCAGGCCAGCAGCAGTACCTCGCAGCACACTCAGAGGGAGGCACTTCTCATGAAACACCATTTTTCGGACAACCGTACACCATGCCAAACTACGCAGCACCCAAACTACGCTGATTTAAGAATGCTCAATTCACAGCGCTGCAGGTATCATCATCATAAGATAATCAACACCAGAGCTCTTGAATTAACAAGCTGCAACAGCAACCCAAGTGATCTGCGTTTGACCTCCCTGGAAGTTTAAGATGACAACCCCAGAAATCATTAATTTAAGAGCTAAAGTTTTGATTTGGGTCTGGACTAGTAGTTAGCAACACTCATTGCACAGGGGAAAGAGGCTCGGAATAGTTTCCTAATTAAGGCACTGCTTTACAGTGGAGAAATACAAATAATGACTATCTGCGGTTGCCCCCTTGACTTTTGGCTACGCAATTCTGTGTGCAAACAGTGGTGCATTGAGTTGTGAAGCTGAGTACACAACATATTTCCCCCTACACACAGAAATCAGCTCACTTTCATACTGGCTGCTTCAGCTATGTAAATAAGAGCTAAAATACTGCCTTATACATGTGCTGTAAAACTAAGTCCTACAGAATGTAGCCAAGTAAGAGTGACAAATTTTTTAAGCTCTTTATCCTCGTGGTATACTCCTTTAGTTCATAATTTTAACATAGCATTCACCATAGATAACATTAGAATTTGACAAGGCAGCCGTCTATTCATTATAAAACCTTTCTTGACAGAATGCTTTGGGAAAACCTTTCGGGGGGTGGGCATGAAATCAGTGTATTTTCATGCACCACTTGCAATTTTGTGATCATAATATTTGTGAGTAAGCATCTTAGGATACTGTGTGCAACTTACCCGTGTGACCGCTGCTCTAAAACCAGAGCAAGTCAATGCACATGAAGAATCCAGCCTCTGCGATGATGTTACCACCTTGCTAACAAATCTGACACCTAACCGGCAGGTGATGCTTCAGAGCTAGCAGCGATTTAAGGACAGAGCTGTCCTTCTGCTTCAGTAGACCTGCCCGTCGCATTAGTCCTTAGGGGTTATGAACAGAGCGCTCACACGTTGGGTTTGAGCAAGCGGACATCCTCACAAAGCATAAACACAACCTCGTGCTGACTATTATTGGAGTATGAGAAAAATCTTTTAAAAAAATAGCAGCTACAACATAGCAACTTGCCTTATCTCCTTTGTAAACAGCTTTTAAACTGCCAGGTACAGCTATGATTAAGGAGCAGCTAGAGATGAGACGAGACATCCTCATAACTGCTGACAGGTAAGTTTATTTGAGCTTCAGCACAAGCATTTAAAGATGAAAGAGCACAACAAGGATGCTGAAAGACAACTGACAACTTGAGGAACACACACCAGTTTTCAAATAATTTCTGTGATGCAGGGTAATGTTTATGATCACAGCATTCACTGGGAATTAGACCATCCATTTAGCAGCAAGTTTGCCAGATCAACTGTCTGGGGACTTTAAACAGGATCAGCAAAAACCATAGAGCATTGCAAAACTGGTGTCGGTGCCTTTGCATTCTTGGTATTCAGCTGCCTACCCAGAGAAGCTTCACAAAAGGCTAAAACACAGGCGGAAAACAACAAAACAGAACATCAAGAGGAAGAGCAGGTCGAGTGCTACAATTGATTTCAGGAGACACGCATGCTGTCCGCGTTGACTGCTATGCCCTGTTAGTCTACCTCTGCCTTGTCTACAGTGCTTGATTTCACATCTGCTGCTGGCTTCATTTAAATGCTTTTCATGCAAGGTTATTTTTGAAGCAGACAGAGTTTGACGAACCAGTACTATGGCAGGGCGGTTATGCTGTCAGACGTAGGCCATCCAAATCTTTGGCAGGGGGCAGACACAAGCAGCTGCATTGGGCTGAGGAAGGCATCAGTCTAATTTCGATCAGCGACAACATTCATGAAATATCTGAAGCAACCTTGTAAACACAGTTAACATACCCTAATAATAAAAACAGCATTTGTGCAAAGCATGTTCCTTACCTTTTCTGCCACTTGCCTTTCAAGATGTGCTGTATAGCTCAGGGAGCTCCCAAGGCTATATTTACATGAGTTTTCCAAGAAACTTTTAGCAAAGCTTGGGGAATTTAGTGATGCGTCAATGTCTGGAGATGGCTGCAATGAAGCTCCACAATGCAGAAAAGGGCAGGGAGGAACCTAAAGGTAGGAGCGTGCTCCAGACAAGATGACATTTAAGTCTGCCTAGATGTAGCTTGGACGCACACATGATTTGAACAGTTGGGACAGTCACAGAGGACTCTGGTGACAGAGCAGACATCCTCCGTTGGGACTATAAAATCCCTCAGCATTTTAATACCAAGTATTCTACCCATCCTTTGCTAGGTATTTATCACCATGGAGCAAAATATCTTTGATATAACATTTTGTCTTCCTAAGTAGTACGTGGAAATCTGTCAAAACAGTCACTGACAGCCTTTCAACTATTCATTGGAAACGGGGACAGCAGAGGAAATGGGAACGCAGGCCAGGAAAAAAAAAACCAACTTTTTGTTTTAATGCATCTTGAAAACAAATCTATGAGAACAGAGAAAAACATTTAACGAATGAACTGAAACAAAGCATCTTGTACAAGAATCCCAATAACCATATAATCTGTGGAATAATAAAGCTGCAAAACCATGGAGTAATTTTAAACAACACGTCTGTCATTAAAATAACAAACAAACTAATCAATACTTATCCAGTAAGAGAGAGCTATTTAATAGGTTCTAATTCAACACGGGAACACAGCCTGTTGGATCCATCAAATGACTGAAGCTGGGGGAAAACAACTGATTAATAATGCAGCTTCCCGAAAGGCACAAAGAACAGAAGTTATCACCCTCGGGGTCTACGTCTCCTGGGTTGCAGCCTAAGAGGATGCCCTGATTCATTAAATGCTTCAGCACCATTTGAATAGAGGTTTGCTGAACACAAAGAACCCAGATACAAACCAGAGAGCAAAACATGATTAGAGATCAGCAAGATGGCATTCCCCTCGTGAATCCAAACGAACAAGACATTTTGAACTATTTCCAGCATGACTTCAGCACAAAATAACATTTGCACTTCAACATAATAATAGTTGATGTTTTAACTGCATGCTAAGAGCTACAGGAACAGTCACACATACCAACCCTGAGTTTAACATTGGCTGCTAGCCTTCAAAGGAAGCGAACAGATGCAAAAGAGCCATACTTCAAAGCAGTAACTGCCTTTCAGATAAAGGCTAAAGTATTTACGTTCACTCTTCAAGCACTTGAACCCAAGTAGAGCGCACCGGTTGCTACCAAAAGTTCTGGTATTTGCTAGGTGCCCTGTCCCATCCCCAGATGTCTCAGATGTGACACCTGAAAGGAGCTGGGATGGCATCAGCCATCAAACTCCAAGTGAAACCGCATGTACACAAGAGCCAAGTAGTAAAAATTAAGCCAAAGCAAAAAGGAACACAGGCAAAGAGGATGCAAAGTAAGACGGAAAACCCATTTTCTCTTTGAACACATGGAAGAATTGGTGAGCACACCCTTACAGGAAATCCTATTACCTGGGCCCGTAAGCTGTGAATCAAAGTAAATCAGAGCCAGCCTCAGGATAAAGGAACAGTCATTTGCTAATTCAGCTGACAAACAAATCTGGAGAAGGAAGATTCCTTCTTTGGATTAAGTATTTATCAGCAGCATGTACAGCCTATTTTCATTAACTGCAGCCATTTCCTGCTAGCACATCCTTCACCTTTTCCAAGAAACAGGAGCAGCGATGCACCTGAGGGAAAATGAATTAGGAGACAAGAGCAAAGCAACTTGCTTTATGCTACTCACTTACCAAGAACCAGCCAAGCTACTTAATAAGCAGCAATGGTAAGAAATCAGGAAATCCACCAGAGTCAAATCTGATCGATCCGAACAAACTGAGCACAGGGAACATACAGTATCTGCTCCAAAATTCAATTAAATCTTCAGTTTTGGATAAGTGCCCAAGATGTTATGCCATCACTTCTCCCCTTGGACTCCTCTCTTGGTACACGATTGCTCCATTAACATGGGAGGAAGCAGCAGCAGCACATCAGACCATAGACTGGATTCAGGTACTCCCAGAGGATTGCATGGGTTCACTCTTCATCCTCCTCACTTTTAAAACACAACCTGTAGACTTTGCGTTTGTACCAAAGCCACCTATGCAGATCCTGCAACATCCACTTGCCATTCCCACTTCGACAGGGCAGTTTTGATGCATGCAGGTCACGTGCATCTGGAAAAAGTCGGGGCGGGGGGGTGGGAGGAGGTTAGTAGGGGGGTCAAACAGGAGTCAAGAAGGATGCCCACGCTTCCCCAGAGAGCCAGGGTAAAACCAGCAGCAGGCTGGCCAGGTGCTGCTGTAAGAGGTGTTGCCTACTGTGTGCAGAAGGTGAATAAAGGCAGTGCTTACACAGCAGATCCCAGGCTTTAACCTGCCACATTACCTCTTCAGTCATCAGCAACTTCAAGCTCCGGCATTCCTGGCAACAAAGGTATTACTTAAAAAGTCAATGTCACAATGAACTCATGTCCTACAGAGGATACAGAAAAACTCTACATTCACATTCAGTAACATACATGATTAATAGATTTCCCCAAAGGTGCTTTTACGTGTACAAGACAACACCCAGAAACCAGTCACCGCTTTTCACGGAGATTATCTCCCATGCCTTTGACATTTCACAGGGTGGCAGGGTTTTGTTGGGGGGGGTTTTAAACATCTGCTCTAGCCAACTGTTGCCCATTTAATTGGGAAATCCAATGGCTGAAAATCTCAGTGCCTGTTAAACTACCCGGTAGTCTGCACTGGAATTTAATTTTAACCATTCCAAGCCCTTGCTGTATTCATACACATTTTTATTTCTCAAAAGATACCACATACGCTGAGGCACTGTTCCTGCGGAATTAAATTTGGTAGGTATTAGCATACCTGGCAGCAACAGCCTTAAACAAAAATCATTAAGAGATACAGAAATTGAGTTCCAGCCATAAACCACTGCTTTACAGCACACTGTCTGCTTTAAATAGTCACTGTTACACTGTCATTATACAGCACTCGGTGCATTTGCTTTGCTCTCCGAGTCCAGAGAACTGCCAGGGTCAGAATCATTAAGTGCTACATAAAAGTAACGTTGGGTTTCCCTTTCAAAGCCACTGAAGTTTAAATTTAAAAGAGAATTCAGCAAGCAGCTATATCAAGCACATACAGTGCCAAGCTGGAGGATGAGTATATTTATATAACAAAAGGCTTCCTGGATTATTTTAAGGCTCAAGTTCTGCAGAGCTAACAATTGAGGAAAGGGATGTTTCCCTTTGTTTAAAAAAATAATACTCGTACAAAAAAAAAAAAAAAAAGCAGCCATTGAAGAGACAGCAGACAGCAGTATCTTGATATTCCACTATATTAGATCCCTAGATTTCAGCAACAAGTCATCCATGTGCTTTGTGACCCCATGAGGTCGGAACATACACTGCCATATACCGAGACAAATACACAAAAAAATACAGAGGTCCCAGATACCAAGGCATCTGCAAGTAACATCTCCACATAGATGACAAGGTATGCCACATGCCCAAGAGTATTTGGTTTGAATCTTTTTCATTTAGCATGGAACAAAGCAGCCTTGCACCTCTTGCATTGCACCTGCTGATGTTCAACCCCCATTAAATCTGTATTAAACTTTAAGTAATAGATTACTGCAT
This sequence comes from Pelecanus crispus, assembly GCF_030463565.1. Lineage (NCBI taxonomy): Eukaryota > Metazoa > Chordata > Aves > Pelecaniformes > Pelecanidae > Pelecanus > Pelecanus crispus. The sequence goes on along the minus strand of NC_134652.1, from coordinate 39,728,475 downwards.
TATTCATAACAGCTGTGTATCAGACCCAGGGGAAACAAAAGTTGAATCAATACAGTGACATGAGATTCTGGTGTCTGGTAAAGGTGTCTTCCACTCTTAACACTTCTATAGTTGAAGGAAGGTGGGGAAAGTAGGAAAGTAGGAATTTTTCATGACTGATGAAAACAAGCCTAGATATTACGGTTTGTCCAGAACAACTAGCACATAGATGCTAGCTTTCAGAAAGCAGCAACTGCAAAGTTAAAATCTGCTCCTAACAATTCACCTTACATGCGACACACAGACACACAAAAAATCACTTCCCTCAATTTCAGCAGTGTTGATGTTTAGTCACGGTATTTTTCTCATTATTTCTGATTACTGATGGTATTTCTTACAGTATCTGTGGAAGCGCTACTCAACATCTTAATTGTACAACACTTGAGATTTAGAAGCATGCAGTACTGTGACATCTGTAGGAGAGGGGCTAAAAACAACTCTCCCAAAAGCACATTTGCTTGGGGCACCCACAGGAAGAATCACAACTGCATTAGGAAGAATCACAACTGAAAGGTGCTTTTCAGTTCTGTCCCTCACCACAGCCTCTCAGAATCGCCCAGTTTAGTCTCACTAATATTTAAGAACATCTGGAAAAAAAGGCATCAGCTTGCCCAACTAAGAACACAAGGCACAAAAGACTTGGTTCATTCAATGTGCTAGTCACTCAGGTTACACACAAACAAATGACAGTTTTAAAAACACACTGTTTCTCAAAATCTCTATGCCCAATAGCTCTACTTTCATTTTCTGTTCTTACACCACCTCCCCCTCTAGCTCTTAAAACAGTCACGGAGCTTTCCAGCACAGATCAAACCCAACAAACCCACGAAAATCTTAAAAGATGCCTTTTAGCAAATCCTCACACAGCTTGAAAGGATTATTAAAACACAAAAACATAACTACAAGCAGCAAAGGAAGGGCATACCCCCATTTATTTTCTCTTTGCAGGTCATCCATCTACATCAAAGCCAGAACTGGGAACAGAAACCAGGTATTCCAGCCACCAGTCCGGCTGCCTACCCAATATATCACTCCAGTTTCAACAGCCAGAAGGGCAAAGATTTCCTACTAAGTAGGAGTTTTGGAGCATTTATACACAACCTATGTCTTCTCAAGTTTTGCTCTTACCTGGAAGCAGGAAAGCAGGAAAAAGGAACCTATCTAAGTGATCTTTCAGTTGCCTTTTCCTAAGATTATACAATTTAGTACTGGGGTTAGACCGTGTAAATTTTTTTCTTGAATGAAGAGAGTGCCAGGCTGGCACAAGCAATGGCTAAGCTAACAGTAAATGGAAGGAATCATCATATTCTCTACTAAACCACGCTTTTAAATGAAAGCCTCACTTAAAGAAACCAGCCAGTACAGGTGCCAAAAGAAAACAGTGCTACGCAGCTGTAGGACATTAAGTCAGACGATGCAAACACACAAGTGAGGACCACTGACTGCTGCCAGTGCTGAACACTGCCACTGGCAAACAGGCAAAAAATGGTTAATCCAAAGCAAAATGGCTATCTGCCCGTGCAAGTCCAAAACACAAACTTAGCCAAATTCAGGTCACATTTAGTATCAAGTTTACAGTAAACAAAGTATTGAAAAAACACACCACTCCAAAACAGAAGTGTTTGAAAATGCAAAATTCATTTACTTACCTGAAATTGCTTTTCTACCCAGAGCACTCGATTCATCGGGTTAGGAGCTCACTACAAATATGAGAGTCAAAGCTCAGAAGACCTGCTGCTGGCTGCTTCTCACATAGTCATAAGAGTCACTATTAAAAAAAGCAAATAAAACCAATTACATATTAAGAAGCAGAGCTAACAGCAAGCCTTCTATTCAAATATTATGAGTTATTACAATGTGAAGATGACCTCAAGGTCTACCAATAGCTGGGATATACAGTAAAGACCGTGCTAACACAGACAGCTGCATTTTAAAAATAGTATTTCCCAAAGGACGCAGAAAGAGAGAAGATCCCTGTGTCCAAATAAGGCCTATAAGCAGCTTTCATTGGATTCGAAGGAGGCCTGGAGTGCTGCTTCATCCACTTCGTAGCATCCCACAGAGAGCAGGAGCGCTACTCCCCACATGCACCAGCCTTCCTGCAGGAATGTATCTTGGACATACGTTCATTTTCCTCCCAGCCTGCACCAGGCAAGAGTGGTTTGGATGAGACCGCCACCCCCAGAACAGCATGGGGAAACAGAGCTGCCAGAAATGGGCCACTGACCACCTGGTTTGGGCCAGGGGCACCATAGACTAGAAGCTGCCTACTCCCAACATCATAGGAATCTCAGTGTTTCGCTCTCAAAAGCCAAACCCAGTTCCAGAAACATCCAGGGCACCTTTAACTAGAAGAGCACGCAGGCAGAACAACTCCTGCGATACACATTGTTGCTTGGAGCACACGCTAAAGAAATAAATCTCTACATTTTCTTTGAACGGAGCTGGTAAAGCCATCCAGGCTCTGAACCAGGCATCACACAAGAAAACAGGTTTTGCTGACAAATAAGCTAATGCAGGGAGAGTGAAGGAGGAAGGCTGAAAGCCTTTTCTGCTAGTCTTCAAGATAACCAAGATCATTTACAAGAGAGAGGAAGCACTTGCAACTAAGCAAAACCAAAATGTAAAAATTGAAATGCACATGACCAAAATCCTCAAGAGGCAGCACCCAGGTAACAGGCTTCTCTCCATCCCCGTTACCTAACTTCTGCACAGCCAAACGTTAGAGCCAGCAACGGTAGACAAACCACTCAGCCCCACGGCTGGGAAGCAAATATACTCTTCATCCAACCCCACCCCAGCTTCCAAGGGAGACAAAACCAGGGGGGAAATTCAGAAGAGAACCAGCCCCCTTTCACATGGGGCTCTGCAGGGCTATTTAAATTTAACTTTCAGATAAGGGAAAACCAGATGGTCTCCCTGCTCCATTCAGAGTAGTTAGAAAACTGCAATTCATACACTTCCATTCAAATACTAGTTGGAGCAGGGCAGGGGGGTGGAAATCAATCAAATTCTGCTTGCTGAAGCAGAACCAAATCCAAGTAACTGAGTGCCGGGAAGCAAGCAGCCTGCGGCATGGCAATTCTGCTTTCTTGGACTCCTTTTTAGCTACATTTAGGATTACTTGGAAATTCGCATTTGGGTTTCACACTGCATTCTTGCCTCATCCTAAAGATTATTCCATGGAAGTGCTACAGGGAGGGTGCCACCAGGCACTGACCCCTCCAGACACGCATCAGCCCAGCCTCCAGCAGCCAGAAGACTCCTCTGTTGTAACAGGTTGGAAGCCAAATGGCTTTTGTCCATCCGGATAGAGCCACGGCGCACTGCCAGCAGCACAGCTGCTCAGTAAAAGCCTTGCTATCCTGCCCTGTTTGCTGTAGGATTGTAGTAATAAGAGCTAATGTTTACAAAATGTAAGACAAATTGTCCATCCCATGAACGCCCACCAGCACGTCTTCAGTATGGAGGAAGGCCCTGTTTCCGTGAGTAACTGCATTCTTATCTCGTAAGAACAGCTGCCCTCCCAAACACTCTCTCTGCTCCCAGGCACTCACTCATCTGCCAAGTTTTATGAAGCCCAAAAAGCCACCCGTCTGCTAGGAGCAGCATCAGCACAAACCACAAGAAAGCCAGCCTGCCATACCCATCCCTGCATCCGGAGGGAGGGCTCCAAGTTCTGCATACCTGCTCTTCTAGGAAGGATGGATCTCTCCCTGATCCAAGAGACAACGGAACACAAACTTGCACTCAAATGTAAACACACATTTTCGATGAGCAAGTCATGAATCAGCATGTGCTGCTGAGCTCCACGAGTGCTCCCAAGATGCTCGGTAACAGCTGTGGCCGCTTCCTCTCTGGTATAAAGCTATACAGACCCTGTAAGGACACTTTTTCTGCCACATACAGAATTATTTCTGAGCCAGTCAGAAGAAAAGTAGAAGCAATTCACACTGGCATTTACCTTTGTTTGCTATCAAAGTTACACTGATAGCAGAACTGTATGGCAAGGTTTGATTAGAGCTCATTCCTATCTTTCCTGTGGCACACACGGACCTTCATTGTATTTTTTGAAAAAACTCTAACATTTGTTACATACGTTTCAGAAAATAAAAGGTCTGTCTTACCTAAATCAATTAGCCTGTATGCCAAACTCCTCCATCCTCTGCTCCTTCCCCAGAGGAAGACCCTTCTGTTTGCACAGCAGTGGCTTCTGCTCTGCTGGGGTACAGGCTGCCAAGTTCAGGGCCCAGCTTCCTTAAATCGCATTTTAATACCTTCACGGAAGTAGTTCAGTTTCTGGAGTTGCTAAGTGATAGCAAGCCATAACGGCACGAGAGAAGCCCACTTCTATTTCAGCATACAACATGCCAACATTCAGTTCTGCCTGTGATGCCACTTGCTCTAACACCTGCAGCATTTCTTTAATGCAGAAGCATCACCTGAGAAGCAATCCTGATGGTTTTGATGCTACAAAGATTAATTTCTGAAGTTACTTGCCAGTCTTGTTCTCTGTATCACAAGATGGCTGACGAACTACCAGTCATTCTCAGCTGCACCCAAACACCCTCTAGAGCATCGCTAGCTTATTCAGAATATATGCACCGTTTTACAACACCTGATCTAATATATTGTAAGCAGCATAGCCTCGAGCTTAGGACAGGCTTAGAGTTGATGCTGCATCTCTAATGCATTTAAATAGATTACAGCTTGCGGAAACCTGCAGGATTTCCAGAAAGAGCAAATAATTTCTTTTATTAATATTCAGACGTTTTTCAGGTGAATGCTACCATCCTTATTACCCATGCAGAATTATAAGCGAGCCAACTGCCCACAAGATTTAGAAGAGTTAAGTGTCCACATCTAAGTACTGAGGGCCACTTTTCGAGACTTTACAGAGGTAAAATGTCTCCTTGTGCTGTACATCAGCTGTGCCTGCAAAACAGAGACACGAAGCCCTGGAGTTGAGGATTCTCCTCTTCCTCTTCCTCTTTTCCTTCCCACTTAACATATATGCAAGCAGCACAGTTGCAAAAGGAGCAAGAGCAGGCTGTTGTCTTACTTTCTTATCCAACATAAAGAGCAAGGATCAGGAATGCCTGCGAAGGCTGGATTAACTGCCTACCAACTGCTACTCAGAAAAGGCACCTCAATGATTAGAGCGCTATTTTCATTTTACACTCTAGCACAGGAAGGCAGGCGTTATTTCTACATTTCACTGGCCATGTTTGCTTCTCATTTGCCAGACACACTGAAGTATTCCTTAAAATACACTTAAAATTCAGCCTAGATAGATCATTCGTGCAAGTTCACCTACCCACTACACTTGTGGATTAAAGAAGTCAAACTAATTGATTTAAAGACAACGTAAGGGATTTTGAGAGAATATTTAGCCGACGTCTAAAATGTCATTTTAATCCTCCTCACAGTTAATTCTTTGAACATTGGAAGCCAGTAAAATTTGTGATGCAGTTCTTACACAGAAAACATCTCCAAAGGCATGCTAATCACTGAACTATTTGCAAATTGCTCCTAATCTACAGTTGTTTGCCTCTGCACTCTTCCTGCGTAGACAATAAAATCATACAGCTAATCGCAATGTACCGCTCACTCCCAGCGAAAGGGTATGTAAGGAAAGAATGATCCTCATTTGTTTTATGTAGACAGACCTGCAGTAGGGAACCATTATCTAAATACTACTTCATGCACGCACACCCCCCAGTTTTTACTATTATATTTTACAGTAACTTCCATTTTACATTTTTGTCTTTAATTGTAAAAAAGCAGAATATTTTTAGCTCCCATTTCCATTTTATGAAGATTTAGAGACAATCCCCCCTGCCAGACACACTGCATTTTTAATCAGTGCTTGGTGAAGCGCTAAGGGAGGCAGCCCAGAAACATCTCCTTCATCTTTCTTATGTGGAAAGATGGTAGCAAACAGCTAGTGTGCTGCAAACTCATTCCTAATGACCCAAAGCCCTGAGAAAACTGTTGTTATCACGACTGACAGCAACATAATTATATGAATTAGCAAGATTTATTCACAGTATTACCTTTGTTTAGTTCTTCCAGCGTCCCAGTGACCTGAACAGGAGACTGGGAGCAAAACTGAGAGGAAGAAGCTCAAAAGACTTCAGTAACAAATAAGAGATACTGTTTGCAGCAAGCATGCTTTCTTCACTATTAAAATTTGCACTTGTATCACGGAGCTACACAACTGTGCTCAGTCTCCTATCTAAGACATCTGTGTACTTTCCGCAGCTTGTACAAAACCAGCCATAAACCACCAAGTCTTGATTTCCATTTTATGCTGTAAATAAGGTGAAGTATAATTTTTAGAAGTGTGGGGATAAAAAAGGACTGCTCATAGCACCAGTTAAGACAAGAAACTTTTGAGGTCTTCTACTAAATAACTATGGCAGAGAGAGGAGGAGATATAACAAAGGGGGAATCGGCTTCCATTAAGAAATAACCAGACCCAAAACCCCCTTTGCCTGTTGCCTAGATTTATTTTTAGGTCACATCATAAGAGCTCTAACACACAAGTATGCAACAAATAGCGATCCCATTAACAGGAGACAGTCTCTTTGCCTGTTTCCAAAATAATCATTCCCCTCTCAGGCCTCCTCCCCACCTTCTTGTTGTTCAGCCTTCCAAAAAAAACCACCTTACAGGACACACTCCTCTCCACAAATCTGGGCTCCACATTGCTATGAGTCTCCTCATCGCTCAGGGTGCCAACCGCTGCACAGACACATGGAAATCTTTACACTAGATGGATGCCAGGACACTGAGAATTTATTTGGTACATACTGGTATTTTCCACTGTCCCTACAGGGTGAGATGATCAAAATTTCCCAGATTCACCTGAAAATACTTTGAAGATAAAAAGCTAACATTAGCCAATTCTAAAAAAGCTAGTTGTTATTAGGTTGGAAAACATTAATAAAACAAAACGCACTGCAACTAACTCATAGTTAGGTCATTTTCAGGATATTCGCAGTCAGACCTATCTAGATAATTTCCCCAGGTTATAAAAACACAAGGTCTGATTATTCAGATCATATTTTCTGCATCGATATTTGGATGAAGTTTCCACTACATACAGCTCCCGCTAGCAGTCCACTTAATACATATACACACACACGTATCTATTAGAAGGACTTCCTTGAAAGCCTCAGCTCGATAATCATTTCAAGGTATAGTTATAACATCTTTTTGAATGCAATGCTGTCTGTTACAACATTTGCTTCTGAAACGCACGCTCCTTGATGACTGGCAAACTCACCAAGGGTTCCCTCAACATGCAATTGGTAAATCTACTCCTAAAAGGTCACATTGCTCTTCCCAAGCAGGGACTAGCAAATGGCAAGCCTTCCCTTCAGCCCATGACCTTTCGTACAACATACCTCGTGAATTCATTATGCATAGATGTTAGAGATAAGGAAGGCAGGATATGAGCGGAGTTACAGACCTCACTGCTGCTCTTGGAACAGACAGTAACACGAGCGACATTTCCTGTCTTCTGCCACCAATAGGAACTACATCAAATTGCTTACTGTACCGCTTATTTTTCCCCATCAAACTGGTGTTTGTCATCTCATGGATCATCTTCCATTGACTGGTACCTATTCTGGCTTTACAGGAGCTGGAGGAGAATGGGATGAAAGTCAAGGACTCCATGACAGGCACGGTCTACGTGCTTCTGCTAAGGGGATGGAGACAGAAATGGTTCACCTTGACCTGCAAGCAACACCACACATCAGAATTGACACTATATTTAAATACATGACTTCACACCTAAAAGCTTTCCTGTCAAGTTATCTACTTACTCGGAAACAAACCATAGCAGTAAATGTAGCTCTTCCCATTTTGCAAGTGTTTTGAACCAACAGGCCCTTAAACATATTCCACCTCTGCAAGCATCTTTAAAAAGTAATAGCTGATACAAAGCTATTACAAAGAGAAAAATCAGAATAACTGGTTTGGCAAAAGGAGGTGCACCCTTCATTGACCAGAGAGTTGAGAAATTGTATTTCTCATACTTAGATTTTTTCAGCTTTTAACATGAGAACAATACTACGAATTTGAGACTTCACTAATTGGACAATATGGTGCCTGCAGAGCAGTGGTGGTGATGGCACGGGAAGAAGCGGGGAGCAGGATGGATGCTGGTATGCTTACGTGCCAATCTCAAAGGGAGAACAGGCAGAACGGAGAGACAGGGTCATTTACACACTGTGCAGTCTGGAGAGATTAAGGCAAATAAGCAGGGCACAAAACCAGATCTGTTGTGTGTTTTTTCAGCTCCCAGAAGGGTTAAGAGCATTAGTTCAGATTTGCTTCTGGAACATGATCCTCCGCTGGTGACTGAATGTCTCCTTTGTCAGCCGCCCTGCGTCACAGGCACACAGCCGCTCACTCTGGCCTCACTGCTCCTCCGAGGACATGAGGTGCATTGCGTGGAGTGCATCAAGTTCCAGAAGTGGATGCCGATGCTTCTCCTGGGCAGGGAGGTCAGGGGATACTTAGCAGGACAGCTGGAGAGACGTGCTGACAAGTTTTGTGTTCATTGCTCGAGCTTTGCAAGTAAGCTAGAAACAACCTGCTTCATGAAGCACACCAAGACCTCTACTGAAGTGGAAAAACAACAACAAAAAAAATAACCTAAACACATTCTCTGCTACACATTCTCTGCTCATCTGGCACATACCCTCAAAATGTGCCCAAGCAGCTTTCCCTACCTTACTACAGCAGTTAAAGATCTTTTGAGTATAGAAAAATGTGCTGTTAGCAACACTGAAATTTATAAAGGAGGCTTCTTTAAGCCTCTTTAAGCTCTTAAAATATCATTCAGTACTTTGTATGCGGATATCTTCTAAACAGAAGATTTGCAAGATAATTACACTGATATCAGAACAGCAAACACTGCCATGTGTGCAATGCTTGGGCAGCTATCCCATTTTAGCCTCCTTTTCAATTCACCTTACTGTCCAGGAAAGCTTAATCAAGGAAAGGCTGTAAAATGGAAAAACGGAAGGTATGGTTCTCGCAGCAGCTCTGGGCTGAAGCCAGCATACCCAAGATCAGTGACCACTTCTCGCAGAGATTCCCTTCGGTACTGCCATAGCAGTTTGGGATTTGCTTCCACTATTACAACCCTTAAATTCAGTCAGCCCAAGCTTCAGGGCTTTTATTTTCATCATATCCCTATGCAACAAAAAAGAACCTCATAGCTGTTCTGCTACATCAATTGAATCAATGTGTAAGGGCGGCTAAACGACATGCCCTGTGTCATACAAGGCTCTGTCTGAGGCTTTGACTACTTTCAGCTCCAGGAGTTTCCTGAGCCTGTATTTAGTAACCCTCGGGGAATCTCTCATCCAAACACTTGCTCAGCACCCCCCCGCCCCGAACATGATCCCATTTAAACTCTTTGTGTCCATAACATTATCTGGCAAGGAGTCCGACATGTCCCTCGCTGCGCGGAGAGGGGAGTCTACGTGCCACTGCCTGCTCCTTGGGATTCCAGTTACTGCCGCATCCCATCTCCCACACAGATGGGGGAAAGAAATCCTTGTTTCTGGCTTCCAGGCTACTTACAGATTCAAGCAGGTATGTTTACACTACTACCTAACTTCTAAGTTGTCACAAGCTGTCGGGTTTCCTCCCTCAGCTCTTTCTCGTAAACAGAAGCCAGGTTCCAATCCACAGGTTGAGAACGCTCTTCCCCTCTGTAATAACACATGGGAGATGTTTTAGAAAACCTTTACCATAAAATAACAAATGCCAGAAATGTGCCTTTCCTCTGCAAGAAAAATTATCCAGAAATGGACTTTATCTCAACAGGTTCCTTTGTGATGCCTTAGATGCCATACTAAGATTTTCAAGCATTAAAAGTGGCAGAACAACTGGGTGTTACCATTCTTTAATACGAGGCATCATCTCTGGTGAAGCCAAAGTATCTCAGTATCCCAAAAAAGCTGATCACTTTGGCCTCTAATGCTGCTAGCAACATTCAACAAATGTCAACAACATACTTCATATTTCCTTCAGGATTTAAACAGCCTACAGAATAAACGGCAGCAGCCATCCCAAGAGATGACAGAGCTGAGCATGGCACTGCCTGAAAGGCAAATGGCAACGCCACTGGCTAACAGCAGAATGCACATCTGCTCGTGTCAGTGCTAAACCATACGTACCAGATCCGCTTACCAAATGCATTTCTGCCATCACTTGTGGTCTGTTTTTCTACAGTGGAAGCTGATCGGGCTGGTGTTAGGCCAGCGCCCCTCAAATACATTTCTAGCTGCTCCTACTTACTACACAGCAATATTCAGGGAGAAAAAACTACTGTAAACTGTTCCATAAATAAAACTTTATCTGGTTATGGATGCCAGTAATTTTTCATACAATAAATGGCTTGGAGTGTGATACACCAATCAAAATTAACATTTAGATAGGACACGTTGCCCCAGTACATCCCACTCCTGGCCCTCAACTATGTTAGAGGTCCTTGTTCACACTGCAACGTTCACGATGGCTGCATTCCAGTCTGAGGGGAAAAAGGTTGCCTGTAAGCGGTTTATACAGTATGTGAAATGCTTTGTTTATGCAAAAATATTTGAACTCCAAGAAACATTAAAGCAAGACATAGATTTCAGCATTTGCACAGTAAAGAACTGCAACTCCTACAGATATTGCCAGACACTTTCTTCCTTAAGGCTTTACAGCCATAAAAGACTATCTTGCTAAGGCAAAACTACAAACAAAAAGCAAAGTGTAATGCTCTTAATATGCTAAGAAGGGTTGTTATAGCAAGGGTGAGAACAAGCAGAGGACAAAGCAGGGGTGTCATTTCACTCTTGCTCACTTTGTTCAGAGCAGATCATTGTATTAATCAGTAGGAAAAACTCGACGTACAGCAGGGTAAACAAAAACTTATGGGTTCTTCCCCAGTAAGCGGGCTCTGGAAAACCACTATAAAAGTAAAGGGAGTTTCCCTGCAGCCTGGTCCACAATTTAATTTGCAGTAGTGAAATCCAGCTAGCCAGCAGATCATCTACCACACTTAAGTCTTACAATAGTCACGCCCACCTTAAAAATAAAACTCTGCCCAAAGCACATTACTTAGGCTGTTATTTAAGACAAGAGGAATTAACCACATCAGTCACCAGAGGCAAGAGCATGACAGTTGACAGGGGAGATTTTCAAACACCACTCACAGTTCAGCACAACTCAATTATCCCAGGGGTACAGAACTGGAAGACAGGAACATTAAGAATGTTATTGCTCAAAAGCAGCAAAGCAGCATCTCCTTTTCCACCTCAAAGCTCTTCTCATTTAAAGACGTGCTCTAGACATACTCTCAACATATTTGATTCCTGATCCCTGTTTTAGTAGAGCAGCAAAGGCTACATGAGATGTGCTGTACCCTCTTGCTAAGGCCGGGATACCTAGCTGGGGGGGTGGGGAAGAGGGGGCAGGGGACAGTTATCTCCAGCCCCGCTGTACCGGTTCTGTAGTAGTTATCACTGAGTGCATTTTTCTATCTCCTTATTTAGTTCTGCCGTCGCCCCATCCCATAGCTCCAGGCACATGCTTTTCTTGGGTTGTGCTTTCATTGTTTGCCCCTGCCAGGGAATTCCCAACCACAAGCTGGCTCTCCACCAGTTTCTCACTTCCATAAACTGCCTAATTAATCAATGGACTTACCTCAAGCTACATTACAAATGTCAAATTAACCAAATATAAACAGAAAAAAAAGTTAAGCTTTTAAAACTGTGTGATCTGACAAGTAAGGAAATGTTTTCCTGCTCTGTTAATGTCACTATATACAGGTTTACAGCAAGGTAATACTACATAATTCTATATTTTTATGTTAAAAAACACTCGGAGATCCTATACAGCACTGGGGCAATGGAAACAGCAAGTTTTGACATTACCAGAAATGTATGCGCAGAAGAATAAGCCCTACAGTTTGATAAGCCATTTCCTTGTAAGGTACTAAAAAAAAAAAAAAAAACACATGGACCTTCACATAGGTCTTACTCATACTGCCTTATAAGCTGGAATTTGCCTGATGTGGTCAGAGGCCTCAGACAAACAGGAACTGCAAGTAGTGAAACCCAGACAATCCAAGATACCAAAAAACCCCCAAAGAAAGTAAGTTGGAATAAACTTTGGTCAACTTGGTGCTTACCCTCCACGAGGTTAACTTCAGCCCCACAAGACTGTTTTTCAAGATTAGTCTTGTGCAACACTTAAATATAAGAATACTAGACAAGGCTCAAGAGTTTAAGTAAAAGCTACCAAGTTTATTAAAGGTCCCCGATGAGACCCCTGGCACTAGCCTGCAGAAATAACCACAGCTGTTACGTGAGAACACAGATCATTTCAGTCTTGCTCTAAAAAGCCAGAGTGCGTTATTGCTCAGTATGGAACAAGTTGCAAGACCAAGAGCACATCACAACCACCACACGACAGTAAAACCGGGCCTCATTTTCTAGTTTTTTTCTCACACCAGGGAGAAAGTAGTTAACACCAGGCATATTAAGTGTCAAAATTAGCTGGCTTGGTTAAATGCAACATACAAAACCATCTGCAGTACTTCCTGAGGTACAAAACACAAAAGCAGCAAGTCACACAAGAGTTTCAAGTCTTAAAGGAAAAGAAAAAAAGAACTGTACTCCACCTTTGAAAGCACAGGAGGGGCAGAAAGGCAGGCTTCTCCTATACCCAAAGGATCACACAGCACCTCCAGGTTTCACAAGACCCCTGCAATCTTTAAAAATGAGAGCTCTCTTTCTTTCTCCAAAGACACATGCTTTACAAACCCGCTGGGAGAGAAGGCCTAATTCTGAAACACACATAAGTAGGCGTGCAAATGGCACCTGTGCTGTAGCAAGTTTCAAGTGTGTCAAACTAAAAGCCATAGAGATTTTAGTCTTTGTTGCCAATCAGTACAGAGAGCAATAGGCAAAGTTGCCTTGTTCTGTTGAATTTACACGTCAATACCAAAGTAGACAAAGAGGTTGGAATATAAAGGCAACCTTCAGCCTCCCTGTCCACAAAAATTCTTCTCCAAACACTTGTAAAATGACACAGCTATCCCAGTTAGTCCAATTAAGTCATCAGTCTACCACAGACAGACCAACCAACCACTGCCAGTGCCTTATCAGTGGTTTAAATTAGTGGCGTAACAGTTCATCACCACCTCACCATTAGACCTTTTCCAGTCACCCCAGATGATGGTGGCACAGCAAATAAATCTATTCCTTTCACTTTCAGAGATTTAGAAGGGTTATGCTCACCTCAGAGAAATTAGAACAACCTTTTGCCTTCTTCAAACCCCCCCTCCCTTTTTTTTTTTGTTAATTTTCTTTTCTTTCATTTGGGGTCTGAATTAATTACAGGCCAGAGAGCAGATGAGCATTAGCTCAGTCTCAGTTGCACAATGACCGGTCTGCACTGCTCTGACCTAGACGGATTTCACTGACCAGAAGAAAGCCTCTCAGCACAGTGCAAACACCGGTGCGACGGTAATGAGGGCTGGAATCTGTCATACTATCTCATTTCCCATTCCTCTGCTCAAGATATTTTATTTTTAGGTTACAACATCTGATGCAGGAGGGAAAGAAAGGATGGGCACAGGCACAACAGCTGAAAACAAACTTGGAAATACCAAGAACAAGACATTTCCATTTCACATTTAGTTACATTAGCTACACCTTCAACTCACATTCAGCATTTCTGGAGTCATGGTGGCAAGATTTATATTGTCACACTGATGTCACCTTCACATGCAGTTTCCCCACAGTCACAAGCTCCTTACAAAGAGCCTGTCACCATCCTTGCAAACTAGATCCAATGCTGCTTTTTTTGCCTCTTGCTTAGTAGGGAAACAATATAATTGAACAAGCTGGGTCGGGTATGGAGGAGGAAGACACAGGATATTGAGCAGGTGACTCCTGAGTGGTGGTTCAGTAAGGAAATCTCTGTTATGAGAACTTAGAAGTTAGTGAAGCTCTTTTATAACTACAAGTTACATGAGCCAAAGGCAGTAACAAAACTTAGCTCTGGGGAGAATCCAAAGGTCAGAAAGAAAAAGGTACGGAAGCATGCAACACAGACCTCCAATTTAATCTCACACAACGTTTAGATAGATGAGCAAAGTGATCCTCCAGCAGTGGCCTGCTCCCTTCTTACACACAATGCTTCCCTACCACTAAGGAACTTTCTTCTCACGTCACTGCAAATGTACGCCACAGGTATGCATCAAAGCAACAGAGCTACATAGTGAGACTTGGGCAGCAAGTTCTGCCTACGGGAGGAGAGCAAAGCTAAACAAAAAGACAACAATTGGCCAATATCAAGCACACCTTTTCCCGAAGCAGCTTCTCTTGATAGAGAGCTAATTTTTACCTTGGGCAGCTAGCGAGGAAGGGATGCACATCCAAAAGTACAAGCAGAGCCTTTGGCAGCCTGAAGCTCTGCTGTGGTTCCTTCCTCCCCTCTTTCACAGTGAGGCTTTTTCTTTTTTAAACTTATCAAGCAAATCTCACAAATCTCTCAGACCCACTTAAAGCCAGGGGTTAAGTGGAGCTGAAGTGAGACAGCATATCTCTTATTACACTAAGATTGTCTTACATGTTCCTTTTTGCTAATTCTGTTGGTGCAATAGTTACCAGTGGGAAGTAGGAGGAAGCTGGAAGGCGGATCCATTCACCAGAGCAGCATGATACAGGTAATAGCACAGTAATTCAATACATACTTGCCCTCTGGGAGTATTAAACTCCACGGCTGGGTCTGCAGAAGAGCTCGGTGACCCGGCAGAGGTGCAGCCTGCTCCCAAGTGTCACAAACTGTGCCTGTTTCTTGGGTCTCCGGAGGCCAAGCAAGCAGAGGCTCTGCTATCAGTGTGCTGGAAGTGGTTTATTCCCTCGAGGCTGTAAAACACAGCAGTTCAGCAGCAACCCTCCTGACAATACACCATGCTCAGAGGAGCCACGGACCTCAAGCTCCCAGTGAGGCTTTGCTGTCATATGCCATGCACACCAAATTCAGCAGAAACTTTTTTTCTCCTGCGACACTGACCTGAGTCTCCTGGGAAGAAAGATTCATTTATTCTTTTGTTGCAGTGGCCAGAAGAGACACCTGCACAGATATGTGCTGAGGGCAATGAATGCAAGATGGATTTGCACTTGACTAACTCACTGCAAGTAAAAAACAAAGTTACAATATGATACCTGGGATAATGACAGGAGTGCTTTAATTAGTCTACAAAGCAGTGTGTAAGAGTGGCTCCTGGGCAACAATTACTCTGTGTTAAAAATCAATACGTCCCTAGTCTGATGCAAATGATACCTAAATCTCAGTACCAGTGCTTTTTAAGTGGGCTTAACACACACATTAACAAGCAGCAGATGACTTGCTAGGGGCCAGGGTGGAGTTGAGGGGTCATCTCTGTTGGAAGGCGGCGTAATATGTCCATAAATAAAGTAACTCAAGTTCACCTGCAACAAAGTAAGTACAGCTGAGCCCTAAGGCAGGGGGAAAAAAAGATTCGAAACTTCTGGCCACAAAAGTTATTCCAACTTTCAAAGGTTCCCATAATTTGTAGCAGAAATTTGTTTCAGGTGATTAAAAGTTTTCTACCCTCTGTTTTGACCTAAAAGCCATCAACTTGGAAAAGGAACTTTCTGGACCACACCCCTGCCAGGCTACAGTAATTGCTTTTTAATCTTGTTTCTTCTGGGCATTGAAAAGCATTTTTGCATTGCTGCAACAGCCCTCCTGTGCAGTTAAATAAACGGTAAGACATGCTCACCTCCCAGGCTTCGGGGAAACCACGATCGGTATTCATTCAGAAATTCCTTACAAAAAAAGATCTACTTTCAGAGTTTGCTTTTGCTGTTTGCTAAGCCTCTGCTTTCAAGGCAGAGCAAAACCCTTCAGGACAAGCAAACCTGGGCAGGCACTACAAAAGCAACCCTGAGAGACGAACTTTAAAGCTCCTGCATAGCTACCCCACATCAGGCTGCCTTTCTCAGAAGCAACAGTTCAATACCGAGAATTGCCACCAAAGTAACTAACAAACACATACTTTGAGTTTAAATAGATGAAAAGATTCTGATTTAACTTTGACCACTTCCCAAAGAGGAGCCACACAAGAAGAGATCCAACAGCCCTTCTGCTGCAGAAACCGGAGGCGCGGGGTTGGGGGAGGCAGAGCCGAGGGGCACAGCCGGCTCTTCGGGATGGAGACACCGCCGTGACACAGTCTCGCCATCACCAACATTATTTTAAAAGCCTCAGGCCCCAAAGCCAGAAGTATGACCAGTCTAGTTTTGACCTGCGTGAGCAACTTACTCTCCCCGCTGTCTCATCTGTTAGTCCTCATCATCTCCCCGTTTCCACCAGGCAACCTCAATGCTTTGATGCTTTGTTTTGAAGAGCTTTAATATGTTTTTAGTATTCCAGCAAGAGCTGCCTTCCTTTCTCCTTCTGACAGTTTCTGTGATAAACTTTGATATCGCGAGTTACCAAACGTGGTTTTTGAAAGATGAGCAAGTTCCCCAAAGAAACCAAAGTACCGGATTGGAAAGGGAGGGGGGAATTCCCTGCTGCAGTCCGCTCCTGTTAAAAATACTAACAGCCAGGAGTCTGAAAGCTGCATCTGCGCAGATGTGAGGGATTAATAATGTCTCCCAAACAAGTCTGTCAGCATGGAAAACATTACCAGCTTTTGCACTAACTTCCCTTTCTGAGAGGCCATCTCCTGCAGTGCATCTGTTACTCAAGTTTTCCGTTAGCTTTATAAACGCCAAACAGCCTCTTCCAGTTTTAACAGTTAATCAAATGATTTGTGGAAGGTGCAAAACCACTCAATTGGCAGGAAAGAGAAAAACCGAGCTCCAGCAATGTATTTGTAAATTTGACCTGAACAAAACAACATATTTTCTCTAAAAAATAATGGAAAAGAGGGAGGAAGCTGGCGCTACAGCTTCCTCAAAAGGGAAAAGCGCTGCTGGGTCTGCGGAGAAATCTTGTGCTTGGGAGCAAGGAGTCACTGTCAGCAGAAAGGACCTTCCCCCCATACGCACAGAAGACCCCCACGATGCCTTGTTCAAAAGGGCTAACAGCGACGTAACACCAAAAAGAGCGCTGGCACCATAAAAACATTGAAATCACGACATCAAACAAACCCATTTGAAAATGGCTGTTTCTGCCCATTTCTGTTCAGCAGCCCAACATGGCATTAACCCACCCGTCCGGCTTTACAGGATGTGTTTTGGGAGTTGTCCGCTTTTAGTTCCCAATGGAAGCAAGAAATTTATGTGCCAGCAGCACCCAGGTCCTTAGAAATATCAGTAGTACAACATATTTCACTTTTCAGGAAAAGAAACCTTTATACTGCAGATTTGACAAGCCGGTTGGCCTCCGATTTCGCAAAAGCATGGTTTTTGGATCCACCTTCCCCCCAGCCACAGGCCCCAAAACTAGACACACCCCAGGGTCAGGAACAGGAATCTGTTCCACCCCTCTAAAAGCCATCTGCAAAGTCTTGGGGCTCGCCAAAAAAAGTGCTAATTTCCCTTAATTGCTGGAATGGGACCATCCCCTCTGCAGGGAGGGAGGGAGGGAGGGAGCCCTGCACAGCCAGGAATTACAGCCAGCTCTCCCTCCCCTGCCCTGCCCTCGGGGGATGCTTATCCCTGACTCCAGCCCCATGCATACATTTGCTGGGAAAAGCAGATCTCCTTGAAACACAGAAATGGTGATACTGGTTGCACTCCTGGATGTAAACATGCAGGCTGATCTCCTGCAGAGGAAGCACGACACAGTGGCACGTATGACCTGGGTGGGAGCATAACTGGGATGCCTTCACTTGTTAGTTTTATTCTGGCTCATTGCAGACAGCTTTGTGAAAATCCAAACGTGCACGCTTGCAAAAAGCAGGATGAGGATCCTCCCTCCTCTCCCTTGCAGCTCTGCAAAGTTTTTTGGCTGCTAAAGGAAGGGGCAGTAACTGTGGCAAAGCATCCTCCCATGCGCCCTACAATCCTGCACTCAGAGGGGTACTTGCTGAACAGCCTGACTGGAGGAAGGGTGAGAAACAACCTGGATGGCACAACTAAAGCGTTTACTGTAATAGGGTTCACTGCTGAGCTGGTAGCTGCAAAAGGGGTATCTGAAGTCCTAAAAGCACGAGCACATTCTGCTCTCATCAGATACAGCCATGGGTCTTTCTACGTAGGATTAAAGATGGATTGACATGCATTGCAAAAGCAGTTTCATTAAGGAAAAAAAGGAAACATTCTCTATGAACTACAATGCCAAAGAAAAATCGACACAGACCCTAAATTTCTGACCTTACTAAGCCAGGATTTGTTTCCTGCTTTAGCACATCCAAAAACCAGTCCTGTTTACACTTGATCAGCTGCATGTATTACCAGTTGTTACAAGCAGTATACAGCAACATTTTCATCCCCTCCCTGAAATTCCTAAACATTTATTGCATGTGAGCATGAAAACACAATCCAAGTTTGACAACACTTGCCAGAACAACAGTCCTACATTCTGAGTATATAAACACCACACACAAACCTGGTGACCAATCTAGCAAAGGCAGCTGTTGTTTAAACATCAAGCTCCCCTTCTCACCTTATCAGAGCCCCAAATACAGCACAGGGTCCCTGGCAGCAAGGCAGGGCTCAGTGGCACCCACGCCATGTGCTCCAGGTAGGGCCAAGACTCACCCTTTCCAAGCGGGAGCCAAGGCACCCTCCTTCCACAGCAGCAGATGCTCCTCTGTCACTCGGTGGCAGGGTCCAGTTTCCCCCATGCCCTCAGCCAGGGCTCCCTCGCTCTTTCTAATGACAAGTAGCTGGAGAGATCTAGTTTCTGTTTCCTTGCCTCCACCCTTCAGGTAACAGCCACTTCTCAGGGACTTCTACAAGCCCAGGGGGAAGGTGGTGGCAGAAGAGGTCTCACAGAACATGACAGGGCCTTGAGAAGATGGGAATGGACAGGAGGAGGTGGAAGACACGGAGGAACGGCAAGAAGACCAGTCCAGGAAGGCCAGACAGACTGCTCTAAGAGGTGATTTGAAAATGTATGATTTTAGCTGCATTTCTGAGCCTTGTACAAACCTCCACTCACTTTGATGACAAGTACCACCGCAACTGGCAGGTTTCATTTGGGAATACTTGCAAAGTCATGCTGAGAATACTTCTGTTAAATGCTGTGCTTAAAAACATGTCGCTTTACTGCACATACACTGCATATCAATACTTACACTTGAGGAACAAGTTAAGCATGCAGCTTTGTAAGTACCTACGGAAGTCTCCAGATAAGGGAATAGCTCTCCTTCTCCCTGCAGAGTTAACTTGAACGCTTGTCTAAGCCACTGGAGGAACAGTGCTGCCCTCAACCTGCGAATGTAAATCATAGCAATAAAAATACCAATTTAAAAAAGGTACTTTGTTCAAGACAATCTAACATGCCCTGTACAAGACAATCTGTATTCTAAGGGGCTGACTTGAGATCTTCATTTTTAAAAGAAAAAAAAGTACAAAGTACAGCAGAAATATGTGGGTTACTGTTAAGCATACAGCAAGTCACTTCACATAGATGACCACAGAGTAATTCACTTCTGTTTTATAAAAAAGGAAACGTTTTTAAAGCAGTCCTTGAAAGGAAACAAATCCTCAAATTCAGAAGAGGATAATACTACCTCCAGAGAAGCCAATGAAGAGACTGTTCATCTTTTATTTTAATTCTTCCCCCATTTTTAAAGCTATAAATACAGAAAGATCAGCACGTTCAGCTCTTCAAATACTTCAGACATTCCACTTTGCAGTGTCTGTGGAAATAAACGCACTTTTCCTTCCTTCTAGCTGAACTTTCTGTTGCCTCTTTTAGTGACTATTAGCAACATTAGGAGCAAAGACAAAAGGATGCAAGAACTACACACAGCTGCATATCCGAACCCCTCGTGCCTGCAAGCTCTCACCCTAAACCATACCTCCAATTTCATAGTTCTTTGCGTCTAGGATACACACCAAAGGCAAGCAGACATTCACACACACACACTTTAACTAGAATACTGAGAACTGGCTTTGTAAGCGCTGAAATCCCTTCCTAGAGGATGGACCAGTCAAGGCTGCTACAGCACCAATGCAATAGCATCAATATCTGAATTGTATCTTACTAGGATCAGGCACCACAAATACCCCAGTGGCATCTTGCCTGTGCCCTCCACCATTGCTCCTCTGCTCCCTCCCCTGCCATCAGATCCTTTCCCAAGGATTTCCCACTCATGGCATCTCTGCTGGCTTCAACCTCTTCTGCTGGAGGGACAACATGGTGCTCCACCAGCCCCTCACCGTCTCCAGTGCCAGAGCACTGAGGCTGTGCCCCAGCTCAGAGAAATCACTGGGGGAGCCGGGGACAGGACTGCGCTGAGCAGAGGGTCTGTCATCCTAGAGGGAAAAGATCTCACAGTCCCGCACCATGCTGTGCTAAAGCATTGCTCCAGCACCCCAGAACCTACCAAGCCCAGGCAGAGTGTCTCAATGGCACTCGAGCACTTCTTTCCGATAGCAGTGAGCTGCGCTAAATGAACATGGCATATTCTATTATACATGAGCTATGTTAAAATACATCCCGCAAGCATTTAAGACCACATCAGACTCTATCCCAGCTATCCTAATTCAGGAAAGTACAGGGAAACAAGGAAGTTCAGGCATTTCCAGCTGTCACCACTGGTCTTGTCACTGCACTGGCTATTCACTGCCAGCAAGTGCTTTAGTTACCACACCTTACAGAAGCAATACCCACTTCAGTTAAGCCTACTACAGACCCACTATTGACTCTCATGGTGTGTTTTTTTAAAAAAAACAAAAAACCCCACCAAAAAAACACAACAACAATGCATCAGTCACAAACGGTTCACTGCAGAAGTTATTCCATTTCAGCGGTGCAGTGATTGCCATTAGTATTTTGCACGACACAGACCTGGAAGAAAAGTCACTCACTATAGTGCGAGTGAGGGCAAAATGCATGGCACGATCCCATGTGCTGACATTCACCGTGTTGCTATTTTCCTCTTGATAAGGTCCTACTCTGCTAGGTAAACCACAATGCATTTCTCCAAAACCTCCTGGGACACCCTGTAACACTAGAAACTGGGGAGACCAAGAGAAGGGGTGGGGGTGGGTGGGTGGGGTGGGAATCAGCTCTATGATAGCCATGAATTAATTCAGCCCAGAAAGCTCACTTTGAACAGATGTACCTGAACCTTTGGTTTCTCTGGGAATTGAATCTGCAGCCTCTCAACCTAAAAGCAGGGATTTAGTGATAAGGGATCAGAGCTTACAGCTCCCAGGCATTCATACCTCACCTGGGTCCCAGGGTGGGAAGCCTCTGCCTCCCACAAGCCACCCTGCTACCACAGTCACTAGCTCAGAGAGCAATGCACCAGTGAAAACCAGTCTCCCTCGCTCGAGGAAATTCAAGCAGTTCTTCTCCAGCGAACATCTGGAGTTGGTCCACACACTGAACACATCAAAAAGATTCTCACTGCTACTTAGATGAAAACTTGTAATAAACGAACTAGGATCCTTCAGAAAGTAGCACACCACTCTTATTAGCACTTGCATGCATACTAAATGCCATGCAATTAGTCAAAGTCTTAATGGTAACATTTATACAGGAGCTTACGCAAGAGATGGGACTGAACGGTGTACCCCGACTACGTGTGAGTAACCAAGACTACAAGGTGCAGTCACTTTTTCTGATGTTCAAAAAGGGATGAGGTGTGTTTATTGGATCGTACATTTGTATATCCAGCTACTTTGAAATCACTTCACCCTGTAAGTTCCAACTATGCACAACACAGCTGGAAACACAAGGCAATTACAAGCAGTAGCACTTTACCTATGAAAGGTATAAAGGCTTCACCTCAACACAGGTCACAAGAAAAATGAATCCTTCTCACACAGTGTAAAAATTGTCTTTCTAAACCATTTGTGCTTTAAAGTGTTCAGATATAGCTTATTAATTATATTTATTAAGCAGTCTAGACAAACTATAGATTCATTTTTCTTGAAGCCAGGTAAACAAACTCAAATATGACTTGGATTTTCATAATTATGAATCTGGTTTGTTTTTTTAATTTACTATGATGAGTTTTGCACACGCAGCAAGACCTGACTTTGGAACCTTCATCTTCAAAAGGTTGGCCCTTCAGTGTCCTCACAGCTGCATGTAACAGGAACACATGCACAAACCCATTCCCAACAGTGTCAGGGTGTCTTTACACAAATACAAAGGTCACAGACCGTAACACACGACATTTACGTGCTGAAAGTGCAGCTAGGCGGAGGCAGGCAAAGCATTATCCACAATTTTTGCGAAGCTTATGGCGGAAAGGCCAAACACTGAGCAGGTTATTATCCAATCTGCAAGTAAACACAAGTAATTAATTCAGTCGCATGGCATCACATCTTGCAAGCTGAATTTCAACACATAGCTATTATAGTGGAACTGCTTGAAGGAACAGAGCAATTCCCTATGATTTTCTAGTATATAGTCTGCTTTCAGACTACAACCAGGAAAAGACCAAAAAGGAAGTCCTGAACATGGAAACAAGATTCCCAGATCATTAACAAATAAAATCCAAAACAAACTATGAAGCCAACCAACATTTTTGTAGAATAGACAGTTATTGCAGAGTGGACAATTATTTTAAATATTTGCTCATATCCAACTGCGAATGGAGAGTATTAAAAAGCACTATTATCAGTGTGAGAGGGATTACAAAGTTAATGCAAACAATCTACTTTTAACCTCTTAAGTACTTTGTGCGACGTTAGCAAAGAAGTCTAATGGGAAGAATCATAAAAGGATTTTAAAGATTGGCAGCCACCCAATGAAATGGCCAAGGAAAATTCCCTGTGGGCAGTTATAAAATGATGCCAATCAATTCACTGGTGCCATGATGAACCGTGAGTTAAGCAGCACCATTCAGAAGTTAAGATCGTTAAGGACTAACTGGTAGTTCATTGAAAACATCAGCTCAGCTGGACAGGCACAGAGAAGGAAACAGCTAACAGCCTTTTCTGTTGCATATATCTGGTGCACCTGTATCTTAAATCCCAGCTGTACCTCAGGTTCTTCCCTCTCCACTCCCATCCCACCTTGGCACTGAGAAACACTGAATAAAGCTTGCAGGACAGACTGCCTCTACGCACGAGGTGGGAACCCTCCTCCCCAAAGCCCACATTAGCTTTTTACAGTAACAGATCTCCTTCCTTGGAGATTTTCAAAACCCAACTGGACCCTGAAAAACCTGATGTACTTTTGAGGTTAGTCTTGTTCTGAGCAGGAGGTAACATAAATTTGTCTGCAGTTGTCATCTCTACAAATGTTCTCATAGCCACTTATACTTACTGAACTCTCAGTTGAGCTCTGGCATTCCCTCTCAAAAACATAGATGCCTGGAGACAAGACACATGGCTATATGGGTCTGTGTCTTCTCAGCAAAGGTGCTTGTTTTCTTGAAAGCATTCCCACAGAAATTCTGAACAAAGTGTCAGAATGCAAATAATCCACTTCTGATAAACGTGCTTTGGGCCCTGTTTTTGTTTTTAAACTGTCCTTTGATAAACCATCTATTTACATTTCGAAAGGGAGAAAAACTGAAACAGGAAATTGCACATGCATGAAAACAAAGGCAATATCTGACAAGTCATTTTGTTAATTTGTGGATAATTGCTCATTACTGTGAAATAAGGCTTTTGTACTGTTTCACCAAGAGTAGATAAGAAACCCTAGCCCATTACTAAGTATTGCTTTTGGCAAATGTGAGCTTCTCCTAGCGCAGCGAGTCTCCATAAAATCATGTTTCCATTAAACGCATATCTTGGCATCTGGTACTGGTGGAAAGTACTGGTGGAAGTACTGGTGGAAACAGAACACCACGTTCTGTAAAGTCATTTAGTACGGACCTTCACAGGCTTGCATTCACCCTTTTCTGTCCGTTCTTGCCTTGTTCACAGTGGCTGCTTTGACCACCACCTACCCCCACACTGCCTCTGCTCAGCACCCTGCCCCCCAAACGGCCAACTTCAGCATTTTGATAAGAACATGTATGCTCCTCCTCCTTCCTCTAAGTCTTGTTCACTTAACTATTAGGCTAAAAATGTTAAAACTAAAATCATTAGACTAAAAATTCCCTAAGCTCTCAAAATCCACAGACCAGTGGCACTTGATGCACCCTCTGTAAGCAGCAAAGCTCACCCCGAGCTCCCTGCTGCCTGCCTCACCCGCTGGCACTGGATTTTCACTCCCACTTGAAGCAAGCGGACCTTGAGCCCTGATGCACCATCACTAGCCAAGCTGGCTAACAGCACTTGCGCTGAAAGTGGCCACAGGCCTTGGAGTTACTTTGTCTGTGAACGGTGAGTGTGCTCTGGGAACTGTATGCCACTCGCATAGCCAAGCAGGTATTTTTGCAGCAATCGCCCTCAAGGCGCTTTCAAGGTCTTTTTCATCATCGTAACAGCAGGAGTCATTTTCAAACCTTTCAAATAGTTTTAAATTAACTTCCCTGACAAAGTTTTCCAGAGCAATATAATCCAACTACATAAAACTCTATGCAGAAGAGCGGGGGTGCAAGGAAGACAAAGTACAGACCTTCAGAGCAGAAGAGAAACTCCAGCTCGATTTAGATGTAGCTGTTTCATTAGTATGTAGATTCAAAGCCATTCCTATGCAGTTATTGAAGCGCTACCCAAGCCTTCCTAGCAAGCAAAACTCCATTCTGTGTACAAATAGGGCTTTTATAGCTTGGCACAGCGTTCAACTGCAGAGTCAAACTTTTCAATGCCTGGTAAATTTTTACTTGAAAGTGGCAGGAGAGCTCATGCCAGAAGCCCATATGAAATGCCAGCTCTGTGGCAGAAGGTCGAAGGGTGGTATCAAGAGATTTTATGGAAGCGTTTCAAGACAAACTTCTTAAAAGCACTGTGCTACCTAAGGAGGCACAGATTTACACTGCTACGAAAGCCTAGTAACAATCTTTATGACTCCTTTCCAATCAAGGGTAGTATCTTTAACACTCTAGCTTTCGAAAAGCACAGCAGTAGGGTCTCCTGTAGGTAGCGAGAGCTGTTTCTGTGTCTATTTAATCTTTGGTTATTTTGCTGCAGTTAAGAATAAAGAAGTGTTAAATGCCAGGGGTTTTGCGCAGAAAAAAAGGTATTGTCTTTTACAAAAAAAAAAAAACCAAACAACCAAACAAAAAAAACCCCGCACCCAAACCCAACAAATCTTCAGGTGCAAAAGGTGTTAGTTATTTCATGTGTAAAAACCCCAGAAGTCAGACCCCCAGACAACTGAAGAAAGCACAACAGAGTTTAAAGACCAACAGCCCAAACGATTACCCTTTCTCCAGTAGTACCTAAAACTACAGCTGCAGAAGGGGAAATTTAATTTGAACTGAAAGAAAGGCTCTATATTCTCTACCGTTTTTATAGAAGTATTTAAGGTTAAATTAGTGTCAACAATGACCCTGAACAGACGTCAAGCATGAAAACTTTCAACATACTGGACTTTGCCAGCTGTCACCACATCGTAAGAAAAAAAGAGAGTAAAGCCCCATCAAAACCTGATCTGTCCACTCAGGGTCTCCCCTTGCATCTACAGAAATGCACTGTTAGATTCACTTACAAGAGCAAATTTGCAAACACTTACACACTCTCCCTTTAAAGCATTTCAATTGTCTGAATCTGCCATTTTAACAAATTCAAGTAGAAGACCTTAAATTCAATTAGCACAAATCTCAGTGCTCCCAACATTAAATTTGCAAGTGACATTTAATGGCATTCAACACACACAAAGCTAAGCTAATACACTAATGGACCCGCAAGGAAAATTGTAAGACGCTCCAAAACACGATGCTCTTTTTTAGTCAAGAAAATGGAAGGTGCAGGCTGCACCGGACAGGAAGAGATGACAGCTATTAAACATTCGTCTTAAACCAAGGCTGCAAAAGCTCTCCTCTCCAAATACACCACACAGCTACTGCTGCATGTAATACGAGAGCTAAGAAGAAAAGCAGCTGCGTTATTCAGCAAGATCTCCTTCCAAACTGCTGGGTTTGGGGGGCAATATACCTAACGTAAGGCTGTTTCAGTTCTTCAGAGAGGAATTACAACCCCTTCTGCCACTTTTACTTCTGCTTCCTCCCACCTTTTTCTGATGAAGGCTTAGGCAACGCAGCCCCACTTACCACCATTCCCCAGACCCACATCAACTGATGCTCACGGCAGCGCTACATTTTCCAAGCCCTGTCCCTGCCAGCTGATAAGGATGCAGGCCACATCCCAAGAAGCCAGCCCAGTGAGCACACCTGAGGAATTCTGCTAGCCTGCCACCCCACCGCACACCTGCACCTCAGCCAGCTTGGCAAGAAAGGTGCCAGTTTTCACACAGCTACGCTTCCTGCATTAGAAAAACCCAAAGCTACTGGCCTTCAGGGATTCCTTGGCTTGGATGGGCGTAGTCTTCACTGGGTAAAAAACTGGTTGGGTGGCCGAGCTCAGAGGGTAGTTGTAAATGGAGTTAAGTCCAGTTGGTGGCCGGTCACGAGCGGTGTTCCCCAGGGCTCTGTTTTGGGGCCAGCCTTGTTTAATATCTTTATCGATGATCTGGATGAGGGGATTGAGTGCACCCTCAGTAAGTTTGCAGACGACACCAAACTGGGTGGGAGTGTTGATCTGCTGGAGGGTAGGATGGC
This sequence comes from Pelecanus crispus, assembly GCF_030463565.1. Lineage (NCBI taxonomy): Eukaryota > Metazoa > Chordata > Aves > Pelecaniformes > Pelecanidae > Pelecanus > Pelecanus crispus. The sequence continues at coordinate 39,701,627 of NC_134652.1, read as the reverse complement.
CCTGCAGAGGGACCTGGACAGGCTGGACCGATGGGCCAAGGCCAACTGTATGAGGTTTAACAAGGCCAAGTGCCGGGTCCTGCACTTTGGTCACAACAACCCCATGCAGCGCTACAGGCTTGGGGAAGAGTGGCTGGAAAGCTGCCTGGCGGAAAAGGACCTGGGGGTCTTGGTCGACAGCCGGCTGAACATGAGCCAGCAGTGTGCCCAGGTGGCCAAGAAGGCCAACAGCATCCTGGCTTGTGTCAGGAATGGTGTGGCCAGCAGGAGCAGGGAGGTGATTGTGCCCCTGTACTCGGCACTGGTGAGGCCGCACCTGGAATACTGTGTCCAGTGTTGGGCCCCTCAATACAAGAAGGACATTGAGGTGCTGGAGCATGTTCAGAAAAGGGCAACAGAGCTGGTGAAGGGTCTGGAGCACAGGCCTTATGAGGAGCGGCTGAGGGAACTGGGGTTGTTTAGCCTGGAAAAGAGGAGGCTGAGGGGAGACCTTATCGCTCTCTACAACTACCTGAAAGGAGGTTGTAGTGAGGTGGGTGTTGGTCTCTTCTCCCAAGTAGTCAGCGACAGGACGAGAGGAAATGGGCTCAAGCTGCGTCAGGGGAGGTTTAGGTTGGAAATTAGGAAAAATTTCTTTATGGAAAGGGTAGTCAAGAATTGGAACAGGCTGCCCAGAGAGGTGGTGGAGTCCCCATCCCTGGAAGTGTTCAAAAAATGGGCATATGTGGCACTTCGGGACATGGTTCAGTCTAGTCTACCCTTGATTGGCTTAGAGTAGACTTGGTAGTGTAGGTTAATGGTTGGACTGGATGATCTTAAAGGTCTTTTCCAACCTAAACGATTCTATGATTCTTTAAGCCTTTTTTCCAAATGGCAACATGCTTTGCCTTAACTCCTTTCAATAAAGCGAGCTATGTCCAAAGACCTTCAAAATCAGGGAGACAGAAGGGAAGTACAAGTGAGAAAACAGCTTTAGAGTCATGGTTAAGAGGAGGGAGATTTTTTTGCTTGTTTAAATTTAAGCAAATTAGCCCAAGCAAAACCTACAGTTAGTGAAGATGCTTTCACAATAAAGATTCATTAGTGGTTTTGTTTGAATAAGGATACCAGAGCAGCACCACACAAACTGATGAAGGAAGCATCAACAGGGCATGTTCTTGCTCCTCTGATTTGGATGTAAAACTGTAAAACCAGCAACAGCAGTAACTACATTTTAGAAGCTGCATTTCTTTAATAAACACCTTATAGTCTCCAAAATTAGACTTTCTTTTCCCTTAAGAGCTCTTGGTCAAGAGCTATCAGAACAAAGCTCAGGTGGTACTTCAAAGATTTCCACCCACCCCACCCCACCTACATGAACACATTTGATAAGACCAGAAACAATACAGACAAACATTTTAAAGATGTTTAAATATTCACTTACATTAATGAATTATACACATCACAGGGAAACCAGTTACACTTAGTAGCTTATTAGGATGGATGTTCTTTTTATCAACAAAAATCAAGCCCGAGTAACCTGCACCAAACTCTGTCTCTGCTAAGTAGTTTTTCAAAAGCATAAAATATATTTGGGATGAAAGCGTCGCAAAAAGCCAGTAGGTTTCATGCTTTCTTCACTCTTCTGCATTTCCCCCAGCCTTTATGGGGGGAGAGGACTTAATTATTAACTTGAATGATGCCACACACTTTGGGAATTCAAGCTGTATCAAAAGCCAAAGTTTCCAATCCACAGCACAGGAGTCCTGCAGAGCAGCAGCCTTTGGAGGGCTGCCTGCCCCTACCTGCATGCTGGCGTCCTGGGTGCAAAATGCCTCCAATGACACCAAAATCCTTTGGAAAACACTGGCAGTACACGGGAACTCAGGTTCTAAAAAAAAAAAAAAAAAAAAAACCCAAAAAACCCAAAAAAACCCACCTCTCAAAACTCAGGGTTTTTTGAGCTCACCTCTACTTCAGAGCATTTTTTCTGCATACAGTTGGTTTTGATGTGTTGCACTTGAATTACGACTGAAATAGCATTCAGGTGCTCTGCTCTAGTTCAGCAAAGAACAGTGTGGACCTACCTCGCTGTGAAGTCTTAAAAATCCTTCCTGCACAACACGTGTCTCTGGGAACCACACCGTGAGAGAAGAATCTCATGTCACGTTCAACAAAACCAGCGTTCACGGCCACGTGCAAGTCTCCTAGTTCATTTTTTGATGGTGCTATAAAGATTTTTTTTTACTCCAAACAGGCCCTTCCTGACATGCTGGAGAACAAGCTTCTGGATTATTTTTGTCTGAGCATTTTTTTTCAGGATGTCCTGTTGCCCCAATTAAAAAACCTTTAATTCAGCAACCATTCCTTACGGCCAGACTGAAATTACTATTAAATCTGAGTAAGTCCCAGGCCACCCGTATTTAGCACACCAATTAACCAACGCTGAACAACACAGAGCAGCAGCGACCAGGAGATGGGAAGAATTTTTAAGTTGCCATCACCAATGGCGCATCCATTCTTCCTGCACGTGTTCAGTTCAAGAGAACTCAATAATTATTGAATTAAAAGCAGCACCTATTCAAGCTTGACGAGCATTGAGAGAAGCAATGATATACATGGAGAACAGGTATACAAAAGGTGCTATTAGCAAGCCACTGCCTTTTAAGCGCACCGTTAACTCTCAGAAGTCAAAGGTATTCATTAATACCTCCAAGTCCTGAAAATGATCCGCGTGCTTTGATTTATTAAATTTAGAAGTGTCGCAAGTTTTCATTAAAAGCTAATTAAACATCTGGAGACATGTTGTCTCTAGGTTGATACGTGAAAGACGAAAGAAGGGTGATAAACGATTTGGGAATCACAGTTTGTTGCACAGACCACAAACACAGTTTAAAGGCATCTAAGCTAAATTTAATTCTGCTCTACATCATAAACCTGGAAAATCAGGGCAATCTCTCTGGATTTAAAGGGGTTTTATTACCTTTATTGTAAAAGTAGCCTTTGTCTTTTGTCTGCCACCAACCAGGGTTGACTATGTTTTCTTTCCAAACTCTGAACACCTTCACAAAGCTGAAGCAATTCCAATGCCCACCAAAATACTACATGAAATAAAACAGCAGTGCGCATTACTCCAGTGCAACATCCACTCCCCAAGCAAATAAACGTAGCCAAGCCCAAACCCACCAAGATCAACAGCAGAGCTTCCACTGACTTGAACTGTCAGGCCTCACGTCTGTGTTTTATACTGGTTCACAAACGGGCACAAAAGCCAACAGAAATCATTTCATCCACACGGACCTAAAGTGGCACAACGGAGTCTGAAGGAATCACTACAAAACCTGTTGTGAAACCGCGACGCACCGATGCTGCCACCCGCTAAAGCGACACGAAGACGTTCGTTGACATCCCATTTCTGTCTCTGCTAAGAGAGGCTGCCTGCATCAGCAAAGCTCCATCAGCACCATGTCAATATGGCAGAGCTCCATTTTTTTTTTTACAAATAATACTCTTTTCTCCGTCTTTCCATGCTTGCTTCGTGTATTTATGGTGCCTGAAGGCACCAAGGCATTCTTTAATGAGGTTTCACACAAGACAGAATAAATTAGAAACCTTGATCAAAACAGGGCCTCCAGCAGGAACACAGTAAAGACAGCCACATGCGTTATACACCCAAAAAAATCCAAATAATCCAGCACGTCAATCAGCAAGCGATTTCACAGGCAAACATGGAGCGCGCCCGCCTGCCAGGGTGGGTGCCAGCGAGGCCTCTCCTCCTCGCCCCCAGAGACCCCCGGGCCAGCACCGCTCAGCAAACCTCATCCCCAGGGAAGTGGCGCAGCCCTAACACCGCCGCCGCGGCCCTCGAAGGCATCGGGACAGGCCGGGTCCCCTCCCCACGCACAGTGGGTGCCTCCAGCTTCTTTTGGGGCGGGAAGCGGCCTGTCTTTGTGCCCCAGTGAGCTGAGGGGACCAGGCAAGCCCCAGGGCTGAGGGGAGCCCTAAGGCCCCCCCCCCAGGCTACAGGGACCCAGCTCACCCCCACGGTCCCACCTGAGCAGAGGGGGCCGCGTGCCCCCGCACACCCTGGGGCAGGAGGGACTGGACCCCCCACTCGGACACCTTTGGGGGTGAGGGGAACAGACCCAACCAGGCGCTGGGGCTGAGGGGACCAGAGCCCCTCCTGGGTCCCAGAGCTGAGGGGACCAGGGCTCCCCTGGGCCCCCAGGGCTGAGGGGACCGCAGCCCCCCAAACTGAGGGGACCAGAGCTGCCCAGGGGCTGAAGGGACCACAGCCCCCCAAACTGAGGGGACCAGGCCTCGATCGGGGCTCCCCAGCGGCTGAAGGGACCGCAGCCCCCCGAACTGAGGGGACTGGGGCTGCCTCCGGGGGGGCTGAAGGGACCGCAGCCCCCCGAACTGAGGGGACCATGGCTCAATCAGGGCTCCCCAGGGGCTGAAGGGACCGCAGCCCCCCGAACTGAGGGGACCAGGGCTCAATCAGGGCTCCCCAGCGGCTGAAGGGACCGCAGCCCCCAAACTGAGGGGACCGGGGCTCCCCCGGGGGGCTGACGGTACCACAGCCCCACGAACTGAGGTTAGGACCGGGGCTCCCCCGGGGGCTGAAGGACCGCAGCCCCCGAACTGAGGTTAGGACCGGGGCTCCCCCGGGGGGCTGAAGGGACCGCAGCCCCTCGAACTGAGGTTAGGACCGGGGCTCCCCCGGGGGGCTGACGGTCCGCAGCCCCCGAACTGAGGGGACCGGGGCTCCCCCGGGGGCTGAAGGGACCGGGGCTGCCCCGGTCCCCCCAGGGCTGAGGGGCCCAGATATGCCCGGGCTGAGGGGACCGGAGCCCTCCCCGGGGCTGAGGCGGCCTGGACACCCCGCGCGGATCCCACCGGGCTGAGGGGCCGGAACCCCCGAGCCGCGGCCCGGCCCTGCCGCTACACGGCCCCACCTCAGGCGGCGGCAGCGGCCCCGTCCTCGCTGTCACCCGCCGCCGCCCCGTCCCGCCGCCGCCGCCGCCGCCGCCGCCCCCGGGCCTGCGCCCGGCCCCAGCGCCCAGCCCCGCGCTGAGGGGGCGGCGGGGCCGCTCGCTGCTCACCGTGCGGCGCGGAGCCCGGCGGCGGGGCGGGGCGGCCGGGTCGGGTCGGGTCGGCGCGGCCGCCGGATCGGCGGGCGGCGGCGGCGGCCCCGTGTCCCGTGCGGCGGCGGCGGGCGGGGCGGGGCGGGCGGCGCCGCGCGGTCACGTGAGCCGCCGTGTCATTCCCGCGCCGCCATCTTGTGTTGGTGCCCTGTCAGGGAGGGCGGCTGCCGAAAGGCGTTTTTCCAGCGGGATTTATCCTCTCCCGCCGCTGCTCGTTAAAAGCCTGGGACACGGGGGCAGGCCGCTGGCCGCCGTGAAAACCGCTATTCTTCCTTTCTGAGCGCTTGCAGCCAAAAAACAAAAAAAAAAAATTTAAAATCTGGCATCAGCGTAACGTACTCCGAGCAGGTGAGGTGTAGCAGGGTGTGAGGCGTTCTCATGCCAAATCTGGCTGGCATCGTGAGGGGGCTGTGCCAGACGCGGCCTCATCCTTCAGGAGGTGAGGCCACGCTCCCCACCGGCATGGGGAAGCGTTCCCTTTCCACAGGGAAAATGCAATCCAGGGCTGGCGCGAGTGGGCCCTGTCCTGAGAGCTGCACGACCGGAGCGTGCGGTGGCGGAGCGAACTCGCATCTGCTTTTATTTCAGTCTCCGGGGGCTGTTCCTGGCTGTTGGGGTTCTGCTCACCTTCTTCACTGTAACATAAAGAGCTCTGGAGACACAAGAAGTCAGCTGTTATTAATAAAATCTTAGTTAAAATAAAATCACAGAACAGCCTAGCTTGAGAGTGACCTCTGGACGTCATCTTCTCTAGGTAGACAGAGTAAAATTTCATTTCATGAACACTAGCGCCTCACACCGTATTTCAAACCTCACGCTTCACAAATTGTGCCTTGTTAATACAAAAAAAAGTTGGGTGGGTTTTGGTTTTTTTTTTCTATCCAAAAAGGTCAAAAGCATTTTGCAATGCCCGCAGAGGCAGTGGGGACACCCGCATGCGCTGAGCCTGGTTTCCTGCGGGTCTGTTCCCCAGCGTGGGAAGATTTGCAAGGTCTGATTAAAACTTTCCCCATATTTCAGGCATTTGTTATCTCTCCTAGGTGGTTGCTAGCCAGCAGATCGTGGAGATAGCAGAGCCGCACCACATCCAGCTACCTCTCCCAGGCAGTAGGAGGATGACAACACACATGGGAAGGACTGGATGTGCCAGTATGTCACAGTAAATCAAGCAGGAGACAGTTTTTGCTGATCTTGGCACGCAAACATATAGAAATCTAAAAAAACCCCTCATGACTTATCCTAATCAACGAGTGATTGCAGACATTACCCAAGCAAAATCAAAATTAAGCTTGGATAAACAGTAATTTATGCATTGGGACAGGTGAAACACAATGGTGTCCAGGTTCTCTGTAAAGAACTACCAAATACTGCAGTTTCTTAAAATGTAGTTTAGCCATTCAGAGGGAAAATTCTCTGTGTAATAAAACTCAAATTTAGAGTCAGTGTGAAAGTTAAATTTTGAGATCCACCATGACCTGCAGCTTTTTACATTTTTTCATCAGTGCTGATGAAGAGGGAATGAGTTTTGTTTGACCTCAGGATCCAGGCAACAGCTTTCACCCTGTGCAAACCGCTTAGTAGTTAGGAGGGGAAAAGCAGGTGGAAGAGGATGGCTTACGAGAAGGGTGCTGGGGAAATTCAGCATGAGATTTCACTTGACTTTTCTCCCAGGCAAATAATTTGCAATCTGTTTTTTTACCTGGTTGTCTGTGCGCAGCACTCAAGGGCTAACTATAAATGCATCTTTTTCATCTGAATAGGAAACCAGAGTCTGAGCATTGTATTGACCACTGTTTTACCACTCTTTGCTTGACATCTCCAGGAAGTCATTATGGAAATGAGTGAGAAATGCAGGTGCTGTGTTGGGTCACCCAACATTTTGGCAGTGTTGAGCCAGTCATGCAGGCAGAGGAGGTTTTCTCCAGGCAAATGGACAGGACCAGAGTCGTCCAGAGCTGAGCCAGAACTCCTTGATCTTCTCCCATAGAGCAAGAAAGCACCTTGTAAACCCTCTGAGCTAACAAAATACTGCCTTAAGCAAGGAGTTTTCAGAGAGGCCAAACTCTCCCCTCCTGCCCCCTTCCAGGCAGGCCCTTTCCTCCCCCTCACTCTTGTTGCCACAACCTTGTTTTTAATTCAATCGCTTCATCTTTTTTGGGGTTTGTTGCTGAAGACAACCCAGGCGTCGACGGCTTCAATTCTCTCATCCCTGCAGAGGGATTTATTTGTGAGTAGATTTAATACCAAGCTGCTTGGTTCTTTTTTTTTCCCAAGTTGACCAAGCTTAAAATCTGATTCTTACCAAAGCTTTGCAAGGCTGACTTGCATGAGCGTGCTTGCGCCCGGAAGGGTTTAGGAACAGGGAACTGGGCCAGCTCACTGCTCCCTGCCTCATTTCTCCTTGGAAAACACAAAAGCTGATGGCGAAGATGGAGGGGACCTGCTGGAAGCAATGCCAGGTTTCACCATTCCTGCAAGTGCCGAGCACCCACCCAGCCATGCCAGGGAGGAAAAGGCTTGTTGGGAGTGTCGGTGCATCCTCCTTGGGGCAGTGGAGCCTACGGACTTGACAATCCCCGTCACGTTACATCTTTCTATTTGCTGTCCTTGTGCAATGCTATCAAGACAGGGACGTTCCTTAATGGGGGTTCCTGCTTTTCAGCCGGGCTGTTTTCTCCCTGACTATCATTTCTTGCAACCCTGTCCTACTAATGCGATAACAGGATTAATGTCACTGACACTTCCCCCAGGGTAATCGTATAATAAATTCCCCCTTTCCAGGGTTGTTCCCCTAGTATGGGCATTTTCAAGCAAATAATATGAACCTGAAGGCTGTGCAAATTGATTCCCAGAAAGCCTGACCTCCCTGTTAGGAGGGAATGACAAAGGGCCGTCTGAGAGGCTTGGAAATAGCTGTCCCGGTCTGCCGCCTGGGCTTAATCCTGCTGAGCCACTTACGTTCCTGAAAACAACCTTTCCTGCCGGGCTGCAACCAGTCCCCAAGTGCCAAGGGCGGGGAAGACGCTGAGAGAGTGTGCCGGCACTGGATAACATCATTTCGGGGGGCTCCCTGAGGGACGGAGGTGCCCTTGTGGGAGCGGGAGGGGACAACCCACGGCTCCACTCAGCTGGGGGTTTCTCCTGCTTGCGCTTTGATTAAATTGATTAATCAAAATTGATGTGTACATGAATGAATCAACAGTAAAATGCTAATAGATCACAATCATTAATAACCATTAGGCATTGATCAATAACTAATAAATTAATGATATTCAATTGGAAGTGCTATTTTTATTTAGATGTAATAGATTTACTATTAGCACACTAATGCTTTATTAATGAGCTAATATTAAACTAACTTAAAACTTCAGTAGCCTCCTTCATCTTACCATATGCACCGTAGGTACGTCTTTCATTACAGCAATGACCATTTACCCACTCACTTCATTTACAACATCACTTGATACCATATGACGTAATTTTCTCACTGATGGTATTTATGACATCACATCGGGTGCATCATTTATGTAGGTTGCAGAATTTCCATAGGTTGCATCATTTATTTAGTGGCTTTATCCGTGATACCATTTAACGTTAAATGGCATCATCAACTCAGTGCCTTCGTGATATCATTTCGGTATCATTTTGACACCATATGACATCATTTATTCAGTGAGTTTACGCTAACCCTGCAGTTAGATGGGGTTGCACTGACTGTGACGTTTTTAAAAGCCTTAGAAATAGAAATGGCGGGGGTGGTCGTTGCTCCAAATTTGTACAGTGCTGTCGCAGTCCTACGGGGCTTTGTCCCTGTCCCCTGATGGTGGCAGGTGGTGTTAAGGACAATAGTAGCAGCAGCAGAGTGAAAAAATAAGAATTAAATACATTGTGAATGGAGTCGAGCAAAGGGCACATTGCATTCACATGCCACAGTTTTAAGAAACGGCAGAGCAGGGCTCTTTACTTCAACATAAATGGTAAGAGAGACCAAAATACCTATTTCCAAAGGACGCAGTAGATTCCAATTTAGCTATTTTATTATTCAAGCAAGTGATTAATGGTGAGGTGGTACCATCTTCTCAGATCAGCGATGTTATCCAGTGATCTGTTGCAGACAAACAGCATTATAAATGCAAGATTGTAGAGTTTTCCTCCTGTTCATTTTAGATCATTAGAAAAATACATAAACTCATTTCTTTAATTAATCTGGATTTAATGGCTGATTGCTCCTGATTAAAACAGCATGTGTCTTTGGGGGAAAATGCATCAAAATTTGAAATAAAAGGAGAAATGCTTAACAGAGGCGGGGCAATAGCAACCATTTCCCCATTTAAATAGAAGAAAGAAAAATGAAAAAGAGGTGTGAAAGACAGTAAAAGAAGGAAGAAAAGACAATTCAAAGGAGACAACAAGCCAACAGTTATCAAGAGAGGACCTGTGGGGTTTCCCAGAAGCCAGCTGTGCTCAGCTCAGCGCTGTCATTGACTTGCCCAGCACATCCCATGTGCAAGTGGAATATCTTGGAACGTCTCGGCTGGACTGGGCCACTGCTCTCCCCAGGGTCCTGGGGACTGGACATGTCCCTGGGCTTTGGAAGCAGAAATAAGAGAGCCCATGGCACCACCATTTCATACCTTCAGCGGATCCGTACAACGTTTCACTGAGCGCCATGCTAGGCCTTTCCCATCGGATAATGAAAGGGGTGACAAGGGATCCCGTAAAAATGGCTGGGGAATAAAAGCAGCAGCTCAGACTTGCTGCCATGCAGACGCAGGTCAGAGACAATGAGTAGCCGTGGGGCTGGGAGTGGGATGGAGCTGATGGTACTGTGTCTCCCACCGCAGATATCGCCATTCCCGGCTCCTTCAGCCAGCGACACGCTTCTCGTCAGCATCCTGAGGGGACCCCCATGCCACAGGACATGATAACCACCTGGTTATTCTCCTCCCTATTTCTGTTGCCACTAACAGGGTTTGCTGCTTTTCTTAGGGAAAAAAAGATGTTTTCTTTTCAGGCAGTGATGTGTTTCCTGAGAATGGCTGCTCCCAGGCTTTTTGTATCCCTCGCCCCCTTTTCTCTGTCATCTTTGGCTCTGATGCCCTGTGCTGCCTCCTCTTTCAAGGAGCAAGCACCTGCTCCTGACAAGGCTTGTCGAAACCCGCAAGACTTTCCCACATTTCCCATACCAGAATATTCCCCAGCACCAGTTTATGGAGCGAATTGTTTTAGCCATGCTTTTCGCCAGGAGGATTTTAACACCGGCACTGGCATGCTCTTTTTGTCCCTCTCGATGAGTTGAAAAGGAGGAGCACAGCTGATGGAGGGCACCGTGCTACCCTCCCCGTGTAGGAGGGTAGCGAGCGATGCAAGGAGACGGATACAGCAGCATTACGACAGCAGCTCGACAGGGCTGTTATCTCTGTGCTCTTGCAGGCTGTGGTAGTTTTGATCTGATTTGCTTTGAAACTCTAATCGAAACTGCACCTCACCTGCTGCAGCCCTTGATTTTTCCCACGATACTAGTCCTGCTCATTCAAAAAGCTTTGTTTCCCAGGACCCCTAACTTTAACTGTAAATAAATAAACGTAGAAGTGGATTTGAATCATTGCTGTGCTGCGTGTCTCCGCTTGCCCGTTTCCTTGTAAAACCTATGCTTATCCCCAAAAGGGTAAATTGTGTTTCTACACACACACACACTAGCAGGGCTCAGCTGAGCCTGGACCAGAGCCGACCCGCTCCGAGCCGACACCACCGCATCCTGCTCCCCGCAGACGGTGTCTGCTTGCTCGGGGAGGTCCAGCAGCACAGGGCTTGATAGCAGCCTAAGAGGTGTTAACTACAGAATGGTTAAAACTCAATTACCTCAGCCAGGCTGTGGGCAGGAGTTAGAAGAAGAAGAAGAAAACCTTGCTCTGCAAAATCGGCAGCACAGAGGTGGGATTTCACAGGGGCAGTCACACAGCTGTGTCTTTGCAGTAACTCAGGGAGCTCCCGATTAGCTCCCAGCTTTCAAAAGAGAAGATTACTTTGCGGATACTCTTTGTTTTCACTTTGCCAGCAGCTTTATTCTCAGAACAGCGTGCTAAAATTGTGGGAGAACGGGAGGAAATGGCTTTGCCAAGTCAAGTGGAGCTAGCATACCTCACTTGAAGAGGACCGGAAAACCGTATAAACCATGTAAAACTCAGAATCATATAACCACCTTGCTACTGCCAAGTGTGGGAGAGAGCCTAACCCCTTCAGGGTGGCTATAAAATTGATCACTAAAAAAATGTTGTTTATGCCTCTGCTAAAGAAAGAAAAGGCAACCGCAAAGCACATTTGTCCTACAGGTGGTTCAGATATTATCTCAGCTTGGACCTCCCTTGCTGCAAGTGCCTTTCGGAGGAGACGATGGCAGAGGTTTTGTGGGAAGAACGCGGGAAGTGGAGCGGCTCCCATCAAGTTCAACAGGAGTTTTGTCCTGAAGTGCCGGTCAGACATGTCAATCCTATTAGCAGTATTATTCATGGGTCACGGCGCAAGGGCTGAGGGTTGAATGTGTTTGTTCTGCAAATTGGACTAATATTGTGAAGACCGTAAAAGAGGGTATGTAACACGTTTGGCCTCTTGCTGGTATCTAAGATTGCAGTGTATTACATTTCCTTGAAATTACATTAGTTCACATCCAATTTTATGGTAACTTATGGCTGGGAAAGACTTCAATTTCATTAATAATGGCCATTTTTAACATTTAATACATCATAAATCACAGCAAAAAATGTTTGCTCTTGATTTGGAATGAGACAGCTGGAACAAATTAAATCTGAAGCCCCTCAAGTCGGCCAAGGCATGGGCTTGCTCCTGAAAGGTGCTGCAACACCCAGGTAACCTGGCAGCCAGCAAACTGAGAGGCTGCGCTGAGTTTTTGGATAAGAGTGCAGATCGTGGAGATGGCATCACAAGAGGTCATCTAAAGCTCAGGTCAACACATCAGCCCCATCCTAAAACAAGCTGTGAGTGGCTTAAACACCTCTTGTTAGATCGACTGTGCACATCAATGCTGCACCACTGGCTGGGCACAAATTTGGAGCCAGGGACTGTCACATGGCTGTACCAAACGCCACTACCAGTGTGGCGGCTTCGCTGTCAGACCTCCTGGTGATTGTTTTCTTTGCTGCACTTGCTTTTATGGTGACATTGGTGTCGTGACACGCTTCAGTTGCACCTCCATCATGGGCTAGGAGCAATTATCTCCACAGCAGTAGTAATTTGATTTCAGTGCTTCACCGTCACTGGCCATGATATCACTACCATCCGTGCACCCTTGGTGCAATAAGGATATATTAGGCACGATGAATAAGTGCCAGCGAATAGCTCATCGGCGTCACCCACTGTCCCACATCCCTTCAGAGCTCAGCCTTGTACACCAAGTGCTGTGGTTGTCCTTTGACACCCACTTAAAAATGCAGCAGTAGTAACCCAGGGCTAACAATAGTATCAAGCTGAGCACTAAAACATGAGAAAGCTGGTTTTAACTGTGCGCGCCGTGGTATTTTTGATGCAGAAAGGATGTTTGATGTAAATGTTGGGGGAATAATTCATACTTGGTACGTACATGAATACAGATGTGATTTGGACGGCATGCACAGGACGTTTAGAAATGGAAATCTCATTACCCTAGCAGTAATTCAGGACTATTAGAGGGAAGCTTAAGGTCTTTAATCAGTAAGACTGTATTATCATAACAGAGTTAATTGCAATAAAGTAAAAGATGCTGATTAAAGAACACTTTTCTCCACCTAATACCTGCTACCTACTATATGCAAAAACACCAGCGGGCAAAATTCTGCCTCTGATTTGCTGAACCTTTCTCCTTCTCCCCAAGTCAAGGAGAGAAAAGGTGTGTTTGCCTCCTGTAAGGCTGGCCCCAAGCTGTGTATCTTTGCCTTGACCTCGCAGCGGGAGGAACACAGGCTGCCCTTTGCACTTGCTCGGCTTTCTGCTCCTGTTGGTGGAGCCTGATGAAGTGCAAGCATCCTCGCACTGAGACCAGAGGCTAAAGCCCCCGGTGAAAGTGCACAGCTCTTCTGACTAATGTGACAAAACTCTGGATGGAGGAAATAGGAGGGCTTGGCCCTGCTGTTACAGGGACATGCCCAATCCCAGGGACAGCCTAGGTTAACACCTGCATGGCTGTGGGCCGTACTCACACTCATCTTCCTTTACTGAGCTGTAGAAATAGCGACATCTCATAGGGCAACAGCGACCAGCCATGAGGGCAAGGGAGGGAACAACTCCAGGCTGTAACTGAGACCAGGGACACTGCTGTCCCTGCTAACCTTCTCCACTCCAGATCCACAATGTCGCACACTTAAATTTGCAGCAAGTTCTGCTTGAGCAGCTGTTACCGCAGAGCATTCCTGATAAGGCATTCGCAAAAGCATCATTAGTGTTTATCCTCCACAAAGATACATTGCTTCGGGCCACGTGCTGCAGTCAGGGCAGTATTGCTTGTATCCCTGCAAAATATCCAAGGATCAACAGTTAATTCTAGATTATTCAAGATTTGGACCGGGATCATGCATGACGCCGTCTCTTTCATAGGATCACAGTGTCACCACAGTGCTGGACCTCTTGGAGTCCCTACTCCACCTCCCGCCTGCAGCAGGAGTCACCTCCCATCTCATCGTGGGTTTGGTGCTCCAGGCCCTGACCTGCTTGGCATTAGCAAATGAAGCCAAGGGCACATCCCTTTCTCTTGGAAAACACTGCGTCTTTCCCCTTATATATGGTGCACTGGGTTTGTTCCCTTATAAAGGCACTTCTCTAGCTTATTTTAAAACTCACTGATCCTGGGATGTCAACAGCTTTATTACCTCTGTGCCCTGGGGGCTGTTCTGCAAGAAGTGTGGCTGAGAGCAGCAAAGTGCCGTAATTCAGACAGCCAAGTTCACCGTTGCAAAAATTTCCTTCCAAACGAGATACAAATAAAACTGCATCTCTTCCTTGCCCTGGACAGGAAGCCTCACTGGGAGCTCGACGTGCCATTTCTTTCCTTTTGCTGCCACTTGAAGCCTTTCTCGGATGTTGTCTGAGACGGTCCCTGTATCCTTCTCCATCTGATGCTCAGATCACAGCCGTGCTCCAAGGATGCAGCTCCCATCATGCTAGTTGCCCTCTTCTGTGCCCCAGACCCACTCTTTACCACTGGAGAGATCAAAGACACCTTGCGATAAATCTCTTTATTTAACTGTAATTTGACTTGAAATTGTTGATTTGGGAAGATCGTTGGGTTCATGTCTGGCCAGGCACTCCTGCGAGGTCTACTGGTCACGATGCTCCCTTGCCGCCGACTCACCCAGTTCAGTCTTGGGTCATCTCCTGGGAAGAAGTGGCCCATAACTGTAATCTTTCTTCTGGCGATGACCTCACATTTTTCTGAGTTGGTCTGCTTTGCCTTCAGTTTGAGTACAAGGACATCAGTACCAGCTCTGTCATCATGGATCTAGCTGCCCTCAGCTATTTCTGAGCTCTCCCACAAACCTCCTATCTAACCTTTAGAAAATGGCTTAGAACAGATCCCTTCCTCCTCCCTTCAGAAACCAGAGCCGTATACAGGCGTGTCCTGGTTTTGGCTGGGATAGAGTTAATTTTCTTCCGACTAGCAGGCATAGTGCTGTGTTTTGGATTTAGTATGAGAATAACGTTGATAACACACTGATATTTTATTTGTTGCTAAGTACTGCTTATGCTGGTCAAGGACCTTTCAGCTTCCCATGCTCTGCCAGGTGTACAAGAAGCTGGGAGGGGGCACAGCCAGAATAGTTGATCTAAACTGACCAAAGGGCTATTCCATACCATATGACGTCATGCTCAGTATAGAAACTGAGGGGGGTTGGCCGGGGAGCAGCGATCGCTGCTCGGGAGCTGTCTGGGTATCAGTCGGCAGGTGGTGAGCAATTGCATTGTGCATCACTTGCTTTGTATATTATTATTATTATAATTATTATATTGTTAGTATTATCATTACTATCTTACTTTATTTCAATTATTAAACTGTTCTTATCTCAACCCAGGAGTGTTTTTCACTCTTACTCCTCCGATTCTCTCCCCCATCCCACCAGGGTAGGGGGAGTGAGCGAGCAGCTGCGTGGTGCTTAGTTGCTGGCTGGGGCTAAACCACGACAAGGCATGATGGCCATCTCCATGGAGAACAGAGAACAAATGGAAGCAATTTTGCCAACTCCCAATGTCGCCTTTCTGTCTCGAGATATACCTCTTTTTGTTTGTTTGTTTGTTTCTAAATCGTTTGAAAAGGAGTAATTAGAAAGGACTATTCATCTTCCCTGGGTGACACAAGCACGTCTAGTTCATATAGGAATGGCCATACGGGATCAGACGTGAAGTCCCATACGTCTCCACCAGCACGTACGGAGCACAAAACTGCTGCAGTGAGACTTTCCCAGTGCTGTTCTCGGTGCCGCAGGGCTTCTCACAGGTTCTCTTTATGTTTAACAGCCCGTGATTATTTTCAGCTAAAAATAACGTGCTCTAAGGTCTTGGAAGAATTAGCTGGCTTTCCTACGCCAAGAAGAAGCGCTGACTTTCTGTGTCAGTTCAAAGTTATTCTTGGTAATGAATTAGCCCTTGTTCAGACCACACGTACTTTAATGGGCTCCTTGACTCTGCCTGCCTTGCTCACGGCTGCTTCAGGAGCCAAATGCCAATATACGCTCAGGAGTCAAACACAGAGTGCTTTCATCTGGGAAAAGGAAACCTGTCAGCATTGCCAAATTATCCAAGAGGAGATCTCCAACCCTGGCTGGCATAATCAAAGCCTTTGTAAAGCCTGTTTTTCTTATGCAAAATACATAGGGGCTTAAAAGCAAAATAGTTTCAAATGCAACCATCATTTCTCCTTATTAAATAAACAGCTCTTAAGAAAATACTTGCTCATTAGCAGGAAGATTTATAATGGCTACAGAAGCTACAAGAGGATACTGAGGCTGCCATCAGCAGCTTTGGGATGACCAGAAAAGCCCAGACGGGATCTTTAAACGCACAGACCAAAAGTATTTTGTTCTGTGTCCACTCAAATCAGAGTGAAAATACACTGACAACAGAGGGAGCAGATTGACTTTTAAAATTTTCCACAAGAAAAACAACAACTTTGGCTAAGTACAACTCACTGAATTTTACCTTATGAAAAGTTTAAAGGTAGTTTTGGAGTTCAGGGGTGATGTAAGGATGGCAGAAGCCACCATTTCACATGAGACTGTTTTGTAAACTTGCTCTGCAAAAATAGGCAGTGTCTGTTTGCAGTAAGACAGTCTGCTTCAACCTCAAAGTTTAGCTGGAATGTCTTAGGCCAAAATTACAGGGAAGCTAAACCAGAGGTTTTATAAAAGGAGCAAGTTGCAACCTTTTCGTGGAAGAGGGAATATTTTACAGTTAGCAACAAGATCCAAGTGTCACCTTTTTTTATTTTAATCTTATTCCAACCCCGTGATTTCCCTGAAATAGACTCACTCACCAGGAGTGTCACGTTCATCTTGATTCAGCTAATGATATTTATACTTTTACATTGGATGGGAATAATTTTCCTATCCTGTTAATGCAGCATGTGATTATTACGTATCTTTACCACGCACATAGACATATATTTTCTGTGTGAGAAAGGAAAGCAACTGGCATTTTGAATTACTGAATGATAATTGTAGGTGGCTGTTTTTCATAAAGATTAAGGAATTCCTTTCACTATGATAAATGGTTATAAGCCTCCCTTTTATACTAAATCAGTTCACAAGTGAATTTATTTGACAGTCACGGGTTGTGGGTCTATTGAAGAACATTTTCCGCCCCTCAAAGGCATATGTGTTAATGTAGTGAACATGGGTAACATCATATTATGGAGTAAAGGTACTGAAACTTCCCAAATGATGGTTATTATAGAGTAAAGGTACTGAAACTTCCTAAATGATTGTTTTCGGTACTAACACCTTGTACAACTAATGCTACAGATCAGATCTAGCCAGATTTCAGTAAGGCTCGTTTCACATCCACATCTGGAGAAGTGCAGTCAGTGCCTGAGCAAAAGGGGATCCAATAACAAGCACTGAACCGAAATAAATTATTGTCCTGGCATTTTAAGTAAAAGGCTTTACAAAATCAATATGCAGCCATGCGCCATTGACGTATCAAATGCAAAAGTGAATTCTAACAAGGGAAATCTGCCAAAAGGATTTTATCCTGACACGAGTGAAGGAAACACAGACATTCAATCAGAGTAAATGTCAAGAAAGCGAAAACAAATAAGAACTCCCATTCTGCACAGCGCTATCTCCCCAGTCATAAAAGCAGTGACTTAAAAATTAGACCCTACTGCTTATGAAACTCTGAAGCCTGACTTCACACCTCCTGAACAGACCAGCTCAGTGCCTTCAACAAAACCATGACAGACCTCATAATCCCCCAAAGAAAGCAAGAAGAAAAATGCTTGAGTTTGACTATGTTACCAAGCTGTGCTCCCCTGCGTACAGCTTGTTTCTGTACAGGAGTGTGCACAAAGATTTGTTTTCCTCAGCCACATCAATAACAACAAAGAAAAACTTGCCTGGACCACTATTTTTGCCTGGCATGCAGTATGAAGAATTTGAGTAAAATCCTCTCCTGTTTCACTTCAAAAGAAGCTTGCCCTTCTCTTACGTGTGGGGTTGCACCGGTCCCTCTTTCATGGGCTGTTTCAGGAGTTTCCCTGACACCCCCGCCAGGATGGACCCC
Organism: Pelecanus crispus; assembly: GCF_030463565.1. NCBI lineage: Eukaryota > Metazoa > Chordata > Aves > Pelecaniformes > Pelecanidae > Pelecanus > Pelecanus crispus. The sequence continues at coordinate 39,683,739 of NC_134652.1, read as the reverse complement.
CCCCACACACCTCCCTGGGGACCTGTCCCAGGGCTGCTCCCCACACTAGGGGCAGCTGTGCTACCCCACATCCAACCTGAACCCCCCGGGCTGCAATCTGGGGCCAGGGTCCCTTGTTGTATCGCCTGTGGCTGCCAAGAAAGGTTTGGCTTTGACCTCTCTGTAACCAGACTCTGCAAACACCCAGGAACCTGAAGAGGGGTAGAACGTCCCAAGCATTTTCTAGATTAATTCTTTCTTCTTCTTTTGCATTTGAGTGGATTCTTCATACACATATAAAGAAAATAAGGTGATTGTCATAGCTCTTTGCTTGCAGCAGAGGACTCAAAAGGCATTCCCGAAGCAGGATGTGTTAGCACCATTTCTCTACCCTCCCTCTCTCTAGGCCCATGCCCCGGGCACCGCTACTGTACTGTGCAGCACTTTTCAACCCTGTATAAAGAGTAAATGAATTTACCTCAATGAATGGTAAATCCAACCTACAACTCCCTCGTCCTTTATCCAAGCTAAAAGCGTTTCTGACACGAACTGATTTTGAGGGGCAAGCAGACAAAAGTTTTAATTTGTTACCACAGGCTTCAATAGGGAAGTTAAGGATTTTCTAGACAAAAGACTAAGACTCAGCTAACTCCAGCTGAATGCCTCTTTCTGTTCATTTTCCTTTTGTGTTGCAACTGCTAACGGTGCTAAAAGAAAGACCCCGATGACCAATGTGCCCGGTTCATTCCCATTATTGAAATCTGAAATGCAGGCAGGATCAGCTGAGCTCTGGGCAAAGCTGCAAAGCAAATCAACATCTTTCCCCTGCAAAGCTCTGTTTGCCATCAGTCTCAGCCTGGTTTTGGGTGGAGCAAAACGTTTCCAAAAGCATAGACGGATTATATGGTTTGTTTGCAGCCCACACTGCCTGGAAAACACGAAAACGGCTAAATACGCAAGAGCTAAAATGAAAGAAACTGTGAATGCCGAAAACAGATTTGCAGTCAGTCTGAGTGTGAGATTTATTGACAACTGGTGTGGAATGCCCTTGCTACCATAACTGTGGTGTACTTTTGACACAGCTGCAGACTTTGGGGAGGACAAAACAAGCATCTGTCTTCATTTTAGCACTGAAGGGATCTAGGAGTTGATGTTTGATATTTGCCTCTCCTCTTGTGTGAGGATATTGGCAAGTACAGTAATCACTCTGGCTTCCTAACGCCTTGCCATCTCTCAAATCTGGATGAGAAGAAAGCTAAGTTTCACAAAATAGGGCAGTGAAGAGCACACAGAGAAGTGAGCCAGCAGTGAGTTGTTACCTCCTGTGCAAAAAAAAAAAAAAAAAAAAAAAAGTGACAAAGTTAACTAGTCCAGATAAGAAAGAAATTTTGAATGGAACTTAAATTGCTTCCCAACTTCTTGGAGGCCCTAAGAAATATCTGTAAAACAGCCTCTTACATCCATTGGCAGATAAAAGTTAATGTGGCCTAGGTTTTTCTATGATAATGTGGGTGATCAACACTTCTTTAAAGAACAGAAACTAGAAAATATAGAAGGAATTTAAAAGCAGTATCATAAGGACAATTTACTGCCTTAGGATTGGGAGAAATGTTACCAGACAACATTTTATTTACTGAATCTATTAAAAAGGTGGCTTGGTCATGAAGAAAATCTGTCTTAGATGACTGCTGTAATTTTAGAGAGCTGCTGACCAGCCGTGACTGTACATCTGCTGAATAAATTGGCAAACTGCCCCCGTTTCCAGTTCTTTATCCTGAATGATTTAACGAGATGTGGCTTTGAATGCAGCGTGGTACAGTTGGATTTGTTTCACGCCAACTTCTGACACTGAATTTTTCTGAAGCTCTTTCAGAGCTTTTCCGTCCCTCTTTTCATGTGGGGATGGATGGCAGTAGTCAGGGGAGGTCACGCTATCGGCACTGTCACGTATCGGCACTGTAACATCCCTCTTACCTTGGGCAAGAAGCTTGGTTGTAAAAGCATGCTGCAGGCTTGAACCTCTGGTTGGAAGCAAAGTAAGAGAACAGGGCACAGGACCAAAACATCCTGTCTCACCTAGCTCAGTATCTGCCATCAGAGGCAGGCAAACCATGTCATTCCTCTCACCGAGCTTGGTAAATTTATCTTGAGGTCAGCTAGGTCATTTATTCTTACTGGTGGCAGGCTGTTCCCAAAGCTGCCCTTTCCAGATTAGAAACCTCCTAACACCCAGCCCACGTTTACTCGTGTCCAGTTTGCACCCACCTGTGCATCCTCTCCTAAAACCCACACCACCCCAGCAGCTCTTCTGTGCAACTTCGGCACTTGGGCAAATGTGATGGTGGATGGCCAGCACCTGCGTGCGCCGCTTCCCAGATGCGATCGCAGCAATACCCACAGTGGGTAGCATTAATCTTTCCCTATCTGCACTGATAATGTCTCTTCTGACCTGACTTAAACTCCTATTTGCTGTTATGTGGCCATGCCGCACGGACGGCTCGCAGTTGCCTGGAGATCAGCCGGTCTGTTCAAGCCTTTCTCTTCCTTTGTTATTTTGCACTGATGAGTTTGCAGTAGAAATCCCTGCCGTTTGCTACAAGAGCACAGTTTTTCACTGTTAAATTTCAGCCCATCTCCGACTGCTTGTTCTGTGTACTTGGGTCACTGCCAAGCTTTGAGCTGATAGCAAATTTCATTATTATAGCCTTCTTTTGGCCATCCAAGCCCAAATTCAGTCTGACAGAACCATAAAAAAAAAGGTTGCCACTGGATTAATTATTACACTTGGCAATTCTTCCATGATTCACTATTCTAACTAGTCCCTTGCCTTAAGCATGTTACAATCTTTGAGCTTTTTTTCCGCCTTCTATTTGGTGAAAATACACCCTGAAATTTACCTTTTCCATATATAGAGCACAAATCCACAGTGGGTAGTTTCTCTCTCCCCCTTACTTATGTGGAAAAAGAAACTGTTATTATTTATTTTTACTCTTGGAAAGCCCAATTTGTCTCGATTTTGAGACTTGCTGAATTTAACTCTGCGTTTTTCAAACTCCAAGCTATTCCACGGCCTGAGTGTGCTTGCTGTATGGGATCATGCTGCTCAAGAACTGGAAGGGCTTGATTTGCTCCAGAAAGACAAGCCACATAATTATGGGGTTGTCATGCTGACGGAGTTGCCCACACAGGCTGAAGCCACACTGCAAGACCAGAAACTCTGCTTGCAAAGACGTCAAACCACTTAGGATCCCCGAAGGTTTCTGTATTGTCTGGGCAAACAAGCCACATGAGGCACAGCCTCATTACGACACAGCCATGCATTTAAACAATATCGTGCCAGAAGGGAGAGACCTGAGCCGTGATCCCAGGCATGTTATAGCACTCAGGGTTTCCGAGAGCGCTGCGTTCCCCATACATGACCAAACGGGACCAATATCCCAAGCGCTGGGTGGCTGACTGAAAAAGCCGAGTGGCGAAAGGGCACAAGAACAGAGGGGCAAGCATGGCTGTGGAGATGTAGTCGTACTCAAGGTTAATCGAGGACAAGGATGGCCTTTCCCGTCAGCAAGCGGGCAGTGGCTCCACCCTAATTATAAGCCATTTAAACAAACTAGCCAGATGGAAAAGCAGGCCTGGGGAGCTTGGGAAAAGACTTTGACGCCAACCTCAAGGAGATCACATTGAGCAGCTCTAAAGCAGCTACTCTTTGCAATGGGAGGGAAGGACTGGAAAAGTGATCTCCAGACCAAGCAGCCCAGTCATAGACCTCCCACTGACGACTGTTGACAAGTCGCAGTGCTGCAAGTCCCAAACTGTAACGACATGCAAGTCAGATAGCAACCAAAAGTATTAGGAGATGGTCCCTCTCTCTCCATTAGGATAGAATGGGGGAGATCTGAACTCAACCCTTTCTGTGGAAAGCAGTAATTATCAGTGCATGCGTTGTTCCTTTTCCAGTTCTCAGACTGCTAACCAAAATGTGGCATCAGCTAAAGAAAACACCACCGCTTTCCGTAAGAGCGACGACTGTGTTTCTGCTCCCTGCTCACAGGCACAGAAGACAGAGGACTCCCCAAAAGAACAGAAAATGCCTCTGAAGAGCCTACATTTCAAAAGGAAGCAGTGAGGATCTGGCAGTGCCCCCAGGTTAAAGCAATTTTGCACCTCGGGTACAAAAACATGCATCCACAGTGAGCCCCACTCTGCTGACATGGCTTTGCGCTGCAGAGCAGAGATGTGATGCCAGCTGACAGAGGATCAGCAGCCCGGGTTTCTGGATGCCACCACCTCACCCAGCAGCAGCAGAAACAGCTTTGCTTGCTGAGTAGAAACACAAGCAGCTGCATTGCGAGCCAGTGAAGTTCACAGGGAAGAGGGTCACCCTCCTCTTGGGAGAAATAAAAGCAGCTCAGTTACCATTAACATTTCAGAGTGCACAAGAAACTCCCGAAGCTAATGTGCTGGTGCATCATCTCCAAGTGTAAAGGCATGATCCAAAAGCAGGCTGACTTGCCCCAAACCCACACGCTCCACCTCCTCTGAGTCTCCACCACACCACCTCATGTTTCTGGCCCTCTTTATGCCAGATCAAACTCACCGTCAGCTCGTCTCTACCCTGTCCCACACCTCCTGCCCAGGCCAAGAGCCAGAACAGTGACGCATCTCATGTAGATCTTCGTACCTGAGCTGCCCTTCTGCGCCTTGGCTAGGCTGAGCCCAGCCCCAGCCTGCAGCCCCTCCACTGCTGCCGAAAGCCAGCGACAGCATGTCTGCAGGGTTCATCCGGTTGAATGAGATAGAATTGGGTGGTCTGGAGCATGCAGTGCCTTTGGATCTTGTTGCTTTTGCTTTTTGCTTTCAAAAATTGAAATTCACTTGCTTATGGAGAAGAAATAACTAAACACCTAATGAATAGAGGACAGCTTTCTGCTCTGAGCTACCTCTGCCGAAGCTATGCAGACCTTATTCTGAAGATGACATCCAACAGTGAGGCCAGGGTGTCCCAACAGCACCACTCCCGTGTTTCTTACTTCCCTGTTACTTTGGGACTGTGAAGCTCAAGGACTGGCAACAACTTCTTTCATTTCTTCTCCTAAAACCATGGCTGACCATCAGATAATAAGGAATGGCTGGCTGGCAGCCAGCCGGAAGAGATCCTTGCTTGGAGATCTGTTCCTTGAAAGTGAAGAAAATGAAAGGACAGGTTGCATGAGAAAGAAAGCAGAACACAAAATTAGAAGCCAACACTTTTTCCTCCCTGGACTGTGTAATTAATATCATTGGTTGTAAAAGCGCTATGTGGAGAGCTGAAACCTAGAACCGTTCGTCACTTTTACAGCTGCAATTCTGTACTATTTGAATTATCTGAATACTCAGACTGGCAACGGGAGCAGTTTCTTCACTCCTGAAAAGAACAGCTAATAACATACACTCAGCTGGGGACATATAAAAATATGTTTTCTCTGCCCTTTGACTGCTAAAGAAATATATTGCCATTAATGGTAATTACAAGCCATCAAAGCACTGAGGAACAGGAAGGCTTCATTAGAAAAAAGGTGTTTTCAGGAGAGGTTAGTGCATTAACTTTCTCAGTTGCATTTCAAATATAGCTTGGTTTGGAAACCGATGCACCTCTAAGGAAAATCCATAGAAGAAGCATAAATAAGGAAATTATTCAGGACAGGTCTTTGAAACTGATTTGACTGTACTGTAAGAGGACAAAAAATGCTAGTGAATGGAAATGTGACTTACGCATTAACCACTCCCAGCACCACCATATTTGGAGATGGGAAGAAACAAAAAAGATAAAGGAGAACAAAAGAGGGAACAATCTGATACGGTTGCATTTGGAGCAGGCATGTTTGTAATTTTTTTTGGTTTCTAATTTAAACATTAAAGACACAGCAAGGACCAAAAAAGGGTATCGCAATACTTGCGGAGGGTGAAAATGGCGGCTTGGCTGCTATGTAAATGCTTTGCCCAGAGTTTCGGGGTATGGACTGGAGCTGTTCTCCAGAGAGAAGGCAATGCTCTATGCAAGGAAAAGCTTTGAAGCGGTATTTTCAGCACCCAGAGGCTGCACTTGGCTCAGTGGTGCGAGGCAGGTTGGTACCTAACCGATTTCTAACTCACTTGGCCTGTTTGTCTCTGACACATTGTGGAGCTATCTGAGCAATGAGGTTCACATACCTCAACTTACGCTGCGTAGGCGCTAGGCATCCGAGTCCTGCGGTCTTTCTTTATTTCTGAAGGTGACAAACACCCTGCACAGAAGTTCTGAAAAGAGCCTAGCTTCATGTGCAACCATTTGAATAATGCAACCTTTTCAGCAGAGAGCAGCACTCAAAAATTTCCTGTGACCAGAGGCCACAAAGGCCTCTATGGACTCAGACTCCATCAAATACAAAACGTGTTGTTTTACAGGTCTTTCTCTTAATGTTTTCAAAAACATACTAAGAAGGGGAAATAATTAGAGGTGACTCCTCACAGAACAATATGTTATTGACAAGATTTTTCCTCATCTTAATAGATACATAGGAAAAAATCCTGTGAAAGCCATTCAAAAAATGTAACTGAACAATTTAATGTGATATGATAGGATGTGACAATTTAATGTGATGTGATAGGAGCAAGCAAGGGGTCACAGTGGGGGGTAACTGTCTTCACTTGACAATTGAGGACATTGAATTCCCTTTCTGGAACGGAAACTGAGATCACAAATCCGGTTTTATTTAATTACCTTTTAAATTCACATTTTTAAAATCTGAAGATTTGCAATCTCTAACAAAAAACTCTGAGTTCTCTTCCTCTCCCTCACACACATAAGCTTTGTGTGCACACTGCTGCAATATGCAAAGTCATTTTCCTACTAAAACCAATTACAGTTTCGTTACAGTGAATAGTTAAGTAGAAGATGGAATTTATATTTTTCTTGGTATTTTATAAAATACCGTCAATAGGTTTCAAAACAACCTAAGACAGTGTTTTCTGACAACTGCACTGTACGTAGTTTCATGCTGATTTTGTTACAAAAGATGACATGCTAGAAATGACTTGTGGTTAGATATGCCTAATATAAACTAAAGAAGATTGTATGAAATGATGATGGAGCATTCGCATTTTTTCCCCTCTGGACCTCTTTTCAAACTGAAATCCAAATTACTTCTCTGCACTGGTCTTGAAATGCTTACTGACAAATTTAGTCCAGCCTTGTAAAATTGGAAAGCTCCCAGGAATCATTTTTGAGGAACCATTTACATCTCAAAGAGCTGTACTAGACAAATGATCAAAATGCTTTTGTTTGTCTCGCTGATGTTGAATTACTACCGTTTTATAGTAGACGGTGTCCTTTTTTTTAAACAATAACTCGTTATTAGCCTCACCTTCTTGCACGAACTTGTATTTTCCGTATTTAACCTGAGCCCTTTCCAGCACAGCTCCGTGACCGGTGAAACACATATGCAGTCACTAAGAGTTTGTTTATCTGCTTAATGTGCTAGCAATTAAAATGAGGCACAGTGTGTGTTCCGCCTCTCCACTGGGGAGATCGTCTTCTGGAATCACCTTGGGACTGTTCCCCCTTCTTTCAGGTCCTTCAGCATAGCTTAAAGACAGCAGCAGGGTCTTGGTGATACATGCAGTGATAGAAACTGCTATGAAGAATACTGGTGTAAAATCACCTTGTGCATGAAAACACTCCTTGGAATATTTTAAATAGGAAATAAAAGTCTAGGAACTGGCCACATCCCATGCAGAACTGGGAACATACTGTATGCGTTTGCTCAAAACGATCTTTTGTGTCCTGACAGAATCAGCCTTTGCTCCTCTTTCCTGAAGTTACCATCTTGAATACTTCTGATCTCTAAAGAGGAGAGAGAAATTTAACTTAGGTTACGAGCGCAAAACCTGTCTGCCTCTCAGCACTGTACTTGTTTGGTGCTTACCTACAACTGCCTCGAGATCCCAGTGCAGGAAGAGCAGCGTGCTGTGTGAGGCTCGGACGAACAGGCCACGAACGGCGACAGAAATGATGAAGTACTTTGTGCTGCGACCAAGATGCAGCTGAAACAAGCCCCAGCAGAACAGCTGACTGCATTACCTCTCAAGTGAGATTAATTTGTTGACAGCTGACATACGTGCTGCTAGGCATGAAGAGATCACAAATCCAACCCCTTATTTGTTGCATCTCTATGAAACATACAGAACCAAATCCTCGCTGACAATTTTTCACTGTATACCCTAAAAGTCTCCATTTTGCTTGGTGAGAAGTAACCTTTCACGCTACAGAGGGTTGAGCCAAAGCCTTCAACAAGATAATTTACATTGCATTCTGTAATATAATAATTTAATAACAACAATAATTTACTTTGCATCCTTTCCCAAAGCCACCAGGAAATATGGTGGCTGCACAGTATCACTGTGGGACAGCTAAGTCACAGCACTTGGGTTTAACGCAGAGAACCCGTAACTTCGTCCAGAAGCTTTAAAACCCTTACTTATTCCAATACTTTTCTTTCCCCTTTCTCTCTCAGCTTTAAAGGCTTTGCCTATCCTAACTGTTTGAGCCTTTGCGTATCATTGCATGAACACTTTGGTCTGGTTATTCATGAGGTGGGAGGCAGGTGAGATGCATACTTCCCAGCAGAATTTCACTAGTTGACTAAATATACCATGAAAATCTATTTATTCAGTGAAAATTCTCAACTGTATAAGCAACAGTGTAGGCAGGGAGTACACCACCTGATCTTTCTGTGTATAAAACATAGGTCTCCCCAGGACATGCTGTGGCCCAAAAGCTAAACCCATTTCCTGAGACGTGAGATGTTTTTGTTAACCTCAAGCCTTGCTTCTCCTACAAATAACTCCGTTTCCTTAGCTACAAGCCGATACCTATTTAGTAGCGAGAGTTTTCTTGAAAACGGGTATCATCAGCACTGGGGATGTTTTTGCTTACGCTTTTTGCCCAGGCTGTTTTATAACCTGACGCATCACCGGCGCGCTCAGGCTTTTCTACAGGATGCCTCTTTTTATTCTTTGCTTTTCTAAGCCTTTCTAAGCTTTTCTGGATAGGTCATTACAATGTCGTCACGCCGTGCCGCCAGCAATGCCAGCGGGATGTGAGGACTGATGATCTTAGAGGTCCTTTCCAACCTTAATGATTCCTAGTTTTTACTTTCATTAAAAAATAATCCAGCCACCACGCCAGGACACGTTGAAATTATTACCCTTCATTGGTTTAGTGGTGGACTTGGTAATGTTAGGTTAATGGTTGGACTGGATGATCTTAAAGGTCTTTTCCAACTTAAATGATTCGATGATTCTATTGATTCTAACCAGTACTGGTGGTTCTCTGGATACCGCTCCTGGCTGGAAGCATCCCCAGCTGCAAAGTTTGTGCTCCCGCTTGTTCGCCTTTTCCACAGCGGCGCATTTCCACCTGAACCCGCTTCTCCTGGGAACGCGTACGCCGCGTTAAAAAAAACCCCGACGCCCCGCACTGCCTTTGACCTGCCATCCCCGGCAGCGGCGACCCACCATCCCCCTGCCAGCAGCGTTGCCTGTATACTTTTAGAGCGGAGTTCAACAGCTTTCGGGAAACAAACAAAAAAAAAAAAAGCCAAAAACGCCCCCGAAAGCCCCTTCTTCGCTTCGCTCGCCCAACGCGTCGGCTGGCGCGGTGGAGGCCGAGCCCTGGCAAAGCGGGCACAAGGTGGGGTGAGGGTCGGGGTCTTTAGCGTCGGTGAAGGGGCTATAAATTGGTGGAAAAGGAGGGGTTTTAACACAGGGGTGTAGTCCTGAGGAGGGGGAGCCCGGCCTGAGGGGAGCCGCCGCCCCGGGCGAGGCGGGGAGGAGGCGGAGGCCCTGAGGGCAGCCATGGCTGCCCTCAGGGCCTCCGCCTCCTCCCCGCCTCGCCCGGGGCGGCCCCCTTCGCCCGGCTCCGAGCCTCCCGGGTCGACGCGCAGCCCCTGAGGCGAGGGGAAGGCGAGAAGAGGCGGCTCCGCTCCGCCTCTTCCTGCGGGCAGCCGCGCAGTCGCTGCCATGGCGCCGAGCCCAGCAGCCGCCGCCGCTCTCCTCTCCGCCGCCCTCCTCCTCCTCCTGCCGCCGCCCGCGGCGGCGAGCGCGGGGTTGAGCGGCTACTTCGGCACCAAATCCCGCTACGAGGAGGTGAACCCCCACTTGCTGAGCGACCCCTTGTCCCTGGGTCCCGCCGGCGGGTCGCGGCTGCCCGCCGCCTGCGCTCCGCTGCAGCTCCGCGCTTTGCTCCGCCACGGCACCCGCTACCCCACGGCCGGGCAGATCCGCCGCCTGGCCGAGCTGCACTCCCGCCTCCTCCGCCGCCGCCACCGCTCCGCAGCAACGGGAGCAGCCGCCTGTCCCGCCGCCGCCGACCTGGCCGCATGGCAGATGTGGTACGAGGAGAGCCTCGACGGGCGGCTGGCACCGCAGGGCCGGCGGGACATGGAGCACCTGGCCCGGCGCTTGGCCGCCCGCTTCCCCGCCCTCTTCGCCGCCCGCCGCCGCCTGCTGCTGGCCAGCAGCTCCAAGCACCGCTGCCTGCAGAGCGGCTCCGCGTTCCGCCGCGGGCTCGGGCCTGCCCCCAGCCTCGGCAGCGACGGTAAGCACGGACCCGCTTCTCTGAGGGACCCCCGCTCCCTCCCCGAGGGGCTGAGGGGACCCGTGGGGCCGGTGCCGTGTCCCCCATCCCCGGGCTGAGGGGGACCTGCACCCTGCGTGTGTGTCCCCCCCCGTAGGGGCACCGCTGTGGTGTCCCCGGGAGGGTGCCCGGGAGGCCGGGCCCCAGCGCCCTTGGGTCCCCGGGAGGGTGCCTGGACCCCAGCGCCCTTGGGTGCCCAGGTGACCGGACCCCAGTGCCTTTGGGACCCTGGGAAGGTCCCTGGGAGGGTGCTCAGACTCCAGTGCCCTTGGGTGCCCAGGAGGGTGCCTGGACCCCAGCACCCTTGGGTGCCCAGGTGACCGGACCCCAGTGCCTTTGGGACCCTGGGAAGGTCCCTGGGAGGGTGCTCAGACTCCAGTGCCCTTGGGTGCCCAGGAGGGTGCCTGGACCCCAGCACCCTTGGGTGCCCAGGTGACCGGATCCCAGTGCCTTTGGGACCCTGGGAAGGTCCCTGGGAGGGTGCTCAGACTCCAGTGCCCTTGGGTGCCCAGGTGGCCGGGCCCCAGCACCTTTGGGACCGTGGGAGGGTGCCCGGACCCCAGTGCCCTTGGGTCCCCAGGAGGGTGCCCGGACCCAGTGCCCTTGGATGCCCAGGTGCCCAGCCCCCAGTGCCCCTGGGTCTCCAGAAAGGTCTCTGGGAGGGTGGCCGGCCCCCGGCGCCCTTGGGTCCCTGGGAGGGTGCCTGGGCCCCAGCACCCTTAGGTGCCCGGGTGGCCGGCCCCCGGCGCCCTTGGGTCCCCGGGAGGGTGCCCGGGTGGCCGGCCCCCGGCGCCCTTGGGGACATCAATACTTCTCCCAGCTGTGTCCCTGAGAGCCCACGTTTGCTTTCAGAGATGGAGGTTGAAGTTAATGATTCCTTGATGCGGTTTTTTGATCACTGCGCCAAGTTTATTGCCTTGGTGGAGGAGAACGACGCAGCGATGTGCCAGGTGAATGCCTTCAAAGAGGGGCCGGAGATGAGGAAGGTCTTGGAGAAGGTCGCAAGTGCCTTGTGTTTGCCGGTGGAGGAGCTGAACGCAGGTAACGAATGCCTGTTACAGGTGGCTTTGGCTCCCAGTCTGGCTGAGGACAACTTCCGAGATGCTGTGTAATTATGCAGAGTGGGTAATTTAAAATATACTGTAAATCAGAGATGCAGTCTCCAATTAAATGCATAAGGCTGCAAGTGTGTATTGGTGTTGCAGTAATGAATGCTTGTTAGTCAGTGGTCAGAAGAAAAAGATGTTTCAAAATTAATTCTGCTTTGTTGAGCAGATGTAGCTTTTGTAAAACCTGTTGCGATTCAAACGCGCAAATAACTTAAGGAAAAGATGGGTAGGTATGTCTGTGTTGTAACTTTACTTGTCTAGAAGTGCCAGGTTTCCCTGTGTGGCCAAGTGCGGGGGGAGCCCCCCCAAATGGGTGTTGCTGTCGTTTCCAGCATGTCCCTAAAGCCACAATCCCAAAGCTACAGCACACTGCTGTTAGAACTCCACCGCTAACGTGGAGGATGCATAGCAGTAGTCAGAGACGGCTCTGTGGTGAACAGACGTGCCTGCCTTGTACTGCCTCTTCCGCCCTTTGTGGCGATGAGGACGCGCTAGCGATCAACACCTACAGCACGTGCACCAGCAGACATGCAGAATTTGATGTGAAATGCTCTCATTTCCCCCTTGTGTAGCAATGTAATGTGAAAAGCTTGCAGTATGAAATTTGGATTCTGTGCAATAATTTTGTTGAAAACCACTTATTTTTGGTGCTTGGCCTTTGGACTGGTGATACTTTATTGGATTACATTGTTTTGCATCATTAAATTGTAATTACATTTTGTTTTAGAAGCAAGTTGAGAGAAAGTTGCTCCTTGTGTAGCAGTGGTTTATCTTTTGCTTGTTTGTTGGATTTATTGCAGATCTTGTTCAAGTGGCTTTTCTCACCTGCTCATATGAGTTGGCTATAAAAAATGTCACCTCCCCATGGTGTTCACTCTTCAGTGAAGAAGATGCCAAGGTAAGTGCTAAATGGGAGAGATACCTGAGAAGCCGTCAAAAGAAGCCTTAGTGTTCAGATATAACTGCGCAGTCCAAAGTTGCAAGTTGTGGGCCCCTTATTCTTCAGTCTAATGAAGCACTTTGGTCTCCAAAGAGCTCTGGATTAATCGAGCAGCAAGACTGAAATACCTTTCTTCATTCAGATGTAAATATTAGTGCAGTCTTGATTTGTCCTGATTAAAACAGTCTTTTCCTGTTGTGTTTAATTCTTATATGCTTTTATTTCTGTAGCACCTGGGAAATAGGGGAGGCCCCCACATAGATAGGTGGTTGGCTAAAGGGTAGGCAGGGGAGTTAGGAGTAAATGTTCTCCTCTCAAGGAGGAGGAAGGTCACCATGGACTTCTGCTGAGACCTGTGCTGTTCAATACAAGTAACTTAGCAGTGAGGTGGGAAAGGTTCCTGATTATGTGGAGTTACTTGGGATAGTAAGAATACGGGGTGTTTGAGAGGCTTTGCAGAGGGGCCCTGTGAGGGTGGATTACACAGCAATCCAGTGGCAGATGGTGTTCGCTGTGAAACGATGCATATGGGATAAGAAGTTGAAACTTCATAGACAAGGTGGCCGCCTCTCAGATCCATTGTCCCACTGAGAAGTGAGATTTTGATGGTATAGATGCATGAAAATGTTGGCTCAGCTACAGTAAAATCAATGAACAAGAATTAAAACCCAACAACTTTAATGCCAGGAATTGTAAGAAAAGGAGCAGAGAACAAGGAGAGCATCATGTGCCTTTACATAAATCCGAGACACAGTTCTGTCTTTTTGAGATGTGTGCACATCTCTAGGATGTCGATGTAGACAATCTCAGTTAAAGGTATGGGATTGCTTCCATCTGTAAAATGATTAGCTAAGCTATGGCTCTTTGACCTTCATAAGGCAAAATCAGAAATGCTAAAAAAGCAGCGGATAATGATTGTTTTGTCACGTGCAGTACCTAACGGGTACCAAATGAAGCTAGCAGCAGGCAGGTTCACAACAAGACTATATTTTTTAACACTGTGTGTAGCCAGGCTGCAGGGCACTATTAAGGCTAAAACTTGGTCCGTTCAAAGGGGAGGTTGGGTTACTGTGGGAGAGAATCCACTGAAGTCTATTAAATTTGTAGAAAACCACCTTAGGGCTCAAAGCTAGGCTGAAAATCATTGGAGTCTGGGGAAGCGTGCCGGCTGTTTTCCATAGGCCTGATTATGAGCGAGATCAGAGACAAGGTACTGAATTTCGTGGCTCTTTAGTCTGATCTGTAGTGTCTGGTTTTATGCTGAAGCGGTTTCAACTGGAGCCTTGATGTTTGGGTTGGGGTTTTTTTTTGTGTGTGTGTCAAAGAACTGTTGATTTCATGCAGTGTGTGGTAGCGTCCTTGCTCCAGGTTGTGGGTTTTTTATTTTCCCTCTGTGCCATAATAAAAACTTGTGAACTCTGTAAGTTTAGGTACTGGAATACCTGAATGACCTGAAGCAATACTGGAAGAGAGGATATGGCTATGACATCAACAGTCGCGCCAGCTGCATTTTATTCCAAGATATCTTCCAGCAGTTGGACAAAGCAGTGGCAGAGAGCAAAAGGTAAAAAAAAAAAAAAAAAAAAAAAGGCTTCTGTACTTTGGCTACTAGCTTTCTGTGGTCAATCCTGAGTTGGATTTAATGTGAACAGAAGTACTTTACTTCCAAATGTAACAATGTTAGGAGAGTTTGAGCCAGGAGAATTTTAATTGGGAGAATCCGATTTTTAATAGAGCAGTATTACTGTAAAGAGTGTATCTTTTTGTTTCTTCCATTGATGCTCTTGTGCCCAGCTAATTTCTGTCTTTTAACTTACTGATCCACACAGGCCTTCAAGGGACAGGCAGCTGCTGTGTCTGATAATGGTGTTCTCTTCCTGCCCAGTTTGAGAAGAGGCCATTGAGTTAAAACAATGAGCTTTTTGTTTAAAATGGCCTTGTTAAAAATCATTTGTGATGAAAATGGAAGATTGTGAGTTGAAAGCACCCCCGTGATACGTTCTGTTATCTGCTTACTTAAGCGCTTGAGCGTGGAAATCTTTCTGCACATGTTTGAGTCTCTTGCGTTATTAAACCTTTCTGTTTAGATTAAAGGTGTTGAAATGTAATTATGGAAAAAAAAAAAAATTATTACAGATCAATCCAAACACTTAGTGACTGTAGACCAGGATGGCCTGTTGCAGGATCCAAGAGGCCAGAGCTGTAACAGCAAACCAGCCTTATTGTAACAAACCCGCTTTGCTGGAACTGGGGAAGGGCAGACTTTAGGCGACATAATCCGGTGCCCTGTAAGAACAGGAGAAAGACACTTCGGTCCTGAAATCGTTGTAAATGCCTTGGTTTACTGCATGAATCCAAAGTAGAGTAGTTCAGCCAACCAGTCCGAGAACTCTGTGTAGGATATTTAGTTTCCCATCCTTATTCTTTTACAGCAAAGCTGTAGTTTGCGAACAACACTGTAGCTGTAGGAAGATACTAGGCGTTACAAGTAACTGTTAGTAGACTTGAAGATAGAATAAATAACCAGGTGTCTTCAAAGGATGGTGGTCTGATAAAGTGGATTGTCTTCATCTATTGCCATGATTTGACAACAGCCATTTTGTGTCAGTGGAAGAACAGCAGCAGCAGTACTCCATCCGCTGAGCTGTGCAGTCCTAAAAACTGCCTCTACAGTGTCAGGATATAACCATCCCTATACTTCCTTAAAAATTAGAGATGAGATGCCTGTGCTCTTTTTGTGTATTGTTTACTCCTGTGAGCTGGGATCAGTCAGCAGTGATTTAGTATTTGTTTGGTGTTGATCTTGTCTCCTGTGAATTGTTACGATGGGGAGAAGTAAAATAGGAATGAAACTGGGATCTGTTGTGGCATGGAGAAAACAAAGGCTGCAGTTACAGGTTGAGATGTTTGTGTCACAGAGTTACCTGCATTTGCTTTCACGTGCTGGCAATCTATTTTTTTTTGAGAGCTGCTTTAGGATTAAATGCAGTGCGTTCATATGAGAATTAATTTACAACCTGTGTGCATACTCCTCGTGCAAAATGAGGAATTTTAAATTCGTAGTTCGGTGGTCAATCACGTGAATTAATACCTTAGCAGATAAGTGTGGAAATGTTTATGAAAGTACCCAATACCAAGGATGTGATTGTAAGATTGTATAAATATTGTGCCATTAAATACTTGGTAGAAACCAATTTATAAATAACTTTAACTTATGACCAGCAAATTCAGCTTTGGTGTTGATACATAAACATTAGTTACATGTGGTGGATGTTCTTGCATTCCTAGCATCCTTGGGACTTTATAGTCAATATATTAAAGTAGATCTACCTAACACCAGCAAAATGATATTAATGGCTTTGATACTTTGGAAAGAAAAGCATGTCACAGATATTTGAGGCTGGCTATGTGTGTTTTTGCATGATGACCTGTTGGAAGACATGGGGTGGGGTGGTTCTTTTTTTTTTTCCTTTTAGTTGGCAGGCTGAAATTAGAAGTAGCATTTGCATTTTGGGTTGGAGGAACAATCCATAAAGTTGATTATAACCATTTTATAGCAGAGAAGACAGCAAAGAAGTTGTTTTTTTTTTTCCTTTAAAACTTTGCTGACGGAGGATCCAAGCTGGACGTTAACAGTGGTAGGAGAACTGTGTGTTAAGTCAGTTGAAGCATAATTCTCAAACAGTCAGTTGGCTTTTTTGCTGTCCTTTAGTGTGTGATGCAGAGAGATACCTTGTATTCGTCACTGGAGCTCCGAGGGACACAAGAATGTTGAGGTCATGTTTAATATAATACATGACATGGTTTCTCTCATCTAAAGTGGAGTTATAGAATCATAGAATCGTTTAGGTTGGAAAAGACCTTTAAGATCATCCAGTCCAACCATTAACCTAACATTACCAAGTCCACACTAAACCAATCAAGGGTAGACTAGACTAAACCATGTCCCAGAGTGCTACGTCTGCCCATTTTTTGAACGCTTCCAGGGATGGTGACTCCCCCACCTCTCTGGGCAGCCTGTTCCAATGCTTGACTACCCTTTCTTTTATCACTAGGTAAACAGTACAAGTACCTTTTATCTTAATTATTTTGGGGATTCACCTGGAAAATCAGAGCAGCATGTCTGTTTTTAACAGAGTATTGGCTTAGCATGCGAGAAGTTAAATGCGTTGAAAATTTGCCTTTGAGACAGACGTACACGTAGACTTTCCGAACACTTGCATCCAGATCCAGAGCCTTGATCCTGCTCTAATGACTGTGTGAGCCCAGGGAAGGGGGCTGTAGGGGGTTGGAAATGAGAGCTGCGGATGGGACTGTACAGGACTATGCTTCTTTGTGTGGCAGCGGCAGTCAGGGGCCTTTCTGAATCTCCCCTGTACTGTGCACCACCCAGCACAAAGGAGACACCTCTGTTCATTTTGCCATGAATGGGTCAAAACTTGGCAGTTGCAAACATGAAATGAGTTTGGCTTTGGGGAGGAGTTGCTGTGAATGAAAGGTGGGCAGCTGGCGATAGGGACCCCTCTCCAGCCAAGCTGGCTTAAGAAAATGTGCTGTCAGATGATCACTCTGGCATCTGGAAATTTAAGGCTTGTGTGGGAGTTGGTGATGCCTCTCATTTTGGTAGTGGTGGAGTACAAGCAGTGGTTATGCTAGATCACCCTTTAAAAAAACTTCTTCGCTGCATCCTTTTTTCAGCCTACTAGAGAGCTAAATGAAAAATACATGAGGGCACAGGTCCTTAACACCTGGCTGTGAACAGATTGACAAGCACGTTGCTGTGATTGCTTCTGCCATGTGCTCTGTCTGTCCCTGCAAACAGAGAAAGTAAGAACTGGGAATGAGAAGATCAGGAAGAAATGCAGGTTAAAAGAAAAACAGACAAGCAAGACCCTTAACACCCCTCTGGCCTTCTGAAGTCTGAAAAATAACTTCTAAATGCAGTTTGACTCGTGTAAGGAGAGTGATCAATTTTGTTTCCTTTTAGTGTAATTTGCTCTTTGAACAGTGACAGCCTTTCAGTCCTTAAATGACATGCACTCATTGCAGCAGCGTGTCTCAACTGTGTGTAAGATATCCCTGGTAAGTTTAATAATAAAAAAAGCCATAGTTGACAAAATCTGTATCTATACTTCTGATTTATTGAGAACTAGATCAGCAGTCACTGAATTAGGAGGTGGAGCAGGCTCCTTGGGGAAGTGCAGGTGTCTGAGGCAGAGCACTAAATGACTGAGATAACTTCACCCTGTCTTTCGGCTTTGGCTGCAGAAGTTTGGTTGCAATCTCTGGGGCTCTCGTGTTGTATTGCCACCACAGAGGGAAGGAGGTGGTGAGTTTATGCGTGTGTGTAAAGGATTGGGACCCTAAAAATCTTGCAAAATTCAAAGCTGGATGAGCGGTCTCTTTAGTCCGCATCATCCTAAGTGGGAACTGAAAGCTTCCGAAGTGCCTTGCCTCGTACAGAAGGAGCGTGTCATTCCATCCCAGAACGTAAGGTGGCAGTCTTAAAGCACCGAAGATTTGAGTATAATCTGAATCAGTAAACCTGGTGGATGGCAATTTGCCGCCGCCGATGTATTGGAACAGCTTGAGTCTCTCGTGATCTAGAGAGTGGAGGTGCAACTAATGCTTTTTTATCTAGGGAGAGAGACTTATCCTGTATCCCGTGGCAATGTGAGACTACAGATGAAAACAAGAAACCATACAAATAAAAAAATATGCCTGTGTTAATAAGTGGAAAATGTTTGGTTGTGCATATGTATGTACGTGAGTGTCTCTTTTTATGGTATTGTGCAACTTCAAGGCAACAGGTTAAATACTTTTGCAGCAGTTCATTACTCGGAAAATGACCCTTTGTGATGATGAAATGTCTTTTAGTGAAACGTTGCTTCAGCTTAGTGATGTTTAACGTTGATTTGTAACTGGCTGTTTGCGTTAAAAATTTAAGAACCAAATTTACTTCCAGAGCATTATCTTTGCTCCAAGTTCCCCTTTCTTTCTGGAAAGCTTAGATTGGGCTATCCAAAAGTAGAAGGGGGAGCATTTCTGCTGCAGCAAGAAGCTGAGGGACCTGGATTACCTGTTCTACTCCAGGCTTGGCAGTGGAGAGCAGTGTTGGCAACGCTGCATTTTTGTAGTGTACTTTAAGCAGTTGTATGCAATAGCTTTGTCCTGTTTTCATTCCCAGTTACAGCTGAATTAGAAAGAGAAACCTTGCTTTTACAGTAAGCCTGTTTCTCCCATAAAGTGATTCTTGACCTTGCAATCTGATTGCTCACCAAACATTAATTTCCTTATTAGTTGCCTTGTTAAGGCTTGCTTTTCTTTCTTCTGGGGAAAATATCTTCTGCTATGTGTCCTGAAGAAAATGATGAAGGTGGTAATAATTACCTATTGCTAATTAGTCCCACCTTCAATTTGCAGTGCAAAAGTTTCAGACGTTTTTAGGATCTTTCATCGTGTGATTTCCAATAGAGTTCTTGGTTTAAACTAGCAATAGTCTCTTCTGTGTGGGTCTTGCTGTACAGCAAGATGGTTTTGAAGGCTGTGAAAGGGATTTTCACTGTATGATTGCTCTTGCCAACTGCTCCCATCCATCCAGACAGCTGGTGGAAAGGTGTTGGAATATCTATCCAGGAACTTGGGTCTGATGTTGAATTTATCGATAGTTGTATTAGTGACCATGTACTGTCAGCACACCCATGCATGGATCCTATTCTTCTGCACCCTCAGTAGCAATAAAGTATAAATGTCTAATAAAGGTTAATTTTTCAGTAGAAAGCATTTGCTCCTTGAGACCTTACCACAGTTGTGGTGGACCTTTCAGGACCACATTCCTCCATGCCTTCTTACCAGTCTGTAAAGAAATGTCAATGATCGCATTTCTAGGGAGAGGTTGGGGGCCAGGACTCTCTCTTCCATACAGGGGTTTTTTTTGGCAATTAAGGAAACTTGTATCACAAGAGTTGAATATAAAATTAAACCAGGTGACTTCTTGTACTGAAATGGCATATTTGGGCAGTTGTCTTGGTCCATAAAGCACTTCATTTTTTTGAAGACGTAAGAATTGCATTTTTCCCAAGTCTTCCTGCTACGGATAGAAAATAGAGTCAGGCTATGCAACTATGTGGCAAAGAAGCAAATGGGGAAATACTCTTCACTGAACTGTTGGGTTTTCCCCCAACTGGAGCCTTGGCCATACCGAAAGTGTGCCTGCTCTTCGTTATATTGATAGAACTGCCAGCTAGTGAAACATGCGTGCATGTTCACTTGCAGTTATGCTGCTACGGAAGAATCCTTGAAAGGCTGCTATTACCAGTCAGCATTTGTTTAAACAGTTAGAAAGTGTCCAGTTTCCCAAAGCTGTGGTATTTAGAGGCGCTCCAACATTGGGATGTAGAGGAGCTACCAATGAGTATCACCTTACCTCAGGAGAAGCATTGAGTTCTTTGTGGGCTACGGCTGGCGACCAAAACCTATTACAATTTTCCTCCCACTCACCCCCCCCAACATAGTGCTGACGGTAGGAATAACCTCAGACTTGATGCCTACTCAAGAGGCATATCTGCTCTGTGTGTTGCGTGGCAGTGCTAGCTCAACCCTATTGCTCACTGGCTTCATAGAATCATAGAATCGTTTAGGCTGGAAAAGACCTTTAAGATCATCCAGTCCAACCATTAACCTACACTACCAAGTCCACCACTAAACCAATTAAGGGTAGACTAGACTAAACCATGTCCCGGAGTGCCACATCTGCCTGTTTTTTGAATGCTTCCAGGGATGGGGACTCCACCACCTCTCTGGGCAGCCTGTTCCAATGCTTGACTACCCTTGCTGTGAAGAAATTTTTCCTAATATCCAACCTAAACCTCCCCCAACGCAGCTTGAGCCCATTTCTTCTTGTCCTATCACTGACTACTTGGGAGAAGAGCCCAACACCCACCTCACTACACCCTCCTTTCAGGTAGTTGTAGAGAGCGATCAGGTCTCCCCTCAGCCTCCTCTTCTCCAGACTAACCAGCCCCAGTTCCCTCAGCCGCTCCTCATAAGGCCTGTGCTCCAGACCCTTCCCCAGCTAAGACCCTTCTTGCCTTGTTGGGAGACTTGGCCCACTGAACTTGGGAGGAGAAAGGGGGAAACGCTACGGTTGCAGGAGGAAGCCCCTGTTGCTGCCACGTAGGGAGTGGATCTGTAGGAAAACTGTACATGGAAGGCATAAAGATGTGCATCGCTTTTCAGCTTCAGGTTTCTGTGAGATGCCCAGGTGCATCTTACATTTGTGATCTGGGAGTGCTGTTCTGCCAACAGGAACTGCGTGTGTTGACGAGAAATCTGTATTTTGGTAGTTAATGCAATATAAAGTTGCTAATCTTATTAAAAAAAAAATAAACAGAAGAAAACAAACCCCACACCTTAACAGCTACACAATTGGGCAGTGGTGGATTTGAAAATTGGTTGTGGCACACTTTAAGGATATCAGCTATTCATTAAAGCTGTTTTATACTTTTTTTTTCTTCTAGCTTCAAATATTATACAAGTCTACCTTTCTTGCTCATGAAAGAGACTATGAAATACCTGTTATTACTCGTACTGTCCGAATGGATTACCATAAGGCTCTGGAGACTGGGAAGTGTGCTTTGTGCGGCCATCTCAATATTTAAAGTGTGTGGCTAATGATTTAAAATACAAACCTAGCTGCACATGTACATTGCAAAATATTTGGTGGTTTCGTCTGAGAGTAAGCAGGTTCCAAGGTATTTTAAAAAAAGGACTTAGTTGAATTTGAATGTAGTTCAAGATCAAGTGAAGGTGATCTTTGCAGTTATACCAGGCTAAGCCATAAGGTAAACAGCTTAATTTGCCAATTCATTGGTAGCTTTTATTGTTTCATATAATTTACTTCCTCTTTGCAGGTCAGTTCACAAAGTTGGTAACCATTCTGTCATCATTTACTACCATGCGCTAATTGCTCCTTTCAAAACTGTTGACTCGGTACAAAAGAATTCGATATGTGATCTAAAAACAATTAACTGTTCAAAACTATCTTTTTATAATATGTACAAAGGGAACAGAGCAAAAAGCTTCCACGTATGCAGTAGAAATGATAGAACTGGTTTTAAAATAACCCTTTTGCTCAGATCCAAATTGTTCAGTCATTTCTTTTAATAAAACTATTTGGTTGCCACTGGGATCCCAGGTTTGTGCAGCGCAGGTTCTTGGCTCTTTGGGTGCATCAGCAGGTTCAGGGCGTCCTGTGTCCCTTGGTGGGAGTTGTAAACCAGCATGTTTGATCATCCACCCAGTAGCAGAGCAGCTCCGAAGGAGAACCAGGGCTACAACACGTAGATGTGTAATTTACGTTATTTGAAGCATGGCGCAGTTTGTAGCCAGATGTGTACTACGTGGGCTTACTTCGAGGTACGAAGCGGCTCTTGCAGAGCTAGGCCAGCGGTGTTGGTGCTGTGCATCCCGGAGGGTCCCTTTCTCAGAGGGTGTGGAGGTGCGGGTGGCTCCCTGTGGCTTTGTAGGGGGCTACTTCTGGGGTGTCCCCACCATGTCCCCTGGCTCTTCAGGGTACTGGGAGAGCCTGTGATGAAAGCTGCCGGACTAGGTGCTTGTCACCTCATCTGCTGATTTCATAGTGGTATGTAACCTAAAAAAAAAAAAAAAAAAAAAAAAAAAAAGCTTGACTTCAGTATATCTGTTCCGAGAACAGGTGTGTGTGCGATGGGTAGGCTGATCCCTGTAATACGATGTTCATGTATTCACAGAACAACGTGTCAGCTGTGCGGTTCAATAGACTACACGGTTTACTTCTGTGTATTTTTCAAATGTACTGGTCTTGACTTCATTTCCAGAAAATCAGAGAAATGGGATGACTTTTGCTAATAAACTGTAAATGTCTCAAAGAGCAGCTTTGTATCATTACTGTATGGTTGGTTTTGATAGCCCCATCTTTCAAAGATGGGGCTTCTGACATGATTAAAGGGTGCTTTTGGGGAGACCAGGTAGAAGTGTGAAATTCTCCATAGGTCCTTGCACACGTTCAGCAGCATCCTGGTGGCTGCATTTCTGAAGAGTGTGTGTGTGTGTGTTCTCTTGGATACCTGGGCAGTCCAGGGGACCTCCCCTAGGACTGTGTCTTTTCATCTGTCTGCCTAGAACTAGATATTTAAAGTATTGCTTGTGCCTTTCAAAAGTCTTAAACTCACATTAATTACCTAATGCTCGCTTACTCAGGATTCCTCTGAAAAGGTATCTCAGCAGCTTTTATAGAGTCATATCCTTTTATCTAAGGAGTTAAAAAAAAACCCCAAACCCAAGCAAAACAGTACCTAGGCAACTAATACACAAATGAACTGACCTAACCAGCATTCACCTTGGGCAGGAAAGGTTTGACAAGTGGCATGACCTTGACTTGGTTTCGGCTCGTCACTATGGTTCAACATTTAGCATCAGCATGATGCTGCTGCAGTAACGCATTTAATCTCTGAGGTCCATAAGAACGTGAGAGGTGGGATTGTTCAGAAAGGAGCCTTTGAAACTGCAGAAGCTCTGAAGTGAAATGCAGTGAAGCCTAGTTAGCTTTGGGTGATTAATTCTTGCCAGACGAGATAAGAGCTGTTGCCTTTTAATCAGAGTTTTAAATGAGTTTTACGTAGTCTTGTCAGTTTTTCAAGTTTACCTTTGCCATGAGCACGCTCATGTATTGCCTTGTTGGAAAAGAAGAAAATTTTTATCTTGTCAGTATTTGTGGTGGCATTTTGTTGTGTTGGTACTGATTCTGGAAATCAATGAGCACAGCTGTATTCTGTTCTACTATTTAAGGTGGAAGTTTTGCAATGTGAGGACTTAATACTGTTTGACAGATTCCCCCTGCTCCCACCCTTCTTCCCATTGGTGGTAACACTCTGAGCAATGCTGCTCTTCAGTATTTTTGCTGCCTTCCCAGTCCCACCACTGCCACTGCATTCCCTGATCTCTGCTGTTTCCTTGTAGATTTAGGGTTCCTCCAGCTGTTTTTTTCCAGAAATAAATCACGGGGGGAGGTGGGAGGGATGGAGAGTTCATCCCATAGCTGAAAATAAACGGTTTTGGAGTCCTTTGTCCTGGCTTTCGTATTGGGGGGAAAAGGACAGAATGTAGTCCAAGCTTGTTTGTTTAACAGTTGTTAAAACTTAGCTTCTTTGAAGTTGTTGGGGGGATTTTTACATGAGGTTTGAAGCTTGGCCAGTTAAGCTTTGCTGTAGGAAGTGTTTCTTCTTAACCCAAACCCCAGGAGACAGTGGGATATCTCAAGCTGAAAGTCACATTGGTGCTTAGGAAATAAACTTTGGTTAAAAGAAAGTTCACTTCTTCCCAATCTAAAGTGATATATCAGTAGTCCTAGGAAGAGTAGGAACGATCTACTGTGGAGGATGGGTGAGCTGATGCAGAAGATTCAGGGTTAAACCCAAACCTGCTGAGGCTGAGGAGAGCTAGAATTTGCCTGAATGATAAATCCCACCTCTGTGCTTCTCCACGGTGCTTTTTTTCCATGGTGAGACTTAGCTTTCAGGGTTGTGCTGATGAATTGTTCAGCAACTTCTTCATTTTCAGCTGTGGTCAGATTTGCTTAGAAGGTTACAGCATGGGCGGTTTGGTAGCTGAAGCTGACAAATCTCTTCAATGAACCCTGCTCATGTCTGCCTAGTGACAGCCACTTCTGCTCATTTGGAAGTGCCCCATAAAATGAATATGAAACCAGTCACCAGCAAGTGCTTTCAGACCAGCTCTTAATATTGTATGGCAAAGTTTTATGCACAGTCTCTTCATCTCCCTTTAAAGTTGGAAACTACTTTTTTTTTTTTTCCTACTCATCAGTGTGCTTTCCCAAGTCATTTTCTACTAAATAGAAGGGAGGAAAAAAGTGAATTGAAATATCATTAGCAGTTGCCAGAGTCCGATGTTGAGAATTTTGTCTGATGCTTCCATGTGATGCTGAGTCATTAATCAATGCTAAAGAAGATTGAGTGTGGAAACCTCAGGCCTTCTGTTTAATATTTTATTACCCTGTGCTACTGTTTTGAATTTATCAGTCTTGTTGATTTCCTGTCTTTATCAGAAATGTAGGGCAGTAGTAACCTTTGCCTGTATGCATGCTCTGAAGAGGCAATCTTTCATGATTTCCCCATAATTAAAAATATTACTGTTGCTGTTTTGACCTTGATGATGATTTTTATTGTTGTTGTTGTTGTTAGATACGAAAGCACATCTGAATTGGAGTCGTGACCCCAGAGACTGAACAAGGAGTCCTTGAGTAGTCTTAGAAATCAAGTATCTAGTGCTGGTGAGAAATCAAGTATACTGTGTTAAAGAGGCTATTGGAAACTCAGGATTGTATCATATAAGGAAACAGTTTTAATTCTCATAAAAATAATATGGTGGGATAGCTGTGAGTGGGAGAGGTTTGTATTGTCTCCCAAGGTAGTTTGGCCTGTCAGCATGAGGACTTCTTGGGACTAAAGCAGGTGAAATAAAAGCTCAAGTTACAGTGACAATGAGTGCCTTATTTATTCCTTCTTTTGTCTTCATGAGATTTTCTTTCCTTGTTCTTCAAAACTGCTGCGTGTGTGTATGTATATATGCTATAGTTTGTTTCCTGTTTTGGAAACATACATCTTGCTGGGTTTTTTTAACTAAGAAGTTAACCATATTTTTAGTGATTTACTTCCATTTCAAAATTCCTGCTAGCATCAGCTGGAAAGTAAAGCCAAACCTTGCTTAAAGCCAGCGTTGAAAACCAGAATGTTTTTGGTTTTTTTTTCTTTTTTTTTTTTTTAGCAGCTCTGAAATCTTTTTTTTGTGGTTGGGGTGAGTGTGTGAAATCCACTCCCTGTGGAGTGAATAATGCCTATGTAACACTTGTTTTGGAAACTTTAGCAGCACATTTACATTACTAGCTTCCTTGCTTAGTAAACTATAAAATACAGACCACCACGTTTGGAAGCAGGCATGTGTATAAGGCCGTGCAGCTGGGACAAAATGAAAATGTGCCAAGTTGCTAGAGCTGGGTGGTACTCCCCCAAGAGCACTAAAAACTTGAATGGAAATAGCTGAAATAACAGCCAGTGTGTGTTGGTTTCGGCCAAGAAGCTTGTGGGGGCTGGCAGGTGTGATGATTTAAAAATGAAATAAAGGAAAAATGAAAAAAAAGCAGCTCCAGGAGAGAATCAGAATTACAGGCCAGTTGAGTAGAAATAACAGTTGAGACTAGCATTGATAAGCACCTTGATGAAAATGATACATTGGGGTAGTGTCAGTGTGGCTCTTCGAAAGGAAAACATACCTCTTGGAGCTCTTGGGAAGGATCAGCAAGCACACAAATAGGGTGATCGGGGAGACACAGTCATGATTTCCAAACATCTTTCAACAGGTTTCCCTATCAAAAGAAATCAAGCAGCCGGGGTTAAGGGGAAAGGTCCTGACGTGGGTAAAAAAATGACTAAAAATACGAGAAATGGAGGGAAGGGATAGCTGATTGATTTTCCTAGCAGAGGCGGGTCGCTGGTGGAGATAGGTCTGCAAGGAGCCGGGCTGCTCAGCATGTTGTAAATGACTGGGAAAAAGAGGTGAGAAGTTAAGTGGCATTGCAAACGCAGCACTTTTCTTCGAGATAAATAACGTAAATTGTTTCTGCGAGGAGGATTGTAAAAGAACCTTGTGAGACTTGGGTTGAAAATTGCAGATCTGTGAAGTAATCCACGTGGTAAAAATAATCATCTTATCATTTGTCAGGGAGAATCTGGGATAACTTACTGCTCAGGAGTTGAGTTCTGAGGTTGTTATAGTTGTCTGGAAGTATCTCGAACTTCTGTAATCAAACTAGAAAAGGTGTTAGATGTCGTGAATTAAGAAAACAGAGCATCACGGGTGCAGCATGGATTTACAGTGTAACTCCCTGTCTTGAGTATTGTGCATTTCTGCTGCTCTGATCTAAAAGGATATAGCTTGTTTGGAAAAGTTGTGGAATGACTAAGGTAGGATTTCTCAACTTGGAAAGAATATTATTGCAAAGTTGTAAGTAGAAAGGATTAAATGGTACATAGCATCTACAAATAGAAAAAAATGAGCAGTGTGTGAAGCTGTGCAACTCCTTGCCACAGGGTGTTGTGAATGCTAGAAATGTGCGTGGATTTAAGGAGAGATTTGACAAAAGAAAGATTCATTGAGAATTCCTGCATTACTTAAAAGCCACATCCGGCCCAAGAGATCTCTGAGCTGGAAATTGCAGGAGGTCAAAGGAATAGCCTTCTGTCTTCTTCTATAGGCATGTGGGTTTTGCTGCTGTTCCTACTTGTTGACTGACAGGAGGGACGTGAATGTGTCCTAAAACCTGAAAACACTTCCCTGAAGGTGCGTGTGGAGGGGGAGGATATAAATGAACTAGTCAAATGAGTAAGAGGAGGGAACAGAGAATGGAGGGGGAGGGGAAGAGGTCAAAGGATCCTAAAGCTTTACAATTTTAAAATGAGGGAAGGGATCATAAATAACACGGAGAGAAGTGTAGGCAGAACCACTGGTTTGGCAGAGCCGGAAGAGGAGCTCTAGTGAATGTACACCTCTTGGTGCAGCAAAGGCGCGGGTGGGAAAAAAAGTAACATCCTCCATACAGAACCTTTCTGTGGTTTTAATGCTTCTTTTGAACAGGAAACAGAGGCAGGTTTCTGATATATATTTTTTTAAAGTGATGTTTTGCCTAAGGGGAGAGTATGTGCGTGTCTAAGGAGTATAATCAGAAGAGGTGCAGGCTCACTGGGGAGCAGAACTGTGCAAGGTGCGTTTCAGACTACGCAAACACCACGGCTGTATCAAGCAGGTAGTGCAGAGCCCATCCTGTGGCCGTACTGAAGTCCTGCTTTTCTGATCAAAGTTCGAATCCACAGGCAAGTCCCCCAGTTAACCATTTTTTAGTTGCTTCATACTTTGGGTTGGAGCGGAGGAAATGCCTCCTTTTCAGGCCAATCAAGATGTGTCTTATCTGTGGGTGGGCTTTACTGGCAGCTGGAGTGTTGCCAAACATCACTTCTTTTTCTCCTGAAAGCTACAGGTGTATTTACACATCCTGGAACAAGTGACCTGGGCTTCTGAGCGACGCTTGGAGATGGTCCCAAAAAGCAATCATCCTTCTCCGGAGCAATGGGCAGATTTTCATCTTGGCTGATGCTTCCTTGTGCAAGAAGCCAGCTCTTACCCTTCCTTTGGTTGAATAACCTCTAACCTTTTGTTGCACAAGCTGTCTTCATTTTAGGCTTTGTTCGTGGTGTGAATGAGTGGCTTAATTTGCTGGCCTGTATGTTGAGGGAGTATAATCTTCTTTTTGACTAGTTGGTATTCTCGAGAATTACTAATAGCAGTAGTCCTGCTTATAATTTGGACTAATAAACTGCGGAGGGACAACTGTTGTCCTCCAACGACTGGATCGCTGTCTTCAGACTAAACTTTGGTAAATGCTGATGTACCTTCCAAACAGCTGAACCATATTATAGGGCAGAAAAGAAAAATGGCAGTATTTTGCTATCAAAGTACAATTTTTGTTCTAGCATGGTACACAGTTAAAAGCATTGGTGGTTGTAGATGTAGGCAAGAAACAGTCCTTAAAATCTGCACTGGTGGTGGCGTGCCAGGGAGGGAAGCGGTTTGTGTGTTAAATCAGTAATTTGTTTGCTTGTGCAGGCAACCATGTGGTTGTAGTTAGGTCAGAGGGTAGTAGGAGTTTACTGTAGTTTCTTAACGTGCCAATAAGTTTGTAGTTAGACTTAATGTTCATCTTCAAACTGAATTGTCACTTACCCTTTATTATGGCAGTTGGAAAAGGTTTTTGATGCTCAAATCTAGCAAAATTAATGCTGAAAATGTTAAAACTTTCCAGGTCTAAAATGATGATAATGTGGGGGCTTCTCTTCACTGCACCTTGGATTAATTTAAGCAGAAGCTTATTAAAAGGACTTTAAAATTCTGTCATTTGAAGTATTTAGAATAGATAAAGGGTATGTTTTAATAATAAATCGTTGATCTTTGTGAAGCGGATTGTGTCCTGGATGATCTCACTTAGTTGTTCATTATGCTATGTCATTCAGGTACTTTTTGCGTCTGCCAGGGAACAACAAAAAAAAATTGTTCCTATTAAACACAGCTCAGCATCCTGGGAAAAGCTGTTGTATTTTAGCCGTAGGCTCGTACTAAAGCAAATCTGTGAAAATAAAATAGTAAAAATCTTATTTGAGTTAAAAAAAAAAGGTCTCGGGAATTTTTTTCCAAACACAGCCCATGATGGGGGACTAGCTATTTGTACTTGCAGTTGGATCTGCATTACAGAAATAATGAGTTACTGCGATGTCCTTGAGCCTTCCCACGTGCGGACAGCGGGACATCTGATGAAGGGCTTGGCTTGGTTTGTGTGTTAACAAAGCCTTGCAGCTGGCTTGGTGATTCACTGCCCTTCTCTCAAATTCCTGATGGGAGGAGGCAATGCTATCTAAAAATCTCGTATTTCATCCCAACCCAGTATATTAACTGTAGCATGGTCACTGGATGTTCCTGTACCTGGGAAGAAGAGCACAAGTGACTAGGTTGACACAGGGAGTCGGAGACATGTGCTCAGTATATGGATGCACACCATTAATCTGTTTCTTGCTTTTGTTTACCATATTTATATTGGGCTCTAGCTGTAGCCTAACTACATTTAGTACAACTTCTTACATTTTATGTAAGAGCCAATACGTTAAATTGGGACAAAATTTAGGAAGCTTGGATGTTTTAAAAAAAGTCTGTGTTATATTGAAATTCCCAAACAGGTTTTTATCGGGCACTGGAATAAAACAAGTTCAAAGTCTACACCTTTAAGCCTTTGTTGCTGACAGCTGTGCAATATGTTGGTATGTTTGTTTTAAAGCACAGGCTCTCGCTCATCCTTTGTGTTTTTTTTTTTCTTTTTTAGTTCAAAACCTATTTCTTCACCTTTGATTGTACAAGTTGGACATGCAGAGACACTTCAGCCACTGCTTGCCCTTATGGGTTTCTTCAAAGATGACGAGCCTCTCAAGGCAAACAATTACATCAGACAAACGCATCGGAAATTTCGTAGTGGCCGGATTGTGCCTTATGCAGCCAACCTGGTATTTGTGCTTTACCACTGTGATCAAGTGAAAACCTCTAAAGAAGAGTATCAAGTGCAGATGCTGTTGAATGAGAAACTGATGTCGTTTCATCACTCGAATGAAACCATCTCTGCTTATGCGGACCTCAAGGACTATTACAAGGACATCCTGGAAAACTGCCGCTTCAAAGAAGAGTGTGAATTACCAAAAGTTAATATTACTGCTATTGATGAACTTTGAGGGAATGAAACGGAGTGGCTGTTCTGCAAAGTGGATCTCGGTTCTATTCGACAGACGTTGTGAACAAGCACTTTTGATGATTTGCTGCTGCTGTGTTGACTTTCTAAACTTGCAGATCTGATGGGTTGTCTCAGCTCAATGCACTGTTCGTTTATTCCATAAGCAGAATTACAAAAGCAAATGCTGTAACAGGGATGTTGCTGAGCATTTGTAACAAATACGTGATGCAAGATGAAGCGTACCTGTATATTTTTATGTACAAATAAGTAATTTTATTGGTCATTCCTCTTAGGAATGTGCCGTGGACGGATTTAAGAGCTGGGGTGGCTTCGGTTTTATCAGAGCTGAAGGTGGTTGGACTGATTCAGTATTGCTTTGCACTGCCTGTTTTGCTAGCTAGTGTTTCTGTGGCAGGCATGAAATAATTCAAACCTGTGAGCTTTTTTGCTCCTTTTTCTGAGCTTCTAGGAGGGAGAGGGTACATAGTCCTTCTCCACAGCCCAATTTCTGCCTGGAAAGCACCATGGGAACATCTTTCTTGGGCATTTAAAGCAGGAGGAGTTGCACTGTTCTTGCATGCATTATTTGCCTGTAAAGGGTCTGGGAGTTGAAAGTCTTAAAGTGATCATCGACCCATCCAGCATAGCAAGTTAGCCTCCAGGGTAAGTAAATTATCTTTGAAAAGAAGTAGTTAAAAAAAAAAAAAAAGTGAGGGAGTGGGAAGTAGCCACTCTTCCTTTAAGGTGCTCTGGGAGATGCAGCAGTTGTTCTCTAAGTAATCCGTTCTCTAAGTGATCTGGTGTGTCCTTTCACTTGACACCATCAATTTCTTGTGTTAAAGGTTTGGGCTAGGGCATTCAGGTTAGGCTCTGCTACGGCTTTGAACATCTTGGGCCTGTCCAGGTGCTGACAGTTGTCCTAGCAGCTCTGGTTGGAAGGGACCTCTGGAGATCTCCAGTCCAGCCTCCTGCTGGAAATGGGATTGTTGCTAACCCTAAATCCAGGCAGGTTTTGGACTGTAAAAAGTACCTGGCTGAGACTTGACTTCTGCTATCTTTAAGGCACCTGACATGGTGTCACTTACATAGGCCTTATGCGTTTGGTGTGCCACCTTGTTCTTGAAATTAAGCTGGTTTTAAAGAAATTAATTGCATACAAGTACTGGTGATTTTTGAAAGCAACTGCACTTAAAGTAGGTTCACTTGCTACTGAAAGTTGCAAAGTATTTTAGAGTTCTGCAGTGTGGCAGGAAAAGGAAAAATGAAGAGAATTGTCCAGAAATGTCTGAAATGCAGTAAGTCAGATAAAAATTCCTTCATTGTGCAGAAGGGAATGGCTGCGTGAACAAGTTGCCCCAAAGCAAATGAGAGTGTCGATTTATGGTGCTGGTAGGTCTCAAAGTGCGTACTCACACCCTATGATGAGTGTTCCAGAGCTCACCCCGCAAAGTAAGGCGGTTTGCCGTATTTACTGAGAAGGTGGTGTAAGGTTGGTATAAGCGATTACTATCAGATGCACCATAAACATTTATACCTTCATTTTGCTGCAGGGTAACTTCTTTTTGTGGGCTCACCTTCAGAACTGGGAACTTAACTGCCCCAAAAACAGGAAAAAGAAAGCTGAACTGGCTCAAAGTTGAGGAGTTAAACTTTGTATAATTTTTTTATTTTTCTTGAGGACTTAGGCTTCTGTCACTTTTTTTTTTTTAAATATGGCTTGTATAAAAGCACTTACGATTTACATATCTGTAAGTTAAGGAGCAATTGAAAACCTGTTTTTTACTGTTGTACTCTGAGTTAAGGGGTTTTCCCTACATTGGGATGTAGGGCCCTGTTTCATTTGTGCACAGATTTCTGCAGAGACCAAGGTTCTGATCACTGAAGATACTGATGAAAACTGATGGATATTTCAGCATTAACATTCTGGTGAAATACTTACCAAATACTTGCCTGGGTTAGCTCTGCAGCTCTTTTTCTGAAAGCAGTGAAATGGTTAGGGAGGAGTATCAATGCTGAAACAAAGGTAGGTATATAGGTCAGGTTAATTGTCAGCCCCAGTGTATGACTTCTACTGATGTATTAGCTTTTCATGTCTCCTTTTTTACATGATCCTACCTTGACACTAAGTCAACTGATCATAATAACTGTGACAGATGCCTGTTATGAACTTTATTGCAACACTTGCGGCAAGCTACAGAGGAATGAACCTTTGTTTAAAGGCAGTTAAGTTTGGTAAATAGGAGAAACAAGGATGAGAAAATCCACCTTTAAACAAATGGTTTTTTTCCTGTGAGTCAGTCATCCTGTGATGATTGATGATTTGAACAGAAGGGATGAAAGCCTGACTACTGGAGAAGAATGAAGGATTTCTGTTTGGCAGTTGAGTGAGACCGATTTTAAGACATCGTGTTTGTTAAAAGATACGTCCTTCTTCCTTATGGAGGAGCAATACATTGCACTTGACAGCTTTTTTGATCACGTGCCCGATGAGGTGGAGGAAACAAAAAATTCTTCTACAGTGAAGCATCATTTGCTTCTGCGTGACCAAGTTGATTGTATGCTTACATTCTGTGCAAAGGGCTTCAAGGATAACTCTTCAGAGGCTGTTTCCTATTTTGCCTTGGAGTACAGGTCCATCATACCTCCAGCATAACAGAGATATCTTCGGTGGCTGTCAGCAATTAACTGAAAAGGAAAACGTGCTATCTGTTTTCTGATCTGTATTTAAAGGATGCACTGACTCACTCCTTTGGCAGAATTAGAGGCTGAATGTGGAAACTTTGCACAATTGTAGCAATAGAAGTGTTTGGACATGTAAATGTTTGAGGCACTTGTTCATGTGACTAATTCTTACCATTAGGGAGGTGACTTCAGTGTGACCCTTTTATTTACTAAATACATAAATCTGTTTATCTACTGAAAAGGAAAACTAAAATGGATCAAAATATTTCCATCAAGTTGGGCAGTGAGCAGTGTTTGAAAAGGCTGCCGTATCTCATGACATTGCAGATTACCACATCCTGAAAAAGTCTTGCAAGAAAGATAATGCTTTCTCTTCCTGCACGTGGCTCTGGACAAAACACCTCATCTCAGTCATCCATTGAGGACTTTGTTTGCAACCTTTCTCATTGATGTTTAAAAATGCCGACAGTGTTCTTGGATGCCGGCCTTAAATACGTTTGAAATGTGTTTTATTTTGTTAAATGTTGAAAGCTTAACTAATCCCTGGCAAATTCACTTTTTTTCCTCCTAAGTACTGCTGCTGTAATTCTGGTTAGCATCGAGCTGGCAAATCGCTGGACACAATGCGAATTTGTAATAATATGGTACTAACTGGATGAATTTTGAGAACTTGTTTTGGATTTTTAGTGCTGTGAAATAAAACTGCACACTTTCTTCATCTCTGTTTTATGAGCAGTAATGATGACACGATCTTTGGTATCATGGCTGTGTTCTGCTTCAAAACACATTTGGTAGGTTGGTATTACTTGGTGTCTCTGATTATTTTAAGTTGTCAGATTGCTTGGTGATTAATACAAAATGCCTTAATTAGGTTTTTACTCTCACATTTTGAGGGGAGTGCAAATTTATTCTTGTTTCCAGGAGCCCTGGTTTTAAAAACAGCAATAGTTTCCTGACAAGGTTTTTGCAGGTATCACTATATTATGCAGCGTGTCTGGAAATGTCCTGCATTTTGAAGTGGAGTGAGGGTTACACACACGTTTTTGTGCAGTCCAGAATCTGCTGCAGTATTATTTTTCTAAACATTATCACTCTCTCAATAAAAGGTTGACACTGTTGATTTGATAAAGAATTAGAAACATACATCACGCAATGCTGTCTAACCTGTCATTTCTTGTAGGTATTTAGCAATAGATCCTTGTTATTAAGTATCCATTAGCTACTTAGCTTGTTAATTCTCTGATTACCTGTATGTAAAAATTAAGCTTTACCTGCAGCTTGCCTCATGTGCTGAGGATGCGGCGCTTTTGTAAGTGTGCTGTGGCTGAAACGGCATCATCTTTGATCAAGGGCTGTTTCTTCATTTTCAGAAGTGTTAGTCTGTAAGACGGTTTGAAATAGAATACAATTGATGCTGTTTTGTTTAAAACAAACAAAACCCCAGACTGTATAGTCATAGGAAAAGGAGTGAAATGTCTCTAAAGTTAAGATACCAAAACCATGTATAACCTCTAGGGGAAGAATGCGATCACCGCCATTCCCCCCCGCCTTTCTGGTTTTTTACATTTATAAAATGGTCATTTTGTTAGTTGTCTAACTTTTCAAAAGGAAGTTAGTATTACCAGATGCTAGTTTGCAGTTGCTGGTATGGCAGAAATAACGGTTTGCCTTTGAATTGTTAAATTCTTGCTTTCTTGGGCTTTAAGTTACAGACTCTTTCTCCTGACTGTCAGAGTCATTTCAAACCTGGCCATTCTAAGGAGTGACCTTACTGGACTGGAGCGAAGGGCTCTCATGTCCTCCTTAGTTATGGACCTTCAGAAGAAGAATTACATACAAAAGCAAATGGTATATGTTGGTAAGCCCACCAAAGCACGGCACCAGGAGCAGGTGAGCCAGGAAGAGCTCATAACTTTGTTTAAGATTCCTGGGGAGACTTTTTTTTTTTCCCTCCCCAATCTTCCTCCTCCTATGAATCTGTTGTCTTGCGGCCAGCCGCACTTTCATCACCCGTGTCGTCATGCGATGGTGAGGTCACGCTTTGCTTCTGTGCGTGGCGTAGGGGGTTTCTTTGTTTTAAAAGTCCCATCTGTTTTTTGTGTTGCTTTGACCGATGGGTGTGCAGGTACATTTTTATTTTGATATGCTACCACCTTCAAATGCATCTTCATCATGAAGACTCGGCAACTACTGTGTATGCAATTCAGCTTCTGAGTGCTGTTTTTCTGCCTGGTTTCTCAGGATTTGTGATCCAGTAAGCAGAAAACTATTTCTAAATTCCTTTTTCTAATGTTGATAAAGTTTTTGAAGAGGGTTTTCATTGAAATATATGCCAGGCCAGAGCTAGGTTCTGCTTCCAGATCTGATACAGGTGTATGTTTGTAAAGGCCATATGGCTTTTTTCCCCTCCCTTGTTTGCTTCCAGAAGTGGAAAATGAAGATTATATAACCTGCATTTACGGCTTTTTTCCCAACTTAGTTAAATACTTTAAAGAGATGTTTGTACTTAAAATCAAGACAGAGGAGGCAGGGAGGTTCAGGCTGACAGTGTATTGTCTTTATGGTGGTGGATTTTTTTTTTAATTAACAATTCCTCTTTTTTCAGAGGGTTTAAAGCAAGCATTGTTTTTCTGACATTTCTGTTGAAAGGTTTGAGCACACCTCCTACTGTGTTTAATTAACAAAAACAAATAATTGGTGTTCAGGGAAGGGATTATCATTGAAGGACTAGGATGGAAGGAGCTAGCTCAATTGCTTATTATTATTATTGTTGTTGTTGTTGTTGTTGTTGTTGTTAAGGGGTCAGGAAAGCTCTGCAGACTTTTCCATGCTAGTGACCTGCAGCTCTCAAACGCTTCACTGGATGTGATGACAAATTCTGACCTCCTTACAGAAACAGAAGGTGCCCAGCTGATCTTGGGAAGCAAAGTACACGCCAGAAGGAGGAACCAGCCTGGATCAGGCTGAAGGTCCTTTAGCCTGGTGACCTCTGGCTTTTGGTGGGACGTGGTGCCTAAGCAAACACGTAAGGATAGAGCAAATATTTCCCCATACGCTCCCGATTACCGGCCATTTGTGGCTACAGGGTTTTCTTGAGTTAAGGAAAGTGGGTTTGCATTTAGCTTTATCTATAGCTCTTAATCACTTTCTCTTCTACACGGCTCTCCTGTTGCTTTCGAAATCCAAAGCCTTAGATTTGCCCTGCCATGGGATGTGGTGGATGGTGGAGCTCAGCATAGGCTTTGTGAAGGTCCAGCTCCTTTTGTTTCACTTGAGCCTGCCACCTGCTAGACTGGAAACTCAGTCATATTTCTAGGAGCTGTGATTTTAAAAACAATAATAGCTCTCTGACATACTTGATCAGCAGAGTTAGTTACCATATGCAAATGGTAAAGCTTGGCCTGTATTCTGGAGCAGTTCGTCATTTTGTGTGATACAGACCTTGTTTCAGTGTTGTGTTTTCCTGAACACCAGCAGTTTGTCTGATTCCTTGAAGCATTTTTATTGGGAGAGGAGTTAAGCACTTGATCTCTTTTCATCCTGCCTATGCTACTTATGGCTTGTATTTTCTTTTCCCCAGATGGGAGAGCAACAGGGAACAGGGCTCCCATCTTGCTTATTTTGTTCCCTGTACTGAAACCATTCTGTTTTTCTAACTGTTATTATTGCTACTTCTATTTTTGGCTTGGTTTTGCCCTGTGCCTATACATATATTTACCGGACCAGACTTGCACACAGTATTCAAGGTGAGGGTGCACCATTGACTAGAAAAGGGGCAAAATGAGGATTCCTGTTAAGTTTTCTAGATTTTTATTTCACACCCACCCACACCAAATAGCGTCCCATTTCTTTCCTTGGTAGGTGGTGAGCATCAGGCCAATGCATGTGGAGCTCTTCACTGGTACCTCCCGCTCACTCCTGACAGTATTTGAAAGTATCAGCAACCAATGTTCCACAGTTGTTTCTCAAAGAAGACACTGTCCTCCATGTATAATGTATTCCTTCTTCTTGCTATTAGAGGCTACTTACTGCTCTCCGAGTATTTTGGTTCTGTAAAAATACCTGTAAAAATTGGAACAATTCTGTATTCTAATGTTTATGAATTTACAATATCCTGTATTTTTAACTATGGTGATTTTACATGACTAACTGGTTCATTAGAATAAATTTACGAGAGGTGAATGGTAGAGGGAATACTTTTAAACAATCAGTTGTGCAGCTTCAAAGCATGGCATTATAGGAAAATAAGGTAGAAAGGAGTTTTTGAGAGGTCCTCTATGGCATCTTCTATCTGGCTGATGGTTTGTCAAGGGCATTTGTTATTCGCATCTGTTGTTTAGCACATCTGCTACGTGGTGCCAGCTGCAAATTCAGAACGCACTGATTTTTTCCCTCATTCCCCATATATCAAACAGGTATTGAACAGTGCTGGACTCAGATCTGACCCTGGTAGGACTCTGCTGTGGATACCTTTTTCCAGCTGGAGGGTGAACTACCCTCTATATCTGGTTTTCCAAGTTCTGTATCTGTGCTTTCTTTGCTTTTTATGGGTGTAGGCATCACTAGCCGTGTCATCTGAAACAGCAGCCCAAGGCTTTTCTAGCCCTTGTCGTAGCCTGGCATCCCCAGGTTTCATTTCTGCTGTAGAGCATAACTGGCTTGTTTGCAGTGTGATTGGCACTGCGCAGCCATTGCAAGCTATTACTCATTTAACTTGCTGGCTGCTTCATGCCTACAAAGCGTTTGATCATTGCTCAGGTATTTTTCTGGAAATTGAAGTCAAGCAGTGTATCTGTAATCGCCGTCTTCTCTTACAGAGGAGATAGTTTGGCCAGCTAATTCTGGCCAAAGCACAGGGAAATGGCTCTTAATCCTCTCTGACCGCTCTGTTGTGCTTATTTATTGTAATGCTTTTAATTAGATGCATTTTATTTAATGCATGTGAAGCATTACTGCTCAGCTTACAGAAACGAATGATGACTCTTAGTCAGATGGACAATGCGCTGTTCTAAGGGACACCCTGCAATTGTCCTGACATTGCGGGGGAGGAGATACCATAGGCTGTCATGTTTTACAGAATGTCTTTCACAACCATATCCACGTATTGACTTTAACAAAAACAAAACCCTAAGCTGCTAGTTCCTGGTATATCTGCCAAAAGAGGGATTTGAAAACCTTCGTCTTTTGATTTCCAGCCTATAACTTTATACTTGGCCTTTGTGTCCCAGTTCTGTCTTCCAACATATGCTCACTGACCTGCCTGGTACCTTTGGAGATGCCACCTGCATCTTATTTCAGTCTTTACTTTGCCAGATCTGATGAGTCGATTCCTTTTAATCTTTCCTCCTGACTCTCCTGCTCACCTGACTTACTTCTGTGTACTGGCTCTTGTTTCGCTTCAGTTCTTTTGAACATAAATGGCCACAATTGTACTTGGTTTTCCATGTGAGTTCTTACAAATGGCTTACTTGCTGGCAGTGAGATTTCCTCTGCCTTCCTTCTTGGGAAGGTTAATCATTATGCAAGTGTGGGTTTTATATTCTTTTGGTTGGTTGAGGGCTGTTTTCTGTGGCACTGTGGGGGTTTTGTGCTCTGGCTCCCATCTTCTGCTACAGAACATGCTTTCACCAGGCATCGCAGGTCATTTCTTGTGCGTGGATTTGTGTATAACAAATTCATTTATAATACAAAGAGTGTTACTGATTATATTCTGAATTTCTCTGTTTGCTTGCGCGTCTGCTGCTCTTATGATCTAGTACTGCTGTATAAAACCCAGTGCCTGGGGCCTTGTGCTTCCAGCCCTCTCAAGCATGAGGCATATGCAAAGTCCTGCTGTGGCTTGGCTCTGCAGGAAAGCCTTTGGGGTTCAGATTTCATTTCACGTAACCCAGAATTATAGGGCTGTTCTGCAGCCCTCATCGGCCTTTGTGTGGCAAAGAACGGCATGTCTTCCCTCTGTAGGGAATGCAGGCTCAGCCCTGAATCCACCAGCCTGGACATTTGGGTTTACAGCTAAGCTCCCCAGGGACTGGTTATGCAGCACCTCAACAGCTGGTATCAGAAGTTCCCCCTTTGCCTTTCTTCTTCTGGGGCTGAGGTCAGGTGAGATGGATACTCCTGTGTTGCCCTGCAGCAGATCTCCACTTTCTCTGTCTCCATGCTTTCTGCTTGTAAAACCTTGCCATGCAAAATTGGTAGTGAATGCCACTCCCAGCATGACATGGCCTGACTGTCCTGCACCTGTGTGCCCTGTGTCCCTGCTCAGGGAGGAAGGAGGTGGTAAATCAAATGGGTTCTTGATAAGTTGAAGTCCTTTTCAGTGGTTTGGTTTTTTTTGTTTTCCCAGAAGGTGCTGCATCTGCTGATTCAAACCAGCTTTCGGCATGGGGCTTGAGATGGGTGTAAAAGCCAAATCTGGAGGTGGTGCTTTGAGCCGCAGGCTTCCAGCTGAATGAGGCAAGACAACATTAACTGCAGAGGCTCATGTGACCTACTTCTTAAGCTCTCGCGTGCAGCCTTCAGATCAGAAAACTAAACAGGAGGAGACAGCTTTCATGGTAAATGAGAAATTGTTTCCATCCCATATAACAATGGAGAGCTTTCAGGCTGTTTTTAACTGTATCATGGTTGTTGGGGCCACTTAGTTTGCTATAGCATGAATGTCAACTGACAATTGATCCTGCTGAAAGGTAAAGTGCTTTTTGAGAAAGAGGCTTTTCTTTACGTCCTGAGGTTCTTGCCAAGCAGTTCAGTCTGACTGACCAGGTTACCTGTTTGCTGCCAGGTGCCCCAGTGCCCCAAACTCAGTTTTCTCTGACGATGACATAAAACAGCAGCTCAAGGCCAGCACAAAAAGACTTCAGCTGGCTTGCTGTGGATGTCCAGTGGCTGTGCACGATTTTGGCCTTGGGGTGAGAGAAGGTTACTGGAGGGGGTGGGAAAGGAGGTTTTCCTTCAAGTCAGGAAAGCATAGTGGGTAGGTGGCTAAATGGATGTAGATGCTTCATAAAAGCTGAGCAGAGGGTGGCCTTGGCGTAGGAGGAGAGTGGAAGCGTCCACTGTGGTCTGCACTACTTCCTATTGCCTTGGACGGAGGTGGGCTGAGGTCTGAGCCAAGGTCTCCACAGATGACTGGAAACCCAGGTGGAAAGACGAGGGAAGCGGTATAGGTCGCATTATTGCAACAAAGCAGGGTGAACGAATAAACAAAACTCTCCTCTTTCTCCATCTCCCTTTTTCATACTGACAACAGGGGTTGAGTGGCTGGGTCAGTGTAACTCCAGGTGAGGTGCTCTCTGAAGCTTGAATAGAACTGAACTCTCAGAGCAGGAAAGCTGCTGTTCAGTCAAGTCTCTTGGTTTCTTTTCAACTAGCAGAACATTCCTTATAGTTGTTGCTTTGGTTCAGTGCACTGTAATCTTTTAACTTTTAATAGCTTTTTAAAGGTGGACTGTGAGGGAGGGAGAGCAGATCACTAAAGCACACCTTGAGGAGGTACATGCACAGTCTAACGCCATCCAAGACTTACAAATGCAGGGCCCTCCACCACCCAACTATGCTCTGTTTAGGGAATTGAGCTGATGTGACCCACTGAACTGCTAGTCTCTTCTGCCTTATGTCTGGAAGTGGGGTGAGCTAGCAGACAATTGTGTGTTGAGACATACCTATGACCCTTTATGAAATGTCATGGTAGAATGTCGGTTCTGCTGGACCCAGCCACTACAAAATAGGACGTTCAGTATGTCTCTTCTCCCTCATGACGGCTGCCAGGAGCAACACGGTTGTTTGGTCAGCTCCACTGGGTTGCAAGTGCTGAAGATGTGCTTGTTCTCATTGCTCTTTGCCCGTTCCTCCTTTGTTCCAGTGATTCAGTTGATATTTGAGGTTCACAGGAGGAGATACCACTTGCTGTTCCTTTGCCAAGGGACTCCTGGCACACAGTTGATAGTGTGAGCTTGGGCGTTTTCTTAGAATCATAGAATTGTTTAGGTTGGAAAAGACCTTCAAGATCATCCAGTCCAACCATTAACCTAACACTACCAAGTCCACCACTAAACCAATTAAGGGTAGACTAGACTAAACCATGTCCTGAAGTGTCACATCTACCCATTTTTTGAACACTTCCAGGGATGGTGACTCCCCCACCTCTCTGGGCAGCCTCTTCCAATTCCTGACTACCCTTTCCATAAAGAAATTTTTCCTAATTTCCAACCTAAACCTCCCCTGGCACAGCTTAAGCCCATTTTCTCTCATCCTATCACTAACTACTTGGGAGAAGAGACCAACACCCACCTCACTACACCCTCCTTTCAGGTAGTTGTAGAGAGCGATAAGGTCTCCCCTCAGCCTCCTCTTCTCCAGACTAACCAGCCCCAGTTCCCTCAGCCGCTCCTCATAAGGCCTGTGCTCCAGACCCTTCACCAGCTTCGTTGCCCTTCTCTGGACACGCTCCAGCACCTCAGTGTCCTTCTTGTAGTGAGGGGCCCAAAACTGGACACAGTATTCCAGGTGCGGCCTCACCAGCGCCGAGTACAGGAGCACAATCACCTCCCTGCTCCTGCTGGCCACACCATTCCTGAGACAAGCCAGGATGCTGTTGGCCTTCTTGGCCACCTGGGCACACTGCTGGCTCATGTTCAGCCGGCTGTCTACCAACAACCCCAGGTCCTTTTCAGCCAGGCAGCTTTCCAGCCACTTTTCCCCAAGCCTGCAGCGTTGCATGGGGTTGTTGTGACCCAAGTGCAGGACCCGGCACTTGGCCTTGTTAAACCTCATACAGTTGGCCTTGGCCCATCGGTCCAGCCTGTCCAGGTCCCTCTGCAGGGCCATCCTACCCTCCAGCAGATCGACACTCCCACCCAGTTTGGTGTCACCTGCAAACTTACTGAGGGTGCACTCAATCCCCTCATCCAGATCATTGATAAAGATATTAAACAAGGCTGGCCCCAAAACAGAGCCCTGGGGAACACCGCTCGTGACCGGCTGCCAACTGGACTTAACTCCATTTACAACTACTCTCAGGGCTCGGCCACCCAACCACTTTTTTACCCAGTGAAGACTACGCCCATCCAAGCCATGAGCTGCCAGCTTCCCAAGGAGAATATTGTGGGAGACGGTGTCAAAAGCTTTGCTAAAGTCCAGGTAAATGACATCCACAGCCTTTCCATCATCCACTAGGTGGGTCACCAGGTCATAGAAGGAGATCAGGTTGGTCAAGCAGGACCTGCCTTTCATGAACCCATGCTGGCTGGGCCTGATCCCCTGGTTGACCTGCACTTGCCTGTTGAGTTCAGTCAATATGAAATGCTCCATAATCTTTCCCGGCACCGAGGTCAGTCTGACAGGCCTGTAGTTCCCCGGGTCCTCCTTCCGGCCCTTCTTGTAGATGGGCGTCACGTTGGCAAGCCTCCAGTCATCCGGGACCTCCCCTGTTAACCAGGACTGCTGATAGATGATGGAGTGACTTGAAGGAAACAGCAAAGAAGAAAAGAAACGTTATTTTCTGGTATTTCCTTGTATGCAATATGCATTTTCAAAGACACTACTTATCATGTAGAAAATCAGTGTTTGGATAAAGCACCCAACATATTTCACAACTAGTAAATGATGCCCTGATGTTTTTTAAAGCTTACCACTTATAATTAAGGATGGCTTTTCCAGGAGAATGGTAAAAAGACTTCTCTACATTATTCTAAAACTTACAAACTTGAGATTAAAGTTCACCAAACCTGAGATCTCCCAAAACTTTTCCTTACATGGCTTCCTGTAGGAATCGTCATTTATCTTAGTTGGTGGCAACGTATGTCTGTCTGTCTGTCTTGTCTGTCACCAGGCACAGCCTGCCTGGTGACCTGTGTAACTAATTACACTAGGAAACAGCACAGAGGAAAAAGTGCTAAAATTCAGTAGTGTATTGCAGATTCTAAATCATCTGTCCTTGCAGAGGTGTAAAGAGAGATGAAAACGGGTGAACAACAAAGCCAGTGAATACCATGGGGTGGTTCACCGCGCTGGCTGAAAAAGTGCTTGGTGCTGGGGAGAGCTCATGTTCGTAACTGCCCGGAGTCTGGAGACAGAGGGAGTGACGGGTAGGAGCTGCTCTCGTGCAGTGCTGGTTTCTTTGCAAGAGGATTAAGATGAACTTAGACTTCAAAATGTTGTGATAGGAGCAGACTTTGCTACCTCCCTGTGCTTGTCCAGCTATAACACTACCTGGCCCTAGAAAGGTTGGGTTTCCTTGGCGCTCCCTTAACCTCTGTTGACGCTCCTTCGATCGTGACTGCTTTGACGACAGTTTTATCTACAAAGATACCAGGCTGGCTATCTTACGCCTTTTTCTGTGCTAACCTGCTTTTGGAAGACGACGTATGTGGCTTTTAATCTCCTCTCCTGAGTTCCCAGATTGCAGCAGTCTGTAGGGAAAGTGAATCTGTGAAAATGAGCTTTTGGGGTAATTTTCGGAACTGAGATCTATTCCTGTATTGTAAAGGGGACAAGGTGGGGATACGGGCCAAAGTCTGTGATAGGGACAAGAAATCACGTAGGGCAAAGGCAATGGATCTGTAGCAGAAAATTACACACAATAAATAAATATCTTTACTGCAATATGACACACCACAAAAAGATATGAACCCTTGCCTGGCTTCCAAAGACATTTGTAAAGTTGATGTTATTAATTCATCATTCAAGGTGTGTGCAAAGAAAACAGCACATTTTTATGAGTAGAGCAAACTGCAGCGTCAAAGACATGCCTTGGCTGAACTCCTCCGTGTTTGGATCTACAAGCTGCCCTGACCAGCTGTGGGAAATCAGTCAGACAGAAATGGCTGGCTATTTCTGCTGCCATTTTCCTGACAAATAGTCCTTTCCTTGTAGAAATGTTATCCAAGCCCCAGTAGGGATATATTTTATACTTGTCTTGCTGAGATCCAACCTAAAGATGAGGCAGTGCCAGCAGCCTTCAGGCAAATAAAAGCCCTTTCAGTTCTCATTCTGCGTTTGCCCAATGGCTTTTTGCTGCATCGCCTGCACCGTCTCTGCGTTGTGTCTTCAAAACCTCAACCTGCGTGTCTGTGTCCTGAAGTGAACACCAGCTCCTCTGCTGTGAAAGGAGCTATCGCTTGATCATCTTCCTGCTAGCTCACTAGTTGAAGCTGCATGTACAGCTCAGCGTCCGCACTGGGACATCGAGCCATTCAGTTCGTGGTTTGGAGCCTCACATCTGCCCCAACTGGGTGACGGCTTGGGTTTGTAATGCGCTTTGAATTGGCTGCTCCATGGAGTGAAGTCGTTTGCTGTCCTGGTTGCATCACCCGTTGTTGCTCTTGTAGCTGTGGCATGCAAACACAAGGAGAGCGTGCAGTCTGTCTGCAAAACGCAGCTGAGATTGCTCTGGCCTCTGCAGGGCTGGCAGAGAAATCTCTAAGGCACTGTAGGTTTTTAAGGGCAGGCAAAGGAAAAAAGAGAAATATGAATAAGGAAAAGAGAATAAGAATGAAGAGGTGAGTTCAAAAAATCAGGGACCCCTGTCAGAACTTAGAGATCTGGGTGTTGAGTGGTGCTCAAAGGATAGGGCAAATGTTTGTACCCGCTCTAAAAAGGAGAATGAAAGAAACAGCTGTGTGATTGTATGTTTTTAATTATTACCATTTCCCTAATGATTATGGGGATTTGCTACATACGGGCTTGCTGTGTGGGGATGCCATCCCAGTGGCTGGACTAGTTGCACTGGAAACCTTCAGAGCTGCCAGATACAGACCTGAGGGTATGTAGGAAAGTAAGAGCCCGACAGTGAGCATTAGTGGTTGTGTCACCGAGGCAAAGTGATTAAAAATACACCTGGAAATCCCAGCTCTGGGTTGTTTAAAGTGAGCTCTGAAGCGATACGAGAAGTGGGTAGGTGGATAGTGGGCAGCCCATGTGCCCAT
This sequence comes from Pelecanus crispus, assembly GCF_030463565.1. Classification (NCBI taxonomy): domain Eukaryota; kingdom Metazoa; phylum Chordata; class Aves; order Pelecaniformes; family Pelecanidae; genus Pelecanus; species Pelecanus crispus. Next base: position 39,639,071 of record NC_134652.1, on the reverse strand, counting down.
CAATGGGAATTGTGTAGAGCACAAAGGTGGCTACTAAGTTGTCCTTAGGGGTGGAGATAGATATGAAGATAGCAGCTTGGTAAAAGCTCTCTTCACTCTTGTCCTGCTGTCTGGTGGTGAGCTACAGAAGGATGCAAAGATGTTTGAGAGCTTAAGCTGAAGTTTAATATATCTCCTGCCTTGGTGATCGGAAGACACTGATTACTATGATATTCTTCTTTTCTTCTCCCTTCCCTCATTTTAGAATAAAGAGGGCAGTGTTTTGTTCTCCTGACTTCAGGATGGTGCTTTAAAGATGCAAAGACCCAGGTCGGTGCAAAGCTTGTTCCTGGCTTGGGTTCGTTTCTCCCATTGTGAAATCTTGGCAAACTGGTTTTGAACTTAAGAGTTTCTGGCTGGCTGTAGCAGTCCCCAACAGCAGCGGGTGTTGCCAGCACTGGCGATTTCTGTGGCTGATTTGTTGTCACTTCTGGAGCTTTTGTTTATCTCCAACAGCTTCCCAAAAGTTGGGGATGATCCATGTGTTTGAATTATAGAACAAGGAGAGCAAAAAAGAATGTTTCCTGCTCTCGTTAAAAGGCCTAATTGTTTATGCCAACAGCTAGTGCCCTACCAGCCTGGATCTCTGGTACTTCCAACGTACTGTGCTTTGCTTTGCTTTTGTAGTTTGTAAAACTTTCTGATTTGATGTTTCATAAGTGAGGTTTTAGGGCTGCAGATCCAGACTTGACTTATACACGGCATTCAAAACTATTTGTGAAAAGTCATGGGTGAAAGGTGAGGTAGATAAGCTGGAACTGCTTGTTGGGGCAGTTCAGTATCGGAGCTGGTATCTTTGCAGGCTGATGCCAAAGGTATTACGTATCTTAATTTGTGGAATATTTAATTTTCAAAGGTACCGTTCTTAATGCATTCAGTGTTTGATAAGCAGAATTTGTTAGGGTCCTGATGACTGAAGGACACTCCATTAACTGGGGTGACAGCCTCCCCCGGGACTTTGTTGTCGGCATACAACCAAAAGCTGCTGAGCCTGGATCTGCCTTTCTTAGGTGTTTCTCCACTGATTTCCCCTGTGGGCTCCCTCCTGAGAGCTGTCTTTTTAGGCTGTTTGTTCTCTGTAGGATCTCTTCCTCACTACTTGCAGGTGGTGAGTGAACTTGCAGAGTAATGCTGTCGTGGCTGTGGACTAGGGGAGTGTGGAAGTGCAGGCGCTTCGCTGATCGTGTAGGAAAATATCATCCGAACAAAGCTGGAGAAGATGAGAAGGAACGGTGCTGAAGATGACAACTTTTTTTCTGTTGCTTGAAAAACTAAGCAAGGCAGTGAAGCTGAAGCATTCATCTGCAGGTTCCCCGACACTAGGAAAGCAAACAGAGCAGAGACAGTCTAGCAGTGGAGTAGTTTGAGTGCAGGGAGGATCGCTCATCCAGCTGGCATAGCCCTGGCACGCAGGAGAGCTTGGCTTCCATGGCATACAAATTCAAGCCCAGCCATCCTTCCTGCTTCCTCCACCCTTTGCTCCTGCTTTGCCAAACGTACAACGCAACGTGGAGCTGCGGAGGGAATGGTGTCACTAATAACATCGCAGCTGATCTTCAGGCTCCTTCTCCTGAGGTTGTGATGTTAATTTGGGTGACGTTTTTCCAACTGGGAATTTGTGCAAGGATTTAAGAGTACGTAGTTGTGCAAAATCAGGGACGGTGATCTCCCCCTTTATGTCTTTCATGTGGGAGAACACTGCAAGGGACACCCCTCACCTTCCACGACACTTACCAAAAGGCTGCAGCAGTTCTGGGGTTGATACTCCTATGAGCAAAAAGGACTGTTTTAATTTCCACCTCTGCCACCTTGCAGGTGAGCAGGGGGCTGCGAGTGACATTTCGTTGTTGGTGAACTTGTTACACTAGGCACATCGAGGTGGCTGTTGAGGACACCAGCAGCTGTGCCTGGCTTGCAAGCGTTCATGTGAGTCTTGGCACTTTGGGGTAATTTCTTGGGTTATGCTGGGAAGGGGTTTTTTGATTAGGAAGGTGCTGCAAGTGGGTTTTGAACTGGGAAGGTGGCTGTAGCAAACACCTCACAAACAGCTGCTCACTAGGCCTGTTTGGTGGAGTTTATATATAGATTTTGCTCTCTGTGGGTCCTGTTAGTGGAACAGTAGGTTGCACAATGAGCTCTTAAGAAAGCTTTTTGTCTGGAGATTTATTGCCTCTTTGAGATCTGGGTGTCAGGGCAATACAGACTTTCCAAGGGAAAGGGTTTAATAATCCCCGTTACGTGTGCACAAGGGCAGGTACCTGGGGCATAACTTTTTTCTGTCCTTCCCAGTAACGAGAGGAACAAAAGTCTCAGATCCTGTAAGCAGAGTGAAAATACCCATAAATAAAAATATTCCCTGTAATGCTGTGGCATACGTAATAGGGCCTGAAAGTTGCCAAATCATTCCTGAAGCTGCTTTTTACCAAGCAGGGAGGATGCCCAAGTGCTCTTTTTTTCCATCTGGGGAGATTTTGACCCCCTGCCTGCTTTGCTGTGGTGCTGCTTCTTTCCCCAGCTCCAGGAGGCTGAAGCTCTTAGAGCTTGTTAAATAGCCCGAGAAGTTCTTTAATGAAAATTAATTGAGTGTCGCTAATTTGCATGTCTCTTGAGGTAAGCAACTAGATTTTTTTTCTTTTTTGCTTAATTTCTGATTCTGTTTCATCCATTACTTCCTTGAAATGCACACACAAATTAAAACTCGAGGCAATAGCCATATATATTTAATTATTAGAAGTTAATGTTACAGAAGTTCATACCATTTTCTGCATTGTGCTTGGGGAAGGTAGAGGAGAAAAAAACCTTGATCTTTTATGCACAAAATGTTTCTTATTTGCTCAAATTCCCAGGCAGGTTATGAGCCATCAATTTAATTCCTAGAAGGGAGATAACTTTGACAAAGTAAAAAATGAAGAATGATGCAACAAATGGAGATAACATGGACTCATTTTCTGTCTCACTGATAGATATCTAGGGGAAACATGGAGGTGTTACATGCTGTCAATGCTATTTTTTCTGTTTTTTCTGTCTGAAAGTTTTCTGTCTTTCCACCAACCTTCCTATTGTTCATTTTTAATGAAAGAACTGTTTTTCCTTCAAAAATGTCCTCGATGGAACTGGTTGTATATCAGGCCAGAATGGTTTATAGTGGTCTATGGTTACGGAAGCCCCTCTTTCTGCCTTTTGTTTTACATAGCCCCCTTCTTGCTGCTCCTCTTTCTTCAGTAAGTGTATTTCCCCGCTTGCTTTGGTCTGTTGGGCGCGTTTTCAACCCTTTCTCTTTACTGAAGATACACAAAGGAAAGGTAACATGATAAGGGTGAAAGATGTGAATTTAAAATTCATACCACAGGAGGAGAATATTAAATGTTTTTATCCAACTAACCAACCCCCCACACACACCTAAAAATAATACTTATAGAAATTAAGATGCATAATTAACTCATCAGAGATAATAACAGGCTCTTCTATGCTCCTGTAGAGCAGAGCCACAAATACAATGACAACTATGGTTAATCTGTAATCGCCTGTATTTCCCCCAAGATTTTACGTACTGTTCCTGCCAGGTCAATATTGATTTGATCAGTTCTGAAGCTCTCACGGTTAACAAATTTACTCAAATCCATGTGCAAATAAAAGACGAGATGCTGACTGTGGGTGCCGTGATTCGGGCACGGCATACAGCCGCTTCTGAGCAGCAGCCAAACAGACTGAGCGGCCTCAGATAACACTTGGATGCCACCGTGCTTGCGGGAAAGCTTAGCAGCTATGCCATTTTGCTGTGCACCCCCAGACCTTCAGTCATTTAATGTGTCCTTCTCCTGATCTCCCCCAGGAGACAAGGCGTAGCCTGCGTCCCGGCTAGGCAGCGGTCGCGGGAGGGTTCCTTATACCAGAATGTGCTTTTCCCAGGGATAATATGTTCAGGCTTGTTTGCCTGTTCTTCCAACCATGCTATATTTTTTTTTATGGCAGGAACTTAATCTGCAGCTGGACAATCAAAAAAAAAAACAGTCTAAGGAAATGGGAGATGCTAAAAAGTGACCCTGGTATTACTTAGCTGAGTTAATCCCAAATGTAATACCATGGGTTTAACTGGAATTACTCTGGGGATTAGTTCAGCTGATAGCTGACTGCGCTGTAATAGCTGCCTGGCTTCAGGAGTTGAACAGGTGCTGCTTGCCTCCTTCCAGCCCCATTCCTTCACCTCCACATCATCCCTGCTCCTCCTTCCCCACACTGGGCCCTGGTCCTCCTCCAGTGAGACCTCATTTGAGGAACCCCGTTTTTTCCACTGTCTTTCATCTCTGCCTTGGGGTTTCCCATTTTCTGTTTGAAGGGTCCTCCTCCCACTTATCTCAGGGAGCTTTGCAAAATCCCACCATCTTTTTCCTTTTCCACCAAGGGGCTTCATTTAGGGCACCACCACTTTAAACTCTGCCAGTACGAAGGGCAGAGATGGAACAGGAGTATTTTTACAGTGAAGGACATGCATGGCTGCTGGTGATCGTGTGATGAACAGGTACCAGGAGATGCCCACAACTCCCATGCCCAAAGCAGGCTCTTCATGTTGGACCTAGAGAGAGCGCTTCCTCTTCCGGGCATGACGAGAAGCGAGTTATCTCCTCCTAGAGGAGAGGCAGCACTGTTTGCGTAGCTGTCCTCATAGCCCTGGGCTGGATTCACTGGTGGAGTGGTAGGGACGAGGAGGAAGTGGTCAGAAAAGCGGTGCCATGCTGGATTGGGCCGTGCAGCCCCAGATGCACACAAATAACGTCATGTGCAGAATTACACACCCATGGGGAATGTTTCTTCCTTCATCACTTCCTTCATCACCAAGGATGTAGCGTGGCTTCCCTCCACCAGGACGTTGCCTGTCCTCCGGTTCAGCAACGTTCTGGGATTTGAGCTTTTCCAACAGTGAAAAATTAAGGATTTTTGGCAAAGCCGTCGGGCATGGGTTTCTGTTCCCCTCACCTGCTGAGCTTTATGTGCCAGTGGATTCCAGTGTGTTTCTTCCCAACTTTCTTGCCATTTTGGCCAAACGGTTGGGGGCCAGCCTACGGCTCTGCTTGGTTTTAGACATTATTATTGTCATCCGGAGGTGGTTTTTTTGACGTGTTTTGCATGAGATCCCGTCCCTCTTCTCTCTTGGGATCCCGTTCCTCCTCTCTCTCCTTGAAGGCACATGTGGTTCCTGGCCGGGAGCAGGACCCATCCTCACCTGGATGGAGGCTCTTACCTTGGAGGTGCAGCTGGGCCCGAGGCCCACATTTTGGGAGACGAAACGGGCCTTTCCCCACCGCCCCCGTTTTGGCCTGTGCCCCCGAGGGCGGGGAGCCAGCTTGCCTGTGCCCGCGGGCAGGGTGCCATAGCTGAGCCCAAGCCCCGGGGAGTTAATTTTAAGGGAATTTGCGGCCGGCACCGTTAAGCCAGCGCTCTGGGAGCCAGCGGCGGCGACGCCTTCGGGGGGGCGCCGGCCCCCGCGCCGCCATCGCGCTTCCCCCGCGGCCCGGCTTCCCCCTCGCCGGCCCGGGGCCACGCTCCCTCGGCGGCCCCGCTTCCCCGCCCGGGGCTCGCCGGCCTCCCCTCGCTGCGGGCCGGGGCGGAGGAGGAGGCGGCGGGGGCGGGCGCAGGGCGAGGGGGCCGGCCCAGGGACGCGCTACGTGTCGCGGGAGCCCTTATAGCCCCGGCCCGGCCCGGCCCGGCCCCGTCGCCCGTCACCATGTCGAGCCGACAGCCCACGGTAGGGCCGCGCCGCGGGGCCGGCGGGCGGGCGGGGGCCGGGGCTGGAGGGGGCTGCGGGGCGCGGCCGGCTCCCTGAGGAAACCCCCTCCCTAAATCCCGGGCGTTCCCCAGGGGCGCGGGGGCTCGCAGCAGGGCGGGCAGCGCCGGGCAGGCGCGGGCTCCCTTGGCTCAGGGCTGCGACCCCGCGGGGCGCCTTCCGCTCCGCGCCGGCAGCAGACCCGAAGCTTTCCTCTGGAGGTGCGCCCATCACCTCGCAGGAGGAAGGTAAAACCATCACCTTACGGTGCTGAGGATGAAGGCTCTCGCCACGCCGCCCCGCCGCCAACGCGTGGGCGAAGGTGCGCGTCCTGCGAGGGCCTCTCCCGCAGGTGAGTCACGCATCCCTCCGACGGCTTGTGGCAGATAGGCTACCCCGCACGCGTCCCGCCTGGCCCTGCCGGAGGTAATGAGAGCGGCCGCCACGGCGGCCTCCCAGGCGAGGCCGAAGGTTGAGGCAGCGAGGAGGCTGAGCCACCGCCTCGCTCGCGGCTTTTCGGGTGTCCTCCGCCCCGGTCCTCCCCAGGGAGGAGAATCTGGTGAGACAGCCGCCGCCGCCGCCGCCACCGATCCGCTTTCGGCATTGCTGCGGAGCCAGTTTTTTAAAAAAAAAACAAAACAAACCCAAAACAGGCGGCAAAGAAAAATAATAATAGCCGGAGCGTAATTCAGTTAGAAATTAAAATTGCAAATCACAGTCACAGCCAGAAATCATTTTCCGCTTGACGGCCGCCCTCCCTTACTTTCTGGATTTAGGATGTGAGGTCTGGGTCCCTCTGGCTGCGCATACATTTTCCAGGTTTTAAACCAGAGCCGTAAGACATCTTGACGTAAGTCTTTCAGCCTGCTTTTGCTGGTTGATTTTTTTTTCTCTTTACCTCACTGTGAATTTTTCAGATGGATTTAATGCATTTTGAACACACTGGTTATCTGTCCAGATAGGAATGCAATTGAAACCACGCGTAACAAAGCGTGCCTGTGTGGCAGGGCGTTCTTGGAAACGCGAAAACCTGTGGTTTAAGGATTATTTCAGGGAGGGGAGGTGCAAGACGTGAGCCATGTATGGGAGTTTTGTTTATTGCTGTGACGGGAGAGGGACATTAGTGAACTTGCAGAATAATCCTCTCCTTTGCCTCCACCCTGCGCTGGAAAAATGACCTTTATAAGCAAGATAGCGTCTGACCTTCATACCGTGACTGTCAAAACATGCTGTCTGGTTGACAGTTGTAGGCATATTTTCATGTGCTTACCTGCCAGGTATGGCACAGAATGAGAAAAGGCATGATTTCACTAATTACAAGAGTTTTTGGTAATTATGATGAAACAGCGATGATATCCCATTAGTGATCCTCCTGCTCTGTCACCAGTGAGATGTTGCACAGAGCGTAGATGAAGTTCTTGCTCCTAACATGGTCTCAGCGGCTCCTCAGTTTCAACCATCTCGAGTCGCTATCAAAGGCACAGGATAAGGCATTTCACTGTGACGGAGTCCCTCGAGTGGCACAATTATTTGCGTACGCACGCGGACGATTGCGTGCGGTCTCAGCGCAATGACACGGTGCGGTTCGGGAGGGTCGGGCATCGGCAGCGCATCAGAGATTTTGCCTAACGAAGGAGAAGGCAGCAGCACAATGTGCTCCCGCAGCTAGCAGCCTAAATGTTGTAGCTCAGAGCAGTTTTAATACAGTGGTGAGTTTTTCATGACACCTTTTGCAGCTGCGACAGCCAAGACGGTTCTGTCAGAAAATGAAGATGGGATGCACAGAATAATTTGCTCTGCTGAGATCCCTGTTAGTACGGCAGCTCGTCCTTCTGTTGCCCCTTACTTAATCCCGTTTTTTCCATTCTCCCAGTAACGTGAATCCTTATTGCTCATAAAAATCCTTATTGCTAATAAAATCTCAGGTTTTCCCACTCCTTCACAGTGTGGGTGATGTATTAATCTTTCTCCCACAGACAAGGTTTTGTGAGGCTGGATGTTTCCAGCATTATTCACCATCCGACGATAAGTCAAAAATGGGTTTCGCAGGTGATGTTGATTAGCTGTCAGCTTTTGAAAGGCGCAGTAGGGCTAGCTGTTGTGAGACAGACCAGCCGTGTTGTTTGGAAATTGGATAATTATAAGCCCAGGATTTAAAACCTAAATTCAGCCTGAATGCTCTCTGGAGTTTGAGGATGTTTTCATTGCACACCCATTTATTAATAGAAGCTTATGGTAAGGTACAAAGATGCGAACTTAAAATCTTTTTACTTCTGCGCATGTTATCCTTAAAAATGAACAAGGCTCCTTAATTCTGCTGAAGACCTAAGACTTGGTGTGCAGGAATCTCTCTTTGGCTGGTTGGTATGGAAATGCTCTCTTCGTTTCTGCTCATGACATTGCAACAGGCGTGAAGTCCTCTACGTGCCGGGCAGCGTCCTTCCGTTCACAGGCCTCATTGACAGAAAGCATTTCTTTCTGACCAGTTTCAGGACTGACTTTCTGGGGACACAAACGGTCTTCAATGGTAACCTTTAAGACTTCATGTTCCTTACACAGGCCTCCTGTGTGCCCCAGTGGCGAAATCCTGCTCTCAGGAGTAAGTACACCGTAAAGTAATTGCAGTGAGTAGCGTGGAGCTGTGGGACTGCCCTTGTTTATTGTACGGGCTCTTGCACAGCATGGCATTCAGGAGGGCTGAGCGGTTCTTTTAGCCCCGTCGAAATAGGAGCTTGTTCTCCCTACACCTGCGGTGTCGCTGGTATTTCCGCAGCTCGTTACCTCTCCTTGCTGAGCAGCGTTTTCATAACGAGCAGGAGGATACAGATGGTGCAGTGTGCTCCAGGGAAACAGCTTGCCAGCGGAGTCCACACCCACCCGCACGGCCCTGCCCTGGAAGGGCTGGCCCCTTGCCGGGGTGACTGGCTGCGTGGCTTGCATGTCCCCGTGGGTGTGTGGAAAATGTAGCTCAACGTATATCATGAGATGGAGGTGTTCAGAGCCGGCTGCGAGTCCTGCCCCTGGCAGCGGGCGGACATCGTCCTTGCTGGCTGCTTTCAGTGAGTTTCTCTTTGGATGTCCTTACAGGTGCTTAGGGAGAATGAGAGCCCCGTACTGGAACTGCCTTTTCCAGGGTAAGTGTTACAGCTTTGTCATCTCTCTGGTCTGGTAACAGCGTCTCCACGAAGCTGAACGGCGTGGCATGTGGCATCCCTTGCTTTCACCAGGATGCTGTTCCTGTAGCCCAGTGGGTCACAAAGCTGTAACTTCTGGTAGTTCAGTTTTGCTCATGTAGGGCTTATGTGCACAGTTGCACATTATGTGGTCTTATCTGAAGATAAATTAACATGTAAAAATAATTTAGATTTTTTTTTTTTTAATTTATTTAAAGAGAAGGAAAAACCCCACAAGATCACATGCCAACCCTGAGGAAATATGAAGAGGCTTAGTTTCCTTGCCTAAAAACTATTCTTACATTGAAAAAACTGCAGCCACAGGGCAGAGTTCAGATGGACTGAGTGATACCACAGGCTGTGCAGTAACGTATGTACAGCTTCCTCAGTTTAATTGCAAAGCAGTGTAAAATAAAATGCTTATTAAAAGAAAACAAACCATGTGTTCATCTCCCTGCACGCTTATTCTACATAAAGACCAAAACATCTTTAAGGACGTTTGTGTTCAAAGCAGTTCTGGGTAGCTCATCACAGTGACACTTGCACAGGTGACAGCGCAGCAGGCAGCAGAGCCCTGATTTCAGGGAATTAGCGTGGCTTGGTCTGGGCTGAGTTACTCAAGACAGTGCTTCTGATGTTTTATCCAGCCATTCGAAAGTCTTGGGTTTACAGCTGTGATTTATTTTGTGAAACACAGTGCCTAACTCATTGCACCCTGACAGTAAAAGGGGATTGTTTTCTAGTTGCTCATCGCGTGTTTAGTATTTCTTGTTTTATTTTCCATCACTTTTTTTGCTTTTTATCTCTTTTCTTCAAAGATCACGGAAGGGACAGCAGATGAACTATCTCGATACACTGTTATGTTGACTTCCATTCTTTCCTATAGCTCTCTCCCCTTTTCTCCCTATTTCAAGTCCTTTGCTATTAAAAAGTTACCTTTCCAGTCTGTTGCCCCCACCTTGCTGTTTCATTCACTTGCGCTGTTTTGCAGGGCTGCCAGCGTGCCAGACCCGTGTTTATTAACCATACTTTGCTCTGTAAGAGCAGGGATGTTCGATTTGGGGAATTTGAAGGAAGAAAAGCCAGAAGAAGTTGTAGGCTCCTAAATACGAATGCCTCTTTGTTTCCATGGTTCAGGGAGGCTGAGCCCTCTCCAGGGGATGGGGAAGGAAATAATCAGCTCGGTGCGGTCCAGCCCCAGAAGCTGTAAGCTGGGGACCTTGGTGGACCTTCCCCAAGTGCAGGAAGGCTCGTCTGGTGTCCCGTGGTAGTGCCATGGTGGAAGGAGCAGCAGGGTATGTTTTCCAGGAGGCTACGTGGACAGAGCATCTCCCGGGGCTGTAGAAAGGCATGCACATGAAAAAGTGGAAGAGTTTTTCTGCTGGGGAGGGTGGTTCCTGCCTGAACACCCCTTCCCTCCAAAGGGAGAGGCGGGTGGGTCAGGACTGATCCCTGCAGGCATGCTCGGAGGTTAATCTTTTGCTTTCCCAACAGGACTAGTGGCTCTTCTGGATATCTCCTCATCTCCCAGGGGTCTCGTTTGGAGGAGCGTAGCTGAGGACCGCTGCTGCTGATCGTGGTCGGTGTGGTGGGTGCCGTCTGGGGTGGGGGCCGGGGCACCTAAACCCGACCGTAATTTTTCCAGCTCTGAGTCAAAGCACTTTTGAGTCAGCGTGTTGTTTCCTGTCCTGCTGCTGGACTCCTGGACAAATACAGACTCCAGCCTCGTCTGGCTTTCAGGTTGCACTGATTAAGTCACAGCCAGTTACAAATCTCTGTCAAAACCTGTAACTCAGACATAGGGTTCCATCCATGCTCTCTTTGGGCAGCCCCTACAAGTGGTTTTAGGCAAGACGGTGAACTATTTTGAAGACCCTATGCTACCCAGACATATGCACTGCAGCTGCAGCTTAGATTTAGGCCACAGGGATTTTGTTTTTCTGGAGGGTTTTCATTTATTATTTTCATTATTGGGCTGATGTTGATCCTGGAGGGTGTCTTTAAATAGCCTTTAAAAATGAAAATACCTTGCCTATCTGAAACCAGGTGTTGTAGATAAACTTGCAACTGTATGCACCCACAAAAGATAAGTGGCGTGCAGGGCCCGTATTTATGTTCCTAACCGTATGTCCTGGCTTGAACTTGTACTTTGGTCAGAGTGCTTGTACACTTTGGTATCTTAAGAGAAACAGCATGTAATTCAGGTTACTGTTTATTAACTTACAGTGAGTGAGGTGACTAATGATTATGTCTGATTTAGCTCTGAGTCGCAGCTGTAGGAAGTGAGAAATAGTTCCTTAATGGTCTCACAGCTTGATCATTTCCAAGTGAAAATTTACTTGGAGTGTATCATTAACAAAAGGAGGGATGCAAAAAAAGCCTGGTCAAGGCATTCGGCGTGGATGTGCGTCATGAAATGGGATGCTGGGAAGCTAGGGGTTTGCCTGTAGGGCTAGTGCTGTCTTCCGTCCCTCGCAGAGCGGTCCTTTTTCATTTACTTACAGCTTGGCTCGGTTACAACTATGTGTGTCGAAAGTTTTATCTACTGAGTGGGTGCCAAAATGTGTTGGTCTGTTTGAAGACCAGAGCTTGAGAAAGGAGCTGGTTTGTGTAAATTTTTTTTTTTTTTTTTTTTTTTTACCATGGCTTCTCTTCAAATGCAGCACTTCAGATTTGTTGAGATGAGCTTTTCTGTGCATGCATCTTCGGAAAATGACCATTTGTACCTACATTTCCAAGACTTTCTGACCTTGAGGTCTTTGCGGCCTCTCTGGCAGAACAAAATGTTTTCTTCGATATCAAACTGTTTTTCAGCTTTCCATTGTGGTGCAAAAAAGTGCATCGGGCGGGAGGTCATTTTTCAGGCCTGCCCAGCCCTTCTGATGGGAAGATCATTTGTTTGTGTTGCCAGCGGGTGTGGGAAGAGGGGAAAAAACCCCTCATTTTAGAGGAGGTGGCTGCTGCTGCAGGGTGCTAAGTTGCGTGCTTGCCTCTGCCAGAGGCTCTGGGCACGATGCTGGACGAGTCACCTCAGCCGTGCCTGGGGCAGCTCCTTGCATCTGCCCCTGTCTTTGCAAAGCTGGTCTGAGACCATGGGGATGGATGTGAGGAGCACTGAGCTCTTGGAGGTGCAGCCTGAAGTCCAGGGGAGCTGCTCTTCAAACGTGTCATTTTTATAGGGCTCAAATATTGCAGGAGCTCAAGTCTTCATCTGCTGTTTGCCTCACTTTCTGCTACTATTCTGTGGCTGTAAAAGTTGCGTGAACTTTTGAGGGACCAAATAACAATAATCCCCAAGGAAAATGCGTAACTGTCCTTTAACTAGCCTTTGAGTAGCGTGTAATGACTAAGACCTGTGCCTACACCTGGTTTAGGGAGGGGTGAGGGAAATGCTGAACAGCCACTCGTTCAAGAAGAGTACAATGTTCTTGGTGCTGACTTCGGCAGGGGTCTAGGAAACCCTGTGTGCACTCACGTAATTAAAAGCCTGTCTTGCAGCTTGTATGGGTCAGATGCACAGGTAGGTGGGGCAGGAAACCTTCATCCTGGTGTCTCCAAACTGGAGTCCTCAGCTTGGACCTGGCTCATGCAGCTTGTTGTGTAGAGTGGCACGTTCAGTGGTATTACAGTGAAAGCAAGCTCACCTTCAGCCAACAGAAATACTGAGGGGACTGAGGAGGTACTGAGTGAGGGGAAGGTCTGTTTGACCCCATCTGTAGCTTCCAGCAGCAGCTGAGAATGGGGGCCAGTTTATGTCTGGGATGCTATGGTGCATTGTCCCAGCTTCCATTGATTTACGACTTGAGATACCAGAAGCCATGCCTTTCTTCCTGATAGTCCTTGATGAACTTTCCTTCCATGAATTCATCTTAATGATTTTTTCCAGCCAAGTGAACTTTTGGTCTGCCCAGCGGAGTTCCCCCATTTAACCGTGTCCTGCGTGGTGGTTCTGGCCAAGTTTCCTTGCAGTCCTTCCGGCTGCTGCTTTTGCACTTTGCAAACCTTAAAAAAGTCGCTGAGGTGGAGAGAGATCTCCTGTCGCCTGCTGGCGACCATTGACCATTGCAAAGCCAAGTGCATGGGGTTCAAGATGCCAGGTTCAAGACTGCGCATCTATCCTGGATACCGAGTGAGGCAGGGAGACGCAGCGCATGGCCGTGACGCTGAGCACCCACCAGCCTGGGCTTGTGTCCAGCTTTATTCTTTCAGCAGCCTGCCGTGATGTCCTGTAGAGGAGAAGTGATGCAAAAGGATTAGTTCTCTTATGGAAATATGTATGTGTATCTTAAAACCTGATGAAGCTGCTTGAAATGCAGATCCTCTGTACATCCCACTGCTTATGAAATCACTAGGGCTTCTCAGAAGGAACAGGATTTCTTTCCTGAGAGGGATATGATGGACATGGTAAAAACAGGTATCTTGTCCCCATATCGTTTAGCTCCAAGATGGGCTTGGTTCAACCTGTGCTAGCTTAGGGCTGTGGAAGGAGATTCCGCTTTCTTACTTAGCAGAAGATGGAGCTGGCTTCCCACCTGCCTGCTCATAGCCATGGTTAGCTGTTGGCCTCCAAGTTTGAAAACCTGTTGCATACTGAGTCAAAAGGGACATGAAACTGCTGAATGTGGCTCGCTGTGTTTTGTGTTAGAGCAGTGCTGCCACGCCAGTTCAGCTTTTAAAGGGCAGTTAGCAGCGGTCCTGGTTTCTTGAACTAATTTCTGGAGCTCTCAAAGGGAATGGTTTTGATGAAATGGGATATCGCTCTGACACGCTGGCTCCTGGTGTTCACTGGAGGACCTTCAGGGTAAGCTGGGCCACGTGGCATCTCTGAACAGCAGAGCTTGTGTTTTTGATTTTATCTTACAACTGAACAAAATTTAGCTCAGCTGACTATCTCCTCACACTATACTGCAAGTTTTCCTTTGCATGGTATTTGGTGCAGGAGTCCTGGCTGTCTGTCTTGCTTGTTTTAAGGGATAAGGTGCCTGCCTTGACACAGTAAGAGATGGGACATGTTCGGTGGCTTATTTGCCATAGAGAGCCACAACCCATTAATTAAATTCATAAATCTCATATGCCAGAAAAGAAATTATTACATATAAATACAATTCTTCCCTGGAAATTTTTTTTATACTGAAGTTAATGTGTAGTCAAAATATGTACCCTTGTCCTCCTTTCCTCTTGTGCCTGAAATCTGAGAGACTGATACTCAGTTTACCATTTCTGTAAACTCATATTTTTCTCCAAAAGAAGATACAGAAGCATGGCCGTATGTACTGGGTAGTTTTTCCTGGTAGGGGAGCGGTGGTGTGCCGCTCTGTTTTGGTGCAGCATTTCTCACGCAGATGCCATTGCACCGTGCAAAGCAGCTCAGCTGCCTGTCAGCCACGGCTCTGTGCATGGCCGGGTGCTGGGTTTGCCGGTGGAGGTCACCGGGCTACACCATCTCCGCGTTTTTTAACTAGTCACCTACCTTCTGGTCACGTAATTCCCTTCTTTTTGGTTTTCTCAGAGGTTAAATAGGTGTGCTTGATGGCTTTCTATGGGTGTTCAATCCCAAAACTTACCCATACCGCAGTAAGAACGTCATTTATGTGCCCTCTTTTTGCAAGATAACCGGTTTTTGCATTGTTGGTGGTCCCGCGGTCGTGGCATGATCCACAGCAGCCTTGTAACAGACCCTGGGCATCAAGGCAAAGCAGTTCTTCTTTTGCAATGTCAAACCTACTCTCTGCAAAAATGAGCATGAGCCAAACTGCTGAAACGGGTTCATTTGGGGGAGGTAATTTAGCAGGACTGCTCTGAATATAAAAAATAGGGCAACCATGGAAGGATTTCTTGTTTAAATTGTTAGTTTGTCAGTGGCTGACAAGATGCTTTGTTTGTCAGATATTTGCTGCCCATGCAACTGTCCCTTGTGATTTCTGGAATGAAGACGGGAATTTTTTTTTTTTTATAACATCTGTCTCGGCATTGCAAATTCATCCCGAAAATGTAGGAGTGCAGGATGACTCACTAGTTTTCTTGTGTCAAGGAAATTAGAGTAGTGACATCATCTAATTCAGAGATCAAAAAATGCCTGATCTGGGTGCCTTCAGAGAGGCAGATTTTAACGCCCAAGTTTGAAGTCGCACAGTCTAGAAATGAGTGTCTGATTTGCAAGGTGACTGGAATGTGAGCCTGGTTTTGTTGGTTTTTTGGGTTTTTTTTTTTTTTTTTGCCAGGGTTGTATAAAACTTGATTGTGGCAACCTAAAACATGTACATTTATACCAAGAGAAAAATATTTTAGCTGCGATCAAAAATAAGGCCTTGCTAAGAGCTCAGAAATTCCTGCGGGTTAAGAAAAAACACTTTAGCTAACACCACCTTGAAAACCTTGTGTGTTAGTGGGGTTTGGCATCTCCAACCATCTGTCTCCAAGCTGAAAGACTGCTTGTTTCGAGTAACTGGGATGTCTCTGCTGGTCTCCTTAAGATCTTCTGTGTTACGTTCCTGGCAGGGGACAGGGGCCGAGGCAGCGATGCCAAAAGGAACAAACGTCAGAAGCAGAGGGTGCCAAGGAGCGAGTGAGGTCTGCTGTGGTTTATTCAGAGCACTGAATGAAGAAAGGGAGCCCAGTTCAGCATCCTGCCTGGTGCGAGGGAATGCTGGCAACCCCAGCCCTGAAACCTCAGCAGGGTATTTGGTGACACATGACTCTATTACTCAGCGAAGTCTAAAAAGAAAACAACATTATTTCTGCTCACGTATGGGTGGTGGGAGAGGAGACGAGTCCCGTGTGCGGGAAGGAGGGGACAGCAGCACGGGAAGCAGGAAGGTGGGTGGCGTGGTAATGCGGCGGGTGCTTGAGAAGTCCCACTTCCCCATCTAGACCTGCGAGCCAGGCTCCACGTTGCGATGGTGGGATCCTGGGAGGTGAAATGGGTAAAATTTCCAGGGTAACTCCATCTTGGTGGGGTTTTTCCCTGGGAAAGAGTGGAGCTGATTTTGAAGTACTTACCGCCTTAGTCCACTCAATGAATCAAACTCAAGTTTGGGAAAAGTCTATAGGTTTAGGGTTACAAGAGCTAAATCAGGACTTCGGAGACTCTGAGATTTCTCCATCATTCTTCAGTATGATTGTAATCAAATCTTTGCTTCCACAAGCAAAACCCCCCTCTTCCCTCTCTTCCTACTTTTGAGTATAATAGTTTTGCTTTTCTGCAGCAAATTACTCTTTACAGAAGGTTTTTCCCCCATTTGGTGATGGACATTTTATCTTCTCGATGAGGTCAGCGTGCCCATTTGCAAGACCAGCCATGGGAATTGCCCTGGTAGAAGAATAATTTTTGAAGGAAATGTCCCATAAACTTAATTTTTATGCATCAAATTCAACTGAATAGACAAAAGACTTTTTTCTTTTTTCATTTATTTTAGTAAGATGGGAGGATTTGGGAGGGGATTTTGAACAATAAGGTAGATCAGTCTCTGGAGGCTTAGGCAAGTATTTGACTTCAAACTTGAAAGCCTGCTTGATCATTTTATAATTTTAAAAGTCTGTTTTACCATTTGGCAATATGATCAGCCGAAAACATTTTGAAAGCCTCCCTTTTTTTCTTTTTTTTTCTTTTTTTGTTTTTTCTCCTGGAGAGATGTCCAGGCTGCAGTACCAAAATAGGGCATGTATTAAATGCTTGACTGGAAAAAAATGAATCATATTGCTAATGATGTGCAATAGCCCTATAAATAAAAATGCAGCTGGGGGAGTCCTGACCCTACCTTCGCTGCTGGGTCAGGGTTTCCTTGGGGCTGTAAGTGCTGCCAGCTGCCAGTTGGATGCTAACCGTGTTCGTACGAGGCTGTCCCTTCCGCTAAGCGAGCCGGACGTGTGACTAACGTGCCCTTAATAGCACTGTGCTGCAAGAGTGTTTCTCCACTGGCATCATTCTTGGGCTGATCTGTGCTGTGTTTTCAGGAGGGAGTCCCTCTCCGGAGCGGGATGTTGCTGCAGCCTGGCATGAGCTGTGGCTCTTGGACCGCGTCCAGCACCCTGCCTGTGCCAGCTACAGCAGGCAGAGGTACTCCTGCAGCAGCGGAGGGGAATTAAGGGCACGATAAGGACATTGGTTTAGACCTTATCGGACTTCGTGATGACTGGCACTGCTTTCTAACAAGTCTTTCCTCCTGCAACATCGGAGAGCTCTGCCTTCTGTGGATGGTTGAGCAAGGGTTGGCCTGAGGATGTCGCATGCACTTGGGGGATCTCTTGAATGTCCTGCTCAGCTCCCATCTCTCCTCCTTTGTTTCCACCCCTTGGCTGTGGCACGTGGCACTCGCACTTGGTTCTTGCCCTGCTCCTGTTCGTTACGCAGCCGTTCAGGTGCTGCCTAAAGAAATGGGTAGGTGAGGGCAGGAGGAGATGCTGCCTTGTGTCCTAAGGTCCAGAGTTTATACATACCTGAATTTCTGGTGGAATGTGGCAAATCATCCATGTAATTCGTTGGGACAACCCTAAACGTTGTTTGTCTAGTGCATTTTCTATTAATTGTGCAGTGGTTCTGCTCCTAACAAGTGTCAGCCATGGTTGGGGGAAGCCCCCCAGATATGGTGCATTTAGCTCTCTGGTGAGAGGAGAAGATAACACCTCTGATAATACCTATCCTGGGGGTGCTCAATTTATGTGGGCAAGCACAGCTTCTCCCTTTCAGGGCCAAATGCTTAAGGAAGAGCTGAGGTTACTTTTTCAGATGCCATGAATTGAGAAGCGGTAGCACTCAGAGCAGAGGACACTGATGGTTCCTGATTTCCAGCAGGTCTGTGCTATGGTGGACTCTCTTGTCTCAGAGGTCCCATCTCTTACTCGGGAGGAGCACTAAGGAAAAGCCTCCTGCCTCTGCCTGCAACCTGCTTTCACAAAGCAGGGGAGCATCTTGTCCCACCAGGGTGGTGGCCAAAAAAACTTGTTTCTTTTGGAAGCCGAGCCAGGAGACATTTGGCAGGTGGCTCAGTCAAGCCTAATCTTAAAGACACCTGAGATCTTGGCGTCTCCCAGTCTGTCAACCTCATGGAAAGGTTCAGTAGGAGGGAAGGCCAAAAGCAGAGCTAGGATTTGGCTGCTTGGTCCGCTGCAGCCTTGGCACAAGTTTTGGAGCCATGTCTTTATTTTTGTCTCATTTCCTGGATGAGGTAAGCCAGGGTGGGCTGAGCACTGAGATCATGCAGATGCGGCCAAACAGCAGATTTCCAAGGAAAGGAGAGAGCGTGGCAGCATCCTGAACTATCTGGCCAGCAGAGGCTGCACAGCTCTTCTTTGGAGACACTGCTGAGTCATTTATTTCCTTGCTTGGAGCCTTGTTTGGGGCTGAATTATAGGTAAGAAGTTCCTCTCCCAAACCTCACTTCTTTGATCTAGACTATTTCAAGAAATGCTTACCAGTGTCCCTAAATTGTTCCTGCCATGGGGCCCAACATTCAGGCATGAGTGTGTTTGCGATGATGATTGGATTATCTCTTTTAAACATGCTTGGTTTATGATGATGAGGTTAAAACCATGAGAATAAAATCAGTAGGTCAGCCTCGCATCGGATTAAACCCCATCCACTGCTTATCTCTGCCTCCCAACAGTCTTGCAGTATGAAATGCTGGATGAAATCTCTCCAGGGTGTGCTCTCAAGCCACTGAGGCTTATTTTTGGTGGTGCCTTCACTCTGTTGGATCGTGCTTCAGCTCTGGCTTCCCAAGCTGTGTCCCAGCTGGTGGTTGATTAGGTGGGAAGTCGGTGTTTCCTGCTGAGCAGCCCGTTCCTGGCCAAAAAAGCTGCCAGACCAGCCATCCGCTGTGTGCTCACGTTTCTCTCTGCCTTTTTTTACTTTCAGCAAAGCTGGCGACAAGAATTTCTGAGTCAGCGCATGGCAGGCAGTTGTGCAGGGTTAAGAAGAGTTTACTGGCAAGATTAGTAATGTAGCAGAAAAATCAGAGGGATTTGGTACCGTTCGGAGCTTCCGGCAGGTAGGAGAGGTCTGACAGTGTTGCTGAATTGCGAAAATGCCCTCAGTGATGCTTTCCCAAGCTCAAAAAGATGCCAGCGTGCAAATTAAAAGCTGTGAGATGCATGCACAGCGCAGATTTACGGCACAGCAACATGTACTTTTAACATTAACATAACAATCTCGTTACGTCAGCCACATAGGAATGTGTTAGTTCCTGCATCTTCCCGTGGCACGGACCTTATCGTAGTTCATCTCCTGCAGGACAGATCGAGAGATCAGCGTTTTTGCAAAAACAAGCGTGCAGCTGGAGTTCCTACTGATGCAGAGGGTGTGAAAGAGAGATTTGAAGCGTGCAGGTTCATTTCTCCACGCAGAAATATCCATCTTGCCTGTTGCGGTTTGCAAACAAATTGCAAAATACCTGCTTTATGTTTTTTGGAGTGCTGCACTTGAGGAGCGTGTAATCACCAGGCAGGCGTTACACTGCAGCAGGGGAGGTTTTGCTGCAGGGGTGAGTGGTGGCAAGCTGTTGGGAAGGTTTGGGCACTCGTGTTTTGCTGAGGGTCCTTGGCCAGGTGACACATAATTTCAGAGTGGTGCCAGGGCTCAACCAGGAGTAAACACAGCAGAAACACACCCGTGCGTCTTGGGAGAAGGGATTATTTTTGGCTGCTGGGTCTTCTGTGTGTGCTCATTTAGTTTCACAGCCGAAGCCCAAACCCCTGGGGATGGGTGAAAATTAAACCACAGTGGTGCTGTCTCACCTTTGCAAGCTCAAAATGTTCAAACAGACTTTTGACAACCCCCTGCAAAAAACAAAAACAGAACAAAACACAAAAAACAAATCTTGAGCTGCTTACCTTTTATTTTCTGAGTCACCAGGATGTGTTGGGCTCAATCACTTTCTCAGGTTTAGGTCTAGAGAGGTTTTGGGTTTGTGTTTTTGTTGTACTGTAGTACCCAGGCTTTGCGTTTCATACAGCATCTCATCCGTCCCCTGCACTCCAACCCCCAAATAATTGATTTTATGCTACTACTACGGAAGGCGGAAGCGATGTCAGGGACCTGATCTGGTAGCTGCTACAATGAAAATGGGAAGTGAGAGTCCTGGAGCGAGAAGATGCATTGCTGGAGGTGGTTGAGACAACAGCCCTGAAAACCTTTTTAGCTCGGGACTTCCCGTCAAGTCATACGGTGGCGGCATGGGGTGGGAGTTGGTCTCCTTGGGCCGGCTTTGGAGGAATTGCTTCTCCCTCCCAGAGCTGCTTCCTGTGCAGTCTCACAATTGTGGCGTCGATGTTGAGGCTTGCTGAGAGTTAACCTTGGAGTCAAGATTTATGACCATTATTATGATTATTTTGGACACAGCTATTCTTAGCAGTACGTTAAAATGTTCTGGAGCGGGGTAGCTGTTCAGTGTGCACGCAAGCAATTGCAGATGGCAAATTTACAGGCATAAAGAAGCTAATTTCAGAGCCTTTCACTAAAATTGAATTGAAAATGGGCATGAAATTCTGAGCATGGTTATAAAACACTGTGGTGGGAGATCGGTCTCTGCTGGCCTCTCTGAAAGATAATAATAAAAACAGGTGAGGAGAGGAGGATATTTTTTCTCTTCTGTTACGGAGTAATTTTCACCCAGCTTTCTGTGCAAGCAGAGCCCTCTGTTGCATACAAAATACCAAGTCTCCAGTGAATGCTTATGCCTTTGCTGAATCATGTTAAAGTGTTAATGACCCAACAAGAAGAGGAAAAAAAAAATCAGACTATTTTGCTGACGTTTAAAAGTGGCCTTTTACTTTATTGTCTCTTCCATTTCTCCCCCTCCCCCCCCGACAGATTTTTTTTCTTGGACAAATGAAGGATGATTACTTCTCTGCTGTGATTTCAGACATAGAAATATTTATATAGCAAGATGTAAATCATGGGAAAGCCCGGACCTGCTCATGTACTGATGATACGAAATGGATAAACCTACTTTTGTGAAGAATCCGGCTGGGGAGAAAATATTTATATCCTCTTTCCCTCTCGAGACTTTTCCTTTGGCTGTCTCGGTTGGAAACATAATCCTCACAATTAATATGGTCTTGTAAAGGTCTTGTAGATACATTATGTGCAAAAAGTCTTTCTCGAAGTACCATTGCCGGAGCTGCATGACAGGCTTTTTGGTCTACGTCCCAGCGGAGAGGCTGGGGCTGCTCTGCTCGCAGCAGGTTGACGTTAGGAAGCACCAATATTCAGGCCTCTGGCTCAGCATCGTGCCAGTCCCTTGTTTGCACTGGGAAGTGCACGCTTACCAGTTAGATGTTGTTTTCTCTGCTTCTTATCCCACCGTCTTCCCAGCCTCGCTCAGCTCAGCCCTGCTACGTCGCCGTTTCTTGCCCCAGCTGCAATTATTAGCGGCCGTGTTATGTTAAACACGGCAAGTAAATTAGCACCTTAAGTTGCTTTTGTTTTGCGAGCGTGATGAAAATAATAGGCAAGCCTGCTGAAGAGGCAGGGAGTGTGCTGCCTGTATCTCTGCGTGGACTCCGTGTTCTCCCCTGCCTGCGGGTGTGTCAGTCACCTGGCAGCGCTCCTGCGGCAAAACAAGTCACCTTCTGCCGCTGCCGGCAGCGGCGGACGCGAAGGCATTGCCACCAGAAGTGCTCTGAGCAGAGGCAAATATTGTCTTAAAAAAATGAGCCTGTGCTGTTCAGGCAGAAATCCAACTTATGCCAAAGGCAACTATTTTCTTTGCCGTTTTCCCTTTTGTACCAAATTGCCGGAGTTCGCCGCAATGGCTCATGCAGAATTTTAATGAATTTGCGTTTCTCTCCCTTATATTGGTCTCAGCTGAGATTTTCTTTTGTACAGAGAGCAACGAGGTAACAAAAGTGTTTTGTTTTGCTTTGTGTTCATCAGGGATCAACCAATGTGGTTTACCAAGCCCATCACGTCAGCCGGAGTAAGAGAGGACAAGTTGTCGGTACCAGGGGTGGATTTCGAGGCTGCACAGTTTGGCTAACAGGTATTTTTGTCTGGGCGTGAAAGCATGGCTTCACGTGTGACACCCACTTGCATACATGAGTATGGCTCGGAGGTGGGGATTTGGGATCCACAGAAAACATCAGCATTCCTTGTGAACTGGGAATTGCAAAACATTTACACGTGGGAAAAACCCAACATGCGGTGCTGGCACAGCAAGATATTCTCCCTGGCAGGTTCTGCCCATAACCAGTGTTTTTATGAATTTCACAGCTGTTATCAGGCTCCTTTGAACATGTCAGAAGCCCTAAGGGTCACACTTGTTCCCAAGTATGTGGCTGAGCAAACCTTGGCTCAAATCTGGCCAGTCCTTGGCAGCAAAATGTGCCCAGGGTTGTCCAAAACAGAGTGTGGATGTTTTCATTCTGGGTCAGTGGGAAGTTTATTGGGACACCTAGGTTTACTATGTTTAAAGTGACCTCGTGAGCAGCACAACAAGGCAATCGTCTTGTCTGAAGAATAAATACTCCCAGGCAGTGAGTCGCACTGGAAGCGATTCCTTGCACAGCCGTCGCGGGTTTCTTACGTTATTTCTCATTTCGTAGGCCTTCTGATGTGTTGCCCTTCTTCTTCTGCTTTGAAAGATAAACTCATTGTTTGGGGATTAGAGGCTGCTAGAAATGATAATTGCATTTATTTTGCTCCACTAATTTTTGCACAACTCTATCTATTGCCACTTGGTCAGTTGTTTCTTTGCTTGTTAAGTATTGGTATTTTCTTTGACTGCTGGAAGACGTACATGGAAGGGTGTTGAAAAACGTACTTGGAAGGGTTTGTAAAGCCATTCTGATTTGCCTTCATATCAGCTTATGTGCTAGATGTTGGATTAAAACACATTTCTGTTTTGTTCTTCTCTCTTAATTTCAAAAAGAAGGCCAATGCCTAATCTGCTTTAGTATCATTTCTGTAACCAAAAAAACCTACCCAAGGCAATTTCCTTCTTTTTTGCGTATCACTCAAAAATCTTGTGTCTGAAAGGTTTGAGCTTCTCTGGCTAATGATTACTCTTTGAAATAGACAGTGGTCTCCTAACTTTCTATCAATTTAATTTTGAGAGACTGTATGGAAGGACATTTCATTGCGTGGATTAGATGGATTAGATGGAAGGGCATTTGAATGCCCTACACTGCTAGCTCAGGAGAACTAGCAGTTAGTCTGTTGTATGACAGAAAACAAAAGCACAGCCAGCAGCGTTCATCTCTGCCCAGACAGGTTTCCTCTCCAGCACAAACATGGCTGCTCTGCATCAGACTGAAAGTCCACCTCGCCCAGGGTCTTGTCTCCATGAGCAGTCAGTAGTAGGTGTCATGCAAAGGGTATAAAAACGGGTGAGCAGGCAATGCTGTCTCCATAGGAGATTCTCCAAGGCTGTTTCCTGAGACAGGTGTGGTGTTTGGAGGTGTTATCTCTCCTAAGTCAAGGTCCTCTTCCATCTCAAGGAGTTTTCAACACATGGATCCCCACCCAAGGGCAAGGAGGAGTTTGGAGCTCCAGGTGCACTTGCCGCTTTCTGACACGGCCAGTAGCAAGTGCTTTTTGTGCAACTGGATGGAGCTGAGCTGGGAAGCAGCCACCTCGTTTTCAATTGTTGTCTTTCTGGCTGATGACTCCAGGAGACACAGGCAGCTGAAGATGTCGCTGCTTGTCTCCATAACCATCTTGCTCCTGCTCGCACAGATCTGCGGGTGCTGCTTTTGCAGAAGGAGGTGTCCGTGGATGCCGAGGTGCAATTACTGCTGGAGCCTGTCCCACCCCACAGAGTTGAGGCCAGAACCTCTCCTTGGGTTCAGTCTGGGAGAGCAGTTGGCTGTTCATAGAGGGAGCAGGAGGAGGAAGATGCTGAGAGACTTACAGGCAACAGCATCCTTTCAAGCTTCCACTACTTACTGGTAGCTATTTGTCCCACCATGGCCCCACAAGAGGTACTTTTGCAACGCTGCTGGGTTGAACCCCTCCAGAGGTTGGGATATAGCAGCTTTTCTCATGGCCTTAATTCCATCCCTTCAATAAGAAGGGTTGACCAGGGCTCTGTGGTGGTAACTGTGTGCTAAAAAGATTAATCCAACTTCTCTACCTCATTCCTTCCTTAAAGCAGCTTCAGACAGGAGTTTCATTGCCAGCGTCCCAGGAGGTATTGTGTTACGCTGTCATTTTCACTCTTTTGACCTCAAACCTGAACCTCACTTTTCTGTCTCCAACAGGCCTTTCTGGAGCTGGCAAGACAACCATTGGCTTTGCTCTGGAAGAGTTCTTGGTCTCTCATGGCATCCCTTGCTATTCCCTGGATGGTGATAATGTCCGGCATGGCTTGAATAAAAACCTGGGTTTCTCGGCTCAGGACCGCGAGGAGAACATCCGCCGCATCGCAGAGGTGGCCAGGCTGTTTGCTGACGCTGGGCTCGTCTGCATAACTAGTTTTATTTCTCCTTTCACAAAGGTAAACTTGCTGCATCATATTCTGCTCTTTTCTGGGCAGAAAGAGCCTTGATCTCATGATTGTTCTTAGAGAAGAGAAATTTATGTAGAGGACTTCCTATATATGCCATCAGATGCTCCTTTTAACAACTTCTCTATTCTCTGGTAAAACACCACCGAGACACAGAACTACACGCAATGGGTACAAATTTCTGGAGGGTGGTTTGACGTGACCTCTTTGAATATATTCAATGTTACAAATTGATTAAAAGCTGAGAAGTTTAAAATCTCCCTACAGAGGCTCCTACTGTTAACTCGTTAGGAGGCAGAAAAGAGGCATAGAAACAGTAGCCGGTCTTAGTGCTATCACTGCTCTGTTTGAAGAAGTATTGATTGTGTTTTTATGCTTCCTGAGAATACCAAGTAGCTGCCGTTATCAAGCCGATGCAAGCAGTTCCTTTTTTCAACACAGGGCAGATAATTATTCACATTCTAAAATTTTGCTGTCCTGCTTAACAAAGAGATCTTCTTGATGTTTCGGAAGCTGAAAACAGATCAGAGTTGTAGATTTTTTTTTTTTAAAGTATCTTTAAAGAAAAAGGGGAAAGGGAGATGAAAAACCCTTATTAGAATTAGTGTAAATTTAATAAATCTATACCAGAGGTGAATTTACCTGTGTTGAATTGCAGCGCACATCACGTAGTAGGAGTATTCTCCTTGGGAAGCTGGCAGCTCATGGCTTGGATGGGCATAGTCTTCACTGGGTAAAAAAGTGGTTGGGTGGCCGAGCCCTGAGAGTAGTTGTAAATGGAGTTAAGTCCAGTTGGTGGCCGGTCACGAGTGGTGTTCCCCAGGGCTCTGTTTTGGGGCCAGCCTTGTTTAATATCTTTATCAATGATCTGGATGAGGGGATTGAGTGCACCCTCAGTAAGTTTGCAGATGACACCAAGTTGGATGGGAGTGTTGATCTGCTGGAGGGTAGGATGGCCCTGCAGAGGGACCTGGACAGGCTGGACCGATGGGCCAAGGCCAACTGTATGAGGTTTAACAAGGCCAAGTGCCGGGTCCTGCACTTCGGTCACAACAACCCCATGCAACGCTGCAGGCTTGGGGAAGAGTGGCTGGAAAGCTGCCTGGCGGAAAAGGACCTGGGGTTGTTGGTTGACAGCCGGCTGAACATGAGCCAGCAGTGTGCCCAGGTGGCCAAGAAGGCCAACAGCATCCTGGCTTGTGTCAGGAATAGTGTGGCCAGCAGGAGCAGGGAGGTGACTGTGCCCCTGTGCTCGGCGCTGGTGAGGCCGCACCTGGAATACTGTGTCCAGTGTTGGGCCCCTCAGTACAAGAAAGACATTGAGGTGCTGGAGCATGTCCAGAGAAGGGCAACGAAGCTGGTGAAGGGTCTGGAGCACAGGGCTGATGGGAGGCGGCTGAAGGAGCTGGGGTTGTTTAGTCTGGAGAAGAGGAGGCTGAGGGGAGACCTTATTGCTCTCTACAACTACCTGAAAGGAGGTTGTAGTGAGGTGGGTGTTGGTCTCTTCTCCCAAGTAGTTAGCGATAGGACAAGAGGAAATGGGCTTAAGCTGCATCAGGGGAGGTTTAGGTTGGATATTAGGAAAACTTTCTTTACGGAAAGGGTAGTCAAGAATTGGAAGAGGCTGCCCAGAGAGGTGGTGGAGTCCCCATCCCTGGAGGTGTTCAAGAAACGGGCAGACGTGGCACTCCGGGACATGGTTTAGTCTAGTCTACCCTTGATTGGTTTAGTGTGGACTTGGTAGTGTAGGTTAATGGTTGGACTGGATGATCTTAAAGGTCTTTTCCAACCTAAACGATTCTATGATTCTAAGGTGCTTGCTGCAATTTGGACACATATGATTTTCCCCTCTTTCTTCTAACAGGATCGTCAAAATGCACGGAAAATTCATGAGGCAGCTGGACTTCCTTTCTTTGAAATCTTTGTAGATGCTCCTCTAAATATTTGTGAAAGCAGAGATGTGAAGGGCCTGTACAAAAAGGCAAGAGCTGGAGAGATCAAAGGTATGGAAGAGTGAGCTCTTATTTTGCATTTTGCTTTCCGAAGCATTGGATAGCGTGTTGTTGCAGCTCTGCACGTAGAGGTGGGTTACTAAAGGCTCTTTGTAGTGCTCAAGAGTATCCTGTTTCCCTGGTCTTGCTGTCGCAACTGTCACTTGTAGTACCCAGTACAGTTGAATGCTTGCTGGTTGTTTGTACAGTGTTGTTTGCTCTAGGGCACCAAGTATTACATTAAATAAATTTAGTTTGGGTTTAATTGTCTGTAGGATTCACGGGGATTGACTCAGAGTACGAGAAGCCTGAAACACCTGAACTAGTGTTGAAAACGAATGTTGCGTCAGTGTCCGAATGTATTCAGCAGGTTGTGGAGCTCCTCCAAACACAAGTAGGTCATTTTTATGCCACCACTGCTGGCAGCTTGTAAACCTGCTTTCAGATACTGACTTTTTGGTGTGCATTTAGAAAACAGCATCTTACTTACAATTGCTGTCTGTCTCTCTCTTTCAGAACATCGTGCCCCATGGCTCGATTAAGGATGTTCTTGAGCTGTTTGTACCTGAAAATAAACTCAATAGTGTCCGAGCTGAAGCGGAGATGCTGCCATCCGTAGAGATCACTAAGGTATGATTGTGCGCAGGTGCTGTGCTGTGATTCAGTCACTGTTTAGCTGTTTGAAGGGTAGAAGTTTCGACGGGGATGTTGCTAGAGGGGGCTCTGTTCCTCTGATGGCTGTGTCCTTTTGTGGCTGCGGTTTATGGTGAGCTGAAGCGTGGTCCTGATCCTCAGCCATGTCTCCACCCTGTGCTGTAGCAAGCCAAGGCCGTCAGTGTCCTTTGTCGGGTTAGTACAGCCCCGCAAGCAGTCATGCTATGAAAGTACATGAGTTTGGCTTAAAAAAAAAACCCAAACCAACCCCCCTGTGGCTTTCTCCCCCTTTATGAATGTCCTGTATTTGAAGAAAAGCAAATGAGAGCACTGTTGCAGTGGAAGGGAAGGAAAAGCAACCTTTGAGCGTGACCTGGTGACAGGAGTGCCATTTGGGTTTGTTTTGCAGCTGGATCTGCAGTGGGTGCAGGTGCTGAGCGAAGGCTGGGCCACTCCGCTGACCGGCTTCATGCGCGAGGCAGAGTACTTGCAAGTGATCCATTTTGGCACCCTGCTGAATGGTACGAATCCCCACACTTTGCATTAACGCTGGCCGGCAAGCCGCTGCGGGATGTGATGCTTACCCTGCGGTGTCTTGGCAGGCAGCTGTACGGAAAAGCTTAACGCTCGGCCATGTTTGTCCTCCTCCTTTCCTCTTGCGTGTTAAATGCAAGGGCTTGTAAAGGGCCCCGGGGGCTGGGAAGCCGTGCTCCGAGATGCACCAAAGGGTACAATAAGTGACAAAGTTCACCGTGCTGTGCCGGGGGCCCTGGCTCACGGCTTTGACGTCTCACACGGTGCCGACCAAACATTTTGGCAGCCATTGTGTAGCTCTTTTCATGCTCAGTTATAGCAGGGTAAATAAAGATACAAACCCAAAGCCAAGTAAGCAGGGAGGCTGCCAGGCTAGATTTGAGGTGGGAGGAGAAGGCAGCTGTTCCTTGGAAACAGGAGCAGAGCCTGATTTCACTTTTTTTTTTCCTGTTCTCCTGCTTATCCATTACCGTAACTTGAACTAAATCAGATTTATCTATTCATTAGCAACTTGTTGGAGGTGCTTCATCTCTGGAAAAGGCGGAGAGTATTCAGGCAGTGATCATCTACAGCTGAGACCCGGGCAAGAAATATTTCTGTCCCGTTTCTCAGCTGTAGATGCCGTCGCTGTGACTTCACATGCATGCAGGGCTCTCAGTTTGGGTTTTGTAGACCTGATAGTGATCTCTGGCCTTGGGGATTTGGGGTCTTGGTGAGCAAGGCCCTTTGAGTGCTGCCCTCCTAGAGGATCCCATGGTCACGTGGGGCAGTGACTTGCTGTTGTTATTAGGATTTGGGCACCATGCAACAGATACAAAGCTCGGGACTGCTCGGTTTGGACCAGAGGAGTGTCTGTGTGGGGGCTTCTGCTTTCAGACACGTCGTAGCCTTTCACCTCCTGCCAAGTGTGCAAACAGTGTTCAAAAGCACGTGTCCTTGTTATCAGACCCCGATCTGTGGTCTTTGAGCTGCCTGTTGTGCCTGATGAGGTCGCAGAGGCGCCCCGTAACGACCACGTTGCTCCAGAGCAACGCACTTTGCGCTGGAGGCTTGTCTCAGCAAGCATCTGTTTTTGTGGCACTCCCCCAAACCTCTTGGCATCACTGAGCACAGCTCCTCTGGGGTCTGTAGGCGTATGGTCAGGATTTGTAGAGCTCCATGGGGTCAGGGACAAAGCCCAGGACACCTGCTTTTAGGGATGAACTCTCCAGAGCAAAGTCTTTGTAGTAGAGGGCATCAACATCAGTCCCTGGTCCACCTTGTCTCCACGGAGGTCTCCAAACTCAACATCTGTGTGGTCAGGTCCGCAGGGTGACATCTGAGCAGGAAGGAGAACATCCCTGCTTTGCTTGGATGAGCTTCAGGAAATGGTGGAGGCTATCCATCTCATGGTGCCGAGGCTGGAGTGCGTGTTGCGAAAGAGAGGTTTG
Source organism: Pelecanus crispus (assembly GCF_030463565.1). Lineage (NCBI taxonomy): Eukaryota > Metazoa > Chordata > Aves > Pelecaniformes > Pelecanidae > Pelecanus > Pelecanus crispus. Next base: position 39,610,049 of record NC_134652.1, on the reverse strand, counting down.
AGGCTGGTCTTTCCAGAGTCATCGGTCCAGCCCTGGGGTCATTGGTCACCACCCTGGGGCGTGGGTGATATTTTTGGCAGCTCCAGCTGTGCCTGGAAGGGCTGCGATTGCTTTGGTGGACTTGTGCAAGTTAGTGCTCCTCTTGCTCAGACTTTGAGCAGCAAATCCCACCTTGATACTACCAACAGTTGGGTGGATGAGGTGCTTTGTGTTAGGGGCACAATGGCCACCAGGAAGAAAGGTGGATCTGCACGTCATAGGGCAGGAGTACCGCAGACTCTCCAGCGCTCTGCCCTCTGCCCCAGCGACGCGTGCCTCTCTTGGGACTGAGTGACGGCAAAAGCGTAGGTGTTGTACATTGCTCCCGGCCAGTGCGACCCGTGTTGGATGGGTGAGCGCTGGAGACGCTGGGGCAGCGCCGTGGAGGACCACGGCCACGCCAGCAGACACCCTGCCTGCGGTTAGGCAGCGCTTGCCAGAGGTTTTAAATGAGCGGCGTTGATTCTTGGAATGACTACTGTAACTGGTGCCCATGAGTGTTAATTATCTTAATTGTGTTTGTATTCTCCCAGGAAGGAATTGCTTTGTAGCTGGTATGTATATAACTGTTCTTAGGTTGTACAGAAATCACTTCTATTTAGATTTTTTTGCTATAAAGTAATTCTTTGAGATTACAAAAAAAAAAAATTATTAAGACTAGACACAACCACGTCCTGTTTATGATTCGGCTGGTTAGAAAGCGGTATGACACACCCCATGTCCTACCGACCGGTCTTCACAAAAATCCCAGTCGTGTAATTTTGTAATTACCTTTGCTGGAGTGATTTTTGGGGTTTTTTTTTTTCAACTCTGCATCTTGCATTTGGAAATGGAGCATGGAGATCTTCAGCTTCAGCATCAAATGAGCTTTTTCCATGCTGACTTTATTGACTGATCGCTGGTTAATATAATTTAAATGTATGAAGCTGATATTGATTGGCTCCCTTGTGACTATAGTTATGATAATTCATGAAGGTGATTGAAAATTGCTGTCTGGCAGACGAATGATACCTAGTTGTGAATTAAAAGTAAATGCAAACATTTTAATAAAGATTTTTAAAAAATCTACATCATAGCCAAAATCCTCAAATTAAGACCCTCAGGGGTCCAAAATTATTTCAGACAGATCAGAACAAATTGAATCAGTGATTTGTTCATTCTTGTTTGTGAATGGAAACCCACGGGAGAGACTGATTCTTCTATATTAATACTGGGATATGCGAGGAGAAATGAGAGGCCCTTAGCAGTGAACTGGGAAATTAGGGGAGTGGGGATTAAACCAACATGACTTCGAGGTATTTAGGGCCAACACTGAAATCAGAAACTACAGGTGCAAATGTAGACTCGCTGTATGCACACAGAAAAGAGATTAAAAATGGATTCTGCAGAGATATAAAGGAGGAGGAATAACAGTATAGAGATAGCCAGAAAAAAAAACAGAGAAAGCAAAGTGTGACGGTGTTTTCCCTTTGGGAAGAGGCAGTTCAGGAGGTGCATGGGGAATGAGATGCCCCGGGGAACACCAAGCCAGAGCTGTCTTAATAGAGGTTGTTCTGGCAGAGGAGATGGGGATTATAACCAGGGTTGCATTTTCCAAGTACGTTTAAATTTTTCGAAGAGCCTTTACAACAAGCTAACTGGAGAAGAACCAGTCTTTCCAGGGAGATAGTGCAGAAAGTAATGAAATGCTCCAGGTGTCTTTGAGACATCTCTGGCCCAAAGATAAAGCGCTTTCGTATTCCACTGACATCGCTATCTATTAGCAGTGCAGAAAAAAATGGGGCTGTGAATAAATTTACATGACTGATGGTGAATCCCTGAGCTAGTCCTGGAAAATTTGGCTTTCCAAAGGGAGGACGTGTGCCTCTGAAAACCTCTGTTTACTCGGTGCCCAAGACCCGTGCCCGAGCTGGAGGACATTAAAATCCTCCCCCTCTCTTGCCAGACGGTGTTGTCAACCTGAGCATCCCCATTGTGCTGCCCATCTCCACGGAGGACAAGGAGCGGCTGGAGGGCTGCGAGGCGCTGGCGCTCAGCTACGCGGGGCGGAGGGTGGCGGTCCTGAAGAGCCCCGAGTACTTCGAGCACAGGAAGGAGGAGCGCTGCGCCCGTGTCTGGGGCACCACCTGCGCGAAGCACCCGCACGTCAAAGTAGGTTTGTCCCCTTGCTGCTCAGGGAAACCTGGCCAGGATGGGAAGTGTGGGCAGGGGCTGGAGAATTGAACCTTTCCAAGGTTTTGAGGGCCATGGGTGTCCTGTCTGCTCTCCAACTCCAACTCTTCACTGGGAACCATCGTGTCCCAGGCAGGCAGGACTGAATTTTTAGGCTCGTGAGTTAATGCTGCGCTTGCTGCTTTGCAGGAGCATCAGATAACAAGCGCCCGGTGAAAGGGAAAATGAGCATGCTGCTGAGGAGCTGCTCCTTTCGTTTGCTCCTCTTCACTGCTGTGCCTACATCCAAATATTTTTAGCACGACCACCAACTTAGCCCCCAAAGTTTTCCTGCGCTTGGGGTGTGACGATCTCCGTGATGCTGCCAAACGTTAATGCTGCAGATTGCAGGCTCATGCTCCTTTTAGCTGTGTTTTACTCCTCAGCTTGGCTCTTTTGTACAGACAGCCAACAAGGGTGTTATATTTTTACAGCTTATCTCTTCCCACTTACTCTCTGGCAGTACAAAGAACATCATCCTTTAGAAAGGGAGAGCTCCAGGTTACACCAAGTGACATGAGCTGCCTGCTTAACAAGGCTAAAGCCATGTTAGTTCTTCTCCCCTAATGTAAAATAACTCTTTTAATTATTCAGCAGCACTTGCTCACCTTGCACCAGGCTTTTTTCTCCTGTGTATTCCCAGGAGGAAAGAGCAAAGAGTGAGGTGGAGGAAGGTCTTGTGCCGTAACTTGTAGACCCCCAGCTGCCAGAGAGGTCCAGCACCCAGCCGGGTGCAGCAGTAGGGTCTCGGTGGCTGATGCCTCGCTTTACGGGGTTGCGCTGCTCATGACAGTCAGTTGACGTGGTCGCTGTAAGTATGTTTTCCACTTACGATGTGCTGAACGAGAAGGGAAGGTCACCCTACAAGCAGAGTCAAGCCTAACGCTTTTCAAAGGAGACTGGGAAAGGGAAAAGGAGACATTTTGCTGTCCCCTCCGTAATGCACGTGTGTGTAATTCACAGATGGTGATGGAGAGCGGAGACTGGCTGGTTGGTGGAGACCTTCTTGTGCTGGAGAAGATCAAATGGAACGACGGGCTGGACCAGTACCGCCTGACACCACTCGCTCTCAAGCAGAAGTTCAGAGAAATGAACGCTGGTGAGTGCCCGGGGTTAGCACTGGGAACACGGCTCTTCTTGCCCTACCTGGCACCAGGAGGTTTCTGTGATCTGTGATTTTACTTGCTCTCAAGCCCACAGCACTTGCCAAATTGCTTCTGTGTGCTCCCAAAATGGGACTGTTCGGGTGGGGGGAGCAGTACGAGGGATGCAGGGCACGACACAAAAAGTGGCACGGGGTCTCCTTGGTTAAGGACAGTGCTTGTGGTGGGCTGTGTCCTAAACGGGCCTCTCCGAGCGCGGGACTGGAAAGCATCGAGCGTCCTGCTCGTGTCCTCCCTGGCAGGTCAGAGCCTCTCTTCCCACATTTAAAGCTGTGCAGATGTGCTTGGCCTTCACACGTCGGGGACAGCTCAGGTGTCTTCTCCCAGGTGTCCATCCTGGCAGGGTGGCAGGCGTCAGACCCCTACCCTCACTTTCGGGAGAGAGCGTTGGCCTTCCTAAAGGTGCCATTGAGCTTGGAGACGTGGCAGGTCACTTACAAAGTCAGGGAACTGGGTGAAGGTGTCCGGTGACATCTAAAAACATTGTAGGAGAGCTGATAGGTCTGAAATTGGCCCCAAAAGAAGGATGTGCAATGAAAATCAACTTGGCAGAGCGCTGAAGAGGCACTGTACATGTGTGAAACACTCATCTAAGGTATTGAAGGTCTTGCTCAGGTGAAGACAAGACACAAATCTTACGATGTACATATAACTGTGTGTAAATGTAGAGTGAGTAAATGAAGCTGCAGGGTCTGATGGTCAGTGCAAGCCTGTGACCATCTGAATCTTTCCCTTTCAGATGCTGTCTTTGCATTTCAGCTGCGCAACCCTGTCCACAATGGGCACGCCCTGCTCATGCAGGACACGCGGCGCCAGCTTTTGGAGAGGGGTTACAAAAACCCCGTGCTTCTCCTGCATCCCCTGGGAGGATGGACCAAAGATGACGATGTTCTGCTGGAGTGGCGGATGAAGCAACACGCAGCGGTGCTGGAGGAGCAAGTCCTGGACCCCAAGTCAACCATCGTTGCCATCTTCCCCTCTCCTATGCTCTATGCCGGCCCCACGGAGGTAACGTAGCCATCGGCTGCTCGCTGCAGCGAGGCGTGAAGCCTGTCGGTGGGGATGCCGGCTGCCAGCCTGCCCACACAGCTGCAGAAAGCCGCAGGGCAGGCAGTCGGTAGCCGTTGCCTCGCTGTTAGCTCCCTCGATGGTTCGCCTGCAGCTTGCTGCGGCAGCCGTCTCCTGGCAGCACTCGGCTCTGTGGGCTCCTGCGCTTTCACCAGCTGTGTGGAGAGCTGGGGAGAGGGGGCTAGAAACAGACTTTACCGCTGTGACCTTTTTCTCTGTTGGGCAGGGACGCTCATTTGTTTTCTCCCAGTGGTTTCCCTTCTGCCCCTAAATCAGTGGGATGAAAGCAGTAGACACTGAATCTCCCCTGAAGGAGGAAGGAGAGGGCTGCGTGGGCAGCCTCTGCCTGTGTGCGGCTCAAGGGCTGGTGGGCATTGTCTTTGCACATTCAAAAAGCAAACCGCTACCTCCGTTTGCTGACAAATTGGAACACGACAGTTCCCATCCCCAGCGTTTCCCTTGAAATACGTGTCCTTAGGACAACTGTGATGCTGCGTCAAGTCCAAGCAGTGGAAGACGAGTCTGGGCAGCCTGATCACTATGAGAAACTGCAGCAAGGCTGCTGACGCGTCTCCTTCCTTCCTTCCTTTCTGCGTGTGGATTGCCAGGATCTCTTTTGCAGCCCAGGGCAGATGGCTCAGTTGCTGCTCAGCCCTCAGCCAGCGCTTCTTGTGTCTCTCCTGTTCAGGTGCAGTGGCACTGCCGAGCTCGCATGATCGCCGGGGCCAATTTCTACATCGTGGGGCGCGACCCTGCGGGCATGCCTCACCCCGAGACCAAGAAGGACCTCTACGAGCCCACGCAGGGTGGGAAGGTCCTCAGCATGGCGCCGGGCCTGACCTCAGTGGAAATCATCCCCTTCCGGGTGGCTGCTTACAATAAACTGAAAAGGGCCATGGATTTTTATGACCCGAAAAGGTAACACGGGCAGCAGCGTCGCTGTTTCTTCAGCCTGTGCAGCTGAAGTGTGCAGTTTGAGATCGCGTCTGGCTTGCAGCTTGCCAGGGGAGAGGGAAAAGCGGTCGTTGTTCCTCTTAAGGAGAGGAACGGGGGAAGAACCTGTGAAAGCCACCAGCTTTCCCCTCCAAGAGCTGACACCAGGTCGAGGATGGGTCGCACGAAACTAAAGATGCACCTTTGTAGCCACCAGCGAGGATAAGAAACACAGTTTGGGGACTAAGTGGCAGTAGAAATACAGCCTCTCGCAGCTGGAGAAGTGTGTTACGTACAACCCCAGCTCCTCTTGAAAGAGCAACCCCATTGCTGCCGATCATAAACCCGGGCGTGAAACTGCAGACGGGTGCTGCCGGTGCGGGGAGGTTTCTGACCGCGTGCTTGGTACGGTGGAAGAGCTGCGCTGCGGATGACTCCGGCCAGTTGTGCTGATTTCTCCCCTGTCTCTCTTTTGCTGCAGGCACGACGATTTTGACTTCATCTCGGGAACACGCATGAGGAAGCTCGCTCGCGAAGGTGAAAACCCACCGGACGGCTTCATGGCCCCCAAAGCTTGGAAAGTCCTAACCGAGTACTACCAGTCGCTGGAAAAAAAGAATTAACACTACTCCTCCTCCCTAGAAATCCTTGTATTAAGAGTGAGCGATGATTGATTGATTCCCTATGACACAGATCAGTTACTTGGTGTTTCCAGTGCTCTGACGAGTCAGGATTTTCCTACCCGGGTCAGAGTGGTTTTTACTAATCAGAAATACTTTGAGCCTGGTCCTTCTCCCTGCCAGGAGCGTCCCTGTGGAGCTGGAAGGGGAGGGCAGCAGGCCCTTCGTTCCCAGCTGAGCGTGGCTGCAGGAAGCCCGGCACGGCCTCTGGACGGGCCAGCCGCATCGTTTTGGTGCTGCCAGAGCTGTGCACTGGCCCCCAGTGCAGAGCTGGGACCTTGGCACCGGGATAAAAACGCGTCTGTCCCCTGCGTGGAGCAGAAATGAAGAAGTGCCTTTCCGTTCTCCGGTGCTGCCTGAAGAAGCGGGAGCAGCCGCTGAAGCCAGGAGCGGTTGCTGCTGCTGGGGTGGGAGAGGGAAATGGGCACTCGATGCTCGGATCCAGTCGCTGCCCTCCAGGCTGTGCCTTAGACAATTTTTGCTAACAAACAGCATGATTTTTTTTTAAGTGCCCTTTTTTTAACAGGATTATTTTTTTAATTAGCCTTGACCAGCGCCAGTTCCTTGTGGCCAAGTCGATTGCTCACTGTTCTTCTTTGCTTCCTCCTGCTTGACCTCTCCAGTCAAAACAAAACCTGGGCTGAGCATTGCTGGTGCTGCTCCGAGTTCAGCTTTCCGTGGGGACTCTGCCATGGTGATCCCTGCGCTCCCAGCCTGGGAGGCACCGTAAAGCCCGGAAGATCACTCAGAAAGCTCAGGACAGCAAGCAAAAAGAAAAAAAAAAAAGGGAATGCTGTTTACGTGCTTTTGTGGTATCTTCCCACCTGCCAGGACCGGATCAGCGTTTCCTCTGCCCGTGCTCCTCCTGTCTGAAAGGCGAATTAAAGGCAAAACAGCAAAATCACAGTGCGAGGTGGGGCTGAGCAGCTGTACCCGCTGACCCAGGCAAGAGATGGCTCAAGCGCTCGCCCTTATCCGTACCCGTGGCCCCGCGTGGGTACGGGTGACCCGATTTTACTTCGTATCTGTGGGATGGTGACACTGGCTCCGGCTGGGGGCCGTCCGGAGGACAGCAGAAAAGTCCTTAGGTCCGCCGCAGCTGCGTGGGGTGACGGTGCCAGGAGCCAGTGGCTGGTGCTGCTCCCAGCTCTGGCTGGTGGAAAGTTACTGCAGCCCTTATCTTCTTTCCCCCGTGCCGCGGACTTTGCCGTCGTGTGCGAGGCTTTTCCCCCGACTCACAGCTCTTGCGGTGACTTCTGAGCAGCGTGACTCGGTGCTGAAGCTTTACCTGGCCCTGTCTGCGTCTCGCCCCACGCACATCCCGCTGGCACCGGTCACGTGTCTCTGTGGTGGTTGAAGTTTGAGGGCAACACCCCGCACGCCTGGGAGCCCCTCAGCCCGCGCCGCAGCGTCCTGCCTGCGCTCAGCAGCGGCTTTCCCAGGGAAAGGGGTGATCCCGTGGCCCCGCTGTGCTCAGGTGTGAGGGTTTTTTTAGGGGAGGAAGACAGCTATGCACTTGTTAGTTGTTGCAACAACCTGAATTGATGATTTTTGTACTCATCGTTCTTTTAGTAGATGCCCCGGGACCAGTCAGAATGTGTTTCAAATTAAATGGAAAGAGCATTCTCCTCTTCTTGTACTTTGGTTTTAATTACAAATGGATCTGCGCTCAGCAAAACCAATCACGCTTCCGCTGGTAACTTAGGCTAGTGAGCTCCATCGCAAGCTAAAACCTGTTTTGCTGTGGCCATGGTACAGGGTCCGAGACTATGTGTGCAATTGGGAATATTTTTGCAAAAAGGCTTTTTTTTTTTCCATTTATCAACTGTTTTGTTTGGGGTGGGGGGGGTCTTTTTTTTTTTTTTAAAGTACTGAGCAAAGAGCCCGAAGCTGTATTATACCTCAACAAAAATGCGGCAATGCCCACGTTAGCAGCTGAAAGCACACAAGCACCAGTGCCTTTTACACTCGGGCCCTCTGGCAGGGACCTGGAAGACAAAAACCAATACTCCCGTTTATGATTGCAAGAGCTGTCATTTTGAAGTAGTGAACTAGTGCTGTTGCTGCTCATCTTAAAATAATCAAACTTTTTTTTTTTAAAAAAAAAACCACAACCCTGCAGTAAATCCAATGGTTACAGCAAAACACAAATGTCTTATTATCCTTTTAAAATAGCGTAGTGTACTGATTACCTCTGATTAAATAGAATATGTGGACTAGGTGGTTTTTTTTTATATAGTGTATTTATTAAAGACATGAGACTGGAATTTGTACCTTGACTGATGCATCTCATGATTTAATATATTCTGAACTTGATACTCTACTACAAAACACTCACTTTTAGTACAAATAAATATTTATATGTGTAACTAACTCTCACGTCCTCATTTTTTTTTTTCGGGAAAAATTACAACCACATGGTTCATCTGTGGCTGTGACGGGTCTGGTAGTGGTAGGAGCCCCCCCGTGCCTTGGGCAGGGCGAGGGCTGCGCCAGCCAGCAGCAAGGCTGGCCACAGAGCGCATTTCCTTTTGGAAACCTCAACTAATTTACTTTTTTTTTTTTTTTTTTTTTTTTTTTCCTGCCGTCTGGGCTGCATCGTGTTGCACAAGTCATGTTTAACAAGCGTAGTAACAGCACTGTCTCCTGCTGCCCTGCATTTCTGTGCTGGTCAACCAGCACTGAAGCACCTTCTCACTGCTAAAAGCCTGTGGAAATTGGGATGACGCTGCATCGCTTGGTCTCATCCCCAAGGACCCACTGTCACTGGGCAGTGGGGCTTGGAGCGCGCCGCAGCCCGCACCTCCCGATGGGGATGGAGGCCCCAGCACTGCTGCCGGGGGAAGATGCCCTGGCCCAAGCCAGGCTTTAAAAAAAAAAAAAAAAACACCACCACAAACCAAAAAGCTGGTATTACAGAATTCAAACACTGGTGAAGGTTAGAGAAACCAGATCAACAAAAAAAAACCCAACCAAAAGCCCAAACACGTTTATTTACCTGTTACTTAAGACTATGCCAAAGGTTTCTGTTTGCACTTGCTATCGGACTGGCAAGGTTAGCTGCTTTACAGCCCGGGGATGATTTAGGTACGGTCCGTACTGTGCGTGCTGCCGCCCGGTGACTGCTGCGGCTGAACAGGTCCCAGCCAAATTATTTGCCTGCTGAGACTGTCTATGCCTCTTCCTGCCAGAGGATTTGGCCTTTAACCCCCCCCGCCCCAAGACAGACCCATTTCTCACACAAAACTTTGTGTTGCAACTTGGAGCTCGGTACCGGTGAGCGGATCGGCCCCCAGCTCGTGCCTCTGAAACACTGGGTTTGAGCAACTGGCCGGCAAGCCACGGGAGAGGGGTTAGCCTTGCCCCCGCTTCAAGGAGAGGCAGGATCAAACGGCGAGGAGCCCGCAGCAAACCACTGGAGGTGCGGAATTAAAGCAGCCAACGTTCCTGCACGATAAACCGCGGCCTTCCCTAGCAAGCCGTCAGGAGGGTCTGTGCTCTGACAAGGCCTCCCAAAGGGGCAGCAGGAGCGAGCAAGGATGGAAAAGTCCTTGGAAAAGTGGGAATTATGCTCCAGCTGCAGGAACCATCCTCGGGGGGGGCAATTACAAATAACCCCTTGTGCCTCTTCAAATCGCTCCCTTAAGCCTGCGGCAACGCGTTATGGGCACAGGGTAAAGGCAAGATCCAGGCAGCACGCAAACAGCCAGGATTTTGGAGAAACACGGCAAGAGATCAGCACTCGGCTGGTGACTGGAGGATGCCGCCGGCATCTGCCACACTCAAGGGTTCGTTCCTGCGCTTTGAGGATACCTTTACGCCAGCTCCATTAAAACTGATTAAGACGGTATGCTTCAGCCGCCTGCACTGGACCTTTCCCAAGTAGGAAGCACCCTGAACGAAGGAGGAGACGCAGGACAAGCTGCGTTACCACAGCAGCCTGGCACTTCTTGGTGTAACAGCTACTGAGAGGGGCTGGGAGAGCTTCAGTCAGAGCAGGCACCAAAACCAAACTGAACAGCCGGGGAACTTCACCCGGTGCATGCGCGACTTAAACCTGCCGAGAAACCAGCTTCCAGTAAGTCACATTTTATCTATCCACATGTTGCAGTTGAAGGCTAGGCCTTGACCTTGGGCTCTCCCAGAGACTTACGTCACTCCGTTGACTTACATCGCTGCCGTCTGCCCTGTGACTAGCGTGTCTGGTGGAATAGCGTTCCGTACCCCAGACTTTCCCATTTCCGTAGCCCAGTGTCTTCTGCTGTGCCCGATTTCCTACGCCCTTGTGTTAGAGCGATACAGCATTTACCATAGCCCTTTCCTCCTCCCCCCCCATATCAAAAAGCAAAGTAATCATTAAATTATTAAACCCCCCAACACACGTTCAGTACCTGAGGAGATGAAATTGGGTCAAACCCAGACCTCGTGCAGCCTGGTGCATGACACAACCAGCGTGCCAGAGAAAAGAACACCAGTGAGAAAGCCGTGCTTAATGGAAATCACCATCGGCGCCTGATACCGTACAACGGCTGGCTCCAGCTGTCTTTATTTTACTTTGCAGCGCATTCCGTTTTACATCTTTATCTTCCTTTCAGTGCTTACCTTCCCTCGATAGCTAGCAGAGCGGTGACACAGCGTTATCACCCTGGGGGTTTGAACAATTCCGGTTACATATTTGTCTTGAATTAGTGCACAATTTGTAGTATTACAAGAAGAAATTCATCAAGCTGTTGAAAACCTACTGACAGTAACTTTGCCAAAACACTTTTGCCGCTTACATTTTTAACCCTTTGCCTTTATCACTATGCAACGTTACATGAATTTACTACAACTGCTACCAGCACGTACAGCAGAACATTGCTAAATCATGTTCATAAACCTAAAACCCATTCTCTTCTCTTCAATTTCACAGATCAGAGCACGTGACAGAGCAAAACATCACAAAAAAATCCCCCCGCGTCTTAGAGCTACGCGTATGATGCTTCATGGCACAAGGCCACAGTGCAGCAGCGGGTCTTCCAGGGGAATAATTAAATAGCAGCAAGCCCTCGTGACGATGCATAAGAGATCAGAATGCCACAGGTTCAGAGAGCTTATAATACGTGGGGCTTTACAAAAGACCGGTTAAGATTCTACTCTAATGGCTCACATCAAGGGAAAAATAAAAATAAAACCAGCATTCATTTAAAAAGCCTTAAAAAGCAGAATTGATACAAAATGAAAAGTATTCAAACATTTTTTCAGTAGTTTACTATCTTTACTAAATGGCACCAGGTTTCAAGTGGTCATCTGAAAGAAAAATCAGTAACGTTTCAAATTTTGCCTGAAAGTTATTCTAGAAGCAGGATTTCTACCTTCCTATTTGCTCCTAAAAGGAAGAAGTAAATGTGAACTGAGTATCGACGAATCTTTAATCTATACATCTTCTGATTTGGTTTGATTCAGTAAGTAGAAAAGATTTTCCATACTCAAGTTATCTACAGATTATGTCTAGATATAAAAAAAGAAAAAGTGTGGATATATACATTTAATACATACACGCACGCTCGTACATATATACACAACCTGGCAATGGACTGTTTCCCCTCCACACCGCTGACCCCATTATACTAGACAGGGTAAGAGAATGTCGGACCGTGTTAATACCAAAATCTGCTTTGCCAGAGTGCCAGACTGACAGCAGTAATTGGTGGCCAACTACCATCGGATTGACCGTTTTAAGGTTGTTCTCCAGGATTTTAACAGCAGGGTTGACTAAGGCATGGCCCATCAATCCACAGCAAAGGGGGTTTGTAAAGTCATCAGGATGTGCAGAAAATTTGAAACTATCACAGCTTTTAATTGGTCATGCTAAAAGGACCATCGAGCCCTGGGGGTGGTGTTCCTTGCTTTAGCAAAAGCCTTTGACACCATGAGCCACTCACATCATTTTGGCACTTAAACAGAAGGGCGTGGACAAATCACATTATCACCATAATCACGAACTTGTGTCATAATGTCAGTACTCGCACTGACCTGAACAATGAACAGTCAGATCCCATCGGGATCTGGATCGGCGTAAAACAGGGTGATCCAATGTCCCCAATTTTATTTAATTCATCTCTGGACCCCCTGCCGTGCAAGTTGGGAGGAGGAAGGAAGTGGTTTCCAACAACATTCAAGAAATAGAACAACTGTAGCTTTTGCAGACAACTTGGTACCATTGAGTGAATCATGGGATGGAATGTGGAAAAAATACCAAAACTTTGGAGGTCTTTTGCGAACTAATTGGCCTCAAGACACAAGGGGAGAAGTGCCATGGCTTTTACATCCAGCCAACAAAAGACTTGTACATGATCAATGACTGTTGTTCAGGGGCGATTAGTGGCACTCCCCTCAGTATGATTGAACGTGGTAGCTCTGAAAAGTACCTGGGCTTATATATTGATCCGTGGACTGGAATATCAAAACCAGAACTACTGGAGAAAGTGAAGGGATGGGTACAACGAACTGGGAAGGCTGCATGAAAGCCACTTCAGAAGGTTGACGTCTTGGAAGGATATACCGTTCCATGACTGATCTACTCGGCAGATCAAGATGACATGAAAGCTACCTACCTAGAAACCCTTGACTTGGCAATCTGAGCAGCCGTCAAGGAATGGCTACATCTTTTGGCAAGTACTTGTGATGCCATCCTGAATTCCAGCACCTGGGATGGAGGCTTAGGTATTACCAGGCTCTCGGGTTTGATTCCCAGTGTACAGGCCCAAAGACTACACAGAACTGCACAGTCCTCGGACAAAATGGTAAGAGCAGTCATTCGGCAGAAAGGCATTGAGAAAGAATTTGAAAGACTGTGGATTACAACAGGAGGAGATAAGGATGAAATTCCATCTATTTGGGACCCAAGAGCAGTTATAGTGGTAGTTATCAGAGGAATTAGGCGGTGAGGAACCAGCCTCGGAATGGGAGATGCCTGCTCCAAAAGTCATCTTTCTGAGACCCTGTAACCAGCGAAAACAAATTGTGAACTGGACCAAGCTGGTATCCCAAAGCCATGGAATTTCCAAGTTTGAGAAGGATAAAATCAGTAACAAATGGCCCGAATTTTATAGAGACATTCCCCACAGAAAGCTCATCACAGCTTTACAGCTAAGAGATAATGTCTACCCCACAAGAGACTTTTTAGCGAGGGGCAGACAAGAGACTCAAATTAAATCATGCCGACATTGTCAGGCAGAGAATGAGACCTATTCACATATTATTGGATACTGCCCACCAGTACAGGACATGAGGATTAAGAGACATAACCAACTATGTGTATTACTGGGGGATGAGGCCAAAAAGAAGGAATGGGTAGTAGTCCGGGAGCTGCTGCTGAAGGACAAACAAAATGCAGCTATATAAGCCAGACCTGGTAGTCCAGGAGACCAGGCCCTAGTGGTAGATATTATGGTTAGGTATGAGAGCAAATCAGCATCTTTGGCAGATGCAGCAGAAAGATAAGAAATATCAACATCTAAAAAGAGCAAATTCAAGAACGAGGAACACCAACAATATTAAATTTATGAGATTTCCGCTAGGAGCACGTGGAAAATGGTACGAAGGCAATTATGAGTTACTGAAAGAATATGGGACTGTCCAGCTCCCGATAGGAAAAGGTTGCTCATCGTTTATCAAATTGAGTGCTATTTTAATCAGCGGACATTGTGCACATTTGCAAGCCCATCTCGGACTTTTATAAGATCTGAGCATATTCGAATTGTAATCGGTTTAATTGACTGTTCATAAATTGGCTCTTCTATCTATGGCAGGAGCTGGACCCCACTGGAGAGTGCCAAAGGGCAATAAAAGCTTGGGCGAAAGGGTGATTCTTTAATAGGGTGTGATAGTACGCAAGGAACAAATGGGCTCAGTCATCATGACACGTCATCCAAATTCCTGCCAAAGACATAAAAAAACCTGGTCTTTACCAAAGTGGACAGGCCACCTTTACTTAACCCGGAAAAGGAACATGTGTAATTTTACATATGTTCAATAAATAGCCAAATGCCTTGTCATCTAATTAGTGACGCGCACGAATGCATGAATGAGATGATCCAGCGAAGCCACAGCCAAGGGAACAGGCTTGACGGAATCAGTGGGGAAGGAAGACCCTGTTGACCTTGACTCTAGTCTGGCGCTGCGAAGACATGAGAGGTGTAGAATAAGTGGGAGGCTAGGTGTGCGCTCGGTGGTGCGGGGTGACCTGCCCACCGGTGAAATACCTCTACTCTGATCATTTTTTCCACTTACCCGGTGAGGTGGGGGGGTGAGCCCCAAGGGGGGCTCTCGCTTCTGGTGCCAAGCGCCCAGCACAGGCCAGGCACGACCCGCTCCGGGGACAGCGGCAGGTGGGGAGTTTGCCTGGGGCGGTACACCCATCAAAGCCTAACGCAGGCATCTAAGGCGAGCTCAGGGAGGACGGAAACCTCCCGCGGAGCAGAAGGGCAAAAGCTCACTTGATCTTGATTTTTTGGTACGAATACAGAACGTGAAAGCAGGGCCTCACCATCCTTCTGGCTTTTGGGGTTTGAAGTAGGAGGTTAGAACCTGCTTTAAGGCTACCGTATATTGATTATGGGACAAGACATAGACAGTTGCTCTTGGTCTGGGCTATAATTGTTCTACTTCATGAGCTATCGTTACACCTGTAGTTGCGCGTGATGAAATTTCAATAACTTAGAATTTGTTGTATAAAAACAATTCCAGATACTCCCTTATTCAAGGAACATCCCTGCTCCCACCGCCTGACATTGTTTTTGCTAACTCATTACAGAAGTCAAACTAAATCACATCAGAAACTGCAAACACACTCTTTTGTCTTAATCTAAACTAACGTGCATCAAAACATTCTGCAGCGTGGCATCCTTCGATTTTCTCATCTTCTCAATTGCCCTGTGGAGATCCTGCTGCTGCACAGGCCGAATTTCATCTTCATCATGGCTTTACAAGAAAAGAAAAAAAAAAGCAAGATAATGATTCAGGTGCTGTGTAACAGCTATTCAAACAATGAGAAGTAATCATCGAAAACAGCAGCTTTGACACGGAGCCAGCATTACACTGGAAACACGCCCCTGTCCATGCACGCATTCCCTGCGAGTATGGGAGATAATCAGAGGAACACCACAGCAAGTGCAGTTACGTGCATGCAAGAGCATTACCAGCATTTAAGGCTGGTAACATAGTGCAGTAATACCACTGCCTTGTCGGTTCATGCCACCTCAAGCTGGACACCTTGGAACAAATAGTCTTATTTTCATAGTCAAAATGAATAAAAGTAACTTACTTGTTGGGGTTTTTTTGTTGTATAGTGGCAGTTTGTCAAGAAAAGAGAATCTCCTGCTTTCTGTGAATCATAGCAAGGTTTTTTAAACCTCTATAAACTTGCAATTCAAACCAGAAGATACAAACTAATAGTTGGGCAGTGTGTAGCACCAGGAGCATTCACAATTGCTGTTCAGCTATCATAACAGACAGAATAAAGACACATACTTCTCTTCTTCACAGGCAGTATTAACGTATTCCCTGACACAGAGGAGTGCCGCGTCCCGGCACATTTCTTTCAGATCACTGCCTGAGAAGCCGTCGGTCTCTTTAGCAACTTCTAGGAGATCTACACGCCTGTCCACCTGTCAAAAAACAAAAGGTCAGAGCGTGAAAACTCTGAAGTCATTTACTTTGTTCACCAAGGACAAGAAACAGTCACCTCCAAGTATTTTTACCTGCCCTAAGAAGATCTTTTTCAGTCTTGACTTTTTTTGGAGAGCTAAAAGCAAATTATTTTATTAACTTACAGTCTGAACCCTCCAAGTAGTTCATTTCATTAAATGAAACTCATGCCTCAACCTCATAAAACTCCGTAGCTGATAAAAAAAAAAGAACAGGCAACCAAAAGTGAACCATCATATCGGTATATTCTATTACCGACACAGCTCCTGTGTGGTTTTGGAAGGCTACTGGATGGCAAAAACTGGATCACAGAAACAATGACCTATTTTCCCAAATGCCCGTGCAAGCTTCCTGCAACGGTACGGCTTTTTTTGGTAAAGGACGCGATCAGACCCTATGTGCATCTCTTTATCTGTAGACAATGAACACTGCACCCAACGGGTCTCCTTTCACAGCCACAGCCCTTTTTTTATACATTATTTGAAAGAATGCCTTTTGTTTTCATAAGCACTTCTTTTGACCAGTAAGACAGCAAGGCTGGAAAAAGTTCCTCTCACATTTATGTTTTGTTGTTGCCACCTCTCAGTGCAGAATAAGAACTTCAAAAGTAGTTGTTTGCTTTCTCAGGAAGTCAGTTGCTTGCCGAGTTACTGAACAACTGCTCCTGCTTTATACAACCATGAAACGGGGAACTCTGAGGCAAAATAACGTGTCTAACTCCATGCACTGGATCAGAGGCTGAACTCTTTCCAGCCAGGACCCCATATTTATTCAGTCTGTTTACAGAACCTCTGATAACAGCCCCTGCTGGCACATCTTCCAATGCATCAGTATTTTATTTTCAAAAAGTTAAAGCCAATAAAAGGGTGAACTTAAGGGGTGACTTCTTCTAAGAGGGAAACTATTCCATGGTGATGAAGGCAAAGCCCCAGGTGTAATCTTTGCTGCTTCCAGCTACCCCTTCAAGCCGTGCTCTCCCCAGGATAACCTGAGAGCACACTGACATCCACTGAGCACCCTTCCAATTCCCCAACACCCCTCCCACTTTTCTTGAAGGAAAAGGGTTACGGCGATACTGTCCCATTGGCTCAGATCTTGAGCTTGTACCTGAGCCCCAGCTCCCTGCCCTACTATTCAGCACGCAGCACTCGCGTTTGGGTCTGGAGCAAGCCATGTGGGGAGCCAGGCATGGAAAGTAAGGCAAAAAGGGCAGCTGGCTTACACCAAAGTGCCTCCTACAGACACTGTAGCCTGGCTGTCTTGAAGTGCTTTGCCTTAAAGCATGATCCTGCACACAAATACCAAAGCCAGTAACAGTCAGCTGTGGATCCACAATGTATTTGGTCAATGTGGGGCTGAAGGCCATCAAGAATTGAATGGAGCGGCACAGCTGGCCGAGAATAAATAGAACATGGACATGTTGTGTAGCATGCATTAACAAGCATTTCCCTTCCAGTAAGAAAGAAGAAACAAGATTTTAAGACAGGCAGGGAAAACAGAGGGCATGACTACACCTGTCATGTGAAGGACTGCCAGGAAGTTTGTCACCCCAGCTGAAAATAAGCTGGGCTTGGGAGCGCCAATTCTTCCTCCTATGGGATAACCAATACAGGCTGATTTCCCCCCACCCCCGCCGCCGAAAAAATGTTATTTGTGTGGCTGTGATTCACTGCCAGATGCTTGATATACCTTGCATTCTTTCAGGTCTGTATTAAGGAGGCAATTTAAGTTTTTGCTGAAGGCCTTAATGCCAAGGCATTGTAACTCCCAGGCCCAGCTGCCGAGGCAAAGGAGCCACAGAGTCCACTTGCGTGCAAGGGCTGCGTGGCTGCAGATGTTCAGGGAGCCTGTATAAAGGTCTATTATTTGGCATACCTCCCTAACATCTCTTGAAGAGAAGTTTGAATCAGAAATCACCACTTGCAAGAGACATTTTTGTTTGTTTGAGATTTTCTGCAAATAGGTCAGCTTTTCCTCCACAACTCCTCTGGCATTTTGTAGCGGTTCCGTTTTCACATCTACGACTACCATTTTGCAAAAAAGCCAACCTATATTCTAATCCTACACAAATGATCCAAAATAACCATTTACAAAGCAACCTCCCCAATATCTCAGCCATTCACAATGATGAGCTGTGATTTTTAGGACTCTTAAAAAAAATGTAAGATGGTTTTAGTAATGAACAATACTTAGAATCATAGAATCGTTTAGGTTGGAAAAGACCTTTAAGATCATCCAGTCCAACCATTAACCTAACATTACCAAGTCCACAGTAAACCAATCAAGGGTAGACTAGACTAAACCATGTCCCCAAGTGCCACCTCTGCCCGTTTTTTGAATGCTTCCAGGGATGGTGACTCCCCCACCTCTCTGGGCAGCCTGTTCCAATGCTTGACTACCCTTTCCGTGAAGACATTTTTCCTAATAACCAATCTAAACCTCCCCTGACTTACTACAATAGACCTCAAACAACAGACACTTTGCAACATTAACTTCAAGACAATTAGTGCTGCAGACTAAATTTGGCAGGAACCTCCAATAACACGCTTCCCCTCATCTTGGAATGCAGATGGCGACACAAACACCATACAATATTAGTAACAACATTTACAGTAGTTTTCCTCTAAAGGAAATATGAACTATGGATCAAAGTACAAAAAGCAGCGCTGTCAAAAAACATCATTCCTCCTTTCTTGACTTGAGCCAATAGACTGTACAGAGTTTAAAAAAATTCAGCATCTCTTCTCCCTGCTTCATGATGTCTTGAAATTTCTTTAGCTGATCAAATGGATTTCCAAACATGATTCACCTTCAGCATCTTTAGAGAGATAAATATATTTATCTTGTTGTTATATAACGAGAAAATGGAGACCGAGAAATTAAGTAATTTTCCTCAGAGACGGTGATTCACCACAAAATCCAAGACTGCTGCTCTGACTGAGGGCTCATGCTTAAACCAGCAGGCAACTCTACTGCTTTAATTTAACGCCACACCTAAAACCACAAAAGACTCCTAAGTTATAATCAGAAATACCCTCCTAGATAATCTCTACCTTACTGCAAGACAGTCAATTATAAAACATGTTTTCTACAACTCCAGCGCTTGCACTCATAAAAACAGTAATACAGCAAATTAACCACTAGAAGAAGCCTACTTACGTTTTCATTTTTCAAAATTAGCTTCAAGATTGCTTCTCTCTGTTTCAGAGCCTTGAACAAAAGAGATTAAAGTTACTAGAGTACAAGAATAAACATATGTAACAAGAGATTAAAGTTACTAGAGTACAAAAATAAACATATGTAACATCTATCTCAATTTTGTATGGTGTGGGCTTTCAGTCACAATTCAGTGACACAAGCTAATCCCTCAAACTGGAGATGCGACACACACTAAGGAAACATACCTGATGGCAAATCACTCAGCAAAACGAGATCTAAGGTACTCTGACTCCAGGAGCACATGAAACTAAACATTTGAGCATATACATTTACACTAACTACAGGGAGAAGGAAAATGCACCGACATTTAGTCTTACTTTGCCCTAAGTGAAAGCAGCTGTCTCCAAAGATTTCCCATCATCTTTAACGGAGGGCAGACTCTCTAGGATCTAGGGGATGCTTTCAATACTTTGCTAAATCATATGAAGAGGATAAACTGTTCTGCTTAAAAAAAAAAAAAAATAGTAAATTTAATTCTACAGATGATGCTTGGGAAATTTTAAGCAACATAAATCATATACTGCGATAAGGTTACTGGAAGAAACAGCCAAGCCCTGAGCATATCCTTAATAGCAAGGTAAAACACAGGCAACAAGGAGACTCTTTTTTGTGTCTCCCGAACCCAAACTTGTCCTAAATTCACTTTTGTTGTTAGAAAGGGAAAAAACTACCCCACAGATACTCCGGCAGCTGAGCAGTTGATACTCTGTCTCAAAAAATACTTGTTTCCCTCTGCCTTGTAGGTAATTTCTTATGAATAATTTTGGGCATTTTAATCTTGAACTTAGTCATAAAATCTGCAGGGCTTTAGCTACTCTACAGCGATACTACCTGTGCACACTTCCAATCCACAGCACATAAATTATCTTGGCCCTCAATAAAAGAGTTGTAACCAAGCGTGGTTGTATCGCAAAGTACCACAGACAACAAGAAGAGACAAGCGGTTAAGTTCATGAGATGGCCATAGCGGGGTAAGGAAAGTTACATGCCTGTGCCCTAAATGACGCCTCCTGTTGTAGTTCTGATCCTGGGAGAGGGAGCCAACCCCTGTGATATCCTGAGGCACTGTTACCTGTAGATAATTCACCCTTCTAATGACGGTTCTTGATAGAAAGACATGATAAAGCACTAAAACGCGCATCCTTGTCCCTTACTAATCCAAGGAAAACTTGATGATGAGTAAGGTGTATGAAACCCTATGAGCACGCATTGCAGAAGAGCAGTTACTAGGTTATAAATGCTTTGTTTTGAAAAGCATCCACCCACAAGGAGTGAAAGCCAGTTCAAACAAGATGGGTCTGGGAACATGACTGCTCTCTTGCACAACCTTTACTCCTCCAGTTTTGTCTCTAAGTTTCTGCAAAAAAAGAATAATGAAGGGTATTTCTGTAGCCAGAAGGGAATACTGACAACCATGACTGAACTCTTTATAATATTGATACAAAACCATCTTGTGATATTGCTAAGTGTTCAAAGGCCACTAAAATACCTTGAAAAGGATGGCAATAGCAAAATTTATAGTCAGGGTAACCTTGTGATGGCTGGCATCATTGATAAAGACCTTAATTACTGCCTTTTTGGCATAAATCCTAAGTGGAATAAAAACAGTTTTCCAGATTGCTTGCAGTGCCTGACTGTGGAAAGGCTCGAGAAGAATGCAGGCTTTGGTATGCAGATTTCATTCCCTCTTCTCTCCTTGAAAACTAAATACTGTGTATCGAGAAGGCATAAATGGTAGTCAGTATGTACCTGCTTCTTGACACTATCCAACTGGGTGCCACCCTCCCCACAGGCAAGTGTGTGCAGTCACTTTTGTGCTTTTTGTGATTGTTTTCAAGTTAAAACTAAGCTCCTTCCAGACTGCAGTGTCTAAGCCACTCCATTCTTACAGGTGAAGAAAATGGGTGGGAAGCTCTCAGAGCACATGGAGTTGTTTCAGATAAAAGACCCAAGGAATCAAGATTTTTGTGAGAAACTTCACCTTAAAACACAAAGTTACATATGTGCTTCTAAAGAACTAAAACCAGATCAAAGTAATACATTATTTCTCGAGGAAGGGGGTGGAACCCAACAAACCAACAAAACAAAAAAAAAGAGACGTGCATTTCCTGGCTGATAAGGCACCTGCCCGTAGCTCAGCCACTAGGCACGCTGTTCAGGCATGACTTACAGGTTGGTTGATGTGAAACCGGGTCGGCATTCTTCTCATGATTGCAGAGTCAAGATCCTGAGGACGGTTGGTGGCTCCCATCACTATTACCTGTATACACCAACAGAAAAAACTACTCAGCCTGAAACCAGCTTTTGAAAACATCACCGTATTGGGAGTTTCAAAACCAAACATGTGACTCGTCTACACTTATCAAGAACATCAACATTTAAAGAAGTTACATAAGATTTCTTGGTACTGATTTCAGCAAGTGGATTTAAAAAGGCCACTTAAGAGAGCACTGGTACCACAGCGTACCATCTGGGTGGAGATTTTGACATCAGTCTGAAGCCTTCTGAGCCCAATTTTAAAGTTCAAACTCTAAGCAGTAACCCATATCTTCTGCTTATAAGTCTTGGGGATGTCTCTTTAGTTCCTAGTGGTCTGGAAGGAACTTAAAAGGAGATGTTTTGATAAGGTATGAAAAGATGTGGCATGTCTGTGCTGTGTTGAAAAGAGAAAGGCAATCGGTTCACCAGCACAACCAAACTGCCAGCTTTTGCATGTGCTAAAGTGTTGTTTCTTTTTTTTAAGCATTAAAAAAAAGCATTAAAAGTCAGTAAGAGCATATATGCACTGGTATACTGTAACAGTAGCGCATTAGATGTGTACAAGCAGAGTTCCAACACAAAGAGAGTATTTACCTCATTTGACCGCATTCCAGTTATTAGTTTAAGAACCAATTTACTTCCCATTGGCATCGCCCTTGTTTTCTCATTTGTTATTGTAAGTTATGTACATTGTAAATACCCAGTCACAAAAGTGAAAAATGTTAGGGAAATTAGTCTCCTATCAATAACGTTTCCTGACGTGCTTCTGTTCTTTTGTCTGGGGTCACTGTTCCGCAGCCAGCCCTGGCAGCTCCAGCAGCCCCTGGCCAGGCTGGGTCGTGTGTCCCAGAGCAGAGTCACCCTGCCACCTAGAGGCTTAATTATACGGTGGCAAATTGCTGCACACAGAAAAAGCCAAAAGGCGCATTTTTTTGCCAGGGCTCTGGCAGCCTTCACCTTCTAGAAAGCGTTATGCGTGTGTTGTGCTTGCCTGCGTGCCAAACACAAGCTAATGTTTGGCTGAGCTGCCTCTTGCAAAGGGGCATCACTGTACCCGTGCTGTGCTTCCCCGGGCTCTGCATCAAGGCCCAACGTTGGACCCCAACTGTTGCTCCCTCTGTGCTACCAGAGCTGAGGAGCCTTCCCAAAACCGGCTTTGTCTGCAGGTTCTGCAAAAGTGGGACCCCCCCCCCGCCCAGGACACAGAGGTGGCTGTCCAGGGCTTCCAGACTTGAATTGTCTCTTCAAGCAGCACAGCTCTGTCTTCCAGGCACTCAAAGTGCCCCAAGTTCCTGACAGACTCAAGACTGTATCTTTGGCAGGTTTAGCCCAAAGCTGAACACACTTTTCAGGTGCAATCAACACAGGAACAAATTACTTTCACCACAACACTTATTTTCAATTTCCTCCTAGCATTTGGAATTTTTGTTACCATAACCAAAGCCAAATTTAATCCTTATTCAAAGGAAATCTGTTTGGCAAGAATCAGACAAGCAGCCCAAAGCTCCCAAGTAAACATTTGTAATTAACAAGAGCCCAGCGAGCTGGCTGTCAAAAACTTGAGACAACGCAAATGTCAAAACCATTGCTTAAAGAACACTTCCTGAATTGCAATGACACCTCGGGGAGGAGCCTGAAATACGGTATCAAAACAAAACACTCCTGCTGAAAAAACTCTCCAGAAACCTGCATCAACCAACCCCTGCAGTGTCTCCAGCCAATTGCATTGCATTTTACTTTGGCAGCTCCCTACCCTGCAGAAGTATACGAGTAAAGGGCCGGAGTGACTTGTTCAGGCTCTGCAGGCTGAACTGGAGATGGGTAAGACCACATACTGTCTTACGGCAGGGAAGGAACAACTTGACTTGCTCCAAGAAGTTGTCAGCATATTGGAGAAAAAGATAATACATTCAAACACTGGAGGAGATGTGTGCTTGCAAGATCATATTAGCTTCCAGTTAAGCGTTCATACCATTGGCCTCTTATTAATGGTAAGCAAAGACTCCGCTTTAAAGCACTTAAAGTTCATATACAGTCTGCAGATGACACCAAGTTGGGTGGGAGTGTTGATCTGCTGGAGGGTAGGATGGCCCTGCAGAGGGACCTGGACAGGCTGGACCGATGGGCCAAGGCCAACTGTATGAGGTTTAACAAGGCCAAGTGCCGGGTCCTGCACTTCGGTCACAACAACCCCATGCAACGCTGCAGACTTGGGGAAGAGTGGCTGGAAAGCTGCCTGGCGGAAAAGGACCTGGGGGTGTTGGTCGACAGCCAGCTGAACATGAGCCAGCAGTGTGCCCAGGTGGCCAAGAAGGCCAACAGCATCCTGGCTTGTATCAGGAATGGTGTGGCCAGCAGGAGCAGGGAGGTGATTGTGCCCCTGTACTTGGCGCTGGTGAGGCTGCACCTGGAATACTGTGTCCGGTTTTGGGCCCCTCAGTACAAGAAAGACATTGGGGTGCTGGAGCGTGTCCAGAGAAGGGCAGCGAAGCTGGTGAAGGGTCTGGAGCACAGGCCTTATGAGGAGCGGCTGAGGGAGCTGGGGGTGTTCAGCCTGGAGAAGAGGAGGCTGAGGGGAGACCTTATCGCTCTCTACAACTACCTGAAAGGAGGGTGTAGTGAGGTGGGTGTTGGTCTCTTCTCCCAAGTAGTCAGCGACAGGACGAGAGGAAATGGGCTCAAGCTGCGTCAGGGGAGGTTTAGGTTGGATATTAGGAAAAATTTCTTCACGGAAAGGGTAGTCAAGCATTGGAAGAGGCTGCCCAGAGAGGTGGGGGAATCCCCATCCCTGGAGGTGTTCAAAAAACATGTGGACGTGGCAGTTTGGGACATGGTTTAGTGGACATGGGGGTGTTGGGTTGATGGTTGGACTGATGATCTTAGAGATCCTTTCCAATCTTAATGATTCCTAGTTTTTACTTGCATTAAATAATCTAGCCCCCAAGCCAGGAAAAATGAAATTGCTACTCCCCCCTTATTTGGTTTAGTGGTGGACTTGGTAGTGTTAGGTTAATGGTTGGACTGGATGATCTTGAAGGTCTTTTCCAACCTAAATGATTCTATGACTCTATACTCCTCAGTATATATATTCACTGTGTTCTAGTCAGTTTTTTTAAAAAATCAACTGGGGGGAAAAAAAACCTTTAGCACAAGTCTGAGAGGAGGAAAAGCAGATTTTACAAAGAAAGAACTAAAGGAGGTCAGAGCATTGGAACCCATTCACAGAAAAATACAGATTAAAAAGGCTGAAAATTTTAAAATTGAAGAATAATTTTTAAAGGCCTTGAAAAGACTGCTCCAGGTGACAGTTCAGAAACATACCAAGAAGGCTTTCATCTATGCTACATTCAAGTCATTTATTTCATAAATGTTTTTTTGTTTGTTTGTTTTTACCGCACCAGCAGTTCCCCCCCCCCCCCCCCCCTTTCCAAAATACAATACTTCTGTTGAGATTATGGGAGGGGGACAGAAGCATACAGGAATAACAGTATGAAAGCACGGCTCCATTTAATAGAATTTGTCTTTTGATAACATCAACTTCTCTACCCTTTCAGATTAACTCCAGAGTCTAGTGCTTATCTAATGCTTCTCTGGAAACAAATCAACCAACCTGCAACTGGGAAGAATACTCAGATCTTTCAATACCCTTCCTGAAATCAAAGATTCACTTCACCTGAAGAAAATATTGTTGACAAAATGTTTTTCAAAACAGTTTCAAAATTCCCAGTTTTGGCAGCTCAAACTATAGAGCTATATTACTGTGACTTAAGACACTTCTGAAAATAACATGTCCTAATTAAAACCAAAATACCTACAAAAAGAGTCTTCTCAGGAAGAAAAATGATCTATTAATATAACTCATCTCATTCCCATAATATATTGGTAATCACTAACACTGACAGGTAAAGAAACTCTTTTGGCAATGATTACTACACACAATCTGCTGCTCTTCCCAAATGGCTCAATGCACAATAATCAGGAGGGGGGGAAATAATAAAAAAAAAAAAAAAAAAAATCACATTACTTTTCTCGTCATCCTCTGTACTTACTTGGCAGTTATAATCGGTGTCCAGTCCGTCCCACAGACTCATGAACTGAGCTTTCATCATAGCTGTAGCTTCATGGTCAGAACTCGATCGACTTCTTAAGAAGGAATCTGTATTAAAGAATTCAGTAAAGCAGTTTACTTTCAACCCTGCCATAGAAACCATGCTGTTTGATTTCTCATGTGCAGACTTGTGCTATTCTCTATCTTATAAATCCTTTTTTTAATAAACATTGTCAACCAATGAGAAGTATTTCTTACAATGAAGAATAGGAAAGCGGAACCTCACCATATTTTTAAGCATATCTTTTAAATTACTTTACATGAGTCTGCACCTATGACATGAGATTGTCCCAAATCTTGTCCTCCAAATTTTCACTTTCCTGAATTCACGGAAAGTGTAACTTTCACCTTAATTTCTCATGCAGAGATGGAAGCATTCAGAGTCTGGCAAGCTAGAAGACACCAAAGCACAGGAGAACAGCAAGCTGAAGAACTTAAGTGAAGTAGGCTATACACTTTGTTATGCAGAGCTCTAATTCTGCTAGTGGTTGCCTAAAGAATTTCCAACAGCTAGAAAAATACCACATTTTTCACACCTATACAAAAGGAGAAAGAGCACCTTAAGAACATAGCCCCTTCATAAACCTAAACTGTGGGAAGGGTAAAAGCTTCATCAGGCTCTGTTTCTGCAAACTGCACAACTCGCTCTAAGAAGCACCAGTGCTACGAGCAATTTTAACTGAACTGCTCAAGTCCACAGGGACTTAAACACTAATGTGACAAGGCCAAATGCACTGAACAACTGGCACCTTTGCTGCCTTCCTAGCTGAACTTCCCCTCCTACTTCTTCAGCCTTATTAAACTATTATTCCGGAGCTCTCCTAAACCTGTATTTTATTTTCCATTATGCACCCTCACGGCAGAAGCGTTAGAAGAGTATTTGGTGATGGGTTTCCTGAATAAGTAGTTCTCTTGACAGAAGAAAAGCTCTCCTCATGAACCACCTCAGCCCAACCAAAAATAAGCAGCAACTCGTTCTACTTGTAACTTCCTCCACTAACACGAGGAAGAAATACACTGTTTTTCCTAATTTGCCACTGTTACTTTACAGTGCTATTTATATTACAAAACCTTGTCCCATTATCACTCTTTTTAAGGAAAAGATGACAGTAGATCAATATACCCATCAACTTGAACCCACAGTTTAACGTCACTCTGCTACAAAAAAAGATAGATTTTTACCTATTTCGTCAATAAAAATGATGGATGGTTGGAGCTTTATAGCAAGGGAGAAGACAGCAGCAGCCAGTTTTTGCGACTCTCCATACCATTTGTCTGTCAGTGTTGAAGGCTGGAGATTAATAAATCGACAACCTGCTTCCTTTGCCGTAGCTTTGGCGATCAGCGTTTTGCCACAACCAGGAGGGCCATAGAGAAGTACTCCTGAAAAAGTAACAGTGTCAGTGCTCTCTGGCTGCTGTACAGAAAATATGCTTTGGTATGACAGACCTGAGTGTCCAGGTTTGTATTTTATCCAGGTTTTAAAAGATAAGACACCAAGTTGCACAGTGCTCCATCAAATCAAATACAGAGTTATTTAAGATATCATTATTATAAAATCTAAAAGCAGATACAGTGAAACTGAAGGGAGACATTTGTCTGAAAGGTGGCTGTTTTATTACTGCAACTATAAAGGTTACATAAAACTAAAACCCTATTTACTTCCTATAAGAATTTCACAGGCCTTGTTTATAGGCAGTTTCAGCACTGCTAATAAAATTTAGCACAGAGGAGGTAGAAGAAAAAAAAAAAGCCCACAAACATTTTTAACAAATTACCCACAATTAAATATGACATCTCATATTATTTTTAAGCTTGTCATAGTGAAGGAATCCACAGTAGTGTTTTTTTCTATACACAGTTGTAAAGAAAACAATTTAAAAAAAAAAAGTCAAACACACCTGAAACACAGAGAATTCCTACGTTGGGTTTTTTTTTCTGTTTATGTGACTGACAACCACAAACATAATTACTCTGAAGCAATGACTTCCTATTAACACATAGTGCAAGCCACTAATAAAACCGGGGAGCTTGCCCTATATGGAAAGTCTGCTTTAAAAAGATAAATAAAAAACAATTTTTTCCTTCCGCTTATTAGATCATGACATTAAAGTAATTTTCCAGACAGTTTCAATTTGTGACTTAAACAGAAAGCAGCCTGGAAAAAATAAGCCAGTTACAAAAGTGCTTCATTTTCCATCACTCAGGACACAAAACCGAGATGGTCACAGATACAAGCAGTAATTAATAGTTTTCAGAGAACTTTCAGAAGACAATATTCCAGGGATCAGAGCAGTAAAGATAAACTTTGGCATTCTGTCCAACATTTTATGTTCAAATTTTGCTTGTTCGCAGTAACATACAGCAAATACGGCTGTAAGCATTCCAGCAGAGAGTCCAGCTTCTGTTTTACTGCTGGAAAGTTAATTTGTCACCTGCCGGCTTCCTTACTGCATCAGTACTGTGCAACTCAGCTCCAAGAGAAAAATCAAGGGATCTCCAGAATAAAAATGGGATCTCTGTTTCTTTGAATGACTGGAATTTCTACTACTAAAACAGAGAGATGTCTGCAAGATTAGCTTACATTGACGTCTCATGTTTATGAGTTATGTTTCTATGACACTGTAGAAATATTAACAAAGCGTACAAAGCTGCACAGCAGAGTTACAGCTCACCTCTGCCAAAGGACAAGATGGGGTATAAGAAGAAAAAAAATCAACAATTTAAGCAGTTAAAAATGCGGGCTATATAGATTAGTGCACCAAAATGTAACATCAATAACTGAAAAGCAATTATCACTTCATTATTAAGATGAAACTTATTTTCTAGAACTTGATTTCATGGCAAGTGAAGAGGAAAAACCTGAGGGTTTTCCCTGGCACCAGTCCTAATGGTTGCACTTTGGACTGGCAACAGACTTCCTCTTTCCTTTCTGGGTAACAGTAACTTTTTTTTTTTTTTTTTTTTTTTTTTAAATACCAACATAAATCTGTAACATTTCCTTCCTACCTTTTGGTGGCTGTAAAAGCCTGGAATTCTCGAACAAGTATTTCTTCTTGATGGGCAAAATGACAGTGTCTTTCAAATCTGTAATAACATCATCTAAGCCTGCAATATCACTCCAGGTTACCTAATAAGGAAAAACAGTATTAGAAGAAATGATCATCATAGTCCCTGCCAACAAAAAATATCCACAAGCTTAAAAGTAGCACAAGGCCTCAAAATTTAAAAAAAAAAAACAAGTGATTAAAAAACCCTCTGCTCTCAACAATGCAATTTTAGTTTTAAACTACAGAAATACTTTCTATGTATTTCCATAGATACATATACATATTATGGCAAATAATGTAATCCAAAGTCAAAAATCACGATCTTCCGCTTCTGAAGTGCTTTCATCAGAGTAACACACAAATCAGTTTCTTACATGCATGCTAAGTGGGTCTACAAGATGTGCAGCAATGCTCATTTCGTATTCAGTAAGCTTGACGTTTTTCACTCCAATTTGCTTCATTAGTTTTTCAGCCTGGGGGGAAACAAAACGCCAAGAAAACCAGAGAAATAAATGAAATGTTTAATTCAAAAATTAGTTTTTAAAGAACTACTATTCGGAGTCTGAAAAGCTTCTCCATTAAGTCACATCTGAAAAGAGGTTAAATCTTTCTGAAGTAAAAGGTTCTGCTATTTCCTAATGACTTGTTGTCACTTGAGTGAAACTAAGTCATATGTCTCAGTTCCCATGAGATAAGTGTCACACCAGCCCTCCCACCCCCAGATCCACCAGTCATACGTTATGACCTGAAAAGCAACCAAAATAAACATTAAAACACAGAGTTTGCTTTTAGAACAGGTCTGCAGACACACAGGTAACCTCAGTACAAAATCGTTTCCATAACCTCTACAGGATTTTCCAAAGCTGATACAGGTATGTTACACTTGAAAAAAAAAAAGCCCATTAGTCCTTACAAACTTTCTATAGGATTCAGATGAAAAGCGTGAAACTTGTTATTAAATAGAACTCTGGAGTTCTTTCATATGCTTAACTATCTTCATTCACAACCCTGCAAATAACACACACACACTTTAATGGGTGATATAACTGTGTTGTTATAAAAAGCACATGCCCCCCGCCCCAAACCTCCACAGCACTGTACCAAGGAGAGATTAATATATTTTTAAGGGGGGGGGGGAACAAAAGTTTACAGAAGCCAGTCAATTTTTTCCTACATATTCAATGTTTTCTTTTTCCCAATTTAAAAGGAAAAGTAATTTGTTGTGTCAACACACTTTCACAATTCAGTTTCTCTTTATACTCAAACTTGCGGTTAAGCCTGACATGCTTTTGGGATATTGCAACCTCTTATATAATAGCTGGCATAGCAGAGATTGTGAAAGCTGATTTTTAAAGTGGGGCCAATTTTTTAACTAAAGATTTCATTAAAAAAGAAAAACCGCCCAAAAGAGAATTAGTTTGTTCAAAACTGCCATTTGAATCTGTGAAATTTGTGTCAGCCAGAAAACAAAAATAAAAAAGTTGCAACATTTCCTTCAATACTTTCCAGAGGAAACATTTAACTTCTGGTTCCGAAATGCACCTAAATCTTTTCCCAGAGCATTAACCCCCATGAATCATTCTAGTTCCACATAAGGAATGAGGCTTTTCACTATTTTTCTCCCCTTTCCAGGGCATTTTGACTGCTACTGGAAGTGGGGGCAGAACAGAGGGAGAGGGACAAAGTGCAAGCTATTCTTAAAAAGGCATTTGGACAGCAGCGTTTGTCTTTGTCATGAGTAACTACAGTCCCTGCCTCTGCCATTAAGTTGCCAAAAAGCAGCAGAGAATCAAGTTATTTCTGCTCAAGGTTTTAAAAAGCAACCGAGACTGATGAGAGCATTATTTAATGTGACTGCTGCTTAGCAAAGTTGTCAGAAGCAGAAACGGCACTGGGACCACACACTTGCAGATAATTAGAGACAACATTGCACTACAGCTCAACAGTTTTTCCGCCGCTTCAGGCTAGAAATTTTAACTTGTTATAAAATGTAAAATGTATGTAAAATGTAAAAGATATAAAAAAAAATGCTAACAGCCTAGATCCCGAGACTTAGTAAAGATAATTCCAGTTTTTTGATGATTATTCCACATGCCTTTGCCAATTACTTTGTTGGTTATTGCAAGCCCAGTTTTCAGTTAGCAGATTTCTCTGGATGAACGGTAATGAATGAGACAAATATTTCTGTGAAATGCTATGAATAAAATCCTACCTGTTTCTGAGCTTCTACTTTCTGCTTTCTGGTCGGATCAATGGCATCAACCATCCATTTAATGGTAAAATACGTTACAGCACCAAATATGGTTAAGCGAAAAATTAATCCAACCACTTCATTCCGGCTCAGGGGACGTGAAAATGCTTCGGCATGGACCATTTTGCCTCTCAACACTAAATGTAAAAAAGCACAGGGAGGGACAGAAAGAAAGAAAATTAAAGCAGAAAAAACATCTGCCTTGCATTTTAAACACCATTTTAAAAAAAAAAAAAATCTTTTCCGTGCACACAGTGGGCATAAAGCTTTACCATGAAGTTATAATGAAATATCTCAACAACAGCAGGACCCCAACATGTAAAACCGTGCAAGATTAAAACACGCAGCGCCGAGTGTAACAATGGTTTCATTTCCGCTTTCAGTAAGCAGAAAAGAAATGGCAGCAACAATTTGAGGCCTTAATCCTTGATTGACTACATGCAAAAAGGTCCTGATTTCACTCTTACCTCAAGAAACCTGCATTCCTTTCAGCTATACAATACCCTAGTGAAGTAATAAAGATTACTTTATTTCTGTGCCAAGTTTACATTCCCATTAAGACTGACATTTTGTGACTGTTAATGACCCAAGTATGCTAAGTCATGGAGTTCTTTTCCCTAAGAGGAAGTTTAAAAGAAAGGCACCCAATTGCCACATTAGGGAGCGATTGACGACTTGTATTTGAATAAAATGAGGTTAAGACCTGAAGCCTGCACCTAGCAGGATATCTTCTGAGTTATTAATATCCCTGGAAAACAAAAAACGCTGGATGTGGCACACAGCTATCAAGGGAAAAGGCTGGCTGCTGTACAAGCCAAACACAGAAAGTACAGCAGCTTCAAGTTAAAGGAGCGTGCTGCAGAGAGGAAAACTCTCTTCCTAAAACACTGAAAAATTTACTTATAAAATCAGGGTCCTCTTTCCCCAATCTACTTTCTCCTCAGGTGGCGGTGTTTCCGCTTAAGAATCCCCAACGCTTTCCTCGCTCACTGTCCCATTTTCCCATTGCAAGGGCAAAATCAGTGGCAATTCCTTTGGCAGCTTCCAACGCTCCCTGGCTGGTCTCCAAACTGAGCTGTCAGCCAGGGAAAAGCCGGGCTACCTACAGCCAAGATATCCTTGAATTCCCCCTCGCTTGGCTAGCGGTCACGTTATGTTGGCGCCGTATTCAACTTAAGGCGATGCCATACCATAGATTCTGTTTACAAGGATTCAGCAGACTCAAATTAGGAGAAGCACCGCGATACATTTACCAAAATAAGTCAACAGCTCGCTACTATATTCCAGTGTGGATCAGTAAAACGGGGGGTGGTGGTGGTGGTAGTGTGTGTTTTGTTTTTTAAGTCTTCATTCTCTGTTTAGAATTTTTAAAATCAAGGCTGTTGCTGTGCATACCTGCTTGGAAATTAAATAAAATTTGCCTGCTTAGGCATCTAAGCAAGTAATACAGAGCTAGGAGATTCTGAGTGTTCTCTTAAGCCTGATTTATTAAAATAAAAGGGCTATCCGTTTGGTGAACAAGGGAAAAAGCTTCCGAAAAAGCCCCACAAAGCAATGAAAAAAGCCACTTCTCATGCAATCCTCGCTCTGAACAGCGACTGTAAGAGAAAGCTTTAGCAGGAGAGAAGTTTAAGCGTAACCTTTCTAAAGGAAGTTCTGCTTAGCCTGCCCGAATTTTGGCATTTCTTTTCTAGGCAGACCGCTGAGGTAACGAGCAGAGTTACTTGAGCAGCAAACACGGCGAGGCTGGCACCGCATTTCGGTCTAGCTCTGCCCGCCTGCAGGCCAAGGCTTCAAATGCTGAACAGAAACCGAAAGGAAAAGCGGTGCCGGCTGCAGGGCGAGGGGGAAGGCTCGGTCACTGCCAGGAACCTCCCGCCTCTCCCCGGCCCTTCGGGCAGAGCACAGCAACTGCCCCCCCTCCAAGGCCTCAGCCTCACCCGCACGCAGCCCCCGCCACCGGCGGGGCGGCCCGGAGGAGGGGACCGCTTCCCGGCCCGGCCGCCGGGACCGAGCGCCTCGCCGGCGGCCTGACGGGGCCGGCGCTGACGGGAGGGCCGGGGCAGGGCCGCCCTGCCTAGCCCAGCCGCGCCGCGCTGGCAGCGGGGCCCCAGCGAGGGCAGGAGCGGGCCGCGGGGAGCCCCCGGCCCGGCCATGGCGGCGCGGCGAGGGGAAGGCGGCACCGGTGAGGGCCGGGCCGGAGCCGCCGCCCGTGACCTTCCCGCCGCCCGGCAGGTGCCGGCGCGGGAGCGGGCGGCCGCTCGCTCCCTTCCCGGCGGATCACTCACCCCTCGGGACGGCCTCCCGGACAGACGGCCGCACGGGAGGCGGCGGCGGAGAAGGAAGAGGAGAGCGAGAGCGGCAGCGGCAGCGCGGGCCCTGGCGCGGCGGCGGCGGCGGCGCGTCCTGCGCTTCCCCCTCCGGCTGGCTCCCGCCGCCCCGCACAAAGGTTCCGCCCGCCGGCACGCCCCGGCCCTCGGCCCGCCCCGGCCCTCGGCCCGCCCGGGACGGGGCCCCCGCTGCCCGGGCCGCTCCCCGCCGGCGCAGGGCCTGGTGCTGCACGAGGTCGAGCCTGCCCCGGCACCCCCTCCGTGTTTATTAAAACCCGCTCCGTCCCCTCTCCCGGAAGCGGCGACATTTCAGAGGTTAATGGCTCCAGTCTGGAAAATTTGGCGGGATTTGGAGTGCTAGAGGGAACTGCCAGACTGAAAACCTGTGTAAGAATTGTGTAAGAAGTGTAAGAATTCCTCAGTAGTTTACTGAGAGATACTGAGGTAATAGTTTTCCGATTTCAACTCGTAATGAAAACAGTAACTTCAGACTATATAGAGAGCAAGAGAAAAATGTCTGGGAAAAGGTTAAAAGAGGGGGATCTCTGTAATAAGTGTCATTAACCCAAACGTTTTGGCAACTTGTCTTCAGCTCGTCTGCCCTCCTGTCGCCGCCGCTGAAGTTTTAAAACCTCTCAGAGGTAGCTTTGCTCCTTGAGAGAGCACCTTCCAACTTTTATTCTTGCCTGTAATTCCTACATTGTCCAGGGGCTTCCTAACACAACTCAGCCTGCTCACTGGGGATCGTAATTTGTTTGTCAAGAGCAGTTAGCTTTTTATACACCACCAATTTTATTACGGGGCATTTTTAAAAGCCATCCCTCGTACATGAAGGCAGGGGATGCTTCACCCACCACGGAGCCTACTGAAGCTCCTGCCGGCTGCCACAGACCAGGACCTGGGGAGCAGATCCACAGTTCTGCTCTGATTTCTCCACCGTACCTGCTCCACTGACACCCCCTCAGGTAGAGAACACGATACCGAATTTCCTTCCCACAGCTGGTCTGGCTTGTTCCAAAACCCAGGCATGCTCTCCAGCCGCCCAAGCTGGATGTTGTCCACCCACCAGTATCCATCCCTCCCCGCGTCGCTGGAGCGCGGTGCTTCCATCATTAAAGCCACATGCAAAAAATTCCTCACCTTCTCAAAGTGATTGCAATTTTACCAAAGTGCTGTTCCAGCAGGTTTTGGTTCAGTTCCATTTATTGGATTAATATACACCAACACCCCCCCCCCCAAATTTAAAAAAAATTTTGAAACAACTTTTGCTTCTTCATCAGTACTGACGAATCAGTATTTCCCTTTTATTGTTCTGTGTGCTATAGCTCTTCCAAATAAAAAGCGTATTTCAGAAAATGGACGTATCAATGTCTAAATGCACCTATTGATTTACAGAAGGCCTTCCTTTTCTGCTGGTCCTCCAGTCTTTGACAGTAAATAAGATTACAATCTTCCAGAGAATTCTTTTTTTCAATCTGTGTAGAATATGCGAACAGTTTCCCTTGGATGTTTTAAAAATGAACTAGATATAGTCAGCAATGCTGACAGCTTTTGCTATTCGTTTGAGGCTTATGCTCATTCTTGCAATCACCCCTTTTGAATAGAAAAAGGATAATCAATCATTTCACTGTCTGCATTTCATACACTAGGAAAACGCTGTTGTGTTCGAATGACCATTACCGTAGGAAAACATTTAGGACCCTTCTGGTTTTCCTCCCACTGTTAAAAAAGTAACGTCTGTTTGGCTGCAATTAAGGAGAAATGCAAACACACACACACACAAGTAATAAAAGCTTGAAACCTACATTTTGTCACTGCTATTCCACAGCTGTGGTGGTAACCTTTGAAAGAAATCCTCTGCTGAAAAATAGTTTAAAAGATTTTGAGATACAATTTTTCAGAAGCTGAGCAGGGTCAGGTTGAAGGTGAGGTTGATGCAGAGTGCATGAATTGGGTTGGGTC
The DNA here is from genome assembly GCF_030463565.1 of Pelecanus crispus. NCBI lineage: Eukaryota > Metazoa > Chordata > Aves > Pelecaniformes > Pelecanidae > Pelecanus > Pelecanus crispus. The sequence goes on along the minus strand of NC_134652.1, from coordinate 39,575,086 downwards.
CCAATTTCACAAAATATTGAGAGATTTCTTAAGCATATCTTTTAAATTAAACACCAAATTCATCCTGCTTTCCTAAATACAGAGTCTTTAAACCTTTACATTGCTGAAGGCTCAATGTAGGACTTCACTCACTCTGGAAGCTGATCCTACAGCAGTCTCCGTAAAGTCTCCGTCCCTCTGGTACTGCTGGAGCTTTCCCTGTTTGCACAGACCCAGCCATGGCGAGTTGTTGCTTTGCAATCGCTTGTGCTCTCCGTGCAACAGGTTGACCAGGAGCTGCAGGAGCCAGGAGAGACTACCAGCCTGCTGCTGACTGACTGTTCCGTTCTGGTGTTAATGTGAATTGGGCCTTAGTTTTCAATTTGTATCTTCTAGTAAAAGTATCCATCTGAAACGTACTGGAAATCATGGGTTTACGCTGGAGAAAAAAAGTTCTCTGTGGCAGCTGCTGTCCCCAAGCGCTTGGCGTGCCTTGGCTATCTTGAGTCATGGAGTATGCTCCCTACCAAAGGACAGATCTAGAAAGCAGTAACGTAAGCTGAAACTCATTCGGCATACTTTTAAATCAATTTTCATTTTGCAGCTGTGGAAAAAGGGAACACTTTGGTGGGGTTTTTTGATTTATATTGAAAAATGAGATTGCAAATTTCCCCCCTAACTTGAAAAATTTCAAATTGAATGTATGGATGAGTTGGTTGGACTCTAGGAGATGGCAGCTCTTGAATACAGGACTGGAAGGTCACCGGAAGGACCGAGTGTAGTTGGAAAACTCATCGGAGAAGGTAGGATGAAGGCCGCATGGCATGTGTACTGTTCTGCTTTTGACTGCTGGGTGCTTTGCTATGAAACATTATTTTTGGTGAACTTCACTCTCCGGTCAGTGCAGGCTGACCCGAGCTTTGCCAGTCAACTGAACAGGAGCAAGATGGGAAAGGAGAGGTATATTAAAACCAGAAGGGTCTGTGGTGGTTGGAAGGAGGAAGGGGGTTTGCAAGACACAAAACACAAAGAGAGGGAACAGGGATGAAATGAGGTAAATAGAAAGCAAGGCAAAGCGTATGGGAAGAACAGAGTGAGAGATGGGAAAGTAAAGAACAAGCTGGAGGGAAGGGGATGCCTAGGAACAGCTTCGTAATTGGGCAAAAGCATGTAGTGTTTTTTCCCTAGAAGACTCTTCCGAGCTTCACCAACTTGCAGATCAAAGACTTCCCGAATCAGAGGACACGTGGTATTTTATAGCCAATTTCTTCATGAATTTGTCTACTCTTTCCTCAGAAACTTTGGGCATCTGCAGCATTTTGTAGCCAAGTCCCCCAGTTTAACTTCATGCCATGACACTACCCACCTCTGTTGTTTTGAAACTGTCACCAGCTAGTCTCATCTGGAACACCTACATTTGATGTTGAAGAACTGGCAAAGCAAGCCAGTTGGACAACCTCTTCAGTAACTTAGGATTTTATAGACCTCTAGCCAATTTTTTAAAGTAGGACCTCAACCATACTCAGAGTTGAAGATGGAGGCACAGCGCGAATATCGACGGTGGCATAATTGTGTTCTCTTTCCCTGTCCTACCAGTTGCTGGCATAGTCCTGCAGGTTGGATCACAAGATTTCAGCAGTGGTTGTTGTTCCAAAGATCATCGCTGCATGGTGTGATGAAAATTTGTCCCGGGCCTTGCTGACACAATGGTCGCTGATAGATATCTACTGCTCAGACTACTTTTTAGCCTTGGCCTGACTTGGAATTGGGAATCTAGCAAAAGGGCTTTCAATTAAGCCATCTCAACTTCCTAGTGACATATATGTAGTTGGATGTTAGAAAGAGAGGGGCAGTCTTCGGACCTGAGGACTTTCAGAAATGTTTTCAAAGATGGTCTTGATTTGCTAGCCCCATCTGTATTTTTCTATGGATACTCTCCGAGTCCAGGACCTAAAAGTAGGTTTCATGGGTTTGTTTCATACATTTGAAGTTTGGTAAAGGAACAGTACGATCTCACTGCACACACACAAGTTGATCCCAAAATAACTATGCGCTGCTAATGTGATCACGAAAACAAGGCCCTGAGAGGTCTTGGGAGCAACGTTCCTAGCAGAGTTTGGAAGGGAGTAACACCATTGTCCTTGGCACCGGCAAGATACCCTCGGGAACGCTGCATGCCACTCTGGTCATCTTTATGAAAAGAAATAACTAATAATGAAACCGGAGCAGAAAGTCGCCGCTGAGATGAGGGAGAGTGGAAAGTTAGGGGAGCTCAGCGTAGTCAGACGACGGCGAAGAGGGACACTTCTGCCTGTGAGCGCACAAAGGGTAAAAAGGGTAAATGCTACGGAGTAGGAGCTATTTAAGGCTGGTGTTGGCACAAGAATAAATGGACACAGACCAGTCACAAATATATTTAGCATGAAAATCTGAAGAAGGTTCTGGGAACAGCTTCCCGGTGGGAATAATGGTGGCAAAAGATCTTAAGACGAAACTTGATACGTTTATGAAAGGAATTATATAATATAGCATTTGCAAAGGCTGAAGGCTGCAGCAACCCAGGAAATCCCTCCACCTTATGTTCCAGTTTATTTTGAGCCCTTAAAGGCAAAGCGTAGCATTTCACCCTCCCATTCCTCCTCCTGCTCCAGCCATTGGCAGCCGGACTTCAGCACTTCTCTTAAAAGCTGTTTAAAGATCAAACAAGACACAGAATTCCTTTTTGCTGTTCCTCAGAAAGGGAAAGAAGTTTTGTAAGGTATTGCCTAATTTTTATATGCAAAAGTTGATATTGAATAAATCTTCACGTACACACAGAGTACTATGTTTTATCCAACTTCTCCTACTTGCCAGACTTGCTTACTAACTGATTTCCCATAGCATCCAACCAATATGTGAGTGCTATTTTTCCCCAAGTCGCCCTGCTCAAACATATGATAGCCATTCCCTGGGTCATGCAATTACTCAGCAAACCACGGAGAGATTTCCCACTCATGTTCCCATGAGGGACGTCTTCACTGTGGTCTGGTGGGTCTAGCAAGATACAAAGTCTCTTTGGCAAGGCATCTTTCCCTGCCAGCCTCAAAAACATTTGAGGTGGACTTAATTAAACCCAGGTGGAGTGAACTAAACCCAGGATCTGTTTGTTCTTTAGGGAGATACCTACCTGCCTGGTTTATGTCATCCACTTTTCATGGAGAGAAGGGAAAAAAGGGGTGCATGAGTTCTCCTTTTTCCATCAGGCTGGTCCTTTCCACGGTGTCTCTTTTCTAGTTGGACAGGAAGCGGTTTCATTTTCCTTTTGTTTCTGTTCCTTGCGGATTTTTGGAGATCTCCATCACCCCTTTATAAAACAAACAACTGCCTTCTCACTCCCTTTAAATAGGCTTCCTTCGAAGGTGTGTTATCTTTGACCTCCATGGGATATCCCTCACATTACTCGCTGTCCAACAAGAGTCTGACATGAAGACAGTATTTTTGAGAAAGGCAAATTCCCAAATTTATTTGCCTAGTAACCCTGTTTCTTTGAATGAGTTATCTGGCAAGCTCTCTCCTGATCCCTTAGCAGTTGGAGCAGATGCTGATCTCCAGCAGATTCCATTCCTGACTCTTTACAGAAGTCATACATTCCAAGCTGACTTAAAATTTTGTTTTGTATTACCTCAGTAGGCTAGTATTTCACCTGTCTGCACACAAAAGGAAAAAAATCTGACCCAAAAAAACCCCCAAAACATGCCCTACCAACCGATGAGAAAGATAGAAACTGCTGAGACTGCAGCCAGCATTCATATTCAGCAGCTCAGGCTGCGACAGGCAACCCGATGGTCATTTTCCTGCAAATCATTAACACCGGCAATTCCTGAAGACTTCCAGTTTTCAGCATAGAGGGCGAAGAACCTTGCACGACGGGATTTATTTGCTTGAAGCCTGACGGGAATTTAAGGGCCGATTTGGAGATTTAGAGACAGCGCTTTTCCCCCCATCACGATGTCATCAGTGGGGGAAGGCGGGGAACAGAGAAAGCTGCAGGAAAACTGCCCGGCCACGGCGGCTGAGCCAGCCGGCGGGCCCTAGGATGGCGCTTCCCCGTCCCTGCCCCGGTGCCGGGCTGCGGGCGGCTCCCAGGGCCGCGCACCCCCGCCCGGGGCGGCTGCAGGGGGCAGTAGGCGCTCACGTACCGCGGCGGGAGGGAGGGCAGCGGCTCCGAGCCAGCCCGGGCCGCTCAGCCTGACGCTAAATCGCAGAACGGCGGCCCGGGGGCGGGCGGGAGGACGAGGGGATGGGCTGACCCCCCCAGCTCCCCGCGGGGCCGCACCGCGTCCCTTGCCCCCCCCGCCCCCCCCAAGTGCAGGCCCCGCGCCCGGCCCGGGCACCTCGGGGCGGGGGAAAGCCCCGTCCGCGGGCCCCGAGCGCCGGCGGCAGCGCAGAGGGCAGGAAGGGGCCCGGCTCCCGCTGCCCTCGGGGTGCGGGCGGGCTCCCGGCGGGCTGAGCCGGCGGGGGAGGCGAGGCGGGGCCCGGCCCGCTGGGCCCGGCCCGGCTCCGCTCCTCACCTCAGGGCCCGGCCCGGCCACTTCCGCCCGGGGCGGGAGGGGCCGTCGCGAGCGCAGCGGGCCGCCCACGTGACCTGTCGCAGCACCGCCGCTCGGCGGCGGCGGCGGGGGCGCCTCACCGCGCCGCCCGTATCCCTCCGCCCGCCGCTTCCTCGCACCCCGCGGCAGCGGCGGGGCCCGGGGCGCGGCGCGGGGCGGGCGGGAGGGGGGGGCGGGGGCGAGCGGCGGCGGCGGCGGCGGCGGGGAGGGGCGGCGGCGGCGCGCTCTGCCGTTCGTGTGGGACTACTTTTTCGGGGCGGCGGAGGCGGCGGAGGGGGCGGGGCGGCGCTGCCTGCCCTCTCGGAAGCTGCAGCCATGATGGGAGTCTAGCGCTGGCGCGGCGCTGCTGGGCGCGGAGCAGGCCGGGGGGGATGAGCCAGGCCGCGCCGCCGGCCCGCACGCCCTGAGGAGCCACCGCCGCTGCCGCCGCCGCCCCGCCGCGGAGCGCCCGCCCGGCGGCGCGGCCCCCACCGCGCGGCTCCGGGCCCGCTGCCGCCGCCGCCGCCGCCCCGGGCGGGGAGCGGAGCGGGGCGGAGCGGGGCCGGGCCGGGGGGGCGCCCCGCGCCGCTGTCACCATTGCTGGGGCCCGGAGCGCCGGGGAGCTGCTCTCTCCGCCTCCGCCTCGCTCGCCTCAAAGACGGCGGCGGCGGCGGCAGCCTCAGGGACTCGGCCCGGCTCCGGACCCTCCCTGCTCGGCCGCCGCCGCCGCTGCTCCCGCCCCGCTCGGCGCAGCGGCGGCAGGAGGAGGAGGAGGAGGGGGCAGCCGCCGCCGCCGGGAGCCGCCGCCGCTGCTGCCGCCGCGGGGGGAGGCGGGCCCGCCTGGGGCTGAGCCGCCGGCGCAGCAGGCCCCGCTCCTGGGGCCGCCCGGCGGCCGCCGGCCCGCCGCCTCCCGGCCCCTCGCCCCGCCGCCGCCCGGCCCCTGCACGCTGTCCCGGAGCGGCCCCCGGCTGCCAGACATGACCGCCATCATCAAAGAGATCGTCAGCAGGAACAAAAGGCGATACCAGGAGGATGGCTTCGACCTGGACCTGACCTGTATCCTCCTCCCGGCGGGGACGGGGCCCGGCACCGGGCGCTGCACGTACAGCTATTGCATCAGACCTGCGCGGCGGTTACCTAACGCGCTTCCCGGTGCCGCTCCGCCGGGAGGCCGGCGGCTGCCGCCGGGGCTCGCCCGGGCCGCCGCGCCCTCCCCCGCCGCCGCCGCCTCGGCCTCCTTTTGTCCGGGCGGCCGCCGAGCCGGGGCCCGGCTGCCGGGCAGATTAACGGGAGCTCGGCCGCCATGGCGAGGATTAACGTTAGCGCTCCGTGGCGATCGCAGCCGGCCGGCCTGCCCGCTGCCACCCCCGTGTCGCGGAGCTGCTGTCCCCCCCCGGGCCCGGGGAGCCCCTGCCTGCCCTGGAGCGACGCGGCTCTGCCGCTTACCTCTGGCCGTGACGATTTTTTGGCTCACGTAGGCTGTCCCGCCGTGACTCCCGTCCAGGGCACTTTTTATTTTTGATCTAGTAACTCGTCTTGAATTGCAAATGTAATCGTGGCGGGCCTATCGCTTTACTTGGGTTGCTTCAGCCTGCGCGGCGGGAGAGGCGAAGCTGGTGTCTTCTGCCCCGATTTTCATACGTTCAGTAAGGCAGAGCTCCCGCTCGGTTGCAGCACAACACAGCGAGGTTCTCGATGGCAAGAGGTGGCAATCGCTTCTTCCAAATCCAAAAAAACCCCCCAAAACCAAACCCCCTCTTTTCCTAACGCAGCGCGTGAACCGCGATTTGGCATAAGCTCAGCTACAGTAGACACGAGGATGTGTTACGAGAGCGCGTTGGGTCTCATCGAGGAGGATTGTGAGGAGTGTAATTCTGGAATATGTAATTAGTATGCAATTATGACTAATGAGTCAAACCGTAGAGAAGCGTTGCTAGTGTATCGTTTTGGTGGCCTTTCAGACAGATGTGCTCTAGCAGCGGCCGGCAGATGTTTAGCTTTGAACGCCTCACAGAGTTAATGGCATGTGGGGGCTGTGCTGTAGGCATGGTATTCATGGTGGAGAAAGATCATTACTGTGTTAGAGAGGTTTTGGAGCGAGACCCTCACTTCAAAGTTGGAACTGTCCTAGGAAAAATCGAGTATTGACAGTAGTATTCAGAGCTAGACTTGTCCCTGTAGAGCGAGCTCTTTCTGGTCTGCAGCAGGATCAGGGTGAAATTTATTGGCTTTTGGAGCAATTACACTCATGTCATAACAAGTGCTACAAATAAATCTGGTTCTTGGGCAGGATCAAAACCGATAACAGCTGTAACTGGCGCAGAGCTCGTGCTTTTGCATCGAGCCTTGGCCTAAAATTTTGGTGGCTTTAAAATGGCCTGAAAAGGTTCTTGACTTTAGCTGGTGGCTGCTGAGGTTTTAGTTAAAAAGCAGCAGCACGTAATTCCTGCGTTCTGTTCGTGGTGCTAATAAAATATAATATTAGGCTTGCGTTTTTAAACATTTGCACTCGGTTGTTTCGCTGGCCTGCGACGAGGGCAGCTGTAATGCTGACACAGGCCAGCACGGCACTTACTGCTGACTTAACGACAGAAGTCTGAGTTAAGAGTTTTTGATTCTCTGAGTGATGAGTTTGCCGGGAACTTTGGGGTTATGAAAAGAGTTAAGCGGTGAGAAAATGATGAGCTTTTGGCTTCGCAGTTGAAGAGTTTGGTGTTTCAGGTATCTTTGCCCAGATGTGCCATTGGTAGGGAGGGGTTTCTTTGAGCTAACCAGACCTTTTTAACTAGTGGTCTGCTCCTGGCAAGAACATTGGTGAATGATGAACCTGGATTTTCTTGCTCAAGGTTGCTAATGATATGCCAAATGGAGTTTATTGCTTGTTTTTTACTTATTTGTCCGTTAATTTTATTCTTAGAATTTTAGATTAGAAGTAGGCCGCTGAATGCTGGGCTTAGGCTAGTTTTTCCTAAAAGGGGCAGCTGGCTGCAATTCTGTAATGAAATTTATAGAAAAGGTGGTTTCTTTTTTCATGACTGCAAAAATATCTTTGGAAGAATCTTATATTCACAGTCTTTTTTTTTTTTTTTGGTAGCTGCACATTTTGAACAGATAATTAATTAATGAAGGCTGCCGCCTGTACAGTATAATGGCTTTGCTTGAAGGCTGACGTTGCTACAGAAGTGAAAGCTTAATATTTTTTATCACTTTGCGCAGGCTTCTCAGTGATGTTCTTTTTGCAGGGCTTTGATGGAATTGTTGCTTTATCGTACCTAGTAGCTGGAAAATAACCTATTTATTTCTTAGATGCGTAGACAGAGTACCAAGCTGGGAGTTAGCTCTCCAACCATGCAATGTTAGATGAAGAAAGAGAAAACTTGAAACCTAAGTGAGCTGTTCAGGAAGGCATGTGGTGCATGGTAGGAGGCCTGGGGTTTAAATTCTCAAAGGTGCTTCTCACCATGTGCTGGAGCTTAAAATTTTGAGACCGAAACGAGCTACCAGCTGCACTTCTGCTGTTGGTTAGCTTTGCTTCCCTGTGCACCCATATCTGTAGGAGTGTCCTCTGCTACAGATTACTGGTTATTTCAGGGTAGCTGCTTCTGTCAAGCTCAAAGAGAAAGACTGATGCAAGTTGGATAGCCCAGTGATTTGGGCATTTAGCTGGGATATGGGAAATGGAGGTGTGCATTCCTCCTGCGGTGAAATATTTCTGTACAAGTAGTTCAGTGGTGGTGACTCCAAAATACTCAGTAGCTGGTGATTACTACCTGGGCTTTGGGAGGTGTAGAATAAAATGAATCTACGGTGAATCCGGGTGAGGTGCCTGATCTCCAGCCCATATTCTGTGGTCTGCCTTTTCTTCTGCCCATCTTTGAGGGAGGGTTTGTGTCTTGGTGTCCCAGGTGGACAGAGACTGGCAGTCTTTATATTTCTGTCACAGCTGATTCTCCCAAGGCATTGCAGGGAACACCTGAGTGCCAAAAGGCAGGCTGGGTTAGGCACTGGAGTGCCACAGTCCCCTTCGAGGACCTCTTCTTTTTTTTTTCCTCCCCCCCTGCCCCCCGTTGGGCTGTGTGAAATCCTTTTGAAACTGGCACTGATGTACGTATGGTCCAGTTCATTGTGCTTGAGACTCTCAGTTCCTGACGAGTTGGTTAAGAATTCTTCCCGTGTGGGTAATGTAGGATTTTAGGAAAGGGAAATAGGGACTTCTCAAAATGGATAGCTTTATGTACACAATATGAGAATAGTCTTATGTGCTAATTATGAAACCAGTGTCTTTAAAAAACATATTGACATTACTTTTCATCTAATCAAAGGTTCTTTTCTCTCTGAACAGTCTTCTTATGCACCTTTTGGAAAAAAAGTATTTTGAAATTAGAAGAGGAAAGGGTTTTAAAGGTGGAGACATTAAACCAGCTTTTTAATCATTTATTTCAGATATTGTATTTATTCCTGATTTATTTGGGTTTCTATTTCATTTCTGTAACACTGGATACCTTTTGGTGCAAATGGGTGAGAAGGAAAGTTTTTGGATTAATGGTTTTCTTCCAAGATGGCCGCATTTCTTTATGATGCAATGACCAGTATATTTTCTGAGGCACTATAATCTTTGGTATTTCTGAAACTGTGCAGCTTGGTTGTTCACCATTTTACTGCAGGGAGCAGTGAAGAGAGAATGCTCACATGCAAGTCTTGCATGTTGCATTGATTGCCTCTGCCTTAAGAGGTCTGTGCATAACTCAGTTTAGCAAGTGGTTTAACTATTTGAGGCTGAAGTGGAAAAGAAATCCTGTAACTGCTTCTTGTGCCCAGTATAGCTTTGGTAAAACTTTTTTTTTTTCCCCAGGCCTTCTGTTATGCATGAAAATGGCCGTGTAGCCTGAGTATAGGGTAGGGCATGCCTACCCTGATGCTTAATTGAAGCATGTGTAGCTCGTGACCTACATAGTCATATAAACTGCAGCAATATTCAGTAAAGATTAGATGTTGGGTGCAGTTTAAACTACATGTGAGACTTGTAAATATCTCGTATAATGAAAGGCCGAGAACGCTAAAATTGCGAGTGGAAGCTTCTCTAGAATATCATACTCCTTTATGCTATTCACTGTCCTAAAACTCTTTGTATTTTTAATGAAACTTTAAATTATGTGACTTCACTCAAAATGGCTCAGCTTCCAGGAAAAAAAATGAATTAGTGGCATGAGGTACATACCACGTTTAAAAATAGAGCCCGAGTTGGAAATGCCACTCGTTTTAAAATATTTGGTTTCATTTTAAAATTGAAGTTTGTTAGATGTTTTGTAACAATTTTTTCTTGCACACAAGCGCAGTGAGGGCTAGTAAGGGTTTAGAAGAAACTAGAAGAAACCAACTGGCAACGCATTTTATTGGTGGAAAAGTATTTCTTTGTTCCGGAGTAAACCATGTTACTTAGCAGTGTTAAGAGCCTGACAGACTCGTTTTGCTTCTGGAGGCTGGGACGATCTTGGGTTTTGGACAAGAAAATTAGTGCCAGTTTTGCTCTGAATTCATCTAAGAAGTTTGTTTGAATAGGCAGCAGTAAAACGGTACTGGCTGGGGACTTCTTCAAGTTTGATTCCGTTACCTGCATGCTGTAGGATGTGTTTGATCCTGAGAAGATTGATCTTTCTGCACTTACAAAGGATAAAGAATTGTCCAGATGGAGAAAGCAAGGTGGTGATAGATGCAAGTGTGTTCATGCATTTTCTCTTCTGGGGTTAGAGATGTGCTGGATCACTTACTTTTCCTCACAACCTAAAAAAAAAAAAAACCTTTGTCATATTGCCATAGTACGTTCATATTTGTGGATAGCATTGTTTGACAGCTGACACCTATGCACAAAACCCCCACCATTCGAGCAAGCGCTCTGTTGTGCAACCCTCGCTGCATCCATTCAAAGTAACCCCAGCCCCTTTCTGCCCTATTTTTGACTGCACTTGCTCGGAAACGGACTTAAAAGATGCTTGGCAAATTACAGCTCATCTCTTTGCGCTCGCTTAAATGTAGTGCAGGCTTCCTAATGAACTACTTGATCTTGCATCATCACAAATCTTTAATCAGTGTGCAGCGTTGCTGGAGACTGTTTGCACAAGCTAAACACGAAGTTAAAAAATAACTGCCTGTGCACACTTTTAAATTGCCAAAAGCTGCAAACTGATTCTTGGTTTCATGTAGCTCTGCTCTTGAAGTGATGGCTATATGTTCTTCTCAAGGTGGGGAAAGAAATGTGTACAGCTAATGTGGACACTTTATAAAATTTTCTTACACAGTGACCTTTTAGAAGAAACACAACTGAAGCTAATCTTCGCTGAAATCTGTTTGTAAGCTTAGTTAAGTGTGTGTAGTTTTCAGAACATCCAGAGCTTTGCTGCTAAACATTAAGAGGGTAATGCTGAATAAAGTGCAGGCTTTACTAGGGCTGAGACTGGGTCTGAGTGTTTCTTTTTTTTAAGGAAAAATCCAAGTTCATCTTCATTATCTCTTACAGTAAGACTCATGAGGTGTTGGCACTTGAGGCCCTTGAGAAATTATCTTTATTGAGGCTGGTCAGTGACTTTGGTGGGGGCGGTTAGGTCAGTGTTGAGGACTTCTGAAAATCCCACCCGTTAAGCTCTTGGGTTAGCACTTGGTGTAACTGGTTGGCCATGCATCAACACTGGGTCCAACTTGAGTCTTGAAGAAGGTTGATGAATTTGGAACTGCATCTTTCTAGGAATTTGTGCAAGTCAGGAAGGCCTTTCTGTCCTCAAGATAATTACATGTGACTTCCACTGACTTCATGAGGCAGTTACGGCATATTTAGGGAAAGGATATAGCCTTGAGTGTGGAGCTTATGCAACACTTGAAATGGCTATTATTGCTGCAGATATAATATATGTGGAAAGATTAGTTGGCTGTTGATGGCTGCTGGGCTGGTGGTCAGCAGATTTCTTTGGGACAAAAATGTGGTTTTCCTGTGCTATCCAGTCCTACACTTAATGCATCTCATTTAAGAACTTTTATTACTGAAAGGTTTTGAAGTACAGTGACTGCTGTAGAGGAAGGTAGTATTTGCTAAACGATTTGTTAAAACACTGTGTAGAGGAGTACAGAATTTTCTCATTTTCTTCCAGAAGAGATGTGACTGTATTTTCGGTTTTCTTCCTTGTAGGATGATTTGGACACATAAATTCTCTTTGTTGTGGAAGCAATTGGTACAATTTTTTCAGTAATAATATGACTGAAAGAATGTATTTTATTGACACGTTATGTTAAAAACCCCTGTGCTAAAAAATGTAAAGCTATGCCAAAACTAAACTTCAGAATGTAATGGCTACAAAGTTGAAATTTTATATATAAAGATTCTGTCTACCAAGCGGCTTTTGCCAGTTGTGCATCTCTGAATAGTTTCTTAAATGAAATTATATTTTTAATGGATTAACGTTGTTGCCACATTAATACTGCATAAGCTGACAAATTATACCCCTCGTACCTTAGCCTAGAGTCCTCCCTGACAACGTGTTTAAACAAGAAAATGGTTCTTGTATAGTGATTTAAGGGAGAATAGTTGTCTTGTGACAAACTGGAAGAAAAGGGAGGGAATAGGCAGTTGAGCTGTCAAATCCCTTTAGTACATTACAGACCAAAGTTGCTGTTATTAGTCATAACTAACTCCTTTTTAAAGCCCACCTTCTTTCTAGTTCGAGTACCCAGCGAGTAATCTGGAACTTGGAGCTACATGTCACTTGTATTCATTTACTGTGCCTAATGTAGGGTGGATATTGAAGGTTAATTATTGCATAGCATTTTCAGGGGGGTAAATGGGATATAGCCTGGAGTTGAGAGTAGTGATTGCTGGGTACGCCTGATGCCTCATCTTACATACTAGGGTAGCTGTGGGCTCTGTTGATTGCGCGCTTCTGTGAAGGTTTTGGGGATTAAAGCTGTGCATGTTTGTGCATTCGTGCGAGTTACTGGGATGGTGATTTCCGGACTGTAAGAAGGGAATTTATTTGAAAATATGGGAACATTCATAAGTGGCCCTGTAGAGTAGGATCTCTTCTGAAACACGAATACTTTGTGGGTGGCTGATTCTACTTTGGGTTCAGAGATTGCTGTTAGTTTTTGAATGTATCTTAGTCCCAGATTGATATTTCAGATGTAAACAAATCCTTGTTCCAGTTTCTAATTCAAGCTAGCATCCTCTTTGCTCCTATCATCATCTGCCTCGTTTACTGTCTCACCTGTAAAGCCCGGAAAAAAAGAATTTTTGGAGAATGGAAGTAAATAATTGTGCAATTAGGCTGTGTATCATGCTGCATAAATCTAGGTTATCTTAATAATGATTTTTAGGCAACGTAACTGAAGTAGTAGGCTCTGTGATTCAAATGGTAATTGACTGTGCAGCTAAAAAATTAAACTGCTCTGTGTTTGGGATGATGACTATTGCAAAAGCTGGCATTGTTCCCTTTAAAGTTGAAGTCCCAGCTTCACAGCCCCAACGTGCAGCAGTGCATAAAAACTGCTTAATATCCAGTTTTTTGTAGTGAAGTGCTTAAGAAATGTCTTTATAAACTTAATTCTGCCTTTGTGGAGCTGTAGAATAATAGCTTTTAATTGCATGATTAATTTGCTTAATTCATTGCATTGCCTGTGTATGTATCAGGCTGGAATTGAAGTGGTTGTGTATTTTCTATTCTGTAATTTCTTGTGTGGGTGAGTTAGAGAAGTAATGTCCTTTTTTTGTACTAACATTTAGAGGAGAAAGACGCTAGATCTCATTAGAATGAAATTAATATTACCTACTTGGGGCTCATTGGTTGAGAAACGATTAGGATGGCCTTGTGTCTTGTTTTGCTGCTTGCCTTTATCTTCTCTTGGATCACCACCACCCCTGCCCCCCCAAATCAAGGTTTGATAAATTCATACAAATCCTAGGTTTTGTAGCTTATGTTTTATAAAGCTTTTTAGCGTGACATATTTGTCCTCCAGCCTGATAGCTGTTTTAAATTCCCTTGACTCTGAAAGTTTTGGTTGTCCTTTCAGACTTGCAAAAAGTTGAGACTGAGCCATTTTTCACTTCCTGTCAGTAAATATCAAAGTAGTGACTCTCTGTGCTGACTTTTTTACTGAATAAAATTCTTGTATTTTCTGTGGGTGTCTGAGGTTAGGATATGCTTAAGTACACATCGGTGATTCTTTAAAGGAGATCTTGCGAAGTGTGCTAGTGTGCTGAGAACACGTACTAGGGAGGTCCTGTACTCTGCCTTGAAAGAGTGCATGTTGAATTTGGTTCGTGGGTTAAAATAGGTAAATCTGCCGCTTTGGAAATCTCAAACTGAGATGCGACAGTCAAGCTTCTTGTATACATTGCCTCTTACTGAGAGATCCACTCAGCAGACATGTTACCTTGAGGACAGATGTTCAGCCTCGCTCGTAGAGTTGTCCTTTGCCACTGATGCAGCTCTTGGCCTCGGGCTGTTGTGTGTTGCTGCAGCTGGTTGGGGTGCCAGGGTAGGTATGGTAAGATGGGATGTGGCTTCTCCCAAAGCGTGAGCAGAAACAAAAAGCCTTCTTAACTGCATCTCTGCATGTTTTCACTTCTAGAAACTTGTTGGGATTGCAGGGTTTTGTTCAGTGCTGTAGACCTGGACTTGAAGTTGAGTAAGGAGTTGAGGCCCAATCTTTGACTCCTCAGCTGAAGAGTTCTTTCTGTCAATTTTTATACGAGTAATACGGTGTGCTGTTGCATCATTTGTTATGCTCCTGTTTGCTCTTGGGTTTTTCTTGATGGGAAGGGTAGCTTTTTTGTGCCCTGTAATACCATCAGCTATTTTAGAGGGATTTGCAGCTCTTCACAACAAGCTCATGTTTCCTTCACTATCTGCATGCTTCCCTATCTTTTTTTGTGAGTCCAAACCATGCTGAAATGGAAGTTTAAGGCATCTTTTTTTCAGTCTTTGTCAGAACAAGCTCTTCTATAGGGTAGACACCATCTTCTTTTGTGCTTCTCTGTTACCATTTTTTGTATTTATGCTGTGAGGTTTATGAGGTTGATACTGTGTTTTGCAAAAAAAACCCTACTGTCTGCTTATTATGTCGATTATGTGTGGTTTTTTTCCAATCTTGATCCTATTAGCTGTTCAGCAAAGCCTCCATATGGCTGAGAGCTCCAGGACACATTTCATACACCTCGCAGATGAAGGGAAAGACTCTTGATCTGGGAATACTTCCCAAATGCAATACAGTAAGCAGGTCCAAAAGCACTGCTATGGGATGGAAGTGAGTTGAGGATGTAGCTGGTTCCGGAGACAACCTGGCAGTATCATCTTCAAGCTTCTTCTGATTTACTAATTCGTGCTGTGGGAATTTGAGTTCCCTTCCAGACCTGTTGATAGCCCCTTGACCTCATCTGGACAGGTTTGCCTCCTGGATACGAAGGAGCTACAGTTTTGCTGTTCCTTGTCTAGGTTGCTGCATTTAAATTACAAGCTGAAAGATTAAAAAATTTTAAAAAAAGGAAAGAAGGAGGAGGAGGAAAAAAAAAGGGTTGTAGTTGAAATATTGAGCATTAAGGGGTTAAATGCATTTCTTCTACATCATAAAATGTTTCTCTCAGCCACATCTGAGTTGGTCTCTTTTCTTGTTCTTTAAGGCACAGATGGTAGAGTTGGCAAGTGCAGCTGGCTGGCTACAAGGAATCCTCCTTTGCTCTGAAGAACTTTCTTCCTGTTCATTTCCTCTATACTTCCTGATTATCCAGACTCATAGAAAAATAGTAAACTTACTTTGCGTTTCATGCTGGCTAATGGAAATGCTGCCTATTTAAAATAACCCCAAAAGGTATGCATGTGTGCAGGCTAAACAGTATATATGCTAGGAAACTTTTCTAGATTTGGCTGGGTATATTTTCCGATGCGTTGTTTGTTTGGGTTTTTTTTGTTGTTGTTGTTTTTTGTTTTTGTTTGGGTTTTTTTGGGTGGGTTTTGTTTGGGGTGGGTTTTTTTTTTTTGGTAGGGATGCTGTCGAGAAAATGGCACTAATAAGAGCTTGGCCATTTGTCAGAACTCTTAAATCTGTTTGAGGATGGAGTGTGGACACTTCTCATAACACTCCCCCTGTAGCTTCAGGCTGTCAAGCTGTTGAACAGCAAGAACAGGGTGGTTTTTTTTTTCCTAGCTGTTGCTATACGGACTTGTTTAAGCTGGAGTTAAAGGGCTTGAGGTTAGCACGCTAACATTTCACAGCTGGTAGGGCCAGATGCGCTGCTAGACCACGTTGCATGGTTACTGAAGTCAGAGTTCCTGAAAATTGCAGGCAAATTGAGACAACAAAGCAACTTTCGGAGACTTCAAAGTCATGTTGTTCCTCTGCTCTTCGGCATCACTATCAAATGGGATTTAGCAGTTGATAGCTTGGCCGCCCCATGTTAGAGGCTGGTTTCCTTTGCGCTGTGGCTCTCCGCAGCCAGGAGGGTGATGGGTGATGCGTAGTGAAGCAAAACTGACAGCAGGTTGCGCGCGAATGAGGAGTGGGCTGTTTAGGAGTGGATTAAAACAAGTACATGCCTTGCTTGCCTGAACTGGAAGTGAAAATTTGCATTCCTGGTGCTTGTCACCCTTTTTTCAGGCCATAGATCCACCAATTTAAATCTGTTCTTTGTTAAATAAGATTCATGTTTGGAAGCTGGAAACTGAGGGTCGGGAAAAATGGACTGTTGTCCGTTGATTTGCAGGTGTCAGGTTCAGGTTTTGCAGTAAGTCTTTTAGCTCCAAACCATGACTTGAACAGTGACTGTCATTCACAGCTTCAGGAACGCTCAGCTTGTTTCAAATTTGCTTTTTAAAGAAAGATGAAATCTAATGCCTGGTAGGTCTTCCTGAAGCCTTTGATTGTAAAGGGCTAATAGTTTTAAAGTTGTTTTTTATTTGCTTTTTGATTTAAAATCTGTTGTCAGTGTTGGGTTTAAAAAGTAAAGCTGTATGTAAATTCTTAAGCACCGCATGCTCTAGCATGCTTATAAAATAGGAAGATTAGGTCATTTGCTTTCTGTATTTCGGTTATAGCCGCCTTCATGAGCGGAGTGAGGATAAGGGATTAAATACTTTGTTTGAAATATGGCTTCATAAAATTACTTAGAAATTCTAATGACTCACATTCTAGATATTAATTGAGAATGCTGATGATTGCAGGAAAGGCTATAGCTGTCTATTTTTGCAACTTTCTTGTGGCTGTTTAAGAATGTAACAATTGGTAAATATTTTGGTATGCTTTTTTGGCCACCTTCCATTATTAGGAAAAAGGCTGAATTTGTGAGCAGAATCAGTTATAGGACCAACACGAGTAATTTGCTTTTATATGTATATGTATGTAAAATTTCAAGTGTATACTGCATATTCTTTAATTTGATCTTGGCATAATGTGAATATATAGACAGCTATTTTTGAAAGTGATTATAACTGCTGATTTGCATAATGATACAGGATTTTTCTCATAGCAACTGGAAAGACTATCATCTTTAGCATGTGGGAATGATTTTAGGCTTTAAGAACAGTGTTTTGCTAAATCTGTGAACAGCATTAGAGCAAAGGCATTTCTGTAGTGGCGTATGGATTATTTGCTTTGGTATGTCTTCAATATTGACTGAGCATCGCTTTTTCATTGTGGCATTTGGTAACTTAGCAAATTATTGGGTGCTCTCATTTTAGGGTTCCTTGGGTATAGCATAGTTGTCTTTGTTCATTTGAAAGCTGAAGTTTTGTAGTTAGTAAGAAGTATGAACTTGAGGATGGCATTTTAGTGTTTTGCTGCTGTGTATCATGAGTCTGTCTCATGTATTTTTTTTTTTTATTATGAAGGCTAACTAAAATCCCAGCCTCCATGTTTACAAGATTGAAAAGGAATGAGTGCTTTAAAAACTGTTGAAACCATTTCTGGGAATGTGTTTCTTAGGAAAGAGCTACTTTGGCAAAATGTGGCAGGGTTTATTTTACGTTTTTTAGAAAGTCCATTTCAAATTTTGGTAGTTAGGACCATTTGGTTAACTTTGTTTTGCATGTGTTGTAGAACTGCCTCAATTAATGACTGAGGATTTTTCCATTTTCATTTGCCCATCTTTAAAAAAAAATAAAAAAGCTTGGAATTGATAATGAACTTGTTGCACGTTTTAAATCATCAGTTCTTCCAGATTTCTAAAATTATCAGTGTCATTACCAATTTCATGATGACTCAGAAGTCTTGCTTTGAATGTAAGCCCAGCTTCCAAGCTCCTTTGTAAGAAATCTCGTCTTGGTAGCCATTATCTTAATTTCAGCTTTGGAAATCAAAGTTAAATGAAGTGAGGTGTGAAAAGCGGTGTCTTTGAACCACCGAGCGTGGCTGGTGATAGAAGAACTTGCTGAAGATGATGGTCAGTGGACGGTTGCTCCTGTAAACTGGCTCGGCTCTGTACCCTTCCATGCAGTGATCGTAGGCTGTCCCTGAGGACGACTGTTTCATTCCTCAGTACCAGGAAAAAAGCAAGCTAGTACCCATGCAGTAACAGCCGTCCCCCCCCACTTGCTGCAGATCTTGGGGCATCTTTTCACAGGAGAGGAAAGGGTGGAAGAGCTTGGGTTTTATGGCAGCTCTTTTGATTACGTGACGAAACTGCTATTTCTGCTCAGAGATTTAGATCATCTGTGCAAACAGCAACAGCACTTCCACTCTGTTCTTCCATCTTACATTGCTCCTTAAAGCAAAAGGCATTCTTCAGTCACTTGAACCAAAAGAGAGTTTCAAAGCAACATGCTGCTTTAGCGTGCTTGTCAGAAATATATATTAAAAAGACATAAAATGATTTCACCGGCAATACGAATGCATTTGTCATAGTTGTCACTTGCTTTCCTTCGGTGCATGTGAAGCCTGCAGCCTCGCATGTGTGCCGTGGAAGGGTGTCATTTGCTCGCTGTGGCCGGTGTCCTTTAACGCCGGATCTGTTGCAGACAGAAGAGTGAGTCAGCAGTGGCGTGTGAATCGCATTCCAGTCTAATACTTTGAGATAATAAGTAAGGTACTTCAGGACGCTTATATTATAGGTGGTGGAGAAATTGGTTTGCCTGTTTAAAAAAAAACAATCATGTTTTTCTATAAACAGCCCCCCCTCCCCGGCTCACTGCTGGATATTTGTTTTTCAGCAACACTTCAGGTTTTATGCTGTCGCAGGTTGCAAAGCCCCAGAGCATACACTTTTACTGAATCGGCATCAGTAAATTGATTTGTACTCTCCCTGCCCCCCTTTGAAGTCTTTTTTCCATGTTCTTTACTTACTGGCATATTGTGGAACACCTTTTGCAATACCAGCTCTGGGTTTAAAAATGCACCTGTGATAATGCACGGTTAAGCTTAAGCATTCAATTCTGCTGGCTTGCTCCTATTTAAAAGAAGAAATGCATGCGAGCTGTGCATGTACTGCTCGTGCATCGCCCTTGAGAAGCGAGGGAGGGGGAGAGGGGTCACATGAGATGCGGGAGCCAAAAGGGGATCGTGCTTTCCGAAAGCGTGAGACCGCCCCAGTTATTTTGGAACTTTTTATCTCTGCCTGCGTGTTTTGAGGCTTTGGTGTTTGGACAAGTCTGTGAGCCTACAAACTGGAAACGCTGCTGTTAAGATGTTCTGTTCCCTTCGCTTGGGGTGTCTGTCTGCTCTCGCTTCCATCTTGAACCAGCTGGGAATCCTGGAAAGTGTCTTGTTTCTTAGCCTCTCGGAGAGGAAAAGCCAACAGCAGAAGACAAGCATCTGAACGTAAACTGCAGGCTGAAATGTGTGAAAAAAAATGTGTAGTAAAGCTCACGATTGCAAATAGAAATGCAAGCAAGTTACATGGTAATTTGGTGAAGTTTAGGCATCTGTCTCATGGGTGATACTATAGTTGAAACTGAGTTTTGTTTTGATGTGGTGTGTCAAAATGAATTTATTTTACCCCTGTTGCTAGCATGAATGCTTGTCTTTGACAGAGAAGTGCTGTGGAAAGCAGGCTAATATACTGGATTATTTTGCTATGGTAATTTATATAGCCCTGCTGCTCAGAGCAGGACAGAAAAGGAGGTGTTTTTGAGTATAAATGCCAGAACTGGCAGTAGGTAGGAATCACGTTGAAATCGGGAATGAGGAGGGGAGTGATGTGGTGTGCTAGCTGAAAGTCAGGTAATTCACTGTTAATAGGCATAGAGCAGGTGCACATGATTTATAACCAGTTTCTTGTGCTTATGGTAAGTAGTAACTGATAAAATAGTAAATACATTGCTAATTATATAGTGCCTTTTGTTAATTTAACAGAGGTGTGGACTGCTTGCGGAGTAAAATACATTCAGAGTGAAGTTCAAAGTTTAAGATCTATGCGATTTGATAGTATCTGAAGTTATCACAAGCTCTCAAAGTTAAGCAGCTTTTTTTTTTTTTTTCAAGATAATGGGTTTTTTTTAGGGTATGGACAAGTACAGAATAAATTGGAAACCAGATGTGAACCCCTTTCAGTGTCTGTATTTAAGGCAGTTACAGATACTTATTTGGATTTCTCAAAAGCTTTCATATTTTTCTCATTGTCTGCATAAGTCATCATTTGAATAGTCCAAGCGGACCAATGTCTATTAATACTTGGATTACAACATAGTAAGTGCTAATTCTTTTTTCGAGAGTCGAAAACATTATTTCCGTGTATTCAGTTCTTAATGTTTTTCTTAAGTCTTCTAGTTAACTGTGTAAATGCAGACCTTGGTCCATGCCGCTTCCCTGTGAGTATTTACACTTGTGGAAATTCTGCAAGGATGGAGTAAAGTAGTTTGTAGCCTACTTCAGGCTTTTCTTTGTGTACAAGTAACTGGAATATTAATATCTTGGAAGCTGCTGCAATGTCTTCCATTCTGATGATTACTCTTTGGAGCTTTGTTGTATTTTAACCATAAAAATAAAAACAGTTCTTACAATTGTGGGGTAATTTAAGTTGAAAGGGACCTCTGGAAATCACCTGTTTCAGCCCCCTTGTTTAAAGCAGGGCCAACTTCAAACATATCATGCTTTGTTCTTACTCCATCTAAAATTAGTTTGAGGAGGAGTATGTTAATGCGGTAGGGTATGGTCTGTTTTTGAGCTGCTAGTTTCATTTCTGTTTTGCTTTTCAGTGAAGCTTCTTCACTACATTATCATTTCTAATAATGTTTAAAACTTGGGAGTACTTTCTTTCTTGAGTTCTATTTAAAAAAAAAAAAACAAAACCATATATCATTACACCACCAGGAAAATATATACCAGTAATTTTCTAGCAGTTTGTTGTGAATTCTTTACTATGTCAGCTCTGGATGTAAACTTACAATTTTCTTATTTGGCCTTTTTCCTTAGTACTAATTTGGTTTTGCTAAGAGGTACTCTTCCTAAGTTCTTTGTCTTGGGTTGCTTTTGGCAAGTGGATTACAGGTAGTTCAGAATAAGAAACTAGAATATTTTTCCAGAAGTGGGAAAGTTGTTTTTTAATAAACAGGATATATAATCCTTTTCAGATCTGCACATTCCCATCTATTACAGTATCTTATGTTTAGGCATTCAGAGCTACCTTAGCAGCTGCTATAGTGGTCTGTTATGTAGAAATCATGGAAAGTGATAAAAACATGAGTGTTTATGTACCCTTGCCAGGGCTTGCATGCCTGAAATGCACTTTTTTGTTTGTTGTGCTGTTTTGCGTGGTATACCTATTTTGGAATCACTGGGGACTTGAACGTGGGTTTTACTTTGGAACATCTTGCAATGTAGTCACACAAGACTATTTTAGTAGTTTGCCATTGGATTTAATACACCACTCAAACTGTAGCAAAAGACCAGTATGTAGCATCTATGTGATTCTAGTGAGATGATGTACGATTGAATTGGATTACTTGACTCTGCTTTTCTAGTGGATTGCCTTCCTATGGATGGATGTTAACCATCAGCTGCCCAACAGCATAGACATCTAGTAAGTTATCTGAGATGTAAAGAGGTCTCTGTAACAGTGGCTGTGGTCAAAGTACCATGTTTTCAAAAGTTTCCCTCCTGATTCCCCCCCCCCCCCTTTTTTTTTTTTGGAAAAGATCCCTATATAAGCCTGAATATATAAAGCTGAATTGTTTGCATATGGGAGTTGGTCAGAATTGTTGCCCTGACTTTGATACAGTTAAACATTTGATTAATGCCCATTTAATGCTATTGTAGAAATTTCATATGCTTTCCACATGTTTCCATAACTTGTATATTCAGATATTTATCCAAACATAATTGCTATGGGTTTTCCTGCGGAGAGGCTTGAAGGAGTATACCGGAACAACATTGACGATGTAGTAAGGTAAGGCTTTATTTTTTTTTTTTTCCTTAACTTATTCTTGTAAATCTTAAGTATCCTTTTCTGCACTCATTTGTGTTCTGCTAAGAAAAAGATGTGTGTTCTGACTCGTAGAAATGGCAAGATTTTTGCGTGTCATAGATCTTGCCTTATTAGCTTTCCTGAAAAATGTTGGAAACAATGAAAATGATATTTTCAAGAATTTTAGGCCAGGCTGCTGTTCTGGGTTGATCTCAAATGCATGTAATCTGCTTTTTAGTGTGAAAAATTGACATCAGTAAATTGTGTTGGAGTAAAAGGAGGTTCTTTGCTTTTAGAAAGCTGTCAGTCCATGCCTCTGTTCACTGTGTTGAGAGTTTCCTCAGATAGCTGATGGCATTTCAGAATTTGTTTGCCCGTATCCTTTCTTCAATCGATAAATGAAGTGCTTGATAAGTTAATTTTGATTTAAAGTAGTAAATATAGGTGACTTTAGGTAAAGGCTTTTACATCTGGCTGCATTCAATAATTGTGGACAAGGAGGAAAAATCAGCTAAAATTTATTATTGTGGGTGATGCTTTATAGCATATTTTGGTTTGGTGTTTTTTTTTTTTTAAAAAAAAAACAAACCCAAAACAACCCCTATAGGTTGTCATTTTCAACATCAGATAAAGTTATTTACTCTGAACTGCTGGATACAACAGTGGATGGTGTACTTAGTGTTTTAGGAGCATCGTTGTAATTTGTTTAGTCAACACCCTACCTGGAGAATGTAGTGCAAGAGGTTGCATTAAAAACTAAATACTTGGCAGAAGCTGCCAAATGTTAGTGTTTTTAGGATCCTGATGCTGATTTAAGTTATGTGTGATGCTTTTGAGATCTTGGCCATTGGAGGTCATAAGTTCTGTAGCTCTCCAAGAGACTTGATATTTGGGGATGGGGGGGATAATGCATTAAGGTGCATGGTTATGCAGTGAAGTTAGGAGTAGGTGTATCTGAACGAGAAGGTGCTGCTCCTAGGTTTGAGATGCCACAGAAACTTTCTCATCATCGCTAGCAGGCAGAATGAGCGCTGCTTGAATTTCACTGGTAATTGTTTGCATCCAGGTTCGTACAGAAATGAGTTGAGGCAGCTCCTCGGTTCTCACACTGGGAGGAATTGTAACCCTCAACTGAGAACCAGTCATCTGGAGGCAGTGACTTCCCTGCACAGCTGCAGTTAGCTTCAGATGAGTTCGAGGGGGGGTTGTTTTTGCATATTTAACCATCATGATGAAGCTCGCTATCCACGAATAGTACTGAAAATGTCAGAGGCTGGATTTGACCAGGGTTGCAGAAGCAACCTTGTTCTGTCACGCGGTAGTGAGGAGAAGTCACTCTTCCAGAGCTGGTCATATCAGCGAGGTTCAGCATAGCAATCTGTAAATACTCTTGCAGAGTGTGTACATCTGCTAGAATTGTCAAGAGGCGTGAAGTTGTGTGTTCTAATCGTGTCATTGCACACAGCTTGCACACAAGAAAAAGCTTTTGCTGTCCTTTTGGGACAGTTAAGGGCTGTCCAACAAACTCAGACTATCTAGCCATCTTTCTTTACCAGCAGCCAGAGCCACGTTTTCTTGAAGTTGATGTGGGCATTGCATCCGCTATTTGAAATACGCGGTCCCTGATGGACTGATGGACTCCACCTTTGGAAATTGTAGGATAGGGGCAAAGGCTGGACTTGGAATAAATGACATGGGAATAATCCAAATAAATAATAATAGGCAGTAGTCTTTGAAGGCCCTCTTCCACTGACAGCATTGATTTCAGTTGCTTCTCTATGAAGGACAATATATTTTATTGGTTAAGTATGTAGATATGTGTAAATTAGACTTTTGGAAGGGAATGACTATAGAATTATTAAGTTGCCCATAAACACTCTGATCAAAAGGAGTAGTGATCACCTAAACAGTGTCATCAACCAAATTAAGATACGAAGAGAGATAAATTAAGTGGCTGTAGGGAACTTGATGCTAAAGTAGTGTTATGTTTGTTGCCCCCTATTTTTAAACAAGAATAATGCACAAAATATGATCATGCAGCATTCTGCATGTTGCAGTCAGCAGGTCCTTATTTGCTCCTGTCGTCTTTTAATTGTGGAATTTTTTTTCCAGGAGCTTTTTAGGCAGCAATTCAATGTGTTTTGAGCTCCGGAGCAATTGGTATTGAGCCAGGATACACCAGTGCACTTTTTCTGAATAGCTGGTATGCTGACAAATTTAATGCTAATACTGTATGAGAAGTATGACCTGGACTGCTGGCTGTCTCCTGTGGCTGATGCTTTGAGAGGTTTTGGATGGAATTTTGTCCTTAGAAAAATACTTGCGTGAAAGCTTATACTCAGCTTTGTGGGTATTATTGGCAGAAGCGGAGTCAGCTCTCCTTGCTCTCCAGTGTGTTTTAAACAAGCTGGGACGTCTCCTGAAGCAAACGGCCATATCCACCATCTTCCTCAATCTCTCCAAGTCTGCCAACAGGGGAGCCAGTGGGAGTCATGAAATATTTTTGCCGATGAAATTGGAATCTCATACTCAATGCTGCACGAGGAGTGTTCACATCTGTTCTTATTTTAACACACTGGTTTAACCACAGAGTTCTTCTAGGTTCTTCTGGAATATTGTGACTGATAACCAGAGCTTGTTTTTGCTTGAGCTTTCCAGGATTTTAGCAGCTAGTGTTTCTTTTCAATTTGAACAGCATGTTCTGTCATGGCTAATTAAATTCCTTCTGGCTGATGTGCAGATACACACTGTTGATGATGTTAAGTGTAAACATTTGTATGTTATTTCTTCTTGAACATTGCCAGGTGACACATCATATATAATCACGGCAATTTTGATGAATCATGTTTGCAGTTTGGCTCTCCGAGGCTTGTATGGGAAGTTCTTGTTACAAAGTGAGCATGAAAATGAAATGAGTGTGAGCATGAAAAAGTATAGTGGTCTTCCTCCTCCTTTGTGAACCCAGAATATCATCGGGCAGTGTCCTCGGACTTCAGTGGCAAATAATGGCCATTTTAAAAACCTGGTATTAAAATAAATGATTCTGGCTGTTCTAACTGGAATACGCAAGTTTTAACTGCTTTTTTTCACTGGAAATGCTACCATGGCAGAGTATTTTGCACAGGTGATTAAATTGGAAGTAAGTGTGTACAGATACCTTGTGTAATCGATGCTTTCTGCTCTAAAAAGAAACAACCCTTCCTCAGCTTCATATATTGATGTGCAGGTATCTTAGAAATCAGGGCGGATTGGTCCATACAATAAATATTTCAGTTGCAGGTCAGATCTTGGTCTCCTCAGTTGCATAAGTAGTCCTATTCATACTACTGGGTTATTTGTATGAGTGAGGTTTGCAACACGCTGCCTCCTTGACTTTGAGGCGCTGCAGGGCCAGCTGGGACTTGGAATGCAGAACTGCACATGCTGAATGGTGCTTTAATGATGCTGCAAATTAAGGTCACCATTATTGCAGTGTTTATTAATATGTGTCTTTTATTTTTCTATTTAAGGTTTTTGGATTCAAAGCATAAAAACCATTACAAGATATACAATCTGTAAGTATGCTCTTATAGATGTATTTTCCAAAATAATGACTTCTAAAAATAGCTTACAGTGAAAGTGGCTTGTTGCTGTACTGAAGCAGAGCTAGAGATGTTTTGCATATTTCTTAAAACAATTAAGCCTGATTGAGAGCACTGTTACTTCATTTAGTGGAGCTGAGTGAGGTTAAATGAAATGCTGGTGTGTATTCATATTACTTGAACGCTTTTAAATGACTTGGCATCTAGCCCATCTGGAGCTTGTACCATGTGATTAAAAAGTGAAAAGTAATTCACAGCAGGCTTTCTGTTAATGTATTAATGTCCGCACTGAAGAAATTGCCAAATGAATATTTTCCTTTTTTTTCTTTTTTTTATCAAGCTGTATTGGTACCCAGGTTCTGTTTGCTTCCTCACTATTCTTGACTGTCCCTGTTTATTACTTTGAAAAAGCTATTGTAGCAATTGGTAATGTGGTGGTTTCTCACTTTTGTAAGTGTAACATTTTCCTCTGAAAATTTAGTTATGCAGAAAGCTGTTCTTGTTACAGAAGGGATTTTTTTTTGTTGTTGTTGTTGTTATTCCTTGATCATCTTTATGTGTTAGCTTTGGCTAATTTCATTTGTATAAATTATTTGGTGATGTCAGCTGATGTTGAAAAGTAGGTCCTGGTTTTCCTACACCTCATTTTTTTCCCAGAAATCTAAGTTGAAGATGTGCTGATTCTCTGAGCTGTTAAGGCTTTATTTTTTTTTAAATGAATATGTTTCTCAACATCTGCGGTTAATGGAAAAATTACTGTAGTATGGAAATCCAAGCAATGCATTACATTGTAATCTGTCAGTTGTTAAAAATAAGTATTTAAATATGCCTCTAAATTAGTTGAATGATTATGCATCAAGCAACTCTGCTGATGTTGCAGCAAAGTGATACTAGAAGCTGAGGAATTGGTAATACTCATTATTGAAGCTGTCTGTAAAGTCTGGGGTAAGATGGGACAGGAAAAGATACGTAAATAAAATATGCATTGAAGTAAACTAATTGGACACCTATCATACAGTTCCATACCAAAATTGTTTTCTTCAGCTTAGAAGCTCTCCAGAATGTTAGCCTTTTAATAAATGCTGTCTTGGTGGCACTTATGGGTGGAAAGGACAGTGCTTCCTAGAATAGCCAGTAGCTCCTTCTGCATGTATATGCAGCTCTCCAAAGAGGTAACTTTCTGGATATCTTCCTTTGAAATCTTCTGGCATTCAGCACTAGAGAGCTGTAGCGTGTAAAATTGTAACTACTGTAGTTTTATTAGACCCCCCTGAAGCCTCCTGAGAGCTTCTGCTTGGTTTGGGGAGCAAAGCAGAACAGGACAGATACACCTTAATTTCTTCCTGGTTCTTGGGGCTAAGTTCAGCTGTCAGCTGCTGGAAGTGTGGCTCTGGTATCACTTACAAGATCAGGGTTTGCTGAGCCACCTGATACTGAGCTGCTTGTTTTGAATTGGCTTGAGAGGTCACAGGTAAAACAGTAGGTTGCTGTGTGTTAACTTCTAGGCTTGGTCAGAAAGTAAGAGTTTAGTAAGACTTCTGTGCATCTTGGCAAGTAGCTCAAGCACCGAGGTGGTGCTTGAAAAGTTTCCACTTTGCTGTAGGCTAGCAGCTTCATTTTACTGTAGACAAAAAAAGCAAAAACTGGTCCCCCAGCCCTACACAGGAACAACTTTAAAGTTCTTAAGTGAGAAGAGCTGTGATGAGACAAATGCTTTTCACATTTACATTGCTGATACATGTATTTTCAACTGTGCAAAGAACTTGTCCAGGTGTGCCAAAAGTTTTTTGTCTTAAGTTTTTCATATAAAAACTTTAACTTTTGGGTTTTGGTGCAAGACACCCCCCCCCCCCCCCCCCAATTGATTTTCCTTGTTGCTAACTTCAAAACAATCACAGGTGAAACTTCCTAAAACTACTATATTCACCCTCAGATGAAAACTTTTGCAGGAGAAAATGTCCTGTTAAAGTGCATGGGTTTTCTTCTTCCCCAAAGCATGGATCAGTTGCAAATGAAGATCCAAGAGATTACTGCACAGCTTGGAAAGCATAGCTTTTAAACTGTATCTCTCTGCTTAGAGAGGCCAGGTTATCTTTTTATCTTTAGGTGGGCAAAATTTATACACACATTAAGTACATAAATGTCATTAGGTGAATTAGTGCAATGTTTGGTCATGAGATGAGAAGAAAGTGCAGCCTTCAGGTATTTTGGAGAACAGCATCTCTTTTAGATTAAGCTGATCCTTTGTAAATAATCAACGTATTGTCTGTGTTTAAAAGGAGGTGGGAGTTCAGAGGAGTTAGGTGATTATATTCAGAATTACTTCACTCTCATGGGGTTTGAGTTCCCTTAAGGTAGCTGTTACATGAAGTTGATAATAACATGTATTGAGAAGTTTTATTTAAAAGTGTTTAGAGAGATTTTTCTGAACTGATGCTTAAACTGTGTCATTTATGCCTCATCCTCACATCTTGGCTTTTAACCTCCCAGTGAATGTTTGAGCAATCAATTTCATTTTGTTTCTTGTGTGTTGGTTTTCTCATGTGTTTCTTCAACCCTTTGCTATTTCTTAAGTATTCTTCTTTATTTTAACATGTTCTTCCACTTTCATTTCCTAACTTCACATACTGCCAAATTGTTACCTCCCCTACTGTAATAATCTCCATCTTCTCCAGTATATTTCTTTTAACTGTCCTACGGGCAGATAGTTAAAGAAAGGAGACATAATGAACGATGTGGATTTTACGTGCATACTCCTGTACCTCTGTGTACATGACGTTGAGCTTTGGCATAGGCTGCCATCTTTTTGGTAGCCCATAGTCCTGTCATCATGGTTATGATCATTGTTACGATCAGAAAGGTACCTGGCTGGCAGCACTTAGGATCTGGGTTGCTTTAAACTCGCTTAGATCCTAAAGGAGGATTACAAGAACCATGACAACCCCCCACCCATGCCCCCCAGTCCAAAAAAATGTTCAGGTTTCATCTGGGGATCTGACTGTATTACAGGTCTAATAGTGTTTTAAAAAAAAAAATGCATTTGAAATGCTAAGCAATGGAGGCATCCTCCAAAGTGTGTGTCGGTGGGATCCCTGCTGCATACACATGTGTCTCTTGTGTGATGAAATGGGAGTATATTTTGTACAGCCATCTCTGGAGCTCTGCATTTGCCCTGTGTTGTGTACAGCTCCCATAAGAGGGCATGAAGAGTGACCTAGCTGTGTTCTGTGCTCAGTTTCTATCCTCGGTATCAACAAAACTATTTTTTATCCCTTACGGTATTCTGCTTGATGCCCTCTCAAACTTCAAAATTTGAAGGTTTTTTTTGCCCATATGTGGACATTTTTTGTTTTGAAGACTTTCATCTCTTACTACCCCTTTGAACTGGGTGTTTCTTTAAAAGGAAGAAGGAAACTTTCTTGGATAAGATGCTTTGTGTTAACTGCTTGCCTTTCTAGTAGGCTCAACTTCCAAAGTTCAGATGCTGACTAGTTTGTAATAGGCTTTGCCCAGCACCACTGGTGGCTGCTCCGGGTGTGGTGACTCCATCTTGGGTGTACATACCGTGTCTAACCTTTCTTCTCAAAGGCTCAAGTGCAGATAATGTTGGGTTTTTTTTTTTTTTGTTGTGTGGTGGTTTGGGTTTGGTTTTGTTTTTTTTTTTTTTGAGTCCCGGCTGCCAGCTCAACCTGTGCCATATCCCTTCTGACCCAGAGAAAGTGTCAGCAATGTGATCAGAGCTGTAAAAACTGCCAGACTTTTCCCTAGCAGAGGCTAGAGTCGAGAAGTCTCTGGTACTCAGAGAAAAGGAAGCGCTGAGTGCACGTGCAACCCCAGCAGACCTGCCTCTGTCCCTGGTGTATGAGTCTCATGGACAAAGCTCAATGCAGCACGTGCAAGGCTTCAGTTATGTGCAACAGTCGTACAAGTAGGAGCTTAAAAGTTTGCGTGTCTGAAAGGGTCAAGTAAGTTCCATATGGTTCCAAAGGCTGCATTCATAACACACCTACTAAGGAAAGATAAGTTTGTACCAGTCCTGAAACTGGTGTGGGTATTTGAACCCTACGAAGAGTACAGGTTATAATCAGAACAGAAGACCTAGATGTGTTTTGTCTACTGAAATGACTCCCAATCATTGTGTTTTAGACAGTTCTGAGGCATGATTGTTCTCATTTTCCTTTCTGAACTGCATTTTCACTTGCATTGTGTAGAGGAGCATCATTTTGCCTGCAGAGAGCAGCTACGCCATTTTCCACGGTCTGTGAGAGGAAAACTGGCTGACTGGCCTTTTGATTTTTTTTGAGTTCCACCTGATTTCAAGAACAAATGCTAAGTTGGACAGCAGTATCGCAATCTCTGCTTGATACAAGTGATCTTCATTGTAATATGCAGCAGTGCTTTCAGTTGCCTGTGGTGGCCTTGTTGCGCTCCTGCAACTGAAGGAAGATTGCTTGCTTAGGTTGCACTAGCTGAGGGTCTTTGAAATGTCCTTGTGATCCCCATTGCCCCTAGCACCCATGTTGTTGTTGAGGCATCTTGACATGTGTTTTGAGTTCAGAGTTTATTGGATGAAGGTCATAGCCATCTACTCTCTTGTGTGTGTGTGGTGGGGGAGTATAAAGCTGCTTGTGTGGCTGGAGCTGTTAATACTACACTATTAAAAAATAATAGTGTATTGTATCACTTGGTTGAATGTCTCCATTGAGAGTCACGCAGACTAAAACATACTGATGGACCACAGTTACCATAGGGTAAGTAATTGTTTTTTAGTAAAATAACTGATATTTTAATGAGCAACATTATACATCTGCAACAAAACAGCTTTTCTGTGCGTAACCTCTAGCTATAGTTTTAAATCATAAAGATGATGGGTATACATGATTTTCCTGTATGTTGATCTGTATGTTCCAAGGTGTGACAGATGTTGGGAGTGCCTCAGAGACTTGTCTTGAACTCTTGTCTATTTTTCCTTTTTAGATGTGCTGA
Organism: Pelecanus crispus; assembly: GCF_030463565.1. NCBI lineage: Eukaryota > Metazoa > Chordata > Aves > Pelecaniformes > Pelecanidae > Pelecanus > Pelecanus crispus. The sequence goes on along the minus strand of NC_134652.1, from coordinate 39,544,601 downwards.
AAGACATTATGACACCGCCAAATTTAACTGCAGAGGTACGTTTTCACTGTCTAGCATGTGTTCTTCTCTTTAAACTTCAGTGTTTCTGGATGAAGGTATAAAGGAGGAGCTGATGAATAGTAATGCAGGAGACTTGGTCACAAGGGATGATGTCAGATTGCTTTGAGTCATTGGAGAAACTTGCTATATTGATGCTTTCAAAAAAGTATGTTCCTGACAATTAACTAGATCAAGATCTAATAAGGCAATCGGAAGTCTACTGTTGCAAAAATTTTTGCAGAATGGGTTATTCAGAAGTTTCTGTTCAATTCAGTATGCAAACTTATTCTAAAATTTAGATGTGAAGCTTGGAGAAGTCTGGTTTTTATGCAGAAGCATCACTGAGAATAAAAATAGAAAACACTTAAGCCACTGTCACTGTTCATATAAAACAACTTCTTGAACATCTGGAACAAACCTTCAGTTGCTTTTAAAAAAAAAAAAAAAATCCAATGTGATGCCTCTCTGAGATGAGTTGGTTCTTAGACACTTTGCAGAGTTACCGGAAGCAGTGGGGAAACTTTTAGGGGCTCCTTTTGGTCAGACCCTTGGTGAGTGGAAGCTGATGTACCTGTTTTGTCAGTATTAACTCCCCAGGTAATAAATAAATAAGTACAGATTTACCTTTATTCTTTGTGCAGAGGAACATCTCTGTGCACAGTAGTAGAGCTTATAGTTCCTCTTCATGCAATGCTTCAGAATGGCTGGGTAGAGAAGGAGCACTTGTGTGTATGTAATTGTAGGAGATCCATAGGTTTTAGTTTTTGGTCTTACTGGCTAATAGTACATCATAGCAAGGGCTCAACTTCTTTTTTATTATTATTTTAAACCATCCCTCTAGTTGTAAAGAGTGTTTAGATCATGACCAAAATGTAATTGGCTGCTTTAATGCCTGAATAGAGAAGTACTGAAATTTTAGTTTTGAAGTCATCTTCACTTCTGATTTGCTCTTACAATGTTGAATGACAGTGTCCTGAAACCTCACTCAATAGATACAAGCCAGAAAAAAAAGTATTTTAAGATCTGCTTAAGCAATACTTTGCATAAGAGGAGAAAAGGTGTAAATGAAAAGGACATGCTTCTAGTATGTCCAGAACATACGCTTGCTTTAATTTATGCTATGGGGGTGCTCAGATCCCTTCACTGTCAGTCCCAGCCCAAAATGTTGTTTGTGACGGCACCTTTCACAGCTCCTCAGTGTAAGACAAAACTGTTGCAAGGAGCTCGTGTTGCCATTTTTTTCCCTTTTCATCCCCAAGTTAGTTACCTTAGATAACCAAATGGGTGATTCCAGACTTCCCTTAGCAGAGGAACAGCAGTTCTACTTCAGAATCTTCTGAAGTGAATTAATTTCAAAGGGAACTTCTTATTTGTACACTTAGCATGAAACACCATAGTAGTTCAGTATTCAACTTGGATGCTCTTGCATCCAATTCAAACCCAAACGTTGAAAGCTCTTCATCTTCTTTGGACACTAGCTTTCTATCTAGGTTGTTTGCAGTTTCTGAAGTACTTCGATGCTGGAAATTGCATTCTGCTTTGCCACAGGCTTTCCTTTTTTTTTTTTTTCCCCTCTTTATGTGCTATGGGATTTTTCTTGCAACGTCTAGGAGCTTGGAGAGACTAATCAAACCCATTCTCCATGCTGTATTAGGAACCAAAATCTGTGGAGGACCTGCACCCTCTAAGCTCAAGATTGTGCAGCTTAATGTTTCCTAAGGTTGCTTTCTGACTCTTAATCCCTCTGCACCATCACAGGGCACCCATTTCATCTGTTCCTCATTCCATCTTTGAAGAAAATACCGCAAGGTTTGCCTTTGATCCCAAATCTTGGAGAGCATCTTCAGCATGCTGTTACTACTTGGTATTTTTCAGGCTGTTCTTTCAGGACTACTTTGTCCCCTTTTCATGGGAACCTTATTGGATGTGGTTAAGATAGACTCAAAGTTGTACGGACAAATTCGCAGTGTCTTCTAACAGCTTCTTCTCTTAGGGGTTTCTAAATAAATTCCTCCTTTCATTTACATCTGCTGCAAAAAGTGGCATCTCTGTAAGTTCGCATAAAGCAATCATTTGGGGAGTCTTTGGATCTTCCGTGTGGAAGAATTTTAGTGTTATGTTCATGTTCGTTAACCTTTGCTGCTTCTTTAGCAAAGATTATTCACTTTATCGGGCTTCCATGTTTGGTCTTCTGGGAGATTAAGTGGGTGGTCTGTACTGTGAGTGAATAAACTGTCCTTGCAGATCCTCTGAAAGGCTTCAGACTTATGCTGCAGTAATTTAGCAGTTCCATAACTTCATCCCTCACTTCTGCTCTTTAAGTCCCTGGGGATTCATCAAAAGGAGCCTTGCGTGTGTGACAAGAGAGTAGCACTTATGAAACGAATACAAACACTTGCTAAAAAATGAAATGTATTCATTTTCGAACTGGAAAAGGAAATGGTGTTTCTAGCTGAGAATTTTTAAATGAACCAGACTCGTATTTGTGAGATCCCAAGTCTGTCGATTGAGAATTAGGGTGTACTTTATGAAGTGCTGTTCTCCTGGTGAAACTAGTACAGCCCTATGTAATTCTGCCAGTCAGCATGGCACTGTCTGTCATCTTATCTGAGGTGTTAGAGGTTTGGGTTTGGGTGCTTGTCTCTGCTTATTGCTTATTTTTTGCTCTCTTGAGTTTTCTTTCATTTCCTGCGTGCTCACTTGAAATTCTTTCCGTCTCTAGATGGAAAAAAGTGTTTATGTGCATGTAAGAAAAAGGACAACTTCGTTCAGTGGTTTGACTTTAAAACCCATAAGTATTGCAAGTGCCTTACACGAGATTTCTTTCTTGATTACCATTTTTTAATAGGGAAATTGCAGTTTTTTGTTTCAAAACCCCTTTGAGGAAATTCTGTGAGTTTGTTCCCAACGTAGACCTAACTGTGCTCAGAATTTTTCAGCAAAATTCCTATTGTCTGATCAGTGACTGAGGTCTGGCCCTGTTTTCTCTCAGCAGGTAGTCTAATTATTGCTAGAGTAATGGGTTTTCACAAGGTCACTCTTTGTGCCAATGCACTCTTAAATTCTAGAAATTTCATGATGTACAATACAGGGTCTGTGCCACTCCAGTAGTGGTGTGAAATAGTCTTTTCAAGTAGCAGGATGCTTGCTTATGTATTACTAGAGAAATGTCTGCAATGCATATATATGCAGTATGTTGCTGAATAATACTGGAAAAAAAAAACCTACAAACTACGTATCTACATGGAAGACAGGGCGCTTTATTTAGAAAGTTAATTTTTTGCATGCTTGTCACAAAGTTGACCTGTCTAGTTGAGCTTGGTGTAATTTCCTTTTGAGATTTTGATAAATGACTTCTTCTCATTGCAGTTGCACAGTACCCTTTTGAAGACCATAACCCACCACAGCTAGAGCTTATCAAACCTTTTTGTGAAGATCTTGACCAATGGCTGAGTGAAGATGACAATCATGTTGCAGCAATCCACTGTAAAGCTGGAAAGGGACGAACTGGTGTAATGATATGTGCATATTTGTTGCATCGAGGCAAGTTTTTAAAGGCTCAAGAAGCCCTAGATTTCTATGGGGAAGTAAGGACCAGAGACAAGAAGGTGAGCTATTTTCTGTTCTTCTGTTCTGCTATCTGTATCTTTATGCTTTTCCTACTTGAGGTCAATTTGAATAGTCAAGCCCCTTAAGAAATACTTTCTGTCAGTTGTGATATCTGGTTTGATTTAGCTTTAACATTATTGGATCAGTGCAGTTGTTCTAAATGAAAAAGCTTTCCTAAGCAGCAGTAGCAATTAGTCACAACACTAAAACAGTCTGGTTTTTCCATCTCCTGTTCAAGAAGATCTGGACAGTTTATTTTAAACAGCCTTTTAAATAGCATTCTGCTGTGTGTTGCATCAAATGGGTGGTTGACGAGTGAACTTTCTCGTTCAGCATTTTTGGACCAAATAAGAGGATTATTCTAGCTTGTTTTGCCTGAATGGATGAGCTGTTCAGCTCCTCAGGTTCTTTTAGTTTCTGTGGTGGTGTTTGGAGGTGCATAGTCGTGACTGTGTGTTACAGTTGAATATCCCTACTGGAAGGGTGTATCAGTCTGTTGTTGGGTGCCCCTTTCCAATAAAAGGGTAGTTAAGCCCAGACATTGGCGGCCTCAGAGCCTGCTTCATGAGGTGTTGCCATTTAGTTTCTTGTACTTCTCCTGAGGAGAAATGGGAGGATCTCATTTCAGAGAAGTGATGTTCATGGCTACAAGAGCTTTCTGTTAAGACCTTGTCAGTGGGAAAGACAGACTTAGCAGTAACTGTATGTTGGACATTTCTGGCATGGTTATGCCTCATTAATGGGAATTTAACGTCCTTATTTGAAATCTTCTCCAAATATAATAAGGTGTGCCTTGCAAGGTCACTTCAGCAAGCTTCCCTGCTCATCTTCCATCATTTCCTTGTGTATGTTGGTAGAGCAGCCCAGGGGGTCATCCTGGCAGGCCAGTTTCCAGCCTACAGAAGTACAGAGCTCTCTGTGTTCCCTTAATATTTATGTAAAGTATTAATTTCACAGTGTGTAGACCTCTAATACGCAAAGCTTCATGTTTGAAGGCTCTTGAGAGCAGAAGTGTGACATAAGGAATTTTAGAATTTGGCTGTTAATTCACTGGAAGGAGCAAATAACTTCTTAGTTTGCTCTCTTTACAAGATGGAGCTGTTACTCCATGTACTGCTGAGAAGATAGCTGTGGTGTAATACTAGAGCAGAGACAGTGTCAAGGTTTCCCACCAAACCTTTGTGGCTTTTGGTAAGGATGCATGATAGTGAATAGGAATGAGCTGTGTGATGAATATACAGTGTAGGTTACTCCTGCTGATAAAGATTATCTACAGAGCTGGATAAAATACCATGAGAACTACAAAGCTTGACAAATACACGGTGAAGCGTGTTGTTCCTCAGTTTCCCTTTTGGGGGGAAAAAAAGGGGGGGGGGAAGTATTTCTGTGCATTAGTGTGTTGGGGGTAAGGTCAGTTAAGTGTTCATCAGTACCCCAGTGGTACCTCTGGCATGTTTGAGGTAACAGGGAATTCAGTAAACAGAAATAGTGAGAGCCTTGTTTAGCTTCACTGTAAATATTGTCTGTAGCCATCAACTTTGTTTTGGTTTTGATGTCTTTGCTGGAAGAGTTTTTTTTTTCCGCAGCTCCACTTGAGTGTGGTTATCTTTATGTGGACAGTGGGCAGCATGTGAGTCACATAATCCTTTAAAGTAGTGTTTATAAACAGGTATTCCAGTGCAGGTAGGTTCTGGGAGCTCTTTCTTCCCTTGTGGCCCGTATTTCGGTGTTCTGTGTCAAGTGCTGCTCTCTGATTTGACACTTCACCACACCTTTATATAACTGACTTCCTGAACTCAAAGTAAATGAGGCATCAACAGTGCTGTTTGCCCCTAGGGACAAGAAAATGCATTTTTCTTTTTTTTTTTTTTTTTTGTTGCTGGACCAACATATGCATGCTGAAGGAAAACTGGCTTTAGGTACCAAATTTTCCTCATTTAAAGCAAGCACAAGGTTTACAGTTTGTATTTAGCTGCTCAGAATAGTGTAGCTAAAATCACTGTTGCTATTAATGTGCATGGCAGAGTGATTCTCGAGAGGGTTTAGTCCATGCCGGCAGGAAGTGTGAGTCTAATTGCAAGAGGAACTATGACTAATTGGTCAAGAGAACAACCTCTAGTACTTCTGTAGCAAGCTTTTCCCAGCTGCCTGTTGGGAGAAGAAGCTTCCCAGAGGCCTTTGCAATATCAAGTGAGAGTTGTTGTAGATGAGGCTGACAGTGCCTAGATAGTCTGTTAATGTACTGTTGTCCTGGGAAAGGTAGTGGGGAGTAGGACATTGCAGAACTGAGTCTAAAAGTCTGTCTCTGACCAAAAACTGGGGGGGGGTTGTTTTTTTTCCTATAAGCTGTCTCTTGAGTTCTGTAGCTCATCATAGTGGGAAGATCCTTTTTCAGAAGGGAATGATAAAGATTAGAAAGTATTGGCTAAATGGTTGTCTCTCTCAGTCACCAGCACTGTAGTAGAACAGGACTGATTTCTATTTTCTCTTTGAACCAAGGGAGGCAAACTGTTTTCTGAAATTGCATAAAGAACTGTAATTGTCCAGCCTGTTTTCAGAGCTGGGGGAGAAGTAAACCCCCCTAAAGGTCTTCTAAAAAAGCTGTTGCTTCATTGTTTGAAATGGTTAGCTTATCACCTGTTTTTTCCTTAAGATGGACACTGAAATACTACTGTGATGATGAAGACTGATGACTTACCTTCCTACAGCTGGAGAAGGTCTTTATTTATTCCCACTTCTGCCTTGAAGGTTTTATGGTGAGGATTAGTCTTGGAAGGAAGTGTAGTCTACTCAATAGATATGTATCAGCTGGGAACAGCTAGTCAAGTGCTTGAGCTGGAGATGATCCATTCGGGAGCATTGTTTGACCATCATACTGTTGCATTTTTAGGAACAGCTCCTAATAGTGGTGTAACGGAACAGGAAATGGAAACCAATTATTCTGTGTGAGGAAGTCTCAGAATGACTCTTTGAGCAGGGTAGATATCCAATGTCTGATGTGTCGGAGCTGATCAGTTGTGATGGCTCTTTGTTCAATGTACTCGGTGACAACCTCTGCTAAACCTGATGCCGTAAGCCTAGTCTGTGGCTGCAGCTTTAGCTTTGCTCTAATGGTAGGGCATGTTATTAAAATGAATGTAGGAATGTCACTTCCAAAAATGTTTTGTTCTTCATAATACTGCCTGCACTACGTTGAGAGGAGAACCTGAGGCAGCACCTGACAATTTTTGTGATGTCTACACAGCTCGGCAGTGCTCTGTGAAACTCTGGCATAGGGACTAGAGAAGCTTATCTAAAGTCCATTTAAAAAACTGATGATGGTGATAGATGGGAAATGTAAGCTTCTTGAGGAAGAAATACTTAAACTGCTTCCGTGTTCTTTATTCTTCTTCAGTAAAAGTAAGCGGGGATTGATTGTACCTCTCGGAATATTAGCTTGTTATGAAAGTGTTCTGCTTTGAAATCAGACCTTTGGAAAACGGAGAACTTTCTGTTCCACTGCATTGTGGCTGGTTCTTAGGATCTCAGGGTAAAGGCTGTGTCTCCAGGGGGTAAAAATCTCTGGCTGGAGGGATAAAACTGCCCTCTTGGCTGAGAACTGATTTTGCTTTGAGATCAACTATCACTTTATATAGCTGTGTTCCCTTTGTTCTGGTCCCAGCCCTGGTTGTCCTGATAAGGTGTGCTGGGGTTTCTCTGTGGGGCAGGCACATCCTTTACGGCATGGAGAAGCTATGAGCAGAGAAGGATGCGTTTTCCTTACCTACATGGCTTGCTTCTGGTTGGCAGCATTGGCAAATTACTGATGGCTTGTTCTGAGGCTGGGATTTTCTCAGTTGTGAAGCTCAGATCCCAGGAAAGCAAACTTTAAAGCTCCACTTTGGAGTGGGTCTGATAACTACTGAGATGACATCTGAACCAAAACCGTTGTCTCTGTAGAAGGCTGCTTAAGAACGTCATTGTACAAGTGCTGTGGGATAAAGTCTTGTGTAATTTAGAAGCAGCTGAAGTGGTAACGAGCTATAATTACCAACTTTTTTTTTTTAAATAAAGGCAGGAAGTGATAGATGCTTACTAAATTAAAAGTACTCTGGCCATTCTTAGCTTATGGCTGTTGCAAGGTGAAGCAGGTATTAGCACTAACAGTTTGTAGAAAAACTGTGTTCTAGGTTTTGTGACCAAAATGCTCATAGACTTGTATATGAAAAGCTTTGGTTATCTCCAGTTTATTGCAATTTCACATTTAGTTTTAATATGAAATTTTACTTACTGATGCTGTTGCAAATATATAGTATGGGTTGTTATAAACCATGTAATGCATTTTCTAGGGAATTAAATTCTTTCTCACCTTTTTCTCTTTTGCTTGAAAATATTAGCTGTAAGAGCTTTAAAACTATTCCCTTACTTGAAGTTTGATTTAAAATCAGTAATTAAAATGTTCTTTGGTTATATGTTCTCAAAGCAAGCGTTGACTTCAGAGTGGTAATTAAACTGAGAAGTCCTTCATTTAACAGTTTGGGCTCTTGAGCCTATATTAATGAAACTTTCTGGTTTTGATTTTTGTGAAAACATTTCAGAAGGGCATTTTGTAACAGAAGATATTGTGAGTCTTGAGTACAGTGATATTAGCAAGCAAAATTAGAATCTTTTGACTTAAACTGCTGTTGAAATGTAATTTCTGTATTGGTGCTTAAAAATTCATACATTCAAGGCACCTCCTGCTTGACGTCTGACACTCCTCACACCAAAAATAAGCAGCAGCATGAAACCATCTTTTACATGGCCCTCAGGGTCTCCGAGGTGGTTGTTTTTAAGATATGCAAGAGTCTGCATTCTTTGCCCCATTGCTTGAGGTGGATGTTTGGTGATACGTACTAAAGTAACTGGAAAACCAGTGTCCTACTTGTTGCGTGCTGGGGACTGGTTGGTAATTAATTGCCTGGTGTTAGATAATGAGTGCAAACAGCTTCCTCTTAAACACTCTGCAGGATGAGTACAAGAGGTGTGGACACATGTCTGAGGAAAAGGGGAACGCATACAGAAGCTGTCTTTGGGGGTGGTTTGGAGGTCTATTGTATCTTTGCTAGTCCTTAAGGTGCCCAGGGTGGTCCGCAGTGAAGAAATTGCTGAGGGTTGTCACAAGTTACTGTACCAAAAACCTGTGTGGCTGGGTTTCTGTGCAGTGTAGAATGCAGTGCAGAACTTCCCTGTTTTCTAGGTACAGCCAGCTTAGATGCTTTACTCTGTGTGCTGGTCTCCAGTGTAGCTGCTGCGGAGTATACTCGGCATAAATCACGATGGTTTATTCCAGGTGCTTTAGCTACCTTTTCATTTGTGGTTTATTTGCCTTTAGTTATATTCTGAGGTAACGGGCAGGAGCTCTGTCAGTGATGCTAATAAATGGTCGTGATGTTTTTTGACGTTTGTTTTCCCCCTGTTTAGGGAGTGACAATTCCCAGTCAGAGACGCTACGTGTACTATTATAGCTACCTGTTAAAGAATCACTTGGATTACAGACCAGTGGCACTGCTCTTTCACAAGATGATGTTTGAAACAATTCCCATGTTCAGCGGCGGAACTTGCAGTAAGTACCCAGCACCCCATTAACCTCCATTAGCTCTCGTAAGGAAACACATTGGCCTTTGAACTTGGTTTGGTTATGTGACGGTTACCATTCTGGAACGTGTCACGAAGAGCTGCACACCTTGATGGAGGAGATCATACCTAAACACTTCACATTCCAAAATGCGCTGGGTTAGTGTGGTCTATCTGCTAGCATCCTCCCAGGTGTAGTAAGTTGAGGTCTGTGAAGGACTTGCGTGGTTGTTTCATTACAATTTTAAATTGGGAAGGATTTGATGGTTTGAAGGTAAATGATGCCATATATATATTTGGATATTTGCTCCTTACTTTTTTATAAAAAGCCTTTTTTTTTTTAATGTAGCAACTCTTGGGAAACATGAATTGCTGAAAAACATTTGCTTAATGGTGTGTTGGCTTCAAATGCACCAATGTCATTCTTCCCATGACGTTTAAAAAAAAAATCGGTTCAACTGGGTAAATATCTAATTAACTCTATAAGACTCCGTATAAAGAAAAGGTTATTCCAGAGTATTAATACACCTGTAAACGATTAATCTGGTTTGCTGATACACAGTGTGTTAGTAAGGAACAGCAGATTCCTTGGAACTTTGAAGTATAAATATGAATTGACTTCTGTCCTTCTGTGGGCTGCGTTACAGGGCAGTAACTGCCTAGTGTTGCGTGTTAATTTTTTGTTAGTGGAAAAAGTCTTTGTAATGGTTTTGCTATGGGGATTACTGCAATGTGTAATTAATTCCAGTGCCTCCTGTGGCTTTGATTATAATTGCACTGTTAATATTGTTGTAAGACAGTACCTGAACATGTTACACACATAAGAAACAATCGAGCAACTTGTCGGGCTGGCTGTATTTACAGGAGGAGGAGGAAGGGAGGAGCCTCTGCCAAAAAACCTCTGCCTCCAGGGTAGAGGTGTGGAGGTTACAGATTTCTGCAATTACCACTTATTTAATGTTTTGGATAAACTGTGCTATACTTGCGAAATCGAGCTACAAGTATGAATTGCTCGCGTGAGTGTTAACTTGTTTGTCCCTACCAGGCTGTTAGCATGCTGTTTTCACAGTAGGATGTCGGGATAAACAAAAGATTTGCTAAGCATCTGAGAAAGATAGAGTAACTATCAACTTCAGCATCTTTGTGTATTGCAATATTTTACGTTTCTGTGGAGTTTTCAGTGATTTTTCAGAATGTGAAACCAATGGTCTGTGTTACTTTAGTCATGTTATCTATTGCGGTGGTAGTAATTCTACCAACACATGATAACTTCAAATCTGACTTCCTTGTTATCTTCCTTCTGTTTTAAAGTCACTGACGGAGCAGAGTCGTGCCTCTCAGGCAAAATGACGGGATGACAGGGTTTCACGGCTCTGAGGATTTGGGGGAGATAAGTAGCAGTTTTATAGCTAGGCCGTTCAGCAAGATAGCCTGGGTATGCTCGGGAGGGACTTCCACAGCTCTGCAGGGGTGGTTTCAGGGTGGCTACATGCTCGACGGCAGGGTATGGTTCGGTGTGTATTGTCCAGAGAGCAGTCTGCAGCTGATACTAACAGAAAAGTTAGGAGCAAATGCAGAAAGATTTCTTCGAATAAGTTTCATTTAATATTTCTTGCTTTCATGCTGGTGTCTGGCAGTTTCCAAAGAAAATCTGCTTAGGCTGCACCAAAAGACCCTCATCATTTCAGCTGTTATCCCTGCAGATTTAATTTAGGAAGTTATGCCATGGCAGGCACTTTTTTTGGTGATGGTGATTTACAGGACAGACTTAACTGTCTGTGTCTGTATAGTCTGTTGGTGCTGGCTGGCTTGTATATTAATGTTAAATTTCCTTGTTTTTGTTTGTGTAACAGTTCTGTTTGTGTAAGAGTACAAATCAGTTTGTGCTGACATGACCACCCCCTCTGCAATTTGAAGAAGAGATCAGAGAGAATAAAACCCCTCAGTTAGGTCCATATAATATAGAGATTAGAGGCAATATGCAAGGAAAAGTCAGGAAGTTATTGCTTCATATAGTTATTTCTTATGATATTAAAAAGAAACAGCAACTTTCCAGGAACCCTATGGTTGCCTGAGAGTATGGCTACAAAGGACAGAAATATGTTAGGTTGTTTCCAGTAACTTCTAGCAAAGTTTGATGCCCTGCAGTGCTTAACTCTTAATAGGTGCTTATTTAACTTTGAAAATACTATAGCTCAGGATTGTGATTCTGATACTAATATTGTGCTTTTTTGACACTTTAAAGCATTTCTTACAAAGAGACACTCTGTTTTGCCATGCAGATCCTCAGTTTGTGGTGTACCAGCTAAAGGTAAAGATATTCACCTCCCCTTCAGGACCCTCAAGACGTGAAGACAAGTATATGTACTTTGAATTCCCTCAACCTTTGCCAGTATGCGGTGATATCAAAGTGGAATTTTTCCACAAACAGAACAAGATGTTGAAAAAGGTTGGTTTTCTCGCTTTTCTGGAAAATGTTGTTGAGCCAATCCTGATGCAGGGCTGGGATGTTGGTTATTCTTCAGTGATGTGTAATCACAGTATTTAATTCTTTGATGTCTAGTTTTCCCAAGGAGAGAGTCTACCACAAAACGAAAGCTGGATATTTTGAGAGTTGGTAAGATTAAGTACAAAGGTTGGATAAAAATTATACTGGATATGTATTGCAGTCATTTGGGTAGTAGTGAGTAATCTAATTGAGGAAGAAACATTCTCATTCTAAAAATAGACTTGCATACTGAGCAAGTTAACTCCAGCTGTTTTCTTCACTAAATTTTCCTAAGGTCTGAGCAGGCACAGGCACAGAAGATCCTGTCTGTGTGCTGTTGGCTGATTTCTGTCAAATTTGGTTGAATTTCTGAGATAATTGAGTTCCTACGCACTTTGTAAAAAGTACCTCTGCAATCTAGTCAGCCATCTCTTGGTTCCCAGCTGCAGTGCCTTGACATTAAATGTTTAGAGAATTCACTCAGAACTGAGAATTTTATCAGTGTTTCAGTTGTGGAAAAAATTAATCTAGAACTTATTTTGACACCAAAGTCAGTGAGTTCTTAAAGATGAATGCCTTGTCACTGAGTTTCATTAATTCTGGTGCATTAATTCTAGCTTGCATCTACCAAAGTGAAAGGTGAGGATGAGATCATGTTGATTAAAGGCTACCTTTGTATTTACTACTTAAAATTCTTTACGAATAGTTGTTCACTATTTAATGGATGTTATAAAATTTAAGAGCATTCATTGAGTGAATTCTGTGTACAAGCAAAGCATGAAAATAAGAAAATACTGCAGTGGATAACATAAGTGATAACAGTCTCTTATAACTGTGCATGCAGGTTGTACCTACTAGATACTTGTGTAAATACACATGCACACTATTTTGTGGGTTTGTTCAGTTACAAGGCTTCGTTAACTAGTTCAATGGTGTAATTTCATTAGCTGGAAATGTCATGTTCTGTTGTTTGCTATGTGCTGATGTCTGCATAAGTTTATAAACAGTTTCTTAAAGGGAATATTTTCTTCTTGTGCCTGTTTAATGAGATGTTTTAGTTGGTCAATGTGGCTATATGCAGTACAGAGAACTGTAAAACAAAGCATTTTAAAAGTAGAAATTCCACTTTAAGTCAACATTAAAATTATTGACATTTAAAACTGCAATGCACAGGAGCCAGTTTTGAGAACGGACTTGTAAAGGAGCGCCCAGATAAGTACTGTGGGCCAGACATGAGGCATGCAGGGAGGAGATGAAACAAAACCCAAACATCTGAGACAAGGTCCTGTTTGATCCGGTCTCTGTCCTACCTTAACTGTGAATTTGTCATTTCTTTACCATCTTCCGTAACACGTGAATTGCAAATGGACTTTGTAGGAAGCATTGTGCTGCCCTGCCTCTCCCTGAGTAAGCCCCTGAAATATCAGTGCATGGCTCAGGTGCTGGATCTTGGCTCTGTAGCACCAGGAATGAACTCCTGTATTTGTTTATAAGAGAGCACTGAGATCCAGTGACAGCATAAACTAGTGCTCCTCGTTATCACATACAGTTTCTGTAGTATAAATTCAGTCTTCAAGAGTGTGTAAAATTGTCTGTAAAAATGCAGTGTGTTACTATATTGTAGTTTCGTTTCGGAGTGTCATATCAGCCATGGTTTCATTTCTTAAGAATCTCTTTGTAGTTTCTGAGTAGCTGGTTGGTTTTTTTTTTCTTTTTGTCTATTCTTATCGAGTACCCTAACTATTCAGGTTCTGTGCATTACAGATAGTGCAGAGATGCTCCTTTTCTCAGTGTTTTTGGACTGCTTGGGCCAAGAAATGCTGAGATGGTGAAAGCTGCTCTTTCCACATCTGCAAGCTTTTCTGAGAGAGAGAAACTGTCCCTTCACCAGGCGGAAGTCTTTTGTAAAGAAACCACCTTGATAATCTGGCTCGAAGATCTGTTGAATCTAGTGTCTAATTGCCCTCAAACTTGTGTAAGAATGGAGGGCAAAAGAAAGTAGGTATATGGTGTTACACAGTTCTGTTAGCTCTACTGTAAATGCAGACACGAATTGAGGGCATCTGGGACTGGGTCCATGGATCTTCTTGGATGTAAGGATGTTAGTTTTATGAAACCACTGCTGAGGTCTTCATATTGAGAATTAGTGAAATATTTCATCTCTGACATGTGCTGTGGCACTAGAGGAGATCCTTCCACACAGTCCTTTTGGCAACTTACTATGTAAAGTGACTAAGATGGGAGTAGGGAAAAGGTGAATATTTGTGGCAGAAAACTTACATTGGCACAAAGTTGAACACATTTCTCTGTACAGGTGTTTCATGTGTGTGCCTATTCCTTTTCTAGATAAACTGACTCTACACAGTGTTTACTCAAAACCCCAAAAGAGAGGGCCTGCCACTGTGGAGACCTGTTGCATTTTGGAGAGGATCACTTCTATGCAGTGATCACCTAATTAATGAGGAACAGCATCATTAGGAGTAACAGGATCTTATCTTTCAGAGATTCTGGTTTATTCACGTGTGTTTATGAAAGCTGGAATTACAGGTCTGTTGCCCGTCACTGGTTCTTGCTCTTCCAAGGTTTTCTGTTAGCAGGTTTATAGGTAGCTGCTAAACAAGTTTTCTTGCACACACTTAAAGGCATCACATATCTACCAGCCTGCATTTTAACTTTGCATAAGAAACCTAGTCAGAAAACTAACAACATTAATTAAAAGTTTAATTCTCGATCCATTCTGGGTCTCAGACTGGAAAGTGGCTATGTCTTGTCTCTGGAGATAAAGGAAACTTTTGTGTCCTCCTGCTGGGTCTGGTTTGGTGTTTGATACCAAAGATCTCAGCTGAAGTGCTTTGGATTTGCTCACCTGTACTTGCTTTCAAATTTCTTAACCCTCTGAAGAATCCTCTGCATTATCTGCAGAGCTGTCTGGTATGGAGGGTCCTCCTCAACTTAGATCAAGCTCTCTTTGGATAAAATTATTGTGCATGAAACAAAACAAACTTGAATGACCAAGTGACTTTCAGCACGTAGTGTTGCAGTGTCAATATGAAATTTAAAGCAGTCAAGTGTCCTGTTTTTTTTTTAATGGTAAAACTTAATTTAAGCAAATTCAGTGGCTAGTGAGAGCTGACCTCAGCCAGGGGATTATTGGCACTGGTGAGATGATGTTGGTAAGAGGGGGTGACTGCTTTGAAAAAGTTACCCTGTTACAGCTCTTCCATAATCTGTGCCACCTGGCATCAGTAAGTCCACAACTTTTGGTCTTTTCTTGTCTAATAAAGTTGTTTATTCTTGGACCGTTTCTTCAGTATGATGTAGCTACTTCCTTTCAAGAATGAAATGCATGCTCATATGAGAACAAAATGGCTTGAGGCTTGAGTCACGAATTTCTGATGCGTAGAAGTTAGTAATTTCAGTAGGTTTTTTGAGCATAGGTTTTTGTTTCTCGACTTGTAGCTTGGCTATTCTTCCATCTCAGACTGCTGCTGTAGGCTCTCTAGGTTTGCTTCCATGTATCTGTGAAACCTTTTTCTTCCAGTTATTGATGTTGACATGATGAAGTATTTCAGAGTATCCTTATATCACTTGGTTCAGTGAGAGTCTTGTTTAAAAATAATACAGAAGATCTCAGAATCTTCCTGCCTGCAGAGCCTGGGGGTAAAGGAGACCTTTTCCAGGAGTCCTCCCCCTATAGATGAGAGGGAACTGTTGGTGTGGGTTTTTTTGTAAGAGGCACTGCTGTATTATACCCAGGCTCTAGTGTAGGCAGGGCTGACAGCATTGTTTGAGCTGTTGGGTATGCCATTTCATCTCCTGGGTCTGTATAGATGAGAAGATCTGCTACACAGTTCAAGAGGACTTTGGGCAATTGCTGTTTAGCAGACACTGAAGAATGAACTCTGAAAATGTCAGAAGACTTTAAATGTTGGTCTGAAAATGGTACAAGAAGTTCCACCAGCCATGACTACAGGAAGGCTGTGAGGCCAGCATGGAGCAGGTTGAAACATGATCTCCAATCTTCTGATTGCTGGATAGCATCTCCAAAACCCTTAGCTGGTGCTGCAAAGTGATTATAAGTGCCTCTGCAAAATTAAACTCTCAGGAGGGTACAGTAGCTCCTAGCTGATGGTTTAAATGATCTCGGATTTGGATCTCAGTCTGCAGTTAGAGGCAGATACCGGCTCTAGAGTGAGGTATATTTTTCTGTCAGTCTGAGAACTGAAAAACTGCACAAGGTAGGGATAAGTATTGTATGTCAAAATGGTGTGATTAAATCAGCTTCTGACTCAAGTGTCTGATACTGCACTGTAGATTTTGTGATACAGATTTGGCTATGGGAAGAAGTACATCTATGTGTTGTGTTTTCGTTGGTTTTTTTTTTTTTTTTAAGGCAGATGCCTGTGATGTAACTGGAAGTGAAGCAAAACACATTCAAAAAAGCCTCTAGCTAATACTTGTTTTCAGAAGCCTATTCATTAAATTGTGTTCCTGTGAGCACTTGATCTGGTATTCTGATTTGCTATATAAAGCCCAAATTCAGTTCATGCCTTGATTTTTAAAATTCCTATCTTTGGCCCATAGTACATCAGCTTTCTTCGCTGTCTCCCATGAAATATTTTGTAGCTTGACGCTTCAACTGAAGCTGGCTGAATCCAAACTTTGAATAATGAGTTTTGTTTTTCAGTGAAAGCAGTGACACAGTTATCAACCTTAAGAGCTAATTCCAAAAAACATGACCAAGTCTTCCCTTAATTTGAGTGGCCGTGCCATCTTCCAGTACCCATTAACTTAGTTTATTAGGCTTATTAAATTAGTGTAGTGGGAAAGGAAGGGAAATAACTTGATGCTTTAAAAAGCTGGAGGGAGATAAAAGGATAAATGACCAGCTCAGCCAAGTTGTGTTGTTTAGTTTGAGTCCCTGAAGACCTCTGCAAATTTATCCCAAGGAAAACAGATTAAAAGATGTCTAGTGAGAAGTTTGTCATCTGTCTTGTCTTCTCCAGACTCTATCAGTAAAAACTGAGTCCCCGCAGTTGCTTGTTCAGGCAGGCCCTTAAGTGCCAAGTAAATCATTCCTGATTCTGTTCCACCTGATGAAGTTCAGGGTGAGGCATGATAAGACTCTGCCTTCTGCTTCTGCTGGCAGTTGGTTTACATCCAGTGGCCTTGTTTGCTTTGGCACTGCTTTCCTCCAAAGCTGCTTCAGCACTATTGGTGTAAGCCATTTTCCATTTGTCTGCTGTGGCATGTTCATCAGCTTTGTCCTCCCCTCTGCGGACCTCGCTGGAGGTATCATGGGTGGCACTGAGGACCAGTACCAAAATGCATTGGTGCTTCTGCATTGTGGTCCTGAAGGATGAAACATGGTAGTACCATCACCCCAGCTACAAGAGGTGGGATTTCCCTTAACTGTCATCATAGTGTGGAAATGCACTTTCTTCTCCGAATCCTTGCTGGAAGGATGGCCTCGTCACCAGTGGTGAGACTGCAGGTGGTATGTCCACCTGCTTACAGAGCTGTTGTGTGCTGGAAGAAACATCAGCTCGGGCTTGCCTTTTCCTGCTGTTTATTACAGATGGCACCTGGACTCCACATCCCTCCTGTTCTGTAGCTGGAAAGCTGATACCATTGGTTGTTTCTGTTTTGACCTGAACTGGTCTTTTGGTTTGAGCAGAAGTAGCCATCCCATTCCCTTGGAGGACTATGTATCTTTGAGGGACTCATCATCTGGGCATAGGAGAAGCCTGGACCAGGTTACCCTGAAGATGTCTTCATGGGGATTTTGCTTACTGCCACTTCCTTTATAAGACATCAGCAGGCAGGCTGATGAGTTGTTTGAGCATTACAGAAGAATAAACCCTTTTGCCCAGGATGTTCATCCTCTACTTCCAGATCCTGGGGCAGGCATTTTTAAGACTCTTTCTGAGGTAGTGTTAGTGAAGAAGAGGGTGCTAAGTGTATGCACAGTTTGGGCCTGGCAAGAACCTCCCGACTGCTGCCTTGTATGGATGGGCTCTGGCAAGGCTTCTTCATAGATGTGATGGTTTGAAGGGACTTGGTGGCAGTGGCAAACATATGTTAGTCTCTCAAGACAACTGTTAATTACAGCATGTTAATTTGGTAGATTAACTTGATTCCCAAAGGTACTGGAGAGGCAAGCGTTGAAGTGGATAACTTAACAACCGGAAGTGTTTCTGACTGAATTATTTAACTTTTGTCTTTGCCGCTGCACTTCCTTACAGGTTGGGGGTCTCTTAGGTCTCTTAGAAATGCACGCAAGCTGGAAGTGGTTTTGTATGCTTTACCTAAAATACTGAAAATGGGTCTACTGACCTTTGGTAGAGAAGGCAGGTAGAAGTTGTTTCATCAGACACTTCTGAATTCCCAGTATTTGTGTGCTCACATGTTTTTATTAATTTGTGAGGAAGAAGAATAGAAGTTAAATAGTAGTTCAGCTCTTCTCGTTGGCCCAGGAAAATGTGGTATTTTGCTGGTGCCAAATTACCTTCAGCAGGGAGGCACGCTCATATGATGCACACTGGAACCACTTCTGTTCCACCTCTGATTTGGCCCCTGCTTACCAGCAGAGGTGAATAGCTAGGAAGATGGGCCAGGACCTGGATTTTCCCATAAGAAATTGGAATTAGATCTCTCTGGTAAACCAAAATGTGTAAATTAGCTCAGAAGGAGTTGGTTTGTGTTCTGGTCCTGTATAATATCAAGGAATGTTAGATTCTGGTGTGTGCTAGCTTTTGTCACCCCTGCAGCTTTAGCAGAAATGCAGAAATACTGACTATTGTGGGAAGACTGGCCATTTGCATTTTGGATCTTTTGCCTGAAAACTCAAATAAGAATAAAATAGAAGGTTTCATTTGTAAAAAGGAAGTAAATGTAGCTCGGTTTCAGTTGAAGCGCTTAATGTACTTGTCAGGACCAACCTGCTAATGTTAGTTGATCTTGAAAACATCAACTCTTGACTGCCAAAAGTATGGCAAGTGATGGAGAACTAAAACAAGAGCATTCAGTGCATCCTACAGAGCTGTTTAGCCGAGAGCTTAAAGGTGAAGTTCCTGGGCATATCATCTTCAGAGATTGACTAGCCAAGAGCAAAACATTGCTGCTTGTTCAGTAGCACATACGGAGATAGACGCTGCTAGTCATAATGATAAGCATGTAAAACACTGGCTGATACCAGCTAGTTCTCCAGTGACTTTGTAAAATCACAGATACATTTATAGTTTGCCTCTTGTACAGGTATACGTCTTGCACTGTTATAGTGGATAATCTAACTTGTACCTTTCTGGCTGTTGATGGTCATCTGTCAAGTTCGGCTTAAGTTGAATATACTTAAACTCACAATGCCTCATCTTCTCATTAAAAACTTCCTGTTGAGTAGAATGACAGCAGACACTTTCAGAGTCAGACTTCCTCTTAGTACTGGTCAGCAAATATCTGACTGGTAGAAACCACCTCTGTAAAGCAGTAATTAATCCACTCCGATACGAGTCCTGCATTTGTAGGGTGGTTTTGCTCAATTAGCGCTATTTCTGTGTAAAAATAAAGTGTTCCGTTATGTGGGAAGCTATGGAGGAGGTTGTTCTTTGTTGATAAACACTACTCGCCTAAGTTGGTTCGCACAGGTTGTCTGTTGGGTTTGGCTACTGCTTGGTGAGATATGAGCAAAAAAAAAAAAATCTCTTTATGCCTTGTTTTATGCCAAGTTTAACTCTTGCTTAATTTATTGTCATCTGCTTTTTTTTGTAGGTATGATAGATTGTTTTAAAACCAACTTTGGATAAGGAGTGACTTCTGACAGCTTAATTCCTTAAAATTGAGTTTGATTTAATGCAGTTTTGCATATTGCCTAGGAGAATTGGTGAAAATGTCTTTGCATGCAGTGTAACCAATGACGTACTGTTGTCCAAACAAGTTTTGTCTGATATTACCGGTTTGGTTTTGATCAGCTGATGATATTAGCTGATGATATTATGATGATATTAATGTGCCACTAGTGAATACTAAAGCAAGCTTGTTCTTTGTGTTCTTCCTCCCCCAGGACAAAATGTTTCACTTTTGGGTAAATACATTCTTCATAGGACTGGATGAAAATTCAGACAAAGTAGAGAATGGAAGTCTAGTTGCAGATCAGGAACTTGATGGTATTTTCAGTACAGAGCGCTCAGATAATGATAAGGAATATTTAATCCTTACGTTAACAAAAAACGATCTAGACAAAGCAAATAAAGACAAAGCCAACAGATATTTCTCTCCAAACTTCAAGGTCAGTATATATTATGTGTAAACAAAGCTGAAAAGCTGCATGATGTTATTTGATTTGTCTGTCTTGCCTTATGGAGGGACCATTTGAAACTGCTGTCGATGTAGAAATTGAATTCATGTATTAGTATTGCTACCACTTAGCAAAGCTTCTAGCTTTGTAAGTTTATCTGCTTTTGGGGAAGTCAATAGATGTTGAGAGACTGGGAGTAAAGGCTTCAGGTCATTTCAGGTATTTATCAGAGCCATTAGAGATGAGTAGTAGGAGACCCAGAGACCCAGATAGCATCTTTCCTGTACCAGCTGCATTGCTATGAGCTCAGACCTTTACACTGTAATTGCTGAGTTGATTTGCAGAGGTGCCCACTTCACGGGAATACCTTAACCTGTGAGTTTAGCTTTGAGGAATATGAGACATTTCCAGCACTGTTTTTAAAAATGAAAAAGGCATTTTTAAGAACTTCAGTGGTTTTTAACTTGCTCATAAAATGTCAGTTGCACCCCAGCAGTGCTTGTTTGAAGGTAATGGTCATAGCTGCTTGTTGGAGTGTTGCATGGATCAGACTTTTCACACACATGTCACCAGTTATAGAGTGTTTTGTTCATTCTTACGCACTCTTACTGCTATCTCTTTTTGTGCTCGCAGAGGTCTAGAAGGTAGGACGGTCAAAAAGCTTAGTGTGGCATGGCCTGCCGCAGTGGTATGTCCTGCTGCTATAACTCAAGAGTACCAGAGGTTGGTGCAGATATGCAGAGCTCCTTCAGCTGGGCTTGAAAAACCTGCTTGCCAGTTCCTTATTTTGTCAGGGGTGGTAGTGGAGAGGCTGGCTAACCTCAGAAGAGCTCTTTGTTTCTTTCCTTCTTTCCAGAGTAGAGAGAGGAGCACTGATGTGATCCAGTACAGTGAAAGGAGCCATGCTGTTAAAAATTGCATTGTTACCTGTGCTCGGTTAAAGTCCAGGTTCCCTTTTTAAATGTTGTCTTTTCCTTTCCCAGGTGAAGCTATTTTTCACAAAAACAGTAGAAGAGCCATCAAATCCAGAGGCTAGCAGTTCAACTTCTGTAACGCCAGATGTTAGTGACAATGAACCTGATCATTATAGATACTCTGACACCACTGACTCTGATCCAGAGAATGAACCTTTTGATGAAGATCAACATACGCAGATTACAAAAGTCTGAATATTTTTTTTATCAGAGATAAAAAAACACACAAAAAAAAACAACCACGAAGAGTGACAAACTTGAATAAACTGAAAAAAGGACCTTTTTAAATGGCAAAAGGACATAGTGTCAGATTACCAATGATAGGAACAATTCTTTCCTGACCAATCTTGTTTTGCCCTATAAATCTCTACAGGGTTTGACACTTGTCCAGTTGGGAAAAAAAAAGGTTACGTAGCTCTTATATGTATATACCTTTTTGTGTCAAAAGGACATTAAAACTTCAATTAGGAACTATAAACATGGCACTTTCCCATTTTATTCCAGTTTTATAAAAGTGGAGACAGACCTAATGTGTATACGTAGGAATTTTTCCTTTTGTGTTCTGTCACCAAACGAAGTTTTGAAAATATACAGGTTCACATCCTGCCCCTTTTTTTGCACTTGTGTGGCAACAGAAAAGTCTGCAGTTGGCTAAGAGATGTTTCTAGAAGGTTTTACTACATTCTAATGCATGTATTTTGTATGGGGGATGGAAAGTAATGCTCAGAAAGGAATGTAGTCTGCTGGAGCTTGGCCTGTGTACCATATCCGGCTATTTACATGCACCTTTCTTTAGCATGCTACCGTAATTCATCCTGGACAATTGAAGAGTCGCCGCTGTCACTGCTTGTTGTTTGTGCATTTTATTTTTTTAAGTGTAATGGTGCTAGAAAAGGCAGCTAGAGAGAGTGATTCTGTATAGGGGTACAGGAATGAACCTTCACAACATCCTAAAGACCCTCAAATGAAGGGAGAAAAATTATTGGGGTCACAGAAAGGAAACACAGCAACAATGACTTAACCATACAAATGTGGAGGCTATCAACTAAAATACGAGCTTGAAACAAATTGTTACAAAATTTGACAATGATTTATTAGTTGTTTTTTTTCCTGAATTGTAATGGCTGCTCCATCTCCTGTGTAATCAAGGCCAGTGCTAAAAGTCAGATGCTATTACTGCATACATCAGTCAGCATCTTACATTTATATTATTAGTTTTTCAATCATATTCCTGCTGTGAATACTTCATGTGCTGCCTTGCAAGCTTTTTTCTCATTAATATAAAAATATTTTGTAATGGTGCACAGGAAATTTCGATTGGAGATTCTCCAGGTTAGTGTTTGTTTTGAGGATTTATGATGCATTTATTCAATCAAACCTCTGTCAGCCGTTCCACCCCTTTGACCTTACACATTCTATTACAGTGAGTTTTGCAGTTTTGCACACTTTTTTAAAAAAATGTCATTAACTGTTAGGGAATTTTACTTGAATACTCAGTACCTACGATGTTTTAAAAACAGACATTAGGCATGATATAGAGGAAACCAGTGTTGCAGTAAATTCTCAACACTGTATATGAAGATTTGTACTTTTAAAAACCAGAGCTTGTCCCAAATGTATTGTTTGCTATTTAAAAAAAAAAACAACCCACCCAACAAATTAGATTTCTAAACTGGCGGTGTTGTATTATTTGGAGGGATATAGCCAGGAGTAGGGCTTGAGATTCATTTTTGGTATATAATTGGTATGCCCAGACTGCAGATGACTTAAGAGTACAACTACTGTTGCATACAAATGTGAAGTAGCTGACAAAATTGTTCTCTCTAAAGTATGCCATGAATAGCTGTCCCCAAATTGACACTTTTTTTAGAATGTAATACATCCCCCCCCCCCCCCCCCTTCTTTAATTAACTTATTGGTGCTGACATTGAAGTTCATTAGCTGTGTTCTTGCCTAGATAACAACTGTGTATGGAATCTGTAAGGGCCCTGTACAACAGCATTAATGGTGAGAATTTGAATGAGACAAGGCAGGACTTCCAGTAATTACTATTGGTAAACAAAGGTATAAAGTGCTTTTGTGGGTTTTTTTATTTTGTTTTATTTTGGTATCTGGTCAATTTTGCTCATCAGATTCATGATTCTAACTTCTAACAAAGCTGATAAATATTTTCTGACTTATAGGTTTAATTAGACTTTAATAGCTTAATGGATCAAGATTGCTGGTTGCAGCGCTCATTATTCCCACTGTTATTGACGAGCAGGAGCTGGTTACCTTGGGACGTGATGTTTAACTCTTACCCTTCGAATCATGTTTCACCTTGTCTGTTTTTTAACAGTTGAAAGTTGTGTTGGCTAATAAACAAAAATGTTCATGCTTTAAAAGTATTTGGATATTGACACTGCTGCGTGTCCCACTTTGGATGATAAAAATTGGATTGGTGCGGTTCCGGTATGTAACGCTGAGGGCCGGATTGGAAATCATGACGCGATGGGCTTTTGCACTGTTATTTTTCCTTTGGAATGTGAAGGTTGGAATGAGGGTTTTGATTTTTTTTTTTGAATGTTTCGATGTCTTTGAGAAGCCTTGCTTACATTTTATGGTGTAGTCATTGGAAATGGAAAAATGGCATTATATATATTATATATATATATAAATATATATTATACATACTCTCCTATACTTTATTTCAGTTACCACCCCCATAGATGTTGACAAGAATTACCATGACTGAAAGGTTTTTGAGTCCTTATTAAAACTTTATTTATGACAGTATTCACAATTAGCTTGAACTGCATTCTGTAGGTAATCTTTCCTTGAGTTTCTGGACTGTATGCTTAAACCTTTTTGGATGTGCAACAGCTTACATGTCTGAAACTACTTGAAGGCATCACTTCGGTAAGAGCTTACTGTTAGGCCCTGAAGCATCCCCTAGTCATTGGTAGCCCCACTCAAAATATTTGCCACAGCTATTAAAGGGCAGTTGTACAAATAGCATCTGGATTCGTTCCTGTGGCACACATTGTAAACTGAAGTGGAGTTTACATGCAGCATCAAATGTTTCAGCTTTCAAAAAAAAAAAAATTTTTTAAAAAAAGATGCTAGTGTGCAAGTTCCATGTTTAGTCATAACGAATGTGTGCAATATGTTAACGATGCCTGTGGTTGCCACAAAGTGCCTCGTTTACCTTTTAAATACTGTTAGAAAGTGTCATGCATGCAGATGGATGGGGTGGAACTGTGCACTAAAAGGGGCTCCAACTGCAGTGTTTGGCAGAGCTGCCTTTCTCTGCCAGTTCAAATTTTCAGTCTGTTTTCATATAGCATATATATATATAGATACTAAAAGAAAAAAAAAATCAGTCTGTTAAGCAGCCTTACTTTGATTCAGCCTCTTCAAATACTATTGTGCTGTGCAACAGTGGCTCTGTGTGTAATGCTATGCACTGAGAATACACAAAAACCAAGTATGACATGTACAGGATAATGCCTCATACAAATCAGATGTCCGTTTGTTATTGTGTTTAACAACCCTTTATTTCTTAGTGTTAAAACTCCACTTAAAACTGATTAAAGTCTCATTCTTGTCACTGTCTGGGTGTTTTATTGAAGTATTTTGAGTATGGAAATGGTCAGCTAAAATATTTTGCTTGTAAGCCATGAAATTTTGAGCATGATCATTAGAGCAAAGGATGTTCCTTGTGTGTCCAAGGGGTTTTAAGAGAACTGCAACTTAAAACCCTTTTCTGTTCAGAAGCTTTAAACAAGTGTAGGTACCGGAAGTGCAGATTGTGTGCAGGGACATCTAACCCTTTACCATGATGGTGTTGCAGTGAGATGCAGGAGCACTTTCCTGGGGCACTAAACCATTTTTAGTCTCCAAGTAAAAGAACTCTTTCCTTATTTTTCATGTCAACCAGTGCATCTCCAGCAAAATGAGATGAGAGTCAAACCTGAGAAGTCTTTTCCTAAGGTAGTTTTAAATTGGCAATGAGATGCATTTTTCCCCAGTGGAAAAAGCATGCTCAACACATATCGAGTATGTAGTTTGGGATGTCGTCTATTCTTGTTGCTCATCTATTTTTAGACTAGACTTTAAGATGGCACTTTACTTAAAACATACGTGGCGTTCTCCTTTTGTGTTACGGTTACACTTTGAGCCTCTAGGAAAGAAAGACTGATAGCTCAGTGGATAGCCTCTGCGTTTCTAGTGATGGTGAGGAACCAGGGTGCTGTTCTGCATCGCATGTGTCCCAGGGATGCTGAATTAGGTTACTTCGGGTAACTTGTTATTCCTCCTTCCTTCCCACTAGTGTTAATGTCAGCCCTGTATCACATCTGGCTGAGCATCTCCAAAAAATGGGCATATCAAGTAGAGGTTTGGTGCTGTGGCCCGTTCTGCTTTTTGGTGGTAAGAGATGTGGAAAGTAGTTTTGGTGCTTTATGGGTGTTTGCCGGCTGTGTCTGGCCCTTTCAGGTGAACACCACAGTTAAGGGCTTACACCATTTCAATAAAACAGCAGGTGGTACTACCCCATCTGTTAATACACCTTTTTTTTTTGGCTAAGCTGCTTTTGCATCCAGAAAATGAAAGTAGAATGGGAAGGTGTAGGAAGGAAGGATGGGAAGCTTTAGGGAAGACAGTCTGGACAGTGTTCAATATGTTGAGTAGCTTCTATAAATTATATATAGATATACACACAAAGAGATTCTAGTCTGAAGACAGGTGAAAAGTGCTGTTGCAATGTGGATAGAGTATTGTATTTGAGTTATACTCTTGTCCTGTTGACTAAAAGTCCCATGCTCCAGTCCTTAGCAGCTAAAAGCTGCTTCTGTAAAAAAAAATGTTCATTTTTTCCATTTATGGCTATGCGTATGAGTGCTCTGGTGACTAACATGACGATTGCACTTCCCAGGATGGTGCTGGGTGCCTGTACAGGGGGTGCTCCCATGTGCTTCATCCCTGCACCTGCAGCTTCCGTCTCCTCTGACCACGTCTTCCGCTGAAAGCTTTGGAGCGGGTGCTCTGGTGAGCTTTTGCTACCTCTGACGTCGGCAGCAAACAGCAACTCGGTTTATGTGGGCCTCTCTTTAGACAGCCATGGAGTGATTGTTAATAATTAATTGCATCTTTTTTTAAAACTGCAGCCAGAGTTATAAATTACGCTCTTTTAAGAAGGAATTATGTTGGTAGCAGACTCTTTTAAAACACTTTTTTTTTTTGCAGTTGGTTGGCATTTTGGTTATGAAATGAGCGATGACATCCGCTAGTGACAATGTTTCTATATTAGTCTAACCAGATTCCCTAAGGTGATGTGCTGCTGTGATCCCTGGCCCGTTGCCACGGGGAGGTTGATGGTGTCCGTCTTCTGGCTGTAGTGGGAGCCAGGAGGCACAGCCAGGTGCAGTCGGACCCCTGTGAGGGGCAGACCAAAAAAAAACCAAAAAAAAGCCCAACAAACCAGCCTTGCAGGTTGAGATTATTGATACGAAGGGAGGGCAGATCAAATAACGATCTGTCTCGGTTTTTGGAATATATCTTCTCAAAACCATAATATGAATGGCTTGCTACTTCTGCTTCTTTGGTTTCTTCTCAGCCTTATTCTTTGGTATCTTCTCAAACCCCCCTCTTCCCATATTTGTCCTTCTTGGTAGTTCTGGTCCTTTTTTCATACAGTTGAAAGTGTCTTGTGCTAAGCAGATGAGAAAATCCATTTATTTTGAACTGATGTGTCTACTAGAATAAACACCCATACTTGTTGTTTTTGTCTTTTTGACATTTCTTGCTCCCTGCGCTTGAGACTTTTTATGGTTGGGCTTTTTTATGGTGTTTCATTATTTTCCTGTGTATTATTTTCTGCTTTTCTTCTGTGCCTTCAAACTTTTTAGCCACTGCTATCTTTGTTACAGTATAGGACAGGTAATTCTTTTCTGCCTGTTTCTTTTTTTTTTTGTATACAAAGCTTTACTCTGAAAGTATAGTAAGGAGAAACGCTTTTACTTTGCTTTTCTTAAAAGAATAGCTCTGAAAAATGGCAGGGTTGTGCAAGTTCAGCAAATGCGTTTGCCTCAGTGAGCTGCTGATGCGCTGTATGAACCTGCACACATTTATTCAGCCTAATGGGAATGATGAGCACATGTACTTGACTTGTGATGAGCAGCCTGTGCAAAAAAACTTGTTAATTAACTGCTGGGCTATGTTTTCCAGCTGCAAATGTTTCTGTATGGGTTGTACTGACTACAGCAAAGTAGAAGAGGGTTCTAGTGGGTTTTATTTTTATTTTTTGAGGACTCTTGTGCTTGATACTTACCTTGTGTCCCATAGCTAATTCCAGATGGTGAAAAT
Source organism: Pelecanus crispus (assembly GCF_030463565.1). NCBI lineage: Eukaryota > Metazoa > Chordata > Aves > Pelecaniformes > Pelecanidae > Pelecanus > Pelecanus crispus. The sequence continues at coordinate 39,517,258 of NC_134652.1, read as the reverse complement.
AGATGGCACTTTGCCTTCATGGGGCATCCTTTTCCTGCTTCAGAGCCTGCTCATGTAAGAGTTTTCAGCTGATAAAAGATGGTATTTTAGAGGCTGAAGTTTGTACTTTATCCTTTGTGTAATTCAGGCTGCCTAAGGCTCTGCTTTTTTTTGGCGTTCGACAAACTAGCAATCGTATCAGGATTATGTGGGGTTTGGAAGATGAAGGGGCTGAAAGCAGGTGGGAAATGCTGGATTAAGAAATTCGAGCAGACTGGACAGATATCATGGGTGCCCCGTCCTCCATAATGTTTTTGCGGTAGAAGGAAAATGGCAGAAGAAACTGGGAAGGATTCTGTAATGGAAATATGTGCACGAATGAACGTTTTAAATGGAAATTAATGAGTTTCAAGGCTAAGAAGGCAAAGTCTTTGATATAAAGTAGGATTTGGTAATGGGAGGGAGAAACCTCATGGGTGGAGGCATGGAACTTGTGAGAAAAGGGGCGATGGCACATGTTTAGACAGATTTGCTGAGGTTCTGCAAAGATGGTATAAAACGCCTGATGAGAGGTGCCTGAGAGGCATCTGGAGGGCTGAGTTTAGGCGGGAGGTGAATTCGAGGGGTTAGCTTGGAGTTCATTTGCTTCAAAGGTGTTTGAAACTATGGAAACAGGATGGCTGACAGCTATAGACTGTAGGTAGGACTGCAACCAGCTTAGGAAAAAGTTGGCATTTGCGTGGGAGGATGGTGAAGAGCTTGTGTTAAAGATCACACAGGAGTGAAAGTAGACTGATAACATCCACTCACAAGTGAAAAGGAGAGCCATTTCCCTTCTTCCCAAGTGCTAATATTTAGAAGGCATGGCTTTTTCACAAGGCTTCTCAAAATCCAGGTATGCAGTAAAGTAGCTCTGGTGTGTGATTTTTTTTTTTGACCATCTGAAGGTTCAGTATTGCTCAGATCTGACTTACAGATGGGCTGCTGGGGCAAACCAACTTGCAGCTGTGACGTGGTGGAGAGGGCTGAGGGCCTGATGGCATCCTGGATAAACTGCAGCCCCATTGGAAGAGGAAAGGGCTGGAAGCAGATGGGAGCCACTGAATTGGAAAATACAGAGTAACAATAAAAAGCAGAAGAGGAGGGAGGTGCTTCTGCCAGGTTGGGATTGTTTTAACCCCAGAGGGTTGTTCATCCTCTTGGTGCTCAACTTAGCTCTTTTTTGTAGAAAGGAAGGAATAGCTTTGTACAGGAACCCGAGCTCACAGCTTGTGTATTTGTGCCCTGCTAAATGAACCTGGAAAGCTGCTTCTTGCAATGTGTCTCCAGGATTATGTCCTCCCCTCTTCCTGTTGAGCATGGAGGGATGCCACCTGGTGCCATACAGGTTGCTTTCCTTGAGTGGAAAGTATTTTGCTGCTTGATTATTTCTTGACATGCTGCTATCTTTGTGTCACCATTTGGCTTCTGATGTCTTCTTCAAAGGCCTCCTTTTGAACCATGTGCTCCTTGAGAGAATTTCATTCTCTCACCAGTGGCACTCCAACATCTCTTCATGCCCTGGAGGCTCCTCCACGCCCCAGATGATGGCCATTTCCCAATCCTTCAACAAGAGCTTAAGCTCTGAATCTTGTTGCTTGAGTGCACCAAAAAGATACCCTGTGACCGGTGCTGCTAAGTCAACCCTGAGCATCCCTTGTGCCAATTTATCTTCTGCAAACACATTCCTTGGGAGGTGTCTGCTGTTCTTGCTTAGAGGTTGGCATACGTCCAGAGCAATGCAGGTCTTGGGCCCCTGAGGTGGCTCTGTAGTCCCCTGATGAAAGCTTGCTCCTGAGCATGGCATACCTTGTACTGATTTTGTCATGGGGATTTTGACTCCAACATTGCTGCTTCTTCACTTCTGCTCCTTGTGTTGGAGGCACCAAGCTTTGGGACGGGGAGATAAGGTGCTGTGAACTGTTCCTTTGACTCCCTGCTTTCTTCCTGAGTTCATTGAATAGTCTCCTGCTTTGAGTCCATCTGAGGTCTCTCTGCCCATCAGAGGCTGTTTGCTGGTTGCCAGCTTCTTGACTCATCTTCCCTTGAAGCAGGCGAAGGGACAGCACCCAAGGGTGAAGTCCATGTGTCCTTTTCTGGTTGGGTCTGTGCTGCAGCACTGCGAGGGATGCCCTTGCTTCCCCTGAAGGTTGAAGCAAAGAAGGAAGATGCTGCAGGGAACAAACTTTGCCTTTTTCATCTCTGCAGCTCCATCTGGCAAACTTACGTTCTAGGAGAGTAAGATCTGGAGATCTTATTGTAGGGGAATAAGATAAGATCTGCCAAACTTTTGTGTTTGCATAGGATAAAACCCTGCCTGTTTGATAAAAATCTTAGCTTTGGCAGAGCATCTCTTGACCAATATCTGGAAGGCAATTTGATGCTGGTGGTGGAAGTATAAATTACTTTATGCCAGCCTGTTGTTAATGTTGCCCCATGGTGCCCAGTTGCTATGTTAACCAAGCAGAGAGAAGCGGATCCTCACTGCTTTGCTGCGAAGGACTGAAATTGGGGATGCCAGCCAGTGTCAACAAGATCAGCTCCCCTGCAGTTAATTTGCCCAGCTCCTCTGCTCTTCTGGTGGGTGACTGCAAGATTGCAGCACAGCGAGAAGTCAGGACCTGTGTATTTGTGTCTTTGGTGAAGGTCCCAGTCTGTGATCGTGAGCTTAGCTGGGGTTGCTTGCACAGGTTGCATTCTTTGCAGAGATTTTTCCCTCCCCACTCACCCTTGTCCCTCTTCTTCCCTGTCCTCATAACAAAAAAACTTTGGAGTAGGAAATTTTGATTGCTTTGGTTCAGAGCAGTGCAAGAGCACAACTTAAGGCTCCTGTGGGGAGGTAGTCTTGTTTGTTAAGGATTTGACACACTTTGCAACACCAGGAGGTGGATGGGTGGATGCAGTCTTGTGCATATGCACTCCCTGCAGTGGTTATTTCATCTGGTGCTCACAGCTGGGTCTTGCCAAGGAGCTGGGAAGATGCGGTGCAAGGAGGTGGATGTGCACTGGTGCCACTTTGTTGGCCAAAGAGGGGCTGTGTAAAACAACACAGCTGGGAAAGGAAATCAGTTTGGGATCTATTAAGCATAAGATAGTCTTCTGAGAGCAGTTTGGGACCCTGTACCATTAACTGCACCTTCATCTAGATGCTGTGGCATGAGCTGACCAAGAAGTATTTTCCAAAAATCAAATGACCTGTTAGTGTTAAGATGTTCAAGGTGTGGTTTCGATGTATTAGTGGCTGCAACCTGGTGTTCTCGCTTTGATCCTTGTCTACTTTTTGAAGAGTGCGTTTTTCTAACAAGGTTCGTGACCTTTTTTTGGATGAAACACTGCCCAGTTCATCTGGTGCATGTCTATAGCTGAACTTTTTATAAATCAGCCCACTTCCTGCAGCAGTTATGTAGGGGCTGGTGTGGTCTTGCACAGTTTCAGACCCAGAACAGTAGTCAACGGGTCAGCTATTTCTCCGGTACTTTCGGTTTGATGCTCTGTTCTTGCTTGATACCTGCAACTCTGGGTGATTTGTCTCCATAACACTGCTAGTAAGATGACTCATGGCAGAAGTGGGCCCACTGCTACTTGTCACTTCTTTTGACAAAACCATTGGTGTTTGGCTCTTTTGCACATCTGTTTGTCGGGTTGGAGTGATTTATTTCAAATCGTGCATATTCATGTACAGCAAAGCTTGTGAAGTGCTGTCCAATTCCTCTTTCCACATGGAGCACTTTCTTAATGAAGAATTAAGAGACCTTGGGGACCAGATGCAACTCGATGATGGAAATAGTTGCACAATAGTGCATTTGATTAATGCCTTCTGACTTTTCCAAAAAGTTGAAGTCCTTCAGACAAAGCAAGCTCGGCTTAACTGCAGGGAGAATGGGAAGGCAAGAGGAGAGGAAGAGGCAAGGTGAGATGTCTGGACAATGAGGTGGAAGGGACATAAAGGATGTTGAATGTCCACATAACTCAGTAGCTGAAGGAAAACCTGAAATACAAGAATTGAACAGCCCATTGCTGACTGCTTGCTTTGGATGGTTGGTTTGGCTTTTTTTTTTTAGCTCAGCATCTTGCTGTAAAGCCTTAAAAAATGAGTAACAGTTTTGAATGTACATCTGTGTAACCGTACAACCGTTTGGGTTTCTGGCTTATTGAAATGGGTGTCCTGCCTATGTGGCTGGAGGTGACTGTTCAGGGATGAGTAAGAACAGGGTATGCACATACGAGACTGGCCCGTAACGAAAACCAGTTGGTGGCCAGGGACTTCCTGAGCCTGAAGTGGTTTGTCTATTTAGCAACCTTCAATACGTTCATCTTCAAAGCACAGGTCCAGTTTCCCCTCAAATTGATGCATAAACTCTTTGCATCCACTGTATCTTTGGACAAGGGGTTTCACAGGTTCCATGACCTTTTGGGTGAAGTGGAGAAATGTCTCCTTGACTTCAGTTGATCACTCCTAGTCCTGGTGTTGGAAGAGACAGTGGAAGGTCAGTCCTTCCTCCCCCTTTCTGTGGCACTTGCCATTGTGTAGATCTCTGGCAAAGACGTCTCTTCTCCAGGCTGAAGAGTTTGTCTGAACTTCACACAATGCTTCCAGAAGACAGACATCTCCAAAGTTTTATGCCATGGCAAAAGCATCCTTTTAGGAGCAATTTGCATGGCGCCTGTATTTCACCTTGTCTCTTAACGTGCAGCTGTGATTAGTAGACCTGTGCAGAGTTTGCATTTCCCAAGAGATCATGCAGTTTTGCGTCATCCTCTTTGTGACTTGGGGGAGGATGTAGTTAGCAGCGGAGTAGTGACAGTTTGGTGGGGAGATGGGCGTGGAAGGTTTTCCCTGGGGGTTTACGTGGCAGAAGTCCTGCGTGTGCAGTTGCCATAGGTCCATGGTCCGTTGCATGTACACCGGCTGCCTATCAACGCAAGCAACGTGGTGTTACTGCTAAAATGCTTTTTCTGTCTGGTCTGAGTATTGAATTTAAAATCATAAAACCAAAGTCAGCAGTTTCTATCTCAAGCATGTGTTTCTTTTTTTTTTTTTAATTGAAGCCCATTAAGTAGTTTAATTGGGAAACGGTTGCTCTTGAGTAAGCATTTTGAATTAATGAGCTGGTTTAGCATCGCTTAGGCCTAATAACGCTTTTTTTTTAATCTCATGTGAGCATCAGTCCTCAGCTGTTTTCTCCCTCTTTGCTGCATTTGTGAGATGACCTAGGCTTTTACTCCCAGTAAGCTTTTGCTTGCTCAGGGCCATCGGGCACTGCTGCCCTCCTACCAGTGTGCTGCTTTGGCACTGTGCAGGCAGCTGGGAAAAGGTTAATCCCGCCTGCAGGGGTGTCTCCCCAATGCACCCTTAAATAAGGGGGGTGGTTGTGCTCCACTCTTAGCTGTCGGGGCTCAATCAAAGCCCCAGCGGGCATTTTACAGCCTCTCAACTGTCTGTACAGGTGCCCAGTGCTCTTGCAGACATGGTGTGCACGAGCATCACCCGACTACAGCCTCTGGGTGCTTTGGTCTCACCAGGGCTGCAGCTTGGTTTTTTGTTCCATTTGTTGCTGAAAGTTGACTTTTTATCTTATCTGTGGTCTTTCACCGCGAGCTGATGTGGTCCCTGCTATGATTTATGCTGCGCTGTGCAGTGCATTGGACCCACCGTGCTTGGTGCGGGTTGCAGGGCTGCTGCAGAACAGCTGTGATTTCAGAAAAGTCTTGTTTTCCTTTAGCGTTTCTCCCTCCTTTACTGCAGAAATAAATGAACGTGGAGCTGCTTTGGCATCCTCTGGTGGATGCTACAGATGGAGCATCCTGTGTGCAATGGCTTGGGGATGCTGGTACCTTGGGTTCATCTCTTGGTCTTGTGTTGGGTGTAATCGAGACTGAAACCTGATATTTTTCCTCCGTAGCCTGGTGCAGCGCTCTGACTGCTGCAGAGCTCTTCTATTCCTGCCCTCCCCCCCCATGACATGCTGCCATGGGCCCCGCTGCTTGTACAGCGAATCACCCATTTGAATGCATGTTTTCCCATGAAAAAGTGTTGCCAAGTCATTGATCCCTGCCCCCAACAGAAAAAACACCATGCTGGAAAGATTTTTCACCTGTTCAATTTAATAGCAATGAGCTTCCAGGCTGTGCTGTAAAATCTGCCTACAAGTCTACTTGATAGAATAGGAATTTTTTTTTTCCCCTCTGTAAATGAAATGAATCAAGAGGGTATTTTCGCCTTCAAAAGACCATGGGCAGAGGGCTCTCAATACTGGTTTTATTCCAAATTCTGTTCACATGAGGAGGGACCAGAAAGTGCAGGCAGGCAGAGCAACATCTCCATGGCCAAAGAGCTGGAAGCTGATGCGGTAGGGGATTATCCAGGAATTAAATTGAACAGAGCGGCCAGAAGGGAGCTGATGCTGCTTGAAATCATAGGGGCTTATCCATGCACGTCTGCTTGACCGACGTCGAGGTCTCACGTTAAAGGGTGCTGGTTTGCCATACCTGCTCACTCTCTGGGGATGTGACAGCACTCAAAACCGGGCATCCGGGACCTCTCAAATGCGCCCTGCCTGGCCTGGGCTAGAGGCTTGTGTTCATTTACCTGCCCAGCTGTCAAAAAAGCTTTTGCTTTCTCGGAGACATGTTATTTGTATGATTTGTTCATGATGCTCTGTTGAAGGACCTGAGTGTTTTAGCTTCAGATGCAAATCATTTAGTTGTCAGCATGCTACATACTGCTGGCTCAGGTTTTCTGACCCGTATTTGATTAATGAAGTCACCAGTAGAATTTCTGAGCATCCAAGTCCGCTTCAAGGCAATTGGGGATTTAAGCATAGCTGAAGGTTGATGAAACTCAAGATTCACCCTTCCTTTCGCTCTCAGAAAAGAGCCTGAAGGCTCCCAAAATACTCCAGATGTCTTTGAAAATGGAGCTCTCTGTTTGCCTTGATGTTACCAAAACCCATGTTGCTAAACAGATTCAATTAAACTGAGAACATCTTTGGTGAAATTCAAATTTGGTGATTTGTGACTAATTAGAATATTTTCAGTTGGAAGGGATGTGCAGTGATCAAATTAGGTATTAGGCTCCCTGAAAATTTCCCTGAATTTCTCTTCTGTACAAACGTTTCTTCAATTGAACATGGTTTCACAATTACATATAATGTTATTCACTTATATATAATCAGTATTATATAAAACTTTTATGCATACAGTCATGTGAAATACTGTGTATTTTCTAATAGGAAATCTAAAATGTAGACCTTGCTAAAAATATCGGTGTTGATTATTGTGCATAGTGATGGCAGGATAAGGCTTGTGCTCTAAACAGCATCAGGTTTTATTCAGGAGACGTTTCCTCTTTTTAAAAAAAAAAAAAAAAAAAAAATTTAAAAGTCCCGCTGGAGAGCAGCAACAATTTCTCATGGAGCAAGATATGGAAACAGGCTCATTGCTTCTGATTTTATTCTGCATAGTGGGTGGAAGAGGGATACCAAACACTTTCCCGCATCAGAGGACATCGGAGCAGCTTTGGGATGTCGCAGACTGTGCTGGTGTCTCTTAGATGTCTTCTGACCAACGCTATTTGTCTGAATTCCCAGGAATGCTGCTTGTTCTTCAGAGCGGAAAAATGTTCTATTTTTGGCCATGACAACTTTTTTTTTTTCTGGGGAAAAAAAAGTTTTAAACAAAGCATGGCAAGGGTTCATGTGTGTGTAGGTCTTAATAGTGTGTAATGGGGATGGAGCGAGGCTTTGCAAATAAGTTTCAGGCAGATACATGATGAAGCTATTCATGTTCTACTTGCGATTTAAGGCGAAGAAAATGTGTTGTTAAGTGGACGATCATGGAGACCCTGGCATGCTGGAGTGGAGGCAGACTTGGATATGTGGGAAAATGTCTCTTTGACCAGAACAAGATCAAAACAAATTGGTAAATAAACATAGAAGCAAATGTCTGAAGCCTGAAAAAAGCAACATACGTTGGTGGATCAAAATCCAGCATCATTCAGGAGCTTGGGGAAGCCCTGGATGAGCAAAGGGCCAGCAGTGGGGCTAATATCAAAAAAAGCTATTTTGGAGTGGCAGCTCAAGGCTGGAGGTGGCTCTAGCCATCACTGCAGTTCCCGGTGGTGGGGCACCTTGTGCCCTCCCACCCAGTCTGTGGGGTTTTGCTGAGAGAGAGGTGACCCACTGAGGTGGCAGAGGGGTGTTGCGTGCTTCCAAAATGGTCAACAGTTTGTTCTTATTGTGGGCTACTGATCAGAAGCTTGGTTGTGAGCAGCCCTGTGTGTGATGTTCTCTGGGTGAAGAAGTGTTTCCTCATGTCCAGCCTGAACCTGTGGACGGTGATCTGGGGCTGCGGCCCCTCATATCACCTGTTGCTTTCAGGAAGGGTTGGATGCACAGATGCATCCCCTCCATCCCTGCCCATGCCACGGTTGGGAGCTGCTCACAGGTGCCCCCAGCATCCCCATGGCCAGACCCAAGAAGCCTGTTTACACTGCAAACCCCAAATTGCATGTGCATTTACACAGCTTTAACCTTTGCAGGTAAAATGGAATTAGACACCAAAGGTAATGTTACTAGGAAGGACCAGACTGGCTCGTCCGCTTCTAGGTGATGGCTTAGAGAAGGATTTGATTGACTTGACATTTTGCTGGTTCCTTCTCCTGTGATAGGTGATGCCATGTGCTAGGAGTGTTTTGTGGATGTAGCCTTTTTTTATCTCCTTTTTAAATAAAAACAGCAACCAGAGAATCTCAAATGTGTTCGGAGTTGGTGATGAATGAGCCTCAAACTGCTTTCCTTTAGAAAAGGAAAAAAACTGCAAAAACTCTGGTTTGAGATTTCTCCGAAATACTTTGAAGTAGTACTAAAGCAGGAAGTTAATTAGAGCTGCTTTGATATCTTACAGCGTGTTTTAACAGCTGCTTTGGAGGCAGCTTGAACAGTAAGAGCTAGTGTGGTTTAGCGCATGCTCCTGAGAGTCTGCGTTGCCCCTACCAAAATGCCTCTGCATGTCACGGCTGTGGCTGGTTGTTTTATTTCCTAAGAGCTCAAACTTGCTTGCATGGCGACTTCAGAAAATAAAATGGACAAACCTCATTGGACTGCTGCTTTTTGTAATTTTTTTTTAAGTAATAATTAAAAAAAAAATCCCATGATGCTGTGGTGTTGCAGCCACAGTCTAAAATTTTCCTGTTTCTCACTTCTGTTTTCAGTTGTCTTTCTCCCAAGTTCTCCAGCAGGCTAACATTTTCCATGGCTTGTTTGCATTTAAATGACTTCCCTGGATATTTTAAAACGAAATCATTGCAGTGAAGAAGTTCGAGCTGTCTCTGCTTGAAGAACCTCTATATAGCCCACAAGCAAAGGTTTTGACCCTGTTGGTCCACCGTCTTGGAGGAAAACCCTCGTGCTTGGTGGCAAAATGAATTGAAATCTTTTACTGTGATGATTAATGGTTGGATTTGGGCAATGTGCTCTGTCATGGAAAAAAATTGACTCTTCTGAAGTTTCTCCTGGCTGCAGCTGTAGCTTTTATCCTTCTTTCTTGTCTTTTGATGGATCTTTAAACTAATCTTATGACTTGATTTTTGTTACGTTTATTGTAATTTTGATTGAATGAGTGATGCTTTGGAGTTGCATGCTACACATCAAGTCCTACTCTTCTTAGCCTTATTCCTTGAAGAACTTCTCCATGTCACACAGGAAGGAAGAAGTAGAGAAACCATGTATATTATTTGATGTGCTTGTGCAAATCCTCATATTATGTCTCTGTTGTGCTTTTTTCCCTCCCATGGTTTTAAGGTGAAACGAGAATGCAGCATTAAGGTTGGAGAAGCAGCCTTAGCTGAAAAGTCCCAGGCCAGCCCTTCTGCCCTACAAGGCAGCTTCTCACTATGACTGCCTCCTTCTGGGCAGCGTGACAGTCTTTGTCGTAAACATAATGGAAAGGGCTGCACCTTTTCCTAGAACAGCGATTGCTCAGACATAGTGTTTTACCCCGGTGTGGGAGTTCATTCTCACAGAGTAGCTCCAGCCCAAGTGAAGCTCCAGCACTGCTTTTACCCATGGTTCCCTCGGTCGGATTCTGCCTGCATTGGGTTGATCTTAAGCATGGTCCACATCTGTGCATAGAGTTTAAAAAAAAAAAGTTTTGGTGACTAAAATAAAGAAAACTAAGAAAAAGGAGGGGGGGGGGTTTCCAGCTTGTGTACTTGCAACCTACCTCTTTTAGCTTAATGTATGTGTACCTAAAATGGGGGGAAACACATATTGGTCACAAAATAGGACTGAAAGCCATGACTAGCTTAATCGTGGGAGCAGGGGAGATATCTGGGCTTTTTCATTACTCTTTGCTCCTCCTCTTTTGGCTTTGTGTGAGCTTTTAGGAAAACGTCCGGCTAAGGCTGAGCTATAAACATAGGGGCAGGTCAGCAGAGGCTGTGAATCTGTGGGCCTCTGCTGAAGTTAGTCCAATTAGCAGCAGTGGGAGGATCTGGCTTTGCAGAATTAGTGATGCACAGGACCGAAGTGTGCGCTCATCCCCGGGGAGGATGAGCAGCCTTAGCATTTTTCTTCTGGATGTGCATCCCAAGGCAAAGCTGGAGGACAAGTCCCACCAAAGCCCCCTTGCACCTCCTGAGTGTCTCTGCTTTCTCCACTTGGATGAGCATCGCTTCTGCTAACCCTTGGCCCCGGGCCTTCCCGCCTTCTGCAATGACTTGAGCAACATCTGCTTTGCCCGTTAGTGACTCTCCTCTCCTGGCCTCCAGCCCATGCCTCTGCTGCCATTGATTAGCAGCAATTTCCTTCCCCAACCTGAAAGCTCACCCTGAATGGGGTTGTCATCTCAAAGCATGACGGTGTCTGTGGGTGTGCATGCATGGGCATGTAAATAGCACGGACTCGTTGCCCTGATAGGCATCTTGGGAACTCTTCTGCTCACTCTGAAGTTGGTATTGCCTTTCAGCCGCTTCCCCTTTGAATATAACTTGTTTAATGCCCCTCCATCTCTGACTCCTAAATCCAGTTCTCTCCTTACTTTCCCCCTATTTTGCTTCAGCAGCAGTAGCACTAGAAGTTGCTTAGCAGTGACTTTCACTTCTCTGGAGCTATCTCATCACTGTGCAAAGCCCCCTGGAAGATCTCCCCGTCTGGTTGCTGGATGCAGACCCCAGTTACTCCTGAAGCCATAAATACTTTCACCTAACTTAAAGTGTACTGAAGCCAGGGCCTGGGACTGTTGTTAATTACATTTTGGAAATGAAGTGCTTGTGAGCCATCTATTTGGTTAGATGCAGTAACCAAATGGATGATTAGGCAAGGGTTTTGGGAGGAATGTGATATCTTTCTATGCTGTCTGATAGAGGGCTACTCTTGGAACAGATGCCTATTTTCAGGGTGAAAATCAATGCTTTTCTTGCAAGAGTCAACGGAGCCTGCTATGGATGACTCTGGCTGGATGGCCTCCAGTCAATGCACCACAGGGTATGGGGGAAAAAGAACAAGAAGATGAAATACCTTGTAGCTGATCACCTGGTAAAAGTCACCACTGCTGCTTCTGCAGTCTTTGGGCTTGCTATTTATTACTATTAATTATTAATTCTATTTGTTGTGCTATTTGTATTTTGCAGGAATCTTCACTGGTTTCTCCTGCCATGGAAAACTAATGTCTGTTACAGTTCATGAAACACTTGTCTTTCTGGAAAGAAAGGGAAGTGGTTAAAGTGCAACTGTTTTGTTTTTTTTTTTTTACGTAAATGATCTCTTGCACCTTTAAAAATACTTTTTTACCCAGTGTCCCAGATCTGTGACCCTTTAAATCTCTAGAAAACCCAGTTGTATTAAAATGTTTTTCAAATTAGCAAGGAGCCCTGGTGCGCTCCCCATGAGGGCTGGAGGGGTGCAGGTCCATGGACATTGCCCACGGGCAGCCCTGGCTAAGGTTTGTCCCTCACTCCTGCTTGGGGCTGTCAACTGCCTTCTCTCCCTAAAGCAGAGATTCTGTCAGTTGTTGCTGCTGTTCTCATCATCTGCAGCTGAGCCCTGTGCGAGACTGATGGGGTGGGAAGGATGCAGTGGCTACATCAGCATCTTGTAGTTCTCTGTCCTTGAGTGCCAACACTACCAAGGTGTCGGCACACTGTCCATCGCTACAAGATGAATGTGTAGGTGAGGATATGCTGTCTCATGGGGAAGACAGAGCCATCAAAGGAGGGAACTGCTCCTGAGGGAAGTGATGTACATGGGAGAGCCTGGGTTTGTGGGACATTAGCTGCTCTCCTGTTGAAGGGACATGTTCAGTTGGTTTAATGCAGGAAGTGGCTGCATTAGACTATCTCCAAAAGAGGAGACTAAGAGGAAGCCATGCCTCTGTGTGGCACACCATTGCAGACAAACTGAAGCACCTGAGAACGTGAAGGAACAATCTGATGAAGTGTCCAGTGGAGGAGGGAGGATGGGGCTTAGGATCAGAGAATAATTTAGGTCAGAAGAGCTGTCTGGGGGTCTCTAGTCCAACCTTTACCCCATGCTAGCTGTGAAGTTACTTTGTACCAATGCTGCTAGCTTCTGCTTGCAGATGGCATTACTGAAATCAGGTGGGATGGCTTTTGTGGGATGTCAGACCACTGCTTTTGAAGACCTGCTTAGAAAGGCACTTGGCCTCCAGGATCCTTCTTCTTGCAAATGGTGTCTGTCACCAAGCTGCTGAAAATGTGGAGAGGGAGGGCAAAAATCCTCTTGAATGCCTGCAGGTCAATGTCCTTCCAGGAAATAAAAAAAAAAAAAAAAAGCAATAATAGCATTTGGCTCATGCTAGAGAACAAACACAAAACCTCCCTGACTGCCCAAATTGCCATCTGCAATAGAGGGAAAGGGAAGAGCATGTTTACCATGGCAGGCCTGAGGGTGATGCAGACCATCAGAATTATAAAATATTCTTGGAATTGCTAAATGGTATAGATGGTAATTCCACCTTGGAAAATCTCCTAGTGCAAGTGAAATCTATTAAACGTGGGCTCGACACAAAATGAAACTGGGCATTGGTGTAGGAATTAGCTGCTGTTTGGTGCCAGTTTATGGGGACTTGCTCAAGGATGTTTTACTAGATGCTTCAAAGCCTGTAACCTGGTAAGGAAGGCTGTGCTGGCAAAAAAGCCAGGTTGGCATAGAGGGGAAGCCAAGACAGCTTGACTTCCATTCAAAGTGGAAACCAAACCAAGCCTTGAAACAGTCTGCAAGAGATAGAAATAGCAAACAGAGCACCATGGATGTCAATGAGATGTTAGGAGTTGTTCAAAACTGGCAAGGAAGTAAAAGTAAATGAGAAGAAATTTTGGGCGAGTAGGATTAAAAGGAGAACACAAATGCCACCATCTCCCCTTCCTGCTGCCAATGTCACCATCAGGAGACCTGAGCCTTCAGGTAGGTAGAGTCGGTTCATGGTGGATGAAGTTAAATCATCAAATCATTTAGGTTGGAAAAGACCTTTAAGATCATCCAGTCCAACCATTAACCTAACACTATTAAGTCCACCACTAAACCGATTAAGGGTAGGGTAATAATTAATTTCATGTTTCCTGGCTTGGTGGCTGGATTATTTTTTAATGAAAGTAAAAGTAGGAATCATTAAGGTTGGAAAGGATCTCTAAGATCAGCAGTCCAACCGTCAACCCAGCATCACCATGCTCACTAAATGATGTCCCAAAGTGTCCCAAATGGTTGGGGTTAGACCTTAGAAGATAAACTACATTGGGATAAATTGACCAGGAAGGTGTTAGAGGTTCTGAAAGTCAGAAAAATCTCCCTTGGGACTCTGTGCTAGTGGGGGAGAGGCATGGTGGGCAAACACTAACGCCTTTCCATGTCACTATTTGAATGAAAAACAGCCATGGTAATGCCTTTGGCTTTTCGATAAGTAGCTCCCCACAGCTTTGAAGAAGCCTGGGGAGCTCAGAGAGCTACCGAAACCCACTTTTGGGACGGTGACAGCTCTCAGAGAGGCTGCAGGAAGACAACTCAAGCCATTGCAAAGATGCCTAAGCCGTGGCAGCAGTGAGGGGGAGATAATGTAATTAATACCGCTTGGTGGGCAATCATGGGAAAACACCTAGTCCAGCCTTTTTTGCTCACAACTGGCAAGTTTTAAACATTGAATCTCATGCAGATGAGATACCTTTGGCTCCCATAAAGGCATTATATCTGTCCTGCAAGACGGACTGAATGGGAGACATCTAAACATGTACATGGAACACATTAATGGGACTAAAACTGGCTGGTGACTGGTTGGACATCCCTCTAATTGAAAATAATTGGTGGGTGTGATTCCCATATCAAGGGTCTGGCCTGGGTTGATTCTTGGCCATGTGCTATTTTTTATTTAAAAAAAAAAAAAAAAAAAAAAAAAAAATTGGTGGTATTTTTGTTGCACTTCTGTGCTGCTCTACTGGGGAAAGGCCTTGCCAGCGTCGTTTTCATGTTTTTATGAACTTTCGTGCTGATGAGCTTTTTCCAGCACTGGCCCTGGTCCCACGGCAGAAGTGCTGTTTGGTCACAGCGCCGGGGTTGGCCAGGCTGCGTGCAGCCCTGTGTTGCACAATGGCTGCGGGTCCTCAGCTGCTGCTTGGGCTCCCCATCCCAATGCATGACTTGTTCCCTCGTCCCCACACCAGTGGTTGTTGTTATTGCTTCTTTTTTACCTCACTTTTGCAAAGGATTGTTTTGGAAAGACCAATTAAAAAAAAAAAAAAGGTTTTATGGAAGTGGTCATGTAAATAAGAGGTTGCACACGAATAAAATTAAGATAGCGCTCAGAAAAGCCAAGTAATGCAGAATTTGGGTAAATCCTGACAAAGCTGCCTGGTTTGCCTGCTGCCACTGCTGAGGCCGGCTGTGAAGCTGAATAACAGGCTCCTTGCCTTGGGAGCAAGCCAACCAGATGCTATTCTTAATGTAAAAAAGAAAAAAAAAAAAAAGCAGGCACGCCAGGATCCAACATCTGCTAGTGGCCTCGGTGTCACAGGCTGAGGTTGCAGCACGGCGGGGACTAAAGCAGGGGCTGCAGCTCTCTGCTGTCTGCAGGTACCACCTCGGCTGCTGAAAAGCCGCTGAGAAGCCTCTCATGTGGCAAACCTCCTGCCACCTGTGGAGGGAGGGATGTCATAGATGAAAGGAGTATGCTGGATCATTGCTTCTGGGAGTGTAAATTAGCACTGATGATGGGGAATTAAAAGAAGAAAGCCCATATGGTGGGATGGATGGCCTCAGCTGGACTTCCAAATGGTGGTTGTTTAGGCCAAAGTCCCACTCGCACATCAACTTTAAATGGACATCAAACAGGCATTTTTGGGCAGACCAAGCCCTTGATGACCATTCTGAGAAAAAAAAGCGGGATCTGCCATGACATCAGCCTGGATAAAGTTTAATGAGGGAAAACTTTGGGTAGAGATGCACCCTTGGAAGTCCCTAGGGCCAATATTGCAGCTACAGCAGTTTGCTGGGGGCCGTATCTAGGTGAATCCCTGAGGATGGAGATCCCTCACCATTTGGGGACCTGCCCTAGGGATGCCCAGCTCACACAGGGAAGATAGCTCTTTCCTATGCAGTGCTTAATGCACCCAGGTAATAAACCAAGAAGTACAACTGTCAACGCTTAAATTTGTGGTTTATATTCCATAAAGAGTCTAAAAGTCCTGCTTAAATCTAGTCTCCCTTTGAAAAATCAAATCCTGCTTGTAGAGTGACAGAGTATGACCTTGATGAACCGTGATTCCCTAAGAGCAACCAAACCACTAATGATGGACATGTGGTTATCTTTGGATGTGGAGTTCTTATTACTTGTTTGTTTTCAGTTTTTCTTGAGCGAGTTTGGCCATGGAGATCTGTGGGGTTTTTTTCTGTATTTGATAACAGAAACCAAATTGAGACACTTGAAACATCAGTGTGGTTTGCTACTTGATTCAACAGACTTCTGAAAAATTTTCTCCCAGTGAATTTGGGGGAAGGTA
The DNA here is from genome assembly GCF_030463565.1 of Pelecanus crispus. NCBI lineage: Eukaryota > Metazoa > Chordata > Aves > Pelecaniformes > Pelecanidae > Pelecanus > Pelecanus crispus. The sequence goes on along the minus strand of NC_134652.1, from coordinate 39,501,237 downwards.
ACGGTTTGCCTTTCAACTGTAGTTGTGATAAGGGATGAAAAGCAATGAATAGCAGCAAGCATACAGAAAAAAAAACCAAAATATGCAGAAAATTTGTACTAAATCATGGGCTGGCTGCAGAATTATTTCCTTGCTTGCTAAAAACTAGAGTGACTCAGCACTCTTGTTTGCTTTTGGCACTGAGGATGCAGACTGGACTTGCTCTCCAGGAGGCTAGCAGGTCTAAACCCGACTGAGATGCTTCCAAGAAGAGTTTGTCTTCAGAGGAAAAGCTGATGCCACTTCATAAAGACATGCTGTGATGATCTGGAAAGTCCAGAGGAGAGATGGCAAAGACAGAATATTCTCATATGACAAATTTGAGGCATAGGATCCATATTGGTGGTACTGAATGGAAAAAAGGGCTGGGGAGCTGGTGGAAAGATAGAGATGCTGGAGGGTACCTGGGATCCCAAGGGGTGGTGAGCTGGTCCAGAGGCAGCGGTGAAGGTTGGTCCTGTCCAGGGCTGTGCTGGCCAAAGGGCATGCAGCAGGGCTGGGGAAGGCATAATTCTCTCTCCTTGGCACTGGGGATCCACATCTGGATACTGGGAACGGTTCGGTGCCCCCAGTACAAGAGAGACATCTGCAAGCTGGAGCGAGTCCAGTGCAGGGCCCCATGGAGACTGGGGCAGGGAAAGTAGCCCAGGGTTTTCTTTCAAAGGAATAGTAATTTTTTTTTTTTCTTTTTAAGGTAACAGGCACAATATTTCGAAATGGGAAATCCTCCCTGCAATATGTATTTCTCTTCTACAAAATCCAAGGAACCTGTATATGCTTTTTTTTTTTTTTTTTGGTATGTCTTCCAGAGGTGATTGCGAGCATTTGTGCACAGCTGCAAAGTTGAGATGCTATGCGCAAGCTGACTCAAAGCACGGAGGTTTGAATAGCTGATTTTATTTAGAAAGTGTCAAATCCACTTACTTTCCAACTGTGCTGGTTGTGCTCATTTATTAACTTCCTTCTCCACCTAATTTAGTGTGTGTCAGATGTTCACACCCAGGAAATGTGCGCTTGCATAACTGAAACTTTTGCAACTTGAATGTTCAGTGGTAACTTCGGCTTCTAGTTTGGTTTGTTGTTTTGTTTTGTTTTTTTTTAAATTGTGCTTTGCAGCCTCCACCGTGCGTGCAGATCTATAGTAATAGCGTGCTGTTAATCCCTAGGCTGAGTAAAACAGACCCACTCTCTTCCTCCAACAGGTGATAAAAGCTCTGAAAACCAGCTCTGCATAGCGTGGGAATTGGCTGGGTTTTTCGGGGGGGGCAGTGGGCAAGCAAAGCAGTTCGAGTGAAAACGCAAAGCAATGACAAGAAGCCGGGCTGCACAGATAAGAGCCAGGTCTGCTCCAGTTTTGATTCTTGAATTCACTTGTTTCATTTGGGTGATCAGCTTTGTCTAAATACCATGGATAAATACCTGTGGCAGCCAGCTGCTCATTTCAGTATCACTTATTGCACGCCATGTTAGAAAAAAATAATGATTAGCTTTGTATTTTTAATAATACTCAGGGAATAATCTTGCTGTGTACCCATAATTTCAGTATGAGGGTTTCATGATTTGGAGGGTGCAAGTAAAAAAGGAACATGCATGGCAACCTGTAAAATGACTGCTGGTTTTCATTTTTAATTTGCAGCTAGTGTTTTCCAAGGCATGACTGCCCTTGCTCCTGTGTGCAGGAGCAGGGATCTAATCTCCCAGGGATCTACTCCCTACGGAAGGATCTAGTCCCTCTGCTCCCAGCATTGCTCCGTGCTCTCCCAGCTCCTCATGCTGCAAGATCTCAAGCTGGGGCTCTGCAACAGGGCCAAGTTATGCATTTGCACAAGTGATCTCCCCCATGCAACCAGCTGAGCTATTGGGTCTTGGGAGATGATGACTGCACCAATGATGCTGAACTGCTTAATTTTTGATTTGTTCGAGTATCACGTACCCCAGCACTAAGGGAAAACCCTCAGCGTTGCCTATGCAGACATCAGGACGTGAAGAGTCTTGTCTGAGTATTTTGACTTGAGACAAACTTTACTTGTAATAGCATATAAGTGAGGAGACCCTAATTTTGAGCTAATAAATACGGGGTTTTAGTTCAGACCCTGTACGCTGGAGGGTAAGGGGGCTCTGCTTCCACCTCTTGGTGAAGAGGGAGAACAGCCGCTGAGACACAGCACCCGGTCAAGCAGACGCTCACCTGGAGACCTCAAGCTGTTCACAGAGAAGGGGAAAATTTTGGTGGGCGCAGACCTCAGAGTCCTGGCACAGGTTATCCAGAGACCAAGGGGGATCTTCGTCCCCCTTCGCTACTTGGCTAGAAGATGTTATGGCTGCCGTGGTCCTCTGGCAGGAGCAGACTCCTGCTGATGGGGTGGTTGCCCAAGTCCATCTCAGGGCTCCCAGGCTGGAATTTGCTGTTGCCTGTCCAAGTGGGATTAGGAAGTTGAAGGGGAAAGTATCATTTGCCTGTGGATCTAGGGAAAGAAGAACTGCCCTGTTGTTTAGGCCAGTATGAACACATACTGGGAGCTACAGAGAGCCACCAGGCAGGACAACCTCTGCTCCAGAGTTAGCATGGGGAGCATCAATTGTTCTTCTTATAGAGACCTGATGTTGCATTGTCTTGGGCAGCGTATGGAGAGAGAGGCTGTTTGAATGATGCTGTCGCCATCTGCTACCAGGCTGACAGTGTGGTTTCCTACTGAATCCTCTCTAATCCAGGGAGCAGAGCAGATGCTCCACTGTGGACCTAACTCATTTTGAGACAGTTACAGTTCTTGCACACTGTAAGAGCAAAATTATTTCCAGATTAAACATACATATCTGAGGTGTTATTTAGAGCATGCAATTCATTGCTTTTCAGTTGATTGCAATCTCAAAAGAATAGATGCATATAAAGATATGAGGTGAGATGGGTTAAGATTCTGATCTAGCGAGGTGTTGAAATGTGTGCAGTGATGAGAAAGTTACATGGACTTTACTGGCTTCTGTATTTAATAGTTGTACAGATACAGCTTTCCTCAAAGAGAAGCACTGACTTGCAAGAGTCCTCTTTTTCAATAAGCAAAGCTGCCATAACAAAATCCTGCAATGCTACAAGCAGGCTTGTATCTACCATGTGGTCACACATGCTGTCATTGCCTCATCTTCAGAAAACTGTGTGATGTTCTGGAATGACCCCTGAACACTGAATTATGACGAATTGTGGTCCTAAATTTGCAATAATACATCATAGATGGTTCAATAGCAGTACTTTGCTTAGAGAACAGTGCAAATGTTGCCTGCATATGTAGCGTGCTGAAGACTTTATCTGAAACCACAAAACAGAACAGCTCTGAAACAAAATCTGTGCCCTGGCCAAAAATATGGAAATAAGAGCTCATCAGACCTTCACTTAGGATGTTCAGGGTGCAATGCTGCATTTGCTGCACGATGAGTAAATGCCACAATGAGAAACAATGCAAAGGTTCAGCGGTGGAATCAGAAACACAATTTATAACCTGGGTTGGGTGAGAATGAATTAATGGTGGTGGGTAAAGCTTCTCCATCAGCCTGGAAAAACCTGCCCTGAAACAGCAAGACGACCAGTGAGAAAACAATTCCGTGTAAGTGGTTTCCCGAGCAGAAGATTCAGAACCTGGTGGTATTGATGGTGTTTTGCAGATAATAGCAGAGCCTAAGGGATTGTGGAAGTGGGGTCACAAGCCTGGAAGTGAAACTGGAAGTAGGATCACCAGTGAAAAGGGTTTGGGAACTTCTGCTCTGTGGTTGGTGGCAGTGGTCAGAGCCCTCACAACGTGCAAATCCCTCAAAGGGAATGTCTCAACCACCAGGTCACGTTACCTTGCCAAGCTCAATAACTTAGATGTAACCACAAGCCTCAAAGGGGGATCTCAGGCTGGGAAGAAGAGGAGAGAATTATATCCCAGGTCAGGTAGTAAATCCCCGGTCAGGTAGTAAACCAAAGGTGGAAAATCATGAGCTGAATTATAGCAGGAATTTAAGTCCATGTGTCCTCCCAGAAGTCTTCTAAGCACCAGGCTGCTACTTATTCCTACAGGCTTCTATGAAAAGCTTCAGTTTTAGTAAATCTAAATTTTTCCAGGAACAGCCTTTTGTTGTGAAAAATCCTCAGAAGAACCTGAAATCATAGGCTTGCTAAGAAATGGTGTGGATTATTTCCAGCATGGTGGGACTGCTTGTAAGAATTCAGTGACTTTTGGTGTGAGAGTTTGTTAGCTTGTGGCCATGCTCTAACCGCACAGATCTTCTGGGCCCTTATTCCTGCAGATAGGCTTGTCTCCTCGCTAGTGTGGAGATTTATGAACTGCTCTTGTCCTCACCATGAGGGTTTCATAAAAAAAAAACCCCATGTGTTCTCCCAGTTCTCATACTTCCAACTTTTTTTGGGGGGGAGAAAACGATTGTTCCCTCCAAAGAAATCCCAAGTCTTCCTGATGCTATCTAGCATTTTCGCGTTATGTCATTTCTCAAGCTCTTTTTGTGGTCCTATGCAAGTGTGTGTCAGGGCATCTGGGTTTTGGTACACCACAGACATCACCTGCTTCTGAACTGCCACTAACTTGAGGAAGGTGTTTGAAATGCAAAGGACCTAAATAGCTAGAAAGGAAAGCATGTACTTAGAAATCAGGGGGAGCTGCCCATTGTCCTTTTGGGTGAAGAATAGGGATTTTCAAAGTTTGCTCTGGATGTGGTTGGGTGGTGTTAGAAGCTGGGCTTTGGTCCCAGGGGAAATCAGCTTTGAGCTAATCAGCTCTACAGACCTCCATATTTATTTGGTACATTTTTAACTTTTTTTCCCCCCTAAGCTCTTCTTTTTGTTTGCTAGAAGGTTTTTGGTTTGTTTTTTTTTCCAACTTCCTTTGGTGTCCATAGCAGAAAGAACAGCCTTTACGGCAGCTGCCAAGGGAGCAAGATGTGCAGCTGAAGGAACACTGCGTCCTTCCCGTGGCATAAAGCTTGGCGCTGGTGGTGCTCATTTCAGGTGGCTACATGCGTGGCGTAGGTGCCATGAATGACTCACAGATGACTGCAATAGTTAAGACTTCTTACAAGGGGTTGATGTGAGGTGAAGAGAGAGAGGAAGGAGAAATCTTACGTGACTGTGGACTGGTTCTTCGAGGGTGATGTAGAAGTCATTTGCATGTGAAGTTCTTCGTCTGGCAAAGCTTAGCCCTACAGCAAAATGTTCTCAGTTCTTCCTCTAAACTTGTGAAAGCCAAGGTGACGAACAGATCAAACCCGACATTTCCTGATGTGTGTTTGAATGCAACCAAAGACTTTATTTAATGTGCCGAACTGCTATGAAAACTCCTCCAAAACTAGAATTAAGCTTGTGCTTCCAGGCCATCCTACAGCTGCTTCTACAGGAACTTATCTAGGTCTATGGGAGCCCTACCTTGAAGCTTGCCCTATCCTCTGCTGCCCATATCTCTTTTGGAGGACCAGAATAGCTTCAGAAGAGCTGGTTGGGGTTCCTGTAGTTAGTATTATTTCCATGTTCTTTCAGAAGTGCAGCTTGTCCATTCTCCTGCCCTGGTGCAATTGGAAAAGGTGGATGGATTCAAGAAATGCCAAAATGATGCACATTTGGTATCAAATATGATTTTCAGCCCTTACTGCTTGTCACCAGCCCAGCCACGTAGAGCATGGTTGTAATCACATGGGTGCTATAACAGACAAGACAAAGGCTTAAGATGACATTGGTGGAATTACTTTAACCTGATGTCAGCAGTACTAAGCTATTGATGGGCAATCTGTGTGTCCATTTGAAAAACATGAGTGAAGAACATTACACAAAAGTTCGAGATTCCCCTGTGTCCTGGGGCAAAAGCTTTGGAGATGCCAGAGGCTCAAGTAGCCCTGTGTTTCTTGAGGTCTAAAATTCACATCTGCGTTTAGTGGCTTGGACCTAACCTTAATATAAGCAACTGCTTTGGCATGTTACACTAAGGCTCTATCTGGATGGTGTTGCAACGTCCTTTGGGCTGCAGGAGAAGACAGTGCTTGAAATATGCATGTTTGAGCAAGTTCAATGCAGCTTGCCTTTGCTGGAGCCTGACTTTTTTCCTTGGATGAAGCCAGAGATCTGTGGGCTCTAATAACGTGGCAGCTAACCAACTTGGCATATAGAAACAAGAAGGGCGTGTCCCTGTTCCAGTTGCATAAAAATGTCAGAGCGTGTGGAGAGTAGATGAAGGTAGAAGGAAGACGTAGTTTATTTTCTTTCCTTCAAAGTGTATTGTTTTTCTTGTTGCTGAGAATGATTTCATAATTGCAAGCATATGGTGAAAATTTCTGGGTATCAGTAGAGAGTTGAGGTCTGAACCTGTGGTGTTCAGGGGAGAAAATCTTGTGGCAAAACTTCTTGTCTTTTTAACACAAGGAGCAAAGGAAACAGATGTTGGTTATGGTTATTGGTGTCGCTGATTTCTTGGGTGAATTTGTCCCAACCTTTCCTCTGGCAGACACTGCAGTCACTTCTGCTCTTGTGGTTGGGTGCCATGGAGTTGGTATGCGATGGGTGTTCATCACTGCCAGCCACATGATGACCTGGCTGGCCCACAGTGATCTCAAAGAACAAAACTCATCCAGCATGGGCTGTTCTTTGTTTTCCAGCTTTTTGACATGCTCAGGGTCGTGTTTTTGAGCCGTACCCTGTGGCCATGTGGTCTAGAGGTTTCCTTCTGACAGCAAGAATTGAGACTGGTGTAACTACTGGTTTTCAGGAGCAGAGACTTTAAAACAAATCATCAGAAGTTACAAAACTTGTAAAACTGAGAGTTCATGTTTTACTTGTTACTGTTGTTCCAAATGTAGAACCGGAGAGTGCTTCAACATTATTGTCACAGTGCTCTTCCCCATGAGGAAAAAATGCCTTCAGTCTGCTGGGAATGACAAACAATGCTGGCAAAAGGCAAGTCAACAAGGCTAAAATCAAAATGCTTGTATTTATAATTGCTTTTACCATGGTCCCTGGAAGGCTCCCATTGCAGACGCAGGGTCCTGTAGGGTTAGGTGCTATACAGAAATAGAAGAGAGCATAATCCCGGTCGCCGAAGGGTTTGAGCTATGTGGGACTCCTTCACTGGCCAGATTGACACTGACATGCTTGGAGACTGTGTCACAGACATACTGTTTTAATTGAAATAAATTTATAGACTTCTTTTTCAATTGCAAATTAAATTTCTTCCATCTTGTCAACGGCTCTTGGATGGCCACTGTAGAAGGATCCCTTTGGTAAGACAAAAAAGCTACAAAAATAACAGAAATGAACGTCTGCAGCTGAAGAGCTTGACTCAGGCTTGAAAAGTTTGCTTTGGGTGGGAGCCAGATCCTGCTGAGGTCTGCAGGAGTTTTGCTCTTGGCCTCGGTGGGGCCAAGCTTTCACCCTTGGAGATCATGTCCTGAGGAAGAATTTAGTCTAAAATAATTTTCAAAGCTTGTATTGTTTGACTCACTTCCAAGCGTTTTTTAGAGACTGAGTGGCTTTATGTTTCTGATTGACTCAGATTGCTCCCCTTAACATCTTCCAGGGGTGAGCTCTCAATGAAGGGCCAAGCACAAGGGAGGATCAGATGTGAACAGGCATGCTGCTGGGTTCCTAAACCAACAACTTCTTTAATTATGTGAGCATAAGGACTTCTTGGGTGTCTGCTTAAGCCGTATATTTTTAGTAGGAGATGTGCCTTGGAGCCTAGGCACATAATAGGGCCACACCATGGTCATGGCCAGGACCTGCAGTGTGGCATCTTTGGGAGATCCTTCCCTCCCCTCTGCAGATGTCCTGTCAAGCAACTTTTTGAAAGAGGAAAAGAAATGGTAAAAAAGCATTTTGATTCCTACTGCATGCTCATGCTCTTCTTGATTATTTTCCCCTCCTTTTTCAGAACACGGTGTCAAGAAAAGCAACTTGTTCAATTCACAGCGCTGAAACCCCTGGAGGTGCGAGGCCATGTTTTTCCCTGGTATTAAGACCTGCTGTAGTATCAGACTTAAGCGGTACATAATTATCAAGATTTAAGGTTGGCCTCCTGAAGTCAACTGATTCCATAGCAGACCCCACCAAATCAGAATTTTTTTACTGAGAGTGTGAAATTGTTTTAACAGGTTCCTTTTTGAAATCCTTGAAAACTGTTTAAGAATTAGATTCATAATGTATAGGCTCTGTTCTGTTGTACTTGAAGGTTTTTATATTTAGAAAAATAATTTCTTTTTGCTAGGAGATCTTTTATTTTCTGTGCTCTAAAATAAAGCAATGATATGATCCTGCTGTGCCTCAGGCTGGCCGCTTAAAATAAAGGAAGGGCTAAAAAGACAGACCATCTGGAAGCCTGTGCAGAAGGAGCGTGCCAGTGCAGTCTGATGTGGAAGAGCATCCTTTGGATGTATCTTTGAACACTGGTCAATCCACTGAGAGCTTTTTTTTTGGGGGGTGGTGGTGGGGTGGGGCGTGGGGGGGGTGGTGATGAGTTGATGGCAACTTCTCAGAGGCTTTTGCTTTGTGTTCTAGTCCTGGTTGCGTCCTTCCTGTTTCATTACAGGCTGAAAGGGAATGCCAGGATACAGTATTTCACCCTAGAATTGGCTTGTCTCCTCCTGCTATGACTAGCATCAAAACCGCCTCCACAGAGAATGGAGGGTAAAGAAAATGCATTGTCTCTTGGGTTTGGGGTTTTATTTTGGTGTTGTTTCCCTGGCTGGTTTCCTCCGTAAGCAGGACAGTGCTTTGCATAGCTGGTTTCGCTGTTGTGATGACTGCCAGTTGCGCTTCCTCTCCCATGCAAGGGATGATGGACGGTCTTGCGCTCACCTTCCCTTCCCTCAGCTTTGCAGGGGGGGTGGTGGGAACAGCTGTAGCAGCTGCTTTTCCTGAGATTTTGGGCTGAAACTGCTGCTGGGAGTGAGGATTCCTCTGGGGCAGTGGTCTCCAAACCTTTTTGATCATGCACCCCTATCTGCAAAAGATTTTTGAGCATGCACCTCCAATGTACATGTATATAGTTAGTTATAAATTAAGTACATGTGCTACTGAATTTCTAATATTTCTTCCTGCAGCCCAGTGGATCATCTTGCACATTCCACTTTGGAGATCATTGCTCTAGGTGATGAAAGCACAAGGGGGGCCAGGAGGCTGGTGGCACAAGCTTGGCCAGATCTCCTCTTCACCAGGGCACAGTAAGGTCTTCCTCCTCTTCCCAGTTTTTTTAAGAGGCCTGGTTCCTGTGACACCAAAGCATGGAGTAGGAAGTTTTCCATTTTGTTGGATTTTTCAGGACTTATGCATTACTCAGCAAGCTTTGCTTCAATGCTGCTTTTGAGATGAACAGAAATTTGCCCCAGTTCCTGGGAAAAGTGATGAATCTCCAGCACATGCAGCATTCCTCTTTTTAGGTTGTGTGCTCAGATATTCAAGCCCCAGCCCTACACATGATGATGCATATTTGACTTAACGTGCACATTTGACTTAGCCCATGCAAGGTGCTGTCGCTCATGATTAAAGGACTGCTCAGGCATAAGGATTTAGAGCCCCCACAAGCATCTGTAGGGAAACAAGGCAGCTCTTTTGTTTTAAGAAATGTTGGGCAAATCTGATTTTTTTTTTATTTTGAGTGGAAATTTTCATGACACAAGCAAGATCAACTCCACCTCCAAAGAGAAACTATCAATGCTCTGTGCAACTTCCATGAGGAGACGATTCTTGGTTTTTTGGAGCGTGGTGGAGAGGGACATTTGAAAGCTGGTGCAGTTTATTGAAAAGGACAAGTGTAGGCACTTTTCCTCCTCTCAGTATGGCCCATGTAGAAAGTGTTGAAGGACTAAAGGACATGACAATGTTGTGGACATGTGTGCCGTTAACTGCTGTTGCTTTCGTCAGCCGTATGTACAGCTGCGTTCTTTTTATAGTGCTGCATATGGTGCTATCATAATTGAATTTTTCATAATAATTGATCTGACCTGCATCATTCTGTTCACTTTAGCAGAGCTAATTCAAACATATTGAGATTAAGACTAAAAATATGGTCCGGTTAGCAGAGGAACCATAAAGACCGTGACTTCACAGTAATGATGATGCACAATCTGTTGTGCCCAGTCCGGTTCATACTATTTATATGTAGTACACGGTCAAGGCTGATAGCAGTTTTGTTTCCGTTTGTGTCTTCCATAAGATGTGATATGAGGGGAGCAAGTGGCTGCCTCTGTCCATGTTAGCATCGTTGTTCCCTCCAGCAAGGATGGCAGGTCTAGGACTCTGTGGTTGGTAACTCTGTCCGTGTTGTATGGAAAACACGCGTGCGAGGGATTAGAGCTGCAATGTCCTATCCCTGCACAGTGAGATCCTCTCATATCATCTGCTTAGCTTCATACAGCAAACTACAGAAATATCAATGAAAAAAAAAGCTGGAATTGGTGAGCTGAGTCTGGCCTTATATTTAGAGGAAAAAAACCCATTTGGTTGTCTCTGAATCTGCCCTTGCTGAAGCCAGAGCTTGTCTCTTCGGTTCAGACTCTCAAATGAAGAAACAGTGGTGGTGGGCTGTGGACAACCGAGAACATTAGAAACTGTCCTACAAGATTAGGAAGCCGCAAAAATGAACTGCAGTTACTTTCTCTCCCAGTGCTCTCAGCTGCAGCTGAGAATCTAGACCAGGCTTTATTTTTGGCAGGGGGGAAAAAAAATCTCCTTTGATACTGTGCAAAAAACGAAAGTAAATGTTGAGCCCTGTGCCTTGAGCAAGGATCTCTTCTGCTGTATAGCAGCAGCATTTTAGAGCTGAAATCCACTTGCTTTGATCGCTGATGGGGAAAAAAAAAAACATAAAAGGGATTTATTGTGAAAAAATGGATTTGATCCCTAGTAATCCTTTCCTTGGGATTAAACTTGGAATATCATTTTTGTGATCTCTGGAATTAGACTCTACTGGCGTAACAAACCAAAGCATGTGAGTTTCACTGCAGGATGAGGTTGAGCTGTGAATAGAGCCGAGTGAATTACTTCCACAGAACAAAGCAGCTGATGAATTTATAGTTCTATTTTTGATTGTGCAAGCTCTACAGGCAAGCATAAAAACAAACAAACCCCCCCCCCCCAACCAAACCCAACCCAAAGCAGAAAAGACCCCAGGCCCTCTCTTCTTCATAGTTGAAAGCACACCTGAGCCATTGGGATCTCTAAGAACTATTGGTTGGAAATTGTTTTTGAGTATTTTCTGCTTATGAGAATTACAAGTTGCACCTGCTCCTGTTGGTATGACCACGGACATGAGACAAAATGTTGGTGCAGGCTTGCTTAGTGCAGATACTTGTATATGGCCACAATGCTTTCCAGAGAGATTTGGCAAGCCTGAGTTTCTCTGCCCAAATTGTACCCACATTCACAAGCATTAGGTCTTTCAACATGTGGTTAATTTGTCACAATATGTGCTGGGAAGTCTTCTTAAGCAGTTTGTTTATGGGCATATTAAAACAAAATAGGTACAAAATGTGCTGTGAAACCTTGGTATGTAACTTTGAGGTCCCAAATCTTACACAGAAAGCTACTCCAAGGAACTTCTATCTGTTTCCCTGTCAAATTTCAACTTTCTGCACTCGAGGTGGGGCATAGATGGCTTTTAAACAGCGGGAAAGTTCTTCTGTGTTATGCTTTGAAACAGATGATCTTGAAAAAAAACCCCAAACAACAAAAGCTGTGAGACAGAGAGCAAGCTATGGAAAGGGAAAAACATTAATTGCCTGCCCCATTCCTGGTTTTATTGTTGGACTTGCAACCTCACTTCTGGTTGCAAAGGTCACTTCTGCCATCGAACTTTGATCAGGCTCCCAACCTCACCCTAACCTTGGGAGCTGCCGCCCTGGAGTGACATAAAAAGCAAGGAAATGAGCCCTGGAACCCCCCTTGGGAGCAGGGGCCACATTGGTCCAATGCCCCATGCCAGCTGCATCTCCAGGGTCTTGGCAGTGATCTGCAGTTATTGCACTGCTGTGTTGCTAGAAGCCCCTCTTTTGGGAGCCATGGAGTGCCCAAGCCAAATGAGAAGCATCCCAAGCATTACCTTTTCTGAAAAAGCATTATCTCCTGAAAGCGCTGGGGGTAGGACTGCTATGCCGGCTCTACAGGTTTGGGAAACTCATAGAATGCTTGGATTCCCATTAAGACTTCTGCTGCTAGCATGAGGATCCCTACCACAAAAAAACTTGTTAAGGACTTCTTGAAAGTGGGCAAGGCATGCCATGCAATCCCCTAGGAAGCAGCCCATGACTACAGCCCATTTTCCAAAGGTAAAATGGTCTTGTGTTTCCTTTGGGGGATAAAAAAATGTGTTAATCCTTTCCATTTTTGGTTCAGAGAGAGCCAGCTACTTTTCCTAGCAGCAACATATATTGAAGGGTTACAAGCAGTGCATGAGGAGCTTGGAATAAATCGTGCTTGGCTGATGTTCAGAAGCTTTTCTTGAGTACACTGTGTCTGATTATGGCTGCTGACAGCCTTGTACACAGCGTACAGCAGACACCACTCCAGTATAGCACTGTTGCATGCCACCTGGCAGAACCGTGGGTGTAAACTACTGAGATTCAAAGACTGGCATGAGAGCTTCTCCCTTTGAAACCCTTAAGAAACGGCAGGAGGAACAATTCAGATGCACAGCCTCCTGCTCTTGGGTGAGTGTGTTGGTGCACGTGTCCTGTCTGCTGCTGTTTATGTAGAGCTGGTAGCTTTGCTCGTATGTACTGCTGATGGGCGGTGCCAAGCGGGACCCCCAAGCCCTCATTACAAGCCTTCATGGTGCTCCAGACCTGTCTGTGCACCTCTGCTTTCGTCTCTTCAGTTTGCAATACCTGATGCTGCTTCCTTCCCTTTCAGCCACACTGGGGAACATTACCCAGACTTCTCATTTTTCTACCGTAAAATTTTGCTGTTGAATATTCCCTGGACCTTCCTTGTTCCCTGTGCCTTTTTCCCCTACCTCCCACGCATGCCCTTGGACAGAGCGCACCCTCAGCAACTTTGTGGACAATGCAGAACTTGGGGGAGTGGCTAACGTGCTGAAGAGCAGAGCGTCAGTTGAGACGGACCTCTAGAAACTTGGAGATTCGGCCAACAGAAACTTCCTGAAGCTCAGCAGTGAGATGTGCAAAGTCCTGCGTTCAGGGTGGGAAAACCCCATTGCACAGATTCAGACGGGAAACCAACTGGCTGAGCAGCTCTCCTGGAAAGGACCTAGGGGTAACAGTGGATGCTGCGTTGAATATGACCCAGGGCAAAGGGGGCAAACCACATCCTGGGCTACCTGAGGCACAGCAGGGGCAGGAGATCAAAAGATGTTGTTATCCCATCTATTCAGTGCTGGGGAGCTCACATCTGGATACTGTGTTCAGCCTTGGGCATCACCCACAGAGGCGGTGCTTGGAGTAAATGTGCGAGTTCTCTGCCAGCAGATGCTGAGGGAGCTGACAATTCCCATGGGCTCAAAAGGAGAGAACATGCACCACAGAAGACAGGTCTGCTGGGAATACATTCTTGGAAGAAAAGTCTGCATGGAAAACTGCTACTTATATTGATACCACCTCTAACTGGGTGAAGGACCTGAGCACCAAACTGCTGGAGCCTGGTAGAACTTTCTGAGGATGTATAGCTATGTGCTTGTGCTGCTCTTCAGTAAAAAGTACCTGTTAGTGACTGCTGCTGAAGACATGATAAGGATACAAGTTTGAGCTGCAGCGATTGTTTTGTTCTTCTGCATCTTCCTGGGAAGGCCTTCTTCATTGAGAAGGGTGGCAGATGGATAGAAATGTGTCAGGTTTGGAGAAAACTCAGAGGAGCTGTTGGAGGTGGACCTTGGGATAGTGCGCAGGAAAAACAGGATAGAGGATTTTTGCCCCATGCCCAGATCTCACATTTGGCAGGGCTGGGAGAAGAGCTGCTTTGAAGAACTTCCTTCGAGAAGTGATTTGTTCCTCCTGGTCTCCTGGCTCAGTAGAGAACATTGCAGCCCTTGTGCCTGTAGGCATCCTCAATTTGGCTTCATTGCCTGTTCTTTTGTGGTCCTGTGTTGGTTAAACCTACAGCCTTTTATGCTTTTTCCCTCAAAGATGCCAGAGTGCAAAATGCACAGGCAGCCTTCCTGGAGCACCACCCTCTGGGGTATCTCTTTCTCTTTTGATGCCAGAGCCAGATTCCTTCTTCTTGGCGCCCCCCGCCCCCCGCCCCCCCATGCCTCATGTTGCTTTTCTGCAATGGCATCTACTAGCACTGGCAAAAACATAAATGTGTGAGGAACAACATTTTTCTTTTGCAAAATAGACCCAGTGCTCCTTCACAAAATTTGCTTCCTAAACTGAGCAAGAGGTCTGCCACCAATGCCCCTTAAATTAGCATGCTCAGAGGAAAGTTTTTAGGATGCATCCCAATTTGGCTGAAATCAGCTAGAGATATGCATGTTGACTTTACCGGGAAGTCTCTGTTACTGCAGTGTTGCTGCACAGATCTTTCAGCTGTCTGAATTTGCTTCAGCAATGTGGGCACTGACTCTGCAAGCCGATCTTGTGACCAGAGGTGAGATGACTGAGGAGCAGGAGGGGCTTGTCTGCAGGTCTCAGGTGGAGGTCACATAGAAAAAGTGTTGGGTGCTTGCCTGCCCATCAGCCTTTTTTTAAACTTTTGGTAACGGGTGGCGGTTCTCAAAGATAAACGCGGCTTATTTATTTAGATAATTCTTGTTTAAAAAGAAGAAAAGGAACAGGAGGAAAAAGCAAACCACAAGTACTGCCTTTCAAATGTCTGTGTTATCAAATATTTGGAAGTTTGGGGCCTGAAAGTAAGGGATGGAGCCACAAGTTTCCATTAGCAGACACAGCTTGACAAACGAACGCATATGCTAAGAGCTGAGTAACTCCATGGCAGTGCCAAACTCCCCTTATGCACTAGCCTGTATAGTATCCACAGAGATTTTTTTTTTTTTTCAACCTTCATTTAATTTCTAGATTTGGACTCCTTGATCCAAAATTCTCTATCAGCAGAGAGCTCATGCTTGGGAGGTTTGCTGGAGCTGATGAATTAGTAGCATAGCTGCACTAGGGATTTGTGCCAATATAAGTTACACGTGAAACAAAGGATCAGCAGCTCATGGTTTGGGATGTCTGAAGTAAAGACCACACAACATCTGTTTTTTCCCAAGGCAGTCACTCTCTACAGGAAGGGAAAGCCCACCCTTGCCTTGAACTTGGGCGGTACGAGTAGACGAAAAGCACACTCATCTTTTGGGGAGGATGATATGGGCTTCCAGTTTTGGTGGTGAACTTCTTCCAGCTTCCCAACCTGGCATCCCACTTTTCTAGTACATGTTTTTCCATGGAGATTGTGTCTGGCATTAAGACTGGTTCTAGTCCAGACCCACAGGTGACAACCTAATGATACAACAGATGTGACTTACAGTCCATCATGACCTTTGCATGAAGCAAAAGGACACTGTAATTAGAGAATCTGGGTCCCTACCTGGTAGAAGGAGACAACAGTGGCATTTGCAAATCATGTCATATCTTGCTTATGTTGTGTGCATACCCGTGCATGTAATTTTTGAGTAGCTGGGAAGAAGTTAGTCTACGTACCGTTACGTCAAGAGACAAAATGTATATACTTATGCTAGGCCCCACGTTGGTCCCTTAGCACACCAGCGTGCACAGTCCTTTCATGGACACAGGACCTAGAGAGGAGCCTCTCTTTTACAGCGGGTGCTGAATATCCAACCAGTGAGAGCATACACAGGGGGAGGTCTTCAAGTTCACTTTTAATGTTGGGTTTCTCGTAAGCATGCTTGAGAATGAACATATGGAAGACTTGAGAAAAACAGGGTAGAATCTTGATATGAATGATGTGGGTATGAAAGACTATAGAAACTGTGGAAAAGCTGTATCTGGGAAAATACCCTCTGCTGTTGAGAAAAGCTTAGCAAAGAGATTTCCATGTCAACAGTACTGTTTCCTGAAACATAAGGGCATTACTCCTGCTTTGTTTCAAAGCATTGTGCTGTAAAACAAAGATAAAAATTTAGTTTAGCTTTTTAGCTTGTCAGTGCATCCAGCAAAGTTCATACCAGGGGAATGAGGATCCCCCCCATGTACCTGAGGACCTGCTCCCCTCTCTGGATGCCTCTTCTCCACTCCTGCCTGTGCCATGGTCGGGGGCTATGCTCAGACCTCCCCAGACTCTCATAACATACCCAACAATCCCAGTTTCCTCTCATCAAATTAAGGGTTGGGTGCTCCAAGCCCTAAACAGTTTGGTAGAAGATTATCTTCAGCAGTCTTTCTGAGACCTCCATTTCTGCTCAACAGAATCAATACAGGACTCACCTAATGCAAAAATACACATTTCATTATGCCACCACTTAAGAGCTCCAGGCCTACCAGCAAAAAGACATCAATGACATGCATGTACATTTGATTGCTTGATTTTTCTTGGAAGCAAAGCAGAATTTACCCTTCCTGCAATGGTGTCTGTACTCCCCAAGTGCTGCCTGCAGCTCAGGAGGTGAAATCTGTTTCACCCCGTGGGCAGGGGTAGGCTTCTGGTTATAGTCATGCAAATCTCTCTGTACCGTTTCAGCAATGCCCTGTGCACCAGCTGTGATGAGCTCTCAGGCTGGCATCTCATTTGTGCATGCCTGAGCTTTGGTGTTTGCCAGCCACGCTAAATGTGGTTAGCTGCACAGAAACTCAGTGCTGTCTCTCAAATTTACTGTTTATCACAAGTAAGATTTCAAGCACTTCCAGATAATTGTGGTTTCTGCCTGTCTAGATGGTGTTTCAGCCAATCGTGTTGTGGAGAAAGACACGGGGTTTTGAAACTGTCTAAGTCTTGCTTGTCTTTTGATTTGTGGTTCTCGGAAACCCCTTTTGATCGCTCCCTTCGCTCTGCCTAACAAACACAATGTTAGCTGCCATGCTTCATGAGTTGCAGTTGATGATTGCTGCTGGACTTGTCTGCTTTTCTCTCTTTCTGCTTGTCTGTCTTTCAAGCGTATGCTGCTTAAGTGTATCCTTACAGGTGCTTCACTTACTGCTGACCTGGCCCCTCTCCTTTCTTTGGGGCTCCCTGAATGGAGAACTGGTGTTCATCTGTTTTCCTTCTCAAGTTCTAACCTGGCTTGAAGGAGTCATGTACATGCACTTGGCTGGACTCCAGATACTGCCTCTCTCCTGCCCAAGAGGTTAAAAATAAAACCAAAACACCCCAAACACATAAGCAACAGTTGAGTATGAGCTCTCCTAGGGCCTCATCAAACTTGGGAGCCACAGCTTGACATCCAAGGACACATCCAACACAGTGAGACTGATATAATTTTTCAGGCCTGCAGTTTTGTCCCCGTGCCATGCCCAGTGTATGGTTTGTAGTTTACTCTGAGGTCTGAAAAACTTTTTTTACCTCTTTTGAAGAACAGAGAAGATGCTGACCTGTGTTTCAGCCGAGAGACCATTGACTTCTCTTTCTTTGGAAGCATGGCATGCTATGTTAGCAGTTCAGACAGGCTAGTTCCTTTCATTTGGCTACAGATTTAGTCCCAGAGAGTTCCTTGCTCAGTATTTACTCCAGGTAAGCCTGAGATGGTATTAAGGAGAGGAACAGACTGTGGGTTTGAGGCCTGCTGTTGTAACTTGCTTTTTCACTTCCTGGCAGATGTCCAAGTCACTTGGATGTCTGTGAGACATTTCCATGTGCTCTCATGTTCCCAGGGCTTTCACACTAGTGTCTCCAGATTTCTGGGTAGGAGATGCTGAGGTACAGGAAAAAGGATTGGAGGTGACCTTGAGGCAAAGTGAGCATGGGTGGGATCCTGACACTAGGTACTCTGGATTGGGAGGAAAAATTGCCACTGCCATCATGAGTACTGGATCTTAAATCACAGTGGAAGCATTTCACATGGTGCTCTGAAAAAGCCCAAAAGCTAAAGACCTCAAACTACTCACATCCCAAACACAGCAAATTCTGCTTGCTTTCCCTGGCAGAAGCAAACCAGCTGGGGTTTGGTCCTCTGAATATCAGTTGGAGTCTTCTTACCCATTAACTGCATTTGCTGCTTGTTTATCTGGCTGAACATCCGGTTTGTAGAAAGGTTTGGTAGAGAGGTAGTGGGAAGAAGGCACTCAACTTGACAGAGACACAGGAAGACTTTTTTGGTTGGGGAAAAATGAGAACATCTCCTTGCCTTCCTCCAACCATTTTCCCCCAATAATGATTCCTCCTCTTCCTCTCCTTGTGTGCTTCGACTTCAGTGCAGGAAAACTGATCCTTTCTACCTTCCTAAAGCTTCCTCAGAGCATGGCTGTAAGTTTGTATCACCACAAGCAATCATCCCTGAACTCAGGGAAAGACCAGGTAGACTCTCCTGTCCCTCATCCAGTGGATACTTATCATACAGGTTGGGTAAGCACAATAAATCAGGCAACCCCCCTGGAGTTCAGCTATGTGCAAACTTGGGGATGAGGGTTTGCATTTGGACCTCTTCCTCACTGTAGGTGTGATGTCAGTTTTGAAGTTAGCCCAAGCTTGTAGGAAAGGGCTGGATGCCAGGGTTTTGGTCTGCTAGGGCTAAACTTTGAGACCCTTTTTGTGTGTGTAGGGTAGGCTCACTGCTTCCTGACAGCAATGGAGAGGTGTCAATAGGAATACCTGTACTTTCAGAGATGTATGTATTTGGGCTATTTGTGAACACACCCTTGCTGAAACCAACCTGCCTCTTGTGGTTTTAGCTCTTGCAAAATATTGAGAGCTGAAATCTAGAGAAAGACTTCTTTTGTTTCCAAAGAAGCCTTTGTCTTTGGCCTTTATTTCTACCTTCACTTGTTTGGCTTTCGGGGCTCCTCCCACACGAGACAACTGTTGCTTGGACCAAATGCAGAGACTATTGTTTGCTGAAAGGAGAAGGAGGAGCAGCAAAATCTCAATGTTGTTCAAGGAAAAATAACACTTCAGCACCATTATTAGACCTCTATTGTTTTCAGTATCAAAACTCTGTTTCTCTTTCACTAGATCCGGGACAAATAAAATACTATGAGCTGTATGCAGTTGCTTTGCATTCTTTCCATTCTTTTTTTTTTCTTCATTGTGAGTCAGAGTGCTGAGGTTCTTGGAGAGGCTGGAAAGAGAAGAGTGCCTAATTTCCATGGGCACACAGAGTACCAGCATCTGGACAGAGTTATAACAAGCAAAAATTATACGTAGTGTTTATGGTTATGAAGAATCTGTTTCTTGACCATACGAGGCGTTCACAGATTCTGTAAGAGAGAAAAAAGGCTCAGCTTTTTATTAAAAGTGAGCAAAGAACAAAACAGACCAACAGCTGGAAATGTGTCATTGATGTTAACATCAGCTCTTCTGGCTGAAGTGAAGCTCACGGCATCAGGCATGTGGACACGTGTCCAGGTCCATATACATCATCTCACATTTCAGCTGCTCTAGCAATCACAGGAAAACATATGTCATTTTGGTGACAGGAGAGAGGCAAAAGCATGGGGATGAAAGGATGAATCTTGTTGGTGGATCTGTATTAACCTCCCTTCCAGCTCAGGGTGGAAGAAGATTCTGGAAGTCCGTGCCTAGGTAATTTGTCTTGCTGGGAGCAGTGAGGCTTTGCCTGCAAAACTGGATTTAAGCTACAACTGGAGATGCCATTGCCATCAGCTAAAGGGAAGGGCACTTTTGTTTTCCAAAGGAAAGGCCCAGTTGCACCCAGGAAAAGATATTTATGGCACAAACCAGAGTTGTCTTAATCCTGTGACCCGGGGGTTACCAACCTGCACCATCTCTCAGCAAATCTATTAATGGTCCAAGGTATCTGTGTGACTTTGACTGCTGTGATTGCTATGGATACAGAGAAATTATGAGATGATCAGGCTCCTCTTTTATACTCCTCCATCATTGCAGAGCAAGGTGCATCAGCCTAGCCAGCAAGAGGCATGACCAGTTCCCAACTTCTCTGTCATTTTGGCCCTCTTCTTGCTGCATACACAAACAGCAAGATGCCACCACTTTTACCCATGTTGCATTTCTTCTGCTGTTTGATGTAAAGGTGGATGGTCTGGTTTTGTCTACAGAAACAAGACTATCCTGTTCCCTTCACTGTTGGAAGTGGTGCATTTGCCCATTTCAATGGTCTGTTTCAAAATAGCCATTAATTTTTTTTTTTTATTTGCTTATCTGCATTGGTGCAGCGTTGGTTTCAGTAGAGATAGGTCTGGTTTCTACTCTGGAAACATCCAAAAGGAACTTTTTTTCATTAAAAATGGCCTAATAGAAACTGAGTGTGAGCACTGTCCCCACCAATGCAACGGTGCCTGCCCTGATCCTTAGCATGTCTCAAAGCACAGATACCACATCTGAAGGGAATATAGGGAAGCCAAAAATCCTTGTCAGGAAGACTACATGACATTGTTTTAATGAGCAAGAGCCCTGTTTAGCATCAGCTGAAGAAAACCCAGGGGAAGAAAATATGTTCTGACATCGGGTGTACAGACTGCAGAGTAAACCAGTGAGAGGTCCAATCTGTAAGTTCTATCTCTAAATTATAAAAAAAACCCACCGTTGATGGTGTCAGGCTGCAAAATGGCATCAGCTTCGGCAGCACCATCGAGGCAGCTGTCAGCGGGGTGGAGACCTCCACCAGTCTCTGCAGGCTTCTGGGGAAACTGGACCCAAGCCTGCTGGCTTCAAGGTGTGTATTAATAATTGATATTGAAAATCCTCCATGATAAGTAGCAGGTGATGGAAAGCATTTCTTCATTCTCACAAGCTGCTACCCCTACATATGTATTTTATGAAGCGTGAGAAACCAAAAAGCTTAAGTTTAGTTTCCATTACTCATTGTTTTAGTTTTACATAGTCACTTTTCTTAACAAAATGGAGCAGTCTTCTGCTTAATGCTGTGCAATAGACCTAATTTCTTTCTGTGGCCTGTTCACCTTGGAGGCAAGGCCACAGCTTGCTGATCTAGCAAGCCCTAATTTTTCATTTCCCCACCCCCGATCACACAAAATAGTTTCTCAAACATACCTGCATCATGACCTCAATTTTGATAATCAGTCTGATTAAAGAAATACTTTTCACAGAGAGAACGAAGCAGCTATCGGGAGGTTCCGCTCTTTTCAGCCCTGTTAGCACAGGAACAGAACAAACCACAACCTGCAAAGCACTGCAGGCAACCCAAGGTGTGATGCAGAGCCCTCAGCCAATGAAATGCAAGAATATAACGGTAGGATAATGGCACAATAGAAGCAAAACTATTCATTTCTAAATGAGTGCCTTCCTCTGAGCTACAGTGGAAGGAACATCTACCTGCCAGGGGGATCCTTGACATTAAAACAAGCATTAAGGGGTGTTTCTTTGCATGGAGGTAATGTCTGAACTCCTGCCATTGATATTCAAATGTTGTGGGTCCAATTCTGTTTTCGTTTTGTGCAAATAAAATCTTTTTGAAAGAATAAAGAACAAGCGGTTACATGTAGGAGGTCGAAGCTCTGTGTGAATCTTCAGGGCCCAACGGGAGTCAGTAGTTTTATGTCAATGCATAGCGGCTGAGCATCTGTGCCAGAAATATTTCTACATTTCCCTGCCTCATTGGCATATGTTGGTCTTGCTTGTGTCTAGTTTATTATGCAGTAAGGGCCATGCTAAATAGCATAAAGATTTAAATGTTGTTTAGGCTTTGTATTACAAAAGGTCAGAGCAGCCCCTGTCCATCACGCTTAAAGGGCAAGGAAGTCTTGCCAAAGAGATGCCTCATGGGCAATCTCATCAGGGCATCCTTGCACACAGCCAGGCAAGGCTGGAGTGTTTTCCTTCACTCTATCTGTAACGGCTGCAGTCAGCCCCCTTCTCCTGCTTACCGGGTGGAGTGAAGACAACAACGCCATCTCTGTGGTTGCAGGTCCTCTCCTCCCTTGTTGAGTCAGGATGCTCTGCTGCGTGGTCCTCCACGCTGAGTAGTGCCTTTCTCTGTTGAGCTCACTCTTCTGCCCTCCCTAAAAGCTTCGTGCTGCTCTCGTGCATGATATATTAACTTCTGACCCAGTCTTGGCTACTGCCTTGCAGAGGACTTGAGAGATCCTGCTGCTGCCTCTTCTCCAAACTTTGGATGAAGTGTGAGGCCTGAGCTTTGGGTTTTCTTGCTTAAGCAGCTGGTAAAGGTATCCTCCTACCCTGGAGCAGTTTACGACCATGTGGCTTTGGAGGCCTTCTGGAAACTTCTGGTGTGGCTGTACGTTGGTGCATTGGTGTATTTATCTTTGAAAGGTGTTGTAAAGCCAGTATCTCTAGGACCTGCCATAGAGTCTCACCACAGGAGTACAAAGAACTCCTCTTTGGTGCCTGCCTAATTACATTTTAAAATTTAAAAAAAGTATTCTTGCATGCATTTTCTAAATCTATTTTACCTAATATTGGTCCCTGCATGAAGCTTCTATACCTTGAGCTTGCGGTATGGTCATGCTCAAATTGTTCTGATATGCAACGCAGATAATGGCATTGCTCTGCAGGACGGGCAGGGTATTGTGCATCTTCCAATGAAGACCTGGTAAGAAAGCATGTGTGATGGTAAATTCTCATCTCAGACTCAGTCCGCACCTGTCACAAGATCAGAATTTCTGGACAAATAAAGCAGCTTCTGCAACTCAAAAAAGGAAAAAAAAAAAAAAAAAGTAACTTTGCAGATTTATTTAGGCCAATGTTTCAGAGCATGGTCTCGTCTCTCTAAATCATTTCACAGAGTGGTGTCCACTGTAGGAATCTGTGGTTATCACTGAGTTAGAGCTCACTTATAACTAAATAAGCATCAGGATAAGTGACATTATTTGGAAAAAAATTATTAAACTGTCCTGATGAGGAGGTCCAATCCACAGGCTGAAGAAGAGTCAGGTCCTGCTGCAGCCTTGTGCCCATTTCCAGCTGCATTCCTCCCTCCCTCCTTGGGCTGGCCTCCCAGCATATCCCCATGGCTAACTTCCAAGGCAAGCCCGCAGTCTCTGGGCGGGTGCTCCCATGGCAGTGAGGGAGCACAAAATTCATGTCCATGAAAGCACACTGGCCCAAGGTCTCTGACTTGCCCTATTAAACCTATGGCTAGCCCCCATCCAAGCCAGCAGACCCACAGAAATGATCCTCAACATTGGTGCCAGTAGAAGGGGGCAGTAGAAAGAAACATTCATCCACTTCTTGCCATATGCCAAAATGTTAATGCAACCCATATGTCCATACGTGAAAAAGAAACAATATCTTATGCAAACCAGCTGTCCCTCAACAGGGAACAGCCTTGGCACTTTCACGTTGTTTTACATTTTTTAAGTGGAGTGTAAGGTTAATTAAGAAATCCCTGTAACAGCCCTTTGAAGTAGGGGCAGCTGGGCTGAATCTTTCTTCTTTCTCCAGCTGTCCAAGGGCAGGTGGGACTGGAAGCAGGACTGTATGGCCGGGGAAAGAGGATGTAGCAAAATGGATGGGAGCCCTACCAAAGGGAAGAGGGTTTCCTGGGCTGGCACACATGGCTGGCGGCCGTCCTGCCAGAGGAGGCAGGTGAATCCATGTTGAAGTCCCTGCAGATGTCAGGACCTCCTGGGACCTCAAAAATTTTGAGCAGAGCTCAAAGCTGAACAGGTTTTTCCTGTGTTGCATTTGCTTTTTCTTCAGTTTTCGAAAAGGTTGTCTGCAAAAATGCCTTTCCTTGGGCATGGAGCAGTAGCTAATAAATGAACAAGTACTAGGGTTTCAGTTCCCACCTGCTGAACTTCAGCATCTTCCCAGGCATGCTTCCAGAAAAGCACAATAATATGGTGGTTAAACCCAGAGATGCTACCATAAATGCCTCACTGTCCAATATTGGATATGAGGACATATCCACTTCAGCACACTAGCTATAAAATACTGGCTTAATTTCCCCAGATTGCTGCTGCCTCAGTTATTTTAGTCTTAACAGGTTTATAGCCATCTGAGGGACAGAGACCAAACTGCCCCTGATGTAAAATAGAAGGAATCCTACACAAATGAGGACATTTACCTTGTTTGCATTTTAGCTCATTAACTAGGGTAAAACCCTGGCTTGCTGCCTCTGCAAAAAGGCAAACCAAATTATTTCCTTCTCACTGCAGATTTTCAGAGCTCCAGGCTCATTCCTCAGGACTTAGGCAATGTTCAAAAGACAGCTGGAGGTGTCCCTATCCCCATTTCCACACGCAGGTGTGGAAAGACCATGCCATGCCCGGGGACGCCAGGAGCCCCTGGTGTCAGTGAGGATGTAGCTCAGTGAGGATGTAGGTATTTCTAGAGAGATTTGGTATTTGGGGCCAGACTATGCTCAGAAGGGCACAGCAAGAGCCCCAGAGGCACCAGCACAAGCTGCAGCATGGGAAACCCCCCATTACTGAAATCCAGGCTTTGTAACACATTCATTAGCAACCTGGAAAAGAGGAATTTTGCTGATGATGCTCCATTTTGCAGAATGGTAAAGCTGAGGGACAACAGTGAAGAACTGCATATTCACTAACTGGGTGCAAAGTGATGCACAAAGGGAAAATAACCCAAATGCCATGTAAGAGATGATGGGCTCTGGCTGATGATGAGCACTCCAGAATGAGATCCCAATGTTTTGATGGATGGTCCCATAAAAGCACTAGTCCATTGCTCAGGAGCATCCAAAATGCCAAAAGGCCGTAGGGAATTACCAGAAAGGAAAAGAGAGCATCATGATGCTGCACCACAAATCCACCATGCTCTTGTGTCTTGGATGCTGGGTGCACTTTTAATCTTCCCATCTCAGAGGGGATACAACAGAGCTGGGGAAGCTTTGGGGAGGATGAAAGATCTGGAATGGCTTCTGTAGAAGGGACTGTATAAGCCACATCTGTTGGGTTGTACATGACATTTCCTGCTATAAGAAATTAGAGTATATCAGATGGCACTAACTTCAGCTAGAGGTAGGTTCATGTTGGATAAGAGGAGGGTGTTACTCTCAGGACATATGTTTCCCCTGCAGGGTCCCCTGGTACATGGTTTTGGGGATGTGAGGATTTTTTGTGAGCTTAGAAGAGTGATGAACAAGTTCGTGAATGAGGAATTCGTTCAAGGGTACTGATCGCTTCCAAAATGACCCATTTCATAAAATCCCTGAGCAGCAAAGTACCAGAAGCTGTGAGAGCACCCAGGTGAAATTTCCCTGCATGTTTTTCTTTTCTTACGCCCTTCCCCAGGTTTGGCCAGAGTTCAAGACAGGATCCTGGGCTTAGTGGATTTGCACTAATACAGCCATTTTGATGTTCTTCTGACACAGGAAATCAAAGAGACGTTCCCTTGTGAAGACTGTTGTAATGAGCAAGGCATCATGCATGAGTGATTTCTGCTTTACATCCTCATTCAAGCTAAACTTTTAATGATGAAGCCCAGAGTTCAGAGATTGAAGGGTGGAAAAATAAAAACCCCAAACTTGTGTGAAAGTGTAAAAACACATTCTGTTTCAGAAAACTTGTGTTATTATGTTTCTGAGTAAAAGAACTACAGGATATCTCGCAATCCAATCATTCATGAACTGAATTGGTAAGCAATATTGACAAGATAAAAGCTTCTTGCACCAAAATGCTGAATAAGCAAAGAAACGTATGCAATTTGCAATGTGTTCGCAGCTCATTTTGCCAGCAGAAAAGGGTCTCAGTCTTCTGGGTGATTCACTTGCTGCCATTTGGCTCCACTTCAGAGGTGAGGGTTTCAGAATTACTCACAGCCCCATGCTAACGAATCAGGAGTCGTGTAATGCTATTGAAGTATCTTGCAGCTTTGCCCCCTTTGAACCCACAAGAGGTACTGAGCAGATGACAAAAATGAGACCTCACCGCTCTTTTTTTCCTCCAACTTGATTCCAGTTTTGCACAAGTCCTTGTTTTAGGCATACTGGTTTGCTCATGGGTGATACTAACAAAGACTCAACAAAACAATCTCAATGCTTCGCTGTAAAGAGACAAGTGGGTTTTAATTATTGATGATACAGTGCTCTTAGTCATTACCCAAGCATCACACACACTTTTCCATAATACTAGAGCCTCTCTTTTCTAATCCAACATATACAAGGAAGGAAGAGACTTTGGTGCAGAGTGCTTGTGGCATGGGGCATGGTGTCGCAGAGATGGGACAAGGTAGAGTGAGAAGGTTCAAACTTCTAACAAGTGCAATCCTTTTTTGACTTATAGATGCTTTTTTCCCCTACTTCAACTTCTTCCCCAAGGAAGAGTGATAGTAAATGAGAAGGACATGTATTTGTTGGTGGGAGGTGGGAAAAAGCGATAGTCTTCTCCTGGAGGAACTGGACTGCTGTTGCCCTGATGGTGTGAATGCTTGCAGCTAGAAACTTCTCGCTGCCTCGCTGCAGAAGTCAAACCCAAGAGTACTGGTTCCTGGTCAAACCCAAGAGTATTAGCAACACCCTTCTCAGAGATCTTACACTCAGAGGATACATGGGGGTGTCTGTTCAGCTCTGCAAGGCTAGGAATCCTTGAACCAGAGAACTGACATCCAGCTCTCCACTGTGCCTGAGCAGCCAAAGCTCAGCATTGCAACCTCATCTATGACATACAGTTCCAGTGGGGTAAAATAGTGGAAAACCACTGAGTTTAAATTGCTCTAATTGCACAGAAATTTTTTCCTCAGTGTGTTTTTAGTTTGTCTTGTCCCTATGTACCTATCTAGCTATGACATTTAGAATCTTGAAATACCTAGAGCTATTCTGAGCAGTGCTAGTTTTGTGTGATTGTCAACATTTGCAACACAAGGTCAATGCACATTTGTTGTTGGAGTTGCATTTACATATGTGTACACACAGTGCCTTTGCTGAAACTAGAATCTGACAAGAGACAACAAAAGAAAAAAACCCAAAGCCTTGCTCAAGCCATATATCTAAAACACTTGTAAAGGGAAAGTTTGGAAGCCAGACAAAATTATTTGTTGTTGTGCCAGATACAGTTACTTTTAAAGTCCCCAACTGTATTCCTTTTCCTTCCATGGGTCTGTCATTAAAAAGCCACAGTGCACCCTGCATAGACATTTTTCTAAAGGTGTAAAGCTTTGCCAACCAAATGCTCCAGCAGAAGCTGGAGGGGTCATGGGAGAGACTGTAGCGAGGATCCTATTGCAATAGATGCCTCAGCCTTGCAGGGTTGGGAGCTGTAGCAGAAAATACATAGTGGCCTCTTGCTCAGTGTAGATGGATTTATGAGGTGACTGTGACTATGAAGCTATCCAAGGCTTCTTTGTCAAGCCAAATTCTGCTTCCAGGGTGCAGGCTGAGTCCCAAGGTGTATTGCATGAATTGCACCAGCCTGGTGCTTCTCTCCTGAAGAGAGGAGGTGTGGTGACAGCAAAGCAGGTATATCCAGGTTTCCTCCAATCGACTTGTGCTTCACCAGCAGTGAACATGAGGCTTAAGGGTGGGTTGAACAAGTCAGCTGCCCCCCCTGCACCTGCCATCTCTGGGCTACCATGGGACACAGCTTCTAGGTCACAGCATGGACGTTACAGCTGCTCTTCATGCCATCTTCGTGGATGGTGCCTCCTGGTCAGATCCAGCCAGAGCTCTCCAAGACAGTGCAAGGCTCATCTTTGCTACAGGTTGCTCCTCTCAGCATTGGAGCCATCTCTTGGTGGGTAGCGAGGAGGAAGAGCAGCTCTTGCAAGGAATCATGGGTTCTCCAAGAGCGCTGGCTTTGTCCCATGTAGGACCACTGGTGACAGCCTCCCTAGTCCCTGTGTTTTCTGCTGGGGAGAGCCTTGGCTTGTTTTTCTCCACTTTTCAACTACATGGCCACCTTTGTTTGCTCCATGGAGCCTCCTTGGCCAAACAAATATTTTTATTAATACTTGTCAGCAAAAATATAAACAGATACTGAGTTATATCCACAGGCTCAGTTCTGATTATTTGACCTTTAGTTTCTATTGACAACAGCAAAGTAAACAATTTCTGTAGCAACTCAACCCTGATTTCAGCCAGGAATAAACAAGAACATGAAATGCACACAGTGAGCTATAAGTTATTAAACCAGAAACCTAATGCCATCAAAACTGGCAGCTGCACTGAACGTATTAATGCCAGTGGAGCAATGATCCTCCCTTGCAAAATGCTGCTCTTTGCTAATCTTGCAGGCAGAGGTGGGTTTGATTAGCATGGACCTGCCCAGTGGTATAGACTTGAGCTAAAGTGGACTTGAGATGGGCGTCTTCCCCCTCTGACTGTCGTTCAGGTCAGGTTTTCAGATGAGCCCTGGAGCCAGCAGCTCCTTTTAGGAGTGTAAATGGGCAGTGAAGTTTCTGGGAAGCCGGTGAAGGTTCCTTGTAGGTACTTAGATAGCTGGGTATCTTCATCTGAAAACTTGGCCATCCCTCAGCAGCTCTTCATGTTTCTGAGGCTGGTGCCTACAAGTTCTTAGGGCAAGGTAACACTGGTAGGTGCACTGAGGACACATCCTAGCTAATGACCAGAGGGCCTCTCTAACACTGCAAAATAGAAGGTGCAAGGAGAGCTTTCCAAATAGCTTCATTCTGGAGGATCCCCGTTGGGTTTTGGTGCCTCTTATGCCATTTCAATTCCATGGAGGAGCTCAGCTGCGATCTAGGAGTGGGTTGTTGGCCTCCCAGCTAAACTGGCTGTGTTTGCTGAGCATTTCTGCAACCCGCCAAACCCTCCCACCAAGCCCAGCTCAGAGCATTTTGGTTATAGTAGCTGAACAATGATTGTAATGCAGATCTGTGCCACAAACCAAGTCTTAGAGAAGGATGTCCTTCTTACCAAATCAAAGTGAGTCTATGAATGCCTTATTAGGAGGGGCAAACCAGGGCGTGCTCATACCTGTAAAGTATTCTTCTAAACTAGAAAGCACTTGGCATGAGTGAAGGTTAACTCTTGACCTAATCAAGTAAATATTTTAAATTTAAATCTTAAAAATAAAACAGAAATCCCCAAGGTCTGGTTTCTTGAGAGACTTACATGTCTGCTATACTTCAAAAACTTACCTAAACTGCACATGTACATGAGTTTGCAAGATGACAGCCCAAGTTACTGGTGTCTGCACAAGAGTGGCAAGACAAAGACAGTGCCCTCTGCAAAGCCAGCTTTCAGCCTGTGTGAGAAATCTTATGGGGGAGAGAGCTGTCTCTGGAGGTTGCGCTGAAGAAACCCCAGCTCTGTGTTCAGAACCTTGAGCAGGTAAGTGCAAAGCGCTTGTTAAAACACCGAGCAAGCCACCATCCTTGTGCTGGCCAGTTGTGGTGGGGCACTTTTTGCTCTCAGGCAGAACTTCCCAGCTTACAGTTTGAGTCTGTGCTGTGGCACTTGTTTAATTTTCTGCCATCCCAAGACAGCAATGTTTGCAATACTTCACAGTTTTCCTATAATAAACAGCTGTTTCTAATGCTGGAATGAGAAAAAAGGTTTGCGGGAGGTGAAGTTTGGAAGCTCAGAGCTCATCTGCCAACACCACCCATGGGGAGCCCAGTCCCTATGAACCTTCATCCTCTGGACTAACTGGTCCTAAAAGGAGATATACTGGCAACAAATTGAAGCGGGATGAACAAGAAGCAAGTTGGGTCCTTGCTCTGGCCTCAGAGTGGCCTCTCCAAAAGCACCTCATCCAAGTGGCATTACACAGATCTCCTGGTAGCGAGAACTTCAATGCGCAACAGTGCAAGCTCCTCCTGATGGTCACCTCCTGTGGGATCCACCCCTCCCTTGGTTGAAATGAGGGATGCTCTAGTATCTGATACATCACCTGCCTGTGCTGCGACACTCAAGGGCTGTGCCCCAAGTCTGGTCAGAGATGCCCTGCTATTTCTGTGAGCTGTCTGAACAAACCCCTCATTTTGGTTGAGTCAAAGCCGTTGATTTCTACTCATGGAATCCGAAGAGCAAGCCCCCTCTGCTCTTTTTCTTTTTGAGATGAAATAATCAATAGTCGCTTTTAACAAGTCACTGTTAAGGCTGATTCGTTGCCCAGCTGCACATGCATCTCCTTCTGAGTTGATGACTCCTTGAGTTTATTCCACATGGGCTTTTTAGCTGCCTTTTCAGGCTGCAAGAGACTATTTCTGCCATGAAAAACAGTGGTTTGGCCCAACACAAGCCCTGGTTTAAACTGAAAGCATTTGCTGAAGTATCATTGGTAGTGAGAAAGGAAAACCCCAAACAACAAAGCAGAAGCAACATAAAGATATCCCCAAAATGACCCAACAAAATCACTTCCAGAGGCAGTTCACAGCATGGGGTGCAAGTCACAGGGCAGGAGCTAGATGCCCTGGTTGCTTTTCTCTGTTTGGGGCAAGCAAGAGACAGTGTTAGTGTAGTTTGGTTTCAGGGTGTTATTTAGGACTGATCAGAAAACTTCCAGTGGAAGCTTTTTCCATGGAAAAAAGAAAAAAAAAATTAAAAATTGCAATCTGATGAACTGGAAACAATTTCCAGAGAGAACATCTCAATGGATCTTGTGCTGGAGTGATGGGTGGCTTCCCAGGCAGCCTGGCAGGCGGGTTTCCACCAGACACCCCCAAATCCCCTCCCCCTGGGATCCCAGAAAGTGAGAGGGATTCTGCTCCCCAGTTTTAAAGCAAAACTGGGGGAATAAGTGATCAGGGAGGCCGGGGAATGAGCTCAGACAGTGGCTGGGAAACAAGGGCTTGACTTCTCCAGGTTAGGCAGTCAATGTACCCACCACTGCAGGCAAGAGTCTCGAGAGATCCTGTGGTGCATATTTCACACTGTGTTTCAGGGCTTCAGAAAGGAAGTATTGCAGGACTTCTGCTCTAAAAAAGGAAAAAAAAAAAAGAAAAAAGAAAAATTAAAGAATTTAATGAAGCAAAGAAAAAAATGAAAAAAATGAATGAAGCAAACAAAAAGCAGTTTTGTCTTTTCTGCCTAATTTAGGCCAAGTGTGTGTCCAGAAAGTCCTTGCTCATGAGGAAAGACAAACACATTGGGGTTTTTTTCAAATTGGTTTATTTTTAGAGAAAGCCCATGTGCAAACTCATGGAGATTATCTGACAACCATCTATTTCTCTCTTGGTGGAGGGAACTTGGGTGGGTCTCTAGTCCAAACCCCAGACTCCAGCACTAGGTCCAGGTGGCTGCCACGTGGCTGCTCTCCCTTGGGGTGCCTCTCCTCCCTCCCTGCCTGTGCCACAGCCAGGGGCTGCTCTCAGACTCCCCCATGCCCAGTGTCCCCATGGCCAGACTCAACAAGCCCAGCTGTGTGTTTCGAGGTGCTGTTTGTGGGTATTTAATCATGCCTGAGCTGAGAATGGGCAGAATTCATCTCACCTTGATGGTTTTGCTGGAGAAGTGTTTTCTTCTGGATGCTGCAATCAAATACAGCCACACTGGATGCAGAGTAGCAGTCGGTGCTTCTGGTTGTTTTGCATTTTGATGCAGAGGTTTCTCAGGACTAAATCTCGAGAGACCTACTTATTTGTCCTGCTTGCTTTACCATCACACCAACCTGTCTTGTCAAGCTCCTGAGACTGTTCCTTGGTCCCTTGTGCTCAACCAGTAACTAAAATCTGCTCTTCCTTTCCCACAGGCTTCTGTAAAATAGTTGGTAAAGTGAAATATCTCTAGACCTGTGCAAAAACAATGAGCCTGGGCTCTGCTAGGTATGTCTTCCATGGAAAATTTCCCCCACCATATTCACTGGCAGGACAGTGAGAGAGAGATATTATCTTTTCATGGCTGGATAGAGCTCTCCAGGGGTCTCTAACCCCCCTACGGCTGTACAAGGAGGCTTGAAATTCAGGAGAGGTGACTCTTGGCTGTGACACCCCTGAGCCAGGCTCTTCTCTCCAAACCCATCTCTAAATGCACACTCAAGGACTTGTGGGCATTTCCCAAAGCCCTTAGCGGGGAGTTGGGTGATCCGCAAGTTTGAGGGTGCTGCTAGATAAATAAATGCCTGCTAAGACCAGCCACCTTCCCCAAAACCCACCTGCCATCTGGTTTGGGTGCGACTGGCATGTCCCAGGCATTGGCACCAGACTCATAGAGGGGCATTTGAAGGAAGAGCAGGGGAGGAAGGGCAGTCATGTGTCTGTAGAGGAATAAATGAGGAAAGCCAAGGTTTGTTGTGGTGGAAGACCACGGCTGCTCATAGTTATTAATATCTTTCATTTTCAACACACAAAGGGTATAACCTGTGATGCTTCTGCCATGGGCATCTCCAAGAAGGACAGCTGCCCAAACCAAGAGGAGCAGCCTTTGCCATGACTCAAAACTGGGAAGGGCAGTAGCAAAACTCAGTGATCTGTGGCCTGGCATTTCAGGAAATGACTTGGGTGGGTTTTAATTGGCTTTTAGCCTGTTTGGATAGCATTACCTCTTTCTTTGGGCTTTTTTCCTCTCCGTGTTGGGAACCTTTCTGCTCCCACTTCCAGTGAACCCGTCTCTCCTTAAAACACAGCTCTGTGATTTCATGCAGAGCAGGGAAGTAAAACACCAGATCCCATTGCTTTATAACCCGATAAGATAACATTAATAATTCACAACTAGTCCAAAGAAACCTCAAACACCATAGAACCTGCAATGAAGATGAATGTCTTTGAAGACTGTGCAAAAAGCCATGGTTTTAGTATAATGACTGCTATTAGTAAAGAATAATAAGCATGTCTCAGTTTAATGTTCTAAGTAGACAATTCAATGCCTGATATAGTCAAAGGGTTACAGTAGCCGCATGCGCCGCGCTGACCTTTCAGTAGTTGTGAACTGGCTGGCTCTCCCGTCCCTCCCCCACAGGCTGGGACAGCTGTAAACACCCCCGTAATAATGAGGCAATTGTAATATCCTATTTATTTTCCATTAAGAACCAGCCCGGCACAGGCTTATGTGGCCCGAGGGTCTGGGCAAGAAAAGCCCATCCATGCCCTCTTGCCGTGACCCAGCCACTGCTTGCCCTTGCACCCGTGAGAGTACCAGGGACTGTTGCACGTGGAGAAACGCCTCTGGTCCTCTTGCTGTGCCCCTCTGAGCAGAGTCGGGCCTCAGCATCTCTAGGACCCCTTCTGCGAGATGAAAATAGCAACCCTATTCCCTCTTTGCCTCTCACCAGCTCTTCTCATCCCTGATTTTCCCCCGGGTGCAGGAGAGGAGGGTGGGGAGGAGGGCAGGAAGTCGCTGACGTGTGTGGTTGGATTTCAGTTTGAACACTGTCCAGAAAGAAGCACCAAATATTAGTAAACAGATCAGGAAACATTTCCGTGTTTGGCGATAACTCCACTTTTCCATGGCAGCATGGAAAAAGCAGCATGGTTTTTCTACTGGAGAAAAAGACACACTTGGTCTCTTTGCTTAAACTGGAGCAGCTCAGATCCTGGACCCCCTTCAGATCCCGGACCCCCTTCAGATCTTGATGTTCAAACTCAGGTCTCTCCCCCTGGGGGCATGTGCTGCAGCTCCTGACGCTGTGCATGGAGCCAAGTCCTGCAGAGCAGAGGGTGCCTGCTCTCATGCATGCCCAGGGGATTACAGGACCCTGCTGCCATGTCCAGCATCTCTGTAATGATCCAAGCTGCAAAGGAAAGGATCAAGATGGTTGGCCTATTTTGCTTCTCAAAAGAAGATTATGGAGCGGTTTTCCTTGCCATGCATTAAAGAGGGAATTATTGCATAACAATGGGCTCTTTAGGGCAATGAAAAAAAGGCCTATCAAGTCCTGGTGGTTCAAGCTGCAGACACTCATGTTAAAAAAAGACCCAGGAGTGAATCAAGCACTGAAGCAGATAACTGAATGAAGTCCTAGTTTTACCATTTCTTGACATCCTGAGGTCAACCTGGCAGCCTCTCTGGGATGAATGCAAGCTGCTCATCTTGCAATATCTGGGGGAAATATAATGGCCTGTGATTTTGGAGGACTGAACTAATGGTTCCTTCTGGCACTGTGCCACCAACCCCATGCTTCTGCTCTCTTCACTATGACTTCCACTCAACAAGGTCAAATTTAAGCCCTTGGATATGAAGTACATGGTGACAGACCAGTTTTGGAAAGAAGACCTCTTTTTATGCACAACTCCTTCCACCACAGGTGTTGATGGATGTTGATGCAGATGGAGGTGCCACCAGCATCAAGAAGAGCAACTGAGAGGATGAGGGTCAAAAATGAGGCTAGAGAGGAGAATACGATTTCTGATGAAACAATCTCTGTATCGGACAAAATACTTGCCTGATCCACAGCCAGGAGCAACTCTAAAAGCAAAGAAGGAGGAAAAAGAAATAGAATTTTTCTGTTTTCATGTTAAACTTCATGAGATGGTGTGAGAAACCATATGATCTCATAGTCCTGCTTGACTTGAAACAGCTCAGCTTAGCCATAGCTAATTAGCATGGCTATGGCTTAGCATAGCTAACTGTGTAATTTCAACACGCTCCCCAAACAGCTAATGTATACAGCACTTGATATGCTGACAGTAACTGGCTTGGGTCAGAGAAGTGCCGTTCAAGGCAAAATTCACATGTAGGTAAACTCTGAGAGTAGGACCACTCCAGGTGCCCAAGTCACTGTGGCTACATGTCCTCTGCATGCACATCCGCTGGTGGATTTGAGGTCAGAGAGCAGCCAAGTGACATGTTTCATAGGTAGAGCAGTGTTTGGTCATCAGCTCAGAGCAGCATTTAGGACTGGGAACTGCAAGTCAAGAGGGAGAAGATAGCAAATAACATTGTCTTCCAAGGAATTAATTTACTCAAATAAACATCTGACCTTGTTCAAAACCAAAGCAAAAGCCATAGACCTTCTAGTGGCTGGAGGACACGGGTGGCACTTCTGAGTGCTACTTGGCACTGAAGGAGTCACTGGCTTTTTTTGAACAACTACCCCCAGACTACTGAGGTTACTGGAGGGCTTTTCTATTAGCCCAGCTATTGAAGATGCTCCCTTCCTTTTGGTTGTAAACGTTTCACCTGGCAGTGCAGCTACAGTGGAAAAGCTTTTGGTTAAGCCTGCTGCTCCAAAGGAAGGACGTCTGCAACACAAGTAACCTGACAGGCATATGGGCCAGCAGGAGCCTTGTTCAGCCAGGCAGGGAAGGTTTCAGCCCTTCTTGTTTCTCCATGGTGGGCTTAGACAAGCAAAGGCATCAGGGAGAAGTTCACCTCATCTCAGGTCCCTCTTGTCTCCTCCTGGGTTGTAGGTCCCTCCTGTCTCCTCCTGCTGTAGGCAGCCTCTACGGGGCCTTGGCAAGGTCCCTACCACCCTCTTGCACAGCCCAGGATGTGACTCCACCATCACCCTGGGGCCCTTCCAGTGCCTGCCCAGACCATGGGCTGGGCTGCCCTGGGGCAGCACCAGGCACATCTTCTCGTGAAGCTTCATATGGTAGAAGCCTACTGGGCTATGAGCTGGGCTACTTCAGGTGAGATGAATCATCCCAAACAAACACATCTCCCTGGTGATGCTGAAGGTGTGCATATAAGGTTCTCAATGAAAACCAGTCAGGTGACACACCAATGTCAGCTGTTTGTTGGCTGTGGATCATCTGTCTGTTGAGTCAACCACACTGACCCACTGGCCATGTGGTATTATTAATAGCAATTACTCCACTATTATTATTACTACCACTACAACTACTAGCAGTAGTAATAATAATAATAATAGTGCACTGCATTTAGTAATAGCACCTTTGTGGTTGTTGCACATACACCTCTTGAGAGACCTCTGGGCTGGAGCATGAGGTTCGGTTTCATCCACTGATGGACAACATGAAGAGTATAATGCACCCAGCTTCCAAAATGAAGGCCTCAGCTCTGCACACACCAGCAGCCAAGATGTCTGGAAGAAAGATTTTTAAACTGGCATGTGTGGTGTCACTATGTTGAAGGATTTTTGCTGTACAGTCTTCTCTCCTACATGAATCGACCAGCTGGGTTAGCTCAGTTGGTTAGAGCATGGTGCTAATAACGCCAAGTTCACAGGTTCAGTCCCTGCTCACTGCAGGGGGGTTGGGCTTGATGATCTCTCAAGGTCCCTTCCAACCCAAAGCATTCTATGATTCTATGAATCACACTGCAGAAGCATGCAAGTGGGATCTGCTTGCTTGATGACAATTACTTTTCTTGTGTATTTTCAGATGGTCTTACCCCAGATTGCCACACTGGATGGTATTTTATTTCTCCAGAAGGAGGGGAAGGGAGCTACCGAATATATGTACAAGCCAAAAAATGCCTCACCAATTGGTGTGAGGACAAGTTGCACCAGCCATGCCATACATATCCTCCTATGGCACTGTGACATCCACAATGTGCCACTCCTCTGGCTTTGCCACCAGGTGTACCAGATCAATGGTGGTTTTAAATTATGTCATCAAGGCTGCCTACAATAATTAATAAATGACATGTCCATTTGGGAACTAGGGTCTCCAGTGAGACGCCACCAAGCAAATCACTTTCTGCTTTTGCTGTTTCAATCTCCTTCCTGTATCTTTGGCCTACCTTTTCTGGTTTATAAAGAAAAGGGGCTTTGGGCACAAAGAAACTACTGGAAATACAACTTTCCCCCACCAAATATGGCTCCTTTCTACTGCTTAGGAGACTGGCTCCCATCCCCGTAGGAGGTGAACGTGTGGTACTGCCCCTGCAGCCACCCTGCCCACTTTACGCAATGGCCAATGCATCCGGATGCCATGTTGTGCCTTTCCCTTGTGTCAATGTCTTTTCCTTTTCTTTTAACCACCATCATCTGTAACCTCAGCTGTTCCCAAGAGGTGACACTGCTCCCATGGTTTTATTTCAGCAGCCCATGCAGCCATCTGTCAATGTGACTGCTACCAGGGAAGGATTAGACAAACTGCTGTAATAAAAGAAATTAAAGGGGAGAGCCCCCTCTCCTTCCATCACCTCTGGGTCTGGGCTGGCCATCCCATGCACAGCTGTGGGTTTTGAGAGTTTGCAGGGGCTCCACCACCCACCCCCGAAGCACCCAGTGGGGCAAGACCCTTGCCATGGGTCAGGGTGCTCTGAGCAGCCCTCCAAACCACAGCCTGAGTGCAGGGGAGGCAAAGCGATGGATGCAATCAGCGGTCAGGCACCTCAGCAGTGTGTAGGGGTGGGTTAATTTTTACAATAGTCGCATCTTTACAGGGAGCACTGGGGAGGTTATTTTCATTGCACCGCTCCCTGCAAAGGGTTTCATCCTGTGATCCTGGGTCTAAGAGCGAGATGAGGAACAAATCAGACAAAGCCAAATTAGACACCAAATTTCCCTTCTGCAGCTCTTTGCAAGTCAGTGAAATGCCTACAGGCTTTCCTAGCCCTACATGTGCTCACTTTTCTGTCGGTGTTTGGGGACGTTACTGGAGGGAGGTGAAAATACCTTCCCCCTTCCCCCACCCCATCCTGGGCATCCTTCATCCCCAGCAGTGTGGAGTGTTAAGAAAGTGTGCAGGTCTGGTGTCCCAAGGGAAGCCTGCAGGACTGGTTTTGCCATAAACCACCTATAATCAGTCCAGAGCGCATGTTTCTGTTTGGAAACACCAACCGAAAGCATCCCAAGGAAATTCCTCATGCAGCCTCCCAGCGCAGCTGGGAAGTTAATGCACAGATTTAAGGGGCTTTGCTGATAATGGGCTGCAGATTAGTGGTGTGCTCACCTTCTGCAGGGCTCATCTCCAGCTCTCATTCACCCAGTGAAAGTGCTAAGCGTGCCGGTGCGTTTTAACAAGGTTTGCAAATAGTTTCTACCCGTCTGCTCTGCATGTCAGGCTTACATGCAGCAAACAAAACTATGCTGAAGCGTAGATGGAGACTGAATCTTTTGCTAGCAGTGGCCAACGGGGAATAAGAGTTACTTCTTTATAGCAGATGTGTAGCTCAAAGTTCACCATAAGTGCATTCACATCGAGAGCACAGCGTGTATTGTTCTGCAAGAAGGCTAAGCTCAGCCCTTCAAAAGACTATGGAACAACTAATTTCATTATTCAAAGAATAAAGTAACCAAGCAAGAGAGACCCAAAATTAACCCTCTGGTCGCTCCCTGGAAGCAGGGATTTCTTTAACGCCCTTGAGTTAAATGCCTGTGCTCACAGATGCATGCAGAAAATCTGCCATACAGTGTCCCGCCTCTGGTTTTCTCACTAGTTTATGAGTTGAATACCATATTCCTTCAAAAATGACTAGTTGGACCAAGTCCAGGTGGAGCACCCCCACATGAAGTCCTCTGTGTGTACATTGCTTCAGTGAATATGGCTTGGGATTTTCATCTACAGTTATGACTTCCAGGGAAAATCAGAGGCAACAAAACATGTATTTTTTTAAAATTATCCATACAGAAATAGATCTTTTTCTTACTGACTAAATTAAAAAATAATACTTGCAGGCAAGAAGGGCAAAAGGAGAAGACAAGTCCCACAAGAAAACTTTACCTAGTTATTTTTAGGTAGATTTGAGCAAGGAAAAGTACATTCCTACAATTGCCAGCAAACCACTTTAACTGGTGGATCTTTGCCTATGCTATTTATTTGTTCAGAGGAAGAGATGAATGCAATCCCTCACTGCAATGTTGATTTTAGCCTGTGTGGTTCCCTCTGATTCAGCATGACCAGGTTCTGCCCAAAAGCTGACCCTGGCCCTTGTAATTTGTAATAATTGCAATAACAAACCCTGTGCCTCTGCTTTTCCTGCAGCCGTGCTCCAGCAACATGCCAGTGACTGGGAAGAGGGAGGTTCAGCTCTTGGTGTTTCCCTGGGGCATGCACCCACCTCCATAGGCTTTGCAGGACGAGGCCCATCTGTTTTCACCTTGCTCTCTAGCCACAGTAAATGCAACGCCAGCAACAACAAGGGTAAATCTTGTCCCCTCCTGTACATGACCACACATTGCTTGGCCACTTGGCTGGTGCCTGAATTATTCTTGAAATTCTCCCTGCCCAACAAAATTCCTCTCTCTGGAGCTAAGCTGCTTGCTCAGCATGAATTCTACCTGCAAGTTTAGCACTGATGAAAAAACTCAGGAGCATTTCACACCTAAAGAAACACCCATCCCAGGTCAGAAGGTTAATAATGGGGGTTTGTCAAAGAGCAGCTGTAGCTTTTATCCCATGGGTCTGCAAAGATGCACATGCATGGAGGGGTTCAGTGGAAATCTGCTGCCCAGTCCAGATTTCTCAATGAACAGGAAAAGGGGGTACATCATCTACGAGAGGTTTCCTTTATTCTCACAAATGCACTCCATGCAGTGATCCTCTATGGAGAGAGAGTTAACCCCCCACCCTGCCAAATATCTTCCTCTCTGGGTGAAGTCAACTCAGGTGGCCAAGAAACCGGCAGTCCCAGGGGCACCCCGCTCGCATGGGCATGGGCTGTTTCCTTGGGTTTCCCATGCTGCAGCTGTGCCGGTGCCTCTGGGGCTCTTGCTGTGTCCCTCAAGCAGAGTCTGGCCCCAGAGGCTCTGGGACACTTTTGGGCAGGGGGAGATGCTGTTGGATCACCCTTCACCTCCTCATCTCCAGCTGAGGAAGCCCAGCTCCCCCAGCTTCTCTTTGTATGCCCTGGCCCCCACCCACCATCGCTGCAGCCCTGGAAGATTCCACCATACAGCACCTCTAAAGTCATCTCATCCTTGTTTCCCATTCCCATCATGAAATAATCTCAGACACAATGAGCATCTAGACCTTCTCCTTGCCCACTCGCCACAGGAGACATCAGTCCAGCTCCTTGTTTGGGCTCACAGTTCATTGCCACACTTTCCAACAGCTTCTGCAAGTTGCCGTTATGCAACATCCTTGTTCGCAAGTGGAGCCTGGCTGGCAAGGCACAGGCTACCCCTGGTGAGCAGGTGGAAACCAACGCAGCCTTGCTTTGAGCTAGCTAGCCATGGCCTGAAACCGTGTCTTTCTTTGGGATGGCTCTGCTCACCGAATGCCTTGCACATGTTGAAACTTGCTGCCTTTCACAATGTCTGGGAAGCTTGCCTGCTCCTGTTTCTTTCATCAGCAGGGCATGGAAAGTCCATGGATCACTTCCTCAAGGGCAGCAGGGGAAAAGCCCTTGCTCCAGCGAGAGCTGCGTGGCCTCTCCACGGCGGGGGGAGATCAGCCCATGGGCTCTGAGCCTGCCCAGCCCACCAGAGCCCTCTGGGTCACATTGGATGTTCCAGTTGCAACCAGCAGTGGGAAAATGATCCTACAGCTCAGCAAATACGGAACTGGGTCCTCTTATGGGTGCATTTCCTTCTCTGTGGGGAGCTGCCTTGCTCCTCTGTCCCTGGGAGGGAGCATCCTCAGTCCTGGCGTGGCTCTGGGTGGTGCGGAGGGAGGAGGGTGACGGCCCCCTCGAGGTGCTGTCACTGATGCCAGAAAAGACCTGGGATGCTGGTTGTATTGGTGTGGCTCTGCCAGGATGGTGTCAGGTTGGTCTGCCTCAAATCAGGATGGTGGATACTCAAGGAAGGAGTCAGTGGATGGCACCTGTGTCCATCGCTGTAGTTGGGACACAGGGGAAGCAGAGCACGTGCTCCTCAGGGGTGGGACCTGACCTATAACCATCCCTTGTAGCCTCCTCATGAGCATCTACCATGCAGAGAGGGTCAGCTCTCCCACACAGAGCAGCAAAGGAGCAGATAGGTCCCTTTCATTTGCTGTTTCGCTTCCCGTTTCCAGCCCACGGTCCTGGGTGTGCAAGTGCGACGAGCTCTTTTATCTGGCAAAAGAGCCAGAAACCATCTCCAGCCACATTTGGGGTGGAAAACCCAGTTTTCTCCCTAACTCAGAGCTGTTGTGTCCTGCTCAGAAATCCTTTGGCAAGGGCCGGGGAACTGGCTTAAATGCTGGACTGTGATATGTTAAGGGTTTTATTTATACTTGCTCCAATCCCGCTGTGTTTGTGATTCACATTCCCAAGCTGGTGTCCAAAACTGCCTTTTAAATAAAAGGAGAGTGGGATTTGCACTGTGCAGGTGTGCTAAGGGAGGCAGCAAATCCAAAATGACCAGGGTGCAGGGTGCTGATAGTCAGGTCAGGGTTTTGGACCAGAATTGCTCCAGTATCTCCCTATAAAGAGCAATAATCATGCACATGTAGTATTGCTACAACACATTTGTGAGCAGTTTGAGAACAAAAAACTCTTTGTACCGGAGCATTTCCCAGACTCCATTTGTCCCGTGATGGGGAATGGCCACGTGCATGCTCACCACTCGGTGGCTGCAAATGAAATGCCGGCTGCGTTTCACTAAGCTTGGAGGTGCTGAGCTGGGATTTTCTGTGCACTGAAAAGGTGGTAAAGGACAGTGGCTGAGCCCCTCTTCCCCTGCCAGCTTGTCCCCTTTCCCTCTGCTCTGGGCAAGGAAAGCAGCTGCCAGGACAGCGGCTCACCTATATCCAGTGCTGAGTGGTGCCTTACTGGCCACCACTTTATTTCCCCCCACCAATCTGGGCTGAAAGAGGCAGAGGATGGCCAAATCTGTGCACAGTGCAAGTGTCACTTCCATGCCCTGAAACAAGCCAGGGGAAATGAGACCTCGGTCCTTGCAGCAGGGCGTGCTTCACTTTAAAGATCTTGACGTGCATGATCATCCTGGAGGAGAGATCTGAGCGGACGATAGCGCTGAGAAAGGAAGGATGTTTCGGCACCGGCACAGGTGAGGGAGGAGGTGCCACTCGGCTCGACAGGAACCCCTGTGCTGCAAAGATAATTTCAAGCTGAGCTGTGGTTTACCGCAACGTCCTCGTGACCGGCTGAGCGGTCGGGTGGCAGGGGCGGCAGGGAACGGGCTCGTTTTCCCACAGCCGGGGCCTGCGCAGGCGTGTCAGGGCTTGGCTGGGGTGAAGTGGTGGCTTTCTGCTCACCCATGTGGCCCCAGCTTGCATTAAACCCCCTTGCATTAAAACTCCTTCCCCAGATTTTCAGCGTGGTGCACAAGGACCTGTTTTTTTCCCCCCGCTGGGATGATGCCGGAAGCACCTGTTTATAGCGATGCTCAGCTGTTATGGGATGAAAACTGGGGAATGACAAGAATCATGAAGCTTTACAAGGATCTCTGTGGGTTTCAGCACCATGACCTCAAAGACGACAGCGATCTGCCCTGCACCCTCTTTGCTCAATGCTAAATCTCTCCACTTGCA
Organism: Pelecanus crispus; assembly: GCF_030463565.1. Lineage (NCBI taxonomy): Eukaryota > Metazoa > Chordata > Aves > Pelecaniformes > Pelecanidae > Pelecanus > Pelecanus crispus. The sequence continues at coordinate 39,459,083 of NC_134652.1, read as the reverse complement.
ATTCGGCAATAGCTCTCCTGGGGTTCTTTCTCACCTGTTTCCATTCATTTACCTCCAGAGGAGAAACTTTGCTTGACTCTTCTCGAGAAGAAAGCCAGTCGCTCTCACTCCTCCTTGGCAAGGGCTGTTCCACTGCCGTGTGGGGCAGCTTCTTCTGCAGCGGCTGGAAATGCCAGCCGTGCTTTGCAGCGCCGTGGCGGTGTCATCACCGGCTGATCTTGAAGGTGCCACCTGAATGTGAGAATTAAGCAAAAATCCTAAGGATGCTAATAGCAAGGCGGTGCGGTGAAACCGGCAGAGCAGCAGCAGAAGGGTCCAGGATTTCAGGGCTTCAGCTCTGCCATGAAAAGCAGCTTACAGATGGCACATCCAAGCCAGAGCCTGGATTAGAGGCAAAACCAGCTCTGGCCCCAGGGAAATCTCTGCACAGCAGCTCAAGGCGCTCGCTGGGCAGCTCAGAGAGTGCCCTCATCCCCCCTGAGAGTGCTCGGGCTCCTGATCCAAGCACCAGCCTCCTAATGGTGTGTTGCCAGCCATTTGGAGTTTGTTACATTGAATTTTGCAGCATGGAGCAGCCAAGCAAATGCTGCATTTGCCCAGGCACTCACAAAGCCCTTCGTTGCCAGGGCTCAGTCTGCAAGCTGAGGTCAGGAGCGATGACCCAGACACAACTGCACAATTTGGGTGGCGCGAGGTCAGGTTCCTCTTTGCATTATTTCAGAGGAACTCATCTGTCAGTATTGCACGGCACATTGGTACCGCTGCTCAGTGATGTCTGCTTTTAAGCGGGTGCTGTACCAGCACAAGGTTGTCCCTCTATCAAGAAGAAGTGTGGTCATGGTGGAGGATGGGGATGCCTCAACTTGCCCAGACATGGCCCCAAGCAACCTGCTGTAGCTGTGGCGTTGGTCATACTGGGAGCAGGGTCAGGCCAGAGATCTCCACACCTTCCTTGTCAGTCACACATGCCTTCTAGAAGAGCCAAATATAATGATGCTGGCACACCCCAAGGGCAGCAAGATCTCTAGCAAATCCTGGCCTCTGGGAGACCAGAGGCTTTGGCTGCAGGGGTGTTTCACATCTCAGTGCTATGGAAACCCACCACGTACTTTCAGCTGGGCAGCACCTCCCACCTGCAGCTGCCTTTTAAAAATTAAAAAAAAAACCCCAAACCCCCAAAACTAAAATAACCTCTTAATTTATTTTCATATGCTCGCACAAAAATACAGCCCAGATCCTTGGAGACATGTGGTTTGTGAATCGATGTGAGCTGAGGAACTGGGCACCTGTCTCTTCTTCCTAGCTCTTTTTAGAAATGGGCTAAATTCCTACAAACTGCATTAAACTCATCGAGAGGTGTGCAGATGATTTTATAGATCTGGGAGAGTTATTCCAACTAACAGCTTCAATATGCTCCATGCAGGCAGGGTCGTAACAAGACAACCCCTCTGCAGCCTGGCATAGGGGAAGATGCAGCCCTGGTGTGGATGGAGGGGTTGGGAAGGGATTGCCCCCCCCTGCAGCAAGCATGACATGGGGACATGTCCACTGGACACAGCAGAGTCCTGACCTTCAGCTGGGAAGGTGCATATGGGCTTGGGCTACCGTATACAGCCACAGCTTCTCACCCTGGAGCTCACCTAGAGCTAGTTTGACCTAGAGCTGAATGTTTTCCCCCAAGGCACCGCAACTCGTGTGATGAGCATCTGCTCCCAACATCTTCCTTGCCTTGGGAAGGGAGAGGTCTCTGAAGTCCCTGGGACACAAGACAAGCAGATCTGTCCTTGTTGGGGATGCAGATGTAAAACTGTGGGTAATGAGAGCTCTTTAAGCACATCACTAATAGCACTTTTTGGAGTCAGGCGTTGTGGCTCTGATGGACTCCCAGCAAAGTCCTGTGGCTTCCTATGACACTTGATTTCTAAAAGGCTTTTATCCACTTCACCGCACTTTTACTCCATCTCAGGGATATTCAAGCATGGTCAGATGCCAGGAGTGGGTAGAGAACCAGCAGGGTCAGATCGACGCCCACAGGGCCCTAACCCCATGCCAGAGGGATGCCCCTCAGGGGGAGAGGGTGTGCCATGACTTCAAGCCCATCTCTGCCAGGGCCTCCTCCAAAATTCATCATGTCATGGGATATGACGGGTCAGCCTTAGTACTTGTGACATGGTGGCAACAGCACAGACACTGTGTCACACATCCCGCCCGCTGGGCGGAAAAGCACTAAACATCTCTGCCCATGCCCAAGTTTTCAGTTGGTACTGCCTCCAAAAACACCTCTGCAAGACCAGCGCGTGGATGCACATGGTGCTCAGTTCAGGCACCTCCTCGAAGAAGGAAGAAAGGGCTGTGAAGATCACCACGGGTGGCCTGTGAGGGGAAGGGGTGGCGGAGTAAGGGGTCCAATGGCTCAATACAGCATGCTTGGCTTTCTCAAATTCATTTGATTGAGGACCGCACAACAGTTGTGATGCAAAAATTGCCTTGCATGGTGCTAACGAGGCAAATGTTGGGTGGGTCACACCTGGCTGAGCCACAGGTCTCACAACACTTCTGTTAGCAGGAGACGTCAAGGTGTAGTTGTGTCTACCAAGCCTTTCTGCCAACACCTGGTCTGCTATTTAGCCAATAATATAAAATCTTTCCTGGTGAAACACACAGCTGAGGCAGCTGTTGGTGGGACAGTACCTAACAAGAAAGAATTCCTGTTAGAGACCTAAAGGCACAGTTAAACGCTCAGAGATCAGCAAAATGCATCCCATGCAGCTGAATATATTGTAAAAGAAGTGACTGCACTAGATGCCATGGGCCAGCCCTGCAAAGTGATGTTCACTGGGTGGAAGTTAACACAACTGTGAGTTAAAAGGCTTTGAGCATTTATGGCCCCATCTTTCCTTGTGATGGGGAAGACAATAACATGGTCCTCTGAGAGCTGAAATGCTTTAATTCAACTTCAGGCATTAGCTGTGGCTCGTGACATATAGGACACCAGACACAGCCGTCACCCTTGTCTGGGAACAAGGAAATATGGGCTGTAAATGATGGATCTCCCAGTTAATTGAAAATTACGTCCTTCCAGGGAAAAGCCCAGGAAATCAACCAGACAAGTCTCTTCTGTTGCCATCCTTTTGGATACAGTGACCTCTTTGAAATACCACCACTCGTTACCCGCCTTGCATGGGAAAGTTAATACCATCGTGTCCCTGCTTACATCTAGAAAATGAGATATCGCCACAGAGAACCGTAAGTACCCGCTGCCTGGAGCGTATCCAGAGGAACATGTCCATGAACTTTTCTACTCCACCTTAAAAAAACAAGTCGTTTTTGTTTAAATGATCTTAATCTGGGAGGAAGCTATAGGAAAGAGGCATTTTGATAGATTGTCATGATATGGGGAAGGATGGGAGAAATTTGAGACTACCTGTGATTCACGTTCAAAAACCTCTGAATCAAAAAAGCTCATGATTCGAAAAATCTCTGAATCTGTGATTTGCTTATTATCAGGTATTTTGAGGTCTCATAATGACCAAAGCCATAAGATTGCTGAAAGGATGGGGTCAGAAACATCTCCACTTATCTGCCACTTGTGGCATTGAAGGCTGCTGCTGATATAAGGCCCCTGTGAGAGCATCACAACTCTTCGGAGCACGCCTGTTTGCAAGGCGGAGAGAGGAACAACACAGCGTTAATTTAAAGATGCCGTATTTTCAGTCTCCTGCATGTCACATGCTTTCAGGATTGGTCTTTATTTGGATTTTTGGTGGTTTGGCTTGCTTCCATTCAATATCGAAGGAAGGGGAAGGAAGTGCAAATTTTAGCGTGTTTTAATGCCAAATCCATCTTTGAAGAAGGGAGCAGAAAACAAAGAGTGAAGATGAGGAAAACAGCACAAGTGAAGAGTCTGGAAAGATCCCCTACAGTTACAGCCTGCTCCTTCACCCCTGCAGAAAAAGGACCGACATCCTTCCCTGTGCACTAAGGCAGAGCTTGGATGAAGGCAGACTGGTGGGATGGGTCCCCAGAAACCATCACCACGGGTCCAGCAACAGTTGACCCGCCTGCCATGGTGACATCTTCCAGGGGAACTGATAAGCCAGCAGAAAACCCTTTTGTATGGTTCAGCATGTTACTCCCTTGGGGACCAACTCCCACAGGATGGCCAGGCCTGGGTGGAAGCCGAGGAGCACGTATGAAAAATGGGGCTCAGTTGCTTTTGTATGCCATCCTCCATGGGGTAGGGCTCTTTGATTAAGGTTTTCCAACACTGCAACTGTACTGGGCTTGTGTGGCAAGGTTTTGGGAGCCAGGGGGGCTATAGGGGTGGCTTCTGTGAGAAGCTGCTAGAACCTTCCCCCATGTCCGATAGAGCCAATGCCAGCTGGCTCCAAGATGGACCCGCCACTGGCCAAGGCCGAGCCCATCAGCGACGGTGGCAGCGCCTCTGGGATAACATATTTAAGAAGGGGGAAAAAACCTGTGCAACTGCAGCCAGAGAGAGGAGCGAGAATAGGGGAGAGAAAAACTCCACAGACACCAAAGTCAGTGAAGAAGGAGGGCAGGAGGTGCTCCAGGCACTGGAGCAGAGATTCCCCTGCAGCCCTGGTGCAGCCCATGGTGAGGCAGCTGTGCCCCTGCACCCATGGAGGCCCCCAGGGGAGCAGAGATCCACCTGCACCCGGGGAGGAGCCCACGCTGGAGCAGGGGATGTGCCTGAAGAGAGCTGTGACCCCATGGGAAGCCTGGAGCAGGGTCCTGGCCAGGAGCTGTGGCCCCTTGGAGAGAGAGGAGCCCAGGCTGGAGCAGGTTTGCTGGCAGGACTTGGGACCCCGCAGGGGACCCACACTGGAGCAGTCTGTTCCTGAGGGGCTGCACCCTGTAGGAGGGACCCACGCTGGAGCAGTTCATGGAGGACTGTCTGCTGTGGGAGGGAACCCACGCTGGAGCAGGGGAAGAGCATGAGGAGTCCTCCCCTTGAGGAGGAAGGATCGGCAGAGACGACATGTGATGGACTGACCACAACCCCCCTTTCCCGTCCCCCTGCGCTGCTTGAGGGGAAGAGGTAGAGAAATTGGGAGTGAAGCTGAGCCCGGGAAGAAGGGAGGGGTGGGGGGAAGGTGTTTTTAAGATTTGGTTTTATTTTTCATTATCCTACTCTGATCCAATTGGCAATAAATTAAACTGAATTCCTCAAGCCAAGTCTGTTTTGCCTGTGACAGTGATTGGTGAATGGTATCCCCTGTCCCTATCTCGACCCACAAGCTTTTTGTTATATTTTCTCTCCTCTGTTCAGCTGAGGGGTGGAGAGTGATAGAGCGGCTTTGGTGGGCACGTGGCATCCAGCCAGGGTGAACCCACCACAGCAACACAAAACCTTATTTCATCTGGGACTTTGGTTGCTTTTGAGCTCGTGCTAAATCAAGCCAATACTAAATACCTCACCAGATTAGATTTATTCCATGACCGTGTGGCTCTTCATGGCTACCTTGACTTGTGGAAGATAAGAGATCACACACCATAGTAAAAGATTTGTACACATACATGACCACCAATCTTCCCCGTTTCTGCACAACACAGTGATTGAAAGCTGCGGGTTTGGAGCTGGTTGGTTCAGACACAATAACAACACCTAGTTTTAAACTCGAGGACTTCATGGAAAGAAGGAAAAAATCAATAAAACCACATGGTATCATGAAATACCCTTCAAAAATGTTTTTTAAATTAACTTAAGTTTTAAAGTGCTTCGTGTCACTTAAAATACTGCATTAGAAACGGTCAAATGCAATGTTCAGTCACTGTGAATACAGGACGTTGGATTTTTGTGAAATGCAGGGGTATAAGAAAAAGAGGCTGAACTGTACTTCTCTGCTTAAAATTGGTTAAAATCCTGTCTGCTGAAAATAGCACTTTGTTAGTTTTAGTGCTGTAGTAGAGAGAGGTACTAAACTTGTGACACACATGGTTTAAGAGGAAGGGCAAGATAAAATCAAATTTAGAATAAATAAATGATTTCTGGGTTAATTTCTGAGTAATTTCAAAATTGACTTCACAGAAACACAGTTTAGTAGCTTAGAAATACTTGAAACTGTGACAGGTAGTATTTTCAACAAATTATACTTCCAGTTTATTTTTTTAGTATTTCAAATCAGATTCCTTGATCATTCACTCACATGTGTATTTATATCCTTCCCTGGACCTGTCCCTCTATTTCTACACCTGTTCTGCCAAAATAAAGTATAGAGCTGTCGAGAACTCACCTCACTTTCAGGCTGGCTGTTTACTTTAAATGAGTTTTTATGGTGGTGGTGATGTAACCCTAAGCCTGAAATGTCAGCACAGTTTTATTATTAACTCACTGCCACAGACCACACTTAGATAAATTCTTTTCCCTCCTTCCTCTTGGCATTTGCCAGGCAAAGCAGCTAAACCACCTTCTGTATTGGCTGCTCCTACCCTGATTCCTCCATCACCTGGAAGGAGGAAAGGGCTGCTCCTTGTTCCGGGGACCCTGGACCAGCAGAGAGCCATGAGGCACGGGTGACTCTCTAACCTGGCAAATACCGTACTATTTTAAGTGCATCCACTTTCCTGGCCAGTCCACTTTATTGTGTTAAACTCATGTTACAGCCCAGATGTCAAGGTTTATTCCCAAGATGACTTTGGAATAGCACCCCTATTGCTGTGAGAGCGCTAGAAACATGCACACCTTCTCTTTCACCTTCTTTCTTTTACACCTCTTTCACCCTCTTTGCTTTATGAGCACAGCTGGGCCGATGCTGCTTAGACCGTACCATGTTCAGTGGCACATCACTGCCAGTAACGTCACCAAGCTCTTAAACGAGCTCTTCCAGCAATCTGCAGCCCACAGAAAACTGTGGGTTAAGCAAGCTGGTCAGCAGACAACTACTATCCCTCACTTAAAAGTTGCCCATGCCTGGAGACATGGCTACACCTTGAGTCAATATGGCTAGACCTTGAGTTGGTATGGTTAGACCTTGCATAGCCCGTCCAACTTGAGAAGCATAGCAAGGTATGCCCCATCACTGACTGATGGCCAACACAATAACCATGACCAGGACTGATCTGCAGCAGAAGAAATGACCACATGTATGTGTCATTTAAAGCTCTGTGCATCAGTTGTGCATGTTCCTTCTGTCACTTCCAGGGTTCCAACTGCTCAGAGGAGGAGTAAACTCTGCAGCTCCATGGGTTTTTGTGCTGCTTCAAGTTGGGCTCCTCTCCTTGACATACTCTTCATGGGCTGTAAAAGTATCAGGAGACCTGGCAAGATTGCTGGCGCTCAGTGCCTCTGACTAGAGCCAGAAAAGGCTTTACTTCAAGCAAAGTAACCACTCACAGCACAGATCCTGGAAAATACAATTCAATTCCATCCCAATAATTATTACAGCACACCAATAGATCTTCCTTTATTTATTTTTGCAAGATAGAGGCCAGTGATGTTAACACTAAACTAGAATTCAATCCATCATAGTAAAATTCATCATAAATCTAGACTAAGTTTAGCAGCTGACTTTGAAATTGCTATAAATGAGACTTCACAGCCTCTGCAAGACTCATAGCAGAATCTATGCAGCCATCAAAGTTGGAATGAGTAAATCCATCGCCCCCACAAATCAGGAGAGGTTGAGTATGAAGGATCATTTGTCCCAGACAATCGGGCATAGCTTTTGTAACCTGAAAGACAAAAGCATACAGGGAGATGGAAAAGAAATTATTTTATTTACCTGAATTTCACGCCAGAAAGGTCCATATTCCTGAGAAACACACCTTCACATGAAGCACCCCTCCCATCCCAGATCATAGGTCCAAGCATTAACAATCAAAGTACCACAGTAAAGTATTTATTTTCTGGAGTTAAATAATTAGAATAAAGCTTTCAGCTCTGTGGAAATTTAGAAACTTTACAGCCCTGTCCTGTCTTATTCTCAGTCCATCTTAGCAGAAATTAATTGCCTGACCCTGGATAGAGAAGGCGTGGAGATCTCTAAGCCAAAAGGTATGAAGATGCATGATCTCACATGAGTAAAGGTGGGCTTGCAAAAACCCCCGGCTACGTAACTGTTCAACAAAGGAAAGGGAGCCTGCCATTTCCAAGACAGCCTGCAACACAACTGGGTTGACCAGGGTGACATTCCTGGACAGGAAGTGAGGTGGACTTCAGAGTAACAACTGTCATGATAACCCTGTGCGAGCATACATACAGCCTTGGGACAACCCACCCTGCCTCCAGCTCTGCTACGCTGGTCTCCTTTTTCATCTGAGTAGCACAACAATTTTTAGACGCTGCTAGAGATACAATCAACACTTTGTAGGTAGCATGGGACAAGTTCTGAGGTTGCTTTGATAAATATTTAATGTCATTCTCAATGTATGCATTGTATTAATTTTAAATATAATTTTTCATTTAAATACAATTTTCCTGGCACTATACCCTCAATTAAATTTGAGCAGTTCTGTGTAACATTTCTAAAAGTGAATGGACTTTGCTTTGGACAGTACCTGAAGCTACCTGGAACTCATGGGGAGAACAAGACCTCTTTTTGATATTGTACTTTATGACAAACACCAATGCGTGTCAAATGGCAGAGTAAAAGCATGCAGCATTTGTGTTTTTACCACACTTGGCTGTGTTACACATTGTAGCCCATTTCAAACCTACGTACAAAGGCTGAGTTGTCTATGTTGTACTAAATCAGTGCATCCCAGAGCAGCACCGGTGAATCTCAGAACAGAGGTAAGGCAGCAGCAGCAGCAGCACTGGCCTAAATGTAAATGTGAGGGCAAGGCAGGTTCAGGCAGAAGGGATAAAAAAGATAAGAAGATGCAGGACAGCTTGATGATGAAGTGATCGGAGAAGGAAGGTGGGAGGAAATAGTCCAAGAAAAGTAATGACTAAACAAGACCCATAAGGATGAAATGTTGAAAAAGGAAAAAATATCTAGAAAGGCAGAGAGAGAGAGGGGGGGAAAAGAGAAGCACAGCAGTAGACCAGCAATAGAGATCAAACCATAGAGATCATAAAGCATGATACAGACAGTACAATTTTCTTTCAATCATTTCTTGACTTTCTGCCTTTGGTCCAAAGATATGGTTTGGATTCAAACATATCTTTTGGTCCACAGATATGATTTGGATTCCTGTGCAGTAAACTGTTACTGTATCCCATCGTGCAACTGTCAGTGTACATGAACAAGACCTAAAGTCCAAGTCATCTTGTTCAGTACAAGGAATTTTTCCACCGATTCAAATGTACATTCAGCTAGCCACTGCGTGCTGTTATATATCATTTCCAAGTATGGATCAGCTGCAAAACGCCCACATTTATGTTACTGGCTGCATTTTGTGTTACCAGCATGTTAGCATCTGTATGAAGAGGTAATTATCTGAAATGAATTTGTAGCCAGTTGCGACCAATTCTCCATTATTTAGCTTAACAGAAGAGTCTAGCCATGTATGGTAAATCCAGCCAGAGATTGTCTTTCTCAGACTAACTTTAGGTCAGTACTTAATTTATTCCTCAATTTTTCTTACAGATTGAGGTCACTGAGAATAAACAATGAAGAAAGGTTTAGCAGAAAAAGGCTTTTTGAGTGTCCTTCCTTCTTGACTACCCAGCACTTACTTGATGCTGGCTGTACCAAACAGCTTCTGGTTTGTCATACTGATCACAGGATCAATATTTTCACATCTCAGCCTGCATGTTTTCACCTGTATGGCAAGATCATGTGCTCAGTGTAGTAAAGGCCCTCACTCTAGACATAGTGACTGGGGAAAGGAATGATTCTGCCCCTTCTTCAAGTTCTTCTGAAGGTGATGTCCAACATAAACTCCAAATTACTCTCGGCTATATGGCACAGCCTGTTAGATCTCCATCCTTGAAGACTTTAAGACTCAGCTAGACTAAGCCATGGTCGAGGTCAGCTAGTGCTGGCAATAGTTCTCCTTTGAGCAACAGGCTGGACTATAGAGCTGAAGAGGTCCTTCTGAGGTCCCCTCTGAAGAGGTCCAATTTCTACGATTCTGTGTTTTCCCAGTATCCCTTATACATATAAAGTGACTCTGTCAAAGGGACCTGACGGGCTGGGAAGCTGTTGGCTCTGAATGCTAGTAGTGTCTTACTGTAATTAAAGCCGGGGATCCAGAATTGCATCTGTGCTGCTAAGTAGTGTCAGTAGAATTTTAGAAGTCCTAATCCCTCATCCGCCATGGATAATTGTTATGTCTGAATTTTAATCCCAGGATTGCGTTTGGCCACGTGAAGGATGTTACAGCTGGATTTAATTAACAAGTAGGATAAATCCCATCTAAAAGAGTCAGGGGAAAGATGCACCCATCTTATCAGTGCCCTTTGCTTCTGTGGCAACAGCTTATTATAATTGAAAGTAAAGATAGCTTTAAGAGAAACAGGGAGCTCTGTCCCAGATAATTTAGGTAGTGATTGTTTTATAGGGTGGCAATAGGGATCTCTTTATTGAGATAACAGATCTGACCTTCACTGACTTATTTGCAATCTAAGACATATTGACATTCATCCACCAAATTAAAGACTGGTGCTAATTCCTCCAGTGACACAGCCATAAAGCACAAGCAGCTGCTGAAGTTGGTGGTTTTAGTTAGTAGCAGCATGGTCAATAGCAGGCAACAGAGGCAGGAGAAGAAAGCAGGAAGAGCTGGAAATTCTACAGTGGTTTGAGAAAATAATAGAGCATCATCCAGCAGTATGATGTCTGAATGTAATTTTTAAATAGGGGAAACAGGACACACACCTACTGATTTAGGAAGACAACAATTTTGAAGCAATTGTGGAAAATAAGAGTTCATTCCTACAGTCACTGTTCCAGCTACCTCTAAAAGATGAAGCAATAGGTACAAGGTTATAAGAAATTGTGTATGGCCATAATTTTGCCAGGATTCAAAAAGCATAGTTGTATGGTAGAATGCAAACGAGACTTTTTTTTTATTCAGTAGTAAGAAATTAACTGCCATTCTTGTCTTTACCCATGTTTTCATGGTGAAATAAATCAGAATGGGCCATATATGATGCATATGTTTATGTGTCACCTTTGACACTATGCTAAAAGTGTGAGTAGTGCAAGGAAAAGGTATATTAAGCCCTTGCCTTGTACACATAAACAAAGTAGCTGAATTTGACAAATTTTATGACAGAGCTCTGTGATAGCAGCAGTATCTAGGGTGTATTAATTATGTTTAAAAATACTTCTTTCTTTGTTTTGGGAGCCCTTTCCAGAGTTGATTAACCAAATGTCTGTCTGTTGGAGATAGATCCAGTTCTTCTCCTCCCTACCACCTGCAGCTCTTGTGCTTGCAAGCAGTTTGAAGCAGAAAGATAACAGACAACACAGAAGAACAGACCAGAAGTCACAACCAGAAAAGGATGCCTTAACAGTGATGACTGTACAGAGATACTGTTACTAGCAAAAAAACCCCTGAACTGATAAAGAGGAACATATAAAACATACCATGATTTTTGTATGAGTCATCTGAAACATTAAAACCTATGTTAAGGTCATTTTTATACAACAACTGAGAACAAATACTATGCACTGGGAAGTGATTTCCAAACTACCAATAACTTGCAGAAAAATAAACTTTGTACTAATGAGACCAGGTTCCTGAATTGGATGCAGATCAAGGGGTAGGAGCAGACTTCCCAACAGTCATCTACAGTAACTTTTCCAGACTTCATAAAAGGAAAAATTTTTAGGGGACTGCTTTAAGTAAATATTTTGCATCAACTTCCACATTCAATTTCACCAATGTAATTTAACTTAAGAGGCTTTGGGTAAACATGTAGATACACTCCACTACTTTAGGAAATTGCCAACAATTTCCTTGGATTTTTAAAAGAAGTCTGTAAAATATACACATTTTGCTATTATTACCTTTAGGTAGTTTACTTTAAAATATTTTTTGCATAACATACTGTTAAATTGAACTGGGCCAAATCAAATAATAACTATTAGTACATCTGAACGCAAGGACTTCCGCTACTCTGTGGTAGGGTGGGAATTTTGCTAATAATATCACATACTTTTGGATACAGAAGAGACAGATTGAGTCATATTTCTGAATACCAGCAAAAATCCCACTGAAGCATGTGGGATTTACTTCCTTCCTGTGCACTGCTCCTGTCCCTACTTACCAGTGCCGCATAACTTACCACTGAGCCACGTTCACTACATAAAAAGATGACTAGAAATGATCTGGCTGTTGTTGGCCAGCCTTGGATGCTGCTCATGGCTACGTGGAGGAATGTATTAAGGATATCGAGCAACTATCCCCTTTCCTCTTGCTACCCAAGGATGAAAACCACTGGGTCATATGATGTCCTGTTTCTTGCGATACACAGGGAGTCTGTACTATGGCATTGCCCCAGCAGCATCTTCCCAGCTGACTGATCCCACCACAGAGTACCTGAGAGTATCTCCATTTCTGAAACTTGATGCTGGCTGGTTTAGGTAGGGATGGCACAATCCTCTCCAGGTGACTGAGAATTAACTGCTGCACCTCTGCAGGGTCTGAATCCAGGTGCTCGCTTCCAAATGTCACAGTCGTGTGAACTACAACTGACGGCCCAATTTCAGGAGACTCTGAAATAAAGAAGAGAGATGCTTTTGAAAGATTACACATTACTGCTTGCCTTCCCCACATGCTGACAATTGTGCCTCTAGCCTAGGAGTCAACAAGAACGAAAATATCTGTGGCACCACCCTGTTCTTCCAGCTGGAAAAAACACAAGGAGTAACAGCACAAGTTGTTCACAAGAAGCACAGTGAAGAAATCCAGGCTTTTTGCAAAATTTGTGAAGGTTTTTCCATTGCAATAACCCTAGCTCCACATACGTCTCCTAGAGGAACCTCAAGGCATTGCCACACCCCGTAAGTAGCAGCTGGAAGGAGCAGGGAATATACTGCAAGCAAACTCTTCCCCTTTTTCCTCCCAGACATTTCAACAGGGTCTACAAGGAGGGCAACCACCTGGCCATTGTGGCAAACTGGCAAAAGAGAACAAGAAGAAACATGTAAAACTGCTTTGCAGGAATTTTTCCAGCCAGGTCTACAAATAGTAACAACCAGTGCCCCTACAGGGAGGCACGCGGTTGCAGCCACCCACCTGCAAGGTCTTGCTTGGGTGGTGGTTGTGGGGGTGAGGCTTCCCAAAGGGCTACACTTGCAGCTGGGACTCGTGTTATCACTGGCAATGGTAAAGGGGAAACCCTTTACAAAAGGCTGAAGCTCACCCAGCCATGTGGTAAGATTAAGGTATTGGATGATGCACCTTTTTTTTTTTTTGGAAGGAAGATTATGCTTGGAAATGGAATGGCTCTGCCACCGCTTGCGGGGATCGATCCCCAGGGGCTGAGCCGCTTACGGCCAAAGGCACGTGAAGTCCTTCTGATTGCAGCAGCACGTCAGATGTAAAACAAACAAATCGCAGTCGCAGCCACTGCAAGCCTGCTGCATGCCAGCCACCGCACCGACAACGGCACGGCTCTGCCAGCAAGCCACTTCCTCTGTCTGAATGGCCGGAGGAGCGCGGGTAGCCGGGTCACCACAGCCAATTTGTTTATCCACCTATATCAGACTAATTTATATTCTTCCTCCCCTGCACGTTTGAAACATGTCCCCTTAAGAGGACAATCTCTGCAACACAGAAATACAAAAGACTTGAACATGAAATCATCACAAGATAAAAATTACCTTTAAGGCAAAGGACAAAAAAAGAAGAGCGTTTGTTGCGTTTCTGTGAAAAGCATCTGCTCCCTCTATAATTGGTTGCATATTGGCCACGCAACAGTATTTACGTAGTTGAAAGGCTAGAAAAAACCCAATACTTCACACATTTATGGAGAGGGAGAAGGGGAAGAGAAGCCAGGGGAGGTTAGCTTGAGAAATCAGCACTTCCTTTTGGCCTGCACAAGTGAACTCAACTTAAATTTTGCTGCTCTAGCAATTTCCAGGAAATCAATATGCAGTTGTCTACATGCATGTTTTGGGGAGTATGAACCTTCAATATCACTTCTGTCCTCTGGCAAATATGTGCAAGTGAGCAAAACTCAAAAAAAGTTTGTCCCTTAAAAATCAACCAGGCTGCAGTGCCCGGGGAGGAACTGAAGGCAGCTCAAGTGCTGATGTTCATCCCAGCATACTTGGAAATGGCCAACCTTCATTACGGCTGGGGCTGGCTGTAGGTTCCCTACAGCAAGGGACTTGTGTCCCCGCCGACGTGTTGGCTTGTCACCTTACAGACTTGGTCTGGACAGCCAACAACCAGCGGCCAGAGAATTTGCCTAGAATAGGGGATTTTCAGGCTCAGTGATTTCCCTGTGCCAAGGCACGATGGGAACCCAGCAGATCCTTGTGTGAGTCATTCCTGCTGGGACTGTTCCGCTTCAAATGAGAAGGATACATTTGCTGGAGCAAGGACACGATCTGGGTTCTGCTATATTTCATCTGAGAGCTCAAACTCACCAAGCTGGTCGTTAAATTAAGCATTTCCCTCTTGCTCCATTAACCAGAAATTCCCCTTTTAGAAGCAGAAAGACTTTTCTGGCTAAATCTTTGTTTGAATTAGCACATTCCTACAAAAATATTTCAGTTTCAGCAAATGAGCATTTTGTGACCAAGGAATCCACAAAGAGGCAGTTGAACACTTTCTGACCAGTTCTGGCTGTTTGATACCAAGCTTGATAGAAATCTTTCTCTCTGCTGTGTTGGTGAAGAGATCTCCAGCTCCTGCAGCTGGAGATCCCCCTTGAGAAGACAACAAGTTCCAGCTTTCCAAAGGCTACCAAAATGTCTTCCTCTGATAAGCTTTCTGTCCTGGGCTGATCACTTCAGAATACACTACTGGCGCAACAGCACCACGTCCTAGCACCCACAGCAAACATGAAAGCAATGGCTTTAAATTCAGTTGGAAGGATTCCTTCACTGAGTCTCTTTCTTGGGGGTGCCAGCTCAGTCAACCCTTGCTCTCGAGAACTGGGAAAATGTGGCAAAAAGGGTGGGAAGATGTTTCCTGGTTGTGATCAGGAATGCACCCTGACAGGCCATGTCAGAAGGTACCGAGCCATAGTGCTGCCTTTTCTTAAAGTTCTCCTTTTCCAAGTAAGGCACTCCTAAGAGGAGAAGATCACTCACTTCACTCCCTGAGCTGGGCTCACAAGCTCTGTTTTCAGCAAGCACTAGAGGTCTTTTCCTGGGTTATTTCATGAAGTGTCCAGAAACTTTGAGTTTGTTTCCTATTTTAATCTGAGGTGCTGATTTTGCTCTCTTGTGTCTTGGGCTTGAAAGTAAGCCTTAACCATTGGGGATGGACAGGTCCAAGATATCCACCCGACATGGACTTGAGATGAGGGCAAGGCAGATCTGGGGACTAAGACTGTAGGGTGAAACAAGGACCACTCTTGTCTAGAAGCAGAGGCTCAGCCAAAGGGGCCATCTTCTTCCCTGAACTCTGATCACCTGAGTCTAACATCCAGCTTCAGATCCATCTTCCCGAGATTCCTCCTGCCACCTCCAAGCCTGGTTTCACAGGCTACCACAGGACATATCTCTGTTCACATCAGCTTTTCCAACTGTGTGGAAAAATGTCAGAAACACTACTCAGTCTCTCATCCCCATTTTGGGGGAGAAAACAGGTATTCTGACGTCTCCACATAGAGACTGTCAGGGACAGAAGACCAAGTGGGGAAGCTTGTTAAGTACCTTGGGATTTATTATAGTGTACATGGTATTTTGGCAAATTCTTCCACATAAACTTGGCAAAAAGGCTCATTAAAAGACGTCTAAGCATTTTGATAAAATAAATATTCATTGCTTGCTGTGACTTGTTATAGCCAATGATTCTTGGACAGGGCTGCCTTCTTTCAAATCTCTCATCTCTTCCATAGCATGTACAAAACAAGTTTCAGGAAAACAGGCAGTTCGTTGAGTTTTTAATTCCTCCTTTGAGCTACTGATAGCTTGGAGAGCTTCCAGAGGCCACTGAGTCACAGCCTTCCAGTACTGAAATATGCAGCCTGCAAGGATCAAGTTTAGCCTCAAGCTCTTTTCTTTCTTCTGCGAAAATATTGGCTAAGAGAGGCGTTTAAAATAGATTTTTCCCTGAAAGCAATGAGGGTATCTCAGCCTTGATGCACTGGGTATGAACGACTTGTTCAGCTGTCGCAGGAGTAAAACCGTCATTTTCCTCCCAATGTGTTTAGATCAGGCTGCAACAGCTAGCTTAAAAACAAGGGCTTCTGGCAGGGCTTCACATGAGATTTTAATTTTCTTTATTTGTGGCAAGGATGCAAGCTGTCCACGGCCATGCTAGCAGATGACGAAGTAGCATGGGAGATGTGGCAAGCCCGGGAACGCTCGGCAATGCAAGGGGTAATGATCTGAGGGTGAATGGAAGCAGCATAAAAGCTTTCATCTGCTCCCAGTTCTTCCCCCTCTCATCCCAGCTGCATGGCAATTAATCCGATCAGTTGATGCAGTGGAAGGCATAAGACGCTGGGTAGATCAGAGCTAGAATGAGACAGCAGAGCTGGCTGTAACTTATACCTACTTAATGAGCAAGGAGCCGCTCTGCCAGTGTTGGCAGTGTCCTCGGCATCCACAGTTGCTGAGGGACCCCACTGAAAACCTACGAGCAGCGAGCTTGCGCCTGGCTCTCCTTCCTCCGTCCAACCCGTGCTGCACCGCCGCAGTGGTGACGTTGGCTGCCGGGGCTGGGTGCCTGCCCCTATCCCCTCTGGTCTGCCTCCATTTACTCGCACCAGGAGGAAAGCAGCTTTTTGTGCAGAGACCCTGTCGAGGCTGCGGACAGGGAGCACTAGCATCGTCTCGTGCAGCAATGGCAGTTTGGTGGACACGGTTTGTGCCCAAGGTTCAGACTCTCCTCTTCCCCATGGCATAGGAAAGATGCAATACTGTAACTACAGGTTTCCTTTGCTTCTGTGTTAAGTTTTCCTCTTTCTACTGTGAATTTCTTTTGCTCTGCTGCATTGCACAGGATGGGCACAGGCAGATAGTAGATGCAAAGTGACAAATGTGAGGATAAACACATTCCTTTCAAGACTCACTTTGCTTCCATGTAAACAGAGAAGAACTGCAAGATCTTTGGCATCGCCTCATCCAGCCCAGCATCCCATCCCTGACAGAGAAGGTGTCGCAGAAGCCACTACATCGCTGCTTGGCCCGGCAGCAGCGGCTGGGGCTGCATGGACCCTGCAGACTGTGGAGCTCGTGGGGATGGGAAGAGGGGCAGAGCCAGGCTCTGATGTGGGTCTCAGATTTAACACGGCCACCCTCCTTGGGATGTCTTGGCCACCACCACTATCTACAATACAGTCATTCTGAGCAGCCTGCAAGGCTGAGCAGAGTAGCAGGGATGAACAAATCCACTTTTTGTCTCAAAGTCAGAGTATGAAGTTCCACCAGTTCCCCACAGTCTAGTCCACAAAGACCTCATGGGAGATGCTGAAACATTTCAGATCAAAGTCCGGCTGCACTGTCAGTCTGATCAGCAGTGTCTTCCGCTCTTAGGGAGTCTGAAACCACATACATAGAAAAGGAAAATGGATGCATTGAAAGACAGGAGATTAAATAAATGTGAAATTAAGAAAGTAGGGAATTGAAAAGTGAGGCTCTAACTGCATCTTCCACATCCTAAAGGGAAGGTGACAGTGATGACAGAGCCAGACTTCTCTTCAAGTTCAAAGCAACAGGACAAGAGCCAATGGGCACAACTGCAGTGAGAGAAAATCCCATGAGGATACAGCCCCTACCCGTGTGAGCGGGGCATCCCTAGGACAGGACCCTGAGTGGTGGGGGGTCTCCATCCTCAGGGACTGCCCCAACTCGCCTGGACACCTGCTGTAGCAATAATGTTTGCTCTGCTGGGAGCAGGGTCAGGCCAGAGAGCCCCATCCCGCTGCCTCCAGCTGGAGCCTGGTAGGTTTGTATAAGCCCAGGAAAACAGACAAGGAAGACCTCCAACACTGAGTAGCGTGAAGTACAAGCTGTCACAGGTAGAGGACACATCAAGCTATCTGGAGGGGTGTCAAGGCCAGAAAGCACGAAAGCAGTTAGAGCTCACCATACACTGCACTTCAGCCAGTTATAACCATGAATTAAGCACTAGCAAAGTCTCCCCATGTTGAACTCTCTGGGGAAACTGGATCATGACCTACAATCTGGGAATGAGGGGAAAGGTGTTTGGACTGTGAGCAGGAGAAGGTGGCCATCAGCTTCTTAACATTTCAGGACTGTCTCAACCCTCGTCATTAATTCCCAGCTGGAGGAATCACACAGGCTGTGTAAAGAAAGAGAAGGATAGACTGCTGACAGTGAGAATTTATGCAGGATTAAGCCTGTCAGGAGTATTATCTTCCAGAAAAAGGTTGGGGCTAATAAAAGACGCCCTGGAGAAGAGCACAGAGAACTGAGCCCAGGGCCACTTCCCCAGTACAGTGGCTTGTGGCTCAAGAGCATCTGGCATCAGAAAGGTGGCTCCTAGCTTCAAATAACATATTTAGTGTGAAATGGTAAAATGGAAGAGCATGGTGTCCTGGGTGAAGCTGCTCAGCAAAGCTGCTTGGGCTAGAAGGGTAACTATCACTATTACGGTGGGATAAGAAGACTTGTGGGTAAATTCCTCCATGTACTCTGTACTGCAGGACAGTGACAATATGAACAGCCCGTGGTGCCGTGTCCTCCCACAGGGATATCCTTCTGCCCTGGGAAGTTATCAGATGATATTAAGGGTGTAAAGTCAGCTCCTGCGGTGGCCACGTCCTCCTTACCATCAGTCTCATGGAAAGAAGGGGACAGAGAGACCACTAAAGCATAAACACCTTGATAAAACAAAACATAACTTCTCAGAGAAAGCCCACAGTAGATTATCTGTCCACCAAAATCTTCTCCCTTGCAAAATGCATAACCTACTTTTCTCTGGTGAATCTATACCAAGGTCAGTGTTCAGAGTCCCTGAAATTCAAAAGACATTTTAGAGATTAGTTGCAATCCTCGGGATCCACGAAGGTCTCAAGTTTCCTTAGCAGGGACAACATGATTAGAGCCTGAAAGTCATAGGATTTATTTGTCAAATGGTCAGGATGGTATCTATCATGTTCTGGGAGTGTGACAGGTTGAAAAGTTAACTGTGGAAGGGGAGGAACTGGCAGGTAACATGGATTTCAAGGTGCCAGGAAGGGGACAGAGCACAGTGCTCTTGGGACTATATTAATGGCAGACGGTACCCTAAGAAGGACCCTGACACTGCCCGTGTGGCTAGCAGTGGAGACTTGGCAAAGACAGGGAGAAGCAGCTATAGCTTCTCCTGCTATCCCTAAGAAAGCAGAAGCCAACTGGATTTGACCAAACTATAATATTCTAGGAGAGAAAATCGATGCCTGAGGGCCACTGTGGAGAACATCTTGCAGTTGCTCAGCTGAAAGGCTTTGAAGCAAGAAACCCCGTACCGCAAGGGACACAGTGTCCACCGAGGCACATATGGACTAACCTTGAAGAATTGCCTGGTTTTGCCAAGGGTGCTTTGTTGGACTCACTTCCCAGTTAATTTACTAGTGTGTCCAGTAAATACTCACCAGAACATTGCCTGCCTCAGAGTCACAGGACTTAGGTGGGGAGGGACCTCTGGAGGTGTCTAGTCCAACCTCCTGCTCAAAACAGGGGCCAGCTTCAAAGTCAGATCGTACTCCTACTACTCAGCTGAATGGCTGGGAACCCCTCCAGCGTGGGCACTAGTGCCGTGTCTCTCCTTTCTAGAGGATCGATCCTAGGGTTACAACCTAGTCTTCTGGAAGAGACCTGTATAGGGATGTTACAGGCACACATCTTCCTTCCTAGAGGAAGTGTGTCAAGTATTTTTCTCGTGTTCCTGCCCAAAACCTGGAGTCAGAACAGATACCGATAAAAAATGAGACATGGTTGCTTCCTGCCCCTCGGGACTTTTAATCTTACTGGGGAGGTGTGTTTTGCTATCCAAAACCTATTCTGGTCCTGGGTAGCATGAGGGGAAGGGAAAGGGCTTCATCACTGCCATGCCAAACAAACCCTCAAAGCTAGGCTGTAAAGAATATGCTGTTGGGTCCGCACAGAGGGCAACAGAGAAGCTGGACACCTCCGGACAGGCTGGAACTGTATCCCTGCTCCCTGGGAGGGATCAGCAGGCTGCCGAAAGAGAAGTCAACATGCAGACCTCATAACACTATATCCAAAATGAAAAAAAGAACAGTGGTTAACTTTACCACACCTAGCAAAGGAGCAAGAGAGATGGAGGTTCGCTTTCAAAATGCCACACTGCTATTTAGCAAAAGGGTTAGCGAGCTTCCTGAGTTATCCTCAGAAGTTCCCGTGGTTCGTAACGTCCTGTATTCTCCCTGGAATAAAATCTGTTCTATCTCACAAGGCACATTTTGGAAGAGTCCATGTAAAGAACAGCGCTAACTATTTTATATTCAGAAATTCAGTATTTCATTAGCCTTACAGACAGTTCCTGATTAGTTTTCTAACAGGCAGGCAGGGCAAGGCAGGGGATTACAAAGCAATTGGCCATGTAATGAGGTGAAAACCTAAATAACTCTTTAACTCTTCCATCTTCCTAAAAGTTCTTATTTCAGTAAAGAGAAGATAAAGGAATCTGTATTTTAAAATTAAAAAGGACTCAAGAATTACGCTGATCCTGAAAACTTGTAAGATGAATCTTCCCTTTAAATTATATAACCTTGCATTCCTGAAGCAAAAGAAGAGAACTGCTTCCATTTTTATGTGTCATCTATCTTTAGTCCTCCAGCATGCAAAGAGATGCAAAGACTGCAGTATTACAGAAATGAGGCTTGAAATAATTTATACTGAAGAATTCCCACTGTCCCCTCGACCAGTTATAAATATTGATGGAGTGTTTAAGGCAGCCAGTCACACAAATATTTAATATTCATACATACCGCACAGGGAATTCAACATACACTTCTTGTAGGCTCTTCCTTACGTAATGTTTGAGCGCATTACCTCTGCGGATGGAGATGCGATTTTATGAACAGCAGCTGGAAGAAGAACGATTTGAAATGGGGCCCTGAGCAATGACAAGCCTTTGAACAAATTAAATGGGAGATAGTTCATGCAGTAGCCCTTGGGCCAGTCTGGGCAGGGCAGGAGGTAAAAAATCTGCTCCATACCACAGCCGGAGAGAATGGCCCTACCTGGAGCCTCTGGCAGAAAGCACCAAGGGAGACTTGAGGTCGACCCTGAGGGTTTTGGAATCAGGGGTACAGAGGATCCAAAGCCCGCTGTACTCCAACTGGGAAAGAGATATTGGCAGCATATGAAGGGGTTCGAGCTGCTTCGCAAGTGGTTGGTGCTGAAGCACAGCTCCTGCTGGCACCCCGACTGCCGGTGCTGGGCTGGATGTTCAAAGGGAGGGTTCCCTCTACACATCATGCAACTGATGCTACGTGGAGTAAGTGGGTTGCACTAATCACACAACGGGCTCGAATAGGAAACCCCAGTCACCCAGGAATCTTGGAAGTGATCATGGACTGGCCAGAAGGCAAAGATTTTGGAATATCACCAGAGGAGGAGGTGACACGTGCTGAAGAGGCCCCACTGTATAATAAACTGCCAGCAAATGAGAAGAAATATGTCCTGTTCACTGATGGGTCCTGTCATCTTGTGGGAAAGCACTGGAGGTGGAAAGCTGCTGTATGGAGTCCTATACGACAAGTCGCAGAAACTGCTGAAGGAGAAGGGGAGTCGAGTCAGTTTGCAGAGGTGAAAGCCATCCAGCTGGCTTTAGATATTGCTTGAATGAGAAAAGTGGCCAGTGCTTTCTCTCTATACTGACTCATGGATGGTGGCAAATGCCCTGTAGGGGTGCTTGCAGCAATGGAAGCAGAGCAACTGGCAGCGCAGAGGCAAACCCATCCGGGCCACCGCATTATGGCAAGATATATAGACTTCCCTTGGAGCAATGGGTGGTGGGACATTCAAACACTGGGATACACATTTAGCTAAAGCCACCTGGTTAGTCAACACCAGGGGATCTGCCAATCGAGCTGCCCAGTCAAAACTTTTACGTACTGTAGAAGGAGATACAGTCCCTGTAGTGCACATAAAAATATGCTGGGGAAGACAGTCCTGGTTATTCCTGCCTCGGGCAAAGGCAAACCTATCCATGGTACTGCTTTTGCTCAAGGACCTGGGTGCACTTGGTGGGTGATGCAAAAGGATGGGGAAGTCCAATGTGTACCTCAAGGGGATTTGATTTTGGTTGAGAATAGCCAATGAACTGAATTGTATGTTAATTGCTGTATAATACTGTATGTCATCACTACTGTGGTCACTACATGCCATATCAATGGTATTACACTAAGAATCACCCAAATTAATGAAGAATGAACTTCGATGAAACTGAGCAAAGTGCAGTGATGATAGAATTGGACAAGCGCAGTGGTGATGGAACCAGAACTAGCTTCAGCATGCACCAATCCAACACCACACACCATCTCTCCTTCCTTGAAGGACTGTTATGACAGATGGAATGATATCTATGTGTAAGTATCAAAACACAGGAAAGGTGGTGGTGATTAATTGGTGGTGATGTATGTGTGTGTGTGTCTCTATTATTAGCAGAGCTGTGCATGTGTTTGAAGAAAAGTGAATCACTTGGTGACCACTTTTGATTTTTATACTTCTGTACGTCAGCATTACTGAACACAATACAGGCATGCTTTCCAACCCTCCTGTGCTCAGCCAGAAATACTGCTCCAGCTAACACGTACTGCTCTCTCCCTAGTACTACTTTTCCTGGAACAAAGTCCAAATCTGCAAAATGCAAGTTCACCAGGAAAGACAGTGCAGTCAAGGCGGCTGGTTGACTGTTTATATGTCACAAGGAGAGCCCTACTGGAGAGAAATCATCTTCAGTCTGGCCCCCAGCTTGTTCCAGCCCTATGAAGGTATACAATTTGTTCTTCTTGGAAAAATTCGCTCATATAAACAGATCTCTCCCACGATAGGAGGGAAATTTCAGTAAGAAAGGTATGTGTCAACACTTATGTTCTGGTAGTTTCTATGTATTTGTTAACAACATGCCCCAAACAATATGCTTTTTATTTAGTTAAATTGTATTTGGAGACAGCAAAGACACTGTACTTAGCTATTTCATAATTCCATTATAATCCCATATTCGTTGTTCTCTGTGCTGGCACTTTGAAATCACATATGCAAGCAGGTGAGGAAAGGATGGGTGAATTTCTCCCTTGGGCTGTGTCCTCTTCTGCACAGTAAGAATCAGGCATCTGGGATGGACAATACTAGTAGGTGCTATTAACTATCAAGTACTTACCGTTAAACACAACGAGGGCAATATTATCTTAGATGCAAGAAAATCTCCAGCTGCATATTGTCAGTAACAAGGAGACAATGCCAGAGAAAAAAAAAATCCCTCTGTATTTGGCTTTCCTTACACTTTTTTTACATACTCACTATTGGTGCCTGCTGGAAGAAACATATCAGGGTGGATGCATCTTTGTTTTGGCCAGTTCAGCCATTCTTTTGTTTTATTTTCCCTCTTTTCAGACCAACAAGCTAAATTCTTAGGAGAAATAACAAAATTGGGCTTCCACAGTGGTGAGTTGATTCATGTCTCCAACTCCTTTGCTCCCAGCATAAACTGCTGTTCCTAGAGTCACTTCAAGAGCCATTGCTACCCAACTGGTTTTGGTGCAAAGAGGGGCATATCTGGAAGAGTGACTTGAACTGTACTATCACCACAACAAGGAGGAGTGCAAGGTCCTGCATCTGACACAGGACAAGCCCATGCATCAGTTTGGCTAAGCAACAGACTTTTCTGAAAAGATCCTGCTGGTTATGGTGGATCCACCATTGAATACAAGCCAGAAGTGCAAAGGCGGCAAGTCACATCGCATCAGGGCCTTGAGCAACGTGATCTAACTTCACAGCTGAATCTAACTTCAAACCTTGTGTGGGGGTAGGACCAGACAACCTCCAGTGGTCCCTTCCAACCTGAACGACCAAACGACCGTGATTCTAATTGGTAGAGGCAGGCAATGGAACAGGAGGCAACATCCACACGCTGAGCCTTGGGAAGTTCAGATTGCAGATGAAGAAACACTTCTTCCTCCAATGGAGGTGCAGCCCTCGGACAGGTCACCAGCAATGTGGGGGATCTGCATCCTGGATTTATTTTTTTAAAACCTCAGCTAGACAAGGCACGGCTGTCCCCACCCTGTGTTAGCATAGCTTGCTGTGAGTCGGAGCTCGAGCAGAGGTCTTCAGAGGTCCTGGCCACCAGCGCTGCTGTTATACGGCGACACTGCCTCATGATAGCTTTTTACATTAAATTGCATAAATTACATTAAATTACAGTGTAAGAGAGGGAAGGCATGCCTAACCTTATAGCTGTTTTCTAGCACGGTGACAGCACGTAGATACAAGGGTGACAGGCAAGGTTTTCAATGGCCTGCCCAGGAGGTACTAACATCACTGATGTCTGCAGACTACAAGCAGGAAACAATGAATCCCGACTGAACAAGGAAGACTAGAAACAGAAGTCTCCCAGGTCTAAATCTGAACATGCTTCAGCGCAGTGAATTTGGTAATACTTAATAATTACGTATTAGGCAGCAGCTGATTATGAAAATCCTTTCTTATTCTGTGACAGTGACTCACAGTGCTTTGTAGGTCACCACAAAGGTGGGTAGGTTTTTACCCCCACTTCACGGATGTGGTTAAACCTGGTCTTGTTGCAATGTGAGCAAGTAACAGAATCGGGAAGCATTTTCAGCTCCTAATGAACTTGATTAAACTCAAATGCTAGTGGTTTTTCTTGAGCTATTCTATGCCAACACACTCTTGGTATATGAAATACATTCAATAAATAAAACATATACTTACTCGACTGCCATCTTCCAGAAACAGATGAGAAGTGTCTGCCTTGTGGGATGTTCTCCAAGCTTTACCGAGCAGCCGTACTATGCACAGCCATTTCAAGGATTTTCCGTGATCATAAAAGCACACTGGCTAACTCTGAATTAGACTGAACAGCCTCAATTATATAACTCATTACTACTTCCAAGCATGCTTAGTGGAAAGAAGAGGAGTTGTAAAGTAATGGATGATGGGAGATGGCATGTGTATGAATCAATGTTTAAACAAAGGAACTCCAGTTCTTTCTTGGAATAGCAACATTTTGATGTCTCAAATCCCCTGACACTGGTTTCATAAATGCAGTAACGTAAACCATGTGCTGGGTGGTGATTTTCTGAGGACCTTCCCGCTTTCATTGTGTATTTTATTACAGGCCAAATGTGACATTAAATGCTATCCGCTGCGGCTTGGAGTTAAATACTCACTCTGTTCAGAATAGCAACACTCAATTAAACAGCATTTTTCATGATCTACACCCTCTATTGTCACTGTGTTTAAGGGAAATAATGGGAGCACTGACCTATATTGCGTTTCTTATTATCGATGGAGATGAAGCGTATGCAGGGATTATCAGTGATGTACTGTGCAGCCCAGGGGACATCAATCCGTGTACCGGCTTCATAAAAAAGTCCCAGAGCGTAGCGGGAGGAGTAGCTCACAGATTCCAGTTGCTGCTTTTGACTTTCATTAATTACTGTGGAAAAAAAAAGAAAAAGACAAATCAGACAATCCCTCTTCTCTCAGAACATTAAATGTGTGAATGCTGCGGTTAAGCTGATTATCCCTTCCTGAAAATGACCAGACTGCTAAAACTAAGAATTTAATATTAAGCCTAGTGCGTTGTAATATTTTTTCTGGGACACCTATTCATGAAGTTTTAATGGCGCATTATGTAGAGTATGTCCTTCACATGCAACTCCCCCCATCTGTTGTTGGTTTATCTCCCAGTTCTCACAAGTTGCCTCTGACTTGAAACTTCAATGACCGGTGACTTTTTTCCAAATCTTTTCTCAAAGGGTGAATAAACGGGAATAAAAGGTTTGGGTTGCCTCTAGCACATGAAGTAAATGATTGTATGGCTCTGCAAAAACCCAAATGACTTCACATATCAACAAAGTGAACACAGGGACTCTTGAATCTCTGGGGAAAATAGCCCCACAACTTCTGTGTTGCAATTCAAGTGGATGAAGAGAACTCTGCACTTCAGCACACAAAGGGTTTGTAGTGAAGTTCAGCTCCTTCAGCTGAAGGTATTTTAAAGCAGTTGCAGAAAATTTCAGAGCAAATATGAATCCATTCCTCCCTATGATTAACACTCTCAACTAATCTCCTAATTACAGTAAGATCTGCTTTTTGCCTCAATTTTATAATCTTCATAAAAAGCTACACAAAGTAGTATTAGCCCCACTGTGCATTCAAATACTATCTTATTTCATGCCAAAGAGAAATACAACAGTTTGACTAATCATGGACTTAGGTACTACATCTCTCTTCCTAATACCAAATGGACGGCCAATGCTTCTGCGAGCTGGAGCAGGACTTGCAAAGACAAAATCACAGTGGTCTCCTGCTTGTATGTGTAACTGCATGCTCTGTTGGGCTTGTTTGGAGATTTGATATTGAGAGGCAAAAGAACAACAATCGAGGTGCTTCATTTTATGCAAAATTCAGCTGACAGGATGAACATCTTGTATGAAGAAAGAAGCAGCCGATGGCCATATCCACCATGGCACCTCCCACAGGCAGCAGGCCTTGAGTGCTATCTTCAGAAGGACTTCAGCAGAAGTCCAGCCCCAAGACAGCCCAGTCCCGCACATGGGGCAGGCTGGGATGGGCTGGTGGAGGGGGCAGCTCTCCACGCAAGGCTCCGCAGGTGAGAGACATCTGCAGACTCATGCACACAGCTGGCCAGGTGTCACAGCAATGAAGACCAACCAGCCCCATGTGTGAGAGCATCCAGTAGGTCAAGGGAAGGCATTATTCCCCTCAAGTGAGGCCACACCTGGACTCACAGTGCAGTTGGTTGTGCCCCCCAGTACAAGGGAGACAAGAACAAACTGGATAAAGTCCTGTGCAGGGTCACTAACGTGGTCCACTAAAGGGGGTCTCCATTCCTGGGGACTGCCCTGACTCGCTCAGACACGGCCCCATACAACTTGCTGGAACTGCGGTGTTGGGCCTGCTGGGAGCAGTGTGCCTCCAGCTGGAGTTGGTGGGACTGGGCGATTCTGTGTACCTTACCCATACCACAGCCACCTCCACGCGACTGCAATTAACGTGCTTCGAAGAAGAACGCTGGTGTGGCTGACCTTGCTGTCATGACTAATGCTGCTCCTCAGAACTTGCAATCAGGATGGCTTCATCACACACTCACTCCACCAGCACACGCTCTCTCCCCAGGAACCAATACATCCTGCTGTGCCAAGGCAAGGCTCTAGGAACCAGGGCTACAAATCAAGCCTCCATGCATGGTGCCATGACGCAGGCACTCCTGACTGATGCGGTGCCGGCCAGGGGCAGGGGTCCAGCAGCACTGGCAGAGCGTTTTCCAGCAGGATGCATGTTGGAGAGCACATTCAGTTGTGCTGAGAAGTCCTTGCAACAACTGCCACTAAACCTGTAAAGCCTACATACCACTGGTCTGCATCAAGGTCCATTCCCACCACTGCTACTGGCATACTCCCTTCTCAAACAGCATCAAGGCTGCCTGTGTTCAGAGTCTATTTACATGCAGAGGACAATGAGCAGGGGAGAGTGTCATTCCTGAGCCAGTCCTGGTGGAGAGGAGAGCTGGTGTCACCCCAGCTATGGGTGGCCATTTCAGCTTTGCAAGTCTACAGGTGCCGAGTCCAAACTCCTCGTCATGACTGGTCCATTCTGGCAACACTTCCATGTGTCCTCCCAAAATGCACACGGACACAATTCATGTCCCTGTTCAGTGTCCTCTGAGAGGCTCAGTAAGCCATGAAGCCTACTATGTCTCAGAAGCCTTGCCAGACCACCAGAGAAGGTTCACCAAGGACACTGAGTCCACTCTTCACAGACAGGTGCCTTCTATGGGAGGATGCATGGTCTGCAGTCACAATCTCTCACCTGAAAACCCACCAGGCTACTCACAGGTATCTGCCCCATCCTGTTCTTTCTCTAGCTGTGTACTTTTTGCGTGATGTCTCTCCACTCTAATCCTCTGCACATCATGGAGAAGACTGATTTCAGAGGCTGCTTTTTGCCTCCCCCTCTGAAACAGTGACCTCATGTACAGAGTCCTCTCCTAAGTGAGGTTCCTGGCTGGTCACTCCCACCCCACCATGACCTCCACACCCACACCAGCCTTACCTAATCACCAGCACACCAGAGGATCACAAGTCAGATTCCATCTCAAATCCCATCAGAAATAAATGTTGAAATGCCCCCAAGAAAAACCCTCACAAATTTTAACACAAACGTGCTGGGGAACAGAGAAATGTGGGGGGCAGAAAGAAACACTGATCGACCCATAAAAGCTGGGGAGAGGAAAGGAGGAGAAATAAGGCGTCTGGCACTAGGGGTGGTGGTGGCGGAGCTGCCTGACAAAGGAAGCCAGAGGACAGGCCTGTCCAGGAGGGTAGGACTGGCTGAGCACGATGGGGTTTGAAGAAGCTCCCTTTCCCTCTCCAGTCCGATGCTGCCTCTGAGAAGGTGTTGAGGGGGCCCAGCTGCATCTCACCTCGCCCCTGCACCTAGATCTTTCCAAGGAGGATCCATCAGGAACTCCGCTAAGTGTTTTAAACTAAGGAGGAATAGATTTAGACTAGATATAAGGAAGAAAGTTTTTACAATGAGGGTGGTGAAGCACTGGCACAGGTTGCCCAGAGAGGTAGTGGAGGCCCCATCCCTAGAACCAGGTCAGGCTGGACGGGGCTCTGAGCAACCTGATCTACCTGAAGATGTCCCTGCTCACTGCAGGGCTGTGTGAGCTCTAAAGGTCCCTTCCAACCCAAAGCATTCTATGATTCTATGATAAGTGTTGGGTCAAAGACCCCTCAATCTCTGCTGTCACCTTCCCTTGGCAAAGCTGCCTCCATGTAATGGTATGGTAGGGTTCCCGTTTCTTATACCGCTGGTCTGTGACCAAGACCCAGTAACGGTTTAGCATGGAGAATGCTGTCGGTATGCTAATGCCTTGAACGGGCTTCTGCAGCACACATACATGCTCTCTATGGAACAAGAACCCCATACAATGTGCTCCAGAGAAAAACAGAAAGCAGTGGTTGCAAGAGCTGCTCTTCAAGGTCATTTCTTCTTGCTTTACCCTGAGCATGTCCCAGCTGAGGAACTGGTGGCTCCCATCTCGCCCCAGGACTCCAGATATGGTGCAGACCCTTGGCTGTGTGTGCCACCTGGCCGGCTGGCTCCAAAAGCTACAGTGTGCAAAAGACCCCACCCAGGCTCGCTCTGCCTTCCACCAGGCCAGGCTGCTCCCCTGGGGCCCAGGGCTCCTGGGTGCGCAGGGCTCCATGCCAAACCTCCAGAGCAGCCTGGCAGGGCAACCGCCCCGGGCTGCAGCAGGGCGCTGGCTTTCATCCCGGCTTTTCGTGCCGTTCAAAGGTTTTGAGTTGACCCAGGCGCTGGCAGGATTCCCCCAGGTCTGCGAGTCTCCTGCAGGCTGTCATCTCCATCCTGCTCCATCCTTCCCCTCTTCCACAGCTTCTCTCCAGCTTCTGCAGCCCCCAGGACTGGGAGATTTCATGGCATGGCACCACCGCTTGGCAAAGCCTGCGACGAGGAGGGGAAGGGAGGGGATTAAGCAGGGATGCGGGGCGGGCTGGAGGACTGCCCTGGAGGAAAGGATGCCAGCACGAGAGGACCTCGCACATCCCGCCCCGCTGGAAATGTTCCCTGGCCTGTGCTAGCTTCCCGCTCAAGCCGTGAATTTAACAGCGCAGGCACACGGTGCCAGCATCCGGGAACCGTCTTCAGGGGCTCTTTACTGCCAAGTCGGATCAGCGACGTTAGTGATTTCAGCAGAGCTTGTCCCAGTTCCTCCTGGCAGACCACAAGAGCCCGGACAGGGAACAAAGCTGCTGCTAAACACAGGCTGCATGGCGGAGGGGACAGATCTTGTCCAGAAAGACCCCTGTCCTCTTTCAGGTAAGGGCTCTACACAGCTGGGTTTTGAGGTGTCTGTCACCACCAGGCCCCCTTCTTACAGCTATGATAAATAATCACAATGTATTATGCAGTCTTGCTGTGCTTCGAAAGAATATAAGAGTCCTATAAACAAGCAAATAAATATGAAGCTGTAATATCCCATCTAAAACACAACTCTTTGTCCAGGTTACTTTGGCAACTCGTTTCCCCTTAGGGGAAAAAAAAATAAACAAGACCTCCTCCAGCCTGCGAAGCAAATTCCCCCGGCAAAGCTCAGCACGCAGAAGCCTCTGCGCTGTGGGAATGCGTCCGAGATAGAGACGAACCGCCCAGCTTGGGCCTGCAGGAGCTGAGCTGCTTAAGCCCGTACCCCGCCTCTGCTCCACAGCATACATGGGCTGCTGCAGGGGAAGGGACTGGCAGGTTTAAATTTGCTCAGGCAAATGGTTTATTACATGGAGCACTTCAGCAGGTACAACCTTCACAACGTTAAGTGTTTCCAAAGCCGAGCGAGCCAGTTGGCTCTGAAGTACCTCGTTTTAAGACTTAACATCGCTTTATGGACCTGTCTTCACAAGCTATAAACTTTCAGAAGGTGTTAGGGGTCATTGGGGATGGATGTTGAACAGCAGTGCAGTAATCAAAGATAAATTACTATTTTATCGGCTTTAAGTATACACATACACATAGAGCTTGGCCAGGGGATGCTGGGGAAAGCATATGAAGGAAATCAGTGAGCCCTGCTAAGCAACCTCCCTCCCAGGAAAGGGGAGAAGAGGGAGGGCAGGCAGCTTCGAGGGTGTGGGCACCAGCCAGAAGTGACAGAGCTGCACCTTAACAGATCAAAGGGCTGTAAACAGCTAAGGCGGCTCGTTCACAGCGGCGAGGGAAGGAACAGCTTTGAGAAGAAGTCACTTCTCAAAGCCCTGGGGAGATGGAATAACACACAGGCTAAGGACACCGGGTTACACCGCCCAGCACCTGCAGGCATTTTGGGGACAGTGGCAGACTGCTCATCGGCGAGAAGTGAATCCCAGAAACACTGAGGAGTTTCTCCAGACTCAGTCCTGCCCTGTCCTTGGGCAAACCGGAGCTGGAGGGGAACCTATAGGGTGGAAACAGAGGTGCAGCGCTGCAATGCTAGCCACCCCGCACACGACTGCATCAGACCCATGGCCAGGCTCAGGCTTGAGGCGGTTGCGGCAGGTTGCTGGGGGCCGTGTCCGGCAAGTCGGGGCATCCCCAGGGATGGGGATCCCCCACTGCTCGGGGCCCCGTGCCGGGATGCCCCGCTCCCACGGGGACGGGCTGTTTCCTTGGGGCCGGCCGGGGTTTCCCGTCCTGCAGCTGTGCCGATGCCTCTGGTCTCTTTTTCTGACCATACCAAAACCCAGAAATGACTAATACCCATTGTCCCAAACAGTCAGGTTTATATCTCAAAATTCAGAAGTGCATTAATTCAATTACGGATGTACCTTTGCTAACCAATTTGCTTAATTATTGCTTAGGTCTTGTAAAAATAACATCTGCGTTTCACCAGATCCTAAACTGCTGCAAATTGAAAAAACCAAGGAAGTTTTTATAGCTTGAGAAGACAGGCAATAAAGTGACGTCAAGTTTGAAATCCAGCAACAAAAAAGCTGAACTGTATGCGAAAACAATGCTACAAGTTGTAAGACTGAGGCTTTTCCCCTGCTCCATCCATTGTGCATTTTAGCAAGGCCAATAAGTTGATCTAAGGACATGAAGAGAGCCTTCATTTTGAATTTCCATACTTTTATTGGTTTAAATGAAAACCAGACTGTTGTTTTAATGTTGTGTATGAAACCACAAAATAACTATTAATTTTTCCCCTTCCAACAAAAACGGTTAAGATGATTTTAATAACATTTTGGAAAAAAAACCAGCTTTCAGACCATGGAATTGTCCGGCGTACAAGAATCAGCCATAGCGATATTTTTAAAGCAATGCATAAAGACATGAAAATCTTATATTTTCCACTGAAAAACCCGGCTACAGCTGCACTGCGAACACCACTGAAGTAAACGTCCTCTGGAGATTTCATCACATCAAAGCAAGGGGCATGTATACTTTACTTGCTGTTTCTCTTGACACTGACAGCAGAGTGGATTACTTATCTGTAACACTCAATAAATATAGTAAGGGCCTTTTATCTGCTGTTCCAGTACTTTAATGTCACCTCACTGCCTCACTCATGTTGTGGGAAGGAGAGGACACCGAGATCCCGTTAGGGCCAGCAAGAGAGAGGAAAGCCAAGGCTTCAGCTGGCAGGCGGGGAGCACGGGCACCACGCCATTCAGGAGTCCAGGACCGAGCCCAGCCTACCATCACAGAGGCAAGGGAAGCAAAAATAAACCCAGCTGCTCTGATGGACAAGAACCGACTAGGACAATCAAGGTTCGATCCTGGACGTTTAGTCATTTGCCAGCAAGTCAGGGAAGGGATTGCAATGCACACCATCTGCAGAAAGGCGCTGCAGGAGCGAGGCAGCACCTGGATCATTCACCACCAGCTTGTGGCAGTTGTCAGAGGCTCCAGCAAGGACTGGACTCACAACTGCAATTTTGAGCAAGCAAAGATGGGGAAGAGACACGATGGGTTGGTAAAGGATTCAGGTCAGTCTGGTAACTGAAGCAGATAGGTTAGCCCTAGCTTCACACGAAGTCCCGTGTACCTGTCACTGCAGGTCACAGCTGCTGGGGAGAGGGAGAAACCACATTCAGAACTACAGGGAAAAGCAGGTGCTACCAATGTTAGATGCATTTAAAATAATACTTGCTTTGGAAAGTTTTGCTATTCCTAATTCAGTACTTCTAAAACCTTGTGGACACTTACCTCCTTATCAAGTCACCACATGATTTCAGAGCTCAGCTGGGATGCTTGTGTCCAGCTCTTGTATGCACATTAAGGATGTGTGGGCAAACTTGGGTAAATAAATTGAGATCTTGGTTTTGAAACAAAATAGTTTCACTGTCCAGTCTTGCTGGGTGGCACTGGATGTTGCATCCCAACAACTAGGAGCTCCAAAAAAGACAACAGACAGCCAGATGCAGCTTGTGTTATCACACACAGCTATCGCCAGATACGTTCAAAATCCCTTACCAGGTATGGCCACGGTAACTGTAACCTTGAGACATCTAGACATTACCGGCCACCCTATAAAAAACCCTATAGCAGTACTTTTAATGAATGGCAGAGTTATTAAACCAACAAAATACAAGGATGCTGGACTTTCAGTTTTTTCTTTTAGGAAAAGATCACTCTTAGAAGTCTTAAGTTCTTTTACTGTAAACTCCTTATTCTTCTAATAATCCAACAGCTTTAGCTTTGGTGGGAACAGTATTAGAGCCTGGCTTGAGCTTTGTGACTTTTCCAGAGTATCCTCCCAATTCAGTGTAACTCCTGCTCCTTGTGGGCCTGCTTTCAGCACTTTCTTAAGCCCTTCCTAGCAAGCAGGTTTGACACAGGTGCATCTGATGGGACCAGTGGTTTCTGCAAAGCACAACAATCCTGCTGGGGCTGTAAGAAATTGGGAAAAATGAAAATACTCTGAAGGATACTGTGACTTGTATCAAGGGATGAAACAGCCCCCCGTATCCATCCACAAGGACTACAGGAGGGAAAACGTGCTTCTACAGTTATCCTCTATTCCTCCCTGCTTGAGTTTTAGCAAGCAAAAACTTCAGCTGAAGCTTTGCCGGCAACTGTGGCTTATGCAGTGCCTCAGTACCAGCTCCTGCTTTGACGTATTTGCAAAGAAAATATCCATGTCACCTCTTGAAAGGCTTAGCATCATGGTTGGACAGCAAGATGTTCCTGCGTCCCGGGAGGAAACCAGGTCTCCTTTGTCACTGCCCAGCTGCCCCCCAGTTTTGAGGACCTTAGCTTCCTCTTCTGGAAATGAAACCAGTCCTGCCCAACTCCCAGTCCCCACCTGCCACAGGATGACGCAAAGAGAAATAAAACGTCCTGCCCGTTTCCTCTTGTTCTCTCTCCCACCTTCCGGAAAATTTTGCCAGATGTATGGATTTAAGAAAATATGACAAATTTATTAATAGATATATAGATATTTATAGATAGATAAGCTGGTGCACAAACCCCCCTGTAATCCCCTAGTACCCAACTCAAGCCTTTGACTAGGAAGGTTTCTCTCCACCTCCTTCGTTTTTTCCATACCTTATTTCTGTGACCATACACTTCTCTCACAGCTGTGTCCTCAATAACCCTGCAACTGACGCTTTCACCCAAAAGGTTTTGTTATTTCCTTAGACTGCTTTGCTTAAGATTTTATTTGCAGCATCTGACTTAGCGATACACTGACAGCAAATCTAAATGAGTCAATCAGACGTTGTTGGTGACACAGTATTTTTAAGTGGCTAGCGATCACCACTATTTTAAAAGTTAAGAAGGAAATTCTGTGGTTAAACAGCAACAAAGATATTTTTAGCCGAGGTATCAACTTAAGAGATTTTAATAAGACGCTCACCCAGCAGAATAGGCAGCTTGGCTAAGTATCTGGAGATACAGTTTATTGTCACAGCTGACAGAGTGCTGCCATAGCTCTGTTCGGAGGATGAATTATTCAGGACGGCACATTGTCATAACCTTCACACAACGAAGCCTCCTTGGATGGCAACTTCTTCTTCCTTGGCAGGCTTGCGGAGACCTTTCCTACTGCTCTCCGGATCAAGAAGCCACTGCCCTGAGCTCTCTAGTTGAGGGGTGACAAAGGACAGGCTTTGCAGGCAATCGCCTTCTGCAGAGTCATCAACGCTGACGCCGCGCCATGACACTGGCCCTCTGCCACCGCGCTGACCGTTTCAAGATGCAGGCTGTTCCTGCTTCTGCCTTTGCGTAGGAGGGAGCAGAGGTTATGAGAAAGACTTCATTTTTAAGTTCAGCTTCCTTATCAAACAGCTCAAGATTTTTTCAAAAAGGCAGCATAACAGTTAAATGCAACCATGCCTACATCTGCATTGAAATACTCACTAAATACACTTATGTGTTGCAATGCACTTTTCATTTCAAATGCACTTTTCATTTGCGTGTATGCAACGTCGATAACAATTATTGTTATTATTTTTTTATTGTTATTGTTATTATTAATTATCAATAATTACTTGAAATCACTGCGGTCCTGGCTGACCTGGCATAAAGCTTCTTTATGTAAAGTTTGTGGCACGTGAAGGAAGGGCATATTTAGAAATGTAGGTGACTAAGTGGAAAAGAAAGATGCTGGGGGAAAAAAAAAAAAAAGACAGTACAAGCAATTTTTTATGAAGTTTATGATTTTGAGAACTAAGCTTGAATACCTGTCCACCAGCTGCTCTCGACAAGATGATTAGCAATTCACTCACTATTAAACTAAAACCCCCATCAATTTTCCACAAGAAACATTTACATTGATCTCCTACAGCACCGCATGCTGTGTTCGAGTTAACTGTTGCTATCAACAGAGAAATGAAACTGCACCATGTCTAGGACTGGGGACAAAGCTGGCACGAGAGCAGAGTACCACCAGCTCCTGCCTCCTGGAGAAAGGGCAGGTGGGCAAAGAGGAGGGATGAGGAACCAGGGGAGATGCTCCATGGGATCTTTGCCAAACACTGGGCTGTGCTGCAGCTGCATTTAGCAGCACGGAAAGGGCAGTACTGTTCTGAGAGCTGATGCATTTGGGTGCGTGCACCCTGGCACCACCCCAAAAGGCCAAGCCCTGTGCCTGCCTCCTCCAGCCCAAACTGGCACAGATCTTGCATTTTTGTTGTAGGAGACTGACTGGTATAGCAGCATGCTGCAAAACTACCTTTGCTTTCTCTCCCTTTAAACTGATCCCTGTTATACCTACTTATATGCTCAGGTCATACTTTCTACCAAAAAAAAAAAAAAGTCCCTGATCCAAAGCAATAATCTTTTTTGTTACCTTTAATATATAATTCAGTTTTTAAATTTAACAAACCTCTATCCTCCTCCCCAATTCTGTAGCTTATTCTTAACCTGTATGCTGTATTATATGCAGCTGAGGAGCTCCATGATGTTCTCTTCAGCCTGTACGCTCAGTGTCCAGTTCTCAGGTGGATTTAATGCGTATGTTGACATTAGAGTCACAATTTTTGTATTTGCATTAATGAGGAAAATAACTTTTCAGACTCATTATTTGGATGACTGGGTTGTGAGTGAAGAAGCTGACTCTCAACCAAAAACCTAGTCATTTCCTCAGCGATGCCATCAGAAGCAACGCAGCCCCTGAAGATGTGTACAACGACAGCACATGGTATTTTAGTCTCATGAACCTGCAGCACATGCAATGCCCTCACACAACACACCACAGAAATGCCGCTCGCTGCGGTTTATTCTATCTATGGTTTTGATTCAAAATTAATACATCTTAGTCTAAAACATGAACCTCTGCTAAGCTTTCACCCTGGGAAGAACAGGATATGACATCTAAAAGCAAGTAAAACTAAAGGAGGAGACAATAACTGATTTTTCACAATCCAAACTCTTCCTACGGTTACATCACCACCCACCGGGGGAAGGAAAACCATTCTTGTAATGGTTCAAAATGCCCGTATTTTAGCTGGGAAATGTCTTCCAGTTTTGCCTGGGAGGGAGCAGAGGTAAATACCTCTGTGGAGCCACCAGGACAGACTGACTCCTGAGTCCTTCCAGCAAGGAATGGAGATACACAGGATTTTCCAGGAGATTTTGGACATGCTTGGAAATTAGAGTCACTTACAAAGAACCCCAAGAAATTAGTCAGTAAAGTCCAATATACATGTACACTCCAGATTCTACTTTGTAATGACATAGAATATATACGACACGCCATCATATAACTCTCATTAGCACAACTGCAAATACAGTTTCCATACTATAGGCAGAGCAACATTTATTATGTGTTATTCTCACAAAGCCCGCCAGCTTCTGTGACTGGCACTGAAGTCAACAGAAGTTGAAGACATCTTTGAGAAAATCTGATTTTACTCAGAGACCTCTGTATAGATTTAAGATCTCATCTTTGAGCTAAGAGACTTGGAAAAGTTTAGCTAAAAAAATAAATAAAGCTCATTGTCACATTTCCTCTGGATTAATTTGCAAATTAATCCAGGTTCACCTTCCTGCTGTGCCATGTCATTACAGAGGACTTAGAAGAGCTTCCTTCCTACATCAAGTTACAAAGTACTACACACAGCTCTGTTACTCTCTGGTGCCAAAATGTAAAAGCTCATTACTTACATAACCTTCATCATAAAACATTTAGCAAATAACTTACGCACCTACTGTACACAGCATTGAGCTGAATAATAAAGTTGAGAGGATTTATTTTCTTTAAGTATGACACTAGTTGCTGAAAAAGCATTAAAAGCTTTTCAAGGCAACAAAGAAAGATGTTGGCTTACTGCTCCATGTTTTGACTCAGACAGAATAAACACATAAATAAATCGAATTAGATCTGCCTGATGTTTCTGGCTTCTGGGCTGTAGCTCCCTACTGACTACGGTGGAAGACCCTAATGGCACGCAAAGCTGAAGCGTGGCAATAGGAGGCTCATCCGCAAGGTCTCAGTACAGACGGACTCCTTGCAGCGTTTCCCTATTACTAAACTCAAGTCAATACCTGTAATGCAGTACCAGACAGCGGTAACGCACGCTCACAGAATCAAAATGCAGCGCCGCAATAATGGACAACAAAGTTATTTCATTTAAGTAAGTACTAGAGAAAATGCTTTCAGGCATTAATTATTGAGGAAGGATTCAGTCAGCCACTGGAAATCTCCACTTAAGACAAAAAAATTAACATATTTTCCTCTCTTTTTAAAGTAGGTGCGCATGTCTAGTTCATTACCGGGAGGACGCAAAAGGAAAGAACACAGGGTTGAGCTGTGCACATCAAAAAGATGCAAGAATTGTGGTCAGCTTTTACAAGAAACCCCTCGATGTGATTTTTACAGGATTTTTTCCCCCATTCGGGCCAGATTTGTTAGTTAAATTTCAGTATTACCTCTATTCAGACCTCTCCTCTTTTCATTTTCTGAATCAGTCCAAAGTGCTTTATTGGGCTTTCCAGTTCTTGTGCTGGAAGAGAGGTTTATACTTCCAGAGACTGCTAATACAATGCAGCTGTCTATTCCAGGCTGAAGAATCCCAGGCTGTTTAGTCATCCCTTGCTGAGAAGCCACTCCATGCCTCTGGCCATCCATCCCGGTGGGCATCTCTGAAGCTTTTTGAATGATGAAAACACAACTGCACGCAATATTGAAGTTGCAGGCACATCAAGGATGTATCTAGCATCATGATATTCCCCTCTTCTGTTCTCTATTTATTTAATTCATGTTTAACATTCAGTTTTCTTTCACAGTCCTAGGGAGAGGTGAGCTTATATTTTCATCAGATCTCAAGCTCTCACTGAAGTTGGTCAGATCAGGTCTCTGCATCAGATATATGAAGTTAGGATTGGTTTTTTCAATCACTTTACATATTTATGCTTCCCATCACAAAATTAAAGGGGGACAGAAGAAACCATTGCCCTTTGTGAAGAGAAACAGAACACATTATAGAGACTGGGGTCTGCATTCACTTAAAACAGTATCTGAATGGAGCCAGTGGATCATGGAGAGAGGTGGCAGTGTTGGAAGCATCGTGCTGACACAAATTTTGGAAATGAGTGGAAGAATACATACAGAAGATGCTCCTATCAACTTGCATCTTGATTAGGCCAACTACACAACAACACAATCAAGACAAAAACACTACAGAAAGAGAAGTCTCTCCTTCCCCATCCCTTCTGCTAATGCTTACCTGGCTTTCTGTCACAAGGAAGACCCAACGTCAGCTCTGAGCACATCCCAGCCCACCATTAGTAGTGCTTTTGCTGGCCGTTACTTTAGTAGTGTAAGTTTAGTAACACGTTCTATTTCCACACATTTTCCAGGTAAGGAATACACAAATAGGAGGAGCTTGGCCTAATGAGATCTGAACAGCAGCCTGAGAGGCCAGTTCTGGTCTACCTCCTCGCCTTTGACACTGACCTGCAACATGGCCTTGGGCAAGTCGTGTAACCTTCCTATATGCAGGTTTTCTAGTGCTAAAACAACAGTAATTATAATGATCTTTCTCATAACGTTGTGGGAATTAATCAATCAAATTCCTTCCTAAACAGCAGATGTAGAAGAACTTAAGTAGAAGATGCAGCCAAGAAGTGGTTTGCTGCCATCCCCTCCTCCTGTGACAGTACAGCTATAGTTTCCACATGTTTTTTACTGATAAGGAAAGATTGTGTTAAATACTGGAGGATCTGTCCGCTGCTTTAACTATTTAAGAAAAATGGTTACTGGGGAACTAAATGACCTTACACGTCTGTAGGGAATTTCTAGACATCTATTCTACTGTTAATTCTCAATATTAAGTTTTGTTTTCTCAATTCATCATAAAGTCTCCCTTTGCTAATATTATGAATGACCATGAATTTCTATCTGCCACATAATTTAGCTTAAATGTTTCCAAGCTGCTTCTCTTCAGTTCATTAGTTTGGCCTGAAGTTACCTATGTATTTTATTGTCCTCAGATGGGTCATCTAACAGCTCTGCTAATTTCCACTCTCTTCTACTGCAGTAAACCTGGACCTTTTGATGAGGACTTCACTGCATATTGATACATCTCTTGGAAAGGAGTTGGACCTAGCAAGAATGGTGTTCTCCCAAAACTACTCTCCTGATGCATGGCTAGGCACATCTCCAATCACACTGACCTTGTGCAGTCACTTCACTGAAGAAATGTGAACTGCACTGTATTCACTGATTTTGCAGTACCTTGAAGTAAGACGGACACCTGACTTCTCTAAGAGATGTAAGCCATGATGGTACAGTCAAACACGTACATGGATATGAATATCATTTAGTATATTTTTTTTTTAAATCTGCAAAGAATGATTCCCTTATGGAGGGGATAGGAATCAGCTGCCTAACCTATTCTGCTTCCACCATAGCAAAACTGGGACCAGTATTAAAGCAAAGAAGCAAACAAAAAGCAGTGTACAACAAATCCCAAAGTGAAAAGTGATTCTGAAGTCAGTCTTAGTATGACAAGTCCTGAAACCACTCAGGACAAGTAGAGTTGCTGCAAGGAAATGGTTTTCCCCATTTGATGAAGTTCTGTCCTCTGCCTTGATGGGTGAGCTGAAAACCCAAGAAATATCACATCCTACTGTTCATATCACCATATGCCAAGGAAAGTGTCCACTAATTAAAAGGCAAAAGGATCACGATCAGAAAGCTACCAGTGAAAAGCAGAGGAATGGCACTGGCACAGAGACATGCCAAGATCGAGGTGCTAGAAAATTCATGACAAATCACACACAAATATTTGCAGAAAAAAGGACTAAATTATATTTGGAGGAAGTCTGTGATTTTCTACTGTTGGGAGAAATCTTCTCATCATGAGCTTAAACACTGAATACATTTAAATGTAATTTAAACTCCCAATGAGGCTTTCAAGTCAATGTTTTCAAAGGCATACAAATTATTTCAGAGGATGGGCTCGTATTGCACTAAGACAAGACTGAAAGAACTGTGCTTGGTTTGTCAATACACTTACCTACAAGATAAGCAGTAGAAGATGTGATAGGTTTCAAAGGAAGAGAGGAAGACGTTTAAGGTAGAAAGTGAGAGACATTCAGAGAGATGACACAAGGCAGAGACACTTTGTTTCTCACCTCACTACCAGGGAAAACAAACACTTGCTAAATGCAGCCCACCACAAATGGGCCCATACCAGGGCACACACTACCTAGCACTAGTACCTTTCTGATTATCATCCTTTTGCCTAATCACATCTAATTGTTCCCTGTCTCAGGGGATTTTTACAAAGCCTTTAACTCACCCCAAATACTTTTTAAAAGCAGCCAGTAAATGCACCTACTTGCCTTATCAGTATTTTAGGGGGTTGTGGCAAAGAAACTAAAACCATAAACTTTACTCTTTCAAGAGGAAAATAAAACTTTTCTGAAGAGCAAATTTATTATAAAAGGTAATATCTAATGGGAAAGTTTATTTTTAGAAGCTGACTGCACTGTAATAATTAGTTCAAGAGAATTTGGGACATGCAGTTTCAGGAATCCATATCCTTAGATAAAGCTACATAATACTGGAGCATCGCAAGGCTGATAATCTTTATAGTCATGTCACAAACATCTACAGATTCAAATTTGGGTAGAATTTATAGCTTAATATTCACAATATTGTGTACAAAATGTAAAAAAAAAAAAAACAAACAAACCACCAAATCCATTTATTTTCATTTGAGGAATATCTAAGCAGTCTTGAAAGATAAATCAAATCCACTTGCTGGGGAAGAAGTCTATTGGACGAGGGGAAATGCCAGGACTTCACAACTACCTGCCCGGACAGATGTCTCCTGCAGGAAGAAATTCTCATCCACCACATCTTTCACAATTTACGTGACTCTCATCTTCTCTAAAAATGCCCCAGATAAACCATTTTCTTTTAATCTCACACCAAGCTATGTTAGCTTTAATATCAACCACCAGAACTGTGAAATACACAATAATCTCCCTCATACAAGCAAAAAGACCTAGGATATAAAATGTCACTCAGAACTACACATGCCATGCTGACACTCTGACACTGCCCATAGGTAGAGCAGACATGAGATTTGTTTGGTTTGGGGTTTGGTTTGGGTTTGGGTTTGGTTTTTTTTTTCCAATCAAATAGGTTGTGGCTGTATTTCTTTCTGGTTTTTATTTTGCTTTTATTTTTTTCCCCTGCAGCTGAATTGGTGATAGACTTTATGGGCCTCTCCTCCCAGAAGTTCTAATAAAGCAAAGACTGAAAAGCTGAAACAAACAGTTTTATCCTTTTACTATTTTTAGAAGCGTATTTGAATTCTTATGTGCATATTTCAGTAACTAAAAGGGCAGGGGAGAGGGGAAAACATCATTTCCGATGTATTCCAGCACTGCAAATGGAAGAATCTGGTGCAGTAGATAGAAAGGGATGGGAAGGAGAGAAATGGGAAGAAACCGGGACTGAATAAAGAAATGCAAGGAGATAAGCAGAAGGGCAGATGAGAATCAAGGTACTAGGCAGTATGTACAGAAGAAAGACAACATGAAATACAAGGCAACAGGGCAGGAGGAAAAGATAATGGAAAACACAGTAAAGGTAACAGATTTACAAACAAAAAAGTTTAAGGAAAATCACTTTTCAAAAAGAAAGTGAAGGATGAATCAAGAGAAATGTGAACTAAATGAGAAAAACATAGAACTGAAGTTAAGAGAGAGGCAGACCAGAACAAAGGCTCATAACCAAGATTAACAGACACTTTTGTGCATTTCCACAGCAGATATTCTGTCTCCCTATATTTAGAAGAGACAATGGGATGAATCCTTTTACTGAATTGGCAGGGTACTTTATTTTCGATTATGCGGTTTAAGAATTAAAGTTGCCTTGGTTGGTGCTAAATGTCTGAAAGCCTTGACCATATTCTGGTACCTTCACTATGGGTAACGTGGGTCTTGGAGACATTGCTTATGCTAAAATCATTTTTCTATTTTCTCCTTCAACTGTACAGTGTTTTGCAGCACATGCAAGTTTGAGGGTCTGTGCACTTTCTTCAGGTCCAGACCTTAGCCACATAAGTAGGCAGGCTCTTTAGTTCCTGATGTTTTCATACTAAAATTTAAACAAATATTCAATGTTGAAATAAGGGACACAGAAGATGTGCTGGTGGAATAAATCTAGTTTGTCGGACACTGCTGAGTTTGTTACCAACAGGAGTCCATCCAAACGGAGACATTTAAGTGAGGTTCACAGATGTCACTGGTTCGTTAAGAAAAAAAGATGACTGGAATTAATTTTGCTTCTGCAGTTAACTTAGTCTAAAAACCCATAATCTTTGCTTTTAAAATGTCTCACATAACTCAGGCAAGTTCAGTTGACCGCAGCGGACTCAACCTTTAATGCAGGGTTGCCTGCAACTGTAGAAACCTAGACATCATGCCCTCAGTGGACCACAGCAGCCCATGCTGCTGCTGCTAACACCAGTCTGCCTGCCAAGGATTGCTCTGCTTCCCCAGGTATGTTCTACAGACAGCTTTTGTGTGCGTTGCTCCACATCTTAGAGATCAAATGGGAAATAATTTTATGGGGCTTTATACTGGATGTCTCCTATCAACCAGAGGTTAGTGGAGTAGCTGTCATCATCATTTTTACAGTTCAGGGTTAAAACTCATGACTCTTAACAGTTAATTAAACGTCTCTGCTTACTGATGTAAACTTTATAGGAAACCTGCAAGTTTGCAGTTACCAACACTTTACTGAAGCTAAGACAGTTACCAGTTTAAGTTTTTTTTAAAAGATTTTTACATTTTTAAAAGATTACCCTCCACTTAGCATTTGGTTACCAAATATAAATTAAAATTGCCACCCACCCACCCATCCCCCAGCAGGGAATACCTCAGGCTCTAGGAGACATTTTCAGAACTTAAAAAACTCTTCAAAGATTTCCACTGTAACTGCTGAAAAGAATGATCTAGGGAGCTGCTTTTCTTCTCCCAAATATGTTATGTGAGTTGTGATTTACCCTTCTGAACCGTAGAACCATGCCAGAATAGATCTATCATAATGTACCTTAAAAAATTATTAAAATCCATAAATGAATGCACAGCACCACTACCAGTCCAAAACAAGTTTTGAGTTCATTCTACATTTTCAGAAAACAAACAGAAAGGCTAAGACAATAAACAAATAAACCTGAATAATGATTCAGGCCCACCAGTAGATGCAATGGTAAAATACACTAAAAATACAATGAATGCAGCAATGTTCATTTGTATTATTGTCCAAATATAGAACAAAAGGAAGAGGACTTGTATCACATAAGCATGGATGACAAAGCATCTTCAAATACAGAAATACAGTACTGAGAAAGCTGTTACTATTTATAAAGACCTGACTAGCAACAAATAATAGATAGTTTCACTCAACAGTACTGAAACAGCTGGCTGATCTCCCTGTGGCCTCTTTGCTG
The DNA here is from genome assembly GCF_030463565.1 of Pelecanus crispus. Lineage (NCBI taxonomy): Eukaryota > Metazoa > Chordata > Aves > Pelecaniformes > Pelecanidae > Pelecanus > Pelecanus crispus. The sequence continues at coordinate 39,414,886 of NC_134652.1, read as the reverse complement.
TAGGTTTTTAACATATCCTGGAATTCTAGGGAAATCACAGAGACGTGAAAGGGTTTGAATCTTGTGCCAAAAAGACAAACAGAAGTGACTCAGGTAGGGGAAAAAAGCTGACATCAGTCCCCAAGTACAGCGAGTGAAATCTGATGGGGAGCTCACTTCATAAAAATGACAGAATTAATGGCAACATGACTCCAAAATAGGTCTTTCTGAACAAATCTAATCTCTCTTCAGAGGGAGTGCCCATTTGGTTGATTAAAGTAAGTACATACAGGCAATACATGAATCTTTGTAAGGTATACAACTTAGCCCTGTATGGCATAATGCTTAAAAGAGAGCATCATACTATAACGATAAAGCACATGCTAAATGGGTTAGGAACTGGTGGGCTGACAGGTCTCAGGAGCAGCTGTCAGTGGGTATTTCTAGCGGGTCTCTGCAGAGACTGGTAAGAAGCTTAAAAGTATACAAACAATTTAATTGCTGAAAAATGAATGGCAATGAAATTTGCTAATGGCACAAAGTCCATCTGAGTGGGTAGTCATGCATGATCTGTATCACCATGCAGGAAGCTAGAGTAGCAAGTAGGAGGACAGCTTAAATTTGTGTACAACACTTACCAGATGCATACTGAAATGCTGTGTCCAAATTTGATCTTAAAAAGGATCTGGAAGCAAAAGATGCCTGAGAGGTGGGATAATTAAAGAAGCTCAGCACTTCTCAAGACGGAGAATTCCTGTCACCAGGAGGATCTGCAGCCGGCCCTAGAATAACACTTCAAGAGCCAACAACTAGAAAGAAAAGTTTTCAAAAGCACAGTTGGTTAACTAACAGGTGCTTCATCTTTGATGCAGTTTCTGCAAACCCAGAATGAATTTCTCTACTGAAGTGCCAGAGGGAAACCTAAGTATGCTTTATTGTCATCTAGGTTACTGGGCTTAATACAGAAGGTACCTGGATGAAAGGTGACAGCCTGTGACGTACCAGCAAATGGACACTGATTGAATGATCTGCTCGATCCTTTCAAACTTTAAGCAATTCATGAGACCTGTGTAAATTCTACCCTCTGATATCAATCCACAGATTTCAATGAGTTTGAAACAATCTCATGCTTACTCACCTAGGCATAACCCCACTCCTCATCAAAGCAGGTGAATTATGGGAGGGCAAGCATTCAAAGTTTGGCTTTCCTTCCAAAGACCTGGTTGATTTATGCACTGGGAGCATATAGACTGTGCTCTCGTAAGGAAAGGGAACTGAGATGAGGAGCACAGGGGAGTTTGCTGCACTGGCCTTTTCAACTGTACTTAGACAGGAGCTCTGAAGGAATGGGTGATGCTCCCTCTCCCCCTCGCCCCACTGCATCAGCCCGTACAACTCATGTAAGTCAAGATCAAAACATGACTTCCTCACATATAACAAGTGACCTTGTACCTAAGATAGAAAAGTGATACTCTACTATAAGCCTCTCAGTGATTCTGGTTTCTTCATACTGTATGCAGCCTGACAGAGGAAACACAGTACTCAATTACTCACGAGACACAAGGCCATAGAGATAAAATAGCTGCTATTATTTAACAAAACTGCTGTCAAGAACAGCTATCAAACAGCCTCTCATTTCATGAGAGTGACTGTCCGGTGCTAGTGAATAATTCTTAAGGAACGGGCAGGCCAAGGAAACTTCCCATTTTGGCAGTGGAGCCTTATTTAAAAAGAAATCTTAAGTTTTACACAAACTACATAAGAACGGGGCGGGGGGGAAGAGTGGAGAAAATACCTTTAATTTAAAAAAAAAACAGACAACAAAACACTCAAGTGTATCCCAGGTCATCTGCTTGGTAAGAAAACACGTCAGGAACAAGCCTCAGGCTGTGAAGAGAGGAGGTGAACAGCAATTGGCCCCAACCTGTTGTGGCACTACCGCTTACTTCAGCATGGCCCTCTGGCGTTACCGCAGCCGTGTACCCCAGACAGCGCGTTCCTCTCCTCCTCCCCAGGCCTGATTCACACAGCCCTTCTGCCTCACCCCTTGCAACTTGGATGAGTGGCTAAGGGGAAGACGGGAGCCCAGAAGCAGCCAGGCATCTGAGCTCAGAAAGCAGGACGCAGGATCCATCCCTCCAGCAGCGTACAGCCGTGCACACAAAGCACTGGTAGCACTGCCATCTGCTGCAAGAGAGCCGAATGTCAGCCCAAGGCATCGCTGGAACACAAAGCGGTACAAAACACCTTCAATTCTTCGGCATGAACACTCACCCAGAAAGGTATTAAGAAATTAAGAAAGATCTTTGCTGGGTGAAGCATTATGTTGCTATGTAAGCATCAAACTTCAGCGTCTCCAGCTCCCGGGTCAGGCTTTGAAAGCAAGTGTAGGGCTCTGTCTGTTTGCCTTCTGAGTTATTGATTTTTTTTTTTTTTATATTTAAAACTTCTCTCACTAGTTATACAAAGTATAAAATTACTCTTTCAGGCATGATCAAAGAAGCTTAGAATTTAAGGTGACTCTTTAGCTCTGGATTTAAAAAATAAACCAAAACCAAACCCACCATATGTTGCAGCATAAAACTGATACCACCATAACCACATGAAAAATACTATCATGATAGCTGCAAAAACAGTATTTCTGTTTCTGAATAGCTGTATGATATAATCAAAGCTCTCTGCCAAAAACTGCCAGAGAAAAAACTCTTGCAGCCCCCCCCAATAACAAACTTATGACAAGAAAAAAAATGTAAAGAATAATAGTAGAATGACACTAGCAGATTAAAAAAAGAAATCTTCTGTGGAGTAGAATTACATTTAAAAAAAAGACCAAGTTCTTGACTAAGCACTACAAGTTTGGGACCAAATATCTTGATTCACAGCAAAAATCCCATCGATTCCCATGGGACATCTGTCTGGGCCGAACAGTTTACTGAAAAAACATCTAGGTTGCGAAGTAACCGTGGCAATAAGCACCACTTCATTGGAAAAGCTGATACTGATCATTTCCTGGGCAACATTTAAGGCTGCCCTTTTATGATGCGTTGCATCATTGTTAATTCATATCTAGTCAGGAACAAAGATTCAAAAGGTCTTCAATTAACACACTTAAAGCTGAATAAAACTGCCACTACATCTTCAGGCTACTGTTCAGAAGGTTCACTCTCAATCACTAGGATTGGAAATGACTTATTTTCGACAAATCCCTTCGTTCTGTGGCACTTGGACTTGTCACAAAGGCAGCAGAAACCCATGAAGTGAGTGGTCCAGGCTTCGCAGAGTATTATGTCTCTTCCCTGGATCAACTCTTGTATGTTTAAATATAATCCAGAATAAGCAGCTAAACGTTATCACATTAATAGTAAATAACAGCAGTGCTTTTCAACTTAAACAGACAACCCAAAATAGGAAACTTCTTTTGGAGGTAGAAAAACCCCAGGAAAACCTTGTTATATTTCAGAGCATTCTGCTGAAAACCTACTGGCACAGGTTCTTGTCCTACAAGAATCTCTGAACAACCAGTTACTGAAGGGAAAAATCAAGTACAGCTCAGTCCCTTCTGCAGGAAACTGCTCTGGTATTTTCTCACCTGACTAACCAGAAGTCAGAAAAAAACCCAAAAAAACAAACAACACAACAAAACAAACCTGTCCAGTTATCTGGAAGCAATTCTTTCCAGAAATCATGTCCTGGACCTTAACAGATGCTCTGCTCTGTTAGTTGATACATAATGCACCTGCCTCATTAAAACATGTTATTCTAAGTTTCCTACTTACGCCTTTGGCTAAAAACAAATCAGAGCAAGTGTATCCTAAACATGTGTAAAAGTTGCAATGTACCTCCATGCTCATTTGCTTGGCATTAACACGTGCCCCTTCCTACCCTTGTTCTGTTGTGATTTACGGGAAGGATATTGAAGTGCGGGAACTCTCTCTTTTGCTGTTTGAAATTGATCTAGCACATAAAGTCCCAGTCCTAAATGAGGTTTTTTATACCATTGAACAAACAATAAAAGACACTTCAGTATTCAAATTACATCAAATTATAGAATGACCATAATGGATATTACATGGTTAAAAATATCCTAAACAACATAGTCAATACCAGCCACTTATATATGCATTGTTTATAAGACTGAAAACTCTTCTTTTTACAAATAAAGATTTTACCTATACAATTGCAGAAAGATTGCTTTGCAGCCATACTTCCAAAAAAAAAAAAAAAAAAAAAAAAAAAAAAGCCTCTTAAGTTAAGAAAACACTTTAAGGTTAAAGCTTTCCTAGTCCAAGTCTCAGCCTGCAGCAGATTTTGCAGTTGAGTAATAAACCCTTTTAAAATATGGTTTATTATGGAAATACTGTCAGAGCCTTAATTAAAGTAGGCGCCACAACAGTAGAGCTGCTTACACAACAAATGGATTCTGCAAAGAACATCAGGCACTCGCTGACCTCCGCATTAAGTGCTTTTATTTCAGCCCACCATTTCAAATGGCACTGTCGATAAAGTCATCTGAATGAGAACGCTGCACAGCCCATGGAGCACTTGACAGAAACGAGAGAGATGAAACAGTAGCTAATGTCACCAGCAGCCACTTGAAACCACGAATGTGCATACGTCTCCTACAACAGACCAAGGAATCGCTGTTGTCTGGGAAATGAAAAAGGACTTTTAAACCAGGCTCTCAGGTCTGAGATTTAATTCAGCTTTGGCTCAAATCTGCTGTGTAGATCACAAAGAATTATGCTCCCATGTCAACAATATTTCTGTCTTATTAAATTTTCATAAAGGGTAAAATCCTGGCCTCACTGAAGTCAGGAGAAATTCTGCCAACGGCTTCAGAGCCCAAGTTTTACCCAAAGTGAATCAGAGAATCACCTGCTCATTAGAAAAATCGAGCTTTCAGAAAAATGATGCTTTATGATAGGAATTCATGATATGCTTATGAAAAGGATCAAGATGGATAGACTCTGATAAACGCAAAAATAACCTTAGTATCCTTCTATAAAAGAAATTCAGAGTCTGCACGTAAAACACATTCAGTGTGCCTATCCCAAGCAGGAATGTTCCCAGAGCACAGTGCCTCCCATCTCACTACAGCCTTCATTTCAGCATGTGCACCATGTGTCTAGGTTTAATCCCACAGTTCCTTATCCTGAGGCAAACAGGATTCTTTCCCAGTCAATTATGTTAATTGCAAAAGAACTTGTCTGTCCCTAGGGAAACTGTGGGAAGATCGCTGCATCACCATGCCAGTGATTCTGGCCACATCCTCCATGCTGCTGCAAAACTGCAGGGGAGGACTGAGAAAAAAGGGGCTTTTGGCTCCAGGTTTAACTAACGCTGTCAGCTGTGCAAGCAGACTGCTTTGAGAAGGATGCTGAAGGTTGTCTGAATAGATGGGGTCCCTGGACACAGGCAGATTTTAAGTGGGTTTTTTCAGGGTACAATGCAGGTATAGTTTCCCCTCAATTTTTGCAAATGCCACCTGGGCATCAGCAAATGTCCCTATTGCCAACTTTCTTTTGTATTTGGTCTTTAAAAAAAAAAAAAAAAACACACAAAAAAATGTTAGGAGTGTGCAGGACACCAGATATTTTGTGACAAGAACACCAGTCATATAAAGTATGCTCTGACATTCAGGCTTATTCAGTGAAAGAAACGCAGTGCTAGCACATGCAAGGAGCCCTGTTTAGGAATATATAAAGACACAGGATCGAAAACCATGTCTGCTAATGAAAAGCTCGCGGACTGTGCTCTATCCAGCCCACAAAGAGAAGGCCAAAGAATAACTTAATCCCACTGGGATTGCATAAATATGGGAAACAAACATTTGATAGAGGACTTTTCACTTTGGCAGACACAAGTCTAATAAGATCTAATGGCTAGCTAAATCTAGACTCATTTCAAGGCATGACATAAAGGGAGAAACTAAATCAATCAAAGGAAAGGAATGGAAGACCTCTTGCTCTTCCCAAAAGCTGAAAAATCACAAGCCAGAGCAAACCCCACTAAAACATACCAAGCATCGTTTGGATCATCCATCACTGAAAGCGTTTATGCCAAGATTGGATGTTTCTTTCTAGATCGGCCCCAATTAAAACAGTCTTATGGCCTGCAGGGGACTGTTTTATCTGGTCATAGCGGTCCCTCTGGGCTTTCTGATCTGTAATCTAATTTTCAATCACAGAACGGCACTGCTATGTGCTCTCCTTGGTTCCATCCTTGGAAGTGTCATGCGGTGCAGGATGTGGTAAATAAAAGCACATAGCACTTATTTTTAAAGCTGGCCGGGACGAGATAGGGAGGAAAGACTATTTGTGGGTGGTTTAAATGAATGTACTATATTTAATTCACAGCATTCATCAGATGACACAGCAAGAGGCACATAACAAGGATCAAACAATTAAGATTTACTGAGAAAATGCAGTAATTCTACTTGTTTGGAATGAGTAAAGATGGCCGGCTCCTCCACCAGCCGCTAGATTTTAGTTTTCCATTCATCAGTTTCCCCCCCAAAGCCTGGGAGTGGAAAACATATTTATTCATGTTGGGCTTAGTGACATAATATTTAAGAACGTACCAGATCTCTCTGTCCCACTGACAAATTCTGGTGTGTAAAATGGGGACAGAACTGAAAAATAAACATGTCTGAGCATGGTCTCTACGTTCAGCATTTAACTGGCTCCAGCTTGCTTCTGATCACTTTCAATTCTTTGTGGATTTGCCAGAGAAGAGGTGGCCAAGCGGCTCTTCTACCTGCCTGACGCTGCTGTGCTGCTCACGATTTCAACACACTTCACACTTGGCAGAGCAGGGGCCAGGTGTGCCAAAAGCTTGGGTAGATTTTTATAATAAATGATAATAAATCTACCTGGCCCAAGAATGCATTTTTTTCAGGAGTGCCCTAGTCTCTTTCCAATTCTCCACATGATCCCCAGACAAAAGATGCTCTTATCTTGCATGTTTCTTTGAAAAGAATGTCTGTAATTAGAAAGAAATTTAACTGATACAAAGTTAGCTCAGTGGAAAACTGCAGGAACGGTGAAATGATCAAAGTCATTTGTAAAAACAGACAAAACTAAACATTTGCTCATGTTTATCCAATGGGGCTCCAGAAAAGAAATACTAAAGAACATTTTAACAGGACATTTCACACCCCAGATAAAAACGGTATGGAAAAAAAAATCTAATTCCAAATCTTGGGCAACTTCTCTTTTGAGTATAAATGAAAACACTCAGTACTGCTCTGAAATCAGCAGTCTCCTACTTTTTATATGATAACCAGATCTCTGTTTATTAAATATCAAGTGGCCAATTTTCATTCCACAAGAGTTGTATGTATAATTACTTTAAGTTTTTCTGGAACGCAGCACTGCAGTGTTCTGGACAGACAGTCATTCTTTTAATCCGTTGATGTCTGTACTTCATGAGCTTATGAGTGGGAGCTCCTTTAAAATTAACATGAAAGAACTATACACACATAAAGAGCATATTCACAGCCAGACAAACAATAAATAGCTCAATGAGGTCAGATTGTGATATTACAGCAAAGACTTGTCTAGCATGTGTGCATGTTATTGAAAAGTTCAAAAAGTCACGTACATTTTTAACAAACCAAAAACACATATTATGAGTTTATTACTGTTGAGTCTTCAGAGCAATAGCTTAGCGGACTGGAATAATAACCCAAGTTGAAATTTATGACGTCCTGTGTCTTTTTCGGCACGACAGATTTAAGCCCCATGCAGCTCTGTAACCAGACAATTCCCACCCTTTACTCACTCAACCTGGGATTCCCATAAACTACAAACTTCCTCCACCATAACTAAGAGAAACTAAAAACAAAAATTATGCAAATCACTCCCCAAAACACATATCTGTGTCTCAGAAAAGGAAAATGAAAATAATTACTGTAGTTTAAATTCTACATAATTATTGTCTCTCACTTCAGTTAGCACAAGAGAAACAGAAACAGTCTGACTGCTTTGTGGTTAAGTCGCAATGCATTTAGCAAATTTCCATGGTCCCTGCAGTAGATTTAAGGCTCATGAGCTCTGTTCACGTTAAATTAGAAATTCCACAGTTTTGAAAAAAGTCAGTAACTCCTCAAAACAGAGAAGTGCAAATGTAGCTGTTTAACCACCCTAAAGCCCTGTTTAAAATAAATCCTGTTCGTTAAGTAAAGAAAGGAAGTAAAAATGTCAGCATCACCCCTACCACATTTCCTCCAGAGTGCTGTATGTGGGGAACATGTCAACATGAAAACCATGCAGTGTCGTCGGCCCACGGAGAGAACTGGTTACTCGCACCTCTGAAACCCGGGACTCAGCACAATGCACAATGCAGGGGTGCTCCTGCTGTCCCCAGCTTCCTGGAAGCCTGCCTGGAAAGGGATTTTTTTTTGTTGTCAGATTGTAGGATTTGGGAAAGGCCCTGGAGGAGGATTCCACTATCAGGCTACACTAAAATGTTGAAGAACCTCCCAGGGGAAACTCAGCTGGTCACTGGGTCAGGGCTCATTTTGTCCCTCTGTCTCTCAGGCTCCATATTTCTGGGATATTTGAGAAAAACCTCCACAGCACAATGTCGCTGGTGGCTTCACCCCACCTTGCACAGCTGCATCTCTTGTGTAGCCCCTAAAAGCTGACCCACTAAAGCTCTCCCTATAGGTAGGTGGCTGAATTTTTCAGTAGAGGAAGAAGCCTAACCTAACAAAACTCTTTCCCCTATGTTTGCAAAGGAAAAGGACCACCAAAACACAGCACGTCACTTCATCCAGGCCTCCATGACAGAAGCAAATGGGGAAAAGTAGAAGCTAATTTTGTTTCCCCCGGTGCACACCTTTGTGCCATCTCTGGGAGCACACCCACAGCTCTGACTTGGGCCCATGTCCAGCTACAGCAGTACCTTCTCTGGATGATCAGAGTCACCGAGATGGAAAAGGTCCAAAAAAAATCCTCAGTACCAACTGCACAACAGGGGGAACATGCTCCTAATTGAACTAAGTACCTCTAATGAACAAGGTTACAAAGACAGCTCACTAATTTTAAACTGATATAGTTACCAGCTTCCAAATCAAAGTTATTAAATCCCCAAAGAAAACAAAATAACTGTTGGATTTTATACAACCATTCAGAGAAATACCCAGTGATGCTTCTAAGATACACAGTTACCTGTGGCAGCAGAGGAACCTCTTAAAACTCTGTGCTGCATCCTTCATTTCACCAGTTGAAATTACAGGGATTATCATTTCCAAGACACCTAATCTGTACCTGAAGCTAAATGTGCCTTCTCTGCCTGCTTCAGTGTTTAACTTTTAGCTGGTGACACCCCTCGGAGCAGGACAGAGCCAGCCACAAAACTAGTGTGCCCACTTATCCCGGCAAGCCCCTGCCACCACCAGCTTCCTGCAGAGATGCTCGAGGACGTCTCAGTCCCTTCCAACAACCATTTCATCCCGATGGGCACGCAAAGGTCTGTCTGAACAAGCCCCAGCCTCCAGCAGCCCCAGGGTGTTTGCCAGACAGAGAAGCTGCCTCTCAAGTCAAACTGCCAGCCTCCCTGTCATCTGGAGGTGACTTCACTGCTCACGTAAAATGTGGTGGATGTATGCATTTTCTGCTTAATTGGTTTGAATGGTCCCAGCAATTAAGTATTTTCATGTGCCCCCTTATTTTCACACCATATAGAATACCTGCCCAGAGTTTTAACTCTCCAAACTAAAGCAGGTTACCTTCTCCTAGTTGTTATGAAATATAAAAGGTATCTAAAAGCATTTGAAGAGCTGTAAGACACATTAAAAACCTGATTTTAAGGTTTTTATAAAAACTTGCACTGGGCTTAAATTTGAGAAAAGAGGCAATCTGCCCCCTGATTTGTAAATTGTACATTCACATGGTGGATGCAGGGGGAAAAAAGTCTCAAATATTTCATGCATTCATATTAACCAATAACACAAATATTAACACTTACAGAATTCCTTTTACCTTAAAGGGGAGGAATTTAAGATACAGTTTTCAAACTGCCTGTGAACAAGACTACAGAAGCACAAAACCTGACGGCTAGGAAGGTGATTCGGGCTACCTGAAACACCACGGACTTCCCTAAAGAGTTCTCTGCATGCAACCAATGGTACTATCATCAACTGAAAATTATGTTTAAGGCCTGCACTCGCAGATACCATTGCTGCACCTCAGCTTTGGCACCATCAGACCGAGCACACCAGCTGGCAACATTTCATCTGAAAGATCATGCACATCACAGTTTTCAAGTTGATATCAAGTTGTGTACACATGATGGAGGGAGCAGTAAGGCAGTTCAAAGTTCTCATTACTTGCCCAAACAGGCCCATATTTAAAGGCTGCGTGAGTAAATCTGATGCTGATCTTTGTATTGTGGTTAGCTACTTCTAAAATGAAACCTCCATCCTGATGTGATCTGATCACTGTGTTGTTTATCCAGTCATAGTGGACCCACTCCAAAATTTCAGACAGTCTTGTTCAAAATTACCTAAGTCGAAGTTTGCTACAATCACATCTGGTTTAGCCTACAGCTGTGTCTTACCAACTTGATTAAAAGAATGAAAACAAAGCCCCAGTGAAAACTAAAGGCACAGGTAGACCTCACCTTCAAAATACTGAGCCAGATTCTCCCCTCATCGTTCTTGTGCTACACAGCAAAAATCACTAGTGTTTCTCATTGTAATAAGGGTGGATCTTAAGGCAGGACTTCATTTAAAATGGTGTACAAGTGATAAGCAATAGCCAGTTAGTATCTGTCTGATATGTTGAACAGAAAAACTCAAAACACTGTAGCCAAAACAGCTTATCTCATTTGAGGGCTAAAGACATTCCAAGCCCCAGTTGCAAAAAAGTAGTATCAGTTCCCACATCAAAACATGAAATAGAAAAAATTAAAAAGAAAAAAACCCTCATTTTATCAAACAGTATACAGGACTTCCCCTTGCTATTCCCCATTAATTATGAAAAATAACACCATGCAAATTAAAATAACAGAAAACTTTGCAGAAGAGATTTTGGTTTATTGGGCCATCAGAGTCCTGACTTGCTTTAATTTGGCTGCCACAAACCTGAACTTCTCCTTGTTACCTTGTAGCTTAATAGGAAAGGAAAAAGGAGAAAGGATGCCATGTACCATGATTAGTGAAGAATCACTTCAGGGACAGTCTTCCTGTGAGAAACTACTGGCATTCCAGATGTTTCCATTCAAAATTGTAAAACTGTGGTAACAGGCAATTCTCAAACATCACATGTACACCTAGCCAGTCTTGGGAAAAGCACCAAAAAGCAGTGAACCTTATGTTTTTAAAGAATATCATACACAAAGTGTTATGTCTGTTTGTGTGTGTGTGTGTGTATATACACACCTACAATGTGTGTATACACATACAACGTGTATATACACACCTACACAGACACACATTCAATATATACTCTTTTAAAACTGTGCAAACCTAAAGCATCCCCAAAGCTAGTGCAAATCAACCAGGCTTAACCACTTTTTCCAAGTCCTTGCACATACAGTCATCAGGGTTTAGGTGCTGTCAGAGAAACAGTTTGCAGGAGTCTGCTAGGCTGGATCAGATCACTTCACGCAAAAGCGGATTGATAAGTGAAGCTGAGGTTCTCTCCGAAATGGGACAGCATGCTCCATTTTGCAGACATCGTTCCTAATGCTCCATTACTGTGGTTTCCAACAGCCTAAACAGCAAACCTTAGTGGGCAGCTTTCCATCTAGATTGCGGAACTGCACAACTCTTACCAAGGCTCAAGGAATGTCTGAAAAGGTTGAGAGACACTGGAGGCATCCGCTTCCATGCTCACAAATAAAGACTGCTGGAGCATTTCTGCGTTCCTTGCTGCACGTGAACTGTCACATCAGACATCTGATCTGGACGTTAAACCCCAACACACTACTGCCTGGACACAAGTACATGCAAATGATCCCTGAAACAAGAATAAGCCAGAAAAAAAAAAAAAATTCACCAGAAGTTTTTTTTTTTGCTCTAGCTTCCAGAATGTGTAATCTCCTATTATGCTTGTGCATGTGAAGAACACACAACATTCTCTTCATCATCCTAAAAACACTTAGAGGAAGCTACAAATCATCTAGCGAACGTCTTCCAGTCTTGCACAAGATCTCTAATCCTAACACAATTGATGACTCACAATTTGTAGCCTCAGTAAGTGAAACTGCTGACATCAAAATCATTGCCAACGGTGAGCTTGCATGATAATTATGCCCACTTACTGGCAGCTAGCCAACTGCCTCACAAAAATAGAACCAGAGATATGAGGTCTAATTAGAAGTGTCTGAATTACCAGGGTTCCTGGTTTTGGGTTGGTTTTTTTTTTTTTTTTTAAAAAAAAAACTAAGTTATTGATGAGAACTCAACAGAAGGTTTCCATTCCACTACAAGCATTCTAGTAAAATATTCTCTCTACAGTATTCAGAGTATTAAAACTCCAATTTAATGGCTGGCCCCATGAAAAACTTCCTACCTGGCAGTTTTGTCCTTTGTTCAGTGTGGAAGATTTGTGACCAATTCTTTAGTTTCTATGAGAAGATGCTTTAGGTGCACTGCAACTAAAGCACATCTCACAAAGGATCACAACCATCAGACATCTGTAAAGAGAAGATACACGCTACAAACTGCGTTAAGAGTTTCTGAAGTACAATCCAGTGTAAGCCTCAACTGGTAATGAACAATTAATTAGCGTGCATTTATAAAAACATTTAAAATTTAGGGCTGGTCAGATTACACGTAACCATTTATTATGAAAACACACTTACCACATCTGTGCAGTACTGGTTTACTCCCTACATCATACAGAAAGCATCCTGAGAAAGTGCAGAATTGTATGTGAAATCAGAGCCCATATCTAGATGCATCTTGGAGGTCAACGCAAGTCCAAACTAACTCCTTCAGCAAGGACCTTGTTTTGCCTCAATGCTTTTGGAGCCTTTTGAATTCAAGACACTGAATTTAATCTGCCTAATTTTCTTACATCCCCAGGGCTCCTCTTTCTAAAAGTCCACATCCCTTCTGCTATTGCCTTTCTGACTTGGGCAATAATTAACACAGGATCACAATGACTGGATATCAGCTGTCATTTTCCCTGCTTTTTGTAGCATGTCAGGATGCTCCAGGATGAGCCACAGGTTGGGATATATCATCAAGGAGGTCAGCTTCAACTCTGTGCTCTAGAGGAGATATTGCTGTCTAAGCAGGACAAACACCTTCTAACTCAGAGCTTTGGTCCCTTTCTTTGCGGTCTCCTCCCACGGTCTCCTTGTTCTACATCCATGTTCCCACATTGCTGATGCCACCATGCTCCATATCCCATATTCCCATCATGCTTAGTTCTCTGAACTTCTCCCACCTTCCTGCCCATTCTCCCATCATGCTTCCCATGAAGCAGAAGTAGGATACCGTGAAAGGACTTTCAGACATCACCCAGAAGCAAGGCATGGCACTGGGGATAAGAGAGGCATGAAAGCCTGGCAAGTGCCTGGGATACAGAACAAAGTCTGGCTTCATACAAGAGAATCAATGCTTCACTCTTGCATGACTTCTTTCTCTGCCACTCAGACACACCCAGAAAACAAACTACCTACAGAGCAGCAAGCCAGAAAGCGGAAACATACGGTCCTTTTGTGCAACAGGATCCAACCCACATTTCTGGAGTTGTTCTTTGATGTACCACAGACTCTTAAGAGCGAGACAGCAGCCAGCTTGGGTGACAGTTCAAATGTAGGGAGCACACTTCCAGCTAGGCTTTGTGCTGCATTACTGGCATTCTCCAAGAGCCTTTGGCTATCAATGCTCATGTTTTACCCCACTCCCAGGAGTCTCTCAGCATGAGCAGCACAGCCAAAACTGCTTGTACTATAGGAGTGGGGCTTCCGTTGTCATGAATGTGGGATTCTTTCCAACCATTAAACACCTCCTACAGAGGCTACTGGAGTCGTCAGGCCCTATAGATCAATATAGGTTTAAATTTACCAGAGGTTCTCCCTCCCCACAACCCCTGACGTACATTTACATGCAAACGGTGACATGACTGTAATCACATTGGACAACATTTTAAGATGAGAAAGGATCTCTGATTTCTCCTGAAGATTAATACCATAGCCGCCCCTCTTCATTTTAATGCAGTATTGATGAAACTGATGTAACAAAGCCAAAGTATATTCAGTGTGCCCTGCCCACCAACCTACCTGTATTTTCCTTTCCTAAATTCTTGCACTGCTGGTGTCCATACACAAATCCATCACTGACTCATGTGATGCTTAGATTTTGTTTCACGCGTTGATGGAAACAGAATGCCCTTGTACAACTGTGAATGAGAGTTTAAGGAAGCAGTCTGGAGGCTGTGCAGTTTGTTTCTCCAACAAACTATGAAAATTATGAAGCCGAGAACAGTAAAAGCTGTTAGTCAGCATGACAGCCTTCGAGAGCACTGCCCCTTTCAGAAACAGAGCTCCTATTTAAGCAGAAACATCTGGTAAACCATCCGAGACTCATCCTGCAGACACCTGTAGGCACAGCTTCATTTTACATGCAGACAGTAGACTTAATAAGGGAAGAGCAAAACCTTTCATTTCCTAAAGGTACTTGTTACAGCAGCCACCGTGCAAAATTCAGCATCAGGCACTCCAAACCTCAGTGAGCCATTTGATTTAATGCTTCCTTAGAGAACACTGTTCTCTACAGCATAAAATATCTTTTCAAAATACCTTTGAAAAATTTCTCATAAAATGCTAAAACTTAGTCAAGCCACAGAAAGTATTTGCACCACCCTTGAAATGAACATTTTTACATACCAAAATGAAGCATTTTTGGTACCAACTGCTCCCACAGAAAGGGAACACTCACTCCAATTTCCCCAAACGGAAAAAAAGCAAGGAAAGTCATTTTTAGATCGTACAAAAATACAAAGAACTGATACAACCCACACAGAAGTGTGGCTTGTAACACTATTAATCTATCTTGAGTGAACAATATATATTTCTTTATTTCACTCTTCCGCCTCCACTTTTTGTTTGCTGTTGAGGACAGATAAGTGCTACCAGCAGTATCTTGGCACAGGCGTTTCACTAAACAGTAGGTATTGTAATAGCAAAAAATCTTAGTCCCTCAGATTTTGCAGAATTTTACTTCAGGCCTATTTGACTGAAAGATCTTGGTTCCAGGTTTGTGTTGGAAAAACAACTATTTACAGAACAACAACAAACATTTCCTCTGTAGAAAGTGCCAACCCAGTCAAATGAGGTATTTCAAAATTTTTATTAAATCCTGTAAGCTTGTACTATGAAGTAAAGTAATAACTGAGGCAAAGAATACTACTTCTGGAAGTCACGGGGTATGTACAATCAGAAGTATGGCTGGTTGAGTGAGGTACATAAGGAGTCCTAGCACAGAGACAAAAGTACCATGGTCAAGTTGAAAGACTGGTGCTGGAGACTGCTTAATAACTGGAAATGGAAAGTAGTTTTCCTACAAGCTAGCATTTATGAGAAGCATATTCAGCACAGAGACAGAATCATGAACTGTAATTTTGACGCTGAGCAACAAAGTGTTAGTAGAAGTCATCGATTAAACTTTCTAGCCATAGAATTATTCTCTCTCTTCTTCTGGCGGTGGTGTAAAAGCTACCAGAGGACACAAAAAGCCTTAATGAAAGTAAGATGAAGTGGGTTCTGCATGGAGAGAAAACACAAGTCCCGTGACTGAAAATGCCAAGGCCAGGCTGAAGGAAGAACAGCATCATCTCTCTACATCTTCATGGAAACCGAAGTGCAGAAGATGCATCTTCTCATTACTCTGCAAGAGGCATCTTAGAGTACATGGGAACGCCATCTCTTGGTGCCAAGGCAATGGTGGCAGAGATGAAGATCAGCAGAACAAGTGTCATGCCAGGGTGGCAAGACCTGTCAAGTGCCACACTCTGTACTTGCAAGATTGCCAGGAGCAGACAGAAGAGCAGGTGAAAATCCCAGACCATTTTGCAAATATCAAGTCATGGTTGCTCAGCACTGACAGCATCAAAATAACCCTGGCAAGGAGGGTGCTTTAACAACCACAACCACCCAGTGGTAGACTGCTCCTGGAGGAAATGTAGATGGCTCAATCTTGCAGGGCTCTACTTTAGAGCTGACCAGAGCAGTGCCCAAGAAAGCGAGACTGACATCTGGATGAGTCCCCAGGGCAGCTTCATGAGCCTGGGAACTCTCAGTCAACCATAGCAGTCCATAAAGGCAAGAAGATGGACATCCTGCTGGAGATGTTTTAGTCAGTCTTCCCTGGGGTAAGGCTGCACTGGAAATCCACCAGGGAGTGAGGACAGAGACTGAGATTATGAAATGGACAGGGAGTTCTTCCCTCACGGATGTGAAAGATAGAAGGGACTTGCTTGTTCTAGTAAATATTCAGAATTACGGTGTGTACATTTTCTTTTTTAAAGGACTTTCAAAATCAGTTCACAGCTGTGTCATCTTTTGTACCAGTTTTGTCAAGGCTACTAAATTAGCTTTTTTATTTACTCTGAAGTGTCTTTTTAGGGAAGATTTAAAACTGTGCCAAGAAATAAAAGTGCTAAATCTTCTTAGGCATGAAGGTATCTTAAATAACTGCATCACTGTGCCTTTGATCATTTAGGGGTATAAGTTTGGCACATGCTGTTGAGAGAATCATACCCTCTGTTAGTTCAGCAGATACAGAATAGAAAAAACAGACATGCTTTCAGGCTCACTAACCTTGCCTGCCTTTATCAAGTCTGAAATAGAAGTTGTAATTGGCAAACTAAGTACTAATTGAGAGCAATTGCTCTGACTGTAACTTGATTATGTTAATCAAGTAACAGTTCAGAAAAAAAAAAAATGATGATGGTTGATAGCAATTATCTTTCTCTTCTGCCAAACTACTGTATGCATCACCTTCTTCTTTGCTAATATCCTTTTACTACACAGGCATCCACTACCTTTTCTTTCAAACTGTTTGACTGAAATACAGCTGTGCCTCCATAGGCAGGATGTTACACAGGGAAGGTTCAGGTTTGGTTTTAATTTTGCTAGTGTTCTGCCTGTAACAAACACAACCAAGTTCTTCATGGCAGCCTGGGGATTTCAGACATACTTTCCATAGTGAGAGGTGTATCAATCCTGCAAATGGCACCAAGAGGCTCAACCACATCTGAATATGAGTGGGAGGACACAGCCTCTGGACTGTAATTTAGCCACTTGTTTCTAGGAAAAATCAACATCTTTTTTCATCCCCACCTTCAGCTGAATTTATTTATCCCCTTACTATTCTCAGTAGCTCTGCAAAACTCATTTCCTTCATTTTTTAGCTTTCTTGGTTAGAGAGGCAATTGCATCCTTCAATACTCAATATGGTTGAAGAATGCAACCGAGGCAAAAATCTAGTCATGATAAAAAAGTCAATGGAAATTCAGCTATCAACTTTGAGCACGATGAGTTGAACAAACTGTTGGATGCAGTATCCACTTTCTTTGCTGGTGATTAATTTGTGACTACCATTTTAAAAGTAAATTTAGTTTTCCTATATACTTTTCCAGGATTCTCTTACCCTTCCTTTATCATGGTTCTGAGAAGGCACGCATTGCTGCATATTCATGTAAATATCCAGCATGTACTGGTAAACCCTTCTGGGTTTTTTCAGATGCTCAAATTTTCCATCAATTTTAATAACCAGCATTTCTTCTGCTGACTGCTTCTCACTTCTTCCTTCTATTCCTGCGTTCAGGGATTCCACATTTTATTTCCTCTTTTTCTTTCTGTTGGGACTTTTTTTTTGTGTGGACAGTTCCTGAATTTTGTATTTTTTTCATTTACCAAAGTTCTCCCAAGATAATTACCTAAAACCAGGAATTCACAGTTACTCAGTCAGTGTCGTCTCCTACCAATTTGATCTCAAGCATCCCCTGTACAATTAAGGCAACTCAATTTAAAATTAATTTTTGAGTAAAACAAATATATATACCTAAATGGCAGCTCAACATGTACCAAACCTTGCAGTGCACTTTTTCAGTGAAGGACATGCTATAAAGTGTGAAGAAGTGATAAAAAGATAAGGAAGAGGCTCAAAATACCTTCCCACAGGAACACGCATTGCAATTCTTTATTGCAGTCCAAAATACCCCTTGTCTTTTGATTTGAAGAGCTTCAGTCAGCTTAGCCCACCAGTATCATGGAAAGCTAGCAATAATTCTTATTAAAACCCACTAATAATGGTAATTGGGGGAAAAAAAACTCTCAAAGTATGGATTTTCCTAGAGCTAAACATATAATACTATAAAGCTGCAAGCAGTGATTGTAACAAAAGGTGAGGTGCCAGAAGTTTCAAAAAGAAACCAACAAAGCCTTCAAGACCCCATTAAAATCTCCCCTGGGAATAATCTGCAATCTGTTCTACTTCATGCAGACACTGGATTAAGCATCTGAGGGTAAAACTTAATCTAGGGGTTTATTTCACTACGGGTTTCCTTCCCCTCCTTCCCCTCACTTCAAGCCATTCAGCAGGCACTTTCTCCATGCTACCAGCAGCCCCGTTACTCTGTAAGGGAGAAGGATTTGAGTGATCACAGCAGCACACAAATGTCACATAAGCCTGTGATCCTGTTGCTAGCATCAGTCAGCACTATGCTCTCTAAAACCAAAGTTTGGACTCTGCAGCTTTTAACAGATGGCAGGTCCTCCTATCCCACTGTTATTCGGTGCAACAGTGAGATGACACTCACAGGGCCCTTCCTTTTCCTCTTCTTTCATTTGCATCCCCTTTTCACAACACTACATTTAGACACTTTTCTAACCTACTGTCATTTTCACTGGCTTTAATGCTAGGCAACATCACAATTAATTTTCAGCAGTATTGCAAAAGATTCAAATGGTATTTGCTCACGATGGCTCCAGGCACATTATAACATCTATGTTATACGGCCTTTTTCATGGATCATATCCTGTTATTGCCCTAACACCCTACTGGCTGTAAACCTGCATCCCTCAAATATGTTTCAACGATTTGTCAGCTGCATTTCAAAGCAATCAAACAGTTAATCAGGCACCTCAGATACAACAATTTCTTACAACTCATCACCTTGGGAGACGATATGCTTTGGACTCATGAAAGCTGATCATTGTCTTCCACTTCCCTCTTTCACAAAAAGCAGATTTATGTGAAGTAGACAAAACCTGCAGACAGGTGACAGTCAATAGGATTGCTGCAACCAAAAGGGAGAACTATAATAACAGAGCTCAGAGCAAATACATGCAGGAACATGCATGCTAAATCATATTGCAACTCTAGCATTTAAAAAAAAAAAAAAAAGACAAAAGAGAGAAGCAAATACAGGGGAGAACTTCAAAGTCAAAACTGGAACTACAAAGTTTACCAACTTTTCTGTAGCTGTCTATTGTTCTGGAGTGTGACTCAGCAGAACAAAAGCTTTTGTCTTCATTTTAAAAATAGAGTCCATATTGCACAGGAAGTGGCAAAAATCCGCTGTCTGGAATGTGACCGTAGTTCCATTCATTTTCATGGGGATGTACCACAGAAAGTCCCCAGCTTTATAGAGACAGTAAACCATGACCCTGTTCCACATGGGCTGATGAGACCAGGATAAGACTCTAGTTTCCCTGTAAGCATGGAGAAGCAGTCAATGGAAAAATAGAAATTTGTAGAAAAAAAGATGAGTGAGATGGTCATAGCTGAGAGCATTCAATATTTTACTTGCATTCAATTAATCTGTAAATACCTGTATTTATAAATTAAAATAGAAAGAACACTCTGAGAAGGACATGGGTACATGACAAAGCCTGTGCCACCACTATGATCCAAGACTGTGTAACAGTCACCATAAAAAAAATGCCAGCAGGTTTAAGACTAACATCTATATTTGAAATATTTGTACTTCCTTTTTTATACCGTATCTGTCACAGACATAAATGGTAAAGAAGGCTGAAAGAGGAACATGAATATCAAATAGTTTTTAAATCATCAATTTTAAAAAAAAAAAAAAAAAACAAAACTTGTTTTAACGGTACCAAGAGGTGCTATTAATCGCTTGGATGTGATCAGACCAAGAGGTTACAGTTTACAGCACTTTTAAGTTAAATATCATGTAGTAGAAAAAAACAAGCAAGCAATATGTTTGTTTAAGGACAGATTTTTCTGTTCATGCACACACCACAATATCTGTGTTTGCATTAGTTGCTGTCACTCTCTCTTTCTCCAAGCACTCCCATATAGACAATCATCAGTGAATTTTCCAATGGAAATACAGCATTATTCTACATACAGAAATTACCTGCTATCACACAAAGAAGCATACTTTAAGTTAAGAAGGTTCTACTATATAAAAGTTAGTTTTCTTTATCTTCGTGAAGCAATGTTTATCCTCAGTTTGACAAAATAAAGCTCCACCTACTTCCATGCGATTTTTTTGTTTGTTTTTCTTAAAAACGTGAGTGCACATATCAGAAGTTTTTGCTTGCTTGCAGAGTGAATGAGTGGGAGTGTAGTACACAAGTAAGCCCTGTCTATGAATGCCACGGTTGTGAAACACGTTATAAATAAAACCATATGCTCTTAGAAGAAACTCTCATCTCTCCCCTTTTGCTGCATGCTGAAGGTAGTACTGGGGTAGACCTCAATGCAGGAGTGAGAGCCTGCAAACGCAACGTACATGAAGGTTTGCAGAGAAACTGATAAATAACAGAATGATTTCTCTAGTTTTCTGCAGGGTGAATGCATAAGACACTTCCTTTTAACAAGAATTGTATGATTTGGTTTCCTCCTATTTTCTCACTTGAAACGCTGGTAAATTGGTGTTAACTGGTACCTGTGATAGACATCTGATGTTTCAGTGTCTGTCCAATACTTCAGTGATTTTCAGAGCACATACCTCATGGTGATGGGGAGAAAAAAAAGCATCAATCCACTGTGTTAGTAAAAATAACTGAATTAATAACAGATTTAATCTAGAGTTAGGTCAAACTACAGAACTTTCTAACCAACAGGTAAAAACTTGACTGATGCACTGTGTAGCACTCCTCAGAAAAGCTAGAAAACCAAACAAGCCATTTTGTTAATTCATTGTAACATTTTGTAAGATACGCCTCTGACATGCCATGGTAATAGTTTCTTTTACTGAAACCATGTTCTTCTTTTTCCTTCCTTATTTTCTTTTAAAATACGTGCTTTGGTGACAAAGGAAGACTAACACAGAACATGGTGAACAAAGATAAACTACCTCATTTCTCTCTTGTATCACGACTTCTTTTAGTGATCTAAAACACAGCAAAGGGGAAGTGCCATAAATCCTCTCAGTGTAACATGAATCCATTTAATTTCCAGTTCTCAGTTATGCAATGATCCCCCCCATGAGCTGTTTTCTTTCCTTGGCTAGCATTAGGTAATGTGCAGACATATGAAGCTGACTGTGTTACCATCACGGTATTTTTCTCCTACCCTTTTGTATCTCACGTGCTCTTAAAGTTGCCCTTAATAAAAGGGGCAATAACAAAAGCCACACTTCCTAAATGCTGCAGTTCTGTAATGATGGAAAAATTAATACTGGGAAAGCAAATCAGCAAGCCTAAAAAGTTAGGTTATTCAAATGTGTGAGAAGGATAGCAGAAAACACCTCAGAGAGTCAGACAACAAACAGTCACAGCATCATATAGGGGAAAGTCCTTCTGTATATTAACACAAATATATTTAGCAAACACTGTATATTTTACTAAACATTATGCTACATCTCCATGTTCTTTATCATCTATAACTGAGCTTGTTTGCAGAGCTAGAGAGCGGAAAAGCACCAGACAGGCTTTCTTGTCTCAAAATCGAGTCCTAATCGAACCTTCCTATCCTACCCCCAGTGTTTATCTGTGTGGTAAGCATTAACCTCCATTTGCACAGGTTGAGATACCGATAAACAGAAGTTAAGCTTTCCTCAAAGCTGAAAACGGTACTGGCATACAAACCACACTACGGAGTTCACAGGTCCATGTTCTGACAACACTTGTTGTTAGACTACTGTTCCATTAATAATAGGGTTTTTTCCTAGTTTTTTAAGCAGCTTCCTTGCCTGGTATTCAGATACACCTAAAATATAATCACTAACAGAAAAGAACATGAAATGGCTAAAAAAAAGAAAAAAAACAATTTATAGCTGCGTACACTTGTAACACTTCACCCACAGTCAGTACGTTGTTTCATGTGGCTTCAACTGTATCACATGTTCTGGATGTCTTATCTGTTTTATTTCTTTTGTTTTATCACACATTCTTTCATTTTGCATCCTGTCTCTCATCTCAGACTTTCCAAAGGATTTAGACATGCAACCAAGTATGCATAGCATGTGTTCTGAAAGCACAGATAAATTAAGGAAGCTGTACCTGATTGCAAATGGCCTCTCTCTGCCGTAATTTATCCAACTTTCATAAATTAGAGCGTGCATATCATGCACACAATTTTAGACATACGATCAAGTATACAACTTAAAAACCTGGTTCCCCAGTCTCTTTTTTTACTTGTAAGAAGGTAAGCCACTGCTATAAAATACTAATGCTCAAAATGTAACACAGTGGGAAAAAAAAAAAAAGCCAACTGGTTCCTTGAAAGTTACTGATGGCTCAGCTGCAACCTACCAGAGGATAAAAAAAAAATCCCAGATGGAGGGGGGAAAAAAAGAAAAAGTTTCCTTGCCTTTAGTACATCATACCAAATGCTGTATTCAAAAGCCAAACTCTCTCCTCCTCCTGCCACAACAAACCGTTTCTTGGAATATTGTTTACACCATTTTCAACTATCGATGGTGACTATGAACTCTAATAGCTAAATCTGACAGAGACAAAAAGAAAAAAGCAGAAATACTGATCTCATAACATGCTGCCCAATCTGCCTTGCAAATCCCATTAAAAAAAGAAAATGCAGGTACTCACTGAAAATTGAACCTTAAACCCCACAAGCTTTTATAATACTTAGTATCTTGACATTTGACTTTACAGAAAAATACAAATACTTCCAAAGTGACACAAAAAAAAAAAAAGTACAGAGATAACATTTATGGCTAAAGGCAACAAGACAGAATAGAACAAACACTAATGTAAAAGAAACCAAGTAAGTATGTATCTCACTGCCTATAAATACACACATATCAGCAGCACAGTTTCACTTCCAGAAGATTTATGAGGGCTTAAAAAACACAAAGCCAAAACCCTTCAAACTGGTATTGATATAAACCCCAGTTCAGGCCAGCAAGCCACCCGAAAATCCCACTTAGATTGGTTCCAAAACCCCAGGCTACCACAACATTTTTGAGCACCTACGAGACGTAAAAGCTAACCATTTTCGCTAATGAACCTTGAACTCAAGCTGTTCACAAGGAACTGTCAGAATTCTTCCCCATGGGATTACTACGGCATTTTACCACCTCCTAAGGGTTTAAAAAAAAAAACAAAAAAACCAAACCAAAAACGAACTGATGTGTTACATTTATTTTCCAAATATCTGATGGTGTTTCTACTTCTTCCACAGTATCTGAAGCGGAAAACATGGCATTGTGACTGTTATCATCAGAGAGGAGAGAGCTAGAAAAACCACAACAGACTTCTAAAGAACTAAAGGGGCAAAAACTTTGAGGAGTTGAAGTTTAAAAAGTGCTACTTCTTTTTGCTTGCCAAAAGTATGACCTTTCACAGTATTTCAAGCAGTACACAAATTAAGACTAGAAATGCCTTCCTGGAAGCATTTTGACAGCATCACGGATACATAATTTATTAGCCTACCTTTTTCCAACCTTACAGATGCTAACCTTGCCAGGGTCCTGCAGCACAAGCATGATGCAAACAGACTTACACTGACATCTGAAGGTATCTATTATGTGACGCCTTATGAAAATGTTTGGGAAGTGCTAGCATCCTATGAAGTGCTAACAACACAGTGATGAAGAAATGTCAGTTTTTATACCCAGAAGGTGACAAATTCTGCCCCCTCTCTCAAACATGAGATACTTGTAAAAGTTTAAGATTCCACACCATACCACAAAGAGATGATAACCTCCTGTAAACGCAAAGGAATACCAGCATATGGAATATTGAAAGTTATCAGAAATTTGTATTTCTGAGGTTTAAGCAAGGATTTACTTGGTAAATTACACAAGCTGAAATGCAAGTATGGGAAAGGATACTGAGGCCCTAGGAATTTCAATTCAGTCAGTATTTAATTCTTCCAATGATCCTTTGCAGGTAAATTAAAAATATTCAAAACCTAAATTTGAGGCGACTTTCCTTGTTTCAGTAAGAACTACATGGCATTTTCTTCAGAGTAGAAAATTAAGCTCTTGCTTAGACAATTCTATCTTATGGAAACGACCAACCTTTTCAGTCGAGTTGGGCATAAAATCTAAAAGTAGTTCAGCTATTTGAAAACAAGTGATCATTTCAAAGTTAATTTTTTTGCCTCCTGCTAAGTTGTCTTTGAGCATAATATACATTAAAAAATGCAAATGTTGGTTTCAAGCTTACTTTTGTAACAAGCATGCCTTAATTCAGAATAGATGAAAGGGGTTTTGATCAGTGTTCCAAAATACACTTCCTACTGTGCTGGTGAGAAAAGGATATGCAAACAGCCAGCAAATCTATTTCTTTTATGCTTTACAAAGTCATACACCACTTTCTTGTTCTACAGTCACTTAACAGTCTGCAAGACCCTTAAACCACTTGCTGTCTGCCCATATTTCCTTTAATAAAATTTACTTTCCTAAATTTCCATAGGCAGCTGCCCTGTTCTCCCTAAAGTATAAATCCAATGAGAAGAGATCAATAAATCCTTCTTTATGTAGAGGTATACACTTATCCTCTCATACCTGTCTTTACACAGGACCACCAATCAGCACATTTCAGTCCAGCTCTATTTTTAAAGCATGACTTTTAGGAACAGACTTGGAGGCTACTGGTACAACAGGACTGACTCTGGAAAGCCGTATTTGCCTGTCCCTTGTTCTTTTTAATAAATCAAGTGACAGGATAGCTTTAATCCCTTTAAATAAGGCAATACACTC
The DNA here is from genome assembly GCF_030463565.1 of Pelecanus crispus. Taxonomy (NCBI): domain Eukaryota; kingdom Metazoa; phylum Chordata; class Aves; order Pelecaniformes; family Pelecanidae; genus Pelecanus; species Pelecanus crispus. The sequence continues at coordinate 39,389,801 of NC_134652.1, read as the reverse complement.
TTTACTTTTTTAATAATTTGTAGCAACTGAGTCCACTGCTATAATATAGGGTGCTTCGTCAATGAAGTCGACCAATAACACCTTTCTTTCTCACCTAGCCTATTTCATTTCCTAAATTAAATAAGTTTTGGGACTGTGAGACTGCCTGCTTACCTTGTTGGACAGCAGTGGAAGAGGAAAACAACTACACACGTGGTGCTTCCCGAAACATAACCAACGTTCAATCCCACCCTGTTCACCATAACAACAAATCCTGACCAGTGAGATCCGAACACTTATAATCACCCACTTGACAACTGCTGATAAGCTACTAACTAGTGTTTCAAATCTTCTTTCCATCAAGTTTTACATACCTGAAGACTTCTCATGTGGAGTGAGATAACTCATCATTTCAAAGATTAAAATTGCAGTACTCAGTCAATAAAATAAGGTGCAAAAGCAAAGCCCAGAACACCTTTGGGGCAAACAGGAGATGTTTGAAGTTTACTACATTCAACAGCTATACTTTTATTAGGCAGTCCAGCCATAACAAATGATACGATTTTTAAAAAATTAAAAAGTGAAGCAGTACTCAAAGTTCTGCAAGCCACATGTGAAAAAGTTCTCAACCCCTCAAAACATCACTAGATGAAGCACTGATGGCAGATACTAAAACAGCTGCTAAAGAAAACAGAAATTCAGATAAATGAACTCAAGACCCAAAGATCTTTGGGAAGTCTCACATGTGACTTTTATTATGAAGCTCAGACGATATTTATGGCTTTCAAACAGACTATTAAAGTACATGACAAATGCAAGACCTTACCTCCGGGCACACTATTTGACACAGCACGCTCATTCGCAGAGACTTCAACCTCTGCTCCTGGATATCTGATCGAGGCACAAGTCAGGTGAGCACCCACGGTCATCTGCCAGCCTTCAGGGAAATTCGTGTAGGTCAGAACAGCAGAGCGGGTCTTATGATTACAAGTCTTGGAACAGAGTTCATTCTGGCAAACATACCACCACCATTAATCAACTGTTAAAGACAACTCATGTTACAAAACACTGGAAATAACAGTAAACCTGAAGAAAGCAGTATTATCAGTAACTTCTGAAATACTGGGTTAACAAAGCCAGATTCTGCCTTGAAATGAAGCGACAAAGTTTATCAAGGCTTTTTTTTTTTTTTTTTAAAAAGAATAGAGTCACAGGAGACCTACACAGTGCTGTGAGTATCTCTGGGAAGGTGGAATTGAAATCCTAAGGAAAAACAAGGCAACCAACAGTAAATGCAGGCTTCTAAGGCAATGCAGGTAAATCCAAAACACCATACAGCTAAAATACTAACACAATATGATAATATTCTGGATGGAAATTATAGAAGAAAAAGGCCACTGTTCTCAGCTTCTCTGACAACATAAGCCACTGCTAGTGCTGTCTGCGTCTTTTCTGCTACTACACCGCCCAACCTAATATCAGTTGGGTTGACACGACTGCTGGCCAGACAGGGAAGAGGATTAAGGAACCGACCCAGGTTTTAATCTGGTAAGGAACAGAGAACAGGCAGAAAAAGAGAGGGGACAGAGGAAACGTCCCTGTATCCTGAAGTTTCACAGTCAGCTTCAACTGACCCGACTGCAAATTTCCAAATAGAGAGGGGGTTCACATCTCTCTCAGGTTTGCTTAGCTCTAGAGCCCACACAGCCACAGACTAAACCAGACCGATCTGCTGACACAAACACAAACCTTTTTAGTTGTGGGATTCTTCCCCTAGTGTTAGTTTTCAGCCACAGCAGTGAGCTGACCCACCCTGACACCTTTAAGGCTGACAATGTACATTGCAACGCTTCTGCAAAAGTAACATCTCTACCATCTACATCACCTCACCTGATGGCACCGGAAAAGGAACAGAACTTAGTTTCTACAAGAAGTGTCTGAGGGTAGGTTACTCCTGAGGTTTTTTAATGCAAGAGCATACCATACGTTCTTGGAAATTATGATGCCAAGTGTGAAAAGGTGACTGCAAGCTCAATGCAAATTTTACATTTGACTCAATGGAGCCAAAATCTCATTAAGTTTAAATTTTTTTTTTCCCCTGCTCTAATCCAGATGTGGACTGCAAAAATAACTTAAAAGTTTGCAGACATATCTGTGGGAGGTAAAGATAATGTTTATAAAGAACGGTCTCAATTACAGTGGTGTGAGTGGCCAGAAACTGTTAAAAAAAATCCTAGAAATCCACGAAAACCCATCCAGTCCAGAGGCACTGCCTAACCTACGAGAATATATTAAAATGCACATAGCATTAAAAAAGTGTTCCAGTGAAGACTTCTGTCTGCCTATGTGATTGCAGCATTAATTTAAAAAAAAAAAAAAAAAATCCCAAAGCAAGCAATTAAATGTTAAGACTGCTTGCAAACCTGCACCAGACTTTTCAAAGGTTTTCAACTCTATAAAAGTAACAGTTTGATTGGTAGATTTCACATCAAAACGAAGGCTATGAAGTCATCAAAGCCTATGATCACCTTCACACATTTCTCTCCCAAGTATGCTGAGCAGGTGTGGTAACAGGAAAGGAGGGAGAGCTTTTCTCAATACGTTCCCTCCCCCCACCCAAAAAAAAAACCAAACCAAAAACCAAGATCAAAACTTCAAACAAAAAAGGATTTTACTCAAAGGGAGAGGCGAGATGTACATTATCATTGTTTCCCAAAAATCAATCATCAAAAACCATTTTAGATTCAGGATCTAAAAATTCAAGTCTGACAGAAATGCCTTAACTCGACTTACTGAAGAATAAGTTGTTAGCAGCACATCCAAGCTTCCTACAACACAGAAACCATCAGCTCATTAAACGCACGTCCCATGAGACACAAATAAAGAAGTTTCAGAACTGCTCAGTTTGGTCACATTTCTTGGCAGGGAACTTCCCCCCCCCCCCCCCCCCCCCTCCTTTAGGCTAACGGCAAAAAGCAGCTCTAGAAAGATTTCTCTATCTAAACTCAATCTCTGGGCAGTACCGAAGACTGTCTGCTGTTGGGAAAAACTGAGAGGTATCTGTGTTTATTGTCAAGATAAACAAATTTTAGAGCATTTATTTGTTCTGTTCCAAGTATGTCCTGTGTTCAAATACCATCACTTTTATTATTTAGAAAAAAAACCTAACGTGTGCATATGCGCATGGGCTCACATTTAGCTGATCCAATATTCCTGGCGTCCCATTCTCTACTTTGAGATACACTACTGGAATGATATAAAGAGGTCAAACAAGCATTAAAGAAAGTTCTGTGATCAAGTCCCCTGGTATTGAAGCACTCTGCCAACCAGCACAGCCAGTAGGGACAGGAAGAGAAGCATGTCCAGGTTACAGTCATTACAGATAGCCAGATCAGGCTGAATTAAATGTGGCAACACACAAAAGCAGCACTGCCTTACACATCAGAAGTAACCTTTTTTAAAACCAGTTTAGCTAAATCAGCACAATCAGCTGCCAGTTTAATGTGCAGGTGCTCTGAATCTCTCCTGGGACTACACAGGAAACCTAAGCTTAGAATTCAAACCACAGATTCGTGAGCATTTCTTTGCTCATAGGGTTCAATCACTTGCACAGCCCCCGCGCGGCTCTCCTACCCGTGCTGAAAGCACACAATGTGCCAGTACGTCTGTGGGCCACATGGTGAACTGAAGATCACACCGCTGATCCTGCTAAAAATAACTCCCCCTCCTTTTGGGGGGCAAGGAGGCGGGGTACACTGCGCTCTCGTGGTCCCGCAGACAGTTGTGCTGATACAGCTGACTTGCTGGAGGTAGGGTAGAACAAGTAACAGGGACTGCTGGAAGAAATGTTTCTGCAACGTTACCAGGCACTAAAAAGAGATGCTGTGATGGAGCAAGACCCCCTCTGCGGGGTTTCTGTTTAAGAGCTGTCATCCTGGTCTGGCCAGAGGACCTAACGCGGGTTTCCCCTGGAGTGGGAAACAGCTGCCCCACTCCCTCCAAGTCTGAAGACAAAAGGCAGCATAATTCCTCTTCCAGCATTGTATCTTGCTTTCTTTTTTCCTTCTGTTTTACTCTGAGATCTGTCAAATCAAAGTTTCAGCTTTCTGCCAAAGGCAGGCAGTGTTGACTGACAACAGTAAAATGCAAAGTAGCCCTTTATCTAATATATATTCTATTTCATTCTCCTTTTCAAACCTCTCATGCTCACACATATCAGGTTTAATCCTCACACTTCTCAGACGAAGAGGGTCACTGGAATCAGTGTGGTAGCCTATTTGATTTTTGATAGGCTTTCAACGTGTTCAGCTAGTAACTGCAGAACAAGCTCATTATAAGCACTCCAGATATAAGAAAACACCTAAAAATAGGCTAAGTCAAACACAAACTTAAGAATACATATGGCCTACTTTGATTCCCGCTCCCCCCTCCCCCGCAATGTGCAGTTCCAGCTCTGGTAGCCTTTTCTTAAAAAGGACTCCCTAAGAAGGGAGGCTACACCGGCACTGCAGAAGGCAGAGCACGCTAACAACTTCGCCTGCTTTAGAGGCTGACGTCGTGGTTTCAGTGGCAGCTGAACAGACAAGAGTGCGCTGCTCCTCCTTAGACCCTCCTCTGCTCCCATCTGTGTAGTCCCACACTCTCCTTTCTGCCTGCTTTCTCATGCTTGGCAGACGATTCCACGAGCTAATCCAACTCCCTGACCAAGCAAAAACAACCCCATACTTACTTTTATATATATATATATATATATGTATCTCTCCTTGCTGGATTGGCGAGTCAGATCAACTCGCAGGAGTTCACAAAAACGCTGCAGTGGAAGGTAAGAGGTGGAGCTGACAGCAGCAGTGGGAGGTAGGGACAGGATGCCATTCACTGAATCACAGGTGAAATTCACAGCCAGAAGCAAAACAGAGAAGCAGCTCATCATAACTGTTAGGTTACAGCTAAGGAGAGCTGTATTCTGTCCGGCTGCGTCATGCAAACAGCTCTGCCACGGGCAAGGACAGAGGGTTTTACTACAGAGTAAGACACCCCGCGTTTCAACTGCAGCACCGATAATCCAGACTATGGCCTCTCACACTTCTATCTGAGTATATTGCCCAATTTTACCAGCACGGATCCTTCCACCTTCACAACCTCAGTCAGTACTAGGATGCTTCCACATCAAATGAGTGACAGGTTTTTAAAGGACCACATTAATATCAACAGCTAGTCTCATGCAAAACTAATAACTACTTGTATTTCCAGAAAGCACAAATATTTGCACGGTGTGACCTCAGCTCCTAAAGTCTGATAAGTAAATAACAAATCAGTGTACATGTTTACACTAGACATTTTAGATATGTTAGGTAATGAGAGCAAACTCAAAGCCTGCATAAGCCCTGCTAAGATTGCCTGGAACTGGAACTACAAAATTCAGAATTTATCATCATGCTATCCAAAAATAAACACATGCACTCAGCAAGAACTTGGGACTCATGAAAAATTACCAGAGTTGTGCCTTCCTAATTCACATTATAAAGCCTCCCTATATAAATGCAGTCCTCTTTTCCTTGTATCATCTCATCAGCTTATATTATTTAAAACATGTGGGACAGTCACACAGATTAAAAAAAAAAAAAAAAAAAATAGGTCAGGCCTGAAACAAAAGCCAAGCCATTCCATTTTATTAGCAGATTAAACATGCGGAACTGTAATTTTAAGTTCCAAGTAAAGCAACTTAATGAAAACATTCTGGACACACAGATAAAAACTACTGCAAATTGTTGCAATCTTTAACTACCATGTTGCCAAATGTCTTACTAAAACCAGAACCAACGAAAAAGTTTGTCAACCTGATTTGAAAATGCACAGAAAAGGACTATATTGCTTAATAATCATATGGAGTCAGATATATAAATCTAGGAGTTTTCTAACATCAGCACCTAATATAACAGTCCAGCATGTCTGAAATATTATTAGATGATGAACATTTGCAAATTCTAGTCCTTTCATTTGCGAAGATCCTGCTTTTGAGCAAATTTGTTCCTTTTCTGACACCGAATTTACATTACAAAACTCAGAAACATTTACTCATTTTCCTTTTACCTGCTGCATAACCACAATATTTACTACCTAAATATGTAAAGCCCAAGTATAAATAAGTGCACTAAATGTTAGTTATTCATCATTTGATTGCTGCCACCTATTGTTGTTCCAAACATGTTGCAAGGAGCTAACCCTTTTCTCCCCTTCTGCCTCAACGCAATACCATTACTCAGCTATTTTAAAAGCTTAGAAAGTTACTAACTCTTCACATACCGCATGTTATGTAAAGAAAGGAAAGCAGGGGAAAAATTAAGACACTGCAAAAAGATTTTTTCTTCTTCTGATTAATTTTGTTTGGTAATTCTACTGTAACTTCAAGTAAACACAGGAGACACAATTTCTGAATGAAAACCCAACCAAATCAAATCAGTGAAGATTAATTTCATCAGATTCCAGTATCAGAGAGCCCTAAGAATGCCTGTTTCACAGACTACCAATTCAACAACTTTACTAGTTTAAGAGATTTCAAAGCTTATGACTTCCAGCAGCATTATTACCACTTCTGTCTCTGCTATTGCTAAATATGCAACTGATAAGTCTATTTGGGCATGATAGCTGTAGAAGGAACAAATAAAGGTTGAAAATGAAGATGAATAAAGATGAATAAATCTAAAAAGATTGGCCGTAGGCAAGCCACTTCCTTTCCTATGCCCTTTCAGTTAAGAATTGATAAACGCCGGCAAAATTCAACAATGCAAACAAACCAAACAAAAGAATACAAGTAAACAGAACAAAATACTTTACATATGTAAATACACACATATATATACACACACACAAATATATATACACAAATGTTTTTTTTATATATATAAATTTTAAAAGGTGTGTATACACACTAATTTCTCCATTAATCTAAGTTTTGGCTTTACACTCATAAGAAAAGTAATTCTGGAACAGTCATTTCTCACACAGTCCATTTAAAATGATAATTCTAGGTTGCCGAAGGCCACTTAATTCTATATCCTCCTAAATGCATGCTGCTTCACAATGACATAATGTTCAGGCTCATCTGAAAGGTTAAAGAACAGGAAAAAGACACAAACTAATAAATCAGCCTAAAAAAAGCTTTAGTCTGCAGAGCTGTAAGTATTAAAATGGAAACTTTGCCACTGAACATAAAACTTGGGAGGGTCATTATTTCAAAATCTTAATTCTCAGAATATCATGTAAATAAATGAAAATTATTTTCAAAAAACTTGGGAGGTGAAAGAAGACCTCCCTCAAGTAGGCTGTGACTTCACCTGTCAGTAGTTGTCCTTCTTAAAGCCAGAACACAAACCCAAGTCATCTCAGTAAATTTTGGTCTGTTGCAAATTGATATGCCTCACCTCATCTGCTTTCTGCAACAGGATATTAAAGGGAAAGATGTCCTAAAGGCATCAAAATAAAGATACAAGTTAACATTTGCAAATTGAAGCACAGATCAGCCACTGGACCCAAAGGCACCTACATTAAGGTAACTCGATTGCCAGGTGCTGGCCATTCGGGTAGCCCAGCGTAGGCACACACGCCAGTTCCGCAATGAAGAGGAACTTGCAGCACACACGGGCGCAGAATGCTTTTGTTGATGCACCTAACTAGAAATACAGGAGCCTAAATTTCAGGAGACATCTCTGAAAACATGGGCATAGGTGTCCAAACTGTTTTGTTATTAAAGAAACATACTGCGTGTTTACGGCAATCATCTATGGGACCACTGCTTAAAAATACAATATTCAGACAGTTAAATATTCTCAAGCAAGGGGAAAGTACTGACGTGACAGAGTCAGTCTTGAGGCTCAAACAGGAAAATGGTGAATTCCTGCAAGGGGTGAATTACCTCTCCTGGCTAGCCATTTGAACTCTCCAACTCAGGTTCTTTTACACACAAATATCAAAGGCTAATTCCAACGCTTACTAATGGATCAAAGCATCACCCACTCCACGCAGCTGTTCCTTTGCATCTTCACTTACTTTACCGCCTTTATCTGTACACTAATGCTAACAATCCCTCATCAAAATCCATTTAAAACTTCACTTGGCTTTGAACCAATAGATCCAATTATACCTAAGTGGCTAAAATGGAACCTGGCACAGGTCCACAGTTAGCAGTTCAATCTCCATTGTACAGCAAAACTGACGTGAAAAGGCATCTCAGAGAGCAAACCCAGACAGAAGAAGTTGAGGAAAATTATGGAGTATATGGAAGATCTTTAAGCTAGCTGCCTCTAATTAAGAAGCTGTCAAAGTAGGGATGATACACCAAAGCAAAGGAGGACCTGCAGAAAAGGCTAGTTACAGTCAAAACCAGGGCTGTTGGGGAAATGGCCAAAGCTCACTCCGTTGACACTGCTCATCACAAATCACAACAGTGACCGAGACTAATATTATAACAAGGCACCAAGCCACATCTTTCATTTAGCTTCAGCGTCTGTCTGCTATATAATAAAGGCCTTCAAGATCAGCAATTAAGGTAGCTATACTCCCAAATCCTTCACTTTAAGCCCCTTGCCTGCAGTCTCAGAGCAGTTACACATGACCTTTGAGCTGGCCACACAGGCTGCTGTTGCTAGAAGGAGAAAGCCCTCCCCTTCCTCCAACTCTGCACATCCCTTGTTTCAGCTGCAGCCTGAGCACAGCAGCAAAACGATTCCTCCCACCCCGAGTGACAGAGAGGGGGAAGTCTGCAACAAGGAGCAGCAACCTCCCCTTCCAGGAGCAGCTGGAATTGCTAGGTTGTACACCAGGAACACACAAATATGTTTTCCATTAGACTCACCAAATTCTGTCTCTGGATTTGGAAGACCAGAGCATACAGATGACTGAACTGCTTTACGGGTAAGGAAGCAGCCTAAGCATACGTGCAGGCTAACACTAGCGACCGGGCAGTCGCTCCACAAGTCAGATCAGCTTGCATAGCCAAGTGGAAACTAACATATTCATTTGCACCATCAGAGTCAGTTTGGGGTCAAAACATGGAGCAGATCTGACTCCCAGCGCGGTACCCACTTACTAGCGCTGACAGAGGAGGCAAAAGCAGGACAGTGTCAGTGTGGAGGGGACAAGATGACTATTCCTTTCAGCAGCTGTCCGCAGTTAACTACCTTAAGATTAATGTGAAATTGCATCTTAAATCCCAAGAGAGGTGGATCCAGGAAACCCCCGTTCTCTGTTGGCAAAACTCAGCTCTTTGACATGCAATCAATACAAGGTTGAGATTTAGAGATACAGTGACGTACCCTGACCCTCTGTAAATCAAAAAGGATCCCAAACCTACACCCTATTCAGGCTCCGAAACACCTTCCTTACATTCTCCTCACCTATGGTGCCCTCACTTCTTAGCCTAAACAAACAGTAGTAAAGAAGCCAACAGCTCCAATGTTAAGGAATTCCAGCGTATGAGGAGTCAGACCCGTTGCCCAAGATGGAGAATTAACAATTGGGTGGAAATCTGGAATACCTCACCCAGGGTACAGGCAGAGAGAGGAAGAGAAATGGGGAGAAGGGGAAGAGAAGACAAAACTGGCTGGGTTCCCTCAGATAAAAGTTAATCCTGCAGTTATACCAAAGATTAAGAAAAGGATGTTGTGGAAAGCATCTGACAGTTCCAGCGCTCCAAGAGCAAGTGAAATGAACTGTTCACCTTAACTGCATCTTCTGAAGGGGACCTGCCTGCTTTTTGGACATGAAAGGATTCAATTACCCCAAGAAAAACAATTGGCAAAGGCATCAACTTGGATTGAGGAAGGCCTTGAGATCCAGACTAGAGGAACCTCGGGAAGAGCCTGACAAAACAGTACCACACACTGCCTCTTGTTCTGTTCCCAGGACATTCACCATCGACCACTGACAGAAAGGACAGGATGGGCCAGACCCACCCCCACCATCATTTACCCCCATAATGACACCACTGAGCAGCCAAACAGCCACCTCATCACACCTGTCCCCACGTGCTTGGACAGTTTGGGCTGTTGAGGTTTCCCATTTGCTGTGAGCTGAGCTAACTGAACTGAAGTAGCTTGAGTCAGCTGGGGCTGCAAACATCTCCGAGCAATATTCCACATCACGTCGTTGTAATAAGCCTAGCAAAAAACTCAAGACAATGTCTCTCTTTGCAGACAGGGGAACGGCCCAACCCATCACAGTTGTTGTACATCACCCTCCTCTTACTTTCTAATGCTTGCAAAGCTGTGCTTCAGTTAGTGACCAGTCAATGTTTTTAACATTAGTTTATTATAACTTGATACAGTGGAACAGCGCACATGTGGCTATTAAAAGACATAATTCTGAAAAGGATGTCTATACGTTTACCCTCCTCACATGACTCAGAGTATGAAGTGAAAGAGCACACTCACTAACCAAGAAAATTCAGTGGGAATACCATTACTTTCCACAGTAAAGGGACAAGGGAAATGAGAAAGCTTATCAAACAACAAATAGCAGAGAAGTCCTGTTCTTACAGGATATTTATCTCTTTAGGCACAAAGCTTAAAATAAGAGGCTGTAATGAAAATACTTCTCTTCTTTACCGTGATCAGACATCAATTTTCCCTTTGCTACCGTAAGACACTGTGCTGCAGTTCAACGTCCCGCTGTCATCTATCCTTCTCTTTTTTCCCTCCCACCCCATCCTCTTTTCCCTCATACAGGTCCTGGTTACTTGGAAGCAACTTCAGATAGACCCTGGCAGCTCATTCTAACCACCTCCATCTATTGTTCTGCTATCGTTTAACAGACAGCTTCCAAATCACACTCACGTATTTAAACACATTAAAATCCAAGATACAGCACAGCACAAGGAGCCAAGCGTTAAAGTCAGCTCTTCATCTTTCAAGCACTGGTGGTTTTTCTACAAACCAGAGAGCAGAAAACCCAGAAATTCTCAAGTATCTACTTCAGGAGCTGGCAGCAGAGAGGCAACAAGCCCTGTCTGACCAGAACTGACTCGAGCCACATGGATGCCCCTGCGCTGCTGCCAGCAAGCTGAGTTCAAAGAGAGGTTATTAGCCAGACGCAGCATGTCTTTGGTACAACGCTGCAGCCGAGGTGATAAATCCACAGCCCAGCGTGCTTCCAGCGGCTCTGCCAGGGTCAGCACAGGCCTGGCTTCAGCATCAGCCCTCACTCAGAGTCATCTCCTGTAGAGCTGCACCAAGATCTCTGCCCTGTAAACCCTCACGGTGGCTGTTCCGCAAGGATCAAGTCTCATGGCAAACACACCAAATCCACTCACAGGCTTGGGAGCACCTCAGCTAGCCAGCCCTCCAGAAACAAGGTTGCTGGGGGCCCGCTGTGGACGGACACTGACTGCATACAGAGCTAGGATGGGTGAGCAGGATTCATCAGCCTGACTTCAGAGAAAAGCTGGTGCTGGAAGCCTCACACCTGAGACAATGCACCTAAGCTAGCAAACTTGTCCAGGCCTGAATTTACACTTTTTTCTCAGCACCGAGCTGCTCCTTCTAAGCCTCCATGGCACTGTTAACACATTCACCCCAATAAATCACCAAAGGCTAATTAAGATTTACTCATGTTTGGGGAATGCAGCCCGCAGAGGGCAGCCATAAACAGCAAACAAGCTGGAGGGTCTGAGAGGCTTTCATCTTACAAACTAATGACCAAAGAGTTCTGATCTGGACTTTTTCCTCCCCTGCATTTCGTATGATTTTAGGCTCACTGAAATGCCCTAGGGATTCTTCCCCATAGCGCAGCTGTTATTCAAGTCTTACTCTCTGGGTCATCCCTACCACAGACATACCAAGGGCAGCACTGAAAATCAGCACGACATGTTGACAAGGAGATAGCAACAAGGAAACGACCACGTGGGGACCAGCTGAGGCTCTTGTCCAAGTCAGTAACTATTTTCAAGTTACAGAAAGACAAGTCCTGTTTTAGAAGTCAGCAAAAAATTAAAGATCAGATTAAAAGTCGATTCATCTATTTAGGTATTACTGCTCATGCACAACAGATACGGCCTCAAAATTACCCACCTTCTACCATTTTCAGATTCACCCTATTCTGGCAGAAATTAACAGACAGCTCAGACTGTTGGGTGTTTCTTCGCCATACAAGATGCTTCATTGCCATTTTAGCCTAAGTACCTGTGATTTTGAGGTATGAACTTACTGTTTACAATGTCACCTTGCAGCTGAAGAATTTGTGGAACAGGCATTGTGAGAATAACTATATCAAACTGTTCTGGCAGTCCCGTTTTCCTGGAGACTTCCCATTTGCCATCTCGGAGAGAGATGTGAGTGACTTGCTGTTCGTAGAAGACATCTGCACCTGCTTGGAAAAAGCAGAAGTTAAATACATGTAACAGTGAATTCCACAGGGAAAACGCAGAGGAGTTTCCCTTAGTAACTGGATGACTTGCAAACAGCGAAGCGCACAGACAGTCTCAGGGCAAAGTTTCACAAATTAGGTTGAATCCATTTAATAGCCAGCATTTGACATTAAGAGTGGATCCTCATCAGCTGAAAAGATCCCATCACTCCCCTGTGCTAGGGCTGGTACTCATGTGACTCCTCTCTGACATGACTGAGCTGAGTAAACAGATGGAAAACTACCAGCCACTCTCTTTGTCAGGTTAGTTTACTGTGGCTTTAGTGAGCCGAACCAATTCAGAGTGAAATCTGATGAGCGCAGGAGGCAGCACAGGGTAAGCAATCCAACCACATCCCCAGGAGCTGAAAAAGAGAGCGTTGCCCCTATTAGCAACTCTCATATATCAGAAGACAAGAACGTAGTTAATTATTTGCAAGATTACAGTCTAAAAAAGCAGGTAATTAAAAAAAAAGACAAAAACAATCACATAAAAGGAGCAAAGCTTGACTCCTCATAAAGCTAACATTTTTCAAACCAGAGTTAAATTAGTCACTGAACTGTGCAAGTGGTTCTGCCACATTACACCTAGTGCAGTAGTCACACAGTTTAAACTAGCAGATGATCTTCTCCTTCAGTCTCTTCTAAAGGACTTTCGACACAGTAGGTTCACATACGGCATAAGCGCCGATTTCTACAAAACACAGGACATAGCTCACCACCATGTTCACAGTTGCTCAGTTAAACAGCACAGTTAACTTAAGTGCACACTTGTGAAAAAACACCCAAACACTCACTTCATTCACGTTCCAACTCAAATCTCTTCTCAGCCACGATCTCACTCCCACTAAATTCTCTCTGTCCTAATTGTGTTAGGTCCAACTTTCATATGTTGAAGCCAATGGTGTAAATACAACCTTGGCCCCTGATCCTACAGCCGTTATATTTGTATAGAGATTTTTATATGCCAGCAGTGCGGCTGAAGCCAGTGAAGCGCTTGCAGGACTTGGAAATTTATACAGCTCACAGACATGTTTATCCATCTAAGCAACTTCAAGACATACATAAACAAACAAGGAATTTGAACATTCTCATTGGAGATTTAAATTTGAAAGACAGTTCAAGAACGCCATCAAAACCACAATCATTAAAACCTTTCATTTCATACAAAGGCATCTAAAAATTTACCTGACTGCTTTAAATAATACTTGACAACCGAGGACATGCCCTGGGGTGCCACATAATTGCACGAGCCTTCTTTCACCACCATTCCTTCAATGGGTGCAGTCAGCGGTTTCAGGATACCGTGAGAGAGAAGTTCCTCATAGAAGCTTGAAGGGAGCAAACGACACAGAGATGAAAATACCCTGCATGAAAACCCATAGCAGCTGTCGTTATTTTTCACAACTCTCCTGGTTTCGGCTGGGATAGAGTTAATTTTCTTCCTAGTAGCTGGCATAGTGCTGTGTTTTGGATTTAGTAGGAGAAGAATGTTGATAACACACTGATGTTTTTAGTTGTTGCTAAGTAGCGCTTATGCCAGTCAAGGACTTTGCAGCTTCCCATGCTCTGCCAGGTGCGCAAGAAACTGGGAGGGGGCACAGCCAGAATAGTTGATCCAAACTGGCCAAAGGGCTATTCCATACCATATGGCGTCATGCTCAGTATAGAAACTGGGGGGAGCTGGCTGGGGAGCAGCGAGCGCTGCTCGGGAACTGTCTGGGTATCGGTCGGTGGGTGGTGAGCAATTGCATTGTGCATCACTTGCTTTGTATATTATTATTGTTATTATCGTTATTATATTGTTAGTGTTATCATTACTATTTTACTTTATTTCAATTAGTAAACTGTTCTTATCTCTATCCAGGAATTTTTCTCACTCTTACTCCTCCGATTCTCTCCTCCATCCCATCGGGGCAGGGGCAGTGAGCGAGTGGCTGCGTGGTGCTGAGCTGCTGGCTGGGGCTAACCCATGACAACAACTAAAGTCAAGACCAGCCAAATTTTTGGATTTAGAGAACAGTTTTTAATGACCTCATACAACCTGTCTTTCAAGCCAGGCTACACACAAACAGGAACCATAGCTATAAAATGACAAAACCGCCTTGCTACTGTGCTGGGGGCTGGCCCTTTACGTGAGACCAAGGCTACCTACCGCGCCTGTAATAGAAACTCTTCACGGTTTGACATGACAGTTTCAGGACTAGCTGTGGCAGGGGCATATGTGACGGTTAGTTACAACTCTATCAGTACAAACTGCATCACCACTGTGGAGCGTAGGAATATTCCAGCGGCTGGATGCAAGTGCCCGAAACACACCTGCCATTTCCCCTGATTTCCACATAAATTTTGCATTTTGCTGTCACACCACCACCCCCTTCCCCAGCCAGGCCAAGCGCCCTGTGCCCCCAGCCAGCCCAAGCACCAAGGCCATCCTCCCCTGTCCCCACAGCCAGCCACCACCAGTTTTGGGGGCAGAGGGACCACATCCCCGCCAAGACACACCACCTCACGCTTCTTCTTTCCCACCTACCTTTCCTGTCACCTGCGGGGCTCTCAGGCAACTCTGAGAGGACAGAAAGCAAAGCCTGCCTTTCCTGCGGCGGGCAGATCTGCACCGCGGGTGAAAACCGCCGAGACACGACGCGCGTGGGCGGGGCGGGGCGGGGCGGGGCGGGCCGCGTCACTGCCAAACCCACCGGACCCCATTTTCCCACTTTCTGAGGCGGCCGGGAGGGGCGGGAAGCCCGAAGGCGGTGGGAGGCGGCCCGAGGCGGGGGGCGGTGGCCAAAGCCCGCTCACAGCTCGGCGACCGGTCCCGCCGCCCCCGGGGCCCCGGCTCCCCTCAGCGGCCGCGCGCGCGCGCGCGCGAGGCGGGGCAGGGGGGCGGGGCTCACCTGCGGCGCGGCCCCGCGCGCTCCGTCTCGAGGGTGACGTACTGCGCCCCCAGGTCGGCGGTGCAGGCGGCGTCCCGCGCGCTGCGGCTCGTGCTCATGCGGCCCCCTGCGCGACAGCCAATCAGAGACCGCCCCGCGCCGCGCCACCCCACGCCGCGCCACGCCGCGCCGCGCGCCGGGCCCCACCTGCGCCCCGCGCCTTCTCCCAGACGGTGACGCGGCCCAGCGCCGCCCCCCGCAGCAGCGCCGCGCAGGCAGCGCCCGTCAGCCCCGCGCCCACCACCAGCACCCGCGCCATGGCTCGCCCCGGCCACGCCACGCCACGCCACGCCCCCCCGGAGGGCACGGGCCCCGCCCCGGCCCCGCCCACCGGCGGGGCGAAGAGGCGGGGGAGGCGTGAGCCCGCGCCGGCGGCCACGCAGGCGTGCACAGGGACACGCCGGCGGGCTTGCACCCGTGCAGGCGCACCCCTGCGCGCGCACCCGTGCACTCGCACCCGTGCACTCACACACACACACCCCCCGGCACGCACACCCGTGCATACGCACACACTCACACGTACCCCTGCACGCACACGTGTGCACACACGCTCCGCCCTGCGTGCACACCCGTGCGCGCACACACCCCCGCACACGCACCCGTGCGCACACACTCACCCACACCTGTGCACGCACCCGTGCACCCCCCCCCCCGCGCACACACTCCCCTGCACACCCCGTGCACACAGGCCTGTGCACACGCATGCACACACATGCTCCCCCCTACATGCACGCCTGTGCACACACATGTGCACACGCACCCCTGCACACATACGTGTGCACACATGCTCCCCTCTGCATGCACACCTGTGCACACACACCCCCGCATGCACACATGTGCACACACGCCCCTACACGCGCACCCCCCTGCGTGCACACCCATGCACACACACACATCAACCCCTGCACACATAATGCGGGCACCCACCCACCCTTGCACACACCCCCATGCACACACACGCACCCCCAGGCACTCACACATGCACACATATGCGGGCACCCACCCACCCTTGCACACACCCCCATGCACACACACGCACCCCCAGGCACACACACACACACACACATCCACCCCTGCACACATATGCGGGCACCCACCCACCCTTGCGCACAACCCCATGCACACACATGCACCCCTGGGCATGCACACGTGTGCTTGCACGCCCCTGCATGCATGTGTGTGCACACACCCCACACACACACACACCCCCACAGGCGCCAGCCCTGGGGGGGCCCCAGTCCCCGGCCACCTCAGTGGCCTGTGGCCTTCTCACCCCACTCTGTCCTTGGCGCTCCTCCTCCTCCTCCCCAAAATGCCGGAGGCTCCTGTTGGCCCCTTGCTCCTCCCTCAGCCCCAGCCCCAGCCTCAGTGAGGGACACAAGTGACGGAGGGCTGAGGTGGAGGTGGGCATGGCAGCACAGGGACCCCCACGCAGAGAGAAAGGTCAGCATGGAGTATCGGCCACAGTGACCACAGCCTTTTGGGATGAGACTTCTTCACAAAGAAGTGACTGGTGCAACCTATGCACCAGGGATGTCCTTATGTCTAAGGGACACCTCCAAGCATTATAGCGGGACAACCCCCTACATGGAGGGGCTGATAACTGCTGAGCTCCTCTTCTCAAGGACGGTTGGATGCCAAGAGCTAAAGCCAGCAGAGATAAAGAAGCCTGTGAAAGGCCACGCTCCACCTTGCTGAGAGAAAGGGTTCAAGCAAGGAGCTGCAAGGAGTAAATAGAGCTCTTAAAATGACAGATCAGACACTGTTAATTGTGAAAATCCAACTGATAATCCACCAGGACAATCAGTTATGGGCAGCAGAACGTGTACATGAAGAACCAATGTCTTGCCAAAAGGCCTCTGCCCCCAGCGAGTCTTAACTGCTGTGCACCTACCTGGCATGTGTTGAGTTTTGAGTAGCATCGAGTGTCAAGTAACAATGCTTGGCCAACTCGGTAAACCCCCGATATCAATACAGGCTGGGGGTTGAAGGGATTGAGAGCAGCCCTGCAGAGAAAGACTTGGGGGTACTGGTGGATGAAAAGCTGGACATGAGCCAGCAACGTGCGCTTGCAGCCCAGAAAGCCAACCAAATCCTGGGCTGCATCCCCAGCAGTGTGGCCAGCAGGTCGAGGGAGGGGATTCTGCCCCTCTGCTCGGCTCTGGGCAGACCCCACCTGCAGCCCTGCGTCCAGCTCTGGGGCCCTCAGCACAAGGACATGGAGCGGTTGGAGTGGGGCCAGAGGAGGCCACAAAAATGACCCAAGGGCTGGAGCACCTCTCCTACCAGGCCAGGCTGAGGGAGCTGGGGTTGTTCAGCCTGGAGAAGAGGAGGCTGCGGAGAGACTTTAGTGCGGCCTTTCAGTACTTAAAGGGGGCCTACAGGAAGGATGGGGAGAATCTTTTTAGCAAGGCCTGTTGTGACAGGACAAGGAGTAATAGTTTTAAACTAAAGGAGGGGAGATTTAGACTGGATATAAGGAAGACATTTTTTACACTGAGGGTGGTGAAGCACTGGAAGGGGTTGCCCAGAGAGGTGGTAGAGGCCCCATCCCTGGCAACATCCCAGGCCAGGTTGGACGGGGCTCTGAGCACCCTGGGCTGGTTAAAGCTGTCCCTGCTCACTGCAGGGGTTAGGCTAGGTGACCTCTAAAGGTCCCTTCCAACCGAAAGCATTCTATGAGTCTATTATTCAATGAATAAAGTTCTGCAATGACATGACTGCCCTGGTAGACAAGGGGAGAGCCACGGATATTGTCTACCGGGACATCACTAAGGCCTTTGGCACTGTCTCCCATAAGATCACCATAGAGAAGCTGTTGCTGTAGGGGCTGGATGAGCAGACAGTGAGGTGGGTTGAAAACTGGCTTAATGACTGGACCCAGAGGATGGTGATCAGCAGTGCAAAGTCTAGGTGGAGGCCATTGACCAGCGGTGTGCCCCAGGGGTCAATACTGGGTCTGGTCCTGTTTAACATCTTCATTAACGCTCTGGATGGTGGGGCAGAGTGTACCCCCAGCAGGTTTGCAGATGACACCAAAGTGAGAGGAGTGGCTGATATGCCAGAGGGTCATGCTGCCATCCAGAGAGACCTCAACAAGCTGGAAAAATGGACACGAACATCATGAAGTTCAACAAGGGGAAGTACAAAGTCCTGCATCTGGGGAGGAACAGCCCCATGCACCAGTACATGCTGAGGGTCACCCAACTGGAAAGCAGGACCTGAGGGTCCTGGTGGACACCAAGCTGAACATGAGACAGCAATGTGTCCTTCTGCAAAGAAGGCAAATGGTGTCCTGGGCTGCACAAGGAGGACTGTCGGCAGCTGGTTGAGGGAGGTGACCCTTCCCCCCTGCTCAGCACTGGTGAGGTCAGACCTGCAGTGCTGGGTCCAGTTCTGGGCTTCCCAGTACAAGAGAAAGTCCAGCTGGAGAGACTCTGGCAAAAGACCACTAAGGTGTGATTGGGGCACCAGAGCATGTCTCCTATGAGGAAAGGCTGAGAGAGGTGGGACTGTTCAGCCAGGAGAAGACTCACAGGGGGAATTTCATAAATACCTGAAGGGAGGGTGTATAGAGAATGCAGCCAAGCTCTTCTCAGTGGTGCCCAGTGACAGGACCAGAGGCAATGGGCAAAAATGAAACACCGGAGGTTCCCTCTGAACATCAGGAAACACTTGTTTCAAGCACTGGCACAGGTTGCCCAGGATGGAGTTTCCATCCTTGGAGATACTCAGAAGCCATCTGGACATGGTCCTGGGCAACTGGCTTTAGGTGCCCCTGTGTGAGCGAGGAGGGGGTTGGACAAGAAGACATCCAACCTCAACCAGTCTGTGATTCTGTGATAAGCCATGTCTGCCATGGGATTGACTTCATCCCAACACCAGTCATGCAGAAATGCTCTGGAACTGGGTCTCATCCACCCTACTGAACAGCTTCTAGCATAATCAAAACCTGCCCACCTGAAGGTGCTACCCAACAGGAATTGCTCAAGGGTGTGACAGCTTCTAGAAAGTGTTGATGGGCTGTCTCCAACACCTGGAGTTTTCGTGTAACCATGCACGGCAGTAGCTTGTATTTTGCAAGAAGCTGTTGCTTGGTGTTAGGAAAGTGGGATCCCGAGATGCTGAGACTGGAGTAGATAGTGCTGAGGGGTGGTGGCATGTGTGCACCACCTCTGCCTGGGGAAAGATGGAATTTTCTGGGCAATGGTTACAGAAGACATCCTCCAGGAGGTGACAACCAGCAGTTTCTAAGGACATCTTCATTGGCCTGATAATACTTCTTCTTGGAGCCCACAGGCAGGATCTGAAGGATTTTCACCCTGCCTGTTGTTGTCATTGCAGAGCTGCCCCTCTCACCTTTAATGCACTGCCAGCAGTTTGTCCAGTAGCCACAATTCAGAAAAACAAGTTTGCATCCTGCCAGCCTTGAGGGTGGGCGACTGGGGAAAGTATTTGGATTCCTATCTTTACCTATCTGTGTAGGTGAAAGAAGTTCCAGAGAACTGCAGATAGGATCAGTGTGGTGTGAGGGACACCACAACTTGACCCTTTGGCATAGGCGTTTAGCAACAGATTGATGTAAAGTCCCTTATGTGGAGCTTGTTGCACCTGAGGGACAGGGCTTACCTGCTGTGGGTGTTGATGATACTTGTCTTCCATGGCAGCCCCTAGCTGGCCTCAAGGCAGATGTTGTTTAATAGGCACTTCTTTGAGAAAAGTTGGAGCCCCCTGTATCCCCTTCCCATGTGAGTTGCGGGGGAGTCATGGAAGAGAACATATGTTCAGCCTGAGGCTTCCTTATTTAAAAAAAAAAAAAAAGAGATTGACCGTATAACTGAAACTCGAACATGTAAGAGTTTAGCGCTGTGAATTCAGATTTGGTGGGAGGTTTTCTCTTCTTGGCACCGTTGCCCTGGGAAGAAGCATCAGGAGGTTGTGTCTTCCTCGTTAACACCTCCTACGGAGAGTACCAGTTGGCACCTTGCTCTGCACCCTGCCTACTGTGGATACCCTCTGACACCCCGTCTCTCTGTGCACCATGCTGATGGCTCAGGCAGCAACTCAGAGCTGGCCATTCTCTTTGGGCATCAGGTGCCTAGGACATAGAAGTGTCAAAGCTGAAGTCCACTGTGGTCCTAGGGCTCGGGACATCTCTGGCTTTGCATTCAGCCTTGCTCAGGGGCATGGGAAGTCCTGAATGGAATTCAGCTGTGGCTGCTTTCTTCTAAAAGACCTGCTGGACTGCATGGTTGTACATCTGCCAGTGGGCTGGGCAGGGGTTTGTCACTACAATTTACTTGTTTATTCATGAAAAGGAGGTTTCTCAAACCTTATAAATGTTTGGCCTATGACCAAATGGTCTGTACGTTAAATGTGCTTGGGAGTAGTTTATTGTACTGAATGGTTATCTGGATTCTCACTGCCAGCTTAATTTGCAGGAGAGTTCAGTAGATTTTCTTAAATGTGCATTTTCTTGCTAAATTGTGGTCTGGTAAAGGCAGGTAGGAAGGTAGTCATAGAAGAGTATTAAGACAGTCAAAGAATTGAGGCCAAAAGAGAAATATTAAGAATTAAGACAGAATCATTGGCAGTAATTTTATAGAAAATATTATTATTAAACTTGAGCACGATGGGTAGTGAAAGCACCTAAAGAAGAACAGTACATTGCAATGGAAAAAGCTCTGTGCTCACTGGTGAACATGCCTGAACATATGGACTGCTAGCAAAGAAAGCAAGAGTGTTGCAAGAAAGGGCTGCACAAGTTGGGTGAGAACTTTTGGATGTGTGACATGTTTCTGCTTTGGGGCCAAACACCTACCTGCAATATGTGCCGGTGGCAGGCAGCCCTGGATGAGGGCAGGGCACGATAATGCTCTGATTAGGAGCAGTAGCATAGCAGCCTTACTGGAAAGGACCTGGCAGGGGTTGGCGGATGCCAAACTGAACATGAGCCAACAATGTGCTCTCACTGCAAAGATGGAGAACTGCAGTCTGGGCTACAGGAGCAGACAGGTGGCTGCCTGGTCTCAGTTTGGTGCAAGGGAGGCCACATCTGGATGCTAGGTCCAGTTTTGGTCTGCCTGGTGCAAGAGATGCGGAGACACCGGTGAGGCCCCGTAGAGGCTGACAAACTGGCAGCGACCCTACAATGGGAGGTGGACAGAGCTGAGTTTATTGGGTCTGGCCATCGGGAGGCTGAGAGCAGTCTGTGAGCAGCCTGTGACTCCTCGGAGGGCAAAAGGCGATAGAGCCAAATGTCTCTCTGTAGTGGCACATGATATGATAAGGGAAAATATTTTTGCACCTTTGGATGTCGATGGTAGATGTGCGGAAATGCTTCTTTCTCTGAGGGGTAGAGAGCAGCCCTGGGATGGTCACCACTGGGTGATTTCCAAAAGCTGACCACTCAAAGCCAGGGCCAATCTGATCCAGTACTGGGAATAGTCTTGCTTCTAGTGGAACAGTGGATAAAGACCTCTAGAGATCCTTTCCCACCAACATTTCCTTGATGTCATGGCTATGTAATGAAGCTCAAGGGCCTCTCCTTGATCCCATTCAGCCTCTACAGTAATGATGCTTCAGCAAGAGCTGCATATGACCTTTGAGAGGCCTGAGAATCTTGCAAGACCTGTGACAATGTCTCACTCTTCAAATGCTATGGGACTCTTATGACTATGAGTGCAACCTTAGTCTTGCATCTTTCAGGGAGGACAGTGCCTCCAGATGAGTGTGACCAGAGTTGCCCTGCCCTTTCCCTGGAGTATAGACTTCTATCATCTGTTTCCTTGGAAGGTGAAAGTCAAAGGTGTCTTAGTGAAGTGTGGCTTCTGTACCCTAAAAGCAAGACACTCTTAACCTCCAAATCTCTAAAGGATGAACCAATGTTCTACTATGGCTATGTTTAAAGAGTGGGACCAATTGCCAAATCTAGGTGCATGCCTTGGACACATCTCAGGTCCCCTCCAGGTTGACAGCCAGAAGACATCTTTCCCTATTGAGCCTGCACTGTGATTTCCAAAGCAAAACAATCCGGGAAGGCAGGGCAGAAGACAGCCGCAGCCCTGACATGGGTGGTGGAGAAGGATAACTATCCCTGCCCACAGCGTGTATGTAGGATAGGGTGCTTAGGCACTCTTTGTACTTTCCTGTAAGGGTGTGAAGCCAACAGCTAAGCACCCACACAGCCACTCGCTCGCTCCACCCCCAACCCCCCAGTGGGACAGGTAGAGGGAACAGGAAGACCAAAAGTGAGAAAACTGGGTCGAGAGAGAGACAGTTTGGTTCTTCCTTATGTGCTGCTGTGTCTCCTGGGCTTTGATCAGTGAGCAGTGTTTCTCTCTGGATATCAAGTGAGCATCTAAGTGGTATGAAATCAAAACCTGGTAAGTGTGGATCTGATCTGAGGCTCCCCTGCTTCTGATAGCACTGACAGCGTGGATGTGTTGTTCTAGGCAAAGCGAGGATGTGGCTGGCTCTAGCTCTGATGTCCGTGGTCTATGGGATAGTATCTGGGCAATGCCTCTTTAATTTTCCATATTCTAAGAATCCCGAAGCATGGATGAACATCGTAATTATGATGGCACTGGAGCAGAGGCAGTAAGTGTCTGGGAAACAGCCAGAAGAAAATACTGATAGTTAAATACTACGTTTATGGATTACCTTGAAGGCAATCATCATGGAGCCTTGAAAACTTAATTCTTTGCTTTTTTTCTTCTTGAAGAATGAAATGGTCTCCTGGGGATACCCCAGTGAGGGGTATGATGTGGTGACAGAAAGATGGCTATATCCTTCAGCTAAACAGAATTCCTTATGGGAGAGGAAATGCTGGAAGCCAAGGTAAAATTGGTATCTGTGTCATACAGGAAACCCATACCTTAAGCTGTTGTCTTCTGACGGGGATACCATGGCTTGTGCAAGAGGGTTTTCAAGGTTCCTCATGGCTTGGTATCTGTAGCCTCGGTTTTGATCAATAAGAATTTGTAAGGAAGGCTGATCCCTTGCAATGATATTTTCTCACCCTGTGTGGAGACCTGAGCATAGGTGATGCCCCATGCACCCAACAGGCTGCAATCCTAGCAATGAGAAGCAGCCCATCCATCCTACCCACTGGTGCCTCACACACACCTTGGATTTTCTCTGGGAGCCTGGCCTCTAATATGTGGTCCTGCAGCCACATGGTAGATCAGCAGACTGGTTTGATACTCCTTAAGTTGCTTCCAGGGGACCTTCTTGTCCTGTGAGGAGTGACAACTGGGAGGGTCTAGATCCATTAAAAGGTGCATCTTATCCTATCACGTCTCCAGGCACCTCCATGTCTGCCTACAGGGCAGCCCAAGTTCTGCTAACGCTCGCGGCAAAGCCTCTTTGCCAAAAGTCTGCTGAGATGCAGAGCATAGGTACTGCTCTATTTGTGTCTCTGAAAATACCCAGTGGACAGTGTCCTTGGAGACAAAAGCAGATGCTGTGAGATGTCTCTGAAATAATAATATCGTGTTATGTATTACACATATTTATGATAGTAATGAGAGACTTGCCACAGGGTGTGGGAGACAAGGGTTCAATTCTCTTCCCCATCTCTGGGTGTTCAAACCTTTTCCCTCCCAGCCATGAGAGCATGGCTGAAGTAATGGTAGGCCAGATGGAAAAACTTATTCTGCCTCCTAGTGAAATTTGTCACTCCAGCAAAGAATGCATGAGCACACCTTGGTGGGATGTGGCTTGAGGGTGGGGAAGACCTTCCAGCATTGTTCAGGGGTTGGAGAAAATAAGGAGCATGGGAAGACTTTGGGTTTTTTTTATCCTGTCCCTCAGCTCTAAGTGTTCGTTTTCTTAATGATAGGTCATCTGCAGAGGAGGTGGGAAGGCATGATGGGGATAAAAGGCAAAGTGCTCTGAGATATGGTGTACCCAGTGCATCTGCTACATAGCAAAACTCTTTTACTGAAATCAAGGGGAACAGACCTACCTAACACCAACACAAACCTCCGTACACTTTGGCTGCCATAATTAACAAGGAAAAGAGTCCCTAAACTGTCTCAAATGATGACAGACAGAATTAAAAAAAAAAAAAAAAATGTAATCGTGATGCCTGTCTGCCAGGTCCAAGGCCTATTGCATTTCTGCAGAGTATGGAGTACTTTAATGGTCCTTTGTGGTCAGTCTTTTGTGTTGGTTGCTCCAACACATCAGTGGTATCTTTGTTGGTTTTGTTTTCATCCCTTCATGAAACGCTCAGCAGCTTCTTGAGCTGCTTGTACATTGTCAAGTAGAGTGGCCCCAAAGGAGTGGATCTGCAGAGAGAAACATTTGGAGCTGAGGACCCTGCATGCACAGCAGGCACATGTCAGGGGTCTTATTTCAGACTAGCTCCAGTCTTGCCCTGCAGCTCGAGTGCCATTAGCGGTCAGACTGTGGCAGAGATTCTCTTGGACAGCATCCAATTAAGCTTATTACCAATTAAGCTGATTATTTCTCCTTCTTCCCATTGTGGGCATGGAGAATAGTCACTATCAGAGCCCCTCTGACACTGAAATCGTGCTATGCTGCTGTCATTCTCTCTTCCCTAGGCTAAATGTACCCGGCTGTTCGCACATTACTTTGTAGATCATGGATTCAAATGGCCTCTTCTTGATATCTCCTGGACCCTCACCAGTTCATGCATCTTCTCTGAAGTGTGTGCCACAGGCTGTATGCAGAGCACAGCTTCTTCCTCGTGCGACACTCCTGCTCAGAGACCACAAAAGAACTTTGTGGTTTTTGCAGCAAGAACACACACACTCCATTTTCTGAAGTGCTGTTCCTCAGCGGTGTTAGTCTTCATTCTGTATATGTCCACCAGTTTTTCTTTTCTATGTGTAATTTTTTATAAAATTCTTTACTGGACTTCAGCTTATCTGATGAGTAGTGAGTGACAAAGAGCAAAACTAGGGGCAGTGAGCACAAATTACAGCCCAGGGGGTTCAGGTTGGAGGTGGGGAATCCTTCTTCCCCCAGAGCAGGGAGCAGCCCTGGGACACATGCCCAGGGAGATGGGGGGGGGTCTCCATCCTGGGGAGGGTCAGGTCCTGGCAGGGTCAAGCCATGGCCACCCTGACCTTGTATTGCTGATAGTCCCACTCCAGTTAGACAAGAGGCGTTCAGAGGCTCCTTCCGACCAACACATCTTTGATCGTATCATTTCAGGCCAATTCTTTGTCTACAAGGAGTATTTGAGTTCTAATCCCTTTTTCTAGAACATTTTAATTTCCTCCCATCCTGGTGTTAACCACAAACCATATAAACATAATCTTCAACTTGCCAGACTTCTGCTGGAAATACAACACAGCAGAGAGGCAACAGTCTAGGAAGTTCCTAGAGTGTGTGGAGGATAACTTCCTGATGCAGCTGATAAGTGAGCCTACCAGGGAACGTGCCTCACTTGACCTGCTGTTTACAAACAGAGAAGGACTCGTGGGAGATGTTGTGGTCCGAGGCCGTCTTGGGCTTAGTGACCACAATATGACAGAGTTCTCAATTCTTGGTCATGTAAAGAGGAGGGGCAGCAAAGCTGTTACCATGGACTTCTGGAGGGCAGACTTTGGCCTGTTCAGGACGCTGGTTGGGAAAGTCCCTTGGGAGGCAGTTCTGAAGGGCAAAGGGGTCCAGGAAGGCTGAGCCTTCTTCAAGAAGGAAGTCTTAAGGGCGCAGGAGCAGGCTGTCCCCATGTGCCATAAGACCAACCAGCGGGGAAGATGACCGGCCTGGCTGAACAGGGAGCTTTTGCAGGGACTCAGGGAAAAAAGGAGAGTCTACCACCTTTGGAAGAAGGGGCAGACAACTCAGGAGGAGTACAGGGATCTTGTTAGGCTATGCAGGGAGGAAATTAGAAAAGCAAAAGCCCAGCTAGAACTCAATCTGGCCACTGTTGTAAGAGATAATAAAAAATGTTTTTATAAGTACATCAACAATAAAAGGAGAGCCAAGGAGAATCTCCATCCTTTGCTGAATGTGGGGGGGAACATTGTCACTAAGGATGAGGAAAAGGCTGAGGTACTTAATGCCTTCTTTGCCTCAGTCTTTAATAGCCAGACCAGTCATCCCCAAGGTACTCAGCCCCCTGAGTTGGAAGACAGGGACAGGGACCAGAATGGAGCCCCCATAGTCCAGGAGGAAGCAGTTAATGACCTGCTACGCCACCTGGACTCTCATAAGTCTATGGGGCCAGATGGGATCCGCCCGACAGTATTGAGGGAGCTGGCAGAGGAACTCACCAAGCCACTTTCCATCATCTATCAGCAGTCCTGGTTGACAGGGGAGGTCCCGGATGACTGGAGGCTTGCCAATGTGACGCCCATCTACAAGAAGGGCTGGAAGGAGGACCCAGGGAACTACAGGCCTGTCAGCCTGACCTCGGTGCCGGGGAAGATTATGGAGAGGTTCATATTGAGTGCGCTCAACAGGCATGTGCAGGTCAGCTGGGGGATCGGGCCCAGCCAGGATGGGTTCATGAAAGGCAGGTCCTGCTTGACCAACCTGGTCTCCTTCTATGACCTGGTGACCCGCCTGGTGGATGAAGGAAAGGCTGTGGATGCCATCTACCTGGACTTCAGCAAGGCCTTTGACACAGTCTCCCATAGCATTCTCCTTAGTAAGCTGGCAGCTCATGGCTTGGACAGGCATACTCTTCGCTGGGTAAAAAACTGTTTGGGTGGCTGAGCCCAGAGAGTAGTGGTGAATGGAGTTAAGTGCAGTTGGCGGCCAGTCATGAGCGGTGTTCCCCAGGGCTCAGTTTTGGGGCCAGCCTTGTTTAATATCTTTATCAACAATCTGGATGAGGGGATTGAGTGCACCCTCAGGAAGTTTGCAGATTTGTCAGTAATTAATTGTAATTAATTAAGTTTGTCAGTAATTAATTGTGCTGGGCCTATGGCAGACATGAGATACACTTGAAAAATCTTGCCAGTTCAATGATGAAAACCAACTTTTGATTTTCCTCTTTTAAAGTGATTGCAGCCCGACAGAACTATGGTTTCATTTAGAGTATTGCATGTCCGAATTTGCTGCAGGGAGTTCAAAGCACTGCACTGAGAGTTTATGATGGGGGGAGCATGCATTACAGTCTTCGCTATAGACAGGTAAGCTGCTTCAAATGGCCAAGGTTGTGGTCTTCCCTTTCACTTACATGTTCTGTTCCCATTCATGCCTGGTGCAATTCCTCTGAATTTATTGTTCTCTCTTCACAAATTGGGCATGCAAGTAGCAAGTCAGCGGGACCTCTGCTTGGAACAACAGTATTTCATATTTTAAACTCTATTTTACAAAGACCTTCTAAATGGAATAATGTATTAGATGCTTTCTGCTTATCCAGCATTTTTGTTGGAGTCCATAGTCTGCCACAGAAAAGCAATAATAATGACTGTGTGACCAGTTACTATCTGAAACCTATAAAACTGAAGTCTCCATGCTGGTTGTAAATTGTCTAGCCATGATGGAAAGCAAGGTGCTAAGCCCTTCTGCCACCCAGACCTAAAGTCACAAGGTGAATGGTGAGCAGTTAACTCTGCATGCCTTGGGAGCTCAGGCAATTCTTGTTCTATAGCAAGAAGAGTACCAGAGACATAGAAAAAAAAGCTTCTTTCTTCCTTAAGCAAGAAAAATCAAATTGTTCGGAAAGTGGCATGCTTCTATACTGGAATAAGTACACTACAGGTAAGGGGATATGATGCTGACAAATCACCTGATGGCAAGTCCTCATGGTGTTGAGCTAAAGCAACTCTCCAGATGAGTCTGATTTTCAAGAACTTGCTTTCCAACACTTTCTGCTGTTATAAAGCTGAAGGAAAGGCCAGTGCTTGCATGAAGTGTAACCACAAACCATAGCAGAGCTGGTTGGAAGGGACCTCTAGAGGTCTCCTGTCCAAGGTCCTGCATGAAGCAGGATGATCCACCAGCATTAGATCAGGGCAGCTAAAATTTTGCCTGCTTATCAGAGTTGGTCAAATTGTCTGTAGTATCAGAACCAGAATTTCTGACAGGGCAGAACTAATTTACTAATAAATTTAAATTAAATTTACTAATATAATTTACTCATTAAATTGTAGCACATAAGGTTACAGTGCATCTTTTAATAAAATTTCTCTTCTTTCTAGAAGAAAACCTTTCTAGGTATTTTTCCCTTAATTCCCAAAGAATAGCAATTGCTCTTGTGTGGTGTGTATTTTATTGCATTGCAGCAATGTCT
The DNA here is from genome assembly GCF_030463565.1 of Pelecanus crispus. Lineage (NCBI taxonomy): Eukaryota > Metazoa > Chordata > Aves > Pelecaniformes > Pelecanidae > Pelecanus > Pelecanus crispus. The sequence goes on along the minus strand of NC_134652.1, from coordinate 39,361,268 downwards.
CGCCTTTGTGAAACCCTGGTTTTCCGTCTCTTCAGATGGGTCTGCCGCTCTACAATGTGAAGGACATGAAAGTGCCGACAACCACCTGGAGCGGTGGAGTGGACTGCCTGGCTGATCCTCAGGACATTGCCCTTTGTGATCCCTCAGGTCAGGAACCTAGTCCACCACCACAAGGTGATTCCGTACTGGAACCACCTGGATTTCCTACAGGGGCTCGATGCAACTGAGGTTTTGTACCAGGAAATCATCAACATGATGAAGAGGCATCTGTAACACTGCTGTTTTGATTTGATAAATTTTTTGCTGATGCATCTTGTAAGATTAATGTTATCTTTAAAGGATTTTGAAATTTGTCTCTATTTGGACCACCTGAATGCAGTTGATTAAAATGTTCTGCTTTTAACTAAAGCAGTGACAGGGTGGGGAGAGAAGCCTTTATGCTATTCCTGACTGGCACTTAATTTCCTTTCTTTTTCCTTTTTTCCTCCCTTTTTTCTCTTTTTTTCCACACTCTTTTTTCCTTTTTTTCTGTTGTGGTTTCGTATTTTTTACGCCTTCATCAGCCATGTTTATTTGCAAAGTACAGGAAACATAGATGAGGAAACTGGGTTTTCAGATGTTTCATTAAGACTGATATCACAGTGATCTATTCTCTGAGACACAATGGATCCTGTGTAGCCTTTCCCATGTTGATAGCTTTATAGTGCCTGCAATTCCTCTGAGTCTGGACCCCCTTGTAACTCAGTTGTTGTGGTTTAGCCCCAGCCAGCAGCTAAGCATCACACCACCGCTCACTTCCCCTGCCCCGATGGGATGGGGGAGAGAATCGGAGGAGTAAGAGTGAGAAAAACTCCTGGATAGAGATAAGAACAGTTTAATAATTGAAATAAAGTGAAATGGTAATGATAATAATAACAATACAATAATAATGATAATAATAATAATGATAATAATAATAACAATATACGAAGCAAGTGATGCACAATTCAATTGCTCACCACCTGCCGACCGATACCCAGACAGCTCCCGAGCAGCAATCGCTGCTCCCCGGCCAACGCCCCCCATTTCTATACTGAGCATGACACCATATGGTATGGAATAGCCCTTGGGGCAGTTTGGATCGACATTTCTGGCTGTGCCCCCTCCCAGTTTCTTGTGCACCTGGCAGAGCATGGGAAGCTGAAAAGTCCTTGACTGGCATAAGCAGTACTGAGCAACAACTAAAAACATCAGTGTGTTATGAGCATTATTCTCATCCTAAATCCAAACCACAACACTGTGCCTGCTACTAGGAAGAAAACTAACTCTATCCCAGCCAAAACCAGGACATCAGTTGATTCCTGGCTTCATCAGACACATAAAATTCACTATTGCCATCTCAGAGCTGGCACTGTTACCCCTGGACCTTTAAAATTACCAGCGTGATCAGAAAGAGATCTAACAGGTCTGTGGTGAAAAACAACAGCAGAAATACATCTCCTTAGAGGCAATACAGTACTAGTGGTTTTGAAATTCAATAAAAATTGTAATTAATCACATTTTTAATGTGGGTGGGGTTTTTTTATTTCAACAACTGAGAAGCCAAAAAGGAAGAATTGAGAAACAAATAAATCCTGAAAAATAATTACAAGAAAGACAGCCCAGCATGTGATTCTGATACGCAATGTACAAATCCAAATAAAAAAGGGGCTTAGGGAATGTACTGTGTTTTAGGGTTTATCTGAGATGTTTCGGTAATAAGATTGAGTCATTCATATTGTATTGCGTATTTTCTGACTAAAGTGCTTTCTTCAAATCCAGTAGGTATACACATGACCAAGCAGCACTGTAAAAATCATCCCTGGTAGTGCATCATTTATGCAACAGACCAGACATGCAGGTAGCTGCCAGCCACAGAGGGTTCAGTCTACATTTGGCTGAATATTATTATCAATATCAGTACTTCACAAAGAAATTAGATGAAGTCTGGCTACTTTAAGAAATAAGACTTCTACATATTTGTGTCTTCACAGGTTTGGCACAAATTGTGTTAAATATTGCCAGGTTCTGAGCATTTGCTCTGAACAAAACTACAGCAGCATTCCTTTGCATGGGCAAGCATGTGAGAAGATGTTTCTTCATCCCAAGCTCCCTACATACATAGAAAATAGAGAATGAACTGTTATACCTGAGTTCACATAAAACAAAATTTGCAGATCCTCTCTAAAACCCATCTCAGTACATTTACCTTTAGTTAGAAACAGAAGAAGAGTTGGCTTGAATTTCAATGTTAAACATGATGATGACTATTTTTCCCAATTTTACCAATGTTTTAGACTAACCAAGGCATGTGGACCAAAAGAAAACAGGTCAGGGATTTATTCCTTGTCTTAAACAGGCCCATTTGCTTTCTGCCATGAGAAAGAAGCCTGCTCGTCCCATGCAGCACCGGGATGTTCTCTAGCTGCTGGTATCACATTGACTAGCTGTTGTTTAAAAATAGCTATTTTTCCTGTGCTGTAGTATAGGAAATGTTTTTAAACCTTCAACGCAGAAAGACATCATCCTTCAACCTAGCTGATCTCCTCCAGTACAGCACCTCTTATGATGGATTGTAGGTCTTTGCATGCGTTTCCCCTGAACAAGAGAGAAAAGAAGGTCAGTTGTGGTGTGGAAAGCTCCTTGAGGAAGGTTGTAGTTCCCTTTTAGGGGGACTTGAAAATTTCTTTCTGACTTTTGTTCCAGCCAGTTACTTTTGGGATGGATGCAAGCTGTATTATCTTTGGTTGCACTTGCAGATCTGGCCATTTCATTTACCCTGAGCAGTCGAGAGGTCTCACTTCTTTCTTCAGTTCAACATGCATCCATAGACCAACCAAATGGGTGGGAATTCAAGTGGGAAGCCCCACGTGCTGCACCATGCTGCATCTCTTGCACCACAACATTTACAGAGAAAGTGGAGTTCTCAGAGGTGCCATGATGTGTTGACAAATTTTTCTTTAGCCTGAAGGAAGAACAGTTATTTTATAACAACATACTTGTTTCTGCCAGCCAAAATTGTGAGGCTCATCAGAAAAATGTGATAAACATGTTAATGATGTGACCATCAGAAGAATCAGCTTGTTTCAGGGAGGAAGAATCTACTTGTGAGGTGAAGCAACATTTCAAGGAGAAATTACTTGAAGTTGAGCACTGGGGTACTGCCAAATTTTCAGTCTGTCATGCTTCCTTTAAAATTTCCTGGAAGATCTGCACCACCTAGAAGTAGCCATGGAAAGGCAAAGAAGATTGATGAGAGGTGGGGGGAACACAGAAAATAATTTTGTATGGAGAACAGTCTTTCCAAATGCTGATGTGGGCTATTTTTGAAAACAGAATTCATTACTAGAATTTGTTTGGTAGAAGTGGATGACAGTGATTCCTCTCTGGAATCATGGCACCATGGCCATGGCACAGTGGTTGTGCTCTGTGTTTGTTCCTCTGCTGCTTTCTTCACAGGTCCTGTCCTAAGCCTTTCTTCTCTGAAGAACAAAGTCAGCAAGCAGAAATGAAATTTTAATGGAAGTTATTTATGAAGAGAAGCTTACATTCATTACAGTTTCCTGGTATATCGCATAGCCACATAGGTTGCAGTACATAATTCATGATTTAATTCTTTTTTCTCCCCTGTTTTCTTCCTAAATATGTTGCTTCTGCTTCTGCCTCATTCCAAGAAGCTTTCTGTAAAATTGTCTTTTGAAGCAATGCTCTTTACCTAGTCAGGTTTTTCAGTTTGTTTGAGATAGATAGTGTCTGTTTCCAGTAAATACTTCTGTCTCTTCTAAAAAAATTACTTTTAAATTTTATCAGATGATCAGATTAGGCAATTGTTTGCTTTTCTATCTTTAAGAAATTCTCTAAGCGTCTTTCTGTAGTACAAATTCTTGCATAAATTAATCCTGTTTAAACACATCTTTTTTTTTTTTTTTTAATTCCAGTTATGCAGAAACAATTTACCCAAAGCAAAAAAATGCAGCTTCACTTGGCATTTTGCCATAGGTACCAAAGGGCTTTTCCCTGATTGCTTTGTCTCCTTTCTCATGCTTAAACATTTTCTTTCTCTTTTAAAACCCTGAAACAAAGCCATGACCCAAATCCTCGCTGAAATGAAAATAAATCAGCTCCCAGCAGCAGGAGACGTTTGCAGATGAGACATGCAGCATGTGGCTGGACCCAAGAGGTGTATATAAATAAATGAATAAACAACCCCCAAATCCTTCCCCAGGGGCAGCAGGTCTACAGAGGGGATTGGAGACCCTGCCACAGCCCCTCGGCCAGGAGTCGGGGATGCCCTGCCTCGCCAGGACATGGCCCCCAGTGACCTGCTGTGGTGGCATCCCCTGCATCTCCTCCCGGTGGGGTGTGCTTGGTGGACACCCGGGGAGCTGGGAAACATGGTGCCCCTTGCTGGGAACACTGGGATGGCAACCAGGTCCTCAATGCACATCAGCACTGCTGTGAGGCCACTCTGCAGGAGGAGAAGACATCTTTTATTGTGTGCTGTTTTGGTGGGAAAGGATAATTGAAGCTGACAAGGCTGTATGCCAGATTCCACCACCTGCTGAGTCAGCAGACTGTCTCTTGGCTGACAGACGAACACGTCCCTAAATAAAAGGATGTCAAACAGGCTTTTGCCATAGGGCCTGCAGGTTCCTGGAAGAGCAAGTCTCAGCTAGCCGGCTTGAGGAGGAGCTGAGCTGCTGCTGCACCAGCTGAAATCCTGAGGTCCCCAGGGGAGCAGTGGAGGGTTGTGAAGGGCTCTGATGGCAGGAGGAGAGCGCCACAGGTGTCACGAGAGGGACAGTCTCAGCACCAATCCCTTGTCAACACCAGCTGGTGGGGCAGTCAGGGTGGTCCTGGCCCAGTCCTCCTGGCCCCGCAGGTGTCCCTTTCTCTCTGCCCAGCAGGAGAAGTTGGATGGATGCTGTGGGCAGCTTTCCAGTGCCTGGAGGCACCTGGTGATCTTGGGTCCTTGCATTGCTCTTTGTCAGTTGCTTCCCCAACAGTCATCCTGGAGGACACGTCACACTAACCTGATCACCAAAGGGCATCATCCATCTCGGTCTTAACCCACAAGGGCTGCCACTTGTTCCACCCTGCAAGGCCTCCAGCAAAGGTTTGGGAAAGTAGTGGTCTGCTTCCATGTTAAACACTGTGTCACATCCCCAGACCCTGCCCAGGTTGTCCTCTTGGCATCTCCTCCAGGAGCAGAATCCATACCACTTCTTGCTGTCCATCTCCTCCTAGGACCCACCAGCTCTGACCCAAGACACACACAGGGGGTTAAGACAGGCTGTGAAATCTTACACAAGCCAGTTGATCTTGTTCAAGTGCCAGTGGATTTATCAGCCAACATGCTCTTCATTAAACCGTTTCCATGATGATTGGCACCTGTACCAGCATGCACAATGCCTCCGAGGCTGCAGCCATGTGCTGTGGGGCAGGGTGCTCTCATTTCTGGGACAAGGACACGGTGACTGATGGAGAAGGAGCCCCAGGGCCAGGTAGTGTGGGGCCGGGACACCGTCTTTGAGGGTGTGCACCAGGTAATTCAGTGGTTTCATGCAAAAGGTGGCATAGAGGCATGTATTTTTGTAAGCAAAATTCGTCATGCTAAATATGCATTTTAGCCAAAGGTCATGGCATACCCAAACCAGAAACTAAAGAGGAACAAAGATGCTCTTGTGCCCACTCCACCTTTTATGCCCTGAAATTATATCAGTATCAGGAATGAAACAGCCAGAAGGCAAAAGGCAGGGTTGAAGTCTGAAGACTGCCAGGGGAGACAGAAAATTGTAAGTGTTATGAGAGGTCAAACCTCAGCCCTTTGGGTTTCTTTCTACCACTGGAGAATTTCACAGTTAATATTTCCTCTTACTTCTCTTCTACTCATGTCTTCCGTTATGCCTTCTCACCAGTTCCCAGCTCCTACACCAGGAATTGTTCCAGTATCTAGGATTTCATTTCTGATGGGTTGTTTTTTTTTTTTAACAGCTATGAACAGAAGTGATAGCTGGCTATTTTTTGATTTATTAATTTTTTACTATAGCCAGAACATGCTTTTGAGAAAGCAGATATTTACAGTTGTTAGATACATTTGTATTTCCATTTTCTTCTTCAGAAATACCAAAGAAGTTTGGGGAAAAAAATTGTGTCTGGAAAATTATGTCCCAGTATTGACAAGATATGTTGGGAAGAACCAGACAACAGCTGGAGGCAGGGGAGAAATGAGAAGGAGGGAAACTCGTAATCCATCCCATTGCTGCTGTGATTTCGATAACCCCCCAGATTTCTCATGGCCTGGAAAACTAGCCTTTTTGGGATGGCCTGGACATGTCTGACTATATGGACAATCTTTATTCCTTACTTTTCTTAACAGCAAATACTTCAGAGATATAGGTGCACAGGCAAAGTCTGGGACATAGCCACCAGGATAAGTCCTGGTTGCCAGTTAATTTAAAGCATATTGATTGAGGCAGCATTTCCTTGCTGTATTTTGTTGCATATAGATGCAATAAACTTTCCCTGGAAACATTCTGGGCAAGAAAAAGAAATGAACTGTGTTGTGAAGCGTTCACCCTAGGAACCCTCAGACGCTTCATTATTTGTAATTGGTCAAAGTAGACTGATGGAGAAATTGAGGAAGGTATTGCTCTTCTCATGAGCGTTCAGTGCTCTGAAATAATCAGACACGTCTTGTGCCACAGAATCATTCTCCCACAAAAGAAGACCTGGGCCTGGGCAAAACTGGGTGAAACTGGATGAAACAGGTGATGATCTGAAGACAGGTCCATCTGAAGACAAGAGCCTGAATGTAAATCCCTTTAAAATCACACCAGTTAAAAGGTGAGTGAAATCTTTGTTCAGGCAAATGAGATGTCCCTCACAATACATGTCAAGTGATGGTGAAGAGCTTCCTCTTGAGCTGGAGGTAGCTTCAGCAGCAACCATGGGACATATACTCCCCTGCGCATCCTGCAAAATCATGAATGCTGTGGAGATATTTTCCCAAAGCAAAAACTTTCATGTCATCCAGCATGGTGAGGATTGGAAGAAAATTGCAATCAATATTAACTGTAGATCTTCTTCTGTCTCCCCTGTATTAGTGATGGATTGGGTTTTGCTCATTTCAGCAGTAAATTAATCAGCCTGGAGGGTCTGTTGAGCAGGTCTGCTAGTGCGCAGGTTAAGAACTCCTGTCTCCTCAATCTGCCTCCTAACTAGTAACTCACAACATGAATCTATAGTAATCTGTTGTAAGGCCAGTATATTCCCTAGTATTTTTACCTCTTCATCTGGATCATGAGCTGCCACTGTTTTTGACAGCTGTCCATACATTTGGTGATTAGGACTGGTGTGGGAAGAAATACACCCTCACCCTATTTTTTCATTATAAATAATTTAAGAGGTCAAACCACAAACCACAGAAGCCCAAAATGGGTCCATGAGCACCTGAGTAGAAACTGGCTGTGTTGCTCCAGCATGGCTTGGTTTTAGATGGTAGCAATGGGGTTTCCAATTTCCCCAACAGCAGCCTGGGCTTCGTCCTCGCAGACGTGGGATACAACATCTGAATCAGAAGCAGCCGAGGCAACAGCTGGTCCCGCCGACACCTGAACCTTTCTGTTGACCAAGAGGAGTTTTGGAATTTCAGGTGAGGAGGCCACCAAGGATGGGGCTGGGATGCTGGGCTGCCAGCCCCAACCACCTGATGTCCGTGGGAGGTTGGGAGATGAGCACCTCCTCCAGCTTCTCCCCTTGCTCCCCAGCTTCCACGAGATGGCTGTATATGACCTCCCCGCCATGGTGAGCTTCATCCTAAGGCAAACTGGGCAGGAGAAACTGTTCTACATTGGCCATGCTCAGGGCAACTCTCTGGGTGAGTGAGAAGGAGCAGGCGGTGAGTGGGAGCGGGGTGCCGGCATGCCACGGGAGACGGCCATCAATGTCTGTCCCAAACTGGAGACTGCTGGGGACATGGCTGCATTGGCTGTGTGGCCACTTCCCCCACCTGTCCTGACTTCTTGGTCCTTCTGCATGGGGGAGGTTTGCCGCATCTTGCCCATCCATCCTGGGCTGTGCTAACATCCAGGAGCGCAGCAACTTCATTTTGTTCAGACCCTGCATCTCAAACAGGAGGTCTGGGATGCGAGGAGGGGATTCATGCACTTGGGTCCACATTGACCATGTGGACAGACACGGTGTCAGGATTGGTGAAGCCTCCCCTCTCCCTGTATTTCCTTGGAGGCCACACGGTTCCCTGCCATCAGCCTCCTCTTCCACCCCACATGTGGGTTTGCTCAACTGGGTGACACCTCTGCCTGTTGTAAACAACCTGCCCTTGAAAAGGACTCCCTGAGCACAAAAACCCCAGTCTTGGGGGATGTTCAAACCATGTTGGTTCCCCGGTGCAATCCCTGCCCTGCCAAGCCAACCCCCAGTTCTATAGACACCTATGTATTTCTGTCATCCCCAGTAATGGGCTACGGAAGGGGTCATGAAGATTTCAGGGGCCGCTGGAAAAGGCTGAGACCACTGCTGCACATGACAGTCCATTGCCAATGACAAAGTGAACCAAGACTGATGGAAAAAGCCAATATTTTCAGTTTGTCTAGCACCCATATGCTTCTTCCTCCAAGATGAGACATTTCAGCATAAACAGTTGGGGAAAGAGCAAGCCAGCAAGACTCTAATTTGGAAGTACAGGTTGCTAATAAGGGGGGAAACCAGGAGGACAGTCCTAGACTGACAGAAGTTACACCAAGTCCACATGGATAAATCCCCATTGGATGGTCCCTTCCTCCAGAGAGTAAGATCATTAATTTAATTGTAATTCAAGCATAGTCTGAATGGTCATGGTGGGTATCATGAGACTAGGAGAGTGGATGCACCTTGCATTTCTTGCTGGTTATGAAGAGTTCAACCATGGTTCATCACCTCCTCAGCTGGCAGATGTGGTCATGCTGCCCCAGGGATGGCCAATGAGCTGCACAGTGCTGGCAGCTCTCAGAATACCTAATGGGCTAATTTTCCAAACAATGTCCAAGAGAAACTCCCTACCCAACCAGGTGACCTCCACTCTGTCAGTCCATTGTAAGCAGCTGAGGTTGTCCACAGAGTATGGCAGGACAGTGGAGGAGTCCTTCTCCCTCCTGCCGTGGTAGAAACAAGATGTGCTCAAAGACAGCCCAAGTGAATGCACCCTGAGCACCCTCCAATCCGCTTTGCCAGAATCTCCAACTACGCCAGCTGCCCCACTGCTTTGCTGCCCTGCTGTGGGTCCCGAGGAATGGGCAGCTGCAAACACCAGCCCAAACATTAGGGTTGTGCTGAGGCAGAGACCTTGTGGCTGCCCTTTCCCCATGGTGGGGCTGATCTAAGGGTTTACCCTTAGGGGCTAACCCTTTGCCTCTGCCTTTCGGACTGCCAAAACCAGGGAGTTCAAGCAGTTTGACTATGGGGAGAAGAACCAGGAGAAGTACAGGCAGGTGTGCAGGGGGTGCCTCTTGCTTGTGAGGATGAAAGGATGACTTGGTTGTGCTAAGAAAAGAAGAGGGTGAGGTTGGCTGAGACTGGGACAAAGGCAACCTGTGCATCATGCACCCATGTGTCTTCTAATTCCCTTGGTGGCTGGGGCCTCCATGAACACTCAACCATTCAGTCCCATTTTGGCCGATTGGTGCCAACCCAACCTTTTGGGTTTTTTTCCACTCCTGGTGGGACAAGTCCAATGGGGATCTTGCAGGACACATTTGCCCCACATCATATTTGTTCACATCTCCTAAGTGAATACCCTGGGCCTCTCTGCCTTCTAGAGAGTGTCCTGGTGTTTTAGTTTCCCTGCTTCTTCTGGTGCACAGTGATATTTCTTTCCCTTGTTTTTCTGAACTATTTAAGTAGTAAACTCCCATGCTGAAGCCCAGTCTGACTCTTCCCTTGGTGGGCATCACCCAGGTTGTGCTGCTAGGAGGTCCCAGCTCTAGGCATTATGAGCCCCTCCCCATGTACCCACCTCACATCCAGCCCTCTGGGACATTGCAAGGGGCAGGCAGGGCTTTTCCAACCTGCATCGTGCCAGCCCATGCAGCTTTTCTCTTCCTTCCCTGGTCATAAACCCATCCTCGCAGGTTATGGTCATGCATGATGCTGCTCTGCAGAGCACCCTGTTGGTGGCAAATGACTCCTTGGCTGGTTGTGGTCACATGCAGTTTGGTTTCCCTCCCAGTGAATCCATCCATCACCTTTGGCAGGGAAGGAAGGAAGGGAAAGAAAGGGGAGGCAGAGTACAGTGGTCATAAAATGAACCTTTACTTTCACAAGAGCAGCCCATGAAAGCAGCATCCCATAAAACATGTGGACAGCTCAGCTCACAGATCCTGCAAGCTTGAAGTTTCATCACGTACCTTTGGTTTTCAGCCTGGTTAACCAGATGGAGACCAGTTGAACCACATGGGAACATACTTGCAGCAAACACTTCTTCCCTGGGAAATACCTCAAATTGGGACTATACCTCCATCTTTTCACCACCATCGCCAGCTTGGCTCAAGCAAAGGCTCTGAAGTGATGGACCCTCGCTCTGACCCCACAGCTGTCCCTCCCACAGCACGCCCCACTCCTGGGGCTGAAGGGTCCCAAGGAGATGGGACAGTGGAGCAAGAGGGCAAGGGGAGGCTGGCAACACCCTTCCCATTCATCCCCAAAAACCTAGTGTCCCTGCTTGCTACATCAGCAAAGCCACTTTGTCCCCATGCTTACATGGGACAGGGGTCACCGCAGGACATTTCTGGGCTACCTACCTACAGCATGAGCTCAGGCCACGTCTTCACACCTCTTGTGCCGTCTCTGCATGGGCACCCGGTGTGCAGTGTTGGGGGATGGGCAGGCAGTTTGGGAATGTCTCACCAACATCATCAGTGCTTTGGGGGGTGTCCATTGCCCCAAGTGCCATGAAATCCTGTTTTCAACCCCTGCCTTTTGTTCACAGTGCTCTTCCCATGCATCTTAAACTTAGATAGACTTCACAGGTGAGCATCGCACATCTCTTGGAGATATGGACGCATGGATGGATGGATAGATAGAAAGATAGACAGACAGACAAATAAATAGATGGATAGATAGAATAGATGGATAGATAGAATAGATAAGTAGGTAAATGGATGGATGGATAGATAGAAAAATAGGTAGGTAGAGGGATAGATGGATAGAAAGAATAGGTAGGTAGATAGATATTTTTCAAATATACATGCTAAGAACAGAACGTTATTCTTAGGTAACACTGTGGGCCATGTTAAATTCAACTTCCTAGAAAACACAGATGGGTTTTCACTAGAAGGCATACCCCAGGAGGTGAGATGGGATGCTGTTCTGGGTGGGTTATCTCCCAGGAAAGACCTAGCTTAGAGCCAAGGGCCAGATGTTTCCTTTTCACCACCTCTCAGGCATATGGTGTGCATCAAACCTCTCTGGTTTCATTCTACTGGGAGGAACGTTTCTCTCCTGCAGTCGGTGCTCACCCCCTCCAGCCTTTCCAGAGCTCACAGACAAGGTCACTTTCCACCCCTCCTTCACCTAAACCCATGACCCAAAGCATACGCTTAATTTCTGGAGTAAAATTTTGTGCTTGCAATGTCCTGAGCCAGCAAAAGCTAAAAAAAAAAAACCAACCCAGACAGGGTCTCCTGTACAGCTTGCCCCGGCAGTGGGGTGCACACACAACCCTGGTGAGGCCCAGCAAGCAAAGGGCTGGAGTTCAGCTGTGTTGCAAGAGTTTATTGCAATCTCTAATCACAGAGGGCAGGCAGAAATTACACTGTTACGTTTAAGGCATTAAATCAGCGTGGAATAGCACCCTATTAGGTGCTATATAGGAGACATTTTTAAGAAGGGGAGAGCAGAGTGGCAGCCCTCACACAAAACCCGTGCCCTCAGGCATGCGGGAATGGGTGGCTCCTCCATCCCGGGGCAGCACATGGACCATTCATGGATTTTGCTCCATCAGAGCGACCAGCTGCCTGTACATGCGCTGAGGGGCATCCTGACCCCAGTGGTGGTCGAAGTGGTTCCAGTCAGGGAAGTGCTCGTGACGAACAAGGTTGGTGATGCGGGGGAGCAAGCGCTGGGTCTCCAGAGGTGGATTCACCCAGTCTTCCCCACCACTCCACAGGGCGGTCGGCACCATCATGTCTTCTATCCTGTACAAGGGGGGGGTGGCCTGGGAGGGGTGAAATGCTCCAATTATTCGCAGGCTCTGACACTAATAGCACTAATGGATGGGGTGTGCTGCCCCTGGAATCCCAGAGGACTTGGGTCACACTGGCCACTGGAGGAGGCTACCCCCATCCCAGTCCCAGCCAGCCTCATCCTCTGCTCCTCCTTCCACAAGTGCCCTTTTACCTGGTTGTACTTTTCCTGGTTCTTCTCCCCATAGTCAAACTGCTTGAACTCCCCAGTTTTGGCAGTCTGGAATGCAAAGGCAAAGGGTTAACCCCATGCAGGTAATGCCCTGGATCAGCCCCACCACAAGCAAAGGGCAGCAGCAGGGTCCAGGTGAGGGCTCTCTGCCCAGCACAGGCCTTGCTGGTGCCCATCCCATGGGCCAGAGCAAAGAGGGAGTCCCAAAAACACCTACATGGGGTCCTTACCAGGGACAGAGGTGGGCATCTGGGTGACTCTGCCTTGGCCAGCCAGAAGCAGTAGCTAACAGCTGCAGCTTTTGAGACACCTTGGTGCAGCAACTTAAAAACCACTTTTATTGGCTTTGTCTGATTCTACCTCCTTACCTGTCTCCAGGGCAAATGAAGCAGCATTGTAAAATACCATGTTCACAAATTAAAAGAATAAGCATAGTTACAGTTGTTATAAAATCAGAGTCTCTACCTGTCCCCAGTGGAGAAGGTTTTTTACTGATGTATAGTCTGGAAAATGAGCTAGGTATACATCCAGTCGGCTCTGCAGGAAAAAGAAAGTATTTTCTAAGTGAGTTGGGAATGATGAAGATCTGTCTTGGCCAAAAAAAAAAAAAAATCATTCTGTCTTATAACTGCAATATAAATGTTATATGCTCCAGCAGCTTTATTCTGTTCAGAGCTAGGAGTAGCTTTTGAAGGTAAACCAGTTAACCACCGCTTTAAATTGGAAATACAACAGGTCCAGTCAATTTTTTGTTATTTTCTTCTGTAAGCTTGTTGCAGGTCAGCAGAAAATGAGGCAGGAGTTATCCTTCCTTTGTAGACAAGACCATAAGTGATTCTTTCCTACCAAAGCCTCTGTTACCTTTAACACCCCAACACCACTGAAAGAAATCTCCAAATAACTGCTGCCTTGAACAATGCTTTTCATACCTTATTTTGGCTTTTTGTACTCATTTTTTATCTCATTAGCTATCTCCAGGTGTCTAGGAATACTGGAGATGGCTGTGGCCTGAAGAGCCTGATGCACCCACCACATTCAAGTTCTTCTTGTTGTACCCGCCAATAAGGAAGATCTCATTTTCACAGACTTCAGCTGTCAGCAGGTTGCTGCACGTCTTGGCAAGAGTGGCTCTCTCCTTCCTCCCCACCAGAGTCAGCTGTTTTGTTCCAAATATTGCCTGTAAGAGCACAAGGAAACAGGTCACAGTGGGTCCTGCAACACACATCCCCTCTCCACGGGAGCCACTTGTCCCCCGCCAGTGCTGACAGGCAGCTCCTCAATACAGTTGTTGACACATTTGGGCTAGTCAGCCTCCCGAGGAGGTTGACCCATGGTTGCACCCGACTCTCAGAGCAGGATGAAACCATCACTGTCCTTTCCATGCCGTGCCATCATCCCCGTTGTCCTGGTGCATCATCTCTAAGGTACCAGCTTCCAAAGCTCAGACCAGGATGGCCAGACTCAAACCATTCATCTCCCACCTCCGTTGACAGATGCTCCTCAGGTGGAGCGCATCCAGGGAGAGTGTCTCCAGGTGCTGGAGCAAAGGGTAGAAGGGCGGTGGTGTGGGGCTGCTCTGAGCACCTCCTGGGCTACGGGACTGGGGTGTGGTGAGGTCAATAAGCAAAACAATAAAAAGTAATGATAGAAAGGTACAGATATTTTAAACAGTGAAAGCTGATTGTGCTCAACTGGGTGGAGAGGGACATTCCTGCTGTTTGGGATCTTGGAATCACTTGTCTCCCCACACGTGTCTTCAACGCCTGCCACAGGCATGGGCTCTGTGCACAGTGGCAACGCAGGGGATGTGAGTTGCCCAAAGTTCATGGGTTTCAGTAGTAATAACACACAAACACCTCACGTACCTTCAGCACCGTGTCTGGTAAAAACGCGATCTTTAACACAGGGCCTTTGACGTGGTGAAAGGTATAGAGAGGAGCCAGCGCAAAGAAGAGTTTGATTTTCTCAGCCAGGTGTGGCATGCTCGAAAATGCTATGAAACCTGAAAAGCAGCAAGAGATCATGACGATAACCCCAACAGTGGCAGTGCTCAACCCAGACCTCCTGTTTGAGATGCAGGGTCTGAACAAAATGAAGTTGCTGCACTCCTGGATGTTAGCACAGCCCAGGATGGATGGGCAAGATGCGGCAAACCTCCCCCATGCAGAAGGACCAAGAAGTCAGGACAGGTGGGGGAAGTGGCCACACAGCCAATGCAGCCATGTCCCCAGCAGTCTCCAGTTTGGGACAGACATTGATGGCCGTCTCCCGTGGCATGCCGGCACCCCGCTCCCACTCACCGCCTGCTCCTTCTCACTCACCCAGAGAGTTGCCCTGAGCATGGCCAATGTAGAACAGTTTCTCCTGCCCAGTTTGCCTTAGGATGAAGCTCACCATGGCGGGGAGGTCATATACAGCCATCTCGTGGAAGCTGGGGAGCAAGGGGAGAAGCTGGAGGAGGTGCTCATCTCCCAACCTCCCACGGACATCAGGTGGTTGGGGCTGGCAGCCCAGCATCCCAGCCCCATCCTTGGTGGCCTCCTCACCTGAAATTCCAAAACTCCTCTTGGTCGACAGAAAGGTTCAGGTGTCGGCGGGACCAGCTGTTGCCCCGGCTGTTTCCGATCCAGACGTCGTACCCTGCGTCTGCGAGGATGAAGCCCAGGCTGCTGTTGGGGAGGTTGTCTACCCAGTCCCCACCATCTAAACTGAACCCATGCACTATCAACACAGGTGACTTTGATCCTGAAAGAGGAGAAATTGGATACTTCACACAAGAAAACCCATTCCCATATAGAAATAAAACAGCCCTGTGCATCTCAGTATTATTTTCTGCAGGCTGCACATTAAACATTGCCTTCTCCCATTATTTCCCTGGCTCTGCTGGTGCTTTTTTTGTTTGAAGGACTTTTGCCACCCCTGGCCCTGAGCTATCAGGGAGCCTTGGACCAGGGCAAGGGCTTTGCTCCGCAGAAGGAGACACCGGGGCTTGCTGGGTTGTGCTGCTCCCCCCCAGATGCAGCAAAACACGATGCTGAGCTCCTGCATCCCCAGGGACAGCTCAAGGCAGCTGGGCAAAAACTTCTCATCCCTCTTCCAGCCGCTGAAACCATGTCTGAAGGCATGGGCATTGGCACTGGCTTCCCCTTGCACACTGCCTCATCTCTGAGCAGGGTCATGGCTGCTTCACTCTCAGTGGAATCAAGCCCACCTGAGTGCCCAGAGTCCCCCTTGCCGTGGGGAATCCGGATGAGGCTGAGGAAGTAGCCATCCTCTGTCAGCACATCGTATTCCTTGCTGGGATATCCATGGAAAAGGATCTTCTGGCTCTGCAGGGACAACAGTCCAAGGGGAGAGGGTGACCCGTTGGTGTCCATCATCCTGTGCCTGACCCAATGACACCCAGTCCTGCCACCCACGCTCTCCGGTGTCACCTCTGCCTGCACACACAAGACCTGAAGGTCCACCTACATTAGAGGAAGACCAGGGAGAGGCCAACCTCAAGCTGAGGGCATGAAGTGAGTGACACCCATGAAAATATAGGAAAGTTTTGATTCCCCAAGCCCCCCAGATGACCCTGGGTGCAGATGTCATGGTAAGGGATAGGGAGAGCCCGGCTGGTCCCTCAGGGAGGACTTTGGGCACACTACCTGGGGAAGCCTGGGTCCCATGGGGGTATGTTTGATCCCCCAGCACTTACGATGTTCATGAACTGCTCGGGGTTGTCATGGCTCACTCCAGCATGTGGGATGGCATCACCCAGCCCCTGAGCCAGGCACAGGGCCACCAGCAGCAGCCACATCTCGCCTCTCTGCAGCACCTGGGGGATAACAGTGTTGGCGTGAGCAGGATGGTGGGTGCGCTGGAAGCATGAGCAAACACTGTGCAGCTCCAGCACTGCTGGCAGCACCAGCAAAGCCTGAAGCTGCAACGTGGACTGGGCATTTCCAGCCCAAAGCATGCCAGCTGTGGCACCATACAGGACCCTCCACCTGCCACTGGGTGCTCAGCAGCATCCTGCAGCTCTGGCTGAAGCCAGCCGAGCAAGAGCACCCAGTGGCACATGGGTGGCAAGGTCTGGGGGTCCCTAGGGGGTGCAGGGGATGAAATGGAAAGAGGCCACATCTGGCCTGGGGGGCTCTGAGCTGGGCACAGCTGGGGCTGGCAGGGCTCAGGGAAAGCCACGTCTGCGGCTGCTGTCCTGCCCTTTTGCTCGTCCCCAGGACTCCTCCTCCAGATACTACCAGAGGCTACACAGATCTGTGGTTTGACCCCACAGAGCTGCTTTTATGGTCCTCGCCTTGCGTGTTAAAACCTGCTGGTGCTGCCGCTCATCATCTGGCACAAGCGAGTCCCCACTCCAGGCGGGGGGGGCCACTGCTCTGCAGGGATGTGAGCAGCCTCTGAGAGCCCATTGTCCACCCAAGAGCCACATCCACACCATGCAGGTGGAGGGCCACCGGCTTAAGCTTCGTATTTGTAGAGGTGTCTTAATATGTCAGTATTATCGCCCACCAAAATCCACCTCCTAACTCTTCTCAATCCCCTGTGCAGTTAGGAACACGCCCCAGGCATGTCTTGCTGATCCTTGCCACCTGGCCCCGGTCCAGCTGCAACTGCACTGTAGGACAAGCAGCCTCCAGCCACCCCGCCTCTGGGAAAAGCATCAGGATGCTTTCAGGGAAAAGCATTGTCCCCCAAGCAGGAAGGGTCATGTCGGAGCTCCATTCTTCAGGAGCTCCCCTGCTCCATCCCTGCCTTGGATGGTTTATAGCTTGTCACCATGTGCTCCTGATGTGCCCTACCATCCCCAGCACCCCAGCCCAATGGGATCCAGACTTCAGGACAGGTCAAGCAAAGACCATTTCCCTGGTGACCCTGTTGCAGGAGCTAGAAAACACTCTCTTGTTTCCCAGAAGAGGTGTCTGGGTGCATTTTCCCAGCATCCTTCCAGCATGGCAAGGTCTTCCAGGGCTGCTCAGGAAAATGGGAACACCTACCCACTGCACAGCAACATGTGAGCAACAAAAATACTCACTATCACATATTAAAACAAAGTGTCAACTCAAATCTTGCTCTGTGTTCAAGTCCACCGCCAACATCTTGGTGCCTATGTGTCCCCATGCAGGTGAGGACAACACATCAACTGCTGTGATGGTCAAAGGAAGGAGAGGTTGGATTGCCCCGAGACCCTGTAGACAAACAGCATTGCTAAACCTGATCTCCTCTACTAGCACTTGTCCTGTCCAGCTGCCGAACGCCAGTGGCCACAGCTGCAGGCTGGATCCATTGGTGAAAATCACATTTTAAGGTGCTTTTAGTCTGTAACTCCTCCAAACTGTATGTGGGAGGAAGGTAGGAAGGACAGCAGGAAAGAAGGAATTACAGCAGCTGCCTTCTCACCAGGCTCAATTGCACACTGATGCAGGCAAGACGTTGCAGGCCATGCCTGGGGACATCAGAGACAGACCAAATTACTGGAATAGCCAGCAAGCAGTGTGGATTACAAGGGACAAAGAAGCCAAGCCTGCACAGGAATTGGGAGATGCCAGAGGGGCCCTCCCCACGCCAGATATAACAATATGCTTCCCAGCACTGTTTTCCTGTTGCAAAACTCACCCTGAGTTGTCATACTAATTGCATTTTCTTGATGAGCCTGCCACTTAGGAAACAGCTTCTTTCCCATGGGTCTACAGCTTGGCTTTCAAGGCTTGGCTGGACAAAACCAGGGCTGGCCTGAGCTAGCACTGGGGATGGTCCTGCTCTGGGTGGGAAGTTGGATCAGAGGTCTGCAGAAGTCCCCTTCAGAAAGCTGTGGTTGGGCTGGACCCAGCTGGAGTGGCCTTTCCCCATCCCCTGGGCAGAGAGGTCTCCATCCCTGATGAGCTGTGCCCCCACAGTCCATCTCTCCTACATCTGCAGCCAGCCCTGCACATCATCATATGCAAGAGGACCTTTCACTGCCCCATGATCAGCAACAGCCCACATGCCTGTGGTTTCTGTGGCTCGTGCCTGGTTCATAACCCTGCACCTCTTGTGATGAGGATTTCTTCCATCCAACGCCCCCTCACCCAGCTCCTGAGGAGTGGCACTAAGGTTTTCCATATGTCTTGGAGGTCACCACCATAGCTGAAGGCTTTGCTGCCCACGCCAGTGTCATCCGGATATTATGGTGGCACACCACGGTAGCCATGACCTGTGACAAGCCTCAGATGTCAGTGAGAGCACTGACAAGCATTCAGCCACTTACAGAAGCAACTCCTTCTGGCACCCCAAGAGATTAAAGCTTTTGTGGCAAAGGAGGAAGGATCAGTCATTGTACATACCTGTGGCATTCAGCAAGCACTAACAGACTCCTGGGTTTTGATGTAAAAACACAGTAGGAACACATAAAGACCAGCCAAAATGACAGTCCCTACCTCCTTTACCCAAGTCTTGGGGTCACACAAGTCATCAGAGTCATGTCCATCCCCAGGTACCCAGTGTGGTCTGGAGCCAGCCTGTGCTGGAGCATTCTCTGCTCCTGCCCCAGCAGGGGAGGACTCAGCAGAGCTGTCAGCTCAATGCCTCACAGGGGACCTGCCCACACTGCCCAGAAAGCTTTGCCTCCACAGAGCTCAGCCACGGCAGGGCCATCTCCTCCACCCCCCGAGTACCCATCTCCAGCTGGCACAGGTGCATGCTGCCGCACTTCAGAGCTTCAGCACTGCCTGATGGCACACCTGGGCTCAGATCCCGGGTGTTTTGGACCACTCAACTCAGCTGTGGGTCCTCTCACCACTTACCTCTGGCACCAAGCTGAAGTGTGTACCAGAGCACATCAACAAACTTGAGAAGAACCCAACAGTGCCTTCCTCAGAAGAGAGATGGCAACACATGCCACCATCCAAACTCAGAACCACTATCTCTAGTGGCAAACTGCTGCTCAGCTGCAAGTCACTGGGCACAGGCAAGCAGGATGGAGGAGAGCAGAGACGGTGTCTGCTCCTTCTCAGAGGAGCATTCCCCACACACCCGCCCTGGGTAATCCAACCAAGCCAAAGCTAGGGATGCAGGGACACCCCATCCCCTCCACACAGCCAAAACGGATGGAGACCCAGGAAAATGTCTCACCACAGCCAGGAGGACTCACAGCACTCCCTCAGCTCACTGGGAAGCACCAGAGCTCATGCCTGCAAAAACCGAGGAGCTCATGCAGAACTGCAAAGCAAACCCTTCAGAGGATACTTTAACTGCAATGGTGACCGAAAAGCCCAAGTCCTCCATGCATAAAATGAACAACTGGAGGGATAATAAAGCCTCGTAACTCGGTTGGGATCCTTTCTTTCAGCAACAGCCGGGGCTAGGAGGAGAGCACGCATTGCACATCAACCTGACCTGCTGCTCCAGGCCTGTCCGTGCAGTCGGGAGGGTCGGCGGCACTGAGCGAACCTGTCCTCCCAGCTTATAAAGAGACACGGAGAGGCTGGGACTTGTCCGTCAACATCCGAAAGCCCAGTCCCTCTCCAATCACACCGCCCATTCTTCCTCTCCAGCCCAATGATTCAGACGCGGCATCCCAAACCTCAGGGAGCTCAGCAGCAAAGTGCCACATCTTGAAGGTAGGTTACCAGGGAACTCCCAGGCCTTGTGGCATCCTGCAATTGGGAGTTGCATTTTTGGCATACCTCTGCAGAGGGATTCCAGCTGCCTCATCTGTAATAGGAAGGGCAACTGTGCTCTGGGGTTGCCAGACAGGTCACCAGCTGCTCACACTTGCCTTTCCTGGTGTAGGTACCCATTGGCAATACGTGTCAGCTCTGCATGTCAGCAGCAGGCACAGGGATGACCATGCTGCCTAGAGAAGGTGGCACAACCATGCCAGGGTTGAAAGGGAAGAGGCAGAGCTCACACAGGAAAGGAGGAAGAAATACCAGGTTCACCTGATACTGATGGTCTGACTTTTATCAATGTGGAGATCCCAAGAGTGGAAATCCGAAGGGTGCAAAGTAAATCTCACGTGGGCAGGCATGACAACCAGCCCTCCATGATGGTTCTGCATCCACAGGGCCCTTCAACCACATGTCTTCTATCCCCATCACCTCTCCTCCTGCCAGGAGAGCAATGGTGGTGGGAAGGGACCTCTGGAGTCTGCATCCTAGCCTCCTGCTCACAGCAGGACAGTTGCCAGCAACCGTGGCTCTGTCTAGCTGAGGTGGACCCATGTGACTGCTGAGCAGCATCCAGGAAAAAGCCAGGTGGAGGAAAACAAGCATAACCAGCCTGGCATATGGGACAATCATCCCTGAGCCAGCAGTTAATGCATTAACGGTTTCTCGTCTACGCTGTGTTTCACAGCTCCTGTGCAGTGCTCACTGAGAACGAGAGACCGGGGTCCCACCTGGGAGTACTTCTCCCACATCTCTCATGGTTGAGTTATTGGACCTGTCCACTTTCTGCCAGCTGGGGAAAACAGGACAGTCACCATGTGAGCTGCACAAGGTTATAACCCAGATCCTCCCTTCCCTGCACTGTCCCACAGACCCTCAAGAGCTTGCTAAGAAGTTGGGACCCCCTCTTCTCCTGGTGGGATGTGGGTATTGATGCACAAACCAAAGTACAGTGGCACCTGCTGCCAAGCCAGGGCCGGTGGAGCCCTGGGACAGTGGGCTCACAGTTCACACACCCCATTGTATTGCCTTTGACTATGGTGCCTGCAGGTAAGGTAAATAATAAGATCTGAAGTATAGGCCATAAACATAATTTTGAAAGTCCTCTCCCCATGCCACAGCCCTGCTCATACCCTCCCTGGGCATTTACTGCCAGCCACCTCTGCCCTGGCCATGCTGATGTGCCCTTGGTTCTGAACTGCTTTTGGATGTGACTTTCGTGGCAGCAAAGACATTAAGTAAGAAGGGTTCCTCCTGCCTGTGGGTTATGCAAGTCCCAGGAACCACAAGTCTGACAAGGGACTCCCAGTCAGTGCCTTGATCTGAAAAAGCAACAAATGTGTTTTGCCAGCATCAGGTCTCCACAGGACAACCAGCAAGTCATGTTCTTTGCAGGCAGCTTCAAGTCCAAAGTCTGTGATGCAACAGATCATCTGGGTTAGAAGAAAGCCCAGACCAGGACTGAATTGGAACCCACTCATTTCGCAGCACAACCATTTGATACTCAAGTCAGGCTGCATCATTTCCAGGGCCAAACCAGCCTGACTGGAGAAGACCCCTTTCACACCAGCTTCAGCTCTCTTCCTTGGGTCCTGACTCATGAGTCTTAATGGCAGAGTTTGTATCGGGACATTATTTAAGAACACCACTTTGGAAAGCAATTTGGACTTGTGCGGCAAGACACGAGGTGATAGGTCTATTGCCAATGGCTGCCTATATGTTGGTCTAAGACAGGTTTGACTGAGCAGCTTGCCCTTCCTGCAGCCAGGTGCATGAGAGATGAGAAGCTGCCCTGGCTGAAGAAGATGTAGGTGTCTCATGCACATAGTGGCAGCATCCACTCCATAGATGGTTACTTCTTGAATTAGGGTGCTATCACAAATGCCACCATTCTCTCCGAGAAACAGAGCAGCCCATTCCCGAGCAGTTGGAGGATCTCCATCTTACTGACTGGTATGTTTTTTCAGTGCTACCAAAACAAGTAGGTTTTGCTCTTGCACCAGATTGCTCTGAGGTGGTGACTAGCAGGCCATAGAGATGTCCCACCCTGTCTTCCATGGACCAAGCTTATCCACAGCCCTGGAAGGACAGTGTCACTTCAGTTGAAGGAGCTCAAGAAATGAGTGTCCAGGTGGGGAATCGGCCCAGCAGAAGACAGAATGGGTCACAAAGCACTCATGACTTTTGGAGTGGTATCACCAGTGAGCAGAATATTTCTCCTGTCAGTGCAAAATACCTCTGGCTTGGATGGACCCACGCTTATTGTGGTTTTCACCAACAGAATTATTGTTTATTTGTTTTCCTGAATTTAAATGCTCACATGAAAGAGCAGGATGTGGCACTTTGCAAGAGCTTCGTTTAATTACAGGGCCTTTGGGCACCATTCCCCACACCCAGCCAAGGTCCTGGAGGAAGCAGGCTGGTTCAGTAACTCAGTGCAAGGCTGTAACTGCTCACACGGCATTTCTTTGAGCACAGATGTCAATACTCAAATTCAGGGCTCATGGTGCTGATAGCACAGTCCAAACAATCCAAAGGGCAGCATATATTTTCCTGTAAACTTGTCCTGTAGCCTTTTTCCAAACTCTTTTACAGTGGTTTGTGCAAACCAGAGCACGTGTCTCTAGTGCTTCTGGTGGATATAGCATGTTCAGCAGAGGACCTTTAGTGTTTTGAAGAATGTAGAGAGGACACAGTGCAAAACCAGTTTGGGGGTTTTTTTTAGTCACCTGGGGTACTGAAGAAAATGTGATGAAACCCAAAGGAACTATAGTTTCTTCTATAGAAGAAATGCAGGAACACTTTCACTGACTCAAGTACCTACAAACATCCCTGCCAATGACCTTGCTGCTCGCTGCACTCCTGCCTGGTCTGGATGGCCGTGTTTGTAGCCTCTCCTGCCTTGAAAACAGTTACATAAATGTGGCAAAATACCGGGCTAGGAATGCCCTGCCCTATGTGACCTTTCAGGCAGTGTCAGGCATGGACCTGACAAGGCAAAGGTGTGTGTTCCTACAAGGAAAGAGAGTGAAAACCATGCTGAGAAGTGCCATAGAACAAAGAAGGCATTTAATCATCCACTTGAGCAAGAAAGAGACCCAAAGGTCCTGTTATGCAAGATGTTGTACCTTGCTTGCACTGAAAGCCTCAACCACAGGTACCAAAGAAGAAAGTAAACACAAGTAAAAGGTTAAGAAGTGGCAGAAAAGGCCACTGACATGCAATTACTAGAGCAAAAGACATGCAAGATATTACTGGATGCCAGGAAGGGGAAGATTTCACAACAGCTTCCCATTTGGGGCAAGATGCTTTTGTACTCTGACTTCCACCCAGCCCTACAGCATTACAGGAATGGTATTTCCTGTATCAACACTCTTGAAGTGTTGTCCCAAGAAAGGCCAATATAATCAATTATCTCTCATCCAGTGTCCTGCAGAACAAGATCAACAGTTGTTGAAAATCACCCTGCTTAGAGACTTGCTGGAGACTAGAGACCTCCAAGGGTCTGTCCAACCTAAACTATGTGCCTGTCTGAGGAAGGCTGAAGAGCAGATGCACAGCAGGAGAGAAGCCCCAGCTGTTGATTCACGCATACACACACATTCTCTGTTGGACCAGAGGACTGCTAGACAGATGAGGAAGTCCCCTGAGCAGAGGCTTTGGTGGAACTAACCCACACAGAGGAGTTGATCAGGAGCCTTGCAAGGTAGGGACAGCCAGGACCACTCTGCTGAGCCACCCAGCTCCATGAAGCAGGGTCCTGTGGCAGCTCAAGTGCAACAGAGGCTGTTGAAGCTACGAAGGAGGGCACATGGGTATACATGTCTGAAAGCACCCATCACAGGAGTTAAGCAAGCATCAGTGTGCCTGAGCTCCCCAAGGTCTTCCTGCTCAGCAGAAATGTCCAGCTGTCCTCCAGACCAGCCATTCTCCATCCAACATCATCCTTACATGTGGAAGCCTCTTTTCTGGAGATCTTCTGAGGTTACAAGGCCACCTGTAAGGTCCTAATTGTGCTTTTGTAGTGTAAAGTACTTGGTGCAGAGAAAACATTACGTTTTGTCTCTTCCTTGCTCCATAAGTTGCAGGCATTGCTCCCATCAAATATGCAACATGACTAATTCTGGATATGTGTGTGTGTGGAGCTCTGCAAACCCTCCAATGAGGGATAGGCATGCGGTGGTGTTTTAGGTGACTGTTCCTTACAGCTCCCCAAAACCTACAGGGCAGCCACATCTGCCCAGTAGCTGCATTCAGGTGTCTGTGCCTGCTGAGACCCACATTTGGCATCACTGATGGCATCACTCCTGAATCCCATGCCTTCTGCCCATGGCCCAGCTCCCATGCTGACTCATGGTCCACCCACCACGCCAGGAAGCATGAAATTGCTACTCTACGCTTGGTTGGTTTGCTGGTGGACTTGGTGGTGTTGGGTTGACGGTTGGACTGGATGATCTTACAGAATCATAGAATCATTTAGGTTGGAAAAGACTAAGATCATCCAGTCCAACCATTAACCTAACATTACCAAGTCCACACTAAACCAATTAAGGGTAGACTAGACTGAACCATGTCCCAGAATGCCACGTCTACCTGTTCTTTGAACACTTCCAGGGATGGTGACTCCACCACCTCTCTGGGCAGCCTCTTCCAATTCTTGACTACCCTTTCCATAAAGAAATTTTTCCTAATATCCAACCTAAACCTCCCCTGGCACAGCGTGAGCCCATTTCCTCTTGTCCTATCACTAACTACTTGGGAGAAGAGACCAACACCCACCTCACTACAACCTCCTTTCAGGTAGTTGTAGAGAGCAACAAGGTCTCCCCTCAGCCTCCTCTTCTCTAAGCTAAACAGTTGCAGTTCCCTCAGCTGCTCCCCATCAGCCCTGTGCTCCAGACCCTTCCCCAGCTTCGCTGACCTTCTCTGGACACGCTCCAGCACCTCAGTGTCCTTCTTGTAGTGAGGGGCCCAAAACTGGACACAGTATTCCAGGTGCAGCCTCACCAGCGCCGAGTACAGGGGGACAATCACCTCCCTGCTGCTGCTGGCCACACTATTCCTGACACAAGCCAGGATGCTGTTGGCCTTCTTGGCCACCTGGGCACACTGCTGGCTCACGTTCAGCCGCTGTCAACCAGCACCCCCAGGTCCTTTTCGGCCAGGCAGCTTTCCAGCCACTCTTCCCCAAGCCTGCAGCGTTCCATGGGGTTGTTGTGACCGAAGTGCAGGATCTGGCACTTGGACTTGTTAAACCTCATACAGTTGGCCTCAGCCCATCGATCCAGCCTGTCCAGGCTTGGAGGTCTTTTCCAACCTAACCAATTCTATGATTCTATGAGGAAGCTTTGCAAGAGCTCATCTCGGCACAGAGTCCCAGCAGCAATGCTGAGACCTCTGGGACTTGCTCCCCTCCAGCACATCACCCATACTGCAGCCCTCCCACAGCTAGAGATGGCGATGCTGGCTGTGCTTTGGTCCAAAGCTCAACCTTCAGGTAACTCCCAGATCCTGTGCAGGGCAGAGATGCCCCTTTCAATAACCTGCTGGTCCCGTGAGGGACCATTGCAAGCCATCTGTCTCAGTAAGATGCTGACTAGGAGGTCTAAAGGCTGCTGCTTCTTTTGTTCCAGGAACTAAAAGTGGCACCCAAGAAAGAGCAGGTCATGTTGGCTTGACATCTGCAACAGATCAACAGTTAAGTCTTTGGGTGAGGTGCCGGTGAGACATAACTGGTAACTCCCACTTGCAAGGACCAGGTGCCCCTTGGCAGCTTGGCCATCAGGAAAAGCCTTGGGGAACCCTGGAGCTGTTTCCTGTAGAGCAGAAGTTGTTATCAAATAGTAGGTGATGCGTCTGTCCTTCCTGAAGGACTGTTCATTTCGCTGCCCCGGTCCCTGTGTGCAGATACAGTGGAGACCCCTTGCTTTTCTGGCGGGCAGAGGAGAGGTGAGAAAATTCACCTTGGAGGGGAGAGGGCAAGGGGTAAGACAGACTCCAGGAACACAGCAGGGCCACCTTTGTGTGGAGTGGCAGTGCCAGCTTCCCCAGCACCCCAAATCCTGGGGTACCTGAACTCGCCAGGCACCTCCAGGCACTGGAAAGCTGTCCCCACCTCCTGGGCAGCTCTGGGCAGCTCAGCCCATGGCCACAGCACAGCTGATCACATGCTGAAACCAGCCCTCTTGTGACACCCGTGGCTCTCCTCCCTGCCCCCAGAGTCCTTCACAGCCCTCCACTGCTTCCCTGGGGACCTCAAGGCTTCCGGCACATGACCACAATAGCTTGGCTCCTTCTCAAGCTGGCAGGTCATGGCTTGCTCTTCCAGGATCCTGCAATCCATGCAGCAAAATTGCATTTGACATCCTTTTTATTTAGGGACACATTTGTTAATACTGGTGGCCACCTGCACGCCACCCAATAGATTGTGAGAAGGTGGCCGTGGGTGGCACCACACATTGTTTTCAGCTGAAAGAGGAAAGATGTCACAGGGTAGGCAAGCTGCAGAGCTCGGCTGACACAAGCTCATCCCTAGCACACATGGGCTGGATTTGGGCCACTGTGAATTGCTCAGAGATGTGGGGATGTGGCCAGGGTGTGAGGGAAGACTACATCCGAGGATCATCAGCAGGAGCCAACAGTCACATGGCTACCTCCAAGGCAGACATCAGAAGCAATGAGAGAAGAGACCAGGCTTGGGAATTACCTTGCCCACTGTGTAAAGATGGGCTGGAAAGAGCTCTTGTATTTGGTCACTGTTTAAAGACCAAGGCACCCCATCAAGCCCAGCTCCCAGCTTTGTCCCAGCCCAGAGCTTCCGTTCCCCCACCATTTCCAGCATCAGCAACAACCTCCACCAGCAGAGGAGACGTGAGAATCTTCTCCCTTGGCTTCCCCACCATCATGGCTTGGGCATCCAGTACTAATCCAGCTACACCTCGAAGCCTTACCCTCTTCTTCCCACCACCCCAGAGTCTGCAATGGCTGTTGGGTTGCTCCCCAAAGCCTGCTCCTCAAAGCCTGCTCCTCCCTAGCCCAGTTCAAAATTTTTAAGCTGTGGATCTCTGCAGCACTCACATACCATGCTGTAACCAAAGCAAGCTCAGACAGAGGACACTCCCACAACCCTCAGAAAGTAGCCCTCAGATGCACAGAGCTCTGCAGGCAGACCTGCACAGACCTTCTCCTTGCAGGACCTCCTCATAAAGCCCCCAGGTTTAGCACAGCCAGCTCCCACCAAGGGCAGCAAATAGAAAGGAGCTAGACCCAGCTCTGCCCGTGCTCCCTGTGTCCTCACAGGTAGCTTCTGGACTCCAGGCTCACCTTAATCCACCTCAGTGGCTTGCAGGAAAACCCACTGAGTCTTCCTTGGTCCTTCAGAAGTCCTTCCTTTCACACCCTCTCCAGAAACACCTGCTCCCCTCCGTGCCTCTCTGCACAAGCTGTGAGCCCACAGCTCTCCCTATGCCAGCTCCCCCTATTTCTCCAGCCCCTGCCCCTCCTCCCCTTAACCTCTCCTGCCAGACAGGCTCAGCTGCTCCATGGGAAGGATGACTCCTCACCTGGCCCTTCCGCTACCCTCAAGACAAAGGAGATGCACGCATAGATGCAAGCCCCCCGCGGGTGTTATGCCCTCTGCTTGGCACTGGGGAAGCCAAATCATGGTGCTGTATCCAGGTTTGGGTTCCCAGGGACTAGTGAGACATCCCCACATTGGAGTCAGCCTGGGGACACTGTGGTGATTGGGGGCAGGAGGGGGCAGGGTGTGCAAGGAGAGGCTGCAGGAGCTGGGCTTGCTCAGCCAGAGACGAGCGTCTCCGAGCGTCTCCCTGCCCAAAGGGGTCTCAGAGGCGCCAGGGCCAGACTCTGCTTGGAGGGGCACAGCAAGAGCCCTAGAGGCACCAGCACAGCTGCAGCACGGGAAACCCCAGCTGGCCCCAAAGAAACAGCCAGCTGCATTTCAGCAGGTTGCCTGGCAGATCCAGAAAACCGGTCACTGAATCAAGCCCTCAGCTTTTCCTCTCAGCCAGGGCAGCCACATGTCAGCACAAGCCCCTCTTGGCATGTCCTTTGGCTTGTGAATACCCAGAGACCTTTGCTTTGCTATTCGGGGGTGAAAAGCTACTGCATGTTCCCTGAGAGCCGCCAGCACATGTGTGATGGGTGTCACCTCCCTGTGGCTCCATCCATCCATGTAAGGGTGGGCTCCCAAACATGTGCACCTCACCAAGAGGTTTGCAGAGCATCTGAGGAGGCTGCTTCTACACCATCCGCTCAGCCACCACTGTGCCTCTGTTGGCACAGTTTAAATGGTGCCCAGTGCCTACAGCACAACCAGCACGTGCACGGTCAATAATCAACAAAATCATAGCTGGAGTCAGGATGTGCTTTCCCCCACCAAGCAGGAGCTGAGAGGTGCAGAGGGCCCTGGGGACACTCAGGTGGGAAGGGATGGAGCCTGGGAACATGCATCTCCAGGGCTGGACCTGCGCCTTGGCCACCGCAGCACACCACAGCCACACACCACGCTGCCCAGGAAGGAGCCTGCAAGGGGGCTGCTCTACCACTCACACCCCAGCGTCCAGGGGACAACTGCCTCTCCTTGAAGTCAACGCTGTCTTTCCACCCTGCTGCCAATCTGTTGATGGTTTGTAAAATAGCTTCAAAGGGAGGGGAGGGAGCCCAAGGACTACCAGCATTATTAAAGACTGAGGCAAAAAAAAGCGTTGAGTGCCTCAGCTTTTTCTTCATCCCTATTAGTCCGACGACTATCTTCAACAAATATCACTCCAATGTTTTCTTTAGACCTCCTCTTGCTACTAACATACTTTAAAAAGCCTTTCTTGTTGTCTGATACACCACCAGCCAGTTTCAACTCTACAGCTCAACAGCTTTGGCTTTTCATGTGTATGAAAATGCATATATCCCTGCATATCCCTGAAAATGTGTATATCCCTGCATATGGGAACCATGGCTCTGTAATCTTCCTGTGCAGCCTGACCTTGCTTGCAGAGATCATACGATTCCTTTTTCCTCTTGAGCTCCACGAGGAGTTCCCTGTTCAGCCAAGCTGGTCTTCTGCCCTGCTTGCTTGATTTAGGACACAGTGGAATTGCCTGCTCCTCTGCTCCTCAAAGGTACTTCTTAAAAACTGACCAGCACTTGCCAACTCCTAAGCCCTCAACAGCAGATTGCCAGGGGAGTCTGCTAAGTACCTCCCTGAACAGTGTAATGTTTGTTCTCTTGAAATCCAGGGTAGCAACTCTGCTGTCCTTTTTTCTCATTACACTGACAATTTTAAACTCAACCATTTCATGATCACTGTGGCCAAGACAGCCACCTACCATCACATCCCCCACAAGTCCTTCTCTACTCACAAATAGCAAGTCTAGGAGGGCATCTTTACTAGTTGGCTCCCTGAGTAGTTGTGACAAGAAGTTCTCTCCTACAAACTTCAAGAATTTCCCAGACCTGCTCATCACAGCAGTACAGTATTCCCAGCTGATGTCTGGGAAGTTGAAATCTCCCATAAGGACAAGGGCTACCAATCCAGAAATTTGTCCTGATTGCCTATAGAATAACTCATCAGTGCTTACATCCCAGCTGGGCAATAGGTAGTAGATACCCACTACAACATCTACTTTGTTTTTTGTTTTCATCCCCCTAATCCTCACCCTGAGACTCTCAACCACATCATTGCTAACTATAAGGGCTGTACCATCAAACCTTTCCTTTACATATGGTGCAACACCTCCACCTCGCCTTCCCTGCCTACCCCTCCTGAAGAGCCGATAGCCCTCCATCCCAGCGCTCCAGGCATGGGACTAATTCCACCAAGTCTTGCTAATACCAATGATATCGTAGCTCTGGGAACCAATCAAGGCTTCCAGTTCATCCTGTTTGTTTCTCATACTGTGTGCATTGGTGCACAAGCATTTCAGATACACTCCTGAGACCTCCATGCTCCCAGGAGCAGTGTAAATGTTCCCACTAGCACTGAATGAAGAGCAGAAATGGATAGTAGTCTGAAGGTTGTACTGGGCTCTTCAGTCTTGTGGTGACGTCCCTAATTCAGGCCCCAGGGAGGCAGCAAACTTCCCTGAACAGAGGGTCCGGTCTGCAAATGGGTGCTTCCATTCCGCACAGGAGAGAATCACCAATGACCATAACTCGCTGCTGTTTCTTCTCGGCGCTGATCTTAATGCAGGTTTTGTTATGAGGGATTGGTCTCTCTGACCTTGGCAAGACCGCTTGCGCAGGTTCCTCCTCTCTCATTACACGCTTCATCTACCACACCCAGGGTCTCATACCTGTTCCATAAGGGTATCTTAGAGGGTAAGGAGGGATTTCTCTTACCACTCTATGCTGTAACCTCCTTCCACCTCTCCTTGTCCCTTGTGATGCTGCCTTCCTCCTGGAGATCCTGGACCTGCCTCCGTAGCGGCCACGCTGAGTTGGCTTCTATGCATCAGAGATGGCAGAGTACATGTCCATTGATTAATCTCCCTCTTAGACTCTCAAATACTCCTCAGCCTGCCCACCTCCTCCTGTAGCTCGGCCACCAAGCAGAGCAGTTGACCAGTCTGGTCACACCTCCCACAGGCTTGCTTGCAATTGCTTTCCACCTCTGGGGATATCCCTTCACACATCCCACAGCCAGAAACCTGGGTGGTCACATGCTAGAACAGGAGCTCCATCTGTGTGGCTGTGTTGGTTCTACCAGGTGCTAGAAGCTCAGGACACTGTTTTTTGCCAGGTGGTCACCATGCTGCTGCTGCTGCTGCTGCTGGTGCTCCTCGCACTGCTCTGGCATCCATTGCAATCGCACCACTCCATCATCCAACGTGACTTCGCTTTTACCAAAACAAATTGAATCTGACTATAGGTGTGTCCCCAAAGGTCATGTATCTTTCAAAAAATTGCATTCCAAACCCAGTTTCGAAAGGCCACAAAAACTTTCCAAAAATTGAAAAAAATCTAAGAAAATTAAAAATGTACAAATGTTAAAATCTCTGAAAAATTCAAGCAAGTCCAAAGCTCCCTTGTCCTCCTGTGCTGTCATGCAGACTGGTAGTCAGCAACATCTTCAGATGTTTCCTTGAATGCCAAGTGCTCTGGTTCACTCATTCACAGCCAGACAGAAACTGCATCCCCCAGCACTATGGGCAGATAAAACCCATACATGGTGGACGTTCACTCCCATGACTCACACCGTGTTCACACCAGTCCTGTCAGGATCCAGTACTAAC
This sequence comes from Pelecanus crispus, assembly GCF_030463565.1. Taxonomy (NCBI): domain Eukaryota; kingdom Metazoa; phylum Chordata; class Aves; order Pelecaniformes; family Pelecanidae; genus Pelecanus; species Pelecanus crispus. The sequence continues at coordinate 39,329,941 of NC_134652.1, read as the reverse complement.
AGCAGCACCGGTGAGAAAGCAGTCCAATGGTTCACCTTGCAGTTGCTTTCAGTCATCCCTTCCTCCATCTCTCCCCTTCAGTGGGTGTTTGTTGTTACAAGAGGAAAATAGAATAATTTTTAAAACCTATGCAATAAGCTTGGCTTTTAAACTCAGAATTCTTAATTTTTAACCCAATTTTGTAGATGGGTTTTTTTAATTGCTTTTAGACAGATAAGAGAAATGTATTGTTTCTCCAGTAATGACCTTCACTTTGAAGCCTGGACTGTGCTGTGGTGCTGAGCCTAACAAGCCCTCTACACCATCTCCCTTGTTAGCTGATACTCAGTACATGCTGTATGCTGCAGCCCTTCCCTGTTCGGGGCCAGATGCTGGGCCAAGCTTGCAGCTGCCCAACACAAACCCCTTCTGTAACCCTCTGCCTGGCTGGGGGTGCCAACGCAGACCAGATGTCCCATCAGCTGCAGGCTGTAACCTGCACAGGTGTCCTTTTGGCAGATGGCAGATAAACCTGCCAGCAACAAAATGCTGATGCTTCGAGATCTGACTGTGGCTGTTTTTCCTGACTCGCTCATGCCTTTATAGTCATGTGTAGTAATTCACCCTGAATTGAGGTCATTCTGAGGCCCTCCCAGCCCGATTTTATCAGTGTTGCAGGAGAGGTGGGGAGCATCCCTGGGGCTGCAGCACTGGAAATAGTGAGATAGTCTGGTCTGGTGCAGAGAGCGGTGAGGGGATGGAGGAGGAGTACATCTGCATCCCGGTGGTGCACAAAGCCTCAGCAGATGTCCTGATCCTCTCTGGAAAGTCTCCATCCCACAGCAAGAGCCATGTCATGGTCTGCATGTTGGAAATCTCTGGGAACACCTAGCTGAAGGATCAGCTCCTGCTCTGTTCTCTTTCCATCAGACTCAAGGAATAGGGAAAGTAATATGGCCCCAGACTTGATGCAAGGACCAGGAGTGGCCATAACTCCACCAGGATCCTCTCTGATGTCCTGTCCCCAAAAGGAAGGCAAGTTATGTTGGCATTAATATATGCTGGGAGGAAGAGGGAGTGATTTCTTGTCTCAGCATATTTGAACCTGTTTTTCCACCTTTCCTTCTCTCCCTGCAGGGGAAAAATCAGACTCTCGTCTGAGTCACCACTCACACGAGGGTGAGCCAGGCTGGGAGGGCTTCTGGCACTGCCTCCAGCTAGTCTTTACTAAAGACCAGTCATTACAGCTTCAAACTGAGGTGGAATTATTTAGGCTTTCCAAAGAATGCATGTTCATATTTCAGCAAGCATGGCTTGGCCAGACCTGGCAGGTATCGGCACCAGGAAAGGTGACAGGAGCCCTCGGTGTGCAAAGCCAGCACTGGGTTGCTGCAGCATGCCAGTGCACAGGCATGTTGGCAAGGAGCGGAGAGGTGGCCTCAAAGGCAGTGTTGCCAAAAACAATGCCCACAGTTTGTGCCACCCCTCACCGTCCCTGCAGGGAGCTCCTCAGCCACTGGGCAGCAGCTGGCCAAAAGCATTGCCAGCTAGGAAGGGGTGAAGTCAGCGGGAGAAGTGCAGGACGGGCAAAAAACACCTAACAAGGGCTGTGATGAGTGCACACGGAGATAACTGGAGGTAACTGAAAATTGGTTGGGCATAGACACCCAGCAAAGTCACCTCTCACTGTGGATCAGATGGACATCCTTTGTGCTCAGTAAGAAAAGACACATCCTCCCACCAAAACTGCACCCCATGGACAATGAGAGTGAAAGGTAGCTTCATCCCTGGCTTCTTCCCTTCCAGGGGATGGACTTCTTTTTCATTTTTTAAAGAGCACCCCCAGCAGTCATTATGGGAATTGGGAGGTTTTGCATTTCCAGGCAGCAGATCATTACACATTGGGAGGCAGCAAGAAGAGCCAACAAGAGCTGGATGGGTTTCCCGCAGGAGCTTGCTGGGATGAGCTAGGCTGGCCCCATGCACCCCGCTGTGCCCCATGCACCCCGCAGCACCCTGAGCACCAACACCAGCCCCATGAACCAACACCAGCCCCTTGCACTAATGCCAGCCCCGTGCACCAAAGCCAGCCCCAGTACAGGTGGAGAGTGGTCCAGAGGCTGCACATCCTCCAGTCCATAGTCGTCACAGGTGACGTCAGGTGACGCTGTGCCACATCAGGTGGAAATAATCAATTCGTTACAGCTCTCAACTCTTCCGTAGTGCCACGAAAATGTTCCCAAGTGAGCCCAGGTGGTAAGGGTGTCTCCTTTCAGAGCAGACTCCAGCCCTCAGGTAAATTACATGTTGACAGGAGGAGGATTAGAGGGAGTGACAACCCGTGACACTCCCAAATGCATGGAGTGGAAGGAATAACAGCCTGACGTATGGTGTGTGAGAGTGGCATGCTCGGGTGGCGGGGACCTCCTGCTTGGCTGACATCAGGAAGAAAGGCGCCTATGCCTCTTGCGCTGCAGCCCCTGAACCGTGACGGCTAATCGTTCCTCCTTGGGTGCCTCTGCCTTTGCACATGCTGCCAGCGAGGGGCCATCCCTGGGCACAGCAGGAGAGAGCTGTAGGTAGTTGAAAAGCCCCGCGGATGGGACGGCGGGGCTTCCCTGGGAGCGCTGGGTCTGAAGGAAATTCGTTTCTTCTTGCGGGAGGGGCAGTGGGAGCACTCGGGGGTCAGGACCGTGCTGCTGGTGGAAGAGGTTTCACCCTGCTACACCTCTCGGAGGTTACCAGGAGCTCTCAAGGTCTGCTGAGCTGAGCAACCCTTCACAAAGGGAATATTTTTGCAGATTGGCTGTTGGGAAGAAAGGGCAAAGCTCTTCCCTTGAATTTGCATGCTATACTCCTGACACTATACCACAAAAATGTTTCCTGTCTCTCCTTGCTTTGCTGAAAGGCTCAGTCTTAAAGGAATGAGACTAGAGTCTCCTGGGGCCGGGCAGCTGCGGGAGGGCTGTGTTGAGTGAGCATGGCTGCCATCCTTGCTGTGCCTCCCTCCTCTGCCCATGTCTCCCAGAGACCCATGTGCTCCTCAGGAGCACCCTGGGAACGATCCCTCAACTGCCTTCCCCTGGGGAAGGAGAGTCCCACTGCATAGCAGGGATGTTGGCAGTGACAGGTGATGCAACGAGGAGGTCCTGGCCCTGAATCACAGCCGGGGGGATCAGGGTGGAGGTGGGGAACCCTTCTTCCCCAGAGTGGGGAGCAGCCAAGGGAGATGGGGTGTCACCACTCTGGAGCAGGGGTCAGGGCTCTGCTGGGCCAAGCCACAGCCACCACAACCTCATGCTGGCAATACCCTGCTGTGAGCAGGAGAGTGGACAAGGGGTGTCCCGAGGTCCGCTCCAGCAGAGCAGCAGTGTGTGTGTGTGATCTTCCATGTATCTGCTCTGCAGGCAGCAGAGGGAGCAGGTGGCCTTCTCCCCAGCTGCCAAACCACCTCTTGCAGCATGGGAAGATGGTGCCTCCAGCAGAAGAGAGCGGGGATGATGAGGGTTAGCTGGGAAAAAACAGAAACCTGCTCGCAGTTCTCCTATCTTTTCCCAAGAAGATATTTTGCAGGGAAGCAATGGGGTGGATGCAAGACACCTGACACTGGTATCTGGCCATGGTCACTGCTTCCCACACCACCCAGCATAAGCACATGCATTTGGCAGGGATTTGGCAGGGCTCTTTGCTGTGGGCTTCATGCAATTTAAGCATTTAAGCACATCACACTAGAACTGAGGCAGTATTTCTGTTGCAAATTTGTTGTCTCCAACAAATAAAGTGATAGTAAGAGGGTTTGTAGTAGGAACATACCAAAACAGATACTTCAAAACCCTTCCCAGGAAGAACAGCAGGTCTCCTGGGACAGTATTTCACTTGGGTTTGCAAAAAGAACTCAAGTGTGTCCCGGGGTCTTCTTCAGCCATAAGGAGAACCCAACCAAATCACATTATTTGATTTCATATTAAGAACAAAACCTCCATGGTCCTGAAACACAAAATTGGGTGGTTTACTCCTGATTAGTTTTTATCAGTTTAACCAAATAATCTATTCTTCTGACCATCACAACCCCATTTTAAATGAATAGTCTATAATCACCCCCTCGAAGACGAGATTCACCTGGGACGGTATAGCTGTATACATACACACGCATTTTTCTAATACAAGGTTCTGATGGAGAATGTATGATTAAAATGTGATGGAGTTTGGACTATGGCATTGTTCAAGATAAGGAAAATGAGCCATTTTGGGACCAGTTAGAGGATCTGAAATTTATAATTATTTCACCTGTTGAGAGGTGAAACAAAACAGAACTACGAACAGAAGTGTAGTGCAGGCCAAGTGAAGCGCATGCAATCCCTAGCTTCTGTGTCAGTTCCTTCAATGTCTCTCACGCTCATCATGTTGACAATGTTTTGCAGAGTGCCATGATGTGGCTGTTCATCACCGTTGTTTATTTAATGTGCATCAATGAAAAGTCAGATGCAAGCCCTGAAGTGTTCATGGATGTTGTAAGTCCTGATTTCTCTCCCTTCTTCTGCTTGGGCATGCAAGCTACCTATGCTGCCATAGTCTGGGCAGGACCCATGGTCCCTATGTGTGTATCGTCACCAGAGTTTGGTACCAGGGTTTTATTAGAGCTTTTGTCTTCCTGTGCTTACATACATGGAGATTTATGGTAGATATTTATGGAGGAGTTTGGTCCAAATCAACAGGTTTGGTCAACACAGCTGTCTCAGGCTTGGAGCTTCACTGTCATTGCTGCCCTGCTCTTCACAAACATTGATTGCAACATGAAAAGCAACAATGGGTCTTTCTTTACCGGACCTGCTCAGGGAGTGAGGGAAACTCACACCTGCCAAAAATTTTAGCTGAACTCATGACATCACTGCAGCATTGGTAGAAGGGACATTGGGAGGTCCCTACTACACCCTCCTGCTGACAGCAGGAGTCACCACCCCCAGCTCAGGGCAGCCACTGTTGGCTTCACCCAGACGGTCTCTCTGACCCACTCTGGGACAGAAACCCCCACCTCCCTGGGGACCTGTCCCACACTGTCCTTCCCTTCCTACAGGGTGAAATTGTCTGCTACCACGGGTACCCCTACGAGGAGCATGAAGTGGTGACAGATGATGGCTATTACCTCACCATGCAGAGGATTCCTCACAGCAGAGACAATCCAGGAAACACGAGCACCTCCCACAAAGCAGAAGCACAGGGCTCCAGCATGTTCTGTCCCTGTAAGTGCCACGAGAAGGTCTGCCTGCCTGTCCAGGGACCCTGAGACCTTTGCTGGGCTGGAGTAGGCCATGGCCAGGGCTCCCTTGTCATAGGCTGGGTCCTCAAGGAGACAACTTCCCCTGTAGAATTAGCCTCAGGAGCAAAGAAATGCAGGTGCCCACCACACCGACCTTCTTGTTCTGAGAGGATCTGCTCCAAAGAGGAAGGAAAAGATAAGGAGAATGAACAGGACAGAGAAATCTTGCCCCAGGTTTTACCCCAGCTCAAAGCCAGCCAGTGGAGCAGCAAAAAGTCATTTGTCAGCAAAAAACCTCCCCATGTGCCCAGTCCAATGCCATCTCACCATTTCAGTTCCTTTCTTATCTTCACTTGAACTGCTGTTTCAAAGTAGAGGGGGTGATGCCCCATTCTTGTCAGGGTGTCCCTCTCTTAGGAAGCAGGAGAACTGGCATATGAACATGGCTAACAACTGTAAAAAGCCAGATTTCCCTTCCGGACACTTTGTCCTCAGCTGTCCAGGGTGGAAGTGTGAGTCTTATATTGAGGGTCTAAAAACCAACAGAAAAAAGAGGAGATAAAGGGGGTGGGGCAGGGGGGAAGAAAGGAAGGTCACTTTCATCTTTCATTTCAACTTTTTCATGCTGCAACCTGTGGTCACCCTACCATATGAATTCAGGTATCTTTGTGATGACCCTGTTGTGGCTGTGAAGTTGGACGTGCTTTGAGCAGGGGATTGGAGCAGACCTCCAGAGGTCCTTTCCAAAATAAACCTTTCCATAATCTCTCTTCCCCTCTCTTCCTACAGCACTTCAGGCTTTCTGGTCCTTTGTAAAAAAGATCTTAAGTTAGTTCTGGGGAGCTGAGACTTGCCCATATGGCTTAAAGTGGGCAGAATTGGGTGGAGAAGGTGCTCTTGATCCCTCCAATACCCCTGTCTCTTGCAATGGGGCATCATGGTGTTGCCGTGGGAGGTACTTAGACTCTGCTGTGTTTTCAATCAATGTCTTCTGGTCAGAACCAGAGTACCTGAGCCCAACAAAAGGCACCTTGAGGAGGGCGGTCTCCATGGAAAGGGCACAGCCAGTGTCCAGAAAGACATGAGGCTTGGTTTCTTTCTTCCTGGGAGCATGATTTACTGAGCTCCGTTCAGTGTGGAGTCCAATGCTATTTTTCAGCTTCATTACATTGATTTTCTCTGCCCTGGGATGACCAAAGAGCCTACTTCAAAAACACCTCTCCAAAGAGGCTGAGGACATAGGTTACTATCTCCCTGCACTGGAGTGACTTCCCCAGAGGGTTATTGCCAAAACAATACCTGGATGTGAATGGTCAATTTTGCTAGTTGTCAGAGAAAATGATCCTCCTCTTCTTTCTTCAGCTCCAAAGCCTGTGGTCCTCCTGCAGCATGGTCTGTTGTTGGAGGGAAGCAACTGGGTTAACAACTTGCCCAAAAGCAGCCTGGGCTTCATCCTTGCCGACGCTGGCTACGATGTCTGGATCGGAAACAGCCGGGGGAACAGCTGGTCACGAAAGCACAAAGCGTTTGAGTTTCACCACCAGGAATACTCAGCTTACAGGTATTTTCTGTGAAACTGAAGGGTGGGCAGGTACCTGGTACCCTCAGCAGTGTCTGTAGGCTGGAGGAGCGGCGCCACTGACAGTCGCACCATCTGCCAGTGGGCATAAACCAACACCACCAAGACGCCATAGGGATGCCCATACCTGCCAGAATCCTTGCCTGTTCCCCAAATAGTCATGACACTACTTGCTGTGTCCTGCCCGTCACTCTCAAAGTCAGCAACAGTAATTTTGTCATGTGCCCGTCTCCATTGCAGCTTTCATGAGATGGCCATGTATGACCTTCCAGCGACGATCAACTATATTCTGCAGAAAACTGGACAGGAGCAGTTATACTACGTGGCTTACTCTCAAGGCACCACCACAGGTACTTAGGAGGAGATCAGACCACTGTCAGAGTTACGTTAGCTGTGGACCCCCAGTTTGGGAGTGTTCTTCTGAGAGCCTGAACAGGGAGGGTAACGTCTGGGCACATCCAAACAAAGAAAGGAAAAGAGCAGGTAAAAATCCCTGTTTGCTTTAACAGAACAGTTTTGAGCAGTGACAGCCCAAAAACAGTTGCTGCAATGCCTTTTGGTGCATCCCACTGCTGCCAAGAGCCCCGAGAAGGGCTTGCAGGAGCTGCAGCTGAGCTGAGCAGTCAAGCTGGGAGATGAAATGCATCAGCAGCAAAGGCTTCAGGTCAAGTCACCAACCTGCTAGATCTACCTCCGAGGGTCCTTCTGATGGGCACACACGTCTGGGAGTCAACAGCTTCATTAAGAAATAAGATGGCAGGGTCTGCTTCTTTCTCCCTCCCACAGGTTTCATTGCATTTTCGTCCATTCCTGAACTGGATCGCAAAATCAAGATGTTCTTTGCCTTGGCTCCTGTCACCACAAACTCAAATATGAAGTCACCCTTGGTAAAGCTGTTTGACCTTCCCGAGGGGCTCATTAAGGTACGTCCTTGCCACATGCTCATCTCGTGTGAAGGGGAAGGAGGGAACAGGAAGGTCTCATCACCTGAGACATGCAGTGCTTGTACATCACTTCCATTTCCCTGCCCTCTGTTTGCCCTCTGCATTGAGCAGGTACATTTGTGCCTACACTCTTGAGCCTGCGGGGCATTAAACAGTGTAAAGCATCCTCCTGTCCAGCCCTAGTAAGAGAAAAACTATTTCTAGATATTGGTTTTGGGTCCATCCTCCTAGGAGAAACCTCTCCTAGGAGAAACCTCTCCTAGGAAGATCAGGGCTCTTCCAGAGCCATGGCCAATTCTGAAAATGCCAACGCACAGCAAAGCTGTGGCAAGGAAGACGGCAACTTTCAGGGGTGAGCAGAGGGGTGGCAAACATCTGGAGGTAAAAGAGGAACATGAACCACACTGATCAATGTCTTTGACTTTCACAGCTCATTTTAGGACACACAGTGGCCTTCGATAAGGGCAAGATCTTGCAGAAAGTCATTTCCAGTCTGTGCAGATATCCCATCTTTAAAACATTTTGCTCCTTGGTCCTTTACTTGCCTGGTGGGTTTACCGACAGCTTAAATATGGTATGTACACTCCAGCTTACCTTTTAAGCAATCCAGTTTCTCATTGTTTGAGCCCAAGTTGTCAACTAGCTGCTGCCTTCTGGCCTTTTGCAACTTCAATTCATCAAAGAATCTGGCCATTGCATCAGCATTTTGCAGTCTGGCCATTGCACTGGCCATTGCAATGCTCTTGCATTGACACCAGAGGGAAGCCCAGACTGCACACAAGGCCATCCATACACTGGGCACGTTGTGTCCCCAGCGGGGATGATGCTGAAAGGGAGAGTGGAGAAATTCATTCGGCACTCCTGGTACTCCCTGGGTTTCTCTTTCACTAAGTAATTTGTAATTTCACATGTGTTTTAATAACAAAATGGGCTCTTACGGAACACACTCCCCTTCAATACAGTACTAGGAGAGGTGGACCCTCAGACTTTTCAGTCTGCCATCCCTCAGAACATATTTATCCCCAAATCACAGCCTTTACCTGTGCTCCACTGCACTGAACACAGAGTCATAGAAAAATTCAGGCTGGAGGCACCAGGGTGGGGGTATCTGGCCTGACCCTGTTCCCACCAGGGCCAACACTACAGCAACAGTAGGTTGTTTGGGGACATGTCCAGCCCAGGAAGGGCTATTTCCTTGGGGTCAGCCAAGATTTCAAGGTCCAGATCCTGCCACAAACCGCTCATGTGAGTAAAATTGGAGACGGGGCCACATAGAGTACCAAGCAATAATAGTTTGAACACAGATGGAGTCAGAGCTGAGCCACTGTTTCTCAAGAAAAGCGTTGGTGTAATTTCTTAATATTCCAAGGAGGAAACACATTAGAAACCATATGTGGTGCTACTGTGATGAGTTGCACATTTTCTTTGCAAAAGGTTACTGAGCACAAGATACAGAGTTTTACTTTGGTTTGAAAACCACCTAGACTCATAACATGACCCAGCATTCCATGGGAATTGCTTGGCTTACTGAAGGGAGCTCTACAGCACCCTTCATGCTGCTGTCTGTGGCGTATGTTTGCACAGCACGTGGCTGAGCTGTGCCTTCACAGAGCTAAAATGAAGCAGTTTGTACAAATGCAAGCTCCAGCTAGTCTGTGTGAGTGAGAGACTTGTGTGGCTACTGAACAGGATCAGTTTTATTTCTAATGGGATTTCCCTGCATGCAGAGAATAAATGCCTCCAATGGTTTCTTGCAGAGCCGCATAGATGTCTACCTGTCCCGCTTCCCTGATTCAACATCCCTAAAAAACATGTTACATTGGCGCCAGGTAATATTTCCTGCTGCAGAATAAGATCGCATGCAACCAGGGCCCATGTTCTGTTCTCTCAGCTGCTGAGGACCTCTTCTCAATGCTTGGGTATAATCCTCCATTGCTCTGCAGGGAGCAGAGCTGTATTAGAGAGAAAGGGGAAAATTGACATGAAACATTGGTGCAGATACAGTTCTTTTGGCCATGCCTTTCAACAGAAGGTGACCAAGAGTCTTTGGAGCTGGTAGGAGATGGAGATGGAAGAGAAACCGGTAATAAACAAGCACAGGAGATGCTAGAGCAAAGGCTAAGAGCTGATGGTTAGTAGACAACTAATCTTACAACAACTCATCATTGAAAACATGCAGAGACTCATATCCTTCTGTTGTAGACATTGACCACGACAGGCAAAGAAAACTTGCGCAAAGGTCTGATTCATGTCGTCTTTGAGTCTAGCTCTTGATTTTACGCTAGGTGCCCTGTGGGTTTCTGGGGCCTCAGCCTCCAGACATCTATGTTCTGCAGCTTGCCAGACACCAGAGAGAGGAGGGATGAAAGACGTGAGCAATGCCAGGCGATCTTGCAGGCCATGCTGAGATCTTCCTGGGGATTGAGCTCTCCTCCCAAAAGACAGTATCACACGTAACAAATAGCATCCTCGAGCCTTGGTGGCAGGAGGGACCAGTGCAGTTCTCTTTTATCTTTCTTATGGTCCCCTCTAATGCATGGATAATAAACACAGCTCTCCTGTTTTTCCAGCTCTATCAAACAGGGGAATTCAAATATTATGATTATGGCAGTGGCAACATGCTTCATTACAACCAGGTAAGAGAAATCCATTCTCATTTGTCAGTTTAAAAAGAGAAAAAAAAGAAAAAAGAAAATTACAATGAAAATATTGCAGTGGCTGAGAATGAATTTTATGGGATTTCTGGAATTCACCTTATATGGTCAAACAGGTTTGTACCTTTAGTACAAAAAAGAGGTCTGTGATGTCGTTCAGTGATGACTCTGGTGAAAAGCGCAGGAGCCCAAGGCATAGTCAGGACCTCTGGTGATAGTTTCTGTACCGTCCCTTGGGATAGGGGAGAAATGTCAAGCAGTAATCAGGAATACTTTGAATTTTTGACTTACCTGTGACCTCTCAGGTTTTCCTTCCTCAAGCCATGCTATTTGTCTTCCAGACCACACCTCCCTTCTATAAGCTGGAAAATATGAAAGCCCCACTTGCTGCATGGTATGGTGGCAGGGACTGGATTTCAGCCCCCGAAGATGTAAATATCATACTGCCTCGTATAACCAACGTGGCATACAAAAAGTGCATTCCTGAATTCGTCCACTTTGATTTCCTTTGGGGTATGCAAGCATATGAGCAAGTGTACAAAGAAATTCTTGAACTGATGGAGAAGAATGCCTAGAGTCGGCCTAGAGTAGTTGTTGGTTTCTCGCTTGACTTCTGGGGCTTCTTTTATTCAAAAAAAAAAGTGAAGAGAAAAAGAAGGGGAGGAAAGGCTCATTAAACTGCTACACTTTGTTTGGATTGATATTACTCTGGCAACTGAGGAAAACAAGCCAATCCAATGACTGTGAAAGCACATAGGATTTAGGTTAAATAGGTTGAGGTACTTGCAGAAGTTGGGCATGGCCCTTGGACTGTGTCACAAATATGATTTTTTACACGGCTTTGGTTTAGCAGCAATTTAGGATTTATTAGTATTTTTGAGATAGATCACAAAATTAGGTTGTATAGTTCTTAACAGCACTTAAGCATCAGCCAATTTAACAGAGCAATTCAATGGAATTTGTTACAATCAAAATAGCGACTTAAAGATTCGAGAATGGCAAGGGTCACACGAAACTTACAGGAGGGTTGCACACACAGGTGGGGTTTAAATCAAATCACACACAGACAGACAAACAGTTCTGAATAAAATTGCACACAGACACACACACAGAGGTTGACCTGTGATTAACACTTCCCTTTTCATGAGTTTCATGAATTACTCATTTTTATGGGCCGGCATTCATCAACGGACAGTCGGTGAACCTTGCAAAATCAGGCTTTTGAGTCCTTGCGAAATTGTCGATGGACGATCCTTCAATCCTCGTGAATCTACCCTGAGAGGTGTCCCAGCTCAGGGGGAGATACTGGGTCACACAGCCCGCTGCGGTCCCGGAGAGCTCAAAAGGTCTCCCTTTGGGATCACTGTTTATAAGATCTCGAGATGATTGGCTTTGGTCAGTATTTTACATTCTGACCAGAGTTTGTGCTGAGTCATTCTGGTACACAATTCAGGCAGCAGATGGCCCAGGTGTGGCCAGGGAGTGTCCAACACCCAAGTCACTGCACTTGTGACCAAGAAAACAGCACAATAAGGCTTTTCCTGGGATCTCAGAGCGGCCCAGGGGGCTGCACCACCAGACTGTGAGTCTCCCAGGTGCCTCACTCATGTGGGTTTCCAGCAACAAGCAATCTCAATGGAATTTGGCTCCCGGTTGCCATTGCAGGCTCTGGCATCCCTTCGCTTGGGTTCCCAGCTGCAAACACCTGGACAGCCACTCAGGTCCCTCCTGGATGCTGGTGTTTCAGGAGAGTAGGTGTGCTTGGATGGGACCACCTGGTGGGTCAAGCAATGAATCCTGCCAGTGTAGCTTTATCCACTTTCTGGTGACTCTTCCATGCCAAAACTCCCCACATCCTGATGTTCATTGCTTTACAGTCAGAAGGAGCTAGAAACCTTCTGCCTGGTGACAATGAAAAGAGCTCATGTTTTTTTTCCATGAGAGCTGTCCATTTTGCTAACATAGGGAACATCTTTCTCAAATTCATGTTGATTTGGATAACACCAGCCTTGCTCGTACACAAAAGGGTTTGCAATAAGTTCTACCAGGAAACATCACTTTGTACCACTTTAAGCTGTATTCTCAAGGCACAAATGCAGATGAGAAAGGTCACCTTTTGCCAACTCTCAGGAAATGCTTTTGTTTTCCTTATGTGGGAGAGAGAAGAAGAGTCTGGTGGAAGCCAGTAATGAGTCTAACTCTGTTTTCAGCTTCTGGATTACACTTCTTAATAATATATTGGTCAGGGGAGCAATTGTGAATTTTCCTGTTTGTGTAACTATATTCTTAAAATATGCCTAGGAGCAAGCAAGGTAAAGGATAAGGCCCTCTTTCCACAAAGATGTACAAATAATAATAATAATAAAAAAAAATAAGATAGGGTCCACTGGGCTCAGTGTGGTTTTACTGCCTTAAATCTCCAGAGGAGTATGGGGGCTTTCAAGCACAGATATCTTCCCATGTACAGGCAAGGAAGAGCTGCTTGTCCAACACTCCTCCTGCTCAGAGATAACTTCCAGTGGCTTGTAACACTGGCAGATGCCCACCGCCCATGATGCAACTAGCTTTCCACACCCTGTGCCCTGCAGGGAAGAGGTGGGTTGCAGAGCTGTCTTAGCAGCACACTTTCATCCAAGTGTCTGGAGATGGTGGGACAGGGCTGTTGGTGCACGTCCTTGTAGGACAACTTGCAGTGGAGTCTGTTGGAGTTATCATCAAAGGAGACTGGCTGTAAAGGTGTTTCACTTTCCACCCTTACAGCTGGAATTGATCACAGAAGAAAACAGGAAAAGGTGAGGTAATCTCAGGGTGTAAGAATTCGGCTATAGTTAGATATCATCTATCTGGAGCAACAGTGATTAGCTACCTCATTTAGTATACTAGTAATGACATATTTTCTGTGTGACTAATTATTTACTGCAGGGCTCTGCCCTGGAGGAGCATTTTTACAGGACTGTGCTGTGTTCATGCCATGGATATTGTCATGGCTTAACCCCAGTCGGCAACTAAGCACCATACAGCCACTCACTCTCCCACCCCGCCCTGACGGGATGGGGGAGAGAATCAGAAGAAGAAGGTAAAACCCATGGGCTGAGATAAAGGCCATTTAATAGGGCAGCAGAGGAAGAGGAAATAATAATAATAATAATGATAAAAGAATATAAAAAGCAAGTGATGCACAATGTAATTGCTCACCACCCACTGACCGATGCCCAGCCAGTCCCTGAGCAGCGATCGCTGCCCCCCAGCCAGCTCCCCCCAGTTTCTATACTGAGCATGACATCATATGGTATGGAATAGCCCTTTGGGCAGTTTGGATCAACTATTCTGGCTGTACCCACTCCCAGCTTCTTGTGTGCCTGGCAGATCATGGGAAGCTGCAAAGTCCTTGACTAGTGTAAGCAGTACTGAGCAACAACTAAAACATTAGTGTGTTATCAGCATTCTTCTCCTACTAAATCCAAAACACAGCACTAGACCAGCTACTAGGAAGAAAATTAACTCTATCCCAGTTGAAACCAGAACAGTATCCACCCCTTATTCTATACCATCTATGTCATGCCCAGGTTCTACACTTTCCAACACATTCCAATTGATCACCACCACTTTTCCTGTCTTTTGATGTATACGCAGAGATATCATTCTCTTAGCCTATGGGCCATCCCTCAAAAATGTCCGCTGAGTTCATTCAGTCCATGACTTTGGGCTCTATCTGTCATCACAGTCCTTCAGGGAAGAAGACATGGTGTGGGTGCTGGATTGTTGCATGCTGAAGCCAGTTCTGGTTCCATCACCACTGCACTTTGCTAGGTTTCATCAAAGTTAATTTTCATTAAGCTGGGTGATTCTTACTGTAATACCGTTGATATGGCATATAGCCACCATAGAAGTGATCACATACAGTATTATATAGCAATTAACATCATACAATTCAGTTCATTGGCTATTTTCACCCAAAATCAAATTCCCTTGAGGTACTGTCCTGGTTTCGGCTGGGATAGAGTTAATTTTCTTCCTAACAGCAGGCATAGTGCTGTGTTTTGGATTTAGTAGGAGAAGAATGTTGATAACAGGCTGATGTTTTTAGTTGTTGCTGAGTACTGCTTATGCTAGTCAAGGACTTTTTCAGCTTCCCATGCTCTGCCAGGGGCACAAGAAACTGGGAGGGGGCACAGCCAGAATAGTTGATCCAAACTGACCAAAGGGCTATTCCATACCATATGACGTCATGCTCAGTATATAAACTGGGGGGGGTTGGCCGGGGAGCAGCGATCGCTGCTCGGGAACTGTCTGGGTATCGGTCGGCGGGTGGTGAGCAATTGCATTGTGCATCACTTGCTTCGTGTATCATTATTATTATTATCATTATTATACTGTTACTATTAGCATTACTATTTTACTTTATTTCAATTATTAAACTGTTCTTATCTCAGCCCAGGAGTGTTTCTCACTCTTACTCCTCCAATTCTCTCCCCCATCCCATCGGGGTAGGGGGAGTGAGCGAGCGGCTGCGTGGTGCTTAGTTGCTGGCTGGGGCTAAACCACGACAGTCCTTTTTGGCGCCCAACGTGGGGCTTGAGATAACAACAGATTAATCAGAGTGTATTAAGGAGTCTGTTAACAGTTGCCGGTCACGATATTAGTTCTTCTGATCTGCACCATGTTCTTTTTTTTGCAGCACGCGTTAAAGCTTGCTGTCAGTTTGTGTAGTGTGCTATGCTCTGCAGTGATTCATGATCTTTTGCTTGGGAGGCTCCTTATCAAAGCCCTGACCTTGAGCATTCTTTGGTATTTGGGTTTCATACAGAAGTCACTACTGTACTTCGGGTACTACCTCATAGAGAGAGTTAGCAATTATACTTCTTACTCTGAGAGGCTTGTTGTGGAGGAAATACAGAATGGCACCTTTGCTGCTTTCTTCTATGATGTTTCCTCCTTCATTACAACAACTTTCCTGTATCTTGAACACCCCTGGGCAGTTAAGATACTTCTATTGATAATTCTTGGGAATGTTGTTTCCATTTTGATAAAGGTCAGTAAGCAGTTTAAAAATACCATCCAGAGATCTACCCCAAGGCTGGATAGTTATGAGTGGCAGGGTGTGTGGGATCGTATGCGCAAGTACCTAGGGCAGTGGGGACCTCCAGTGTTTTGGAACTTCACCCCTGAACAAGTGCAGAATCCTGAAGAATTAGTAAAGTATTTGGAAGAAGTATGTTGTCACCCTGGTAGCTCCAGAGAGACACAAATCATTGCAACATGCTGGGGACTGGCCCATGCCTATCGAGCCGTGGTCAACGCTAATCAGTACCCTCAAAAGAAAGAGAAGGTCTCTGGATCTGATGACAAAACAACAAGCACTGTGGCTACTCAAACCCCCACTACAGTCCCTGCGGCTACTCCAACCCCCACTACAGGCCTTGCAGCTACTCAAACCCCTGCCCCAGGCACTGTGGCTACTCCAGCCACAGCCATGAGCACTGCGGCTACTCAAACCCCAGTGACAGACACTGTGGCTAAACCAGAGAACCAACCTGCGCCGGTATCAGTTGCCCCTATACAGAAGAAAAAATACGCGAGGAAATCAGTTCGTTTAGTAAGGGATGAAGATGAACCAGGGCCATCACGAGAACCAGAGGAGGAAGAACCCATAAATGAGATGGTGACCACCCGATCCCTATCCCTGAGTGAGCTGCGAGATATGCGAAAAGATTTTGGTCGTCATCCAGGCGAGCACATTGTCACCTGGCTGCTCCGATGCTGGGATAACGGGGCCAGTAGCCTGGATTTAGAGGGTAGGGAAGCCAAGCAGCTGGGATCCCTTTCCAGGGAAGGGGGCATTGACAAAGCAATTGGAAAAGGGGCAAAACCGCTCAGCCTCTGGAGGCGACTTCTGTCAAGCGTGAAGGAAAGGTATCCCTTCAAGGAGGATGTTTTATACCGCCCAAGCAAATGGACCACCGTAGAGAAAGGTATCCAGTACCTGAGGGAATTAGGCGTGCTGGAGGTGATTTACAGTGACCTGAATGATGAGCGGTTAACCAAAGACCCAGATGAAGTCAGGTGCACACAATCCATGTGGCGGAAGGTGGTACGGAGCGCACCAGCATCGTATTCCAACTCGTTGGCAATACTAGCCTGGAAAGACGACGAGGCACCAACGGTGGATGAAGTGGCTAGACAACTCCGGGACTACGAAGAAAAGCTCTCTTCCTCCCTACGGGCCTGTGTCTCGGCTGTGGAAAAACTGTCTGAAAAAATATGCCAAGAGTTCCAACAACTCAGAGAGGATCTGTCCTACTCCCCACCTGCACGGACCAGTGTCTCAGCCATTAGGAGTCAACGTCCCTATGCTCAAGAGAGAGGATATAGAGGATACACACCACGGGGCACCCTGTGGTTTTACCTGCGTGATTATGGAGAGGACATGAGAAAGTGGGATGGAAAACCCACCTCAACCTTAGAGGCACGGGTGCGTGAATTGCAAGGAAAAACTATTAGAAAAGGCGGTTCTCCCAGGAAAATTGCAGCTCCAGTTTCCAGTGAGCAGTTCCCGAGACAGAGTAAGAGGGCTAATTTTACTTCCGACCTTGATCAGGGGACTTTTGATTCACATTTACAGGAAGTGAACAACGAATACTGTGACCAGTGTTAGAGGGGCCCTGCCTCCAGCCAGGTGGAGGAAAGGGACAAACGGGTTTACTGGACTGTGTGGATTCGATGGCCTGGAACGTCAGACCCACAGGAGTATAAGGCTCTAGTGGACACTGGTGCACAGTGCACGCTAATGCCATCAAACTATAGAGGGGCAGAACCCATTTGTATTTCTGGAGTGACAGGGGGATCCCAACAGCTAACTGTACTGGAAGCTGAAGTGAGCCTAACTGGGAATGAGTGGCAAAAGCACCCCATTGTGACTGGCCCAGATGCTCCGTGCATCCTTGGCATAGACTACCTCAGGAGAGGGTATTTCAAGGACCCAAAAGGGTACTGGTGGGCTTTTGGTATAGCTGCTTTGGAGACAGAGGAAATTAAACAGTTGTCCACCTTGCCCGGTCTCTCAGAGGACCCTTCAATTATAGGGTTGCTGAAGGTTGAGGAACAACAGGTGCCGATTGCTACCACAACTGTGCACAGGCGGCAATATCGCACCAACCGAGACTCCCTGATTCCCATCCATAACCTGATTCGTCGACTGGAGAGCCAGGGAGTGATCAGCAAGACTCGCTCACCCTTTAACAGTCCCATATGGCCAGTGCGAAAGTCTAATGGGGAGTGGAGACTAACAGTGGACTATCGTGGCCTGAACGAAGTTACACCGCCGCTGAGTGCTGCCGTGCCAGACATGCTAGAACTTCAATATGAACTGGAGTCAAAGGCAGCTAAGTGGTATGCCACAATTGATATTGCTAATGCATTTTTCTCCATCCCTTTGGCAGCAGAGTGCAGACCCCAGTTTGCTTTTACCTGGAGGGGTGTTCAGTACACCTGGAACCGACTGCCCCAGGGGTGGAAGCACAGCCCCACCATTTGCCATGGACTGATCCAGACAGCACTGGAACAGGGTGAAGCTCCAGAACATCTGCAGTACATTGATGACATCATTGTGTGGGGCAATACAGCAGAAGAAGTTTTTGAGAAGGGAAAGAAAATAGTCCAAATCCTTCTGAAGGCTGGTTTTGCCATAAAACAGAGTAAGGTCAAGGGGCCTGCACAGGAGATCCAGTTTTTAGGAATAAAATGGCAAGATGGACGTCGTCAGATCCCAATGGATGTGATCAACAAAATAACAGCTATGTCCCCACCAACTAGCAAAAAGGAAACACAAGCTTTCTTAGGCGTTGTGGGGTTTTGGAGAATGCATATTCCAAATTACAGCCAGATCGTAAGCCCTCTCTATCAAGTGACCCGGAAGAAGAACGAATTCAAATGGGGTCCTGAGCAACAACAAACCTTTGAACAAATTAAACGTGAGATAGTTCATGCAGTAGCCCTTGGGCCAGTCCGGGCAGGGCAGGATATTAAAAATGTGCTCTACACTGCAGCCGGGGAGAATGGCCCTACCTGGAGCCTCTGGCAGAAAGCACCAGGGGAGACTCGAGGTCGACCCCTAGGGTTTTGGAGTCGGGGATACAGAGGATCCGAAGCCCGCTACACTCCAACTGAGAAAGAGATACTGGCAGCATATGAAGGGGTTCGAGCTGCTTCAGAAGTGGTTGGTACTGAAGCACAGCTCCTGCTGGCACCCCGACTGCCGGTGTTGGGCTGGATGTTCAAAGGGAGGGTCCCCTCTACACATCATGCAACTGATGCTACATGGAGTAAGTGGGTTGCATTGATCACACAACGGGCTCGAATAGGAAACCCCAGTCGCCCAGGAATCTTGGAAGTGATCATGGACTGGCCAGAAGGCAAAGATTTTGGAATATCACCAGAGGAGGAGGTGACACGTGCTGAAGAGGCCCCACTGTATAATCAATTGCCAGAAAATGAAAAGCAATATGCCCTGTTCACTGATGGGTCCTGTCGTCTCGTGGGAAAGCATCGGAGGTGGAAAGCTGCTGTATGGAGTCCTATACGACAAGTCGCAGAAACTGCTGAAGGAGAAGGGGAGTCGAGTCAGTTTGCAGAGGTGAAAGCCATCCAGCTGGCTTTAGATATTGCTGAAAGAGAAAAGTGGCCAGTCCTTTATCTCTATACTGACTCATGGATGGTGGCAAATGCCCTGTGGGGGTGGCTGCAGCAATGGAAGCAGAGCAACTGGCAGCGCAGAGGCAAACCAATCTGGGCTGCCGCATTGTGGCAAGATATTGCTGCCCGGGTAGAGAACCTGGTTGTAAAAGTTCGTCATGTAGATGCTCATGTACCTAAGAGTCGGGCCACTGAAGAACATCAAAACAACCAGCAAGTAGATCAGGCTGCTAAGATTGAAGTGGCTCAGGTGGATTTGGACTGGCAACATAAGGGTGAATTATTTATAGCTCGGTGGGCCCATGACGCCTCAGGCCATCAAGGAAGGGATGCAACGTATAAATGGGCTCGTGATCGAGGGGTGGACTTAACTATGGACAGTATTGCACAGGTTATTCATGAGTGTGAAACATGCGCTGCAATCAAGCAAGCCAAGCAGTTCAAGCCCCTTGGGTATAGTGAACGATGGCTAAAATATAAATATGGGGAGGCCTGGCAGATTGATTACATCACGCTCCCACAGACCCGCCAGGGCAAGCGCTATGTGCTCACCATGGTGGAAGCAACCACTGGATGGCTGGAAACATATCCCGTGCCCCATGCCACCATGTGGAACACCATCCTGGGCCTTGAAAAGCAAGTCCTGTGGCGACATGGCACCCCAGAAAGAATTGAGTCAGACAATGGGACTCATTTCCGAAACAACCTCATAGACACCTGGGCCAAAGAGCACGGCATTGAGTGGGTATATCACATCCCTTACCATGCACCAGCCTCCGGGAAAATTGAGCGATACAATGGATTGTTAAAGACTACCTTGAGAGCAATGGGTGGTGGGACGTTTAAACATTGGGATACGCATTTAGCAAAAGCCACCTGGTTAGTCAACACCAGGGGATCTGCCAATCGAGCTGGCCCTGCCCAATCAAAACTTTTACGTACTGTAGAAGGAGATAAAGTTCCTGTAGTGCACATGAAAAATATGCTGGGGAAGACAGTCTGGGTTACTTCCCCCTCTGGCAAAGGCAAACCCATTCGTGGGATTGCTTTTGCTCAAGGACCTGGGTGCACTTGGTGGGTGATGCGAAAGGATGGGGAAGCCCAATGTGTACCTCAAGGGAATTTGATTTTGGGTGAAAATAGCCAATGAACTGAATTGTATAATATTAATTGCTTTATAATACTGTATGTTATCTCTTAACTATATGTTATCTCTTAACTGCATGTTAATATAATAATATAGTAGGTTAATATTAAGTATATAATACTATATATTATGATTGCTATATGCCGCATCAATGGTATTGCAGTAAGAATTGCCCAGCCTAAGGAAAATGAACTTTGATGAAACCATGTTGGAATGAGAACTGACTTCAACATGCAACAGTCCAACACTGCACACCACCTGTCCTGCTCTGAAAGACTGTGATGACAGATGGAACCCAAAGTCATGGGCTAAATGAACTCAATGGACATTTTAGAGGGATGGGCCATAGACGAAGGGAATGATATCTGTGTGTATATCAAGATAGGGAAAGGGGTGGTGATTAATTGGAACACATTGGAAAGGGGAGGGCCTGTGCATGACGTAGATGGTATAGAATAAGGGGTGGATACTGTCCTGGTTTCGGCTGGGATAGAGTTAATTTTCTTCCTAACAGCAGGCATAGTGCTGTGTTTTGGATTTAGTAGGAGAAGAATGTTGATAACAGGCTGATGTTTTTAGTTGTTGCTGAGTACTGCTTATGCTAGTCAAGGACTTTTTCAGCTTCCCATGCTCTGCCAGGGGCACAAGAAACTGGGAGGGGGCACAGCCAGAATAGTTGATCCAAACTGACCAAAGGGCTATTCCATACCATATGACGTCATGCTCAGTATATAAACTGGGGGGGGTTGGCCGGGGAGCAGCGATCGCTGCTCGGGAACTGTCTGGGTATCGGTCGGCGGGTGGTGAGCAATTGCATTGTGCATCACTTGCTTCGTGTATCATTATTATTATTATCATTATTATACTGTTACTATTAGCATTACTATTTTACTTTATTTCAATTATTAAACTGTTCTTATCTCAGCCCAGGAGTGTTTCTCACTCTTACTCCTCCAATTCTCTCCCCCATCCCATCGGGGTAGGGGGAGTGAGCGAGCGGCTGCGTGGTGCTTAGTTGCTGGCTGGGGCTAAACCACGACAGGTACACATCGGACTTCCCCATCCTTCCGCATCACCCACCAAGTGCACCCAGGTCCTCGAGCAAAAGCAATCCCATGGATAGGTTTGCGTTGCCCAAGGCAGGAATAACCCAGACTGTCTTCCCCAGCATATTTTTCATGTACACTACAGGGACTTTATCCCCTTCTATGGTATGTAAAAGTTTTGATTGGGCAGGGCCAGCTCGATTGGCAGATCCCCTGGTGTTGACTAACCAGGTGGCTTTCGCTAAATGTGTATCCCAATGTTTGAATGTCCCACCACCCATTGCTCTCAGGGAAGTTATAAACAGCCCATTGTATCATTCAATTTTCCCAGAGGCTGGTGCATGATAGGGGATGTGATATACCCACTCAATGCCGTGCTCTTTGGCCCAGGTGTCTATGAAATTGTTTCAGAAACGAGTCCCGTTGTCTGACTCAATTCTTTCTGGGGTGCCATGTCGCCACAGGACTTGCTTTTCAAGGCCCAGGATGGTGTTCCACATGGTGGCATGGGGCACGGGATATGTTTCCAGCCATCCAGTGGTTGCTTCTACCATTATAAGCACATGGCGCTTGCTTTGGCAGATTTTGTGGGAATGTGATATAATCTGCCAGGCCTCCCCATATTTATATTTCAGCCATCGCTCTCCATACCAGAGAGGCTTGAACCGCTTGGCTTGCTTGATCACAGAACATATTTCACATTCATGGATAACCTGTGCAATAGCGTCCATGGTCAAGTCCACCCCTTGATCACGAGCCCATCTATATGTTGCATCTCTTCCTTGATGGCCTGAGGTGTCATGGGCCCACTGAGCTACAAATAATTCACCCTCATGTTGCCAGTCCAGATCCACCTGAGCCACTTCAATCTGAGCGGCCTGATCCACCTGCTGGTTGTTTTGATGTTCTTCAGTGGCCCAACTCTTGGGTACGTGAGCATCTACGGGACGTACTTTTACAACCAGGTTCTCTATCCAGGAAGCGATAGTTTGCCACAATGAGGCAGCCCAGATGGGTTTGCCTCTGCGCTGCCAGTTGCTCTGCTTCCATTGCTGCAAGCACCCCTACAGGGCATTTGCCACCATCCATGAGTCAGTATAGAGAGAAAGCACTGGCCACTTTTCTCGTTCAGCAATATCTAAAGCCAGCTGGATGGCTTTCACCTCTGCAAACTGACTCAGTTCCCCTTCTCCTTCAGCAGTTTCTGTGACTTGTCGTATAGGACTCCATACAGCAGCTTTCCACCTCCAGTGCTTTCCCACAAGATGACAGGACCCATCAGTGAACAGGACATATTTCTTCTCATTTGCTGGCAGTTCATTATACAGTGGGGCCTCTTCAGCACACGTCACCTCCTCCTCTGGTGATATTCCAAAATCTTTGCCTTCTGGCCAGTCCATGATCACTTCCAAGATTCCTGGGTGACTGGGGTTTCCTATTCGAGCCCATTGTGTGATTAGTGCAACCCACTTACTCCACGTAGCATCAGTTGCATGATGTGTAGAGGGAACCCTCCCTTTGAACATCCAGCCCAGCACCGGCAGCCGGGGTGCCAGCAGGAGCTGTGCTTCAGCACCAACCACTTGCGAAGCAGCTCGAACCCCTTCATATGCTGCCAATATCTCTTTCCCAGTTGGAGTACAGCGGGCTTTGGATCCTCTGTACCCCTGATTCCAAAACCCTCGGGGTCGACCTCGAGTCTCCCTTGGTGCTTTCTGCCAGAGGCTCCAGGTAGGGCCATTGTCCCCAGCTGCGGTGTAGACCACATTTTTAATATCCTGCCCTGCCCAGACTGGCCCAAGGGCTACTGCATGAACTATCTCCCATTTAATTTGTTCAAAGGCTTGTCGTTGCTCAGGACCCCATTTGAAATTGTTCTTCTTCTAGGTCACTTGATAGAGAGGGCTTACTATCAGACTGTAATTTGGAATATGCATTCTCCAAAAACCCACAACGCCTAAGAAAGCTTGTGTTTCCTTTTTGCTGGTTGGTGGGGACATAGCTGTTATTTTGCTGATCACATCCATTGGGATCTGACGATGTCTATCTTGCCATTTTTTTCCTAAAAAATGGATCTCTTGACCTTACTTTGGCTTATGGCAAAACCGGCCTTCAGAATGATTTGGACTAGTTCTTCCCTTTCTCAAAAACTTCTTCTGCTGTATTGCCCCACATGATGATGTCATCAATATATTGCAGGTGTTCCAGTTCCTCACCCTGTTCCTGTGCAGTCTGGATCTGTCCCTGGGCCACTCGATTCCAGGTGCACTGGACACACCTCCAAGTGAAAGCAAACAGTGGCCTGCACTCTGCTGCCAAAGGGATGGAGAAAAATGCATTAGCAATGTCAATTGTGGCATACCACTTAGCTGCCTTTGACTCCAGTTCGTATTGAAGTTCTAGCATGTCTGGCACGGCAGCACTCAGTGGCAGCGTGACTTTGTTCAGGCCACAATAGTCCACTGTTAGTCTCCACTCCCCATTAGACTTTCGCACTGGCCATATGGGACTGTTAAAGGGTGAGCAAGTCTTGCTGATCACTCCTTGGCTCTCCAGTCAAAAAATCAACTTATGGATGGGAATCAGGGAGTCTTGGTTAGTGCGCTGTTGCCGCCTGTGCACTGTTGTGGTGGTGATCAGCACCTGTTGTTCTTTGACCCCCAGCAACCCCACAATAGAAGGGTCCTCCAAGAGACCAGGCAAGGTGGACAGCTATTTAATTTCCTTTGTCTCCAGGGCAGCTATACCAAAAGCCCACCAGTACCCTTTTGGGTCCTTGAAATACCCTCCCCTGAGGTAGTCTATGCCAAGAATGCACAGAGCATCTGGGCCAGTCACAATGGGGTGCTTCTGCCACACATTCCCAGTTAGGCTCACTTCGGCCTCCAATACAGTGAGCTGTTGGGGTCCCCCTGTCACTCCAGAAATACAGATGGGTTCTGCCCCTGTATAGCTTGATGGAATTAGGGTACACTGTGCACCGGTGTCCACTAGAGCCTTCTGCTCCTGTGGGTCTGATGTGCCAGGCCATCGAATGCACACAGGCCAGTAAACCCGGCTGTCTTTTTCCTCCACCTGGCTGGAGGCAGGGCCCCTCTAGTCCTGGTCATAGTATTCATTACTCACTTCTTGTGCATATGAGTCAGGAGTCCCTTCATTAAGATCAGCAGTAAGATCAGCCCTTCTACTCTGTCTGAGGAACTGCTGACTGGAAACTGGAGCAGTAATTTTCCTGGAAGAATCCCGTGTGATTGTTTTTCCTTGCAATTCATGCACCCATGCCTCTACGTTCAAAGTAGATTTTCCATCCCACTTCCTCATGTCCTCTCCATGGTCACACAGGTAAAACCACAGGGTACTCTGTAGTGTGTGCTCTCTATATCCTCTCTCTTGAGCAGAAGAATGCTGACTCCTAATAGCTGAGATATTGGTCTGTATAGCTGGAGAGTAGGACTTATTCTCTTTGAGTTGCTGGACTTCCTGGGACAGTTTCTCTACAGCCAAGACAAGGAAGGAAGAGAGATTTTCTTCATATTCCCGGAGTTGGCCAGCCATTTCATCCACCGTTGGTGTCTCTTCATCTTTCCAGGTCAGTATTGCCAATGAGCTGGCATACAACGCTGGTGCGCTCCATATCAACTTCTGCCACATGGGTTGTGTGCACTGGACTTCATCTGGATCTTTGAATAACTGCTCATTGTTCAGGTCACTATAAATCACCTCCAGCATGGCTAATTCCCTCAGGCCTTGGATACCTCCCTCTATGGTAGTCCATTTGCCTGGGCGATATATAACATCTTCCTCGAAGGTATGTCTTTCCTTCATGCCTGACAGTAGTAATTTCCAGAGACTGAGGGCTTGTGCTTCTTTTCCAATCACTTTGTCAATGCCCCCTTCCCTAGAAAGGGATCCCAGCTGCTTGGCTTCCTTACCCTCTAATTCCAAGCTACTGGCCCCGTTATCCCAACGCTGGAGCAGCCAGGTGACAATGTGCTCGCCTGGATGATGGCTGAAATCTTTTCACGTATCTCGCAGCTCACTTAAGGATATGGATCGGGTGGTTTCTGTCTCATTTACGAGTTCTTCCTCTTCCTCCTCCTCTCCTTGTGATGGGCCTGTTTTTCATCATCCCTTTCTAAATGACCTGACTTTTGCTTCCAAGATTTCTTCTTGTGTATGGGGGCGACTGATACCAACAAAGCTTGGTTGTCTGGTTCAGCTGCAGTGTCTTTCACAGGGGTCTGAGTAGCTACAGTGCCTGTCGCTGGGGTTGGAGTAACCACAATATTGTTAAGTAGTTGTTTAACCCTAAGCAAGACCCGACATGCATTCAGGAGACATAGCAATAGGAACATGCTGGTTTGAACATCCCAAGGATATGCAAAATTCTCAGAAGCTATTGTAATTAGGCTGGAGAAGAAGGGGAAGATGGAGGAGGGTGTGTCTCCCATAGGTTGGCTCTCCGAGGAGAAAAAGTATAAAGTGTAATGATCAATAACTTCTGATAGATGGCTCCCGAAGTACAGAGATGATGGCAATGCTGAGTACAAATACAAGATTGATCTCATGACCAATAATTTTGTCATACCATAAGCCAGTGTTACACAGTACAGTAAAACAATAACCTTAATCCATCTCCCAGAGGTAATAAACAGCACATAAATACTGATAAACAGTATATATGGTAAGTAAGGTGTTACATAACACAACTCAGAACAAATGCAAAAGCTCTGAAAGCAAGTATATCAACATTGTGACCAGCGATTGCTAAACTGATATAACAAATGTTTATAATAAATTTGTTTTAACACACTCTGGTCAGATCTGTCATTATCTCAACCCTTCAAGCCCCCCATTGGGCACCAAAAAGGACTGTCATGGTTTCACCCCAGTTGGCACCACACAGACACTTGCTCATCCTCTCCCCTCTGGGTGGGAAGAGGGAAAGAATTGGGAAAAAAAAGTAAAACCCATGGGTTGAGATAAAAGCCATTTAATAGGACAGCAGGGGAATAATAATAATAATAATAATAATGATAAAAGAATATACAAAACAAGTGATGCACACTGCAATTGCTCACCACCTGCTGACCGATGCCCAGCCACTCCCTGAGCAGCGATCGCTGCCCCCCAGCTAACTCCCCCCGCTTATATGCTAAGCATGACATCATATGGTATGGAATAGCCCTTTGGGCAGTTTGTGTCAGCTGTCCTGGCTATATTCCCTCATTCACTCACCCTGGTGAATGTCTTCATGGCACAGCAGTGCTCCTTCCATGTGTGAGCAAACCAACCTCAGTCATACGCCTACACGTGTGGAGGATGTTGGTCATTCAGCCACTTAATTTTCTTCCAGATGTGCTCATACAAATCCATTCTTGATCTGCTTGCATATGGCACACAAGGCCAGAAGGGCTTAAAACCATGTCACATACCGTTCAAAATACAGTAGTTGCACCATGTTTGCTGACCTATAATTTTCTATCATCATCACAGTCAATGCAGAAAAAGGCATCACACACATGAACTGTGGAGCGTATGATCAGTTCCATGAACTGTGGAGCATATAGTCAGCTCCAGGCTGTGTCCACACTGGAGTGGTGGTGAGCATGTCTACTACAGCATTCTTCCCACTTGAGGATTAGACACAGGCACATGCTTAAAGTGGTCACGTGTTTCTAAGTAACCCTAGGATTGCTTTAAGCAACATATTGGCCTATGCTGTTATTTAGAAACTGCTTTGTACTAGGGTTAATCTAAGATAAGGTTTCATTATGTCAGATGGTGTACTGCCTTTTCATGGTTTTTTGATCCTTAACAGAAAGCTTCCAGCAGTCACCAGCATTGCTGAGTAGATTCAGAGTTTTATTTAGTTGAGGACATGTCGCTTTCTTATTTCAGGAACTATGAGCAATTTCTGTGCTATTCCCTATGTTATTTCCAAGTTTTCTTTTGAGATTGCTAGATGAATGCTTGGAAAAGAGACCCCGTAACTGGTCTTTGAGATTTGTATTTTCATACATTGGTACTTTAGGCAGATGGGACTGGTATTTTAGGCCATGGAAAGTTACGGTTAGCCAAAATAATGATCAGATTTAACTACCTCCAGCACTCTTCACAAGCCTGTGTTGGTCTCCACTCCTGACCCTAGACTATGTCATGTGGGACATGTTTACTGCTCCCTGAAGGTCTCTGATAGCCCTGACCAGGGCATTGCCTAAGCTGAGCCAAATCAGCTTTTCTCCAATACATTGGAAAAAAGCCCAAGAGCACTATGATATCAAATTTGAAAAATGTTAGTGTTTCTTTATTGAGAAAGTTTGCTGAAGTTGGCCCAGGTCTGTTTGTGAATGAACCAGTGTCTTTTAGCTTTAAAATACTCTTTAAAGCCAATTGTACACTGAAGAGAGATCAAAGAAGAAGTACAAGAAGTTCGGGGTTGTTCTGGGGTCTTCTGAACAAAGAAACAGAATTAGCTGAGACAAACCACTGGTGACCACATCTCAGTTATTTTGCAGTCAACATTTAGGAACAGGTTTTTTAATTGTTATTCAGTTTCACTACTGTGAATAAAAAGATTGCATGAACAATTCTAGCAAGGTATTGTGAAAAGAATTTGTTGTTTCATCAAGCTTCACTATGCAACTCTAGCATGAGTAAAATCCCTACTAAATGTGTAATCAGAGATAATGGATATATCCCAGCCTAGCTGAGGCGCTTTAAACTAGGAGAGGTACAACCAGATAAGCACTGCTTTCCTTATCAGGTTCTTACTTGAGCAAAGTTCTCCAAGGGTACTGCAAGGGAATCATGCTTATCTGGCAGGAATTACACATGACCTGATGTTCTCTTATTGCTAAAATCAGAATGATGCTCTCTTTCCCAGTTCAGGATGCCAAGACCTGATGACAGCTAGTTAAACATCTCCCTGCTTGTGACTGGCTTACCCTTGTGCTTTGCAAGAGGCAACGGATAGAAGGTAACAACCAGGATCCTGGGCATACAGTCTGGCAGCTTGTACATGTGTGAAAACACCAGGGGAAACACCAGAGCAGGCATTAGAGGAATGGTATGCATTCATAGCCAAGGACATGATTAACACCAATCAAACTGGTAAGCACTGAGGAATGTGTTGCTTGCACCGTGATGTGCCACAGAGGAGGTGACTCGTCAGTAGAAGACCTGCACCTGTTAACAGAAGGACAGCAGTGGCAATACAGCACATTTCATGGGCTGTTTCTCTTCCTGTTAGCCCAACAGCAGGATGGGTTACAGTCTTATGATACCTCAAACAAGAAAATGAAAGACACCCAGCAGCAACATTGCCTAATATTTATGAAGCATGATGTTAACAAGATGCAGAAGCAAAACATCACACCATAGTAACTTTCAAATCCTAAAGGACCTTAGAGGCCAAGGAGGTGTTGGCTTTTGGGCCTCAATCAGAACCCAGAAGGCATATGGAGGACTCAGTAGCTGGCAACCCTTGCCTTCCATGCCACACTCAGGTGACCTTGGCCAGACCACTTGGATACACACATTTTGGCCCCTCTGAGAATGTGTGTATGAAAGTGCTGATTGGTACAGTCTACTTGGTTAGAAAGTTAAATAAAATACCTTTCTATTTCTAAATTGTCCTGAGTTTTCTTACATTAGTTCCCACAACAATACTGTAAAAACATCCCATGAGTGTGGTTATTATACAGCTTCATTTTAAGATGTCCATGATAGTCTAGCTAATATTTGGTTGTGCACCTTACCATGTATTATGGGGCCCTGATACCATAGGTTAATACTAGTGACTATTCACAATTCTGTTAAGTGTACAATCACAGCAGTATCGTGATGGTATTGCTCTTTCCACCTAAACTTGCACCTATGTGTCAAAACACCCAACTCTGGTCTCCTAACTTCAGATAACTCAAAGGTCTTCATTTCTTCCTTTGACTAAGCTACACAAGAGTTTCTTGGTGAAAAGCTAGCTGCTCTTTGTTGGCAACTTATCTCCTTCCTACCACAGTTATGATAGGTACTGGCGCTAAATCACACACTAGCCTCAGCCCTGACACACTGCTCTGACAGCCTCATCCCATGGCCTGAGAATGCTGGAGAACTCTCTGCTGCCTTTCCAACCTCTATTAGTACCTAGTACTAGC
The DNA here is from genome assembly GCF_030463565.1 of Pelecanus crispus. Taxonomy (NCBI): domain Eukaryota; kingdom Metazoa; phylum Chordata; class Aves; order Pelecaniformes; family Pelecanidae; genus Pelecanus; species Pelecanus crispus. The sequence goes on along the minus strand of NC_134652.1, from coordinate 39,300,488 downwards.
TAACACTTAGTACCTCCACTAGATAACTAGTACTCAGTGGAGGTAGAAGGCAGCAGACTTGGCAGTGGATGAAGCAGCTGACCATACAAGTAAATGGTGAGGTCTATCTTGATGCTGTTAAAGGAAACTTGATGGAAGAGTTGAAAAACACAAGCTGAGTAGGAGTTTCTCCATCCATAGGATGTTTTTTAGCTCATCTTGGGATGCACTCTGGAATTGCCCTCTACACAACCTGTGAAGTCCAGTTTATATAGTGGGATTTTTGCGCTCACAGGAGTGGGAAGACATTTTCAAAAGCCCAAAGTAGATACAGGGACAGAAGTAAGGTAATGAAACAGTGAAGGCTCTGGCCACACCTGCTGTCAGGAGCACCCACACACACAGTCCCTTTGTGTCAGTGGTTGCAGCGCTGATAGAAAATTACAGTCTGGTGGATGGAGTAACACATGCATGTTTTGGGCTGTGTTTCACAACTTGTATACCACTCAGACTATAGCTGGCATGAACATTAGAAGTCAACCTAATCCATGACCAGGAAACGTATACTCAAGGAGAGCACCTCATAGCCAACTGAAGGCTCAGTCTTTTAGGTGGCTACCAAGCAGCTACAGAAAGGCGTAGGTTGTAAGGTCATGGGCTGGAGGTGGAGAATGAACACCTTTACTCTGTGCAATACCTGTTGCTTCAGCCAAATGGAGGCATTGCACAAGCTCTCCTCTGCTCTGCCATTCATCAGCAAAACACTAAGCTTGGTGCTTCTCCAGAAAATGTTGTAGAAAACTGCCAGTTGCAAATACAACACCACTTGGGCATAAAGGCTATGTGGACATCACCTGGGCCACTGTCACTTTTGAAGAGTGGTGTAATCGCTGAGTGTCTCCCACCCAGGCAGCTGGTGAAGCCTGACTTGTCCTTGGTGTGTCTATGGAAAGGTCAGTGTGCTCCTGAGGCCTTGTGACACTGGTGGAGCCCAAGCCCTTTCATTGCCCAGGGAGCTCTTCTAAGAGGACCCCAGGGAGTTAGGAAATTACTCTTTATAAAGAAAACCTTTTGAATTTTTTTTACTGTGGCTATCACGAGCTTAAGGTGCAAGTCCATAGCCAAAATTCCTCACTGCACCACTCTAGCTGCTTTTGGAAAGGTAATCTTTGCAAGCACGAAAGTCATGACCACATAGCCAAGCAGAGGAAGTTATCAAAAATATGACCAGTGCGCACATAGCTTAATTGGAGGACACGTGATGTGGCCCAGTGTGATGCCAACATAGCAGGGTGCTGACACAACGTGCTCTTTTTAACACTGGTGATGATAGAGCCACCACCATTCACACCATCAGCCTGATCAGATACGACAGTGGGCTCTGCCTGGTAACGTATTTTCCTCTGCATAATTCAGATTTGCGTTGGAGCTATCCCGAGGGTGAAAAAACATTGATTGCTTTTTTTTCTTAGTTACTTGCCTCTCGGCAATACCGGCAATACCACAGAGAGGGTTACTGGGAATATTTCAGAGGGAAGATATGTCTCACAGCGTGGGAGACCCATTGGGAGGAGGAAGAAGGGAGATAGAGAGTAACCAGATGGCTGGTGAGATTTGCAACTCGTGCTGCTGGGTTGAAGTTAAGCTCTAACTTTCAAGAGCCTGGTGAAGCTTTAGAAATTATATATAATACTAACTGTGTATATTAAGAATAGATCTCTGCTCAGGACAGGAGTCTCTAAGGTGGTCAAAAAGGTTTCTGGGGTTTTTTTCAGGCAACACTTATTTAATAAATAGTCTTCCTATGAGTCTTTACATGTTTCAGTTCATAGGATCCTTGTATTAATAGCTACTTTGGGGTGAAAAAGCTAAGCAATAGAGAAGCAGCAAAAGTATAGACATAGTCATAGCCCAGCCAACCTTGTGTAGTATAAACTTACTTTGGACTAATATCCCCTATGTGACAATTGGCCCAACAGCATTTTCTATGATTTTAGTTCTTGCATTATGAAGCTGTTCTCTTCTTTTCACCAGTAAAAATACAAAAATGGGTCTTGCCTGGTACCAGATCCAGTCTGGACAGAGGAGTTTGAGGAGTCTTGCGTGGATTGCAGTGGAAGCTGGAATTGGGAATCCCTCCCACTTCCCCAGCCCAGACCATGATATTATGGTCTTCAGATACATAAAGAACTTAACTCATCATAATCAAGTAGAAACAGACATTCATAACAATGTTATATTATTATTATAATAATTGATAATAATAATATTTTACACAGACAGAAGATGTGGCTGTTTATTGCAGTCTTGTTTTTGATACAAGCACGCGTGAAGTCAGCAGATGCCATCAATCAGAAAAAGGCTATAAATCCCGAGACTTTCATGAATGTTGTAAGTCAGAAGTTTGAATTTTCAGTCTGTCTGAAAGTTTGTGGAGAATTAGCTGGGGGAGAGAGGGACAGAGGGTATGTATGTGGAGAGGGCTCAGGTCACCATGTGTGCTGGTTTTGTTGAACAGTGTGATGACGTTGCCTCCATACCTTCATTAACAAGCCCTGTTTCCTGAAGGAGTCCTCTTCCTCCCAGCAGTATTAAGTGCAACCATGAGCAGGTCAGTTAAAGAAGGGAGTAATCCCAGCACGGATTTGATCAGACATCTTCCTAGAGGGTAGAAAGTTCTGCATGGCTCCTCTTCTTCAGCTGCAGCAGGTTGATCAGGGCTGTGTCCAGCTGAGTTCTGAAAGTCTCTGAAGGTGGGTTTAGATGGACCCAAGACTTGGGTAATAAAGTTGCTGAAATTAATCTTTTCCACCAACCATGTAGCAAAGCAAGCATACAGTGATATGTAGGCAGGATTGGATTTCACCAGACTGAAACTTCCCAATCTGCAGAGTTCTCAGCATAAATAAAGCTCAGGCAGAGCCTCAGAAGCCCTGCAACAAATCTTTCCGGGCTTGTCCTATTGCCCTTCCAGTCAGCCCAGCTCGGCAGGTTCAATACGCCCCGCCATCTTATCTGCCCCACGCATCACCTCAGAGTGTGGCATGATATGTCCTGCCACCAGTGTCAGCTGTCAGTAAATCTTTTCAGTTTCAATCTTTATTTTTGGAAACATTTCAAATGCATGTGCTGCTGCATGCTGCTGCATGCTGCAGGGGAGCCCTGCTGTCGGCAGCTCCCCTCCTGCTTGCAGGCACAAGCCCATGGCTGAGTGTCTCCTCTTCCCTTGGACATCTCGCTGGGGCAGGCATGGGATTCAGGCAGAGCATCCTGTCTCAAAAAAGTCCTCAGCTGATCCAGAGACACCCCAGGCAAAGCAATGCCCCAGCTGGCACAGTGACTCAGTTTTGCAAAGGCATCCCAGCAGATGAGGGATGCGCTCTTTGAGTCAAATGAGCACCTCAGCTACCAAAAGCTTTCTGCCTGGGTTTTTCTTTCCCCAGAGCCAAATAATCTGCCACAGAGGGTACGCCAGTGAGGAGTATGAAGTCCTGACTCGCGATGGCTACTACGTCAGGCTGAACAGAATTCCCCACGGGAGAGAAAATCCTAGGAACAAAGGTACAGCTCTATTTCACAAGGAAAAAAACAGAAAAAAAAAAAAAAAAACCAACAACAACAACAACAAAAACAACCTGAACGTAACAAGCAGGTGAGGGTATGAACCTTAACAGGCCAGGGGAGTATTTATTGTTAAAGCAAAAGTACCAAATCCATGATACTCTCCAATTTACAGTCAAGGTTTTAGCAGCCAGCATAGGAAAGCATGCGTGCAGCACAGCAACCGCCCTTCATATGAAGCAGAGATTTGGTTTTGAGGCTCAGAAGGTGCAGGCATATCTTAGAAAGTTCCTCATCTAATTTTTTCCTGATAGATTTGGAACTTTGGGGTTTGAACTATCTCAGAGACAAGCCTGTACCTCTGAGCTTTCACATGGTTGTTCTCAGTGGCCACAGTGTTGAGCTTGTAAAGATGAGCACCTGGGGTCTGAAAGGCTTAGGAGGGATGTCCACAGCCCTCCAGCCTGAGACAGTGAGGGCAACCACCACGAGACAACTACAGCAAGGATTTTTTCACCAGGAGACATCATTAAAATGCACATTGTATGTCCTCTGACAGTGCAAGAAAGAGGCTTTATTGGCCTGAATTTGGGGGTGAGTAAGTAAAGAAATTCTGGTTTAATGAAATGCACTGTTTCTTTCACATCCAGGGGCCAAGCCGGTCGTGTTTCTCCAGCACGGGTTTCTTGGAGAAGGCAGCCACTGGGTGGAAAATCTGTCTAACAACAGCCTTGGCTTCATATTGGCAGACTCCGGCTATGATGTCTGGCTGGGAAACAGCCGGGGAACAAGCTGGTCCAGGAGACACGAGCACCTTTCACCTGACCAGGTTGAATTCTGGGATTTCAGGTGGGCTGGAGCAGATTATAAAAGCATGGAAAACTTCTCTGCCCATCACTAACCTCTAGGTAGATGTAGGTGCCTCCGAGCAGGCAAGTCAGAGCACCTAATCCCCAGGTATGGCCTCCTCCAGACCTCCCAGTGATGTGCCTGGGGAGGATGGAGGTACCTGCGCAGACCTGCCTGCTGACATGGTGCCAACACCTCCCTGCAGCTGCCTGGCCCTGCTGAGAGCACAGGGCACTGCTGCCTGTGTGGGGATGCCCATCCCACGGAGACATCAGCCCTATCTCGGGGCCTCCGCGGGGGCCTCTTTGGCCAAATCCCCCAGCAAGATGTCCACAAGCATCATTGCCACCTCCTCTTATAGACAGTTTCCACAGAAACCTTGTCCCCAAGAACGGCATTTTAAGCTGCTACTGCCACTCTAGAGCTGATCTTCAGAGCACCCCTGGATTTCCCAAGCTCATAAGCATGCTTCCAGTAAAAAAAGCTAACGAAGCAGGTCTGCATTTCACCATATCACACTAAAAGGCACATGGGCAGGAACTGGTGCTCCATTTCGTTCTGGGAAAAAGCATGTCTAGGAGCAGAGCTGGTGCTGTAATCCTGATGAAAGCCAGCTCTGGGTCTGCAGAGTTGCTGTGTATTGCACCTGAATGCACAGCTGGCCAGGCTCTGCACACGTTCTTTACTGCTAACCATGGTTTTGGGAGGACTAAGCCCTTTCAGGGAAGGATGAGGCCATGGCAGGAGGGATGCTTTCAGACTCTGTGCAGTTTCACCCAGCACAGGGCTCTCCTAGCTCATAGGAATTTTATCCTGGGAAATCAGCCACAGACGTTAAGCCCTTCAGTATAGGAGCAATGCAAAATTCACAAGTAAGTAAGTTTGCTCTCCTGCTGTCACCTTATAACCAATGCTCTATTCCTGTGTTGCAGCTTTCATGAAATGGCAATGTACGACCTCCCAGCCATGATCGACTTTGTTCTGCTGAAGACTGGGCAGAAACAGATATATTACATTGGCCACTCCCAGGGCTGCACGATTGGTGCGTTAGAAGGGGTTGCACATCATGTTACCTGGACGAACCTTGAAAATGTTAATTTTGGTGTTTGTAAGCAGAAAGCAGAGAGGCCCCATCTTTGTGGGCTGCCAAGCAGGCAGGCTAGATAGAAGGTCTTTTGCAGTGAGAGGTCCCACAGCAGCCATGCTTTCCATACAACACATCTGGGAGGACCAGCGTGCTCCTAGGGTAGTAAGAAAGCTCCTGGTAGTAAGCTCCTTGCTGCAGCTTTAATTCAACCTAGAAAACCGAATTGCAGTGTTCCACATCAAAACCAAAGGTGTTTTGCATGGAGGTCACAGCTTCTGCTTTCCGATGAAATGCATGGTGCTTCTTTTCACCAGCTGGGCCATCAGGGGTATGGGATAACCTCTGTGACGAGATACTCTTTAGCAGTGGTTGATGGCAGGTGACAGTACTGTTCCCTTCACCTGGTGAATGGCGTAGGACTTCCCATCAGTAGTAGTCACTGAAGTGCCTCATCAGCCACTTCCAATCATAGGAATATATCTTTTTGGACATTTCTAGCACTAATGTGAAGCAGAAAGGTGGCAAGAGATCCCAGGTTTCTAACTGGAGCTAATGCCCGCTAAACAGATCTAGGCAGTGGTTCCAAGCGAACCCTCGGATTAAGCAGCTGAAGAAAGATCAACCAAGTCTTAGGTTGTTTTTCTGTTTTTCTCAGCGTTCATTGCATTTTCATCCCTGCCAGAACTGGCTCAGAAAATCAAAATGTTTTTTGCCCTGGCTCCAACAGTGACAGTCAAGCACGCCAAAAGTCCCATCATTAAAATGTCCTTCCTTCTGGACAGGCAATTCAAGGTGCTTCAGGTAGGGGATTACTCCTTTCTCTCCTCCCCCAAACACACTGGTGCCAGAAAAGGGATCATGCCCAGACGCACTCCCCGGGGCTATCCGATGCAGCAGAAAAGGGTTAATTCCCACTGATTTATAAGCACAGACACGATTCAGGTGCAGGTACACTCCTGCATGGTCACTTTGTTGCATGCATGCCTGCCTTCCATCTGTAGGCTCTTCAGGTGTTGAAACTGATCTTTCTATGGGGGCACTTGGTGAATTCCTGGACAGACTGCCTGGAAAAGAGCAGCTTTACTGTGTTGATTTTAATGACAATGAAAAACAAATACAACGCTTGAGGGAGGTGGGGGGGAAAGAGGAGTCCCGAATATTGATTTCCCTGGTGTGCGTTCGATCAGCATCGCCTCCTGCAACGAGCTGCACACATCTCAGCTTAGGCAGGAGGGCGAAGGAGAAGCAGGTTTGACTCCTGTGGGCACCCTGTGCCGCACATCCCCTCACCGCCCAGCTCACGGGGAGACGGGCCAGCAGCGGGTCAGGGGAGGCAGTCCGAGGGCTAGGTTGCAGGAAGGGAAATGCAAGAAATCAACCTTGCCCTTTGCTTCTGCAGCTTCTGCTTGGCAAAACAGACGTCTCGCTGCGGGTGAGGGTGCTGTGGAGGTTTCTCCCCAAGCTGTGCAGGCACCCACTGCTGCACAAGCCCTGTGCCAGCCTCCTCTTTCTGCTGGGCGGCTACAACGAGAAGAACCTCAACATGGTGGGTGCAGTGGCCTGTGTCCCTACACAGTGGGCAAGGGAGCCAGAGCCCTGGGGTGCACCCAGCAGCGCCTGCAGGCTCTGTCAACCCCCCCCGCCAAACACCCTGCCCAGCTCTTTTGGGAAATGCATCATCTGGCAACTGCTGTCCTCGCTCCTATCCATTGGAAAGCAATGATAGCTTGAATATGTTTCTTTGCAGACGCGGCTGGATGTGTACACATCCCACTATCCAGATGGGACTTCTGTCAAAACCTTGATACACTGGGCCCAGGTAGGTTCCCTGAAATGCAGATGCTTCACCCCTGGGATGGGCCCTTCACTGAGAGCCTGGTGTGCCCAGGGCAGACGTGAGAGGTTGGGGATCTTGGACATAAGCAGCTCTTGAGAAAGTAAAGGCAAGAAATTAGGGTACAGAAGAGGCCCTGGATGGAGGATGAGCTGCCCTGGTCCCTCTGGGGACCAGGGGACACTGGGGTGCACGCCCTGGGCTGTGCCAGGCAGGACAAGGGAAGGGATGGGGGGGCCACAGCTGGATGCTGGGACCAGTTTGGGGCCCCCAGGGATCCCCAAAGCAGAGCTAGCCTGGGGACACCATGGTGATGGTAGATGGAAGCCAGGGTGTACAAGGAGAGGCTGAGGGAGCTGGGCTTGCTTGGCCAGAGAGGAGCAGGCGAAGGGGGATCCAACAGCATCTCCCCCTGCCCAAAGGGGTCCCAGAGACACTGGGGCCGGACTCTGCCAGTCTGAACAACCTGCTGCAGCTGCGGTGTTGGCCCCGCTGGAAATGGGGTCAGGCTGGAGACCTCCACCCTGGTGCCTCCTTGCAAAGCCAAATTATAGGTAACGGGAAAGGTGAAAAAGGTCTTTTTAATCAATGCAGCTATTGTGCAGGTGTCTGAGCTTTCACCCCTAGCACAGAAACAACTCTTATAATAAATGGACTCCCTGATGCCTCTGTACCCTGAGTCCAAAGTGTCATGCAAAGGTAAGGATGATCAGGTTGTTGAAGGAAAACTCGCCAACATGAAGTCCTCCAGCAGCATCCGGCATATGCAGCTGGTGATGAGCAGATTTTCAGAGGCATGAGCGTTGCACTGGTGCAGCCAAGGTGTCACATGTAACACCTTGGTTTGTTAACCCATAGTTAAGGGACAGGCATGGAGCTGGAGGTCAAAGCATCACCCTGTTAAAAAAGGTAGAAAGTCTGGCTTTGCAGGGACGCCACCTCCTCCTGCAATGTCCCGTGCAAGCACCCTCTCGTGATGTGGTCCCTCGAGGAGGCTGGGAGACGCCAGACCCGCGCAGCAGTGCTCGCTGGCCTCCCGCCACAGATCAATCCTCTCATCCCAGGTGCTGAAAACGGGGGAATTCAAAGCCTTCGACTATGGCAGCAAAAACCCAGCCGTGTACCACCAGGTAGGAGGCTGGCTGGAGATGCCAGGGGACTGTCCTAGGTGGTGCAGGGACAGGCTGGCTTGCAGGGGTTGACCACGATGGTGGTTCCTCAGAGCTCCTTGTGTCCCTCCAGGAGACACCTCCCTCCTACCAGGTGGAGGAGATGCCCGTGCCCACTGCAGTGTGGTCAGGGGGGAAGGACTGGGTGGCTGACTTGAGGGATGTCCACCTGCTGCTGTCCCGCATCACCCACCTCGTCACCTATGGCCACATCCCCGACTGGAACCACTGGGACTTCATCTGGGGCTTGGACACCCCTGGGCGCCTCTACAGCAGCATCCTGGAGATGATGGAGGCGTTCCGGTAGAGCAGTGGCTCCCCACGGAGATGCCAGTGGCCTGGCCCCTCTCCCTTGGCTGGGAGAGCCTGAGAGGTGGTGGGACATCCCCTGCCGTCCCCTCCTTCCTGCTGGCCTGACACGCTTGTGGTGATGGTGCTTCCCATGCATCCTCTGGTCATCGGGGCTTGTCCTCCTCCTTGCTTGAGATCTCCTCAAGGACCGGTGGCACTGTGCAGGCAGGGCAGCGCCGGGGTCAACCAAGGCATCGAGGCAGGCAGGAGCCGCCGGCCAGGCAGCCCAGGTGGGAAGGCCCCGGTGTGGTGGTGGAGCCGCGTCCTGGGCTGTGCGAGGGGGACACGGGGACCCTCCTGTGACCCCACGGTGGCTGCCCAGTGGGTCAGGGATTAGAGCACTCAACCCACGAGGAGATGGGAGGGAGCTGGGCGTGTTGGGTCTGACTGTGGGGAGGCTGGGGTGCCAGAGAGCAGCCCCTGATTGCAGCACAGGCAGGGATGGAGGGGATGGATGAGGCCAAACCCTTCTCGGCAGCAACAGGCGATGCAACGAGGGGCCCCGGCCCCGGATCGCGGCCCAGGTTCAGGTTGGGTGTGGGGAACCCTTCTTCCCCCAGACAGGTCCCCAGGGAGGTGGAGGGTCTCCATCTGGAGGGGGTTCAGGACTCAGCTAGGCCAAGCCAGGCGCTTCCCTGCATTGTTTGGCCCTGGGGCTGAGCAGCTGGAGGTCACTGGGGACAGCTGCATGGCTCAGCGCTGACACTCCGGGAATGCCTGTCCTTCATCCCTGGGAGCTGGCAGCCCCAAATGCCCCGGGGCCAGGTCACAGGGCCACCGTGCCCCCATGAAGCTGCCACCAGGTTGGTGTCCCATGGTGGTGCACAGCCCCCCCCCCCCCCCCCCCATGCAGTCCCACCCTGCTGCTTGCTGAAAAACCCGAGGCGGGGAAAATCGCTCCAAAATAAATGTTCAAAGGGGATTCCAGCGTCGCAGCTCTGACACCAGTGGCTGCTCCTTGCATGTAAATATTTTCCGGGGGGCTGCCCATACCAAGGGCCAGCAGGGATAAATGCCACTTGCCCATGATGGTGGGGTGACCCCCGCCGCGGCCGGCCAGGTTGCTGCTTGGCAGGGTGGCACGGCGGGTGCTGCCTGGGGGTCCCAGCCCTGAAGGCAGCACCGGGGCAGGAGCGGTCGCCGGCAAAGAGCCACCAAGCAGCCTCCAGGACAGGGAGCTTTGGTTGTGCCAGCAACAGCTTGGAAATCACCGGCAAGCGGCAGCTCTGGGCCTGGCTGTGGAGGGCAGCTGCCTGCCTGCCGGACTGCTGCCGGCGCCGGCAGCTCCCCCCTGGTGCCGCCGGGGACCCGTGCGGCTAGGCCGGCCCACTGGGGGACCCATCGCAGGCATCCGGCGGCTGCTCCACCGCGCCGGGCCGGCCATGGCAGCCGGCAGCTGCCGGTGCGGGACGGCGAGAGAAGGAGGGTGGTGAGGTGCTCCCAGAGCTGTCCTCCGTCGCAGGAGGGGGCCCCTCTCCCAAACCAGCCCCTCCACCCGCAAAGCTGTTCGGTCCCGCTCACCAAAGCCATCGCCCCCCCCCGGAACCCCCTCGCCCGCGTCCCCTCCGGCACGTGTGGGCAGGGCCTGAGCGGAGGGGCGGGGCCTGGTAGGAAGGGGCGGGGCCGGAATGGAGGGGGCGGGGTTTTAGGCGGGGCCTGGTGGGAAGGGGCGGGGCCGGAATGGAGGCGGAGAGGCTTAGGGGTGGGGCCTGGCAGAGAGAGGCGGGGCCTGAACGGAGGGGGCGGGTTTTGGGGGCGGGGCCTGGTGGGCAAGGGCGGGGCCGGAATGGAGGTGGGGGGTTGAGGGGGGCCTGGCAGAGAAGGGCGGGGCCGGGACGGAGGGGGCGGGGTCGGAACGGAGGGGGCGGGGGTTTAGGAACGGGGCCTGGTGGGCAGGGGCGGAGCTGGAACGGAGGGGCGGGGTTTAGGGCGGGGTCTGGTAGATGGGGCGGGGCCGGAACGGAGGGGGCGGGTCTAGGGGCGGGGGTCGGATGGGGCGGGGTCTGGCAGAGGGGGCGGGGCCTGAGCGGAGGGGGCGGGGTTTAGGGGCGGTGGTCGGATGGGGCGGGGTTTGGGGGGCGGAGCCTGACAGGGAGGGCGGGGCCGGATGGCGGGGCGGGGCTTTGTGGGCGGGGCCTGGCGGGAGCAGGCGCCATGGAGAGCGGCGGGCGCGTGCTGGCGGTGGGCGCCGGGCTGGCGGGGCTGGGGGCGGCTCAGCGGCTCCGCGGCCACGGCTCCCTCCGCCTGCTGGAGGCGGCGGCCAGCGCCGGCGGCCGTGTCTGCACCCGCCCCTTTGGTACCGGGGGAGGCCCGGGGCGGGGGGCGGGCAGCACCGGGGGTCGGGGAGGCTGCACCGGGGAATGGGTCCAGTCGGGGGGGGCTGCACCGGGACAGGAGCAAGGATGGGGGAGCTGCACCGGAACCCCCCCCGCCGTGAGGCCCGTCCCGAGCAGGGCAGACGCGATGCTGGGGGCGTCTGGTCCCGTGGAGGCGCTGGGACCGAACCAGAGCTGGTGAGGGGTGGCCCGGGACAGGGGAGAGGGTCTGCTGGCTCCAGCTTTGGGGGGCACACGGGGCTGGGGGTCCCCAGGGACTCCTTGGGATGACCCCCTTCCCTCCCCTCCCCACAGCGTCGGGGCTGGTGGAGATGGGAGCACACTGGATCCACGGCCCCTCGCCAGAGAACCCTGTCTTCTGCCTGGCCACCCGCTACGGCCTGCTGGGCCCGGAGGCTGCCCGGGAGGAGAACCAGCGGGCGGAGGCCGGGGGCCACCCCCCGCTGCCCTCCATCACCTACGGCAGCTCGGGGAGGGTGCTGAGCCCCAAGGCGGTGAGCGAAGCCCATGACCTCTTCAACACCCTCCTGGCCTCCACCCGTGCTTTTCAGGGGGCCAAGGAACCACCAGTGGCAAGCGTGGGACAGTACCTGCGGGCAGAGATCGCTCGGAGGGTCCCTGTTTTGGGAGGGGGCGAGGAGGATGCCCAGCAGCTCCAGCTGGCCATTCTGGCTGCCTGCCTCAAGCTGGAGTGTTGCATCAGCGGGACCCACAGCATGGACCTGGTGGCCCTGGAGCCCTTTGGGGAGTACGTCTCCCTGCCTGGCCTGGACTGCACCTTCCCAGGGTAAGTGGAGGGCTCTGGATGGGGACATGGAAGAGCGTTTCGGCGGGAGGGGGGCGGGGAATCCCATCCCCAGCAGCACTTCCTCCTGCAGCGGCTACAGCAGCTTGCCCAATCACATGCTGTCGTCTCTGCCGGAGGGCATCGTCCTGCTCAACAAGGCGGTGAGGACCATCCGGTGGAAAGGGTCCTTCCGTGAGAAAGGGGAAGAGGCCAGGGATTTTCCCGTCCGGGTGGAGTGCGAGGATGGAGACGCCTTCCTTGCCGACCACGTCATCGTCACCGTCCCACTGGGTGAGGACTGCAACACCTTTCCTTGCCTTCCCTGTCCCCTCTGACCGGTTGGCGTCGTTGGAGATAGGCATATGGAGGGCAGGGACTTGCCCAAACACCTTCCCAGCCCCCCTTCTCCCACCGCGGTGGAAGAGGGGAGGCTGGGAAGGGGTTTGGAGAGGGGCAAGTGTCTCAGACCCCATTTAGGAGCCCAGCGAACAGAGCTGCCCCATCTTCTGCCTGCAGGTTTCCTCAAGGAACACCACCAGGATTTCTTCCAGCCTCCCCTGCCGGAGCGGAAAGCGGAGGCCATTCGCCGCCTGGGTTTCGGCACCAACAACAAGATCTTCCTGGAGTTCGAGCAACCTTTTTGGGAACCCCAGCAGCAGCTCCTCGAAGCAGTGTGGGAGGACGAGTCACCCCTCGAGGAACCCAGAGCCGACCTGGAGGCCAACTGGTTCAAGAAGCTCATCGGATTTGTGGTCCTCCAACCGCCAGAGCAGTACGTGGCCGGGAACGTTGGCAAAGGGGCATCGCAGCCGGGCGGGCATTGGGCTTCTTCCAGCCAACGTGAAGGAGCATTTTGGTCCTGTCTGGAGCTTCAACACCTTCTCCGGGTCGCTGGTGGCCCATGATGCAGCAGCACTCCCGGGACAGGGAGGGCACAGTTCCCGGTGAGCAGTGGGAGGGCAGCAGGCAGCTCTCAGCCCCATCTTTCCTCTCCAGGCACGGGCACGTCCTCTGTGGCTTCATCGCAGGGAAGGAGTCGGAGTACATGGAAACGCTGAGCGACGCGGAGGTTCTTGGCACCATGACGCGCGTCCTCCGCACGCTGACAGGTACCGGCGCCTCCTCCGCCCTCATCACCCCAACCCCCGGGGAAACGTGCACCCAGATTTCTGGATCCCACCCAAAATCCACGCCCACAGGGAACCTACACCTGCCCGCTCCCAGGAGCATGCTCAGGTCCCGGTGGCACAGCGCTCCGTACACCCGCGGCTCCTACAGCTATGTGGCTGTTGGCAGCTCGGGTGACGACATCGATGTGCTGGCTCAGCCCCTGCCCGAGGACCCCAAGGACCCCAGGGTAATTGCTTTTTGCTCTGGGGGATGCAGCAAGCGTGGGGCAAGCGGGACCCCCCGGGTGCGGGGACAGACGGACGGGGGTGGAAACAGGATGCTCCAGACCTTGAGGAGCACAGGGAGGTGGCATTCTCCACTCCTGCTCCATTTGGGGGTCATTGATGCTCAGGTCACTAACCAACCCCCCCGGCTCTTCCCACTGAGCTCTATGAGGGTGGGGGGAACCCCATTTCCATAAAATCTAGTGACACATAGCGCCTTCCAACTACTTTCCGGCATCCTGATGGCATGGGGTGGGTCTGTAAGGAAGGGAAGGCACCCGCTCCCTGCTCTCCACATGGATGCAGAGCGAGTCACACATCCGCGGTGTGCCAAAGGGCAGGGAGATGAGGCTGGTTTAGCATGACCCTGTGTCCCCGCTGGGCCGGGGGAGAGGGCAGGCCCCTGGCGCTCACCTCCCGCCTCGCCGCAGCCTCTGCAGCTCCTCTTCGCCGGCGAAGCCACCCACCGCACCTTCTACTCCACCACCCACGGGGCCCTGCTGTCGGGCTGGCGGGAGGCCGAGCGGCTCAACCAGCTTTTTGAGGCACCCAGCCCTACTCCTCGGCTCTGAGGCGGGAAAATAAAAGCCACGCTTCACGCCTTGCTGCCGCTTAGTCTCGTTTTATTGAGAAACCTCGGTGGAAGGACGCGGAGGCTTTTGTTTCTCTTTTTTCTCCGGGGGGGGAGGATGGATGTGGCTCCTCAGCTCGGGTCCGGCGGGGAGAAGGGGCTGCGGCGTTAGTACCAGTTGGTGCTGGCGATCAGGAAACGGGTGTCGTCCAGCTGGGACTGCGTCGGGCCTGGCTGCGGGGCGGGCTGAGGGGCTGGGGGTGGCTGGTGGGCGGGTTGGGGACCAGGCCCCGCGGCACCGGCGGTGCCGGGCCCAGCGCCGGGCCCCGCGGGGGGCACCCCGCGGGCCCCAGCACCGTCGGTACCGCCAGGACCCAGCGTCGGGCCCGCCGTAGGCCGCGTAGGCCCCGTAGGCCGCAGCTCCGCCATGGCGCTGAGGCGGCGACGGAAGTGACGCCCACAGAGGGGGATGCCCCGACCACTCAGCGTCGCCCCGCCCACTCGGCGTGCCCACACCCAGAGGGGTGGGGCCAACGCGGCGTCGCGCTGGATGTGACGCACAGAACGCTGCGCCGCCGCCATCATGAGAGCATGGGCGGGAGCGCTGCGGGCCGCTGTGACCGGTCCCGGGCCGGTGCCTGGCGGCTTCCGGGAGCGCTTCGATTTCGGGGGCCGCGATGTGGCCTCCTGGTTCCCGGGGCACATGGTGAAAGGTGAGGGGTGGCAGCGGGGCGGGCCGACCACCCCCCTCCGCTTCCTCCGCCGCCGCTCACCCAGCGCTGTATCGCAGGTCTGCGGCAGATGCGGGCCTCCCTGCGGCGCGCCGACTGCCTCATCGAGGTGCATGACGCTCGCATATCCTCCAGTACGGCTCCTCACCCACCCCACCCCCCCCCGTGCGCCCCAGCCGCCCCGTTTAACTCAGGCCGCCCCTTCTCCCGGCCCCGTTCCCCCCTCCAGCTCCGCACCAGCCCCATCGATTCCCCCGCAGCCGCTCCCCCCAGTACCTGCTCCCACGCCAGCGCACAGTCACTCTCCTTAGCAGCACTCACATCCCGCTGTCGGGCCGTAACCCTATGCTGCAGGAGGTGCTGGGCATCCGCCCACACCTCCTGGTGCTGAACAAGATGGACCTGGCTGATCCCCACCAGCAGCCGGTGAGCGCCGCGGCACGGCTGGCTGTGGGCCCGCGGGTCGCCGCAGGCGGATGCTGATAATGCCTCTGCCTGTCCCTTTCAGACAGTCTTGGAGCACCTGAAGCGGCAGGGATGCTCGCATGTTGTCTTCGCTGACTGCCAGCATGATGGCAATGTCAAGAAGGTAACGGGCCAGCAGCCCTGTGCCCAGCCCTGCTTCTTGCTGCCAGCAGCCAAGGGCCATGCACCGATCTCCTGGCCCTGTGGAGAAGCCTCAGCACCGCACTGTGAGGAGGCAGCGCTGGCTGGTCCAGCGCGATCTTTGTTTCCAGCTTACCCGAAGCGCCCCGTCCTGTGCTTGACCCCGTTTTGTGCAGCCTCCTGGCACAGCATCCTCCGAGCAAGCGGCTGCCACCCGCCCGGGCACGGAGCCGCGGTGACAGCCCTTCTCCCTGTTTCTCTGCAGATTGTTCCCCTGGTTGCCAAGCTGGTGGGCAACAGCCCACGCTACCACAGGGCCGAGGTGAGAGGCGGCAGCGAGGCTGCCAGTGCACACGCAGGGAGTCAGGCTGGCCGCCTTGCAGGTCACCTCCCTCCATGGATGGAGGGACGAGGCCGCTCACGTGCGTGCCCGAAGCACCAGCAAAGGCTGGGCTGTTCCGCTGTTGCGGCCGCCCGTCGCTCACGGGGTGGGTGGCCGATAACCGGCCGCTCCCTGCCCACATCCTCCTCGATTCCAGAGCACCGAGTACAGCATCCTGGTGATTGGCGTGCCCAACGTAGGCAAGTCATCGCTCATCAACTCCCTGCGGAGGCTGCACCTAAAAAAGGGTATTTCTCTGCAGTGCCTGGGCTCAGGGAGGAGTGACCAGCGCAGCCATGGAGCAGGCTGTGGGGCAGAGCATCGCTTGCTTCTCTGACTCTGTCTCTCCTTTACCCGAAGGGAAAGCCACTGCGGTCGGTGGTGAGCCGGGCATCACCAAGGCGGTGCTGACCAGAATCCAGGTACCGTCCCCGTGGCGCAGGCGGCAGGGCGGGTGCTGGCCTCTGCCTCCCCACGTCCTCTTGCAGGAGCTCTGCAAAACCCCTAGCCACGCGGAGCTGATCTCAGAGGGCTGCTCGAGTCTCCTTTCCAGCAAGACCTTAATGAAAGAGCTCAACACCTCGCTCGTTAGCCATGTCGGAGTCCGCAGTGCTAATTACGGAGCCGCGTGCCCTAACTGCTTTGCCTCCCCCTGTGCCAGGTCTGCGAGCAGCCCCTGATGTACTTGGTGGACACGCCTGGCGTGCTGCCCCCGAAGCTGGGGGACGTGGAGACGGGCATGAAGCTGGCACTGTGTGGTGAGGCGGAGGCTGTGGCCAGCCAGGGGGAGGTCTCCCCAAATGGGGCTTCAAGCCCCGGCTGGGCCTGGTGCGCTGCCTGGGTGCCTGCGTGCAGCACGTGGAGGGCGGGAGGGATGGCGGGGGGTCTCAGGGCAGAGCTGGGGGGGAGCTGGGGCTTGACCCTCTTTTCCAGGAGCCATCCGTGACCACCTGGTAGGAGAGGACATCATGGCCGACTACCTCCTGTACACCCTGAACAAGCGGCAGCAGTTTGGGTGAGCCGGCGGGGGAACTGGGGAGGACCTGGGGCTGCGTCTGCTGCCCATGGTCCCGAGCGGGTGGTGGAGAAACGCCCCATGAGGAATTGGTGGGGAGGGAGAAGCAATGCTGGCAGGGTGCGAGCCGCCTCCTTCGGCAGGTACGTGCGGCACTATGGGCTGGCCAAGGCCTGCGACAACATCGAGCCCGTGCTGAAGCACGTGGCCCTTGCCCAGGGCAGGACACAGAAGGTGAAGGTGCTGACGGGCACGGGTGAGTGCTCCGGGGCGGGATATCTGCCACCTGGGGTGCGGGGGCCAGGATTTTGGGGATCCTGGGGCAGCTGCAGGCTCCTCTGCCACCTCCTCCTGCACCCACCGCCCCCCATCTCCAGGGAACGTCAACGTGACGATGCTCAACTACTCGGCCGCTGCCTACAAGTTCCTGCAGGATTTCCGAGCCGGACATCTGGGCAGGGTGACGCTGGACTGAGACCTGCAGCCATGCGGGCTGGGGGACACCCCAGTGCCCCACGGGGCTGGGGGACACCTCGGCGTGGAGCTCTGGCGTGTGATTTGAAGCGGCTTTGCCAGGGCAGTCGTCCCCCCGCCAGTTTCGGACCCTGGGCTGCTGTGCCCCGAGGCGTCGCCGCGCATGGCAATCCTGACCAGGAGGGCCTGGAGCACGGCTGCTGCCGCCAGCCAGGACAGAACCCCTGCAGAGCCGATTCCTCCCCGTGGTCTTGGCCCTCTCTGGGACCTCCATCCCGAAATAAAATCTCCGTGGGCAGGGCGCCAGGGTGGTGGCCATTTCAGGGTCCCCATCCCAAGCCCCACATCCAGACACACTCGCTTTCCGCCCAGCTTTATTGCTGCCTCCTCGTCCTCCAAACGCTGCGAGACCCACATACAGAGGGGTGGCGCGAACCAGGTGCCCGAGCTGGCGGGGTTTGGCACGGGGTGGGTGGGAGGTGGTGCGGGGGGGGCTTCCTGTGGGGTCCTGCCCCGGTGGTGGTGGGTGATGGGGTGAGGCTGGGTGGGCGCAGCCCTTAGAGCTGCTGTGCCAGCCCAGGGGCACGGGCTCAGCCCCGGGCGGGGCGGCTGGTCCTCGTGGCATCGGTAGCCGCACTGGGCACGGTCAGGTCCCCCGAAACCGTCAGCGGCGGAGGATGGCGGCCAGGGGCCAGAGCCAGGACATGGCCCAGCCCGGCAGGTCACGGGCGGGTGCGGCAGAGGTCCAGGCGCTGGCGGTGGCCGTCCTGTTGCCCTCGCGGTACTCAACGCCGTCACCCGCTTCCAGCTTGCTGGCCGGCCGGGCCTGGCGCATGGCGGCCCCCGCCGCCACGCCAGCCGCTGCTCCCGCTGCTGCTGCCCCCGCCACGCGCAGGGCCGAGCCGTAGCGGGGCAGCGGTGACTTCACCCGGCTGCGGGTGGCCCCCCGGGCCCTGCCACGGGCAGCCCCCCGGGCCCCGCCACGCCCGCCCTTGCCAGCCACGGCGTCGCAGAAGGTGGCAGCCAGCAGCATCAGCGCCCAGCACGCCGCCGCGCTCCGCCGCATCCTGCCGCACCTGGGCACAAGGAGAGGCCCTGGCGCTCAGCCATGGCCTCGCACACGCGTGTACGCGCTCTGGCACACGCGTGTACAGGGTCTCGCAGGCCCGCTGCGTCTGCAGAGGCGCATAGGAGGCGCAGGCGGGAGTCTGCGTGGGCCACGCAGAGGCTGCACGTGTGTCCTCAGGTCGCACACGCGTGTGCGTGTCACTCGTGCAGCAGCCGATGGCTTGCACACGCACCCTCTCCCCCCTCGCCGTGCGGATGAGCGCAAGAGTGGGGCTGTGCACGCACCACACACGCGTGGCTTGCTCGACCCCCCCCCGCACACATGCAGCAGCACGCACGCGTGTACGCGCCCGGCCGTGGGGCGCATTCGCACCCACCCCCCCCCCCCGCACATGCACAGCCCCCGCTGCCCCTCCCGCGGGGCTCACCGGGCCCGGGGCCGCCGCTACCTCGCTCCGCTCCGCTCCGCCCCGCCCCGGCCGCGGTCCCGCCGCCGCGCTCCCCCCCCCCCCCCCCCACTCCACGCGCGTGGGCGGGGGCGCGCGCCGCGGAGCGGCGCGTGCGGACGCGGGAGAAGCACACGCGCGCGCGCGCGCTCACACACCCCCCCCCTCCCCCCACCACCACCGCGGTGCCGCCCCGCGGCGCCTCTAAACCCCCCCCCTTTCCCCCCAATCCTGTCCCCGCCGGGCCCCACGCGTGTCCCGCCGCGGGGGGGGCGAGGGCGGGACGGCAGGAGCGCCACCCCCCCCGGGCAGCCGCGGCCGGGCCCCTCGGGGTGCAGTGGCCGGCGGCTCCTTCCCCGTGGTCTCCGCCCGCGGGAGGGGGGGGCCCGCGGCCGGGGGGGGCCCACGGGCGGGCGGCTCCCACGGGGGCGGGCCCGGCCCCGCCCCTCCCGGCGGCAGCGCGCCGTGGGCGGGGCGCGGCGGCAGAGTCTCGGCCAATGGGGAGGGCACACCGTGGGGCGTGGCCGCCTCGGCCAATGGGCGAGGGGGGGGCGGGGCGACCTCCGGGGGGGCGGGGCCGTTCCGCCGCGCTCCGCCATGGCCGCCCAGCTGCGCGCGCTCCTCCGCCCCGCCGCCGCCGCCGCCGCCGCCGCCGCGCGCCGCCGCACGCTCCTCCCGCCGCCGCCGCGCGCCCTCCTCGGGGCGCGCGCCTGCAGCGCCGGTGAGCCGGGCACCGGGGCGGGCACGGGGGGCGAGCGGCGGCGGCGGGCCCCCAACAGCGGGCACCGCGCACGGCCCCGGCACCGGGTCCTTGCAGCTGTGTGGGGGCCGTGGCACTGCCTGCCGGCGTCCCGGCAGCGTGCGCAGGCCCCGCACCGCGCACGGGGTCCCAAGACCGCACACCGGCGCCCAGGACGGCGCATGGGGTCCCAGCACCGCGCACGGGGTCCCAGCACCGCGCACCGGGGGTCCAGCACCACGCTCCGGGTCCCAGCACCGCGCACGGGGGTCCCAGCATCGCGCACCGGGTCCTAGCACCTCTGGGCTGCCCCTGCCCTGGTCAGGGTGGCACCGGGAACTCCCCGCAGCCCTGGTCCCGACCCCCCCGGGGGGTGACGTCCCACTGGCTGCCAGTGACCGCTGGCACGCGCCCGCCACCCTGAAGGTCGCCTTAAAATAGTGCGGGGCCGCGGCGGGAGCCGGGCCTGGCTGGAGGGCGGTGGGGGGTCCCACGGGGGCTGCTCGCCTAACGGAGCGGCGGGCAGGGGCCCCGTTCCAGTACCTGGTGGTGCAGAAGACAGGGGTGCAGCAGAGCGTGGGCCTGATCCAGCTGAACCGGCCGCAGGCGCTCAACGCCCTCTGCGAGGGGCTGATGGAGGAGCTGCGGCGGGCACTGGAGGCCATGGAGAATGACCCGCAGGTGGGAGCCATCGTCATCACCGGCAGCCAAAAAGCCTTTGCAGGTAGGGCAGGGGGCCTCTCCCCACCCCAATTTTTTGGGGGGTTCAGTGTCCCACCCTGTTCCCCTTCGCAGCTGGCGCGGATATCAAGGAGATGCAGAATAAAACCTTCCAGGAGTGCTACAGCGGCGGCTTCCTCAGTGGCTGGGACAAGGTCTCCACCGTCCGCAAACCCATCATCGCTGCCGTCAATGGCTACGCCGTGAGTCCCCCCCAACCTCTCCCCACGCCCCCCGCTTTGGCCCCGGCACCCGCTGACCCCCCTCTTCCTCCCCTGTCCTAGCTGGGCGGCGGGTGCGAGCTGGCCATGATGTGCGACATCATCTACGCCGGGGAGAAGGCGCAGTTCGGGCAACCCGAAATCCTGCTGGGGACCATCCCAGGTGAGCGGGGGGGGCACCCACCAAGGGGAGCCCATCCCGGCCGGAGCGGGGACAGCGGAGACACCCAGGGACCCCTCTCTGGACCTTTCCCTTCCCCAAACGGCTCCAGGCGCTGGAGGGACGCAGAGGTTGACCAGGGCGGTGGGGAAGTCACTGGCGATGGAGATGGTCCTCACTGGGGACCGGATTTCAGCAGCGGAGGCGAAGGAGGCAGGTAGGGGCACGGGCCAGCCCTGGCACCGCGGGGGTCCAGCAGGGAGCCATCCCACCACCTCCCACCGCCCACCCTAGGTCTGGTCAGCAAGGTCTTCCCCGTGGAGAAGCTGCTGGATGCCGCCATCGCCTGCGCTGAGAAGATCGCCAGCAACTCCAAGCTGGTGGCCGCCATGGCGAAGGAGTCGGTCAACGCCGGTAGGGGCTGGGGGACCAACCGGGAACCCCTCTGGGGGGACTGCAGGGCCAGGCAGCAGGGTCTCCCCAACTTCTCCCTTGCTCTCAGCCTTCGAGACAACGCTGGCGGAGGGGATGAAGACAGAGAAGCGGCTTTTTTACGCCACCTTCGCCACCGTGAGTAGCAGGGCCGGCCCCATTGCTGAGGGTTTGGGGGGATAGCGGGGCTGCCGCACCCCCCCACACCCCAACCTCACCTCTCCGCTCCTCGCAGGGCGACCGCAAGGAGGGGATGACAGCGTTCGTGGAGAAGCGCAAGGCGAACTTCACCGACAGCTGAGCCCGGGATGCTGCGGGTCCGTGCAGCCACCTTCTGCCCATCAGCCCCCTGCGTCCCCCCGCGGAGGGGGTCCAGGACCCGGCGGCAAGCAGTGCTTGCCTGGGGCGAGGCCACCGGCAGCAGGGGTGACGCGACCGCCTTTGCCGTCACCATTAAAAGGTTTTCCTGGCGCTGCCGGGAGATGGGACGTCCTTGCCATGGGGTCTCCGCTGAGCTGGGAAATGTTGGGGTTCACTGAGGCCCCCCCCCACGCTCCATCACGCTGCTCTCCGACGCCGGGATGGGGAGGGGACAGCCTGCGGCATCTTCTCAGCTGCAACGCCGATGCGCTGAATTTGCCCGGCCTCAGCCCCACCTGGGCTGAACCGAGGCTGGGGTGATGGGCTGAGCTCCCGGCCCCAAGGCATCATCCTCGCCCTGCCTGGGGCCTCGGGGCGAGCCCAAAGGAGGGGTATCCCCCGGATTTGGGGGCTCTGCGCTTAGCGGTAGATTTCTGGCAGCAAGGAGGAGCACACCAGGATGCGGAGGTGGGTATGGGTTTATTGGGGAGGGCTCAGGGGTGAGGAGGGAGGGATGAGTCCCCTCAGGAAGCCCTAAGGGCGGCTCCCACCCCTCATTTAACAGCTTGGGGTGCATCTCCACTCAGATGTGGTAGAGATGGTCCCGGTCCTCCTCTGGGCCGCTCTGCACCTCCAGAGACAGCATCCAGGGTGACCCACGGGCATCGGCCTCTCCGGCATCGGCCTCTCTGGCATTGTCCTGGGGGTGGTAGAGGTGGTCGCGGTCCTCCTCCAGTCCCTCCTGGTCTTGGCCAGGGCCCCACAGAGCCCAGATGCTGCTGGAAAAGACCTTTATACCTCCTGGTTCCACCTCGTCAGTGATCTCACCCTCCTCCGGCAGCTCCGCGGCTCGTGTGCGCGGGATGCCAGGAGAAGGGAGGAAAAGGTCAAGGCAAAAAACAGCGAGGAAAGGTCGTGGTACAACAGTGTTACTAAATAGCCCCCTGCCCCAGGGGAATCCCGCCCCATCAGGGTGCAGGGACCCTGGCGAGACACCCCCCCCCGCCTCAGGAGGCTGCGGTTTGGATCTCGGGGAGCAGACGGGCTAATTTAGCCGCTCGTCCCGCAAACGGGCTGGATGGGTCCAGGACATGGGCGCTGCAGCACCCGCAGCTCCCCACCACCGCCAGCAAAGGGAAACCAACCAGGGCTTGATGCTTGGAGAGTTTGGGTGATTTGGGGGGGAAGATGGAGCTGCAAGCCCCTTAATGTTGGCAGGAGGTTGCAAAGCAACAAGGGAAATTTATTCCCCCCCCCCTCCCCAAAACGCTTTACATTTTGGGGTGTTGCTTTGTTGGTTTTTACAAGCCAGACGCGGGCACCCAAAGGTGCAGGGAGCGCAGCCACCTCTTACCTTTCCTCGGCCCAATCCTGCTCCATGGCCAGGTCCTTCAGCCCGGTGTCGCTCAGAGGCTGCGGGGAGAGGGAGAGAGAGGGGTGCTGGGGGGGTGGCCCAGATCATGCGTGGGTCTCGCTGTGCCCACTCATCACGTGGGGGCTCACCTGGGTGCCGCCGGGTGCGGGCAGGAGAAGGGCAGCGCCCAGCAGGACGGCGATGCCGCAGAGCTGCACGGCCATCGGGCTGGTGGAGAGAGCGCAGAGGAGCCACGTTGGCTGGGGCCTGCCTGCACCCCGAGTGCCTGCCTGCACCCTGCCCTCAGTGTCTGAGTGCATGGAGAGCGCATGTCTGTACCCTGCACCCACAGCTCCTCCCTGACTCTGCCTTGCACCCACAGTCCCTGCCTGCATCTGCCTGTGCCCACAGTGCCTGCCTGACTCTGCCTGCACTGAGCAGCTGCCTGCACTCACAGTGCCCAGCTGTGCCCCCAGTCCCTGCCTGCATCCTGTGCCTGCACCCACAGCTCCTGCCTGCCTCTACCTGCACCCACAGCTCCTGTCTGTGCCCCCGGTCCCTGCCTGCTCTTGTGCCTGCACCCACAGATCCTGCCTGCCTCTGCCTGCACCCACAGATCCTGTCTGTGCCCCCGGTCCCTGCCTGCTCTTGTGCCTGCACCCACAGATCCTGCCTGCCTCTGCCTGCACCCACAGATCCTGTCTGTGCCCCCAGTCCCTGCCTGCATCCTGTGCCTGCACCCACAGATCCTGCCTGTGCCCCCAGTCCCTGCCTGCATCCTGTGCCTGCACCCACAGCTCCTGCCTGACTCTGCCTGCACCACAGCTCCTGCCTGTGCCCCCAGTCCCTGCCCGCATCCTGTGCCTGCACCCACAGCTTCTGCCTGTGCCCCTGGTCCCTGCCTGCATCCTGTGCCTGCACCCACAGCTCCCTCCTGTCTCTGCCTGCACCCACAGCTTCTGCCTGTGCCCCCGGTCCCTGCCTGCATCCTGTGCCTGCACCCACAGATCCTGCCTGACTCTGCCTGCACCCACAGCTCCTGCCTGTGCCCCCAGTCCTTGCCTGCAACCTGTGCCTGCACCCACAGCTTCTGCCTGTGCCCCCGGTCCCTGCCTGCATCCTGTGCCTGCACCCACAGCTCCCTCCTGTCTCTGCCTGCACCCACAGCTTCTGCCTGTGCCCCCGGTCCCTGCCTGCATCCTGTGCCTGCACCCACAGATCCTGCCTGACTCTGCCTGCACCCACAGCTCCTGCCTGTGCCCCCAGTCCTTGCCTGCAACCTGTACCTGCACACACAACTCCTGCCTGTGCCTCCAGTCCCTGCCTGCACCCACAATTCCTGCCTGTGCCCCCGGTCCCTGCCTGCACCCTGTGCCTGCAACCACAGCTCCTGCCTGACTGCCTGCACCCACAGCTCCTGCCTGTGCCCCCGGTCCCTGCCTGCGTCCTGTGCCTGCACCCACAGCTCCCTCCTGTCTCTGCCTGCACCCACAGCGCCTGCCTGTGCCCCTGGTCCCTGCCTGCATCCTGTGCCTGCACCCACAGCTCCTGCCTGACTCTGCCTGCACCCACAGCGCCTGCCTGTGCCCCCGGTCCCTGCCTGCATCCTGTGCCTGCACCCACAGCTCCCTCCTGTCTCTGCCTGCACCCACAGCGCCTGCCTGTGCCCCCGGTCCCTGCCTGCATCCTGTGCCTGCACCCACAGATCCTGCCTGACTCTGCCTGCACCCACAGCTCCTGGTGTGCCCCCAGTCCTTGCCTGCAACCTGTGCCTGCACACACAACTCCTGCCTGTGCCTCCAGTCCCTGCCTGCACCCACAACTCCTGCCTGTGCCCCCGGTCCCTGCCTGCACCCTGTGCCTGCAACCACAGCTCCTGCCTGTGCCCCCAGTCCCTGTCTGCACCCTGTGCCTGCACCCACAGCTCCTGCCTGTGCCCCCGGTCCCTGCCTGCTCTTGTGCCTGCACCCACAGATCCTGCCTGCCTCTGCCTGCACCCACAGCACCTGCCTGTGCCCCCGGTCCCTGCCTGTATCTTGTGTCTGCACCCACAGCTCCCTCCTGTCTCTGCCTGCACCCACAGCGCCTGCCTGTGCCCCCGGTCCCTGCCTGCATCCTGTGCCTGCACCCACAGCTCCTGCCTGACTCTGCCTGCACCCACAGCGCCTGCCTGTGCCCCCGGTCCCTGCCTGCATCCTGTGCCTGCACCCACAGCTCCCTCCTGTCTCTGCCTGCACCCACAGCGCCTGCCTGTACCCCCGGTCCCTGCCTGCATCCTGTGCCTGCACCCACAGCTCCTGCCTGACTCTGCCTGCACCCACAGCTCCTGGTGTGCCCCCAGTCCTTGCCTGCAACCTGTGCCTGCACACACAACTCCTGCCTGTGCCTCCAGTCCCTGCCTGCACCCACAACTCCTGCCTGTGCCCCCGGTCCCTGCCTGCACCCTGTGCCTGCAACCACAGCTCCTGCCTGACTCTGCCTGCACCAACAACTCCTGCCTGTGCCCCCCGTCCCTACCTGCATCCTGTGCCTGCACCCACAGCTCCTGCCTGTGCCCCTAGTCCCTGCCCGCATCCTGCGCCTGCACCCACAACTCCTGCCTGTGCCCCCTGTCCCTGCCTGCACCCTGTGCCTGCAACCACAGCTTCTGCCTGTGCCCCTGGTCCCTGCCTGCATCCTGTGCCTGCACCCACAGCTCCCTCCTGTCTCTGCCTGCACCCACAGCGCCTGCCTGTGCCCCTGGTCCCTGCCTGCATCCTGTGCCTGCACCCACAGCTCCTGCCTGACTCTGCCTGCACCCACAGATCCTGCCTGTGCCCTCAGTCCTTGCCTGCACCCTGTGCCTGCACCCACAGCTCCTGCCTGTGCCCCCTGTCCCTGCCTGCATCCTGTGCCTGCACCCACAGCTTCTGCCTGTGCCCCTGGTCCCTGCCTGCACCCTGTGCCTGCACCCACAGCACCTGCCTGTGCCCCCTGTCCCTGCCTGCACCCTGTGCCTGCACCCACAGCTTCTGCCTGTGCCCCCGGTCCCTGCCTGCATCCTGTGCCTGCACCCACAGCTTCTGCCTGACTCTGCCTGCACCCACAGCTCCTGCCTGTGCCCCCAGTCCCTGTCTGCACCCTGTGCCTGCACCCACAGCTCCTGCCTGCACCCTGTGCCTGCACCCACAGCTCCTGCCTGTGCCCCCAGCCCCTGCCCGCACCCTGTGCCTGCACCCACAGCTCCTGCCTGTGCCCCCGGTCCCTGCCTGCATTCTGTGCCTGCACCCACAGCTTCTGCCTGTGCCCCTGGTCCCTGCCTGCACCCTGTGCCTGCACGCACAGCTCCTGCCTGTGCCCCCTGTCCCTGCCTGCATCCTGTGCCTGCACCCACAGCTCCTGCCTGCGCCCCCAGTCCCTGCACCCACAGCTTCTGCCTGTGCCCCTGGTCCCTGCTTGCATCCTGTGCTTGCACCCACGGCTCCTGCCTGCCTCTGCCTGCACCCACAGCTCCTGCCTGTGCCCCCGGTCCCTGCCCACACCCTTTGCCTGCACCTACAGCTCCTTCGTGCACCCCCAGCGCCCACCCCTGCCCACGCTGCCTGCCCCCCGTGGGTGGGTGCGGCTGCTCCCGGGGCTGCCCTTCCCACGCAGGACGGGGCTGCTCGGGGGAAACGGTGCAGGGGATTAACCCCGGCTGTGCACCCAGGGACTTGCAATCCCCATAAACCGGGGCGCGTGCAATCTCCGTGCACCCAGGTGTTTGTATCCACCGTGCACTGGGGCACATGCATCCCCACATGTGCCAACAAAGTAAATGGCCACGTTTCTGATCTCTGAATAAATGAACGGTGAGTAAATGCACTCTGCAAGCACTGAGCAGAAGCAGGGACCAGCTAAAAGCCCCCTCGGAGCTGACATTCACCAAGTCTTGCTGTGTTACCCAAATACGGCTTCTCCGAGCACACCCGGGCCCTTGCAAGCGGTGGGTCGGAAGGGAGGAAGAGGGACTCCAGGCAGCCTTAGTTCATAGGTTGCTTTGGGTTGGAAGGGACCTTCCAAAATCATCCAGTCCAACCCCTCCCGCCATGGGCAGGGACATCTTGATAGGACGAGAGGAAATGGCCTCAAGTTGCACCAGGGGAGGTTTAGATTGGGTATTAGGAAAAATTTCTTCATGGAAAGAGTGGTCAAGCATTGGAACAGGCTGTCCAGAGAGGTGGGGGAGTCCCCATCCCTGGAGGTGTTCAAAAAACGTACAGACGTGGCACTTTGGGACATGGTTTGGTAGGCATGGTGGTGTTGGGTTGATGGTTGGACTGATGATCTTAGAGATCCTTTCCAAACTTAGTGATTCCTAGTTTTACTTTCATTAAAAAATTAATCCAGCTACCAAGCCAGGAAACATGAAATTAATGATTACTCTGCCCTTAACTGGTTTAGTGGTGGACTTAGTAGTGTTAGGTTACTGGTTGGTCCGGATGATCTTAAAGGTCTTTTCCAACCTAAACAATTCTATTCTATAATTCTATGATCTTCCACTAGATCAGGTAGCTCAAGGCCCCATCCAATCTGACCTTGAACCATAGAAAAGCGCAAGCTTTTCTAACTCATGGGAAGCTGAAGAGCCAAATTTGCCCTCTGAAATCAAACTGCGATGGGGCGGCAGCTGCAGCCACACACCTGGGCTGAAGCCCTCTCCGAGGAGATGTGATTGCCCCAAAGCCCCCGGGGAGGCCTGGAGGAGGTGGTCCAGGGGGGCAGGCAAGGGGTTGAAGAGGCAAGCGATGCCTGCTACCTGCCCGTGCAGGCAGACGTCTCCCACATCGCTGCCAGGGCGCAGGCGTTTGCTCAGTGATGAAGCCAAATGAGGTCAGCTTCAGTAACCCCAGCAAATGGAGAGGAACCTCATCCAGCGCCATGGCTGCCTTCCCACTGCCTGATCCCCTGCCAGCTCTGGGACTTCTCCGACATCCCAGGCTGCTTGAACCTCTCCCACAGCTTCCCAGGAGCTCAGTGATGTTAGGCCATACTCCTGTACCTGGAAGTTCTGGTCACATCGCAAAGCTTGGAAAACCCTCGCAAGCCCAAAATGGCTGCTGCAGGGCGGGCAGGTATGTGTCCTCCTGCCAGCAAATGATCTCTGTAGGGGGGGGGGGATGATGCACTCCTGATCCTGCATGCCAAAAGCCCCGGCAGCTTCCGTGAGGATGGGGAGTCCTGGGAGAGGTCCCAGCAAGGTGGTGGCCTCTTGCAGGGAGCTGCTCCCTCTTGCTCTGTGGGGGTTGCTGCAGGGGTGGACCTCTTTTGACTTCTCTGCTGGTGCAGGTGCTGATGTCTTGCTCCTTCCATGGCATCGAGTGTTCCCCCGGGTCGGCTGCAAACCCTTCCCCTTGCTTCTCCCCCATGTCTGGCATGACAGGACCCATCTCCATCACATGGGTGCCTTCATCTCTCCTACAATAGAAGGAAAACAGGTGAATTTGGGGCTTTCAGCCCCCAAACCATTCACCAACACATTTCTTTCCCTAGCAGATGAGCTTTGGAGGGGTGTGTGAGTCTAAAGCCTCTGCCCTGACCCTGCTGTGATGGGTTACACCCCATTTCACCTAGGAGACCCTGTTTTCACACGGGGCCGGGTGAAGGCAAGCTCCTTCATCACCCAGATGCTGGAGGACCCGCGCAATGCTCCGCTTACAGACCAGGGAGAAGCCAGGGACATGCTCGGGGACACACTGAATGTATTATAAAAATACCCTTTCCTAGCTCTATCAATTTTATACTATGAAAGTGTATTAATTTTGTTTATGTATATTAATTCGCATTACACACTGTAATGTGATGAGGGAGCGGAGTCTTACTGGAGACTTTGGTATTATTGTCCATGCTTAAGTAAAATAAACTGCAGGCCAACGCAGCTTGCATGCTTCATCCTTGTTAGCTTTGCGTGGCGCAGGGTGGTGGGTACTCTGTGCTCAGAGAGGGGTCAACATCGATTGCCCGGGGAAGGGGCGCAGGGGTGTGCACACTCATGTGCCCTGTGCGTGTGTGTGCAGCTGATCTCTGTGTGTGCACATGCAATCAATCTGCATCCTTGCCTGTGCCAGCAAGCGCATGCCTTGTTGCACAAATCTGCATGTTGTGCATACATCTGCACGTTGCGTGCAAGCCACGTGTGCGCATGCCGTACTTGTGCCCAGTGTGTGCGCACGCGTGTGCTGCCTGCATTGCACGTTTGTACGTGCACGCACATGTTGGGCACATTTTCTGTACATACGTGTGCCTGTGGGCTGTGCATTTGCACACACATGTGCAGGTGTGTATTACGCTTTTCTACGCATTTGCCGTGCCTGTGTTGCGTGCCCCATGCTTGCACATGTCCGTGTGTGTGTGTGTGCATGGCATGTGCAGGTATACGCTGTACACATGTATCATGCTCATGTGCATCTTGCGCCACGTATGTGCTTGCCTGCAAACACTGCATGCGTGCACCTGCTGCGCACACTTGTACACATGTGTGGATCGTGCCAGTGTGCGTGCAAGCATGCTACCTGAGCCCCGCTCTGTGCTTGCATTTGCTCGTACACGGTTGTTTGCCATTGTGTGCGTACATGTGCATCCAACCAGCCTGTGTCCTTCTGATGGCCGCTGACGGGTACCTCTACCTGCTCCTGCCCACATGAACAAGGAATGGGCTGGAAAATTTTGCTTATGATAAATTGCACAGGGAAAAAGAAAAAAAAAAAAGGGGGGGAAATTCAAGTTTTGGCTTGAAATAAGGATTTTTGAAAGCCACTGGCCAGCTGGGAGACTTGCTCATGGACTCTGGAAAAAGTTGGTAACCCAAACGAGAGCTAGTCATGAGCCCTGAGACTGTAATTGTAATTTTTATTTTTTAACAGCAAGGGCAGACATTCAGAGAGCTGGAGTCCGGGAAAAAGAAAGGAATGAATTTCCAGGTGGAAACTTAGGATAAACACCTAAGAGAGAGCAGATTAGGCTGCTTCTGCATGGTCTTTGTACCATCATGTGCCAAAGCTTGCAGGCATCTCCAGTGACGTGGCGCCTGCCTCAAATTTCCTAGTGCAGGAACTTTCCTGGAAGTGCAGTGGAGGGAAAAAAGCCTCATTAGGGGCTTCCAGTGTTGGAAAGTGATTTTTGGTCATTGCTGGTCCCTGCTGATAGCCGTCTGTGGGGCAGGAGCACCAGGGTGGTGGCCGCAAAGGCGGTGACAGAGCCTGGTCTTTCCTGGCCTGTGCCACGCCCGTCTCTGGGGGGGCAGCAGCCTGCTGGGGTGGGGGCTGTGGACATGTGCGTGGGGTACGCGTGGAGAGGTGTGGACGTGTGCATGGGGTTGCGGGGCACAAAGGGGGGGGGTGTGGTGGTGCGGTGGGGGATGCTGGCTGGAAGGTTTGCCTGCCAGAGACAGCTCTCTCCAGAAGCCGAGGAGCAAGGATTAATGTTGGACAAGCCGGCTGAGTTTTAAACAGAGCGAAGCATTTTAAAACTGACATAGAAATCTCCTACGTTGCTGTAAGCATCATTCCCTGCTCTGATTTGCAAGGATTTTTCAAAGGCCTTTTTATCCTTTGTTCCTCCTGGAGAGGAGGAAGGGAAAAAAAGCAATTACAGATCCTAAGCTTGGATAAACACCATCCCAGCAACCTCTTTTTTTTCCCCTTTAGGCACAATTTTATAAGTGCCACAGTTCAACAGGGCCCCGAGACCTGGCGTCAGCATGCTGAGCCTGGCTCTGTGTTTCCAATCAATCTTTTCTCCTGGCAGGATGAGATTAAAAAGGGAGGGAAAGACAAGAGGAAAAATAACCTCCATCTCAATCTGATTTTGGGGGTATCAAGAGCAAAGGGCAGTTCATTCTTCACATCGGACTCTGCCTGGGCTTCAAAACAGCATTTAAGTTCTCCATGAAGCAATTTTGTAAAAATTCCTTTTATTTATTCACCTAGTTGGAAGTCACTTGATTTTAACTCCCCATGGAAATGAACTGCAAGGCACCAGAATGCTTTTCCTGGCCTGGGCAAACCCTTCATGCGGGTTTCAGAGCAAGCGCCGGGGAGCGGAGCAGACTTCAGTGAGATGGAGAAGGTCGGAATTAGGGACCAACGCTTTTTTTTCTGTTGTTTTTTTGGTCAGTGGCTCCAGCTTCTGTACAGGCAGCAGATTTTGTCTTGGAATTTCTTGAACCTATTTTTTCCCCTAAAAGGCAAAAAAAAAAAAAAAAAAAAAAATCCTGTGTCGTCTCAGCTCCAGCAGCTGATTTCCTCTCACCTCCACGTCTCAGTGCTCCGCCGCAGTCTGAGACTCCTTCTGCGAGCAACCGATGGGGAGTTCAACCTGCCCCACGTCTGCGTGCGGTCCCAAGGGCTGTCCTTGCTGGGAGCTTTTAAACACACTGTGAGAAAATGAAAGAATTAAAAGAATTAAATTAATCGTTGTAATCTACACTGCTCTTCCTCTGGATTTTATTTGGATTCTCCCCTGTGCAATGGCACCCAGCCCCCAGGCCAGCTACAGAGGCTGGGGGGGATGCAGGTTTCCTGCAGGAAGAGGGAACACGGTGCGTTTTGCTCGGTGTTATCCCTGCTGCACTTTTGGCAGCAATTCTTTGCAAGTTTTTCACAAAGCCCATGCGATCCCCGCAGCTGCATGGAGTTTCAAAACAGCATTTGCCATTTCCAAGCTCAGGCAGGATGCAACCATCTATCTAGAAAGCCACTCGCAGCACAGAGGCAGAGGAATTTATTTGTAGTTTGAGTTCAGCAGGGACCAGAAAACAGACTGTTGCATCTCGGGAAGGACAAACATAAGCATGGGCCGGCTCTGAAATGCTGCCAAAGGGAGGCGGCACAGGGACACGAAGGGACTGTAGCAAAGCACCTCCCAAGGTATTGATGTATCCCAAACTGCTGCTGCACAATCCCTGTTTTCTGCCTTCCCTGTACAGAGCAGGATCCTCGCACGCAACTGCACATATCCCAGCTCAGCCACGGTGCCATCACTAATGTTTGCCGGCGGCAGGGGCCGGCGCCTTCTCATCTTGCACAGATCGGGTGCACTGACCTTCAGACTTTCTTCCTTGGTCCTTTAAACCCTCGGGTGGCACCTTGTCCAAAGCAAATTGTGGACGGGATCCTGGAAAGGGAGACATGCTTTAATACACATTAACAGCCCACCTCTCACAGGATCACTGGGACACTTTACACCTTGTGTAGCATTTCAGGCTCCTGGAGTGGGAAGAGCAAGGTATGAGAGGAGCAGGACATCTAAATCACCAAAGTGTAATTCACAAAAATGGGTGAAATACTGGTCTGCTTTCACATTTATTCGGCACATTTCATTTATGTTCTGGAAGCCTCTCCTCTCTCTTTACAACCAGGTGTAAGGCGTTACAAAATACAATATGCCACTGGGCAGTTGCAGTGGTTTGTTGCGGAAGCACATGATTGTGAAGAGCAGGAGAGCAGAAGCAGCAGTAGAAGTGTGGCCTTTCAGCAGGAAATTTTCCTTTTGACCTGCAGTATCACATCGAATTCAAGGGACGGTTTCTGTCTGGTTTATAACTGTTACACTGGACAAAGCAGTGAAGTTTAAAATGTCACTGTGGCAGCTGCTTAGGGACAGGATTTTGTCAGGCAAACCATGACATACAAAAGCAGACCTAACTGGCTGTAGCGTGTTGCGAGTGTTTTCAGACTCCACAACTGGTTAGAAAGCCCTGAATTGGCAACGCTCACCTCATTTTACAGAGGCAGAGCGAAACACTGATGCCAGTGAAAGCAAGAGGGGGCTGAGGACAGAAGTGGGTTTCCCCACG
Organism: Pelecanus crispus; assembly: GCF_030463565.1. NCBI lineage: Eukaryota > Metazoa > Chordata > Aves > Pelecaniformes > Pelecanidae > Pelecanus > Pelecanus crispus. Next base: position 39,268,048 of record NC_134652.1, on the reverse strand, counting down.
TGGCGCTCCAGTGCGGTCGTGGGCTCATCATGCTGCTTCCAGACTGCCAGTGTGTCACAGGCATGGCAAACTCAAACCACAAGAATCCCTTTGCTAACTGGAATAGTTCAGGCAAAACCGCATTAACCTTTATGTTGAGAGATGATTAAAATGATGAATAAATTACACCAATCTGGGTGCTGGGAAGAGGGTGGTGGCAACCTTGTATCTCATACGGGTTTTACAGCACATGATAAGGGGGATTTCAAAAGTCAAGCCAGAATTAGACAATTCAGTTTCAACTTTTTGTAAAGATTTAAAAACAAACAGAAAAACCAGCAATGCTGCTCTGGCCTTGCAAATCCTAAGATTCAGAGCAGGATGTTCACCTGATTTGTCCTTTGTCCTGCGACTGCATGGGAGCACAGACAGCTACAGTGAAACGCACCAGCTCAGCCCCGTGTCAGCTAGGATGGGAAAGTGTTACAAAGCAGGAACAAAACTTGTTTGAGTATTTTAGGACAGAGTTCTTATCTTCAGACCCACACCATTCTGCAATACCCTGGGAAGGGATCATGGGCGGGCAGACTAACAGAAACTTACTGACATGGCTTTCACCGCGTATACGCAGTCTGTCCTCCTTACACCTTCCTCTTTTAAAAATGGCTTTTAAAACATACATGGAAATCTGACCTCTTTTATCTTCAACACAGAAACACCCTGAGCCGTGCTGCACTAGGCACTGCAAAATGCAATTAAGATGATACAGTCCCAGCCCCAGGAATTTTTGCCTGTGGAGGCCAACAGGACAGACCTGGATTTATAGAGTCGTTTCTCTGGCCCCGAAGGGCCAGGGCTGGCTGCAGGCAGAGGGATCTCCATGTGCTCACTGGGCCCTGTTTCCATGGGGTCCACCTGGAACTGCTCCAGCATCTCCACACTCACATCCATCGGCACACTGGCGCACTGCTTTGTGGGAGAGCTCACGTGCTTGGGGCCACTGCAGAGAGAAAATTTTACATCCTTTCTCAGCAGCTGCCACGTAAGCGCAGAGCAAAGGAAACAAAAGGTATTGTATGAGACAGGTCAAGTCCAGCTTGGGTGAGTTACTGCATGGAGGCACAGAGATTTGGCTGCTCAAACCACCGGGAGCAGCCAAAAGGCTGCTGGAGAGCTGTGCAATAGGCTTGTATGAGTTTCTGCTTAAGTATTCAGGGTTGCTGCATTATAGCACACAGCTTTGTGCCCGGGTTCTTTATGTGCCTTCAGTCCATAAAGCTTGTCATTCAACAGGCGTGATTCCCCGAGAGGACTGTCCTTTAGCTGACCTACTGGTGCCATGCTGCAGCAAAAGGTGACCGTTAGCTTTTCATCCCTGGCTAAGGGGTCGGCAGCATTTGTGGTCGGCAGTTTCTTTCTTCCCTAAATGCCAAGCCACTTTAGTAGTAGGTAGCTGGGCCTGCTTGCAAAGTCTTTGACCAGCTCTTCCCTTTTCAGTCTGGTGTGCCCTGAAGCGTTTGGAGCAGAACACGTTTCACTTCTTGTAGCCAAACTTGCCCCAAGAACATTACGCTGTGACATGATGGCAGTGACTGACAGCCTCTCAAGTCCCCTCACTGCTTCTGTAATCAAGGGTTTCCATGTCCAGAGCTGCCTTACATCACTTCTAACCATTGACACAGAAAGGAAAGGAGATCTGAAGATCTCTAGCCCAACCCTCTAGTCCAACTCTGTTCTGCTCAGAGGGTTGGACTAGAGGGTTCACATCATAGCTAGACCAGGCTACTCAAGCAAGCTTTGGAAGACTCCAGAAACCCAGTCCCCTGTCCCTTTGGGCACTCATCCCAGGGCCACACCACCCTGCCGGGCAAGAAATTTTCTCTCCATCCTATCAGCCAGGTCTCTGAGGAAAGCGTTAAACAACATCAGTCCTATTAATCCCTGTGGTGAAAGCAGTGCTTGAAATGAGCGGCCAGCTGAGAAAGCTGTTTGCCAAACTTGCAAAGCCTCCCTCTGCTCTACCTGTGCTTTTGGGGAATGGGAACATTGCAAAGGGGCGGAGAGCAAAGCAGGAAACGTGCACAAAGCGACGGAGAGAGATGCTGGGCTTTGTGTTTACACTTGAGATGGCATGAAGGGAGCAAAACCTGGAGCCACACGTGGAGAGAAATAAGACATGCTTCAACATTAAGATAAAGCAAAACATTGCCACAGAAGGACTTGCAAGTTTACCTGTTCTTACAAGCAGCAGAAAACATAATTTCTGAGCCTCTCTAGGATATAAACTTGCTTATTCTGGAAAGGGAGTAAGACAGCAGAGAAGCACAACATCACCCCTACAGGGGAAAACCAGTTGTGCTATTGCAGTTCTGCAATTACCTTTTCACTTTCTTTGGTCTATCAAACCGAAAGTCAGCAGGATAAAGGTGAACAGTGACCAAGTGATCCTTTCTGTCCTTGCTGCTCTTGAACTTCTCCGCACAGCCTTCTACCAAACACTTGTACTGAAAGGCGAGGGGAAAAAAAACAACTGGAAAAGGCAAGCGGTGTCAGCTGGGGATGTGGGTGCCCTCCCTGAACAGTCAGTCTCTAAGGATGCCAGCCCATGCCGTGCACAGCAACCCCAAGCAAAGGGCTGGGCACGGAGACTCACCATGTTTTGCTTCTCGGCCATTATCTGGAAGAGCGAGTCATGCCACTCCAAGATGTGAATATCCAAGAGATGCCCTGAGGGAAAGGAGCGCTTGCAGAAGGAGCAGACGTTCCTGTGCAGCGTGTTGTAGTGGTGCTCATAGCCCTCCAGCGTATCAAAGACCTGGCAGCACCCAGAGATGTGGCAACTGAATTCAGACACCCTGCAGGGAAATGAGGACATCCACGGCTTGAGTTAAATCAGGGCCTTAATTTAAGCTGCATATATCCCTCTAAATGACTTTATTTACTTGTGGCATTTTTCGTGACTATCACTTAAATGAAAACTGCAACAGAATGAAGATCACAATGCTACCAGCAGTTGGAAGCTCTTATTTGCCGTTACGGCTTGAGCATCGTATATATTAACATCCTCTGGCATGGTGCTTCAGTTAAAAATAAACACCAAGCAGCAATGCGAGAAATAAGCTGTTTGACCTTAAAGTTGCAGCCGTGGACTAAAACTTTGTGCCCATGCTGTTTAACAGGCATCTGCAGGATAACCTCACATACTTTTCAAACTACTTCCTCAATTTTAGATACAAGAGCAGGTTTTAAAGAGACATAAAGATTTTCCCCCAGGCTTGGCTTTCCTAATTGGGGCTGTCTGTACCACACAGCTCTCCCACTGTTTTGGCTGGGTACATAATAATCTGCCGCTTAAATCCTCGTTTAGCTACAATCCCAATTTTCAGACATATTAGAGGTGCTTTATCTGCTTATGGGGAACTCTAAGTGCAATAATGTCACATTCAGCAAGCACGAGGAGTCAGTATTTAGACAGACAGCTGACTGCAGCACAAAACACCGATTTTTGACCTTTTCAGTGGGACATTGAGGTTTGCAAACTGTATCACCTCATCTTCCTTTTCAAACTGCTTTGCAACGTGTCCACGTCTTCTCCCTTTTAACTTATTTCTCCTCCTTGGCCTCTAAAGTCCACGGACAAGAGGAACGGCACCCGTCCCAGCCTCGCCACCTGTACAACGCGAGCAGGCAGGGTCCGCACCAATGGTGCCGCATGCAGACGCAACACGGAGCAGGACACATGAATTAATGGGCATGCCTGCGGCCACTGGGATGCCGGGGCGGCGTGCGGGCCCTGCCTCACTTACTTGGGTCTCTCCGCCACCTCTGCGAGGCTGGTGAGGACACCCTGGAGGTAGAGGTGCCTGTGAACGTCCCCATCCTAGGAGAGGAGGAGAGAGAGGCCGTGGGCAGTCGGGCCTGCCTCCCCAGAGCGAGCCCTTCTTCTCCACGGAAACAGTCGGCGGCGGGTCCCGCGCTGGGGGAGGCCCAGGAGGAGCTCTGAGGGAGCACGGCCCTCGCTTTCCACACAGACCGGGCGCGGAGGCCCAGGCCCAGGGAGGCTCACCCGGCGCGGGGGGGACCCCAGGCCGGCCGCCGGCGGGAGGACAGCCCCTCACCTCCAGGAGCGGGTGGTGGGGGCCGAGGTGGAGGCGGCGGGGGGCGAAGGCGAAGGGCGGGAGCGGCGGGGCCGGCGGGGCGCGGGGCGGCGGAGGGGGCAGAGGGGCCGGGCCCTCCCGCAGGCGGCACCGCAGCCCGGGCGGCAGCGGCAGCATGTCGGGGGGGGGGCAGTGCGCATGCGCGGGGGCACTTCCGGGGCCTACGCAGCGGAGTGCGCATGCGCCTGCTGCGCCGCCGGGGCCTGCGCAGAGGTGTGCGCATGCGCAGGAGGGGAGCTTCCGGGCGTCTGCGCCGGGGAGTGCGCATGCGCCCGCCGCGCTTCCGGGCGGCGCCGGCGGCCACTTCCGGGCGGGCAGGTGGGGACGGGACGGGGCTGGGGCGCTGCCGGGAGGCGGCGCTGGGGCTGGGGAAGGCGCGGACCCTCCCGGGCGAGCCGGGGCGGGAAGCGGCCCGGATAAGCGAAGGGACCCGCCGCGGTAGCCGGGCGGGCGTCTCCGTCCCGACCCCGCGCCCAGCAGGGCCGGCGCCTCAGCTGCGGTAGGTCGCTGGGGGCCGTGTCCGGCGAGTCGGGGCATCCCCGGGAATGGGGATGCCCCACAGCTCGGGGCCCCGTCCCGGGGACGCCCCGCTCTCACGGGGCCGGGCTCTTCCCTCGGGGCCGGCCGGGGTTTCCCCTCCTGCAGCTGTGCCGGTGCCTCCGCGGCTGTCGCCGTGCCCCCCGCCCCGAGCAGAGGAAACCCCAGCTGGATATTAGGAAAAGGTGTTTCCACGTGAGCATCAGGGCCCCTACTGGTGACGGGATCTGGATCTTTGGCGATATTTAAGCTTGGACTGGACGAGGCCCTGCACAGCTCGCTCTAATTGGGCTGTATTTCAGGTGGAGGGCTGGACCGAGGCTTGCAGAGATCTGTTCCGGCCTATAATGGTTCAATGATTTTGGCAAAACAAAAGTGTGTCTATATGTTTGACATTCTGCACCTGTACGGGATGTCACATTAAACTCTATACTTAGAATCATAGCATCGTTTAGGTTGGAAAAGACCTTTAAGATCATCCAGTCCGACCATTAACCTAACAGTACCAAGTCCACCACTAAACCAATTAAGGGCAGAGTAATCATTAATTTCATGTTTCCTGGTTTGGTGGCTGGATTTTTTAATGAAAGTAAAACTAGGAACCGTTAAGTTTGGAAAGGATCTCTAAGATCATCAGTCCAACCATCACCCCAACACCACCATGCCTACTAAACCATGTCCCAAAGTGCCACGTCTACCTGTTTTTTGAACACCTCCAGGGATGGGGACTCCCCCACCTCTCTGGACAGCCTGTTCCAATGCTTGACCGCTCTTTCCGTGAAGAAATTTCTCCTAATATCCAATACTTGCATGATGCCTCGGTCAGCCTCTTACTCCTGTGGCCATCATTTAAGTCACTTTGCAGAATTTGGTGCTTGTCTGTTAATGGGTAGTTGAATATAAAGACCCCTAAACTTGGAAAAAATGCTTTTGAGTAAGTTCAGAAGCCACAGCATGGGCAGGCTGCTGAAGCCAGCAATTTCACCTGTGTTTGCAGCCTGTCAGTATGTGAACCAGCACTTCTTACGATGACTCAGTAACTTTTCCACCACTGGTGTGATTTTGAGGTTGAAAAAACCTCTGCTGGCTCACCTGCGTTTAAGGTGGGGTTTGTACCATTATAGTTACATCGGGCACAATAACGAGTATCTCTGTTTTGCTTGCTTCCTCCCCTTACATGTATTTCTTTATTCCAGACAACTATTTTAGCATCCCCTGCAGGCTCATAATGTAGCCAGGAAATGTTGTTTGTGCAGGTATATTTTCATTTGCAGCAGTGAAGAAATAACTTGCCGCCTTTGTTTCTGCATCCCACAGAGCTTGTAGCCTCAGGTGGGAGTATGAGCGAGTTCCGCATTCACCACGATGTCAATGAGTTGCTCAGCCTGCTGCGCGTTCACGGCGGGGAAGGAGCCGAAGTCTACATCGATCTTCTGCAGAAGAATCGAACGCCTTACGTTACCACGACTGTCTCTGCGCACAGCGCAAAGGTAAGCGTCGATGTGCTGTAACCGCATCTGAGATGCGTTTCAGACCTTACTGGGGGGGGCAGCAGGACTCCTGAGGACGCATGCTTCCTTTGCAGTGGTTGACAGAGCTTCCATCGGCTCCTCCCTAAGGAGAAATTCAAGATAAACATTCCTCAGTGCGATTTCTTTTGGCCAGTGATGTGAACTACCTTTTTCCTTACTCTACCATTCTGTGAGATGACTTCTGTGGGTGCGGAGCTGGATGCATGTTGGGAGGGGTAATGGCTGTCCCAAGTTTTTCTGAGAATAAGAGTGAAATCATGTTGCCTTTGGTAAAAAAAAAAAGGGGTAGTCTGATCTGGAATCTCAGTTTAGGGTATAAAGTAGAAAGGTTATATCAGGAAAAAGGTAAAATCCTTGCATCTTGGAGAGATTGGTGAAAGAACATGAGAAGGATTGGGGGGGAGGAAGTTCAAAGAAGGAGCTTATTTTGTGCCTGTGATGCTGGTTTCAAATTTTAATTAGAGGGGTTGTCCTCTGGAGGATTAAAACAAATGAAAAATAGTAACTGCATGAAATGCGATTATATGAACAACACATGACTTTTTTCCTGAATATCACCCAGGTATTAGGGATTAAAGCCTGACACTCTCATGAGCAGGCATACTTCTGTGGCCGTAATACTGGTTTTCACTGTCGTTTTTAAAAGCAATCCATCAGTCAAGCTATAAGTGCTAGAAAATCGCCAACTCTCTCTGAAAGTTCAGATCTTTGTAGCCTGAACTGCACGTTTTCTCTAATTCCAGTCTTACACATCATTTACACTGACAGCTACAATTTGTAGACTTGTAGAAAGATTTAAGTAGAAGGCACAGGTGGACACCTGCGGTCCCACCCCTTGCTCGCAGCAGGGCCAGCATCACAGCTACAGCAGACTGCTTAGCTGCGTTTTGAAGATCTCCAGGAGATTCCTCCATCTCCCTGGCTGTGTCCCAGGGTCACTTCTCTCTCCAGAAAGGACTGTTTCCCTAGGGCCAGTTGGGATTTTCCATGTCGCAGTTCATGGCAGTGCCTGTGATGCTTTTGTTGTGCCCCTCGGAGCTGGATCTGTAACCTCTTTGGGCCATGGGCAGTACGCCCCACTGTCTCTGTGGCTCTGCACTGGGCTCAGTCCAGTTTGTTGATGTCTCTCTTGCTAGTGGGGCCCCCAAAGTGGACTCATTGTCCAGATGTGGCTTAATCACTGCCAAATCCCTTAATAAACTTGCTGCTACAAAATTATATCGCTTCAGACCAAGCACGCAAAGCGAGCCCTGCGACAGATCTTGTGCTTACCTTCATCTTTTCTCTCCTGCGGTCCCTTCTCCATCAGCTGAAGTGCCAGGACCCCCTCTCTCCTCCTGCATAATTATTAATAGGAGACCAATGCTGCAGCATTCAGTCCAAAACGCATTCCCTGAAGTACTTTGGCAGCAGCCGCAGCCTGCACCTTGTCTCCATCCTTGCACAATGCTCCTCTCTTGAATGCTGTGATTATAATATACATTAAACATATAATATTAATGTGGTGTTTTACAGGTAAAAATAGCAGAGTTTTCTCGAACTCCTGAAGATTTTTTAAAGAAGTACGATGAGCTGAAGTCAAAAAATACAAGACATCTGGATTCTTTAGTTTATCTGCTGTCAAAACTCACAGAAGACAAAGAGGTTTGTTTCTCCTTTAGAACTGGATGTGTTGTGTGCACAGCATGTACAGCATGCTTTCTGATGACAGCATTCAGTGAAATGCATTGAAATCGACAGATAACCAGTTCTGGCATTTACTTAATTATTAAAGCGCTACTGAGAATTACAGTCCTCTTGATACAAACCACTAAGACATGGGAAACTGGGACAGAAAGGCCTGTGGTCTGATTCAGCAGAACCGTCTTACGGTCATATGTTTTTTGCTTTAGTATGTGCTGACCAGTGTTCACAAAATCTTTTTTTTTTTTGTGTATGTACAGACACTCCAGTATTTGCAGCAAAATGCTAAAGAAAGGGCAGAACTTGCAGCAAATGCAGCAACCAGTGCCAGCACAAACTTTTCCATTCCTTCGTCTACTTCCAAGATATCTCTGCAGGAGCTCGAGGAGCTACGCAAGCAGCTGGGCAGTGTCACAGCCAACTCCAGCGTTCAGCAGGTACTGTCTCTTCCCAAGCTTTGGGTACAAAATCTTTCCCTTCTGCTCATGTGTATAGCTGTGCTCTCAACTTTTATCATCTATTGGAATTATAAATGTTCTTATCTGTGCAGATAATCTAAATTATGTCTCAAAAATTATTTGTCAGATTGTATTAAAATCTTTGTGCTGTTCTTAATAAAAGTGGCCTTTTTCTATTTAAGTCAGTTAAGGTGAGTCAAGTTTAAACCACAACAGTTCTAACTGGCAGGAGTTAATGTAATTTCATTTTCCCATTTCAAACGACCGCGTTAAACTGTGCTGACATTTCCTTTTCTGCCTGCGGCTCAGGAGCTCAGCAGCCATTGTGGCGTGTCCCCATCCTTGCCAGGAGTTCTGCTCTCTCAGATTATGTGGGTGCAGTGCCTCACATAATCATTCCCCAAGTGGACACAGCCATTCCCTCTACTTAGCTATTTGAGCTTCTGAAATAAATGCTGCAAAGTGATCCCAAAGACAAAAAGGAAGGAAAAAAACTGTTGTAGAAGTAAACTGTATCATTGCAAGACACAGGCTTAGAAAACAGTTAAGCGAGCCTTTCATTATCAGTAGGCCGGGAGGTTGGAAGTGCAAAAGGGCGATTATTACTTAAATCCCAACTTCTGTTTCCTGTAATCATTTGTGTAAATAACTATACTGTGATGGGTTGACCTTGGCTAGCCACTCTATTACTCCCCCTGCTCAACAGGATAGGGCAATAAAAATATGAGGAAAAGCTTGTGGGTCAAGATAAGGGCATTTTGGCAGTGGAAGGCACAGGAGCAACTGTGTATGGACAGTTATTCGGACAGAGTTGAAAGAGAGATAACTGGGGAGAAGGGGAAGAAGAAAAGATGTCCACAGGTCCGTAGTGAGTGAGCAACTGGACAATATGTGCAAATGCTTCCATTTACAATTTTGCAGCTTACCTTGGTCCCAGAGGTATGTTTCTGCCTTCTGATGACTGGTCAATAAAATCTAGCAAGGGACAAGGCTCCAGGCTCTGCATGTGACTGTTTCTGAGGATGCCATCCTGCTTGTGAACACTTAGAAATCATACACGGGGGTCTTCTCCATCTGCAGTCTCTGTTGTGGCAGTCCCGCGCCCTTGCTCCGTGGAGGCATATCTGTGCCTCATTAGCGCATGGGGTCTGTCTGCATTGGTGCGGTGTGTGCTTCACCCAGCTGCTCGCTCTGCAGCACTGCTGGCCCTGTCTTGGCCATGTGGCAGCGTTCACATTCATGATGCATCCTACCAACCTTTGCTGTTGAGCTCTCTAGCTGTGGCTGTATATGGTTTATTGCTGGCTCCTCAGCAGATGGGCAGTTAATCTTCAGTCTGTGAAGATCTTCCTGTGGCAGTGGCTGAGCAGAGCTAACACCTTCCGGGGAACACCCTCCTGTCCCTGGTGGAGATGATGACAGTAGATGATGCATCTGCCACCAAGTGGGGAGTTTGCTGTGGTGGTCAAATCACTTCAGGCCATCGATGGCTAGAGGAGTGGACTCTCCATGTTGAGTGTTTTGGGACACCCGATGGGTCTCTCAGCTTGAAGGGCTGTACATGCGTATGGTGATGAGAGTTCAAATCCTAAACAGAGAGAGTCCAACCCCCTGCCCCTGTCAGGCAGTGATGAAACCAGCCTTGTTCCATGTACACTGTGAAATGCACATCTGCGCAGACTGTTTGCCTGATTCGTCCAAATCCTTCACAGATGATCTCTTCTCCCAAGTAACTAACGATAGGATGAGAGGAAATGTCCTCAAGTTGCATCAGGGTAGGTTTAGGTTGGATATTAGGAGAAATTTCTTTACTGAAATTTACTGTCAAGCATTGGAACAGGCTGCCCAGAGAGGTGGTGGAGTCCCCATCCCTGGAGGTGTTCAAAAAATGGGTAGACATGGCACTTTGGGACATGGTTTAGTGGGCATGGTGGTGTTGGGTTGATGGTTGGACTGATGATTCTAGAGGTCCTTTCCAACCTTAATGATTCCTAGTTTTTACTTTCATTAAAAAATAATGCAGCCACCAAGCCAGGAAACATGAAATTAATGATTACTCTGCCCTTAATTGGTTTAGTGGTGGACTTGGTACTGTTAGGTTAATGGTTGGACTGGATGATCTCAAAGGTCTTCCAACCTAAACAATTCTATGATTCTATGATCTGAGTCAAGTGGTTGATTAGATCATGAAGGGAACATGAATTTCCAGTAGGATAACTGGTCTTTTTAATAGGATTTATGTACGGACTTGCTAAAAGAGGAAAGAAGCTTAAAGAGCTGAAACTCAGATAAAAAGCCCTAACGGGCAGGTGCTCAGGGCCGTTGAGTCAACAGGGCTGTATCAACTCACATAGCTGAAATCTCTTGACCCAGAGTTTCTACTAGAGCCGCTTCCCAAGACTGTCAAGTAGTCATAATAATTGCAATTGATTTATTTCTCCAGCACCTGCCATCTCCATCTCTCTTCTAGAAGTCAGGTCGTGCACTGCCACAAGCCCTGGAGTGATCCTTCACACTATATTAATGGACGTGAGGGTCTCACTTGAGCAACTCTGTGATCCTCGTGGCACCATCTTCATTCACCAGGCATGGAGGATAGTTGCCAGAGGTTCCACAGATCCGTTGCAGCAGTGGTGGGAGGAACCGCTCGGGTTGTCCAGTCAGCCTCCTTCTCACAGCAGGACTGTCACTCACACTAGATCACTGCAGCCGTCATTTTGTCCATCTGAGTCCTGCAGCCCCCCAGGAGGGAGATGCCCCATCTCCCTGGTGACCCCCCATGGGTGCTCCATCTCTGTGGGAAGAAGTGTCTCTTCCTGTCTGATCTCAATATCCCAAGAGGTAGCTTGTGTCCGTGGCTGCTGAACCTCCTGCCACTGCTGGGAGGAGCTTGGCTTCACCCGTCGTCTTGGTACTTGTCCTTCCTGTAGTTGCAGGCTGCTCTTGGACCTTCTTTTGGCCAGACCCAGCAAAGCCCAGCTGCCCCCACCACTCCTCCTTGGTCATGCGCTTTAGGTCCAGTGTATGCCCGCTGCTGCCTATCTTCCCTGGCGCCAGGGCTGTAGTGCGGGGAGGCCTTTGGTGCAGTTGGCGTTCATTGAGCACAAAGATGAGCTCTTTCTCTGCCTCGATGGATGTGGGCACTGTCATTGCTTAAGATGCCAGATGCAGGCTCATCAGCATGACAGTGGCAAACTGCCACTGTATCCCATGGGCCTTTAAGTGCCAGGCTGAGACCTGAGGGCCACATTTTCAGTCCTGGGAGTTTTATCCAGGCTGTCATTGACACTTGTAATGGCAATGATCTAAATTTCAAGTTGCAGAGAGAGGGTGATTCATGTCCCTGAGTCACATGCTTTGTCACCGGTGCCACAAGTGCTGTGCCATCTGCCCTGTAATTACTTGGCACTGTCAGAGAGATCATCCAGTGATCTTTCAGTGATTGGAGTTGCTGCTTGGGCCAGTTTTGGCCCAAGAATCATCGATTCTTGGTAAACGTTACATGTTCCCTTTCAGGTAGCTGTGTCCTTCATAGCCAAAACTGTGTCAACTTTTTTGAACTCTGCCAGTTAACAAATTCACACTAGAGCTGACTGAACTCCAACAGAAGCTCCCTGCGTCTTGTCATCCCAGAGAATCACATGAAGAAGAACCAGTCCCTCGATGAAGAAGGTTCTGCGTTTGTTTCAGGGGTTCTGTCTGCTCCTTTTCACGATCACTATAAGGAATAGGCCTCCATCTCTGCCTTTTTATTAGGGACAGATGCCACAGCACACACCCTTACTCCAGGCATGCCCCAGCCCATAGGCTGTGAGCTCACAGGGACAGAGGTGCCAGCGTGCTCCCTCGCAGTGCCATGAGCTCATCTCATTTAAGGGACTTTCCTCAGGCACTGGGAGCTGTTGGGTTTATTCTTGTGTAGTAGGAAAGTAGAGAATTTTACAATAGGTATTTTCCAGGGCCAAGAAGGAAAGGAGACTACTATATGGATAAGGAATTGGCTGGACGGCTGCATCCGATGAGTTACAGTCAACGGCTCAATGTCTAAATGGAGACCAGTGACAAGTGGTGTCCCTCAAGGGTCCGTTTTGGGACTAATACTATTTAACGTCTTCATCAATGACATACCTAGTGCGATTGAGTGCACCCTCAGCAAGTTTGTGGATGACACCAAGCTGAGTGGTGCAGTCGGTACACTGGAGGGAACGGATGCCATCCAGAGGGACCTTGACAGGCTGGAGGAGTGGGCCTATGTGAACCTCATGACGTTCAGCAAGGCCAAGTGCAGGGTCTTGCACCTGGGTCGGGGCAATCCCCACTATCAATATGGACTGGGGGATGAAGGGATGGAGAACAGCCCTGTGGAGAAGGACTTGGGGGTACTGGTGGAAAAAAAATTGGACGTGAGCTGGCAATGTGCGCTTGCAGACCAGAAAGTCAATCATATCCTGGGCTTCATCACAAGAAGCATGGCCAGCAGGTCCAGGGAGGTGATTCTGCCCCTCTGCTCCATCTTTGTGAGACCCCACCTGGAGTACTGCATCCAGCTCTGGGGTCCCCAGTGCAAGAAAGACATGGACCTGTTGGAGTGGGTCCAGAGGAGGGCACGAAAATGATCCGAGTGCTAGAACACCTCTCCCATGGAGAGAGGCTGAGAGAGTTAGGTTTGTTCAGCCTGGAGAAAAGGCTCCGAGGAGATCTTACTGTAGCCTTTCAATATACAAAGGGGGCTTATAAGAAAGACGGAGTAAGACTTTTTACCAGGGCCAGTAGTAACAGGACAAGGGGCAACGGTTTTAAACAAAGGGGTAGGTTTAGATGTGATGCTCCATCGCTGGCAGTGTTCAAGCTCAGATTGGATGGGGCTTTGAGCAACCTGATCTAGTAAAAGATGTCTCTGCCTGTGGCAGGGGAGTTGGACTGGATGATCTTTAAAAGTCCCTTCCAACACAAACTGTTCTATGAGTCTATGATCTGATTTCATTTTGGCAGTTGAAGACAGGAATTACTTCATGTCTCTGAATTTCCAAGGTGTGACTTTCATATAGTCCATCTTGGTGAATGAGCTCTATTTCATAGTACTGTCTTCTACCCACATGTGCTGTTGAGATCTTACCTGGCTCTGGTAGGTTGTACAGTCTCCCACACTTAGTGCAATGCTTTTGGACTTAGATACTTTCTTAATCTGCTCTCTCATAAGTATGCTTGGTTGGTGGAGATGTTGTGATGGTGAGGTCCATGGTTTGTGGAGCTTTTCTTCCAACTCATTCCTCCCTGCCACTTGGGAAGATGTAATGATGGCTGCCCTTCTCCTAAGCAGAAGCTTGTTCATACAGCCATCTTGCATAGTGCCAGTGCTACAGGGAGATCTTCCATTCCAGGTCTTCCTTTAACGACCTGGAGCTCAAGATGATACAGAAAGTGCACATGATGTTTCGATATTTTAGCCAATGTCTGTGTATCTGGATCGTGACAGACAAGTAAACTACTATGTATGACTTCAATAGAGGAGTATTTTCTCACTCTGAGTTTAAGATTATGAAGGAGTTCAAGTTGTTTACCCGCGTGAAGGACCCAGTCCTACACTGAGATCTGCAATTTTATGTGAAGTTTAATCATCCTTTAAATTGCTGGCAGCTTACTTGACACTTCATCCTTCTCCATACCCTCCCCTCCTGTTTCTGTTAGCAGAGCAGAGGAAGTTGAGGTCATTCTAGCAGATCACTTATATACAGCATAAGTAGGAATGTAGTCTTGCTTTGGGGTGCCTCTCTGACCTGAGGACATTGTACTGGTGTTATGCCAGCAGTGAGACTGTAGCAAACATGCTGGGAAATGGTGCTGCTTGGAGGAGTGGTCCCATGGCTGGTGCTTGTTTGAAGGATTTCAAGACCCAGCACTGGGCAGCTCTGAGAAGACGAAAAATGGCCGGGGCCAGACACAGCACTACCTCTGCAGCACTGAGACCGATAGACTAGATGGTATTGGGAGACTAAATCCTACACTGTGCTACTGAAGCATTAGCTATTCTACTTTCTGTTCTCAGGTTATCAGTTTACAGTCAATTTCTGCTTAAAAGTCAAAATTTCTTGGACTTCTGAAGAACTCTTCTTCTCCTTTCTTGCTCTCTCTTTTTTCTGACAGCCCCTTGAGCTTACACGAAAACTCCTCCGAGATAAGCAGAACAAGAAGAATTCTGGTCAGCCCATTCCAGTATTTCCATGCTGGGTGTATGAGAGACCTGCACTTACTGGCGATTTCTTAATTGGCACCAGTTTAAGCACTGACACAACGATACCTATAGGTATGTGATACACTGGGAAAATTGCATTAACTTTCTATGTTTTGTACTTGTTCAGAAGTGCCATTCAGATTTCATGACACTCAGTATGAAAGCAAAACTTGGTTCTGTGCACTCTGCAGATGAAGGGCGGGGATCAAAAAAAAAAAAACCAAAACCCAAACTTATTTTCTTCACAGTGTTTCTCCTGTGCTGAATTCCAGCCCTACTGTTGATCCACGCAATATAATCTGTTTTGAGTTTCCCAGTCCTTTTTCTCTCTTGAGTCACAGCCTCCATAAAATCCTACTGTAGGAGTATCACATCTGTATTCTCAGCTGAAAAATCTGTAGTCGTACCTGACAAGGGAGTATTCATCAATCCACCCAGCTCAATATCCTCTCCAGTAAGACTATAACAACCTCCCTGGCTTGCTCTCTCTCTCCTTGCCAGAGTGGCAGGGGACTAATCTCTCCCTGTTGTATTCTAGTTTTAGGCTGAGCTATGTATAGTTTCTTATTCATAAATTAGATTTAAGAACTTTTTTTGGAAGAGAACAGCTAAGTTAGAGACTCATGTTTCCATTCCCCAGAACTGTGGAGGCTCCTACAAGAAACCTGGAGCTTCTTCCTATTGTGGATTTGGGCTGTGTCAAAGTGGGACATGAAAACAGGAGGCTCATTCTTGGAGGTGCCCTTAAATAGCTTGTCCACTAGTGCATTTCTGCCGGGGCCTTTTGGGATGTGCTGTGAGGATATGTTCCTAGCAAGCTCAGAACCATTTGTTCTCTCACATGCAGTCACACAAATGGAAAGGGATTGTTGCCTTGTTTCATGAGATAAGCTTTGCTGAAGTTAGCATTGTAGCCACTCTGTTCCCTGATCTTCCAATGCACTTGATTATATTTCAGGTTGAGTCCTTTATGCTTCTTTGCAGCTGGTTTGTAGTTGACTGCATCATTCAGAGACCCTCAAGTTTGCAGTTCACCTGCAGCGTTTACTGGGCTAGCATTTATTTGTATCTGTATTTGAACTGTTTTCTTGATATTTGACTATTTCAGTGGAGGGGAGATGTGGGGAGTTGTTGACAAGATTGGAGCTCCTCAGGTCCAGTGTAACCAAGCCCTTTTGGGTGGAAGGATCAGCAGCACAGGCTCTGGGTGATGTTCTCTTGGCCACAGATGTTGGATGTATAGCCCTGTCTACTTGCTTTGCTTTGGGTATAAATGAGAAAAGGATTCTGTTTTCCTGGAAAGCAGATGATTTTGGAGTTGACCCTAACTGATTTTGGAGTTGACTCTAACTCAGTTTTATTTCTCTGTATCTTGATTCAGCTTTGTGTGATTCAGCTTACTTTGTTCTCTTTGAATGGTAGTATGTCTTCCTTTCAAGCTTCAGGTACTAGATTGAAATGATGTGAATGGATGATCACGTAGTACTATGGCATCTTGTGATTGTGCTTTTTTTTTGTCTTCTCTTTGAAAACAGGTACCTTGCCATTAGCCTCCCAAGAATCCATGATTGTGGAGGACTTGCTGTACGTTCTGATTGGTGTGGATGGAAGATACATCACAGCACAGCCTCTTGTAGGCAGGCAGAACCGAGCGTTTTCAGTCGATCCAAACTTAGACTTGTCCATCAAAGAGCTGGTGACCAGGATTCTTCCTGTAGCAACAAGTTACTCTGCTGTCACCAGGTACCAAGCTGACTTTTGTCAGAGGAGGATGTTCTCATTTGAGCATCAGGTTGTAGAATAGAGAATTGGTCATTGTGCAGATGTTAACTTCCAAGCTTAATTTAAACCTATGGGGATATAAAATAAGAATGACAATTTCTTTGGATTGGTTTTAGCTACACTTCTTTTTGCTGGGTTTCTCCTCTGTGCTGCCAGTTCACTTTTTCACTCACCTCACCTTTACTTTGTCCAAACTTGGTCTTGGTACATTCAGGCAAAGTGCAAATAGGATATGTCTGCTCATTCTGGCTTGTCTCTTCCCACTCTGCTATGAATTTCTGCATGTTTCCTGCTTTTTGCTCTCCTCTGGGCATCCAGGACTGAGTGAACCTTTGCGTGCTTCTGAGCACAAGAACCTACTGCTGCCTAGTTTCTGGTTTAATAATTACCTTAAGTAATTGTTAACAGGTCTTAGTATAAGGTACACCTCACTAACAGCATGTTTGTTATGTAGATGTCTGCATTTGATTCAAAGTCCCTAAAAGATCAGCAAAGAGAAAGAAGCATTTTTAGGATGTGATTCGTCCAAGCTCTTTTACCTGCCTTCTTCCAGATGATATGACTTGTGTTCAGGAGCGTCTGTTTCTCTCCACTAACATATGGAGCTATCTAAATCTGGTCAGATGAATCCCTGCTGTGGCCTGTGGTGTCAGAGGCTAGCAACAGTGCTTTCCCCACATGTTTGGTTGCACATTGCTTCTTTTTGAGGTCCTTTCCTGTCCTCTGATCTGTTGCTTATGCAAAGACAATCGCCTTGAAAATCTTGGCTCTCACTTTTTACATAGCGGTTTTGCAAATAATTCTAGTTCCCCTGCAATTCGAGAGGAAACGTCTTCCCACAGCTTTCTATATTAGGAATGTGGCGATGGGAAATAGGCATGGGGATACAGAGCAAATGTGGAACCTGAAACTCCAGATGAAGACCGGTGTGCTTTCCAACACACGATCTAGTTGTGTGCTTGTATAGTGTCCTGAAGATAAAATTCCTGAAAATGATAGAAGGTGCCTTGCCTGAAGGAGTTTACATTTTGCTTTTTACAGGTTTATAGAGGAGAAGTCTTCCTTCGAGTATGGACAGGTAAATCATGCTCTGGCTGCTGCTATGCGGACTCTAATCAAGGAATACATGATACTGATTACCCAGCTGGAACATCTTCAGAGACAGGGACTTCTGTCACTGCAGAAACTCTGGTTTTATATCCAGCCCACAATGAGGACCCTGGAGATTCTTGCTTCACTTGGTAAGTTTCAAAAGTACAGCCATTACATTTTGACAGGTGCAAGACAGTGGCTTCTGAAAACTGTACAGAGTTGCAATACAGGCAGGACACGTGTCATTTTAATTTTATGTTATATTAAAGAGGAAGGCCAAAGGGAATTGCACTTGTCGGAGCACTGCTCTTTTTTGAGAGCAGTGGGCTCCAGGGCCGAATCTGCCCTTCAGAGCTGTCATGAGGCAAGTCCATGCCTTTTACCTTCACAGTCCAATGCTCTTCAGATCAGTTGTTTCCACCACTGCTGTCTCAGCTTCTTTCCAAATGCCTCTCCAGCTATATGTGAATGTGTAACCCCAAGCTGATTCAACCAGAAGGAACCCTTGGAATTTTCTAGTCCAACCCCTTGCTCACAGCTACAGCAGGTTGCTCAGGGCCATGTCCAGGCGAGTCTGGACAATCCCCAGTGATGATCATCCCCCACCATCTGGGGCCCTTTCCCATGACTTCTTCACCCTTTTTGTGAACATTTCTTTCTGTGTCTCCAGCTGGAATTTCCCTTCTTGTAACTTTTGCCCTTTTGATATTGTCACTGTGCTCCTCCAAGAGGAGTCTCATACCATCTCCTCTAGAACCATCTGTTGGATAGTGAAGGAATGATGTTCAGCAACCCCCAGCTTCATCTTCTCTCGGCTAGCAAGCCCAGCTCCCTGAGGCTCTCCTCATGTGCCCTGAGCACCAGCCCCTGACCATCTTATCAACCTCTGCTGGACTCTTCATTTTGTCATTCATAGTAGGGACCCCAAACTGAATGCAGTGTTCCAGGTGTGGCCTCACCAGTGCTGGGCAGGGGGGAATAATCGCTGGCAGTGCAGCCCTGGGTGCAGTTGGCATTCATTGCTGCAAGGACGCGCTGCCAACCCACGATCAGCTGGTTGTTCACCAGGATGCCCTGCTTGTTCTCTGCAGTGCTGCTTCTCAGCCAGCTGGTCCCAGCCTGTGCCGTTGCATGAGTTTGTTGGTCACAGATGCAATTTTGGTTAAACTCTTCGGCATGAGAATACTTGTACATTTCTCACTACTCAGCCGAGAGAATTTATCTGGATGAAAATATCCGTTCTATTTACAGTCTGGAATTGGATGATCCCTCTTGGTATTCACATGTCCTGAAATTTTCAGTTTTCTGGAACACAGCCGTTAGCCAAATATATTAAGGCTTACTTGGATCTGAAACTCATGGCAGTACTGTATTCCTCTGTCCCTACGTCCCTTTTGCGATGGCAAAGTACAGATTTCACTATCAACCTACCTAAATCCTGGTGTTCGAGCTATATGCATGGCTACCTTAGTGTTACAGCTGAGAACAGAAGTGCTTTTGAGATCAGAGGTTTCTCAAGCAAGCCACTGAAGTGTGTGTTTTTTCCGTCACCACATGGATAGTGGGTCTCTATACATGGTCCCCTCGGTGTAGGAGGCTTTTGGACTCTAAGCCACCATCTAGCTTGTGTTCAGTTCTCCTTCACTGGGTTGGGTTTGGTTATTGCTTTTTTAGATTGTGGATCATTTGGGGTTTCATTTTGGGACATTTCAGGATGTAAGCTTTTGGTTGTGTGGTTGAATGGCCTTGCATCTTCACAGGAGGGGTCTACAGCTGACATGGAGATCAGTGACTTAGGGTGGTCAGCTAATCAACTGCTAACTTCATTACATTTAACAGCATAGCTTGTGCAGTGAATCTGTGTCAGCTTTGTATCTTACGTCTATATTTTTAAATTTTAGCTACTTCTGTGGATAAAGGTGAGTGTATGGGAGGATCAACCCTGAGCTTACTCCATGACAAGACTTTCAATTACACGGGGGACAGCCAGGCCCAGGAGCTGTGCCTGTATTTAACCAAGGCAGCCAGCGTGCCTTATTTTGAAATTCTGGAAAAGTGGATATATCGAGGCATCATTACTGATCCATACAGGTAAAGAACAGTTAAGGAATGAAAATGAAATGCAAAAGTTAAGAAATACTGTTCAGTTCTTTGGCTTCTACTGTTTTAGTGCGCCCATCCCTCTGCTCTGTAAAGTCTGCATAGCCTAGGGGCCTGGACCTGGCAGCAGTAGGTAGACAAGGCAGCATTGCAAGGAAGGGGAGCTGTTGGAAAGTGTTTAACTACATTTCTTATTTGATTCAGTGGCTATACAGTCAGAGACACTTTCACTTGCTTTTTTTTTCCAAATTCAAGGAAATTATATGCAAAAGTCAATAGCACAACAGTTCAAATATGCAGTCCACTCAAATGCCACCTTACCATGCCTGTCCCCCTTTAAGTATTCTTCTCTCACATCCTCATCCTCTTCATGACAGGGGTGAGCCCTCTTCTCATGGGGCATGAGTGTGATAACTCAGTGAATCTATGTTAAATGTCATCCATTAATATGCTAATCTGATGGGAGCTAACAACACTCTCTGAAGTTTCTTGTCTTTTGTAGAATCGCTGGAAGCATTTCGCTGTGTTTAATAGTTTAGGCAGCATTTCTGGTTCCCACATTTTCAGAATCCTAAGGGGTGCAAAACTCAAGTTAAAATAGCTAAAATTAATGCCTTCCTGATGGTGAGAAGGCAGACAAAGGCCAGCTTCCTCACCTCTATGCTGACAACCAAATAAGGTTTAGATTTGGTTTGTGAACCTTACAAAAATTCTGTTTCTGTCATAATTGGTTGCAGATTAGCAGAAACATTCTGCATAATGCTTCTCCTCTTACTACAAGTACAGACTAATTTCAGTTCTTGATTGGAATGTATTTTCATGAGACCTTATTTTTGATAGATTATATTACCAGTTTACAGGTCAAAAAAAAGTAATCCTCATTGTACCACTTCCTGCTTCTAAACATCTGCTTTAACTGTTCAGTGAGTTCATGGTGGAGGAACATGAGCTGCAGAAGGAGAAGATTCAGGAGGATTATAATGACAAGTATTGGGATCAAAGATATACTGTTGTTCAGCAACAAATACCCTCATTCTTGCAGAAAATGGCTGACAAAATACTAAGCACAGGTAGGTAAAAATATGCCTCTGATGTAAGAGGAATAATCAGATTTAAAAAGAACGCCAAATCCAATAAATAAAACAACATGAGGGAAGGAGTCCAGCAGCAAGGGGAGCTGTCTGTCTTACTGCTCTGTTTCATGGGTACAGTTTTCTAGCAGCTAGCTAGATGGAGCTAGATAACTGAGGTTTGAACATGATGAGTTTTAATTTGAGTGTTTAAATGAAGCATGCAAGCTGATGGCTACCATAGTTCTCTTCCATAAGTACAAAACCCACCCAAAAGCTACTTCTGAAGTGCAGCACCAGATCTTCAAAGTTTCTGGCTATCTGCAGAGATGTTTTGCCACCGCTGGGAAACAAAAACATTTCTAAATCTCTCCTTAAATGTGATTCCAGGTGCCGAATTTAAAATTTGGTATCATCTTTTGAAAGGAGTCTAAATCCTTTCCAGCTTTAGTAGAACGTAGTGTAAACATTTCACAGCATATCTTCCGCTTGAAGGTAGTGGTCTGAAAGTTTCCCTGTTGAATGTACAGTAGGTATGAATATGGGTCATTCTTTTTGCTTCTAGGGAAATATTTAAATGTTGTGCGAGAATGTGGACGTGATGTTACCTGCCCTGTGGCTAAAGAGGTCATCTATACTTTAAAAGAGCGAGCATATGTGGAACAAATAGAAAAAGCATATAACTATGCTAGCAAAGTTCTTCTGGATTTCCTAATGGAGGAGAAAGAGCTGGTGGCTCACCTAAGGTTTGATTTCTTTTACTAAATGCATGTTAAATAGATTGGTTCTGATAGTGAATGTAAGTTTTTGAAGTTAGCTCTCTTTAGGATATTACTAATGTATTCTCTTTATTTCCATTAGAAAGGTTGACCTGAAAAAATAAGATTTGGTTTTTTTTCCCTGAAGAAAAAAAAAAGTGTAAAATCATAGAAATGTTGGGTGGGAAAGATGTCCAGGGATCTCTAGTCCAATTTACTTGGAACGCTGTTGCCAAAACAGGGCAGCCATGGCTTTGTCTAGCTCAGTCCCAAAACCCGCCCTCAGGTATGGACATCCCCCACCTCTCTCATGACTTGTTCTGTGACTGCATGTCACTCCCATCCCGGAAAGGAGTTTCCTCATATCATCTGGTATGATCAAGAAGAGTTTAATGTGAATAAGAAATAGTTTGACATTAAGCATCTCACCAAATGTATGCCATGGTTGTTGTTCATGCAAACATAGGTAGTTGGAAAAGAGTAACTGTACTAGCCCCAAGTTTCAGTGCAGGGTTTTTCTCAGCATTGTCCTTTTTTAAAGTTTGTTTTAATAAGCTATATTTTGAGTCTTGTAACACATTCAGCCAATAGAAGATGCAATAGTATGTGAACTCCAGCTTCCCTGTGTGAACCAAGCTTTTAGTTTATTACTATCTTCGGAAAAAAGTAAAACCAGGAATCTTAATTATCCAGAAGACCAAGACAGTAACAAGTAGGTAGGAAATTGCAGTTGACAGCTGGTTGTAAGATAGTTTGTAATTAGGCTGAGACCTGGTACCAGAGGTTCTGCTTCAAACCAGTGACACAGTGTGAAAGAAAGTGATCTGAGCTTCCTGGGACAAACCTGCCAAGCGACTTGCACAACAAGATGCCCATTGGGAGACGTAAGCTGGAGCAGTAATGGTAACTGAAGTGAATGTGCCTAGCAAGCCAGGCGGGATTGCTTTGGGCCTGCTTTTTGCTAGGTCTGAAAAAATTGTGGCTGCAACAAAGGTGTCTACTCCAGACCTGGGAATACTATGGCTTCAGCTGAGAGAGGTTGTGGGAAGACCTGAAGATCCATGGTTCACTCCTTTGAAACTGATACGTGCTTTCCTGCCCTGTGAAGACCACCAGAGAACACGCCTTGTTTCATGAAAGGTTGTGAGAGCTGTCTGAAACCTGCTAGTCATTAAGGAGATTCTTCCTAGCCTTTTGTCGTGGTTTAGCCCCAGCCAGCAACTAAGCACCATGCAGCCGCTTGCTCACTCCCCCTACCGCGATGGGATGGGGGAGAGAATTGGAGGAATAAGAGTGAGAAACACTCCTGGGTTGAAATAAGAAGAGTTTAATAATTGAAATAAAGTAAAATAGCAATGATGATAATAACAATAACAAAACAACAACAACAATAATAACAACAACAACAACATACAAAGCAAGTGATGCACAATGCAATTGCTTACCACCTGCTGACCAATACCGAGACAGTTCCCGAGCAGCAGTTGCTGCTCCCCGGCCAAACCCCCCAGTTTCTATACTGAGCATGACGTCATATGGTATGGAATAGCCCTTGGGGCAGTTTGGATCAACTATTCTGGCTCTTCCCCCTCCCAGCTTCTTGTGCACCTGGCAGAGCATGGGAAGCTGCAAAGTCCTTGACTGGCATAAGCAGTACTTAGCAACAACTAAAAACATCAGTGTGTTATCAGCATTATTCTCCTACTAAATCCAAACCACAGCACTATGCCAGCTACTAGGAAGAAAATTAACTCTATCCCAGCCGAAACCAGGACACCTTTCTAATGACTGTCACACCTCCAAGCCTTCTTTGCTTACTGTGCAAAAGACACTGGCTTCCAAAGCTCTGGTGGCACATGTCCTCTGTTGGGCCCGTCTGTCACAATGTAGTGATCAGCCCTGCAGCTGGTTGAGGAAGCTACTGAGTTTCCAGTGTGTGTGTGTGCTTTGAGGGCTGAAGTGGGATGGTTGTGATCAAACCCCAGGGACCTGTGACAGGTAACCACTTCTCAGTTAAGCGGGAGTGCTGACTCTCTCCACCATCCCAGAAATATTAGTTGGAAGCGACCAACAACCTGGGCAGGTCTCCAGTTCAACCTCCTCCTTGCAGTGGGGTTGTCGTCAGCATTTGGTCAGGTTTTTATTTGGATTTGTGCTCTAGCGTCTCGCTCCCCTGCCTGTTGTGTCCTCTGTTAACCACTGACGCTGTCATGACTTGCTCATGACTGGGGGAGTTTTCTTGGTTCAAGAGAGTAATGACAGTCAGGGAAACAGAGGGTCTGAGCATCATCCCAAATTGGCAGTGATCAGGAGTCTACAACCACATTATGTTAAGGCTGTGATGGTCCTATTTTTGCTCTGAAAACTGCAGTTATCATGTGTGATCTTTGGCCGGGTCCTAAGTTAATCCTCAAACTCTCCTCTGAGCTATTTCCAGGCTCCCGGCCCACTGCAGTTAACTCTCCCTGGGGCCAAAGGAAAATTAAAGTTTACGTGTCCTACTGTAGCAGAAGTCAGTGCAAGTACTTGGAGTACTTAAAAAATCAGCATAGATACTTGTTCATTCAGAGGAGTCCAAGATTCTGCTCTGAATTGGCAACTGCCTCTTGGATAGATCTGCATGCCGTGGAGGTTGGGGTGTTGTTCAGGATAGCGGTATGAGCCTTTGCCCAGCAATGTAGTGCATACATTTTTTTCCCTAAGGTGCATTTTTCAAAGAAAAAAAGAACAGCAGCAGCCCTGATCTGACCGCACAAAAGCATCCTGACTGAGGTGGAAGGGAGGAGGGGACATGCATAAAAGACTAGTCTCCAGATGGGTTATTTATGGCTGTGTGTTCTGTATGAAGAGGAACATTTTGTGATCAAACCCAGCAGGCTGGCTGAATTGATTGCTTTTGTTCCTTTAAGTTTAATAAGGATTAACTTGGGCTTTAAAAAACATAATCAATTGTCCCTTCATTTTCTTGAGCAGATCTATAAAACACTATTTCCTGATGGATCAAGGGGACTTTTTTGTTCACTTCATGGATCTCACAGAAGAGGAACTTAAGAAGCCTGTAGATGACATCATAACTACAAGGCTAGAGGCTCTGCTTGAATTAGCCCTGCGAATGAGCACAGCCAACACAGATCCTTTCAAGGATGATTTAAAGGTAAGAATGTATGTAAGCAGAAGATAATTGAATCTGAGCAGAAGGCCTGCCACGATTTGGGAAGGTCTGTGTGCCTTTAAGAACCTGCTGAATGTACAGTGAAGGAAAAGAAAATTGCTGGCTGTCCTTCTGTAGACCTTGTCTGGGTTAAGTCCTCTTTCATCCAGGTTAGCAACTGGAAGCACCTGCCCTGGACAAGGGGCTGCATTTTCTTGCTGGTGTCTGAACACGGAGAAGGTGCTTTTGGGTGGCCTCAGGATGAGGTGGAAACAGTAGTGTGTCTCTCATGCTTATTCTCAGCTGGGGTGCTCACTTTGGAGTACAAGAAAATACCTGATTAGAAGTCCTGCATAGTAATGATTGCGTATTTTACAGATGTGAAGCAGTGCAGAGGCTGTGATGGGGGAGTGTGAGATCTGAATAGACCTTAGAGAGGCCGAGGGCAAGGCAGAGTGGTCAGCGGAGTAGTGTGTTGTATGGTGATTGTTAAACACTACAGCGACACTGCTCCAGTGTCTGCTGCTGCGCTGTCCAGATCATTCACTATTGCTTCCTAGGTTGGTCTGATGACTTGAGAGGAACCCTGATAATTTGCACTTCTGCTACATGTCTGTCGCTACCCGGTAGTTGCGAGTATCCTGTGGCTTCTTTTTTTTCCTGCTCTTCCTTTATAGATTGACTTGATGCCCCATGACCTCATTACACAGCTCTTGAGAGTATTGGCCATAGAAACGAAACAGGAGAAGGCCATTATCAGTGCAGATCCCACAGAGCTCACTCTCAGCGGTCTGGAAGCATTTTCCTTTGACTACATTGTTAAGTGGCCTCTGTCCCTTATTATAAACAGGTAAAGTATCAATCCACTGAAGGAGAAAAAGGCAGAAGCATGTTTCCACACAGCAAAATACTGGAAAGCCTGTGTCCTTAAAATGACATTATAAGTTGCTGACTAGTAGGGAATGCTTTGGGGTTGTTGAGCCCTGCTTGCTTCGCTTGTAGGCTGTGGAATATGGATTGTCTCTTCAGTAGAGCCCTACTAGACTGTCTCTAAGGCATGCTTGGAAAGTCAAGCTTTGATTTTAAATGATGGGAAGACATAGATCAAAGGATGCTTTCTCAGCCTGGTCCCTGGTTTTACTTGTGACTGGTCACCCAGTTTTCATTTGTCCATGGCTTTCTGAAGTATCTCCCATGAGAATATGAACTCTTGCAAGAGGGTTTCCATGCAAGAATCAAGTAAATTGGAGAGCAGAAAAAAATGCACTTTCTGGTATCCCTGGTTGCAAACTAGAAGGATACAGGCTGTTGCTAGAATTGCTGTAGCACACTATTTTGCATTTAATTGAGTTATGAGGGTTCATTTGATGAGTATGATTATGATGGTTCATTTTTCTGCAAGGGTTTACCCTGTTTCCTTCGAGAAACACTGGCAGACCTACTACTATGAGCCAGGGCAAATGGAAGAAGCAGTGTTACATGAACAGGGTGACAAATGTTGGACTGTTAAATGCCAACAATTAGCTTGTCCCTTAATTTCCCCTTTAAAATATCAGTTGACACAGTGGGACTTTTCTAATGATGTGATGATTTTGAAATTATGTCTCTTCCTTTCACATTGAGTGTATTAGCTCTGATGGTAGCCATGGAAGTGAAAATACTATTTGGTAAGGCTTCACGAACTGTATCGACTGGAGCTCTGTAGACACCTACACTGAAATGTCTGAATGCAGACCTGAATCCAGTCCCTGAAGCTATAAATAAGCATCCCCATCTGCTTCTGAAAGTGCATCGCTGGTGGGGTAATGCTGCCTGTAGCTTGGTTACAGCTTTTTCTTCATCTTTTTCGATAATCCTGGTGAATTGTTTTGGTGACTGTAGCAGTCTTAGCACAGTGGGTACATGACCACAGGCTTTCAGCCCTCTGTCCCAGCATCTATGTGAGTGACCTTTCTGCAGGTAGCTCGAGGGAATCAAAGGAGGCTGGTGATGTACCCGCTGGCAGGAAATACAGAGGAGGGACTCCTTGGAGAGAGATTCTTTGGGATGGTTACAAATGTGATTTCTTTTTTCTTTGGTTCAAATTGTTTCAGTGCAGTTCTGTGTGCGTCTGAAGGCGTAAGGAACATATTGTGTAAAGTCTCTTTGCCTTTGAGCAGCCTCAGCCTTCACAGCTTAGTCTGTCAATCAGAACAGGCCTTAATCTGGATGGGTTTCTCCTTTCTTTCCAGGAAAGCGCTGACAAGATACCAGATGCTTTTCAGACACATGTTCTATTGTAAACATGTGGAAAGACAGTTGTGCAACGTTTGGATCAGCAATAAGACGGCCAAGCAATTCTCCCTGCATTCAGCTAAGTGGTATGGCCTTTTTTTCTGCTGGATCAGATGTGAAGTTTTGGTTTTCCTTCTTGCTAGTTAGATATGTTGTGACATGGATGAGATCATTTTGACGTGAAAAAGATCCTTACAGATTTCTTACAGGCTGAGAGGTCAAAATATAACAATTTAGGTTTCAGTAGGAAGTATCTGCTCAGTAATCGTGCTGCTCCGCTCCTTCCTCTTTGTTGGCATGAATTTTTGAAAAGGAAGAGATGGTCTTTAGGGTTAGCTCGTTATACGCTGAACAGTTACGGCAGAGGACACCTGTGCACATACAATCTTTGGTGCTACTTTAGCATCAGCAAGATTAGTAAGGACCCCAGTAATTTAAAAGCAACATCCTTCTCTTCTGGCCAGACCACTAGCAAGGACTCGTGGCCTTCACTCATCTTGGCTAGTGTTTGGGGTTTTGGTGTGATACAAATTGAATAAGGTAAAATAGGTGGGGTGTTTTCCCAGGAAATCATTCTATTGTGTTCCATCTGTGAGGGTAGATTTTCATCTTTGGATCTGCGCTCAGAGTGCCAGAGGCGCCTGTTTGGAGAGTGAGGCAGACCTCAGCACTGCGAGGTAGTACCTTCTGCCTTGCCAGTGGCACCTTCTTGTGACAAGGTAACCTCAACTGCCTTGGCGCTGACCTCAGCCAACATGACTGTAGCAGCTCTGGTTCTCCTGTAATTGTAGAGGTGTTAGCAGAACAGACCTGTGAGGGTCTCTGGTCCAACCTCCAGCTCATAGGATGACTGTGATCAGCAGGGGACAGGGCAGCCGTGGTTGCAAACCCCTCCAGTGACCTGTCCTGATTTGCTGAAGTTAGTTCTTAGTTGCCATCACAGAACCTGCAAAAATTAACATTCCCCTATATAATCCCTCCATCCTACTTTTAAGGTGAAATTGCATTAAATACCCCAGGTAGCAGGTGATTTGATTAAATATTCGGATCCCCTGAACATATTGATGCAAAGCATAGAATATTTTTAAGTGTTCATTTAACAGGTAAGGCTGGAAAGAAACATGAACCGTTTATCTTGTTAAATTTTGCCCTGCTAGTGAATGCATGTCGCACTAGATAGTTACACTAGTAAAATTGCTTTCATATTGATTACTAAAATTTTAGTTGAATATAAGCAAAATATTCAAAGTAATTGTCCAGCCTACAACAAGTTCAAAACTCTGACTCTAGTAATTGAGGGAAAGCCATTTGAATATGTGGAAAATAATCAGAGATGGTTTACATTGACTTTATAATGCCTCACACGCTGCAGCAGTGAATTTGCTAGGACAGAAATATTTAGCTCTGCTTGACTGTGCAAGCCTGGTGATACTTCTCCATGGCATTTGCTAGCTCTAAGTTGTGTGGGTGTGATTTCTCCCCTAGGTTTGCTGGTGCTTTCACACTGCGGCAGCGGATGCTGAATTTTGTACAGAATATCCAGTATTACATGATGTTTGAAGTAATGGAACCAACATGGCATATTCTTGAGAAGAACCTGAAGTTGGTGAGTATGTGTGCACTTGAGAGGAGTTGGAATGGAAGTCTTAAGTTAAGAAATTTAATATAGGAAAAAATGCCTAATTTCAGTTACTGCAGGTGACTGTTGAACATTTTGTTGGAGGCACTTAAAGTATCCAGGAACTGCTGTTCTTATCACACTGCAAAGAGTGCTGCTGTTCTGTGTCACCTTTCTGCCTTATTAGTCATATATCCGTTTCCTCTGCTGCATCCTCCTATCTATACCCAGCTCATACTCTGCACCCTGTTAGAGGTAAAGGTGGTGGTCCGCTGAACATCGCCTTACACAGAAGAAAGAAAACTATGGAAAAGGAAGGATGCAGGGTGCAAAGATCATAAACAGGTCCAGACATCTTCAGCTGATTCCTTGATTCCTTGGCCGACTTACAGTGCTCTTAAAAGCCAAGTCTGTGCTTTCTCTTCTGTGAAGCTGCCGAGGACTGGCATGTTAGGACTCTCTGTTATAAGACAGCACCTTCCTTATTCAGGTATTCCATGTGTATATTTCCACTGCAGGTGGACAAGGCTGGAGAACTTTTCCACTACAGCGGTATCATAGAATTGTTTAGGTTAGAAAAGACCTTTAAGATCATCAAGTCCAACCGTTAACCTAACACTGCCAAGTCCACCACTAAACCATGTTCCTAAGCACCACATCTACACGTCTTTTAAATACCTCCAGGGACGGGGACTCAACCACTTCCCTGGGCAGCCTGGTCCAATGCTTGATGTAGTGCTCTGAGCTGTGGGATTTTCCAGGTGTGTTACAGAATATTTCTGGTTCACTAATCCAAGTCAGTGTCTTCCCCAGAATTTAACTCTTTGCCCTAGCAAAAACGGCAAGAATCAGTTTTTATCTCCTGATGGGCCTGTGAGATGCCTTTATTATCTCACAGAGGAACACGTTCTCAGCTAATGTCCCACCTGCCTGTTTTAAACCAAGAATGAGAAGTCATTGGGAGTTTCAGAACAGTCTCTTCAAGAAGGTCTTCTCATATCTGGTTTCATTCATGTCAGATTTGTTGGTTCCATCCTTAAAAGCAGAGAAAAAAATCTGTCACCAACAGATCAAAGGCTATTCTCAGTCTGTCTAGAGCAAACCCTTCTCTCCCTTTGTTTTTGTACCTGACTGTGGTAAAGATCTAGACTTTTAGGGCATACAGAGTTACTGTGGAAGTTTATTAGACAAGTGAAGGATGATGTCTGAGGACTGACAGATCTAGTGAAAGCCACAGCAATGCTGCAAATACATGTTGTCTTCCTTGCCATCAGCCTGGGCCCAGCCCATGGCTTCTTCGTTCCCTAGGAACATGTGCTGGCTAGGGCACTGGTTGCCTTGCCTCTCGGCACCAGTGGACTTGCCTGGCTTCTGCTGGTTTCTGGCATACAAGCAAGTCTTTGTGGGAGGAAAAAGAGCAGAGATGGCATCTTAGGTTACTTCTGTACTGCTGCCTAAACCAAGGGCAGAGACATAGGCTGTCTGCTCCACATACATAGCAAATGTCTCCACTGGGTCCTGTGTGGTCCTAACATACAATCGTTTTGTGTTCTTCCAGTTTCAAGTGTTTACAGCAGTCTGGGGAGGGCTGTATTGTAGCTGTTTTCATAGCATGAAGCTGCAGGGATGCATTGCATGGGCTGGGGCATGTGGTGAAGGCCTGTGACAGTGCTCAAGGGTACAAAGTTTGGTGGAGTAGTGTTGGAGGGCTTTGCCAAGTGAGGGAATCTGACCTGCTGCCATCTCCTTCATGCCAGGAGACAACTTGAGAAGGCCCTTAGGAAGTGCTGTCCCTGAGCTTTGTATGACAGTTGTCTTGGCGTATGGGACTCGGCACGGGCAAGGGAGTGAACTTGTATTTAATTAGAGCAGATGATCAGTGATCCATTCCTCAAGCTTGCTTATTTTGCAGCATAACCTTTGTGATGGCTGTAGTCACTTTCCTTATCCCAAGGGACTCTGCGTTCCTCATGGTCCTTCTCAGTTTCCTTACCCTCTGTGCTGCTGCTGTGTTGGGGCTGGTGTTAGGGTACCCCAGCTACGGTGAGGGAACAGGAGGCAGATGTACATCGCCTTCTTATTCGTCCCTCTGGTAGTCATCCTGTGATCAGATGCTTCTGGGTTGCACATCTTTTTCCTCTTATGCCATGAAGAACATTTATCTGATGTACCAAACAGCCCAACACTCCTGCAATCTGTATTAAGCCACAGCAGCTCTCTTGGCAGCTCTCTGATGAGCCTTGTGAATCTTCAACATCAACTGACCCTGTCTTAGTTTCTGATGTGTACTGGGGAGTTGTTCTGGGGTCAGCTAACCAACATTTTTTGATGCCCCATCATCCTTTTTCCTGGAGAATTCACAGGAGGTATCAGGTCTAAGACCATAAGCATCTCTGCATATTCTTGGCGAGGACTTCTGAACAAGAAGAGGTTATATGTCAAGCTCCTGTGTGACCTGAGAGAAGTATACTTGCTTCTCAATTTTGTTGTAAGTTCAGGTTTGCAAAATATAATAGTTTACTTTACTTGAATTGAGGCACTTGAACAAGTTATCCTGTCCCGGGTTCTTCCATACTGATTTCAGGTAGCACTTCCTTTCAGTCTCTGCTGATTCCAGATGTACTAGAAGGGACTGTTAAATGCAGGAGGTACACGGTCTGTATTGACAGCATCCCCTGTTCAGAAGAGACAATCTCCTGACTCCACAGAGTTTTTGCAAAGACTTTCTGTCTGAAGATCCCTCTCTGCTTTGGCTCTCAGCCATTGAGTTTCTCTGCTCCTTCAGAGATATAGAGGTGTTGAAGCATTTTTATTTCAGTTCCAAAAAGGAATTTGCTGATCTATACTGTTTCTCGGAGGACCCCATTCCCAAGAAACATCTATAGGCCAAACCTTTTTGATAGCCCAAGTGGGCAGAATTTCTCCCTCACTATGGAACGTCTGTGAGCCTTGTTAGCCTGCCAGAGATGTTGAGATAGCAGGTATAAAGTGACTTTGCTGGCACTGAGGAAAGGTGTTTCCGTGGCTGTATGGCAAGAAGGAGATCTGCCTGTGCCTTCACCATACGCTTCTTCATTTCTGAAACCTTGAGGGCTGCTGCAGTGTTTTGTAGAGCATTTCTACTATTGCTCTGTACATGAAGGGCTTCTCCAAGTAGTAGTGCAGCAGTAGCAGTAGTGCAGTAGTAACAATTCAAAGATGCCTGTGATGTGAATATGTACACAGGTCGTCACATGAAACTGAAAAAGTCTTTTGGCAAGTTAGCAGAGTCTTTGAGATGTAATCCAAATGTATGTCTGCCTCCCATCCTCATCAGTGTCCTTCAAGACTTTTAAATCTCTGGGGGATGGAGCATGCCCTCTACCAGTGCCAGGGCAGGAAAAGTCTGGCTCTAGGCATTGTTGTGATACGGGCACCTGTGAGTCAATCATCTCAACAATTCCAGCTGAAGAAGCTGTTTCAGCAACCACTTTGTTACGTGGTCCTTTAAAAGAGCTGCTCACCAAGGACAGCCTATCCCCAGCTACTGGGTAAATTCTTCCTTGATTTAAATAAAAGCATCATTTATTTCCAACCAGAGGATGCAAAACTAGCTCTTTAACTTCCGTAGCCTACGGACTGGGGTAGTTTTTTCCTTTCATTTGCATTTTAGGAGGGAAAAGAGTGATCCTTACTGGTCTCATGTAGTTCCTTATGCAGTTTTTTTATTTGTCAGACTAATCTCGTGCATTTCCACTTGAAGTTAAGGTGCTTTCTTCCTAAAAGTATAATTAGTATCTTCCTCTTCACAACATTATTGTCTTCATCAACTACCATCTTCTTTGCGTTAGAGAACAGCATTTATCCCTGTTCTGTACTAGTTTAAAAGGTTATGCAGGCTGGGGGCGGTTGGCATTGATCCTGATGGAACAGTGCAGATACCTTGGCAATTTTAGTCCTGTGGTTCTTTCCTAAGCTTGACTTGTGTTCTCAGCTTCAGCACATCTCATAATAGTACAGAGTGAGGGGGTTTTTATCATTTAAAACTCAAGACTGAAACAGCCCACTGAAGTAGCAGAGCTGGACAAAAAAATCTTGTAGAACCCTTGCAACACTCCATGTCCCAGTTCCTTATTGTGCTCCTAAAATATGTTTCTGAATAACCTGTATGTTTTAAGCCTTGTAAACCTACTGCCATTTAAGGTTCTTTGATTTATTTTTTTCTTTTCCACTTACTGTAACTGACTTTATTGAGATTATGAAGGTGGGAGTGGGCATGACAAGGAGATTTAAAAGCAAAGGAAATGCATGTTCATAAAGCAGATAACTCCATCCTGAGCCTCCTTTCCAGTGGAGGGTTTGGATGATTAAAGAAAGCATAATTTGGTTGAGAAGGTGATGTGACAATTCAAAGGTAAAAAGCCTATGAAAGGCTGTTGAGTGCAGTAATGCGAATACAGTCTCCATCTCAGGATGTTTCTCAAAGCTGGAAGGTGCACGTGAGGTATCTCAATGTGCCCTAGAGCATGTCCGAGAGGTTACTGTCAGAGGCAGGATGCTGGATTAGAGCTTTGGTCCAGTGCAGCACAGCAGTCCTGGTTTGGTTTTTCATTATTGTACTATCCTGTCACAGGCATCTAATATTGATGATGTCCTGAGCCACCACACAAGCTTCCTGGATAACTGCTTGAAGGACTGCATGCTAACCAACCCGGAGCTGCTGAAAATCTTCTCCAAGCTGATGTCTGTCTGTGTCATGTTCACAAACTGCATGCAGGTATGTACAGCCTTCCCATATTGACCATGCCACTGCCAGCTGCTTTGGGTGCCAGCCAGCTATGACAATCCCTTTTTTCAACACGAGCCCTCTTGTCCTTGATGCACGTAGAAGAGCCTCTGTTCCTCTCGCCAGCAGGCTTTAGAACTTGAGTGCTCAGACCCTCATCCTTTCTCACAAAGGTTTCTGTGGCTTCTCCCTCCACAAAATTCTCTATGCTCTTCTTTTTCAGTGTTGGCATCGGGTTCGTATGAACTGAATTACCTCCCTTCAGCCAGTCCTGCAGCAGAATTTGAGGTGTAAATTTTAGGGCTCTGTAGTTTTTAGCATGCTGTTTTTGAGGGTCAGGCAAGGACAAGTGATTGGGCCCATGGAGACTGATCTCCGTGGGCACACTCTAGCCAGCATCTCAGGGAGCTCATAGCTTTAAAAAAAAAACACCTGCCTTTGGGTTTAGGGAGCTTTGTGTATTAACATCGTAAATTTAATCTCAGAATTAGCTTTCATGGGAGTTAGCTAGCTGCAGGGCTAGCAGAACTGAATCAGCCTCATGCTTTGCCATAATTGAAAAAATGGGATCTAACTATTTCCCCAACCCTCTGCCCTTCCAAGAGGTTCACCCAGAGCATGAAGCTGGATAATGAGATGGACCGGCTCACCTTAGAGCATGGCACAATGCTGGGCCCGCCAACAGAGGAGGAGCGTGCCGAAGAGACTGCGAAGAAGAAGCTGACTAACAAGGTGGGACATGGGATGGACAGCTGGGCCCTTTCCTCTGTGAATGCTGCCTGGGTTGCAGTCTGGTCAGGGTGGATGTCCTATCTCTTGCAGACCCTCCTGGTTTCTAGAGCACCTCTGGCCCCAAAAGCAGAATCTTTGCAGAATTGTGGGCTTTTGAGGGCAGTGTGGAGCCCTGATGGTGTTCTCAAAGTCTGCTTTGAAGACTCTGTCTCCCACAGCAGTCACTGCACTTGTTTTTAAGTTCTTAGTTGTATTTTCAGCTGTGCAGCGGGTACCCACATACAGGCTTTCTGCAACTCAAGAACTTTTCTTATTTCCAGGACTAGCATTTTGTGATGGATGAGCCAATAAACTGTTAGGTGTGACCCATCCCTTTCATATCTGGGGTATTTGTCTTGTCCATATTTCTCTATCTGGATGCACACATACTAAGAGATTTGTTTGGCATTCTCCACGGTTAGCAGGCTGCCTCCTGTCCCACTGAAAGCCCCTCTCTGGCACACAGCTGGTAGGGTCCATCACACTGCAAGGCAATCAGAGTGCTCCAGAAGTTACAGTCTGTCTTAGGCAACACTCACTTTCTGCTTACTGGCTTTTCCTCCTGCTTGAAAATAAATAATGACAGCATATATTTGAGGATAACTCTACTGGTATATACTCTGGGGTTCTACCAGATAGGCATAGCAAGGTTTTTGACTACCAAGGACCTTGCAACTGTTTTGAAGGATTTATTTTAGTGGCTAAGCGACTGTTAAGTTTTATGGAAGTATTTTTGAGCAGGTTAGGAAATAGGAAAGGAATAATTGCATCTCTTTGGCAAGTGCGAATCTGCAAACACATGGGGCCACTATGCCTTTGTCTTGATAGCTTTTAGCAGAGCATGCCGACAACCTCCACCTGACATCTGGCTTCGAAGCAACTATCAACAAGTTTGATAGCAATTTCTCAACACATCTGCTGGACCTGTTGGACAAATTGAGTGTTTACAGCACCAATGACTGTGAGCACAGCATGCTCAACGTCATCTACAGGTGAGCCAGTAGCTTCCTCTCTGTAACTTCTCCTCCTGTGGTTCCCAAACAATTGCTGTTTATAACTGTGCCTGTCTGCCCCATCAATGAAAACACTGAAATCTTGTGATTTCTTGTGAAATATTGCTTTGCATTTCAACCCAAGGCTTAAAAAAAAACCCCAAACACATTTCTTTGAACTACGTGAAATTTGTCTATTGATGTTGTAAGTGTAGTGCAAGTCTTAGTTTTCTTGGGGATTATCTCAATGTGTAGACAGTGAATAAGCTGATTCCTGAATACAGCGTAAGTAGTCCAAGATGAGAAAGCCATGCAAGGGATTGATCATAAGAGGCTATTTTGTTTTAAGTTCATGTCTTGTATTTATTTAAATAAGCATCCCTTAACATGTTTTTATTGTGTCCTCATCCATACTTACTAGCTGCTTAGAAATCAGAATTCCTTCACTAGTACCTAAAAGTCAGATACACAAGATATACTGCAGGAAGAGAGAGAGAGAGATCGATCAGGACATCTAGGTTTTGCTGTTAGCTTTATAACCTCTGTGTTTCTTTTTCAATAAAATGAGATGCACAAGGCCTTCTTTGGAATGATTAGCATTTATTCTTGCTATAGAAGTCATACATATTAGTGTTGCTGGGCTTTTTAAGATCTGTGTTCTAGAGTGGTGTAGCATGGAGAGACCTGCCCTGCTACTTCTAGCTTTGAAGAACCACAGATAGTGCTGTTGGAGCGTTATCGCCAGTTGAGCACATGTGCTGTGCAAGCAGAATGCTTCTCACTCTGATCCTGCTACCAGCACTTTAGGAGCAAACCAGAAATAACTGCAACTATGGAGTTTGCTGCTGGGAGCAGCTTTTAGTGTTTGTGGCTGGAATATGTTTTGCCAGAGTGAAGCACCCATGAAACCTAGCAGCCTGCAGATTGGAAATGTTCAGCTGAGGCATGCATATAACCACAGACGAAGAAGGCAAGCAAGGGCCAGGAGTTGGCATCTCTTAATTCAAAGAGTCACTGTGGTGGAAGTCACGTGTAAGAGCTGCTGGTCGCCAGCTGCCTCACACCTGGGGCAAAGACTAACACTTCAGAAATGCTGCTTGCAGACTGTTAGGCACATGCAAAAACCAATTCATTTTTACAGTGACTTATTTTTTCCAGTGAAGAGGCAGGATATATATTGTGTATAGGCATAATTTTAAGAGGCCAGGATTTTCATGAGTATAAAATATCTCAACACCAATGCTTTTTCAAGTGCTTGTTCTGTGTCTGTAAGCCTAATAGACACATTTTCACTGTTAGGGGTACGTGTGAGCCTAGAACACTTGAGATTACCTTCTTTGTCGTTGCTGTCAGCTAGGGCACAGAAAACAAGACCACCCTAAACATCCATTAGTCTCTTCATGCTGTCTGTAAGCTGGTGTGTAGCCTTATTTTCCTGTGTAAGCAATTGTAAATAGCTCTTAAAAGACTAGCCAGAAATTAAGGTCATTTTTAGGTGTTGGTTGTTTCCTTTCATCTTTTTCTGAGGAAAGCCCTCAGGAGGCTCTCCTGTAAGGAAAAGGACTACTCCCTACTTTTAAGAATGTTTTTCATCCAGAGTTGTAATGCTTTTCAATGGTAGATATGCCAGAATCAGTTGGCAGTGACACATAATTTTGTTCATAAATGTGCCTGATAACTGGTTAATCCCATACGTTTTCTATCTTCCCTTGGTGCTGCAGGGATTTGTGCCCCAACCCCTTTGATATTTTGTACAGAACAGAGTAGATCCTTATTTAGTTCTTTTTAACCACATAGGACTAAAGGGTACTTTGAGCTTTCTCCTAACTGTGTTTTGTCCTCTGTTTTGTTTTGTTTTACTTAAGCATAGTCTTACTGCTCCTCTGCTTTGTTTGGTCTTTGTGACTGTACTTTTTGTTGGTCATTCTCATCCTTTACAGGAAAACCATAAGAATATTAACCTGCAACCATTAAGTTCTGTTTACTGCCCTTCTGTACCAGGTGTCTTTTATGGCTGGCAGATAACCCTTACACCTCTGTTGAGATGTGCTACACCTGAAAACAGAGAAAATGTTTCAGGAATGTTTTTTTGAAGCAGGTTGTTGTCCTCTCCTCATGCCATGCTTCTTGAAGCTTTCATTGTCCTTTTCTAACAGCATCTGACAGGGCTGTCCAGGATTCCTGGTACCAACCTTTACAGACAGTGTTTTGTGAAGTATTCCAGCAAGAGACAGGGCTTCCAGTTGTCCTTTACTTCTGAGAACTTCTTGACCAGCAACTGCCATGCATTTACACAGCCCCTGGCCTCCTGTGTTAGCATAGAATCATAGAATTGTTTAGTTTGGGTCTATCTGAGATGTGGTCACACAGCTGAGACCGAGGTTGAACACTAAAACCTGTCATCCCTGTTACCATGGGTGCTTCCAGGAGTGGAGTCTAGCCCACCAGCTCCCACAACACTGTAGAGAATTACACATCTTGTCTTCTTCCTTGTAGGATTGTATTCCTTATTTAAGGAGAACAGGGATACTCACAGGCATCTGGAAGGAAGTGCAGTGCCACAGGACTGCTTGGTGCTCTGAACTCTCCTGCTTCCATTCCCTGTCAGGGTAGGAGCTTATCTTCCTGCCACCAGAACAACCCTTGTTGGTCCCTGAAATGGGAAAGTAGGTGAGGACCCCTTCTTCACAGTCCTAATAACACTGATTCACTCCATCTTTGAAGTGACCAGAGTCAGAGGTCTCCTTCTCCTCTAGGAAATTCTTCAAAGACCTTTTTCATGGCTGTGAGTGGAGGCCCCAACTGTACAAGTGGTTGCTGTTCCTTTCAGGACTAACCAGGACAGCTAAGTCTCTGCAAATCCTTTTAGGAAATGATGGTGCAGCTTATCAAGGCCTTCTGGACAATTTATGTCAACCTTCATCTGCCTGGGCATCACTGTTTATCATATTCATAGTGTTGCAAATTGCAGGCAGGATCCATCTGTAGAAAAATAGACAGGCCAAAGGGATTAAGCTCTTACGTTCCCCTCGCTGCCGTCGCTCCTAGGTGTCACAGTAGCATACAGAGTCAGACTGGATTCAGGGATCGAGACCACAAGCATTGAGTCATCCAGGCAGGAATATTTACTCCTCCCCAGTGCTCCAGCCCTGCCTCCTCCTTTGTCAAGCGCTTACATTTTATCATTACCAGTACAAGTTCTAACAGATGGGCTTTTTTATGATGCTCCATCCAGGAGGTCTTAATAGCGACTAACTCCATGATCCAGCCGTTTGGACATCATTGCAGGTGGCACAGGGCATGGCCAACACCGTGCTGAAGACCAAGTTGCCTGCTCTTTTAATAGGAAGAGCATCATAACCTCACAGTCCTCAAGTCTTGTAAAGAATGTGTGGAGATCGTCCCAGCTCAGTCCAAGGCCAGAGTTGGTTGGTTCTCAGCTTACTCAAGAAATCAACAATGTCAAGTCCTTGACCAGTCTTTACACCATGCAACAGCAGAAGTCCTGCAGCCTTCCATCACACTTTATCACATGTGATGCCAGACATTCATGTAAGGCCTTTTCTGGCAGTAGCTCGGGTTGTGTCCTCCTTCCAGCACTGCTCCTACACTTAGCATCAGAGATTCACCGCTTTTATCCATTGCCTCCCCACCCTTGTGTCAACTTTATGCTTCTGCCAGGACAGTGGGACAAGCTGATGCTGCACTGTGGAGACTGGCTGTGTATCTTGTTCAGTTGTAGGTCCGTGGTGGCATGGCTTGGAGCTATCCTCCGCCAGATGCCTTTGTGTTTCACACACCAGACGCGAGTGTTAGCTGTGGCAGGAGGTGACTTCTGAGCTGTTGAAGCTCCGGGGTCAGTTCTTCCAAATATGGAGAGGTTGTTTTTTACAACAAGAGTACTTCCTGCTTCAGGAGAAAGGAGAAGTAAGGTGATTCAGGCGGGTTATGACAAAACAAAATGTTTCATTTAGCAGTTTGCATTGAGACTGGTGACCAGCTGTTGAGGAGAGAGTCTAAGTCCTTTGCCCCCTGGTATTTCCGTGCCCTAGTTCCGTTCACAGGCTGCAGAGGAAATACTGCATCTTTATGCCATCAGGACTGTCATCACTATCAAGTCACCCAGTTCGGACTGTCTGGGACCACGTGAGTCTCCACCAAGATGCTGGACATAGCTGGACCTTTACTGACAAACCTTAACTGAAATACTGCATGTTAACGGGCCACGTCTTTCCATTTCTACAGGCTGCTCAGTAATGTTTTAAAGAGTGGAAGTCCCACGATGAATGCCCAGATGTGACATTTAGCTCTCATTCAGTCTGTAGAGATTATTGGATCGAGTCCTGGACTCTATGGCAACAGGAACCCAAGAACCAGAGCAGAAACAGTTGCCATCTGAAATGACATTTTGACAGAGATGGAAAAGTTTATAAGACATACCGGTCTTCTTTTGTAAATGATAACCTTTTTATATGACTGCTTTTCAAGGGTGATAGTCAACATGTAAGATAGACAACAAAATATCCCTTTTAGTCATAATTCTGGTACTGTGCTTCTATTTATTTGATCCTAGTTAATACTTGTTCAGTTTATAATACTGAGTAACTGAGGTACAGCCATCATCTTTGTAGCACCAAACAACAGAAGACAGAGGTCCAGAAGGTTTCCTTCAGAGCAGGGAAGCTCACACGTA
The DNA here is from genome assembly GCF_030463565.1 of Pelecanus crispus. Taxonomy (NCBI): domain Eukaryota; kingdom Metazoa; phylum Chordata; class Aves; order Pelecaniformes; family Pelecanidae; genus Pelecanus; species Pelecanus crispus. The sequence goes on along the minus strand of NC_134652.1, from coordinate 39,228,404 downwards.
ACTCACAGATCTTCCATGTGCTGAAGTCCTGCTCAGGTGCCCTGGCTCCATCAGTAGCAGTGCTGACAGAGGGTTGGCAACTGCAGAAAATCTCCCCAGAGTCACATCCCATTAGTGAAAAGGGGAAGAATTACAGCTTAGCGGACTTCGTCAGAAAGATTACTTAATTCCAAATACTTAGAAATCTTACCTATCAAGCATTCGTCAGATATCCTTCCTTTACCAGTTTGGAGGAAACAGCAATGACTGAGCTTAGAGTAAGACCGGTAGGATGTATGAAGTGGTGCAAACTGCAGCAAATAAAAGTTCCAGCCAAAACCCAAGAAACTGAAGTGTAAGCAGAGTTTGAGGAAGCACCATGCAAATTCTTAAGAGATAGTTATGAAAGATCATTTAACCCTAAAAACATAGCTGGAAGGAAAGCACATCAAAATCTGCAATTCAAAAAGTTTGGAATAAAGCAACTTTAGAAATGGAACAGATCCTCAAAGCAAGGATGTAAATGAGTCTTGGCCTTGTATTTGAATCAAAGTTTGGTCAATATGCCTGCCTCAGTATCAGGTTTCCTTTGTACAACACTTAAAGGATGAAAGAGATGTAAGCCTTTCAACCAGGAGAGTGCAGCAGATAAATTCCATCTGTCGAGGCTCTGTTTTCCGCAGTCACCAAAAAATGTCAAGGAACAATTTGTTGCCATTTATGTAAGGTTGTTAAGCAACATGAAACTCAAATATTGTGCCCATTCATTTAGCATTGGAGCAACTTAATTTGAGAAATGAAGAGAGTAACTTTGTGTGATTCACAGGCTTATATCGACTAGTGCTTAGTGTTCCCAGGGCACATGTTTTTAAGAGCTGCACATGTCCTAGGTTGGCTTCGTCATGCAGAGATCTTCCTAAAGGAAGGTCACAGCAGGCGTGGAGCTGGGTGGTTTTGTGGCATCATTTTGGATTATCAGGGAGACAGGATTATGCTATTGCTGATGGAGAGGCGTTTACAAGTATCAGCAATACTTGTGATTTTGGCTGAGCATCTTCCAACCAGTTACTCATCTTGAATCGTGAATCTGTTTGAAGCATACTTGTGCTAGCAAGGAGGTGGTGGTAATGGAAACTGCAACATTTCATGGTAATTACGGTGGATAATGTGGTGGATTTCATATGGGAATTAATACCAGAGTTCAACGGTGGTGAACTCTGGTATTAAGCAGTGGTGGGAACTGGCTGAGAAGGTGCAGAGGCTGAGGAGCCCTCACCCCTGGCGCCTTGTCCCCAAGTGACACATCTCCAGGGTTATGTGGTCAAGCTGTGGCTCTGGAGAAGAAGCTATTAGCAATTGGTCCTTCCCGATGTATTTTATACACCTGTAAAGAACAGGTGACATCTAGCCTGGTGTCAAGGGACAAGCATAGAAGAGGTGTCACCAACACCACCTGTGGCACAGCGTGGTTGTCCCCGTCTCACTTTGAACAAGCCATGGTGTCTACCCAGCCCAGGGCAGTCCCGTGCAGAACTGGCTGCAGCGTGGCCACGTTCGGCTGATGCCCTGGGAGAGGTTTCTGCTCCAGGGGCTGTGGCTGGGTAAGAGCAAGGCTGTGCTCAGCGGGGTGGGCACGGGGAGTGCGGCCGCTTGAGAGGTCTGTGCTGTGGTGCAGACCCCCTTGCTGCTCGAGTGAGCGTCCTCTGCTTCTTCCCGCAGCGAGACTTGCTTTGCTTTGCTTCACATCCCTCATTTCAACCAGCTTAAGTCCTAAAATTCACCTGACCCTATAAAAGAGTTTATTTTTGCATCCCCTTGCTGCCTGTGAGCGCCTTGACAAGCACGTGCGCTGCAGCACTTGCAGCACCAAGCTCTCGGGGCGCCTTTGGCAGCGTGTTTGGCTTGCCGCGTGCCGCTCTTGGGTGGCGTTGAGCCAGCAGGCTGCCAAAGCTTTGGGTTTTTTTATCTCTCAGGTTGGACTTCAACGGGTTCTACACAGAGCGCTTGGAGCACATGTCTGCCGAGCGCAGCCAGAAGGCAGCTCCCCTGCTTCCCCGCCTGGCCGTACCTGCCCAGTGAAGCCCTGCTGCTGCCCCTTTCAGCCGTCGCTGCTTCTGCACCAGCAGAGAACCGGACACTCGCTCACTTTGAGCGAGGAGTACTCGACCCTCTACGTGCACATTGCGAGCTGAAAACGAACCATAAGGGTTGTCCCAGAGAGACCAGGAAATATTCAATCTCCTGAAATGTATGTAATGGATTTTCTCTTCTGAGAGGCTTTTGTTAAGTCCTTTTTTGTTTTCTTTTACCACATTGTAAAATGATGTTATCTGTGTGTTGTAAAAGAAATTTAAAAAAAAATCAGGGTTATTTTGTCTGTTAACAGAACTCAGGGTGCAAATTGGTCTTTTAGGTGACTAAATTTTGGTTGGCTCGCAGAGATCAGCTGCCATGCGGCATTATTTTGGGAGGAGAGCCTAACTGGGGGGTTGCTGGGGTGACGCTGATCAGCTGCTTGGAGCGATGAGCAGGTACACGGTGTTCATATCGTATTGGCCGAGTCGTCAGCAGAGGACTTTCAGGGAATCTTGCAGAGTTGTGCAGCCATAAAAATTGCTCGAGCCAGTTCGGAAATGGGTGTAGCAGACGGTGGAAGAGAAGAAAAGTCTTCCAGGAGCAAGTGGTAACCAAGACACGTGCCAGAGACCTGGGGGCCTCGGTGGCAATTGTGGGAACGTGGGGAGACATGCAAGGGCTGTGGATGCAGGGCTGAGTGCTCCTGCGAATGACCTCCCCTCGTCCTTTGCAAAGACCTTCTAGAGCACATTAGAGGAAAGAGCCAGGTTCTCTTGGCTCTGGTGGCCTAAAGCCGATCCTCCAGCTTGGCAGAGGGCAAGAGAACCAAGGAGAGGATGGAGACCACCAGTCCTGGGTCTGGAGGACTGAATTCCTTCATCTGAAGGTTGAGGACCGAGACCTCAGCCAGCACCATCTGGCCCTTCAGGGAAAGGACTTGTGCCGTTCATGGGGAAGGGGAAGTTTCCTGTTCCCCTCACACTGAGGTGGCCTCTCAGTCCAGGGAGGCTTGGAGAAGTTGACCTGCCATTTCCATTAAGTTTCTGTGGATCTGCAGACTTCACAGCCCATCCCTCGAGCTCAGGGTGCAGAGGCAGAGGGGCCCGGGTCCCTGGAGGAACCTGCTCGCCATTCAGTGCCCAACATCTCAGGCTTGAGAGACTCCCCTGGCACCTCGCTGGGCCGCTGCTGGCACACACCTTTTTTTTAAGCCAATGAGCAGTGTGGTTCATGGCTGTTGCGGGACAAAACTCCGTTCACGCAATTTAAATTAAATCCGGATTGAAGCCATTTATAGATGAGTAAAACATAATTAACCAGCAAGCATTGAGTCTCAGCAGAAGTAGGAGCTATTTCTGAAATGTTAATTTTTAAAATCGACAGCAAATTTCTAAGCACCCCTCTATGAGTAATCCCAAGAAGTCCCGCTCAACACTGGCACATGTGCACATGCAGACAGTTATGTGCACCCCTCTCGCAGCTTTTGGGGGGGCGAAAGGCACCCCTTTCCTGGGAGGGGGGGGCTCCCCTCCTTGCACACTCCTTCTGTGGGACATGTGGGTGCTCCGCCTCTATGGGATCCCCTGCTGCTCCCTGCGACCCGCAGGTCCACACCCGAGCGAGAAAGCCCCCGGGAGGTCACCTGCACCCCAGGGCTGGGATCCCCTGCTTGTTGCCCCACGTACCGACAGCCCGCGAGCTGGATGCGGCCCCTCGCTGTGCCCGCCCCAGGCAGGGGTGGTGATGCTGGTGGGGCAGCGTCGTAGCAGCCTTTGGCTCCTGCTGTTTGCATGAGAACACATTGACAGGTAACTGCCATTACCCAAAAACTGGTTTGCATTGGATGCCTGGTTGGCTGAGTGGTTACTTTAAAGGCTCGGCTGGATCTCCACATAGATCTACCCACTCCTCTCTGAGAGCAGACCTTGGTCCAGGCCAGATGCCCTCCTGCCAGCCCTGAGCAGGAGGTGGATGTGTGTCTTCTCCCCTCACCAAACGCCACGAGGTGCCAGGAGAGTGGCAAGAAAAGGTCCTGCGTCTGGACCCAGCAGCCCCACGTCCCGTGGCACGGCAGTCAGGTACCTCCTTGCCCAGTCGCGATTTGGGTGCTCAGTGTCTCCCTGGTGAGCCGGGTTATTCGCTCTGCTTCGTAGACCATGGGTTGGTCAGTAGCTCCTTCAAGACCAGCTCAGCTCTGCACACCTTGTAAGGGTTACCATCATGGTGGGGACAGCTCTACTGGAGATGTTTAGATAGTTGTGAATAAACGTGACTAGGAGTGTTGAGGGTGGAAGCACAGAGCTTTAATATTGTTTTTTTAATAAACTTGTCTATTTAGGAGGGAATTACAGAAAAGCTGCGGGGAGAAAGAGGGAAGACACTGCAGCAGCGCTTGGCTAGGGTTGTTTCTGTGCATTTTGGAGGAAGCTTGTCCCTGGTGATGGAGCTCTGTGACAGCCAAATTTGGCATCTGTGCCCCCTTTCATTAAATGTGTCATTTCCTAGCTGGTCCTGGCCTGAAAGACCAAGAAACATAAAAAAATCAGTTTGCGGGAGCAGGGTTCTCTCTTCACAACTTGCTACATGGAGAAGACAAGGGGCAACAGGTTGCATCGGGTGAGGTTTTATCTCAACCTAAGAAATACATTACAAGTGAGAACAATCACTTGCCACAAAAAGCTCCCTGGGGATGTGGTAGGATCCCCGTTGCTGGAGGGTTTCAAGATGCCACTGGCCAGGGTGCAAGATCATAGAATGCTTTGGGTTGGAAGGGACCTTGAGAGATCATCGAGCCCAACCCCCCCCTGCAGTGAGCAGGGATTGAACATGTGACCTTGGCATTATTAGCACCATGCTCTAACCAACTGAGCTAACCCGGCTGGTCAAGATGGCTCATCCAGGCTCCCTTCCCCACCACAGGTCAGCCCAGGTGACCTTCAGAGGTCCCTTCCAACCTGGGGTGTTCTGTGGACAAGGGGGAGAGGGCAGTCAGCTCCGCGGCAGAGCGGAGAGCTCAGGGTGCAGTGCACATCCCTGCTCAGCCCCACGTGGTACTCCCAACTCCTCTGATCCTTTGGGATCAGGGAAGGTCCCAAGTGCCCCACTGATATGCCCTGATGTCCCACGGTTCCCCCAGACCCCCTGACAGCTCAGCCCCCCGTGATGACCCCAGCCCCTCCACCATCTCAGTGCTGTGCTATCTCAGTGCCCTGCCAACACCCCCCAAATGCCTCTCCACTCCCACTGCTGTCCTCAGTCACCCTCAGAGCTCGGGCATCACCCCAGAACCACCCCAGTGCCCCACAGCCAGCCCCTTTGTGTCCAACGGACATTCCTCAATTGTCCCCAGCCCCTCCGCCACCCTAGAGCCAGGCAGGCACCTCCAGTGCCCCATGGACACCCCCTGCATACCCCACAGATGGTCCCCGGTGCCCCACAGGACACTCCCAGCCCCACTGCGTCCTGTAGCAGCCCAGCCACCCCAGCCCCTCCACCACCCCAGAGCCAGACGGGGCTTCCCAGTGCCCCCCCCCGCCACCCCTGATGCCCTACTGTCACCCCCTCAATGCCCTGTGGACCCCTGCGGTGCCCCGGGGCATGCCCCTAGGGGCCATGGACCTGATACCTCTGGGACATCGCCCCTACTCCCCGTGCCACGTGCACAGCCTGTGGTACCCCACAAAGCCTTCCCGATGCCCCATGGACACTCCCTGATACCCCATGGACCCTCCCCAATGCCCCACGGACACTCCCTGATGCCCCCACAGACCCTCCCCAATGCCCCATGGACACCCCCTGATACCCCATGGACCGTCCCCAATGCCCCACGGACACCCCCCGATGCCACGTGGACCCTCCCCAATGACCCACAGACACCCCCCAATGCCACGTGGACCCTCCCCAATGACCCACAGACACCCCCCGATGCCACGTGGACCCTCCCCAATGACCCACAGACACCTCCCGATGCCACGTGGACTCTCCCCAATGCCCCACAGACACCCCCAGATACCCCACGGACCCTCCCCAATGCCCCACGGACACCCCCCGATACCCCACGGACCCTCCCCAATGCCCCACGGACACCCCCCGATACCCCACGGACCCTCCCCCCGGAGTCCCGCACGGGGGGCGGCCCCATCCCCGCCCCGTCCCGCCCCGTCCCGTCCCGCGAGTGGCGGTGAGTCACGGGCGGGCGGGGGCTGCCGGCGCGGCGGCGCTTGGGGCCCGGCACCGCCGGCACCTCCGAGCCATGGCCCCGGCGCTCGTCCCGCTCCTCCGGCTCCCGCTGCTGCTGCTGCTGCTGGTCCACGGTGAGCGTGGGGCGGGCGGGCGTGGGTCCCCCGGCCAGGCAGGCAGCCCGCAGGCAGCCGTGCTCCGCCGACGGGATGGGCATGAAGTTTTGGGGGCGCAGGGCAAAAGGCCGGCTCCCAGGGGGGTCTTCTGCCGTGGGGCAGGGTTGGAGGTGCCAGGCGGGGTGGGGCGGGATGCTTCTCCACGCGAGAATTAAGGGGACGCTTGGGAAGCGGTGCAGGAGGGGATGCGCAAGGCGGGAGCTGGGTGTGGGGTGGCTTTTTGGGACAGGTCACGGCTCGGCAAGGTTTGGGCTGCTTCGGCTGCCAGGCTGAGCCCTGGGGTCCCCGGGGGACTCAGTGGGCATTGCTGGCATGGCCTCCCCAAGCCCACTCGAGGGTGAAGGATGGAGAAAGGGGCTTTGGGGAACAGGCTCGCCTCCCTCGGCTGGCCCCATGGCAGAGGGACACTTTCGGTGACCTCTGCCCCCCGGCCTGCCGGGCCCCCACTGCCACCCTGCGCAGATGGGGCGCCTGCCATTATGTAAAGGCACTTTGGCGAGGGGGCTCCTGCGGGTGAGGGGAAATTTGTCACCGCCAGCCTGCGGCGTGCTGGCGGGGGGGACTGGTGACTCAGCCGGCCGAGGGGGTGGTGACGATGCTCCTGGCTCCCGCTCGGGTGCCGTGGGCGAGGGCCGCCAGGCACCCGCAGACGGAGCACCCTGCCTTGCCGCCACCTCGCTGGGGGCTCCGCCAGCCGCGGCTGACCCTGGGAGCGCAGGCACAGCTGCGGCACGAGCTCCCATCGCAGGGCTCCTGGGGAAGGTGAAGGGTTTGCCGCAGGAACGTCTCCTGACATCAAAAAAAGAGGATGGGAGGAGGGCTGAGGTGGCCCAGACACGAGCCATTCTCCAAAACACAACCCCTGGCAGCTGCCAGACTCCAAGTCACAAACTGTGGCATCAAGATAGGGAACTGAAAAACCCCCGTCTTTATGTATGCACCAGGGTCTCAGTAGGGTTTTCCAGCCTTGAAGGGACCCGCTCGCCCATGGATGATGCTGTGCACCCTGTGGGTGCCGGGACCGGGGGGGCTGGAGCATCCCTGGAGCCGGTCAGGGAGTTGTGCTCCCAGCAGGTATTTCAGGACTTGCTCTTTTGGCTCTTCCCTGTGCCTTTGTGTTGGTCACTTCCATTATCCCCTGACTTGGTTGTTTCTGGGCTTCCTGGCTTAAAGCCCTTTGTCTTTTCCCAGGTGCCACTGCTGGGCTGGAGGAGAAGCTGGCCCATGTCGAGAAGTATGAGATGGTGACGCCGCGCAGGGTGCTGGCGCCTCGGGGGAAGAGGGACCTCTCTGCACCACTGGTGAGTAGCGTCGCCTCCCAAATCGGCACTCACTGCCTTGCAGAGAGTCCAGGGTGGGTGTTCCAATCAGCAGAGACTTTTGGCCCACCACTGGGCTCAGAGCTGGACCCCCTTGGCCCACCACTGGACTCAGAGCTGGAGCTCCTTAGCCCTGTGCCAGAAGAATGAGCTGGTGCACCTTTTCTTGCATTGCTTCCATCCCAGAGGGTGGAGATCTTGAAGTAGCTGATCAGATCAGGTTTCCTGGACTGTTTTGGGTCAAAATAGGAACTGCAGATAGCAGGGTGGACTCTTGGAGAGGGGGCTGTTTTCTGCAGTGCTTTCTTTGGAGACGTTACCCAGTGGTGCCACCTCTTGCAGCCTTGCAGTGATCTTGTGACATCTGGTCTTTGCTTAAGGAAGGATTTGCAAAGCCTCATTGAGCTGTAAGCACTTTTCTTGCTGTGTTTGCTGAAGTTGGTATTTTTTTTTCATCCTTTGGGACAGGGAAATAAGAATCAGAAAGTTGAAGAAACCCACATGAAAGCAAGCCAGTGTTATTTTTCTTGGGAAACCTTGTAATTTGGGGGAAGGAATGGGGTTTGACTCAGGATTTTTGAGCGCTCAGGGCTGACGTCCATAAGATGATGGCCTTGACCTCAAAGATACTTTCTTCATTGCCTGGAAGTGAAATTCAGCCAAAGATGTGGATTCATTTTCTAGGTCCAAAAAGCACTGACTTTAGCACCTGATGAGATGGAGGGGCTGGGTACTTTTATTTTCTAGTAAACTCTTCCTACAGCACGTTCATCTGTGATTCAAACCCTTTCTGATAAACTAGCTTCAAAAACACTCCCCGAAAGCATCTGTTTTCTCTGCTCTAGAAACCTAAACTTGTCCACGAGATAAACATTCCCCAGGCTATTTAGAGACACCATCTGTGCTGGGCGCGCCGGGTGGCTCTGCACCGATCCCCCCGGAAAGGGGAGCTCACCTGTCTTGGGGTCCCTCTGCATTCCACGGCACGGGAGAAGACATCTGCCTTGAGCTGCATACTTTGGGACAGCCATGGCTAGTGTCTGCTGGGTGGCACCTGGATTCGGTCTTGGGTTGGGTGGTCCTTGGACCTCCCAAACCTGCTGTGTTGAGGCTATCAGGTCTGCCTTTCAAGTCATTTTTCTCCTCTTCCACAAAAGTTGGGTTTGCTCTCCCAGTAACCTTGGTGGGGAGGAGGTTCTCACCAAGCCCCTCTTTGAAGTAGAGACAGGTAGCTGGACGGGCATTTTCTGTGCCAGCTCCTCCTGTGGCTTTGCATTAGCAAGCTCTGGCTGGGATGGGCATGGAACAATCGCTGGTTCCTGGGTCAGAGCAGTTGGGACATGCGGTGTTGGTCCAGCAGAGCATCTGCCAGGTGAGGTTTGAAGCAGATTAGCTCCCCTCTGGCTTTGCTTAAATGAAAATGTTCAGCCCTGCAGACAGGGTGGAGACCTGGGTCCTGCAGCACAGGATCTCCTGGGATGCCAGCCTTCCCACAGCTGCCTTCTCCCACCCACCCTTAGGAGGGGCACAACAGGGCATGTGGCAAACCTGGGTTTTTCATGGAAAGGGACCTGAAAAAAGAGCAAGAAAGGCCTTGAAAAAGATTTATAGTTACATGCTCTTGATTGCAGAAGTGGCATCTCTCTTGTCCCCATGCTCCGACGTTTCAAAGCACTGTATTGAAACAGGAGGGTGGTTTCCAGCCCATGTAAGACCCTGTGTTGCAAGCTGCTGGCTTCTCCCCCAGTGCACCTGTGCTCACACATCCCTGCTGATCTCCCCCACCGCATCTCAGACCCAGTTGATGCAAAGAGACAAGTCCTTTGCCTGGGTGGAGACAGCCCAGTTCCTGCTGCCCCAGCCTGGGGCTCTGCAGGAAGCAGCAGGACGTTGCAGAGCGAGTGGTGGGGCCAGATGGAGCAGGAGCAAGGGACAGTGGTGGCCCAGTGACCTGCCTTCTTTTCCTCCTCTCTTGTGCTGCAGCTCCTCTGATACATGGCACGGTGCAATGAGCCCCATCCCTACTTGTCCTAGTGAGATCCGTCGCCTCTTCCCACCCAGGGGAGAAAAACCCTGTGCTGGGGTGAGACGGTGGCATGACGTCCTGATCCTCTGCAAGCTCTCTGGGTCTCTTAATAAGACCAGCTGGAAAAAATCCCTCCTCTCTGTGTGCTGTGGCCAAGGCTGTGCTTTGCTTGCTCAGCACGGTCACGGGGTTAGCAGGGCTCGGGCAGGGGCAGGGCTGCGCTGCCTGCACTTTCAAAGCCTTCCCATTTGGAGCGCTTGCAAAGCCCATGCTAATAAGGAAGGGGATGATTCAGAGAAGCTTTATCAGGGCTTTTTTTTTTTAACTTGCCCTGCGGTTGTCTCCTGACCCACCAGCCCCTTCCAAGTGCTTTCCTGCCATTTCTTAAGACCTCTTCTGGCTCCAGCACTGCCAACAATAACAAAGCATCGCTTTGTTGGCGGACACAGAATGGGATGGACATGTCAGGCGAGAGACGCTGTTCATAAGAGAAGAATTTCCCCGGGACCTGTGAGCACCCCTGCACGCCGGCGATGTGCCCGCCTGCAGCCAGGGCTGCCTGGCAGGCTTGTTGCAACCTGCTCAGCATGGGGAGAGGATGTTTTGTGGTTGGCAGCCCGTCGCTTCAGATTGGAAATGCAAACTGGGTAGAACTGAGGGCAACTGGGTGATGGGTAAACCCTCCTTACCTGGCCCCGCTGGTGCTGAGTCAGCAGGACTTTCCGCTCAGTCCCAGCTCCCGCCAAGTCACAGAACATTCCACTGGGAGCTGAGCTGTCGTGTGACAGCAGGTGCTGTCATCCTCCCCGGGGAGAGGCCGCACACTTCATCCAGGAGGAATGCTGGCCCTGCAGGAGATGCTTGCTTTGCCCTTCGCTCAGCTCTCCGCCCCCAGGGTTCCCGTAAGAGCTGAGGATGTGCCCTCAGGAGAGGTCTCTGTGCTGTGGTGGTGGTGGAGGAGGTCCCTGGTGCCACGGGTGCAGCCCGATACGGGGCACATGCAAGGGATTGTCATCTCTATCAGTGGCCCTGTGGGATGGGACCTCTAGAGGTCTGCCCAACCTGTGCAGATGGAGATCACAAGACATCCCAGAGGGAAACACTTCCTATGGAGGGACATCTCCATCCTGGGGGTTCAGGGCTCGTCTGGGCTGAGACACAGCCACTCTGACCCAGCCATAGTGACTGGAGGTTGGACTTGAGGTCCCTTGCACCAGCACTAGGGCAATGCTTATGGGATCTGGCACATGGTGATACTAAAATCTGCTCTCAGTAGCAGACGAGAACAAAGGGAAGGTTATTCTCTAACCATGTTGTTTCATATTAGATCAGTCAGAGATAAGGAAGTCTCTGCTGATGAAAGCTGTTGGGTACTGGGGATCTTTGTGGCTCAGCCTGTGAGTAAGTGCTGAACTCAGTCCCCAAAAAAGGAGCTTTTGGCTGATGAGTAGGAAACCTCAGTTTCTGGTACAGCCATCTGCAGCCACGTGTCAAACACGGGAAACCAGACTTTGCTGACTCTGTTTCATTGCTGGTGACCTGTTCTTTATCTCAGGATGTGCTGGGGATTTGTGTTATTGCCCGCATGCTTTCTTTCCTCTCTTCTGATTTCCCGTGTCTTTGCTGGATGCCTCCAGGGTGAGCAGCCAGGCCCCCTGTCCTGCAGCCACCTTCCAGCAGGGTGCATGCAGACCCCATGCCCTTTCTGGGCAGGTCCTCTCTTCTGTAGCTGTTGCTCCTGGTGATGGTGGGTCTGTGCTGTTGTCTGTCTGTCATGCAGAGCATCTACCCGGATCACGACCTCTACAGTGTCCATGCTGAAGGCAGGGACTACCTCCTGCGGCTGAAGAAGAACAAGTGAGTGCGGGTGGGCACAGCAGGATGGCCGGGGGGAGGCTTTATTCCCACCCTTGCCATGAACATCACTTCTCCAAGGTCTGGCATCACCACACCGGCGATCTAAGCCCTCAGCCCAGACCCTCACTAGCAAAATATCACATTTTTTCCCTGCTTGCCAAACCCACCTGGGAAGGTCATGGGCCCACCATACCCAACCTGACCAACCCTGTCCCCAAATCTTTCCATCCTCTCCCCAAAACTGGGATCATTGCTGATGCCCCTTCCCCACCCTGCAGGGAGCTGCTGGGGCAGCACTACACTGAGACGCACTACTCGGCTGACGGCACGGAGATCACAGAGAAGCCGGATGTTCAGGTACGTGGCTGGCTCCGGGGAGAACAGTTTTTCCTCTCCTGTGTGGTCCCACCGTGCTGACAGCTGGTGCAGACCCCCTTTACACCTCTCCTCTCTCTCGGTGGCAGGATCACTGCTTTTATCAGGGTCACGTGCGAGGATACGCCGACTCAGCGGTGAGCATCAGCACCTGCAGCGGGCTCAGGTAAGACCTCCAACTCCCCCGGGCACTGTGACTGGCCAGAGGACAGCATCAAGCCTGGCTTTGGTGCACGCTGCAGTTCTGCTCCTGGCAGATGCGGTGTCATGTAGCGGTGAGCCGGTGTGACCAAGTCCCGGCCAGCTGGAGCTGTGCTGATGGAGGGAGAGCTCATCTTCCCCCCGAGGAAGAGAAGAAGACATCCCTTTTCCTGCTGGCGGTGGGAGCCCTGGCTTGGCGCCCAGCAGGAAGGGCGCGTGGCGTTTTGCAGCTAAGTCTGCTGGTTTTGGGGGTTGACTCATGGCATGGGGTGAGACTAGAAACCTGACCACAACAGGAGGTCCGGGCAGGCGTGCTCTCCCTGGGCAGCAAGACACGGCTTGTCCTGGATCCATCCTCTCTTCCCAGGGCAGATCGGACCAAATTCACTCGAGTGCTGCAGCCAGTGGCACAAAGGTGTGCTCGTGGCGATGCACTGGCTTGCAGGCAGCCGGCATGCCCTCCAGGCCATGCCGAGCTCCTAGAGCTGATGGCCAAGTGCCTTTCTGAAAGAAAAGTAAAGCATACGGTGCATCAGGCCAGCTGTGTCTCCCTCTTCCCACTGGCTTCTGGTCATGCTGGTGCTCAGTCCTCAAAAGCTGCCTTGGGTCTACCTGCATTTAATGGCAGAAAGCATCCTTGCAGAGTAACCCAAGCCACCAGGTCCATGCAAGGTTGTTCAGTTTGCCATGGAAGATTCGTCCTCTGCTGTTCTCTTTCTTTTAAGATCAGATGGCAGCCAGACATTGCAAGAGAGTAAGACAGAGAGGAAGGGGTCCATTGCAGGGGTATGTGTGAGGAGGACGGGTAGTCCCTGGAGCACCAAGGGACCTGCAAACACCCATTTGCAGGAGAAACACCCGGTGGAGCTGCATGGCAGCCACTTCCTCACTTTGAGAGCAGGGGTTGTGTCTGCGGAGACCTTGGCTTGCACAGCTTGTGCGTATATGGGACACTTGATATCCTTGTATAGTAGGAGGACAAGATGTGCAAGGGCAGGACAGGAGACAAGGACGATACAGACAGGGCACATGGGACACCTTACAGAGAGCATCTTGAAGGCCAGAGCTGCTCAGCAGAAATTCTGTGTTAAACCTGGCCTGGCAGCATGGAGCAGTTCTCCTTGCTGAACCCTGTGACATTTCTGCTGCCCAAAATACAGGATACTCCCCTTGCTACCAGCCACAGATGCCGTGCCAGGGTTTGCTCCCTTCCAGCCCGGCACCCAGTTTCCAGCCTCCCTAACAGTCTTTTTGTTCAACTGGTGCTTCTGCAGCCTCCAAAAGCAAATGCTGTGCTCATGTTTCCTATTGCTCCCATCTCCCAGCATGCCCCAGGTCAGCTCGGTCCTGCAGCACCTCCTTGATGTGTGCTCTTGGGCCAGGTGAGGTTGCAGGGAAGATGCATCCAGTCCCTCACATTGCTGTGAGCTCCTGCACCCTGTACCTCTGCACAGCGATGTGGGGCTTCATGCCCCACCGAAGGGCTGCTTGGGGCTTTGCACTGAGTGTAGTTTCATGCACGTGGCCAGAAGGACCTTACTGTCACGTCCTGCTAGTGGCCTGTAGTTCATCCAAGCTGCCTATGTGAACCATGAAGGGGTTGGGTGGTTTCCTAGCTGGGATTTGGCAGCTGTATTTTGTATCACAGGCACTTGTGTGGGTGTGCGTAGGGTCTGTCTGCGTCCTGCCAGATATGTCCCCAACCTGACGCCCACCCTCTCTCTTGGCAGTGGGTTTTTCCGAGTGAATGAGACCACCTTCCTGCTGGAGCCCCTGGAGGAGGATGTGGCCGGCCAGCACGCAGTGTACAGAGCAGCTCACCTGCGGGGGAAGCGTGGCACGTGCCAAGAGTCTGGTGCCACCCTGGAATATGACCATGAACCGAAAATTCCTGCAGCCATGAAGCTCTACCGCTGGGTTAAGGATTGCTTTCCTTCTCTTCCCTGTAGCTGAGTTTGCAAGAGCCTAGGTCCTGTGAAGTCCAGGAGAGGAATGGGGCCATACCGCATCTCTTGGAGATGCTCCTCTCCCACATGTTGTTGGTTGGGTACCCAAACACAGGTTGCTCCCAGTGGCCTAGCTCCTGGTGGGAACAAGTCCTCAGATCCTGTACCATTAGCAGGAGCGTCCTCCTACCCCTTGAGCTCCGTGATGGCTGCACAGCCTCTCTCCTGCCTTATCCCAGTAGCACGCTTGGGTTTTGACTTGTGTGTTGGAAGATGTCTGAAATGCCCAGCAAAGTAACATCAGAAAGCAGAGCTAGAAGACCTGCTAGCCTTGAATAACATTGGAAGATGCCCCAGGATCCAACACATCCCACAGGAGGGTCAACCGCAGGGCTTGGCAAGCTGCAGAGCTGAGCCCCTCTTTGTGCTCACTTTCCTCTTCCTTTCTAGAAATCAGCTCCGTTACACAAAGGTCCCCGATACGTGGAGCTGGTCCTGGTTGTGGACAATGAGGAGGTAAGCGTGGCGGGGGTGAGCTGGTGCCTGTGTTTTTGCTGTCATCCACTGCAGCGAGGAGGTCAAAGACAGCCTGGAAATCTCTCTGTGTCCTTCCTGTAGTTCAGGAAACACAAGGACTTGCGCACAGTGCAGAACCGCATGAAGGAAATCGTGAACCACGTTGACAAGGTGAGCCCAGGGGTCTGGATGTGCCCTCCCTGCTCCCACACGAGCCCCACAGTGCCAGCACGGGCATGAACGCAGCGGAGGAGAGATTGGCGTTGGTAGGGTGATGGAGCTGGAGCTGATCTCAAGCCCATAGGTGGGCTGCTGCAGGGTGACCAACTCCCATGGCCAACAGGGTGTGGGAAGTGGACATGACAAGCAGCTCAGCCCTGGGTCCTCAGGAGGATGGGATGGCTGCATCCTAGCTCTTTCATAAGGGAAGGGGGGAGAAATTTCTTCTCATAACCCCCGGGAGCACGTCCCACGGCCACTCTCAAGCTGGGGCGGGTGCTAAGGAGGGGATGGTGATGGATGCAGTGCACCAAGGAGGGGGTTCTGCTTGCCTTGCTTCAGCTTCGCTCTTTGGTTGGCAGTGTGGGAGCAGCATCTTGGCCTTCACCAGCCAAGAGGGAGCCCAGAGGTCCCAGGGTAAACCCCATCTACACGGTCACCCCAGCTTGTGTTATTTATATATTGCACAGTGAGGTGGGGTCCTGGGTTTGGCTGAGGTTCCCCCAGAGAGGTGGGACTTTCCCTCTGCTTGTGCAGCTCAAATCCAAGCGCTCTCTCCGGGCTGTCTCCCACCCCAGCTTTATCAGCCTCTTCACCTGCGGGTGGCCTTGATCGGCTTGGAGGTGTGGAGCCACAAGGACAAAATCGTGGTCAGTCCCAACCCAGAGGTGACGTTGGACAACTTCCTCCACTGGCGGGAGGCAGAGCTGCTGCGGAGGAAGCCGCATGACAATGCCCAGCTGATCACGTAAGGACAGGGGGGGCCACCACCTCGCCATCCTTGCAGCCCTGCTGCTGCTTGGGCCACATGGCCACGGTGGCATCTCAATCCCACAGGGGCATAGACTTCCACAGCACGACCGTAGGGCTCGCCAAGAAGCTTGCGATGTGTACCAGGGACTCGGGCGGTGTCAACCAGGTGGGTCCCGCTGCCGAGGTGTGTGCTGGGAGGGCAGCAGCGGTCCCATGGGCTGCACTCCTTGCGTTGTATTTTCCAGAGCGGGTCTCACATCCACTGGTCTCCAGCTTTCCCTGTTCTCACCCTTAGGGCTAGATCTAGTTCCTGGCATCTCCAACCCTTGAGTGACTGACCCCCAGAGAAGTGTCAGGGCCGCAGGGGAAGGGTACCTGTGGAAACCCAGCTGGGTGCCTGCGGAGGGCTCTGATATACCTGAAGAGCCTCCCAGAACAGCTCTGTGGACACAGGGCTTCTCCCACCACCTGTGAGGTGGCTGGGACTTGGTTTGCAATTGCTCCTCGGCCATGCTGGTTGTGCTTCTCATCCCTCCCCAGGGAGGGCATCCTTTGCTGGAGCGGGAGCAGTCGGCCATGGGACCTACGGCTGTCCAGAACCACCACAAAGCATCGTTTCAGGGTGGCCACTATATCTAAGCTCACTTACACCCCTGAGAGCCCAGTCTGGAGGCCTTCAGGGGCCACGAGACCAAGTACAGCTCTTGCCTTCCTTTACCTCAGCATGGCAGCATTAGGGAACAATTTGCGGACAGCAACGGGAACTGGCACTGAGCAATTGAAGAGCCCCATTGGGTCCCATGGAGATGCTATGGAGAGCATTTGAACCACGCTGCACTTCTTGTCCCACAGGACCACAGCACAAATCCTATCGGTGCTGCATCCACCATGGCTCACGAGATGGGGCACAACCTGGGGATGTCTCATGATGAAGATGTTGCTGGCTGCCGCTGTCCTGTCCCCAAGGCTGATGGAGGTTGCGTCATGGCAGCGAGTGTTGGGTGAGTGAAGGAGAAAGGGGAATACCCCTGGGCAGCAAATATCTTGAGGTGTCCTCCAGCCCTGTCCTGATGGGGTGAAGCCTGTGAGATGGTCAGGTCTGGGTGGATGCTTCACTTGAAGCAGCACTTCAAAGGTCTGTTGGTGGCCCTCCAGCTTCTCCCTGGCCTGGTGGGTGCAAGGGCCCTTGGGCTCTCATCTCTGTTCATGACTGCCTGTTTCTGTGCCCCTTCAGCTTGGTTTACCCCAAGCTCTTCAGCCGCTGCAGCGAGCAGGACATGTGGCAGTTCCTCGGGGACCCCAGGACCAGCTGCCTGCTGAACATCCCCAGGGCAGATGAGCTGTACGGGGGGCCGGTGTGTGGGAACCAGTTTGTGGAGCGGGGAGAACAGTGTGACTGTGGCACGCCAGAGGTAGGGATGCTCTCTGAGAGCCCGGGAAGGAGGGTGGGTGGCCGGGACCTGAAACCTGTCATTCAGACTCGGAAAAAATTGCGCAAGCCTCTTCCCTGGGCATCGTGTTTTGCAAGACTCATCTTCCTTATGTTCCTGATGCTTCTGCTGAAAAATAACTTGGGGAGGATATTTGTTGGTTTGGAAGTTTGCCCCTGTTTCATGTAAGCTGGCTGTGAGCTTAGCAGGAGCGTGCCTAGTAAAGGTGGACATCCCCCCTCCCCCCCCAGCATATCCTCCAAAGAGGTGATCCAAGGAGGGAGACATCATGGCACGGTGTCCTTTCAGGAGCCATGCTCGGCTTTTCCTTGTCCCTAGCAGCCCATCACTGCATCACAGTGGGGAGATTTCAGACAAATGGCCAGGCAATGTCTCTGGGATAAATCCCTGGGTCACAGCCCTGCTCTGGGACCTGAAGGGATGCTCCCCTGATGCACAGACCACAGACATCCTCCTGTTTTCTCCTTCCTGGAGGTGTGCAAAGGGGGCTACCAAAGAGCAGAGGCACCAGTCAGGCCCCATCTTCTGAAACAAACAAACAAACAAACAAATCTCTTCTGGTCCTTTGGTTTGGTGTTGGTAATGGGGGGTAAAGACACAGCAGGAATGGTTCACACCTGGGATGATACTGTGGAAGATGCCCCATGGTTCAGCCTGTGGTGGCTGTGCTGCCATTGGCACCGGGTGACGTGGCAACTGGGTACCCCCAGAAAGGAAGGAAAGGGTCTTTTGGGGAGGTTTTCAGTCCCTCCCTGTCTCGCAGGAGTGCTCCGACCGCTGCTGCAATGCCACCACTTGCCAGCTGAGAGAGGGAGCCGAGTGTGCCCGGGGGGACTGCTGCCAGGACTGTAAGGTACTGCTGCTGCCGGAGGGGGACCAGCTTGGCAGGGAAGGGAGCTGGTGGGTGCTCAGTCCTGCCCCGTGCTCCTCTGGAGCTTCCTGGTCGAGGCAAGGTGTATCCATAGCCCACTGGAGAGCCTGAAGGACCTCTGTAGCAGCCTGCCCAGAGCCAAACGCACCCAATGGCTTGCAGGGGAAATCACGGTTTCCAGTTGATGTTCTTACTACATGGACAGTCAGCATCTTGGGTGGGAAGTGGTTGGGAAGGTGAAGCAGCCTCTGTTTCTGGCAGCCTGCAGCCCAGCTCTGTTAGGTTTGGTGCAAGATGAAAGGTGTTGAAGAACTGGGCACTCTTCAGAAGACAGCAGCATGGCCTATTCCTGATTTGGGAAACCCACCTTCTTCTTGTGTTCCATTTGTCCAAGAGAAAGTTGAGTTACATGCATTACATTACATACATACATTCCTGCACGCAGGTGTAAGAAATACCTTGATGTGAAGAGACAGGGCTGGAAGAGGATCCTGGGGCAAGTCCAGAATAAAAGCAAAGCACAAGGTGCTGCCTGCAGGGCAACTTGACTATGGGAAGACCCAGTGCGAGGCCTGAGGGGGTCTCCATCCTCTGCAGTAGCTCAGTCAATAGTCTTTGTGGTCTTTGTGGTCTGGTCTTTGTGCCAGAGTGGCACAAGCTGCCGCGGATCTGTGGGGTGCTGGGAGATGTTTCAAAGACCAGGGAGCTGCTGGGCTGTGGTGCCTCTGTGGATCTGGGGATGTGAGAGCATCGAGGCAGTGCCGACATCCCCTTTTCTGTGTAGGTGAAGGCTGCTGGTGCTCTCTGCCGGGCCAGCAAGAACGACTGCGATCTGCCAGAGCACTGCACGGGCCTCAGTGCCGAGTGCCCGGAGGATGTCTTCCAGGAGAACGGCATCTCCTGCCAGAATGGCAATGGCTACTGCTACAACGGGGCCTGCCCCTCGCATGGCGAGCAGTGCCGCACGCTCTGGGGCGCAGGTAGCTGCTCTCCCACCCTGCCCACGGTCCTTGCCCCATGTGCCGGGTGATGTGCCTGCAGCCCCGTCTCCTCGGCTGTGGTCCCCTCCTGCATCCCTAGCTGGGGTGCCACGGCATAGCCGCTGGTGCCGGCGCCACCAGCTCGCTGCGGGCTTTGGCTCCGCATGACCCTTTCTGTGTGTCCCCAGAGGCCCAGGTGGCTCCTGATGTCTGTTTTAAGCACAACAGTGAGCAACACCGTCACCTCCACTGCCTCACTGAATATGGGAAGCAGCCCTGCAGCCCCAAGTAAGGAGATGGGGATGGGCCGTGGTGTCCATGTCCGGTGACAGCACCACGGGACTGAGCGAAGCTCCCTGGCCCTGTGCCACCCCCGCCACTGGTGTTCACGGCTGCTTCTCGTGCAGGGATGTGAAGTGCGGCACGCTGCTGTGCCTGAGCGACAACGCCACCCCCGTCCTCGGCGATGGCTCCTACTCCCTGTTCTTCGGCCACTTCAAGTGCAAGGCGGTCATCGCCAGCAGCGACACCAACGAGGTGGTGGCCAAGCTCAGGCTGGTGCCCACCGGTGCCAAGTGCGGAGAGGAGATGGTAAGCGCGCTGGTGGCTGTGCTGGGGTGGCAGAGAGGGGGGTGACCGCTGGCTGCAGGGACCCGGGGCAGCCTCAGAGCCCCCCTGCCTGCCCCCAGGTCTGCTACGCTGGGCGCTGCCAGAACCTCCTGGTCTATGGCAACAAGAACTGCTCGGCCAAGTGCAACAACCATGGGGTATGCTGTTGGATCATCCTCTCCCAGAGCAGCCACGGGGCCCAGGCAGTGGTCCCAGCCCCTATGGCGTGTCCACCACCCTGATGCTTTCCTCCCTCATCTCAGGTGTGCAACCACAAACGGGAGTGTCACTGTGAGCCTGGCTGGGCAGCGCCCTACTGTGAGCAGAAGATTTCAGAGCTGGCAGCAGGTACGGCGTCCCCTCTGCACGGCTGGCACCAGCTGCCTCGGCCTGATGTGTGTGCCGGGGAGGGAGCCTGGGGAGCGAGTTGGTGCCCTGCTGCGGTGCTGGTGGGCACCGCTCCATCCCCACGGGGTGTCCCCGGTGCAGGGGTGCCCATCCTGCCACCCACTGGGTCTCCACAGGGAGCAGCAGCATGGTCTTGGCGGCTGTGCTGGCCGTGCTGGCGCTCTCCGGCATCCTGCTCGGCATTGGCATTGTGCTCCTCAGAGGCAGGGGGATGAGGCGCTTCCAGAAAGGGTAATTCCCCCCTCCTCTGCCCCACAGCGGGGTTGAGCCATGGCCGCACAGGCTGAGCTCGGGGGGTGCCCAGAGCAGCCTCCCCAATGTTCCCATGCCCCACAGGAGGACCTCCAGCGGGCCCGCTGCTGGCCTCGCCAACCCGCTCTTCCAGGAGGGCGGCCGGATGCGACCGCCCCGCCGCCAGCTGTCCCACCACGACATCGGCCACCCCAACCTGCTCAGCAGCACAGCGGCCCCGCGGGACACCCGGCCCCTTGGGCCCTGCCGCCCGGCCCCGCCGGTAAGGGAGACAAACAGAGCCCCGATGCGGGGCAGCCTTCACAGCGTGGGCGGGAGGGTGGCTTCTCACCCTGTATTTTGCTGACCCTGCAGCCACCAGCACCAGTCCCCCAGGTGACATCTCCAGCATCTCCAGGATGGCCCCTGCAGGTAACCCCGCCTCCGAAAGCCACTGCTGCCTCGTGGTGCGGTGGCCTGTCCTTCCTGCGGCTGGGGGCCGCTCTCAGGTGTCCCTCTGCCAGCCTCCCCTGGCCTGACCAGCCCCAGATGTGTGGGGCACATCCATGGGGTGGCCCAGGCAGGTGGTGACTTGGGAGGGGGACCCTTCCTCTGCTCCCTGTGCCCCTCCAGGTCCCCCCCTGGCACCCAGGCAAGGGACTCAGGTCTGTCCTCTCCTCCCGCCAGCCAAAGCCGAAGCCTCCCAGCAAGCCTCTCCCGGCACTGAAGAGCAAGGCGCCATGCCCTGGTGAGGGGCCACCAGAACCAGCCCTCCTTTGCCCCTCGCCAACACCCCCCTCGGTCTCTCAGCAGGGTGTCCCCCCAAAGGTGGCCCTGAAGCCACCCCTGGCCAGGAGGTGACCAAGGATGCTCCATCCGCCGCTGCAGCTGAGGAGTTGCCAGCTCTGGCGCTTGGGTGGCACAGTTGGGGAGTTGCCATCTCACTTCCACCCTTACTTGAATTGCTCATCGGACCCTCCCCCGGGAGGGCACCAGTGTTTACAGATATTTGAGTTGTGCCTTAACAGACTTCATAACCTCATGGCTGGTCCAGGGAGAGCCATCAGCTGGGGCTTCATGAGGAGACCAGGAGTGCGGACCATGCCAACTCTGGTTTTGAGGCCAGCCCCGAGTTCGTCCAGGCTCTCCTGTGCCCTGGGAGCTGCTGCCTTCTCTCCCGATGTCCTGAATGTGTCCTGCACCTCCTGCCCCTTCCCTGCTGTGGCCGTGGCAAGGAGCTCCTGCCATCACCCACGGGGATCGCCGGGGCAGGAGGAGTGCTGCACTGCAGGGACCATGCCCGGGGCCACCGCCCCAGCTGGGGACAGTCACACGGGGAGGTCTCGCCCGGGGCTTTGGCAGGACCAAGCCAGGCTTGGCCGCCCTGCCGGGCTTTTATCTCTTAAGTTATCACTTGAGTTACTGTTCTCCTGAAAGGGAATTTCCTGGGAGCCTTTTTACTGCAGCCGTTAACTTATGACCCTTATGGTGACCATTTCCAAGCCATCTGTTGTGAAACCAGGCCTCTCCATTTTTGATATAATGTAGGTTCAATGCTTTTATACCAATAAAGACTGAAGGTAGTGGTGTCACAGGGTGTCTCTTGGCAGAAGGGGGCAGGAAGCTGACCGGGGCTCAGGGTGCATCTGGCATGGGTTAGAGACAGAGGGGAGAAGGGCTTGAGCAGAGCTCCCAAATCCTCTGCCAGAGCCACGGGGACCAAATGGCAGCAGTTGCTGCCAGCCACACGGAGCAAGGCTGTCAGAGGAGCTGCAGTGAGTCCCTGTGACCGCCTGGCATGCAGCACTGCTGGCCCCCAGCCCCAGCTGCCAAAAGAGGCCATGGGCTTGCTCTGTGACTGAAGAAGACTCGCCGCCATGACTGCCAGCACCAGCTCGGCTCCCACCATCCTGGTCTAAGACAAACATTTGTACTTGCAGGCAACATCAGCACTCAGGGACCAGCCCACGGTCCCCAAGGACAGCAGTCCCACACAGCAGCCATGTCTGCTTGCAAAATGCTCCCGCACTGGTCACATGCGAGCCACAGGGCAGCTCAGGTTGGGACCCAAGGGCCAGCAGGGCTCAGCTCCCACCACGAGCTTTGGAGGATGATAGCAGAAACACAGCAGGACTGCAAGTGCTGCCTCTGCTGCTCAGCACCATCCCGAGGTGTTCTCTGAGGGGGCTCCAAGGGTAGCAGTCGCTGCAGATGGGGACATGCAACTACTGCAACATGCAACAACTCCATATGCCTACAGCAACACCAGCCCTAGAACATGTAAAGCCACCAAGGAAATGGTAACAAAATAGTTTTATTCTGCTTTATCAAAAGAACTTAACACTGTGCATGTAAACTTGAACATATGTATCGTGTTTCCTTAAAGAAAGTGCAGATCCAGTGGCAGACCCCTTTAGTCACACGAGCTCAAAGGCCTTTTGAACAGAGAGAAAAAACAGTTCAAACCCACGTTCCCAGTTGCACCCATCTTTCTGCTCTGCAGCTCCCAGCTCAGAGAGAAACAAAGCCCAGACTGAGGTGTCAAAGCCATGGCGATTCCCTCCTCTTGCACACCTACTCAGGCTTCTGAAGCGGTGGCTGGCAAAGCAGAGAGGGATGGAGGAGGCTTTTGCAGAAGGCACTGAGCATCACGCACACGTTGCTGCAGGACTTCAAACTCCAGGAGCATGCCCAGGTGTCCCTCAGACCACATGGTAAGAGGTGGCTAACGCAGGATGACATTTAGCCAGAGTGACAGCCACTCATGGCAAATCCACCTGGACAGCTGCAGGGAGGCCCAGCAAGGCTCAGATCCAAAGGGAAGCAGTCCTTCCTGCAGTGGCCTGGAATGATTTCCAGCTCCCCGCACAGGGATCTCACTCTGATCACTGCAGGAGAGCTGTGAGCTGTTTGCTTATTGCTTCTAGTAGTTCCCCTCATGCCCTTTGCTTCCTGTCATCTCCAGCTGGCAGAACCTACCCTGTCCACTTGGTTTGATGCCAGCACTGGGTAGTGCCCAACCCCAGTGAGTACCACAGGGAAACAAGTCTCCTCCAGGAGTGCTTCTGTTCTAAAAAGCCTGCCTTTGTCTCAAAATTCAACCAAAGTGGCTGCTGCAAGCCAGCAACACCGAGGAGGTGGAAGGTCAAAGAGATGCAACTCCACTGGCTCCTCAAAGCCCTTCCCAGAGGAGAAAGGGGACCTTGCGAGTCAGACAGTACTTTCAGGAGACATTTCAACCACCACAGCTATGAAATATGCCGCCATCCCCTATCTGTCCTCATACCCCTCCCCTGGGGAGGGCACTGCAGAGTCTAATGGGGCTAACGCTGTGCCTGCCCGCTTCTCTTTTGCCATCAGCCATGGGTTTCAGCTCTGCCCTGCCTGCTGGCTGAGCTGCCTTCCAGCATGACATGCAGACATCCTTCCTGCTCCTCTGCCCACCAGTGTCCTTTGAAGGCTGCTCTTCACCAGGGGGGCACTGTTTGCCCAAGACTTGGGCAGGTGAAGATGAGCCCCGCCACACAAAAGCTTGGCTTAGTGCTCCCCATGTTGGGATCTGCAAGGCACGTGGCTGTGCCACAATGCCTGTGCACCAGCTGTGTGCAACAAAAACTGGAGAAACCTCTCCTCCTGGCAACAGCAGTACCCTTCCTCTCACCCTCAGAGCACGAGGAAGCATGCTCACTCACCACATCCCTGGAAGCTGGGATTGGTGCTCAGCACCTTCAGCTGGCCTCGTACTGGGGCAGGGTCCTGGTCCCTGGCTCCTGCCGTGGCTGGGTTTGAAGAGGAGCTGGTACCCTCGAGCAGAGCACCAGCCAGGCCTTGGGAGCTTGCAGACAGATGGAGGAAAGAAAGACCACCTGAAACTGCTGCAAAGTCCCACAGCCAAGCTGGCCAGCAGCAGGAGAAGCAGGGTCAATGCATCCCTGCTCTGCCCCAGAGTTGGAGGAGAGGCAGCCAGGGCAGGAGCCGGGACAGCATAAGGCACCATATGTTACCAAACTTCCTTGAGGAGAGAGACTGCCATCCTCCGTGTCAAGCCACATAGGATAGGAAATCAGCACTGGAAAGCCTGAAGCCCACAATTCATTTGGACAAATCATTAGCAGAGGAGAAGTTCAGGCCATTTGTTTTGGGTTGAGTGTTTCACCAAGGCAAAAGCTAAGCATGTTCCTTCCCTTGCCATGAGGTTGCAGATGGTGCCAGGGACAGCAGATCTGAACGCCAGCACCAGCCGGCCTGTCCAGTGAACCACGCTGGGCCGAGCGCGGCACCTGGCTGCACCTGAGGGGACAGGAAAGCCGGATGAACATACAGATATCCCAGGCTGGCAGAGAAGAGGCAGGCTCTGATCATGCAGTGGGTTCAGAGGCAGGCAATGCTGTGGTGCTACCAGCTGAGGAACAGCGTTCCAGCTCAAGCTCTTGCCAGTTGCTTCCCCAGCCATCATCTTCTGGGATCATTGCAGAATATGAGAAACAGGTCCTAGAAACAAGCACATCCTCACAGACAAAGGGGAGGACAGAGGAAAAGAGGAAAGAGATCGTACCAGATTTGCCCCCTGAGCACATCTCTTTCTCTCACCCTGCAGTGGCACACATGGAGCAGAGGTTGGATATATTACAACGCACACCAGGAGAAAAGATCACCCTGCCAGCAGTGCCCGTGAGTCAAAAGCCCTGCAACACAGCAAAGCCTGGCCAGTGACGAGAGGGCCAGCGACAGACTCCCCACCGCAGCTGTTCAAGGACACACGAGGGAGGTCCCACTCCTTGGAGCAGTGGATTTTGCACTGGGGAGCAGTGATGCCTCACCCACTTTGCAGCTGAGGTGTCAAACATCTGATCTGCAAGCAGAGCAGGGTCCCTTCAACTCTTCTCTTCCCCTTCGCTTTGCCAGCAAGGCAGAGCAGTGGAAATTCAGCCCCCTTTCCCTGGTGAAAAGACCTACAGGGAGGCTGGGGTCCGAGCAAAGATTTCCCAGCTCTGTTCCCAACCAGCAGCTTGGAGGTGCTCCATGCACTCTGAAATCTGGTTTAGGGTGCAAGGTGAGACCCAGCCACCCATCCGAAACGTACTACAGTCAGTCACAGGCAGCCTGCGTGAGCCTCTTGCTTGGAAAGGGAGAGTTACAGAAGCCTGTTAGAGATTGCTTGCTCCGAGTTGTTACCTAGTGCCACTGCCTACAGGAAAGATGATTATGGTTATGCAGATCCTACTGAAATAACCTATTCCACACCAAACCACGCCTCGCCCTGAGCAGGAACACGCAGCCTCCACTGGCTAAGGAGAGCCCACTCCACTGGAGTCCTTGAGAAGAGTTAGATAGCGCTGGTAGAAACCTGCCTCCGAGTCCACAAAGCGAAGCTTCATCGACAGGATGAAGGAAACCTCTTCACTTGGCCTCAGCAAGGAGCACTGGGGAATGACCAGTGTGCAGCAACATAGCACTCAAAGCCACATCTCCTACCTCCAGAGTAATGCTTGCTAAATAATTGCACCTACTGCAGAAGGCTTTCCTGGTGTCTGTCTTTTAATATTCCAGTATAGGTATGTTAGTACAGGATTATCCCTCATTTGGAAGCACCAATTTAATAGGGGAAGAAACGGAAGAGGCAGAGCACTTGCAATGTGTTGCTAGAAGAAAATCAACCCAACTGCCACCTATACACAAGATGTCCACACATGCGCTGCATCTGCCCCACCAGCACAGTGCAACATCCCCATTCACAGCCAGGCTAGCTGTTGAGCTATACCAGGTATCTTTCTACCTCTGTCAGCCAGTGTTTTCCTTTGCTCTGAGGTGGCTTTCTCCAGAGGTCTCTGGGGCCTCCTGTGAAGGAAGGTTTGTTTCTTGGGCAGTCCTCAGATTGGCTTGCTGGAAGGCACAGGAATCCAGAAACACGTTGGGAATGCGGTCACCAAAATACAGCTTGCTGTTCGCAGCTATCGCTTGGTATTTCTTTAGTTCCAGATACTCAGGGGTAAGTTTCAGCTACAAAAAGAGAAACCAGAGACCATAAGAGACAACCTTCTGGGCCCCACATCATTAGATTTCATCTCAGGCAGCTGCTTCCTGGGGTGTGGGCTGTTAAATCAAGTGTTTTCCCAGTGCTGCCCACCTGAACCTAATCTCCTGTGCAGAGGAAAAGTGTAAGCAAGTCCTTTTCTGACCAGCTTTCAAGTGCTCACCTTGTTGGAATCAGCCAGCTTCCGAGCAGTGTAGTACTCCGCATCAGCTTTTGCCTTCTCTCTTGCTAGGAATGCAGCATCTAACACAGCAACAGAGGACAGACAGGAAAAGAAGCATTAGCAAGCAAATAGCCCCATCACATGGAGCACCTGAGCCTTTGTCCCACTGGGACGAGCTGACCCAGGTGTGCCCATGACACAGCCTGGCTGCCCGTGTACCTGCACTGCTGGCTTCTTGGAGAGGTACCTGCAAAGGGGAGGAATGACCCCAGCGCATAACCTTGCACTACTGCACCCTTTATTATTTTTGCAGGATGGCAATGCCTATCAGCTCAGTTCTAAGGTTCCTCTACCTGCTGCCACCCTCAGCTAGAACACGACCCCAGCAGCATGCCAGCACCACAGTTACCTTCAATCTCAGAAATTAGCTTCTCCGTTTCCTTCTCCATAATCTTCTGTTGATAGTGAATCCTGGCCACCTGAGCAGCCTTCTCTGCCTCTGCAATCACAACAGGCTCAGCTCAGACATTCAATTCTCAGGGCTCGAGCATCAGCACCCTGACCCCAGCACCTGGTCGCAGGATTTGCTATGCCAAGTAGTTTGCTCTCTGCTGCCTCCCTTTCTGCTTGGGTCCTACAGTGCCAGCTTGTACTCCAAGCAATACAGTTACAGAAAGAAAACAGGGCTGACATTTCTAGAGCGGCACTGGCTGACATCCCTTTTACAAGTGTGATTCCCCCTGGCACAGGGACATTTAGCTTCAAGCCCAGCCAGTTTTTCTGGCAGAGCTGTTACCTCTTGGCCTGCTGTAGCAGGAGCCCCCCTGTAGGACAGAGGTATTCACTGCTCTGCTGCTATGGGGAGGGAGGTGGGACATGGACACAGCAGCACAAACATTCATATTTTCTAAATGACTGCTGGTGCAGCCAGGCTGTGCTTCCTTCAGGGAGCCGTCAGCAATGCAAGACAACATCCTACCCTAGCTTACTGGGGGAGGTAGGAATGGAAATTCAGTCTGGCCCCCATCCACTAGTACTCCCAGCTGGTGACATACCAATGAGCGCTTTCTTCCGGTCTGTCTCTGCCTCCTTCTCTACTACCTTCTGCTTCTGGGCTGCGATCAGCAGCTTGGTCTTCTCAGCCTCCCTGCAGGGTGAGAAACGTTATCAGAGGGAAATAGAGCTGGGAGCAGCTCTGTAAACCAGGGCATGAGAGGCCAGAGGGACAAGAAGCCAACCAGTTGCCAGCATCATGTCCTCACAGCCATGAGGACTAGCTCTGTCTTCAGCTGTATGAGCACATGCATAGCCAGCAGGTCAAAGGAAGGTATTATTCCCCCTTCTCTATTTGGCACTGGTGAGGCCACATCTGGATGCTATATACGGTTTGAGGCCCTCAGGATGAGGAGCAAGTCCAGTGCAGGGCTACTGCAGATGTAGGGTGGAGGCCAGGGCATGTGAGGAGAGGCTGTGGGAGCTGGGCTTGCTCAGACGGAGATGAGGAGGTGAAGTGGGACCCAATGGCATCTCTGCCTGCCCAAAGGAGCCCCTGAGATGCCAGGGCTGGACTCTGGAGGGGCACAGCAAGAGCCCCAGAGGCACCGGCACAGCTGCAGCACAGGAAACCCAAGGAAACAGCTTGTCCCCATGTGAGCGGGGCATCCCTGGGACGGGGTCTCGAGCAGTGGGGGATCCCCATCCCCAAGGATGCCTGGACACAGCCCCCATCGACCTGCCGCAGCTGTGGCATTGGCCCTGTTTTGGGAAAGGGCTTGGACAGGAGATCTCCATCAGTACGTATGGGACTAAAATCTGTCTGCAATTCTGTGAGTTAGCTGGAGGGGAGCTTATGGGTGAGACATCAAGACCCCTGAGCCCTGAATTCAGTTTACAAGTCTTCTACAGGTTCTCTGCATCACACCAGCGTCCCCTCTACATAAAGCAGTAGGGACATAGCCTTGATACGGACTCTGTACACACAACCAACCATCTTTGTGAAGGGCTGAAAGGCTTCAAGGTGAAAGAGCCATGGAAATGGAGAAACAGAAAGCACAAGCGCACCTAGCCGACCACACGCTGACTAGAGCCCACCTCTCACCTTCTGAGCACCAGCTAAGAGCTTTCTAATAGCATTATGCCTGTGCTGGACCCTCAAAACCAATGCATACAATTTGATGTACAGCTACTCACATTAGCTCAAAATTTCTTCGGATGGCTTCTGGGATTTTGGGTTTTGTAACACGCACAGCCTATGAAAAAAGAAAAAGTGAGTATTTTAAATTAAACGTTTTGATGAGAGCTGAGTAACTAAGAAATGTCTGTGCAAAACCAGCTGTAGTGCTCTGGACATCTCCACATTGATCCAAGACCACACATAATGGTTCCCAATCCTCTTGTACAACACAGCTGGGCACAGTCACTCTCACAGAGGTGCCTTACATCTGTATTTCCTGTCTTTGCATCTTTTACGGCACCTAAGCGATCAAGTAAGGCCTGCAGAATAGACTCCTGAAGAGTTCCACCACCTTTGTTAAAAGCAGCTTATCTTCCCACCCCAAAGACTCTTCAAACATCATCAGACAACACTTCCCAAAGTACTGCTCAAGAAAGGGGCTCACAAACCCAAAGAAATTAAATTGCAGGAGTGAGACTTGCAAAACAGAGGCAAGGCTACGAGCTCAGGAATGGGTTTTCCAGGAGAAAAGCTTGCAAAAGTGACAACACAATGAGAGACATATCAGCAAAGACAGGGGAGAGCAGCAGGGCACGGATGGCAGCTGGGGACTGCTGTTGTTTGCAACTGCAGATCGTCAAGAGTGATGTGCACGGCGATGCTGACAGCAATACTCAGGTACATGCCAGAAACAGCCGCTAAGCTGCTCTGCGGAAGACTCCCTCTGAAATATATGGGAAACACCTCCAGAGGCAAGACCAGGAGCTACTGCTGCTCAGCTGGCATGTTGTGTGGCTTATTACCAAGCTTTGGGAGATGCAGATTGAGTCCACGGCTGTAAAATTGCTTCACGACCCTCCTGCTCCATCTCCACTGTAGATCTAGTGCTGAACCTGCTGCTTCTCTCTGGGGTAAGTCTGCAAAGAACCAGAGGGCTTCCACAGAGGGGAATGGGATACACACACGTTCAGACAAGTCTTCGTATGCAGTGCAAAAAGGGAACCGCTTCCACGTGACAGGCACCCTGCGTGGCAAACACACCCTGCCTGGGGAGAAGGAGCCAGCCTGTCATCAAAGCAGGACACTCGGGAATCACAGAATGGTTTGCATTAGAAAGGACCTTCCAAGATCATGCAGTCCAACCCCCTCTGGCCACAGGCAGGGACACCTTCCACTAGATCAGGTAGCTCAAAGGCCCGTCCGACCTGACCTTGAACACTTCCACTGATGGGGCATCCACAACTTCTCTGGGCAATCTGTTCCAGTGTCCTCATCACCCTTATCGTAAAACATTTCTTCCTTGTATCCAATCTAAACCTCCCCTCTTTCAGTTTAAAACCATTGTCCCTTGTCCTCTCACTACAGGCCTTGGTAAAAAGCCCTCTTATACATTGAAAGGCCGCAATAAGGTCTCCTGGCAACCTTTTCTTCTCCAGGCTGAACAACCCCAATGCTGCTGCTTCTCTGAAGGAGCGAAGAAAGCAGATTTATGGGACATCAGACCAGAACATCCTTCAGTGAAAGGATTTTTCTAAGCTCCTACCAAGTCCCTAGAAAGGTACCACACACAGAACGCTCACCTCAGCAGCCACCACAGGGTACGCAGGGGGATATTCTTTCTACCTCTATAATACCCTCTGCACCAAAGCAAAGATTGGTTTCCAGAAGCATGGCTTTTCCAACATAGGCAAAGATTCCCCTGTAATCAGGAAAGCCACCAGGTCTTTGAAAATCTCCACTAGCTGCTTCTTTTTCAAGCCAATGGCTCAACCTATTTAACGGTGAGATCTACTTCAATCTCCTAGGTGGAAACACTACTGTGCACTGTCAGTACTGTTAATAATCAAATGTTAAGGCATTGGGAGACACGGGAACTAACTGGCTGAGCAACAGCTTTGCAAAAAAGAGCATGAAGGAATCAAAAAACAAGCTGATTATATGACAGCATCTTCTTCCTGTGGCCATGAAGTCCAGCCACATCCTGATCTGTGCTGGCAAAAGCTCAGCACCAGGTTGAAGGCAATGTTATTCCAGTGTGGGGAACCCAGTATAAGAGATGCCAACAAACTAAGAGTGCAGTTGAAAGCCACTGAGATGGCAATCTAAACGTTGCAGAAAATGGGAATAGGCTGATGGTACGGTGCTTCTCCTCTCCTGTTGATCCTCATCCTTAATGCGTGAGTGACATTTGCCTATTTCCAGTTATTAGGGACCTTTCTTGAGCACCGCCATCTTTCAAAACTAAGAGAGTGGCTTCACGATGGTGTGGGCCAGCAACTCAGCACTGTGGATAATGCTTCACCTCTGCAGACTCTGCTGCAAGGGTAAGGAACGGGGAGGCCCAAGGATAGACCTTGCCAGAAAGAAGTCAAAGGTGGCGTTCAGCCTTTTCCAAGTCCTTGGTCACTATGTCCCTTGCTCCACAGCTTCCTTTTGCTGTGGATGCACCTCAGAAGCACTCTGGGTTGCCCTACACAGCCATCATTAGGTCCAAGCCTAGCTGAGCTTTGGTTTTCCTAACTCTGTCCATGCCCTCTCAGTCCAACTAGGTTTATTGCTCCCAGCTCATCTATCCCTACTCCACCTTTTGTGAGCTTCCTTTCTGCTTTTCAGCTCAGTCAGGAGCTCCTTGTTCATCCACACCGGCCTCCTGCCTCACCTCCTTGACTTTCCACACTTTGGGGTGTCCTTGGCAATGATGTAGGGCCTCCTGGCCTCCTTTGCTGACCAGGGCAGTCTCCCACAGGACCCCACCAAGCACATCTCGCACAAACCGAGTTCTGTTCTCCTTAAGCCCAGGCCCGTAATTCTTCTGGTTCACCTCATTCCTCCAAGAACCTTGAACTCACCATCTTACAGCGGCTACAGCTCACACTGCTACCAGACTTCACCTCTCAACCAGTTCTTCCTTGTTTCTAAAAGGTCCAGCAGAGCATCTCCCCAGTGAGCTTTGCTCACCACTGCCAAAACCTGTGTTCAACACGCTTCAGAAACATCCCGCATGGCTTGCACCCAGCCCTACTGCCCTTCCAGCGGACACTGAGGTGGTCAGAGACCCCCGTAAGTACTAGGGTCTGTGATCATGAGGTTTCCTCTGGTCTTCTACACAGCTTTACCTACATCATCTTACTAACTGGGTGGTCTGCAGCAGACAAAGACCATGTGATCCTCCAGGTTGGTCTGATTCTTACCTATATTGACTCTTATCTAAGCTGTTCCTCATCCATCCCAAAGCAAAGCTCCACATGATTTGAGCCAGTCTTTTGCAGGCAGCACAACCCTGCTACCTCACCTTCTCAGCCTGTCCTCCCTAGAGAGCATGTACCCATCCACAGCAGCTCTGCACTCAGGTGAGCTATCCCACCAGGCCCTGGGACTGCAAACACATGGATTTCCGGTTTCTCAAGTTTTTTTCCCAGCATGTGTGTGTGTGTTTTGTCCAGACACTTGAGACAAGCCCCAGGGTGTCCTGCTTTCACAGGGAAAGCACAGGAGCCTCCCCTATGACACTACCCCTAGACACTTCTTATCATCCACCGGCCTCTACTTCTCTTCAGGCTGTGGCCACCATTCCAGTTAGGAAAGAATGTTTTCCATCAGGCAGCTTGGAGGGCTTGTGAAGATTTCATATACACTAGTTTTAATAAACCTAGAAATAAATGCTGTTAATTCCCCCTAACAGCATCTTTTCAACAATGAGTTATTTTCTGTGTCACTTCTTTCAAAAATGAATTGTCAGCGATCTCTGAAGTACTCATGCATGCAAACATGCTCTTCAAGAGGAAAGCATTATGCCCAAATACAGAATTATTTCCCTTAGAGCTCATAAAACAATTCAGTTCTAGGTAGAGTTAAGTTAATCCGGGTTACACAGCTGCAAGTTAACTTGGACATTTGGAAGAGCGCTGCCATCTCAACTTTTGTGACAAGACACTGCCTGTGGTTCACCCTCATCAAAATAGAGCAAGCCTATGCACAAATGAGCTGCAAAGCAGCACAGTATTTACCGTAGCATTTCATGTGCTGCAACGGGAGGCTTTCCCTCCTTGCATGCAGCCAGCCAGCCTAGCTAAACGTAGCAACAAGAACGGCAAAACAGATTTGGTCTCACTCTTCCCTACAGTGGAAATCTCCAGAGATTTCCATCTTAGCCCTTGCGAGCCTAAGGTATATTTTTCTCAGTTGATTGCCCTGAACTTCAACATGCCAAAAAGCCAGAATGTCCCACAGCCCAGCTAAGATTAAACATGATTTTCCAATGTTAAGTGTAAGCAGAAAATGACTTAAGATATAACATCTTTCCCCATCTCTGGTACAAGCGCAGAGAAGATGAAGATCTCTTTTATTTTGCAATTACCTGTAGGAACTGCACTGGCACACTGGAGCGCCCAGCTCTGCAGCGGTGCCAAAGGTAGTTTAAAGAAAAACACTTTCTTGTTCTTTGAAAATTAAATCCAGTACCTGCAGGTCTGTGGCCTGCAATGTCCTTTTCTCTATTCTGCAGGTCTTCCCCTAACATAAAACTAGCACTTAGAAGTGGTCACTGTCATAGGGACAGTGACCACTGACAAACCTCAACTCAACTATTTCACATTATGTGGAAAACCAAAGCAAGAAACCTCATCAATCTAGTGAAAGGTGAGCAAATTAGAAGTAGAAAAAAAGACTAATCTTTGTTAGGGAATGAACCTACCTGGATAGTGAGACCTGGTGCCATGACATTGAGATCCTTCTGCAGTGCCAACTTCAGATTCTCATCTATCTGATCTGTGTTTGGAGGACAAGAGAGACACCACTTAGCTTATCATCATTTCTCCTACAGCTTGTGTGGCAGAGAGTCAGCTGGCCTTGAAGAGCAGGTATCTCTCTGGTGTAAGCTAAAGACTCATTTTCAGATCATTTGGCACATTGTTTCCCTTCCCACACCCCCTGGAAAATGTTCCCAAGAGGAAAGCCATACACTAGTGTCTCTAGAAAGGTTCAGCTATTGATGAACTCATGGTATCTGAGCTGCAGGCAAATGGCTTTCAGCATCGCAGCAAGAAAAAGTACCCAGAGCCTGAGGTAGAAGTCTATGCCTTCCTAGCCAGAGCCACACCAACCCTGCTGCCTGCAGCAAGCTCTGCCTTTAAGTCTCTAGGGACTTGCAGGATCCAGTACTTGCTACTGAAAAAATGCATTTTTGTCACTTCCAAGCTTCAGGAAGATCTTTCCATAGAAACAGCCAGTTATGAAGGGATTAAGCTCCATGCAGTATCAGGAAACTCCTCTCTGACTATGGATAATTGGCAAGCCTGAGTACAGCATTCAAAGATTGACAATCTCTTAATATTAAAACTATGGCAACCTTTTGTCTTCCATAAACCCATTTTCCCCTGCTCAAGAAGGAATGTGACTCTGTTATGTCTTTGGGAGTGCAGGTAGGTACCAAGAAGGAGAACACTAAATTTGCTCATTCCTGAACCACTGCTACCACCTTCTGAAAAAACTAGAGCACTGCAATGAACTGAGAGCATGTGCCTTCTGGCTCTCACTTGCTGAAAACAGCCAGAAGGAAGCTTTTAAAGTAAAAAAGTCAATTCAACAACAGAACAGGGGCCTAAAAGTAGAAGTAGACAAGGCAAAACCATCGTCATAGTGAAGGCAATGGGAATGATTGCACGTGCAAGAGCAGAGTGGCTACTTTGTGCGTCCAGAATTTAGACTTAAGTGGAAAAGGACCAAAATCAAATTCCCATGTGCAGATATGGAAAGACAAAGAAATCTGAATCATTAAAGTGTAAAGTTACAGAGGAAATGACATATGGATATATAAGGAGCTGGATTCTAGACTGCAACTCCAATCCACTTACCGAACAGCTCAATGTATACTTCCTGCAGAGTATGGGCACTGCAGAACTGATTCAGTTCATGATGAATTTTATTGAAGATCAAGGTCTTATCGTAGTCTGCAGTGTAGTTTCTCACAATATCGTACACTGAGGAAGTAAGAGAATTATCACAGGTCACTACTGACATGTGCTCCTTTCTGCAATGCCACAACCACAAAACAGCAGCTCAGGGTGTTAGGAAAGCAGTGCAGCACTGGGACAGGTGGGTGGGGGGTCTCCACCCTTGGGAGTTTTCAGGACTTGGCTGGACAAAGCCACAGCTGCCCTGCCCAGCTATTAGCGAGAAGCCTGTTGTGAGTGGGAGGGAGGTCAGAGGAGAAACCTGCAGAGGTCCCCTTCACCAGTGCTGCTGGGATTATATGACTCTGAAGAGCAGATATACTGCATGGTCCTGTTTTTTGATCTGCATAAATAAATGAAACAGTAAAGCCTGTCCAGGAGCTGCATGCATAGGAACAGATACTACTGTAACATGAAAACAAGTATCATTCCCACAATTACAACATGAATTCACCCTTCAATGCCTCAATAACGCTAGCGTTTTGCATTAAGCTGTGCTGCTGAAAAAAAAAGCTGTGTGGGTCCTTGGTTCAGCAGCTCGTGAAATGAGAAGGTAAGAGGCTCCTACGCAGGCTTTGCCTTTGTAATTTCCCCGGGAGCTGAGCTGGCCAGCACCTGGGGGCTTTGTCTCATGTATTTAGTTTCACAGCTGGTCTCCCCTTCAGCAGCAAGAAATAGGACTGCTTGAGTACCCATCACATTTCTAAATGTACAGGGGAGAAGCAATCCCAGAATTAATTTTCATCTTTGCAAATCTGCGGCTCTTTGAAAAGCTTGCAGACACATGCATGAAACTAAGTGCTACGGTACTGGGAACCATAAGGATAACAAGACGCAGAAAATGGAAGTCTTGCAAACCAAGACAGAGAGGCTACAGGAGGAGTGAAGACAGCCACAGCACTGCTTGTTGAAACAGGACGGGAAATACCTGCATACGGTGCCAATTTATTCACAACTTCTATTCGGTCAATGTAGATCATAACACCGCCACTGTAAGTGAAAAAGAGAATTCATGAATTATTACTGCAACTGTTAACAGTGGTCCATATTTAAAGCAAAGTCATCTTTTTCCTCTTTTACTAAACTCACCCAGAACAATTCTGACTCCTTGAGCACTTTGCAATTAGATGGCAACAAACCCCAGCTTTGTACAGACTGGTCCCACTCTCTGCATAAATCAAAAGCGTGCTCCAGCAAGTCTGCAAAGCACTTCTGCTTCACTTTGCTATCTCCTACTTAGCCAGCAAAAGGAAAACGTTTTTGAACAGGAATGCAGCTGCAACTATCAGAAAGGAGGAGTCCAGCACAATGAAGGGAAGGCAACAAGGACAGTGGACGATGCCTGCAAGCAGCAGAGCAGACACAAACTGCAGACGCACCACAGCTCTTCTAGGCAGCAAATACATTCTAAACAGAAAAGCCCCTAGTTTAAGTTCATGCATTTACTAACTCCAGCAGGAACCTGACAAGGCCCCTGTTAGAAAGGAAGAAACAAAGCACGTAACAGACTTTAATTCACATTCCCTGCATCAATGCCATGTTGCAAACAGCCCTCCCGCAACACTGCAACTGTGCACCTGCGCCCAGGCACGTGCACTGTCAAGAAGCTCCAGACACCTCATTGGAAGAGGCCTGCAGGCAGCCCTCTCCCCAAGGGATCATCTGCTGCCAGACCGGCAGAGAAAAGAGGGAATCAGAGGTAGGCCTTGACCCCAGCCTCTGCTCTTACTGACATGGCTTTCAGCAGGTCGTGCCCACTCCTGGGTACCTGCAGCACAAGGGAAAAGCACAAACTCTACAGTGAAGAAAAAAACCCTTAATTTTCAACAGCTCGTAAGTCTCTCGAGAGCGTATTTTTAAAGCACTCTTGCCATTTTGTCCTCAGGGAAAAGGCAAATCACAAACAAGAAGCTTTAAGCAGAAACTGTTTAGGGACAGCTGATCCCCAGCAGCAGACCTCACACATTTCCAGACTTAGTCTCTGTGGTGTTTTAACTCAAACATAAACCCCATGGCAAACTCGGTTTCTTATTTTGCAGATCTTAATCTCTGGCAGTTGAAAGCTAAGTCTGCAGAAAAATCACCTGAATTTGTCCACATCTGTCCTCTTTTAGAAAAGGTCTCCCAGGCACTGCCTGCATTCGCTCTGCAAACCTGCCTGCTTCATGGCAAGCTACGAGGTAAAAACATTGATGGTGGACTGAACTTGCCTGCCGGATGGGACAGGCCAGCAAAAAAAGTATTTGTGGCTAAAGAGAGACTTACTTCCTAGTGAGATACTACTGTTAAGAGTATTAACCTCTTTTTCACTCAGGATTTCTCTTTAGGCCATGGTCATTCTTGCTGGCTCTCTCTTAAGAAACGTTACTATTATTTTTAAATAAGATAGGCTTATGGATCTTTTACAGGTATGTAGGCTGTGCAAGCAGTTATAATGGCACGGTATATGTGTTCTTCTCTCATCTGTTCTACACTCTAACTGTCCCACCATATCCAATAAAATGACCATTTATTATTGCAGGGGACATCCAACAGCATTCCTCATGATCCTCTGAACCTGCTTTCATCCTCCTGATTTGTTCCAGTCACGACATCTCCACCAGGACAGGGAAACCTAGCTACCATCTTGAGGTATCTTCTAGGTATCCTGGTGAGGAACCAAAGCAGAGCACGTGGGCTTCTTCCACCAGAATCTCCTCCACAGCACCACCTTATGTTGGGGTTGTTTTGGCATTTCAATTTTATGGGGATGTTAGAAGGAAAAAGAGAGCACCCGAGACAATCTGCTTACTATGCAGGACTAACCCACGACCCCTCATCACCTCACGTGGAAGAAAGGCTGGCACCTCAGCCCAGAGGGGACTGCCTGCTGCCCGTCTGACTCAACCAACACCATCCACAGCAACCCTGCCAAGGATCTCAACCAGCATGGGTCAACAGGGTGGGGCAGAAGTGAATTATATCAGTCCTGCTGGTCAGGCAGTGGCTTCAAGGAAACAGGTGCCGCTCAAGGAAACAGGTGCCACTCAGAGCCCAAATACGCTGGCCACCTATTTCCCCCCTGTGGGCTTAAGGTTAAAACAAGCCTACAAAGCACTTACACTGTGTTTTCCAGCCAGCCAATTGCTGGAGCCATCATCATTTCACATTGTGCAATGGGGATGGCCCTCTGGACCTTGCTGCTGTAAACCCAGGAGCCAAACTGAACTGTAACACTCTGACCTTAAAGTGAGCATCTCAGACAAGACCTCCTCTCAAACAGCCTGGTCCAGAAGATGTTAGTAAACTCCTGGCGTGCAGGAGATACAGTCCTGGGCAGTTTTGGGACAGTTGCTCTGGCAGAGCATCATGCACTGATTTGGGGCGATTCACACACCTTGTTGACCTGGAACTGTACAAATACTCTCATCATTCACAGCTGCTTTCCTTGCCCTTTGGCACCTACAGCTTAAACACTGGCTCATTCAGTGCTCTTTCCATTCTACCAAGCCACTACCACTCTCAAAACATCTTTGTTTGCCAAAGCCTGCTTCTTTCCAGATGCAAGGCAGGGTGACTCCTACCAGGAGATTTCCAGTGCTTGCAACTCTCCACTGCAGTTTCCACAGTGTAACACAGGCATTTGCAGCCTCTGTAAGGGCTACTCACACCCTGCACGGTCCTCACTGCAGAGCTGCTCATGAGGCTGGTCAGGCAGAGCAGCACTGAGTTGAGCAGGCTCTTTGGTCAGGGAGGGAGGAACAAGAAGAAATTCATAGGAAGTCTGAAAGGAGGATCAACGCATTGACTATGTGCACCTGGGAGAAATTTAAGCATAATTAGGCAGCAATAGTGCCTAACTTTACAGGTGTCCTGGTTTCAGCTGGGATAGAGTTAAGTTTCTTCCTAATAGCTGGCATAGTGCTGTGGTTTGGATTTAGTAGGAGAATAATGCTGATAACACACTAATGTTTTAGTTGTTGCTCAGTACTGCTTACACTAGTCAAGGACTTTGCAGCTTCCCATGCTCTGCCAGGCACACAAGAAGCTGGGAGTGGGTACAGCCAGAATAGTTGATCCAAACTGCCCAAAGGGCTATTCCATACCATATGATGTCATGCTCAGTATAGAAACTGGGGGGAGTTGGCCGGGGGGAGCGATCACTGCTCGGGAACTGTCTGGGTATCGGTCGGCAGATGGTGAGCAATTGCATGGTGCATCACTTGCTTTGTACATTATTACTACTATTATTATTATATTGTTATTATTACTACTACTTCTTTACTCCATTTCAATTATTAAACTGCTCTTATCTCAACCCAGGA
Source organism: Pelecanus crispus (assembly GCF_030463565.1). Classification (NCBI taxonomy): domain Eukaryota; kingdom Metazoa; phylum Chordata; class Aves; order Pelecaniformes; family Pelecanidae; genus Pelecanus; species Pelecanus crispus. The sequence continues at coordinate 39,189,607 of NC_134652.1, read as the reverse complement.
GTGTTTCTCACTCTTACTCCTCTGATTCTCTCCCCCATCCCACAGGGGCAGGGGGAGTGAGCAAGTGGCTGCGTGGTGCTTAGTTGCTGGCTGGGACTAAACCACGACAACAGGACAAGGTGAAAGTGTACAGGGGACTAACATACACTAGCAAGCATTTCAGTAGACCTTAGAAAGCCTCACACATTTCAGGATTTTAGCTTATGCCAGGCCAGGAGAAGTCAAAGGAAAAACTGAAGGATGTTGCCATAAAAAAGGTGCTGTAAAAAAAAAAGGCGAAGGTTTAATTCTTATTGCTAGAGCTGACCACAAACAAGACCAGACCAGGTTAGACAATCAGAGCATGCAAAAATTGGGCTTAAAGGTCAGGTCTGGGATTAATGCAATACATCCACTTGCAATATTCATGACACATTTTTCCATGTGACTGGCTAAGAAACAGGGATCTGTCCCAGAACAGCATTCCTCCAGTGCTCTGTTTGCGTTCCTGCCAACGATCTGCAGCACAAGCTCAAGATGACTCTCACACCTTTGCAAGTAAACATCTAATGCTTGAGCAATATTACTGCTTAGCGTCCTGACTATCTACCGTTTCTTGGAATTGTAAAAACCTGTACAACATTTAGCATGATTCTTTCCAGTTAAGTTTATAAGAAAAAATGCTACTTACCTAATTCTCTCGTGCAATACTTGCACGACACCTTTTTCAACCCATTTTTTGTATTCCACAATTAATATACTCATGAGTATATTAATCCTCAATTAATTCTTTGAGTCAGTCCTTTGGAACACTTTGCTCTTCTAAAACTATTTTACTGAACTGATTTTCCATCAGTTTTTGGAGATCAGCAGACCTGCCATGAGGAAACTGCTGCACTTTCCAAGGAACTGTGCACACATTTTCTTGTTGGGAAAAGCCAGAAATCTCAGACACCAGAGGCAATTCACAGCTTAGAGCAGATACGTATTCTTCCTGCTGTAATGAAATGGTTTCCGTCTCTGGGGTGACAGCTGTTTTATGAAAAACAGTCACCTGGTGCCAAAGTATTTTAAAATCTGTATTTAATGTATTCACTTAATGCTGTCAAATATAAATGGGACAGGTAAGGCAGAAATTGGGGATGGGACACCCACACAGTCGTTCACAAGCTTCCTAATGTAGATGAGGATACAGGGAACAGGAATATGAATATGGTGGAAGAGAAACCCAGCCTTTAAAATCTGATGGTTTAATATACAATTACAGAAATTTAAATGCTTTAGGATCTATTCTTGTCATGAACTTTGAAATGGGATAGTAGAATTTCAGATTTGATCCATCTGTTGTTTATAAGCTTAACGCTTTGCTACAGAAATGTGGATTCAAAGCTTTGGCATGGAGCAGCTGCAGACTTTGATTCAAAGTGCAGCAAATTTAAAGGCTCCTGCAGCAACACCTTAAAAATGGACAGGGCTACTAGGACCTTTGGTCTGAAGTGTATTCAATTATTAACTAGGAACTGCTTCACCAGCTGTTTGGTGTTTTAAAGCACATTTATTACCTGTAACTTCACAACCACCTGTATCACACACAACTGAATCCCACAATGCTGAAACGTAACAGGAACTTAATGAACTAACTATACAGAATTAAACAGAATATTTAGCTCCTGAATCACAGACACACAGAATAGTCAAGGCTGGCAGGGACCTCTGGAGCTCATCTTGTCCAACCTCCCTGCTCATGCAGGGTCAAAGCAGCAGAGTTTTATTTTTGACTGCGTTAGCATGTCTAATGTGGTTAAGCTTCAGCGGAAAGCTTTGCTTGGTCTGCTGAGAAGGCTTGCAGGACAGCAGCACACCATCCCTGCCCCAGAGACATGATGCTATCTTACAACGTCTGGCAGGTGAAGTATTACTCCTATTTATGCTACTTAGGAGCTAAAAGTTGCCATTAAACACATCGCTAAAACTCTGCTCCAATAACTTATTTTTAACTATGCCATTTAAAAGATACTGATACAGAACATAGTGAGTCTTATTCCTCCTTCCTGCAATTACTTTTCGCTTTGAATCTTCACCTGACCACAAAGCCCTGTCTGCAGCACTGAACACTAGCATTATTTACAGACACTCCTGAAAGAGGTTTGAGATCTAAAACTAAAATCAGCTAGGCCCCATGAGAACTTGGTGTTAATATTTAAGCCCAAGTGATGTCTGATGAGTTGCTACAGGAATAGTTCCAAGAACTCATTTCAATAAGGGCTAAACTGGATCAAAATTAACTTTGCCTCATTAATGTTGCCACTGATGTTCAACTTTTAATTTCAACATGGTCCTTATGTGTTATCAATCAAGTCATACTGACTTTTTTTTTTTTTAAAAGAAAGAAATATTGTTGAGTAACCCAGAGCTAAAAGACCAGGATAAAAACAAAACTGGTGATTCTCCTTAAGAGAGAGATTCAGTCATCACTTCAACTCGTCAATGAACCAACACAACAGGATTTGCAACCCAGCTCAACTATCCCTCTCCTGTTACTGCTCCGCTTGTTAAAATTATACAGATCTGTGCTGACAAAGGGATCAGCTTAATTATGAAGCAGGCAGGTGCCACCCATGCATAGAGTTCTTTATCCTTTCTCACTCTCTCTTTATGTCAGGTCAAACGTCAATTCCAAAAACGCCCAAATGATTCCAGGAGACTCATTTTCATGAGCTGTTTTTGAAATGAACCATCTCCCACCAGGAGGACTCCCATTCACCATTTACTTTTGCCCACTGCTGGGGCCACACAATTCAGACTAGAAATACTGCAAAGCAGAGGGCAGACCAAAGCACAAGCAACAGGCTATCAGAGTAATCAAGGGAAGAAACCAAGAAAGATTAAGAAAATGTCTCTATAAATGCAAATACCCTCTAAACATCAATTCCAGCAAAAGCAAGGGCACTCCTTCCCATACCGCCTGCTCTATTATTTCCAAGTGTAACGTATGTGTGCATGTTTGGGACTAATTTTAGGGTATGTGCCTTCACTGTTCAGCCTCTCTGTCGCAGCACTGTAAAGGACTAGCTGCAAACTACACAACAGAGCGCATGTGTTCATTGCCAGAAGAAACAGAAAGGAAAAACATACCTTGTCCCACAAGGCACATTTTTCACTTCATCAGTCTGCAACGTGGTCTGAAATAAAAAAAAAAAAACCAACCAGTGCTCACAAAACCTCTCCATTCTTCAGGAAGATCATGCTGTGCCCAGACTCTCACAACCATGACACGGGAACACAGAGCCAAAAATGTCTCCTCTGCCTCCCTCCTGACTTTTGCAGGTGTGGGCAGAAGACAGACTTCTTTTCAACTTGCCTTTTGGGAGATAGAAAGGCAGTTGTGCTCATTTCCCTACTCTCAGCTCCTGCAGCACTAAGGCCTGCAGCTCTCCTGGGAAACAACTGGGGCCACACACACAGTCCATCCTCCCAGAGCAAGACATCTCCTGTCCCAAGCAATGCTCACACACATTGTGGAGATTCCACCAAAATGACAAGTCCCAGTGCACAGCTGGGTCCGGCACCTAAGGCAGAAGGAACCAAGGGCTTCCTAGGAGCTGTTGCTCCGACTACCATGTTACTGAGCCACTCTGCAAACACCACTTGCACAAATCGGCCCCATCCAGCAACATCCCTACCGACATCTGCTCCCACACCCCCTCTTCCAAGACAAGATACTAACCTGCACAGATTTGAATGTGGTAATGAACGGGAGCATGATGTGGTAGCCTGGTCCGCTCGGACTAGTTAACAATGCACCACCCCTACAGAGAGAGAGAGAAAAACGGGGAAAAGGCTCAAGCAAGTGGAAAATAGTCTAAGTGCTGGCTTTGAGAGCAAGTACATTCAAACTACTAGAGGTCACAGCTGTGGTAGTGCAAATTACATTACTCACCTGCACCAAATTTGCCACCAATTCCCCTACAAAAGGGCTGACTGCACATGATGCTTGCCTGCTGCAACTCAACAATCCTTTGCTTTGGTCCTGTGAGCAATTAACTTTTAGAGAAGGCAGATATCACTAAATTCTTCCATCAACTGCAACATTGCAGAGAGCTTCAAGAACACACATTTTCCTCTCTAAATAGTTCACTGGTCACCATGGAAAAATCCAGCAGTTGATGTGATCTCGCCGGTTTGGATTTCCACAAGGTATTTGGCACAGTCCCTTACCCAAAGCACAAAGAAAACCCACAGACTCTTCTGGGGACTGGCAGGTGGTTAAAAGACAGGAGACAGAGGAGAGCTCTAAGCAATCGATCCTCACAGTGCAGTAAGGTCTCCTGCAGCATCCCACAAGGGCCCGTGCTGTTCAAAACACTTGTAATTAAAGAGCAGCGCAAAGGAAACCGGCCTGTGGTGGTGAGTGTGAAGGGTAGAAGAGACAGGACAGAAATATAGCAGATACGGCAAAAAAAGCAGAAAGGCTGTTGCTGAACTTCTCTGTTTCTTTATTTAAATTTGAAGCAAAATCTAGTCAAGATGTGGCATTCAGTGACTATGACCACTCACTGTTATGGACTGACAACAAGTTGCTCTACAGGTGCTATTCAGGGCAGTACGAGCCCCAGGTGAAACTCAGCCCAGGGCCAGGGAGAAGACCCATTTCAAAGCCACAGCAAGGTGGGTACTCTGGCTGGCCAACAGTGTTGGGACAGTGGTGACAGCCCTCGACAGTAGAGGGAGAGATCAACAGACGTGAAAAGACTGGATGGAGCAGGAGCTTTGGTTCTCTAAGCTTTGAAATCCAAACTGTGACCCAGAAAGGGGGAGGAAAGGAGAGGGAGGAAAAGTAGCTGAGGATTCAGAAAGACCAAAACTCGTAATGATTCTGCACAGAGCCAGGCTACCCAGGCCCACGTCATTTCTGGTGCAAGCAAGCAAAAACAACACAGCCTGTCTGCCTCGGGGCAAAACCTGGAGGGAAACACAGAGGAGAGCGATCACCTCCCCAGGTGATCTGGGGCCAGGGGGGAATCCCAGCTGCGAGACAAAAAACTCAGGGAAGGCTGCAGAAGCCATCGAGGCGCTGGCAGGGCACAGTACCTGTAATACACAGCCAGATGCCCCTCCTCAACCTTGTGGATGGAGGAGTACAGGAAGAAGATGAGGAGTCCCGCGGCAGCTGCGATTACGGCTCCAGCCTGGGCCATGGTCATCCTCACATCACCTGCGGGACAGAGAGCGTTACCACCAGCGTCCCGCCGGGGCCGCCGCTTTTCCGTCGCCTGCACGGAGATCTTCAACGCCGCCCCTCGCTGACGGCGCCTCTGCCCCTTTTCCAATGAGAAAACCTCCTCGGCTTTTGGCCAAAAAGCCAGGGAGCAGCCTGAGAGCACCCCGCTGCGCCACCCCCCTCACGCCAACCACAGCCGCGCACGGCGACCTTCGCCTGACAAGACCGCCGGCGCAGGCACGCCCGCCGCACCGGGGGCCGGCAGCCGCCCTTGCGAGAGCCGGCGGCCCGCAGAGCTGCTCCCCGCCCCGTCTGGGCCCGCCGGCGGCCCCCCCGGGCCTGCCGGTGCCCGCACCTCAGGCCGCTTCCGTGGGCGTTGACGGCCCCCGCCGGGCCCCCCCCCCCGCCCCGGGAGCCGCACGGCGCCGGCACCTCAGGCCCCAGGCCCGCCCCCTCTCCGCGCGCGACCGTACCTGCCGCCGCCGCGTGCCCACGTGCGGCTGAGGCCCCGCGCCCGCCCCGCCGCGCACGCGCCGCCGCTCGCGTCCCCCCGCCCCCCAGCACGGCGGGGCGTGTCGCGGGGGAAGCGGGCGCGCCGCGCGGCGCCTACCGATGGCGTCACGGCCGCCGCCCTTGTTGCTCGGCAACCGGCGTAAGGGCGACGGCCCGCCCCCCCGCAGCTAAGGTCTCGCCACAGCGTTTATTGCAGTTATCTGTATTTAAAATATACATACATAATCTATACGTTCATATGACACACGTGCGCAGTCGCGGCTGCCACCCTTCGCTCTCCACTCCCTTTCCAGGTGCCGCTGGGAGGGCAGCGGGCAAGGCAGGTCGCGTCTCTCCTACAAGCAGGTTACTCGTTTCGGTGAAAGCCCAACTAGGCGGGAGCCCGTCACACACTGCTTGTCACGGCCAAGGGTGTATCTGCCACCGGCCACCACCTTCGCAATCAACGCCACTAAGGTTTATAAAAGACAAGGCAATGGATCAACCAGTCCCCTCCAGCGCGTCACACGGAAGGCTTGCCAAGCCACCTCTCAGCATGCAGGCATGTTGCAGATAGCAGCACATCGGCTCCTTTGGCTATTTCAGCCAGCTCCAATCAAAACTCTGAAAGAAGAAGCAAGGAAACAACTGAAGTGCGGGAAACGGCTCTTGAACATACATTTCCGAGGTGGTGACCAAAGGATGCTCGATATCCTGCGTCTCTCTCTTCTCACAGAATCATATTGATCTAGCAGCCGAAAAACAATCTCACAGTTTCACGGCTCAGTTTGCCCCCGATACAAAATCCCCCATACTTATAGTGCAGTGCTGAGGCATGTCCCATGTACTTGCTTTGGAAATCACATTTTGCGCCGGCACAAAACCTGTCACCGGGGTTCCTGTGGGACGTACTGGTAGTGCAAGAACACAAATGAAAAAGAAAGAAAGGCTTCAAGCCAAACGTATCCAAGAATAGAGAAAAGGTTGTTCTTCATCCTTTTTTCCTCTCTTTTTTCCCCAAGCAAATTGAAGAGGACAAATCCCGTTTTCTGCTGCTTTCCTGTTGCCTAACTTCTGTCCCCTGATGCAAGGAAAAAGGGAAAGAAACCAAACATAACAAACCAGGTGCTGATCTGTGGAGCGTGAGTCCATAACAATGAATAATCTTTCTGGGCTAAAACATGTCTGAGAGATGCTGCAGCTTGGATTGTGGGAGATGACAGAGACATGGATGATTAACATGGATGATAAGAAGCCCGTCATACGGCTTCTCACTCGTCTCCAGCCACAGCAAGGAGACAGGACAGGAGAGAAAATTGTGCTACACAAGTGATACCAACCCTGTCAGAACTGAACAAAGAAGAACAAAGCATTCATCAACCAATGGATGAAGACCAGGGTATGCAAAATTAAGGCTGTTTTCCCCACTAACATAATTACTTTGCCTTAATCGGTAGCTAATTTCATTTCCCCATTCACATTGCTCAATCTCTTGCTAATACAGTGTCATCTGCAACTCACACCAATAAGCTTTCATTTCACCATCCCAGATAACTTAGTAACTCCAGTAAACTCTTGGTTCACTCTTTACTATTATTCATAAACATTAGAACATTAAACTGTTTATGAATTGTAAAAGCTCCATTCCATCAACCACCTCCACTTCCCCAACCCCCTGTTCCTTCTTATGTCAGCAGTTACAATTGGTAAACAGCTTCAACTTTTTTATCCCACAAGAATGGAAGTTAACCCTAAGGAGACCTTTAAGAAGCTTTTTGAAAATCCAAGTTACAGCATATCAGTGGATCTTTGACATCTTTACAGGACTGCAATAAATTTGTGAGACAATCTCATGCTAACAGAGGCTGTATTGACTCTTCTGCATTATAAACAGGTCAATCTACATGCCTAATTGTCCTTTTGTCATTATATTTATACAGGTGCTTCTATGGTATAGCCTCTAAAATCAGCTGAGAGCCTCTTCTAAAAGACCAGTAATCTGTGGCGCTCTTCATTCTTCTGCGAGCCGGGCTCTTTTGAGCAGTAACTTACTGGCTTCACTTAGTAGTTGAGGAACATAGTTTCAGACTGTATCAAAACATCTGGGTGATCGTTATTCACTTTTTTCACTTCTTGCTATTTCAAATACCAATTTGTGCAAAGAGCATTCTTAGGACTCTCTAAAGCCCCACTTCTGCCATAAGGAGAGCTTCAGTTAATGATTAGGAAAGGGCTCTGGAAATGGAGAGCCCTGCCCACGCCAGTGCAGGGACACAAACCAGGACTCTCCAGTCGAGAACGCAACCAGCATTCAGAGCAAGCTCTACCAGCCGGAGGGTCCCACAGAACAGCCCACTCCGCCACGCAGCTGACACTACCACCAAGTGCTACCTTCCATAACGATCAGCATGTTAGTGGAGTCCAGGAGCGTTGACAGACATCACACGCCAGCCACAGCAACTCACATCATCACAAATGACCCCATTTAAGGAGTTCTCCACACCCCCAGAGGACCCTGCTGTGGCTCTTTAAAAATCAGGTCCTCAGAGATACATCAACAAACTTACCATCATACTGTTGTTCTGCTCCTGCCTCGCCTCCTGCAAAATACTGCTAAAGAGTTCGAGGTAATTCAGATTCTCTTCTATCACATGGACAAAATTTTCCCTGCAGGGAAGGGAAGGTATAAGATGACGGATTTAAAACACAAAGCAACACCAATGTCAAAAGGCTCTGCACTGGGGAAAAAAAAAAGACCAAACAAAAACCAACCCAAAAAACTCATTTATAGTTCTCTGCAATTGTAGGAGCTACCTTGCAGGGCACAAAAACATGCCTTGAGGTGGCATCCTGCAGATCCCCACCCTGGAATTGTGGAGTTTTGCTCTCCTTCCCTACGGAGGAACTGCACAAACCACACTGAAACTCAGCCTTAACAGAACCTAGGAAGCGAGCCGAGTACGAGGGGCCTGAAATTACTGCCCACTCCCCATGAGGTTTACATCTCTTGACTCTTTGTACAATGCCTCGTACAGTGAAGTGATGGTCTGAAGAGGAGCTCTGAGGCGACCCAAAGGCACCTTGCTCAGGAAAGCACCTATTAAAAGGTGATCAACCCACATTACTCAGAGGCGAAAAATGCCCCGCAGCAGCAGACAGAAAAGAGGAAGCAGAAAAGGTTGCTCAGGGTTTCAGAAAAATCAACTGACTTCCAGCAAAAGCCTGCTTAGAAGATGTGTATCTTCAGAACCTAGGTATTTCCCTGACCACCGAGAAAGAGATGGCCAAATAGTTTGATGCCTATGTTCACAACCCCTGCCCAGCACCCCCCAAACCAGCATTGCTCCGGATTGAGGGCTGAGCAGTCTTTGCAGGGTGTCTTCCCTTTTGTTACGCTGACTGGAAGTAAATTTGCTATTGAAGCAAAGAGAAAAACCCCTCAGCTCCTGACAACCCTCTTACTCAACTAGGGCTGGCTGAGAGAGAGGGGCCTTAATAACCAAATCCAACCCCAAAACAGAATAACATGACATGCAAGAAATGAATAGCACAGTGCCAGCTGATGGAGATCACAAGCTTTAGCTGAGAGTGGTGTGTGGAACCTGCTCAGGACCAGAGAGCGGAGCTTTCAGAATAAAGAGTTCAACCCAATTCCTAATTTTTTAGAGCATTAGTAACATATGAGCTATGGAAACATCTTTTGGAAGGATAAAAAAAAACCCAGATATTGAACCAGATGGATTGCTTGGTACTGACCCCGACTTCAGACCTCTTCAGAATTAAGACTTTTTAAAAATCACTGAAGCTGTAAGAAGCACTAAATATGGCCTGATTTATCTGGGACTTACACTAGAACTCAGGCATGAAAAGAAACTGCATTTTGCTCAAAATCTCATTGCTGCATTTTGCTGTGGTATGGCCATAAGTAAGTTACTAGAACTCCAGCCAGGAGTTGAACAATGCTGCCTTCAGAGACAGTCTAGCATGCCAAAACTGTCCCTGGCCAGCATATCCAAAAACCCACCACATGGGACATGGTGAAGAGATGCCCCTCAGGCCCCCTCAGCACTGGAGACTCCAGCAGCAGAGGACAGGATTTCAGGGTGTATGCGTACAAAATGGCTACACCAACTTCTCTGCAGTGGCCTCCTCTCCCAACAGCTCTTACCCATCTTCGGGAATTGCCACAGATGACAGAGGGTGAGGTACACTCCCTGAGGAGCTCTGTGGGAGCCACATGGCTGCCGGAGTTGAGGCTGTCCCTTCCAGGCTAGAGCTCACCAGCGATCGAGAAGAGCTCTGAGTCTAGAAAAAGAAGAAATTCATCTGCTGTGATGGGCAAAGGAAGAATTTAGTCAGGCTGAATTATTTTGTACACAAGACTTGCGATTAAACATAAGCACTGTTTGTAACGTAACACACACAATCTAGGCCATGCCTGTGGCCGGCAAGTCAGCTGATAGAACCCTCCGCAGTTTTGCAAATAGCTGGTACCAAATGTCTCTGCATGTAAGTCACCTGTGTTGTTCACGGCATGTCTTCTACACTGAAGAATTAGGAGGCAGTGCCGTGTCCTAAACTGTGAGTCACACACAGCAGCAACTCTCCTGACAGGGGAAAGACATACACGTTTCCTATCCTGACCTTGAATGTAGGCATGCGGAAATCAGGAGATTGCTTCAGCTGTATAGTCACTGTAATTGATGCAGAAAAAGCAGTGTAGTCTTATAACACCTTAAACTAACCAGGAGAGCACCTATTCCGCTTTTGCAGCACTAAAATCATGATAGGTTTAATACATCAGGCTGAAGTGCACCTATCACAGTGTATGCCCTTGCAACAGCAGCACTAGAGGTTCAGGGAATGTAAGAACAAGGCGTGTGGCACGGCATGTCTGCTGTACTCCAGCCACCAGTGATTTCCAGTTTGATGACTTACTGGGACCAAGGACTCCTCTACTGGGCTTCTTTTCCATGAATTTGTCTAGCCCCCTTCTAAAACTGTGTCAGCTTTTAGCATCTCAAACTTCCCTTCTCTACAGTGAAATCAACCATTGTGTGGAAGTTATCCCTTTTTGGTCTCTTCAGAGTTGCATTTGATGTTCCCTGGCTCCTGCACTGGATGGAAGAGCAAACAAAGAGTCCAAAAGCTACTCACGCAAGCAATTTTCAGCAAATGCCATATCTCCCTTTGTCTTTTGCCCTGCATCTGCATCACAGAGTTGTCAGCTTCCTTGATGTTATTTAGAGCTACTTCAATCTTTGGAAGCAAGTCAATGATCTTCTGCTTACAGCCCAAGAGCTTGCTATAATAAAAACCAAACACAAAGTTACTTTCCAGCTTGTGTGGCAATATGTTTTGGCAAAACCAAAAGCCTCACCTTAGGACTCAAGAAAAATTCTGTGATAACACCTCTTTCTCTTAGCACAGCACTGTGATACCTGCAGGTACAAAACCTGCAAGACTGGAGGGACCCCTGGACTTCTCCAAATCCAGTTAAGACTCAAAAAAGCAGGCAGACAACACTACTATTAATAGCCACAATATAAGCTCTTCTTATTTGAAGTGCAAAAATTGATCCTGATGACAATGGACAGCACAGCAACTCAACCATGGTATTTTGTTAATTTTCCCTGATCTGTGCTGGTCTCTGTGGGCTGCCCATGCCATACCTAACAACTTTCTTTATGGGATCTACTATGCATAAGCCACAGATGAAAATAAAACTAAATCACACTTTGCTGACTACTGAGATCTGCATAATGACATTTTGTCTGAACTGCTTGAAGAATTAATGAATTAATGAACAAATCACTGTGGTATCTTCTCAGTTGTTACACTATTTCTTTTTTTCCCTTAAGATTTTAATCCTAACCTAAACGCTGGCAGAATTTGTCTCATTTTAAAGTGAACTCTTGGATGCTAACAGCACAAGCCATTGCATTCTCCTCCCCTTCCCTATTAGCTATAGACATTAGCTATACGTTTGAAAAAAAAGTACGTGGAAATTCAACACAGACACAAAGGAGCAAATTAATATTGCTATAAGAAACGTACACCTGTGGGTGGAGCTTTTGGGCTCTCATCCCCATGGTTTTCCCTCTCCTTTCCTGCTACAAATGCTGCAAGTTGCATTTGTTTGGGGTTTTTTCTGCAAAAAGTACCTGAGATGGCCGAAGAGCTCCTTGAGAACTCGATCTTGGCTCTGTACTGTCTGCACAATGATCTTCACCATGTCCGTGCTGTCACTGTAGGCATGATCTGAAAGGGCCATCAATCACCACGTTAGTAAAATGCTCTTCAGTGAGGAGCCACTCGGGACAGAAATGCCCAGAGTCAAGGAAAGATTTGATTTAATGAGTGCAGCCAAACAAACTGAAACACAATGAAACATCTTAAAATCTGTCACAATCTCTCATTAGGCACAGCTTTTCCTTTATGTCTCTTCTCTCCACACAGTAACATATACAATTCCAGCCACTCTTGCTGTCTAGATACTCTCTCCAATAAGGACTGCAGGTAGCTGCCAAATGCACAAGTAATTAAATCTTTCCGCTCAGCAGCTACAATGTTCAGAACATAATAATCCCTTGGGTTGGAGCGACACCAGAGGAACAGCAGCTCTTCCCGTGTCTGGGGGGAGTAAAGCAATAGTACTGGGGGCAGGCAAAAAGGCAGAGAATGCCAGAAGGCAGACACGTGTTCAGGGCAGATGCTCCAAGACTGAAAACCAAAAGACAAACCCAGGGCTCAGGAACAGGACTACAGTAATCTGGGAGAGCTCTAGGCTCAGCAAAAAGATGAAATCAGCTTCAGGTATGCCCTTGAGTCTGGTTAACTTTAATACAATCATCTGCCTTCTCCTACCAAACGGTATTTTCTGGGTTTGAGCTCTGAAAAATTAGTCATGGGGTATGAGTGTGAAACAGCCTTTGAACCATCTTCTTCCATACCTGGAGGTCTTGTTTTTAATTGCTTGTAGAGGTCTATGGCTCTCTGTTCCCTTTAAAAAGAAGAAAATGATTCATACATGTATCAACAAGCAGGTGACTCGAAAAAAATTACCCTGCAATTAAGTTATGCCTTGCTGAACCTCATACATCGGAGCTGCCACCTTATTCTATAGCTAGTACACAGGTATGACATTTGGAACACAGGGATGGTCTTTCCATGATGGAAACCAACTCTTCCCGAAAAGCTGTCTCTCTTTTCCTCCGAGTATGCATTTTCTCAGATAACCATACCAATTGGAGGTTCTTTACAATTTCAAATTCTCACATGGCTCAGCTGTGTTTTCTTTCCACGGTATCCTTAATTATAAAACTTCATTTTTCTAACTATAGGTACTTCTGCACAACTGCCTGAGATATTCTTGTTCCTGTTCTGCATTTTTTTTCCTGAATTTTACAGTGATATTCTGCAAATGGAAAGAGACAGCTGCATCACAAACAAGAGGACAGAGTTTCTCTTCTTCCCATTAAATACATGTTACTTCCCTCAATATTTGAAAAGCAGCCAAACACTGAAGCTTCCACCCTTGAAAAAGTCTTCACTGTTCTAAATCAAAAGTCTGACAGAAACAAGCAGCAGTTTAGCCAGTTCTAACTCTGCTTTTGGGCCCTCACCAGCCCTCTTCTTCCCCTTAGGTGCCCTTAGATCACCCCAATACTGTTTCAAGAGATCATGCAAGCTGCTTCTGCTTCTGTAAGTCAGCATTTCTAGCGTGCTGGATAGTTATCCATCTTGAAACTCCTGCATCAGCCAAGGACAGGGGGAGAGGTGCCCTGCTGCACCGGGAAAAAGAGAACATTAGCATCCAGCACCATCAGGTAAATTTGAGACATCACCCAGGATCCCTGTGTGTCTCGTGGCTGTGTATATCAAACCTTAAGGTAGTGCTCTGCAGCATGCTTTGCTACAGCCCCAAAAACTAAAGAGCAGGAGACTCAATCTGTTCTCCACTTCACTCATTAAGAGGAGTAGCTTTGGACCAGAATAATCAACAGCTTAGGGCACACTTTAATCACCTTGCAAATAGCTGATACAGCCTTGGGTTTGCAGTGGTGAAAGTGCTTAAAAACAGTGTTTTATGGGGCAGGTTCCTGATTAGTTTAAGCTGCTCTGAATGTGGGCTACTGCTGCAAGAGGTGGTTTCTCCCTTCCACCACTTCCTCCCCTGCGCACCAGTTCTGCTGCTCCTGCAACTACACATGGTAGCAACTTCGTGGATCTAGCTCTGCAAAGAGGGAGGGGGGAGAACATGCCAAGAACAGGCACATTTCCTCGCAGAATACTCAGTCATTTGAAAGAGCTCTTACTAACAACAGATTTAGTGGCTATTCAATCTTGGTGGCTATTTGATCCCTCTCTTTTCTAATTGCCACTTGTGCTCTCAGCAACAGCCCAAACTACAATATTTGCTTCCTACTTCTTAACATCAGTAATACCACTTAGCTCTTGTGTATTTTAATACTTTATAAAAAAATAAGTATTCAAGTTTCTAAATATTCAAGTATCCATGAGCTGTTAATTATTAGGGCCACCAAAATGACCTGAGGGCTGGAGCACCTCTGCTACGGGGACAGGCTGAGGGAGTTGGGGTTGTTCAGCCTGGAGAAGAGGAGGCTGCAGGGAGACCTTATTGTGGTCTTCCAGTACTTAAAGGGGGCCTACAGGAAGGATGGGGAGAATCTTTTTAGCAAGGCCTGTTGTGACAGGACAAGGAATAATGGATTGAAACTAAAGAAGAATCTGACTAGACATAAGAAAGAAATTTTTTTACAATGAGGGTGGTGAAGCACTGGAACAGGTTGCCCAGAGAGGTAGTGGAGGCCCCATCCCTGGAAACATCCCAGGCCAGGTTGGACGGGGCTCTGAGCACCCTGATCTGGCTAAAGCTGTCCCTGCTCACTGCAGGGGGTTGGGCTGGATGAGCTCTAAAGGTCCCTTCCAACCCAAAGCATTCTGTGATTCTATGATTATCCTTGCTTTGAAAACACATTGAAGATATATTTAACAGGATTTTACAACGATCTTGTAATTTTCTGAGTCAACACTGTAAAATTCACTCTTGTCCAATACAAAAAGAAATCCTGCATTTTTCAGTTGAGACTAAGATATATCTTAGGCCCACCCTCTTCTAAGATGAAGTTTCACAGTCAGTGACAGAGAAATGTCCTGTCCTCCCCAGCTGTTTTCCATGTTTCCCCAGGTCTAGTCATTGTGTGGCTGGAGGGTAAGTTCGGTAAGTTAGATGAGTTTACTCCTGTGACTGAATGTTAATCTTTCTTGCACAGCTAGCTTTCAGATACAGCAGTGTCCTGTTCTGCCTTATAGTGCTGCCAAATGATCATTAGAACTTCAAGAGGAAGGAGGAACTTACAGCCGCAAGAGGTGGGATCTTCCCTTTTACCAGCAAAATGATCTTAAACCGATTGTAAACTACTTCATACTCACAGTTTGCAAAAAGGCAAGGAGTGCGTTTCAAAAGTGCCGATGGAACCAACAGAGAAAAAAAAGCCCCTCAGACAGTGAAATACGTAAAATCCATTTATGTGCAATAAAAACAGTAAGCAAAGGACTTACAAGCTCTCCATGACCTCTCCTTGGCGCCTTGCGTATGGACTCTTCTGAAGCTCTACAATCTCTGTGTGCAGAGCCATGATCTGCTCATCCAGATATCCAATATCTTCAGCCTAATGGGGAAGCGTAGGTACAAATCAAACTGAAGGAGGAGAGCAATAAAGCAGATAAAGATATCCAGAATACTTCTTTGGATAATGGGCTGACTCCATGCAGAGTTTAGGAGAAAAAAGCTCTTTGACATGACTGCTGCTACAATAACTGAGGTTACGGTTATTATCTTCTCAGTGCATGATAGCACCTAGATCCAAATCTCTGACAATCACACTGGATGAGAAAAATCAGCTTCTTCATAAATGATATCTCTTTGAGATGCGCACTGCACACACACACACACTCTCTGGCTCTACATACATTCCAGCAGCAAAGATTTATTCTCCTACTCTTACAGCATAGACAGAGGGTGCTCTCAAATTTTACCCTCCTGTATACATTTTGGGTTAACGCTTCTCCAGTATTTCACACCTTACTCAAAGCAATATAAAAGTTACCAATCTCATGCCAAGCCCCCACAGTAAGTTAGGTGAGGCAGCCAACAACAAAATTTCTGAGTGTGAGGAGTAGCTATGTGGTGCCAGACATGCACTGGAGATCCCCAGCATGGTTAAGAAAGCACTGGTCACCATAATGGGTCTTGGCACCATGGACTGTGGGCACTGATCTGCCTTCCTGAGAAAGTATTTCGAGATATTTCAGCTTCTCCTTTCTGACCTGGGGCTGTAGGACCTGAAATTGAACATTTTCCAGAACATACCCCTTGCTGAAGCTGCAGAAGTACTTGGTGTGAGGCTATGGGATGTGATCCCTGACCTGAAAGGGATGTCTGTAGGTCTTGCAGGTAAAGAATAAATCAAGAAGAAGCAGCAGCGAGAAGCCACATAATCAAAGGCGAATCGGATTGTGAGAAAAGAAGTAAACTCTGCTTTCAAAAGAGATGTCTTTATCTGGAGCACCATGACTCACCACACAGCATAACTCTGTCTCTTGAATTCACAGAAGTTAAGCTGCCTGCTAGATAGACTGAGATACCACTGTGCATCACAGAGTAAAACATTTTCCATTCCTGATAAATGGACACGGTGTGACTGTACACGTGGACTGCACAGCTTGAAGACAGAACATAATTCTGATGGTCTGCAAAGTAATTATTTGTTGAGGTTCCCAGTTTTCTGGAAACAGCCACTGACAGCTTTGAGTTATTCTGCTAGAAGCAGCCTCCCTTTTATCTTTGTTGCTTCCTAACAGGAAGCAACGAGATCCCAAAACTTAGAGAGCTAAACAGAGGTGAATTCAGGTGGGAATCCCAATTCCCCTTATCTCCATCACAGGAGCAAGCAGAATCAAGGCTCTAAGAACCTTTTGACTTAGATGAAGATAGGTAATGGATCCCAGAACCTGAGCTACCCAGTCTATTCCTTCACAGAGGAAAAAAATAGGCAGAGTAATTTATTGTTTGTGTTTCTAATGGTGTCTGGGATTTTTATGTATTAATCAGTGTGCTCTGTATTACTATGAGAGCCAATACAAGAACTCCCTGCAGGGGAGAGCAGAAATGCGAGACATCAGCCCAGCAAACCACGTGACAGTCCTGGTCAGCAGAACACGCAATGTTCTTGGCACTCCTGCAGCTAGCTACTATTGCAGAGCACAAAGAAGAGAGTACTTTTTGAGAAATTTTAAACTGAGAAATACATTACAAATGTGCTGATATTTTTTTTTTGCATTCCTTCTGAATGTCGCCACTTCTGAATGATCCCCTCTGAATGCCTCCCCCCTCACAAGCTTTATTCAGTACATCCAGTAGAAGAGAAGAAATAGCTTTTGACAATAAACTACGACCATCCTAACCCTGTCCCTAGTTTTCACCGCTAAAAGCTTATTCCTTCCCTATAGGCCTGGACAGAAATGTAGGCAGAATTATTCTCTGTCAAAAAGGCCTCTGTCTCCTCATCATTTTCAGCGGAAGTAAAATTAAAATGCGCATTCTCAAAAGACAGCGATCAGAATTCTAAGCAGTCGATAAATTTCAACTAGCCTTTCTCGCAGAACTAACTCTGAGAAACAGAAAGCCATTATGTCAGCTCAACTGTCCATAAACCACAAGTGAAAACATCTGTTAACTATTAGGACTACTCAGAGTAAGAATTGGCTCTAGCTCTGCTCTAAATTTCTTAAGGATGACTCTTATTAAAAACTAATTTCCATACTTACTTGCAGAATACCAGAAACTTATGTCTGTACTCCTAAATGAAGTACTGCAATTTTGAAATCACTGCATAGTAAAGTGATTGGTATTATTTTCAGCTTTAGCAATGGAAATTTTTGTGTGCAATAAATCCAACCAGGAAGACTCTTGTCTATAGCAACACCATTTCTTCTGGGCAATAATGTGTCTCTATAGTCTACTTTCCTATATAGACAACTGAGCCTAGTGACGTTTGTGCTGGTTTTGTTCAAATCACTAGATTCAAACAACTTGGTGACTGAGGACTGTTTCTTTTTTAATGCATCTGCAATGCTATTCTCATTCCCACAGCAGGCAGGATATGAAACACACTGAAAGGACATGGCAGTGGCACATACAGCACTAAGTTCCTGTCATGATCTCCTTCACAGAGAGATAATGGAGCTTCTTTAATATCCCCTACCTGCGCACACTGAGAGGCCTTCTCTTCCATCTCCTTCCAGGCTTTCAGCATCTTTTCTGAAGCTTAAGAGAAGAGAGTTGTTAATTTATAAAAAGATATAGACACAAAAATAAAGCACGACCTGACCTTTATGTACATCAGTTGAACACAAAGAGCATGACGCTGAATCTGCAAGCGGGAGTCATGACCCAGAGAGCAAAGACAGACAGCAAAGTTGCAACTTAACAACTCCATGCTTGACCTTAACTCACACGCGAACCCTTTGGTAGGATTTCACTGTTTGCAATCACCGGCCTAAAATGAGTTTGAGTCTTTAAACTCCACAATTAAGCTCAACAACTGCCACTTTTGATTAAACACAGACTGTCCCAAACCAGTTCACCAAGTCTTTACATCTTCCATCATCATCCTTCAGACCAGTCATAATTTTTGACTCAAGTTTTGGTTTTTAGCCATATATCCAAACTATGCATAAATCTTACTATTCTCCCCTGAGTATTATTTGTAAGATCCAGATGTTTCTGTGACATTAAAACTGTAGCTGACGCTTTTTCACCTCATCTCTCAACCTGACTCATTCTACCTCCTGATATCAAGCACAGCAGCGTCACTCCCTTAGCACTGTTCAGAACGGTGTTTCTGCAGTCACCACGCCTGTTTGTTCTGCCATGGATGGTTAGTGGCCCTTCCACTGTACAGCAAGTGCAGCAGCTCTGCCCTCCACTTTATGCCCAGTGACAACTCCAAATTAATCAGACTCTGCATGAATAAATAGCAAACATTTACATCACCAGTACTATTAATACTCCAATTTTCTTAGCTTGGTCTCAGTGGGGAAGAGCTGACCACCTGTTTTGCTGTCACTGAAGGTCTCTAAAAACATTTTATTTTTTTATCCTCCTGCCTTTGCTTCTGCCAAACTCTTCTCCTGCATCTGCTCCAGCTAAAACATACCCATAAAGATGCTGAGGAACACAATAGCAGCTCCTGCATTCATTTTCTTTTAAGCTCTTACCCACAGCCCTTCATAGTCAGCCTGATCCTTTACACAATCAGACAAGACACCCAGGCAAGTATTACACAACACGTACATATGCCATAAGCCATCTGGTCACTGTATCTCTCCAGGTCAAGGCGAATGCTTTGATGAAAGAATTCCAGCTTTGCTTTCAGTTGCTGAGATGCTGACACCATATTGTTTTTCATTTTGATTAGGTTGGCATTATACCGAAGAAGACTGAGCCTAACAAATGAAACAAGAACGGCACACATTAGTTGAAAAGTGTATCTGGACTTACATGGCCAGTGCTGTCACATTACCTGAAGGAAATACATAGCTAGCAAAAAATCTCATAAGATCCTTGGAACAGGGAGTCTCAGTGGGGTCATAAGACTCCATCTCATGTTCTCAGAAGCTGCACATCCTCAGCAAGCAAAAGAGAAAGTCCTTCCTCATTTCCCAGGATTTTTTTTTTTTTTTGTCAAGCCCAGTTAAACAGTTTTTGCAGTGTAGCGTATTTCTTAGCATTTACAGGGTCCTGTAGTGCATCTTGTCCCTGGTGAATGCTGGCACCTTTTTTATCACTTGGGATATATGACACTGCCCATTCTGTGATTCAGTCACAGGACAAAACCCTAAAAATATAACAAACAGTTCCACTCATTCTGCCACTTGTGAAATTACTATCCTGGACAGCCTTAGAAGGAATGTTGCCAGCAGGTCAAGAGAGGTGATCCTTCCCCTCTGTTCAGCACTGGTGGGGCTGCACCTGGGTCCAGTTCTGGGTTCCCCAGTACACCAGAGACATGGACATACTGGAGAGAGGCCAGTGAAGAGCCATGAAGATTATTAAGGGACTGGAGCATCTCTCCCATGAGGAAAGGCTGAGAGAGCGGGGACTGTTCAGCCTGGAGAAGAGAAGGCTGAGTGGGGATCAAAACATACCCGAGGAGAGGGTGCATAGAGAACAGAGCCAGGCTCTTTTCAGTGGTGCCCAGTGACAGGACAAGAGGCAATGGGCAAAAAATTGAAGCACTGGAGGTTCCCTCTGAACATCAGGAAACCCTTTTTTACTGTGAGGGCGACGGAGTGCTGGCACAGGTTGCCCAGGGAGGTTGTGGAGTCTCCCTCCTTGGAGATACTGAAACGCCATCTGGACATGGTCCAGGGCAACCAGCTCTAGGTGGTCCTGCTTGAACAGTGGGGCTGGACTGGATGACCTCCAGAGGTCCCTGCCAACCTCCACCATTCTGTGAGTCTGTGACTATATTCAAGGTTCAAGTTTTTTCAGTTATTACCAATGTCAGGCACTACACGGTAGAATTCCTGGAGTGGAATAAGCTCCCAGGACAAGTATGTTTTATAATGTAAAAGTATAGAACAGCAGAGGGCTGTAAAACTTTGGGTAACCAAAACTCCTTAAGATGTACATTTCCATACAAACATTCTCTGTATTTGCATAATAGTGAATCTTCTGAATGAGGAGTAACAACTTACATGGCAGCTCTCTGGCCCTGGAAAAGCCTGCTATAATCTTCTTTTAGCCCAATCACGTAGTGAACTGCTTCTGCCCATACCTTGCGCAGCTGAGGAATTGGCAGTTGGATTTTACTATCCTGTACTGAATGCAAGAAAAACACAATTGTACACAAACGAAAGGACAACTCTAGAAAAGGACTTCAGTGCTTACAACATTCCTAATTCCTGCTTCAGGTGCCTAAACTAAGGGATCACGCCACATAAGGTCTGCTCAATTTTTATGTGACGCTGCCTAAGCATATGTAAGCTTTTCACATTACAGCTCCCCAGGTGTTTGACAGCCTACTACTGGCCAGGCAACAGCTCATGTTTGAACTCACAGCTACAACAATACCAATTTCTTTGAACACTTTGGCCTACTGGCACTAGCAGACATGGGGCACGCTGCATGAAACATAGCACAAGGCAGGACCCATGGGTGGTTTTATCCAAAAACTCTACCTAGAGCACTTGCCTAAGCAAGCAAAGCAAGTTTAACTGCTCCATTTAATCAGTTGATATTGGTCACTGTCCTGATGTGCATTTCATCTGAAAATGTCTTCAAACCTTTTATACATTTCTTCCTGGATTCCTGACATGGATGTTTAAGGGAAAAAGACACAGGATTTATGTGTGTTCCCCTATAGAGAAAGGGAACTGTCAGTACATTGGGATATCAATAAACACGTTGTAAAAATCTTGCCTTAGCTCCAAGACATTCAGCACAACGACACCATGCAATGAGATTCACCAGAATAAAATAGCCCAGAACACAGAAAAGAAACAATCAGAATAAACTGGAGTGAGAGTAAAAGGAGACAGGGAAAACCAGCACAACTTCTGCAGAGCCAGGCCAAAGAAAATTATGCTACTTAACAGTAACTGTATGTCACAAGGCATTTCCTTTACATGCAGTATGCCAGTAGGTGCCTCCTGTTCCTTGACATTATTTTTTCTTTCATATAGGTATACAAGGTCCTTCATACGGGTATATTGGGTATATATATATATTGGGTATATATATTGGGTATATATATACCTTCACAGATGTATATTAGGTCCTGCAGATGACTGCTGTCATTTCAGGAGACATGGAAGGGAAGCTGTAAGCAGATAAGCAGCTTTCATGCATGGTCTAGAAGTATACTGACGATGCCAGGGCCAGGCAGCAGGACCAGAAATAAGAGGGACCAAGTGGAGCAGATCCCACCAGCATCCATGCAGCAGTAGGCAGGCTCTACTCCTAACAACTCAAGAGGCAAGAGGGGCCCGGGCATTCTCAGACACTTGGCTCTGCTTGGTGAGACCAGAAGTAGGATCAGTGCTATGGGGTTATGGACACATTATCAGTACAGCTGAAAACTGTTGAGAAGACTGTACAAGAGTGCAGGTTTTGAACCTCTGCCAAGTGTCTCTGAAGACCAGCCCTAATGCATAACCTCCACAGGGGGTTGACAGCAGCTCTGCAACTGGTGGAACACGGCCAAACACACTGGCTTGGCCCTGTGATCAGAGCAAGGAGGATTTCCTCATACAGGGCCTGAACGATCAGCAGCATAGAATGAGGGACCTGTTCTTTCACTTAGGTGAGACACAAGAGATGGATCACAGGTGAAATGCAACTATCACAGATAGTACAGGGCAAAAAGGTAATCTGTATCCTCAGGATGCTGATATGGGGTTCAGAAGCATAAATCTCAGAGAGCTGTAGGAGGGCAAGTGCTCATAAACATCCAAAGCTCCCAGTCTCAGGAGACCAGACTGCAAGGAGCTGAAGCCTGTACCCATGCCCAGGGAGGAGGGAAAGAGGAGAAGGGATATGTGCACAACTTCTACAGATGCTAAACCCTAAGGTAAGAAGGTCCCTGACCCTTGGTACCACCAAAGGACATCTATGTGGGCTATCACTCAAGTTCTGCAAACATCTCCCGGCATGATGCCACTGCAACACTCTGTGGGTGTGAAGGGACAAGACCCTTTAGCAGAGCGGAAGGCCGTGCAAATGACACCACAGTCCCCAAGTGAGAATCTTCTTTCCAGAATGTAGCATGCAGACATAACCAAAAGTTCCCCTCTTTAGGCCACAAGATTAGGTTGTGCGTATTACCTCCCAAGCCTTCATTCACATTGTGGTTCTGTTTAAGTTGGGCAATGCTTAGGTTTAGGTATTTAGGTGGGGTAGATGCTGTTCAGGACACAGAATTTAATACAAGGGCAAAAACCTTAAATGAATTCTTAAGTTGGTCTATAGGAGAATTCCCAAAAGGCAGGCAATAAATTCTCTGAACTGTTATATCTACAAAATGTGGAGATACAGTACTGTAGATGAAACTTTGTTAGGCTGTTCCAGGTTCTTAAATGGTCCTCTTTGAATTAGAGAGTGCCCTTCAAGATAACACGTAAAGATTTGTAAGGCAAATCTACTTTCATATTACACAAGAAGCAATGCTTTCAGTTCCCAGCTGTCCTCCAGCGTACTTACCAATGTAATTTACACAGTCAGACAGACTTCGAGAAGCAAAGGGTCCATCATAGACAGTTTTGCTTTTATCAAACAAATAGACCATGTAGCTATCCCAACCTCTCTGGCGAGAAAAGATAAGAGAACATAAACAAGAGAAATCCCAAATACAGCTCATACTAAGCCAGAGGGTCCTGGCTACATCATGAACTAGTTACCGTGGGCAGACACTCTTCTTATCATGTGCCTTAAAGAAAATGATTTTGATAGAACCCACAGAAAACACAGGACCCTTTGCTAGCAAGTTACTTTATTTAAATATTTAGACAAGAGTATAACTATAGGGATCTGCTTACGTTACCCGATAAATGAAATAATGCTAGAGCTGAGAAGTCACTACACTTGCAGAGCAAACTGTCCCCAGTGGGAGAAGATTAAGGCAATTTATCTTCCCTAAGATTTTAAATTCCCTGAGAATGTGAAAGACATCAAACGAACAGAATCATTCTTACCACACCATCAATAACACACTGGGAAGCAGGTTTCCGAGGGTCCAGGCAAATCCCCGTTTCCAACAGCAGTTCCTGATTTCCAGTACTTATTCCAGTTTCAAACTCAATGCGAATCTGAAGGGAATGAAGGCTTTCCTCGGGATGCAAGAGAAATGAAACAATCTTGGCAGAGGTCATGTTTAGGATGTGTACTATCTGTAATGAGTACAAGTTGATTACAAGTCACCGGCTATCAAAGACAAAGGACACAAAGACCTGGGAGGGACTATGTAGCAATTAATATGTTAGACTGAGAGCATCATTTGAGTTTTAATGACTACAATCATCAAGTTCAGCAGTAAAGGCCCACATAATAAAACTCAAAGTCTGGGCCTATAACTTTTAACTTAATGTCAGAGAAAAATTACAGTCAAACCCACTAATAGCCTTCACAAGCCATGCTGCAGCTTAATTACATCAAAGGAATGGTGACAAGCTAGCATAAAGGCCACCTTGAGCCTTGTTGTCTCTGATGCTGGCCAGTAGTGCTCCCAAGAAAGGGAGTCCCATTTCCTTTAATTCCTCCGTACAAAAAAGCGGTTACATGCCAGTGCTTGTCTTCTCACTGCTCTCATGGCCCTCTCTATAGTTTAACCATATCTGGGCAGAGACTGTAGGACCCAAACCACACCATGATATACATATTTTTGACAAGTCCCAATTATGGGCACAATATTTTGTTTTTTGGGCTTTAATTCTTTTGGAATCCTTCCAGATCGGACAAAATTATCCTCTGGCTTCTACACATGCTTGCCTCAGCTAGTCTTACTCCAGCAAAGCTCCAACAATTACTTGAAGGGAAGAGTCAGGTGAATGTAATCTCTGCTCTGCTACAGGTACTACTATAGTACATGGGCCTGGAGGTCACAGCATCAGCAGTGGAGTTCAGGAAAACTGTTATTAGCAAATATTAAACTATTATTTGATCTTCGTGAGTCCTTTCTGAGATGACACAGTAATATAGGGTCATTCTTCTACTCCAACGGTAAAGCTAGAGATTAATATTCCTGGTGACATTTGGCCTTCAGGTATGTACTGTACAGGCTATATATATATATCCACTCACTTCCCAATACCAACAAAAACATTCCTCATGATCCTGCAGCTGGATGATGCCAGGATTATAGCTTTGCTCCACTGAACACGCTTTCTGTCCTCTGAGATGCTTTCAGTGGGCCTTTAAACCCAGTAACAGCCCTCACTCACCTTCAAATTCAGTATGTGATCCATTATTACAAAACACTTTGGACGACTGGTCTCAGGATCTAAACCTCCACCCCTCTGTTGTGGATCCCAATTCAGCATCAGTTGCAACCAGTTTTCCATTGGTTCTACAATTAAACTAAAACAGAAGGGCCGTAAGAAAGAGGAGGCAGATACTCTACAACACTTTGTCCACTTAGGAAACTAGGGTCTCACAACAGCAATAAGGTTACAACTCTTTGGTTAGAGACCATACGTGTGCAACATCCGCTGAACATGTGTGAAGATCAGCGATTTCACTGCAGTCGCTCATCCCGACAGCAGGGAAAGCCTGGAAGGGGAGGAAAGCACACACAGAGCGAGCATCCCTGCTGTGACAACAATCTTCACTGAGCTCAGCAGGAGCACATGCCCGTCCCATATACCTTGCATTACACTTCTCCCTCTTCCTGACTCATATTCATTGAGTCAAAAGTATCTTGACACATCAGTAAGGTGTGCCAGAATGGATAAGAGGGAGAATTTGGGTTTTTTTCCTCCAAAACACATCCGTGATACACATAAAATCAAATAGTTTTCAAAGCCTGGTCTGCAGAATAACCATTCCTGTGCTGCAGAGTTGCCTGGAAGGTTCTCCTCCACGTTTATCCACACAAGAAGCACATAAGTTTATTGTCAAGAGCGTCTTTAAAGACAGTACACAGTGCAAAAAGTCCAAAGCACTGGCACAAAGCCACTTATTTCATCCTCAACTCCAGTACTTTTCCTAGAAATCTGCCAGTGCCAATGAATTGTGCTGCACTGCTGGGCGCATCTAAAGACACAAGTGCTAAGTAAGCGACAAACGATCAAAGTCTTGGTACAGACCAATGAATTCGGGTTGAAGACCCTCCTGGAGGTCTACAGTCTGAGCCCTAGCCCACAGCAGGGCCAATGTCGCAGCTACAGCAGGCTGCTCAGGACTGTCCCAGCGAGTCTGGGCAGTCCCCACAGATGGAGATCCCCCACTGCTCGGGGCCCTGTCCCAGGAGCGCAACGCTAGCACGGGGAAACCTTTTTCCTGTGCCCAAATTTCATTTCCCTTTTTGTAACTTGTTCTGTTGCCTTTGGTCCTTTTGCTTTGCCTCTCTGAGAAAAGCCTAGATCCGTTGCCTCTGTAACACCCAACTAGATAGTAGAAAATAAAATTAGATCCCCCTTTGCCCCTTCTCTTCGCCAGACTGAAGAAGCCCAGCTTCATGGGCCTCTCCTTGTGTGCTCTATTCAACAGGCTCTGACCATCTTTGTGGCCTCTGCTGGACTTGCTGCAGTTTTCCCAACACAAGTACTAGAAGCTTCTGCTTTCATGGGGCAGCGAACTCAACTTGATGGTACTGAATCTCATAAATCAAGCACTTATCAGGTAGATATCACTCAGTGGCCTCAGCTAGTTTTACTCCAAAACTGCAGGGCAAACTGCCACTAGAGAGGCCCAAAGTATCAAAAAAGAGCCATGAGGCTACGGGCTATTCCTTAACAGCAAACGGTAGCTTGCCAGGAGCTTGAAACGCTCTTTAAGAGAAAGAAGGAGGACCCCTCAGTACTTGGCATAAAGAAGGAGGAGCCCTCAGTTTAAAAGACAAGCCAAAAATTACCACACGTAGTCACAAGGACACACTTACCCACAGAGGCTGTGAGGCTGTGGCAAATGGGTACTAAAGCGAACCTCCCCATTCATCTCTTCAGAAGCAAAGATGTGCTTTGGATCCTTCTTCTTGATTTTTTCATGCCTAGAAAATAAAATCCTTTGTGGATATACTGACAATGTTACTTTTGTAAAGGGCCAATTGAATATATGGCAGCAGCAAAAAGCACCAGTCTAGTAGCTTTAGAAGACAAACTCTTCTTTCAGGACAAAGACAACGTTTCCAAACAACCCACCCAGAACATCTCCAAGTGGGAGAGGAGAGTCCTTGCAGTTAACTCTGTCTCTGGAAACATTTTTGCGCCTGCTTGCAAGGAGGTCTGGCGAGCGTCAAACAAGAGGATCAATAGGTAAACAATTCACTGACCACAGAGCAAGCCTGCACAACAAAATGAGCCTCCACACGTTAATGAGACAGGAAAGATTTGCAAGAGTCATCTGGCGAAACCTCTGCCCTTACCTTGAGCCAAGTGAAGCATCTCGTAAGTGTTAGAAATGCAGCATGCTATTGGATCCAGTACCAGGGAAAGCATCACCAGCAACTTTGCCTCAGTTTCCTCACCTTGGCTCACTTCAGCACTGGTACAAACCTTGCCTCGAGCTCAGCTGCTGCCGGAGCAGCAGGATTTCCCAGGTCAAGTCGACCGTCATCAGTCAGCTGTGAGGCAGCTGAACACTTCCTGCTCCTGGAGGCTGCCAGCCTGCTCTCTTTCCCAGTCAGCACCAACTGGAACCAAAGCCACACGTGTGTGGCCTGCGCTGTTCTCTTCTTTTATGGACAGGGAAGAGCTGTTTCTAATCTCATTCATTCATTAGTTTTCTACTGCTTGCATTAGGAAACCAAGTTTTCCATGTTGGAAAAAAATGCAACAAATATTGAACTATTAAAATAATAAAATGCCAAGAATTAGCAGTTAAAAGGGCAGCTATTGCAACATATCGGTTAAAATTATTTTTTGTTAACACATAATAACTTTTTAAGCTAACACTTGCATAAAATCTCAAAATTACCTTTTCTCCTGCTATTATTTCAATGCTAACAGAAAAGCAAGTTTCGTATTTTTTCTGTTGTGGAATCACCCTTTTAAAAACCAAGCTTACATACACTCCTGGTATTGCAAGGTAAGAAATGGAAAGACAAAAATATATATTTTTGCCCCTTCTAGCCCTTCTTCTAGCAAGCAGAAACCACATGCAGGTTAAAGTCTTTCAGTCACCTCTTTTGTAAAGTTACTTACAAACACATGACTGTGCGTTTACTACACAAAACATGCTCTGTCTTGCTGTGTTATTTATTGCTAAAAATAAGTAACCTCACAGCCTAGGTGAGCAAAGGACTGTATCACTCCTTCCCCTTACATTTTTCTGACACTGATACACAGACCGGTTTATAATTATATTTTTTGATTCAAATTTCACTTGTGAAGGAATCAGTATAACCAGAGGCTACCACACAATGTCATAAGCGCATACCACAATACGTACAAAGAGACAGTCAAACTGTCATTGATACTACTAAAGTATCAATGGCTTCTGCAAAGCTTAGCAGACCACCAGCTGCAGCACCTAACGAACAATAAATTTATCATTCTGGTTCACGCTGTCACCTCACCACACACAGCAGCTGTCATTCCTATTGCCTGGCATCACCACTTGCAGAATAAGTGTCTTACCAGGTAAATGGCTGCAGATTATGTAAGAAAGGTCTAAATCCTGCAATGCATTCAAACACCATCGTTCCAAAGCTCCAGTAATCAACAGTAACCAAGTAGGATTTATTCTCAAAGAGTTCTGGAGCCTAAAAAGGATCATGAAAAGACACTTTGAAAGGGGTGTTTAAGGTCATCTATTTTCTTGCATTTCTGCAGAGACAAAACTGTGCCTAGGCGTGGCCCCCAGCTCCACAGAGGCACGGGGACCCTGCTGCGGCCCTGCTTAGGCTGGGCCTGGAGCACCCAACCCACGAGGAGAAAGGAGGGAGCTGGGCTTGTTGGGTCTGGCTGTGGGGAGGCTGGAGCGGGGGGCAGGCTGAGAGCAGCCCCCGACCGTGGCACAGGAAGGGATGGAGGGGATGGACAGGGCCAAACTCGTCTTGGAAGCGACAGGTGATACAATGAGGGGCAACAGGCCCGGATCACCATCTGGGGGGTTGAGGTTGGACGTGAGGAAACACTTCTTGCCCTGGACAGGCAACAGCCTTGGGAAGGGTCCCCAGGAAGGTGCGGGATCTCCATTTTCGGAGGTTTCAGGGCTTGACTGGGCCAAGCCACGGTTGCCCTGACCTGCTGGTGACAGTCCTGCTGCGAGCAGGAGCCTGGACAAGGGACCTCTGTAGGCTCCTTCTGACAGACACTTCTGTGATTCTATAAAATGTGGCAATACCACATCACTTGTGTACATGAAAAAAATAATATCTTACCAAATATTGTAATGTTCCAACAAATGAAGTGCATAAACTTCCTTGATCCAGATCCTTTGCGTATCCCAGGTCTATTATTTTGTGAACAATCTGTAGACAGTTTAAACAGTTCATCAGAAGAGCAAATTCAGAGAAAAAAAAAAACCACCAAACCACCCAAATATCTATGCAGTGACATGCACAGCATGCACTCAAGAAGAGGAAAGCCAGAATGGAAATGCTGGAGAAAGTCCATAGCAAAGCTTTGATACATGACACAG
The DNA here is from genome assembly GCF_030463565.1 of Pelecanus crispus. NCBI lineage: Eukaryota > Metazoa > Chordata > Aves > Pelecaniformes > Pelecanidae > Pelecanus > Pelecanus crispus. The sequence goes on along the minus strand of NC_134652.1, from coordinate 39,160,529 downwards.
CATTAAGGCTTTCTGTTTCACCACATAAGCTAGCGTTGTCCACCTATCTCAGCTTAGACTCGACTTTAAATAAAGCAGCTTGCCAGTTACAGCTTGGCCAAACAGAGTATCTAGCTTTTTACCTGGGAATATAAAGTTATTTGTTTAAAGAGTAACAATAGAGAAAACAAATTTCATTACAAAATCTATCAGGCTGACTCTCTGAACTAGCTTGATTTTACATGCAGTCCTCAACGCCACAAACACGGGGATATGCTACAATCTCATATCGTTCATATTCTGTTGCAGGCAAAATCTATCAGGCTGACTCTCTGAACTAGCTTGATTTTACATGCAGTCCTCAACGCCACAAACACGGGGATATGCTACAATCTCATATCGTTCATATTCTGTTGCAGGCAGGATTCTTGAAGCAAAAGTGGTTTGTTTTTCATGACAAGGATTTAAGAATAAGGCACAATAGGATTTATGGCTTCAAGAAGACATAAGCTTTTAGTAAATTCACAGTGCAGTTTTCAGCCCAGTTCACTGCCACAAACAACTACTTCTCTTTTATTTCTCTCAGGCAAGACAAAGCTGCTGTCAACTTCCAGAAAGGACAGTGGGAACACCACTGACAGAGGCCACTTGACTTACCTTCCCACCTTCATCCTGAAGAACAATATTTTCAGGCTTTAAATCTCTGTGTATAATTCTGTTTTCATGCAAATACTGGATACCAGACCCTGAAAGACATGTTTGATTTAATAGAAAATAAACTCACATTGATTAAAGATACATCTGATAAAATCTAATATCTCTTGACTTTGGGGTTGACATCAATAAATTTTCATTTTAAATCACCATTAAGAACTATTAACTAAAACATTCATCAGCTTAATGCTAGGACTGAACTAGCTCTGTTCCTCTGCTCTGCAGAAATGGAGGTTACTATGGCATTCAGACCTCATGACATAACCGCAGGTCACATCTCTTGTCTGTAAGCCAAGAGAGAAGACAGCTGAATTCTTCTCAAACTGTAGAGTTACAAAATGAACCACAGCATGCAGACAAGCAAAACAGGTCTCCAAAATGTGCAGGCAGCTTGAAACAGCTCTGCATGTCCTTTAGCCTAAGATCTTGGTAAATTAACACAGGATAACAAAAAGACCCATTTATATATGTGAGCACATTATGCGAGATGCTGACGAAAGAAAGCACTGAAATGAATTAAGCAAACGAAACAAGTCGAATTTCCCTTTGATCTAGAACAACTGCCAAACAGTGGCTTATAGAGCTTCCAGTAAACTTTCACCATTGCCAAAGCACCACAATGCAAACCATCCCATCAGGGAAGGGACCATCCGGCTGCGACGAAGCAGAAGCATGGCTAGAGCTAAAAACTGATTCCTGGGCAGCCTCTGGTTAACGCTGTGTGGAGCAGCTGACCAAGGTGCTGCTAGCAATGCCCCGGTCAGTATTACCAACACTGAACTTAAGGGCTCAAGGCTTCCCCTCTGCTGGTGGGGGACTGGTTCTGTCACTCCCACTGCTAAAAATGAAATTCCATGATTGCTTTAAGCCAACCTATGGGGCTGTCCCCAGAAGGAACACAGTTTCCTAAACTCTCCGTTCCCAGACGCAAATTTCCATGGCAGCACAAGCATTTATGTCACCGCATGATCAGCTTGATCCTGGGACAGATCCAGTTGGAAACCACTAAGAAAAAAAATCAGCAGGTTTTATTCAGGCTGGTTTCCAGAACCTGCTCCTCACCTGGGTACGGGAGTGGCTGTAATAGGGGAGGGAATGGGAGCGGGTGCCCAAGAAAAGGCAAAGAGCAGAACTTTGCCTTGCGGCAACAGTCCACACTTGAACTGCCTTGAAGGGACTGTGGAGCCACTAACAAAAAAGAAACAAGAGAAATCCTGCCTGCAGGAAGGGCGAAATTTGCTACTGGCCCACCCAAATAACAATACTGGCCACTAAATAAAAGATTATCAAGCAAGTGTCTGCCACAGGACATAGCCACAGACAAAACAGAAAAGACGACTTTCAACATTTGAGGTTGGGGTTTTTTTGGTTTGGTTTGTGGTTTGGTGGTGTTTTTTTTAAAAAGTCATGATTTTTCAATCTTGGAGATGTGAAAGTGGAAATTAAAGAAAAGGTCCCATGAAAGCCCCAAAGCAGGTACTGTATTTTCTCATCTCCATCACGGGGTATTTTAAATTTTCCTATGCTAAAGATACTCTGACTGCACATCGTGCAAAGCCTACTACCAGCCGTGATTGTAAATTCTTTACGGGATTATTTTATGAGAAATATTCAACCAGTATGCTTTGTCCACAGTTTGAACACTTTCTCCCATGAGGGAGAAAGTCCCCAGCCTTCACTGATTTACCGTTTATACATTTAACAGCTTCTAACTTGCATTTCTTCCCACTGCATTTTCAAATCTTTGTCAAAGACATGCCAAAGACATTCAACTTATTATGAAGACAACAGATCCCGTTCTGCAAGTGGAAGGGGAACAAGTATGAAGAAATGCAGAGTTGCACTTGATTTTGGGAACTCAACTACAAGCCCTCTGAATGCTGAAAGGACAGAAGCCCAGGCCAGTAAGTCCAAAATGCTTTCTCATGCCAAAACGATCTCCAGTCCTACAAGCAGAGATGGGTTATCTGTAAGAGAACTAAAAAACCAAGGAGCTGTACTGAGGAGCTCTCCTGGACAGCCTGCTTGCTAGAGAAGCCATCTGTAGAAACCTTCAATCAGATGAATTGTCCTCTCCAGGGTGTCCAAGCAGCCAAGGTACTTCCTGATGGACAGGAAGGCCAGTCTGAAGTCTCACATCTTTTGTTTTCTTGCAGTGCTCTCAGTGGTCAAGAATGGCATCAAGCATGCTAAAGCTCAACAGTTTGAAAAATGAGATATGTGATGAAACACTTCTGGACACCATCAAGTTTGTGTCGCAGAATGATTTCAATAGATCACTACAGCCTTGGGAAATGGCTCTAAAGCAGGCACCCAAAGGTATCAAATTAAATTGTTCCCTATGAGCAATGCTGTCACCTTGGGCTACTCCCATCCTGTATGGATTTGCTGCCTGCTCCCTTCCCAAACTGCAGAATCTGAAATCCACATGATATCAGACACCTTCTGTAACATGGATCAAGTTGATGTCTGGCTAATTCTCATCTGGTCATCACTCTGCCTCCCTATAGGCTGCCTTGGGACCCTCCCTAGGGCTGTGCACAGCACAGCAGCAGTGTTGGTGGGAAAGGTGGTTTCTTCTCCAACCTCATGCTTCAGCCTCCCATGGCGCAACATGGGGCTGGTGCCCCTTGTTACACAGCTCACCAAGTACAGTTTGGTCCCATCTATCACCTTTGCATCTGCCCTTTCTGTAGTCACAGGCTGCGCTCAGACCCTCCTCAGCCCCCCTGCACTCAGACCCAGCAAGCCCAACTCCTGGTGGGTCAGGTGCTCCAGGCCCTGGGCAGCCTTTGTAGCGCCTTGCCAGGATCTCCACATCCCTCTGGAACTTAGGGCCAGATGTGAACAACTGTATCCAGATGTGGCCTTCCCAGTGCTGAGTAAAGGAGACAATGATCTCCATCACTGTGCTAGCCACAACTCTAAACCAAACAGGATTGCTCTTCTAAAATGAGAAGCTTCTCAACTTATTTTAATAAGGCACACTTATTTTGGGATCACCTACCTAATTAACCCTCAGTTGAGAGCAAATCATTAGCCAGAAGATCGCTGGACTAGCCACGGCATGGTTGGCTTCCTCTTCTGCTATGCTCTTACCTACTTTGCTCTCAGCTCCACTCCAGTTTAGCATCTCCTCTGTACTGTCACCTGGAACAAACAGAATTTCCCTCCTACTAAGCAAACCCTACGCAGTGCGGCTACAGGGCAATTTTGGCGCTTCTCACGTTGGTCTTCCTTTTTGGCTTGTAAAAGTCACATTCCTTCAACTGATGTGCAGTTTGGCACCTCCAGAGCCACGAACAGAAATGGGTTTGAATGGAAAACCATAACCTTAACTAAACGTTATGGTCATAGTTACCTACAACTGACCACTACACAGCTTTTCCAATCCCATTCCACAGACATGTCATTAGTGCAAGCTTCTTGTCTCTGTGATGAGCAGGGATACCAAGTCCTTCCTTTGCACTAGAAATGTGATCTGTTTTAACACCCTGTTCTCATTAGTTCCCTTTTCAGGGTCAGCTGAAAAAGCAAAATGCCATAACACATAATTAAAAAAAAAAACCCAACCCCCCCCCAAAAAAAAACCAAAACACAAGAAAGGCATTAGACTACGTACCAATGTCGCTAAGCAGAGAAAGTATTTGACTTTCCTTAAGTCCGCAGCAGTTTTCTGGTTTGTTTAGCAGCTACAGTAAAGAAAAAGATGTTTAGACCCACAGCGCGACAGTTAACAGTCAAGAACAACATCTTCCATCCCCTGCTGACACAACACTGAAAACAGCACAGCTCAAATATAACTCTAGTTGAATGAGGCAGTTGGCTTTGTGAAATAAAAGCACAGGGCAAAAAGAAAACAACTTGGACAAAATGAAAATTCATTGCACACAAAGATGGGTTGAAAAGAAGATTTGGACTGCTAGAATAATACCACAAAAGCATGAAAGCCATCAGAAAGCATATATTTGCATATATACTTCCTTTTACTGCCAACCTCGTCTCTTAGAATTGTCCCTACTGTTTTAAACAACTTGAAAACATAAAAAGAGGCTCAGTAAGTTACTGATACAGTAGCTGCTATCGCAGATATGCAGTTATTGCATTCAACATCTGCTCACATTCCTCCAGTGCCATTTAACACTGGTAACAAAAACGACAACAGAAAAATGAACTTCCTGATCGCTTAGATGAGGCATTTTCTAAGCCAACCTTAATCAACAGGGATTTGCTTCTTCAACCCTATACAAATGGTTGCTTCCTGAATCCAGCTGCAATGGAAAGGGAGCATGAACTCTTATCGGGCCACGCAGCCGCTGCCTGGGGAACTACTGAAAGGTTCCTTTACTCTTGGGTGTTGTTGCTTTGCAGAAGGGCAGTTCCCTGTTCAGCAGGAAACAGGAAAGTCTCTGAAGGCCTGGAGGCCCCAACCCAGTACCACAAGGATCCTTGCCTGCGCTGAGAGCAATACAACACTGGATACATGCGAACCAAAGCCAGGTCAGACTCCAAACAGTCTGCAGCAGACTCCAAACAACACTGCAGCAAAGCCAAACACTCTGGGTGCGAGTATCTAGGCTACAGCAAGCTGTATTAATGCTAAAGCAGTTCCATGAAAGGACACGCTGCTTCAGGACAAAAGCGTATCTGCCCTTGGATTGTTCTCTGTCCTCTGGTTTAAAAAACACAAGCCTCATTTCCCACGTGGTTTTTTTCCCCACTTTCCATTTACTTCCCCACGCCTGTACCTAAAAAGAAAAGCGCCACAGAACGTACACAGTTTCACAGACAACCATGGTTACAGAAACAGCATTAACCACTTATTTTGCTACATATTGCAAAGCAAAGCAGACATTACCTTCCGGAGGTCACCCCCCGAACAATATTCCATTGCCAGAAGAGGAACGTTGTTAACCAGAAAGTTCATCTCCTCGGGAACTTCACAGGCTCTTACTACATTGGGATGGTTCAACCTAAGCACATGGAAAGCTGGATGAAAACTCTGGACTCCTCTTTTGGAAAAATGAGACAACAGATTGTCAACCAACCATATTTCATGTTACAGGTACAATTTCTGTTCCCCAAATGTATCCTTGCTGAGAAGTACGCTCTTCAACTGGTACTTACCAGTATCCAAATGCATAAAATCCATACCTTGGGAACACACAAACCAGTGGTAAGCAGAAACGACATCTCAAAGTCCAGGTACAGCACTTTGATGATGGGGATCTAGGCTCAAGTTCTGGATTCCTGCACATTCCTGGCAAAGTCCTTACATACATGTCTCTGTTTCTGCATGTGGGGACAGTTTCCCCCCCAGTCCAAGGGTTTCATGGGAATCCGTTAAACTTGTACAATTGTACTAGGGAGGTAGAACCAGGCAGGTGAAATCCACATACATCGGGAAGGATTCATTTCTGCAACTGAATTCAAACAGCTGCTTCCCAACTGTTTCTAATACATGTTGCTCATGAGAATAAAAGACACATCCAGAAGGAAGTGAAGACAAATTACTTCTGTGTACACCTTCCAAAGCCTCTGGAAGCCACCACAAGAGCAGCTCTAGCTGTGCGGCTCAGTGCTTGGGTGCAGAAAATGAATATGGTGAAAACACTAACAAGATCACCAAGCCCCAACTTACAAACTCAGGTTGCCTGCAAGTGGTTTCCTCCAATGTTAGCGCATATGGCGAGCAGCAGGAGAGGGTGACAAGGCGGCAGAGCAGAAGCTCAGTAAAGCTCTGTGCAGCCAGGGCACTGCAGGCCTAGGTGAGGACAATTCACAACAAAAATGAGCAGCATCCCTGCTCCCACCAGTGGGGCGGAGCATTTCATGCTCCGGGATCTCTCTCAAAAGGGAGGAGGAATTCTCAGGACGAGGGAACAACTGTATGAGACCCTGACATCCAGAACCAGTCATGTCCACGAGGACAAACCTGGCCAGCTCTGGTTCACAGGTACCTCAGAGTGACATGCCGGAGAGAGGGATGGCAGGCAGAATAGAGTACACAGTTTCTCACAAGAAAGCGTTAGGAGACATTATTCTGTATATGCAGGAGTGTGACAGGAAAGAAGAAATTCCTCACCCTCCGTTTGCTAAATCACAGATGAATGCACTACACGGTATGGAACTCGGGGGTGTTCTCATGTCACCACATTAAAATGCAACGCATCGCATGCCGCAAGTTTGGAGGAATTTAGTTCCCATCACTAGGGGATGGATGGCCCAGGCAGCACAAGACCGCAGAGGGTTTGCACGTTGCTAGGTCCCAAGCCAAGACATCAGCTAGTACACCAGAGCAGACGCACTTGGGCATCTTGGGATGACAGATAAAGCAGCGCAGCACTGCTAGGCGACAGGCAGACCCTCAGCCTGGCTGGCCCAGGGGCTGGGAGCCGGCTGTCCCCACGCTCTGGTCCTTCAGCCTGGCTGGCTCAGGGGCTGGCTGTCCCCACGCCCCGGTCCCTCAGCCCGGCTGGTTCAAGGGCTGATGCCCCGGCTCCTCCATGCCCCGGTCCCTCAGTCTGGCTGTCCCCACGCCCCGCTCCCTCGGCCCGTCCGGCTGAGGGCCGCCATGCCCCGGCTGCCCGTGCCGTGCCGTCCCGTCCGCACTCACTTCTTCATGATGTCGATCTCGTGGCACCAGCGATCCTTGTTCTTGACGCTGAGCTCCAGCCGGCAGGACTTGATGGCCACCCGGGCGCCCGAGTCCTGCGGGACACAGCGCCGTCAGCCGCCCGGCCCTGCCCGCCCCGGCCCTCCCCGCCGCCGCTCCGCGCCGCCCCACCTGGTGCTGGTAGAGGCAGACGTTACCGAAGCCGCCGGTGCCCAGGCGGTCGCGCATCTCCCAGGGCCCGCAGCCGCCGGCCGGCTGCCCCCGCAGGGCCGCCCCGCCGGGGGCCCGCTCCGCGCCGCCGGGCCCGGGGGGGGCGCCCCGCTCCATCGCGCCGCAGCCACTCGACGCCACCGGCAACTCCGCCTTTATTGCCGCGTCACCGCGCGCGCGCCCGCCCGCCCGCCAATCGCCGCGCGTTCAAGCCGCCTCCGTCAGCGCCCGCGTCAGCAGCGCCGCCGCCCGTCCTCAGGCCTGGAGGGCGAAGTCGAAGGGCTGGAAGTCGCGGCGGAAGGCTCGGGCCTGCGCCGCCTCCTCCGCCCGCTCCGCCGCGCACCGCCGCCAGTCGGCCCGCTGGGGCAGCGCCAGCAGCGTCTCGCTCGCCAGCACCTCCCTGCAAGCACAGGCCGCGCGTCACCGCCGACGTCACGCGCCCGGGCGTGCCGTCAGCGCCGCGGGGCCGGGGTTTTGGGGGCGGGGGGGAACGGGGGAAAGGCACCCACCTGCCGAAGTGCAGCGGGAAGCGGCCGCGGATGCGGTGGAAGAGCTTCTCCCCCGTGTCCAGCTCCACGTAGAAGTAGGGCGTCCCCGGCTGCGCAACCTGCGGGGGGGAGAGGCGGGGAGAGGGGAGCCCGCTGCGGACCCCCGCCCCCCCAGCAGCACCGCAGCCCCCTGCCAGCTCTGCCCGCCTTTTGGAAAGGAGCAGACGTTTCCTAACCAGTCATATCTTTACAGAGCTCAGCAAAACAAACCAATCCACCCAGACACGCCAAACTGCACCCGCGGCCAACGTCAAACTGTCTTCCAAGGGACAATGAAGCGATGCATCACTTTCCACTGGCATCATCAGCTGAGGATGCATACAGGGCACTACCATAATATTTTTTGTGGTTTCATTCTGCAGTTACCACTACAGAGTCACTAAATGAGCGCGCCAGGCAGTTCTGATCATTCTTAACCTGCTAAGAGCTAAGTCATAGAATAGAATCATAGAAGTCATCCCGTGCTAACACGGCACATTTTTAGAGGAAGGAGAAAGCACGTGAAGAGACTACATTCACATTTCTCAGCTGAGAAATCAGCCTCGAAGCTTGCCAACGTGGGTATCAACAGCTGCGACGGCACAGAAAGAGACAAGTATGCACATGTGCTATTTCTGGCTCCTGCTGCAGATCAGGTCTCCCTGTGAATGCTGAGTGCAAACGCAAAAAAAACCCCTATGTCACTACTGACTCATTTCTCTGATACAGCAGGAAGATTTCTTTCAAATTCTTATCCAAGGGAACCTAAAACTACCTAATGTGGAGCAGCACTGAAAAGAGGGCTGGTGTTTGGTATCAGAAGGCATGAATTCAGCAAGCCTACACATAGCTGGAATAGTTTTGAGGTAAGCAACGCATCTGTTGTTCACAGGAACTTCACCCGGAGCAGAAGACATCTAGCACATTTCCCAGATCTACAATGGTCTGCCTCCAACAGCTTAACCCTACCACACAAAGTGACCTCAGAGGGAAACAGCAGCCCAGACAGGACAGAGGGAAAGTAAATAACAGGTAAATATCAAATAAATTCTTGTCTCATACTTGTGTGATATCTGAGTGCTCTGGGATTTCTAATAATTCAATCTGTTGTTCCTGTGCCTGTACAATAAAGGATTCTTTAATGTCTTCAGAAGTACACTGGTCCAATGGGACAGGAATCACCTGGAGAGGGAGGACAACATTTCCGTAAAAAGAAGAAAAGACAAAAAAAAACCCCAAACCCACTTGCAGGAAGCAATCAGTCCATCACTGGAGCTGTTGTGCTCCTCAGTATAGCTCAGTATCATCAAAGAAGACAGGTGAGCACCTATCTGTACAGACTTAAACTTATGAGATTTTTTTTTCTGTAGGAGCTGAACAAAAAAGCTGAAAACTAAAAGCTTGAAGAAGTTCTCAGCACAGCCTTCTCCTTTCTGATCTCTGTGGTAGTTCAAGGCCGCTCTGATACAGTTGCAGATCTGCCAAATACAGAAACCACCACAATAAACCCCTAAATGATTGACACACAAGGACAAAAAAAAAAAAAAATAATCAAAGGCTGGTACTGGTAGACTATGACCAGAGTTCTGCATGTAACTTTAGATTTTCAGCCTACTTCAGTTACAAATGTGAGCACCATGGTTCATGTGCCTATGTGAGCCGATCAGAGCCAGAACAAGGTCTTGCAACTTATCTGAAAACCTTATGGGCTTTTTAAATCAGTTCCATGCAGGGAAAAGTTTTCCACACCCACTCAACACAATCAACGCTGTGCTGCTGTAACACAAAGGATTAAATGACTATGGCAGAACCAGCACCGGTTTTATTTTTGCTCTGGCTCTATCTGTGGGTATGACGACTTCTCTCCATACTCTGGGAAGGCACAGAATAAAGAGGGAAATTTGAAGGTGAGCTTTCTCCTTCAATTCATTTGCAGATAAGTGCAAGTTTATATTCTCCAAGGGTGACACTAAAACCATACCTGTAACTGCAGATGCTGACTCCTATAGTTTCTTTCAAATAGGACATATCTCTTTCCCTTGCTTCTGAAAAATTCCTTTAGGGCAGACTTGTACTTGGTCACTTCTTCCACCACCTCTGAAGATAAGTCAACCACTGACTGATAGTGCCCAATAGGCAAAATCAAGACATGATCAGGTAATAAGCCACCTTTGGCCAGGGCAAGATAGCACTAGAGTGAAACAATACACACCAGTTACTCACTGCAAGCAACACTTACTTACCATGCTGTGGAAATTTACTCTCTGACTGCATTCTGAGTATCCTCCAGCCTAACGATTCTGCCTCAGGAACAGGAAAGTCGTCTCCTCTATGTCACTTATTGGGGATTGTTTATTAGCAATTTATTAATTACTAGAGGAATGAGAAAGAGAGAGGGACTCCTAAAGGACCAAAAAAAAAAAAAACCCAAAACCTTTTGAATGCCAGAGAATGACTTGTCTGCAGGAAAGTAGCTGAGTGAACTTCAGCACTCTGGCTAGAATTTCTTATTAGGACAAGAAAATCCATGTGAAAATTGCCTTTCAAATAAGCCCATGAACAAACCTGTCCCTGTAGCAGTTTGAAGTAGATTATGCTATACAGGAGCAATAACTTTAAGCAAAGTGAATATACCAATGATTGAATTAATCTCCAAGATGTACTTCCAGATGTCAACTTCAAAGCTATCTTATCTTCTGTTTAATCTATGTATAACAAAACTGGAACCAATCATCCCAGGGAGATCTGGCATAACTCCAGACAGTGCATCTTGCTGCCAAAGCAGGTCCCAGTTTACACAGAGTTCATACTGGAAAAGTTCTGCCAGATGATAACATAAGCAAACCATGAGGGCTGACACAGCAAAAAGTGTTCAGGCACTGTAATCCAGCTCTGCTGCCAAGGCAAAACTGGGCCATGCTTCATTTTTTAAAAGACTTTATATAATTTTGTAGGGGCGATGAGAAGAAACTGAAACCAAAACCAAGAGTCAGCTTCAAATAACGGGGTTTTTTTTAAGATTTAAAAGTAGAGATTGGTATTTTATATTGCCATGTCTTAGCATGATTCTGCCATCATGTAGCAAAGAACATGCTACAGGTACTTACATGCGTGCCAATACTAACAACCAAGTGCTTCTCAACTTCTGGACTGGCGAGGCAGAACCAGCAGGGCCCCGTGGGCTGTGCTTTATTGGGAGAAGAAAGAGAAACAATTGTTAGCACAAGGCTTATTTGTCAGAACAAGGAATGGAACAAGATCAGGAATTCCAGGTGGCTGGAATCTTCCAACCACCCTTCCCAGTTGATAAAGTGCTGAAGATGTCAGAAGGACACAGCTCCTGGAAGCAGATGTGGTCAGAGAACTGGTGCCTCTGGGAAATTCCAGCAAGAGAGGAGGTGGCAGCGGTCACACCCTTGTTGACTGCCATCCTCATCAAGTGCTCTAATTTAACGGAAGAGCACTAATTCCTGGAATCTAGTGGTTACTGCTCACTAATAAGAAAGCACCAACAAATTTAAACAAACAAATCAAAATGAGGCAAAATTACTGCACAGGTAGAGACCAGGACAAACTGTCAAACACACCTGTCAGTTCTGGCCTATTCATCACACTCAAAACACCTGGGATTCACACCCGAATTGCGATACCTGAGGTGACCTTTAATATAAGTTGATGGCATCGATAAGCTAGGCCTCTCCTTAGGGTCAAACACTTTATTCACATCCTTTGCAGGCTGTGTACAAGAACAGACAAGCAGCTTTGCAAATGCAATAAACATGACGGGGCTCTCCCAAGAACTGCAGGAAACCAAACGTCCAATTCTGGGGTTCATTTCTGAGCAGAACAGTGTAACAAGGCTCTCTTCTCATGTCATCAAACTCCAGAGGACTTTGGAAGTTATATGAATATGCACACTGGCACACTATATCCTACAGAAGTGATGGGGGAAAACAGTAACACCCACACACATTCTTTCATCAAAACGTCAGTTTGCCATTACAGCCGGTTCTGCCTCTGCAGGCATGTACATCTTAGCATAAAGTAATTTAGCCTGTAGAACTGTTACGTGCAAGGACTATGCAAAGGGTTTGAAAATCTAGTAAATAAAAACTGAACAACTTAGTCTCGTGTAACAAAAGCAACCAGACTTATCTACCAGAGGCATTTTTGAAGAATGTCTTCTTACCTGCTAGCAGTGGGAATAGCTTTCACAGAAACAAAGGGAAGGCTGACACCTACCCTATTTGGGCATTTTAAACCCAAATTTCTTTATAACCAAGACCAACATTTCTAAAGATACATGCTTGCAATAACACTGTCACTGAGAAGTCATGGTCCTTAAAGATTTCATTTCAATTTCTTCAAGTCAGACAAACTAATGAGATTTACAGCACAGAAATACAGAGGTAACAGAAAGGCTTCCTTCCTTCCCAGTTCATTAATACTTTGTGAACTCACAGCACAGAACAACTAAAGTGGTGTTTCAAGAACTCATCAGCACGTGATCCAGTCTCTTGCAGTCCCTCTGAATGGAAACATGCTGCTTTGTGAAACTGCCTGTTGTCACGTTCCGAGGCCAGTCTGATTCCAAGGGTAAATGGCATCAGCCCAACCACAACCACCACAGATCCAACTAGCTTTTCAACTATGCTTTTGACTTTTCTTTACTTATTGTCAGGTTTGTAGGAAACAAGGGACCCTTCATTCTTCTGTATTCCCACAGCATCTAGTATAGTGACAGAGCACATTGGCAAGCTGACATATTCAGATTAACAGCTTGAGAAAAATGAAGAGTGAGACAGTCCAATGCCTCACAGCTCAGGAAAAAGCATCCATATACTTACGGGGTTTTTTGGCTTGCTTAGGTTGGGAGTTCCCTCTGTCTTTCCCATCTGAGGGACGTTTCTTTCCCTGATGCTTGTTCAAATCAAAGAAAAACTGACAAGCTGATTCTTCCTGTTTAGAAAATGAAAACCAAAGCCCCTTATAAGTACATCCCAGAGACACAGTACATACAAGAATTTGCTTTTTCCAGAAGAGGTGTGTAACGACCCTTGAAAAGCATCAACAGCAAAAGCATCGATACCCTGGAACAGAATTAATTGAGCTCTTCCGGTAACGGAGCAGACTTTGCCTGCTGTCCTGGTTTCGGCTGGGATAGAGTTAATTTTCTTCCTAATAGCTGGCATAGTGCTGTGGTTTGGATTTAGGATGAGAATAATGTTGATAACACACTGACGGTTTAGTTGTTGCTAAGTGCTGCTTATGCCAGTCAAGGACTTTTCAGCTTCCCATGCTCTGCCAGGTGCACAAGAAGCTGGGAGGGAGCATAGCCAGAAGATGATCCAAACTGCCCCAAGGGCTATTCCATACCATATGGCGTCATGCTCAGTATATAAGCTGCAGGGAGTTGGCCGGGGGGAGCGATCGCTGCTCGGGAACTGTCTGGGTATTGGTTGGCAGGCGGTGAGCAATTGCATGGTGCATCACTTGCTTTGACATTACTATTACTATTATTATTATATTGTTATTATTACTACTGCTATTTTACTCTATTTCATTTCAATTATTAAACTGTTCTTATCTTAACCCAGGAGTGTTTCTCACTCTTATTCTTCCAATTCTCTCCCCCACCCCACAGGGGCAGGGGGAGTGAGCGAGCAGCTGTGTGGTGCTTAGCTGCTGGTTGGGGCTAAACCACCACACCTGCCTAGATACGCAGTCTCAGCCAGGGAAAAAATTCTGGGAGAGCTGCCCCAAATTGCTATGTTCTCCTATTTAGCCTTATGCTGAACATTCAGAATTGCTTGATTTTATGGATTACTCAAATCTCTTTTTCACTTGACAGGCAGTGCCAAAAGAATGTCTTTATTTTGTAGAGATGTTAACCTCTCAATAGACTCCCACAGAGGCTGAAAACATTGGACTAAGTTGTCATGTAGGGCAAAATGCCATTAGAAGGCTTTAATGCTGCAGAGGAAAGCACTTGGGAAAAGGATGGCACAGAGCAAGGCTGCTCACGCAAGCTTAGCTTGGCTCCCACTGGGGAGTACAACTGCAGTCTAAAATCCAACTTGCGCTGGAAGAACTGGCACGTACAGCGGAAGCATTTCTCCCAGTAAACTTGGCAAGCTTTTGTGCCTGTCTTCAATTGGATATTGAAGCTCAAAGGTACAAGAATTTTTGCTTCCATCAAGGTATTGACTGTTTGGTCCATGTGCATGCTGCGGGGAGAAAGGCCAGAGGGCAGTGCTTGCACTTCCTACCTGACACACTGTTCCAGCAAAGCCCAAGTCAAGCCTAACTTCAGGCTGAGTATTTCCCGCCCCCCCGCCAATGATTTCCCAATTTGGTTTCTTTACATTACATTAAGATATACAAGCATAGCTACTCCGCATTAGCAGAGTATCCCACAATGTTTAGAGGACAAAACATGGTCTGCACAGGGAAATAATCTGAGTCTCTACACTGATGAACACAATCCACTTGTCTGATGATCAAACTATGAAGCTGGCGATTTCAAAGCTTCTGACACCAACAGCTCAATGTTCAGGCCCCAGGAAGGAACTCTTCTGCCCTCAGGTGGCAAGCAACTGGTATTTAAAGGAGCATAGAGCTGGTAACTCAGGACACTTGAGGAAAAAAAAAAACAGTACCCAACACCACTTTCACCAGCATTAAGGGATACAGTGGAAATGCAACATCAAAAAAAGTAGCACCTGAGTAGCCAGCAGTCTAAAGGAGAAAAGTGGGGGCCAATTGCAAAGGACTAATTTGTAGTCTACAACTTAGAAAGAAGACGACCATGCGTGCTGAGGTGCCCATAGGAGACAGGCCTGACAAGCAAGCAGATTTAACTACAGCATCACCATGCAGACCTGCAGGAAGAATCATAGAATGGTTTGGGTTGGAAGGGACCTTTGAAGGTCACTGCCCTGGTTTCGGCTGGGATAGAGTTAAATTTCTTCCTAATAGCTGGCATAGTGCTGTGGTTTGGATTTAGGATGAGAATAATGCTGATAACACGCTGATGGTTTAGTTGTTGCTCAGTACTGCTTATGCTAGTCAAGGACTTCTCAGCTTCCCATGCTCTGCCAGGGGCACAAGAAACTGGGAGTGGGTACAGCCAGAATAGTTGATCCAAACTGCCCCAAGGGCTATTCCATACCATATGGCGTCATGCTCAGTATAGAAACTGGGGCGGGGGGGGGGGGGGTGGCCAGGGAGCAGCGAGTGCTGCTTGGGAACTGTCTGGGTATTGGTCGGCAGGTGGTGAGCAATTGCACTGTGCATCACTTGCTTTGTACACTATTATTACTATCATTATTATATTGTTATTATTATCATTACTATTTTATTTTATTTCAATTATTAAACTCTTGTTATCTCAACCCAGGAGTTTTCTCACTCTTACTCCTCTGATTCTCTCCCCGATCCCACCAGGGGAGGGGGAGTGAGCGAGTGGCTGCGTGGCGCTGAGCTGCTGGCTGGGGTTAAACCACGACAGTCATCCAGCCCAACCCCCCTGCAGTGAGCAGGGACACCTTCCACTGGATCAGGTTGCTCACAGCCCCATCCAACCTGACCTTGAATGTTTCCAGGGATGGGGCATCTACCACCTCTCTGAGCAACCTGTTCCAGTGTTCCACCACCCCCACTGTAAAAAATTTCTTCTAAGTCTGAATCTACCCTCTTTTAGTTCAAAACCATTACCCCTTGACCTATCGCTGCAGGCCCTACTAAAAAGTCTGTCCCCATCTTTCTTATAAGCCCCTTTTAAGTATTGAAAGGCCACATTAAGGTCTCCTCGCAGCCTTCTCTTCTCCAGGCTAAACAACCCCAACTCTCTCAGCCTGTCCTCGTAGCAGAAGTGCTCCAGCCCTCTAATCGTTTCTGTGGCCTCCTCTGGACCCACTCCAACAGCTCCATGTCTGTCCTGTGGTGAGGGCCCCAGAGCTGGACGCAGGGCTCCAGGTTAGGTCTCACCAGAGCAGAGTAGAGAGGCAGAATCACCTCCCTCAACCTGCTGGCCACACTGCTTTTCATGCAGCCCAGGATACGGTTGGCTTAAGAAGGGGCAAACTTAACAAACTCCCATGCATTGCATCTATACAATTTAGTTGACGCAAATAGTTTACACAAAACCCTGAAGTGTTTTGGACAGATATATTCCAAGCTTAAAGCCAAACACTGTTCTAAGCTCCCTGAACACAGAGTGAAACCAGAGTGTGTACATGGGGGAGAAGGCAGCGGTACCTCTGCACACAGGGGTGCTTTGGTCTTCTGTGCCTCCTTCTGCGATTTTCGGTATGGATTTTCAGTGACGTCCTGTGGCTGTTTCACCAGTTCTGCAGGGTCCATCAAGCTCATCGGCACAATGCTGAAGGCATAGAGGTACTAGAACAAAAACAGATGGCTCAAATGCAAGAAGCTTTTGCCATGACTGCAACTCCGAAGAGGTCAGCTGTGAACTAAGCCACCCTGAAATGGTAACACACAACTTAGCACTGCAAGAACTCAGCAAATCAGCGTTTAAGCTAAGGCAGGACATGAAAAATGCACTCCCTGTGCCAGACTCCCACCCAGTGCAACCGAGAGTTTATGGAGTGTTTCCAAGTGGCTCATTCCTTTTACTTTAAGAAAAGATCTTTTTGAAACGCAGCAGTGTATCCTAGTTGAAAAAGAAACCATCTTGATCCTCACTTGTTTCCAGGTCTTCTATCTGTCCAGAACGCCTAGACCTTTTTTTGTTACCAGCCCAGGTTCCTATGCCGCCTTAACCACTAGCAACCTGTCCTTCTATACCAATATTCTGTAACTTCCTTAAGGGGAGAAGAGAAACAGCTTAAAAACACCCCAAACCAAAACAGCCCCTTCCCATCCCAGAAGTTAGTTATTTTCAGTGACTTGTAAGGGCTCCTTTGGAATTTTACTTCCTTCTTAAAGCAGGCCATGCGAACAGAAAACACGTAAAGCAGTTGGGGAAGAGGAAGGAATGGCAGCTTTCTAACCACTTTCCTCTGCAGCTGTTTTCACAACTACCTGCCATTTGACCAAGTAGAGAAGAACAACGGTGCCTCAGAACACGTCTTGCAGCCCTTACCCTTCGGACATAACGGGTAAATGATATCTATTACTCAAGTAAGATAGATCCCTCCACTTCAGTCAAGCTTTTAAGTGATCGTCGCTATCCTCTAGCTAGCCAAAGCTGGGCTTACTGCCCTATTGCTTGTACTTGAGCAAAGAAGAAAGATTTAGGAGCGTCAGTACCTTTTTCTTGCTTGTATTGCCAACATCAGCAAGTGCAATAAACCTGCTCACATGCTGTGGGGTCTGCTGTAGCACTGTGTGATTTCTGTAAGGAAGCAAAACATGATTGTACTGGCACATACAATATAGAAAAGGACAGTGGGAAAACCACGTGTCCTCCATGAAGCTACTCAGACAGCACGCCAGCCATGTAGTCTTTGGCCAAGAACATGGAGGCTTGAGGACAGACAGATTCATGAGACCTAACAGCAATCAGCTGCACAGACCACAATGACATCTCATTGCAGTCCAAATACAGAGATGAGAGGACAATTCACTAGTCTGAAAACAGCTACACCTTTAAAGTGTTTCCTGTGGAAAGGATAATAATCTTACCCACCGTTAACATGGCAGCCTTAGTTTTATTTGTAGGTTGCTCTGACACCTACCTTACATGAGTAGTAACATTTTATGTACAAAGTTATGACTGAAGACACCAGTCTCTTCACCACACAAGAGCTTTTCCACGATACATTTTCAGAGACACACACCTGAATTAGGCTGAACACTGTTTAAATGTGACTAAGAGCAACCAACTTGGCATCAGATTCACAGCAATGTACTCAGGCAAGTGTTGTCAGCAATGGCACAGTTTTCAAGGGAGCAGGAATTATGGTAATAAGATGCATCTGAGAAACAATCTTAACCCTGTGTTGGGGCTGGATGAATTCATAAAATTATTTTAAAGTTGTCCTCCTGTGTTCTTTAAAAACTGAACTCTTATTAGAAAATAAATGAGATTTCACATGGTCTTACAAACCTGTAAGGAAGTCTTTCATAATAGGCTTTCTCCAGGGCAGCAAAGTGGTACCTTGGTTTGAGACTTGCAGCTAGATCAGATACTAACTTGGAGCCACATTTCTTGGTATCTATTTCTCCCTACAAAATACAAACCAAGTTTTATTTAAAAAAAAACTGTCAGATTGCAGTGAAAAGAAACAGCTTTATACAGAACTGCATGCTGGAAACATGGAGACTGACTGTAGTGGTCGCCATTACCTGGAAGTGGGGAAAAAAGTCAAAAGGGCTCTTATCAACAACCAGAGCTTACTCTTTTAATCCATTCTGTGTGCTCAGGGTTTGCATCCACTCATTTCACCAATCCAAGTTTGTCATGTTTTCCTTCTCTTGGTCTTGTGAAGCCAGGGCAGCACAGAGTGAGTTTGGCAAACACCAACAGATGTCAAAATCATTAAGACAAGTTTTGACCACATGCCCAGAGTGCCAAAGCTTTAGTGCATGAGTCAAGCGAATAGGAAAGCTCTGAGGTTTCCTTAGGAAGCAAAATTTTATCCCGCTCCCATCCCCAAGAAGTCAGAACAAAACAAAACAGAGGAAGAACCAGACCATTTAGTACAGCTGACTGACACTTAAGGAAATAAACACCAAAATGGTTAAAAAGTCTTGAAGAGGGGGAGAAAGAATGACTTAATGTCAAGTGGTATTGAAGATGCTTAGAGCATAGCATTCTCCATCGGAGACTAGCAGCATCGTTCCACAGCAACTGCAATCAACTGAATTCAGAGCAACATTTGCGATCAGATGAAAGCTATTGACTCTGATTTTTCAGCCAGGAACAGATACAATGCCCCAAAGTTTCACAAATCCCCCTCCCCATTGGTCCCTCTTCTCTGAAGAACCAGAACATCTGCTGTCCATTTTTCACTCTCAGCTTTCTCAAGCACTTGGAGATGGCCCAACTGCCCAAATCGCCACAGCAAGCAGAAAGGCAATCCTTGTTAAATCCATCTGGAAACACATTCCGACAGAAAACAGAACACTTACCGCACTGTTGCCAAAAGTCCCCACGTCTCTGGGCCAGGGGGATGTCAGCAATATATCCACACCTTTGAAGTTTGGGGTTGATAACAAGGATGTTTTTAATTCTGCCACATCCTTTGCGCTGAAACTGTAGGCAGGAGCTGGCTCATCCTGGGACTCAGTACCACTCAGGTATGCGATCTGCAGTCCAGAAGTACCAGTATAAAGACCTCGACGGCCTGCATTAATACACAGGCATGCATTTTGAGATGTAGACATTGCAAGTAATCTCTTAGTCGCATCATAGAGAGAGGATCAAATTCAGCAGTCCTGCCATACTTCTGCTGAAACTATCCTTACAAACAGCTCATTTTCTGTGCCCATAAACTGTGGTAAAGACATGTTTTAGTGCAATGGCTCAAACCCTGCCTACAGTGAAGAAGCCGTTCAGACAACCCCCAGTCTTCTCACTGCTATCTTGCTTCCCAAAAATCAATCCATATCAAAAGCTTGGTATGAAGGCTGAGTAAGAAAAAGAAAAGCCAACTGCGAGTGCCTTTACTTGTTACATTTTTTGTCAGGTGGCATTCTAGAAAGAAACTAGTTTTTCCTTTTAGCTTTGCTACAGCTTCATTACCTTTAACGGTGACACTTCTTACCTCTGCTACTCCAGTAAGAGCCTCAGAGCATAGCAAAAATCATACTTCAAGCAGCAAACCTTCCCCATACAAAGACAGGCATGCTATGGGAATAAGATATTCTCAAAGAACAGGCTCTTTCAGCTACTCTTCCTTTTGGTTAGCAAGTTCAGTGTTAGAAAACAACAAAAAAAGCAGGGTTCTCTTTCACATTTAACATAGCAGATTGTATCAGCCTTTCAACATGGAGTTCAACTCTAGTCTGAACCCCGGAACAAGAAATGCCACCTTAAAATTTCCAGAAAAAGGAAGAGCGTTGAAGTGGGAAGATCAGAAAGCATTCATGAAAGCACCACCAGGCAAATGCACATTCCTTATCACAAACCACCTGCAGCCTTACCTAAATAAGTGATGTTCTCAGCTAATTCGCAGCCACTGACATCTGGAAAATAGCTCACGGTCTCTTGGTCATTAGCGCCAAGCACGTAGGTTGGAATGGGAGCTGAGGAAGAAAACCACATGCACTCAGTCTGCTTGAATTCAAGTACATTAGCACAAGTTCAGTCGATGTTTATTATGAATTGCAGCAGGTCCCATCCATTCCTACAGGCCCCAACAGCACTCCTTTGCAGTGTGCCCAGGAGCAATAAGCACAGAACAAGAAAACTTCCTTCAAAATAAGTCCCCAAGCCTGGTGTTTCCACGGATGCACACAGAGAACAACCTCTGCTTTAACTACAACTCACTCTGCTGCCTACTTAAGAAGATCAGCTCCGAAATGATACATAGCCGTAAAAACACGGGTCTTCCCTACGGCAATGCTAAGCAAATACCAGAGCACAGGGACACCCTGTGATTCAGTTTAAGCTGATCCAAATTCGTATGGCTATTGGAAAACTGCAAACCATTGATGTTTTAGCGGAAAAGCTCAAGTTCATCAGCTCTTTGATTCACTTGGTAGAAAAACTTGCTGCATGACTTCACCTGAAACTGGTGGATATAATAAAAAAAAAAAAAAAAGCAATGGAAAGAACCAGTTTAAATTTCTCCATGGCTAGGTGATCAATAAAAATTGATTTATCCAAACAGCATAAATAAAATCTTTTCAAGCTATTAAAAGTTAGAAAAAGCAATGACCAATGTCAGAGACACCTCCTGTAGATTTCTTGGCAGACCCGTACACCAGTAAGCTGGTTAACAGTTCACCTGGTGAGCAGGTCTTAAGTTTTTCACTGAATAAAAACCACCTATAGTTTCCTGCTTAAGAAGGGAGAGCAGCAGCAATACAGCAGCTCTGCTACAGCTGTTCTTAGACTGTTGCTTGAAGTTCCAGCTCCCAGTCAGAAGATACCGGAGACTGCTTTCAATTGCAGAGCAAGAGTTTGAAAACCTTATGAACGGCTTAAAATCAAAATGAAGTGACACGAATCTTGTTTGTATCTGTGTGCATATAGATGAGGTTATAAGCTATAGATTTTTTTAACAGTTCAAAGGGTAAAGACAATTCAAGTGAGGAGGAGCAAAAATGCATCAGTCCAGGGAAGATTTTGCTGTTAACACCCACTCTTCTCCCTGCGGGCACAGGAGAGCTTCCTCAGGGAGTGAAGTTTAAACCACTAACAATTCTTCTTATATTCTCATAGCAACAGGAACACAAGGCAGCATGCCTCGCCATTGTAAGTCCTCAGCCACAAGCAGCAAACGGGACAGTCTTTGTCCAGATGCACAAACAAGCCAGGGATAACTGGGGAGTGATGCAGCAGCAGAGAGGAACTGGAAAGCAAGAGTCCCAGATCCCTTCTGGCTTGCCTCACACCAGGGTGAGAGCCAGAGTTGCACCGAAGAGGAAAGAAGAACACTACAAATGCTCGTGAGGTAGCATCTCCCTCAGAGACGGGTGTGGAAACAGGCAAAGAAGTCCACATAGGACTTTTCATATCCACGGCTGGAAAAACATCTTCAGTACAAGGGCTGCGGGGACCAAGGAGGAATGGGCAAACCCTGCTCCTTTGGAAAGCCTTCTGATCTCCATGGCTGGAGAACAGAGATGCTCAGCCCGCCGGCACCTCCGCTTTCCTCTTTCTCCTCAGGCCTGAATGCAGGGAGGGGAAGAAACCACTGCTACGCACTGCGGGAGAGGTCTGTGGTGGAAGCGCGAAGGTGCGTGTGAACAGGGAATGACCAGGAATTTCTGCAAGGGAAGCACCAGGAGTGGCAGAAGAAGGGCCACATACCAGTCGGCGTCCTGGGATCCAATGGCCTGCTGACCAAAGCACCGTAAACATTGACATACAGCTTCTCAGGCTACCCAGGTTGAGAAAACAAGGACCGCCCCACATGGCAGCCTACAGGCTGAAACTGTAAGGAGGCGATGGTAGGAACAGAAGTGCAGCCATAAGACATCCAGGCAAGGAGAGAGAAGACCCTGACGCCAATTAGAAGCATCCTATGACTGCAAACAGTGCTGGCCAGATGACCCAGGCACAAGCCTTGATGCCCAAATCATGGCAGGCTACTCAGGCACATGCATCTTCGTGCTCCCAAG
Source organism: Pelecanus crispus (assembly GCF_030463565.1). Classification (NCBI taxonomy): domain Eukaryota; kingdom Metazoa; phylum Chordata; class Aves; order Pelecaniformes; family Pelecanidae; genus Pelecanus; species Pelecanus crispus. The sequence continues at coordinate 39,138,227 of NC_134652.1, read as the reverse complement.
TCTGAGAGCATGACGGAAATGAGTTTTGTTTTAAAACAAACCCATCTTTCCCTCCTGGGTGTTTTCCTACTTGAGTTTAACTGCTTTAACATTACACCGTTTAACTGCGACTTCTGAATTCAAAAGCATGCTGCGATGAGACAGTGAAGTGGGTCGCGAAATAGTGCAATCACCAGCATCCAGAGTGACAACGCTTCCCTTACCTTTCTTGGCCCCTGTGCGATAGTCTGCCCATTCTGTCTCTGAAGTAGAGCCAAAAAAATTCCCAACGCACAAAAGCATCTAAAAAAAATCAGATAAAGCAAGAGTTGCCATTTGACCAAAGACACAATAGATGCAACTTTTTCGCTGTATTGTCACAACATTGTGATGCGCATCACTTCAACAGCATTTTCTTTGGTATGGTAAAGAGGTTCCTCTGTGTTATCTGCACCTCCTATCAAACGCATAACAGCAACATTAATGGGGTTTTGACATGGCAAAGAGACAGTTGCTCTCCCGCACTCTCTGCCCACAGATTACGGTTCCTCCCAACGCTCTGGTGCTGTTCAGGGAGGGCTGAGGGGGTGCAAAGCCAGCAGAAAGAGGAGGGTCATGGCCCCAGAGGGACAAGGAGCGCTGCAACACCTGCCCCAGCACCCCCAGCACGTGCCCTCCACGCAAAACCCACCCAGGAACTTCTCCCGTGTCACCCCAGGCAGGCCCCTGACCCGCGCCACCCCAACGCCGCTGCTCACCCGCACGACAGGCACCGCCACCCCAGGCGGCACGGCCCCCATTCGCCCGCGCCCGCCGCCCCGCAGGGAGCGGAGCGGGGCACCCCGCACCCCGGCCCCCCGCCACAGCCTTACGTCGAAGCGGCCGCTCTTGTCCTGGATGGCCCGGACCCGCCCGAAGAGCGTCTCCAGCCGCCCCTCCACGTCGCCACACGCCAACCTGCGGGACACAGCGCGTCAGTGGCGGCCGCCACGGCCCCGCCGCGCCTCAGCGGCCCGCCGCCCGCCCCGCCGTACTCACACACGCAGCGACGCTGCCGCCATCGCGGCGGCGCCCTACCCAGCGAGACGCCACCGAACCTCCCGCCGCTTCCCGCTTCCGCCGCCTGCTTCCGGTGCTCCGCCTCCCAAAGCGCTCTGCCGCCCGCTTCTGGTGTTCCGCCGCCCGCTTCCGGTGTTCCGCCGCCCAAAGCGCTCCGCCGTCCGCTTCTGGTGTTCCGCCGCCCGTTTCCGGTGTTCCGCTGCCCAAAGCGCTCCGCCGCCGCTGTCGGTGCGAGCGGCGGTGTCCGGGCGGGAGCGGGCGGGCCCGTCAGGGACAGCCGGCACCGGGCCGTGCCTGACAGCGGCTGGCGCCCACGGGGGCTGAGGGAGCTGCCTGGTGTCCGTGCGGGGCCACTCTCCGTGGCCTTGGAGAGGGCCCAGCAACGGGAGAGGTTCCCAAATGTCGCCCATCGTGTTATCCAAGACTGATGCTGCTATAGAATGTCCTCTGTAAAGCCCTACCCTGTCTATGCTTTTGTTTTGTTAATAGATCCCTAATGACAAATTGTCCAGGGACAGGACATAAGGTGATCTATTATCGTCTTGACTACTAAACCATGAAGAGTTAATAAAGATCTGCCCAGAAGGAAAGTAGGGGAGAGGTAATTTCGGCAGGGGGAGATCGCGACGACCGACTCAATTAAAAACTAGAAAGACTACCGCCCCCGCCCTTGAGCATGCATAGTAAGTTAAAATCATGCTGTACCTTTAAATTTAAGCGAAGAAGATATGAACCAGTAAGACAAGTATACTTAGCTAATGTAATGATTATGTAGTAGATAGGTGTGGTGTGTTAATTGTAATGTATAAAAGTTAGACAAGACTTTGGTAAGTGTGCTAGCTCTGTGGAATTACTGCCCAGCACCCAAACTTGTGCAACTTTGAGAATAAAACAATATCTCGTCTCAGTGTGGGAAGATTGGGTTATTGCACACTGGGTAAACACGCCCTGTTTGGGACAACAATCTCTTCCAGAAGGACAAGAAGGAGGATCTGAGGAACTGCCAGCCCGCTGGGCTTCACTGCAGTCCCTGGGAAGGGGATGGAGCAACCAACCCTGGAAACCATCTCCAGGCACACAAAGGATGGGAAGGTGGTCGGGAGGAGTCTGCGTGACAAGGGGAAACCACACTTCCCCAGTCTGATCGCCTTCTACAGCGAGGTGACCGCGGGCACCCTCAGCCAGTTGGCAGGTGGTACAAAGCTGGGAGGAGCGGCTGGGACACCAGAGGGTCATGCTGCCATCCAGAGAGACCTCAGCAGGCTGGAGAACTGGGCTGAGAGCAACCTCATGAAGTCCAACCAAGGGAAGTGCAAAGCCCTTCCCCTGGGGAAGAATTCCACCATGCACCAGGACGTGCTGGGGTCTGACCAGTTGGAAAGCAGCTCTGCAGAGAAGGACCTGGAGGTCCTGAGTGGTGACAAATTGGACGTGATATACCATGATGTGATAAAGAAGAGGTTTCATCCTGACAGAGCATTTTTTTACAGTGAGAACAATCATTCACTGGAATAACCTCCCCAGGGATGTGGTAGAGTCCCTGTTGCTGGAGGGTTTCAAGGTGTGACTGGAAAGGGTGTGAGGTATAATCTGGGCTCCCTTTCCCACAAGAGGTTGGACCAGATGATCTCTGGAGATCCCTTCTGACCTAGGCTCCTCTATGATCTATGAGTCTATGAGCCAGTGGACTGGGTTGACCCCAGCTAACAGCCAAGCACCCACACAGCCACTTGCTCACTCCTCTCTTCCCCAGGACGGGCAGAAAATAGGAGGTGGTGAGGTGGCTCGTGGACTGAGATAAAGGCAGTTTAATAGGTGAAGGAAAAGCTGTGTGCACAAGCAATGCAAAATAAGGAATTTATTCACTGCTTCCCATTGGCAGGCTGATGTTAAGCCACTTTCTGGGAAGCAGGGCCTCAGCACACACAGTCTTTCCTTGGGTCGACCAATGCCATCACCAAAAATGTCCCCCCGTCCTCCTGCTTTGCTTCAGCTGGTGCTGGGGCAGGCTGGCTCTGACTGGACGCTCTAAGGGGAGGCAGGAAGGTCCGCAGATCCACCCATGCTTCCTGGCCTGGAGAGGCCCCAGCCATGAAACCCTTCCCTCCCAGGGTACGTGATGGCTCTGCCACCACAACCGCCCCTTGCCAGGCCCTGCCTGGCCCTCGCACCCGACCCTGGACCTCTGACTGGTGCCTGGGCCAGCACAGCCATCATGCTCCCCCTGCTCTCCAGCGTGCCCTGAGGAGAAGCACTGGTGGTGGGTCCTGCAGGCAGCATGCAAGGAGCAAGCAGCTGCTGCTGTGGCCACCAAGGATGAAGCGGCCTGAGCGGGGCAGTGCCCAGCAGAGCTCCCCAGCCTGGCCCCCACTCATCACACCCTACCTCTGCTCCGTCTGGACTAGTTAGCCAGTGAGTTGGTTATGTGTGATTTGAGCTCTCCCCATGACGCAGCAGCCTCTGCCCACCTGGATGCACAACCTCAACCAGGGAATGTGCACAGACACGCACATGCATGCCCAAAGACAAAAGCAGAGGCAAAGACACAGGTGCACGTGCAGACGCACCCTCAGACACAGGCACATGCGCAGACACACATGCATAGACACGTGCATACACAGACAGACACACACACAGAGATGTGCACGCACACGCAGACTCATACAGACACACAGACACACAGAAACAGACACAGACACTCACAGCCCAGCGCACACACTGACACACACACAGATGCACAGACATGCACGCTCACACAGACACACACACATGTACAGACACACAGACAGCCAGACACTGACACAAGACACCCGTGCACGCACACATGCTCACACAGACGCACAGGACGCTGGCACAGGTGGTCGTGCAGCTTGCCGCAGCCCAGGCACTGCAGTCACGATCACACACCAGCACTGACAGCCATGTCTCCTCCTCCAGGGCTGGCACAGCCACAGGGTCACTTGTGCAGACACACACACGACACTCAGGGCTCGCAAGCACACACACATTTGGGGATCCCCCAGGCACTGGCACTATGTTTGGGGGGGGGGGGGGGTGTCAGGGGTGCATGGGTCTCTCGTGTGTGTGTAAGGGGTGTGTGGGTCTTACTGTAAGAGTGGGGGGGTGTGGGTAGGTGCATGGGAGTATCAGTGTATGTGTGTGCAGGCTGAATGGGTGCGTGGGTCTCTGGGAATGCAGATTTTATGGGACTGTGTGTGTACTGGCCTGTCTGTATGTGAGAGGGGCACATGGAGCCGTGTCTGTGGAGTGCATGGGTCTGTGTGTGTGTGTGAAGGGTGTGTGTTTATTGTCTGAGAGCAAACAATGAGGCCCATTTTGATCAGCGTGCAGCGGGGGCTGTCCTCATTCCCCTGAGAGCAGGAGACACCACATCCCTGCACTCAGCATCACACCCCTTGCTGACTGCTGCCAGCGGACTGAGTCCTGAAATCACACAGTTCCCAAAAGGAGGCCAGAGGAAGACCTGTCAAAAATGGAAGCAAAAGTCTCTCCAGAGTATTGCCTTGCAAAGCCAGTCTTCTGCTTCTTTGCCATCCAAAATAGGAGGTCTACAGCTGCACCAAGCACATGCAAATTCTGTAGCCACACAGCTTCTCAGGGACCTCATGTCCTGTTGCAGCTCCACCAGACATGTCCAATTGTCCAACATCCTCTGCACCTGCAGTGCCACGGCCAAGGCAGCACATCCCAGCTCATCTCTCTGGGCAACCCTACTTCCAGCACTCCGAAGATGAAGCAGCCCCCAGGGAACTGCAGCCTGTGACCTCCACCCTGCTGCAGGCACGTTAGGGCCTGCCCACCCTCCTGCCTCTCTGGAGGGTCTTGGTGGCCCTGGGGGAAGGTGGGACATGCAGCCTCCATGGCAAGGAGGAGAGGCTGTTGCATGGCAGAGAAGTGACATGGAGGCACCTGGGCAGAAGGTGCCAAGCCAGAGCATGGCAGGGGCTGCTCCTCTGCACAGGGACACTGGTGGGGCTGCCACAGGGTGGGACAGTGCCCTGGGGTGCCATCCTGGTGGGAGATGGAGGCCAGGCTGCTTGGGACCACAACTGCCTTGGGGCTGCCACGTCTCCCTGTTGGTGTGACCAGGCTGCTGTCGCCTTTCTTTGCTGGGCCCTTTGTGAGGCTCTGGGCTCTGTCCCTGCTGGGTTCCCTGCCCTGTCACCCTGTGCTCCAGGGTCCCTCTGCCACCACAGAAAGGGAATAGTCAGGTCATACATAACCTGGCTTTGGGAAGTGGCTTCTCCTGCCACCCTACAAGCAGTCGGGTGGCAGAGCAGAGCCAGGGCAGTGCCAGGAGCTGGGCACTGACGACCTCCTGGGAAAGGTGGAGGGTTGGAGTAAATGTGAGCTGTTTGGGGCACCAGATCATGGCCCCGGCATGCATGTGGGATTGTGTTCCTCTCCCTTCCCACAAGATCAGTGTTCTTGTGTGTGCTCGGTCTGCCTGGGGTTGAGCTAGTTATCTTCACACCAGCCCATATGGTGCTGTGTTTTGGCTTTGTGACCAAAACAGTGTTTTGGTACCCAGAGAGTAGTCTGGGGTGGGCAAGAGGTTGGAAGGGGACACAGCTGGGTCAGCTGACCCCATCTGACCAAAGGGATATTCCATACCATATGACTTTGTGCTCAGCATTAAAACTGCAAAGTGGTGGTGGGGACCATCGCTTGGGGACTGGCAGGGCATGGTCTGCTTGTGGGATGTGATGAGTGACTGCCTTTGCATCACTTGCTTTGGTTTTTTGGAGCTGCTGTTGTTTTTTCTTTCTTCTTCCTCTTTCCTTTGCTTATTAAACTCTCCTAATTTCAACCCACAAATTTTCTTGCTTTTGCTTTTCCTATTCTCAGGGGTAGGGAGGGGGCTGGGGGGAGTGAACGAGCAGCTAGGTGGATTTTGCTGCCAGCTGGGGCTAACCCACAACAAGATGTCACCTGCATAACTGGTCACTCCTTCCATTTCTTCCAGTACCTTTCCAGAGCACCTTCTGAATTATCTTTTTTGAGGCTTGTACTCTTCCAAGGTCTTGATTATTAGCCTCGAGATTTCTCTGCCAACACCTCATCAACAAGCAAGTCCTATTGCTGAAACAACTCACTTGGCTTTGTCATGTATGCTGCTCTACAGCCCAGATCCTGTGCATCCACACAGGCCTTTCCTCCCACCCCCTCTCCCCACCTTAGACCTCCTTTCTGGCTGGATACCTCTTCCCCACCATGTAATGGTCTTGAGTAATTAAGCATCTGCCACCCTCCCCCCCCCACCCCCAACACTAAAGGTCTCAGTTTTCTAATAACCCCTTATGGCTACTTTCTTCACCACCATAGGCTCCTGTAGTGGATGGTCTTCCTCACCCTCTCAGTTCCAGCTACCCCCATGAGACATGCCTGGATCCTGATCAGCTTTACTTACAGATGCTACTCTTCTCTGACTGAAAACTTTTCCCAGAGATATCACAGCAGCCAGGCACCACACTTTTCTTTGTAGCTGAGTCTTATCAGCATTCAATGTATCAAGTTCCTCCTTCAGTTCTCACAATTGCTCAGCTTGTTTCTTTACCAGTGTTATTGAATCTTAGTGGTCATATCTAATTAGGAACCATTTCTAAATTATTTTGTGCACTTAACATTGCAGTTTTTCTCCCACTGCAGCTTATAAAGCACTGACAAGATCAAACCTCTGCCACCGAAGAGCAGAGCGGCTTTTTTTCCTCCCTTTGGATGATATGGAGAGGTATATTGTTCCCATTTTTTAACACTTTTGAGAGAGGGAAGAAGACAAGTAAATTGCTAATCCCAAAGATCCCCTCCATGCTCCAACAGAGCCTACACCATCAGACTCCTGCCTTCTTGGATCAGCAGATTGTTCGGAGTATCACTTCACCAGAATATCGCTGCAAGTAATACTGGGTTCCAAGTCCCAAAGTTCCAATGTAGGATTAGTACTGATACGCAGTTATGTTACTATAAAGAAATCTCATAAATCACCCACACCATTAACCTGCCATCCTGCTGTACTTAGTATCAAGGTATAAGCCTGCTCCTCCATTCAGGTTCATCCCTCCCTAGTCCAACCTTCCATGCCACGTCTTTTGGACACAGGCCTGATGGAGAGTCTGGTGAGGTGACCCACCTGGGTGCACAGGTCAGCTTCACCACTGCCCACGGGCATTTGCACTTCTACTTTTTGGCAAATCCCCCTGTTCTTTCTTCTCCACCTGATTTTGCACATTATTCTCCCTTCTTTCCCTGCACCCACCTTTTTGCCACTTCTGCTCCTTCTTTTCTCTTCCCAGACTTGTCCCATACAGACAAAGTGCCCCTAATGCCTTTTCTCATGGTCTCAATTCTGTTACACTTATATTCATATTTGGTGTTTCTGACATGGTTATATAAGAAACTTTGGCCCAATAGTATATTATTGATATTGTCATCAAGACGAGGGTGGTCTTGCATCACAGCACTTCATCTGACTGTACTGCTCATGCTTTTTATGCTTCATGTTTTCTGGACAGATTGAGCTAACGTTAGCCTGCCTAATTCCGATTAAACACAAGCAGTTCTGTTCTTCTGCATGCACACCAGAGCAGAAACATAAATCATTTTGTGCTCAGACTTTACCTTTGCCCTTCCATAGCTTTCATCATACTGCTGGTTGCCATCAAATGCTTTGGCTGTTTTTGAGGCTTCATGTTCCAGTTGGACATCCTGCTCCCAATGTTTTGGAATGCTAACAAACGCCTCTTCTCTTGCAGCCATTATAAATCGTAGTTTAAAAGATGAATCAGTATACAAGGACAAGGAGGCACTGTCAGGCTTTGAAGATGAGCTACCTCACCAAATGCCTAGTAGACAGGTAAATGCCTGTGTCTGTTCAAATTCTTCAGACTTCTGGGTCTTTGTAAACCAAAACGATCCAGAGACTTTAGGACATGTGTATTCCTTAGAGGACTCAAGAAAAAATGGACACATTCTGTCCATTTAGTTAAAAAATCTATATGGATTTGTATAGCCATCTTTATCCTTCCAGTTGCTCAGGTTGTTAAATAGGAAACTGCAGGCCAAATATGGTGCTGAGAAGAGTGAATTTCCTTGTGCCCTGTGTCCCCAACACAGCCAGCATCACCAACCTGGATTTGCCTCCCAGCTTGGTGTGGAGTTCAGCCAACACATCAGCCACCCACTGCAGTGGGATATGGGAGGCTTCTCCATCCACCAGCTCCATGAGTAACTCTTTCCAGCATCAGGTGGGATGCTGTATCTGGGAGCTGGAGAAGTTGTCACTGGCCCTCTTGGGCCTCATAAAACTGCACCATCTCCCACATGAAATGCTCCACACATAAGGAGCTCTCCAAAATGCCTTTATCAAGCATATTTAACAACTTTGGGTTATTCCCTGATCACTTATTTTCCTCTTTGTATTGGGCATTCAGATGGGAAAGCTTCTCCCTGGCAATGTTGATGCAAGGTGAATTTCAGCTGTTTCAGGAAAAACTGTTTTCCCACTGTAGAATGCAACCCTATTGCAGTAATAAATTCAGTCAAACCAGGGGGTACATCACAGTGATTTTGCTCTGCCTGGTGCTGCCCCGCATGGGTTTTGTGGTACCTGCGGCGGTGTGCCCCGGGCAGCGGCTCTGAGCAAGGCTGGGGGCCATCTCCCCAGTGGGCGGGAGAGCAGGGGAGAAGTCAGGCGAGCGGCGCCTCAGAGGCTCTCCTCTGAGGGCTGGAAGCTAGCAGCAGAGCGCGGGACGAGTAGCGCTTGCTCGCCAGGGGCTGTGTCGCGGGAGAGGAAGGCTCTGAGCCACGCTTCCTGCTGCTGCGTGTGTCAGAGGCATGCAGGGGGCCAAGGCTCGTCAGCGTGCTCCTGGTGCGTGACGTCCTTGGGGCCTGCAGGAGCGTGGGCCTGGCTCTGCGGGGCAGGGGAAGCTGAGGGAAGGGACTGTGTTGAGGGGAGACTGCCACCTTGCTGGGGCTGAAGTAGCCCTGAACGTGGCCCTGGCCTGCAAGGCCACCCTTCCCTGGCTGCAGAGCCGGAGCCGGAGCCGGAGCCGGAGGCAGCGCTGGCACCAGGGCTGGCGAGGCTTTTCCCAGGGCCACGTGTCGTGTCCCTCCCCCCCCCACCGCCACTTCCCAGGCCGTAGCTCTCCACCTCCCCCAGGTCCTGCACCATATTCCGCCTCCTGCCCTGGTTCCCACAGGCCATAGCCCTCCCTCTCGCCAAGGCCGCAGGAACTCAGCTGCCTCTCCCTCAGTTCCCAGCGCCACAGCCCTCCCTCTCCTCCCGTTCCAGCATCCACACGCCTCCCTCTCTGCCACTTCCTCAGCCATATCCCACCCTCTCCCCAAGTTCCCACAGCCATAGCCTTCCCTCTCCCCAGGCTCCCAGAGCCATAGCCCTCCCACTCCCCTGCTTGTGCAGCAACGAGCAAACCGGCACGGAAGAAAGCAGGCGCAGGCCCCTCTCAGCATCCCCGGTGTTTTTATTTCAGAGGGACCCCGGGGTTCCGGCCGCCCCGCTCAGAAGCGGAGCCAGGGCAGGCGATGCGCGTGGTCCCCAGAGCCTGGCTCCTCCTCCCGCACCCTCTGCAGCCATGAGGCATCTTCGCCGACCACCGTCGGGGAGCGCGGCCGGCTGCGCGCATCGCCGTCCCCCTGCCAGGACAGGCCCCAGGCACGCTGGCGGGGCACGGGGGGACTGCGCTCCCCACGCTCAGCAGAGAGTCTCCGGCGCCGGCGACCTCTGGGGCCCCGCTGCTGCTGCTGCTGCTGCTGCTGCTGCTGCTGCTGCTGCCGCCGTGGCGGCCCCGCGTAGGGACGGTAGCGGCCACGGCGATGGTGGGCCACCCCAGCATGGTCATCCTCCAGCTGCAGGTGGCGGATGGCCTCGATGGGCCGCCGGCAGAGTGGGCAGGTGGCAGCGACAGCGGTGTCAGCCCAGCGCTGGATGCAGGCATGGCAGAACGCATGCCAGCATGGGTCCACGCCAGCGGGCTGCTCGAGGGGACCCAAGCAGATGGGGCAGGTGTCCCCCCGCCGGGAGCTCCCGGTGGCTGCCGGCGCCGCCGGCTCGTGCCTGGACGCCTCCAGTGCTGCTGCTGGGCCTGGCTGTCCTGTCAGCTGTGGCTGGGCCTTGGTGTTTCGTCTGCTGCTGGCAGGACTGGACGGCTGCCGCTGGCGGGCCTCGGAGGCTGGGGTTCCGCCGGCGGGACTCGGTGGCTGCTCAGCTGCTGGCAGGTCACAACGTCTGGCGTGCCGTTGGCAGGACTCGACGGCTCGGGTGCTGCCCACGGGACTCGACGTCTCGTGTGCCGCTGGCAGTACACGACGCTGGCGTGTCCTAGTGGCCGCCGCAAGTGACGTCGCAGGGTGACTGTGACTCTCTGGTGACATCACAGGGCTGTCGGAGGCGCACGTGGGGACGAGCCCAGGAGCTCAGAGAGAGACCCTGTGACGCAAAGCCCATCTGGCAGCGTGCTTGACACCTCCGCGTTTGCTCAGGCCCCTTTCAGGCGGTGCCTGGTGGTGGTGGTGGTTGTTGTGCCAGCATCGCACCCTCCCAGAGCGCTTGGGGTTGGCAGGGACCCGCGGAGGTCCTCTGGTGCAAGCTCCTGCTGAGGGAGGGCCACCCCGAGCCGGCTGGACCCTGGGCACCGCACCGCACCGCACCGCCCAAAAAGAGCCAGGCTCCGTCTTCTTTGCACCCTCCCTTCAGGTATTTTGGATCCATGGAGAAGAGCCCCCCCAGCCTTCTCGCCCGCGAGCCTTCTCTTCTCCAGACTGAACAGTCCCACCTCCCTCAGCCCCTCCTCGTTGGAGAGATGCTCCAGTCCCTTCCCCGTCTTGGTGGCCCTTTGCTGGCCTCTCTCCAGTCTGTCCCCGTCTCTCCTGTCCCGGGGAGCCCAGCACTGCACACAGCACTCGAAGCACACCAAGGCATAAACTAGGATTTAACGTGACTAAGCTACGTAAAAGCTCAACGGTGGAACCGCTGATCTTTTGCATCCTGCCCCTAAATACTCAGCTATGCGGTGAAAAACTTGGAGTTCTTCCTGCCCTCTTTGGAGGCTTCTCTCGTGTCAAGAACACAACTGCCAAGCGATGTCTAGGAGGCTTTTTGTTCCATACGTCTTTAGTTTTCCCTGGGCACACAGAAACACAAGCGCAACTGTCCTGGTTTCAGCTGGGATAGAATTAATTTTCTTCCTAGTAGCAGGCACAGTGTTGTGTTTTGGATTTAGTAGGAGAAGAATGTTGATAACACACTGATGTTTTTAGTTGTTGCTAAGTACTGCTTATGCTAGTCAAGGACTTCTCAGCTTCCCATGCTCTGCCAGGCACACAAGAAACTGGGAGGGGGCACAGCCAGAATAGTTGATCTAAACTGACCAAAGGGCTATTCCATACCACGTAACATCATGCTCAGTACAGAAACTGGGGGGGGTGGGGGTTGGCCGGGGAGGAGCGAGCGCTGCTCAGGAACTGTCTGGGTATCGGTCAGCGGGTGGTGAGCAATTGCATTGTGCATCACTTGCTTTGTATATTATTATTATTATTATTTTATTGTTACTATTATCATTACTATTTTACTTTATTTCAATTATTAAACTGTTCTTATCTCAACCCAGGAGTGTTTCTCACTCTTACTCCTCCGATTCTCTCCCCCATCCCATCGGGGCAGGGGGAGTGAGCGAGCGGCTGCGTGGTGCTGAGCTGCTGGCTGGGGCTAAACCACAACAAACATGTTGGGGACTGGCCCATGCTTATAGAGCCCTGTTCAACACTATTCTCCAAGACCCACCACAGGTACTGCAGCCACTCCAACCCCAGTGACAGGCAACGTGGCTAAAACAGAGAATCAACCCGCGCTGGTATCAGTTGCCCCTATGCAGAAGAAAAAATACACAAGAAAATCAACTCATTTAGTAAGGGATGAAGATGAACCAGGGCCATCACCAGAGGAGGAAGAACCCATAAATGAGATGGTAACCACCCGATCCCTATCCCTGGGTGAGCTGCGAGATATGCGAAAAGATTTCAAGTCATCATCCAGGTGAGCACATCATCACCTGGCTACTCTATTTCATTTCAATTATTCAACTGTTCTTATCTTAACCCAGGAGTGTTTCTCACTCTTATTCTTCCAATTCTATCCCCCACCCCACAGGGGCAGGGGGAGTGACCGAGCAGCAGCGTGGTGCTTAGTTCCTGGCTAGGGCTAAACCACGACGTGCTTAACAGTATGTTATATTATGTGGAGAGAAGGGGGGCATTCTTCTCACCGTCACCCTCTTCCCAGGTAAGCCCTCAGATCACAGCGGTGGCTGCTCAACAGCTCATCGTCACCCCGAAGTTAAGCGCTCCTTTCCCTGCAGCAACAAGGTAGATGTAACGTACAATGACAAGAGGGGAAAAAAGCTGAGATATACCGAAGCGATCCTGGAGTGAGTCAGCCTGGGCATGACACAGCAGAGACACGCCGTGGGGTAGAGAAACATCTTGAGAATTCGTCTTCGACAAAAAGCTTAGAGTCACGCACGTGCTTTCTTCACCGAGGGAATGCTGCACATGCTTCAGCGCAGCTGAGGCACGCTGCCTTAAAAATCCAATGGAATAAAAATCAGTTCCTAGCTGCAAGTCATTTTATTAATACAATAGTGCACCGTGATCAAAGCACTCACTGGCAATGTCAGCTCATCTGTCTGGAAAAGACATGATTGCTGAGCAGTGCCCCCATGAACCATGGCGAGAAAAAAAATCAACACAGGCGAACCAAAGAGGACTAAGGAAATATGGTCATGGCATTGTGACCCACTTGAAGTGCGTGGAGGAAAGGCAAGTGCGGTTCACCGCTGTGCGTTGTGCCTGCGGTAAGCGCCGGCAGGGCAAGGTGAAGGAGCAGCCAGCACGCCCAGGGCTGGCGCCGTTGGCGTGGGAGAACGAGCTGGGCGCCTGCAGCCGTCGGAGCAGGGCTCCGCCGATCGCGCACAGCGGCGCTCCGTCCTTGCTTAACTCCGAACGCTTGCCAGCGCTCTCTCTTCACGGTCGGCGGAGCCCTGCTCCGAGGCCGCGGGGCCTCCAGCTCGTTCCCCCGCAGCGAAGGGACCGGCACGGAAAGCTCTCGCTCTTCCTCACCGTCCTTTGCCAGCGCTTCGCTGGCGACACACGCGCGCACCGCAGGTGAGCGGCACTCGCTTTTCCTCCGCGCACTCTGAGCGCGCAGTCTCGGGCTCGCTCTCGCTCTCGGCACGGCTCGGCCCCCAAAGCGCAAACGGCCAGCCTTTTGGCCCACAGCCTTGCGAGGGGACAGCACCGAAAGCTGCCGCTCCTCACCTTCCCTCACCACCGCTTTCGCAGCCAAGCACGCGCTGCGGCTGCGCGCGTGCCCGGCCCCGAACCCTGCCGGCACTCTGTCTCACTGTCCCGACCGGCAGAGCCCTGCTGCGTGCGACACCGCAAACGCCCGGCGCGGCGTTCTCCCGCAGCGCAGGTGAAAGCCCTGGGCTGCTCCCTGGGCTTTGCGTGCCGCTTCGGTGGCAGCCAAATGCACGCTGGGGCTCCGAGCTTGCCCAGCTCCTCGAAGTGCCAGCAGCGCTCTCTCTGTCTCGCCGTCCCCATCGGCAGAGCCCTGCTCCCACACGGCAACCGTCCGGCGCTTTCTCCCGCAGCAAAGGTGCGCGCGCCGAACAGCTCTTGCTGCTGCTCACCGGTGCCGTGCCAGCGCTTTGGCAGAAGAACTCAGAGGCGCGCGAAGAAGGGCCGGGAGGGCAGTTGCCCGGCGTTTGTCACTTTGGCAGCTAGCGTGCGCCGAGAGGAGTGAGCGTGAGCTGGAGAACGTGTATTGCGCGTGCTGGGAGGCCAGGCAAGGGCAGATTCCCCAGTGCGCCTTGTAGCCGCGAAAGCGCTGCTGAGGGAAGGGGAGGAACGCGCCGGAGCGCGAAGCCCTGCAGACCTGTCGTGTGGAGACATCGCCGCCGGTCGTTTGCACTTTGGGAGCTGCTCTCTGCCGAGGGTGGGAGCGCGCTTCAGAACGTGTGCTCCGAGTGCCTGGAGGAAAGGCAAGTGCGGTTCACCGCTGTGCGTTGCGCCTGCGGTAAAGCGCCGGCAGGGCAAGGTGAAGGAGCAGCCAGCACGCCCAGGGCTGGCGCCGTTGGCGTGGGAGAACGAGCTGGGCGCCTGCAGCCGTCGGAGCAGGGCTCCGCCGATCGCGCACAGCGGCGCTCCGTCCTTGCTTAACTCCGAACGCTTGCCAGCGCTCTCTCTTCACGGTCGGCGGAGCCCCGCTCCGAGGCCGCGGGGCCTCCAGCTCGTTCCCCCGCAGCGAAGGGACCGGCACGGAAAGCTCTCGCTCTTCCTCACCGTCCTTTGCCAGCGCTTCGCTGGCGACACACGCGCGCACCGCAGGTGAGCGGCACTCGCTTTTCCTCCGCGCACTCTGAGCGCGCAGTCTCGGGCTCGCTCTCGCTCTCGGCACGGCTCGGCCCCCAAAGCGCAAACGGCCAGCCTTTTGGCCCACAGCCTTGCGAGGGGACAGCACCGAAAGCTGCCGCTCCTCACCTTCCCTCACCACCGCTTTCGCAGCCAAGCACGCGCTGCGGCTGCGCGCGTGCCCGGCCCCGAACCCTGCCGGCACTCTGTCTCACTGTCCCGACCGGCAGAGCCCTGCTGCGTGCGACACCGCAAACGCCCGGCGCGGCGTTCTCCCGCAGCGCAGGTGAAAGCCCTGGGCTGCTCCCTGGGCTTTGCGTGCCGCTTCGGTGGCAGCCAAATGCACGCTGGGGCTCCGAGCTTGCCCAGCTCCTCGAAGTGCCAGCAGCGCTCTCTCTGTCTCGCCGTCCCCATCGGCAGAGCCCTGCTCCCACACGGCAACCGTCCGGCGCTTTCTCCCGCAGCAAAGGTGCGCGCGCCGAACAGCTCTTGCTGCTGCTCACCGGTGCCGTGCCAGCGCTTTGGCAGAAGAACTCAGAGGCGCGCGAAGAAGGGCCGGGAGGGCAGTTGCCCGGCGTTTGTCACTTTGGCAGCTAGCGTGCGCCGAGAGGAGTGAGCGTGAGCTGGAGAACGTGTATTGCGCGTGCTGGGAGGCCAGGCAAGGGCAGATTCCCCAGTGCGCCTTGTAGCCGCGAAAGCGCTGCTGAGGGAAGGGGAGGAACGCGCCGGAGCGCGAAGCCCTGCAGACCTGTCGTGTGGAGACATCGCCGCCGGTCGTTTGCACTTTGGGAGCTGCTCTCTGCCGAGGGTGGGAGCGCGCTTCAGAACGTGTGCTCCGAGTGCCTGGAGGAAAGGCAAGTGCGGTTCACCGCTGTGCGTTGCGCCTGCGGTAAAGCGCCGGCAGGGCAAGGTGAAGGAGCAGCCAGCACGCCCAGGGCTGGCGCCGTTGGCGTGGGAGAACGAGCTGGGCGCCTGCAGCCGTCGGAGCAGGGCTCCGCCGATCGCGCACAGCGGCGCTCCGTCCTTGCTTAACTCCGAACGCTTGCCAGCGCTCTCTCTTCACGGTCGGCGGAGCCCTGCTCCGAGGCCGCGGGGCCTCCAGCTCGTTCCCCCGCAGCGAAGGGACCGGCACGGAAAGCTCTCGCTCTTCCTCACCGTCCTTTGCCAGCGCTTCGCTGGCGACACACGCGCGCACCGCAGGTGAGCGGCACTCGCTTTTCCTCCGCGCACTCTGAGCGCGCAGTCTCGGGCTCGCTCTCGCTCTCGGCACGGCTCGGCCCCCAAAGCGCAAACGGCCAGCCTTTTGGCCCACAGCCTTGCGAGGGGACAGCACCGAAAGCTGCCGCTCCTCACCTTCCCTCACCACCGCTTTCGCAGCCAAGCACGCGCTGCGGCTGCGCGCGTGCCCGGCCCCGAACCCTGCCGGCACTCTGTCTCACTGTCCCGACCGGCAGAGCCCTGCTGCGTGCGACACCGCAAACGCCCGGCGCGGCGTTCTCCCGCAGCGCAGGTGAAAGCCCTGGGCTGCTCCCTGGGCTTTGCGTGCCGCTTCGGTGGCAGCCAAATGCACGCTGGGGCTCCGAGCTTGCCCAGCTCCTCGAAGTGCCAGCAGCGCTCTCTCTGTCTCGCCGTCCCCATCGGCAGAGCCCTGCTCCCACACGGCAACCGTCCGGCGCTTTCTCCCGCAGCAAAGGTGCGCGCGCCGAACAGCTCTTGCTGCTGCTCACCGGTGCCGTGCCAGCGCTTTGGCAGAAGAACTCAGAGGCGCGCGAAGAAGGGCCGGGAGGGCAGTTGCCCGGCGTTTGTCACTTTGGCAGCTAGCGTGCGCCGAGAGGAGTGAGCGTGAGCTGGAGAACGTGTATTGCGCGTGCTGGGAGGCCAGGCAAGGGCAGATTCCCCAGTGCGCCTTGTAGCCGCGAAAGCGCTGCTGAGGGAAGGGGAGGAACGCGCCGGAGCGCGAAGCCCTGCAGACCTGTCGTGTGGAGACATCGCCGCCGGTCGTTTGCACTTTGGGAGCTGCTCTCTGCCGAGGGTGGGAGCGCGCTTCAGAACGTGTGCTCCGAGTGCCTGGAGGAAAGGCAAGTGCGGTTCACCGCTGTGCGTTGCGCCTGCGGTAAAGCGCCGGCAGGGCAAGGTGAAGGAGCAGCCAGCACGCCCAGGGCTGGCGCCGTTGGCGTGGGAGAACGAGCTGGGCGCCTGCAGCCGTCGGAGCAGGGCTCCGCCGATCGCGCACAGCGGCGCTCCGTCCTTGCTTAACTCCGAACGCTTGCCAGCGCTCTCTCTTCACGGTCGGCGGAGCCCCGCTCCGAGGCCGCGGGGCCTCCAGCTCGTTCCCCCGCAGCGAAGGGACCGGCACGGAAAGCTCTCGCTCTTCCTCACCGTCCTTTGCCAGCGCTTCGCTGGCGACACACGCGCGCACCGCAGGTGAGCGGCACTCGCTTTTCCTCCGCGCACTCTGAGCGCGCAGTCTCGGGCTCGCTCTCGCTCTCGGCACGGCTCGGCCCCCAAAGCGCAAACGGCCAGCCTTTTGGCCCACAGCCTTGCGAGGGGACAGCACCGAAAGCTGCCGCTCCTCACCTTCCCTCACCACCGCTTTCGCAGCCAAGCACGCGCTGCGGCTGCGCGCGTGCCCGGCCCCGAACCCTGCCGGCACTCTGTCTCACTGTCCCGACCGGCAGAGCCCTGCTGCGTGCGACACCGCAAACGCCCGGCGCGGCGTTCTCCCGCAGCGCAGGTGAAAGCCCTGGGCTGCTCCCTGGGCTTTGCGTGCCGCTTCGGTGGCAGCCAAATGCACGCTGGGGCTCCGAGCTTGCCCAGCTCCTCGAAGTGCCAGCAGCGCTCTCTCTGTCTCGCCGTCCCCATCGGCAGAGCCCTGCTCCCACACGGCAACCGTCCGGCGCTTTCTCCCGCAGCAAAGGTGCGCGCGCCGAACAGCTCTTGCTGCTGCTCACCGGTGCCGTGCCAGCGCTTTGGCAGAAGAACTCAGAGGCGCGCGAAGAAGGGCCGGGAGGGCAGTTGCCCGGCGTTTGTCACTTTGGCAGCTAGCGTGCGCCGAGAGGAGTGAGCGTGAGCTGGAGAACGTGTATTGCGCGTGCTGGGAGGCCAGGCAAGGGCAGATTCCCCAGTGCGCCTTGTAGCCGCGAAAGCGCTGCTGAGGGAAGGGGAGGAACGCGCCGGAGCGCGAAGCCCTGCAGACCTGTCGTGTGGAGACATCGCCGCCGGTCGTTTGCACTTTGGGAGCTGCTCTCTGCCGAGGGTGGGAGCGCGCTTCAGAACGTGTGCTCCGAGTGCCTGGAGGAAAGGCAAGTGCGGTTCACCGCTGTGCGTTGCGCCTGCGGTAAAGCGCCGGCAGGGCAAGGTGAAGGAGCAGCCAGCACGCCCAGGGCTGGCGCCGTTGGCGTGGGAGAACGAGCTGGGCGCCTGCAGCCGTCGGAGCAGGGCTCCGCCGATCGCGCACAGCGGCGCTCCGTCCTTGCTTAACTCCGAACGCTTGCCAGCGCTCTCTCTTCACGGTCGGCGGAGCCCCGCTCCGAGGCCGCGGGGCCTCCAGCTCGTTCCCCCGCAGCGAAGGGACCGGCACGGAAAGCTCTCGCTCTTCCTCACCGTCCTTTGCCAGCGCTTCGCTGGCGACACACGCGCGCACCGCAGGTGAGCGGCACTCGCTTTTCCTCCGCGCACTCTGAGCGCGCAGTCTCGGGCTCGCTCTCGCTCTCGGCACGGCTCGGCCCCCAAAGCGCAAACGGCCAGCCTTTTGGCCCACAGCCTTGCGAGGGGACAGCACCGAAAGCTGCCGCTCCTCACCTTCCCTCACCACCGCTTTCGCAGCCAAGCACGCGCTGCGGCTGCGCGCGTGCCCGGCCCCGAACCCTGCCGGCACTCTGTCTCACTGTCCCGACCGGCAGAGCCCTGCTGCGTGCGACACCGCAAACGCCCGGCGCGGCGTTCTCCCGCAGCGCAGGTGAAAGCCCTGGGCTGCTCCCTGGGCTTTGCGTGCCGCTTCGGTGGCAGCCAAATGCACGCTGGGGCTCCGAGCTTGCCCAGCTCCTCGAAGTGCCAGCAGCGCTCTCTCTGTCTCGCCGTCCCCATCGGCAGAGCCCTGCTCCCACACGGCAACCGTCCGGCGCTTTCTCCCGCAGCAAAGGTGCGCGCGCCGAACAGCTCTTGCTGCTGCTCACCGGTGCCGTGCCAGCGCTTTGGCAGAAGAACTCAGAGGCGCGCGAAGAAGGGCCGGGAGGGCAGTTGCCCGGCGTTTGTCACTTTGGCAGCTAGCGTGCGCCGAGAGGAGTGAGCGTGAGCTGGAGAACGTGTATTGCGCGTGCTGGGAGGCCAGGCAAGGGCAGATTCCCCAGTGCGCCTTGTAGCCGCGAAAGCGCTGCTGAGGGAAGGGGAGGAACGCGCCGGAGCGCGAAGCCCTGCAGACCTGTCGTGTGGAGACATCGCCGCCGGTCGTTTGCACTTTGGGAGCTGCTCTCTGCCGAGGGTGGGAGCGCGCTTCAGAACGTGTGCTCCGAGTGCCTGGAGGAAAGCAAGTGCGGTTCACCGCTGTGCGTTGCGCCTGCGGTAAAGCGCCGGCAGGGCAAGGTGAAGGAGCAGCCAGCACGCCCAGGGCTGGCGCCGTTGGCGTGGGAGAACGAGCTGGGCGCCTGCAGCCGTCGGAGCAGGGCTCCGCCGATCACGCACAGCGGCGCTCCGTCCTTGCTTAACTCCGAACGCTTGCCAGCGCTCTCTCTTCACGGTCGGCGGAGCCCCGCTCCGAGGCCGCGGGGCCTCCAGCTCGTTCCCCCGCAGCGAAGGGACCGGCACGGAAAGCTCTCGCTCTTCCTCACCGTCCTTTGCCAGCGCTTCGCTGGCGACACACGCGCGCACCGCAGGTGAGCGGCACTCGCTTTTCCTCCGCGCACTCTGAGCGCGCAGTCTCGGGCTCGCTCTCGCTCTCGGCACGGCTCGGCCCCCAAAGCGCAAACGGCCAGCCTTTTGGCCCACAGCCTTGCGAGGGGACAGCACCGAAAGCTGCCGCTCCTCACCTTCCCTCACCACCGCTTTCGCAGCCAAGCACGCGCTGCGGCTGCGCGCGTGCCCGGCCCCGAACCCTGCCGGCACTCTGTCTCACTGTCCCGACCGGCAGAGCCCTGCTGCGTGCGACACCGCAAACGCCCGGCGCGGCGTTCTCCCGCAGCGCAGGTGAAAGCCCTGGGCTGCTCCCTGGGCTTTGCGTGCCGCTTCGGTGGCAGCCAAATGCACGCTGGGGCTCCGAGCTTGCCCAGCTCCTCGAAGTGCCAGCAGCGCTCTCTCTGTCTCGCCGTCCCCATCGGCAGAGCCCTGCTCCCACACGGCAACCGTCCGGCGCTTTCTCCCGCAGCAAAGGTGCGCGCGCCGAACAGCTCTTGCTGCTGCTCACCGGTGCCGTGCCAGCGCTTTGGCAGAAGAACTCAGAGGCGCGCGAAGAAGGGCCGGGAGGGCAGTTGCCCGGCGTTTTTCACTTTGGCAGCTAGCGTGCGCCGAGAGGAGTGAGCGTGAGCTGGAGAACGTGTATTGCGCGTGCTGGGAGGCCAGGCAAGGGCAGATCCCCCAGTGCGCCTTGTAGCCGCGAAAGCGCTGCTGAGGGAAGGGGAGGAACGCGCCGGAGCGCGAAGCCCTGCAGACCTGTCGTGTGGAGACATCGCCGCCGGTCGTTTGCACTTTGGGAGCTGCTCTCTGCCGAGGGTGGGAGCGCGCTTCAGAACGTGTGCTCCGAGTGCCTGGAGGAAAGGCAAGTGCGGTTCACCGCTGTGCGTTGCGCCTGCGGTAAAGCGCCGGCAGGGCAAGGTGAAGGAGCAGCCAGCACGCCCAGGGCTGGCGCCGTTGGCGTGGGAGAACGAGCTGGGCGCCTGCAGCCGTCGGAGCAGGGCTCCGCCGATCGCGCACAGCGGCGCTCCGTCCTTGCTTAACTCCGAACGCTTGCCAGCGCTCTCTCTTCACGGTCGGCGGAGCCCTGCTCCGAGGCCGCGGGGCCTCCAGCTCGTTCCCCCGCAGCGAAGGGACCGGCACGGAAAGCTCTCGCTCTTCCTCACCGTCCTTTGCCAGCGCTTCGCTGGCGACACACGCGCGCACCGCAGGTGAGCGGCACTCGCTTTTCCTCCGCGCACTCTGAGCGCGCAGTCTCGGGCTCGCTCTCGCTCTCGGCACGGCTCGGCCCCCAAAGCGCAAACGGCCAGCCTTTTGGCCCACAGCCTTGCGAGGGGACAGCACCGAAAGCTGCCGCTCCTCACCTTCCCTCACCACCGCTTTCGCAGCCAAGCACGCGCTGCGGCTGCGCGCGTGCCCGGCCCCGAACCCTGCCGGCACTCTGTCTCACTGTCCCGACCGGCAGAGCCCTGCTGCGTGCGACACCGCAAACGCCCGGCGCGGCGTTCTCCCGCAGCGCAGGTGAAAGCCCTGGGCTGCTCCCTGGGCTTTGCGTGCCGCTTCGGTGGCAGCCAAATGCACGCTGGGGCTCCGAGCTTGCCCAGCTCCTCGAAGTGCCAGCAGCGCTCTCTCTGTCTCGCCGTCCCCATCGGCAGAGCCCTGCTCCCACACGGCAACCGTCCGGCGCTTTCTCCCGCAGCAAAGGTGCGCGCGCCGAACAGCTCTTGCTGCTGCTCACCGGTGCCGTGCCAGCGCTTTGGCAGAAGAACTCAGAGGCGCGCGAAGAAGGGCCGGGAGGGCAGTTGCCCGGCGTTTGTCACTTTGGCAGCTAGCGTGCGCCGAGAGGAGTGAGCGTGAGCTGGAGAACGTGTATTGCGCGTGCTGGGAGGCCAGGCAAGGGCAGATCCCCCAGTGCGCCTTGTAGCCGCGAAAGCGCTGCTGAGGGAAGGGGAGGAACGCGCCGGAGCGCGAAGCCCTGCAGACCTGTCGTGTGGAGACATCGCCGCCGGTCGTTTGCACTTTGGGAGCTGCTCTCTGCCGAGGGTGGGAGCGCGCTTCAGAACGTGTGCTCCGAGTGCCTGGAGGAAAGGCAAGTGCGGTTCACCGCTGTGCGTTGCGCCTGCGGTAAAGCGCCGGCAGGGCAAGGTGAAGGAGCAGCCAGCACGCCCAGGGCTGGCGCCGTTGGCGTGGGAGAACGAGCTGGGCGCCTGCAGCCGTCGGAGCAGGGCTCCGCCGATCGCGCACAGCGGCGCTCCGTCCTTGCTTAACTCCGAACGCTTGCCAGCGCTCTCTCTTCACGGTCGGCGGAGCCCTGCTCCGAGGCCGCGGGGCCTCCAGCTCGTTCCCCCGCAGCGAAGGGACCGGCACGGAAAGCTCTCGCTCTTCCTCACCGTCCTTTGCCAGCGCTTCGCTGGCGACACACGCGCGCACCGCAGGTGAGCGGCACTCGCTTTTCCTCCGCGCACTCTGAGCGCGCAGTCTCGGGCTCGCTCTCGCTCTCGGCACGGCTCGGCCCCCAAAGCGCAAACGGCCAGCCTTTTGGCCCACAGCCTTGCGAGGGGACAGCACCGAAAGCTGCCGCTCCTCACCTTCCCTCACCACCGCTTTCGCAGCCAAGCACGCGCTGCGGCTGCGCGCGTGCCCGGCCCCGAACCCTGCCGGCACTCTGTCTCACTGTCCCGACCGGCAGAGCCCTGCTGCGTGCGACACCGCAAACGCCCGGCGCGGCGTTCTCCCGCAGCGCAGGTGAAAGCCCTGGGCTGCTCCCTGGGCTTTGCGTGCCGCTTCGGTGGCAGCCAAATGCACGCTGGGGCTCCGAGCTTGCCCAGCTCCTCGAAGTGCCAGCAGCGCTCTCTCTGTCTCGCCGTCCCCATCGGCAGAGCCCTGCTCCCACACGGCAACCGTCCGGCGCTTTCTCCCGCAGCAAAGGTGCGCGCGCCGAACAGCTCTTGCTGCTGCTCACCGGTGCCGTGCCAGCGCTTTGGCAGAAGAACTCAGAGGCGCGCGAAGAAGGGCCGGGAGGGCAGTTGCCCGGCGTTTGTCACTTTGGCAGCTAGCGTGCGCCGAGAGGAGTGAGCGTGAGCTGGAGAACGTGTATTGCGCGTGCTGGGAGGCCAGGCAAGGGCAGATCCCCCAGTGCGCCTTGTAGCCGCGAAAGCGCTGCTGAGGGAAGGGGAGGAACGCGCCGGAGCGCGAAGCCCTGCAGACCTGTCGTGTGGAGACATCGCCGCCGGTCGTTTGCACTTTGGGAGCTGCTCTCTGCCGAGGGTGGGAGCGCGCTTCAGAACGTGTGCTCCGAGTGCCTGGAGGAAAGGCAAGTGCGGTTCACCGCTGTGCGTTGCGCCTGCGGTAAAGCGCCGGCAGGGCAAGGTGAAGGAGCAGCCAGCACGCCCAGGGCTGGCGCCGTTGGCGTGGGAGAACGAGCTGGGCGCCTGCAGCCGTCGGAGCAGGGCTCCGCCGATCGCGCACAGCGGCGCTCCGTCCTTGCTTAACTCCGAACGCTTGCCAGCGCTCTCTCTTCACGGTCGGCGGAGCCCCGCTCCGAGGCCGCGGGGCCTCCAGCTCGTTCCCCCGCAGCGAAGGGACCGGCACGGAAAGCTCTCGCTCTTCCTCACCGTCCTTTGCCAGCGCTTCGCTGGCGACACACGCGCGCACCGCAGGTGAGCGGCACTCGCTTTTCCTCCGCGCACTCTGAGCGCGCAGTCTCGGGCTCGCTCTCGCTCTCGGCACGGCTCGGCCCCCAAAGCGCAAACGGCCAGCCTTTTGGCCCACAGCCTTGCGAGGGGACAGCACCGAAAGCTGCCGCTCCTCACCTTCCCTCACCACCGCTTTCGCAGCCAAGCACGCGCTGCGGCTGCGCGCGTGCCCGGCCCCGAACCCTGCCGGCACTCTGTCTCACTGTCCCGACCGGCAGAGCCCTGCTGCGTGCGACACCGCAAACGCCCGGCGCGGCGTTCTCCCGCAGCGCAGGTGAAAGCCCTGGGCTGCTCCCTGGGCTTTGCGTGCCGCTTCGGTGGCAGCCAAATGCACGCTGGGGCTCCGAGCTTGCCCAGCTCCTCGAAGTGCCAGCAGCGCTCTCTCTGTCTCGCCGTCCCCATCGGCAGAGCCCTGCTCCCACACGGCAACCGTCCGGCGCTTTCTCCCGCAGCAAAGGTGCGCGCGCCGAACAGCTCTTGCTGCTGCTCACCGGTGCCGTGCCAGCGCTTTGGCAGAAGAACTCAGAGGCGCGCGAAGAAGGGCCGGGAGGGCAGTTGCCCGGCGTTTGTCACTTTGGCAGCTAGCGTGCGCCGAGAGGAGTGAGCGTGAGCTGGAGAACGTGTATTGCGCGTGCTGGGAGGCCAGGCAAGGGCAGATTCCCCAGTGCGCCTTGTAGCCGCGAAAGCGCTGCTGAGGGAAGGGGAGGAACGCGCCGGAGCGCGAAGCCCTGCAGACCTGTCGTGTGGAGACATCGCCGCCGGTCGTTTGCACTTTGGGAGCTGCTCTCTGCCGAGGGTGGGAGCGCGCTTCAGAACGTGTGCTCCGAGTGCCTGGAGGAAAGGCAAGTGCGGTTCACCGCTGTGCGTTGCGCCTGCGGTAAAGCGCCGGCAGGGCAAGGTGAAGGAGCAGCCAGCACGCCCAGGGCTGGCGCCGTTGGCGTGGGAGAACGAGCTGGGCGCCTGCAGCCGTCGGAGCAGGGCTCCGCCGATCGCGCACAGCGGCGCTCCGTCCTTGCTTAACTCCGAACGCTTGCCAGCGCTCTCTCTTCACGGTCGGCGGAGCCCTGCTCCGAGGCCGCGGGGCCTCCAGCTCG
The DNA here is from genome assembly GCF_030463565.1 of Pelecanus crispus. NCBI lineage: Eukaryota > Metazoa > Chordata > Aves > Pelecaniformes > Pelecanidae > Pelecanus > Pelecanus crispus. The sequence goes on along the minus strand of NC_134652.1, from coordinate 39,114,070 downwards.
TTCCCCCGCAGCGAAGGGACCGGCACGGAAAGCTCTCGCTCTTCCTCACCGTCCTTTGCCAGCGCTTCGCTGGCGACACACGCGCGCACCGCAGGTGAGCGGCACTCGCTTTTCCTCCGCGCACTCTGAGCGCGCAGTCTCGGGCTCGCTCTCGCTCTCGGCACGGCTCGGCCCCCAAAGCGCAAACGGCCAGCCTTTTGGCCCACAGCCTTGCGAGGGGACAGCACCGAAAGCTGCCGCTCCTCACCTTCCCTCACCACCGCTTTCGCAGCCAAGCACGCGCTGCGGCTGCGCGCGTGCCCGGCCCCGAACCCTGCCGGCACTCTGTCTCACTGTCCCGACCGGCAGAGCCCTGCTGCGTGCGACACCGCAAACGCCCGGCGCGGCGTTCTCCCGCAGCGCAGGTGAAAGCCCTGGGCTGCTCCCTGGGCTTTGCGTGCCGCTTCGGTGGCAGCCAAATGCACGCTGGGGCTCCGAGCTTGCCCAGCTCCTCGAAGTGCCAGCAACGCTCTCTCTGTCTCGCCGTCCCCATCGGCAGAGCCCTGCTCCCACACGGCAACCGTCCGGCGCTTTCTCCCGCAGCAAAGGTGCGCGCGCCGAACAGCTCTTGCTGCTGCTCACCGGTGCCGTGCCAGCGCTTTGGCAGAAGAACTCAGAGGCGCGCGAAGAAGGGCCGGGAGGGCAGTTGCCCGGCGTTTGTCACTTTGGCAGCTAGCGTGCGCCGAGAGGAGTGAGCGTGAGCTGGAGAACGTGTATTGCGCGTGCTGGGAGGCCAGGCAAGGGCAGATCCCCCAGTGCGCCTTGTAGCCGCGAAAGCGCTGCTGAGGGAAGGGGAGGAACGCGCCGGAGCGCGAAGCCCTGCAGACCTGTCGTGTGGAGACATCGCCGCCGGTCGTTTGCACTTTGGGAGCTGCTCTCTGCCGAGGGTGGGAGCGCGCTTCAGAACGTGTGCTCCGAGTGCCTGGAGGAAAGGCAAGTGCGGTTCACCGCTGTGCGTTGCGCCTGCGGTAAAGCGCCGGCAGGGCAAGGTGAAGGAGCAGCCAGCACGCCCAGGGCTGGCGCCGTTGGCGTGGGAGAACGAGCTGGGCGCCTGCAGCCGTCGGAGCAGGGCTCCGCCGATCGCGCACAGCGGCGCTCCGTCCTTGCTTAACTCCGAACGCTTGCCAGCGCTCTCTCTTCACGGTCGGCGGAGCCCCGCTCCGAGGCCGCGGGGCCTCCAGCTCGTTCCCCCGCAGCGAAGGGACCGGCACGGAAAGCTCTCGCTCTTCCTCACCGTCCTTTGCCAGCGCTTCGCTGGCGACACACGCGCGCACCGCAGGTGAGCGGCACTCGCTTTTCCTCCGCGCACTCTGAGCGCGCAGTCTCGGGCTCGCTCTCGCTCTCGGCACGGCTCGGCCCCCAAAGCGCAAACGGCCAGCCTTTTGGCCCACAGCCTTGCGAGGGGACAGCACCGAAAGCTGCCGCTCCTCACCTTCCCTCACCACCGCTTTCGCAGCCAAGCACGCGCTGCGGCTGCGCGCGTGCCCGGCCCCGAACCCTGCCGGCACTCTGTCTCACTGTCCCGACCGGCAGAGCCCTGCTGCGTGCGACACCGCAAACGCCCGGCGCGGCGTTCTCCCGCAGCGCAGGTGAAAGCCCTGGGCTGCTCCCTGGGCTTTGCGTGCCGCTTCGGTGGCAGCCAAATGCACGCTGGGGCTCCGAGCTTGCCCAGCTCCTCGAAGTGCCAGCAGCGCTCTCTCTGTCTCGCCGTCCCCATCGGCAGAGCCCTGCTCCCACACGGCAACCGTCCGGCGCTTTCTCCCGCAGCAAAGGTGCGCGCGCCGAACAGCTCTTGCTGCTGCTCACCGGTGCCGTGCCAGCGCTTTGGCAGAAGAACTCAGAGGCGCGCGAAGAAGGGCCGGGAGGGCAGTTGCCCGGCGTTTGTCACTTTGGCAGCTAGCGTGCGCCGAGAGGAGTGAGCGTGAGCTGGAGAACGTGTATTGCGCGTGCTGGGAGGCCAGGCAAGGGCAGATTCCCCAGTGCGCCTTGTAGCCGCGAAAGCGCTGCTGAGGGAAGGGGAGGAACGCGCCGGAGCGCGAAGCCCTGCAGACCTGTCGTGTGGAGACATCGCCGCCGGTCGTTTGCACTTTGGGAGCTGCTCTCTGCCGAGGGTGGGAGCGCGCTTCAGAACGTGTGCTCCGAGTGCCTGGAGGAAAGGCAAGTGCGGTTCACCGCTGTGCGTTGCGCCTGCGGTAAAGCGCCGGCAGGGCAAGGTGAAGGAGCAGCCAGCACGCCCAGGGCTGGCGCCGTTGGCGTGGGAGAACGAGCTGGGCGCCTGCAGCCGTCGGAGCAGGGCTCCGCCGATCGCGCACAGCGGCGCTCCGTCCTTGCTTAACTCCGAACGCTTGCCAGCGCTCTCTCTTCACGGTCGGCGGAGCCCCGCTCCGAGGCCGCGGGGCCTCCAGCTCGTTCCCCCGCAGCGAAGGGACCGGCACGGAAAGCTCTCGCTCTTCCTCACCGTCCTTTGCCAGCGCTTCGCTGGCGACACACGCGCGCACCGCAGGTGAGCGGCACTCGCTTTTCCTCCGCGCACTCTGAGCGCGCAGTCTCGGGCTCGCTCTCGCTCTCGGCACGGCTCGGCCCCCAAAGCGCAAACGGCCAGCCTTTTGGCCCACAGCCTTGCGAGGGGACAGCACCGAAAGCTGCCGCTCCTCACCTTCCCTCACCACCGCTTTCGCAGCCAAGCACGCGCTGCGGCTGCGCGCGTGCCCGGCCCCGAACCCTGCCGGCACTCTGTCTCACTGTCCCGACCGGCAGAGCCCTGCTGCGTGCGACACCGCAAACGCCCGGCGCGGCGTTCTCCCGCAGCGCAGGTGAAAGCCCTGGGCTGCTCCCTGGGCTTTGCGTGCCGCTTCGGTGGCAGCCAAATGCACGCTGGGGCTCCGAGCTTGCCCAGCTCCTCGAAGTGCCAGCAGCGCTCTCTCTGTCTCGCCGTCCCCATCGGCAGAGCCCTGCTCCCACACGGCAACCGTCCGGCGCTTTCTCCCGCAGCAAAGGTGCGCGCGCCGAACAGCTCTTGCTGCTGCTCACCGGTGCCGTGCCAGCGCTTTGGCAGAAGAACTCAGAGGCGCGCGAAGAAGGGCCGGGAGGGCAGTTGCCCGGCGTTTGTCACTTTGGCAGCTAGCGTGCGCCGAGAGGAGTGAGCGTGAGCTGGAGAACGTGTATTGCGCGTGCTGGGAGGCCAGGCAAGGGCAGATCCCCCAGTGCGCCTTGTAGCCGCGAAAGCGCTGCTGAGGGAAGGGGAGGAACGCGCCGGAGCGCGAAGCCCTGCAGACCTGTCGTGTGGAGACATCGCCGCCGGTCGTTTGCACTTTGGGAGCTGCTCTCTGCCGAGGGTGGGAGCGCGCTTCAGAACGTGTGCTCCGAGTGCCTGGAGGAAAGGCAAGTGCGGTTCACCGCTGTGCGTTGCGCCTGCGGTAAAGCGCCGGCAGGGCAAGGTGAAGGAGCAGCCAGCACGCCCAGGGCTGGCGCCGTTGGCGTGGGAGAACGAGCTGGGCGCCTGCAGCCGTCGGAGCAGGGCTCCGCCGATCGCGCACAGCGGCGCTCCGTCCTTGCTTAACTCCGAACGCTTGCCAGCGCTCTCTCTTCACGGTCGGCGGAGCCCTGCTCCGAGGCCGCGGGGCCTCCAGCTCGTTCCCCCGCAGCGAAGGGACCGGCACGGAAAGCTCTCGCTCTTCCTCACCGTCCTTTGCCAGCGCTTCGCTGGCGACACACGCGCGCACCGCAGGTGAGCGGCACTCGCTTTTCCTCCGCGCACTCTGAGCGCGCAGTCTCGGGCTCGCTCTCGCTCTCGGCACGGCTCGGCCCCCAAAGCGCAAACGGCCAGCCTTTTGGCCCACAGCCTTGCGAGGGGACAGCACCGAAAGCTGCCGCTCCTCACCTTCCCTCACCACCGCTTTCGCAGCCAAGCACGCGCTGCGGCTGCGCGCGTGCCCGGCCCCGAACCCTGCCGGCACTCTGTCTCACTGTCCCGACCGGCAGAGCCCTGCTGCGTGCGACACCGCAAACGCCCGGCGCGGCGTTCTCCCGCAGCGCAGGTGAAAGCCCTGGGCTGCTCCCTGGGCTTTGCGTGCCGCTTCGGTGGCAGCCAAATGCACGCTGGGGCTCCGAGCTTGCCCAGCTCCTCGAAGTGCCAGCAACGCTCTCTCTGTCTCGCCGTCCCCATCGGCAGAGCCCTGCTCCCACACGGCAACCGTCCGGCGCTTTCTCCCGCAGCAAAGGTGCGCGCGCCGAACAGCTCTTGCTGCTGCTCACCGGTGCCGTGCCAGCGCTTTGGCAGAAGAACTCAGAGGCGCGCGAAGAAGGGCCGGGAGGGCAGTTGCCCGGCGTTTGTCACTTTGGCAGCTAGCGTGCGCCGAGAGGAGTGAGCGTGAGCTGGAGAACGTGTATTGCGCGTGCTGGGAGGCCAGGCAAGGGCAGATCCCCCAGTGCGCCTTGTAGCCGCGAAAGCGCTGCTGAGGGAAGGGGAGGAACGCGCCGGAGCGCGAAGCCCTGCAGACCTGTCGTGTGGAGACATCGCCGCCGGTCGTTTGCACTTTGGGAGCTGCTCTCTGCCGAGGGTGGGAGCGCGCTTCAGAACGTGTGCTCCGAGTGCCTGGAGGAAAGGCAAGTGCGGTTCACCGCTGTGCGTTGCGCCTGCGGTAAAGCGCCGGCAGGGCAAGGTGAAGGAGCAGCCAGCACGCCCAGGGCTGGCGCCGTTGGCGTGGGAGAACGAGCTGGGCGCCTGCAGCCGTCGGAGCAGGGCTCCGCCGATCGCGCACAGCGGCGCTCCGTCCTTGCTTAACTCCGAACGCTTGCCAGCGCTCTCTCTTCACGGTCGGCGGAGCCCCGCTCCGAGGCCGCGGGGCCTCCAGCTCGTTCCCCCGCAGCGAAGGGACCGGCACGGAAAGCTCTCGCTCTTCCTCACCGTCCTTTGCCAGCGCTTCGCTGGCGACACACGCGCGCACCGCAGGTGAGCGGCACTCGCTTTTCCTCCGCGCACTCTGAGCGCGCAGTCTCGGGCTCGCTCTCGCTCTCGGCACGGCTCGGCCCCCAAAGCGCAAACGGCCAGCCTTTTGGCCCACAGCCTTGCGAGGGGACAGCACCGAAAGCTGCCGCTCCTCACCTTCCCTCACCACCGCTTTCGCAGCCAAGCACGCGCTGCGGCTGCGCGCGTGCCCGGCCCCGAACCCTGCCGGCACTCTGTCTCACTGTCCCGACCGGCAGAGCCCTGCTGCGTGCGACACCGCAAACGCCCGGCGCGGCGTTCTCCCGCAGCGCAGGTGAAAGCCCTGGGCTGCTCCCTGGGCTTTGCGTGCCGCTTCGGTGGCAGCCAAATGCACGCTGGGGCTCCGAGCTTGCCCAGCTCCTCGAAGTGCCAGCAGCGCTCTCTCTGTCTCGCCGTCCCCATCGGCAGAGCCCTGCTCCCACACGGCAACCGTCCGGCGCTTTCTCCCGCAGCAAAGGTGCGCGCGCCGAACAGCTCTTGCTGCTGCTCACCGGTGCCGTGCCAGCGCTTTGGCAGAAGAACTCAGAGGCGCGCGAAGAAGGGCCGGGAGGGCAGTTGCCCGGCGTTTGTCACTTTGGCAGCTAGCGTGCGCCGAGAGGAGTGAGCGTGAGCTGGAGAACGTGTATTGCGCGTGCTGGGAGGCCAGGCAAGGGCAGATTCCCCAGTGCGCCTTGTAGCCGCGAAAGCGCTGCTGAGGGAAGGGGAGGAACGCGCCGGAGCGCGAAGCCCTGCAGACCTGTCGTGTGGAGACATCGCCGCCGGTCGTTTGCACTTTGGGAGCTGCTCTCTGCCGAGGGTGGGAGCGCGCTTCAGAACGTGTGCTCCGAGTGCCTGGAGGAAAGGCAAGTGCGGTTCACCGCTGTGCGTTGCGCCTGCGGTAAAGCGCCGGCAGGGCAAGGTGAAGGAGCAGCCAGCACGCCCAGGGCTGGCGCCGTTGGCGTGGGAGAACGAGCTGGGCGCCTGCAGCCGTCGGAGCAGGGCTCCGCCGATCGCGCACAGCGGCGCTCCGTCCTTGCTTAACTCCGAACGCTTGCCAGCGCTCTCTCTTCACGGTCGGCGGAGCCCCGCTCCGAGGCCGCGGGGCCTCCAGCTCGTTCCCCCGCAGCGAAGGGACCGGCACGGAAAGCTCTCGCTCTTCCTCACCGTCCTTTGCCAGCGCTTCGCTGGCGACACACGCGCGCACCGCAGGTGAGCGGCACTCGCTTTTCCTCCGCGCACTCTGAGCGCGCAGTCTCGGGCTCGCTCTCGCTCTCGGCACGGCTCGGCCCCCAAAGCGCAAACGGCCAGCCTTTTGGCCCACAGCCTTGCGAGGGGACAGCACCGAAAGCTGCCGCTCCTCACCTTCCCTCACCACCGCTTTCGCAGCCAAGCACGCGCTGCGGCTGCGCGCGTGCCCGGCCCCGAACCCTGCCGGCACTCTGTCTCACTGTCCCGACCGGCAGAGCCCTGCTGCGTGCGACACCGCAAACGCCCGGCGCGGCGTTCTCCCGCAGCGCAGGTGAAAGCCCTGGGCTGCTCCCTGGGCTTTGCGTGCCGCTTCGGTGGCAGCCAAATGCACGCTGGGGCTCCGAGCTTGCCCAGCTCCTCGAAGTGCCAGCAGCGCTCTCTCTGTCTCGCCGTCCCCATCGGCAGAGCCCTGCTCCCACACGGCAACCGTCCGGCGCTTTCTCCCGCAGCAAAGGTGCGCGCGCCGAACAGCTCTTGCTGCTGCTCACCGGTGCCGTGCCAGCGCTTTGGCAGAAGAACTCAGAGGCGCGCGAAGAAGGGCCGGGAGGGCAGTTGCCCGGCGTTTTTCACTTTGGCAGCTAGCGTGCGCCGAGAGGAGTGAGCGTGAGCTGGAGAACGTGTATTGCGCGTGCTGGGAGGCCAGGCAAGGGCAGATCCCCCAGTGCGCCTTGTAGCCGCGAAAGCGCTGCTGAGGGAAGGGGAGGAACGCGCCGGAGCGCGAAGCCCTGCAGACCTGTCGTGTGGAGACATCGCCGCCGGTCGTTTGCACTTTGGGAGCTGCTCTCTGCCGAGGGTGGGAGCGCGCTTCAGAACGTGTGCTCCGAGTGCCTGGAGGAAAGGCAAGTGCGGTTCACCGCTGTGCGTTGCGCCTGCGGTAAAGCGCCGGCAGGGCAAGGTGAAGGAGCAGCCAGCACGCCCAGGGCTGGCGCCGTTGGCGTGGGAGAACGAGCTGGGCGCCTGCAGCCGTCGGAGCAGGGCTCCGCCGATCGCGCACAGCGGCGCTCCGTCCTTGCTTAACTCCGAACGCTTGCCAGCGCTCTCTCTTCACGGTCGGCGGAGCCCTGCTCCGAGGCCGCGGGGCCTCCAGCTCGTTCCCCCCGCAGCGAAGGGACCGGCACGGAAAGCTCTCGCTCTTCCTCACCGTCCTTTGCCAGCGCTTCGCTGGCGACACACGCGCGCACCGCAGGTGAGCGGCACTCGCTTTTCCTCCGCGCACTCTGAGCGCGCAGTCTCGGGCTCGCTCTCGCTCTCGGCACGGCTCGGCCCCCAAAGCGCAAACGGCCAGCCTTTTGGCCCACAGCCTTGCGAGGGGACAGCACCGAAAGCTGCCGCTCCTCACCTTCCCTCACCACCGCTTTCGCAGCCAAGCACGCGCTGCGGCTGCGCGCGTGCCCGGCCCCGAACCCTGCCGGCACTCTGTCTCACTGTCCCGACCGGCAGAGCCCTGCTGCGTGCGACACCGCAAACGCCCGGCGCGGCGTTCTCCCGCAGCGCAGGTGAAAGCCCTGGGCTGCTCCCTGGGCTTTGCGTGCCGCTTCGGTGGCAGCCAAATGCACGCTGGGGCTCCGAGCTTGCCCAGCTCCTCGAAGTGCCAGCAGCGCTCTCTCTGTCTCGCCGTCCCCATCGGCAGAGCCCTGCTCCCACACGGCAACCGTCCGGCGCTTTCTCCCGCAGCAAAGGTGCGCGCGCCGAACAGCTCTTGCTGCTGCTCACCGGTGCCGTGCCAGCGCTTTGGCAGAAGAACTCAGAGGCGCGCGAAGAAGGGCCGGGAGGGCAGTTGCCCGGCGTTTGTCACTTTGGCAGCTAGCGTGCGCCGAGAGGAGTGAGCGTGAGCTGGAGAACGTGTATTGCGCGTGCTGGGAGGCCAGGCAAGGGCAGATTCCCCAGTGCGCCTTGTAGCCGCGAAAGCGCTGCTGAGGGAAGGGGAGGAACGCGCCGGAGCGCGAAGCCCTGCAGACCTGTCGTGTGGAGACATCGCCGCCGGTCGTTTGCACTTTGGGAGCTGCTCTCTGCCGAGGGTGGGAGCGCGCTTCAGAACGTGTGCTCCGAGTGCCTGGAGGAAAGGCAAGTGCGGTTCACCGCTGTGCGTTGCGCCTGCGGTAAAGCGCCGGCAGGGCAAGGTGAAGGAGCAGCCAGCACGCCCAGGGCTGGCGCCGTTGGCGTGGGAGAACGAGCTGGGCGCCTGCAGCCGTCGGAGCAGGGCTCCGCCGATCGCGCACAGCGGCGCTCCGTCCTTGCTTAACTCCGAACGCTTGCCAGCGCTCTCTCTTCACGGTCGGCGGAGCCCTGCTCCGAGGCCGCGGGGCCTCCAGCTCGTTCCCCCGCAGCGAAGGGACCGGCACGGAAAGCTCTCGCTCTTCCTCACCGTCCTTTGCCAGCGCTTCGCTGGCGACACACGCGCGCACCGCAGGTGAGCGGCACTCGCTTTTCCTCCGCGCACTCTGAGCGCGCAGTCTCGGGCTCGCTCTCGCTCTCGGCACGGCTCGGCCCCCAAAGCGCAAACGGCCAGCCTTTTGGCCCACAGCCTTGCGAGGGGACAGCACCGAAAGCTGCCGCTCCTCACCTTCCCTCACCACCGCTTTCGCAGCCAAGCACGCGCTGCGGCTGCGCGCGTGCCCGGCCCCGAACCCTGCCGGCACTCTGTCTCACTGTCCCGACCGGCAGAGCCCTGCTGCGTGCGACACCGCAAACGCCCGGCGCGGCGTTCTCCCGCAGCGCAGGTGAAAGCCCTGGGCTGCTCCCTGGGCTTTGCGTGCCGCTTCGGTGGCAGCCAAATGCACGCTGGGGCTCCGAGCTTGCCCAGCTCCTCGAAGTGCCAGCAACGCTCTCTCTGTCTCGCCGTCCCCATCGGCAGAGCCCTGCTCCCACACGGCAACCGTCCGGCGCTTTCTCCCGCAGCAAAGGTGCGCGCGCCGAACAGCTCTTGCTGCTGCTCACCGGTGCCGTGCCAGCGCTTTGGCAGAAGAACTCAGAGGCGCGCGAAGAAGGGCCGGGAGGGCAGTTGCCCGGCGTTTGTCACTTTGGCAGCTAGCGTGCGCCGAGAGGAGTGAGCGTGAGCTGGAGAACGTGTATTGCGCGTGCTGGGAGGCCAGGCAAGGGCAGATCCCCCAGTGCGCCTTGTAGCCGCGAAAGCGCTGCTGAGGGAAGGGGAGGAACGCGCCGGAGCGCGAAGCCCTGCAGACCTGTCGTGTGGAGACATCGCCGCCGGTCGTTTGCACTTTGGGAGCTGCTCTCTGCCGAGGGTGGGAGCGCGCTTCAGAACGTGTGCTCCGAGTGCCTGGAGGAAAGGCAAGTGCGGTTCACCGCTGTGCGTTGCGCCTGCGGTAAAGCGCCGGCAGGGCAAGGTGAAGGAGCAGCCAGCACGCCCAGGGCTGGCGCCGTTGGCGTGGGAGAACGAGCTGGGCGCCTGCAGCCGTCGGAGCAGGGCTCCGCCGATCGCGCACAGCGGCGCTCCGTCCTTGCTTAACTCCGAACGCTTGCCAGCGCTCTCTCTTCACGGTCGGCGGAGCCCCGCTCCGAGGCCGCGGGGCCTCCAGCTCGTTCCCCCGCAGCGAAGGGACCGGCACGGAAAGCTCTCGCTCTTCCTCACCGTCCTTTGCCAGCGCTTCGCTGGCGACACACGCGCGCACCGCAGGTGAGCGGCACTCGCTTTTCCTCCGCGCACTCTGAGCGCGCAGTCTCGGGCTCGCTCTCGCTCTCGGCACGGCTCGGCCCCCAAAGCGCAAACGGCCAGCCTTTTGGCCCACAGCCTTGCGAGGGGACAGCACCGAAAGCTGCCGCTCCTCACCTTCCCTCACCACCGCTTTCGCAGCCAAGCACGCGCTGCGGCTGCGCGCGTGCCCGGCCCCGAACCCTGCCGGCACTCTGTCTCACTGTCCCGACCGGCAGAGCCCTGCTGCGTGCGACACCGCAAACGCCCGGCGCGGCGTTCTCCCGCAGCGCAGGTGAAAGCCCTGGGCTGCTCCCTGGGCTTTGCGTGCCGCTTCGGTGGCAGCCAAATGCACGCTGGGGCTCCGAGCTTGCCCAGCTCCTCGAAGTGCCAGCAGCGCTCTCTCTGTCTCGCCGTCCCCATCGGCAGAGCCCTGCTCCCACACGGCAACCGTCCGGCGCTTTCTCCCGCAGCAAAGGTGCGCGCGCCGAACAGCTCTTGCTGCTGCTCACCGGTGCCGTGCCAGCGCTTTGGCAGAAGAACTCAGAGGCGCGCGAAGAAGGGCCGGGAGGGCAGTTGCCCGGCGTTTGTCACTTTGGCAGCTAGCGTGCGCCGAGAGGAGTGAGCGTGAGCTGGAGAACGTGTATTGCGCGTGCTGGGAGGCCAGGCAAGGGCAGATCCCCCAGTGCGCCTTGTAGCCGCGAAAGCGCTGCTGAGGGAAGGGGAGGAACGCGCCGGAGCGCGAAGCCCTGCAGACCTGTCGTGTGGAGACATCGCCGCCGGTCGTTTGCACTTTGGGAGCTGCTCTCTGCCGAGGGTGGGAGCGCGCTTCAGAACGTGTGCTCCGAGTGCCTGGAGGAAAGGCAAGTGCGGTTCACCGCTGTGCGTTGCGCCTGCGGTAAAGCGCCGGCAGGGCAAGGTGAAGGAGCAGCCAGCACGCCCAGGGCTGGCGCCGTTGGCGTGGGAGAACGAGCTGGGCGCCTGCAGCCGTCGGAGCAGGGCTCCGCCGATCGCGCACAGCGGCGCTCCGTCCTTGCTTAACTCCGAACGCTTGCCAGCGCTCTCTCTTCACGGTCGGCGGAGCCCCGCTCCGAGGCCGCGGGGCCTCCAGCTCGTTCCCCCGCAGCGAAGGGACCGGCACGGAAAGCTCTCGCTCTTCCTCACCGTCCTTTGCCAGCGCTTCGCTGGCGACACACGCGCGCACCGCAGGTGAGCGGCACTCGCTTTTCCTCCGCGCACTCTGAGCGCGCAGTCTCGGGCTCGCTCTCGCTCTCGGCACGGCTCGGCCCCCAAAGCGCAAACGGCCAGCCTTTTGGCCCACAGCCTTGCGAGGGGACAGCACCGAAAGCTGCCGCTCCTCACCTTCCCTCACCACCGCTTTCGCAGCCAAGCACGCGCTGCGGCTGCGCGCGTGCCCGGCCCCGAACCCTGCCGGCACTCTGTCTCACTGTCCCGACCGGCAGAGCCCTGCTGCGTGCGACACCGCAAACGCCCGGCGCGGCGTTCTCCCGCAGCGCAGGTGAAAGCCCTGGGCTGCTCCCTGGGCTTTGCGTGCCGCTTCGGTGGCAGCCAAATGCACGCTGGGGCTCCGAGCTTGCCCAGCTCCTCGAAGTGCCAGCAGCGCTCTCTCTGTCTCGCCGTCCCCATCGGCAGAGCCCTGCTCCCACACGGCAACCGTCCGGCGCTTTCTCCCGCAGCAAAGGTGCGCGCGCCGAACAGCTCTTGCTGCTGCTCACCGGTGCCGTGCCAGCGCTTTGGCAGAAGAACTCAGAGGCGCGCGAAGAAGGGCCGGGAGGGCAGTTGCCCGGCGTTTGTCACTTTGGCAGCTAGCGTGCGCCGAGAGGAGTGAGCGTGAGCTGGAGAACGTGTATTGCGCGTGCTGGGAGGCCAGGCAAGGGCAGATTCCCCAGTGCGCCTTGTAGCCGCGAAAGCGCTGCTGAGGGAAGGGGAGGAACGCGCCGGAGCGCGAAGCCCTGCAGACCTGTCGTGTGGAGACATCGCCGCCGGTCGTTTGCACTTTGGGAGCTGCTCTCTGCCGAGGGTGGGAGCGCGCTTCAGAACGTGTGCTCCGAGTGCCTGGAGGAAAGGCAAGTGCGGTTCACCGCTGTGCGTTGCGCCTGCGGTAAAGCGCCGGCAGGGCAAGGTGAAGGAGCAGCCAGCACGCCCAGGGCTGGCGCCGTTGGCGTGGGAGAACGAGCTGGGCGCCTGCAGCCGTCGGAGCAGGGCTCCGCCGATCGCGCACAGCGGCGCTCCGTCCTTGCTTAACTCCGAACGCTTGCCAGCGCTCTCTCTTCACGGTCGGCGGAGCCCTGCTCCGAGGCCGCGGGGCCTCCAGCTCGTTCCCCCGCAGCGAAGGGACCGGCACGGAAAGCTCTCGCTCTTCCTCACCGTCCTTTGCCAGCGCTTCGCTGGCGACACACGCGCGCACCGCAGGTGAGCGGCACTCGCTTTTCCTCCGCGCACTCTGAGCGCGCAGTCTCGGGCTCGCTCTCGCTCTCGGCACGGCTCGGCCCCCAAAGCGCAAACGGCCAGCCTTTTGGCCCACAGCCTTGCGAGGGGACAGCACCGAAAGCTGCCGCTCCTCACCTTCCCTCACCACCGCTTTCGCAGCCAAGCACGCGCTGCGGCTGCGCGCGTGCCCGGCCCCGAACCCTGCCGGCACTCTGTCTCACTGTCCCGACCGGCAGAGCCCTGCTGCGTGCGACACCGCAAACGCCCGGCGCGGCGTTCTCCCGCAGCGCAGGTGAAAGCCCTGGGCTGCTCCCTGGGCTTTGCGTGCCGCTTCGGTGGCAGCCAAATGCACGCTGGGGCTCCGAGCTTGCCCAGCTCCTCGAAGTGCCAGCAGCGCTCTCTCTGTCTCGCCGTCCCCATCGGCAGAGCCCTGCTCCCACACGGCAACCGTCCGGCGCTTTCTCCCGCAGCAAAGGTGCGCGCGCCGAACAGCTCTTGCTGCTGCTCACCGGTGCCGTGCCAGCGCTTTGGCAGAAGAACTCAGAGGCGCGCGAAGAAGGGCCGGGAGGGCAGTTGCCCGGCGTTTGTCACTTTGGCAGCTAGCGTGCGCCGAGAGGAGTGAGCGTGAGCTGGAGAACGTGTATTGCGCGTGCTGGGAGGCCAGGCAAGGGCAGATCCCCCAGTGCGCCTTGTAGCCGCGAAAGCGCTGCTGAGGGAAGGGGAGGAACGCGCCGGAGCGCGAAGCCCTGCAGACCTGTCGTGTGGAGACATCGCCGCCGGTCGTTTGCACTTTGGGAGCTGCTCTCTGCCGAGGGTGGGAGCGCGCTTCAGAACGTGTGCTCCGAGTGCCTGGAGGAAAGGCAAGTGCGGTTCACCGCTGTGCGTTGCGCCTGCGGTAAAGCGCCGGCAGGGCAAGGTGAAGGAGCAGCCAGCACGCCCAGGGCTGGCGCCGTTGGCGTGGGAGAACGAGCTGGGCGCCTGCAGCCGTCGGAGCAGGGCTCCGCCGATCGCGCACAGCGGCGCTCCGTCCTTGCTTAACTCCGAACGCTTGCCAGCGCTCTCTCTTCACGGTCGGCGGAGCCCCGCTCCGAGGCCGCGGGGCCTCCAGCTCGTTCCCCCGCAGCGAAGGGACCGGCACGGAAAGCTCTCGCTCTTCCTCACCGTCCTTTGCCAGCGCTTCGCTGGCGACACACGCGCGCACCGCAGGTGAGCGGCACTCGCTTTTCCTCCGCGCACTCTGAGCGCGCAGTCTCGGGCTCGCTCTCGCTCTCGGCACGGCTCGGCCCCCAAAGCGCAAACGGCCAGCCTTTTGGCCCACAGCCTTGCGAGGGGACAGCACCGAAAGCTGCCGCTCCTCACCTTCCCTCACCACCGCTTTCGCAGCCAAGCACGCGCTGCGGCTGCGCGCGTGCCCGGCCCCGAACCCTGCCGGCACTCTGTCTCACTGTCCCGACCGGCAGAGCCCTGCTGCGTGCGACACCGCAAACGCCCGGCGCGGCGTTCTCCCGCAGCGCAGGTGAAAGCCCTGGGCTGCTCCCTGGGCTTTGCGTGCCGCTTCGGTGGCAGCCAAATGCACGCTGGGGCTCCGAGCTTGCCCAGCTCCTCGAAGTGCCAGCAGCGCTCTCTCTGTCTCGCCGTCCCCATCGGCAGAGCCCTGCTCCCACACGGCAACCGTCCGGCGCTTTCTCCCGCAGCAAAGGTGCGCGCGCCGAACAGCTCTTGCTGCTGCTCACCGGTGCCGTGCCAGCGCTTTGGCAGAAGAACTCAGAGGCGCGCGAAGAAGGGCCGGGAGGGCAGTTGCCCGGCGTTTGTCACTTTGGCAGCTAGCGTGCGCCGAGAGGAGTGAGCGTGAGCTGGAGAACGTGTATTGCGCGTGCTGGGAGGCCAGGCAAGGGCAGATCCCCCAGTGCGCCTTGTAGCCGCGAAAGCGCTGCTGAGGGAAGGGGAGGAACGCGCCGGAGCGCGAAGCCCTGCAGACCTGTCGTGTGGAGACATCGCCGCCGGTCGTTTGCACTTTGGGAGCTGCTCTCTGCCGAGGGTGGGAGCGCGCTTCAGAACGTGTGCTCCGAGTGCCTGGAGGAAAGGCAAGTGCGGTTCACCGCTGTGCGTTGCGCCTGCGGTAAAGCGCCGGCAGGGCAAGGTGAAGGAGCAGCCAGCACGCCCAGGGCTGGCGCCGTTGGCGTGGGAGAACGAGCTGGGCGCCTGCAGCCGTCGGAGCAGGGCTCCGCCGATCGCGCACAGCGGCGCTCCGTCCTTGCTTAACTCCGAACGCTTGCCAGCGCTCTCTCTTCACGGTCGGCGGAGCCCCGCTCCGAGGCCGCGGGGCCTCCAGCTCGTTCCCCCGCAGCGAAGGGACCGGCACGGAAAGCTCTCGCTCTTCCTCACCGTCCTTTGCCAGCGCTTCGCTGGCGACACACGCGCGCACCGCAGGTGAGCGGCACTCGCTTTTCCTCCGCGCACTCTGAGCGCGCAGTCTCGGGCTCGCTCTCGCTCTCGGCACGGCTCGGCCCCCAAAGCGCAAACGGCCAGCCTTTTGGCCCACAGCCTTGCGAGGGGACAGCACCGAAAGCTGCCGCTCCTCACCTTCCCTCACCACCGCTTTCGCAGCCAAGCACGCGCTGCGGCTGCGCGCGTGCCCGGCCCCGAACCCTGCCGGCACTCTGTCTCACTGTCCCGACCGGCAGAGCCCTGCTGCGTGCGACACCGCAAACGCCCGGCGCGGCGTTCTCCCGCAGCGCAGGTGAAAGCCCTGGGCTGCTCCCTGGGCTTTGCGTGCCGCTTCGGTGGCAGCCAAATGCACGCTGGGGCTCCGAGCTTGCCCAGCTCCTCGAAGTGCCAGCAGCGCTCTCTCTGTCTCGCCGTCCCCATCGGCAGAGCCCTGCTCCCACACGGCAACCGTCCGGCGCTTTCTCCCGCAGCAAAGGTGCGCGCGCCGAACAGCTCTTGCTGCTGCTCACCGGTGCCGTGCCAGCGCTTTGGCAGAAGAACTCAGAGGCGCGCGAAGAAGGGCCGGGAGGGCAGTTGCCCGGCGTTTGTCACTTTGGCAGCTAGCGTGCGCCGAGAGGAGTGAGCGTGAGCTGGAGAACGTGTATTGCGCGTGCTGGGAGGCCAGGCAAGGGCAGATTCCCCAGTGCGCCTTGTAGCCGCGAAAGCGCTGCTGAGGGAAGGGGAGGAACGCGCCGGAGCGCGAAGCCCTGCAGACCTGTCGTGTGGAGACATCGCCGCCGGTCGTTTGCACTTTGGGAGCTGCTCTCTGCCGAGGGTGGGAGCGCGCTTCAGAACGTGTGCTCCGAGTGCCTGGAGGAAAGGCAAGTGCGGTTCACCGCTGTGCGTTGCGCCTGCGGTAAAGCGCCGGCAGGGCAAGGTGAAGGAGCAGCCAGCACGCCCAGGGCTGGCGCCGTTGGCGTGGGAGAACGAGCTGGGCGCCTGCAGCCGTCGGAGCAGGGCTCCGCCGATCGCGCACAGCGGCGCTCCGTCCTTGCTTAACTCCGAACGCTTGCCAGCGCTCTCTCTTCACGGTCGGCGGAGCCCCGCTCCGAGGCCGCGGGGCCTCCAGCTCGTTCCCCCGCAGCGAAGGGACCGGCACGGAAAGCTCTCGCTCTTCCTCACCGTCCTTTGCCAGCGCTTCGCTGGCGACACACGCGCGCACCGCAGGTGAGCGGCACTCGCTTTTCCTCCGCGCACTCTGAGCGCGCAGTCTCGGGCTCGCTCTCGCTCTCGGCACGGCTCGGCCCCCAAAGCGCAAACGGCCAGCCTTTTGGCCCACAGCCTTGCGAGGGGACAGCACCGAAAGCTGCCGCTCCTCACCTTCCCTCACCACCGCTTTCGCAGCCAAGCACGCGCTGCGGCTGCGCGCGTGCCCGGCCCCGAACCCTGCCGGCACTCTGTCTCACTGTCCCGACCGGCAGAGCCCTGCTGCGTGCGACACCGCAAACGCCCGGCGCGGCGTTCTCCCGCAGCGCAGGTGAAAGCCCTGGGCTGCTCCCTGGGCTTTGCGTGCCGCTTCGGTGGCAGCCAAATGCACGCTGGGGCTCCGAGCTTGCCCAGCTCCTCGAAGTGCCAGCAGCGCTCTCTCTGTCTCGCCGTCCCCATCGGCAGAGCCCTGCTCCCACACGGCAACCGTCCGGCGCTTTCTCCCGCAGCAAAGGTGCGCGCGCCGAACAGCTCTTGCTGCTGCTCACCGGTGCCGTGCCAGCGCTTTGGCAGAAGAACTCAGAGGCGCGCGAAGAAGGGCCGGGAGGGCAGTTGCCCGGCGTTTGTCACTTTGGCAGCTAGCGTGCGCCGAGAGGAGTGAGCGTGAGCTGGAGAACGTGTATTGCGCGTGCTGGGAGGCCAGGCAAGGGCAGATTCCCCAGTGCGCCTTGTAGCCGCGAAAGCGCTGCTGAGGGAAGGGGAGGAACGCGCCGGAGCGCGAAGCCCTGCAGACCTGTCGTGTGGAGACATCGCCGCCGGTCGTTTGCACTTTGGGAGCTGCTCTCTGCCGAGGGTGGGAGCGCGCTTCAGAACGTGTGCTCCGAGTGCCTGGAGGAAAGGCAAGTGCGGTTCACCGCTGTGCGTTGCGCCTGCGGTAAAGCGCCGGCAGGGCAAGGTGAAGGAGCAGCCAGCACGCCCAGGGCTGGCGCCGTTGGCGTGGGAGAACGAGCTGGGCGCCTGCAGCCGTCGGAGCAGGGCTCCGCCGATCGCGCACAGCGGCGCTCCGTCCTTGCTTAACTCCGAACGCTTGCCAGCGCTCTCTCTTCACGGTCGGCGGAGCCCTGCTCCGAGGCCGCGGGGCCTCCAGCTCGTTCCCCCGCAGCGAAGGGACCGGCACGGAAAGCTCTCGCTCTTCCTCACCGTCCTTTGCCAGCGCTTCGCTGGCGACACACGCGCGCACCGCAGGTGAGCGGCACTCGCTTTTCCTCCGCGCACTCTGAGCGCGCAGTCTCGGGCTCGCTCTCGCTCTCGGCACGGCTCGGCCCCCAAAGCGCAAACGGCCAGCCTTTTGGCCCACAGCCTTGCGAGGGGACAGCACCGAAAGCTGCCGCTCCTCACCTTCCCTCACCACCGCTTTCGCAGCCAAGCACGCGCTGCGGCTGCGCGCGTGCCCGGCCCCGAACCCTGCCGGCACTCTGTCTCACTGTCCCGACCGGCAGAGCCCTGCTGCGTGCGACACCGCAAACGCCCGGCGCGGCGTTCTCCCGCAGCGCAGGTGAAAGCCCTGGGCTGCTCCCTGGGCTTTGCGTGCCGCTTCGGTGGCAGCCAAATGCACGCTGGGGCTCCGAGCTTGCCCAGCTCCTCGAAGTGCCAGCAGCGCTCTCTCTGTCTCGCCGTCCCCATCGGCAGAGCCCTGCTCCCACACGGCAACCGTCCGGCGCTTTCTCCCGCAGCAAAGGTGCGCGCGCCGAACAGCTCTTGCTGCTGCTCACCGGTGCCGTGCCAGCGCTTTGGCAGAAGAACTCAGAGGCGCGCGAAGAAGGGCCGGGAGGGCAGTTGCCCGGCGTTTGTCACTTTGGCAGCTAGCGTGCGCCGAGAGGAGTGAGCGTGAGCTGGAGAACGTGTATT
The DNA here is from genome assembly GCF_030463565.1 of Pelecanus crispus. Lineage (NCBI taxonomy): Eukaryota > Metazoa > Chordata > Aves > Pelecaniformes > Pelecanidae > Pelecanus > Pelecanus crispus. The sequence continues at coordinate 39,096,176 of NC_134652.1, read as the reverse complement.
GCGCGTGCTGGGAGGCCAGGCAAGGGCAGATTCCCCAGTGCGCCTTGTAGCCGCGAAAGCGCTGCTGAGGGAAGGGGAGGAACGCGCCGGAGCGCGAAGCCCTGCAGACCTGTCGTGTGGAGACATCGCCGCCGGTCGTTTGCACTTTGGGAGCTGCTCTCTGCCGAGGGTGGGAGCGCGCTTCAGAACGTGTGCTCCGAGTGCCTGGAGGAAAGGCAAGTGCGGTTCACCGCTGTGCGTTGCGCCTGCGGTAAAGCGCCGGCAGGGCAAGGTGAAGGAGCAGCCAGCACGCCCAGGGCTGGCGCCGTTGGCGTGGGAGAACGAGCTGGGCGCCTGCAGCCGTCGGAGCAGGGCTCCGCCGATCGCGCACAGCGGCGCTCCGTCCTTGCTTAACTCCGAACGCTTGCCAGCGCTCTCTCTTCACGGTCGGCGGAGCCCTGCTCCGAGGCCGCGGGGCCTCCAGCTCGTTCCCCCGCAGCGAAGGGACCGGCACGGAAAGCTCTCGCTCTTCCTCACCGTCCTTTGCCAGCGCTTCGCTGGCGACACACGCGCGCACCGCAGGTGAGCGGCACTCGCTTTTCCTCCGCGCACTCTGAGCGCGCAGTCTCGGGCTCGCTCTCGCTCTCGGCACGGCTCGGCCCCCAAAGCGCAAACGGCCAGCCTTTTGGCCCACAGCCTTGCGAGGGGACAGCACCGAAAGCTGCCGCTCCTCACCTTCCCTCACCACCGCTTTCGCAGCCAAGCACGCGCTGCGGCTGCGCGCGTGCCCGGCCCCGAACCCTGCCGGCACTCTGTCTCACTGTCCCGACCGGCAGAGCCCTGCTGCGTGCGACACCGCAAACGCCCGGCGCGGCGTTCTCCCGCAGCGCAGGTGAAAGCCCTGGGCTGCTCCCTGGGCTTTGCGTGCCGCTTCGGTGGCAGCCAAATGCACGCTGGGGCTCCGAGCTTGCCCAGCTCCTCGAAGTGCCAGCAGCGCTCTCTCTGTCTCGCCGTCCCCATCGGCAGAGCCCTGCTCCCACACGGCAACCGTCCGGCGCTTTCTCCCGCAGCAAAGGTGCGCGCGCCGAACAGCTCTTGCTGCTGCTCACCGGTGCCGTGCCAGCGCTTTGGCAGAAGAACTCAGAGGCGCGCGAAGAAGGGCCGGGAGGGCAGTTGCCCGGCGTTTGTCACTTTGGCAGCTAGCGTGCGCCGAGAGGAGTGAGCGTGAGCTGGAGAACGTGTATTGCGCGTGCTGGGAGGCCAGGCAAGGGCAGATTCCCCAGTGCGCCTTGTAGCCGCGAAAGCGCTGCTGAGGGAAGGGGAGGAACGCGCCGGAGCGCGAAGCCCTGCAGACCTGTCGTGTGGAGACATCGCCGCCGGTCGTTTGCACTTTGGGAGCTGCTCTCTGCCGAGGGTGGGAGCGCGCTTCAGAACGTGTGCTCCGAGTGCCTGGAGGAAAGGCAAGTGCGGTTCACCGCTGTGCGTTGCGCCTGCGGTAAAGCGCCGGCAGGGCAAGGTGAAGGAGCAGCCAGCACGCCCAGGGCTGGCGCCGTTGGCGTGGGAGAACGAGCTGGGCGCCTGCAGCCGTCGGAGCAGGGCTCCGCCGATCGCGCACAGCGGCGCTCCGTCCTTGCTTAACTCCGAACGCTTGCCAGCGCTCTCTCTTCACGGTCGGCGGAGCCCCGCTCCGAGGCCGCGGGGCCTCCAGCTCGTTCCCCCGCAGCGAAGGGACCGGCACGGAAAGCTCTCGCTCTTCCTCACCGTCCTTTGCCAGCGCTTCGCTGGCGACACACGCGCGCACCGCAGGTGAGCGGCACTCGCTTTTCCTCCGCGCACTCTGAGCGCGCAGTCTCGGGCTCGCTCTCGCTCTCGGCACGGCTCGGCCCCCAAAGCGCAAACGGCCAGCCTTTTGGCCCACAGCCTTGCGAGGGGACAGCACCGAAAGCTGCCGCTCCTCACCTTCCCTCACCACCGCTTTCGCAGCCAAGCACGCGCTGCGGCTGCGCGCGTGCCCGGCCCCGAACCCTGCCGGCACTCTGTCTCACTGTCCCGACCGGCAGAGCCCTGCTGCGTGCGACACCGCAAACGCCCGGCGCGGCGTTCTCCCGCAGCGCAGGTGAAAGCCCTGGGCTGCTCCCTGGGCTTTGCGTGCCGCTTCGGTGGCAGCCAAATGCACGCTGGGGCTCCGAGCTTGCCCAGCTCCTCGAAGTGCCAGCAGCGCTCTCTCTGTCTCGCCGTCCCCATCGGCAGAGCCCTGCTCCCACACGGCAACCGTCCGGCGCTTTCTCCCGCAGCAAAGGTGCGCGCGCCGAACAGCTCTTGCTGCTGCTCACCGGTGCCGTGCCAGCGCTTTGGCAGAAGAACTCAGAGGCGCGCGAAGAAGGGCCGGGAGGGCAGTTGCCCGGCGTTTGTCACTTTGGCAGCTAGCGTGCGCCGAGAGGAGTGAGCGTGAGCTGGAGAACGTGTATTGCGCGTGCTGGGAGGCCAGGCAAGGGCAGATTCCCCAGTGCGCCTTGTAGCCGCGAAAGCGCTGCTGAGGGAAGGGGAGGAACGCGCCGGAGCGCGAAGCCCTGCAGACCTGTCGTGTGGAGACATCGCCGCCGGTCGTTTGCACTTTGGGAGCTGCTCTCTGCCGAGGGTGGGAGCGCGCTTCAGAACGTGTGCTCCGAGTGCCTGGAGGAAAGCAAGTGCGGTTCACCGCTGTGCGTTGCGCCTGCGGTAAAGCGCCGGCAGGGCAAGGTGAAGGAGCAGCCAGCACGCCCAGGGCTGGCGCCGTTGGCGTGGGAGAACGAGCTGGGCGCCTGCAGCCGTCGGAGCAGGGCTCCGCCGATCACGCACAGCGGCGCTCCGTCCTTGCTTAACTCCGAACGCTTGCCAGCGCTCTCTCTTCACGGTCGGCGGAGCCCCGCTCCGAGGCCGCGGGGCCTCCAGCTCGTTCCCCCGCAGCGAAGGGACCGGCACGGAAAGCTCTCGCTCTTCCTCACCGTCCTTTGCCAGCGCTTCGCTGGCGACACACGCGCGCACCGCAGGTGAGCGGCACTCGCTTTTCCTCCGCGCACTCTGAGCGCGCAGTCTCGGGCTCGCTCTCGCTCTCGGCACGGCTCGGCCCCCAAAGCGCAAACGGCCAGCCTTTTGGCCCACAGCCTTGCGAGGGGACAGCACCGAAAGCTGCCGCTCCTCACCTTCCCTCACCACCGCTTTCGCAGCCAAGCACGCGCTGCGGCTGCGCGCGTGCCCGGCCCCGAACCCTGCCGGCACTCTGTCTCACTGTCCCGACCGGCAGAGCCCTGCTGCGTGCGACACCGCAAACGCCCGGCGCGGCGTTCTCCCGCAGCGCAGGTGAAAGCCCTGGGCTGCTCCCTGGGCTTTGCGTGCCGCTTCGGTGGCAGCCAAATGCACGCTGGGGCTCCGAGCTTGCCCAGCTCCTCGAAGTGCCAGCAGCGCTCTCTCTGTCTCGCCGTCCCCATCGGCAGAGCCCTGCTCCCACACGGCAACCGTCCGGCGCTTTCTCCCGCAGCAAAGGTGCGCGCGCCGAACAGCTCTTGCTGCTGCTCACCGGTGCCGTGCCAGCGCTTTGGCAGAAGAACTCAGAGGCGCGCGAAGAAGGGCCGGGAGGGCAGTTGCCCGGCGTTTTTCACTTTGGCAGCTAGCGTGCGCCGAGAGGAGTGAGCGTGAGCTGGAGAACGTGTATTGCGCGTGCTGGGAGGCCAGGCAAGGGCAGATCCCCCAGTGCGCCTTGTAGCCGCGAAAGCGCTGCTGAGGGAAGGGGAGGAACGCGCCGGAGCGCGAAGCCCTGCAGACCTGTCGTGTGGAGACATCGCCGCCGGTCGTTTGCACTTTGGGAGCTGCTCTCTGCCGAGGGTGGGAGCGCGCTTCAGAACGTGTGCTCCGAGTGCCTGGAGGAAAGGCAAGTGCGGTTCACCGCTGTGCGTTGCGCCTGCGGTAAAGCGCCGGCAGGGCAAGGTGAAGGAGCAGCCAGCACGCCCAGGGCTGGCGCCGTTGGCGTGGGAGAACGAGCTGGGCGCCTGCAGCCGTCGGAGCAGGGCTCCGCCGATCGCGCACAGCGGCGCTCCGTCCTTGCTTAACTCCGAACGCTTGCCAGCGCTCTCTCTTCACGGTCGGCGGAGCCCCGCTCCGAGGCCGCGGGGCCTCCAGCTCGTTCCCCCGCAGCGAAGGGACCGGCACGGAAAGCTCTCGCTCTTCCTCACCGTCCTTTGCCAGCGCTTCGCTGGCGACACACGCGCGCACCGCAGGTGAGCGGCACTCGCTTTTCCTCCGCGCACTCTGAGCGCGCAGTCTCGGGCTCGCTCTCGCTCTCGGCACGGCTCGGCCCCCAAAGCGCAAACGGCCAGCCTTTTGGCCCACAGCCTTGCGAGGGGACAGCACCGAAAGCTGCCGCTCCTCACCTTCCCTCACCACCGCTTTCGCAGCCAAGCACGCGCTGCGGCTGCGCGCGTGCCCGGCCCCGAACCCTGCCGGCACTCTGTCTCACTGTCCCGACCGGCAGAGCCCTGCTGCGTGCGACACCGCAAACGCCCGGCGCGGCGTTCTCCCGCAGCGCAGGTGAAAGCCCTGGGCTGCTCCCTGGGCTTTGCGTGCCGCTTCGGTGGCAGCCAAATGCACGCTGGGGCTCCGAGCTTGCCCAGCTCCTCGAAGTGCCAGCAGCGCTCTCTCTGTCTCGCCGTCCCCATCGGCAGAGCCCTGCTCCCACACGGCAACCGTCCGGCGCTTTCTCCCGCAGCAAAGGTGCGCGCGCCGAACAGCTCTTGCTGCTGCTCACCGGTGCCGTGCCAGCGCTTTGGCAGAAGAACTCAGAGGCGCGCGAAGAAGGGCCGGGAGGGCAGTTGCCCGGCGTTTGTCACTTTGGCAGCTAGCGTGCGCCGAGAGGAGTGAGCGTGAGCTGGAGAACGTGTATTGCGCGTGCTGGGAGGCCAGGCAAGGGCAGATCCCCCAGTGCGCCTTGTAGCCGCGAAAGCGCTGCTGAGGGAAGGGGAGGAACGCGCCGGAGCGCGAAGCCCTGCAGACCTGTCGTGTGGAGACATCGCCGCCGGTCGTTTGCACTTTGGGAGCTGCTCTCTGCCGAGGGTGGGAGCGCGCTTCAGAACGTGTGCTCCGAGTGCCTGGAGGAAAGGCAAGTGCGGTTCACCGCTGTGCGTTGCGCCTGCGGTAAAGCGCCGGCAGGGCAAGGTGAAGGAGCAGCCAGCACGCCCAGGGCTGGCGCCGTTGGCGTGGGAGAACGAGCTGGGCGCCTGCAGCCGTCGGAGCAGGGCTCCGCCGATCGCGCACAGCGGCGCTCCGTCCTTGCTTAACTCCGAACGCTTGCCAGCGCTCTCTCTTCACGGTCGGCGGAGCCCTGCTCCGAGGCCGCGGGGCCTCCAGCTCGTTCCCCCGCAGCGAAGGGACCGGCACGGAAAGCTCTCGCTCTTCCTCACCGTCCTTTGCCAGCGCTTCGCTGGCGACACACGCGCGCACCGCAGGTGAGCGGCACTCGCTTTTCCTCCGCGCACTCTGAGCGCGCAGTCTCGGGCTCGCTCTCGCTCTCGGCACGGCTCGGCCCCCAAAGCGCAAACGGCCAGCCTTTTGGCCCACAGCCTTGCGAGGGGACAGCACCGAAAGCTGCCGCTCCTCACCTTCCCTCACCACCGCTTTCGCAGCCAAGCACGCGCTGCGGCTGCGCGCGTGCCCGGCCCCGAACCCTGCCGGCACTCTGTCTCACTGTCCCGACCGGCAGAGCCCTGCTGCGTGCGACACCGCAAACGCCCGGCGCGGCGTTCTCCCGCAGCGCAGGTGAAAGCCCTGGGCTGCTCCCTGGGCTTTGCGTGCCGCTTCGGTGGCAGCCAAATGCACGCTGGGGCTCCGAGCTTGCCCAGCTCCTCGAAGTGCCAGCAGCGCTCTCTCTGTCTCGCCGTCCCCATCGGCAGAGCCCTGCTCCCACACGGCAACCGTCCGGCGCTTTCTCCCGCAGCAAAGGTGCGCGCGCCGAACAGCTCTTGCTGCTGCTCACCGGTGCCGTGCCAGCGCTTTGGCAGAAGAACTCAGAGGCGCGCGAAGAAGGGCCGGGAGGGCAGTTGCCCGGCGTTTGTCACTTTGGCAGCTAGCGTGCGCCGAGAGGAGTGAGCGTGAGCTGGAGAACGTGTATTGCGCGTGCTGGGAGGCCAGGCAAGGGCAGATCCCCCAGTGCGCCTTGTAGCCGCGAAAGCGCTGCTGAGGGAAGGGGAGGAACGCGCCGGAGCGCGAAGCCCTGCAGACCTGTCGTGTGGAGACATCGCCGCCGGTCGTTTGCACTTTGGGAGCTGCTCTCTGCCGAGGGTGGGAGCGCGCTTCAGAACGTGTGCTCCGAGTGCCTGGAGGAAAGGCAAGTGCGGTTCACCGCTGTGCGTTGCGCCTGCGGTAAAGCGCCGGCAGGGCAAGGTGAAGGAGCAGCCAGCACGCCCAGGGCTGGCGCCGTTGGCGTGGGAGAACGAGCTGGGCGCCTGCAGCCGTCGGAGCAGGGCTCCGCCGATCGCGCACAGCGGCGCTCCGTCCTTGCTTAACTCCGAACGCTTGCCAGCGCTCTCTCTTCACGGTCGGCGGAGCCCCGCTCCGAGGCCGCGGGGCCTCCAGCTCGTTCCCCCGCAGCGAAGGGACCGGCACGGAAAGCTCTCGCTCTTCCTCACCGTCCTTTGCCAGCGCTTCGCTGGCGACACACGCGCGCACCGCAGGTGAGCGGCACTCGCTTTTCCTCCGCGCACTCTGAGCGCGCAGTCTCGGGCTCGCTCTCGCTCTCGGCACGGCTCGGCCCCCAAAGCGCAAACGGCCAGCCTTTTGGCCCACAGCCTTGCGAGGGGACAGCACCGAAAGCTGCCGCTCCTCACCTTCCCTCACCACCGCTTTCGCAGCCAAGCACGCGCTGCGGCTGCGCGCGTGCCCGGCCCCGAACCCTGCCGGCACTCTGTCTCACTGTCCCGACCGGCAGAGCCCTGCTGCGTGCGACACCGCAAACGCCCGGCGCGGCGTTCTCCCGCAGCGCAGGTGAAAGCCCTGGGCTGCTCCCTGGGCTTTGCGTGCCGCTTCGGTGGCAGCCAAATGCACGCTGGGGCTCCGAGCTTGCCCAGCTCCTCGAAGTGCCAGCAGCGCTCTCTCTGTCTCGCCGTCCCCATCGGCAGAGCCCTGCTCCCACACGGCAACCGTCCGGCGCTTTCTCCCGCAGCAAAGGTGCGCGCGCCGAACAGCTCTTGCTGCTGCTCACCGGTGCCGTGCCAGCGCTTTGGCAGAAGAACTCAGAGGCGCGCGAAGAAGGGCCGGGAGGGCAGTTGCCCGGCGTTTGTCACTTTGGCAGCTAGCGTGCGCCGAGAGGAGTGAGCGTGAGCTGGAGAACGTGTATTGCGCGTGCTGGGAGGCCAGGCAAGGGCAGATTCCCCAGTGCGCCTTGTAGCCGCGAAAGCGCTGCTGAGGGAAGGGGAGGAACGCGCCGGAGCGCGAAGCCCTGCAGACCTGTCGTGTGGAGACATCGCCGCCGGTCGTTTGCACTTTGGGAGCTGCTCTCTGCCGAGGGTGGGAGCGCGCTTCAGAACGTGTGCTCCGAGTGCCTGGAGGAAAGGCAAGTGCGGTTCACCGCTGTGCGTTGCGCCTGCGGTAAAGCGCCGGCAGGGCAAGGTGAAGGAGCAGCCAGCACGCCCAGGGCTGGCGCCGTTGGCGTGGGAGAACGAGCTGGGCGCCTGCAGCCGTCGGAGCAGGGCTCCGCCGATCGCGCACAGCGGCGCTCCGTCCTTGCTTAACTCCGAACGCTTGCCAGCGCTCTCTCTTCACGGTCGGCGGAGCCCTGCTCCGAGGCCGCGGGGCCTCCAGCTCGTTCCCCCGCAGCGAAGGGACCGGCACGGAAAGCTCTCGCTCTTCCTCACCGTCCTTTGCCAGCGCTTCGCTGGCGACACACGCGCGCACCGCAGGTGAGCGGCACTCGCTTTTCCTCCGCGCACTCTGAGCGCGCAGTCTCGGGCTCGCTCTCGCTCTCGGCACGGCTCGGCCCCCAAAGCGCAAACGGCCAGCCTTTTGGCCCACAGCCTTGCGAGGGGACAGCACCGAAAGCTGCCGCTCCTCACCTTCCCTCACCACCGCTTTCGCAGCCAAGCACGCGCTGCGGCTGCGCGCGTGCCCGGCCCCGAACCCTGCCGGCACTCTGTCTCACTGTCCCGACCGGCAGAGCCCTGCTGCGTGCGACACCGCAAACGCCCGGCGCGGCGTTCTCCCGCAGCGCAGGTGAAAGCCCTGGGCTGCTCCCTGGGCTTTGCGTGCCGCTTCGGTGGCAGCCAAATGCACGCTGGGGCTCCGAGCTTGCCCAGCTCCTCGAAGTGCCAGCAACGCTCTCTCTGTCTCGCCGTCCCCATCGGCAGAGCCCTGCTCCCACACGGCAACCGTCCGGCGCTTTCTCCCGCAGCAAAGGTGCGCGCGCCGAACAGCTCTTGCTGCTGCTCACCGGTGCCGTGCCAGCGCTTTGGCAGAAGAACTCAGAGGCGCGCGAAGAAGGGCCGGGAGGGCAGTTGCCCGGCGTTTGTCACTTTGGCAGCTAGCGTGCGCCGAGAGGAGTGAGCGTGAGCTGGAGAACGTGTATTGCGCGTGCTGGGAGGCCAGGCAAGGGCAGATCCCCCAGTGCGCCTTGTAGCCGCGAAAGCGCTGCTGAGGGAAGGGGAGGAACGCGCCGGAGCGCGAAGCCCTGCAGACCTGTCGTGTGGAGACATCGCCGCCGGTCGTTTGCACTTTGGGAGCTGCTCTCTGCCGAGGGTGGGAGCGCGCTTCAGAACGTGTGCTCCGAGTGCCTGGAGGAAAGGCAAGTGCGGTTCACCGCTGTGCGTTGCGCCTGCGGTAAAGCGCCGGCAGGGCAAGGTGAAGGAGCAGCCAGCACGCCCAGGGCTGGCGCCGTTGGCGTGGGAGAACGAGCTGGGCGCCTGCAGCCGTCGGAGCAGGGCTCCGCCGATCGCGCACAGCGGCGCTCCGTCCTTGCTTAACTCCGAACGCTTGCCAGCGCTCTCTCTTCACGGTCGGCGGAGCCCCGCTCCGAGGCCGCGGGGCCTCCAGCTCGTTCCCCCGCAGCGAAGGGACCGGCACGGAAAGCTCTCGCTCTTCCTCACCGTCCTTTGCCAGCGCTTCGCTGGCGACACACGCGCGCACCGCAGGTGAGCGGCACTCGCTTTTCCTCCGCGCACTCTGAGCGCGCAGTCTCGGGCTCGCTCTCGCTCTCGGCACGGCTCGGCCCCCAAAGCGCAAACGGCCAGCCTTTTGGCCCACAGCCTTGCGAGGGGACAGCACCGAAAGCTGCCGCTCCTCACCTTCCCTCACCACCGCTTTCGCAGCCAAGCACGCGCTGCGGCTGCGCGCGTGCCCGGCCCCGAACCCTGCCGGCACTCTGTCTCACTGTCCCGACCGGCAGAGCCCTGCTGCGTGCGACACCGCAAACGCCCGGCGCGGCGTTCTCCCGCAGCGCAGGTGAAAGCCCTGGGCTGCTCCCTGGGCTTTGCGTGCCGCTTCGGTGGCAGCCAAATGCACGCTGGGGCTCCGAGCTTGCCCAGCTCCTCGAAGTGCCAGCAGCGCTCTCTCTGTCTCGCCGTCCCCATCGGCAGAGCCCTGCTCCCACACGGCAACCGTCCGGCGCTTTCTCCCGCAGCAAAGGTGCGCGCGCCGAACAGCTCTTGCTGCTGCTCACCGGTGCCGTGCCAGCGCTTTGGCAGAAGAACTCAGAGGCGCGCGAAGAAGGGCCGGGAGGGCAGTTGCCCGGCGTTTGTCACTTTGGCAGCTAGCGTGCGCCGAGAGGAGTGAGCGTGAGCTGGAGAACGTGTATTGCGCGTGCTGGGAGGCCAGGCAAGGGCAGATTCCCCAGTGCGCCTTGTAGCCGCGAAAGCGCTGCTGAGGGAAGGGGAGGAACGCGCCGGAGCGCGAAGCCCTGCAGACCTGTCGTGTGGAGACATCGCCGCCGGTCGTTTGCACTTTGGGAGCTGCTCTCTGCCGAGGGTGGGAGCGCGCTTCAGAACGTGTGCTCCGAGTGCCTGGAGGAAAGGCAAGTGCGGTTCACCGCTGTGCGTTGCGCCTGCGGTAAAGCGCCGGCAGGGCAAGGTGAAGGAGCAGCCAGCACGCCCAGGGCTGGCGCCGTTGGCGTGGGAGAACGAGCTGGGCGCCTGCAGCCGTCGGAGCAGGGCTCCGCCGATCGCGCACAGCGGCGCTCCGTCCTTGCTTAACTCCGAACGCTTGCCAGCGCTCTCTCTTCACGGTCGGCGGAGCCCCGCTCCGAGGCCGCGGGGCCTCCAGCTCGTTCCCCCGCAGCGAAGGGACCGGCACGGAAAGCTCTCGCTCTTCCTCACCGTCCTTTGCCAGCGCTTCGCTGGCGACACACGCGCGCACCGCAGGTGAGCGGCACTCGCTTTTCCTCCGCGCACTCTGAGCGCGCAGTCTCGGGCTCGCTCTCGCTCTCGGCACGGCTCGGCCCCCAAAGCGCAAACGGCCAGCCTTTTGGCCCACAGCCTTGCGAGGGGACAGCACCGAAAGCTGCCGCTCCTCACCTTCCCTCACCACCGCTTTCGCAGCCAAGCACGCGCTGCGGCTGCGCGCGTGCCCGGCCCCGAACCCTGCCGGCACTCTGTCTCACTGTCCCGACCGGCAGAGCCCTGCTGCGTGCGACACCGCAAACGCCCGGCGCGGCGTTCTCCCGCAGCGCAGGTGAAAGCCCTGGGCTGCTCCCTGGGCTTTGCGTGCCGCTTCGGTGGCAGCCAAATGCACGCTGGGGCTCCGAGCTTGCCCAGCTCCTCGAAGTGCCAGCAGCGCTCTCTCTGTCTCGCCGTCCCCATCGGCAGAGCCCTGCTCCCACACGGCAACCGTCCGGCGCTTTCTCCCGCAGCAAAGGTGCGCGCGCCGAACAGCTCTTGCTGCTGCTCACCGGTGCCGTGCCAGCGCTTTGGCAGAAGAACTCAGAGGCGCGCGAAGAAGGGCCGGGAGGGCAGTTGCCCGGCGTTTTTCACTTTGGCAGCTAGCGTGCGCCGAGAGGAGTGAGCGTGAGCTGGAGAACGTGTATTGCGCGTGCTGGGAGGCCAGGCAAGGGCAGATCCCCCAGTGCGCCTTGTAGCCGCGAAAGCGCTGCTGAGGGAAGGGGAGGAACGCGCCGGAGCGCGAAGCCCTGCAGACCTGTCGTGTGGAGACATCGCCGCCGGTCGTTTGCACTTTGGGAGCTGCTCTCTGCCGAGGGTGGGAGCGCGCTTCAGAACGTGTGCTCCGAGTGCCTGGAGGAAAGGCAAGTGCGGTTCACCGCTGTGCGTTGCGCCTGCGGTAAAGCGCCGGCAGGGCAAGGTGAAGGAGCAGCCAGCACGCCCAGGGCTGGCGCCGTTGGCGTGGGAGAACGAGCTGGGCGCCTGCAGCCGTCGGAGCAGGGCTCCGCCGATCGCGCACAGCGGCGCTCCGTCCTTGCTTAACTCCGAACGCTTGCCAGCGCTCTCTCTTCACGGTCGGCGGAGCCCTGCTCCGAGGCCGCGGGGCCTCCAGCTCGTTCCCCCGCAGCGAAGGGACCGGCACGGAAAGCTCTCGCTCTTCCTCACCGTCCTTTGCCAGCGCTTCGCTGGCGACACACGCGCGCACCGCAGGTGAGCGGCACTCGCTTTTCCTCCGCGCACTCTGAGCGCGCAGTCTCGGGCTCGCTCTCGCTCTCGGCACGGCTCGGCCCCCAAAGCGCAAACGGCCAGCCTTTTGGCCCACAGCCTTGCGAGGGGACAGCACCGAAAGCTGCCGCTCCTCACCTTCCCTCACCACCGCTTTCGCAGCCAAGCACGCGCTGCGGCTGCGCGCGTGCCCGGCCCCGAACCCTGCCGGCACTCTGTCTCACTGTCCCGACCGGCAGAGCCCTGCTGCGTGCGACACCGCAAACGCCCGGCGCGGCGTTCTCCCGCAGCGCAGGTGAAAGCCCTGGGCTGCTCCCTGGGCTTTGCGTGCCGCTTCGGTGGCAGCCAAATGCACGCTGGGGCTCCGAGCTTGCCCAGCTCCTCGAAGTGCCAGCAGCGCTCTCTCTGTCTCGCCGTCCCCATCGGCAGAGCCCTGCTCCCACACGGCAACCGTCCGGCGCTTTCTCCCGCAGCAAAGGTGCGCGCGCCGAACAGCTCTTGCTGCTGCTCACCGGTGCCGTGCCAGCGCTTTGGCAGAAGAACTCAGAGGCGCGCGAAGAAGGGCCGGGAGGGCAGTTGCCCGGCGTTTGTCACTTTGGCAGCTAGCGTGCGCCGAGAGGAGTGAGCGTGAGCTGGAGAACGTGTATTGCGCGTGCTGGGAGGCCAGGCAAGGGCAGATTCCCCAGTGCGCCTTGTAGCCGCGAAAGCGCTGCTGAGGGAAGGGGAGGAACGCGCCGGAGCGCGAAGCCCTGCAGACCTGTCGTGTGGAGACATCGCCGCCGGTCGTTTGCACTTTGGGAGCTGCTCTCTGCCGAGGGTGGGAGCGCGCTTCAGAACGTGTGCTCCGAGTGCCTGGAGGAAAGGCAAGTGCGGTTCACCGCTGTGCGTTGCGCCTGCGGTAAAGCGCCGGCAGGGCAAGGTGAAGGAGCAGCCAGCACGCCCAGGGCTGGCGCCGTTGGCGTGGGAGAACGAGCTGGGCGCCTGCAGCCGTCGGAGCAGGGCTCCGCCGATCGCGCACAGCGGCGCTCCGTCCTTGCTTAACTCCGAACGCTTGCCAGCGCTCTCTCTTCACGGTCGGCGGAGCCCTGCTCCGAGGCCGCGGGGCCTCCAGCTCGTTCCCCCGCAGCGAAGGGACCGGCACGGAAAGCTCTCGCTCTTCCTCACCGTCCTTTGCCAGCGCTTCGCTGGCGACACACGCGCGCACCGCAGGTGAGCGGCACTCGCTTTTCCTCCGCGCACTCTGAGCGCGCAGTCTCGGGCTCGCTCTCGCTCTCGGCACGGCTCGGCCCCCAAAGCGCAAACGGCCAGCCTTTTGGCCCACAGCCTTGCGAGGGGACAGCACCGAAAGCTGCCGCTCCTCACCTTCCCTCACCACCGCTTTCGCAGCCAAGCACGCGCTGCGGCTGCGCGCGTGCCCGGCCCCGAACCCTGCCGGCACTCTGTCTCACTGTCCCGACCGGCAGAGCCCTGCTGCGTGCGACACCGCAAACGCCCGGCGCGGCGTTCTCCCGCAGCGCAGGTGAAAGCCCTGGGCTGCTCCCTGGGCTTTGCGTGCCGCTTCGGTGGCAGCCAAATGCACGCTGGGGCTCCGAGCTTGCCCAGCTCCTCGAAGTGCCAGCAACGCTCTCTCTGTCTCGCCGTCCCCATCGGCAGAGCCCTGCTCCCACACGGCAACCGTCCGGCGCTTTCTCCCGCAGCAAAGGTGCGCGCGCCGAACAGCTCTTGCTGCTGCTCACCGGTGCCGTGCCAGCGCTTTGGCAGAAGAACTCAGAGGCGCGCGAAGAAGGGCCGGGAGGGCAGTTGCCCGGCGTTTGTCACTTTGGCAGCTAGCGTGCGCCGAGAGGAGTGAGCGTGAGCTGGAGAACGTGTATTGCGCGTGCTGGGAGGCCAGGCAAGGGCAGATTCCCCAGTGCGCCTTGTAGCCGCGAAAGCGCTGCTGAGGGAAGGGGAGGAACGCGCCGGAGCGCGAAGCCCTGCAGACCTGTCGTGTGGAGACATCGCCGCCGGTCGTTTGCACTTTGGGAGCTGCTCTCTGCCGAGGGTGGGAGCGCGCTTCAGAACGTGTGCTCCGAGTGCCTGGAGGAAAGGCAAGTGCGGTTCACCGCTGTGCGTTGCGCCTGCGGTAAAGCGCCGGCAGGGCAAGGTGAAGGAGCAGCCAGCACGCCCAGGGCTGGCGCCGTTGGCGTGGGAGAACGAGCTGGGCGCCTGCAGCCGTCGGAGCAGGGCTCCGCCGATCGCGCACAGCGGCGCTCCGTCCTTGCTTAACTCCGAACGCTTGCCAGCGCTCTCTCTTCACGGTCGGCGGAGCCCCGCTCCGAGGCCGCGGGGCCTCCAGCTCGTTCCCCCCGCAGCGAAGGGACCGGCACGGAAAGCTCTCGCTCTTCCTCACCGTCCTTTGCCAGCGCTTCGCTGGCGACACACGCGCGCACCGCAGGTGAGCGGCACTCGCTTTTCCTCCGCGCACTCTGAGCGCGCAGTCTCGGGCTCGCTCTCGCTCTCGGCACGGCTCGGCCCCCAAAGCGCAAACGGCCAGCCTTTTGGCCCACAGCCTTGCGAGGGGACAGCACCGAAAGCTGCCGCTCCTCACCTTCCCTCACCACCGCTTTCGCAGCCAAGCACGCGCTGCGGCTGCGCGCGTGCCCGGCCCCGAACCCTGCCGGCACTCTGTCTCACTGTCCCGACCGGCAGAGCCCTGCTGCGTGCGACACCGCAAACGCCCGGCGCGGCGTTCTCCCGCAGCGCAGGTGAAAGCCCTGGGCTGCTCCCTGGGCTTTGCGTGCCGCTTCGGTGGCAGCCAAATGCACGCTGGGGCTCCGAGCTTGCCCAGCTCCTCGAAGTGCCAGCAACGCTCTCTCTGTCTCGCCGTCCCCATCGGCAGAGCCCTGCTCCCACACGGCAACCGTCCGGCGCTTTCTCCCGCAGCAAAGGTGCGCGCGCCGAACAGCTCTTGCTGCTGCTCACCGGTGCCGTGCCAGCGCTTTGGCAGAAGAACTCAGAGGCGCGCGAAGAAGGGCCGGGAGGGCAGTTGCCCGGCGTTTGTCACTTTGGCAGCTAGCGTGCGCCGAGAGGAGTGAGCGTGAGCTGGAGAACGTGTATTGCGCGTGCTGGGAGGCCAGGCAAGGGCAGATCCCCCAGTGCGCCTTGTAGCCGCGAAAGCGCTGCTGAGGGAAGGGGAGGAACGCGCCGGAGCGCGAAGCCCTGCAGACCTGTCGTGTGGAGACATCGCCGCCGGTCGTTTGCACTTTGGGAGCTGCTCTCTGCCGAGGGTGGGAGCGCGCTTCAGAACGTGTGCTCCGAGTGCCTGGAGGAAAGGCAAGTGCGGTTCACCGCTGTGCGTTGCGCCTGCGGTAAAGCGCCGGCAGGGCAAGGTGAAGGAGCAGCCAGCACGCCCAGGGCTGGCGCCGTTGGCGTGGGAGAACGAGCTGGGCGCCTGCAGCCGTCGGAGCAGGGCTCCGCCGATCGCGCACAGCGGCGCTCCGTCCTTGCTTAACTCCGAACGCTTGCCAGCGCTCTCTCTTCACGGTCGGCGGAGCCCCGCTCCGAGGCCGCGGGGCCTCCAGCTCGTTCCCCCGCAGCGAAGGGACCGGCACGGAAAGCTCTCGCTCTTCCTCACCGTCCTTTGCCAGCGCTTCGCTGGCGACACACGCGCGCACCGCAGGTGAGCGGCACTCGCTTTTCCTCCGCGCACTCTGAGCGCGCAGTCTCGGGCTCGCTCTCGCTCTCGGCACGGCTCGGCCCCCAAAGCGCAAACGGCCAGCCTTTTGGCCCACAGCCTTGCGAGGGGACAGCACCGAAAGCTGCCGCTCCTCACCTTCCCTCACCACCGCTTTCGCAGCCAAGCACGCGCTGCGGCTGCGCGCGTGCCCGGCCCCGAACCCTGCCGGCACTCTGTCTCACTGTCCCGACCGGCAGAGCCCTGCTGCGTGCGACACCGCAAACGCCCGGCGCGGCGTTCTCCCGCAGCGCAGGTGAAAGCCCTGGGCTGCTCCCTGGGCTTTGCGTGCCGCTTCGGTGGCAGCCAAATGCACGCTGGGGCTCCGAGCTTGCCCAGCTCCTCGAAGTGCCAGCAGCGCTCTCTCTGTCTCGCCGTCCCCATCGGCAGAGCCCTGCTCCCACACGGCAACCGTCCGGCGCTTTCTCCCGCAGCAAAGGTGCGCGCGCCGAACAGCTCTTGCTGCTGCTCACCGGTGCCGTGCCAGCGCTTTGGCAGAAGAACTCAGAGGCGCGCGAAGAAGGGCCGGGAGGGCAGTTGCCCGGCGTTTGTCACTTTGGCAGCTAGCGTGCGCCGAGAGGAGTGAGCGTGAGCTGGAGAACGTGTATTGCGCGTGCTGGGAGGCCAGGCAAGGGCAGATCCCCCAGTGCGCCTTGTAGCCGCGAAAGCGCTGCTGAGGGAAGGGGAGGAACGCGCCGGAGCGCGAAGCCCTGCAGACCTGTCGTGTGGAGACATCGCCGCCGGTCGTTTGCACTTTGGGAGCTGCTCTCTGCCGAGGGTGGGAGCGCGCTTCAGAACGTGTGCTCCGAGTGCCTGGAGGAAAGGCAAGTGCGGTTCACCGCTGTGCGTTGCGCCTGCGGTAAAGCGCCGGCAGGGCAAGGTGAAGGAGCAGCCAGCACGCCCAGGGCTGGCGCCGTTGGCGTGGGAGAACGAGCTGGGCGCCTGCAGCCGTCGGAGCAGGGCTCCGCCGATCGCGCACAGCGGCGCTCCGTCCTTGCTTAACTCCGAACGCTTGCCAGCGCTCTCTCTTCACGGTCGGCGGAGCCCCGCTCCGAGGCCGCGGGGCCTCCAGCTCGTTCCCCCGCAGCGAAGGGACCGGCACGGAAAGCTCTCGCTCTTCCTCACCGTCCTTTGCCAGCGCTTCGCTGGCGACACACGCGCGCACCGCAGGTGAGCGGCACTCGCTTTTCCTCCGCGCACTCTGAGCGCGCAGTCTCGGGCTCGCTCTCGCTCTCGGCACGGCTCGGCCCCCAAAGCGCAAACGGCCAGCCTTTTGGCCCACAGCCTTGCGAGGGGACAGCACCGAAAGCTGCCGCTCCTCACCTTCCCTCACCACCGCTTTCGCAGCCAAGCACGCGCTGCGGCTGCGCGCGTGCCCGGCCCCGAACCCTGCCGGCACTCTGTCTCACTGTCCCGACCGGCAGAGCCCTGCTGCGTGCGACACCGCAAACGCCCGGCGCGGCGTTCTCCCGCAGCGCAGGTGAAAGCCCTGGGCTGCTCCCTGGGCTTTGCGTGCCGCTTCGGTGGCAGCCAAATGCACGCTGGGGCTCCGAGCTTGCCCAGCTCCTCGAAGTGCCAGCAGCGCTCTCTCTGTCTCGCCGTCCCCATCGGCAGAGCCCTGCTCCCACACGGCAACCGTCCGGCGCTTTCTCCCGCAGCAAAGGTGCGCGCGCCGAACAGCTCTTGCTGCTGCTCACCGGTGCCGTGCCAGCGCTTTGGCAGAAGAACTCAGAGGCGCGCGAAGAAGGGCCGGGAGGGCAGTTGCCCGGCGTTTGTCACTTTGGCAGCTAGCGTGCGCCGAGAGGAGTGAGCGTGAGCTGGAGAACGTGTATTGCGCGTGCTGGGAGGCCAGGCAAGGGCAGATTCCCCAGTGCGCCTTGTAGCCGCGAAAGCGCTGCTGAGGGAAGGGGAGGAACGCGCCGGAGCGCGAAGCCCTGCAGACCTGTCGTGTGGAGACATCGCCGCCGGTCGTTTGCACTTTGGGAGCTGCTCTCTGCCGAGGGTGGGAGCGCGCTTCAGAACGTGTGCTCCGAGTGCCTGGAGGAAAGCAAGTGCGGTTCACCGCTGTGCGTTGCGCCTGCGGTAAAGCGCCGGCAGGGCAAGGTGAAGGAGCAGCCAGCACGCCCAGGGCTGGCGCCGTTGGCGTGGGAGAACGAGCTGGGCGCCTGCAGCCGTCGGAGCAGGGCTCCGCCGATCACGCACAGCGGCGCTCCGTCCTTGCTTAACTCCGAACGCTTGCCAGCGCTCTCTCTTCACGGTCGGCGGAGCCCCGCTCCGAGGCCGCGGGGCCTCCAGCTCGTTCCCCCGCAGCGAAGGGACCGGCACGGAAAGCTCTCGCTCTTCCTCACCGTCCTTTGCCAGCGCTTCGCTGGCGACACACGCGCGCACCGCAGGTGAGCGGCACTCGCTTTTCCTCCGCGCACTCTGAGCGCGCAGTCTCGGGCTCGCTCTCGCTCTCGGCACGGCTCGGCCCCCAAAGCGCAAACGGCCAGCCTTTTGGCCCACAGCCTTGCGAGGGGACAGCACCGAAAGCTGCCGCTCCTCACCTTCCCTCACCACCGCTTTCGCAGCCAAGCACGCGCTGCGGCTGCGCGCGTGCCCGGCCCCGAACCCTGCCGGCACTCTGTCTCACTGTCCCGACCGGCAGAGCCCTGCTGCGTGCGACACCGCAAACGCCCGGCGCGGCGTTCTCCCGCAGCGCAGGTGAAAGCCCTGGGCTGCTCCCTGGGCTTTGCGTGCCGCTTCGGTGGCAGCCAAATGCACGCTGGGGCTCCGAGCTTGCCCAGCTCCTCGAAGTGCCAGCAGCGCTCTCTCTGTCTCGCCGTCCCCATCGGCAGAGCCCTGCTCCCACACGGCAACCGTCCGGCGCTTTCTCCCGCAGCAAAGGTGCGCGCGCCGAACAGCTCTTGCTGCTGCTCACCGGTGCCGTGCCAGCGCTTTGGCAGAAGAACTCAGAGGCGCGCGAAGAAGGGCCGGGAGGGCAGTTGCCCGGCGTTTTTCACTTTGGCAGCTAGCGTGCGCCGAGAGGAGTGAGCGTGAGCTGGAGAACGTGTATTGCGCGTGCTGGGAGGCCAGGCAAGGGCAGATTCCCCAGTGCGCCTTGTAGCCGCGAAAGCGCTGCTGAGGGAAGGGGAGGAACGCGCCGGAGCGCGAAGCCCTGCAGACCTGTCGTGTGGAGACATCGCCGCCGGTCGTTTGCACTTTGGGAGCTGCTCTCTGCCGAGGGTGGGAGCGCGCTTCAGAACGTGTGCTCCGAGTGCCTGGAGGAAAGGCAAGTGCGGTTCACCGCTGTGCGTTGCGCCTGCGGTAAAGCGCCGGCAGGGCAAGGTGAAGGAGCAGCCAGCACGCCCAGGGCTGGCGCCGTTGGCGTGGGAGAACGAGCTGGGCGCCTGCAGCCGTCGGAGCAGGGCTCCGCCGATCGCGCACAGCGGCGCTCCGTCCTTGCTTAACTCCGAACGCTTGCCAGCGCTCTCTCTTCACGGTCGGCGGAGCCCCGCTCCGAGGCCGCGGGGCCTCCAGCTCGTTCCCCCGCAGCGAAGGGACCGGCACGGAAAGCTCTCGCTCTTCCTCACCGTCCTTTGCCAGCGCTTCGCTGGCGACACACGCGCGCACCGCAGGTGAGCGGCACTCGCTTTTCCTCCGCGCACTCTGAGCGCGCAGTCTCGGGCTCGCTCTCGCTCTCGGCACGGCTCGGCCCCCAAAGCGCAAACGGCCAGCCTTTTGGCCCACAGCCTTGCGAGGGGACAGCACCGAAAGCTGCCGCTCCTCACCTTCCCTCACCACCGCTTTCGCAGCCAAGCACGCGCTGCGGCTGCGCGCGTGCCCGGCCCCGAACCCTGCCGGCACTCTGTCTCACTGTCCCGACCGGCAGAGCCCTGCTGCGTGCGACACCGCAAACGCCCGGCGCGGCGTTCTCCCGCAGCGCAGGTGAAAGCCCTGGGCTGCTCCCTGGGCTTTGCGTGCCGCTTCGGTGGCAGCCAAATGCACGCTGGGGCTCCGAGCTTGCCCAGCTCCTCGAAGTGCCAGCAGCGCTCTCTCTGTCTCGCCGTCCCCATCGGCAGAGCCCTGCTCCCACACGGCAACCGTCCGGCGCTTTCTCCCGCAGCAAAGGTGCGCGCGCCGAACAGCTCTTGCTGCTGCTCACCGGTGCCGTGCCAGCGCTTTGGCAGAAGAACTCAGAGGCGCGCGAAGAAGGGCCGGGAGGGCAGTTGCCCGGCGTTTGTCACTTTGGCAGCTAGCGTGCGCCGAGAGGAGTGAGCGTGAGCTGGAGAACGTGTATTGCGCGTGCTGGGAGGCCAGGCAAGGGCAGATTCCCCAGTGCGCCTTGTAGCCGCGAAAGCGCTGCTGAGGGAAGGGGAGGAACGCGCCGGAGCGCGAAGCCCTGCAGACCTGTCGTGTGGAGACATCGCCGCCGGTCGTTTGCACTTTGGGAGCTGCTCTCTGCCGAGGGTGGGAGCGCGCTTCAGAACGTGTGCTCCGAGTGCCTGGAGGAAAGGCAAGTGCGGTTCACCGCTGTGCGTTGCGCCTGCGGTAAAGCGCCGGCAGGGCAAGGTGAAGGAGCAGCCAGCACGCCCAGGGCTGGCGCCGTTGGCGTGGGAGAACGAGCTGGGCGCCTGCAGCCGTCGGAGCAGGGCTCCGCCGATCGCGCACAGCGGCGCTCCGTCCTTGCTTAACTCCGAACGCTTGCCAGCGCTCTCTCTTCACGGTCGGCGGAGCCCCGCTCCGAGGCCGCGGGGCCTCCAGCTCGTTCCCCCGCAGCGAAGGGACCGGCACGGAAAGCTCTCGCTCTTCCTCACCGTCCTTTGCCAGCGCTTCGCTGGCGACACACGCGCGCACCGCAGGTGAGCGGCACTCGCTTTTCCTCCGCGCACTCTGAGCGCGCAGTCTCGGGCTCGCTCTCGCTCTCGGCACGGCTCGGCCCCCAAAGCGCAAACGGCCAGCCTTTTGGCCCACAGCCTTGCGAGGGGACAGCACCGAAAGCTGCCGCTCCTCACCTTCCCTCACCACCGCTTTCGCAGCCAAGCACGCGCTGCGGCTGCGCGCGTGCCCGGCCCCGAACCCTGCCGGCACTCTGTCTCACTGTCCCGACCGGCAGAGCCCTGCTGCGTGCGACACCGCAAACGCCCGGCGCGGCGTTCTCCCGCAGCGCAGGTGAAAGCCCTGGGCTGCTCCCTGGGCTTTGCGTGCCGCTTCGGTGGCAGCCAAATGCACGCTGGGGCTCCGAGCTTGCCCAGCTCCTCGAAGTGCCAGCAGCGCTCTCTCTGTCTCGCCGTCCCCATCGGCAGAGCCCTGCTCCCACACGGCAACCGTCCGGCGCTTTCTCCCGCAGCAAAGGTGCGCGCGCCGAACAGCTCTTGCTGCTGCTCACCGGTGCCGTGCCAGCGCTTTGGCAGAAGAACTCAGAGGCGCGCGAAGAAGGGCCGGGAGGGCAGTTGCCCGGCGTTTGTCACTTTGGCAGCTAGCGTGCGCCGAGAGGAGTGAGCGTGAGCTGGAGAACGTGTATTGCGCGTGCTGGGAGGCCAGGCAAGGGCAGATTCCCCAGTGCGCGTGTAGCCGCGAAAGCGCTGCTGAGGGAAGGGGAGGAACGCGCCAGAGCGCGAAGCCCTGCAGACCTGTCGTGTGGAGACATCGCCGCCGGTCGTTTGCACTTTGGGAGCTGCTCTCTGCCGAGGGTGGGAGCGCGCTTCAGAACGTGTGCTCCGAGTGCCTGGAGGAAAGGCAAGTGCGGTTCACCGCTGTGCGTTGCGCCTGCGGTAAAGCGCCGGCAGGGCAAGGTGAAGGAGCAGCCAGCACGCCCAGGGCTGGCGCCGTTGGCGTGGGAGAACGAGCTGGGCGCCTGCAGCCGTCGGAGCAGGGCTCCGCCGATCGCGCACAGCGGCGCTCCGTCCTTGCTTAACTCCGAACGCTTGCCAGCGCTCTCTCTTCACGGTCGGCGGAGCCCCGCTCCGAGGCCGCGGGGCCTCCAGCTCGTTCCCCCGCAGCGAAGGGACCGGCACGGAAAGCTCTCGCTCTTCCTCACCGTCCTTTGCCAGCGCTTCGCTGGCGACACACGCGCGCACCGCAGGTGAGCGGCACTCGCTTTTCCTCCGCGCACTCTGAGCGCGCAGTCTCGGGCTCGCTCTCGCTCTCGGCACGGCTCGGCCCCCAAAGCGCAAACGGCCAGCCTTTTGGCCCACAGCCTTGCGAGGGGACAGCACCGAAAGCTGCCGCTCCTCACCTTCCCTCACCACCGCTTTCGCAGCCAAGCACGCGCTGCGGCTGCGCGCGTGCCCGGCCCCGAACCCTGCCGGCACTCTGTCTCACTGTCCCGACCGGCAGAGCCCTGCTGCGTGCGACACCGCAAACGCCCGGCGCGGCGTTCTCCCGCAGCGCAGGTGAAAGCCCTGGGCTGCTCCCTGGGCTTTGCGTGCCGCTTCGGTGGCAGCCAAATGCACGCTGGGGCTCCGAGCTTGCCCAGCTCCTCGAAGTGCCAGCAGCGCTCTCTCTGTCTCGCCGTCCCCATCGGCAGAGCCCTGCTCCCACACGGCAACCGTCCGGCGCTTTCTCCCGCAGCAAAGGTGCGCGCGCCGAACAGCTCTTGCTGCTGCTCACCGGTGCCGTGCCAGCGCTTTGGCAGAAGAACTCAGAGGCGCGCGAAGAAGGGCCGGGAGGGCAGTTGCCCGGCGTTTGTCACTTTGGCAGCTAGCGTGCGCCGAGAGGAGTGAGCGTGAGCTGGAGAACGTGTATTGCGCGTGCTGGGAGGCCAGGCAAGGGCAGATTCCCCAGTGCGCGTGTAGCCGCGAAAGCGCTGCTGAGGGAAGGGGAGGAACGCGCCAGAGCGCGAAGCCCTGCAGACCTGTCGTGTGGAGACATCGCCGCCGGTCGTTTGCACTTTGGGAGCTGCTCTCTGCCGAGGGTGGGAGCGCGCTTCAGAACGTGTGCTCCGAGTGCCTGGAGGAAAGGCAAGTGCGGTTCACCGCTGTGCGTTGCGCCTGCGGTAAAGCGCCGGCAGGGCAAGGTGAAGGAGCAGCCAGCACGCCCAGGGCTGGCGCCGTTGGCGTGGGAGAACGAGCTGGGCGCCTGCAGCCGTCGGAGCAGGGCTCCGCCGATCGCGCACAGCGGCGCTCCGTCCTTGCTTAACTCCGAACGCTTGCCAGCGCTCTCT
Source organism: Pelecanus crispus (assembly GCF_030463565.1). NCBI lineage: Eukaryota > Metazoa > Chordata > Aves > Pelecaniformes > Pelecanidae > Pelecanus > Pelecanus crispus. Next base: position 39,073,729 of record NC_134652.1, on the reverse strand, counting down.
CTTCACGGTCGGCGGAGCCCCGCTCCGAGGCCGCGGGGCCTCCAGCTCGTTCCCCCGCAGCGAAGGGACCGGCACGGAAAGCTCTCGCTCTTCCTCACCGTCCTTTGCCAGCGCTTCGCTGGCGACACACGCGCGCACCGCAGGTGAGCGGCACTCGCTTTTCCTCCGCGCACTCTGAGCGCGCAGTCTCGGGCTCGCTCTCGCTCTCGGCACGGCTCGGCCCCCAAAGCGCAAACGGCCAGCCTTTTGGCCCACAGCCTTGCGAGGGGACAGCACCGAAAGCTGCCGCTCCTCACCTTCCCTCACCACCGCTTTCGCAGCCAAGCACGCGCTGCGGCTGCGCGCGTGCCCGGCCCCGAACCCTGCCGGCACTCTGTCTCACTGTCCCGACCGGCAGAGCCCTGCTGCGTGCGACACCGCAAACGCCCGGCGCGGCGTTCTCCCGCAGCGCAGGTGAAAGCCCTGGGCTGCTCCCTGGGCTTTGCGTGCCGCTTCGGTGGCAGCCAAATGCACGCTGGGGCTCCGAGCTTGCCCAGCTCCTCGAAGTGCCAGCAGCGCTCTCTCTGTCTCGCCGTCCCCATCGGCAGAGCCCTGCTCCCACACGGCAACCGTCCGGCGCTTTCTCCCGCAGCAAAGGTGCGCGCGCCGAACAGCTCTTGCTGCTGCTCACCGGTGCCGTGCCAGCGCTTTGGCAGAAGAACTCAGAGGCGCGCGAAGAAGGGCCGGGAGGGCAGTTGCCCGGCGTTTGTCACTTTGGCAGCTAGCGTGCGCCGAGAGGAGTGAGCGTGAGCTGGAGAACGTGTATTGCGCGTGCTGGGAGGCCAGGCAAGGGCAGATTCCCCAGTGCGCCTTGTAGCCGCGAAAGCGCTGCTGAGGGAAGGGGAGGAACGCGCCGGAGCGCGAAGCCCTGCAGACCTGTCGTGTGGAGACATCGCCGCCGGTCGTTTGCACTTTGGGAGCTGCTCTCTGCCGAGGGTGGGAGCGCGCTTCAGAACGTGTGCTCCGAGTGCCTGGAGGAAAGGCAAGTGCGGTTCACCGCTGTGCGTTGCGCCTGCGGTAAAGCGCCGGCAGGGCAAGGTGAAGGAGCAGCCAGCACGCCCAGGGCTGGCGCCGTTGGCGTGGGAGAACGAGCTGGGCGCCTGCAGCCGTCGGAGCAGGGCTCCGCCGATCGCGCACAGCGGCGCTCCGTCCTTGCTTAACTCCGAACGCTTGCCAGCGCTCTCTCTTCACGGTCGGCGGAGCCCCGCTCCGAGGCCGCGGGGCCTCCAGCTCGTTCCCCCGCAGCGAAGGGACCGGCACGGAAAGCTCTCGCTCTTCCTCACCGTCCTTTGCCAGCGCTTCGCTGGCGACACACGCGCGCACCGCAGGTGAGCGGCACTCGCTTTTCCTCCGCGCACTCTGAGCGCGCAGTCTCGGGCTCGCTCTCGCTCTCGGCACGGCTCGGCCCCCAAAGCGCAAACGGCCAGCCTTTTGGCCCACAGCCTTGCGAGGGGACAGCACCGAAAGCTGCCGCTCCTCACCTTCCCTCACCACCGCTTTCGCAGCCAAGCACGCGCTGCGGCTGCGCGCGTGCCCGGCCCCGAACCCTGCCGGCACTCTGTCTCACTGTCCCGACCGGCAGAGCCCTGCTGCGTGCGACACCGCAAACGCCCGGCGCGGCGTTCTCCCGCAGCGCAGGTGAAAGCCCTGGGCTGCTCCCTGGGCTTTGCGTGCCGCTTCGGTGGCAGCCAAATGCACGCTGGGGCTCCGAGCTTGCCCAGCTCCTCGAAGTGCCAGCAGCGCTCTCTCTGTCTCGCCGTCCCCATCGGCAGAGCCCTGCTCCCACACGGCAACCGTCCGGCGCTTTCTCCCGCAGCAAAGGTGCGCGCGCCGAACAGCTCTTGCTGCTGCTCACCGGTGCCGTGCCAGCGCTTTGGCAGAAGAACTCAGAGGCGCGCGAAGAAGGGCCGGGAGGGCAGTTGCCCGGCGTTTGTCACTTTGGCAGCTAGCGTGCGCCGAGAGGAGTGAGCGTGAGCTGGAGAACGTGTATTGCGCGTGCTGGGAGGCCAGGCAAGGGCAGATTCCCCAGTGCGCCTTGTAGCCGCGAAAGCGCTGCTGAGGGAAGGGGAGGAACGCGCCGGAGCGCGAAGCCCTGCAGACCTGTCGTGTGGAGACATCGCCGCCGGTCGTTTGCACTTTGGGAGCTGCTCTCTGCCGAGGGTGGGAGCGCGCTTCAGAACGTGTGCTCCGAGTGCCTGGAGGAAAGGCAAGTGCGGTTCACCGCTGTGCGTTGCGCCTGCGGTAAAGCGCCGGCAGGGCAAGGTGAAGGAGCAGCCAGCACGCCCAGGGCTGGCGCCGTTGGCGTGGGAGAACGAGCTGGGCGCCTGCAGCCGTCGGAGCAGGGCTCCGCCGATCGCGCACAGCGGCGCTCCGTCCTTGCTTAACTCCGAACGCTTGCCAGCGCTCTCTCTTCACGGTCGGCGGAGCCCCGCTCCGAGGCCGCGGGGCCTCCAGCTCGTTCCCCCGCAGCGAAGGGACCGGCACGGAAAGCTCTCGCTCTTCCTCACCGTCCTTTGCCAGCGCTTCGCTGGCGACACACGCGCGCACCGCAGGTGAGCGGCACTCGCTTTTCCTCCGCGCACTCTGAGCGCGCAGTCTCGGGCTCGCTCTCGCTCTCGGCACGGCTCGGCCCCCAAAGCGCAAACGGCCAGCCTTTTGGCCCACAGCCTTGCGAGGGGACAGCACCGAAAGCTGCCGCTCCTCACCTTCCCTCACCACCGCTTTCGCAGCCAAGCACGCGCTGCGGCTGCGCGCGTGCCCGGCCCCGAACCCTGCCGGCACTCTGTCTCACTGTCCCGACCGGCAGAGCCCTGCTGCGTGCGACACCGCAAACGCCCGGCGCGGCGTTCTCCCGCAGCGCAGGTGAAAGCCCTGGGCTGCTCCCTGGGCTTTGCGTGCCGCTTCGGTGGCAGCCAAATGCACGCTGGGGCTCCGAGCTTGCCCAGCTCCTCGAAGTGCCAGCAGCGCTCTCTCTGTCTCGCCGTCCCCATCGGCAGAGCCCTGCTCCCACACGGCAACCGTCCGGCGCTTTCTCCCGCAGCAAAGGTGCGCGCGCCGAACAGCTCTTGCTGCTGCTCACCGGTGCCGTGCCAGCGCTTTGGCAGAAGAACTCAGAGGCGCGCGAAGAAGGGCCGGGAGGGCAGTTGCCCGGCGTTTGTCACTTTGGCAGCTAGCGTGCGCCGAGAGGAGTGAGCGTGAGCTGGAGAACGTGTATTGCGCGTGCTGGGAGGCCAGGCAAGGGCAGATTCCCCAGTGCGCCTTGTAGCCGCGAAAGCGCTGCTGAGGGAAGGGGAGGAACGCGCCGGAGCGCGAAGCCCTGCAGACCTGTCGTGTGGAGACATCGCCGCCGGTCGTTTGCACTTTGGGAGCTGCTCTCTGCCGAGGGTGGGAGCGCGCTTCAGAACGTGTGCTCCGAGTGCCTGGAGGAAAGGCAAGTGCGGTTCACCGCTGTGCGTTGCGCCTGCGGTAAAGCGCCGGCAGGGCAAGGTGAAGGAGCAGCCAGCACGCCCAGGGCTGGCGCCGTTGGCGTGGGAGAACGAGCTGGGCGCCTGCAGCCGTCGGAGCAGGGCTCCGCCGATCGCGCACAGCGGCGCTCCGTCCTTGCTTAACTCCGAACGCTTGCCAGCGCTCTCTCTTCACGGTCGGCGGAGCCCCGCTCCGAGGCCGCGGGGCCTCCAGCTCGTTCCCCCGCAGCGAAGGGACCGGCACGGAAAGCTCTCGCTCTTCCTCACCGTCCTTTGCCAGCGCTTCGCTGGCGACACACGCGCGCACCGCAGGTGAGCGGCACTCGCTTTTCCTCCGCGCACTCTGAGCGCGCAGTCTCGGGCTCGCTCTCGCTCTCGGCACGGCTCGGCCCCCAAAGCGCAAACGGCCAGCCTTTTGGCCCACAGCCTTGCGAGGGGACAGCACCGAAAGCTGCCGCTCCTCACCTTCCCTCACCACCGCTTTCGCAGCCAAGCACGCGCTGCGGCTGCGCGCGTGCCCGGCCCCGAACCCTGCCGGCACTCTGTCTCACTGTCCCGACCGGCAGAGCCCTGCTGCGTGCGACACCGCAAACGCCCGGCGCGGCGTTCTCCCGCAGCGCAGGTGAAAGCCCTGGGCTGCTCCCTGGGCTTTGCGTGCCGCTTCGGTGGCAGCCAAATGCACGCTGGGGCTCCGAGCTTGCCCAGCTCCTCGAAGTGCCAGCAGCGCTCTCTCTGTCTCGCCGTCCCCATCGGCAGAGCCCTGCTCCCACACGGCAACCGTCCGGCGCTTTCTCCCGCAGCAAAGGTGCGCGCGCCGAACAGCTCTTGCTGCTGCTCACCGGTGCCGTGCCAGCGCTTTGGCAGAAGAACTCAGAGGCGCGCGAAGAAGGGCCGGGAGGGCAGTTGCCCGGCGTTTGTCACTTTGGCAGCTAGCGTGCGCCGAGAGGAGTGAGCGTGAGCTGGAGAACGTGTATTGCGCGTGCTGGGAGGCCAGGCAAGGGCAGATTCCCCAGTGCGCCTTGTAGCCGCGAAAGCGCTGCTGAGGGAAGGGGAGGAACGCGCCGGAGCGCGAAGCCCTGCAGACCTGTCGTGTGGAGACATCGCCGCCGGTCGTTTGCACTTTGGGAGCTGCTCTCTGCCGAGGGTGGGAGCGCGCTTCAGAACGTGTGCTCCGAGTGCCTGGAGGAAAGGCAAGTGCGGTTCACCGCTGTGCGTTGCGCCTGCGGTAAAGCGCCGGCAGGGCAAGGTGAAGGAGCAGCCAGCACGCCCAGGGCTGGCGCCGTTGGCGTGGGAGAACGAGCTGGGCGCCTGCAGCCGTCGGAGCAGGGCTCCGCCGATCGCGCACAGCGGCGCTCCGTCCTTGCTTAACTCCGAACGCTTGCCAGCGCTCTCTCTTCACGGTCGGCGGAGCCCCGCTCCGAGGCCGCGGGGCCTCCAGCTCGTTCCCCCGCAGCGAAGGGACCGGCACGGAAAGCTCTCGCTCTTCCTCACCGTCCTTTGCCAGCGCTTCGCTGGCGACACACGCGCGCACCGCAGGTGAGCGGCACTCGCTTTTCCTCCGCGCACTCTGAGCGCGCAGTCTCGGGCTCGCTCTCGCTCTCGGCACGGCTCGGCCCCCAAAGCGCAAACGGCCAGCCTTTTGGCCCACAGCCTTGCGAGGGGACAGCACCGAAAGCTGCCGCTCCTCACCTTCCCTCACCACCGCTTTCGCAGCCAAGCACGCGCTGCGGCTGCGCGCGTGCCCGGCCCCGAACCCTGCCGGCACTCTGTCTCACTGTCCCGACCGGCAGAGCCCTGCTGCGTGCGACACCGCAAACGCCCGGCGCGGCGTTCTCCCGCAGCGCAGGTGAAAGCCCTGGGCTGCTCCCTGGGCTTTGCGTGCCGCTTCGGTGGCAGCCAAATGCACGCTGGGGCTCCGAGCTTGCCCAGCTCCTCGAAGTGCCAGCAGCGCTCTCTCTGTCTCGCCGTCCCCATCGGCAGAGCCCTGCTCCCACACGGCAACCGTCCGGCGCTTTCTCCCGCAGCAAAGGTGCGCGCGCCGAACAGCTCTTGCTGCTGCTCACCGGTGCCGTGCCAGCGCTTTGGCAGAAGAACTCAGAGGCGCGCGAAGAAGGGCCGGGAGGGCAGTTGCCCGGCGTTTGTCACTTTGGCAGCTAGCGTGCGCCGAGAGGAGTGAGCGTGAGCTGGAGAACGTGTATTGCGCGTGCTGGGAGGCCAGGCAAGGGCAGATTCCCCAGTGCGCCTTGTAGCCGCGAAAGCGCTGCTGAGGGAAGGGGAGGAACGCGCCGGAGCGCGAAGCCCTGCAGACCTGTCGTGTGGAGACATCGCCGCCGGTCGTTTGCACTTTGGGAGCTGCTCTCTGCCGAGGGTGGGAGCGCGCTTCAGAACGTGTGCTCCGAGTGCCTGGAGGAAAGGCAAGTGCGGTTCACCGCTGTGCGTTGCGCCTGCGGTAAAGCGCCGGCAGGGCAAGGTGAAGGAGCAGCCAGCACGCCCAGGGCTGGCGCCGTTGGCGTGGGAGAACGAGCTGGGCGCCTGCAGCCGTCGGAGCAGGGCTCCGCCGATCGCGCACAGCGGCGCTCCGTCCTTGCTTAACTCCGAACGCTTGCCAGCGCTCTCTCTTCACGGTCGGCGGAGCCCCGCTCCGAGGCCGCGGGGCCTCCAGCTCGTTCCCCCGCAGCGAAGGGACCGGCACGGAAAGCTCTCGCTCTTCCTCACCGTCCTTTGCCAGCGCTTCGCTGGCGACACACGCGCGCACCGCAGGTGAGCGGCACTCGCTTTTCCTCCGCGCACTCTGAGCGCGCAGTCTCGGGCTCGCTCTCGCTCTCGGCACGGCTCGGCCCCCAAAGCGCAAACGGCCAGCCTTTTGGCCCACAGCCTTGCGAGGGGACAGCACCGAAAGCTGCCGCTCCTCACCTTCCCTCACCACCGCTTTCGCAGCCAAGCACGCGCTGCGGCTGCGCGCGTGCCCGGCCCCGAACCCTGCCGGCACTCTGTCTCACTGTCCCGACCGGCAGAGCCCTGCTGCGTGCGACACCGCAAACGCCCGGCGCGGCGTTCTCCCGCAGCGCAGGTGAAAGCCCTGGGCTGCTCCCTGGGCTTTGCGTGCCGCTTCGGTGGCAGCCAAATGCACGCTGGGGCTCCGAGCTTGCCCAGCTCCTCGAAGTGCCAGCAGCGCTCTCTCTGTCTCGCCGTCCCCATCGGCAGAGCCCTGCTCCCACACGGCAACCGTCCGGCGCTTTCTCCCGCAGCAAAGGTGCGCGCGCCGAACAGCTCTTGCTGCTGCTCACCGGTGCCGTGCCAGCGCTTTGGCAGAAGAACTCAGAGGCGCGCGAAGAAGGGCCGGGAGGGCAGTTGCCCGGCGTTTGTCACTTTGGCAGCTAGCGTGCGCCGAGAGGAGTGAGCGTGAGCTGGAGAACGTGTATTGCGCGTGCTGGGAGGCCAGGCAAGGGCAGATTCCCCAGTGCGCCTTGTAGCCGCGAAAGCGCTGCTGAGGGAAGGGGAGGAACGCGCCGGAGCGCGAAGCCCTGCAGACCTGTCGTGTGGAGACATCGCCGCCGGTCGTTTGCACTTTGGGAGCTGCTCTCTGCCGAGGGTGGGAGCGCGCTTCAGAACGTGTGCTCCGAGTGCCTGGAGGAAAGGCAAGTGCGGTTCACCGCTGTGCGTTGCGCCTGCGGTAAAGCGCCGGCAGGGCAAGGTGAAGGAGCAGCCAGCACGCCCAGGGCTGGCGCCGTTGGCGTGGGAGAACGAGCTGGGCGCCTGCAGCCGTCGGAGCAGGGCTCCGCCGATCGCGCACAGCGGCGCTCCGTCCTTGCTTAACTCCGAACGCTTGCCAGCGCTCTCTCTTCACGGTCGGCGGAGCCCCGCTCCGAGGCCGCGGGGCCTCCAGCTCGTTCCCCCGCAGCGAAGGGACCGGCACGGAAAGCTCTCGCTCTTCCTCACCGTCCTTTGCCAGCGCTTCGCTGGCGACACACGCGCGCACCGCAGGTGAGCGGCACTCGCTTTTCCTCCGCGCACTCTGAGCGCGCAGTCTCGGGCTCGCTCTCGCTCTCGGCACGGCTCGGCCCCCAAAGCGCAAACGGCCAGCCTTTTGGCCCACAGCCTTGCGAGGGGACAGCACCGAAAGCTGCCGCTCCTCACCTTCCCTCACCACCGCTTTCGCAGCCAAGCACGCGCTGCGGCTGCGCGCGTGCCCGGCCCCGAACCCTGCCGGCACTCTGTCTCACTGTCCCGACCGGCAGAGCCCTGCTGCGTGCGACACCGCAAACGCCCGGCGCGGCGTTCTCCCGCAGCGCAGGTGAAAGCCCTGGGCTGCTCCCTGGGCTTTGCGTGCCGCTTCGGTGGCAGCCAAATGCACGCTGGGGCTCCGAGCTTGCCCAGCTCCTCGAAGTGCCAGCAGCGCTCTCTCTGTCTCGCCGTCCCCATCGGCAGAGCCCTGCTCCCACACGGCAACCGTCCGGCGCTTTCTCCCGCAGCAAAGGTGCGCGCGCCGAACAGCTCTTGCTGCTGCTCACCGGTGCCGTGCCAGCGCTTTGGCAGAAGAACTCAGAGGCGCGCGAAGAAGGGCCGGGAGGGCAGTTGCCCGGCGTTTGTCACTTTGGCAGCTAGCGTGCGCCGAGAGGAGTGAGCGTGAGCTGGAGAACGTGTATTGCGCGTGCTGGGAGGCCAGGCAAGGGCAGATTCCCCAGTGCGCGTGTAGCCGCGAAAGCGCTGCTGAGGGAAGGGGAGGAACGCGCCAGAGCGCGAAGCCCTGCAGACCTGTCGTGTGGAGACATCGCCGCCGGTCGTTTGCACTTTGGGAGCTGCTCTCTGCCGAGGGTGGGAGCGCGCTTCAGAACGTGTGCTCCGAGTGCCTGGAGGAAAGGCAAGTGCGGTTCACCGCTGTGCGTTGCGCCTGCGGTAAAGCGCCGGCAGGGCAAGGTGAAGGAGCAGCCAGCACGCCCAGGGCTGGCGCCGTTGGCGTGGGAGAACGAGCTGGGCGCCTGCAGCCGTCGGAGCAGGGCTCCGCCGATCGCGCACAGCGGCGCTCCGTCCTTGCTTAACTCCGAACGCTTGCCAGCGCTCTCTCTTCACGGTCGGCGGAGCCCCGCTCCGAGGCCGCGGGGCCTCCAGCTCGTTCCCCCGCAGCGAAGGGACCGGCACGGAAAGCTCTCGCTCTTCCTCACCGTCCTTTGCCAGCGCTTCGCTGGCGACACACGCGCGCACCGCAGGTGAGCGGCACTCGCTTTTCCTCCGCGCACTCTGAGCGCGCAGTCTCGGGCTCGCTCTCGCTCTCGGCACGGCTCGGCCCCCAAAGCGCAAACGGCCAGCCTTTTGGCCCACAGCCTTGCGAGGGGACAGCACCGAAAGCTGCCGCTCCTCACCTTCCCTCACCACCGCTTTCGCAGCCAAGCACGCGCTGCGGCTGCGCGCGTGCCCGGCCCCGAACCCTGCCGGCACTCTGTCTCACTGTCCCGACCGGCAGAGCCCTGCTGCGTGCGACACCGCAAACGCCCGGCGCGGCGTTCTCCCGCAGCGCAGGTGAAAGCCCTGGGCTGCTCCCTGGGCTTTGCGTGCCGCTTCGGTGGCAGCCAAATGCACGCTGGGGCTCCGAGCTTGCCCAGCTCCTCGAAGTGCCAGCAGCGCTCTCTCTGTCTCGCCGTCCCCATCGGCAGAGCCCTGCTCCCACACGGCAACCGTCCGGCGCTTTCTCCCGCAGCAAAGGTGCGCGCGCCGAACAGCTCTTGCTGCTGCTCACCGGTGCCGTGCCAGCGCTTTGGCAGAAGAACTCAGAGGCGCGCGAAGAAGGGCCGGGAGGGCAGTTGCCCGGCGTTTGTCACTTTGGCAGCTAGCGTGCGCCGAGAGGAGTGAGCGTGAGCTGGAGAACGTGTATTGCGCGTGCTGGGAGGCCAGGCAAGGGCAGATTCCCCAGTGCGCCTTGTAGCCGCGAAAGCGCTGCTGAGGGAAGGGGAGGAACGCGCCGGAGCGCGAAGCCCTGCAGACCTGTCGTGTGGAGACATCGCCGCCGGTCGTTTGCACTTTGGGAGCTGCTCTCTGCCGAGGGTGGGAGCGCGCTTCAGAACGTGTGCTCCGAGTGCCTGGAGGAAAGGCAAGTGCGGTTCACCGCTGTGCGTTGCGCCTGCGGTAAAGCGCCGGCAGGGCAAGGTGAAGGAGCAGCCAGCACGCCCAGGGCTGGCGCCGTTGGCGTGGGAGAACGAGCTGGGCGCCTGCAGCCGTCGGAGCAGGGCTCCGCCGATCGCGCACAGCGGCGCTCCGTCCTTGCTTAACTCCGAACGCTTGCCAGCGCTCTCTCTTCACGGTCGGCGGAGCCCCGCTCCGAGGCCGCGGGGCCTCCAGCTCGTTCCCCCGCAGCGAAGGGACCGGCACGGAAAGCTCTCGCTCTTCCTCACCGTCCTTTGCCAGCGCTTCGCTGGCGACACACGCGCGCACCGCAGGTGAGCGGCACTCGCTTTTCCTCCGCGCACTCTGAGCGCGCAGTCTCGGGCTCGCTCTCGCTCTCGGCACGGCTCGGCCCCCAAAGCGCAAACGGCCAGCCTTTTGGCCCACAGCCTTGCGAGGGGACAGCACCGAAAGCTGCCGCTCCTCACCTTCCCTCACCACCGCTTTCGCAGCCAAGCACGCGCTGCGGCTGCGCGCGTGCCCGGCCCCGAACCCTGCCGGCACTCTGTCTCACTGTCCCGACCGGCAGAGCCCTGCTGCGTGCGACACCGCAAACGCCCGGCGCGGCGTTCTCCCGCAGCGCAGGTGAAAGCCCTGGGCTGCTCCCTGGGCTTTGTGTGCCGCTTCGGTGGCAGCCAAATGCACGCTGGGGCTCCGAGCTTGCCCAGCTCCTCGAAGTGCCAGCAGCGCTCTCTCTGTCTCGCCGTCCCCATCGGCAGAGCCCTGCTCCCACACGGCAACCGTCCGGCGCTTTCTCCCGCAGCAAAGGTGCGCGCGCCGAACAGCTCTTGCTGCTGCTCACCGGTGCCGTGCCAGCGCTTTGGCAGAAGAACTCAGAGGCGCGCGAAGAAGGGCCGGGAGGGCAGTTGCCCGGCGTTTGTCACTTTGGCAGCTAGCGTGCGCCGAGAGGAGTGAGCGTGAGCTGGAGAACGTGTATTGCGCGTGCTGGGAGGCCAGGCAAGGGCAGATTCCCCAGTGCGCCTTGTAGCCGCGAAAGCGCTGCTGAGGGAAGGGGAGGAACGCGCCGGAGCGCGAAGCCCTGCAGACCTGTCGTGTGGAGACATCGCCGCCGGTCGTTTGCACTTTGGGAGCTGCTCTCTGCCGAGGGTGGGAGCGCGCTTCAGAACGTGTGCTCCGAGTGCCTGGAGGAAAGGCAAGTGCGGTTCACCGCTGTGCGTTGCGCCTGCGGTAAAGCGCCGGCAGGGCAAGGTGAAGGAGCAGCCAGCACGCCCAGGGCTGGCGCCGTTGGCGTGGGAGAACGAGCTGGGCGCCTGCAGCCGTCGGAGCAGGGCTCCGCCGATCGCGCACAGCGGCGCTCCGTCCTTGCTTAACTCCGAACGCTTGCCAGCGCTCTCTCTTCACGGTCGGCGGAGCCCCGCTCCGAGGCCGCGGGGCCTCCAGCTCGTTCCCCCGCAGCGAAGGGACCGGCACGGAAAGCTCTCGCTCTTCCTCACCGTCCTTTGCCAGCGCTTCGCTGGCGACACACGCGCGCACCGCAGGTGAGCGGCACTCGCTTTTCCTCCGCGCACTCTGAGCGCGCAGTCTCGGGCTCGCTCTCGCTCTCGGCACGGCTCGGCCCCCAAAGCGCAAACGGCCAGCCTTTTGGCCCACAGCCTTGCGAGGGGACAGCACCGAAAGCTGCCGCTCCTCACCTTCCCTCACCACCGCTTTCGCAGCCAAGCACGCGCTGCGGCTGCGCGCGTGCCCGGCCCCGAACCCTGCCGGCACTCTGTCTCACTGTCCCGACCGGCAGAGCCCTGCTGCGTGCGACACCGCAAACGCCCGGCGCGGCGTTCTCCCGCAGCGCAGGTGAAAGCCCTGGGCTGCTCCCTGGGCTTTGCGTGCCGCTTCGGTGGCAGCCAAATGCACGCTGGGGCTCCGAGCTTGCCCAGCTCCTCGAAGTGCCAGCAGCGCTCTCTCTGTCTCGCCGTCCCCATCGGCAGAGCCCTGCTCCCACACGGCAACCGTCCGGCGCTTTCTCCCGCAGCAAAGGTGCGCGCGCCGAACAGCTCTTGCTGCTGCTCACCGGTGCCGTGCCAGCGCTTTGGCAGAAGAACTCAGAGGCGCGCGAAGAAGGGCCGGGAGGGCAGTTGCCCGGCGTTTGTCACTTTGGCAGCTAGCGTGCGCCGAGAGGAGTGAGCGTGAGCTGGAGAACGTGTATTGCGCGTGCTGGGAGGCCAGGCAAGGGCAGATTCCCCAGTGCGCGTGTAGCCGCGAAAGCGCTGCTGAGGGAAGGGGAGGAACGCGCCGGAGCGCGAAGCCCTGCAGACCTGTCGTGTGGAGACATCGCCGCCGGTCGTTTGCACTTTGGGAGCTGCTCTCTGCCGAGGGTGGGAGCGCGCTTCAGAACGTGTGCTCCGAGTGCCTGGAGGAAAGGCAAGTGCGGTTCACCGCTGTGCGTTGCGCCTGCGGTAAAGCGCCGGCAGGGCAAGGTGAAGGAGCAGCCAGCACGCCCAGGGCTGGCGCCGTTGGCGTGGGAGAACGAGCTGGGCGCCTGCAGCCGTCGGAGCAGGGCTCCGCCGATCGCGCACAGCGGCGCTCCGTCCTTGCTTAACTCCGAACGCTTGCCAGCGCTCTCTCTTCACGGTCGGCGGAGCCCTGCTCCGAGGCCGCGGGGCCTCCAGCTCGTTCCCCCGCAGCGAAGGGACCGGCACGGAAAGCTCTCGCTCTTCCTCACCGTCCTTTGCCAGCGCTTCGCTGGCGACACACGCGCGCACCGCAGGTGAGCGGCACTCGCTTTTCCTCCGCGCACTCTGAGCGCGCAGTCTCGGGCTCGCTCTCGCTCTCGGCACGGCTCGGCCCCCAAAGCGCAAACGGCCAGCCTTTTGGCCCACAGCCTTGCGAGGGGACAGCACCGAAAGCTGCCGCTCCTCACCTTCCCTCACCACCGCTTTCGCAGCCAAGCACGCGCTGCGGCTGCGCGCGTGCCCGGCCCCGAACCCTGCCGGCACTCTGTCTCACTGTCCCGACCGGCAGAGCCCTGCTGCGTGCGACACCGCAAACGCCCGGCGCGGCGTTCTCCCGCAGCGCAGGTGAAAGCCCTGGGCTGCTCCCTGGGCTTTGCGTGCCGCTTCGGTGGCAGCCAAATGCACGCTGGGGCTCCGAGCTTGCCCAGCTCCTCGAAGTGCCAGCAGCGCTCTCTCTGTCTCGCCGTCCCCATCGGCAGAGCCCTGCTCCCACACGGCAACCGTCCGGCGCTTTCTCCCGCAGCAAAGGTGCGCGCGCCGAACAGCTCTTGCTGCTGCTCACCGGTGCCGTGCCAGCGCTTTGGCAGAAGAACTCAGAGGCGCGCGAAGAAGGGCCGGGAGGGCAGTTGCCCGGCGTTTGTCACTTTGGCAGCTAGCGTGCGCCGAGAGGAGTGAGCGTGAGCTGGAGAACGTGTATTGCGCGTGCTGGGAGGCCAGGCAAGGGCAGATTCCCCAGTGCGCCTTGTAGCCGCGAAAGCGCTGCTGAGGGAAGGGGAGGAACGCGCCGGAGCGCGAAGCCCTGCAGACCTGTCGTGTGGAGACATCGCCGCCGGTCGTTTGCACTTTGGGAGCTGCTCTCTGCCGAGGGTGGGAGCGCGCTTCAGAACGTGTGCTCCGAGTGCCTGGAGGAAAGGCAAGTGCGGTTCACCGCTGTGCGTTGCGCCTGCGGTAAAGCGCCGGCAGGGCAAGGTGAAGGAGCAGCCAGCACGCCCAGGGCTGGCGCCGTTGGCGTGGGAGAACGAGCTGGGCGCCTGCAGCCGTCGGAGCAGGGCTCCGCCGATCGCGCACAGCGGCGCTCCGTCCTTGCTTAACTCCGAACGCTTGCCAGCGCTCTCTCTTCACGGTCGGCGGAGCCCCGCTCCGAGGCCGCGGGGCCTCCAGCTCGTTCCCCCGCAGCGAAGGGACCGGCACGGAAAGCTCTCGCTCTTCCTCACCGTCCTTTGCCAGCGCTTCGCTGGCGACACACGCGCGCACCGCAGGTGAGCGGCACTCGCTTTTCCTCCGCGCACTCTGAGCGCGCAGTCTCGGGCTCGCTCTCGCTCTCGGCACGGCTCGGCCCCCAAAGCGCAAACGGCCAGCCTTTTGGCCCACAGCCTTGCGAGGGGACAGCACCGAAAGCTGCCGCTCCTCACCTTCCCTCACCACCGCTTTCGCAGCCAAGCACGCGCTGCGGCTGCGCGCGTGCCCGGCCCCGAACCCTGCCGGCACTCTGTCTCACTGTCCCGACCGGCAGAGCCCTGCTGCGTGCGACACCGCAAACGCCCGGCGCGGCGTTCTCCCGCAGCGCAGGTGAAAGCCCTGGGCTGCTCCCTGGGCTTTGCGTGCCGCTTCGGTGGCAGCCAAATGCACGCTGGGGCTCCGAGCTTGCCCAGCTCCTCGAAGTGCCAGCAGCGCTCTCTCTGTCTCGCCGTCCCCATCGGCAGAGCCCTGCTCCCACACGGCAACCGTCCGGCGCTTTCTCCCGCAGCAAAGGTGCGCGCGCCGAACAGCTCTTGCTGCTGCTCACCGGTGCCGTGCCAGCGCTTTGGCAGAAGAACTCAGAGGCGCGCGAAGAAGGGCCGGGAGGGCAGTTGCCCGGCGTTTGTCACTTTGGCAGCTAGCGTGCGCCGAGAGGAGTGAGCGTGAGCTGGAGAACGTGTATTGCGCGTGCTGGGAGGCCAGGCAAGGGCAGATTCCCCAGTGCGCCTTGTAGCCGCGAAAGCGCTGCTGAGGGAAGGGGAGGAACGCGCCGGAGCGCGAAGCCCTGCAGACCTGTCGTGTGGAGACATCGCCGCCGGTCGTTTGCACTTTGGGAGCTGCTCTCTGCCGAGGGTGGGAGCGCGCTTCAGAACGTGTGCTCCGAGTGCCTGGAGGAAAGGCAAGTGCGGTTCACCGCTGTGCGTTGCGCCTGCGGTAAAGCGCCGGCAGGGCAAGGTGAAGGAGCAGCCAGCACGCCCAGGGCTGGCGCCGTTGGCGTGGGAGAACGAGCTGGGCGCCTGCAGCCGTCGGAGCAGGGCTCCGCCGATCGCGCACAGCGGCGCTCCGTCCTTGCTTAACTCCGAACGCTTGCCAGCGCTCTCTCTTCACGGTCGGCGGAGCCCCGCTCCGAGGCCGCGGGGCCTCCAGCTCGTTCCCCCGCAGCGAAGGGACCGGCACGGAAAGCTCTCGCTCTTCCTCACCGTCCTTTGCCAGCGCTTCGCTGGCGACACACGCGCGCACCGCAGGTGAGCGGCACTCGCTTTTCCTCCGCGCACTCTGAGCGCGCAGTCTCGGGCTCGCTCTCGCTCTCGGCACGGCTCGGCCCCCAAAGCGCAAACGGCCAGCCTTTTGGCCCACAGCCTTGCGAGGGGACAGCACCGAAAGCTGCCGCTCCTCACCTTCCCTCACCACCGCTTTCGCAGCCAAGCACGCGCTGCGGCTGCGCGCGTGCCCGGCCCCGAACCCTGCCGGCACTCTGTCTCACTGTCCCGACCGGCAGAGCCCTGCTGCGTGCGACACCGCAAACGCCCGGCGCGGCGTTCTCCCGCAGCGCAGGTGAAAGCCCTGGGCTGCTCCCTGGGCTTTGCGTGCCGCTTCGGTGGCAGCCAAATGCACGCTGGGGCTCCGAGCTTGCCCAGCTCCTCGAAGTGCCAGCAGCGCTCTCTCTGTCTCGCCGTCCCCATCGGCAGAGCCCTGCTCCCACACGGCAACCGTCCGGCGCTTTCTCCCGCAGCAAAGGTGCGCGCGCCGAACAGCTCTTGCTGCTGCTCACCGGTGCCGTGCCAGCGCTTTGGCAGAAGAACTCAGAGGCGCGCGAAGAAGGGCCGGGAGGGCAGTTGCCCGGCGTTTGTCACTTTGGCAGCTAGCGTGCGCCGAGAGGAGTGAGCGTGAGCTGGAGAACGTGTATTGCGCGTGCTGGGAGGCCAGGCAAGGGCAGATTCCCCAGTGCGCCTTGTAGCCGCGAAAGCGCTGCTGAGGGAAGGGGAGGAACGCGCCGGAGCGCGAAGCCCTGCAGACCTGTCGTGTGGAGACATCGCCGCCGGTCGTTTGCACTTTGGGAGCTGCTCTCTGCCGAGGGTGGGAGCGCGCTTCAGAACGTGTGCTCCGAGTGCCTGGAGGAAAGGCAAGTGCGGTTCACCGCTGTGCGTTGCGCCTGCGGTAAAGCGCCGGCAGGGCAAGGTGAAGGAGCAGCCAGCACGCCCAGGGCTGGCGCCGTTGGCGTGGGAGAACGAGCTGGGCGCCTGCAGCCGTCGGAGCAGGGCTCCGCCGATCGCGCACAGCGGCGCTCCGTCCTTGCTTAACTCCGAACGCTTGCCAGCGCTCTCTCTTCACGGTCGGCGGAGCCCCGCTCCGAGGCCGCGGGGCCTCCAGCTCGTTCCCCCGCAGCGAAGGGACCGGCACGGAAAGCTCTCGCTCTTCCTCACCGTCCTTTGCCAGCGCTTCGCTGGCGACACACGCGCGCACCGCAGGTGAGCGGCACTCGCTTTTCCTCCGCGCACTCTGAGCGCGCAGTCTCGGGCTCGCTCTCGCTCTCGGCACGGCTCGGCCCCCAAAGCGCAAACGGCCAGCCTTTTGGCCCACAGCCTTGCGAGGGGACAGCACCGAAAGCTGCCGCTCCTCACCTTCCCTCACCACCGCTTTCGCAGCCAAGCACGCGCTGCGGCTGCGCGCGTGCCCGGCCCCGAACCCTGCCGGCACTCTGTCTCACTGTCCCGACCGGCAGAGCCCTGCTGCGTGCGACACCGCAAACGCCCGGCGCGGCGTTCTCCCGCAGCGCAGGTGAAAGCCCTGGGCTGCTCCCTGGGCTTTGCGTGCCGCTTCGGTGGCAGCCAAATGCACGCTGGGGCTCCGAGCTTGCCCAGCTCCTCGAAGTGCCAGCAGCGCTCTCTCTGTCTCGCCGTCCCCATCGGCAGAGCCCTGCTCCCACACGGCAACCGTCCGGCGCTTTCTCCCGCAGCAAAGGTGCGCGCGCCGAACAGCTCTTGCTGCTGCTCACCGGTGCCGTGCCAGCGCTTTGGCAGAAGAACTCAGAGGCGCGCGAAGAAGGGCCGGGAGGGCAGTTGCCCGGCGTTTGTCACTTTGGCAGCTAGCGTGCGCCGAGAGGAGTGAGCGTGAGCTGGAGAACGTGTATTGCGCGTGCTGGGAGGCCAGGCAAGGGCAGATTCCCCAGTGCGCCTTGTAGCCGCGAAAGCGCTGCTGAGGGAAGGGGAGGAACGCGCCGGAGCGCGAAGCCCTGCAGACCTGTCGTGTGGAGACATCGCCGCCGGTCGTTTGCACTTTGGGAGCTGCTCTCTGCCGAGGGTGGGAGCGCGCTTCAGAACGTGTGCTCCGAGTGCCTGGAGGAAAGGCAAGTGCGGTTCACCGCTGTGCGTTGCGCCTGCGGTAAAGCGCCGGCAGGGCAAGGTGAAGGAGCAGCCAGCACGCCCAGGGCTGGCGCCGTTGGCGTGGGAGAACGAGCTGGGCGCCTGCAGCCGTCGGAGCAGGGCTCCGCCGATCGCGCACAGCGGCGCTCCGTCCTTGCTTAACTCCGAACGCTTGCCAGCGCTCTCTCTTCACGGTCGGCGGAGCCCCGCTCCGAGGCCGCGGGGCCTCCAGCTCGTTCCCCCGCAGCGAAGGGACCGGCACGGAAAGCTCTCGCTCTTCCTCACCGTCCTTTGCCAGCGCTTCGCTGGCGACACACGCGCGCACCGCAGGTGAGCGGCACTCGCTTTTCCTCCGCGCACTCTGAGCGCGCAGTCTCGGGCTCGCTCTCGCTCTCGGCACGGCTCGGCCCCCAAAGCGCAAACGGCCAGCCTTTTGGCCCACAGCCTTGCGAGGGGACAGCACCGAAAGCTGCCGCTCCTCACCTTCCCTCACCACCGCTTTCGCAGCCAAGCACGCGCTGCGGCTGCGCGCGTGCCCGGCCCCGAACCCTGCCGGCACTCTGTCTCACTGTCCCGACCGGCAGAGCCCTGCTGCGTGCGACACCGCAAACGCCCGGCGCGGCGTTCTCCCGCAGCGCAGGTGAAAGCCCTGGGCTGCTCCCTGGGCTTTGCGTGCCGCTTCGGTGGCAGCCAAATGCACGCTGGGGCTCCGAGCTTGCCCAGCTCCTCGAAGTGCCAGCAGCGCTCTCTCTGTCTCGCCGTCCCCATCGGCAGAGCCCTGCTCCCACACGGCAACCGTCCGGCGCTTTCTCCCGCAGCAAAGGTGCGCGCGCCGAACAGCTCTTGCTGCTGCTCACCGGTGCCGTGCCAGCGCTTTGGCAGAAGAACTCAGAGGCGCGCGAAGAAGGGCCGGGAGGGCAGTTGCCCGGCGTTTGTCACTTTGGCAGCTAGCGTGCGCCGAGAGGAGTGAGCGTGAGCTGGAGAACGTGTATTGCGCGTGCTGGGAGGCCAGGCAAGGGCAGATTCCCCAGTGCGCCTTGTAGCCGCGAAAGCGCTGCTGAGGGAAGGGGAGGAACGCGCCGGAGCGCGAAGCCCTGCAGACCTGTCGTGTGGAGACATCGCCGCCGGTCGTTTGCACTTTGGGAGCTGCTCTCTGCCGAGGGTGGGAGCGCGCTTCAGAACGTGTGCTCCGAGTGCCCGGAGGAAAGGCAAGTGCGGTTCACCGCTGTGCGTTGCGCCTGCGGTAAAGCGCCGGCAGGGCAAGGTGAAGGAGCAGCCAGCACGCCCAGGGCTGGCGCCGTTGGCGTGGGAGAACGAGCTGGGCGCCTGCAGCCGTCGGAGCAGGGCTCCGCCGATCGCGCACAGCGGCGCTCCGTCCTTGCTTAACTCCGAACGCTTGCCAGCGCTCTCTCTTCACGGTCGGCGGAGCCCCGCTCCGAGGCCGCGGGGCCTCCAGCTCGTTCCCCCGCAGCGAAGGGACCGGCACGGAAAGCTCTCGCTCTTCCTCACCGTCCTTTGCCAGCGCTTCGCTGGCGACACACGCGCGCACCGCAGGTGAGCGGCACTCGCTTTTCCTCCGCGCACTCTGAGCGCGCAGTCTCGGGCTCGCTCTCGCTCTCGGCACGGCTCGGCCCCCAAAGCGCAAACGGCCAGCCTTTTGGCCCACAGCCTTGCGAGGGGACAGCACCGAAAGCTGCCGCTCCTCACCTTCCCTCACCACCGCTTTCGCAGCCAAGCACGCGCTGCGGCTGCGCGCGTGCCCGGCCCCGAACCCTGCCGGCACTCTGTCTCACTGTCCCGACCGGCAGAGCCCTGCTGCGTGCGACACCGCAAACGCCCGGCGCGGCGTTCTCCCGCAGCGCAGGTGAAAGCCCTGGGCTGCTCCCTGGGCTTTGCGTGCCGCTTCGGTGGCAGCCAAATGCACGCTGGGGCTCCGAGCTTGCCCAGCTCCTCGAAGTGCCAGCAGCGCTCTCTCTGTCTCGCCGTCCCCATCGGCAGAGCCCTGCTCCCACACGGCAACCGTCCGGCGCTTTCTCCCGCAGCAAAGGTGCGCGCGCCGAACAGCTCTTGCTGCTGCTCACCGGTGCCGTGCCAGCGCTTTGGCAGAAGAACTCAGAGGCGCGCGAAGAAGGGCCGGGAGGGCAGTTGCCCGGCGTTTGTCACTTTGGCAGCTAGCGTGCGCCGAGAGGAGTGAGCGTGAGCTGGAGAACGTGTATTGCGCGTGCTGGGAGGCCAGGCAAGGGCAGATTCCCCAGTGCGCGTGTAGCCGCGAAAGCGCTGCTGAGGGAAGGGGAGGAACGCGCCAGAGCGCGAAGCCCTGCAGACCTGTCGTGTGGAGACATCGCCGCCGGTCGTTTGCACTTTGGGAGCTGCTCTCTGCCGAGGGTGGGAGCGCGCTTCAGAACGTGTGCTCCGAGTGCCTGGAGGAAAGGCAAGTGCGGTTCACCGCTGTGCGTTGCGCCTGCGGTAAAGCGCCGGCAGGGCAAGGTGAAGGAGCAGCCAGCACGCCCAGGGCTGGCGCCGTTGGCGTGGGAGAACGAGCTGGGCGCCTGCAGCCGTCGGAGCAGGGCTCCGCCGATCGCGCACAGCGGCGCTCCGTCCTTGCTTAACTCCGAACGCTTGCCAGCGCTCTCTCTTCACGGTCGGCGGAGCCCCGCTCCGAGGCCGCGGGGCCTCCAGCTCGTTCCCCCGCAGCGAAGGGACCGGCACGGAAAGCTCTCGCTCTTCCTCACCGTCCTTTGCCAGCGCTTCGCTGGCGACACACGCGCGCACCGCAGGTGAGCGGCACTCGCTTTTCCTCCGCGCACTCTGAGCGCGCAGTCTCGGGCTCGCTCTCGCTCTCGGCACGGCTCGGCCCCCAAAGCGCAAACGGCCAGCCTTTTGGCCCACAGCCTTGCGAGGGGACAGCACCGAAAGCTGCCGCTCCTCACCTTCCCTCACCACCGCTTTCGCAGCCAAGCACGCGCTGCGGCTGCGCGCGTGCCCGGCCCCGAACCCTGCCGGCACTCTGTCTCACTGTCCCGACCGGCAGAGCCCTGCTGCGTGCGACACCGCAAACGCCCGGCGCGGCGTTCTCCCGCAGCGCAGGTGAAAGCCCTGGGCTGCTCCCTGGGCTTTGCGTGCCGCTTCGGTGGCAGCCAAATGCACGCTGGGGCTCCGAGCTTGCCCAGCTCCTCGAAGTGCCAGCAGCGCTCTCTCTGTCTCGCCGTCCCCATCGGCAGAGCCCTGCTCCCACACGGCAACCGTCCGGCGCTTTCTCCCGCAGCAAAGGTGCGCGCGCCGAACAGCTCTTGCTGCTGCTCACCGGTGCCGTGCCAGCGCTTTGGCAGAAGAACTCAGAGGCGCGCGAAGAAGGGCCGGGAGGGCAGTTGCCCGGCGTTTGTCACTTTGGCAGCTAGCGTGCGCCGAGAGGAGTGAGCGTGAGCTGGAGAACGTGTATTGCGCGTGCTGGGAGGCCAGGCAAGGGCAGATTCCCCAGTGCGCCTTGTAGCCGCGAAAGCGCTGCTGAGGGAAGGGGAGGAACGCGCCGGAGCGCGAAGCCCTGCAGACCTGTCGTGTGGAGACATCGCCGCCGGTCGTTTGCACTTTGGGAGCTGCTCTCTGCCGAGGGTGGGAGCGCGCTTCAGAACGTGTGCTCCGAGTGCCTGGAGGAAAGGCAAGTGCGGTTCACCGCTGTGCGTTGCGCCTGCGGTAAAGCGCCGGCAGGGCAAGGTGAAGGAGCAGCCAGCACGCCCAGGGCTGGCGCCGTTGGCGTGGGAGAACGAGCTGGGCGCCTGCAGCCGTCGGAGCAGGGCTCCGCCGATCGCGCACAGCGGCGCTCCGTCCTTGCTTAACTCCGAACGCTTGCCAGCGCTCTCTCTTCACGGTCGGCGGAGCCCCGCTCCGAGGCCGCGGGGCCTCCAGCTCGTTCCCCCGCAGCGAAGGGACCGGCACGGAAAGCTCTCGCTCTTCCTCACCGTCCTTTGCCAGCGCTTCGCTGGCGACACACGCGCGCACCGCAGGTGAGCGGCACTCGCTTTTCCTCCGCGCACTCTGAGCGCGCAGTCTCGGGCTCGCTCTCGCTCTCGGCACGGCTCGGCCCCCAAAGCGCAAACGGCCAGCCTTTTGGCCCACAGCCTTGCGAGGGGACAGCACCGAAAGCTGCCGCTCCTCACCTTCCCTCACCACCGCTTTCGCAGCCAAGCACGCGCTGCGGCTGCGCGCGTGCCCGGCCCCGAACCCTGCCGGCACTCTGTCTCACTGTCCCGACCGGCAGAGCCCTGCTGCGTGCGACACCGCAAACGCCCGGCGCGGCGTTCTCCCGCAGCGCAGGTGAAAGCCCTGGGCTGCTCCCTGGGCTTTGCGTGCCGCTTCGGTGGCAGCCAAATGCACGCTGGGGCTCCGAGCTTGCCCAGCTCCTCGAAGTGCCAGCAGCGCTCTCTCTGTCTCGCCGTCCCCATCGGCAGAGCCCTGCTCCCACACGGCAACCGTCCGGCGCTTTCTCCCGCAGCAAAGGTGCGCGCGCCGAACAGCTCTTGCTGCTGCTCACCGGTGCCGTGCCAGCGCTTTGGCAGAAGAACTCAGAGGCGCGCGAAGAAGGGCCGGGAGGGCAGTTGCCCGGCGTTTGTCACTTTGGCAGCTAGCGTGCGCCGAGAGGAGTGAGCGTGAGCTGGAGAACGTGTATTGCGCGTGCTGGGAGGCCAGGCAAGGGCAGATTCCCCAGTGCGCCTTGTAGCCGCGAAAGCGCTGCTGAGGGAAGGGGAGGAACGCGCCGGAGCGCGAAGCCCTGCAGACCTGTCGTGTGGAGACATCGCCGCCGGTCGTTTGCACTTTGGGAGCTGCTCTCTGCCGAGGGTGGGAGCGCGCTTCAGAACGTGTGCTCCGAGTGCCTGGAGGAAAGGCAAGTGCGGTTCACCGCTGTGCGTTGCGCCTGCGGTAAAGCGCCGGCAGGGCAAGGTGAAGGAGCAGCCAGCACGCCCAGGGCTGGCGCCGTTGGCGTGGGAGAACGAGCTGGGCGCCTGCAGCCGTCGGAGCAGGGCTCCGCCGATCGCGCACAGCGGCGCTCCGTCCTTGCTTAACTCCGAACGCTTGCCAGCGCTCTCTCTTCACGGTCGGCGGAGCCCCGCTCCGAGGCCGCGGGGCCTCCAGCTCGTTCCCCCGCAGCGAAGGGACCGGCACGGAAAGCTCTCGCTCTTCCTCACCGTCCTTTGCCAGCGCTTCGCTGGCGACACACGCGCGCACCGCAGGTGAGCGGCACTCGCTTTTCCTCCGCGCACTCTGAGCGCGCAGTCTCGGGCTCGCTCTCGCTCTCGGCACGGCTCGGCCCCCAAAGCGCAAACGGCCAGCCTTTTGGCCCACAGCCTTGCGAGGGGACAGCACCGAAAGCTGCCGCTCCTCACCTTCCCTCACCACCGCTTTCGCAGCCAAGCACGCGCTGCGGCTGCGCGCGTGCCCGGCCCCGAACCCTGCCGGCACTCTGTCTCACTGTCCCGACCGGCAGAGCCCTGCTGCGTGCGACACCGCAAACGCCCGGCGCGGCGTTCTCCCGCAGCGCAGGTGAAAGCCCTGGGCTGCTCCCTGGGCTTTGCGTGCCGCTTCGGTGGCAGCCAAATGCACGCTGGGGCTCCGAGCTTGCCCAGCTCCTCGAAGTGCCAGCAGCGCTCTCTCTGTCTCGCCGTCCCCATCGGCAGAGCCCTGCTCCCACACGGCAACCGTCCGGCGCTTTCTCCCGCAGCAAAGGTGCGCGCGCCGAACAGCTCTTGCTGCTGCTCACCGGTGCCGTGCCAGCGCTTTGGCAGAAGAACTCAGAGGCGCGCGAAGAAGGGCCGGGAGGGCAGTTGCCCGGCGTTTTTCACTTTGGCAGCTAGCGTGCGCCGAGAGGAGTGAGCGTGAGCTGGAGAACGTGTATTGCGCGTGCTGGGAGGCCAGGCAAGGGCAGATTCCCCAGTGCGCCTTGTAGCCGCGAAAGCGCTGCTGAGGGAAGGGGAGGAACGCGCCGGAGCGCGAAGCCCTGCAGACCTGTCGTGTGGAGACATCGCCGCCGGTCGTTTGCACTTTGGGAGCTGCTCTCTGCCGAGGGTGGGAGCGCGCTTCAGAACGTGTGCTCCGAGTGCCTGGAGGAAAGGCAAGTGCGGTTCACCGCTGTGCGTTGCGCCTGCGGTAAAGCGCCGGCAGGGCAAGGTGAAGGAGCAGCCAGCACGCCCAGGGCTGGCGCCGTTGGCGTGGGAGAACGAGCTGGGCGCCTGCAGCCGTCGGAGCAGGGCTCCGCCGATCGCGCACAGCGGCGCTCCGTCCTTGCTTAACTCCGAACGCTTGCCAGCGCTCTCTCTTCACGGTCGGCGGAGCCCCGCTCCGAGGCCGCGGGGCCTCCAGCTCGTTCCCCCGCAGCGAAGGGACCGGCACGGAAAGCTCTCGCTCTTCCTCACCGTCCTTTGCCAGCGCTTCGCTGGCGACACACGCGCGCACCGCAGGTGAGCGGCACTCGCTTTTCCTCCGCGCACTCTGAGCGCGCAGTCTCGGGCTCGCTCTCGCTCTCGGCACGGCTCGGCCCCCAAAGCGCAAACGGCCAGCCTTTTGGCCCACAGCCTTGCGAGGGGACAGCACCGAAAGCTGCCGCTCCTCACCTTCCCTCACCACCGCTTTCGCAGCCAAGCACGCGCTGCGGCTGCGCGCGTGCCCGGCCCCGAACCCTGCCGGCACTCTGTCTCACTGTCCCGACCGGCAGAGCCCTGCTGCGTGCGACACCGCAAACGCCCGGCGCGGCGTTCTCCCGCAGCGCAGGTGAAAGCCCTGGGCTGCTCCCTGGGCTTTGCGTGCCGCTTCGGTGGCAGCCAAATGCACGCTGGGGCTCCGAGCTTGCCCAGCTCCTCGAAGTGCCAGCAGCGCTCTCTCTGTCTCGCCGTCCCCATCGGCAGAGCCCTGCTCCCACACGGCAACCGTCCGGCGCTTTCTCCCGCAGCAAAGGTGCGCGCGCCGAACAGCTCTTGCTGCTGCTCACCGGTGCCGTGCCAGCGCTTTGGCAGAAGAACTCAGAGGCGCGCGAAGAAGGGCCGGGAGGGCAGTTGCCCGGCGTTTTTCACTTTGGCAGCTAGCGTGCGCCGAGAGGAGTGAGCGTGAGCTGGAGAACGTGTATTGCGCGTGCTGGGAGGCCAGGCAAGGGCAGATTCCCCAGTGCGCGTGTAGCCGCGAAAGCGCTGCTGAGGGAAGGGGAGGAACGCGCCAGAGCGCGAAGCCCTGCAGACCTGTCGTGTGGAGACATCGCCGCCGGTCGTTTGCACTTTGGGAGCTGCTCTCTGCCGAGGGTGGGAGCGCGCTTCAGAACGTGTGCTCCGAGTGCCTGGAGGAAAGGCAAGTGCGGTTCACCGCTGTGCGTTGCGCCTGCGGTAAAGCGCCGGCAGGGCAAGGTGAAGGAGCAGCCAGCACGCCCAGGGCTGGCGCCGTTGGCGTGGGAGAACGAGCTGGGCGCCTGCAGCCGTCGGAGCAGGGCTCCGCCGATCGCGCACAGCGGCGCTCCGTCCTTGCTTAACTCCGAACGCTTGCCAGCGCTCTCTCTTCACGGTCGGCGGAGCCCCGCTCCGAGGCCGCGGGGCCTCCAGCTCGTTCCCCCGCAGCGAAGGGACCGGCACGGAAAGCTCTCGCTCTTCCTCACCGTCCTTTGCCAGCGCTTCGCTGGCGACACACGCGCGCACCGCAGGTGAGCGGCACTCGCTTTTCCTCCGCGCACTCTGAGCGCGCAGTCTCGGGCTCGCTCTCGCTCTCGGCACGGCTCGGCCCCCAAAGCGCAAACGGCCAGCCTTTTGGCCCACAGCCTTGCGAGGGGGACAGCACCGAAAGCTGCCGCTCCTCACCTTCCCTCACCACCGCTTTCGCAGCCAAGCACGCGCTGCGGCTGCGCGCGTGCCCGGCCCCGAACCCTGCCGGCACTCTGTCTCACTGTCCCGACCGGCAGAGCCCTGCTGCGTGCGACACCGCAAACGCCCGGCGCGGCGTTCTCCCGCAGCGCAGGTGAAAGCCCTGGGCTGCTCCCTGGGCTTTGCGTGCCGCTTCGGTGGCAGCCAAATGCACGCTGGGGCTCCGAGCTTGCCCAGCTCCTCGAAGTGCCAGCAGCGCTCTCTCTGTCTCGCCGTCCCCATCGGCAGAGCCCTGCTCCCACACGGCAACCGTCCGGCGCTTTCTCCCGCAGCAAAGGTGCGCGCGCCGAACAGCTCTTGCTGCTGCTCACCGGTGCCGTGCCAGCGCTTTGGCAGAAGAACTCAGAGGCGCGCGAAGAAGGGCCGGGAGGGCAGTTGCCCGGCGTTTGTCACTTTGGCAGCTAGCGTGCGCCGAGAGGAGTGAGCGTGAGCTGGAGAACGTGTATTGCGCGTGCTGGGAGGCCAGGCAAGGGCAGATTCCCCAGTGCGCCTTGTAGCCGCGAAAGCGCTGCTGAGGGAAGGGGAGGAACGCGCCGGAGCGCGAAGCCCTGCAGACCTGTCGTGTGGAGACATCGCCGCCGGTCGTTTGCACTTTGGGAGCTGCTCTCTGCCGAGGGTGGGAGCGCGCTTCAGAACGTGTGCTCCGAGTGCCCGGAGGAAAGGCAAGTGCGGTTCACCGCTGTGCGTTGCGCCTGCGGTAAAGCGCCGGCAGGGCAAGGTGAAGGAGCAGCCAGCACGCCCAGGGCTGGCGCCGTTGGCGTGGGAGAACGAGCTGGGCGCCTGCAGCCGTCGGAGCAGGGCTCCGCCGATCGCGCACAGCGGCGCTCCGTCCTTGCTTAACTCCGAACGCTTGCCAGCGCTCTCTCTTCACGGTCGGCGGAGCCCCGCTCCGAGGCCGCGGGGCCTCCAGCTCGTTCCCCCGCAGCGAAGGGACCGGCACGGAAAGCTCTCGCTCTTCCTCACCGTCCTTTGCCAGCGCTTCGCTGGCGACACACGCGCGCACCGCAGGTGAGCGGCACTCGCTTTTCCTCCGCGCACTCTGAGCGCGCAGTCTCGGGCTCGCTCTCGCTCTCGGCACGGCTCGGCCCCCAAAGCGCAAACGGCCAGCCTTTTGGCCCACAGCCTTGCGAGGGGACAGCACCGAAAGCTGCCGCTCCTCACCTTCCCTCACCACCGCTTTCGCAGCCAAGCACGCGCTGCGGCTGCGCGCGTGCCCGGCCCCGAACCCTGCCGGCACTCTGTCTCACTGTCCCGACCGGCAGAGCCCTGCTGCGTGCGACACCGCAAACGCCCGGCGCGGCGTTCTCCCGCAGCGCAGGTGAAAGCCCTGGGCTGCTCCCTGGGCTTTGCGTGCCGCTTCGGTGGCAGCCAAATGCACGCTGGGGCTCCGAGCTTGCCCAGCTCCTCGAAGTGCCAGCAGCGCTCTCTCTGTCTCGCCGTCCCCATCGGCAGAGCCCTGCTCCCACACGGCAACCGTCCGGCGCTTTCTCCCGCAGCAAAGGTGCGCGCGCCGAACAGCTCTTGCTGCTGCTCACCGGTGCCGTGCCAGCGCTTTGGCAGAAGAACTCAGAGGCGCGCGAAGAAGGGCCGGGAGGGCAGTTGCCCGGCGTTTTTCACTTTGGCAGCTAGCGTGCGCCGAGAGGAGTGAGCGTGAGCTGGAGAACGTGTATTGCGCGTGCTGGGAGGCCAGGCAAGGGCAGATTCCCCAGTGCGCCTTGTAGCCGCGAAAGCGCTGCTGAGGGAAGGGGAGGAACGCGCCGGAGCGCGAAGCCCTGCAGACCTGTCGTGTGGAGACATCGCCGCCGGTCGTTTGCACTTTGGGAGCTGCTCTCTGCCGAGGGTGGGAGCGCGCTTCAGAACGTGTGCTCCGAGTGCCTGGAGGAAAGGCAAGTGCGGTTCACCGCTGTGCGTTGCGCCTGCGGTAAAGCGCCGGCAGGGCAAGGTGAAGGAGCAGCCAGCACGCCCAGGGCTGGCGCCGTTGGCGTGGGAGAACGAGCTGGGCGCCTGCAGCCGTCGGAGCAGGGCTCCGCCGATCGCGCACAGCGGCGCTCCGTCCTTGCTTAACTCCGAACGCTTGCCAGCGCTCTCTCTTCACGGTCGGCGGAGCCCCGCTCCGAGGCCGCGGGGCCTCCAGCTCGTTCCCCCGCAGCGAAGGGACCGGCACGGAAAGCTCTCGCTCTTCCTCACCGTCCTTTGCCAGCGCTTCGCTGGCGACACACGCGCGCACCGCAGGTGAGCGGCACTCGCTTTTCCTCCGCGCACTCTGAGCGCGCAGTCTCGGGCTCGCTCTCGCTCTCGGCACGGCTCGGCCCCCAAAGCGCAAACGGCCAGCCTTTTGGCCCACAGCCTTGCGAGGGGACAGCACCGAAAGCTGCCGCTCCTCACCTTCCCTCACCACCGCTTTCGCAGCCAAGCACGCGCTGCGGCTGCGCGCGTGCCCGGCCCCGAACCCTGCCGGCACTCTGTCTCACTGTCCCGACCGGCAGAGCCCTGCTGCGTGCGACACCGCAAACGCCCGGCGCGGCGTTCTCCCGCAGCGCAGGTGAAAGCCCTGGGCTGCTCCCTGGGCTTTGCGTGCCGCTTCGGTGGCAGCCAAATGCACGCTGGGGCTCCGAGCTTGCCCAGCTCCTCGAAGTGCCAGCAGCGCTCTCTCTGTCTCGCCGTCCCCATCGGCAGAGCCCTGCTCCCACACGGCAACCGTCCGGCGCTTTCTCCCGCAGCAAAGGTGCGCGCGCCGAACAGCTCTTGCTGCTGCTCACCGGTGCCGTGCCAGCGCTTTGGCAGAAGAACTCAGAGGCGCGCGAAGAAGGGCCGGGAGGGCAGTTGCCCGGCGTTTGTCACTTTGGCAGCTAGCGTGCGCCGAGAGGAGTGAGCGTGAGCTGGAGAACGTGTATTGCGCGTGCTGGGAGGCCAGGCAAGGGCAGATTCCCCAGTGCGCCTTGTAGCCGCGAAAGCGCTGCTGAGGGAAGGGGAGGAACGCGCCGGAGCGCGAAGCCCTGCAGACCTGTCGTGTGGAGACATCGCCGCCGGTCGTTTGCACTTTGGGAGCTGCTCTCTGCCGAGGGTGGGAGCGCGCTTCAGAACGTGTGCTCCGAGTGCCCGGAGGAAAGGCAAGTGCGGTTCACCGCTGTGCGTTGCGCCTGCGGTAAAGCGCCGGCAGGGCAAGGTGAAGGAGCAGCCAGCACGCCCAGGGCTGGCGCCGTTGGCGTGGGAGAACGAGCTGGGCGCCTGCAGCCGTCGGAGCAGGGCTCCGCCGATCGCGCACAGCGGCGCTCCGTCCTTGCTTAACTCCGAACGCTTGCCAGCGCTCTCTCTTCACGGTCGGCGGAGCCCCGCTCCGAGGCCGCGGGGCCTCCAGCTCGTTCCCCCGCAGCGAAGGGACCGGCACGGAAAGCTCTCGCTCTTCCTCACCGTCCTTTGCCAGCGCTTCGCTGGCGACACACGCGCGCACCGCAGGTGAGCGGCACTCGCTTTTCCTCCGCGCACTCTGAGCGCGCAGTCTCGGGCTCGCTCTCGCTCTCGGCACGGCTCGGCCCCCAAAGCGCAAACGGCCAGCC
Organism: Pelecanus crispus; assembly: GCF_030463565.1. Classification (NCBI taxonomy): domain Eukaryota; kingdom Metazoa; phylum Chordata; class Aves; order Pelecaniformes; family Pelecanidae; genus Pelecanus; species Pelecanus crispus. Next base: position 39,045,336 of record NC_134652.1, on the reverse strand, counting down.
TTTTGGCCCACAGCCTTGCGAGGGGACAGCACCGAAAGCTGCCGCTCCTCACCTTCCCTCACCACCGCTTTCGCAGCCAAGCACGCGCTGCGGCTGCGCGCGTGCCCGGCCCCGAACCCTGCCGGCACTCTGTCTCACTGTCCCGACCGGCAGAGCCCTGCTGCGTGCGACACCGCAAACGCCCGGCGCGGCGTTCTCCCGCAGCGCAGGTGAAAGCCCTGGGCTGCTCCCTGGGCTTTGCGTGCCGCTTCGGTGGCAGCCAAATGCACGCTGGGGCTCCGAGCTTGCCCAGCTCCTCGAAGTGCCAGCAGCGCTCTCTCTGTCTCGCCGTCCCCATCGGCAGAGCCCTGCTCCCACACGGCAACCGTCCGGCGCTTTCTCCCGCAGCAAAGGTGCGCGCGCCGAACAGCTCTTGCTGCTGCTCACCGGTGCCGTGCCAGCGCTTTGGCAGAAGAACTCAGAGGCGCGCGAAGAAGGGCCGGGAGGGCAGTTGCCCGGCGTTTTTCACTTTGGCAGCTAGCGTGCGCCGAGAGGAGTGAGCGTGAGCTGGAGAACGTGTATTGCGCGTGCTGGGAGGCCAGGCAAGGGCAGATTCCCCAGTGCGCGTGTAGCCGCGAAAGCGCTGCTGAGGGAAGGGGAGGAACGCGCCAGAGCGCGAAGCCCTGCAGACCTGTCGTGTGGAGACATCGCCGCCGGTCGTTTGCACTTTGGGAGCTGCTCTCTGCCGAGGGTGGGAGCGCGCTTCAGAACGTGTGCTCCGAGTGCCTGGAGGAAAGGCAAGTGCGGTTCACCGCTGTGCGTTGCGCCTGCGGTAAAGCGCCGGCAGGGCAAGGTGAAGGAGCAGCCAGCACGCCCAGGGCTGGCGCCGTTGGCGTGGGAGAACGAGCTGGGCGCCTGCAGCCGTCGGAGCAGGGCTCCGCCGATCGCGCACAGCGGCGCTCCGTCCTTGCTTAACTCCGAACGCTTGCCAGCGCTCTCTCTTCACGGTCGGCGGAGCCCCGCTCCGAGGCCGCGGGGCCTCCAGCTCGTTCCCCCGCAGCGAAGGGACCGGCACGGAAAGCTCTCGCTCTTCCTCACCGTCCTTTGCCAGCGCTTCGCTGGCGACACACGCGCGCACCGCAGGTGAGCGGCACTCGCTTTTCCTCCGCGCACTCTGAGCGCGCAGTCTCGGGCTCGCTCTCGCTCTCGGCACGGCTCGGCCCCCAAAGCGCAAACGGCCAGCCTTTTGGCCCACAGCCTTGCGAGGGGACAGCACCGAAAGCTGCCGCTCCTCACCTTCCCTCACCACCGCTTTCGCAGCCAAGCACGCGCTGCGGCTGCGCGCGTGCCCGGCCCCGAACCCTGCCGGCACTCTGTCTCACTGTCCCGACCGGCAGAGCCCTGCTGCGTGCGACACCGCAAACGCCCGGCGCGGCGTTCTCCCGCAGCGCAGGTGAAAGCCCTGGGCTGCTCCCTGGGCTTTGCGTGCCGCTTCGGTGGCAGCCAAATGCACGCTGGGGCTCCGAGCTTGCCCAGCTCCTCGAAGTGCCAGCAGCGCTCTCTCTGTCTCGCCGTCCCCATCGGCAGAGCCCTGCTCCCACACGGCAACCGTCCGGCGCTTTCTCCCGCAGCAAAGGTGCGCGCGCCGAACAGCTCTTGCTGCTGCTCACCGGTGCCGTGCCAGCGCTTTGGCAGAAGAACTCAGAGGCGCGCGAAGAAGGGCCGGGAGGGCAGTTGCCCGGCGTTTGTCACTTTGGCAGCTAGCGTGCGCCGAGAGGAGTGAGCGTGAGCTGGAGAACGTGTATTGCGCGTGCTGGGAGGCCAGGCAAGGGCAGATTCCCCAGTGCGCGTGTAGCCGCGAAAGCGCTGCTGAGGGAAGGGGAGGAACGCGCCGGAGCGCGAAGCCCTGCAGACCTGTCGTGTGGAGACATCGCTGCCGGTCGTTTGCACTTTGGGAGCTGCTCTCTGCCGAGGGTGGGAGCGCGCTTCAGAACGTGTGCTCCGAGTGCCTGGAGGAAAGGCAAGTGCGGTTCACCGCTGTGCGTTGCGCCTGCGGTAAAGCGCCGGCAGGGCAAGGTGAAGGAGCAGCCAGCACGCCCAGGGCTGGCGCCGTTGGCGTGGGAGAACGAGCTGGGCGCCTGCAGCCGTCGGAGCAGGGCTCCGCCGATCGCGCACAGCGGCGCTCCGTCCTTGCTTAACTCCGAACGCTTGCCAGCGCTCTCTCTTCACGGTCGGCGGAGCCCCGCTCCGAGGCCGCGGGGCCTCCAGCTCGTTCCCCCGCAGCGAAGGGACCGGCACGGAAAGCTCTCGCTCTTCCTCACCGTCCTTTGCCAGCGCTTCGCTGGCGACACACGCGCGCACCGCAGGTGAGCGGCACTCGCTTTTCCTCCGCGCACTCTGAGCGCGCAGTCTCGGGCTCGCTCTCGCTCTCGGCACGGCTCGGCCCCCAAAGCGCAAACGGCCAGCCTTTTGGCCCACAGCCTTGCGAGGGGACAGCACCGAAAGCTGCCGCTCCTCACCTTCCCTCACCACCGCTTTCGCAGCCAAGCACGCGCTGCGGCTGCGCGCGTGCCCGGCCCCGAACCCTGCCGGCACTCTGTCTCACTGTCCCGACCGGCAGAGCCCTGCTGCGTGCGACACCGCAAACGCCCGGCGCGGCGTTCTCCCGCAGCGCAGGTGAAAGCCCTGGGCTGCTCCCTGGGCTTTGCGTGCCGCTTCGGTGGCAGCCAAATGCACGCTGGGGCTCCGAGCTTGCCCAGCTCCTCGAAGTGCCAGCAGCGCTCTCTCTGTCTCGCCGTCCCCATCGGCAGAGCCCTGCTCCCACACGGCAACCGTCCGGCGCTTTCTCCCGCAGCAAAGGTGCGCGCGCCGAACAGCTCTTGCTGCTGCTCACCGGTGCCGTGCCAGCGCTTTGGCAGAAGAACTCAGAGGCGCGCGAAGAAGGGCCGGGAGGGCAGTTGCCCGGCGTTTGTCACTTTGGCAGCTAGCGTGCGCCGAGAGGAGTGAGCGTGAGCTGGAGAACGTGTATTGCGCGTGCTGGGAGGCCAGGCAAGGGCAGATTCCCCAGTGCGCGTGTAGCCGCGAAAGCGCTGCTGAGGGAAGGGGAGGAACGCGCCGGAGCGCGAAGCCCTGCAGACCTGTCGTGTGGAGACATCGCCGCCGGTCGTTTGCACTTTGGGAGCTGCTCTCTGCCGAGGGTGGGAGCGCGCTTCAGAACGTGTGCTCCGAGTGCCTGGAGGAAAGGCAAGTGCGGTTCACCGCTGTGCGTTGCGCCTGCGGTAAAGCGCCGGCAGGGCAAGGTGAAGGAGCAGCCAGCACGCCCAGGGCTGGCGCCGTTGGCGTGGGAGAACGAGCTGGGCGCCTGCAGCCGTCGGAGCAGGGCTCCGCCGATTGCGCACAGCGGCGCTCCGTCCTTGCTTAACTCCGAACGCTTGCCAGCGCTCTCTCTTCACGGTCGGCGGAGCCCCGCTCCGAGGCCGCGGGGCCTCCAGCTCGTTCCCCCGCAGCGAAGGGACCGGCACGGAAAGCTCTCGCTCTTCCTCACCGTCCTTTGCCAGCGCTTCGCTGGCGACACACGCGCGCACCCCAGGTGAGCGGCACTCGCTTTTCCTCCGCGCACTCTGAGCGCGCAGTCTCGGGCTCGCTCTCGCTCTCGGCACGGCTCGGCCCCCAAAGCGCAAACGGCCAGCCTTTTGGCCCACAGCCTTGCGAGGGGACAGCACCGAAAGCTGCCGCTCCTCACCTTCCCTCACCACCGCTTTCGCAGCCAAGCACGCGCTGCGGCTGCGCGCGTGCCCGGCCCCGAACCCTGCCGGCACTCTGTCTCACTGTCCCCGACCGGCAGAGCCCTGCTGCGTGCGACACCGCAAACGCCCGGCGCGGCGTTCTCCCGCAGCGCAGGTGAAAGCCCTGGGCTGCTCCCTGGGCTTTGCGTGCCGCTTCGGTGGCAGCCAAATGCACGCTGGGGCTCCGAGCTTGCCCAGCTCCTCGAAGTGCCAGCAGCGCTCTCTCTGTCTCGCCGTCCCCATCGGCAGAGCCCTGCTCCCACACGGCAACCGTCCGGCGCTTTCTCCCGCAGCAAAGGTGCGCGCGCCGAACAGCTCTTGCTGCTGCTCACCGGTGCCGTGCCAGCGCTTTGGCAGAAGAACTCAGAGGCGCGCGAAGAAGGGCCGGGAGGGCAGTTGCCCGGCGTTTGTCACTTTGGCAGCTAGCGTGCGCCGAGAGGAGTGAGCGTGAGCTGGAGAACGTGTATTGCGCGTGCTGGGAGGCCAGGCAAGGGCAGATTCCCCAGTGCGCCTTGTAGCCGCGAAAGCGCTGCTGAGGGAAGGGGAGGAACGCGCCGGAGCGCGAAGCCCTGCAGACCTGTCGTGTGGAGACATCGCCGCCGGTCGTTTGCACTTTGGGAGCTGCTCTCTGCCGAGGGTGGGGAGCGCGCTTCAGAACGTGTGCTCCGAGTGCCTGGAGGAAAGGCAAGTGCGGTTCACCGCTGTGCGTTGCGCCTGCGGTAAAGCGCCGGCAGGGCAAGGTGAAGGAGCAGCCAGCACGCCCAGGGCTGGCGCCGTTGGCGTGGGAGAACGAGCTGGGCGCCTGCAGCCGTCGGAGCAGGGCTCCGCCGATTGCGCACAGCGGCGCTCCGTCCTTGCTTAACTCCGAACGCTTGCCAGCGCTCTCTCTTCACGGTCGGCGGAGCCCCGCTCCGAGGCCGCGGGGCCTCCAGCTCGTTCCCCCGCAGCGAAGGGACCGGCACGGAAAGCTCTCGCTCTTCCTCACCGTCCTTTGCCAGCGCTTCGCTGGCGACACACGCGCGCACCCCAGGTGAGCGGCACTCGCTTTTCCTCCGCGCACTCTGAGCGCGCAGTCTCGGGCTCGCTCTCGCTCTCGGCACGGCTCGGCCCCCAAAGCGCAAACGGCCAGCCTTTTGGCCCACAGCCTTGCGAGGGGACAGCACCGAAAGCTGCCGCTCCTCACCTTCCCTCACCACCGCTTTCGCAGCCAAGCACGCGCTGCGGCTGCGCGCGTGCCCGGCCCCGAACCCTGCCGGCACTCTGTCTCACTGTCCCGACCGGCAGAGCCCTGCTGCGTGCGACACCGCAAACGCCCGGCGCGGCGTTCTCCCGCAGCGCAGGTGAAAGCCCTGGGCTGCTCCCTGGGCTTTGCGTGCCGCTTCGGTGGCAGCCAAATGCACGCTGGGGCTCCGAGCTTGCCCAGCTCCTCGAAGTGCCAGCAGCGCTCTCTCTGTCTCGCCGTCCCCATCGGCAGAGCCCTGCTCCCACACGGCAACCGTCCGGCGCTTTCTCCCGCAGCAAAGGTGCGCGCGCCGAACAGCTCTTGCTGCTGCTCACCGGTGCCGTGCCAGCGCTTTGGCAGAAGAACTCAGAGGCGCGCGAAGAAGGGCCGGGAGGGCAGTTGCCCGGCGTTTTTCACTTTGGCAGCTAGCGTGCGCCGAGAGGAGTGAGCGTGAGCTGGAGAACGTGTATTGCGCGTGCTGGGAGGCCAGGCAAGGGCAGATTCCCCAGTGCGCCTTGTAGCCGCGAAAGCGCTGCTGAGGGAAGGGGAGGAACGCGCCGGAGCGCGAAGCCCTGCAGACCTGTCGTGTGGAGACATCGCCGCCGGTCGTTTGCACTTTGGGAGCTGCTCTCTGCCGAGGGTGGGAGCGCGCTTCAGAACGTGTGCTCCGAGTGCCTGGAGGAAAGGCAAGTGCGGTTCACCGCTGTGCGTTGCGCCTGCGGTAAAGCGCCGGCAGGGCAAGGTGAAGGAGCAGCCAGCACGCCCAGGGCTGGCGCCGTTGGCGTGGGAGAACGAGCTGGGCGCCTGCAGCCGTCGGAGCAGGGCTCCGCCGATCGCGCACAGCGGCGCTCCGTCCTTGCTTAACTCCGAACGCTTGCCAGCGCTCTCTCTTCACGGTCGGCGGAGCCCCGCTCCGAGGCCGCGGGGCCTCCAGCTCGTTCCCCCGCAGCGAAGGGACCGGCACGGAAAGCTCTCGCTCTTCCTCACCGTCCTTTGCCAGCGCTTCGCTGGCGACACACGCGCGCACCGCAGGTGAGCGGCACTCGCTTTTCCTCCGCGCACTCTGAGCGCGCAGTCTCGGGCTCGCTCTCGCTCTCGGCACGGCTCGGCCCCCAAAGCGCAAACGGCCAGCCTTTTGGCCCACAGCCTTGCGAGGGGACAGCACCGAAAGCTGCCGCTCCTCACCTTCCCTCACCACCGCTTTCGCAGCCAAGCACGCGCTGCGGCTGCGCGCGTGCCCGGCCCCGAACCCTGCCGGCACTCTGTCTCACTGTCCCGACCGGCAGAGCCCTGCTGCGTGCGACACCGCAAACGCCCGGCGCGGCGTTCTCCCGCAGCGCAGGTGAAAGCCCTGGGCTGCTCCCTGGGCTTTGCGTGCCGCTTCGGTGGCAGCCAAATGCACGCTGGGGCTCCGAGCTTGCCCAGCTCCTCGAAGTGCCAGCAGCGCTCTCTCTGTCTCGCCGTCCCCATCGGCAGAGCCCTGCTCCCACACGGCAACCGTCCGGCGCTTTCTCCCGCAGCAAAGGTGCGCGCGCCGAACAGCTCTTGCTGCTGCTCACCGGTGCCGTGCCAGCGCTTTGGCAGAAGAACTCAGAGGCGCGCGAAGAAGGGCCGGGAGGGCAGTTGCCCGGCGTTTGTCACTTTGGCAGCTAGCGTGCGCCGAGAGGAGTGAGCGTGAGCTGGAGAACGTGTATTGCGCGTGCTGGGAGGCCAGGCAAGGGCAGATTCCCCAGTGCGCCTTGTAGCCGCGAAAGCGCTGCTGAGGGAAGGGGAGGAACGCGCCGGAGCGCGAAGCCCTGCAGACCTGTCGTGTGGAGACATCGCCGCCGGTCGTTTGCACTTTGGGAGCTGCTCTCTGCCGAGGGTGGGAGCGCGCTTCAGAACGTGTGCTCCGAGTGCCTGGAGGAAAGGCAAGTGCGGTTCACCGCTGTGCGTTGCGCCTGCGGTAAAGCGCCGGCAGGGCAAGGTGAAGGAGCAGCCAGCACGCCCAGGGCTGGCGCCGTTGGCGTGGGAGAACGAGCTGGGCGCCTGCAGCCGTCGGAGCAGGGCTCCGCCGATCGCGCACAGCGGCGCTCCGTCCTTGCTTAACTCCGAACGCTTGCCAGCGCTCTCTCTTCACGGTCGGCGGAGCCCCGCTCCGAGGCCGCGGGGCCTCCAGCTCGTTCCCCCGCAGCGAAGGGACCGGCACGGAAAGCTCTCGCTCTTCCTCACCGTCCTTTGCCAGCGCTTCGCTGGCGACACACGCGCGCACCGCAGGTGAGCGGCACTCGCTTTTCCTCCGCGCACTCTGAGCGCGCAGTCTCGGGCTCGCTCTCGCTCTCGGCACGGCTCGGCCCCCAAAGCGCAAACGGCCAGCCTTTTGGCCCACAGCCTTGCGAGGGGACAGCACCGAAAGCTGCCGCTCCTCACCTTCCCTCACCACCGCTTTCGCAGCCAAGCACGCGCTGCGGCTGCGCGCGTGCCCGGCCCCGAACCCTGCCGGCACTCTGTCTCACTGTCCCGACCGGCAGAGCCCTGCTGCGTGCGACACCGCAAACGCCCGGCGCGGCGTTCTCCCGCAGCGCAGGTGAAAGCCCTGGGCTGCTCCCTGGGCTTTGCGTGCCGCTTCGGTGGCAGCCAAATGCACGCTGGGGCTCCGAGCTTGCCCAGCTCCTCGAAGTGCCAGCAGCGCTCTCTCTGTCTCGCCGTCCCCATCGGCAGAGCCCTGCTCCCACACGGCAACCGTCCGGCGCTTTCTCCCGCAGCAAAGGTGCGCGCGCCGAACAGCTCTTGCTGCTGCTCACCGGTGCCGTGCCAGCGCTTTGGCAGAAGAACTCAGAGGCGCGCGAAGAAGGGCCGGGAGGGCAGTTGCCCGGCGTTTGTCACTTTGGCAGCTAGCGTGCGCCGAGAGGAGTGAGCGTGAGCTGGAGAACGTGTATTGCGCGTGCTGGGAGGCCAGGCAAGGGCAGATTCCCCAGTGCGCCTTGTAGCCGCGAAAGCGCTGCTGAGGGAAGGGGAGGAACGCGCCGGAGCGCGAAGCCCTGCAGACCTGTCGTGTGGAGACATCGCCGCCGGTCGTTTGCACTTTGGGAGCTGCTCTCTGCCGAGGGTGGGAGCGCGCTTCAGAACGTGTGCTCCGAGTGCCTGGAGGAAAGGCAAGTGCGGTTCACCGCTGTGCGTTGCGCCTGCGGTAAAGCGCCGGCAGGGCAAGGTGAAGGAGCAGCCAGCACGCCCAGGGCTGGCGCCGTTGGCGTGGGAGAACGAGCTGGGCGCCTGCAGCCGTCGGAGCAGGGCTCCGCCGATCGCGCACAGCGGCGCTCCGTCCTTGCTTAACTCCGAACGCTTGCCAGCGCTCTCTCTTCACGGTCGGCGGAGCCCTGCTCCGAGGCCGCGGGGGCCTCCAGCTCGTTCCCCCCGCAGCGAAGGGACCGGCACGGAAAGCTCTCGCTCTTCCTCACCGTCCTTTGCCAGCGCTTCGCTGGCGACACACGCGCGCACCGCAGGTGAGCGGCACTCGCTTTTCCTCCGCGCACTCTGAGCGCGCAGTCTCGGGCTCGCTCTCGCTCTCGGCACGGCTCGGCCCCCAAAGCGCAAACGGCCAGCCTTTTGGCCCACAGCCTTGCGAGGGGACAGCACCGAAAGCTGCCGCTCCTCACCTTCCCTCACCACCGCTTTCGCAGCCAAGCACGCGCTGCGGCTGCGCGCGTGCCCGGCCCCGAACCCTGCCGGCACTCTGTCTCACTGTCCCGACCGGCAGAGCCCTGCTGCGTGCGACACCGCAAACGCCCGGCGCGGCGTTCTCCCGCAGCGCAGGTGAAAGCCCTGGGCTGCTCCCTGGGCTTTGCGTGCCGCTTCGGTGGCAGCCAAATGCACGCTGGGGCTCCGAGCTTGCCCAGCTCCTCGAAGTGCCAGCAGCGCTCTCTCTGTCTCGCCGTCCCCATCGGCAGAGCCCTGCTCCCACACGGCAACCGTCCGGCGCTTTCTCCCGCAGCAAAGGTGCGCGCGCCGAACAGCTCTTGCTGCTGCTCACCGGTGCCGTGCCAGCGCTTTGGCAGAAGAACTCAGAGGCGCGCGAAGAAGGGCCGGGAGGGCAGTTGCCCGGCGTTTGTCACTTTGGCAGCTAGCGTGCGCCGAGAGGAGTGAGCGTGAGCTGGAGAACGTGTATTGCGCGTGCTGGGAGGCCAGGCAAGGGCAGATTCCCCAGTGCGCCTTGTAGCCGCGAAAGCGCTGCTGAGGGAAGGGGAGGAACGCGCCGGAGCGCGAAGCCCTGCAGACCTGTCGTGTGGAGACATCGCCGCCGGTCGTTTGCACTTTGGGAGCTGCTCTCTGCCGAGGGTGGGAGCGCGCTTCAGAACGTGTGCTCCGAGTGCCTGGAGGAAAGGCAAGTGCGGTTCACCGCTGTGCGTTGCGCCTGCGGTAAAGCGCCGGCAGGGCAAGGTGAAGGAGCAGCCAGCACGCCCAGGGCTGGCGCCGTTGGCGTGGGAGAACGAGCTGGGCGCCTGCAGCCGTCGGAGCAGGGCTCCGCCGATCGCGCACAGCGGCGCTCCGTCCTTGCTTAACTCCGAACGCTTGCCAGCGCTCTCTCTTCACGGTCGGCGGAGCCCCGCTCCGAGGCCGCGGGGCCTCCAGCTCGTTCCCCCGCAGCGAAGGGACCGGCACGGAAAGCTCTCGCTCTTCCTCACCGTCCTTTGCCAGCGCTTCGCTGGCGACACACGCGCGCACCGCAGGTGAGCGGCACTCGCTTTTCCTCCGCGCACTCTGAGCGCGCAGTCTCGGGCTCGCTCTCGCTCTCGGCACGGCTCGGCCCCCAAAGCGCAAACGGCCAGCCTTTTGGCCCACAGCCTTGCGAGGGGACAGCACCGAAAGCTGCCGCTCCTCACCTTCCCTCACCACCGCTTTCGCAGCCAAGCACGCGCTGCGGCTGCGCGCGTGCCCGGCCCCGAACCCTGCCGGCACTCTGTCTCACTGTCCCGACCGGCAGAGCCCTGCTGCGTGCGACACCGCAAACGCCCGGCGCGGCGTTCTCCCGCAGCGCAGGTGAAAGCCCTGGGCTGCTCCCTGGGCTTTGCGTGCCGCTTCGGTGGCAGCCAAATGCACGCTGGGGCTCCGAGCTTGCCCAGCTCCTCGAAGTGCCAGCAGCGCTCTCTCTGTCTCGCCGTCCCCATCGGCAGAGCCCTGCTCCCACACGGCAACCGTCCGGCGCTTTCTCCCGCAGCAAAGGTGCGCGCGCCGAACAGCTCTTGCTGCTGCTCACCGGTGCCGTGCCAGCGCTTTGGCAGAAGAACTCAGAGGCGCGCGAAGAAGGGCCGGGAGGGCAGTTGCCCGGCGTTTTTCACTTTGGCAGCTAGCGTGCGCCGAGAGGAGTGAGCGTGAGCTGGAGAACGTGTATTGGCGCGTGCTGGGAGGCCAGGCAAGGGCAGATTCCCCAGTGCGCCTTGTAGCCGCGAAAGCGCTGCTGAGGGAAGGGGAGGAACGCGCCGGAGCGCGAAGCCCTGCAGACCTGTCGTGTGGAGACATCGCCGCCGGTCGTTTGCACTTTGGGAGCTGCTCTCTGCCGAGGGTGGGAGCGCGCTTCAGAACGTGTGCTCCGAGTGCCTGGAGGAAAGGCAAGTGCGGTTCACCGCTGTGCGTTGCGCCTGCGGTAAAGCGCCGGCAGGGCAAGGTGAAGGAGCAGCCAGCACGCCCAGGGCTGGCGCCGTTGGCGTGGGAGAACGAGCTGGGCGCCTGCAGCCGTCGGAGCAGGGCTCCGCCGATCGCGCACAGCGGCGCTCCGTCCTTGCTTAACTCCGAACGCTTGCCAGCGCTCTCTCTTCACGGTCGGCGGAGCCCCGCTCCGAGGCCGCGGGGCCTCCAGCTCGTTCCCCCGCAGCGAAGGGACCGGCACGGAAAGCTCTCGCTCTTCCTCACCGTCCTTTGCCAGCGCTTCGCTGGCGACACACGCGCGCACCGCAGGTGAGCGGCACTCGCTTTTCCTCCGCGCACTCTGAGCGCGCAGTCTCGGGCTCGCTCTCGCTCTCGGCACGGCTCGGCCCCCAAAGCGCAAACGGCCAGCCTTTTGGCCCACAGCCTTGCGAGGGGACAGCACCGAAAGCTGCCGCTCCTCACCTTCCCTCACCACCGCTTTCGCAGCCAAGCACGCGCTGCGGCTGCGCGCGTGCCCGGCCCCGAACCCTGCCGGCACTCTGTCTCACTGTCCCGACCGGCAGAGCCCTGCTGCGTGCGACACCGCAAACGCCCGGCGCGGCGTTCTCCCGCAGCGCAGGTGAAAGCCCTGGGCTGCTCCCTGGGCTTTGCGTGCCGCTTCGGTGGCAGCCAAATGCACGCTGGGGCTCCGAGCTTGCCCAGCTCCTCGAAGTGCCAGCAGCGCTCTCTCTGTCTCGCCGTCCCCATCGGCAGAGCCCTGCTCCCACACGGCAACCGTCCGGCGCTTTCTCCCGCAGCAAAGGTGCGCGCGCCGAACAGCTCTTGCTGCTGCTCACCGGTGCCGTGCCAGCGCTTTGGCAGAAGAACTCAGAGGCGCGCGAAGAAGGGCCGGGAGGGCAGTTGCCCGGCGTTTGTCACTTTGGCAGCTAGCGTGCGCCGAGAGGAGTGAGCGTGAGCTGGAGAACGTGTATTGCGCGTGCTGGGAGGCCAGGCAAGGGCAGATTCCCCAGTGCGCCTTGTAGCCGCGAAAGCGCTGCTGAGGGAAGGGGAGGAACGCGCCGGAGCGCGAAGCCCTGCAGACCTGTCGTGTGGAGACATCGCCGCCGGTCGTTTGCACTTTGGGAGCTGCTCTCTGCCGAGGGTGGGAGCGCGCTTCAGAACGTGTGCTCCGAGTGCCTGGAGGAAAGGCAAGTGCGGTTCACCGCTGTGCGTTGCGCCTGCGGTAAAGCGCCGGCAGGGCAAGGTGAAGGAGCAGCCAGCACGCCCAGGGCTGGCGCCGTTGGCGTGGGAGAACGAGCTGGGCGCCTGCAGCCGTCGGAGCAGGGCTCCGCCGATCGCGCACAGCGGCGCTCCGTCCTTGCTTAACTCCGAACGCTTGCCAGCGCTCTCTCTTCACGGTCGGCGGAGCCCCGCTCCGAGGCCGCGGGGCCTCCAGCTCGTTCCCCCGCAGCGAAGGGACCGGCACGGAAAGCTCTCGCTCTTCCTCACCGTCCTTTGCCAGCGCTTCGCTGGCGACACACGCGCGCACCGCAGGTGAGCGGCACTCGCTTTTCCTCCGCGCACTCTGAGCGCGCAGTCTCGGGCTCGCTCTCGCTCTCGGCACGGCTCGGCCCCCAAAGCGCAAACGGCCAGCCTTTTGGCCCACAGCCTTGCGAGGGGACAGCACCGAAAGCTGCCGCTCCTCACCTTCCCTCACCACCGCTTTCGCAGCCAAGCACGCGCTGCGGCTGCGCGCGTGCCCGGCCCCGAACCCTGCCGGCACTCTGTCTCACTGTCCCGACCGGCAGAGCCCTGCTGCGTGCGACACCGCAAACGCCCGGCGCGGCGTTCTCCCGCAGCGCAGGTGAAAGCCCTGGGCTGCTCCCTGGGCTTTGCGTGCCGCTTCGGTGGCAGCCAAATGCACGCTGGGGCTCCGAGCTTGCCCAGCTCCTCGAAGTGCCAGCAGCGCTCTCTCTGTCTCGCCGTCCCCATCGGCAGAGCCCTGCTCCCACACGGCAACCGTCCGGCGCTTTCTCCCGCAGCAAAGGTGCGCGCGCCGAACAGCTCTTGCTGCTGCTCACCGGTGCCGTGCCAGCGCTTTGGCAGAAGAACTCAGAGGCGCGCGAAGAAGGGCCGGGAGGGCAGTTGCCCGGCGTTTGTCACTTTGGCAGCTAGCGTGCGCCGAGAGGAGTGAGCGTGAGCTGGAGAACGTGTATTGCGCGTGCTGGGAGGCCAGGCAAGGGCAGATTCCCCAGTGCGCCTTGTAGCCGCGAAAGCGCTGCTGAGGGAAGGGGAGGAACGCGCCGGAGCGCGAAGCCCTGCAGACCTGTCGTGTGGAGACATCGCCGCCGGTCGTTTGCACTTTGGGAGCTGCTCTCTGCCGAGGGTGGGAGCGCGCTTCAGAACGTGTGCTCCGAGTGCCTGGAGGAAAGGCAAGTGCGGTTCACCGCTGTGCGTTGCGCCTGCGGTAAAGCGCCGGCAGGGCAAGGTGAAGGAGCAGCCAGCACGCCCAGGGCTGGCGCCGTTGGCGTGGGAGAACGAGCTGGGCGCCTGCAGCCGTCGGAGCAGGGCTCCGCCGATCGCGCACAGCGGCGCTCCGTCCTTGCTTAACTCCGAACGCTTGCCAGCGCTCTCTCTTCACGGTCGGCGGAGCCCCGCTCCGAGGCCGCGGGGCCTCCAGCTCGTTCCCCCGCAGCGAAGGGACCGGCACGGAAAGCTCTCGCTCTTCCTCACCGTCCTTTGCCAGCGCTTCGCTGGCGACACACGCGCGCACCGCAGGTGAGCGGCACTCGCTTTTCCTCCGCGCACTCTGAGCGCGCAGTCTCGGGCTCGCTCTCGCTCTCGGCACGGCTCGGCCCCCAAAGCGCAAACGGCCAGCCTTTTGGCCCACAGCCTTGCGAGGGGACAGCACCGAAAGCTGCCGCTCCTCACCTTCCCTCACCACCGCTTTCGCAGCCAAGCACGCGCTGCGGCTGCGCGCGTGCCCGGCCCCGAACCCTGCCGGCACTCTGTCTCACTGTCCCGACCGGCAGAGCCCTGCTGCGTGCGACACCGCAAACGCCCGGCGCGGCGTTCTCCCGCAGCGCAGGTGAAAGCCCTGGGCTGCTCCCTGGGCTTTGCGTGCCGCTTCGGTGGCAGCCAAATGCACGCTGGGGCTCCGAGCTTGCCCAGCTCCTCGAAGTGCCAGCAGCGCTCTCTCTGTCTCGCCGTCCCCATCGGCAGAGCCCTGCTCCCACACGGCAACCGTCCGGCGCTTTCTCCCGCAGCAAAGGTGCGCGCGCCGAACAGCTCTTGCTGCTGCTCACCGGTGCCGTGCCAGCGCTTTGGCAGAAGAACTCAGAGGCGCGCGAAGAAGGGCCGGGAGGGCAGTTGCCCGGCGTTTGTCACTTTGGCAGCTAGCGTGCGCCGAGAGGAGTGAGCGTGAGCTGGAGAACGTGTATTGCGCGTGCTGGGAGGCCAGGCAAGGGCAGATTCCCCAGTGCGCCTTGTAGCCGCGAAAGCGCTGCTGAGGGAAGGGGAGGAACGCGCCGGAGCGCGAAGCCCTGCAGACCTGTCGTGTGGAGACATCGCCGCCGGTCGTTTGCACTTTGGGAGCTGCTCTCTGCCGAGGGTGGGAGCGCGCTTCAGAACGTGTGCTCCGAGTGCCTGGAGGAAAGGCAAGTGCGGTTCACCGCTGTGCGTTGCGCCTGCGGTAAAGCGCCGGCAGGGCAAGGTGAAGGAGCAGCCAGCACGCCCAGGGCTGGCGCCGTTGGCGTGGGAGAACGAGCTGGGCGCCTGCAGCCGTCGGAGCAGGGCTCCGCCGATCGCGCACAGCGGCGCTCCGTCCTTGCTTAACTCCGAACGCTTGCCAGCGCTCTCTCTTCACGGTCGGCGGAGCCCCGCTCCGAGGCCGCGGGGCCTCCAGCTCGTTCCCCCGCAGCGAAGGGACCGGCACGGAAAGCTCTCGCTCTTCCTCACCGTCCTTTGCCAGCGCTTCGCTGGCGACACACTGCGCGCACCGCAGGTGAGCGGCACTCGCTTTTCCTCCGCGCACTCTGAGCGCGCAGTCTCGGGCTCGCTCTCGCTCTCGGCACGGCTCGGCCCCCAAAGCGCAAACGGCCAGCCTTTTGGCCCACAGCCTTGCGAGGGGACAGCACCGAAAGCTGCCGCTCCTCACCTTCCCTCACCACCGCTTTCGCAGCCAAGCACGCGCTGCGGCTGCGCGCGTGCCCGGCCCCGAACCCTGCCGGCACTCTGTCTCACTGTCCCGACCGGCAGAGCCCTGCTGCGTGCGACACCGCAAACGCCCGGCGCGGCGTTCTCCCGCAGCGCAGGTGAAAGCCCTGGGCTGCTCCCTGGGCTTTGCGTGCCGCTTCGGTGGCAGCCAAATGCACGCTGGGGCTCCGAGCTTGCCCAGCTCCTCGAAGTGCCAGCAGCGCTCTCTCTGTCTCGCCGTCCCCATCGGCAGAGCCCTGCTCCCACACGGCAACCGTCCGGCGCTTTCTCCCGCAGCAAAGGTGCGCGCGCCGAACAGCTCTTGCTGCTGCTCACCGGTGCCGTGCCAGCGCTTTGGCAGAAGAACTCAGAGGCGCGCGAAGAAGGGCCGGGAGGGCAGTTGCCCGGCGTTTGTCACTTTGGCAGCTAGCGTGCGCCGAGAGGAGTGAGCGTGAGCTGGAGAACGTGTATTGCGCGTGCTGGGAGGCCAGGCAAGGGCAGATTCCCCAGTGCGCCTTGTAGCCGCGAAAGCGCTGCTGAGGGAAGGGGAGGAACGCGCCGGAGCGCGAAGCCCTGCAGACCTGTCGTGTGGAGACATCGCCGCCGGTCGTTTGCACTTTGGGAGCTGCTCTCTGCCGAGGGTGGGAGCGCGCTTCAGAACGTGTGCTCCGAGTGCCTGGAGGAAAGGCAAGTGCGGTTCACCGCTGTGCGTTGCGCCTGCGGTAAAGCGCCGGCAGGGCAAGGTGAAGGAGCAGCCAGCACGCCCAGGGCTGGCGCCGTTGGCGTGGGAGAACGAGCTGGGCGCCTGCAGCCGTCGGAGCAGGGCTCCGCCGATCGCGCACAGCGGCGCTCCGTCCTTGCTTAACTCCGAACGCTTGCCAGCGCTCTCTCTTCACGGTCGGCGGAGCCCCGCTCCGAGGCCGCGGGGCCTCCAGCTCGTTCCCCCGCAGCGAAGGGACCGGCACGGAAAGCTCTCGCTCTTCCTCACCGTCCTTTGCCAGCGCTTCGCTGGCGACACACGCGCGCACCGCAGGTGAGCGGCACTCGCTTTTCCTCCGCGCACTCTGAGCGCGCAGTCTCGGGCTCGCTCTCGCTCTCGGCACGGCTCGGCCCCCAAAGCGCAAACGGCCAGCCTTTTGGCCCACAGCCTTGCGAGGGGACAGCACCGAAAGCTGCCGCTCCTCACCTTCCCTCACCACCGCTTTCGCAGCCAAGCACGCGCTGCGGCTGCGCGCGTGCCCGGCCCCGAACCCTGCCGGCACTCTGTCTCACTGTCCCGACCGGCAGAGCCCTGCTGCGTGCGACACCGCAAACGCCCGGCGCGGCGTTCTCCCGCAGCGCAGGTGAAAGCCCTGGGCTGCTCCCTGGGCTTTGCGTGCCGCTTCGGTGGCAGCCAAATGCACGCTGGGGCTCCGAGCTTGCCCAGCTCCTCGAAGTGCCAGCAGCGCTCTCTCTGTCTCGCCGTCCCCATCGGCAGAGCCCTGCTCCCACACGGCAACCGTCCGGCGCTTTCTCCCGCAGCAAAGGTGCGCGCGCCGAACAGCTCTTGCTGCTGCTCACCGGTGCCGTGCCAGCGCTTTGGCAGAAGAACTCAGAGGCGCGCGAAGAAGGGCCGGGAGGGCAGTTGCCCGGCGTTTGTCACTTTGGCAGCTAGCGTGCGCCGAGAGGAGTGAGCGTGAGCTGGAGAACGTGTATTGCGCGTGCTGGGAGGCCAGGCAAGGGCAGATTCCCCAGTGCGCCTTGTAGCCGCGAAAGCGCTGCTGAGGGAAGGGGAGGAACGCGCCGGAGCGCGAAGCCCTGCAGACCTGTCGTGTGGAGACATCGCCGCCGGTCGTTTGCACTTTGGGAGCTGCTCTCTGCCGAGGGTGGGAGCGCGCTTCAGAACGTGTGCTCCGAGTGCCTGGAGGAAAGGCAAGTGCGGTTCACCGCTGTGCGTTGCGCCTGCGGTAAAGCGCCGGCAGGGCAAGGTGAAGGAGCAGCCAGCACGCCCAGGGCTGGCGCCGTTGGCGTGGGAGAACGAGCTGGGCGCCTGCAGCCGTCGGAGCAGGGCTCCGCCGATCGCGCACAGCGGCGCTCCGTCCTTGCTTAACTCCGAACGCTTGCCAGCGCTCTCTCTTCACGGTCGGCGGAGCCCCGCTCCGAGGCCGCGGGGCCTCCAGCTCGTTCCCCCGCAGCGAAGGGACCGGCACGGAAAGCTCTCGCTCTTCCTCACCGTCCTTTGCCAGCGCTTCGCTGGCGACACACGCGCGCACCGCAGGTGAGCGGCACTCGCTTTTCCTCCGCGCACTCTGAGCGCGCAGTCTCGGGCTCGCTCTCGCTCTCGGCACGGCTCGGCCCCCAAAGCGCAAACGGCCAGCCTTTTGGCCCACAGCCTTGCGAGGGGACAGCACCGAAAGCTGCCGCTCCTCACCTTCCCTCACCACCGCTTTCGCAGCCAAGCACGCGCTGCGGCTGCGCGCGTGCCCGGCCCCGAACCCTGCCGGCACTCTGTCTCACTGTCCCGACCGGCAGAGCCCTGCTGCGTGCGACACCGCAAACGCCCGGCGCGGCGTTCTCCCGCAGCGCAGGTGAAAGCCCTGGGCTGCTCCCTGCCAGCTCCTCGAAGTGCCAGCAGCGCTCTCTCT
This sequence comes from Pelecanus crispus, assembly GCF_030463565.1. Classification (NCBI taxonomy): domain Eukaryota; kingdom Metazoa; phylum Chordata; class Aves; order Pelecaniformes; family Pelecanidae; genus Pelecanus; species Pelecanus crispus. The sequence continues at coordinate 39,027,931 of NC_134652.1, read as the reverse complement.
GTCTCGCCGTCCCCATCGGCAGAGCCCTGCTCCCACACGGCAACCGTCCGGCGCTTTCTCCCGCAGCAAAGGTGCGCGCGCCGAACAGCTCTTGCTGCTGCTCACCGGTGCCGTGCCAGCGCTTTGGCAGAAGAACTCAGAGGCGCGCGAAGAAGGGCCGGGAGGGCAGTTGCCCGGCGTTTGTCACTTTGGCAGCTAGCGTGCGCCGAGAGGAGTGAGCGTGAGCTGGAGAACGTGTATTGCGCGTGCTGGGAGGCCAGGCAAGGGCAGATTCCCCAGTGCGCCTTGTAGCCGCGAAAGCGCTGCTGAGGGAAGGGGAGGAACGCGCCGGAGCGCGAAGCCCTGCAGACCTGTCGTGTGGAGACATCGCCGCCGGTCGTTTGCACTTTGGGAGCTGCTCTCTGCCGAGGGTGGGAGCGCGCTTCAGAACGTGTGCTCCGAGTGCCTGGAGGAAAGGCAAGTGCGGTTCACCGCTGTGCGTTGCGCCTGCGGTAAAGCGCCGGCAGGGCAAGGTGAAGGAGCAGCCAGCACGCCCAGGGCTGGCGCCGTTGGCGTGGGAGAACGAGCTGGGCGCCTGCAGCCGTCGGAGCAGGGCTCCGCCGATCGCGCACAGCGGCGCTCCGTCCTTGCTTAACTCCGAACGCTTGCCAGCGCTCTCTCTTCACGGTCGGCGGAGCCCCGCTCCGAGGCCGCGGGGCCTCCAGCTCGTTCCCCCGCAGCGAAGGGACCGGCACGGAAAGCTCTCGCTCTTCCTCACCGTCCTTTGCCAGCGCTTCGCTGGCGACACACGCGCGCACCGCAGGTGAGCGGCACTCGCTTTTCCTCCGCGCACTCTGAGCGCGCAGTCTCGGGCTCGCTCTCGCTCTCGGCACGGCTCGGCCCCCAAAGCGCAAACGGCCAGCCTTTTGGCCCACAGCCTTGCGAGGGGACAGCACCGAAAGCTGCCGCTCCTCACCTTCCCTCACCACCGCTTTCGCAGCCAAGCACGCGCTGCGGCTGCGCGCGTGCCCGGCCCCGAACCCTGCCGGCACTCTGTCTCACTGTCCCGACCGGCAGAGCCCTGCTGCGTGCGACACCGCAAACGCCCGGCGCGGCGTTCTCCCGCAGCGCAGGTGAAAGCCCTGGGCTGCTCCCTGGGCTTTGCGTGCCGCTTCGGTGGCAGCCAAATGCACGCTGGGGCTCCGAGCTTGCCCAGCTCCTCGAAGTGCCAGCAGCGCTCTCTCTGTCTCGCCGTCCCCATCGGCAGAGCCCTGCTCCCACACGGCAACCGTCCGGCGCTTTCTCCCGCAGCAAAGGTGCGCGCGCCGAACAGCTCTTGCTGCTGCTCACCGGTGCCGTGCCAGCGCTTTGGCAGAAGAACTCAGAGGCGCGCGAAGAAGGGCCGGGAGGGCAGTTGCCCGGCGTTTGTCACTTTGGCAGCTAGCGTGCGCCGAGAGGAGTGAGCGTGAGCTGGAGAACGTGTATTGCGCGTGCTGGGAGGCCAGGCAAGGGCAGATTCCCCAGTGCGCCTTGTAGCCGCGAAAGCGCTGCTGAGGGAAGGGGAGGAACGCGCCGGAGCGCGAAGCCCTGCAGACCTGTCGTGTGGAGACATCGCCGCCGGTCGTTTGCACTTTGGGAGCTGCTCTCTGCCGAGGGTGGGAGCGCGCTTCAGAACGTGTGCTCCGAGTGCCTGGAGGAAAGGCAAGTGCGGTTCACCGCTGTGCGTTGCGCCTGCGGTAAAGCGCCGGCAGGGCAAGGTGAAGGAGCAGCCAGCACGCCCAGGGCTGGCGCCGTTGGCGTGGGAGAACGAGCTGGGCGCCTGCAGCCGTCGGAGCAGGGCTCCGCCGATCGCGCACAGCGGCGCTCCGTCCTTGCTTAACTCCGAACGCTTGCCAGCGCTCTCTCTTCACGGTCGGCGGAGCCCCGCTCCGAGGCCGCGGGGCCTCCAGCTCGTTCCCCCGCAGCGAAGGGACCGGCACGGAAAGCTCTCGCTCTTCCTCACCGTCCTTTGCCAGCGCTTCGCTGGCGACACACGCGCGCACCGCAGGTGAGCGGCACTCGCTTTTCCTCCGCGCACTCTGAGCGCGCAGTCTCGGGCTCGCTCTCGCTCTCGGCACGGCTCGGCCCCCAAAGCGCAAACGGCCAGCCTTTTGGCCCACAGCCTTGCGAGGGGACAGCACCGAAAGCTGCCGCTCCTCACCTTCCCTCACCACCGCTTTCGCAGCCAAGCACGCGCTGCGGCTGCGCGCGTGCCCGGCCCCGAACCCTGCCGGCACTCTGTCTCACTGTCCCGACCGGCAGAGCCCTGCTGCGTGCGACACCGCAAACGCCCGGCGCGGCGTTCTCCCGCAGCGCAGGTGAAAGCCCTGGGCTGCTCCCTGGGCTTTGCGTGCCGCTTCGGTGGCAGCCAAATGCACGCTGGGGCTCCGAGCTTGCCCAGCTCCTCGAAGTGCCAGCAGCGCTCTCTCTGTCTCGCCGTCCCCATCGGCAGAGCCCTGCTCCCACACGGCAACCGTCCGGCGCTTTCTCCCGCAGCAAAGGTGCGCGCGCCGAACAGCTCTTGCTGCTGCTCACCGGTGCCGTGCCAGCGCTTTGGCAGAAGAACTCAGAGGCGCGCGAAGAAGGGCCGGGAGGGCAGTTGCCCGGCGTTTGTCACTTTGGCAGCTAGCGTGCGCCGAGAGGAGTGAGCGTGAGCTGGAGAACGTGTATTGCGCGTGCTGGGAGGCCAGGCAAGGGCAGATTCCCCAGTGCGCCTTGTAGCCGCGAAAGCGCTGCTGAGGGAAGGGGAGGAACGCGCCGGAGCGCGAAGCCCTGCAGACCTGTCGTGTGGAGACATCGCCGCCGGTCGTTTGCACTTTGGGAGCTGCTCTCTGCCGAGGGTGGGAGCGCGCTTCAGAACGTGTGCTCCGAGTGCCTGGAGGAAAGGCAAGTGCGGTTCACCGCTGTGCGTTGCGCCTGCGGTAAAGCGCCGGCAGGGCAAGGTGAAGGAGCAGCCAGCACGCCCAGGGCTGGCGCCGTTGGCGTGGGAGAACGAGCTGGGCGCCTGCAGCCGTCGGAGCAGGGCTCCGCCGATCGCGCACAGCGGCGCTCCGTCCTTGCTTAACTCCGAACGCTTGCCAGCGCTCTCTCTTCACGGTCGGCGGAGCCCCGCTCCGAGGCCGCGGGGCCTCCAGCTCGTTCCCCCGCAGCGAAGGGACCGGCACGGAAAGCTCTCGCTCTTCCTCACCGTCCTTTGCCAGCGCTTCGCTGGCGACACACGCGCGCACCGCAGGTGAGCGGCACTCGCTTTTCCTCCGCGCACTCTGAGCGCGCAGTCTCGGGCTCGCTCTCGCTCTCGGCACGGCTCGGCCCCCAAAGCGCAAACGGCCAGCCTTTTGGCCCACAGCCTTGCGAGGGGACAGCACCGAAAGCTGCCGCTCCTCACCTTCCCTCACCACCGCTTTCGCAGCCAAGCACGCGCTGCGGCTGCGCGCGTGCCCGGCCCCGAACCCTGCCGGCACTCTGTCTCACTGTCCCGACCGGCAGAGCCCTGCTGCGTGCGACACCGCAAACGCCCGGCGCGGCGTTCTCCCGCAGCGCAGGTGAAAGCCCTGGGCTGCTCCCTGGGCTTTGCGTGCCGCTTCGGTGGCAGCCAAATGCACGCTGGGGCTCCGAGCTTGCCCAGCTCCTCGAAGTGCCAGCAGCGCTCTCTCTGTCTCGCCGTCCCCATCGGCAGAGCCCTGCTCCCACACGGCAACCGTCCGGCGCTTTCTCCCGCAGCAAAGGTGCGCGCGCCGAACAGCTCTTGCTGCTGCTCACCGGTGCCGTGCCAGCGCTTTGGCAGAAGAACTCAGAGGCGCGCGAAGAAGGGCCGGGAGGGCAGTTGCCCGGCGTTTGTCACTTTGGCAGCTAGCGTGCGCCGAGAGGAGTGAGCGTGAGCTGGAGAACGTGTATTGCGCGTGCTGGGAGGCCAGGCAAGGGCAGATTCCCCAGTGCGCCTTGTAGCCGCGAAAGCGCTGCTGAGGGAAGGGGAGGAACGCGCCGGAGCGCGAAGCCCTGCAGACCTGTCGTGTGGAGACATCGCCGCCGGTCGTTTGCACTTTGGGAGCTGCTCTCTGCCGAGGGTGGGAGCGCGCTTCAGAACGTGTGCTCCGAGTGCCTGGAGGAAAGGCAAGTGCGGTTCACCGCTGTGCGTTGCGCCTGCGGTAAAGCGCCGGCAGGGCAAGGTGAAGGAGCAGCCAGCACGCCCAGGGCTGGCGCCGTTGGCGTGGGAGAACGAGCTGGGCGCCTGCAGCCGTCGGAGCAGGGCTCCGCCGATCGCGCACAGCGGCGCTCCGTCCTTGCTTAACTCCGAACGCTTGCCAGCGCTCTCTCTTCACGGTCGGCGGAGCCCCGCTCCGAGGCCGCGGGGCCTCCAGCTCGTTCCCCCGCAGCGAAGGGACCGGCACGGAAAGCTCTCGCTCTTCCTCACCGTCCTTTGCCAGCGCTTCGCTGGCGACACACGCGCGCACCGCAGGTGAGCGGCACTCGCTTTTCCTCCGCGCACTCTGAGCGCGCAGTCTCGGGCTCGCTCTCGCTCTCGGCACGGCTCGGCCCCCAAAGCGCAAACGGCCAGCCTTTTGGCCCACAGCCTTGCGAGGGGACAGCACCGAAAGCTGCCGCTCCTCACCTTCCCTCACCACCGCTTTCGCAGCCAAGCACGCGCTGCGGCTGCGCGCGTGCCCGGCCCCGAACCCTGCCGGCACTCTGTCTCACTGTCCCGACCGGCAGAGCCCTGCTGCGTGCGACACCGCAAACGCCCGGCGCGGCGTTCTCCCGCAGCGCAGGTGAAAGCCCTGGGCTGCTCCCTGGGCTTTGCGTGCCGCTTCGGTGGCAGCCAAATGCACGCTGGGGCTCCGAGCTTGCCCAGCTCCTCGAAGTGCCAGCAGCGCTCTCTCTGTCTCGCCGTCCCCATCGGCAGAGCCCTGCTCCCACACGGCAACCGTCCGGCGCTTTCTCCCGCAGCAAAGGTGCGCGCGCCGAACAGCTCTTGCTGCTGCTCACCGGTGCCGTGCCAGCGCTTTGGCAGAAGAACTCAGAGGCGCGCGAAGAAGGGCCGGGAGGGCAGTTGCCCGGCGTTTGTCACTTTGGCAGCTAGCGTGCGCCGAGAGGAGTGAGCGTGAGCTGGAGAACGTGTATTGCGCGTGCTGGGAGGCCAGGCAAGGGCAGATTCCCCAGTGCGCCTTGTAGCCGCGAAAGCGCTGCTGAGGGAAGGGGAGGAACGCGCCGGAGCGCGAAGCCCTGCAGACCTGTCGTGTGGAGACATCGCCGCCGGTCGTTTGCACTTTGGGAGCTGCTCTCTGCCGAGGGTGGGAGCGCGCTTCAGAACGTGTGCTCCGAGTGCCTGGAGGAAAGGCAAGTGCGGTTCACCGCTGTGCGTTTGCGCCTGCGGTAAAGCGCCGGCAGGGCAAGGTGAAGGGAGCAGCCAGCACGCCCAGGGCTGGCGCCGTTGGCGTGGGGAGAACGAGCTGGGCGCCTGCAGCCGTCGGAGCAGGGCTCCGCCGATCGCGCCACAGCGGCGCTCCGTCCTTGCTTAACTCCGAACGCTTGCCAGCGCTCTCTCTTCACGGTCGGCGGAGCCCCGCTCCGAGGCCGCGGGGCCTCCAGCTCGTTCCCCCCGCAGCGAAGGGGACCGGCACGGAAAGCTCTCGCTCTTCCTCACCGTCCCTTTGCCAGCGCTTCGCTGGCGACACACGCGCGCGCACCGCAGGTGAGCGGCACTCGCTTTTCCTCCGCGCACTCTGAGCGCGCAGTCTCGGGCTCGCTCTCGCTCTCGGCACGGCTCGGCCCCCAAAGCGCAAACGGCCAGCCTTTTGGCCCACAGCCTTGCGAGGGGACAGCACCGAAAGCTGCCGCTCCTCACCTTCCCCTCACCACCGCTTTCGCAGCCAAGCACGCGCTGCGGCCTGCGCGCGTGCCCGGCCCCGAACCCCTGCCGGCACTCTGTCTCACTGTCCCCGACCGGCAGAGCCCTGCTGCGTGCGACACCGCAAACGCCCGGCCGCGGCGTTCTCCCCGCAGCGCAGGTGAAAGCCCTGGGCTGCTCCCTGGGCTTTGCGTGCCGCTTCGGTGGCAGCCAAATGCACGCTGGGGCTCCGAGCTTGCCCAGCTCCTCGAAGTGCCAGCAGCGCTCTCTCTGTCTCGCCGTCCCCATCGGCAGAGCCCTGCTCCCCACACGGCAACCGCTCCGGCGCTTTTCTCCCGCAGCAAAGGTGCGCGCGCGCCGAACAGCTCTTGCTGCTGCTCACCGGTGCCGTGCCAGCGCTTTGGCAGAAGAACTCAGAGGCGCGCGAAGAAGGGCCGGGGAGGGCAGTTGCCCGGCGTTTGTCACTTTGGCAGCTAGCGTGCGCCGAGAGGAGTGAGCGTGAGCTGGAGAACGTGTATTGCGCGTGCTGGGAGGCCAGGCAAGGGCAGATTCCCCAGTGCGCCTTGTAGCCGCGAAAGCGCTGCTGAGGGAAGGGGGAGGAACGCGCCGGAGCGCGAAGCCCTGCAGACCTGTCGTGTGGAGACATCGCCGCCGGTCGTTTGCACTTTGGGAGCTGCTCTCTGCCGAGGGTGGGGAGCGCGCTTCAGAACGTGTGCTCCGAGTGCCTGGAGGAAAGGCAAGTGCGGTTCACCGCTGTGCGTTGCGCCTGCGGTAAAGCGCCGGCAGGGCAAGGTGAAGGAGCAGCCAGCACGCCCAGGGCTGGCGCCGTTGGCGTGGGAGAACGAGCTGGGCGCCTGCAGCCGTCGGAGCAGGGGCTCCGGCCGATCGCGCACAGCGGCGCTCCGTCCTTGCTTAACTCCGAACGCTTGCCAGCGCTCTCTCTTCACGGTCCGGCGGAGCCCCGCTCCCGAGGCCGCGGGGGCCTCCAGCTCGTTCCCCCCGCAGCGAAGGGACCGGCACGGAAAGCTCTCGCTCTTCCTCACCGTCCTTTGCCAGCGCTTCGCTGGCGACACACGCGCGCACCGCAGGTGAGCGGCACTCGCTTTTCCTCCGCGCACTCTGAGCGCGCAGTCTCGGGCTCGCTCTCGCTCTCGGCACGGCTCGGCCCCCCAAAGCGCAAACGGCCAGCCTTTTGGCCCACAGCCTTGCGAGGGGACAGCACCGAAAGCTGCCGCTCCTCACCTTCCCTCACCCACCGCTTTCGCAGCCAAGCACGCGCTGCGGCTGCGCGCGTGCCCGGCCCCCGAACCCTGCCGGCACTCTGTCTCACTGTCCCGACCGGCAGAGCCCTGCTGCGTGCGACACCGCAAACGCCCGGCGCGGCGTTCTCCCGCAGCGCAGGTGAGAAGCCCTGGGCTGCTCCCTGGGCTTTGCGTGCCGCTTCGGTGGCAGCCAAATGCACGCTGGGGCTCCGAGCTTGCCCAGCTCCTCGAAGTGCCAGCAGCGCTCTCTCTGTCTCGCCGTCCCCATCGGCAGAGCCCCTGCTCCCCACACGGCAAACCGTCCGGCGCTTTCTCCCCGCAGCAAAGGTGCGCGCGCCGAACAGCTCTTGCTGCTGCTCACCGGTTGCCGTGCCAGCGCTTTGGCAGAAGAACTCAGAGGCGCGCGAAGAAGGGCCGGGGAGGGCAGTTGCCCGGCGTTTGTCACTTTGGCAGCTAGCGTGCGCCGAGAGGAGTGAGCGTGAGCTGGAGAACGTGTATTGCGCGTGCTGGGAGGCCAGGCAAGGGCAGATTCCCCAGTGCGCCTTGTAGCGCCGCGAAAGCGCTGCTGAGGGGAAGGGGAGGAACGCGCCGGAGCGCGAAGCCCTGCAGACCTGTCGTGTGGAGACATCGCCGCCGGTCGTTTGCACTTTGGGAGCTGCTCTCTGCCGAGGGTGGGAGCGCGCTTCAGAACGTGTGCTCCGAGTGCCTGGAGGAAAGGCAAGTGCGGTTCACCGCTGTGCGTTGCGCCTGCGGTAAAGCGCCGGCAGGGCAAGGTGAAGGAGCAGCCAGCACGCCCAGGGCTGGCGCCGTTGGCGTGGGAGAACGAGCTGGGCGCCTGCAGCCGTCGGAGCAGGGCTCCGCCGATCGCGCACAGCGGCGCTCCGTCCTTGGCTTAACTCCGAACGCTTGCCAGCGCTCTCTCTTCACGGTCGGCGGAGCCCCGCTCCGAGGGCCGCGGGGCCTCCAGCTCGTTCCCCCCGCAGCGAAGGGACCGGCACGGAAAGCTCTCGCTCTTCCTCACCGTCCTTTGCCAGCGCTTCGCTGGCGACACACGCGCGCACCGCAGGTGAGCGGCACTCGCTTTCCCTCCGCGCACTCTGAGCGCGCAGTCTCGGGCTCGCTCTCGCTCTCGGCACGGCTCGGCCCCCCAAAGCGCAACGGCCAGCCTTTTGGCCCACAGCCTTGCGAGGGGGACAGCACCGAAAGCTGCCCGCTCCTCACCTTCCCTCACCACCGCTTTCGCAGCCAAGCACGCGCTGCGGCTGCGCGCCGTGCCCCGGCCCCGAACCCTGCCGGCACTCTGTCTCACTGTCCCGACCGGCAGAGCCCTGCTGCGTGCGACACCGCAAACGCCCGGCGCGGCGTTCTCCCGCAGCGCAGGTGAAAGCCCTGGGCTGCTCCCTGGGCTTTGCGTGCCGCTTCGGTGGCAGCCAAATGCACGCTGGGGCTCCGAGCTTGCCCAGCTCCTCGAAGTGCCAGCAGCGCTCTCTCTGTCTCGCCGTCCCCATCGGCAGAGCCCTGCTCCCACACGGCAACCGTCCGGCGCTTTCTCCCGCAGCAAAGGTGCGCGCGCGCCGAACAGCTCTTGCTGCTGCTCACCCGGGTGCCGTGCCAGCGCTTTGGCAGAAGAACTCAGAGGCGCGCGAAGAAGGGCCGGGAGGGCAGTTGCCCGGCGTTTGTCACTTTGGCAGCTAGCGTGCGCCGAGAGGAGTGAGCGTGAGCTGGAGAACGTGTATTGCGCGTGCTGGGAGGCCAGGCAAGGGCAGATTCCCCAGTGCGCCTTGTAGCCGCGAAAGCGCTGCTGGAGGGAAGGGGAGGAACGCGCCGGAGCGCGAAGCCCCTGCAGACCTGTCGTGTGGAGACATCGCCGCCGGGTCGTTTGCACTTTGGGAGCTGCTCTCTGCCGAGGAGTGGGAGCGCGCTTCAGAACGTGTGCTCCGAGTGCCTGGAGGAAAGGCAAGTGCGGTTCACCGCTGTGCGTTGCGCCTGCGGTAAAGCGCCGGCAGGGCAAGGTGAAGGAGCAGCCAGCACGCCCAGGGCTGGCGCCGTTGGCGTGGGAGAACGAGCTGGGCGCCTGCAGCCGTCGGAGCAGGGCTCCGCCCGATCGCGCACAGCGGCGCTCCGTCCTTGCTTAACTCCGAACGCTTGCCAGCGCTCTCTCTTCACGGTCGGCGGAGCCCCGCTCCGAGGCCGCGGGGCCTCCAGCTCGTTCCCCCGCAGCGAAGGGACCGGCACGGAAAGCTCTCGCTCTTCCTCACCGTCCTTTGCCAGCGCTTCGCTGGCGACACACCGCGCGCACCGCAGGTGAGCGGCACTCGCTTTTCCTCCGCGCACTCTGAGCGCGCAGTCTCGGGCTCGCTCTCGCTCTCGGCACGGCTCGGCCCCCAAAGCGCAAACGGCCAGCCTTTTGGCCCACAGCCTTGCGAGGGGGACAGCACCGAAAGCTGCCGCTCCTCACCTTCCCCTCACCACCGCTTTCGCAGCCAAGCACGCGCTGCGGCTGCGCGCGTGCCCGGCCCCGAACCCTGCCGGCACTCTGTCTCACTGTCCCGACCGGCAGAGCCCTGCTGCGTGCGACACCGCAAACGCCCGGCGCGGCGTTCTCCCGCAGCGCAGGTGAAAGCCCTGGGCTGCTCCCTGGGCTTTGCGTGCCGCTTCGGTGGCAGCCAAATGCACGCTGGGGCTCCGAGCTTGCCCAGCTCCTCGAAGTGCCAGCAGCGCTCTCTCTGTCTCCGCCGTCCCCATCGGCAGAGCCCTGCTCCCCACACGGCAACCGTCCGGCGCTTTCTCCCGCAGCAAAGGTGCGCGCGCCCGAACAGCTCTTGCTGCTGCTCACCGGTGCCGTGCCAGCGCTTTGGGCAGAAGAACTCAGAGGCGCGCGAAGAAGGGCCGGGAGGGCAGTTGCCCGGCGTTTGTCACTTTGGCAGCTAGCGTGCGCCGAGAGGAGTGAGCGTGAGCTGGAGAACGTGTATTGCGCGTGCTGGGAGGCCAGAGGCCAGGCAAGGGCAGATTCCCCAGTGCGCCTTGTAGCCGCGAAAGCGCTGCTGAGGGAAGGGGAGGAACGCGCCGGAGCGCGAAGCCCTGCAGACCTGTCGTGTGGAGACATCGCCGCCGGTCGTTTGCACTTTGGGAGCTGCTCTCTGCCGAGGGTGGGAGCGCGCTTCAGAACGTGTGCTCCGAGTGCCTGGAGGAAAGGCAAGTGCGGTTCACCGCTGTGCGTTGCGCCTGCGGTAAAGCGCCGGCAGGGCAAGGTGAAGGAGCAGCCAGCACGCCCAGGGCTGGCGCCGTTGGCGTGGGAGAACGAGCTGGGCGCCTGCAGCCGTCGGAGCAGGGCTCCGCCGATCGCGCACAGCGGCGCTCCGTCCTTGCTTAACTCCGAACGCTTGCCAGCGCTCTCTCTTCACGGTCGGCGGAGCCCCGCTCCGAGGCCGCGGGGCCTCCAGCTCGTTCCCCCGCAGCGAAGGGACCGGCACGGAAAGCTCTCGCTCTTCCTCACCGTCCTTTGCCAGCGCTTCGCTGGCGACACACGCGCGCACCGCAGGTGAGCGGCACTCGCTTTTCCTCCGCGCACTCTGAGCGCGCAGTCTCGGGCTCGCTCTCGCTCTCGGCACGGCTCGGCCCCCAAAGCGCAAACGGCCAGCCTTTTGGCCCACAGCCTTGCGAGGGGACAGCACCGAAAGCTGCCGCTCCTCACCTTCCCTCACCACCGCTTTTGCAGCCAAGCACGCGCTGCGGCTGCGCGCGTGCCCGGCCCCGAACCCTGCCGGCACTCTGTCTCACTGTCCCGACCGGCAGAGCCCTGCTGCGTGCGACACCGCAAACGCCCGGCGCGGCGTTCTCCCGCAGCGCAGGTGAAAGCCCTGGGCTGCTCCCTGGGCTTTGCGTGCCGCTTCGGTGGCAGCCAAATGCACGCTGGGGCTCCGAGCTTGCCCAGCTCCTCGAAGTGCCAGCAGCGCTCTCTCTGTCTCGCCGTCCCCATCGGCAGAGCCCTGCTCCCACACGGCAACCGTCCGGCGCTTTCTCCCGCAGCAAAGGTGCGCGCGCCGAACAGCTCTTGCTGCTGCTCACCGGTGCCGTGCCAGCGCTTTGGCAGAAGAACTCAGAGGCGCGCGAAGAAGGGCCGGGAGGGCAGTTGCCCGGCGTTTGTCACTTTGGCAGCTAGCGTGCGCCGAGAGGAGTGAGCGTGAGCTGGAGAACGTGTATTGCGCGTGCTGGGAGGCCAGGCAAGGGCAGATTCCCCAGTGCGCCTTGTAGCCGCGAAAGCGCTGCTGAGGGAAGGGGAGGAACGCGCCGGAGCGCGAAGCCCTGCAGACCTGTCGTGTGGAGACATCGCCGCCGGTCGTTTGCACTTTGGGAGCTGCTCTCTGCCGAGGGTGGGAGCGCGCTTCAGAACGTGTGCTCCGAGTGCCTGGAGGAAAGGCAAGTGCGGTTCACCGCTGTGCGTTGCGCCTGCGGTAAAGCGCCGGCAGGGCAAGGTGAAGGAGCAGCCAGCACGCCCAGGGCTGGCGCCGTTGGCGTGGGAGAACGAGCTGGGCGCCTGCAGCCGTCGGAGCAGGGCTCCGCCGATCGCGCACAGCGGCGCTCCGTCCTTGCTTAACTCCGAACGCTTGCCAGCGCTCTCTCTTCACGGTCGGCGGAGCCCCGCTCCGAGGCCGCGGGGCCTCCAGCTCGTTCCCCCGCAGCGAAGGGACCGGCACGGAAAGCTCTCGCTCTTCCTCACCGTCCTTTGCCAGCGCTTCGCTGGCGACACACGCGCGCACCGCAGGTGAGCGGCACTCGCTTTTCCTCCGCGCACTCTGAGCGCGCAGTCTCGGGCTCGCTCTCGCTCTCGGCACGGCTCGGCCCCCAAAGCGCAAACGGCCAGCCTTTTGGCCCACAGCCTTGCGAGGGGACAGCACCGAAAGCTGCCGCTCCTCACCTTCCCTCACCACCGCTTTCGCAGCCAAGCACGCGCTGCGGCTGCGCGCGTGCCCGGCCCCGAACCCTGCCGGCACTCTGTCTCACTGTCCCGACCGGCAGAGCCCTGCTGCGTGCGACACCGCAAACGCCCGGCGCGGCGTTCTCCCGCAGCGCAGGTGAAAGCCCTGGGCTGCTCCCTGGGCTTTGCGTGCCGCTTCGGTGGCAGCCAAATGCACGCTGGGGCTCCGAGCTTGCCCAGCTCCTCGAAGTGCCAGCAGCGCTCTCTCTGTCTCGCCGTCCCCATCGGCAGAGCCCTGCTCCCACACGGCAACCGTCCGGCGCTTTCTCCCGCAGCAAAGGTGCGCGCGCCGAACAGCTCTTGCTGCTGCTCACCGGTGCCGTGCCAGCGCTTTGGCAGAAGAACTCAGAGGCGCGCGAAGAAGGGCCGGGAGGGCAGTTGCCCGGCGTTTGTCACTTTGGCAGCTAGCGTGCGCCGAGAGGAGTGAGCGTGAGCTGGAGAACGTGTATTGCGCGTGCTGGGAGGCCAGGCAAGGGCAGATTCCCCAGTGCGCCTTGTAGCCGCGAAAGCGCTGCTGAGGGAAGGGGAGGAACGCGCCGGAGCGCGAAGCCCTGCAGACCTGTCGTGTGGAGACATCGCCGCCGGTCGTTTGCACTTTGGGAGCTGCTCTCTGCCGAGGGTGGGAGCGCGCTTCAGAACGTGTGCTCCGAGTGCCTGGAGGAAAGGCAAGTGCGGTTCACCGCTGTGCGTTGCGCCTGCGGTAAAGCGCCGGCAGGGCAAGGTGAAGGAGCAGCCAGCACGCCCAGGGCTGGCGCCGTTGGCGTGGGAGAACGAGCTGGGCGCCTGCAGCCGTCGGAGCAGGGCTCCGCCGATCGCGCACAGCGGCGCTCCGTCCTTGCTTAACTCCGAACGCTTGCCAGCGCTCTCTCTTCACGGTCGGCGGAGCCCCGCTCCGAGGCCGCGGGGCCTCCAGCTCGTTCCCCCGCAGCGAAGGGACCGGCACGGAAAGCTCTCGCTCTTCCTCACCGTCCTTTGCCAGCGCTTCGCTGGCGACACACGCGCGCACCGCAGGTGAGCGGCACTCGCTTTTCCTCCGCGCACTCTGAGCGCGCAGTCTCGGGCTCGCTCTCGCTCTCGGCACGGCTCGGCCCCCAAAGCGCAAACGGCCAGCCTTTTGGCCCACAGCCTTGCGAGGGGACAGCACCGAAAGCTGCCGCTCCTCACCTTCCCTCACCACCGCTTTCGCAGCCAAGCACGCGCTGCGGCTGCGCGCGTGCCCGGCCCCGAACCCTGCCGGCACTCTGTCTCACTGTCCCGACCGGCAGAGCCCTGCTGCGTGCGACACCGCAAACGCCCGGCGCGGCGTTCTCCCGCAGCGCAGGTGAAAGCCCTGGGCTGCTCCCTGGGCTTTGCGTGCCGCTTCGGTGGCAGCCAAATGCACGCTGGGGCTCCGAGCTTGCCCAGCTCCTCGAAGTGCCAGCAGCGCTCTCTCTGTCTCGCCGTCCCCATCGGCAGAGCCCTGCTCCCACACGGCAACCGTCCGGCGCTTTCTCCCGCAGCAAAGGTGCGCGCGCCGAACAGCTCTTGCTGCTGCTCACCGGTGCCGTGCCAGCGCTTTGGCAGAAGAACTCAGAGGCGCGCGAAGAAGGGCCGGGAGGGCAGTTGCCCGGCGTTTGTCACTTTGGCAGCTAGCGTGCGCCGAGAGGAGTGAGCGTGAGCTGGAGAACGTGTATTGCGCGTGCTGGGAGGCCAGGCAAGGGCAGATTCCCCAGTGCGCGTGTAGCCGCGAAAGCGCTGCTGAGGGAAGGGGAGGAACGCGCCGGAGCGCGAAGCCCTGCAGACCTGTCGTGTGGAGACATCGCCGCCGGTCGTTTGCACTTTGGGAGCTGCTCTCTGCCGAGGGTGGGAGCGCGCTTCAGAACGTGTGCTCCGAGTGCCTGGAGGAAAGGCAAGTGCGGTTCACCGCTGTGCGTTGCGCCTGCGGTAAAGCGCCGGCAGGGCAAGGTGAAGGAGCAGCCAGCACGCCCAGGGCTGGCGCCGTTGGCGTGGGAGAACGAGCTGGGCGCCTGCAGCCGTCGGAGCAGGGCTCCGCCGATCGCGCACAGCGGCGCTCCGTCCTTGCTTAACTCCGAACGCTTGCCAGCGCTCTCTCTTCACGGTCGGCGGAGCCCTGCTCCGAGGCCGCGGGGCCTCCAGCTCGTTCCCCCGCAGCGAAGGGACCGGCACGGAAAGCTCTCGCTCTTCCTCACCGTCCTTTGCCAGCGCTTCGCTGGCGACACACGCGCGCACCGCAGGTGAGCGGCACTCGCTTTTCCTCCGCGCACTCTGAGCGCGCAGTCTCGGGCTCGCTCTCGCTCTCGGCACGGCTCGGCCCCCAAAGCGCAAACGGCCAGCCTTTTGGCCCACAGCCTTGCGAGGGGACAGCACCGAAAGCTGCCGCTCCTCACCTTCCCTCACCACCGCTTTCGCAGCCAAGCACGCGCTGCGGCTGCGCGCGTGCCCGGCCCCGAACCCTGCCGGCACTCTGTCTCACTGTCCCGACCGGCAGAGCCCTGCTGCGTGCGACACCGCAAACGCCCGGCGCGGCGTTCTCCCGCAGCGCAGGTGAAAGCCCTGGGCTGCTCCCTGGGCTTTGCGTGCCGCTTCGGTGGCAGCCAAATGCACGCTGGGGCTCCGAGCTTGCCCAGCTCCTCGAAGTGCCAGCAGCGCTCTCTCTGTCTCGCCGTCCCCATCGGCAGAGCCCTGCTCCCACACGGCAACCGTCCGGCGCTTTCTCCCGCAGCAAAGGTGCGCGCGCCGAACAGCTCTTGCTGCTGCTCACCGGTGCCGTGCCAGCGCTTTGGCAGAAGAACTCAGAGGCGCGCGAAGAAGGGCCGGGAGGGCAGTTGCCCGGCGTTTGTCACTTTGGCAGCTAGCGTGCGCCGAGAGGAGTGAGCGTGAGCTGGAGAACGTGTATTGCGCGTGCTGGGAGGCCAGGCAAGGGCAGATTCCCCAGTGCGCCTTGTAGCCGCGAAAGCGCTGCTGAGGGAAGGGGAGGAACGCGCCGGAGCGCGAAGCCCTGCAGACCTGTCGTGTGGAGACATCGCCGCCGGTCGTTTGCACTTTGGGAGCTGCTCTCTGCCGAGGGTGGGAGCGCGCTTCAGAACGTGTGCTCCGAGTGCCTGGAGGAAAGGCAAGTGCGGTTCACCGCTGTGCGTTGCGCCTGCGGTAAAGCGCCGGCAGGGCAAGGTGAAGGAGCAGCCAGCACGCCCAGGGCTGGCGCCGTTGGCGTGGGAGAACGAGCTGGGCGCCTGCAGCCGTCGGAGCAGGGCTCCGCCGATCGCGCACAGCGGCGCTCCGTCCTTGCTTAACTCCGAACGCTTGCCAGCGCTCTCTCTTCACGGTCGGCGGAGCCCCGCTCCGAGGCCGCGGGGCCTCCAGCTCGTTCCCCCGCAGCGAAGGGACCGGCACGGAAAGCTCTCGCTCTTCCTCACCGTCCTTTGCCAGCGCTTCGCTGGCGACACACGCGCGCACCGCAGGTGAGCGGCACTCGCTTTTCCTCCGCGCACTCTGAGCGCGCAGTCTCGGGCTCGCTCTCGCTCTCGGCACGGCTCGGCCCCCAAAGCGCAAACGGCCAGCCTTTTGGCCCACAGCCTTGCGAGGGGACAGCACCGAAAGCTGCCGCTCCTCACCTTCCCTCACCACCGCTTTCGCAGCCAAGCACGCGCTGCGGCTGCGCGCGTGCCCGGCCCCGAACCCTGCCGGCACTCTGTCTCACTGTCCCGACCGGCAGAGCCCTGCTGCGTGCGACACCGCAAACGCCCGGCGCGGCGTTCTCCCGCAGCGCAGGTGAAAGCCCTGGGCTGCTCCCTGGGCTTTGCGTGCCGCTTCGGTGGCAGCCAAATGCACGCTGGGGCTCCGAGCTTGCCCAGCTCCTCGAAGTGCCAGCAGCGCTCTCTCTGTCTCGCCGTCCCCATCGGCAGAGCCCTGCTCCCACACGGCAACCGTCCGGCGCTTTCTCCCGCAGCAAAGGTGCGCGCGCCGAACAGCTCTTGCTGCTGCTCACCGGTGCCGTGCCAGCGCTTTGGCAGAAGAACTCAGAGGCGCGCGAAGAAGGGCCGGGAGGGCAGTTGCCCGGCGTTTGTCACTTTGGCAGCTAGCGTGCGCCGAGAGGAGTGAGCGTGAGCTGGAGAACGTGTATTGCGCGTGCTGGGAGGCCAGGCAAGGGCAGATTCCCCAGTGCGCCTTGTAGCCGCGAAAGCGCTGCTGAGGGAAGGGGAGGAACGCGCCGGAGCGCGAAGCCCTGCAGACCTGTCGTGTGGAGACATCGCCGCCGGTCGTTTGCACTTTGGGAGCTGCTCTCTGCCGAGGGTGGGAGCGCGCTTCAGAACGTGTGCTCCGAGTGCCTGGAGGAAAGGCAAGTGCGGTTCACCGCTGTGCGTTGCGCCTGCGGTAAAGCGCCGGCAGGGCAAGGTGAAGGAGCAGCCAGCACGCCCAGGGCTGGCGCCGTTGGCGTGGGAGAACGAGCTGGGCGCCTGCAGCCGTCGGAGCAGGGCTCCGCCGATCGCGCACAGCGGCGCTCCGTCCTTGCTTAACTCCGAACGCTTGCCAGCGCTCTCTCTTCACGGTCGGCGGAGCCCCGCTCCGAGGCCGCGGGGCCTCCAGCTCGTTCCCCCGCAGCGAAGGGACCGGCACGGAAAGCTCTCGCTCTTCCTCACCGTCCTTTGCCAGCGCTTCGCTGGCGACACACGCGCGCACCGCAGGTGAGCGGCACTCGCTTTTCCTCCGCGCACTCTGAGCGCGCAGTCTCGGGCTCGCTCTCGCTCTCGGCACGGCTCGGCCCCCAAAGCGCAAACGGCCAGCCTTTTGGCCCACAGCCTTGCGAGGGGACAGCACCGAAAGCTGCCGCTCCTCACCTTCCCTCACCACCGCTTTCGCAGCCAAGCACGCGCTGCGGCTGCGCGCGTGCCCGGCCCCGAACCCTGCCGGCACTCTGTCTCACTGTCCCGACCGGCAGAGCCCTGCTGCGTGCGACACCGCAAACGCCCGGCGCGGCGTTCTCCCCGCAGCGCAGGTGAAAGCCCTGGGCTGCTCCCTGGGCTTTGCGTGCCGCTTCGGTGGCAGCCAAATGCACGCTGGGGCTCCGAGCTTGCCCAGCTCCTCGAAGTGCCAGCAGCGCTCTCTCTGTCTCGCCGTCCCCATCGGCAGAGCCCTGCTCCCACACGGCAACCGTCCGGCGCTTTCTCCCGCAGCAAAGGTGCGCGCGCCGAACAGCTCTTGCTGCTGCTCACCGGTGCCGTGCCAGCGCTTTGGCAGAAGAACTCAGAGGCGCGCGAAGAAGGGCCGGGAGGGCAGTTGCCCGGCGTTTGTCACTTTGGCAGCTAGCGTGCGCCGAGAGGAGTGAGCGTGAGCTGGAGAACGTGTATTGCGCGTGCTGGGAGGCCAGGCAAGGGCAGATTCCCCAGTGCGCCTTGTAGCCGCGAAAGCGCTGCTGAGGGAAGGGGAGGAACGCGCCGGAGCGCGAAGCCCTGCAGACCTGTCGTGTGGAGACATCGCCGCCGGTCGTTTGCACTTTGGGAGCTGCTCTCTGCCGAGGGTGGGAGCGCGCTTCAGAACGTGTGCTCCGAGTGCCTGGAGGAAAGGCAAGTGCGGTTCACCGCTGTGCGTTGCGCCTGCGGTAAAGCGCCGGCAGGGCAAGGTGAAGGAGCAGCCAGCACGCCCAGGGCTGGCGCCGTTGGCGTGGGAGAACGAGCTGGGCGCCTGCAGCCGTCGGAGCAGGGCTCCGCCGATCGCGCACAGCGGCGCTCCGTCCTTGCTTAACTCCGAACGCTTGCCAGCGCTCTCTCTTCACGGTCGGCGGAGCCCCGCTCCGAGGCCGCGGGGCCTCCAGCTCGTTCCCCCGCAGCGAAAGGACCGGCACGGAAAGCTCTCGCTCTTCCTCACCGTCCTTTGCCAGCGCTTCGCTGGCGACACACGCGCGCACCGCAGGTGAGCGGCACTCGCTTTTCCTCCGCGCACTCTGAGCGCGCAGTCTCGGGCTCGCTCTCGCTCTCGGCACGGCTCGGCCCCCAAAGCGCAAACGGCCAGCCTTTTGGCCCACAGCCTTGCGAGGGGACAGCACCGAAAGCTGCCGCTCCTCACCTTCCCTCACCACCGCTTTCGCAGCCAAGCACGCGCTGCGGCTGCGCGCGTGCCCGGCCCCGAACCCTGCCGGCACTCTGTCTCACTGTCCCGACCGGCAGAGCCCTGCTGCGTGCGACACCGCAAACGCCCGGCGCGGCGTTCTCCCGCAGCGCAGGTGAAAGCCCTGGGCTGCTCCCTGGGCTTTGCGTGCCGCTTCGGTGGCAGCCAAATGCACGCTGGGGCTCCGAGCTTGCCCAGCTCCTCGAAGTGCCAGCAGCGCTCTCTCTGTCTCGCCGTCCCCATCGGCAGAGCCCTGCTCCCACACGGCAACCGTCCGGCGCTTTCTCCCGCAGCAAAGGTGCGCGCGCCGAACAGCTCTTGCTGCTGCTCACCGGTGCCGTGCCAGCGCTTTGGCAGAAGAACTCAGAGGCGCGCGAAGAAGGGCCGGGAGGGCAGTTGCCCGGCGTTTGTCACTTTGGCAGCTAGCGTGCGCCGAGAGGAGTGAGCGTGAGCTGGAGAACGTGTATTGCGCGTGCTGGGAGGCCAGGCAAGGGCAGATTCCCCAGTGCGCCTTGTAGCCGCGAAAGCGCTGCTGAGGGAAGGGGAGGAACGCGCCGGAGCGCGAAGCCCTGCAGACCTGTCGTGTGGAGACATCGCCGCCGGTCGTTTGCACTTTGGGAGCTGCTCTCTGCCGAGGGTGGGAGCGCGCTTCAGAACGTGTGCTCCGAGTGCCTGGAGGAAAGGCAAGTGCGGTTCACCGCTGTGCGTTGCGCCTGCGGTAAAGCGCCGGCAGGGCAAGGTGAAGGAGCAGCCAGCACGCCCAGGGCTGGCGCCGTTGGCGTGGGAGAACGAGCTGGGCGCCTGCAGCCGTCGGAGCAGGGCTCCGCCGATCGCGCACAGCGGCGCTCCGTCCTTGCTTAACTCCGAACGCTTGCCAGCGCTCTCTCTTCACGGTCGGCGGAGCCCCGCTCCGAGGCCGCGGGGCCTCCAGCTCGTTCCCCCGCAGCGAAGGGACCGGCACGGAAAGCTCTCGCTCTTCCTCACCGTCCTTTGCCAGCGCTTCGCTGGCGACACACGCGCGCACCGCAGGTGAGCGGCACTCGCTTTTCCTCCGCGCACTCTGAGCGCGCAGTCTCGGGCTCGCTCTCGCTCTCGGCACGGCTCGGCCCCCAAAGCGCAAACGGCCAGCCTTTTGGCCCACAGCCTTGCGAGGGGACAGCACCGAAAGCTGCCGCTCCTCACCTTCCCTCACCACCGCTTTCGCAGCCAAGCACGCGCTGCGGCTGCGCGCGTGCCCGGCCCCGAACCCTGCCGGCACTCTGTCTCACTGTCCCGACCGGCAGAGCCCTGCTGCGTGCGACACCGCAAACGCCCGGCGCGGCGTTCTCCCGCAGCGCAGGTGAAAGCCCTGGGCTGCTCCCTGGGCTTTGCGTGCCGCTTCGGTGGCAGCCAAATGCACGCTGGGGCTCCGAGCTTGCCCAGCTCCTCGAAGTGCCAGCAGCGCTCTCTCTGTCTCGCCGTCCCCATCGGCAGAGCCCTGCTCCCACACGGCAACCGTCCGGCGCTTTCTCCCGCAGCAAAGGTGCGCGCGCCGAACAGCTCTTGCTGCTGCTCACCGGTGCCGTGCCAGCGCTTTGGCAGAAGAACTCAGAGGCGCGCGAAGAAGGGCCGGGAGGGCAGTTGCCCGGCGTTTGTCACTTTGGCAGCTAGCGTGCGCCGAGAGGAGTGAGCGTGAGCTGGAGAACGTGTATTGCGCGTGCTGGGAGGCCAGGCAAGGGCAGATTCCCCAGTGCGCCTTGTAGCCGCGAAAGCGCTGCTGAGGGAAGGGGAGGAACGCGCCGGAGCGCGAAGCCCTGCAGACCTGTCGTGTGGAGACATCGCCGCCGGTCGTTTGCACTTTGGGAGCTGCTCTCTGCCGAGGGTGGGAGCGCGCTTCAGAACGTGTGCTCCGAGTGCCTGGAGGAAAGGCAAGTGCGGTTCACCGCTGTGCGTTGCGCCTGCGGTAAAGCGCCGGCAGGGCAAGGTGAAGGAGCAGCCAGCACGCCCAGGGCTGGCGCCGTTGGCGTGGGAGAACGAGCTGGGCGCCTGCAGCCGTCGGAGCAGGGCTCCGCCGATCGCGCACAGCGGCGCTCCGTCCTTGCTTAACTCCGAACGCTTGCCAGCGCTCTCTCTTCACGGTCGGCGGAGCCCCGCTCCGAGGCCGCGGGGCCTCCAGCTCGTTCCCCCGCAGCGAAGGGACCGGCACGGAAAGCTCTCGCTCTTCCTCACCGTCCTTTGCCAGCGCTTCGCTGGCGACACACGCGCGCACCGCAGGTGAGCGGCACTCGCTTTTCCTCCGCGCACTCTGAGCGCGCAGTCTCGGGCTCGCTCTCGCTCTCGGCACGGCTCGGCCCCCAAAGCGCAAACGGCCAGCCTTTTGGCCCACAGCCTTGCGAGGGGACAGCACCGAAAGCTGCCGCTCCTCACCTTCCCTCACCACCGCTTTCGCAGCCAAGCACGCGCTGCGGCTGCGCGCGTGCCCGGCCCCGAACCCTGCCGGCACTCTGTCTCACTGTCCCGACCGGCAGAGCCCTGCTGCGTGCGACACCGCAAACGCCCGGCGCGGCGTTCTCCCGCAGCGCAGGTGAAAGCCCTGGGCTGCTCCCTGGGCTTTGCGTGCCGCTTCGGTGGCAGCCAAATGCACGCTGGGGCTCCGAGCTTGCCCAGCTCCTCGAAGTGCCAGCAGCGCTCTCTCTGTCTCGCCGTCCCCATCGGCAGAGCCCTGCTCCCACACGGCAACCGTCCGGCGCTTTCTCCCGCAGCAAAGGTGCGCGCGCCGAACAGCTCTTGCTGCTGCTCACCGGTGCCGTGCCAGCGCTTTGGCAGAAGAACTCAGAGGCGCGCGAAGAAGGGCCGGGAGGGCAGTTGCCCGGCGTTTGTCACTTTGGCAGCTAGCGTGCGCCGAGAGGAGTGAGCGTGAGCTGGAGAACGTGTATTGCGCGTGCTGGGAGGCCAGGCAAGGGCAGATTCCCCAGTGCGCCTTGTAGCCGCGAAAGCGCTGCTGAGGGAAGGGGAGGAACGCGCCGGAGCGCGAAGCCCTGCAGACCTGTCGTGTGGAGACATCGCCGCCGGTCGTTTGCACTTTGGGAGCTGCTCTCTGCCGAGGGTGGGAGCGCGCTTCAGAACGTGTGCTCCGAGTGCCTGGAGGAAAGGCAAGTGCGGTTCACCGCTGTGCGTTGCGCCTGCGGTAAAGCGCCGGCAGGGCAAGGTGAAGGAGCAGCCAGCACGCCCAGGGCTGGCGCCGTTGGCGTGGGAGAACGAGCTGGGCGCCTGCAGCCGTCGGAGCAGGGCTCCGCCGATCGCGCACAGCGGCGCTCCGTCCTTGCTTAACTCCGAACGCTTGCCAGCGCTCTCTCTTCACGGTCGGCGGAGCCCCGCTCCGAGGCCGCGGGGCCTCCAGCTCGTTCCCCCGCAGCGAAGGGACCGGCACGGAAAGCTCTCGCTCTTCCTCACCGTCCTTTGCCAGCGCTTCGCTGGCGACACACGCGCGCACCGCAGGTGAGCGGCACTCGCTTTTCCTCCGCGCACTCTGAGCGCGCAGTCTCGGGCTCGCTCTCGCTCTCGGCACGGCTCGGCCCCCAAAGCGCAAACGGCCAGCCTTTTGGCCCACAGCCTTGCGAGGGGACAGCACCGAAAGCTGCCGCTCCTCACCTTCCCTCACCACCGCTTTCGCAGCCAAGCACGCGCTGCGGCTGCGCGCGTGCCCGGCCCCGAACCCTGCCGGCACTCTGTCTCACTGTCCCGACCGGCAGAGCCCTGCTGCGTGCGACACCGCAAACGCCCGCGCGGCGTTCTCCCGCAGCGCAGGTGAAAGCCCTGGGCTGCTCCCTGGGCTTTGCGTGCCGCTTCGGTGGCAGCCAAATGCACGCTGGGGCTCCGAGCTTGCCCAGCTCCTCGAAGTGCCAGCAGCGCTCTCTCTGTCTCGCCGTCCCCATCGGCAGAGCCCTGCTCCCACACGGCAACCGTCCGGCGCTTTCTCCCGCAGCAAAGGTGCGCGCGCCGAACAGCTCTTGCTGCTGCTCACCGGTGCCGTGCCAGCGCTTTGGCAGAAGAACTCAGAGGCGCGCGAAGAAGGGCCGGGAGGGCAGTTGCCCGGCGTTTTTCACTTTGGCAGCTAGCGTGCGCCGAGAGGAGTGAGCGTGAGCTGGAGAACGTGTATTGCGCGTGCTGGGAGGCCAGGCAAGGGCAGATTCCCCAGTGCGCCTTGTAGCCGCGAAAGCGCTGCTGAGGGAAGGGGAGGAACGCGCCGGAGCGCGAAGCCCTGCAGACCTGTCGTGTGGAGACATCGCCGCCGGTCGTTTGCACTTTGGGAGCTGCTCTCTGCCGAGGGTGGGAGCGCGCTTCAGAACGTGTGCTCCGAGTGCCTGGAGGAAAGGCAAGTGCGGTTCACCGCTGTGCGTTGCGCCTGCGGTAAAGCGCCGGCAGGGCAAGGTGAAGGAGCAGCCAGCACGCCCAGGGCTGGCGCCGTTGGCGTGGGAGAACGAGCTGGGCGCCTGCAGCCGTCGGAGCAGGGCTCCGCCGATCGCGCACAGCGGCGCTCCGTCCTTGCTTAACTCCGAACGCTTGCCAGCGCTCTCTCTTCACGGTCGGCGGAGCCCCGCTCCGAGGCCGCGGGGCCTCCAGCTCGTTCCCCCGCAGCGAAGGGACCGGCACGGAAAGCTCTCGCTCTTCCTCACCGTCCTTTGCCAGCGCTTCGCTGGCGACACACGCGCGCACCGCAGGTGAGCGGCACTCGCTTTTCCTCCGCGCACTCTGAGCGCGCAGTCTCGGGCTCGCTCTCGCTCTCGGCACGGCTCGGCCCCCAAAGCGCAAACGGCCAGCCTTTTGGCCCACAGCCTTGCGAGGGGACAGCACCGAAAGCTGCCGCTCCTCACCTTCCCTCACCACCGCTTTCGCAGCCAAGCACGCGCTGCGGCTGCGCGCGTGCCCGGCCCCGAACCCTGCCGGCACTCTGTCTCACTGTCCCGACCGGCAGAGCCCTGCTGCGTGCGACACCGCAAACGCCCGGCGCGGCGTTCTCCCGCAGCGCAGGTGAAAGCCCTGGGCTGCTCCCTGGGCTTTGCGTGCCGCTTCGGTGGCAGCCAAATGCACGCTGGGGCTCCGAGCTTGCCCAGCTCCTCGAAGTGCCAGCAGCGCTCTCTCTGTCTCGCCGTCCCCATCGGCAGAGCCCTGCTCCCACACGGCAACCGTCCGGCGCTTTCTCCCGCAGCAAAGGTGCGCGCGCCGAACAGCTCTTGCTGCTGCTCACCGGTGCCGTGCCAGCGCTTTGGCAGAAGAACTCAGAGGCGCGCGAAGAAGGGCCGGGAGGGCAGTTGCCCGGCGTTTGTCACTTTGGCAGCTAGCGTGCGCCGAGAGGAGTGAGCGTGAGCTGGAGAACGTGTATTGCGCGTGCTGGGAGGCCAGGCAAGGGCAGATTCCCCAGTGCGCCTTGTAGCCGCGAAAGCGCTGCTGAGGGAAGGGGAGGAACGCGCCGGAGCGCGAAGCCCTGCAGACCTGTCGTGTGGAGACATCGCCGCCGGTCGTTTGCACTTTGGGAGCTGCTCTCTGCCGAGGGTGGGAGCGCGCTTCAGAACGTGTGCTCCGAGTGCCTGGAGGAAAGGCAAGTGCGGTTCACCGCTGTGCGTTGCGCCTGCGGTAAAGCGCCGGCAGGGCAAGGTGAAGGAGCAGCCAGCACGCCCAGGGCTGGCGCCGTTGGCGTGGGAGAACGAGCTGGGCGCCTGCAGCCGTCGGAGCAGGGCTCCGCCGATCGCGCACAGCGGCGCTCCGTCCTTGCTTAACTCCGAACGCTTGCCAGCGCTCTCTCTTCACGGTCGGCGGAGCCCCGCTCCGAGGCCGCGGGGCCTCCAGCTCGTTCCCCCGCAGCGAAGGGACCGGCACGGAAAGCTCTCGCTCTTCCTCACCGTCCTTTGCCAGCGCTTCGCTGGCGACACACGCGCGCACCGCAGGTGAGCGGCACTCGCTTTTCCTCCGCGCACTCTGAGCGCGCAGTCTCGGGCTCGCTCTCGCTCTCGGCACGGCTCGGCCCCCAAAGCGCAAACGGCCAGCCTTTTGGCCCACAGCCTTGCGAGGGGACAGCACCGAAAGCTGCCGCTCCTCACCTTCCCTCACCACCGCTTTCGCAGCCAAGCGCGCGCTGCGGCTGCGCGCGTGCCCGGCCCCGAACCCTGCCGGCACTCTGTCTCACTGTCCCGACCGGCAGAGCCCTGCTGCGTGCGACACCGCAAACGCCCGGCGCGGCGTTCTCCCGCAGCGCAGGTGAAAGCCCTGGGCTGCTCCCTGGGCTTTGCGTGCCGCTTCGGTGGCAGCCAAATGCACGCTGGGGCTCCGAGCTTGCCCAGCTCCTCGAAGTGCCAGCAGCGCTCTCTCTGTCTCGCCGTCCCCATCGGCAGAGCCCTGCTCCCACACGGCAACCGTCCGGCGCTTTCTCCCGCAGCAAAGGTGCGCGCGCCGAACAGCTCTTGCTGCTGCTCACCGGTGCCGTGCCAGCGCTTTGGCAGAAGAACTCAGAGGCGCGCGAAGAAGGGCCGGGAGGGCAGTTGCCCGGCGTTTGTCACTTTGGCAGCTAGCGTGCGCCGAGAGGAGTGAGCGTGAGCTGGAGAACGTGTATTGCGCGTGCTGGGAGGCCAGGCAAGGGCAGATCCCCCAGTGCGCCTTGTAGCCGCGAAAGCGCTGCTGAGGGAAGGGGAGGAACGCGCCGGAGCGCGAAGCCCTGCAGACCTGTCGTGTGGAGACATCGCCGCCGGTCGTTTGCACTTTGGGAGCTGCTCTCTGCCGAGGGTGGGAGCGCGCTTCAGAACGTGTGCTCCGAGTGCCTGGAGGAAAGGCAAGTGCGGTTCACCGCTGTGCGTTGCGCCTGCGGTAAAGCGCCGGCAGGGCAAGGTGAAGGAGCAGCCAGCACGCCCAGGGCTGGCGCCGTTGGCGTGGGAGAACGAGCTGGGCGCCTGCAGCCGTCGGAGCAGGGCTCCGCCGATCGCGCACAGCGGCGCTCCGTCCTTGCTTAACTCCGAACGCTTGCCAGCGCTCTCTCTTCACGGTCGGCGGAGCCCTGCTCCGAGGCCGCGGGGCCTCCAGCTCGTTCCCCCGCAGCGAAGGGACCGGCACGGAAAGCTCTCGCTCTTCCTCACCGTCCTTTGCCAGCGCTTCGCTGGCGACACACGCGCGCACCGCAGGTGAGCGGCACTCGCTTTTCCTCCGCGCACTCTGAGCGCGCAGTCTCGGGCTCGCTCTCGCTCTCGGCACGGCTCGGCCCCCAAAGCGCAAACGGCCAGCCTTTTGGCCCACAGCCTTGCGAGGGGACAGCACCGAAAGCTGCCGCTCCTCACCTTCCCTCACCACCGCTTTCGCAGCCAAGCACGCGCTGCGGCTGCGCGCGTGCCCGGCCCCGAACCCTGCCGGCACTCTGTCTCACTGTCCCGACCGGCAGAGCCCTGCTGCGTGCGACACCGCAAACGCCCGGCGCGGCGTTCTCCCGCAGCGCAGGTGAAAGCCCTGGGCTGCTCCCTGGGCTTTGCGTGCCGCTTCGGTGGCAGCCAAATGCACGCTGGGGCTCCGAGCTTGCCCAGCTCCTCGAAGTGCCAGCAGCGCTCTCTCTGTCTCGCCGTCCCCATCGGCAGAGCCCTGCTCCCACACGGCAACCGTCCGGCGCTTTCTCCCGCAGCAAAGGTGCGCGCGCCGAACAGCTCTTGCTGCTGCTCACCGGTGCCGTGCCAGCGCTTTGGCAGAAGAACTCAGAGGCGCGCGAAGAAGGGCCGGGAGGGCAGTTGCCCGGCGTTTTTCACTTTGGCAGCTAGCGTGCGCCGAGAGGAGTGAGCGTGAGCTGGAGAACGTGTATTGCGCGTGCTGGGAGGCCAGGCAAGGGCAGATTCCCCAGTGCGCCTTGTAGCCGCGAAAGCGCTGCTGAGGGAAGGGGAGGAACGCGCCGGAGCGCGAAGCCCTGCAGACCTGTCGTGTGGAGACATCGCCGCCGGTCGTTTGCACTTTGGGAGCTGCTCTCTGCCGAGGGTGGGAGCGCGCTTCAGAACGTGTGCTCCGAGTGCCTGGAGGAAAGGCAAGTGCGGTTCACCGCTGTGCGTTGCGCCTGCGGTAAAGCGCCGGCAGGGCAAGGTGAAGGAGCAGCCAGCACGCCCAGGGCTGGCGCCGTTGGCGTGGGAGAACGAGCTGGGCGCCTGCAGCCGTCGGAGCAGGGCTCCGCCGATCGCGCACAGCGGCGCTCCGTCCTTGCTTAACTCCGAACGCTTGCCAGCGCTCTCTCTTCACGGTCGGCGGAGCCCCGCTCCGAGGCCGCGGGGCCTCCAGCTCGTTCCCCCGCAGCGAAGGGACCGGCACGGAAAGCTCTCGCTCTTCCTCACCGTCCTTTGCCAGCGCTTCGCTGGCGACACACGCGCGCACCGCAGGTGAGCGGCACTCGCTTTTCCTCCGCGCACTCTGAGCGCGCAGTCTCGGGCTCGCTCTCGCTCTCGGCACGGCTCGGCCCCCAAAGCGCAAACGGCCAGCCTTTTGGCCCACAGCCTTGCGAGGGGACAGCACCGAAAGCTGCCGCTCCTCACCTTCCCTCACCACCGCTTTCGCAGCCAAGCGCGCGCTGCGGCTGCGCGCGTGCCCGGCCCCGAACCCTGCCGGCACTCTGTCTCACTGTCCCGACCGGCAGAGCCCTGCTGCGTGCGACACCGCAAACGCCCGGCGCGGCGTTCTCCCGCAGCGCAGGTGAAAGCCCTGGGCTGCTCCCTGGGCTTTGCGTGCCGCTTCGGTGGCAGCCAAATGCACGCTGGGGCTCCGAGCTTGCCCAGCTCCTCGAAGTGCCAGCAGCGCTCTCTCTGTCTCGCCGTCCCCATCGGCAGAGCCCTGCTCCCACACGGCAACCGTCCGGCGCTTTCTCCCGCAGCAAAGGTGCGCGCGCCGAACAGCTCTTGCTGCTGCTCACCGGTGCCGTGCCAGCGCTTTGGCAGAAGAACTCAGAGGCGCGCGAAGAAGGGCCGGGAGGGCAGTTGCCCGGCGTTTGTCACTTTGGCAGCTAGCGTGCGCCGAGAGGAGTGAGCGTGAGCTGGAGAACGTGTATTGCGCGTGCTGGGAGGCCAGGCAAGGGCAGATCCCCCAGTGCGCCTTGTAGCCGCGAAAGCGCTGCTGAGGGAAGGGGAGGAACGCGCCGGAGCGCGAAGCCCTGCAGACCTGTCGTGTGGAGACATCGCCGCCGGTCGTTTGCACTTTGGGAGCTGCTCTCTGCCGAGGGTGGGAGCGCGCTTCAGAACGTGTGCTCCGAGTGCCTGGAGGAAAGGCAAGTGCGGTTCACCGCTGTGCGTTGCGCCTGCGGTAAAGCGCCGGCAGGGCAAGGTGAAGGAGCAGCCAGCACGCCCAGGGCTGGCGCCGTTGGCGTGGGAGAACGAGCTGGGCGCCTGCAGCCGTCGGAGCAGGGCTCCGCCGATCGCGCACAGCGGCGCTCCGTCCTTGCTTAACTCCGAACGCTTGCCAGCGCTCTCTCTTCACGGTCGGCGGAGCCCTGCTCCGAGGCCGCGGGGCCTCCAGCTCGTTCCCCCGCAGCGAAGGGACCGGCACGGAAAGCTCTCGCTCTTCCTCACCGTCCTTTGCCAGCGCTTCGCTGGCGACACACGCGCGCACCGCAGGTGAGCGGCACTCGCTTTTCCTCCGCGCACTCTGAGCGCGCAGTCTCGGGCTCGCTCTCGCTCTCGGCACGGCTCGGCCCCCAAAGCGCAAACGGCCAGCCTTTTGGCCCACAGCCTTGCGAGGGGACAGCACCGAAAGCTGCCGCTCCTCACCTTCCCTCACCACCGCTTTCGCAGCCAAGCACGCGCTGCGGCTGCGCGCGTGCCCGGCCCCGAACCCTGCCGGCACTCTGTCTCACTGTCCCGACCGGCAGAGCCCTGCTGCGTGCGACACCGCAAACGCCCGGCGCGGCGTTCTCTCCCGCAGCGCAGGTGAAAGCCCTGGGCTGCTCCCTGGGCTTTGCGTGCCGCTTCGGTGGCAGCCAAATGCACGCTGGGGCTCCGAGCTTGCCCAGCTCCTCGAAGTGCCAGCAGCGCTCTCTCTGTCTCGCCGTCCCCATCGGCAGAGCCCTGCTCCCACACGGCAACCGTCCGGCGCTTTCTCCCGCAGCAAAGGTGCGCGCGCCGAACAGCTCTTGCTGCTGCTCACCGGTGCCGTGCCAGCGCTTTGGCAGAAGAACTCAGAGGCGCGCGAAGAAGGGCCGGGAGGGCAGTTGCCCGGCGTTTGTCACTTTGGCAGCTAGCGTGCGCCGAGAGGAGTGAGCGTGAGCTGGAGAACGTGTATTGCGCGTGCTGGGAGGCCAGGCAAGGGCAGATTCCCCAGTGCGCCTTGTAGCCGCGAAAGCGCTGCTGAGGGAAGGGGAGGAACGCGCCGGAGCGCGAAGCCCTGCAGACCTGTCGTGTGGAGACATCGCCGCCGGTCGTTTGCACTTTGGGAGCTGCTCTCTGCCGAGGGTGGGAGCGCGCTTCAGAACGTGTGCTCCGAGTGCCTGGAGGAAAGGCAAGTGCGGTTCACCGCTGTGCGTTGCGCCTGCGGTAAAGCGCCGGCAGGGCAAGGTGAAGGAGCAGCCAGCACGCCCAGGGCTGGCGCCGTTGGCGTGGGAGAACGAGCTGGGCGCCTGCAGCCGTCGGAGCAGGGCTCCGCCGATCGCGCACAGCGGCGCTCCGTCCTTGCTTAACTCCGAACGCTTGCCAGCGCTCTCTCTTCACGGTCGGCGGAGCCCCGCTCCGAGGCCGCGGGGCCTCCAGCTCGTTCCCCCCGCAGCGAAGGGACCGGCACGGAAAGCTCTCGCTCTTCCTCACCGTCCTTTGCCAGCGCTTCGCTGGCGACACACGCGCGCACCGCAGGTGAGCGGCACTCGCTTTTCCTCCGCGCACTCTGAGCGCGCAGTCTCGGGCTCGCTCTCGCTCTCGGCACGGCTCGGCCCCCAAAGCGCAAACGGCCAGCCTTTTGGCCCACAGCCTTGCGAGGGGACAGCACCGAAAGCTGCCGCTCCTCACCTTCCCTCACCACCGCTTTCGCAGCCAAGCGCGCGCTGCGGCTGCGCGCGTGCCCGGCCCCGAACCCTGCCGGCACTCTGTCTCACTGTCCCGACCGGCAGAGCCCTGCTGCGTGCGACACCGCAAACGCCCGGCGCGGCGTTCTCCCGCAGCGCAGGTGAAAGCCCTGGGCTGCTCCCTGGGCTTTGCGTGCCGCTTCGGTGGCAGCCAAATGCACGCTGGGGCTCCGAGCTTGCCCAGCTCCTCGAAGTGCCAGCAGCGCTCTCTCTGTCTCGCCGTCCCCATCGGCAGAGCCCTGCTCCCACACGGCAACCGTCCGGCGCTTTCTCCCGCAGCAAAGGTGCGCGCGCCGAACAGCTCTTGCTGCTGCTCACCGGTGCCGTGCCAGCGCTTTGGCAGAAGAACTCAGAGGCGCGCGAAGAAGGGCCGGGAGGGCAGTTGCCCGGCGTTTGTCACTTTGGCAGCTAGCGTGCGCCGAGAGGAGTGAGCGTGAGCTGGAGAACGTGTATTGCGCGTGCTGGGAGGCCAGGCAAGGGCAGATCCCCCAGTGCGCCTTGTAGCCGCGAAAGCGCTGCTGAGGGAAGGGGAGGAACGCGCCGGAGCGCGAAGCCCTGCAGACCTGTCGTGTGGAGACATCGCCGCCGGTCGTTTGCACTTTGGGAGCTGCTCTCTGCCGAGGGTGGGAGCGCGCTTCAGAACGTGTGCTCCGAGTGCCTGGAGGAAAGGCAAGTGCGGTTCACCGCTGTGCGTTGCGCCTGCGGTAAAGCGCCGGCAGGGCAAGGTGAAGGAGCAGCCAGCACGCCCAGGGCTGGCGCCGTTGGCGTGGGAGAACGAGCTGGGCGCCTGCAGCCGTCGGAGCAGGGCTCCGCCGATCGCGCACAGCGGCGCTCCGTCCTTGCTTAACTCCGAACGCTTGCCAGCGCTCTCTCTTCACGGTCGGCGGAGCCCCGCTCCGAGGCCGCGGGGCCTCCAGCTCGTTCCCCCCGCAGCGAAGGGACCGGCACGGAAAGCTCTCGCTCTTCCTCACCGTCCTTTGCCAGCGCTTCGCTGGCGACACACGCGCGCACCGCAGGTGAGCGGCACTCGCTTTTCCTCCGCGCACTCTGAGCGCGCAGTCTCGGGCTCGCTCTCGCTCTCGGCACGGCTCGGCCCCCAAAGCGCAAACGGCCAGCCTTTTGGCCCACAGCCTTGCGAGGGGACAGCACCGAAAGCTGCCGCTCCTCACCTTCCCTCACCACCGCTTTCGCAGCCAAGCACGCGCTGCGGCTGCGCGCGTGCCCGGCCCCGAACCCTGCCGGCACTCTGTCTCACTGTCCCGACCGGCAGAGCCCTGCTGCGTGCGACACCGCAAACGCCCGGCGCGGCGTTCTCCCGCAGCGCAGGTGAAAGCCCTGGGCTGCTCCCTGGGCTTTGCGTGCCGCTTCGGTGGCAGCCAAATGCACGCTGGGGCTCCGAGCTTGCCCAGCTCCTCGAAGTGCCAGCAGCGCTCTCTCTGTCTCGCCGTCCCCATCGGCAGAGCCCTGCTCCCACACGGCAACCGTCCGGCGCTTTCTCCCGCAGCAAAGGTGCGCGCGCCGAACAGCTCTTGCTGCTGCTCACCGGTGCCGTGCCAGCGCTTTGGCAGAAGAACTCAGAGGCGCGCGAAGAAGGGCCGGGAGGGCAGTTGCCCGGCGTTTGTCACTTTGGCAGCTAGCGTGCGCCGAGAGGAGTGAGCGTGAGCTGGAGAACGTGTATTGCGCGTGCTGGGAGGCCAGGCAAGGGCAGATCCCCCAGTGCGCCTTGTAGCCGCGAAAGCGCTGCTGAGGGAAGGGGAGGAACGCGCCGGAGCGCGAAGCCCTGCAGACCTGTCGTGTGGAGACATCGCCGCCGGTCGTTTGCACTTTGGGAGCTGCTCTCTGCCGAGGGTGGGAGCGCGCTTCAGAACGTGTGCTCCGAGTGCCTGGAGGAAAGGCAAGTGCGGTTCACCGCTGTGCGTTGCGCCTGCGGTAAAGCGCCGGCAGGGCAAGGTGAAGGAGCAGCCAGCACGCCCAGGGCTGGCGCCGTTGGCGTGGGAGAACGAGCTGGGCGCCTGCAGCCGTCGGAGCAGGGCTCCGCCGATCGCGCACAGCGGCGCTCCGTCCTTGCTTAACTCCGAACGCTTGCCAGCGCTCTCTCTTCACGGTCGGCGGAGCCCCGCTCCGAGGCCGCGGGGCCTCCAGCTCGTTCCCCCGCAGCGAAGGGACCGGCACGGAAAGCTCTCGCTCTTCCTCACCGTCCTTTGCCAGCGCTTCGCTGGCGACACACGCGCGCACCGCAGGTGAGCGGCACTCGCTTTTCCTCCGCGCACTCTGAGCGCGCAGTCTCGGGCTCGCTCTCGCTCTCGGCACGGCTCGGCCCCCAAAGCGCAAACGGCCAGCCTTTTGGCCCACAGCCTTGCGAGGGGACAGCACCGAAAGCTGCCGCTCCTCACCTTCCCTCACCACCGCTTTCGCAGCCAAGCACGCGCTGCGGCTGCGCGCGTGCCCGGCCCCGAACCCTGCCGGCACTCTGTCTCACTGTCCCGACCGGCAGAGCCCTGCTGCGTGCGACACCGCAAACGCCCGGCGCGGCGTTCTCCCGCAGCGCAGGTGAAAGCCCTGGGCTGCTCCCTGGGCTTTGCGTGCCGCTTCGGTGGCAGCCAAATGCACGCTGGGGCTCCGAGCTTGCCCAGCTCCTCGAAGTGCCAGCAGCGCTCTCTCTGTCTCGCCGTCCCCATCGGCAGAGCCCTGCTCCCACACGGCAACCGTCCGGCGCTTTCTCCCGCAGCAAAGGTGCGCGCGCCGAACAGCTCTTGCTGCTGCTCACCGGTGCCGTGCCAGCGCTTTGGCAGAAGAACTCAGAGGCGCGCGAAGAAGGGCCGGGAGGGCAGTTGCCCGGCGTTTGTCACTTTGGCAGCTAGCGTGCGCCGAGAGGAGTGAGCGTGAGCTGGAGAACGTGTATTGCGCGTGCTGGGAGGCCAGGCAAGGGCAGATTCCCCAGTGCGCCTTGTAGCCGCGAAAGCGCTGCTGAGGGAAGGGGAGGAACGCGCCGGAGCGCGAAGCCCTGCAGACCTGTCGTGTGGAGACATCGCCGCCGGTCGTTTGCACTTTGGGAGCTGCTCTCTGCCGAGGGTGGGAGCGCGCTTCAGAACGTGTGCTCCGAGTGCCTGGAGGAAAGGCAAGTGCGGTTCACCGCTGTGCGTTGCGCCTGCGGTAAAGCGCCGGCAGGGCAAGGTGAAGGAGCAGCCAGCACGCCCAGGGCTGGCGCCGTTAGCGTGGGAGAACGAGCTGGGCGCCTGCAGCCGTCGGAGCAGGGCTCCGCCGATCGCGCACAGCGGCGCTCCGTCCTTGCTTAACTCCGAACGCTTGCCAGCGCTCTCTCTTCACGGTCGGCGGAGCCCCGCTCCGAGGCCGCGGGGCCTCCAGCTCGTTCCCCCGCAGCGAAGGGACCGGCACGGAAAGCTCTCGCTCTTCCTCACCGTCCTTTGCCAGCGCTTCGCTGGCGACACACGCGCGCACCGCAGGTGAGCGGCACTCGCTTTTCCTCCGCGCTCTCTGAGCGCGCAGTCT
The DNA here is from genome assembly GCF_030463565.1 of Pelecanus crispus. Taxonomy (NCBI): domain Eukaryota; kingdom Metazoa; phylum Chordata; class Aves; order Pelecaniformes; family Pelecanidae; genus Pelecanus; species Pelecanus crispus. Next base: position 38,995,184 of record NC_134652.1, on the reverse strand, counting down.
CGGGCTCGCTCTCACTCTCGGCACGGCTCGGCCCCCAAAGCGCAAACGGCCAGCCTTTTGGCCCACAGCCTTGCGAGGGGACAGCACCGAAAGCTGCCGCTCCTCACCTTCCCTCACCACCGCTTTCGCAGCCAAGCACGCGCTGCGGCTGCGCGCGTGCCCGGCCCCGAACCCTGCCGGCACTCTGTCTCACTGTCCCGACCGGCAGAGCCCTGCTGCGTGCGACACCGCAAACGCCCGGCGCGGCGTTCTCCCGCAGCGCAGGTGAAAGCCCTGGGCTGCTCCCTGGGCTTTGCGTGCCGCTTCGGTGGCAGCCAAATGCACGCTGGGGCTCCGAGCTTGCCCAGCTCCTCGAAGTGCCAGCAGCGCTCTCTCTGTCTCGCCGTCCCCATCGGCAGAGCCCTGCTCCCACACGGCAACCGTCCGGCGCTTTCTCCCGCAGCAAAGGTGCGCGCGCCGAACAGCTCTTGCTGCTGCTCACCGGTGCCGTGCCAGCGCTTTGGCAGAAGAACTCAGAGGCGCGCGAAGAAGGGCCGGGAGGGCAGTTGCCCGGCGTTTGTCACTTTGGCAGCTAGCGTGCGCCGAGAGGAGTGAGCGTGAGCTGGAGAACGTGTATTGCGCGTGCTGGGAGGCCAGGCAAGGGCAGATTCCCCAGTGCGCCTTGTAGCCGCGAAAGCGCTGCTGAGGGAAGGGGAGGAACGCGCCGGAGCGCGAAGCCCTGCAGACCTGTCGTGTGGAGACATCGCCGCCGGTCGTTTGCACTTTGGGAGCTGCTCTCTGCCGAGGGTGGGAGCGCGCTTCAGAACGTGTGCTCCGAGTGCCTGGAGGAAAGGCAAGTGCGGTTCACCGCTGTGCGTTGCGCCTGCGGTAAAGCGCCGGCAGGGCAAGGTGAAGGAGCAGCCAGCACGCCCAGGGCTGGCGCCGTTGGCGTGGGAGAACGAGCTGGGCGCCTGCAGCCGTCGGAGCAGGGCTCCGCCGATCGCGCACAGCGGCGCTCCGTCCTTGCTTAACTCCGAACGCTTGCCAGCGCTCTCTCTTCACGGTCGGCGGAGCCCCGCTCCGAGGCCGCGGGGCCTCCAGCTCGTTCCCCCGCAGCGAAGGGACCGGCACGGAAAGCTCTCGCTCTTCCTCACCGTCCTTTGCCAGCGCTTCGCTGGCGACACACGCGCGCACCGCAGGTGAGCGGCACTCGCTTTTCCTCCGCGCACTCTGAGCGCGCAGTCTCGGGCTCGCTCTCGCTCTCGGCACGGCTCGGCCCCCAAAGCGCAAACGGCCAGCCTTTTGGCCCACAGCCTTGCGAGGGGACAGCACCGAAAGCTGCCGCTCCTCACCTTCCCTCACCACCGCTTTCGCAGCCAAGCACGCGCTGCGGCTGCGCGCGTGCCCGGCCCCGAACCCTGCCGGCACTCTGTCTCACTGTCCCGACCGGCAGAGCCCTGCTGCGTGCGACACCGCAAACGCCCGGCGCGGCGTTCTCCCGCAGCGCAGGTGAAAGCCCTGGGCTGCTCCCTGGGCTTTGCGTGCCGCTTCGGTGGCAGCCAAATGCACGCTGGGGCTCCGAGCTTGCCCAGCTCCTCGAAGTGCCAGCAGCGCTCTCTCTGTCTCGCCGTCCCCATCGGCAGAGCCCTGCTCCCACACGGCAACCGTCCGGCGCTTTCTCCCGCAGCAAAGGTGCGCGCGCCGAACAGCTCTTGCTGCTGCTCACCGGTGCCGTGCCAGCGCTTTGGCAGAAGAACTCAGAGGCGCGCGAAGAAGGGCCGGGAGGGCAGTTGCCCGGCGTTTGTCACTTTGGCAGCTAGCGTGCGCCGAGAGGAGTGAGCGTGAGCTGGAGAACGTGTATTGCGCGTGCTGGGAGGCCAGGCAAGGGCAGATTCCCCAGTGCGCCTTGTAGCCGCGAAAGCGCTGCTGAGGGAAGGGGAGGAACGCGCCGGAGCGCGAAGCCCTGCAGACCTGTCGTGTGGAGACATCGCCGCCGGTCGTTTGCACTTTGGGAGCTGCTCTCTGCCGAGGGTGGGAGCGCGCTTCAGAACGTGTGCTCCGAGTGCCTGGAGGAAAGGCAAGTGCGGTTCACCGCTGTGCGTTGCGCCTGCGGTAAAGCGCCGGCAGGGCAAGGTGAAGGAGCAGCCAGCACGCCCAGGGCTGGCGCCGTTGGCGTGGGAGAACGAGCTGGGCGCCTGCAGCCGTCGGAGCAGGGCTCCGCCGATCGCGCACAGCGGCGCTCCGTCCTTGCTTAACTCCGAACGCTTGCCAGCGCTCTCTCTTCACGGTCGGCGGAGCCCCGCTCCGAGGCCGCGGGGCCTCCAGCTCGTTCCCCCGCAGCGAAGGGACCGGCACGGAAAGCTCTCGCTCTTCCTCACCGTCCTTTGCCAGCGCTTCGCTGGCGACACACGCGCGCACCGCAGGTGAGCGGCACTCGCTTTTCCTCCGCGCACTCTGAGCGCGCAGTCTCGGGCTCGCTCTCGCTCTCGGCACGGCTCGGCCCCCAAAGCGCAAACGGCCAGCCTTTTGGCCCACAGCCTTGCGAGGGGACAGCACCGAAAGCTGCCGCTCCTCACCTTCCCTCACCACCGCTTTCGCAGCCAAGCACGCGCTGCGGCTGCGCGCGTGCCCGGCCCCGAACCCTGCCGGCACTCTGTCTCACTGTCCCGACCGGCAGAGCCCTGCTGCGTGCGACACCGCAAACGCCCGGCGCGGCGTTCTCCCGCAGCGCAGGTGAAAGCCCTGGGCTGCTCCCTGGGCTTTGCGTGCCGCTTCGGTGGCAGCCAAATGCACGCTGGGGCTCCGAGCTTGCCCAGCTCCTCGAAGTGCCAGCAGCGCTCTCTCTGTCTCGCCGTCCCCATCGGCAGAGCCCTGCTCCCACACGGCAACCGTCCGGCGCTTTCTCCCGCAGCAAAGGTGCGCGCGCCGAACAGCTCTTGCTGCTGCTCACCGGTGCCGTGCCAGCGCTTTGGCAGAAGAACTCAGAGGCGCGCGAAGAAGGGCCGGGAGGGCAGTTGCCCGGCGTTTGTCACTTTGGCAGCTAGCGTGCGCCGAGAGGAGTGAGCGTGAGCTGGAGAACGTGTATTGCGCGTGCTGGGAGGCCAGGCAAGGGCAGATTCCCCAGTGCGCCTTGTAGCCGCGAAAGCGCTGCTGAGGGAAGGGGAGGAACGCGCCGGAGCGCGAAGCCCTGCAGACCTGTCGTGTGGAGACATCGCCGCCGGTCGTTTGCACTTTGGGAGCTGCTCTCTGCCGAGGGTGGGAGCGCGCTTCAGAACGTGTGCTCCGAGTGCCTGGAGGAAAGGCAAGTGCGGTTCACCGCTGTGCGTTGCGCCTGCGGTAAAGCGCCGGCAGGGCAAGGTGAAGGAGCAGCCAGCACGCCCAGGGCTGGCGCCGTTGGCGTGGGAGAACGAGCTGGGCGCCTGCAGCCGTCGGAGCAGGGCTCCGCCGATCGCGCACAGCGGCGCTCCGTCCTTGCTTAACTCCGAACGCTTGCCAGCGCTCTCTCTTCACGGTCGGCGGAGCCCCGCTCCGAGGCCGCGGGGCCTCCAGCTCGTTCCCCCGCAGCGAAGGGACCGGCACGGAAAGCTCTCGCTCTTCCTCACCGTCCTTTGCCAGCGCTTCGCTGGCGACACACGCGCGCACCGCAGGTGAGCGGCACTCGCTTTTCCTCCGCGCACTCTGAGCGCGCAGTCTCGGGCTCGCTCTCGCTCTCGGCACGGCTCGGCCCCCAAAGCGCAAACGGCCAGCCTTTTGGCCCACAGCCTTGCGAGGGGACAGCACCGAAAGCTGCCGCTCCTCACCTTCCCTCACCACCGCTTTCGCAGCCAAGCGCGCGCTGCGGCTGCGCGCGTGCCCGGCCCCGAACCCTGCCGGCACTCTGTCTCACTGTCCCGACCGGCAGAGCCCTGCTGCGTGCGACACCGCAAACGCCCGGCGCGGCGTTCTCCCGCAGCGCAGGTGAAAGCCCTGGGCTGCTCCCTGGGCTTTGCGTGCCGCTTCGGTGGCAGCCAAATGCACGCTGGGGCTCCGAGCTTGCCCAGCTCCTCGAAGTGCCAGCAGCGCTCTCTCTGTCTCGCCGTCCCCATCGGCAGAGCCCTGCTCCCACACGGCAACCGTCCGGCGCTTTCTCCCGCAGCAAAGGTGCGCGCGCCGAACAGCTCTTGCTGCTGCTCACCGGTGCCGTGCCAGCGCTTTGGCAGAAGAACTCAGAGGCGCGCGAAGAAGGGCCGGGAGGGCAGTTGCCCGGCGTTTGTCACTTTGGCAGCTAGCGTGCGCCGAGAGGAGTGAGCGTGAGCTGGAGAACGTGTATTGCGCGTGCTG